>NW_026643187.1:4800000-7382026 GCF_028828465.1 Penicillium psychrosexuale
AGTGGGCTTGGGGACAGCAGTGCTCTTGGCAACAGTGGGCTTGGCAATAGCGGTAAAAGCGGGATCGTCGTGGTAAACAAAGTCGTCATCATTGACAGGCTCGTTGTTGGCCTCTTCAGCATCGTTTGCAGCCCCGTTAACACTCTCCTCAACCTCGTCAGGTTCAGCGAAAGAAGTTTCTTCCTCAGCTTCAGCATCAGCGTCAGCATTGGATTCAGCATCAGCGTTGGATTCAGCGTCAGCGTTCGATTCAGCTTCACCATCAGCGTCAGAACCAGCGTTAGATCCGTCTTCAAAGAATTCCTTATCAGAGTCATCGTCAAACTCCAGAACATCGTCCTGAGGGCGGTACGATTCGAGGAACTCCGGGACGACTTGATTGCACTCGACCAGGATCTTCACAAGATCCTCGGCAATATCCTCATCGCGTTCATTGTAGAAAGAGGTGGCGATGCCTTCGTTTCCAATGCGAGCAGTACGACCTGTGGATGGCAAAGAAAAGATTAGTGGCAAGTTCATCAGGAGCATCGGGAAAAAGCAATATCTGGAGTAACACATACCAATACGGTGAATGTATTCAGTGATACCTCCGTGCGCCGCGCTGGGAAGATCGTAGTTCACGACGTGGAGCACGTTGATCACATCGAGTCCACGAGCAGAGACGCCAGTAGCGATCATGACGGGACACTTCGCAGATCGGAAGGCACGCCTAATTTGGTGGGTCAGCAAAGCAAAATAAAAGAGCGCAGGGAACAAATACTCACATCGCATCCTCACGCTCACGCTGAGTCCGTCCACCGTGAATCGAGGTGGTGGGCATTCCAGAGTTGTAAAGGTAATCATCGACAAAGTCAACCTGATCCTTGCTGTTGACAAAAATTAAGGTGCGAACAGGAGGCATGCTGATCAGAAGGTCATAGACGGCGCGCATCTTCTTGTCCTTGTCAACCCAGACGATCTTCAAGTTTCACTAAGCGTTAGCTGGAATTCCACAAGGTTTCTCCCAATCTCAGTGGTTCACATACATCCTGCACAACATTGTGGTGCGAACTGCCGGCTCGGCCAACGCGAAGGCGCACATGGTCCTGGCTGAGGTATTGCTTTGCAAGTTTCCGGAAGTCCTTGTTGAAGGTAGCGGAGAACATCAAGTAACGGTGATCATCATCCTCGTTGATATCTTCCTCAAGTTAGCAACACTGAAACGCATAAAGGTGGGGTCAAGAGAGCGCCATGGCAAACACTTACCTCCTCCAGACATGATCTTCTTAAACTCGTCCTCCCAGTCGGATTCGAGCATCTCATCCGCCTCGTCAATGACGGTGTATCTGAAACCTCATTAGTATCCAATACCTATGGATGCATATCAAGTGAGTTGCAATCATACCTAACGCGGCGCAGAGAAAGAACATGGGTCTGTGCCATGAAATCGAGAAGACGGCCAGGAGTGGCAATCAGAATGTCGCATCCTTTCTGAAGCTCCTCACGCTGGACGCGAGTAGGGGCACCGCCATAGACGACACACGGACGCAGCATGGAGCGGTAGCACAAACGACGCGCTTCATCAAAGATCTGAGTGGCCAACTCTCGAGTGGGGCAGACGATCAGAACCAGCGGCTCTGCTCGAACAGCATCCTCCCGGAGGCTAAAGTTCGCCGTGGTGTTAGGACGAGGAGCAGCCAGCTTTCTCACCTTGCCCATCAACTTGGAAAGAATCGGAATGAGGAAGGCCCCCGTCTTTCCAGAGCCTATGAATATTTTGTTAGGACCAACTTGTGTCAAACATCAGACTGCGCAACACATACCAGTTTGAGCGACTGCAATAAGATCAAGGTTGGCTAGAACAGCCGGGATTGCATAAGACTGCACTGCAGTAGGTTGGTCATAGCCGCAGAGACGAATGTTGTCGAGCATGACCGGATGCAAGCCAAAGTTTGCCCACTATAGATCGTTAGACTGGAAACCTGTCGCTAACTCATCTCGCAGACTGACCTCGGTAACTGCCTTGATCTCGTTAGGACTTTCAATGTTGACCTTGTATCTGTTCAACCTGGAGAAGAAGTCATGTTAGATATCAAGTTGATGTCCCATCGGATATGTCACTTACTCGTCGAGCTTGGCGCCAGCGCGAGTAATCAGCTCGCCATGGAAAAGCTGGTCCTCCAATTCAGGGACGGCTGGGCCGACATCGCCGTAGTCATCCTGCCATTCGTAACGGGCAGCAACTCCAGCCCAGTCACGATGATCCTTGCTGTTAGCAAGCTCAGCATACTCGAAAGGAACTGGATCAGTCCAGCCCTTGTCACGAGCGACCTTTTGAGCAGCCTCGGGGTTAGGACCGACACCAGAAAGAACGCCAGCAGGCGCCTCTTCAGCGACGGAACCATGAGCAGAAGCAACATCAGCGGCCAAGACGGAGCCAGCAACTGAGCCAATGGCTGAGCCAGCAACTGAGCCGGCAGCCGAGTCGGCAGCCGAGTCGGCAACCGACACAGCATCAGGCTCGTCGTAAGATGAATCCATTGTCTACGAAAGTGTCTCAGATGATTGTGGTCAAGAGAGGCGATGAGGTAGAGAACAGGGTGGTGGGGAGAAGAGGAAAGGAAAAGGAAATGGGCGACCGTGGGGTTTTATTTCTGTGCAAGAGCAAACGCAGAAACGCGTGTAGGGCTTAAACAAAGTGAATATGGCGCGCATTGCTTTGTCGGTCGCCGACTCAACGAGTACTCGATTGGTGACTGCGATATTGCGGGAAGTCCGAAGTATAGGGAAGTGAACCGGATGTACCTTTCCCGACTAGGAAGGAGCGATCCAGGTATACTTGCACCCTCATACAATTTACTACTGGTATGGATGTATATAGTCTAACCTTTGCTACTATTGTGCTAACCATTGAGCTTAGCACTTTGATATATGCAGAGTAGTTTGCTTTAACATTTAATATCAACCGTCTTTCACCTACTTTGTCTTTCTATACATTCACTCAATATATGCACCTATACTCATGCTATATACTATATCGGTTTTAAGTACTTCATTCTCGATTCTGAATGCGACCTTATGAAAGAAAATGGGCTCCTTCTTAGCAGCATATATATACTTGCTAACCATTGAGCTTAATATTTTGAGATCAAGCCGTCATTCACCTACTTTGTCTTTCAGCTACATATTCTACTGATATATGCACCTATACTCGTGTTAAACCGGTTTAAGTAGTCATTCTCAATCCTGAATATGAGCTTATGAAAGAAAGCAGACTCCTTAGCACCATGTGTATACTTCCCCAGGCTATCCATTAGGGCACGATCGACAAACCTCGAGACGTTAGCTCCTCGGCTTCCCAGGGTGAGAAAGTGGACCCTCCCGTAGCCCGTTTCGGGTAGAAGGAGATATACGCAGTAAGCCTGGGAACGGGTATCCTCTTCATCTCCAGTGATTCCACCTAGGTAACCCCTGCACCACACTCACCATGGCCTCCGAACGAATGGAGGTCGATACCAATGCTCGCCGCAAGCGTCCGAACCGCTTGGAAGCTGCCATCACCAATCCCGGCGCTGTCAAAATCAACGTCACGGGCGCATTCATTGTCGACGACGAACCCCGATCCAAGAGTCCCGTCGAAGCAGAGGGCGTACACTATGAGAACAAGGACATCCGACTTCCGCATCATACAGGCGTCGTGAGCCATGTGGCTGTCGATGTGAGTTGCCCGGAATTTATTTTCTCTCGTGCCCCGCACTGCGACCGGTTCCCCCGCAATCTAGCGGCCTGCAGATAATTTGTTCACGATGCTAGAAGAAGGCATGGCTAATACGGCATTGGGACCTGGTAGATTGGCGGAACACTTGCGAAGCTTGTTTATTTCACTCGAGAGCTGGAAACCGCGGACAACGGTGGCCGGCTCAATTTCCTCAATTTTGAAACCCACCGGATCGATCTGTGCATCAACTTCATTCGACATCTTAAGGAGGAACACGAGAAGCGCAATGGCTCGACACGGGAGGGACTATGTGTGGTAGCTACTGGGGGTGGTGCATACAAATACTACGATCGGCTGAAAGAAGAATTAAACGTTAATATTCTACGGGAGGAGGAGATGGAATGTCTGATCATTGGTAGGTCGTGGAACCTGCGCAAGCATAGAGCATACTATCTAACATCTCCAAAAGGACTGGACTTTTTTATTACCGAAATTCCCAACGAAGTCTTCACTTACAGCGACGCCGATGCTGAGCCACTGCAATATGCCGAAGCTCGGCCCGATGTCTATCCTTACCTCCTCGTCAATATAGGATCAGGTGTGTCGATGATAAAAGTCTCCGGTCCGAGGCAATTCGAGCGTGTCGGTGGAACACATCTCGGTGGTGGAACGTTCTGGGGCATTATGTCGTTGTTGACCGGCTCCCGGACCTTCGACGACATGCTAGCAATGGCCGACCGCGGAGACAACAGTGCAGTGGACATGCTTGTTGGAGATATCTACGGCATGGACTACACCAAGATTGGTTTGAAGAGCACAGCTATTGCCAGTACTTTTGGGAAGGTGCTGCGGTTGAAAAACGATGCCGAACAAGTGGCCGAGGACGGCGAGGGCTTGATTCGCGACGACCCCAGTGAAGCTAGCGAGTCCAACCATGGAATCAAGCCCAAACCGGAAGATATGAGCAGGAGTCTCCTCTATGCCATCAGGTATGTTTCATTATTTCCATTCTTATTTCCATTCTTATTTCCATTCTTATTTCCATTCTCCGACGGTCTCCGTACTAACCCGGATTAGTAATAATATTGGTCAGATCGCATATCTGCAGTCAGAAAAACACTCAGTGAAGCATATTTACTTCGGAGGCTCATTCATTCGGGGCCACCGGCAAACGATGAACACCCTCTCCTACGCCATCCGCTTCTGGTCCAAGGGCGAGAAGCATGCGTATTTCCTGCGCCACGAGGGCTACCTAGGCGCCGTTGGTGCCTTCATCCAACGGCAGCCGCAGAACTGGGGCCGCAGAAACAGTGTTGACGACGTTGTCGCACCGCAGGCGGTCCGGAACATCGTTCAAAATAGCCATGTCCTTCAGCAACATGGCAGGTCGTCCAGTGATCTATAAAATTTGTGCCAGACTAAACCATTGTGACCCTACCCTCTCTTTGCTTTGAGTCCTGATACCCCTTGCAAGCAATCTTTGAACTACCAATGTTGTGCCGAGTTCTTTTGTGCACCCAAAGTGGCTGCTTTAATTGGCCACCTGTGAAAAACCAACGTGGCGATTCCGGGCATTTGTGCATGTTGTACATTTAGATCTATCTGAAGCCTTCTAGCTTCCTGTTTGAATTTCAAACATGTTCGGTTATCATGTTAGAGAAATAAATCTCATATTTCATTCCTTTTCCGGGCGTGTACCTTGACATTCGCCTATGCGAGATTGTCCAATGCGAAGACTGCCAACGCAAAAAGACAGATGAGCTATTGATGGATGAGTTATTCATCCAAGGAACGGTATACGGGAGCTGCGACATTTCTTCGCCAATCGACCATATTTCAACGTCCGCTGAAGACGGGCAGAGGCATCTGCTCCCGGGACCAAGAGATGGTATTCAGCGACCACCTAAGTGACGCCAATAGGCTTGCACAGTGGAGCCTATGCCACCCAAACATCCGTCCAGCTCCAAACTTGCCATTCCATGAGAAGATCGAGTTCGATAAAAACGGTGACTTTCTTACGCCACCGCCTGGTGTTGCTCTATCGGATACCCTAGTCTTCCTGGCCATCACATACAGCGTGCCCATCCGCCAGCGCAATGCAAAGTGGCCGGCTGATTTTCATACCGACGGGGACGTTTACTCGGAGAGGCGGCCGAGGGGATGTACCGTTGTGCTTTGGGCTTTGGGATTGTCGTTTATCCGGAGCTGGACCTCGGAACGGATGTCTCCCATCAGTCCTTCCTGGCGGGGTAGCTCTCTCTTCGCAAGTTGCCACAATGGTACCTCATCCACCGTTTGATCCAAGATATCGCACGAAGAGTCGGCTTCTGTCTTCAGGCTCGGGGCTTTCCCTTAGATGATGAACAAGGGAAGCTGTGCCAGCCGAATATCGACGTCAAGCGAGGGCTATCTGCACTTGGTAGGTGTGATTGATCCCTTTTGGCAATCCTGGAACAAAGATTAGCTTGCGCGGTATATCTCGAGGTTTTGCCATCAGATTTGATTTGTTTCGTAGGCTTGATCATCTTCCTACCTAGCTATAACGCTGAAATGTAGGAAAAGATATCAAACAAAGACGTCTCTTCTAAAAAGACATCTTGAAAGACATTTAACACGACATATTGAATAGTCATTCTTGGTCTACAATGTAAAACATCACGTTAGAGAGACAATGATCTCGCCTCAGTTCTCTCAGTTTGCATCTGATAATGGATTGCTTGTGTTTGCAATGCATGTGATGTTGTCTAGGTGATTCCCATTTTTACTTTCCTGATAAATTGTTTGTTCCTGTCCGCTGTCACCTAAGTCTCACTTTCACATTCATTTGTGCGTCTCACATTCACTCTTATTACTGTTGCTTCTCGTGTATTTCCCCGCGCGTCTTTCTACCTTTTACTTGACTATTCTATCCTTATTCTTACCAATACGGAGGACTTCTCTCAACTTAAAAGCCTCATGGCGCAATCTCCGGCTGCTCAGGATGCATCTCGTGTGTCGCCTTTCCAGGTTGAGGTGACCGAGTATGCTTCTCCGGACTCTGTTCTCGAAGCACCGGAAGAAACCCACGCACGACTACGAACTTCAACGCCATCCGATCTCACTGAGATGGACGAGTCGATGCTGGAAGATCCGTCGGATACTGCCACGGTATTACAGTCAGTCTCGACGGAAAGTCATTTCATCAGTTCTACAGCCCCGCGTGTCAGCTACGAAGTCTCCGCGTCTGGTGAACTCATGATAACGGAAGGAATCCAAACTTCCAACCCAACCACACCTGCTCGTGGGCCCCGGCCTAGTCCTCCTCCTGCATTCGTATCCTTCGATAGGCTTGCCCAGGGATTACCGCCAAAGCCGGCATCATCATCTACCACAGCAACAACTCACCCTCCATCCCTGTCAGTCGAGCGCCTCATCGGCCCAAAGCAGCCGATCCCCGCGCGAATCCTCGATCTTCTTGAGCAATGGCATGAGGTTGAACCCAACACCGAGCATCCCGCTGCTCTGACTGGCCGTGCTCCGTCAACATGGAAGAACTTCAGGGCTTTCAGTGATGATGCTGACGAGTGCGAGCTATCAGTCTTCCAGATATTGCTCAAATGTCAAAACCGACGCATCCTCTCGTACCGCATTATGATACTTCATTCCCAGAATGGACCAGAGGAGCTCGTCGTCTTCGGCCAACCCCGGCCGAAGTTCAAGGGACCCTGGAACAAGGGTGTCAAGGGGCTGTACCTACTAGACTGGTCGGAAATCGAGAATAAAGGAGAGGTTCGGGCGTGCGGTATCAAGCTGTGGAGAACCGATGACAAGAATATTGCGTTCAGTGCGTACATGTTTGACGATGGACGAAAGTGCACCCGGTTCCTCGATCACAATGCTGGGAATAAACAAGTCTCATCTTCTACTCCCAAGAAACAGCCTGACGGAAATGAGCATGTCGAGGATACCCAGTCCACCTCATCCGAGCCACCGTTTTCCCCCTCGAGATCTGGACACCAAATTTCCAGCAGTCTTCTCAGAGCTGAGAATGAAGCTGAATACAGAACCCCACGTGCCTCACGGTGGGATTACCCTCCCCCCATGTGGGCTAAGCCCATCTCACTCATCCCTACTTCCAACAATTACGATGGATTCCGTTCTCTTGCGAGCCCTTGGAACCCCCAAAAAAGGCGCCGTAGCTCATGGAGCTCCAATGACCAAGAATCCGACCCTATTCGCTTCAAGTTGATGTCGGACGTGTCTGATCAAGTCCGCGTCTTCAAGACACATGACGCGAAGGTGTTGTTTGAAAAGGCCCGGGAGTTCTACAAGGGCGTGGACAGCCGCACAGGACTGTTGTGTACTGTTTCTGGTCTCGAGGGAGTCAGATACGTGGGGGATGGGTGTGTGGATGAATTTGATATCCTTCAGGAGGATATTCGGAAGTCTTCTGGTGGCGATGAAGATCGCGTTGTTGAGGTGAAGCCCGCAATGGGCTTCTAGATGGCCAGTTGAAATGGGCTTGTGGGATTGTGTGTGGCGGTAACTTTGGCCGATCTCTGCTTCTCGTCTTTCTTGATGTGGTTGACCTAGTGTGGTGGTTGGCCTGATGGCCATTGTGGTGATTTCGGCCAGTTTATTCTGCGTCGGAAAGCTTCATCCAAATCTTTTGTATTTCGCCTGTGCGTGTATGTATGCGTGCCTAATTCAAAAAAATGCAAAAAAAAATACATTTGTCAGATTATCTCATGGCCCATATAGTCATCTAACAACATCCCTCTCTTCATTAATCGTGTCAAAATGAGGGGGGTTCTCAGAATTCATTATCCTAGGCATGTTTACTATTTCTTCCAAGGTTAATGTCTAGATAGATGACTGTCTTGATACTTTTTGGTGCCTTTTATATAGTTATTCCTTGGCATAGTCTACGTTAATGTCTAATATATATCTTTGAAATGAACAAGTTGTATATAAGCTGGGATGGGATATGCATCTTTGACCTCGCTATACCGGGATATACAAGCTAAATAAAACCTACACATTTGAAATTCAAAACATTTGAGGCCTTCTATCCCACTAAGAAGCGAAGCCCAACGACTCGTCCAACCTCGTACACCAAGGGCTGACATGGTCACGTGCGGGTATAGCTCACTGCTGAATCAGCATCTAGATGTACGCGGGTTGCGCTCTCGTCGACAACAGCCGTCACATCTACTTCACACATCGGGCTTAGTTTCTTCTTGCACCATGCCGCGACGCTAGTTCTACCTTTGCCCGATGACGTCTCCTCCTTCGCTAGACTCCTTCCCTCCTCCGATCCCCGTCGACACCCATCCCAACCGCGCCCCGGAGTCTCCTGAGCTCGAACGGTCCCTCCCCGACCCCAATCGACTAGCGCCCGAGGATGCGTACTTCGCAAACCCACTCTTGCGCGCCCGATCGGCGCCCAGCAACTACCCGGAAAATTTACGGTCGTTGAACGGCGATAGCAGTGTGCATATTGGGTCTGCCGCGGCGTTGCGCAAGAAGTTGGGCGGTGCTGGACGGCGTCGGAAGCGGAAGGGTGCTTGGAAGAAGTTGCTATGGGTTAAACAATCGTGTATGTCTGCATGTGGGCCGAGGCCCTGTACAGGGCTTGGGCTTAGTGTTGCGCTGTTGCTGACGGCCGATTCATAGATCCGGATAACTATACCGATACGGAAACGTTTCTAGACCACCTCCAGCGCAATCCCCGAGTGCGGCCGTATGACTTCTGGCCTCTGGTGGCTGATTCAACTGTGATTGTGCAGCATGTGTGCTCGGTGGTCATCTTCGTTTGCTGCTTCGTCGGCATTGTCCAAGATCGAGTGAGCCCTGTCTCGATTGTCTGCTGGGGGAGTGTTGGTACGGCCGTGGGCTGGATTCTGTGGGATAATTGGATCTGGAACGAGCATCAGGAATCCGTGCAAAGTGCAGATGGAATTACTGGAGGTGATGATGGATCCAGTTCGACTTCATTTGCTAGCCCCATCGATACACCCTCTAATGACACACAATCCGATGATCCGAAGACGAATGCCATTCATGGCCTGGGGCTGTCTATTTCCGGGAATGAATCGAAAGAGCAATTAGCCCGCCGCAGTGCGGATTTCAGCGAAAGCATCGAGGCTGTGGCTCATTTGACAACGCAAAGTGCTGTACCGTCTGGCCCGGGCAGCTCCATTGTTGGCACTACGGACCCGTCGATATCGCAATATACCCACCGCGTTTCGATGCTATCACCGCGCAACCGCCAGCGCTTGACTACAGTCAAGTCGGCCTTCCTTATTTACTTCGCCCTCCTGGGCCTCAGTCCCATCTTGAAATCTCTTACCAAGTCCACCGCCAGCGACTCTATCTGGGCGATGAGCTGTTGGCTTTTAATCATGAATATATTCTCTTTCGACTACGGGAGCGGGGAAGGCGCAGGCGCCACCACGAAATTCCCTGCTTCTTTGTCCACGAACGCAGCTGTGATGGCATCGACCGTGCTTGCGTCCCGGCTACCGTCCACGACACATGTGTTCAGTCTCATGCTGTTCTCGATGGAAGTATTCGGGCTATTCCCCATCTTCCGGCGCCAACTGCGACAGAAATCCTGGACTGGCCATGTGCTCCTGACACTGACCCTTGTGATCGTTGCCGGTGGTGCTGTTGGTGTCACGCTGAGTGGCGGATGGGCAGCAGCCATAATTGGATCAGTCCTGGGAAGCATCTTGACCGCATTTGTCATGGGCGGGTGCAGTTGGTGGCTTATCAGCTTGCAAAAGTACAAGAACGTTGTGATCGGTCCCTGGGACCCTGCTCGGCCGATCATTCGGCGTCACTGGAACTAAGCCCACATGTGATGACTTTTAGCGCCATTGTAATATAGTTTGTCGGCGTTTGGTTGGATCTTCTTGTTGCTTATACCCCTTGATCAGTCTATCCATTTGAAACATCGTGGAGGTTTCAACTGCCTTTTCCGTGTGTCAGTTTTGCCACGGCTCAAGCCGGTGCTCGTAGAGTCAGATCCTGACGTGATTCATATTCTTCAAAGAATACTTCCAGAAATCCTGGGCATCAAATCCGGTTTTCATTTCAATGATCATTGGGTTCAAATAAGGGGGGAATGCGGGTTCAAGAGGAATGCAAGACACATCTGGCATACTAACCTTGTACATTGTCCACCGTTGAACTTGCCGCCATATACCTGCGAAGGAAAAGCGTTTGATATTTGAAACGTCTCAATCAGGGTCATGGACCCTTAATCTATTTTTGTCCATTGTCATTGGGGGCAGTATCTCGTTCGAACAGCCTCAAGGGACTTGGCATTCCGCAGCCACTCATTTAGCGCCTAGAACCCTTTTTTTCCCCAGGGGGCTTTCTGACTCCATTGATTGACCAGACAGCTGGACAGTGATACGACATTCCCAAACGGAATGGTCCACATGCCCCGCATGTACAGAGACACATGTTCGACGGCCCTGAGACGATTATCCTGGCATGTCTTTGTGCAGAACTGGAATATAAACCCGACCTTCTTCTGTTCCTGTTGTCTGTCTCTATTCTTCCTTCTGTTTACTTTGTTCGCGGCTTGAAGCTGCTTCTCGACTCTCAACGACAGGCTGGATATCTATTTATACATTCTTTCCTGATCCCTGGATCTGATAAACATATCGTAACGACCGTCATCTAATTGATTCCCATCATGTTAAAACGACTCGCACTTGGCCTGCTGGCCGCTCAGTCCGTGGCTGCCACACGGTTTGCCATGTACATCGACGAGTTAGTACAAACTTGCGGAATTGATCTACATACCCTGAACCCACAGCTAATACTTACCCAAGATACCATGTAACCGCTCTCCCGGGCCAGAACCAGACCGAGGGCATCGACTATGCAATCATGAGCTTCGCTGCCTCGACGCTATTCAACTCAGACTCGCCCGCAGCATACAAGCCATTTGAGTCTCCCGAGACCATGCGCAAGCGCTTCAGCTCCGGTACCAAGCTAATGGTCGCTATTGGCGGCTGGGGTGACACCGCTGGCTTCTCCGATGGAGCAAAGGACGCGGCTTCGCGCACGCGATATGCCAAGAATGTCGCTTCCATGCTCGACGCAAATGGATTCGACGGTGTCGGTAAGATATCCCAACAATCCGTTCTGGATATAAAAGAAGAAGCAAGGTACTAACCTATATGAACAGACATTGACTGGGAATACCCTGGCGGTAACGGCCAAGACTACAAAGACGTGCCTAACTCGAAGAAAGTGGACGAAATCGAAACCTACCCTCTTTTCCTCGAAGCTGTCCGCAAAGCAATCGGCAACAAGACCCTCTCTATCGCAGTGCCCGGCCGTAAGCAGGACTTCATTGCCTTCACTAAGGAGCAGGGTCCGAAGATCTTCAAGTCTGTCGATATGGTCAATGTCATGTCCTACGATCTGATTAACCGCCGCGATAACGTTACCGGCCACGCTAGCGGTGTCCAGGGATCCTTGGATACCATTAACGAGTATCTAGCCATCGGGGCTGATCCCGCAAAGCTCAACCTTGGCTTCGCGTACTACGCGAAGTGGTTTACCACCGACCCCAACTCCGATTGTGATGAGAACCCTCTCGGCTGCCATCTCGCCAAGCTCGAGAACGACGATGGAACAGACAATGGCAAGTCCGGTGCTATGACTTTCGAAGCTAGCACTGCTGCTGCGGCGCCTAAAGATCTGAAGCAAAGCACTGATGGATTGTGCGGATTTGGAGCGAAGGCCAAGTGCCCATCAGGACAGTGCTGCAGTTCTTCCGGCTACTGGTATGCATAATCATCAATTAATTCCGATTAGTGTCTAGACTAACCTCCTACAGCGGTACTGGCGATGATTTCTGTCAGGCTGGGTGTCTCTCAGACTACGGTACCTGCAAGGGTATCTCCATCACCGACTCATGGCGCAAAGCCCAGAAAGACGGCAAGACCGATGAGAAGGGTGGTGGTCAGTACTACTTTGACAGCGATAATAACCTCTTCTGGACCTGGGATACACCCGAGATGATTGCCCGCAAGTTCAAGGAAATTGTCGCGGAGAAGAAGCTTGGTGGTGTCATGGCTTGGAGCTTGGGCGAGGATACCTACAAGTTTGAGCACTTGGAGGCTATGCAGAAGGGTCTCAAGTCTCACTCTCCCAAAGTTGCGGAGCCCCCAATGACCGACAGAGACTGTGCCTAGTAGCTAGATGCAGTTATCATTGATGGTGAGTCGGAGTTGGAGCTAAGCTTGTGAAATATACCAAATTGCTTTTACTGTCTATTCGATTCCCCTTTTTTGCATTATTTTATCTCTATTGCTCATATATCTACACCATTAATGTCCCCATAGTCATCTTACTATCTCTCTTCGGCTGGATGTCGTGGTAAAATTCAAATCACCATCATATTCGCTATTTGCTATTCATTCGGTAGTCCACCGACCCATCCATGACTCAATATACCTCTGTACCAAGCCACCGGCAACGGGATCCTCAACACGTGCAAGATATGGGCAGTCCTGAACCGTCCGCTCAGTCTCGAAAGTAAGACCAGCGTCTTCGATCCTCCCTGGTCCTGTCTCTGACAGGCCATGACTTGCATACTTAGCCGTCCAGAAATCGATGAGCTTCATGCTCGGATTTTTCTCCGGGTCCTGCTCACTACTCGCCAATCTCCTCAGCCACTCCTGCGGAGATACAACCTCAAACTCCGGCAAGGTCGATCCATCCCTCAGAGCAGGAAGCAAATCCTCCTTCCAGCTAAATGTCCGCGGATTAACCAAATGGTACACCATATTGGCATCGGAAGATTCAGCGACATTCATGGCGATATCCGAAATAGCCCGAGCACACTGATCAACAGGCAGCCAACTCAGCCGCTCATTCAGCTCTGGCAATGCACCAGTCGTCAATGCACTTCGGAACATAAGCGCAACAGCTTCCGTTTCATTCCATTGCGCGCTAACCGTATCGCCACCAAGCTGACCGATTCTCAGAACGCGAGCTTGCATGCCCGTCTGCCGCATAGCGTTACGGGTGATGTGTTCTGTAACCAGCTTCGACCTGCCATATCCCATTTTCTGTGCGTGCTCCAAGTTCTCCAGTATCGTCTCGGGAATCGATGCGGGTTTGGGTGTGTTGCTTGCAGCGCTTACACTGGAGCAGAAGAAGAAGCGCGCAGGGGACGGTAGGAGGGAGCGTAGGCAGAGATTGATGAGGTTGTGTGTTCCGCGTATATGCTGTTGCTCGAAGGACCGTACGCCTAGGTTGAAGTTCACCGCCCAGGCACTGTGGATGACGCATGTCAAGGATGACAGTAAGTGTTGCAAATCGTGGTCTTTGAGACCGAGGTTCGACTGTGACAAGTCACCGGGGACGGCGTGAAGCTTTGCGGCTTCGGCATCGGTGAGAGTGATGTTGCGATCGGCTAGTGATTTGTAGAGACGAGCTCCTGCCGCTGCTTGTCCTGGTGCGCGCACGATTGCCCAGACTTCGGAGACTGTTGGTCGCCTTAGTAATTCCGAGACGACGAAGGCTCCCAGGTTGCCGGTTGCGCCGGTGACCACCACAACCTCTGTTTCTGGGCTTTGGGTGATGGTTGGGAAGTGTTGAGTGAAGTGGGAGTACTTTTCGATCATTTCGCGCATGGAATCAAGCTCATCTTCCTTCTCGGATTCTTCACCAGTTCGCAGCTGATAGAGGTGCTTTGCAAGTGCCTTGACAGTGCCTTTTTCGAACACAATGTTCTGGGAAAGCTGATCTCCTCGCTCGGCGATATCAATATCGCGCATGATGAACCTCCAGATTTGTGTTGTCTGCAAGCTGTCCACTCCTGCCGAGAAGATGTCGGCTTCGGCATCGGGTATTGGTACGCCCAAGTCTTCCCTGAATCTTGAAAGCAGCCAATCCTCCAGTTCTGAGACATTGAGTGAGAGGGAACCTCCTTTCTGGCCACTCCCCTCGAACTTGGCATATACCTGCTTGATATCCTCCTCAAATTGCTGATAAACCTGACCTCGTATACAGGTTCCTTTATCAGTTCTGGGGTATACAACATCAGCACCCTTAATTATGACCAACTCCTTTGGGATACGGGAGAATGTCTCGGCGCGAGAATTTGCTACTTCAACCGCTGGCCAGATAGCTTCCAAAAATTCCTCGTCGCTCAAGTGAGGCACCTTGCCAGGAGCACGGAAGATTAATGCACCAGGCACCGTCCGCTGGAAGCCGAACACAACGCAATCACTTACGATAGGCTCTTCTCTAACGCGACCCTCAATAGGAATAGGAAGCACCTTTTCACCATTGACCAGCGTGATTCGATCATCAAGCCGACTCAAATACTTGTAATAATTGCTCTTCGCTGGATCCGGGTGTCTGGTGAACAAATCGGCTGTTCTGAAAGAGTTTTCTGGGTTCTTCGCGCTATACGGTGGCTTTGAATTTGACGGACCCTTGCTCGGCAGGCCGTCCAATGCAACACATTCAAAAACCCCAGGCGAGATCTCATCCATTAGAGTGAGGTCGGCAACGGGACGATGCAGTCGTGTATACTGCCACTCTTTATCTTCCGGAGCTCGGAAAGAAGTCATGATTTGTCCTGTCTCCGTTGCTCCATAGTTGGCAACTAGATTCACGCCCTGTGCCACAAGACGGTCACCAAGGTCGTCTGGGCAGCTGGAGCCACCATATAGCACAAGCTGCGGTCTGGCTAGTGCTTGGATACCTTCTTGCTTCTCTGCCAGTAGTTTGATGACATATGGCACGGCACTGATTTGCTGTGGATGTGCCACCTGGAGCGCATCGAAAAGATTTTGGTATGTGACTGGAAGAGAATGGTTTCCCAGGTACGCTGTCGCTCTTGTAAAAAATGCTCGTCCAAACTCCATCAGAGCATGGGAGTGGAAGAGTGGGCTGATAGTGAAGAGGCGTAGGCCGAAGCTCTTGCGGAAATTGGCTAGAGTTTGAAGGTTGGTAAGGAAAATCGGCTTCGGGAAACCGGTACTCCCAGAGGAATGTAGGATCCAAGCAATCTTCTTGCCTTCTCGTGATGGATCCGCACCCGGGCGTTCAAATAGAGGCGTGCTAACAAGCCGATTGAACCAGTCCTCTCTTTGTAGTAGAGAGAAGCTACCGTAACCAGGACGCTCGGTACAAATTTCAGTTACAACTTGCTGAAATTGCTTCGTGTTGATAATCTGGTTGCAATTTGCCATCTCCATTAGCCGGGCATAAGCCGGGGCTGTAAGACGTGTAGACAAGAAAAGCACAGCATAGCCAAGACGATTCAGCGCGAAGAAAGTCACCATGACCTCAAAGCTAGACCCAGCTAGCATAGCAATAACAGGCGCCTGATCGAGCCTCGGGTCCTAGGGCATAATTAGTCTAGGTTGACACAGAAAAATGGCTTTCTTCTTACCGCGGGTAGGAGACCTTGCTTCATGTAAAAGCGAACAGCGATATCAGTATACCGATTGATGTCCCCGGCTGTATGCTCTTCGAAATCAGCCGCTTCACGAACCGGATAGCATATCAAAGGCCTTTGTGCTTCATCTTGCTGAGCGGCATGGGATTTCAATAGACCATCGATGGTGGCGAACTGTTCAAACGCTGGCCACTGGGAATGAAGCGTCCCGTTTAACAGGCGAGTCGCGATATCTTTCTGGAGTGGCTCCACGCCCCCTTGGGTAGTCGTGATGGTTACTGTAGTCATGATTGTTGTGTAAAATACCATTAGCAGTTCATTGACTCGAGATCGCTTTATACCTGGCGGAAAAGCCCCACGTTGGGGTAATCCCACGCATCGCGGGTGCTTTTCCGGGTTTCCGCGTGGATGCCCCCGGAAAACACTTAACCCCAGATTTGGATCTCCGCACTATTTCCAGGTCTCAATCGAGGATTCTCATGTGAATGTTGGTGGAATTGGCCATATTGTAATGATAGGTGCGGATAACTTCGCCGTATGAGATGAGACGAGGCGTTGATTACGTTGATGGCTCGGATATCCGAGATCGACAATGCAGATCAGGCCAAAATAAGACATCAAGTTAAGGCATAAAATTCAGGCAGGGATATTGTGATTACATAATTTCAGGTTATTAGCCTGAGGCCACACGCCAAGAGTTCACATATCACCTCCCTACAACTTGCAAGCGAGAAGATTCACAGTGAAGAGGGAAATGCACGATGGGCAGCCTGGCCATGCAGGCAAGACGAGGACGACACAACAACACCAACCATCCAGGACGATCAGCTAGCAAGCATAGGGATCACGTAGACCACACCATAGCATACAATCTCCTAGCGCACAAACATCTCGCAACTCGTTTTTCATTTCAGGGGTGATGATCCTTCTAGACTATCTGCTCCCCGAGACTCTACTTGACAACCAGGCTTTCGTTTTCTCTGCCTGAGGGACAAGGCCGCTAAACTAGGCATCCCGACTTTCCCCACTGCAACAGATATATTAAGCAAAGAAACCAAAAAAGGAACGCATAAGAGATATAAAGTAGCCAACATATTGTAAGGATCTTTTGTTTCTTGGCGCAAACAGGATAGTTCTTCCAAAGCTGCCTCAAGCCCTATATTGACTACTCAAGGCTAGGAAAAGACAGAGACATCACATTTGCCATCACTCCACTTCACAGCCTGTTCCTTGGTAGGATACACATCGACAAATGCCAAGTATGGTGATTTATCCGAGCCTTTCTGATCACTGCACGCCTGCTGGAAGCGGGCGGTCAAATCCTCCTCCTTTGATGCTGGAGTTGTCAAAAAGCAAGCGCGTTCGCAAAGTTTTCCTTTCATATTGTCGCAAACAGCCTTTCGCTTTTCGGCGACCGTGTCTGGTAAGTCAACACCAGTACAACGGGCTTCAACATAACGAGTCGAATCAAGAGTGCTAGGATCGCAAACCATCCGCACACCACCTGCCTCCATCACGACGCTCCATTTGCCTCCTAGACAATTAGCATCGCAACCTTTGTTGGTGCGGCAGTCTTGACCAGGGGTGTATTTTGCAGTAGCGGATGCAGCAAAGAGTGTGGTGATGGCGAGAAACAGCTTCATGATGCTTTTTGGTTGCACGAAGGTAGGGCCTGTGGTTTAGTTAGTGAAATGCATGGACGCAGTCAACGAGGCTTCAGAAGCTTACTAGGGGCGGAGGATGGATAGATATGTTGCAAGTCAGGAAATGGGTAGAGGATTCGTTATATTGGGGAAAAAGGGCTATCAGAGGACGGAGCCAGACCTTCTTATTTATAATGAGAAAGAGCGCTCCATGTTGAAGAAAGCGAGTGAGTTGCTTTTTCCTATACCTAATTTGTTAATTGCCTCGCATTTCTCATCCAGCTGAAATATGGGACTAATCCTAGTTAGGTACCTGGATAATGCAGGGCAAAAGCTTGAGTAAAGATATTCATGCCGGTAACTGTAAGGGAGAGGTCCGGTCAAATCGTGAATACTCTACAATAGGAAGACAGGTCCTATGGTGTCGGCTATCTGCCTCCTATGTATTGTCGATCGTTGTCGATCGTGCATCTTAATCTATGGAACGCTGGCAGGAATACTTGCAGATCCTTCAACCTTGCATGATCAGCGGGAAACCACTCAAAAACCATCAATAGTCGAACCTTAAGAGCAGAATCGGAAAGCTAAGAATAATAATACAGGCTACAGGGGATTCGAGTACAAATACCCCGGCGACAATCATCTGGTTTCTCTCCCTGCAGACAAGCTCCAGTCATCGCCTTTTCTTCTGTTACAAAACATCTACCTCTTCAAGTCAATCAACATGAAATCCACTTTTCTTGTTTCTCTTATACCTTTCGTACAGGGTGTCCTGGACTCCGCAGAGGTTGTAGGTGGCTCACCTGCTACGATCGACGACCTTCCCTACCTGGTCAGCATTTCGAAATCAGGCGTCTATAGTTATTATCAGCAACGACCGTGTTGTTACTTCCGCGCAGTGCGTATATGGCCTAGAGGCATCACCCACGATTCTTTCCGTGAGGGCAGGCTCAAGCAAAACGTCTTCTGGGGGATCTGCATGGACAGTATCGAAGATTGATCGGAATACTCGGTTTAACACTGACACCAATGATTTCGACGTTGCCGTGCTCGAGCTATTTTCTCCTCTCGTACCCGGCCCGACTGTCAAGCCGATTGAATTTATTCAGTCTGGTCAGGAGCCAGAGGATGGGACTGAATGCGTGGCTTCCGGCTGGGGTGACTCGGGAGGACAATTACAATCGGTTACACTCCCTATCGTGAACCGAGAAGAATGCAATCGAACTTATGCCGGCCAAGTCACCGACCGTATGATCTGTGCTGGCTCGGAAACTGGTAAAGGTACCTGTCCAGGAGACCGTGGTGGCCCGGTTACTTGCGGTGGTACATTTGCTGGAATCATCTCTCAAACTAATGGATGCGAACTACTTGGTCGTCCAGACGTTTTCACCGATGTTGCCAACTCTTATATTCAATCTTGGATACAGGATCAGTAATGGCAACTTGCAGCAGGTATTTGCCCACTGAAGTTCTGCGCTAAAAGACAGAACGGGGTGGATGAATACTGTAGAGTTTCAAGGACCGTCACAATTTCAATGTTGTATTTAGCAAACAGTGTTTATTTAAGCCCAAACTAGGAGCACCAACGTGAGCATTTGACTTGATTGAGCATCTATTAAGAGAATGTAGCTTCCGCAAGTTCTCAATATAATATCTAGCCTGGCTGCAATATTGTATCAAAAGTATCGAAGTATAAAATATGTGGCAGAAAAGAACACTTGCATACCAATCGAGCTCAGTTGTTACGTAGTTATATGGTCCAAGTCTATTATTAGTAAAAGATTCACTGTACACATCTAAATTCTAATATACATCTTGTCACTTTAAACACGGCACAACCGACCGTTCTGATCTGGAAGACCGTCAAGGCTCTTGACAACCCAATCCTCACTGCCAACAGCAGTAGGCGCATAGAACAAGCCAGTCGGGTCATTCCGCTGCTTAATCTTATACAAGCGGCCATAGTTGGTACCATAGAAAGCCTGCTCGAACTTCGGCTCGTTGATATCCGACTCGGACATGTACGCGCCAGAGTCAGGGCAAACAGCGCGCCACTTGCCAACGGCATCGGTGAGGCCCTCCATCTTGACTTTGATATCGGCATCGGAGGCGGTATCTGTCCAGGACGTCGACGTGATGGCGTGCATCACCGCCTGGCGGAAGGCCGGGTTTGCAGCATTGGGGGTGAAGCCCTCTTGCAGCTCGGCTTTCAGGTTGAATGCGAGCAATGCGAAGCCGTCAGTAAGAGTGGAGCGCAGGGCAGCGAAGGTAGCGTTGAATGAGGCGGGGGTGGCCCAATTAGCCCGTGGGAAGAGGCGAGAGCCGGTCATCATAGTTGGTGAGGCGACTGATTCGAGAGGGAATCCGGCCATCCAGGCGTCGTAGAAGTTGTCGTAGTAGGTCGTGTTTGGCTGGATTGCGATGCCTAGCTCTTGGAGGTCATCGTACCATGGCTTGACTAGGGTGTTGAACTGGTCCACAGTGTGGTTGACGGCGAAGAAGGGGTTCATTATGAAGGTGAAGGCGTCAGTGCCTGTGGGCAGCACCCAAAAGTAGGCGTAGGTGCCGGCGTCGGCGTGGGTGGGGAAGCGCTCCAAGTATGATCGGACGCCAGCAAAGAAGGTGTCCACAGAGATATTCTCGCTAGTTGAGAAGCTAAATGTCGAAAGAGTCACACCGACCTTAGGATAAACACGAGAGATAATCGAAGTGACGACTCCATAGGTTCCTGATGGGAATATGTTAGATGAAATATCGAGAAGAGAAAGCGAGAAAAAGTACACATACCGCCGCCGCCACCACGCAGAGCCCAGAATAGATCGGGATTACTTTCTTTGGTCACTGTGACGAAGCGTCCATTGGCCAGCACGACCTCAAGGGCCAAGACTTGGTCAGCAGCCAGGCCGTACACGCTAGACATGGGCGAATGACCGCCGCCGAGAACGTAGCCACCGGCAACACCGACAGTCTAATAAAGTCAGTTATCTCACCAAATGATGATACTTTCGGAATGACCAACTCACCTTGCCTTCGCCGCCAACAGCGGTGAATCCGAGTTCCTTACTCTTCTCATAGACTTCAAATGCCTGCACACCTGATCCCAGCTTGACAGCGGGACCCCGATAGCCGGAGCCGCTATAGTTCTCAATGTAGTCGATGTCCTTAAGGTGGTGGGTCCAGATACCCAAAGCACCAGCACCGGTTGATTTTCCATTGAAGTCATGACCGGTGTTCTTAACCACTAGACGGATGTCCGCGTTGCGTGCGAAGTTGACAGCAAGCTGGATTTGAGCTACAGTGCTCACATTCACAGCATAGCTGCTGTAGCCACCAACTGTGCAAGACGCAGAGGCATTGGTAGTGGGAAGGCAGGTTCTTCCCTCAAACAGAGGCCACATTGCCGAGGCTGGGTCAGCAGCACTAATCGTGGAGTCAGTATAAGTCCATGTATCATACATGTGTAGGGAGCGACTAACTGAAGATTAGAGTCGTTCCAATCCGAGGTAACTCTCTCGCATTCAGCGCTGTCATATTCGGGCCATGAAGAATAGCAAGACGCCGCTAGGGGGACCGTCTTGATCAGCGCGCCACCGAGGAGGTTGTCCAAGGTCGACCATGCAGACTGCGACGGCCAATGGCGGTCACCGGGGAAAACCTTGCATTGCCCTGAAGACAGCGTGGTCTTATCAGTGCCATTGCTGTCGCCAAATTTAACCAGGGCTGACTGCTGTCTGTTGAGCTTCGCAATGTCGCGATCTGTCAATTGAACCTTCTCACTGTCAAACAGCGGTGCACCAGCTGAAGCCTGACCAACGCGGGCATCTCCGGGGGTGACCAGCAGGAGAGCACCGAGCAAAACGCTCGTTATAGTCGAACAAGGAGACATGGTGAGCGCGTGAATGGGAAGAAGCTACACCGGGGATCGGCGTGATTGGGAAAAAGTGGCCAATGGAGACCTTTTAAATCAATTCTCCGGCGCTCGCCAGCATAAAATGTGCATGGTACGATACTAGTTAGTTAGCGCAACGTGGATAGTACTTTCGTCGCTATGAGGTTGGCATCCAAGAGGAAATGGCGCTTGTTTACTTCGCCCCCACAGCAATTTAGAATGTCTCGTTCCAGCCCTCTCCCACTCCACTTCTCGTGTATCTCTTCCAGCGAAAATCGAAATATGTATGAAGCTAGAGCTAGAGATGGTCTTTTCTCCGGGCCTCCCCGTTCGGTAAAAAATTTAAGCCACACTTTACCTGTGACGCGCGGAACGAGTTCTTGCCGTGTTATTGAGAATACAAGTCCAACCGAGATTGTCGCCATTAGCTTATTTCCATTCAGTGCGGAGTACTCCGGATAGCGAAGCAACCGTGCCTATTCCCACTCTACTCCGTACCGGTCGGGATGATCAGGGTTTCGATCTTCTCTTGTTCTCTTGTTCTCTTGTTCTCTTGTTCTCTCGTTCTCTCCACGGCCGAGAGAGTGTTGCAAGGAACAACGCAAGCCAAGAAGTACTCCGTACAAAAGACGTGAACAACCGCTACTCCGTATACGAGCGGAGTTTTTCCTTTCGGCTTGACTCTATGTTGTACGGAGTAAACATGGTCTAGCCGGGCTCCATGCTCCATTCCCCGTCCGCGATGGTCCACTATGCTCCACCTAAGTACGGAGTACTAGATCCGATCTGTTTTCTGAGCAATGAGAACCTTGAGCGCAAGGGACTAGGAGGATGTTGCATTTCATCTAATTTTGCCAAGGGTCAGAACTAAAAAAAACCAATGAAAACTTGTTAAATGACGCAGAACCGGGGATTTCGTCGTGGGGGCCAAATATATACGGAGTGTTCTGTCCGAGATATCGAGCTAGACCGATGCACTCATACATACTATCGCTGACGTTTGATCCTTGATGATCCACCATCGGGCACATTCCTGTACTTGCTGAAACAACCACTTGGACACATTCAATAACACCGGCATAAGTGTATAATTGGAGGAGTTCTCACTCCCACCTGTTGTATCCCCCTTATACAACATAAGGATGAGCTGCAGATGTAACGCTGCAAGAAACGATTAAGCTTTGACTAGTTAGCTTGCGAGAGGTGACTGCTCTCGTTATGCAAGTGGTATCCCATCAGTGTACTCCACCCGCGGCGCTGATTACGAGATGGCAGATCCGCTGGGCGGGCCGCGTGTTGATGTTGTTGGGGATTTTGAAATGCGCAAGTATAAGCGTGGGGGTAGTGATAGTGCGTTGAGTAGTGAGGATGGTAAGAGCATTATGAAGACGACTGATATCTCGGTCGGATATAGTATGGAGCCCCGGGTGGAGGATGGTCGGTCGCAAGATGGTAGGCCGGCCAGTGTAGATAGTATAGTTTAATCACCTTATATACATCATAGATACGATTTACGAATTCAAATGGCCAATAGCCTACTTGAAGAAGAAGGATATCAAAATGGGCCGAGGATCTACTCCAATTTCGGATATGAGGGGTTACTCTGCATACATAAGGTATGGGGTTTCCCCTCTTATAACATCACTTACCTGGTCAATTTAGTGAATTTACCTTGTTTTCATATTCAAATCATTCTTGATTCGTCGATATGGCGACTCACTACCAGCTACCATTCAAGGTATGGCTTCTATCCCTCCCCGCGGGGTTCGGCGAGATGTCCGAAGTGTTGAGCTAACACTTTTTCCAGCTCGCGGATCCCAGTCTGCTGAAATTTGACTCCATTATCGGCGACAAATGGGTCGGTGCAAAGAGCGGAAAGCGGTTTGAAGTACTGGGTAGGTGAAAGTGCATTATCCTCCAAGAGCTCACGACTAACATATCCCACGCAGACCCCGGCACCGACAAAGCGTGGGCCAGCTGCCCCGCCAACGCAGCAGAAGATGTATCCGCCGCCGTGGAAAATTCCCACGCAGCCTTCGAGCAATTCCGAAAAGTCAACCCACGCCAACGCGCCAAGTGGCTACTAGCATGGTACAACCTAACTGTAGCGGCCCGCGACGACCTCGCCCAGATCGTAACATACGAAACCGGAAAGCCACTAGCAGAAGCATACGGCGAGATCGACTACTCTCTCGGCTTCCTATGGTGGTTCGCCGGCGAAGCAGAGCGCATCCAGGGCAGCGTATCAACAGCCGCCGCGCCGAACCGTCGCCTATTCACCATCAAGCAGCCGATCGGCGTAGCAGCCGCTCTCGTTCCGTGGAACTTCCCCGTTGCCATGGTTCTACGGAAAGTCGGTGCCGCACTGGCGGCTGGCTGCACGATGGTCGTCAAGCCCAGTCCCGAGACGCCGATTTCGGCGCTGGTGCTGGCAGAGCTGGCGCATCGTGCTGGTATCCCTGCTGGTGTGCTAAATGTGCTCACTACGGACTTGGAGAATACCCCGGCGCTGAGTGAGGCGTTATGTAAGCACCCGCTTGTCAAGAAGGTGACGTTCACGGGCTCGACGCGGGTGGGTAAGCTGGTGGCTGCGCACTGTGCGCATGGTCTTAAGAAAGTGACTCTCGAGCTCGGCGGGAATTGTCCGTTCCTTGTTTTCGACGATGCGAATCTCGATCAGGCGGTTGAGCAGCTGATGTCGCTGAAATGGCGCCATGCGGGCCAGGCTTGTATCACTGCCAATCGGATCTATGTGCAGGCTGGGGTTTATGATCGTTTTGCCGCTCTTCTGAAGGAGCGCACTGCCGCGATTGTTGTTGGTCATGGTGCTGCGGCTAACACCACGATGGGACCGTTGACGACACCTCGTAGTATTGACAAGGCCTCCGCGCAAGTTCAGGATGCTCGTCGGCTCGGTGCTGATGTTATTTTGGGTGGTAATTCTCTGACGTCGAAGCCGGGTTATTTCTTCGAGCCCACAATCTTGTCAGGAATGACAGCGGACATGGCCATCTCGCATGAAGAATCATTTGCGCCTATTGCTGCGCTATATCGGTTCGAGACTGAGGATCAGGCTGTCAAGCTGGCTAATGACACCAGCATGGGTCTGGCCAGTTATGCTTTCACCAAGAATATCGATCGCATGTGGCGGCTCTTGGAAAACTTGGAGGCGGGAATGATCGGAATGAATACAGGTGGGTTTCCTATGATCAAGTCCAATCATTCTAATCAATCTAACGAATTCGCACAGGCAACTCATCGGCTGCCGAGTCGCCTTTCGGTGGTCTTAAGGAGTCTGGTTATGGCAAAGAGAGTGGAAAGGACGTGGCTGTCAATGAGTACTTGGTTACCAAAACAGGTACCTTGACAATTGAGGGACAATATTGAGTACACATCATAGTACATATGCATTCTTTATAGATCCTCTCGATCATCTCGAACTGAAATGAAATTTATGTATTCTCTTGATTGTGATTGGTCAGCTGAATCCACTTCAAGCACTGATTGGCTACAATCCGGGGAGATCTTTTCAATATCAGATTTTCTTCACTACACCAACTATTCTTCTCATCATGGACCACCTTAGTCCGCTACGACACCTGATTCGGTCTCACCCGCTTATTGACAGCCATTCCCACAACCTACTGAACCGCGAATCAGCCGCCGACTATGAAAATTACCCGTTGGAAGCCATCGCCTCCTCAGCAGACGGTCGGGCCTTAGAAAATGCACGCACCACCCTCCCCTCGCTGCGGGCCATAACCCAGCTCTCCGAGCTATACGACCTCCCATGCACAAACTGGAAAGACATCCAAGCTGCCCATGATCTCTACGTGAGCGAAGACTACGAAAACTTAATCCGGAACTCTCTATCAGGCACGCACGCACTGCTCCTCGATGATGTTCTCAGCTACGACGAAGACATCGCATCATCTATCTGGCACGATAAATTCACCATCTCCGGGACAAAACGGATCGTACATATCGAAGCCATGGCCGAGGCCACAATCCTGCAGGTATCGAACTCGCGCAAGAACGGCGAATCAGTCTGGAACAGTTTCCGACAGCGATTCCAGGACGCTCTCGGCGAGGCCCTGGACGACGCCAACATCGTTGGGTTTAAATCGGAAATTTGCTGTCGGACCGGACTGGACGTGGATGCTTATTCCTCCGATGACACCACTCTGGGCGGGTCATTGATTCGCATCCTCGATTCTGGCACAACAAGGTCTGGCTTCGCGGTCGATGATAAACATATATGTGACTGGATAGTCCAGCAGACGTTGAAAGCGATCTGCTTTAAAAAAAGAGCCGGTGTTGTGAAACCTTTGCTGTTCCATACCGGCTTGGGAGATAATCGGATTAATCTTTTGCGAGCTAACCCTGCGTATCTGCAGCCTTTGATCGCGCAGTACTCCGACGCGGACATCGTGTTGTTGCATGCTGGATACCCCTACACCCGCGAAGCGGGTTATTTGGCATCTGCTTATCCCAATGTCTATCTTGATCTTGGGAAGGTCTTTCCCTTGGTTAGCCGAGAGGCGCAGGTGAAAGTCTTGAGAGAAAGTCTAGAACTTACGCCCACCAACCGTCTGCTCTGGGGTACCAGTGGCCGGTTTCACCCGGAGACGTTCTGGCTGGCTAATCGACAGTTCCGCCAGGCTCTTGAGACGGTTAGTTCCAAGACTTCTTTTCTATTAATTGCCTTTTCCTATGCTCATTTTCCTCTGCTTTGCAGGTTCTCATGGGTTATGTTGAATCTGGTGACTTCACTACGTCCCATGCCATGAAGATAGCAGCAGATGTTCTGTTCTATAACTCCAATCGGCTTTACGGTCTTAACTTGACTCCATCATACACACCTGGAGAGTAAACTGCTGACTATGCGAGGATGTTGAGCCCCGAAGGTATGTCCATGTCTTTCATTTATATTCCTCAGATGCATCCTGACAATTATCTTGTCAGCTGGTGCTTTTACTTTCACGCTCTCTCAATGCACTTGGATATTTTCTGTCGAGGTTGATCCCCGATCACTGAGTCTCAGATCTCCCAAAGGTGATACGGGCCTGTGAGCACTGCTAGTGCCAGAGTATAGGTAGAACTCCGTTTCGTGAGGTAACTGAATTTCATATCCACTCCGAATAAGGCTATACTGCTCCGTATTAAGACGAATGTTTGAAACCGTTCAGGCGATGACGTCATTGTAGTATTGTAATGTTTATACTAGCAAGTTGCAAAGACAACCGTCTCTCCAATAACCCAAAAGATACCGGCGGTTGCTTCTTTCGGCGGTTGAGATTCATATTACGCAAGGGCATTATCGTGATGCTGGTGATAGTGCTGAAGAGTTATTAGCCATTTAAGGAGCCTGAACCAGATCGACATAGTGGATCATTTAGACGTCCGAGCTTACATCGCCTTTGCACGTTTGTCCCAACTACAGATGACACTTGCAAAGATGGTCAAACCTCCTTGCGTGGAACAAATTCTACAATCCACTAGAAAGGGGCACTTTCACTTGTTGCATCCCATCCTATATTACGCGATTTCTATACATTGGACGTTCTCGGAGACGCAAATGGGAGCTTGGGAAGTTATAGGAATCGTTTCATCTGACATTAAACTCCGAAGCTATGCGTTATGAGGCACTTGCTGGCAGTATGAGAAGATATTCATAACCCTCTGGGAGCTTACCCAATGGCCAATCCCACTTCTTCTCGACCACCGCCAGCGCCTTCAATGGCTCTTTGTGGTCCACAAAGAACTTGGTATTCACGCCCGAAACAATCCCAGTCGTATCCTTGCCGTCGAATATGGTTCCACGCAGCTCGGCATCTCGAATGTAAGGCACCGGGGAAGTCGACATGGTTTCATTGGCGTTCTTAGCAATGAAACCAAGGTCTACCTTTTCGATAGTCCCTACTTAGGATAAGTATCACGCCTCCAGAGCTTTTTGTGTGATACTTACTATCAAAAGCTTTGACGGCAGCCAGACAGGCAGCTGGATGTGAGCTCATCACGCCGTAGATATTATCGTGGTCTTTCCTGAGTGTTCGCAAAAGACTCGTCGCAAGTCCTTTACCACGGTGGTACCGATCGACCACCAATTGAGTGATCCAGCAAACAGTCCCACCCTTGCAAGTCCAGCGGCAGCCGAATGCATGTCCGACAAGTTTTCCTTCGATAATCACCCTGCTGTAAAAGCTCCCACCACTTTCGTTGGAGCTTGTGGGTAGGTACTGTTCGCGTAGTCTTCGCACATTTAACTTAACCGGCTTTCCTACTAAAAGTTAGATGTTTTGGAAAGAAAGCTTTTGACTTACTCACCGGGATTACTTGAAAACTCGCCCCATGTGCCATAGTTTTCGTTGAAGAGCTGAGCGGCTTTGATCAGTATGTCGTCCGTAACGTTCTCCGCAGGGATAGTCTCGTAGGTTTGTGACGCCATGCTGAAGTGTCTTTGAACATGAGTGTTTTCAATTAGTTTTAAGTGAGTTAACACCGCGGGGGTAGGATGAGTCATGACGATGGTTTAGTTATGCAAGTCCCCGTTGACGTACATGTGAGGGGGTCGTTTATGTACTACAAAAATAGGAATCTTTCCATGTAAAAGTTACCAGTATCATGTATGTATATTGAATTCTCATTTCTCATATTAGAACGGAATGTGATCGTGATTTTTTTTCCATGCCGTCCTTCCCTCGTCCCAAATCGTATACATATCGCAAGGTCAGCAGAACAATCCAGCGCCCACCTGAAGTAAAAGACATCTATGTGCGTGTAAATTTTAATCGCCAAATCAAATCCAAATATAAGACACGCGTATACCACCGCGAGGGTATATCGTTGCACGCCGTCCGATTTTGAGCGTCGTGGAAGAAGCAAAAGCAAAAAGAAAAGGTATACCAACTCCAGCCGTCGCTTCCCGTGTATCCAGCTTTGGTCTGGCACAATGCAGTGTTAATCAATAAATAGCTCAAACAATAGCAGTTGTTGGAATGTGTATGTGAGAGTGGGATATGGTAGGGGAGAGATAGAGGGAGGGAGAGAGAGACAGAGAAGGAGAAATCAAAGTGTCCATTGTCTGATATGATAGTATTGATAATGTTATAGCAACACGATCAACACTGATCACTTCTTCAGGTCAACGACAGATTGATATCATAGGGCTATGATGAGTACAAAAAAAAGAAAGAAAATAAACGCCAAAAAAAGTGGTACATGTCGTGTGCGGTTTGGTAGGGTGTCAGGGTGTGAGAGTGAGAGGGTGAGAGGAAGAAGAAAGGAGTAGGGAGATAGATGGTCGAGACAAGAGATGCTAAGAGCCAGGGCCATCGGACACATCATCGCAAGCAAAAACGAAGGGAGTAAAGGCTAAAAACCAGCAAACAAAACGAGGGTTTCAGAAACAAGCTCGCACGCCGAACCAAAATGGACGAAAACATGCTAGTTCAACATGCCATCTTCCGTTCTGTTAGCATTTCATCCCTTTCCCACTCATCTAGTAGTCGTGCTACTTCTCTGAAAGATACCGGCTTGGTAAGGAATAGATCCACACCAGAA
The DNA here is from genome assembly GCF_028828465.1 of Penicillium psychrosexuale. Taxonomy (NCBI): domain Eukaryota; kingdom Fungi; phylum Ascomycota; class Eurotiomycetes; order Eurotiales; family Aspergillaceae; genus Penicillium; species Penicillium psychrosexuale. The sequence goes on from NW_026643187.1 coordinate 4,829,217, forward strand.
GCCATAGCATCCGACTCATCGCGAGAGCTGCTGAGTCCGGTCAAGGCAATGATGATAGCCGGCTTGCGGCCATCTATATCCCTCTCCAGCGAGCGAATAGCACGGGTAGCCTCGAACCCATTCATTACCGGCATCGACATGTCCATGAAGATGATATCATAACCACTCTGCATGCGCTCGACTGCCTCAACGGCCACTTTGCCATTATCAGCTGGGTCCAGTTCGGTCAGCTGGCGCTTTCTGAGGAACGTCATCATCAGGTTGAGGTTTATGCGATTATCGTCAACCACAAGCACTCGGGCTAGTCGTCGAGGGCGGATTTCACCCTCTACCAATGGTGCCGGTAGAGGGGATTCTCCAATCTCCTCGGGCAATGTGCTGATTCCTGGGGGATGTTGCAGTGGTGATATCGTCATGGGGCGGACTCCGGGACAGTCCGGCCCCAGTTCGGGGGCGCTATGGGCATCGGCAGGGGAGATGAGGGGCGAATCGAGTGCGGATGGCAACGAGGACGTCCTAATCGGTAGACTCGTTGGTTTCAGAGCGGAAGACGGCGTCACAGATGTCGATTGGCCGTGGGTCAAACACCTCATGATGCTTCGGGCTAATTTGTGTGGCCCACAGGGACGCCGGATGATATTCACGGAAGCAGCAAGAGGCATCCACTCGGATTTGGCACCAGTATAATCCATCGACTTGTGGCATAGGACGAGAAGAGCAGGCAAGGTGGCAGTGGGTGCAATGGTGCGGAAATTTGGTAAATCATTTTCATCCATAAGCACAAGATCAACATCGGCTTCCGGTGTCCATGCGACGATCTCTATAGCATACCAGTCTGAAAGGTATCGAGCAATTTCAGACCAGTTAGAGTCGGCAGTCACGTCGGTTGGGTCGACGCCCCAGATGGAGGCTCGTCTACCAGGGTATGCTTCGCGTAGTAGAAGAGTTTGCGCCAAAGTTTCTCTTTGTTGGATAAGCTGACCAGATGGTTCGACGGGCGGGCTTTCCTTGCCAACAGGCCGCTCCAGGGGTAGAGATACATGTACAACAGTGCCCTCCCCAGGATGGCTACGAATTCGAATGCTTCCATTCAGAGCTTTGACCAAACTGCGAACAATTGAAAGTCCCAGTCCAGTACCGACAGCCAGGGAGTCTTCCTGAGCAAAAGGCGTGTAAAGCTTGCTGCGCAAAAACTCTTCTGATATACCTTTGCCCGTGTCGGTTACTGTCAACGTGACCAAGTCTTCGAGGCCTTGCCGCCGGGATCGTCCTTCAGATTGACTAGATGCTGACAAGGATAAAGTGACTCGGCCAGAGTCTGTGTATTTCATGGCATTCCCAAAAATATTCATGATGATGCGCCGCAAAGCCCCCGGCTGAGTCCGGTAGACCCAATCCCCGAATGAGACATCGATTACAACTTCGACGTTGGACCGGTGATTCTGCGACTTTGTTTGATGTGGCATCAATACAGGCAGGTCCGCTGAGGCGGTAGAGCTCTGGCCGTACACATGGCCAAGACAGATGCCTTCAACGACTTCCTCGGCGAGAATAGCCACATCGGAAGCCACGAGCGTATCCAGATGATGCGGCAACTTGTCGGATCCTTTGAAATCGAGCGGCGACTCTTTCTTGCGTTTCATTGTCCGCCAGGTCCGTTCCAAAGATACCACTTTGCTGAAGTCAAGTACCTGATTCATTGTATCCAGTAATGTCCGGCCACAGGAATTGACGGTTTCAAGCAATGAGTTCTGGAATTCATTGAGATGGGTGCTGTTCAAAAACTCGGCAGCGGCCAAGATTCCATGAAGAGGACTACGGAGTTCATGTCTAGTGAAGGATAGTAATTAGTAACTGCTGTCCGACATGTCGAATATCTCCTAGAGGCTAAGAAAACTTACGAAATACTCCCAATGAAATCACCCTTCTGGCGATCTGCGATGAGGGATTCAATGCGGCTATATTCAGCCATTATAGACGATGAAAACCCAAGCACTGAACTGAGCTCGACTGAGTTGGTGAACACCTGGGTCTCAATTGTGCTCCAGCAGAAACACCCTCCGAACCACTGCGAAGAAACAGCATTCCATAAAGGCACGAATATAATTTGCGCGGCATGTGGAAAATACTGATTGAGTACCGAGTTTTCCGCAGCCTTCCGTCGCTTTCGCGTTGCCTTTGAGAGCTGTGTAGCACTAGGTGGAGACCGGCTGGTGGTACTGGTGCCACGAAGGGCCTTGTCTTGGGATTCTTGGTCGTCATCATCTGAGGTCGAGAGGAGCCCATCGCGGTGAAAGGACCATAGCTTTCCTTTGGGATAGCGTCGAAGCAACAATTGCAGGAAAGATCGGTCTAGGTTGGCCGCAGGGCATGTGGCCATCGACCCTGCTTGGGGAGCAAACGGTTCTTCGTTCGTTGATGCTGACAGTACAGAGGCGGGTCCGCCAGTGTCGGAACAATCACTACCCATTTCGGTATCCATCAAAGGGCTATTGTTGGCTTCTAGAAAAATGACCCCACCGTCGCCACCCAGGTCAAGACTCTCGCGAAGTAAGTTGGCTGCTCTGCGGAAACACCAAGAGTTGCCTTGTGAATCATCCGGTGGTAGTTTATTTCGGCTGCTGCTTGTCAGCCATTCTGGCAGAGAGCTCTCTACTGTACCCGACTCTACTTTCGAACCGTTGTCCAATTTCGAACTATTGCCCAATTTCGAATCGGACGAGACAGAGCTGAAGGAACGCGCGTCGGTGCTGAGTGATCGATCGTTCGGTGGACTATTGGACGGCGCTTGCGATGCGTTTTCTGAGCCATTTCCACGAGAGCCACCAGAGCCACTCATTCGATTGTAAGAAGATGCCGGAGTTGCTGACGAAGGGCCGATACTGGCGGTACGCGATGGGTCGATATTATCCACGAAACTAGAGCTTCCTTCAACAAAATAGCTGAGCCCGCGGGAAAGGCGCGCGGCCCGGCGTCCTTCAGACGCCTGTCTGCAAATCTTCAAATAGTCCATCACAACCGTCGACAGAGATCCCAGTGTATCCTTCTCCAGCGGTGTCAATCCATCTCGGGGTTTTGTATCCAGCACGAAAAAACAACCCAAATTGATATTCTTCTCGGTTGTCAAGGGAGTTCCGGCGAAAAAGCGGAAGTTGGGTTCGTTTTCGACGAAGGAAAGGTGTTTGTAGCGCTCGTTTTCGGCCATGTCGTTCACGACTAGAAATTGGTAGTCTGCATTCTCGCGGTCATTGGGGGGTAATGAAACAGTGTCCTGTCGAATGGCGTCAAAATCGGGAATTCATAGAAATAAACAATGCGGTTGAGCTCGACAATGGCTCCGGTTCAGCCAGCTCGTCGAATGAGCAAAACTTACCTTGCATAAACTCCATGTCTTTCGGGTGTCGGGTGCCCCCAACCAGACATTGTCATTGTCGTCGTGAATTGTCGGATCGTTCAAATTGAGAGATTGTGTTGCTTCGGCAATGATGTGTTGCTTATCACGGTCTAATACAGTTATAAACACCCGCTCCACGTTCAGGCGCAATGCCGCTAGCTGCGCAAACGATGTCATGGTACTATTCGAGGTGCCTAGAATGAGAGCTTCTGTGCCAACTGCGGTCGCTGGTCGGAAAGTTGCACTGCTGTGTGAAGGCATTGAGCCTTCGGACATCGGTGGAGTGATTGTACTTCCTGAAAGTGAAGAAAAAGGGAATCCATCATTCACCGGAAGCCAAGATGGAACCACCTCGGCTTGGGAACTAGGCTGGTAGTAACGGTATAGCTCCCTCGCCCTGCGATCTGCATTGTGTAGGCCATCATGGCGTGCTTTAGGAACAGTCATGGTTTGCTGCTAGCGTTAGAAGACTGAGGATACAGTGCTGCATCCTCGGACTCCAAGTCGAGATTGGCGAAGCTATCACGCCGGTGACAATTGAGGCAGGGTGGTGAGGGTCGAGAGAAGTCGAATTGTACAAAGGAAGTGACTAAACAGGTAGGAAATTGTTGGAGGGATGAGTGTAACTATATTAGTAGATTATCTGAGAATTGGGAGGAAAGTGGGATTTCTTGATTTAGATACGGCTCCCCACAATAGAACAGTAAGTCAGGTGAAGCGCAGATAGGCCAGGGAAGACTGGGTGGAAAATTCGGCATGCACAGCCAGGACCCATCAGTCAAGGTACAATAAGGACGGGCATTGGCAAAGGATAAATGCACAGAACATGATTAGTGGGAACGAGCGATCGGTACACATTGGGAGTTATGTATGGGGTACACCTGCTCCACCGTTTCGTCGCCTCTCTCTTGGGACTCGTCTTGGAATTGACCGGCAACTTGGGATCGTCGCACCAAGATGGCGCAACTGTCGCTGGATCAGCATATTGACTGGAGCACGATGGAGTAGACCGGCCATTGGGCAGTACGGATGTGGACAAGATGTGGACAGGAGTAGGTTTCAATGGCTGTGGCGTGGTCCTGTGGCGTGTTGAGGCTGCATATCATTGGCTGACGGCCTCAGATCACATGATTTTTAAGGGTATTCCGATCAAATCCAAGTGGACCAATGAATCTTCACGATCGTTCTACTAGAAGTCACTACTAGTTGCAACTGGTTACTCCTTGCTTCATGCTTCCATGGCGTAGCATGTTATGCCCACAGTTTCGATACTGTTGACCAAGGCTTCCACATACATGCCAATGCCATGATCTGACACAGGCTGAAATTAGCGTCGCAAGCCCTATGACGACAGTGGCAAATTCTTGAAGCAGATTTATTTTTCACTAAGGAAAGCGATCGTCTCTTCCGTCATGGGCCTGAACACCTAAGATGATCAAAGACTCACAATCTTGTATTTGACAACTCCTCCAAACTTAATCCGACTACGAATTATGACCGGTCACTGCACCCCAGATATACGCCACCCACGACCCTATTGTCAGCAAGATCAGAGCACTGAAGCAAATTATGGAGACGTTCCGGGTGCGCCGGTGCTGGGTTACCAAGTTGCGTTCTCGAATCCGATCGATGATAGCCGCACCCGATGTCAACCGTTTGTGCCGAGTCCACTGTAGCGGCGCCAAGTTATCAGTCACAAACGAGCCAACGAGGATGGCTGCACCGACAACCATAGCACCGGCAGCAAGAACTAGGTAGACCTGCACTACTCGGCGGTATGAATCGTCATCTGCGTCCTGCAAAGCTCCCGTGATGATCCGAATTATGATGCTCATACTATTACGATTTCCAATGTCAATTTGTGCCTCGAACCACTTTTTTTGATGCAGGGATGTTGGATCAAGCTTACGCATTGTTCATGGTGACTTTCAAAGCATACGCGGATCCAAAAACCGATTGGTGCCAAAGAGTGGTGCGAATGCTATCGATGACCGAGGTTGGTCCGAGGGATACGGCAATGGCGTAGATGCCGAATGCAGCCCCTGTTCCTGCCTGCGATGTTGCAAAATTGATGAGAACCATACTCAACAGCATACCAAGACCGCAGGTAAACACTGAAGTAGTCAGCATTGGGCTTTTTTCTGATCTTTCTGATCTTTGCGATAAAACTCACAGACGGACGCCCGGTTACCGAGAACATCAATGAACACGCCCAGGCAGGGAACGAGAAAGAAGCCTGGTTAATGTCAGCTATATCCAGCCATAATGAGCATGCATTCCCCCAATACCATACCTGCATACTGCGAAAGAGAACTATACCACCCGGCTTTGATGGAACCAACATTGAATCGTTTTTCGGCCAGCTCGGTGGCATTTTGGCTAAAGACTGTCGCAGCACTCGTTTGAAACACAGAGAAAGACATGACAGCCCAGAACATCCATGGGAGCTCGAACATCTTTTTGAATTCGAACTTTTTGTTCTTCTCTGTGAGTTGCTCTTTGGTTGCTCCATCGCGTCGTCCCTTGTAATGGCGATTACAATACTGGTTAAAGAACCAGAACGCTGCGCTGGCCGCATTCGTGAACAGATTCATGAACACCGAGGTCCAAAAAACCCACGCAAAGTTTCCAGTTTTCTATACCCTTGTCAGCATTGCCTTAACCAAATCAACCGGAAAAAAGCAATCACCTTTGCAATGATATTGGCCGTTGACGTGCCAATAAACCCGCCTATCTTGCCGATAGCGAGCTCAAAGCCTAGAGTGGATGCAAATCCATTGCTAGGGGGGAACCAAGAAGAAAACATCTTATACTGAGCGATTTGTGTGGCGATATCGCCGAGTGCGAGAATGACTCGACCACCGATCATGAAGTTGAAAGAGCGCACGGTCGCGGCGGCAGCGACAAGGATAGAACCGATGGTATAGACGATATTTCCATAAACGATCATCTCTATTCGAAAAAACTTGTCAGGATATTCCTCGCTGATTTGACAGACTCGACAACATACGAGCTCCACCGACTCGGTCGGTGACCACACCACTTATCAAAAGCAAGACCGTTGCCATGAAATTCTCGCTGGCTTCCAAAAGCGAGAATTGAACATTGTCTATGTTCATTTGCTGCCAGACAAACCCATCAGTGAAATTCTGCAAATCGACGTTTCCATGACATTCAGTACCTTTTTGATCGTGCTCTTCATAGCACCCGTCACGCCAGAACTCCAATGCGAGCCAAAGCTAATGCACGATATCAGCGCGACCGCACATAACTTTGCTGCAAGCGGCGGTGGCTTCTTTCCATCAGAGTCATCGCCAGGTTCTTCCGGTACAGCGCGGATGTCTTCACTGACAGGCGCCGACACCGCGTCCACCGACTTCGAGTCCGAAGTATCGACTGTCATAATCACAACTCAATGCTGGAATTATATAGCAAACTTCTAGCTCGGGCTGTCAAAGGAAATAAAGTACTTTCAGGCAAACTCAAAAAAATACATTCACGCCGTTGAAGAGGACTTAAAAGAATGTTAAATTCACCGACGTTGCCCCGAACTGGAGGATATGCGCAGCGCTAGGCTCTTTTCGGGACAAGGCCCCTATCTCAACCATCTTATCTGATGTGCCAAGCGCTTAGGGGATGTTCTTCTTTGCCCTTTACGTACGTTCGAGCTGATCAGCACCAATACCAGCTCACCGTAGGCTGTAGCACCGACTGGCAGGGCTCCGCTTTGTCTTAAACATTTGCCAGTCTCAGATGTCCGTAAATAGTACGGAGTAATGGTTTTAGGAAGGCCCTGCTCATGCCCGCAGTGGAACCTGTTACGGCCCCGAGGGTCACCTGCACAGTTGGCCCGTATGGCTCGACGTACTCGCTAAGTAAGCGCCAGGGGTATTCATAGGTACACCGCGCACACAGGATTAGAACCTTAGCGATTAGTCTACTCAATTGCATGAGCCATCTTGGGAACCTCCACTCTAGTTCGAAACCTCCATTTCAGGATACGCTGGTAGCTAGTCCTAACAAAGGCTTTCCTCGGTTTTCTCGGCTTCTCTGAGCTGTCGTCAACTTGCAAATGCCGTTGTATTTTGCCCACGGTTAAACCCGCTTGGAATCTTTAAACGGGTTACACCGGGTAAGTTCAGATTATTATTTCGTGCACTCTAACCAGATCAGTTTGTCTTTGTCGGTTCTCTTGGTCTGTCCGAGGTACAATATACGAGGGTGATGCGAGCTAGTCCCGTCATCACCTTTGTCGACTGCTATAATTTGCATAAGGACTGAGATATTGGAAATTTCAATTGAACAGCCTCCAGATGTGGCATCCCAATAGGCTTCTAAAACAACTCCGGCAGTGGGCCTATAGTCTAGTCTAGATATGTATGCAGTCATAGAGAAAAAGAAGAATCCGATACAAAATATTCCACAAATATTCAACGAGCAAATTAGAACCGTTCCATGAGCTGCTTGCGCACCGTCCACATGCGAGCTCGTTTGCCGTAGATGTACATAGGAATGGACATGAGCATGAAGAAAAGCTGTATACCACCAATAGACAGGAACACAGTGCGTGAACCATCAGAATCGAGCCAATCCACGATGAAAAGGGAGAAAATCAGGCCGTGGAGAACATCTGCAAGAGAAAAAGGCGTTAGACCAGACTAGCCGAACAAGAAAGGGATAGTTCAACATACTCTTGCTAAAGTTCAGTGTCACTAGCGCCTCGCCAGCATACTGGCGATAGCTATCTACACAAAAAGTGATAGCGGTCGTGCTGCCCAGGCAGCAACCAAACGAGATCAAACCAAAGAAGATAGTCGGGACAATCCAAGAGTCACCGATCTCAGCACTCCACCCAAACGCCATCAGGCCGATGACAGTAGACAAAGCGATAGGAATTGTCATCACGAGACGGAATTCAGGCTCGTAGATGCCGCCATTGCGCCTGGTCATGAACCGCGCGATAATGTCTGATACTTTGCCCGCCACTCCGGTTCCAAGGAGACCGCCGATAAACGGCGAGATGTAGATCAGGCCTGTCTGCAACGGGGTAAAGTTGTACTGATCTTTGCTCTCGAATATGTGTGCAACTGACTCCGAAAGTACGATCAGCCACCCGACCGATAGTGCGTATACCACTGTTGACCACAGCACGGCTGGATAGGCGAATAGGATGAATGGTCGCGCGGCAACTCGGTACCAGCTGTCGTGAGCGATTCGCCCGTTCCAGACTCTAAGTAATCGGGAGTAGGGGATCTTCGGCCCTTCACGTAGTCGGTTTGTGTATTGTAGGGTTGCGGGCAGCGGTGGCCCGGTAGGCTCTAGTGACTCGGTCCTCGCAGGTGATACGGCACCTCGACCTACGGTGGCTGGTCGAGCTGCCTCTAGGTCAGCTGCCTCCAGATCATCTGGGTGTGCGCCAGGCACAAGTGCGTGAGGTGGTGGTTGGAGGAATTCATCGCCTTTTTCATTAACCGGGTTCGGCGGTTGAGTGTTGATTTGGTCACCATTGGTAGCATTACCGGCCTCGCAAACAGAATCGGACTTTTCAGTCTCGACTGCCTGACCTCCGTCTTCTAGATGGTCATCCGCGAATCCAAAATGCGCATGCTTGGACTTCTTCGGTGCCAATTCTGGATCTGAATGGCCCTGTTCGGCGGACTCGTCCTGGGGTTGGACATACGGGTGCCGCCCGCGGAAGCCGTGGGAAACGAGGTCGGAGACACTCTGACCAAGGCCACGCGAGCCCTTGTGTTTGTGCACACGCGGACGGGGTGTGCGATCCCAAAATGTTTCGGGCACGAAGAAAAAGAGCAAGACTAGACACATGCCTGCAACCATGGCGACAATCCAAAATACCCAGCGCCAGCTCAGGCCCTCAATGATGGCGGCACTCACGAGGGGGATCAGGTTCTTTCCGCCTAGTAGCAAGAGTGTGTATATCCCCACTCTATAGGCTCTTTCGTGCAAGAAGTAGATCTCTGCAATTGTGGCAGATGGGAGACACTCAACTGGGCTCACGGCAAATCCTTGGAAAACACGAGCAACCACGAGACTTGCATAGTTCGGTGATGCTGCGCACCAAATTGCCGAGATCACAAACAGGATGGCTCCCAGGAGGTAAACCGGTCGTTTCCCGTATAGAATAGCCGTGGGCGACATCACAACAGACCCCAGGCCCAGGCCTAACATATACAACCCGGTGGTGAAAGCAACCTTCTGTGTACTGGTATCGTACGTGGCTGCAACCTCATTGAACCCAGCCGCCAAGATAGGGGTCATGCCGCCTCCCATCAGGCAATAGAAGCCCAGCGAGACCAACGCGGTATCTCTTTGCCAAACAGGCCAGTTCAAAGGGTCATTTGCAGAGTCATCTGGTTGGGGATCAAGCACGAATTGTCCGTCCGCTGTTTTCTTCTGGGTTGGAACCGTCGACCGCGTTCGAGAATTAGATCGCGAGGGCGGATAGGACGAGGCTATAGAAGATGTCGATGTCCGGTGCGGTTGATGCCTCATTCCCAAAGGTTCATTGCGATTTGAGGATAAGAGAAGTACTGTTCCTAAATCATGCCAGCCAGTTGTCAGAGCCGTTCCACAATATCATCTCTCTGTGACGGGGGACTCCCTACTCACCAGGAACTTCGTCTGTCTCTCGATCACTTAGGATTCCCAGTGTAGATTTGGCGCGATAAGTCTGATTCTCGCTAGGCTCGAAATCTTCTTTGGTCTTTCCTCCAAAGAGTCGTCTCCAGCGCGAAGCAGCTGGCTGCTGCTGGACGCGGTCCACCCCCGTGTTTTCCTCCATTGTAGAAGAACGGTCTTCTGCCGGTGAGGCCATGTTCTGTTCGAGAACTAGGAATAAAGGGTTCAAGATAGTCCCTACAAAAATAAGTGAAGTATGTCGCCGAGTCTTGCGAAAGCGATCAACGCTTCTGGATCAACGCAGGAGGCAGTAAATGAACACCACTCAAAGGCATAGTTTGATGGAGCGGGAAAGACGAGGGGCGAGGTAGTAGGGAAAGAGAAATCTCTAAGTGGCGGGTGATATATAGTGTCCTAGGGCCATTCGGGCTCCATGCGATAAGCTAAAATGGTGGAAACACAAAAAGAGACAAGCGACGATCCCAAAGAGGCAGCAGGGGGAGGCGGTGAGAGGGTCTGAAGGTACTCGCTGAGTACCGTGACTGTCGCCCAGTCGCCAAGGTTAAATCAAGTCGCCTCGAGGTACTATCGTTTTGATCTTATCGGAGATCTTCTTGCATATCTGCATTCTACACATCCCTGCCTGTGGACAGAACTGCTGGAACTGTCCGAGAATGACGGGGCAGATAAGCACATCATTTTCGGACAATGCTAAGCTCCCCACAATATGTCGTTGATAATGCACCTCGTGGGTCAACAATCCGCGTTGACAGGTGGATCTTTGGGCCACGCATTACACGCAAGATAACGTCGAGAGAACAATACTACACTCACATATCTGTCGACAATCTACTCTATACAGTGAAGGTTAATTGCACTAGGCTCGAATATTCCCAATCGCCGAATGCGCCCGGCCATTCCTGGTATATGCCAAGCCACTCAAATCCGGCGCTTGTCGCGAGAGTTTTACTTCGCATGATCTGCCTATCCATAAACATATCTTTCGACGAGTTCAAGTGTCACTCACTCAAATCATGTTTTGAATACCCCAAAATTGTCTCAGCTGACCACCGGGAGATGTTGGCTGTCGTCATTGTGCAGGCTAATTGCGGGGGAAAGGAGCCCCAGCTTTGATGAACTTGTCATACCGTTGGATGTCAGTGCTCGAGCTAGCATGGCGTCATGTGTCAGGCCTTGGCTACTGATTTGCAACCTTATACTACATCATGTTTGGAAGAGGAAGATACAACACGCCAGTTGCGTCCACGGTTATCACTACTTCTAGGGAGCCATCTGATGTGATTTCACGAAGGATCGGCTGGGATCGACAGACTCGTTTTAGGGTGCTTTGATTTTTGATTGCCATTTGCTATATGCTGTGGGCGGATTAAGCAACTTGCCAATATAAGTCAAGGCTTTCTATTCATTTGATAGCATTGTCTGCCCCTCCATCTGAAGTAGGAGGAATCTGGCAGGTCCCCGGGAAGTATATACTCCAGTCCCTTGTCTTTTATGCTGTAGCATTCTCATCAAACTTGGGATTTACTAATAATATGGGAAAGAGCGACTGCGTATGAGGTTGTACCAACGTGATGGCATAGTTCTCTTGACAGAAACCCTTGTTTTCCGTCTAAAAATTCTTGTCTAACCTAATTCAGGCATTTACACATAGGCTTCTTCACCTCAAGGCCTACCTACGTCTAGTATAGTCCTTTGACTTGATACTATGTTGCTGTTCTAGGGTTCCTATACAGGTGTGTAGGGGGAAATGGCTAATATTACGACCATAGCATACTACATAAATACATAGCAGACCATTAAGAGTACAATTCTCCATTCGGACCATGCACATCTACGTTGATGGCCAACTGCGTCCAGGGGTGAATCAAATCCCGCCGATTTCCATTACAGGGGCCGTTTGCGGGCAGTCACGTGTGAAACCCCTTTGGCAATTCTAGACCAATTTCAACGCCAGTGCCCTTTCTTTGCTTTGAATTCTTTTGTCATTTGCTTATAGTTACTTCGTCTTAATATTTCTACTTCTTTCTTACTACTCCACATTCATTGCGATATCCATCTTTGCCCTCGAAAAATTGTCTGGTGTCGATCAAACCGTCCCACGCGACTTAGTGTCGTGTCATCACTCGAAGAATTCTCCCACCTTGGATATCGGTTCCTCCGCTTTATTACGGACTATAAATTCAAAGCGCAATTTCAATTCTTATTCGCTCTTTCTGTGGGAGAAACCGCCATTCATCATGAAGATCAACCAGTCGCCCCTCCTTCTCTTCCTTCTTCCTGCCATTTCGGTCGTGCTCGCCGACACATACAATGACAACATAGACTCTAAAGTCTCGCGGGAGACTGTGGGTAATAATGCTCGTCTCGTTGACTCGGATATAGTCGCATCCAATGTCGCCAAAGGGGCGCCGGACGTCCCCGTGGATGGCAAGGATGGCAGACCACACGCTGGTCCGTGGGTGGAAACCAACGCAGACCGGGATCGTACAGGTGTCCAGGGAGGCGATGATGTTGATCCGGTTTCTGTCAAATATGATACCAATATCCCCTCTTCGGAACACCTGAGTACCGAAGAAGGGAAAATGATCCCGCATTCAAACGGCGGCGTTATGGATGATCCGCATCGGGCGGGCCCGAAAGAAGGGACACGAGGAACCGAGGGTGGTGTGTCTGAGAAAGGAAAAGAAAGCCAATTGGCCTCTGAAAAAGTCCCGGGAGGGCCGAAGGAAGCGCCTCCGTTGCCGCATAGTGAGACCAAGAAGTTGGGCCCCGACAGCGACGACACAACAACCGGGGGTGGAAGTCGGTCTGCGGAGGGTCCGGGAAGTCTTGGAATGCTCGGGGTAAGTCTTTCTTTATGTTGCTCGAGTCCGAGGTCCTTCGTTGAGCAAGTGGGATTAATGTCCATCTAGAAACCCGACGACCTGCCTGAAAAGCCACACGATATTCCACACCCCAAGTCCCCGGGTACAGCCAAGGAGGACCCTATAGGCCTTGTACACGACAAAGTCACCCCGGGATCGTCTTCGAGTTCGTCCTCGTCCTCGTCCTCGTTGGGCCACGGCCACGACCACGACCACGACTCTGGTATCCATGATGCTGGCAGCTCACTACACTCCCTTGTCTTCTCCTTCACCATGATTCTCGTCTCTGAAATCGGCGACAAGACTTTCCTCGTGGCTGCGCTGATGGCGATGAGACATCCTCGCTTGGTGGTGTTCAGCGCCGCATTTAGTGCCTTGGTTATGATGACTGTTCTTTCAGCAGTCCTGGGCCATGCAGTTCCTACTCTTATCCCTAAAACGTTCACCAAATTCCTGGCTGCCATTTTGTTCTTAATCTTTGGTGCGAAGATGCTCAAGGAAGGCCGTGAAATGTCTCCAGATGAAGGTGTGGGTGAAGAGATGCGAGAGGTTGAGGCGGAGCTCGAAGAGAAGGAGCACGAGCAGCTGCGTATGAACCGCCGTCGTTCCTCGGTTACTCCTCACAATCTTGAAGCAGGTCGCGCTGGAGGCCGTCCCAAAACCCGCGGCTCCGGAAACCGCCTGCCTTCGCCTCCGGAGAGCTTGTCCTCGTCCTCGTCCCGTGGCTCTTCTCCCCAGCCCCGGCAACGGCTAAACAATGTCGTTTCCGGATTGAGCAATCTATTTTCCCTACTTCTCAGCCCCGCGTGGGTTCAGACCTTTGTCATGACCTTCCTCGGCGAATGGGGCGACCGCAGTCAGATTGCCACTATCGCCATGGCAGCTGGCCAGGACTACTGGTGGGTGACAATTGGAGCTAGCGCTGGTCATGGAATCTGCACCGCAGCCGCCGTGCTCGGTGGACGGGCCATCGCTGGCCGGGTCAGCATGCGTGTTGGTATGTATCCTCTGCTTGTTTTCCTATATATGGCACATGCTAATCTTGACTTTCATAGTGACTCTGGGCGGCGCTGTGGCATTCCTTCTGTTTGGCGTCATCTACTTCATCGAAGCCATCTTTTGAAGCGCTGCATATCCGCGGTTGTATGTGTCCCTGGAAACTTATCGTTATAGTTTTTGGCGGTTGATTTTGTCTAAAAATCGAATGAATGTATCTTGTGACATACCTACGACTGTTTTAATACTATAATTACGTGTCTGGCCCACGGAATATCCAGGTTCACAATCTTACATCAAAATAGAAATCCAAGCTCTGAGTACTTTGACCGTCTGTTGATGCATCAAGGTGTCGTTTTCTACCAATTACATAGAGACACGGGGCATGCGAGGGTATGAGAAAATGCACGAGCCTACGCATGTGGTCGAGAAAATGTTGTGATGGCCGATCTCTTCAGTCCTGGAGGAATTCTCCTACAAATGAACATTCGTAGTTCCACCACCCGCTCTTTTGAATTTGAGTATCCATTTTCCGGCGTCCTAATAAACCTAGATATGACGTAAATTAGGCGCCCTGTGTATGGGGCTAGAGATCGGCGAATATAAAATACGAGGTAAATATCACTGATCCTAATTCAACCTTTGGATCTTCCCGTTCAAGGTCTAGCGAACATTTCAAGATGTCATGGTCCAAAGTGAGCGAACAACGATGTGAACGTCTACTCGGCGAAAATGAAACGTTTATCAAGATCCTTGGTGAAGCCGCCCGTCCGTTCAATCGTGAACACTGGGCTATCAACATCATTGCCTCGGTGACCCCGCTAGGGTCACTCGCCAAGGAAAATCAATCCTCTCTCTTCCGAGATGCATGGAGGGCTTTGCGTTTCAAGCACCCCACGATCGCCGCCTATATCGTAGACGAAACCAAATATGTCTACGATATCCCCGATCCTACGGCACTTGAGAAATGGACGGCAGAAACCTTCCAAGTGATTGAGGACAAGACGGTCGATGAAGTCATCGCATCTGCCACACGTGTTCCCTACGCTACTATGACCTTTTTCCCCAAGACGGGTGAGTTATTGGGCCGCTCGCAACATTGGAGAACGGATGGCATCGGTGGCTTGATTCTGATGGACGACTTCCTTGACCTAGCCGCGCAGTCTGCTGTAGATACTTCCTCCCTGCCATGGGGTGAAGAGACCGGCCGCTTAGCGCCGTGTGTTGAGGAAGCATCATCCAGTTTTATAACATCGGAGAAGCAAGATAAGCAACTAGCCCAGCAGTGTGTTGCAAGTTTCGGTCATGCCGCTGGGGCCATCGGAATCGCCTCTCACGCACCAGCCGAGACTTCCCCAGGTGGTACGCGCATTAACCGTCTTCATCTCACCGAGCAAGAGACAAAGGCCGTAGTGCAAGGTTGCAAGGCTCGGGGGCTCTCGGTAACAGCAGCAGTACACGCATCAATTGCCGGAGCCAACTATGCGCTAGCTACTGCTGAGGATCAGAACAAACACTATACGAGTACGATACGGTACAGTTTACGTCCGTTCCTACCAGGGCCATACTCTGGTCGCCAGTATGCCAGCACAATCCTCACGACGGGTTGGATGTTCCCTGTTTCGTCCGAGTCGTTATGGTCAGATCGAGCAAGGGCATACCATGACGAGTACCGCAAAGGTCTGAGTCATGCATACATTTCCGCGCATCGCGAATACGCCATTGGGCTATGCAACCTTCTTCGCAGTTTGCCGAAGAACACCCCTTCACCGACCGATGTGGACATCAGCAGCCTCGGTGTGTGCGAGAGGTTTGTGGCGAGAGAAAAGGGAACTGCAGAGCGGGGAATTCGCATCGATCGAGTCTCGGGCGGCTTGGATATGATCAATAGACAATGCGTGTGTCATGTGTGGACTTTTCGAGACCAGCTTTGTTTGAACTTGGCATACAATGAGGCATTTTATGATAGGGCGGAGGGGGATTCCTTTTTGCAGATTGTAAAAAACTCCCTGCTGCATGAATTGATACTATAGGGTCCTAAAGTTTTATAACTCGGATGTATTTAACCCATGATCACATGATTTCGTCGAAAATTCAGGTCTCACGCCAAGCATTTACGTAAAAATGTAAATGGGGTTTAGGGTTTTTAGGGTCTTGACCTGATAATCCAGGCATCAAATTACCGAAGACGGACTAGCGTGTCTCGCTTTATAAATAATCCGTTGTTCCGAGTACCGCAGCCCCGAAAACCCTGACATCTGGCCACTCCGCTCCCTTAATTCTCCAACTCTTTCATCAAATTCGTACACATCTCATCAGGCGACCATCAGAAGCCTTTCGGTTTCATCTGAAATTATTTTTTTCCAGTTACATCAAATTTCTATCAAATCACGCGAAAGTGAATAAATAACAACAAGGCTTGTAGGGGCTTGATTCCTGCCCTACATTGCCCACCGCCTTCCATGGCACGCATCACGGGGTCCCGCATGACGCGAAGTCGGAGCCGAGAAGCAAATGCAGGGTTTATGCCAAGTAAAGAGTCGTTGGAGCGAAATTGTAGGTAATTTTCCGGTTGTTTTGGTGTAGCCTCAGCAGCCCTTGAGGCGTTCGTGTCGCATAGTGGGTCAGGCAACTACGCATTAGGGGAACATATGCATAGTTGTGTATTCCTTAATGCGCGAACTCGCTCGATACTCCTTTCATCTGCTTGTCCCGTTCCCTCACCTTTCATCCTGTTGCCTCTATCACTTCTGACAGTTGAATGTCTTCTGACTTTATTCAGGGTTAAGTGGGCTGGCTGAGGAGCCTTCTGCTCCTTCTACCGGGTTTATTGCACCCAGAGATGTGGTACCAGAATCGCCTGAAAATCAGGAAGGTAATACCAATGTGTCTGGTACAACCTTGTGTCCCAATGATGCGGAGCCCGCCTATTCTCGAGTCACCGATGCTCGAGTCGCCGATAAAATCGCGACTCACTTGCCGTTCGTTCAACAGCAGGCGACCCTTGTCATGAGCCTGTTGGTTCACCCAGACTTGAACCCGGACAGCCTTGCAGCCGAGTCGAAAAAGCTCCTCGATTCTGGCCACCCGAATCGCAAACGATTGAGGCGATTCGTGGAAGGGCTGACCGATGAACTGGAAGACTGTCCTCTTTCTCGTGATGGCAAGTCCCTATTGGACGTCTCCCAGGCTCGTCGTTTGCTTTCTCCCGCGCAACTGGATGCGTCAATCACATATATTTACATGACAAATTGCGCTCTGTTGACCCTCAACATGTTCCTCCCCAGCATCGGCACCGAGTCCCAGTCGGAGGTCATCCAACAGCTGGACTCCCAGTTTCCCGCATGTGTCTTGGGCAACCTTCCGGACAGTTCTACGCCAAGGGAAGTTGGGGCGAGTGATACCAGCGAGACTACTTTCAATCTTGCCTTGAGTATCCGCACACAGTTCTTCATCATGGAATTAGAAAGACGCCAACATGAGCAAGACTTCAGCCCACTTTCCATCTTGAGACAGGTCTTTGCAATAGACCTCATTCCTAGCGAAGATTACTCTCAGGATATCCCCGGTTCCTTCCGGGGGTTCAACTTGCCGGGTATCTTTCAGGACGAGGATGGCCATCTCCCTGAGAGTCTTCCTGAGAAGTTTCTCATCGCCGTCAACGACAGATTCAATGAACTTCACGAGGAACTTTCTGAGTGGGATTCCGTTGATATTGGTGGTCTGAAAAAGGCATACAGGTGGCGGTCGTTTGAACGAGACCTTGCCCGTTGGATCTATGTCCGTGACAGCGAAATTAAGGAAGACATCAGACGCTTGTCAGAAAGAGTGCATAGCTCATCCACACCTCGTCGCCTTACTTCTGTCCCGGTCGGAACTCCCAGTCGACGAGTATCGACAGTGCCTCCGTCTCCTCAGAAAGACCGACTTGTGAACATGGCACCGGATGCAGGTAGAGTGCCCCCGTCTCCTCAGAAAGAACGACTGGTGAACATGGCACCGGATGCAGCCAGAGTACCCCAGGCAGAGACGGCAACGCAGGCAGGACAGACAGCACCGGTGGATAAATTGCCTGAAAACGACGCTCCTCGGCCAAGTGCCGCTTCTCAAAAGGTTCCTGAAAAAAGTGTCTCCGACCAAGTCGCACGGCTGGCAGCAAAAGATCCAGGACGGCGCAAGTCCAAAAGGTATGCTCGCTCTACTCCCTCTCTCTGTGGCTACTAACTTTCGTCTATAGCAACTACCGAGACCCGGCCTCGTTCGCGGCACTCATGAGACGCCAGGCTACTAGTCATCAGCAACCTGTCTCGAACGGATCGCAAGCGCAAACTATTTCTACAAAGACAAGCATTGTGGCCCACGTGATTAATCCTGGCCCTACTGCTAGTCGCGCAACCGAGGCTTTTGAAATTCAACAATCCCCTGAGCTGGGATATACAGACATCGGGGATGACTCTACATACGTAAACAATGACGAGGACTTGGATCTCGGCCATGGCCCAGGACCAGATGTTATAATATCAACCAGTCCCCCCAACTCCGCTAGAATCAGTCATGTCAGCCACAATCCCACTCCTCGGTTATCTGATTCGCCCAGAGATGGAAACCCACAGCGATCAGTCCCGATCGCTCGGCGCTTCCTCGATAAGCAGAATAACGCTAGGGTTGTGTCGCCGATCAGCCAATATGATACTCAAAGTACTGTACTGGGGAAGCGAAATCGGAATGCTGATGTCCTGGATGATGACTCAACTGACGGGTCAGACGATGAGTTCGAGCAGAATAATCACAACGTCGATGCGAGGCGCAGGGTCGAAAAGTCTCCGCACAACGAGCCTGCCGCGAAGCGACACCACCCCCAGGACACCGCGTGGTCTGGTGGAGAACAGTCGCAATCAAGTATCAATAGATTGTTCCACCACAACCAGTCTAGCCAGACGCAAGTTTCTCGAAGGATCCAGGCGGTTGAAAGTGACGATGCCGCCACTGATGAAGAGACCACCGTTGCACAGCTCGAACCGCCCCCTAGTACCCAGGGTCGCTGGGCAGCCTCCCAGGCTGCGATGGCCAGGAGGGGAGTTCTGAAGACCAGCCACAGGTGGACAGATGAGGAGGATGAACGTTTGCTTCATCTCATGGGAATTTACGGCACTGCCTTTGCTACTATAAAGAAGCAAGACAACGCTTGCCCCCCGTCTGAAGGCGGTCCCGTGCTTGAACGTCGTTCTCAGATCAATTGTAAAGATCGTGCTCGCAATTTGAAGAGAAAATATCTCAGGTAAGACATCATACTTTTTCGTCCTTAGTGTGATGTGCGTGGCAGTTCTGACGCATTGTTTTACAGAGAGGGCCGAACACTTCCACCGAACTTGGATAAGGCAGCAAGTTGATTTGACGCATTGATAATTACAAGCAGTCGTGTTTGCTCTTGCGTTTCTTAGCGTTCATCGAGATACCCAATGAGCGTATAGGATAGCTTTTTTGAGCGTTCATTTCTAAGCTTCTGCTTTCGTTGTTTCTTTTCGTGTATGTTTTTTTGCCTTGTATAGGGCTCTTCTACGAAGAAACGTTGTTAGTTGTTGATTATTCGTTTACTGTTGTTTTATTTTCTCGATTTTCAGTGCTGTCAAGATTAAACGAATTGCTGTTTTACATATTCATCGCCACAAGGACCTTTTTTTTTAATATATATTAATAACTACACCAGGTACGCTCTCTAATTCAAAAGACGTGCAATGAAGTCAAAGCAATACTTTCAGCTACTTGGCATTGTCCATCGTGTCCAGGTGTTCGTTCCTATCCTTTTCAGCAGATTTTGTCAGCCTTCTCCAAGATCCCTTCAGTGCTTTTGTTCGTTTAGAGAATGTCCATCCACCAGAAAAAGAAAGGAGTATAATGGAGCCAGGGGAAGTGTTTTACACTGAGCTCGTGAGACAAAATCCAAGATCAAGTAGAACCTGCAATGAAAAGATACACTGACTCAAAATCAAGGCCAGAATACAAAACTTCAATCGCTTTGTATGAAATGCATGAGTTAGAAACACAAATCTAAGATATTATGACATATTGCCTGTCTCGGCTCCGCAATGCCCTGCTAATTGCTTTGTTGGGAAGCTTTCAGGTCTTTGATATATGGCACTGATAGCTGTCATAGTGTCTCATTATCAAAGAACGTTATTCATTTTACGAGTTTCGGAGTGCATCCGCTAGACAAAGAAATAAAGATTCCATACAGAATACTCTAACAAGATGCTAGACTTACGGATAACTCCTACACGGTACATAGCGGATGACGAAATGACCTCTGTATAAAAACAGATGTATTTCTTAAGTCTAACTCCCCATATCAATTCAACACCACCAGAAACCGGCTACTTGCATCAAACCAGACATTCAAGAAACTTGTTCACACGTTATTACATTGCACCTCTCAAAATGGGCAACGGCAGGGGCAGAAACAAGGGCAGAGGTAGGGGCAAGAAAAGAAGTCACATTCACAGTCTGAAGGAAAACACCGTCGCAACGACGGTCGCAACGAAGCTCGAGAACAAGCCTGAGGGCGAGATCTCGGACAAGCATCACTGTCTCAGCAAGCGACCGAAGCATGTTCGGACCTCACGATGCCTTCGTTTAGGCCATGTGGTCCAATGTCCGATTCATTCTGACAGCTTCCCATTACGGTTGAGCGAGTGCGTGAAGTGCAACAATGCTGACAGGCGACAAGTGCAGCAGGAGCACAAAGATAGAAAGAAGTAGAGCAAGCCATCTTTTTGGTCTTTGAGGTTAGATAGCCCAGGTCAACTCTTTTTATATGTCTCGTCTTACCTATCGGACATAGTTCTTATATCGGCTGATCACCCTTTTCTCTTTAGACACTTAGACAGAAATTCCGAGTCAATCAAAATCTTGATGCAAACTTCATTGTATATCCACTCCCGCCACCATCTGAGCACATTCATCTATCAAACGTGCAATGCCCTCGGTTGCCGCAGCGCTCCGTGGAATACTATGTCCTCCCTCATGTTGATATGTCAATCGTTTCATAGACTCAGATAAATAAGCTAATTGCAGTGAAGCGGGCAACCGAGGATCAACTCGCCCATAGACATGGAGCGTTGGAATTTTTATCCGCAGCTGCTCGGGCATCTGGACAGTATCCAGTCCGAATATGTCCGAGGGGTCAATTGGGGCCGACGGATTCAAATGGAGGTCAGCATCACCATTTCCCCCGGGAGTGGTCCATCTATCTCTTCCCCATTTCAGGATCGCTTCCTTGGATGCTCGTTCACGCAGAGCTAGCTTGGTCCGTTTATCCCACTCGCGAGCTTCGTCGGAAATTGTCATTCCCAGCGTTTCTAACACCGACAAGACTGGTCCGCCGCAAATAAATACGACGGCTTTGAAAGGCAATGGCTCGGTCGGTTTTTCTATCTGGTGGAACCAAATATAACTGGCAATCAGGAGGCACCCTCGAGAAAAGCATACCATTCCGTCGTATGGGACATTGTTGTGTTGGGTGAGATATTTATGGAACTCTTGACAGGCAGCCCGAATATCAGACACAGATGCCTTTTGCCACCATGTGTAGTAGGGGCCGTCTGGGTAGCGGAGATCCAGGCCGGCGGCTGATTTGGACGTGAAGGGGCCGTCGATGAAATGAAACGCATGCTCTAATGGCGGCAAGTGGGCGGTGACGGCCGCTACAGATCGGTTAAATTATTTTTGCTTGCAGGTTTTCATAGTCAGACAACGCGTACCCAGCTGGTCCTGGAAGATGGTAGCAGAGGACCCTGTGCCGTGGATGCATAGCCATTTCATATTGTGTCGATTCAAGACAGGCCGAGGTAAACTGAAATCAGGTCAAGGCTAGGCATCATGCTAGAAAAATATATCAAATCTGTATTGGCAGTACTCTGTATAGAGGTGGGACTCAGCCAGCCACTGGACATACGGGGAATGCATGTTGATCTGCGCTGATGATACTCCTAGGTTCGTTACGCTTCTCTTCGAGCTTTAAATGTGTCAGCTTTGAAGACAAACTCTAAAATTCCAAAGTTCTAAATTTCTAGGCTGTGGACCAAGAAGCATCAACGGCAACATAAACATAAACATACTCCGGTATACAGATAGGTTGGTTTCAAAGAGAAGTAATTGTTCATAGCTAACAGCCCATGCACGTACGAAGGCTATTAGATTTCTAAGAATGTTGATTTAATCTTCTCTAGCCTTTCCCACCGATCTGGGAACCGGATCCACAGGAAATACCTGCTGGCCTTTCCGAAAACCTTCGTCAAAAATCAAGTTAGAGCGATTGCGCAGTGGCTCTGGTATGACCCATGAGTTTTGGGGATCGCGAAGCCACAAACGAAGCAGGTGACGGCTTTGGATATTTTCAATTAGCCAATTTTCATATACACGACCAATGCCAGCTTACCGATTTTCTGAATCATCTATATAGCTGTTTCGAGCATGTATCATGCTTAGGTTATTGATGAATTGCATATCGCCTCTCTCCAGCTTCATGGCTACATGAAACTTTTCTGCAAGAAAGTGGAGAGCATCTAGTACCTCCACCTGGATAGGGCTTAGCAAATTCATCTGGGATCGAGCACCAAATCCAGAAAACGAGCGTCGAGAGAACTGCAAGATGACTCGTTCCGGAGCTCCATCGCAAGCTGGTTGGTAGAATAAAAGCGGCCGGTGAGTGATCAGACCGGGCTGTTTTGCACTAATTAGGGTTCAATGGCACGTCAGCAAATTGGGTCTTTTTCCCTGGAGCATCGGATTATCATCGACAAGGTTTGCACACCTGGGTATCGGCCAGTCCTCCGCCAATACGCGGAGTAGATCGGGGCGGGTCTCCGCCAGAGAATTGTAGACAGTCCACGCACTGGCGAGCAGACTTTCACCGCCATTTACGGGCCCACCTAGGACGAAGAGAGAGACGATATCCCCCACATCCGTGTGATATACCACTTCGCCATCTGAATATGCTGCCAGGGAAAAGTTTTGTGCCTCGTTGGGACGTCGCATGTCGGTTATGTGGGCCAACATGACATCTGCCCGCTGCCCCTCGAATTGATGGTCTTGCCGACCGCGGGTGGCGGCAATGTGCGAAGAAATCCCGACATAGATGATCATATTCTCTTGGCGGGAATAGCGTTCTACTGGAATTCCTCGAATGAGTGTAAACCCATAGCCTGAGTGCAGATTGTCTGATGCGGACCGCAGGATCGAGTGCAAGTTCGGCAGAGGAAACGTCGACGGGTCCAGAGTCTCCATTGGCTGATTCAGTTCTGCAGTATAGTCATCAGTCTTGAGCTAGAAATACGAGGGTGGCTGGCTGACTTTGGAAATGCTTGAGTGCTGCATCTATCTCGACCAGCTGCGGAGCTTGTAGAATCAACAGGTACGGACTCTCAGCGCCTGCGGTGGGATTCATCGAGATATTTCCTCCTTCCCAAGCCATATCTGCGGTCAATCTCTGGGGAAATCCACGAGGAAGGATTTTTTCCACTGGTCCTTCATGTGAATAGCGGAACATACGAGTGTCGTACTCATCGCGGTCTGGCAAATAAGGGAGTTGGTCGAATGATTGCGCCATGGTCGCAATGAGATGAAGTATTACAGTTGGAGGCACAAAATGTTGAGGGCATGAACAGAGTGAATGCTTTATAATTACATGGGATGTCTCAGGATCCATCTCTCTCCGAAATATTTTACAGTTTTGATCATGAAGGGACGTATCTCGAATGTGCGGCCGTATACTCCGTAGTCCCGCACCAACTCCTCGACATCACCTAATGATAATCCGTAAATTATTGTAGTTCGGTGAATGTGACCTATCGAGAGAACACACACTACGGATCGTGATAAATGTGATGATCTACATAAACTGCAAGATAACTGGCAATTCAGTCCCGAGCTCAGCTCTGGGGTTCCAAATGGATCAGACAAAAGCAGCCAATTGCGAAGCTTCAAATAAAACTTACTATTGTGGAAATGCCTACCGAGGCTATTTGGGATTATTTAAGAAAGACAAAACATGAATAAGTAGTTAATACTTGGGAACATATTCATTTTATCGTCTGAAGTTCCTAACAATCACCAGAAAACATGACCATCCTCTCTAGGCACGATCGAGCATTATTCGAAACAACGAAACGTGTTCTTGCCGAGATTGTGAACGAAGGACTAGTTTATGCAAAGCTAGAGTCCACTGCGACGGGAGAGCCACAGATACTGTGCCTACAGAGTATACTCAACCCCCAGGATGGAAGCTTGGTCAAGGTGCCAATCAAAGCCGGCACTATCATCGAGACAAAAGATGATCGCGTGGTGTCTGTTGTACGACCAGACAGCTTACAGCCACCTGTGATTATTGCGGATACCGGGCACGGAGAGTTGGACCCAGGGACACTATTCAAGTTCCTGAGTACCTCGTTCAGCGATGTCGCTGGTGAGACAGTAGTGGATGAGATTGTTCAGGAATTGCGCAATTCAGCGGCAAATCAAGGTGAGATGGCATCGATGTCACACTGTCTTCATTGTACTAAAAATATCCAGAGAAATGGCTAGAGATTAGCGAAACCCAGCCATTGTTGAGCCTCAAGGATAGATCTGCTAGCTGGGAGCGGACATTGATCTATGGCCACCCGAGTCATCCCGTAGGATTTCTTGATAACCAACCTGCTGGACTGCACTCTAATTTTTGCATTGACAGTATCATCGATTGTGTTTTGCTCAAGCACCACTGAAGCCCGTCACCGCCGCAGATATCCCTGGGATGCTCAAGCCAACACTGGCGTTTGTTTCTGTTCCACGTGCCAATCTTCGTGTCACAGGCTACTTTGAGCAAGAGCTGCAACCACTCCTGGAAAGGCTTGAAATTCCGAAAACAACCAGTGACCGAGTGGTTGTCCCTTGTCTCGCTCAGCAATTACCCTCTATTCACCAGAGGTTCCCGGACACCATCGTTCTAAAGCTTATCGCGGACTGTGCCGATGCGCAGGCATCAATGCGTACTCTCACCATACGACCAGAGTTGGAGTTCAAGTATCACTTGAAGCTCTCATTGGCTTGCCAGATAACCTCCGCCCTGCGAACTATCACTCCGTGGACAACTTGTGGCGGCCCGGTCCAAACAGAGATCTTGGAGAATTTACTTCCAAAGGACCTCTGGGTTTTCCGAGAGGTAGCAGCTGTATCAGGCAGCCAGGAAGATTTCAACGAGGCGCGCCACCTTTCTTGTATTTTGCGAGATAGCCTGGAGACCAGAGCTAGGGAAAATGATGAAACTCTTATCATTGCCGCAGCATTGGCCCAGAAGCCTGGTGGAGGCAGTCGTACATATGCGGAGATTTTGTACAGCTTGGAAACAATCTCCCAGAAAAAGGAATGGTTCCGAAGGTAAGTGCAACGATCAGCCACAGATATCATAACAGATGCTGATTCCCGTACCAACAGATACGTTACGGTCCTATTTGAGCTTGTGCTTCCCCCATTGGTCCAATATGGAATCGGACTAGAAGGCCATGGGCAGAATCTTGTGGCCCGTGTTTGCCGTCGGACAGGTCAAATCAAAGGATTTGCCGTGCGCGATTTCGGAGGAGTGAGAATGCATGTCCCGACGTTGCGAAACCATGGCGTGAGATATGATTCGCTGCCCCCCGGAGCAGCCACCTTGACGGATGACTTGCAGAATGTGTGGAGCAAGGTAGACCATTCACTTCTTCAGAACCACGTCGGGCTCCTGCTTGAGTCATTGGGATTAGAGAACCATGGAGGATGGACAATTACCCACGAGGTCCTATCGACAGTCTTGGGGTCAGATAAAGGCTCTCCCGGGTATACCTTGTTCGAATACTTCACCAAGGACACAATGCCCTTAAAATGCTTCCTGAGAATGAGAATGGAGGGTAAATACCGTGATGTGAGTTTTCCGATGTGGTCTGTTGCTCAAACTATTACGAATTCCTGACGTTTTTCCCGCAGTACATTGAGAGGGAGGTTCCTAATTTGCTTCATGTCACTTAGCAAGGTCAAGGTGGATGAAAGAGAACGCAAGGCGAGTATATATCACTGGGTGAATTGGGAGGTTGATTTGGTCAATACATGTATTTCTTTCGAAATAATACCCCGCAGGATCGCCCCTCTTCCTTTCTCTTTCTCTTTTTCTTACGATTCCCCGACTTCTACACCTTGAACATACAGCGAATATCTTCGTTGTGCTCTCGTAAACCTGATGTGGAAGAATACAAAACCGACGCATCTTGCCTTCCAAGCACACAATCGACATGTCCTGACCTCTTTACAATTCGATGCCGACAAGATTATAGTCGGTAGTGACAACGCCAAAATCAGCGTGTATGATACCAAGACCGGAGCGCTTCGAGCAACACTGGAAGGCCACGAGGGTGGTATATGGGGACTTGAATACCATGGAAATACTCTGGTCTCTGTGTCAACTGACCACACCGTCCGAGTATGGGACATTGCAAAAGCCAAGTGCACCCACGTGTTCAAAGGTCACACATCCACAGTACGGACCGTACAGCTATTGCTCCCGGTTCAAATTGGCCAGCATCCAGATGGTACTCCAGTGATGATGCCCGAACAACCTCTAATCATTTCGGGATCCCGTGATTCAACCATGCGGGTTTGGAAACTCCCTCAACCTGTCGACGAGGAGTATTTCCCTCCCGCTCAAAGTGACGAGGAGTGTCCGTATCTCATCCATGTATTGACTGGCCATCAACATTCTGTGCGAGCAATTGCAGCCTATGGGGATACCCTGGTTAGCGGTAGCTATGATAGTACCGTACGAGTTTGGAAAGTATCCACCGGAGAATCACTGCACCGGCTAGAAGGCCATCAATACAAGGTTTATAATGTATCTTTGGACCATGAGAGGAACCGCTGTATTAGTGGATCAATGGACAATATGGTCAAGATATGGTCTCTTGATACAGGTGCGTTGTTATATAATCTTGAAGGCCACTCGTCGTTAGTGGGCCTACTTGATTTGAAAGATGATCTGCTCGTGTCGGCGGCTGCGGACAGTATGCTTAAAGTCTGGAACCCTGCGGATGGCCATTGCCAGCACACGCTGAGTGGCCATACTTCAGCGGTCACAAGCTTCCAGCACGATGGTCAAAAAGTAATCTCTGGTTCCGATGGGGAAGTGAAGTTGTGGGACATACAGACTGGTGTGTTTGAAAGGGATCTACTCACCAACCTTAACGGTGTCTGGCAAGTCCAGTTCGATGCCCAGCGTTGCGTTGCCGCGGTTCAACGTGGAAATATGAGCTATATCGAGGTAAGTACTCATATAAACTGATGTGCTGTTTTAATTTGCTAATTTATGAAGATTCTCGACTTCGGCACTTCCCCTGACTCCATACCAACTGGCCGGCCGGGGGAGCGGATCCTAGTCGATGAGCTAGGTCATGAAATCGGAAGCCGGAAGAGACAAAGGCAGAAATAATCTAGTGTTTGATTATCTTCAAATATTTGTACTATCTTCAATATTACTTTCCTAAGAATGCCATGGGCAAAATCGTAAATTTTCCGAAAAGGATATCGGAGTCCATCCGGTAGTAAATAATGAATGCTAATATAGTCTGCTCATGCAACCCCAAAATAAAAACGAGTGTGGAATGCCTATCCCAAGACAGGCAGTAAATGCAACACAAATCCGACCAGCAGATCTAACACAAGGAACAGAAACAGTATATCATCCCTAATATCACAAACGCCCTGTTGACGAACCAGCGACGGTATAACTGTACATGCAATGTAGAGTACAGGGAATCAAAATGACAGTATATGCAGCTTCTATCTCAAGACCTGAAGGTTAGGAGCTTCACAGAAGCAAGCCCATGCCCACAAAAACAGCGCCAAGCAGCGATGATCCCGCGCAGACTGTTCCAGCAGCGTTGTTTGTGGGTGTGGGGGTGGCAGTTGCGGAGGCAAAGACAGCAGACTTCGATAAAACGTTGCCACTCTTAGAGTTTGCAGTTGATATCGCGGTCACGATGCTGGTCGGTGGGTTGGCTGTTGAGGCAGCGACAATGATTCCGCCAGCTGCGGTGGCAGCAGTGGGTGCAATAGTAGTGGAGGCATTCTCAGATGCAGAGGGTTGGAGATTCTCAGCTGCCTGGATGAGGTTAAAGGTATCGGCACCGCCACCTAGATAAGTATGCTGTCAGTCATGATCTTGTTTCCGTACAGAATATTGTGGGTGACTCACAGCTTCCTGCGGGCCATCCAGCGCAGGGCACATCGCATTTACTGTCGGCGATCTTAGCGGAGTCTGGGGGCATTTCGTTGCCGCAGTAGCACATGTTGCCACGGCTCAGAGCAGCGACCTTGTAATTGTCCTCTGCGCATTGGGCCTGGCAATATCCTGGTGATTGATAGGTGTAGGGGCCCTGGTTCTTGAATGATTCGATAGCAGAGTAGCAGCCCATACTGGCAGTGGAGCTAAGCGAGTATACGGGAAGAGCTAGGGCAAGAGCCGACCAAATGTAGTTGGAATGCATAATTGGTAGGCGAGGTATTCGATCAACGAATTAAAGAGCGAATAGTTGTTTTGAGAAATGAAGGAAAGTATACGCAAAAGAGAGAGTTGTTTCGGGTGCCAGGGAGGAAAAAAAGGGTCCCATCAAGCATCTTTAAGGCGGCCGTTTGTTTGACACCCGTCGGTTCCATTTTTACGAGTGTTTTTCTGTGGAGTAAGGCTGGGACTGACGACATCGATGTCCAATCGATCGACTAAAAGAGGCGAAGGATTATTCTGAAACACTAAGCGACATGTTCTATTGAACCCGCAATGGGGCTTCATAAGGTTCATTGGCTTGCGAGCGGACGATCGCCGATCGGCATCCCCAGGTGTGGCGTCTCGTTTCCCTTTTGAGCGACCAATGACGGCGGACGGCTCCTCCTGAGTCAAATGGGATGAACTTGAGAAGGAGTTCGCGTGTTTCTGGTTTGGCGCTTGCCTTGATCGAGCATAGGTAGAGTGGGTTTAGGGTGTTGCATTTGTGAGGAATCTGGCATTGCTGGTCATCGCTGGTCATCGCCGGTGACCCCTTGTTTCTCCTTTTCTCCTTTTTATAGTATTCTGGTATCCTAGATATTCCAAATCCTCTCCATATTCTGCAAGATATCAGGACAGTCATTGATTTGTCTGGCATAACCTAGTTGGGAAACTGGACATCGAAATTGAGTATCAAAATGATTTTGGATCCATGGTTGACCCGAACCTTCCGCAATGTGGGATGCCTCGTTTATCAGGCACTTTTCCTTATCTAAGACATCTCAATTCGACCTCGCGGCCCAATATTCGGGCACCCTTTTTGACCCAGGGATACGGAACCTCCACAGGGGGAGGCAATAATGATTATTTGGTTATTTTAATCGTTCGTATTGCGATATTTGTACGTTGTACCCGCTGGAATCTTCCCGTCAAATGCCGGTGAGCTGAGCTATATATTGTCCACGGGTACTCCGTCCGTACTCCGTATTCCGCATACCTATCAATGCCTATATCAATATAGTCGACGGTTCGGATTGAAATACGAGCTAATAAACTAAGTAAGGCTAGGTGCAGGGATCTGCCAATAATTCCAGTTGATAATGAAATCCGACAGGAAACATCTCCATCGCATAGCGATTAAGCTTCGCGGTACATCAACTGACATTATACGATACCGTTGACAATTATTCATGGCTGAGACATTAAGGCTTTCTTTACCTTAGCTGAATACTAGCTCCGATCTATTACACGGACGGAACCTTGAGCTGGGCTGAGACATTTCCTAACTTCAATACACTTGAACATGGAGAATTAAAGTTGAACTGTCCCAAAATGATCAACATGTAACTATACAGCACACTTACCCCAACTCTCGGCAAAACAGCTACCCTAATAGGGCAATTCACATCGGCAACGGCCGCCAGCCGACCTCGGGAGAGGGGAAGATAGCAAGAAGATAAGATAGGCCTTGACGTGCTTTTGACGTGCCCTTTCTGGGCTATTGTGAATCCCTTCACGTCAATTTCCAAGACTTATAAATATTTTGACTCGGAAGTATTGCTACAACTTAGTCCGACCATGAAAACCCTCGCTCTCCTCGGCCTGGCCGCAGTGCCATCGCTAGCTCTCAATATCCCCACACAGCAGCATCTCTTCTCCGACAACGATCTGTCGGATCATTATAACCTGCTATCAGACCCATCTACACGGGAAACCTGCCCACAGCCGCCCAAGGTCAGCCTCCCTGATGATGGCCTGCACTCGTCGCAGATCTTCCTCACCGATGATGCCTTCCGTGCCCGCCAGGCAAAGCGGCTCTCGCGCGCGGTCCAGATCCCAACTACTGTGGGTGATTATATGGAAGACCCATACGATAAGGCATTCGAGCCTGTAGTCAAGTTCCAAGCGCTGCTGGAGGAGCTGTTCCCTCTAGTGTAAGAAATTGACCAATTGTTGAGCATGACCCGCCATGACTGCGAACTAAATCAATCACAGACACGGCCGGGGCAAGGTTGAGCACATTAACCGGCTCGGTCTAGTCTTCACCTTCGAGGGTGCTGACACTTCACGCAAGCCGTTACTCTTCATGGCCCACCAAGACGTTGTCCCAATCGACGACCCATCAGACTGGACTCACCCGCCCTTCGAAGGTGTCTTTGATGGCGAATGGATCTGGGGCCGCGGCTCAAGCGACTGCAAAAACGTCCTTATCGGGCTATTGTCTGTAGTCGAAGATCTGCTCTCCCAGGACTGGAAGCCAAAGCGCACGGTGCTATTTGCCTTTGGGTATGACGAGGAATCACACGGCTTCCTAGGTGCCGGAGCAATCTCAGCAGCTCTAGAGAAAAAGTACGGCAAAGACTCTTTCGAATTTATCCTTGACGAGGGTGGAATGGGACTGCAGAGCCTGGGCGATGATTCCGACCCTAACGGCGAGATCTTGTATGCTCTCCCGGCTGTCGGCGAGAAGGGCAGTCTCGACCTCATTATCAACATTGCCGTGCCTGGCGGCCACAGCTCGATCCCGCCCGCGCACACCGGCATCGGTATCATGGCGGAGATTTTGTACGAGCTCGAGCGGAAGGAGCTGTTCCCCGCCTGGCTGGATACCGACCACCCCGCCTACGGGATGCTGGAGTGCCAGGCACGATACTCACCCGACCACGTTGAGCCCTGGCTATCCGAGAAGCTGGCAGCACATGATCCTGCCGCTCTCGGCGAGGCCGTTGCCAGCTCCCGCGGGCCCGCAGTCCGGTACACAATGCAGACATCACAGGCCGCAGACCTGATCCACGGAGGTGTCAAGACAAACGCGCTGCCAGAGAAGATCTCCGCGGTTGTCAACTACCGCGTGGCACTACACCAGACGCCCGATGAGCTACGTGAGCGCGCTATCCGACTTATCAGCCCTATTGCGGAATCTCACAACCTTACTCTGCATGTTGTCTTCCCCGGTGTGGCGGAGTCTACGGAAGGAGATGCGAGCGACCGTACTCTCAAGCTGTCCCCTCTTAGTGTTCCTCTTTCCCCGGCTCCGATCTCCCCAACTGATCCGCTTACATCGAAGGTGTGGGCGCACTTTGCCGGAGTGGCACGTAGTGTTTTTGAGTCGCACCCGAACCCACTTGCCAAATCTGCGTCTGGTTCTAAGCCGACGGTTGTTGTCTCGGGAGATGTCATGACCGGAAATACTGACACGCGCTTCTACTGGTCTTTGTCGGAGAATATCTACCGCTGGAGTCCGTCGCGGGCTGGCGGAGCGCTGAATATTCATACTGTGGATGAGCGGATTCGCTTGGATGTGCATCTTGAAGGCATCATGCTTTACTACGGTATGTTATTTTTTTTCGTTCGTTGTTCCATTTGGGAAGTTTGCTAATTTATATTAGATCTGATTCGGTCTTTTGATGCTTGGGATGGAAAATCCGAGTGAACATACTTCTCCATTGTCAGAAACTTTGACACGTAGATATGAAGGTCTGGTATATACCTCACATTTTTGAAGGGATATAAACATATAGTCATAACTATTGAATGTTGATATGATCACCTTATACTTCGGTGTATGGGATACCGCAGCACGGATTTGTTATATAATTGATATTTCCCAATGTTAGAGCATCTGAACCTATCTCCAGATGACTGGAGAGGGTGTGGAAGTCACAGATTCATGTATATCCATCAAATACTCAAATATAGTATGTATATGCGAGGATTTCAACAAAACTCGCACAGCCCATGCCAAAAAGCAAGGCAATGGATGGGTATAAGCAAGAAAAAGACATTATCAAGTGTGGAGTCAACGAAGCGAACGGAAGGTATCTGGCACGTCTTCCACCACGACTGGTGGCAGCTATACTGGGCCAGGTCTTTAAGCGAAAGTCTTTGCGAGAGAAGAAAAAGGCGACCGACGGGGAAAAGACCCGAAGGCATTATAAGTGAAATAAATCAACAAGAAGCGAAGGGGTCCGCTAGCGGACGAGGATAGGAGCGAAGGAACCACCGATAACGGGGCGAGCGATGAAAGTAATTCCGGGATAACTAGGTTTCATCAGCAAGGAGTATTACAGGCTTGAGAGCTGGTTGACTTACTTTCCTGAGATAGTGTCGTACAGATCAGTCAGGGCTCGGTTGGTCGGTGTCTCATTGATCCAGGTCGCGAGATCCTTGATAAACATAGACCGAGTATCGACTGAACTGACTGCTGCCGCAAAGCATTCCCAGTCACCTATCGAATTGTGAGTACTTTTCCAATGTATGAGAAGTTGAGGCTTTTACCTTTTGTGTATGTGTGGCGGGTATCCAGAGGCACACCGTACTTATTTTCAACAGTCGGGTAGAAGTCGCTCTGCATCTGATAGACGGACTGTGGAACAAAGTCCAGGCCCAGCTGGGCATCAGCGAAGATATTGTAGAGCAGACCTGCAGGAATGGTAAGCAAGGCTTAATAGACTGGAATAGCGCTGGAGCCTACCATGGCTAGCGTTGTCGCCGTACGACAAGGTGGTATGGGGAGGATTGGCATCCTTGGCAATAGCCAGGTCCTGCCACTGAGTGATGTAGTCTCTGGCAATGCTCGAGAAATTAGCAGCGTCGGCGGTGTGGCCAGTCTGGTTGGCAATGACTGCCATGGCCTGAATACCGATCATGCCCTTGAGTGCGAGGTTGGTTTGGTTGCTAATTATGCCCGTTAGTTTTGAATTTCAGAGAAGGAAGGGCTTACTCACGCTAGAGAGCCAGCAAAGTCGTCCGTAGAGATCTGGTTCGCAGGATAAAGTGAGTCCTCGACTAAATAACTGGTCCACTGCTTGAGCAGAGTGTAGTGGTTATTCAAAAAGTCGGAGTCACCCGACTTCTGCGCATAAGCCAAAGACATGATGAGCATATCTCCGCACTCCTCCAAAGGCATTTTCTCGTCGTTGCCATTGGGGTGGCCCGTGGCGTTCGGATAAGCCGAGCCTAGGTCGTGCATGGAATAGTTGTTGGGATACTTTCCAGCCTCCTGGTTCTCAAACAGAGGGGTGAGCACGAGTTTCAGGAGTTCGGGGTTAGTGTACAGGAAAATCGGATAGGCTGGGAAGATAACATCCACAGTGTTCATGTTGCCATCGGAAGAGATTTCCTTAAGGAACAGATACTGTTTGTCTTGTGTACCACAAAGCTGGGTAGCAGCGAATGCCTGCCGAACCGCGAGCGAAGTAATAGTGAGATAGTCCTGACCAGCTGTTTCAATTGAATCCTGGGCCACCCTACTATCGAAAGAGCTTGCGAGGTTGCTCGATTCCGCATGATCGTGGTGGAAGAACGAAAGCGCGGCCAACTCTGTATCGAAATAACTCTTCCACAAGGACGGTACCGGGGCATACTGCGAAGCGCCTTCGTACTGAATAGCTTCGTCTTGTGTCAGACCGAGTGAGAAGAGCGTGCTAACGGGCGAAGAATCGACCGAGCCCAGATCGGATGAGAACCCGAATACGGGCCAGGTGGAGGAGATAGCTCGGAAGTTAGTGTCGACGCCATTGGTGAGTTTTCCATTGCTGGCGAACTGGCCCCGGACGTCGGTATCCGCACCAGACTGGTGGGTCATGTCTTTCGAGTCGTCGGTGGCCCAGTACCAGTTACCCCATTCGCCCTGCTCGTTGTTTTCAGAAAAGGCCAGTTGAGTCTGTCGGTATACCTTGTGGTAAGCCACACCGTCAGTGGTCCCATACTCCCATTCTGCGATGGCATTTCGGTCACCCGATACCCATTCTAACATGTCGTCAGCCGCTGTATGTCAGAAAAGAGACCAGAGCACTAACCAGCAGAGATGTCCGCGTAGACCTGTACATCATGCGCCTGGCCATCAAGAGAAGAGACCTCGACATTAATATACGAGAAAACGAGGGACTGGCGCTTGAAGTCGGTGGGTGTAACAGGCGACAAGAAAGTAATGTTCATTTCAAGCTTATTCTCCACGTTCATAGTGAAGATGCTTTTAGTCGAAGTATACTCAAACGCGGTCTGATTGACGGTTTTCGACCCAGGAAGGCCCATCCAAGTATAGGTATTGCCATCGACGCGGATCATACCTGTCCACCCGGTGACCTGATTCCTGTATATCATTAGTATAAAATTCACATATAGTTCAAAGGAGGATATTGATCAACTTACTGCCAAAATACAGGCCATTGACCAGCCAAGTACCCACCGTTACCACCATCACTCCCTACATCAAGCCAAGTGCTTAGGTACGGTGACCTAACAGCGAGAGGTATAGCCGGGGGACGGGCAGGAGAGAAGGTCGATTGTGCTCCAATAGAAGACACAAAGGAAGCAACCAGCAGACTGAGGCGATACAGCTGCATGATGACAGAGTTTGATGGAAGATGGGATACACAAAGTCCAAACAAGGGCAAGATTGCTCTGTTATTTATTTGCAGGAAAGGGAAATGAGCTCTAGGGAGCTTGACTGCATAGCACTCTGGTGGGGCTGAAGAAAGGGATCGGCTTATGTTTACTGAAGAGGAATGCTAGTGACATTTTTATAGTCGGCCTCTATCTACGAAGAGAGGGGGGAAGTCAAAGGCCCGTCCGAGACCCGCATGCCAGAATGTGCTCTCTACGGAGGAATATCAAAGCGGCTTGGTATATTTGTCTCAATAAATCCGAAGGGCTCTAATCTGCTGACCTCTCTCAAGGCCCGAGTGGAAGAAGATTCATGCTAGAGGGACAAAGTGACGTTAGGGGGGATCAGGACAGGGGTATTCAAGTGGAGTGGCCGTGAAATGGTGGTGGAAATGGCTCAATTCAAAGTCAAATCCCAAAAACGCGGTCTAGCATCTTCCGGAAGTAACGGCATACCTTCACGTCGCATGGAAGACAAGCAGCGGTCTATGCGGATCGACAAATCGAGTGGCCCAGTAAACAAGCGCATCGGAGTAATCCCGACTTCTAGTTCGGTGCGCGCCTTGCAGGTGACAGACTACATAGCGGCATGGCGCAAATAAAGGTGTGGAGAAGAAGACTGTGGTGAGAAAAAGGGCTGCAGCTGGGAAAGAAACGGAGGTTTGAGGGCATCGCCGATAGGCCCAGGACAAATAATGAGGCACGAGTCAAGCGAATTGCCAAGTTGATGTCCTTCGTGATAGTATCATGCGGACAGATCGTTGGCCTTTTCATGCATGTAATATCCGATAAATCTGCGGGGAAATGGCGATCAGCAGCGTGGCATTCAGCCCATGAGAGTACGGAATGAAGATATTTGAATAGCCACGGTATCTGAAGGACGGAAGAATTCGGGAAGCTGCAGAGAATGATCATGGTTTTTGTTCTCAAATCAGATGGGTTCCCCTTGCAGAGTCTGCGTGTCTCTGCGTGTCAGCTTTGGCAGCGGCAGTCCGATCGGAGACAAAAATGACTTCAAATTTCTATCAGACCTAGACTCTTGTGTTGCATGAACCTTGTATGAATACAGAGTACATGGGCCGAGGTCGCGTGCTCAAGGTAGTACAAAATATTTAGTTTGGAGTTCACGATCCACTTCCTATTGAACCTCCTTGCTGCATATGTCGGCATATTCGGTTGGCGACATACATTTTCCAAGGCAAGAACATAAACCTTGCAATTTAATAGAACTACGCTTTCGGTGGCCTCCGGATATTATCTTCCTTTTCGTCCTCCGGTGAAATACTTCGTATATCAGATTCTAGCCTAAGACCGGCCTTGCTACTGTGCCATCGCTCGAAGGGTTTTATTACACCCCGTGATCTTGCATTGATGATTATTTACGTAAGAACAACAGAGTGGGATCGTGCTCTGCAAGTCCAAGGGCTTCTAGGCAAAAGGCAATGTCCTCAACCTCCAATCTTCCGGAGTAATGGTCTATTATAAGCGAACTCGCGGGTTTGTTGTGGCATGTGGAGTTCCCCCTATAGGGTTTGATACTCCTGCCGATCAAGAATCCACCATCCCACTAAATTGCTTGTATAGCATATAGCACGTCTATTTAATATGCTTCTGTATAAGAGAAATTTACTAGGAAACATATATGAGATGGGCGATGAGCATTATCCTACACAGTTGCACATTGGTTGATCACCTCCTCTTCTTAGTCACCCAGATTGTATAACTACCTAACTACGTACATCAGGTTATGAGGCCCTTTATTTTGCTATATCTTAGTAGTTTACCCTGGAGCTAGCCTTCCAGCTCTTTGCACGCCCATCTAGCCTCTCTGAGATTCTAGCCAGAGAAAAGAGAAGTTAGATGGCTGTGCAAAGAATTGGAAGGCTAGCTCCAGGGTAAACTGCTAAGATTATAGCAAAATAAAGGGCTTTATAACCTGATGTACTGATATAATCTGGGTCACCAAGAAGAAGAAGAAGAAGAAGAAGAGAATAGATGGAGGATGATGATCTAGCCACTGCCATGAAGCTTCTCTAAATAGCTTCATGTGGACAAAGACACAAAGATCTCTTCCTCTAGAATCTAGGAGAAGCATCTTCTGCAAGATGAGCAAAGACAGAGACCGCCAAACTGCGTCTCTGCAGGTCAGATAAAGAAGCTGCCAACACAACAGGAAACATGTAAGGCGGGTAAGAGACTGCCAAAGAGAGGTCTGTAAAACTGCATAGGAAAGAGCGAATGCCCAAATGCATAAAATACCTACCACTCACCATAATTGCTAGAAAAACGACCCTGCAATGGCAACCGTTTTGAGGCCTACTTTTACAATAATAGCGTGGAGAACTACACATAGTTGTAGCCATTTCCATTGAGCACACCACGTGCTCGCATTGTTACTAAGCATATCCATCGGGCAGCCCTACTTACCTAGGTAAGAAGCAGCTATGTTGTACACGCAATGCACGTTAATATTAGAGCAGACAATCAAAAGTAAATATACACAACCAAAGCCAAGGATATAGAGAGCATACACGCAATAACCAAGCAACCAGGTACAAAGTAAAAAAAACACACGCCTTCAGCAGGATCCGAAAAGCACAATCAAGCATTCCGCGCCAACTCAATACAAAACTCCCCCCAATCCTGCCCCCCATTCAGCGACAGAATCTCCTCGGCAATAGCCTCCTCCAGACGCTCATGGTATCGGCGCCTGTACTCATTCTTAACGAGATCGAGATGCCTAGGCTCCCAATGCAGCCGCACGAGACGGGAAATCAGGAGCTCTGAGCGCTCGCGGCCGGTACGGGATTCGCGCAGGGCCTGGTGGAGGAGGAGGGCGTCGCGCATTGGTCTGTTAATTGCGCCGTTGAGGATGTGGGCTAGGGTTTCGCCCTGGTGTGTATGTTAGTAAGGATTCAGAAGTCGTATTGACTGGAGGGGCAAGTATTAATTAAGTACGTACCACCAAATTCCGCGACTTCGCAATCATAGCCTTCGCAAAATTATGCCGGTAGATATCCTCATACGAGCGCAGCACCTCGCGCAGATGCGAATCACTCCTCAAAACAATAATATGAATCATAGCGGTCTCGCCGCCCTCGCGGACAATCGCACGATGCAAATCCTGCACGTCAGCGCGAACGAGCCGTCTATCCAGCGGGTCGCGATCATCCTGGCGCTGGCCCTCGAGCGCGAGCAGAATCGCCATGCGGAACTTGTCCGCGCGCAGCTCGGAGCGCATGCAGCGCTCGAGACTGTTGTCGTAGCGGCTGTCGCGAAAGGAGTGTTTGATTTCGCGGATTGCGGCGTTCGTCCGGCCCATCAGGGACTCGATTAGGAGTTCGCGGCGGGATGTCCCGGCTTGGTAGTAGCAGTTCGCCCAGTAGGCTTCTGATTCCCAGCGGCCGAGGGCGGTCGCGTAGCAGACTTTGCCGAAGGAGGAACTGCCGAGTTTGAGGCGGAGGTGTTTGGCGATGTTGATTCCTTTTCCTTGTAGGCGGACGCGGTTTTTGTATTCGTGGCGCAGAAGGATGATTTCGTCGCTTGTTAGCCGGGGCAGGATTTGGATCATGGGTCTGCTGTCGATGTTGCGTGTGTGGCTGAGGGCGGCTTGCAGGGCGGCGGCGTCGGGGCCGGCGTCGTAGAAGGAGACGCGTTTCCGGCCGGTTGTTGGGGAGACGAGGACTCGAGCGTCGGTGCTGCGGGTGGAGGAGCCTGAGTCGTGGCGGCCGTGGCTGGTTTTTGGGTGGGTGAGGCGTTTGTCGTCCTTGCGGTTGTCGCGTGAGGAGCTGCGCTCTTTGTCTTTGTCTTTGTTGCCGCGGGAGCGGGAATCTTTCTCGCTGACACGGACAGATGAGCGCGAGCGAATGTGTTTGTTGCGCCTGCTTGAGTCCGATGCCGAGTTTCCGTCGAGTGGTTCAAGGTCTGAGATGTCATCATCGCGGATGGAGGGAATGATGATCGCGGATGGCATCGGTGAGATGGACTGGTAGGTGCCATGATACGGCTCCAGCAGCGGACTACCCGGGGGATGAGCCGAATTAGCAGCACTAGCTCTTCCAACAGCGAGATTATTCGACGAGGACGCAGAGTTACTGTGTGGACGAGCACTGGACCGACTCTTCGGCGCGATCTCCACAAACTGAGGCTCAGGCTCGTGTTTATTCCGAGACGGCTGTGCTGGTTGTTGCTGCGACTGCGACTGCGGCTGCGACTGTCCCTGCGACTGTGACTGCGCCTGCGATTGATACGGATACAAATTCTGCGACGACTGCGGAATCGGCCTAGAAAACTGCTCATGGGTAGCAGCCGGGTATATAGGCCTAGGCGCCGGCGGCGCGGGCGGCGGCACAGGCACCGTCTTCGAAGAATACTTCACATTAGGATCAAGCTGCGCATACTGGTACACGCCCGGATTCGCATACCCCACAGCAGACTGCGAATAACCAGTCTCACTCGAGGGGGTACGATAATGCGAAGGCGCATAAGCGGCACTCGTCGGCGCATACGGGGCCTGCTGGGCCGGTAAACTAGTATACTGCAGCGACGTAGCTCCCGAGCCAGCGGGGTAATTCGACGCTGCAGGGAACGCGCCGGGCATAGTAGTAGCCGGGCCAGGCTGCGAGGAGGGCGGCACGAACCCAGGCCGTTCGCATTCTGGCACTGAGGCCCAGTCTACTGGCGCGGTAGCGTAGGTTGGTTGTCGCGGCGCGGACGCGGAGGCAAACTGCGTGGGCTGGGCATAGCTGTATAGATTCGGGCGCGCGTAGCTGGGATGGTTGCCTGGCGCATCGCCGTAGGCTAGATCATCTGCTGAGTCGGAGTCGTGGTGATTCTGATTCGGATTCGGATTCGGATTCACGCGGTCTGGCGACGGGGGTCGTCGATGCGACCGCGACGAAGCGACGGCAGAACCGCGCTCCTCGTCTGAGTGTTGGTAGCGGTCATCGCGAGGGTCCACATCGTAGCGGGCGCTTCTTGGGGCGTGCGAGCTGCCGGGGCGCGACTCGTCTGTGTTTTCGCGACGGCGCGAGCTGATGAGCTTGTATTGGCGCTCTATTTCGGCTTCTTCGTCGGGGCTGTAGGTCTTTGCTCTGGAGATTTCGACGGCTGGTGAGCGCGACCGGCGAGAGGGGGAGGGAGAAGGAGAGGGGATTCGGTTGTCGCGCGACCGCGATCGCGACCGTGAGGGCTCGCGGGCGGGAGATTTGGATCGGGTTTGCGACCGTGGGTCGTTCACTTGGAGGGACATTGTTGGTTTGGGATTTCGATCTTGGTATGCAATGTGTGTTCAACGGGTTTATTTATTTTCTTCTGCGAGGTCTTCAGTCGCACAAAGAAGAGTTGGACTGGGGGGTTTCTTTGTGTGAGGTTCACTAGGCCATTCTATAATTATAGATATGAAGCCTCTTTGTTCAGGTGAATTGAAAAGAAAGGAAAGGAAAGGAAAGACAAAGCGAGGTTTAATAGCCGCTGGCATTCGACGGCGCCAACTTACCTCGAGCTAATCTGTGACTCTTCACCCTCATGTAGCAAGTATTAGCGGCTCTTATTGGCTTACAGCTGGACTGAAGATCGTCGTGACCAGCGCTTCAGCCGCAGACATCTGACTAATGCGCATGTCAGATTGCAAAAGAGGAGGGTCATTCATGGAAGGTTAAGGTTACTGTAGAATTACGCGGAATTCAAGATAAACTATCAAATTACCGTGCAAACAATAGATGAAAAGCACTAGTACAGGTTTCGGATTTCGAACCGTTTTGTCAGAAGAGAAAGGAAAGCAAAGGTATGACATAAAAGAAGCCCTGCGAGGTGCCAGGCCGCGAAGAATGGGGGTATGTGCGGAAGAGAAAGCTATGGGAACAGAAGAAATGGGAGCCGTTTATCGCTTGCGACGGCCATCGTAGGGTCCCTGACGGCCACCGTAGTTTTGCTTCTGGGACTGCGTCGTCTGTCCGTTGCGGTTGAGACGGTTGGTTCTCCAGCGCTCATACCAGACCACGCGACTAGCCTCCCGCAGCTCGGAGCGCCAATCGGAAAAGACGGAGTCCTTCAAGCGGACAAAGTCACAGTGCTCGGCATCATATGGATCTGCGAAACCCCAGGGGAATCGGCGACCGACGGGTTTGTCGCCAGCTGCCAGGGAGTGAGGGTCTGGAGACAGAATCGAGAAGGGAACGTGCTGGTTGGTGGCCTGCGACGCGTTGGACCGGCGAGTGCTCTGGCTGCGCTGCGACGGCGAGCCAGGGACATTTTCGGCTGCGGCCTCGGATTCTTTGGCTTCGCTGGCTCCATTCTCAGTCTCGGGTTTGGTCTCAGGCTCTTCTTCATCTGCACTTTCCGACGACGAGTATTCATCCTCCTGGTCCTCCAATGTCAAGATCTCAAGGGGGTCGATATTGGCCTGCTTCAAGCTGTTCCAGACCGCCTTGCGGAGGTAGCTCATGTGAGCGGAGGTAATCGTATCCGCCTTGCTAATCACCGGCACCACAGTGGTCTTGCCCAACACGGTGCGCAACACCTGAATATCCAAATTCTTGTCCAGAATCCCAATGACAGGTGCATCAGTGGGCTTGGACGTGCCATTGGCAGCACGCTCCGCCATGGCGATGTTCTCATCAAGACGCACAGGATCCAGAAGTAGGAAAGTGCAGTGAATGTGGGTATCACGAATACCGGGAGAGCGGACAACCTTCATCTCCTCGGCGAGGGTCTCCTCAAACTTGCTTTCCAGGAAGCCTGTCACGCCGCGCAGCTGAAGATCTGCGATGTTCCGCTCCAGGCCTACAGAGTCC
This sequence comes from Penicillium psychrosexuale, assembly GCF_028828465.1. NCBI lineage: Eukaryota > Fungi > Ascomycota > Eurotiomycetes > Eurotiales > Aspergillaceae > Penicillium > Penicillium psychrosexuale. Next base: position 4,870,851 of record NW_026643187.1, read on the forward strand.
CACAGGGTAAGTCCGACACGTTCTCCGTCAAACTCCGTTTCCAGGTATTGCGACGTGAATCCTTCCCAGGCTGAGGTTTGACGCTCAAGCTCTTCGACCTCCTCAGGAGTGCGTGAGGGGTGCTTGTGTGCGGGCATGGTCAGGGCACTGCGGAGGAAGTTGAGGAATGAGGTTTTTCCCGAGTTACGAGCGCCGATGACAAGCACACTATACAGATTCCATTATTAGCTGGTCTGGTTATTGACATCACCTCTTCGCGACTCACTTGTATGGGGTAGGGTCCTTGCGACGGCGCACACGACGGGGGCTGTTGACGGTGCTGACAGCACTACTAGCATAGCTGTACCGACCACGGTGGGTCATGCTCTCAGAGCGCGCATAGGGATCCACGGTGTTTGTTGGCGCAGCCATAGATGGCGCGGGAGCTTCAGGCTGGCGTGTTCGGGTTGCGACCTTATCGCGTTCCTCGCCTCCAAAAGTTTCCAGTTGCGGGGCGGGGGAAAGATCAGGCAAGCGGGGAGGGACTTTAGGGGCATAAGACTCGCGCTGACGACGCATCTCATCTTCCATGGCTTGGGTTTTAGACATCTTCTTGCGAGCTTTGTCGCCTAGGGGTTCGGTGGATTTAGAACGACGAAGGAAGCCGAGGGAGGTGCGACGGTTGATGTCTGTTTCAGGTCCCAGGCGCGTGGAGGTTGCCATTTTGGGATGGGCGTTTGTCTGTTCTTTCCTGATTAGGTTGTTTTTCTTTTCTTTTCCTTTCTCTTATTATTTGCTCTTATTACCAGGCAGTCCTGAAGGCATCTCTATCGGGGGATCTCGATATCGCATAACCCACCACCTGATGTCAGGGGGAACCTCGGGAACTGCCACTCACCAATAGAACGAGATATATCGGAGTCCAACAGCGCTTATAGTGCAGGTCAGATCCGATGGCGCGATTTGAAACTGCTCTGAAACAGAATCAGACGGAATCAATCCACCTGGTCTGCGGATGTATCGGGTTTCTCAAAAACGAAGGTATCTGCAACAGAGAAAGGAAAGGGAATAAGCGAGAGTGGAATCAACACAATACAAGTGCCCAACCAGTGGGTGAAGGATGGGATTGAAATTCGGCCTTGAAACAGAGTTCGAACTTCAAGCTCTTTTTTTGGGGATGTTTTTTTTTCTTTTGGGGAATTGTAAATAAGCCTGCTCACAGCATCCAGCAACAGCGGCGCTTGGAGTAATGTTTGAAAAGGGGAGGAGAGAAGAGAAATTCAATTCACACTAATTCTATCGGGAAGATCGAGATGATATTGACCATCCGACGTTCAGACATTCAGCATTCAGGGGTAAAAAAGACCATCCAGAGCTGTTCCCCACTTGGGAGCTTTGGTCTCTCTTTGTTGGTTGGAGAGCTAAAGACGGGATGTATGGGTTCACTTGTACGAGTATGGAGTACAACATACATACAATGTAAGTAGGTTATCTCCTTACTGAAAGCACGTTCTTGTGGAATACAACGTGGGCCATTAGTCTCCACTTGATATTCCACTAAGGATATACATATAAACAGTTGATGCGTGGATGTGTTGATGTATCGGATATTACGGATTCAACGTGTTTGTCTGGTTTGCACTCGTCGATTATTCCCCAGTTCGGTCCAACCGCAGCTGAAACTGGACATTGTCCGGAGCATCTCACCAAAGCTAACCCATCTGTCTCTAGGCCAAAGTTATCGGCTCATACCTGCTCGAAAAGCCGAGAACGAACACCTAATCAAACCAATGCGCCAACTAATAACCATGAACCTGGGCGTCTACAATACGAGCTAGACCAAATTCTGAAACATGCAATTTGGGATATCAGCCCAACCACGTGACATCCTGCATGTTGTGACGGGTGGGGCCATCGCAGGACAATCATGACCTTCTTTGAGCATTTCGTCAAAGTCTTTATGCATTGTATCTACGGAGTGCTACAGTTCGAACTACGTTGGTCCCTCACTGAAGCAAGTATATACAGAGTACTCCCTCCTCCTTCTCTCAAAAACTCGCATTCCCCTCGAGAAATAACGGAGTGGAGCAAAAGTGGGGTGGATTTCCATTGCGTGCAGGAACTTTCTTTTTGAGAAGAACGGTAAAAGGACGCGACGGAGTAAAGGGGGAGAGGAACCAATTCCCTCCGATCCTAGAACTGCGAATTACCTCTGCTCTTCTTTCAATCGTTTGTCGTGAGGAAACCGAGCTTAAACCAAGCTGAGGCGGCGCATTTAATTTTTACTAATATCACCAGGAGCACCAAGCTCTCAATCCGAGCGTCTTTGCACTCTTATCATTATACCGAACTATTCTCATATCTTATCGCCATTGCAATATCCACAACCCACCTCTAAGGCTCCAACCCCAACTTTAAGCCGCATCCACGGAGAAAGTCCTGAACGGAAGCACAAAGCACGGCTTAGAAGGACACACCAGCTGTCTATCCAAACTCTTGAACCTAGGACCATTAGGACCAGCAACATTCTTAGCCTCACCGAAGAGCGTAGGCTCATTAGGCGGCTGGTCGTCACCCCATCTCCCATTGAACCCCAACCACGCCACAGGATCTTTGGAGTCCACCGCCTGGAACGCAGCTGTTGTTCCGTCATAGGTATAAGTGTATACATTGAGCATGGGATCCCACAGCATGCCACGGTCCGTATAGTCCAACAGAAACCCTGCAGGCAGGTTGAAGCCCGGGAAGGTGTGGTCGTGTTTTCTGTGTGTATAAGTACTGACATCCGCCAACAGGCTACAGAAACTTATCTGGACTTACCCTGGAATTGCATAGCTTGCATGCGTACCCACTGCAGAGTACACATATGGCCGCTTGTCCTTCTTCTCGACGGCGTCGTAGGTGAATGCCTGCCCGCTAGCATGCTGGCTGTACCATATTGCGTCGGGTGTGCCGTTGACGAAGCGGATCATGTTATGTTCCCTTTGTTGTCAGCTACAGCGACTCTACACAGGCATTTCTTCACACTAACCAGTCTCCGATGTGGTCGCCGAATTCCAGGCCTAGGACTTTACCGCCTTTGTTGAATCTGGATCGATCAGTATAATGCAGACTTAGATACAATCGTGCGTACGCATAGAAGTAGAAGTAGAACGCATCAACGGTTCCGTTGCCACGGTCTGCGATGATGAGAACACTCGATGTACCGTCAACTGTTCGTCCCTGGGCGTCCGGTCTGATCCCTCGGAACCAAGCTGGCTCTGGGTTGGCTTCGATGCCCTCTAGGGAGGTTAGGTAGACGCTCGTATTACCCATTGAATTGAGAGTGTCGAGGTTGTTGAGGGTCAGGGGGGATTCCACTCCCTCGATCGCCGTCCAGTTGACATTGGGTCTGGTGTGATCGAGCTGCTGTTGAATATCGCTCGGCATGTATGTTTCCTGGCTATGGAGCCAGACCAACGGTGCTGTGGAGCAGAATAAGTAAACTCAGATCATCATCAATACCATGTATCGCATGGTTTGTTTACCATATTTAAAGACATATGGCGGGACATCAGTAGCCCTGTCGCCGAGGGATGCCCAGGCCGGTTTGGTTGAAGATAGACCAACTAGGGCTAACGATATGAAGAGACGCATCTTGTGTGGCTTATCCTCGAGTACTGGAGAGCGACAAGTGCCCTTTTGATCCTTATGAGGACAATCATACATTTACTTACAACGATGTTTAACCTAAATGTTTATCGGCATGACCTCGTCGTGGGCATCGGATTCGAAGATATACTGCGGGGCGAGAAGCAGATCCGAAATTTGAAGTAATAGAAACCCATAATCACAAGGTCTTCTGCTATTCCACGATGACATTTATTCCTTGAAGTGAGTGCATCTCCTTGACGGGGATCATGCCAGTGTTCCGAGCAGCAGATCGGGTTTTTCAATCTCAGGCACAAGACAGTAAGGCCGTGGACAATCCCAAGGTGTACTCAAGTGGTATTTCTCCTGCAATAAGGTGTGATTGTTGAAAGTTCCCTTTTATCCCCCGGCATAAAGTATGCAATATGCAACCCTCAGGAATGTGAGCCTTATATCAGGTGCCTCGTGAATGCAGTACCAACAGTCACAAATTGTCTTTTAGTGCCCAGGTGGTCATAATAATAGTGCGATCTGCATGTCAGATCCCATGGCTGAATATCATTGCTCTAAATTGATGTCACCTGCCCGCGAAGCCATCACGACGAATGTTCGGGCTTGTATCAAATCACGCTGAATAATAATATCCATGCATCTATATAAAATGGTGAGACCTACCAATGGCATCGCGTATCTGTACCAGCCGTTGTACTCTGTTTAATCCTACCTTTTTGTTTTACTCTTCATTATTATTCGGCTTTTCCCGTCATACATGACTCGAAACCATGTATACTACCAACATGTCGGCCACGAATTGAGATCTAGTCGCTCCTCACGATCGCGTGTTGATCCCATGATCAAAGACAATAGTCCATACTATATAGTGACTTGGACATTTCTCTATATAGTGCATTTGTACCTTGCTAACCCAATTCATGAATCCAGCCTCTCCTGCTTCTACTAGTCCTTCCTCAGCTTAAAAATTCTCAAATCCAACGGAATCCGATCCCCAAGCCAAGTCGCACGTTGCGTGTGATTTTGCTCATCCTCCGATGCCACAGTATTAGGATGAATGAGAGCACTGAGCGGACCGCGGTTAATAACCAGCCAAGGAACGAAAGCTCCAAACTGCGCAGGTGTGAACAAATTCACTTCGAACATGGCCACCGGGTGCGGGCCAATCGGCCTGTCGAAGAACCTATAGATGCGAAGTTCGGGGACTGTTTACGAAGCATAAGCAAGAGATCAATTGAGATAAGCAAGTCGACCCCGACCCCGCGGTAGACGGCCAGACGATGCAGTTCTGTTCCTGGGCTGGAAGAGTGCGCTGCTTACATTCTCGTCTAATTCGTTCCCAGAGCGCTTTGGCGAATGCGGCTTGGTCGGGGTTGTTCTGCTCGATGCGTCAGTTCCGTTCTCACTTGGCTTGGCTTTATGTCCCGGTGGGCCTGGCGGCACCTGCACTTACTTGGAAATGATAGATGTGGACGTCGAAGCCACCTTCCCGGCCTTTGGAAAGAGGGTCGGGGAATTCCGAGTAGGCTTTGCTTAATATGCCATGTTGGGGATTTTTCATTGACTTGCCGTCTTCGGCGCGCTCGCTGCGGCAGATTGTAAGTGTCTTGAGTTGAATGTGGTTGCGGGACACTTACTCGGATAGCGGCTCGAGGTTTTCGTACCCCGCTAATGGAGATGGGTATGAGAATGCGAATGCGTTTGTCATTGTGAGTAGAATGGGGTTATTGAAGAAAATGAGGGGAGAGTAGTGGGTATGTAAAGAGATTGGTGTAAGACTACTCCGTGCAGGTAGTTATGTGGCGTATTAACTTGAGTTGATCAGCGGTTGCAAATCAATGCAAAGATGTCTAGTAAGCATTCAATCCTCAGATCAAAAATGTCGTCAGCTAAACCTGGAGTATCATCATCTGTCAAAGTCTGCGGGTGACTTTCCGCACTCTGACAAAGCCGCGGAACGGACCTCGGTGGTCAAGATGGTCAAGGTCAACTACGATGTACATCGATGTACGATAGATAATATATCAACTACAATTTTCAAGTGAGTATACAAGATAGCAAGTACTAACTATTGGTTTTCTGTCAAATAGAGTGCTTATTTAGAAGCATTATTGGCTTAATCAATACACTTTGGAAATTTCATGCTTTCCTCTCCACAAATATATTTCAAGGCCATGATTATAGAAACAACGATTTATTGAAAGAATGTGATATTGAATATGTAGCTATTTCGTATAGCATAGACAAGACAGCACAAAATATGAATGAAGTCCAGACTAAAAAATGAAAGTTACAATATACACCTTGGTATCACCCATAGCACAATCCTCAAACGCCGATCATCAAAACATCCAGTAAGAAAGACTACCAAGCAGCCCGAATGTCAATATGGCCATCGCCATCCACGAATTTGCCGCGATCCCATTCCCGTCCTTCACCTTTCTTCGACCACTGTACATCCTCTGGTTTGCCTTCTCCGTCCACGCCCGCAAAAGCAGTGTTGTTCTTCCATTTATCAATGACGGCCTCGTCGATTCCTGCTGTACGTAGCCTCTCCTCGCCCTTACTCCTCCAGCGCTCACGATCGCGCAGCGCCTCCATTGCCATGTCCCAGTCATCGTCTTTTGTCATGAGCCCCGCGACAGGACGACGAGAGGATTCCTGGCCCATGGAGTCTAATCTGTTTTCATCTAGATGCACATCGGTATCCGGGTCGTAGCCGGGTGCAAAATGAGCATCGATATTGCTCATACTGTGTTTATAGGCACCTCGCCCGCGCGAGCGGATAGGTGGCTCGTTTTGTCGAGGAGGGAGTGGTCCCACAAGGTCTTCTAGGGGATCGGATTCGTTGCCCATCTCATTTTGGCGTGCAGTTATAGTAGCCAACGGCGACAGTCGTCTATGCCGCGTGCTGGGTTCAAGGCGAGAACGGCGGGAGCCATGTGGCGATGCATCTTCCCGCTTTGATCGTCGAGATTTGTACGACTCTGGTGAGCGGGAACGGGAAATGGAGCGAGCAGAATGTCCAGATTGACGTTTTTGTCTTCGATGGCGATGACGGTCGGTACTTCGGTCCCTGCGCGGAGAACGACTTGGAGACCTCGAGTATGACCGCTCACGTCGCCGCCTGGTGTGTTCCTTATCTCCGTCCCGTTGATCTCTCATAGATTCGTGATCCCTGTGTTCACGCCGATGTCCATCGCGGGATTTGTCTTTCTCTCCAGTTCCGTCATACTCTTCGTTTCGTCGATGCCTCCGCGACCGGTCTCGTTCCGCCGAAGGGGAGCGACTTCGAGTTCTTTTCCGATGTGACCGATTGCGATCTTCCCGATCTCCTCTCCGGTGGTCTCTTGATCCTCGAACTTTACTTCGATCATCAGATCGGTCCGTCGAAGTTGGAACCAAGGCACCTGAAGCACCCGATGCCTGATATTTCAGCTGGCGCATACGCTGTCGTGCTTCTCTTTCTTCTTTGAGCTTGAGAGCTGTGTTATGGCTGTCTGTTACTTTGATGAGATTTCGTAGGAAGCGGGTATTGGGTTTTGGGGCATTGCTTGTCGGCCTGCAGGTGCTTGTCAGTTTCATGATCATGCAAACCGCAGATTATGAGAGAAACCAACCTTGAAGGCATGAAAGCACTCATTCCTTGAGATGCATACTTGATAGAACTCTCCTTAGCCTCCTTGGCCAGGATCTGTGCAACATACTCGTCGTCCATGATCCAGATGAGCCACAGATCGTAGGACTCTGAGGGTGTAAAGGAGTGCACCGAGGAAAGTGAGGAATTCAAAGAAGAGCAAGTATATACGCTAGGCCATATTAAAATAGAACAAAGGCCGGATCCTCTTTAGTTGAAAGAAAACCAAACGAGGCGAAGAGTCAAGACGAAAGCGCCTTCCCAAAGTCGTCTGACCGCCTTTGATAAGGCTGTTTACTGTCCCGCAAATGTTATGCCCGCAGTGGACTCGGCCCCTCCAAGCTCTCTACATTCGCAAATCTCGTCGGCTTCTCTTGTCAGAGGCAGATTTTCGATGATAAAGCCCTACAATATGACAAACTCATCAACTGAAGCGCTTGCAGCACTTCAGCAGCTGGAGGAGAATGGCAATTTGAAGGACCGACTCGCGATTATTCGCATCAGCGAGCCAATTTCCACCGAAGTTGGGGGGTCTTACCCATCTCCTTCAAAAAGAACCTCTGATGTTTCCGTGTCAAATTTCGACGATCCTACTCCTGCCTCATTGGAGGCTGATCTTGCACATTACAAGGTCCGCGATGAGGCCGAATGCCCGCTATCCAGACCAGCAAATACTGATGTTCGCATAGGAACTATTCTCCAAACTGCGATTCTCCTATCTCGAGCAAGTAACGAAAGAAAAGTTCTTGCGCGCCATTGTTGGCGACCCGCCTATGGTTGTCGGACACAATGAGAACATGGAACTGGAGACGCAACTAGCGGACGTGAAAGCCCAGCTCAAGGCACAAAAAGAAGACGCACGGATTATGATTGAGGAAATGGAGCTGATGGGCCGTGATTTGGCAAGCCGTGAGTAGTCAATCACCGTGGAATTTCAACATGTTGACTGAAGCGTCCGCGGCTATGACAGGTTACAAAAATGTCGAACTTCAAACTACGCAGCTCTCAACCCTGCCTGCTTCAATCGAGAATCTCGAGTCCACCATCGCCGAGCTGCGTGCAAAGCAGATGGCCACCATGGATCCTTCCGATACGAATACTTCCTCCTCGCAGAACCTTCCTCTTCCCGCGACCTTGGCACTGTTAGCAGAACGTGAAGCGGAACTGGCAGCATTGAACCGCCAGCTAGCCGCTGTACATAACACATTGCCTCGGAAAACTCGAGAGGCCGAGGCTGTAGAGAGAGAGTGCAGCGTGCTCGAGCGACGGAAGTCAGATGCGATCGCGCAAGCCCGTGAAGCCCAACGCAAGAAGCAACAGGGCGAAAGTGATGGACTCGAAGAGATGGGACGTTGGTACAGGGGGGCAGAAGAGACCTTGAAAGAATTGGTAGGGACCCAGGCATGACAACCTGCAGGCCAAGCCTAGGCTTGTGTACGATGACATGAGGGACGAACAATTGAACTTATATTAAGTGGGGACTGGCGTTTAAGATCTACTATGCATATATGGGTCCGTGGATATTATAATTCCAGGTTAAGAAAGTATGGTAATGGTATCATTAAATCGGGTTCCAAATTGAAGCCTTGCGGCTGTTTTAGATTCATTGTATTGCATGATCGTAGAACATGAGACGCTATGCAGTCATTTTGAACCTCCATGGTATGAAGGCGCCCCAAGCGAAACCCGACCGTACTCCATTTTTTGGGGAATATTGGGAATAATTTATTCCTCCTCCTCCTCCTCGGCGTCCTCACCACCAGCGGCGGCGGCGGCCTTCTTGCGGCGAACACGGCCGGGACGGCCACCACCGAAGGGCGAGGTGAGAGAGAAGTCGATGTGCTTCTGGGAGTCGAGACGGACCATGAACGAGGGAACGTTGACGATCTGCTTGCCGACGCGGATGTGACGCTGCTTGATCAGGACACGGGCGTGGTGGATGGACTTGGCGAGGCCGAGCTTGTAGACGCAGGTCTGGAGACGGCGCTCGAGGAAATCGTCGGCCTTGAGAGCCAGGACGTAATCGAGCTTCATGCGGGCCTCATCGAGCACACCGATGCGGACAAGACGGCGAATGAGGGCATTGCCTTCGAAGAGACGCTTGGGGTCCTTCTCATCGAGAGTAAGGAGCTCACTGTGGGGAAAATGAAAAATTAGCGCTATGTCCACCAAATTCGATTCGCCTAGGCCCGATCGCTCGAAGCCTCGCATAATCGCAGATTGTTCCTTGCACATACCGAGCAGCACGACGGATCTTGGAGAGGGTGAGCTGGACACGCCACACCTCGCGCTTGTTGCGCAGGCCGTACTCGCCGACAGTCTTGAGTTCAGCATCACTAGTAAAAAAAAGGTTAGGAATATGAACACGACATAACCAGAAGCACGCTTCTGGTTAGTGGCCGGAGAGTACTAACAGACGAGCCGACTCGAAGGCTATGATGGAGTTAGCATTTAGATATTCAAATCGATCATGTTGCTGGGACTTCACTTACGACGACGGGGGACCTTGTAGGTCTTGGAGGAAACGCGACTGCACAGAAATCGATTAGAATGGTCTGATGCCTTCAATTTCGTTGATATACTCACGGGGCCATGGCTGCGGTTAGATGGGCGGAGGTTGTCGACAGGAGGTCGAAGGATCAAATGAATTGAGAATTTGAGTGTGTGTGATGCGAGCCCTACCCTAGTCCTAATTGGGAAATATAATTATGTCAGCTGATTATGTCATTGAGCCTCTCCAGGTCCATGCCCAGGTCCACCTTCTCTTTTCAGCAACATTCGGAATAGCCGGCCCTTCAATCGCCTGGAATGGATGCTTGTATGCATTCTTTTTTTTGGATATATTTGTCTGGATTACTTGGTTTTACTATTACAGCTATTTGTGTCAAAGAACGTCAAATTCGGGACATTTTATGCATCGCTGTGACTCGGGATCTTTCTTGATGTTGCAGGTAGATCGAAAACTGGCATTATGCTTTCTTGCACCATAGCAAGTAGGCGAAGGCGATATGAGCCCAAAATACTTGGGTTGTTGATATTCATAGTGAGTCGCTAGAGTCTGAATTCTGGAACTGGCTGCTGGCTGCTGGCTTCTAGATAGCTGGCATCGTGATTCCGGTGCGTGAGGATGATATTGTTGTTGCCATTACAGTTCACTACACTGCATCCCCAATTGAGGCATCCAGGATATAAGTGTATTATATTGGAAGATCCCTTTGAGACCTGCCAAGCAAGATCGATGGTGTAGTCAAGAACACCAATAGTATCTCCCCCAAACGTTACCACCTGCGCGCTTTGTTTTTGTCTGGTAAGTCAGTCACTGTACAAAATACTATATGACTGGACGAGATAAATTCAGAAAGGAATTAAAAAAATCCGGCAGTTTCTGAAGCATTGGCATGAGGAGAAGAAAAGCATTGCATGTTTATGCAACAAATCTCGAAGTCAAAGGAAAACTCAGGCTTTGATTGGCCGGAGGCTGATTATTGCGCTAACCCAAATTTAGAAAAATATTTAATAATCCAAGAGTGGCGTAGCGTGGATTTAGCGAGAGTAGACATGATTATGTCATGTCAATCCCACAAATTGTTATCCGACACTCTAGTTTTTCGTGTTGAAGGCCCCGTCGACAGTTAACCACCAGCACCAACCACAACACCGCCGTCATGCCTCACTCGTACGGTCTGCGCGCCGGCACTCGGGTACGTTCTGATTCCATTTGCGACACGCGTCTTTTTCATACTGGGAGGACGACCTGGATCAACTGGATACGCCTCAGGGAGGATAAGTGCTAACGAAACGACGAACAGTATGCCTTCGCCCGTGGCTTCAAGGAGGCCGGTATGATCCGTCTCTCTACCTACCTGAAGACCTACCGGTATGCTCAAAACCCTCGAATCTCGAATTCACGACAAGAATGGAAATCTGACGGATATTTTTAGTGTTGGTGATATTGTCGACCTCAAGGTCAACGGTGCCGTCCAGAAGGGGTCAGTACAATTCCAAACTTCCTTCCTGCGCTCTCACCCGACCGCCCAATGCGATCATACACCATGAGCCGTGCGAAACCCGGAAAAGAGGGCGATAATCTAACAGTTGAACAGTATGCCCCACAAGGTCTACCACGGTAAGACCGGTGTCGTCTACAACGTCACCAAGTCCGCCGTCGGTGTCATCCTCTACAAGAAGGTCGACAACCGCTACCTCGAGAAGCGTATCAGCGTCCGCATTGAGCACGTCCAGCACTCCCGCTCCCGCGAGGACTTCATCAAGCGTGTCAAGGAGAACGCCATCAAGAAGCGCGAGGCCAAGGAGAAGGGTGTCCACGTCCACTTGAAGCGTCAGGCCGTTGGCCCCCGTGAGGCCCACTTCGTCAAGCAGGCTGACAACAAGCCCGAGACCGTCGTCCCCATTGCCTACGATACCCACATTTAAAGGGCTCGCTATCGAATTGGGACGGTGTGTGCGGTTGTTAGGTGTTTACTGGGTTTTCACTCCATTTTTGCCTAGACTGAAATGGACTTTGATACATGAGACGAAGCGCAAAGGGTTTCGGATGCCCTGGCACATCTCTCGCCTGTGCATAGATTCCCCTGAATGAAACAAAATCAAAAAATTTCCGAGTTCATGTCTACATTTTTCCCTGTCCAACATAACTCATATTTGGTGTATTGTTCTAGGCCTGTGCTGTAGTGCTATTCGTTCTCGCTCTTGGCCTTGGTCGGCAGCCCCATCTGAGACCAGTGTACCTAGATCAAGTATGGTTCGAACTTTGATTCATAAATTATAATCGCTAACTAGATATAAATGTTATTGCGATGATCATTGATACTATGCTGTGGCGCGGATGACTTTACGAGTGTGGCAGAGCGAAAGGGATGATCATGACATAGATGCACTGCCACCGCGACACAAGCTCTCTCAAGCTACTCCGTATAGCTTCAACCAACATCCGAATCGGCACAAGTTGGGTATCGTCGCACTAAAGGCCGCCCAGGTGCCACACCCAAGCTAATGACCCGAACCCACTCACCCAGTTACCGCGATTCTCCTGCTTTCGTCGAACGCCCAAACCCCCTACCTTGGCATCATATAGGTGAAGTACCCGATCTAAAGCACCAGCTACCCGCCGACATTTCGCAAGCAGCCCCGTATTCCGCAGACCGCCTCTTTCAGCTGTGGTTGGCTACTCTAGCCTGTTCTAGACGATTGACTATCTCTTGCCCCCCTATCTAAGGGAGAAGCTCCACATTCGATTTGAATTTGTCTAATGTTGCTCACTTTAAACTTCAGGCAAGCACTTTTACCCGGTAACGTGGACTACGGATGAATGGGTTTCTTGGTGATGGGCTAAGTTTATGTTGCATTGTAGGCGAACACCTGGGGCGAGTGAACATGTACCCGATTGTATTAATCTTGTGGTATGTCTAACACGGAAAGGTTCTAGAAGTTTATCTGTTTGATATGTTGTCGAATACACGAATACCCCTTTGTGTTTCAGACCAACCATGCAGTGGAGGTTTCAAGAGTTCATGTTCGTATATGACCGTAAAGTAAAGAGCATGAAAGTATGAGCTTATTATTACATTCAATCGGTCTAGATTGTGATCTTTGTGGCTTGGCTAAAATATGGTTCCTACATAATGGCTTAGATCGAAGCATCTTGGATAATAATAAGGGTCTAGGGTTGGGTACACAGCCACATTGCAGAGTCCGTAGATCACGACACATGACGACATTCGGCAGTAGAACTGAATGTACGAAGGTGAAGATTCAGGAACAATGAATACATGTACCTTCTGTCGATTATCAAGGGCGGTATGATTGCTGAACAGATGACCTTTGTCTGATGCATGTCCCTTCCCTGTACGGCATGCGATGACAAGCCACTCCCCCGGGTTTTACGCCTCAGGTCATTTAGACCAAAATCGGATTTTCTGCTGTGAGTAGGCCTGGATGCCGGACTGAACAGACTACCGAGCTATCATTTCCCAGTTCATGTGCAGCAATTGATCTATTTCTTTTTTTTAGTGAACAAGACAAGAAAAAGAAAGCCATACTAGCTGCCAAGCTCCTATCTAACTCTAGCGCCGGTCAGCACTATAACTACTGAGGTTCTGAAAATATTGTTAAATATGCCTGGGTTAAAAAGGCCTGGGTATACAAAACCTGGCGATTCAATCGATCTCCAACCTTACCCAACAACACCGCTGCCACTCTGCTACCCGGGCTTTCTTCGTAGGCAATGAGATAGTCAAGGCGTGAACTCATTTGGCTTATAACTCCTGCTTCTCCCCTTCCTAGAAGTCATCAATCCACACTCTTCGGAAGCATAGCTCGTACCTTGATTACTTCTGCAGGAATCTGCACCGCTCACTTGCATTACCGTTGAGTAGCTTGTCTAGCTACGAAGAAATCCATTTTATCCCCCTCTGTCAAAGGCCGTGTTCACCACCGCTTTCGACTAATTTCAGTGGAGATGGGCTCTAATAATAAGTAAGCCGGCTAGTTTGCCCAGGTGATAATATATGAACTCCCCTGCGATACACCCAATTCAACTCAGTTGTCATTGGTGTTATTTCACTAAGAATCTGTCTGACTTTTCGCTTTATCTGTTCCATCCGCTAACCTTGACTTTCTCTCAGAGTCTCGTCGTCCGACCTCCCCGCGACTAAAGACCCCGGCACCACTAGCAAAGACACAACATCCTTCGGTCAAGATAACACCTCGAAGAAGTCTGCATCCGCCTCCAATGGCAAGTCGAAAAAGGGGACCTCATACATGCTAGAGTCGTGGGAGAAGGCAACCCCCTCGTCGGAGCCGTGGTCATCAACCAAAGCCACCTACTCGCCAAAGCGCTAGGCTTTGGCCACTGTTGTTCGTTGAGATTGGAGATCGGAGATTGGAGCTTGGACATTGGAGTTTGTATCAGGTTATTGTGTAAAGGGTTCCGGGGGAGATCGGGGCTTGGTTCATCTTTTTGGTTTGGGGTGCTATTTATTGGGAGGGAAAGACTTGGGAGTTAACTAGTTAGTGAACTACGGAGTACGGAGTGGGGCTCTGGAACTGTCTTGCTGATCACCACTTGATGAACCGTTTGGTGTCGTTGTCTGTTCCCCTTGCAGGTACATATATATACTTGGATTTGCGTTCCTTTTGTTTCCATTTCACTTCCTCGATCTAGACAAGGATTGTAGTCGGGTACTATTGTGTTACATTGAAGAAATGAGATTCCTTTACATCCATCCAGGATATCTTAACAAAGCAAGTTGCAGTGTCGTTCAATCTTGCATTGAAACTTTGGATGAGCCATGGTAGATATGCTGTACAACCCCACTTGGTTCCAAATCCAGTAACTCTACCGCCGGGAGTACGGCTACCATCACTGCGAACCCCTTTTCTTTTTTTTTTTCTCCCTCTCCACCCGGATTTATGCATAATTATTCTTATCTAAAGAATAAGTATCAATATCCATCCCTCCCAGGCTTTTTAATAAGCCGACAACCACTAATATAAAAATCAATGTCTGAATGGGGATGGGGGATAGGCGAGTATCACCACAATTGCCCAACAAAAGTACATCCGTGTATTATTGTTGGCCTAGGATAAGACTGTTTGGTTCAAAAGGGCAGCGGTTGGGCTTGCCGTTCTAGACTCATCTTAATCAACCAAAGCGTTTACATCCGAGTGGTCTGGAAAGGAAATGGTTGGTTTATCCCGCAGCAGTAGTGCTGATGCTGATTCTGGGATTAACAGGCCTTTTCTCCCAATCACCCTGGCAGAGCTGCGCGTAAATGGTGGGATACCAGTCATCCGATTCGCCATATCCTGCGTTCCCAATCCCCGTATTACCTTCCCCGCTCTTGCCGATCAAATGTGAGCATTGTACGGAGTAATCTACTCCGTACCTTTTGAGCATTAGACTTTCCAACATACGGAGTAGAAAAACTCAACTCGCCCTGAGATTTCTCAACACGATCGACGTTAGTTTTCCGCCTGGCACTTCCGACAATGGTCAAGTCCGTGCGCCGTTGGATCCATACTGCATTGCTTCTATCTTGTGCGGAGTATATATGTCCGGAGTATGGCATGATACTTTGGATTCGGCGATGATTATCGGGTAGTTTCTGTTCGTATTAATTTCTCGAATATTATTTTCGGCCATCCTATTGCATTTCCCGCCTGCTTCGTCCAAGCTTCTCGGAGATCGAATTGATACGTCCAGAGACATTTCCAACCTTTTGTTTTGAACTCCAAGTAACCGATGGCGGTGGATTTCATATGGATTTCATACCCAACTGGTCAGCTATATCGGGTTAGATGTGCCTGTATGATTATTACTACTCCGTACAACAGTTCTACCGCATAGGTTTCTACATGTTTCCACACTGGCCTTTGTGTATTTTCATCACCAAAAAAACGGGTGTAGTGAGGGTTTTAATCATGTACAATATATTGATCTATACGATCTCCTTTTTTTCCTCAGTCCCAAAACCTCCTTCCCCCGCGAATGTCCGAACTACACCATAGGAAGAATCCAACGAGTTAGAACATAGGCCTAAGCGCCCACTGTTCTAAGGAGCCTTTGGACTGCATGACACCTGTCATTCGTTGCACTGATTTTATTTAGCTAATCAGTTGCATACCGAGGTGAGGCACTGCCTCACTGCTTGCTGAATCGCGATTTCAATCCATTTCGACCGGATAAACCCCCTGCTCGGTTGCCAACATCCCAGAAACGGTCCCTCGGTGGAAAGCCAGCGTCTCTTATTCGAAAATGTCTCCTTCCCAATTTGGCGTTAGGCTTTGATTTCTTTTCTTTTCAATCTCGTTCTACATCATTATTTAATTGATACTGGCTCTGGCACTGGTACCCGGGCACGAGCGGGCGTAGGCTAACCACTTCTACCTACTTAAGGTCTTCTTTTCTCGTCTCTTGCTCTTCTCGTCCCCCCTTCTCGTCGATGAAACCTACTCTTTTGACTCAGCTTCAAACACCATTTTCTCTGCTTAATATTATTCGCCTTCCCAAAGAGATCTATTCGCTATGAACTCCACTCTCAATAATGAGGAGGACGATGAGATGATACATTATCCTGGACCTTCTGGCTCCCTTGCCTCTTCGGAGGAGTTTACTGGTACAGATAATGATCTAGTGAGTTTTCATCCAGAGATCCTAGCTTCAGGGTCCTAATACTTGACTAGTATTATGGATATTATCCTTCAGGAGCCTACTCTTCTGCTGATGTGACGAGCTTCCCGAATACGGATGCCTTTCAGGACTCTGGATGGATCAACACCGAGCCTATTAGTCAAATTCCAGAACCTCCACAGCAATACGAAAATGATCTGGCGTACATCAACCCGGGATATCCCCTGGGGGATGATAATATCCCTCAAAGCCTAGAAGGTGATTTAGGAAGTTCAATTATCACTCAACGACCAGCTCATCCCTCGGGAAATCTTGATCGGACCACGATTGGAATACCAAATCCCACGCCGTTCTCTCTGCAACCTTTATCTGAACCACCTGCCGGCGTCATGGAACAGGTTAACAGCACCTGGAGAGCTCTCAGATCCAACCAGCGATGTAGTTCTGATCAAGTCTCTCAAAGCATGCAGAACCTCGAAACGATCAAAACCTTCTTTCAGTCAAAGCTCCCGGCACCTCCTGCTGCATCAACTGAGTACTCGTCGGAACAAGAAAAAGAAATGTATCGATGTTGGGTATGCGATCCTCAGACAGCTAGAGCAACCTTTCCAACTTTTGGTACCCTGAAGAGACATTTGGCTCAGCATAGTATACGCGACTGCGAGTGGTCCTGTACCGAGTGCTCCAAAGTCCTCCAGCGGCGGGATAGAATGCGTGATCATCTTATGCACATACACAAAAAATCCGATCTGCTCCCGGCTGAAGTGGAGGCAACTCGAATGAGACATCCATACCCAACTCACTGCCCCCTTTGCCCGGTTGAGACATCTTCTTGGCTTGTCTATTTTGATCACGTCAAGCGTCACTGTCTTATTTCCCCTGGTTCAAAGAAGTCCTCTACCAACGGCGGTCGGTCTCGTCGCGGCAACAATGGTGGCAGGAATGGCGGGAACGGTAATGGCAATGACCATGGCCATGGCTCTTCTTCAGCCGGGCCAAGCAATTCAAACGGAGGCTCGCAGCCTAAACAATCAAATATTAGGACTGTAATAATCCATCCGCACTCTGTTTCTGATAATCGGCTCAACAGCAGCCGTCGTCAAAGCGTCATTGATGCCATTGAACAAATTCCTAAGGGATCATCTCGCGAGTCCAGGGCTCACCTCCCCGGAGAAGCCAGTGCGACGCCCAATAACCCCCAACCCTCACAAACTCCCGGGTTGCCACGAACCGATCATTCGACCAAGCGCAAGCACCCGGACGAAAAGGAAGAGAATCTCCTTGATTCAAAGAAATGCAGATGGTGCGATCATCACATGGCAAAATGTCGACAGTGCCAACCTGACCTTTGCCACAAGTGTGGTGACGTGCCCCGGAGTGCTATTCAAATTGGGGCTTCCTCGACAACGCCTGTACAAGACCTCCCAGATACATCTTCTACCATCATCCACTTGGACGAACCTTACTTTAACCCTGGAGCATTGGCAAACTTTGGGCTACCTCAGACTATGCCCACCCAACTGTTTGACGATGATATACAGTTCTTGGACCCACGATCATTGGACATGACCAACACGTTCATGAACGATCTTTCCCGGAACAATCCGTTTATCAGGGTTGTAATGGATTCAGAAAGTCATCCATCTCTGAGTGATCTCAGCAACAAGGTCCAAAAGTCGCCTATTTTTGAAAGCGATACCACGTTACTTCGCAGCATTGGACTTGGCACATTGATTGACCCGTTCTTCGTCAGAAGACAGACCAAGCAACCAAAAGCGAAAGCATCAGGAGGTCCGAATCTAGGCTTATACAAATATCTTGTTCTCAAAAACACTCCTTCGCCCATTCTAAACCCTCTTCAGCTGGTGTCTCGTTGCAAATGCGCATGTGTGACCCCAACTGTCGACTATGAAGCCCACGAAAGCCTCCAATTATCGTCGAACAAGCGCATCGAGATGACACTAACAATGTCTTGGGCGCACAAATCGGGTCATCGCCTCCACACTCGAGTGCGACTCTTCGTGAGGCTCTTTACTATCCACGCATCTGCAGCAGCAAAGTCAGACACCCAGAAGCAGAGGACTCACTCTATCGCACCCGAAACTACCGACGAGGATGCTGAGTCTGATACCGATTCAGAGCAAGAGCTCACTCCCCCGTCGCCGTCCGGATCCGAGCTCACTCTACGCCTCTACCAGACCGAGGACGTGCAAAACTGGTCATTCAGCTTTGACGTCAAGTGGGCCTTGACGAAACTCGCCCAGTGGACCAGCGGCATAGATGCCGATACGTACCAGAAGCTCCTACTATCTGATCCTCGCTGTATACTGGACTTGATATCGAAGGATATTATGTATAAGATTTTTTGCTTGTTGATGGGTCACAATGGGCTCCTTCTGTTCTATACCTCATTCATACGCACGTCCTTATGATCATATGCTCTACGACTTGCCAAATATTTGGTACTCCTCCTGTCTTTCTTTTCTATCAATTCTCCGCGCTAGATATCCAGATCCTCCTGTGCAAGTCTGCATCCAACTTCCAGGAGATGCATAATGTCCTCATGTGTTTAATAGGGGGGGCATACTACTTACATGACTTTTCATGAATCACGAGATTGGACTTGAAATGAAATATGATTCATGCGCTGTAAAAGCCCTTCCCAGTCTCGGTTTCAGACATCTCCAACTATACCCTTTTTCAAGAAGCGGTCTGCGCCTTATCCAATGTAGCGTTAATTACCAGCTTTACTTGCACTGCCACCGTCAACTATCTGTACAATGTTGTGTAGTCTGCCTTGGGCAATGCATGAAAAGGACAAGCTCCCTGTATGAGCTAGGGTGTACCTTGCTTCTTTTTGATAGGAGATGTTTTGATCGCGTGTCTGATGCAGGGGTATTGCATTGCATAGCAGCGCATGTAGCTTGAGCACAGGTGCACTAGCTACTGCGGACATGTGAAAGGTCTTGTATATCGACCGTGTTTCAAGTGACGATTAGGTAACGTCAAAGGTCTTAGATATCGCGTTTCAACTGACGGTTAAGTAACGTGAAAGATCTTGGATACCGCGTCTCAAGTGACGGTTGAGTAACGTGAAAGTGACGTGAGAGTATTACATCTCACTCTGCGCGCACTGCCCGAGCTATGTAATTACATGGATGTACGAGTACACGCTGTCTAGAAGACGTACATGTGGAAAATGGAATAAAAAAAGATATCCTTTGCTAATACGCCGTTGAATTAAAGGGAGGAAAGCGAATGCCAAACAGATCCAGGACAAGTAAGATGATCTCGTGAAAACATCTTCAGTAGTTCGGCGTTTCTTCCATTCCCTTCTCCCGATTTCGTCATTCCAGCTGGACATAAAAAAGCAACCATGAAAAAAATTTGAAAAATCAATCCCTCAATCTGAAGAAACCTCACCACGCGCAAAGACCATCAGGTCTGTAGCAACAGGCTCTAGGGACACCACGAGGCCAAATGACGTGTGGTTCCCGAGCAACATGACGTTGGGGTTCTTAGTCTTGGCGGCTACGCTTCGCGCCGTGGGGATTCCAAGAACCTGCGTCGGCGCCACCAGCCTGGTTGTTGGGGTTAGGGTTGTAGTAGCCCTGATTGAATCCGGGGTTGGGGCCCTGGAAACCTTGTTGTCCTGGAGATTGTCAGTATTGAGGAACGGAAAGAACGATCAGTGTGTATGCCAGAATCACTTACCTTGCATTGGCATGTTGCCTCCCATGCCACCAGGCATGCCGCCGCCCATCATGGGGTTCATACCAGCCATCGGGTTCATGCCCATGCCACCCATGGGGGGAGCCATACCAGGCATACCCATCATCGGAGCACCGCCCATGTTTCCACCACGACCGCCACGCATACCAGCACCGCCGCGCATGCCACCCATCATGTTGCCGCGATTGTTAAATCCGTAGTTCTGCATGCCGCCCATCGGGGCGCCCTGGAAGCCACCCATCATGGGGTTGGGCGCGGCACCTTGGAATCCACCCATGGGATTGAAGTTGTTGCGGTTATTGAAGTTGTTGTTCATGTTACCGCCCATGCCGCGGTTGCCGAAGCCGCCTCGGCCGCCGCGGAATCCGCCAGTGTGGTTGTTCATGCCGTAGTTGGGGTTGCCATTAGGGTTGTGGACAGCACCACCGCCGCGACCGCCGGCATTGCGCATCGGGGTATCCTTGGGGAGGGTCTTGAAGGGATTCTGGTGAGGGCTGGTGTAGTGAACGGTGTACTTGCGCTTGGGGGTATTTTGTCTCTCAATGTTGTGCTTAGTTGCAGTAGCCGCCTGAGCCGTAGTGAACTCAACAAATGCTTGACTGTGAAAACGTTAGTATCAATGCTCGACATCGTATTTGTTCACAACCGAGTCTGTGATGTTCTTACCCCTTGCTCTTGCCGTTCACCTTGTGCTCGCTGAAGGTCACATCCTTCAGCTGGCCCTCAACTCCGACCTGATTCGACCAGCTTCGGACTTCGTCCTCAGTTGTCCACCAGGTCAATTCAGAAATCAGCAACGCAGTGGTAGCATCGGGATCCACGGATTGATCATCGTATTCCTTGCGCTTGATTCCCTGGGGGGAGCAGGCAGACCGTGGTTGAGTGCGGGCTGCTGAGGTGCTGGCTGAGCTCCATTGTTGTTCGCCGGGTTCACCTGCTGGGTCTGAGCGGGAGCAGGGGTCTCCTGCTTGACGGCGTTGGATGATCCGGCGCCGGACTCGGGCTGGTTCTCGGGAGCATCCAGAACAAGCTCGGAATCCTGCTTGAAATCTCCGGGCTCATTGGCATTGTAAGTGCCGTCGCCGTAGATGTCAATGTCGAAGTTATCGTCGTCGGTAGCCATTGCGAGCTAGATTAGTATCCTTCGGGGATTTGGATCTCGAAGAAATTATTGAAATTGCCTGAGTATCTGAGGTTCGATAGTACAGGCCCTTCTTCTTCTTGATCCTTTCCGCTTCTGAGCAAATCAAGAAAAGTGCATGTCTGCAGGCACAAGCCACCAATTAGCATTGAAAAAACATCACGAAAGAAAGCGCAAGTAGTGCAGGGGTATCACGATCCCGTATTAGCTCCCAACAGCCTGTTGGAAGTCTTCACAGGTAAAGCGACTGGAAATTTGGCCAAGCCCCCGAAGGGTAACATAGGAAGGACAGACATGAAAACAAAGAGGCCAGACAATACGTACAATCCGAAGCGAAGCGCTTCCGGTAGGCACAAGACTTGCGCGAGCTGCAGACGCGGTGTACAGAGAATGGGAATCAGGGTTGTTCCACGACTGTTGGATACAAAGTAATAAGAGGAAAAGGAGAAGAGAAGGATGCCACAGACAGGCAATGAATGTAGTGACGGACGGGGGAAGAGAACAGGATCCAAAGCAAAAGGAAGGGGAAGAAAACTCTTATAGGGGGGTATAAACGCGGGCGCCGAGAAAGGGATTTGGTCAATCACGACGTCGTGGGCTTTCTCAAGTTCACCAAAGATCTTAGGGCCGACAATGAGAGCAGCTGGGGCGATGGCGATGTAATCGCGCGCGGACGACGGGCCAGACCTTGGGAGCTGGAACAACTATTCTCCATTCTCCAGTCCCCCGGAGAGGCCAATTGGTCATTCCGGAGAAACCACCTGTTCTTCTTTTGTTGCGACTTCATTCTTCTTCAAGTTCTTTAATCTTTTTCAATAATCCTTCTTTTTCGCAATCATGTCTGAGACTTTGCAGGAGCTTGCCGATATCCCTAAGGACTTCATCCGGGAGGGTTCTCAATTCGTTCGCCGCTGCACCAAGCGTATGTCGATCGGTCATTTCGCGAGCTCCTGACACGCTGACATTTCCAATAGCCGATAAGCGTGAATTCATCAAGATCAGCCAGGCTGTTGGCATGGGTTTCCTTGTTATGGTATGTGCCATTGTGGCAACCCCTGGATCGCATCTTAAGGCGGAAGAACTGACATCGCCGATAGGGAGCCATTGGCTACTTCGTCAAGCTGAGTGCGTGTTAGATTGCGGATATCAGTCTGCATATTCATTGCATGTTTGTTGTATTAACCTGCTTGTTACAGTTCACATTCCCGTCAACCAAGTGCTGGTCGGTGGCGCTTAAGGGAGAGGCACTCCCAGGAGATGTTCAGATCCATTTGATAAGTTTGGGGAGATGGAAACAGTTGATAATGGGAAAAGCCTGCAGAGAGAAGAAAGGAAGAGCGATAAGAGGTGGTATCAGGCAAAATGCCCTTATGAATGACACCGCTCTATCAAATCGACTGGGCACTATGACCTACCACGTGGGACTCCCCAAACAACCCTGGACTACGAGCTTTTTCACACTGCAAAGCATTGCTCCTTTTACGTTTTGAATTCCCGTGGCGATCACCATCGGCCACTTGGCGCTTTTTTTTGGCGAGCGATAGGAGACAGAGTATGATCGCTATCTATGAGATACCACCATTTTTCACATCCTGTATCAATAGGGGTCCTTGTTTTACTTAATATACACCCTCGAGGCATTTATTCCCATCTACAATATCTTATACTAGGCTTTTGGACAGCCTGGGTCATATCTACAGTCGTGGACCAGATGACATGACGTATTGTATTCGTCAAAAGAAATGTGTCTACTCCTACTGAGTAGATATTGTGAGATATATTGAACACGAACACCCCCAGGGTGTGCACGAAAGCCAACTTTGAATGCTTTTGAACCAAAAAGACATCCTTCACCTACCATATCGTATCTTCAGCTTCCTCATCAGCCCATCGACGAACAGGTCGACTGCGCAATGGACGTCGGGGTCGAGCGTTTACTGCATTTTCGTGAAATCGGTTAAACTCAGGGATATATCGTAGTCTGTCATCATAACTCTTGCCAAGCGGTGGATCTCCCTCGTCTTTAGTAGCACCGGCGTTCCAGGAATGCACAGTACAAGTGCCAGTAGACAAGCCCCAGCCATTCCAAGAAGTTGCTGAACACAGCATTAGCAATGTCTACTAAAACGAACGTTCTGGGATATAGTTACCTGCTAGCATTGGCGCACTTGGGTGCCAGCTTGCATCGCGGACGCAAGTCCTCCACAGCATCTCCCCACTCATCTCATACGCTGTAGCATAGGCATCTGGATCACGCGGCCGCGAATTGAGTGTCGCTTGACCAACGTCAATGGTGCCGGCTAGTGTGGCATCCAAGTTGTACACATAAACCTTGCCATCCTCACTCCCACTGTAAACATAGCGTGAGTTTGTGCTTCCCTGTGGCGAGAAGTGGCAGCGGATCAAGGTTTTGAGGACTCGGTGGCCCCGATATGTAACAACAGAACAGTCATTCTTGGCATTTCTGCGGAACTGGTCTGGATATTGCTCGAATCGGTAATCGAAGCCAGTTGTGTAGTCGACAGGGTCGATGTTTTCGATATCGGCGGTGGTCATCATCTTCCGCAGATCCCAAAGCTTCATCGTTTGGTCTTTGCTGTTTGATAAGACGTATCGGCCGTCGCCTTTGCTGTCAACGTATGTTAGACCCTCGGTATGGCCCATAAAGGCACCGGCTTCACGCCCATCGCCCATTGACCGTCGGTCCCAAACCCGAATTGTCGTGTCATCTGATCCAGAATACAGGATATGCGGTGATGATGTGTCGCCGTAACACACAGCATTGACATGATGTTGATGCCGATCTCGGAGGTTTAGAACTGGCTGTCGTGTTTCCAGATCATAAACGATGACCGAGTCTTCTGATGTGCCAGCGACGACTTCACGTCCATCTCCGGAGAATCGAAGAGACCAGATCTATCAAAAATGCACTAGGTTAGCCATTGAAATGACAATTAAAGCATCACTTCACATACCCCGAAGTGTGAACTACCCCAACTCCGTCTACTCCTTCGGCCCGGTGGAGCAGAAAAGTCTAAAACAGTAGGATCTGAATCATCCTCTGGGTCTGTGCTGGCCATATATGCCTGACTTCGTATCGAACTGTAGACAAGGAAACGGTTGTCGGGGCTTAACGTCGCATCTGTGATAGTCCACTGGCCGAATGGATAATCGACGGTTTTGTAGTATTTCCAGTCGTAGGGGTTGGATGTGTCGTACATCCGAACCTTGAAGTCTTGTGCGCAGCAGAAAAAGAAATTGCCATCATCCGAGAACTGGCCTGAATAACTTCGTGTGTCATAGTGAATGATCATGTCCGCAATCGAACTTGGAATGAGGCCCTATTAGGCGTCAAACGTACGCGTTAGCCCCGCTGACTGTTTTATGATACATGTGCCGACTAAGTTGGCCTACCTGAGAAATAGACTGGTTGGCTCTTTTCTGGACTCCATCAGTATCAATGCCTAGTTCTCGCCACATTAGGCTTGTCGCGAGAGATTTCTTGCGCTGTCTGAGGCGGTCAACATAAAATTTATCAGTTCCGAAATGACCTTCGCTCATCAACTTCTTGCCCTCCGGGTTAGGAACCGGTGGCAGTTTAAGGGTTTCTGCGGATCGTCTGGCTCGGAGGCGATTTCGGAACATGGGCAGGAAATCGTCGTCGCCTACAAAATCATCTTCTTCATCTTCCATCTGGTCTTGCTCTTCTTCCATAGCGCTTGGCCAACCATTGGCTTGGAGGATATGTTGTAAGCCACTGGATGCAAGTAACTCGAATAATCGGGAAGCCGGTACTGTAATTTGTGAGAAATTGTACTAATACCCTTTGAGAATTTCCAGCGCAACGTACTACGAGTGCGCCCCTCATTCAGATTGCCTGTGTCCTCGCTCTCCGAATCGTCCGCTGTAAGTTCGATTTGGATGTTTTCGAGGTTGATGTGGTTATAGCCTATCACAAGGTAGCGGTTAGTGAATTTGTATAGTATTTTGAGGACGTATATTTCAGTCCTACCGCTTGCCCCCTCCGATCTCATTTGCTGATCATTGAGTGTGTCGTCCTCCCATGCGCCATCGTCCTGGGATGGCTCTAGCGCGGGGTGGTATTCGGGATCCAGCTCGTCGTCTTCCAGCCATTCGTGGGCAGGATGCCAGATCCCTTCTGAGCCCCTTGGAGATTCTCCCCCATTATCAGGTGTCCTTGAACTCATAGTTGTATGTATGCGGTAGTGATAGATGAGGAGATATGGTGCTTATCGATACATAGATGATAAGTCCCGACCTCGGTCACGGGCGCTGGCTTTGGGTTATGTCATTCACCTTAACTCCGAGGCTAAACGCCGATGACATCTTGCACTTCCTTTGTATCTCAGGACTTATACCTTCTGGATTGGTGTATAAATTTGCCTCTTGGTTTCACGCACTCCAGTCTGTGGCTTATTTTGAGAGCATAGTACTCAATTTGTCCTTTAAGAAACAAAATGGGCATATTATATGCAAAGAAGTAGAAGCCCATGGTGAATGCATCTCTAGCTTTGCATATGCGTGTTATACAGCTATCATATGTCAACGAAAGCACTATCCCGAACCCCTTATAATAATGCTGAAGGAGTTCAGATCTCTCCATTGCAGGATATTGAAGCTCCCTCTCGATATCTGAATACAAAAGAGACAAATACTCAAGAACTGGTACGTAACATTTTGTACATCTTCTCTATAGAGCTATAGCCGTATCATCAAGCAATTTAAAGTAGTCCTCTAAGCAAATATATGAAGGAATAACTTAATGCTAATACTAGCAATATTTACTTTGATAATGACACTAGTAAGGACATCCATGGAATCAATCAATTTTCTTTAAACCCTCATGCACTTCCAACTCACGTCCAACTAACTTCCAACTCACTACTAATTCACTCAAATTCACTTCTGAAGCTTATCTACTTCTAAACCGTAGTAGAGAACTAGAGCTGCCACTCAAGATGCGTCCTCTTAGCCTCGAAAAGAAGGCGATAAATGAAGTAGTCTGATGTTAAAAAAGTATGTTTTATATATCCTTTTGAGCAGTTGCCTGTCCTCTTTCCTACTCCCTCCTAGATAACACCACCCTATCACAGACAGTTGTTTTCGCCCTTCTATCCCCATCTCAGCCATCCCTGTTAGGGAGCACATACACCAACCATGTCAACCAGCAATGTGGATGGCAAGAAAAGACCAGCCCTTAAGGGGGATTCATTAAAAAAAGTCAATGACTAACCCGAATCCCAAGTGGACAAGAAATGGTAGGTCCATCTTGCATCTCCCTTCGTGAACATTCAACTAATCCGCTTATATTATAGAGTCCTACTCAGATTGAATACCACAGCACCTTCGATAACAAAGAAAATACCCTCGACTCCTGTTTAGAAAAAAAGGTCAGCGAGGCGCCGTCTCTACGCTATGATACCGAGCAGAAAGAAGCGTTGCGTGGATATCAGAAGCAATGCACTGGCATAATTTCTTTTTTGGATGTCTTTTTATTAAGTTTGAGTATACGAAGAAGTTAGGGTGAAGGCTACAGATTAATAGCGTGGAACAGCTTCATAGTAACAGACTAGGTGATCTCTAAATAGGTAAGCTGATTGAGAATTGTTGCCAGCAGTGGACATACGGAGTGTGTCGCTGTGTAAATAGTGTGTCCGTAGTCCTTCTTTTTGATGATTGCATTGAAGGCAAGTAATCCTTTACGCCCAAGACTTCAACACGATGTTAATTTCAACTCCCCTCGACGCCAATAGATCAGACAAATTAATTCAAATCCAACGCCCATATACTCCCGAACCCCGTGCTGGATGGAGGACTAGCAGCTGTGTTTTCGGTCATTGACGGACATCAAATACAGACAGCAACCTAGGTCTATATTCACAGGCTATAACTATGAGCGATTCTCAGCCGCCCGATGCCGAAAGCAAAGAATTCTGCGGTGGAGTCTCTTTCGCCATTGCCCCACCCAGCGAGAAATTCGTCGTAAGCCCCCAAGTACGAGAAAGTGGCTTGCGAGTATGGATCTCTGCGACTGTCGACTGGTTGCTGGCACACGCGTCATCAGCTGTCATCCGTTGAGAATATTAAACAAAAAAATCAGAATAAGCGCGGGCTGACACCCGGCGTATGTATACATGTGGCTGTCAAGAAGATAAGCTAAAAGGACGGATCAATTATTTCCCCGGTCTCCATTGATAGAGATGCTTCTCCAACTCCCGAGGCTCGGGTTCCTCAGGATCTGCTCTGTGGTATTCAGGTCCAAGGAACTAGAGTGAGACAAGCTGTCTAATTGAATAGTCCGCACTCGATTCCTCATCCAAGCATTCTCAATATAAAAGCCCGCTCGCCTTCCCCTCAAATTTTCCCTCCGCATCACCCCAACCCCACCACGATGCAGTCCGTCCCAGAATCGCGACAGCAGTCCTTCGAGGAGATCTACGGACCTCCCGAGAACTTCCTCGAGATAGAAGTGAGTTACTTAGCGCCTAATGCCCAATATCCACTCCCGAATCAATCACCTACCCCAATACCCCAGAGTCTCGTGCCCATATCTTCCCCTAATCAGCCCCCATACATCCCCACCCAAAACCCGCGTCATCAACCCCCATCGGGCACCAAGAACAAAAAACTCAGACTAACAACGACTGCAACAGGTCCGCAACCCCCAGACCCATGGCACATCCCGCAACATGTACACGTCGTACGAGATTGTGTGCCGGACCAACATCCCCGCCTTCAAATTGAAACACTCCGTCGTGCGCCGCCGATACTCTGATTTCGAGTATTTCCGCGATATCCTCGAGCGCGAGAGCACGCGTGTCACGATACCCCCACTGCCCGGGAAGGTTTTCACCAACCGGTTCAGCGACGACGTCATCGAGCATCGCCGCGAAGGTCTGCAGCGCTTCCTCCAGATCGTCGCCGGACACCCTCTTCTGCAGACGGGGAGTAAGGTGCTTGCTAGCTACATACAAGGTGGGTTTATTCTAGTCACTTGTGCGGATTATTGTTGAACGTCTGCTAATCTCATCTTGCAGATCCCAACTGGGACCGCAATGCGTGGTAGATGACTATTGCGACCATTAATTCATTAACGAGAAGCATGCCTCATTCCCTAGGATGGGATAGGCCTTCCATTTAGCCTCCTCGGACTTCCTTTTTTCACCTTTATTTCCAGCTCCTCCTCCCTTCTTCTTCTTCTTCTCCCAATCCTCACTTCGCACTTTGATATCCTGTCCGCGGCTGACACCTTTCGTGATTGAAAATGGGTACCCCGCAGTGTATGCTATGTGATGATCATTGCTTGATCTTTTATGCTCGTTTGATATCCGAATCCACCGCTTCTTTCTCCCCACTCAGATACAGATACAAGCAAGTACAGGTTTTATTTGGCTTAATTGGACAGGCGCTTTTTCCTGATTTTTCTTTTTCCGGCAATTTACCAATATTGTTCCATTGGCTCTCATCTTTCGCGATGCTATCTTTATGCATAGTGAGAATACCAGATTCGTTGCATCTTTTGCTCCTCAGTGTCACTTTGATTGTCAATAACATTCAAATTTGAAAAGAGAACTTTTACTAAATAAGGGTTGTAGCAAAAACAACCGTGTACATACTGTGGGATATAGATCAACAATGAAAACAGAGCAGGAAAAAACAAGAGGCGATACAGTAATGCTCCGCAGAGTACCAAAAGCAAATCAAAATGAAATGAGAAAGAAATCCAAAAAATTCAAGAAATTCAAAGGTTCATAACATGCGTTGGCAACACAGCCCATCCAAGGCTTGTCCCGATTAGGTCAATTCATCCCAAATCATAGGAGCGAGGGTATTATCTTCCCACGGCGTCTCCACCGTGGAAGCAGCACCCGCCCCAGATCCATCATCCAAAGAGAAAGAAAGCACACCGGCAGCAGCAGGCGGAAGATACATCGAGTGCTCCGAAAAGCCCTGCGGAGGCGGGGGCAAGAGCGCGGGATCAATCTGGCCAAGACTGGACTGCGAAGGGGTAGCAGTGTGACGACTCCTCGACCCCGAGTTGCGGGAAGTGTTAGCCGGATTCGGAGTTGGAGTTGGAGTCATGGCATAGGCCTTGCTTGGAGATTGGTCGGTGTTGACAGGAGGTGGGCGGGGGGTCGACGCGCCTGCAGCCGAATCCTGGCCCTGGCCCTGGTTTGGGTTGGTAAAGGCCTTTCCATTCACAGAGCCACCATCACGATAGGCGTGTGGGAACTTGGTTCTAAAGCGGTCGCGGATGTCTGTTGCTTTGCGGTGGCTTAGGTTCAATCGGGAATCTTGCTGGATTAGAGTCCATTGGAAGCCGTGTACGGCGTAGCCTTTGAGGAGGGCTTCGTCTTCGACGGCTGTGAAGGGTCGCCGAGAGCGACGTTTAGATTTTACGACGTTTGCGGGAATTCCAAGAGATGCGAGGGTTGTCTGGGACTTGCTCGCGGGAGCGGGTGTGCTATTTCCCGATGAGGGCGACTGCGATTGGGGGATGCTACTACTCCCGGGATCTGTGTCGGGCGTGGATGAGACGGTACTCGAGGTAGAGGGTTTGTGTGGACTGGGAGCCGGGCTTTTTGCTCCAGAGATTGACTCGGAGCCTTGACTGGAGGGCATTATATGGGAGAGGTGGGGTTTGCCGGGTGTTTCGTCAGAGCCCTCTCCTTTGGCTTTGAGTAGGGTGTTAGCGAGAGTATCATGTAGTTGTTTCGCAGCTTCATTGGGATCGGATGTACTGGAGTAATATTAGCTATCCTAGTTGACTTCAGAGGATTTTAACGAATCGCTTACCGGTACGCCCATGGACATAATACTCGGAATCTTCATAACGAAACTTTAGCATAATACCATACAGTTGGCCAAGAACAAGCATACCTGTCTTTCAAATTTGAGGCAGTTCGCTGATTGAACTCCAGCCCCGGTTGAGCAAGGATAGCAGTCCAGTTGCCAATCCCACATTTGACCACACCCCGAAGTAAAGTAGCCGTCTCTTCTTCGGTCCACTTTCTCACGTTTTTACGGGACCGGCCACGAGTTTTAGGAGACATTGGCGCATCCTGTCCAGAGGGGAATAGCAATTCCTTACTGTTACTGGGTATCTCTGCGTCGCGAACAGCCAGGGCGATCTCATCAGGATCCACCGGGTTAGTACTTTCAACATTTTCATCATTATCATTATGGTCGTCGTCTTCATCCACATTGAGAGACATTCTGAGGATATCCTCGAGTCTAGTATCTCGTCTTTCAGCAGCAGACTGTCCATCTGAGATCGCGACATGAGCCGCAACTAGCGTCCCAGGGTCAACAGCAGCACCGCCTCTGGAGGGCTTAGTCAAAAGCTGGGAGATATTAGACCCAGCCTCAATAGGTGGAAGCAGGGCGGCATTAGGTGGAGGCTCATTCAATCCATTCAGAATAGCAAATGGCCCAAATGGAGGAGGTCGCTGCTCCTTCTGGGCCTGGGGGATAGGTAACTGTAGATGCTCGCTGAACGAATCAGCCTGAGGGTCTCGGCGTCGACGTTTGCGAGGTCCTTGGAGGGCGTCGTCATCGAAAGATGACGAGAATGGAAACTTTTCTAGGGCACGAAGATTCACAAAAGCGGGAAGGATTGGCCTTGGGGGACGTTCCACATTCGACTGCGAGTCTGCTGACAGTTCGGTTTTCCTGATGCGCGCAGCGTTCAGGAACTCCGTAACGGTCGGCAGGCCTGCTTTTGCATTTGCTGGGATCTTCCCGCTATTGCTGTTTGAATTGGGGATATTATTCGGCTCCCGTGTCCCACTGGCATTGGGTTCGAGGGGCGATGGGACGCTTAAGGTTCGTGATGATACTGGTTCTCGTAGAGGGGCGATACGGAGAGAGAGTTGGGGGAGGTCGCGGAGTATTGATTCATCGAGGGGCCGCAAAGCGCTCGCAGATTCCATTTTGGTCAGCTCTCACAGAATTCATCTCATCCTGGATCTGACATATCATCCATCTTTGGGGGGTCAGATGAAGCTCTGATAAGATCCATGCGATAACGGCTAGGCTCGGGGCGGTGACGGGCGCCAGTAAAGTGGGTCCCGGGAGGTGTCTACGTCAGCTTCCATTTTTGTCCAATTGCCGAGATCCCCTGGCAAGGGAAACAATTCCCTTTCGAAAGATATCCCATTGGACTTTCTTTCACTCGTTGATTTGATCGGATTCTATCATACAATTGATACGCTATACTTGATATTGGTCCTGGTCCTAGAACGTGAGTTGTCTGCCTCTCTATGCAAGTAGCAAGTAAAGCTACCGGGAGCTTTGTTTATGCCGATGCTCCGAGCGAATTACAGCCAGGACCAAAGCACAACAATTGAGAAGACACAAGGGAATAACATTGAACGCCACAGGTCCTCAAAATGCCCACCATCTTTCCACTATGGCCACACATCCTCTTTGGCGTCCTTGAGCCTATCTCCCTGTATGACCAGCCCAACCATTTTCCCGACAATGCAAGAATACTACTGACTTACTATCCTTAATACAGGGCCCTCGGTAGTGCCTACCCTATCTACAACCTCCAAGGCTTTATCGCCGGGCAAACCCCCAACATCGCAGCCCCGGCCACCCTGCACCCAAGCAGCGTCGCGCTCGCCTACCAGCTCGGCAATGTCTACTCGCTCCTCTTCCTAGTCGGTGTGGGTGTCTGCCACGCCACAACGGAACCAAGAGTACTCCGCAACTATCTTATCGGGCTGGCCATTGCCGATATTGGCCATGTCTACGCCACGTACTTGGCGATGGGCTGGGCCGCATTTGCAGACGTTGCGGCATGGAACGCTTTGACCTGGGGTAACATCGGGGTCACGATGTTCTTGTTCGTCAATAGGATCGCTTATTTCCTGGGCATTTTTGGTTATGCGAAGGCGCCGAAGGCGGCTGCAAAGCGGGACTGAGGTGTGACCTGCTCCTTTGGTTGGCCAGACCAATATGCACTCTATCATTTTGCTAGATCTCAAAAAAGCAAAGAAAGTTAAGGCGGGGTCTTTGGCTTTGGCTCGCTCCTCTCCACACTCCACTCCCTTGCGTTTGCGCGAGACTGCACGTCTGCGCAGTTTAACTTTAGCCCTACTCTTTCCTGTGGCGGCTCTTCGGATGGAATGGGTTTCATCTGATTCGTAGGTTCTTGGTCGGCGCATATGGGATGAACATGGTTGGGATGTGGTCGGGTGGATATGCCGGTATGCTTGTATTTGCTTGACTGGGTTACTAGTGGGGATTATGGATGAGAATGGGCTGATCCGATTACGTTTTAAGCTCCAATGAGCATCCACTGTTAACCAGCTGTAAATAGAACCTGAATGTGGAAAAAAAAAGAGAATTAGATTCATATTAGCATAATGCAACGCCGGACTCCCCGGTGCTGCCGGATGCTAGCATGGGTATCAGAATAGAAATACAGATCATAAAATATTATAGGAGGTCGTCATCTGGTTGTAGATCACCTACCCCGTGGGAAGACTGCCAAGGAAACCACCCCATCAATGCATTAGCTGCTGACCAGAGAGGCAAGCAATCGAAACAGCCCACCAGTCATACCACCTGCAGCCACATAAGCCAAGCACACACCGATGTTGATTGCTTTACTTCTCTCGTCGGACCCGGACCCGGACCCGGAGAGGATCCTAGCAGGCCGCTGATCCGGTGATCACCTCTATGGGCCTATTAGGTGCTTTGCAGGTAGTGGAAAACCGGTTGAAGGACTGATTCGCCGTTTTCTTTGTGGTCGCGGATGTGGGGGACCAGCCAGGGGATGCCGGGGAAGTTCTGGTAGTGCTGGCGATAGACGGCGAAGTTGTCAGCCGGGCTCATGAGAGAGACGATTTCCCGTGGAATCAGAGCCTCGAGCGTAATTGGGTTCCCTTGGATGTTGCCGGGGCGCGATGTCAAGATGGTATAGATGTGCAGGCCTTTTATGATAGCCGTGAAAGAGTGGTAATCACGGGTTGCTAAGAGGAACTGTCCGGATGGTCATACGGTTAGAGGGTGATATTTGGACCTCGGCAAGTTTAGGAGTAAGGACTGCTCACCTGTGTACATTCCTGCAGATATGGAATCAAGTCTGGGAGTGCGGCGCAGCATTCCCAGACTGAAACGCTTAGTTCGCGCCACTGAATCTTCAGTTGTTCCACGATGAAATCCTCTGTTATTAGGCTTTGCTGGGTCAACTCGGCAAACTGGTGCTCGTCCAGGCCTCTCATGCTGTCGGCCAAGTCTTTCGGAGATGTCGACTCGAGACAATCGTCTAGGAAAGGAAGAGAGGTGTCAAATGGAGTCTGCCAATCCATGATAGGAGCATGGATATACTGTCGGCGATATCGGATTGTTAAGACAGTCAACATCTTGAGCATGGCAGTAAGCCTTCCTGGCTGGTCCTTGAATAAGGCCTGAATAGGCCCTGCGATGAATTCGAACCCAGCGGTATTGGGCTGAGGCAGGTCACGATTTGCGCCAGGTCGCACAGCCAGAAGGCACTTGACCAACGCTCGGTGTGCGAATGGACTACCCGACCGAAGATACTATAAAAGTCAGCTCAGGCTCTATGTAATAATGAGTATAGCCGAATGAATTGACGAACGTACCTTTTCCACTTCGGTGTACAGAGGAATGTCCTCCGGATAGGCGCCCAGATGATCCTGGAGCATAATATAAAGAGCCGCGTGCTGCTGCAGGAACCAATCGACGAAGACAGTATTGTATCCGAGAGCAGCACGTACAAACTCTTCAAATGGAATCTGCCTAAATTGGAAATGGCTCTCGGCCTCAATTGCAGCAGCGATTGCCCGCGCATCTAGGGTAGGACTTGACTGCGGCGGGAGCCAACTCCAAGGAATCTCCTGGAAAGGAGATATACTCGACCGGCGCAGGATCTCCTCCACCCTCTGTATATGAGAAAGACTCTCAAGGAGCTGGGACTCGTAGGGTTCGGACAGCGCGCTCAAAAAGGTTTCTATGGTGTCGACATTCCGAGTGCAAAGCGAAGACCTTGGGAAGTTTGGGTCGCAAAAGAGTCCGAACTGGATCACACGCTTTATTTCTTGGATGTCGAATGCCCAGAACACCGTTGTGGCTTCGTCTTCCCACCAGCGATAAGGAATGAAAAAGGCGGGAATTTCCAGGTCGAGTTGGAAGATCGCCGGATAAGAATGGCCCCAGTCCGAGGCACCAATTCTAGACTGAGCAGACATGTTCATTTCCTTGAATAGTGAATATTGCATGTCCAAGGTCTGGGGAGGTGGTCCAAAGACCGATTCTTCTGGGCTGGTCGATTGCATTTATGCGGTTTCCAACGGGACAGAAAAGCAAGACCAACACATTGGGCACAGTACACGCTGGACGCTCATGTAACACGGCGCTTGAATAGAGTAATTACAGGGCAGGGATACCCTGGTGAGCGATGTATGCCAGGCGCGACGCGGGAGAGAAGGGAGTAAGTATGGGAGTACTCGTATGTGTACAAGAAATAGGAAAATAACCAATAGCGCACAGATAATAAACAGGCGGGTTGCTCGGAAAGGTGAAGATGATTGGTTTTTCACTATAAGGCCAGAGCCGATGGACTTCTTTATCCCTGTTACTCGTTCCGCCACGTTCGACACATCACGAGGGGGGGGGGAACTCTGGGCACATTACCAACAGGGGCGCAGATCCCAGTTCCCAGCTGAAAGGTTCCTTGACGGGAAGAATCATCGGGAAAAGGGGGGAATATTGTCATTGGGAAGTAAATAGGGAGGGGGCGAGTTACTCAATTCGGATCCCAGGACCGGACCTCCAGGGGCTCTAGATCGGGGATAAACTAGTGAACTCCATAAAAAGGAATGAGATCTGCAAGTTGGGCCTCTCTGCTAGTTACCGAGATTGTTATATGCCGAACACCCGTTGACCGTTGGGCTGCAGAAAGGAAACGATCTGGGTCAGTTAACAATATGACAAGTAGATAGTCTCCCAAAGGAGTTGCGAAGCGGTCAACCTACAAAGGAAGGAAAGATTTAAATCGCAAAGGCTAATTAGTCGGTCAAGGGTGGATACACAAAGTAATCAATGTGAGTACTAGTTATAAGATATATATGAGAGAAAGATAATCTAAAACGAGCATTGGGCCAGGCCCTCCCAATGTACACCAAATGGACGCTAACGTAGGCTAACGTAGTGGCCGTAATCCCATGTGAGTGGAGTCTTGACGATCAAAGAATATTTTTGGAATTCGACAAGGAATACTCCGTATACGAACAGAACACCGAACACCTTGGAAGCTTTGCTTTTTATGGAAGTCCGCGCATTGGTTTGTCCGTCAATCTAGGGCCGGAGTATAGGCCATAGAAGCATCACACAGATTGCTGGGCGGATTTCCAATTCAGGTAATCAGGAACAAGTATTGAACTTTGTGATTTGAAGTGGCGGATCTTTTATCATTATTAGATCATTATTGCCATAGCCTTGAATATAATCGCCGATTAACCTTTCGCTCTCGTTCAATTGAAAAGAACATGGCCTTGATCTGATCGGATCCTTGTGAGATTTTAGCACAACATACTATGTACACCGCTACACACTGACCCCTCCAAGGTCTGACATGATAACATCTGAAGCCCAGAGTATTGGCATATAGCATTCCCACTGCCGGTGGAACAATCCCCACTAGTTACATAACAAGCGTTGTTTTAAGCAAGATAGTTAACTACCGGCAGGAAGTCCAATGTAAGAAATTCTACGATGGGTATATTCTCCAGTCCAATCAGTTCCCAACCTCACCACGTGAAATCCCAAGATTCTCAGACCCAGTTCCTCGGAACTGGGACGGATCTCGGTAGACCCACGCCAAAGTTTGTGGGGAGTGTCTTATAAAATGGTGATGTCCCTGAGTTTAGTTCGTGAGTCTATGAGTTTCTGAGTTTCCGAGTTTAACTTGAGATCTGATTTATCCAAGGCCCCATCTATAATAATTAGAGCATATGCAGGGAATGCTAGAGCGAGCCACTAGTACTAATACGTTCTAGGCCCAACGTTCGCATTTCCCAGAAAACCACATGACTAGCCACATATATAGCCTCCTACTCTACATGCAGCATGGACTTGCAGACTCTACTTCCGTCGCCTGATATCACCAACGACATATACGAGCTTGCTTGATTGGTTGCACATTGAACAAAAGTACACATTCCAAGTGGGTCCCCACTTAAGGAGAATCCACAACTGCATTGTCCTGCATCCCCCAGATAATAAATACATTGTGCGTCTTGTGTAGCTCAGATTCCAAATTCCATGACAAATGCTAACATATTAGCCAGTACAGCCAGCCACCCAACCACCCAGAATGCATCAAGCCAAGATCCCCCTTACCCACTTGGTTACCACCTCACCTTGACCATTTCCTTGAATCCACCCCTACAACCTTGGAAAGGCCAATTGATCGGTCTCCACGGTGCATAAAATGACGGGTCAGGAATCCATCCTACAGCCACATGCTGTGCATATTTTGGATGGCGCTTGGAACACGGATATATTATCCTCCGTATCCTCAGTGGAGACGATCCGAACGTGGCACGGCCGACTACCAGGATTGAGTTTGGATCTATCTGATTATCCTATTCTCTCACTATGATAAGTTGCCCGGGAAATTTAACAGAGAGAATATACTTCCAATGACTGGATGCGCGAGACATTTGGCTATCTCAGCCCTTGCTTTCTTTCCCTGTGATCACTCGGGATGATGTGGTAGGTGCGTCCGGATTGAACGGAACAAGCGCCGATTCCATAAGGCCATTGCTTTTCCTCGAGCCGCTCCAACGTAAGAACAGCCCATCCGGAAGAGAATGGGAGGATCCCTAATCCGACACCGGAAATGAGTGAGTTATTCTTAGACTCTTGACCCGCTCTCACTATTCCTTCAGATATATATTCAGAACAACAGTGTAGATATATATATGTACCTAACTTTCTCCACAAATACCCCTGTCAAACCCAAACAATCCATGTATAGATGTACTAAACAAAAGACCAAGTTCTACGCACGGCCGGTGGTAGGGCAAATCTGCGATAACTCCACATCGCTGTTGCATGAGCTAGCTCCACATGCGGGACACACCTCGATTTTCATCACAGAGCACACAGCACGTGCATGTCAATCCCCATCCAAGTCCATGATGGCCCTGATCGCCAGTACTGACGTCTGGAGGTGATACTCGGTCTGCTATAGCGCGATTCGGGTCAATAATAATGCGTAAGCATGCGGATTGAAACACCAGTCGAGAAGATCCAGACTTGAGTTTTCTGATCGCCATCTCAGTATGTAAGCAATCTCCGCGCTCGCCTTACGTGTACTACGCACACCGACACGGGTCCGACACGGGAGGACCGTTGCATCGGATAAGCCGAGGTGCGGTGATGCGCTGGTGCTGTGGATTGATCGATTCGGGCTAACGGGGTTGCGCCGGAGATGAGTATGTATGTAGGCAATATATTCCTGAGCGGGATGATGCATGTCTCAGATCTTCAGCTTGAAACGGCTTGGGCGGGTTCAGCCGGGGGTTTGTTTGTAGTAGTAAATTTTGGTACAGACGAGCTGGATTGGTGCAAGTAGGCTTCGCGCCGTAGTAGCATCTGCGGTTCCGATGCATTCGCATGTTGACTACAAAGTACAGATAGGAAAGGAAATTTACGTGTCCCTGGATCTTCATGAGCCATGATGGAGAGAAAAAAGAGCAGATCATCCAGAAATAGGTGGAAGTGTTGAAGATCCAGGGAATAAAGTAAATACGGTCATTAAATATTCGAAAGAGGTAACGTCAAATGGTATCATATCACTCGGAAACGAAGCGGTTAACCCGTTCCTGGTTTGTTTGCTATGGTTCGAACCTACGAGAATGCATTATCAAAGCCCGTCAAGCAAGACAAGACGCCGTTTCCCAGCTACTGTTTTTGTTTGTTTTTAAGCTGTCAGCTAATTCACGATATCAGAAGATATTGCGAATTTAGTTAGCGAGCTCGTGGGCACGGCGGCGGTCACGCTCCTCAGCAATGGAGAGCTAGAAAAGAATGTTAGGGTAATTCATATACACACAGTATTAGGGAATATAACATACCTTGACACCCTTGCCCTTGGGGAGGGAAACCCAAGGCTTCTCCTGTCCAATGACGAAGACGTTGGACTCACGGGTAGCGAACTGGTTGTCAAGAGCATCGCGAACGTGGACGATGTTGAAACCACCGTCGTGACGCTCACGGTGAGTGATGACACCAACACGACCCATGTTACGACCACCAGTGGCCATGATGACAACACCGGTATCGAACTTGACGAAGTCAAGGATCTTGCCAGTGGCAATGTCAACCTTGACGGTGTCGTTGACCTTGATGGCAGGGTCGGGGTAGCGGATGCTGTAGAGCACAAACGCAAGTTAGCAAAACCATGTCCTGATCTAATGGGATCTTACTGTTTCCATTGTCCTCCGCCGATCAACCAAAGCTTGGTCCAACGACTGAATGACACGGAACTTGTGGAGTGTGGAACTCACGTTCGCGCATCGTGCGTAACCAAGAATGGGATCCCGCCCTTGCCGAGCTGAACACGCTTGACCTTGCAGAGCTTGAACTCAGCCTCCTCAGCCTGGATGCGGTGGACGGTGAAACGGCCCTTGGTATCGTAGATGAGACGGAAGTGCTCGCCGGTCTTCTCGAGGGAGATGACGTCCATGAATCCAGCGGGGTAGGTGGTGTCGGTGCGGACCTTGCCGTCAACCTTGACCAGACGCTGCATCATGATGGCCTTGACCTCGCGACCGTTCAGGGCGTACTTGAGACTATCAGCAAAGAGATGTTAGTGATTGTTCGTCGCGTGTCGAGATATTCAAGGTGTCGCGTGCGTACCGGTTACGGATGAAGACAATCAGAGGAAGGCAGTCCCGGAGCTTGTGAGGACCGGGGGAGGCCTTGGGCGCATAGGTTCCGGACATTTTGTCCAAGAGCCAGTGCGAGGGCGCACTGAGGCGCTTCTGGTGCTTTCCGCTGCAAAAGACATTCTTGTTAGTGATGGTGTTCCATTTCGAGAAATTTTTGATCACTCTCGCAGGGACTGGCTGAACTCGCAATCCGGCAGATAGACGAAACCAGTGTGCTGAATAGTGATGTAGAGGGCGATCTCATGATACTTACGGGCCGCGCATTTTGACTGATTTGTCGACTGAAGGTTAGGTGGTCGGAGTGTCGAAAGAGAAGGCTCAAGCCGAGAAGTGGTGATCCAAATCAGAGAGGAATTCGCTTAGTGTGTGGTGATTGTGAGCCCTATTCTCCACTCCGACCAATCAGACTCCACTAGTGGGATTTTAGCACTTGCTTATGTCATCTCCGTTCGGGGCCCTGATCCACCCGTGGACACGTGAATTTCCCCTTTAGAAATCGAGACCAATGAGATCTAATTCATTTGTACGAAAATTTGTATCTATTTGACATGCGCTGATAATTCCACTTTTCCGTATCCAATTTAAATGTAGCCCTTGATAACAGCGACCTCAGCGTTGAGGATGGATGACCCAGCAGCTCCAATGACAGTGTTGTGAGAGAGGGCAGCGAATCGGATATCAAAGTGACCGCCTGGGGCACCCTCACGAACTCGGCCCACACTCACTGTGTAACCGCCGCAGATGTTGCGGTCCAGGCGGGGCTGGGGACGGTCGGGCTCATCGAACACCTTAATCGCGGGCTCCGGTGCGGAAGGAGCACCCAACTTCTGTGCCTCGGACTTGTACTCCCGCAGAGCCTCCTTGACTTGCTCGGCAGTTGGGGTCTTGCGGTCTTTGAAACGCAAGGAAACGAATGCCATGTGGCCGTCAGTGACACCAACACGGGTGCAGGTGGCACCGATGCGGAGACCAGTCTGCTCGTCGAAGCCGGTGGCGTTGGCATTCAGTGAACCCAGAATCTTTTGTGCTTCGTTCTCGAGCTTGTCCTCCTCGCCGCTGATGTAGGGGATGACGTTGTCTAGGATGTCCATGGTGGGTACACCGGGATAGCCAGCTCCAGAGACGGCCTGCTCAGTGAAAACCTCAACTTCCTCGACAGGGCCAAACTTGGCCTGGAGAGCTGCGAAGGGAATGACGATACCAATAACAGCGCAGTTAGAATTGCAGACCAGGAAGCCCTTCTTGAGACCGAAATGCTCGCGCTGGTGAGGAATCAGATCAAGATGTTGGGGGTTCACAGTGGGAACCACCAAAGGCACCATAGGGTCCTTGCGGAAGTTCTTTGCATTTGAGAAAACAGGGATCTCAGCCTTAATGAATGCCATTTCTGCGTGAAATGTCAGTGCCGGGTCTAGTTTGTTAAACCTGATATCACATACCGGTCTCGCCAGCAACATCGCTGTTCAGTCCAGAGAAGACAAGGTCACAATCTGAGAAATGCTCGGGCTTGCAGTCACGCATGATCAAGTTGCTGAGCTTCTCAGACATGGGAGAAGCCTGCTTCCAATTCACGGCATCCTTGTACTTCTTGTTGGCTGAACGCTCAGAAGCACCCACGGCCTGAAGCTCAAGGAAGGGGTGGTCTGCCAGCAATAGGATGAAGCGCTGGCCCACAGAGCCAGTGGCACCGAGAACACCTGTAACATGTTAGACTGAACGATGCATGGAATATCTTGTAAAAATTTGAGGCCGTACCGCACTTCTTCTTTGGGAATGAAGGAGCCATTTTGCTTTTGAGTTTTTATATGAAGACGGGTATAAATCTTGCGTAAGTTAGCAAAGAAAAGTTCCACCAAGTCAAAACTAGCGATCAATCAAAACATATATAGAAGAACAAGGGTTCCATGTCGAATCATGACCTGTATGAGTCAAAGCGTTCCCAGAGCCCCGCAGGCAGTATATACGAGGCTCTGCCGGCTTCAATACCTCACTGACCACATGGCTCAGAGTCGCAGGGGATTTTCATAATAAAATATCAATATGAAACACGATTGTACTTACCGCTTAACGGGTGATGTGGTTGAAGGCTTGTAACATTTCACTCCGACAGCGATATCGCTCTCAGCCAATTGCCTTGCCCCGCGATTAGTCAGCGGTCTACATCCGGACAAGTGTACTACTCCCCGATTGGCTGGGATATGTGGGTCTTCAGTCAAAGTTTAATGTCCAAGGGTTTGGCTTGTTTGCATTCTTTCTTCGGCCTGTGATATGGCGAATTTCTTGACCCTTACGCAACGTCTTCAAATAGGATTCCTTTTGGTTTGCTGCGCTGTAGATAAAGTACTAATAGAATACTTGTATCTTGGTGCTTGAGAAATTTTCGGCATCGGATAGAATGACATATGCTTTTAGTCCTGTGTTATTTAGCTCTTTTGATATTGATCTTATCACCATAATGCCGATTCTAAAGCGACTTTCCAAAGGGAAGTAGTAATATGATGATGCGATGTACTCCGTCTTGAAGTTCCCGGAGCCCGCCTTCAGAGGTATATTCTTTTGTAAGGTGTATAATGCTAAGGAGTAATGCTAAATCACAATCAATGTCCTGGGCCCGGTGTCTCGTCGTCGTAGTCGAAGATCTTGCCAGGGTTCAGCAGCCATTTCGGATCCAATGAGCGCTTGATACTGCGCATGACATTAATTGTGTCCGGTCCAACTTCCTTTTTCAAAGATCCCTTCTTGCCCAGCCCAATGCCGTGCTCGCCCTGTAGTACCGAATTAGCTGATATTCCGGTCTCTCCAATATGAACGACTTACCGTGCAAGAGCCCTCCATTTCTAGCCCACGATCGACCATGTCGTACACTACTTTCTCGACCCGCGCCCTCTCGGCAGGATCGGTGCGGTCATACATAATGCTTGCATGGAAGTTTCCATCGCCG
Source organism: Penicillium psychrosexuale (assembly GCF_028828465.1). Lineage (NCBI taxonomy): Eukaryota > Fungi > Ascomycota > Eurotiomycetes > Eurotiales > Aspergillaceae > Penicillium > Penicillium psychrosexuale. Next base: position 4,913,025 of record NW_026643187.1, read on the forward strand.
ATGTGGCCAAGGATACTGGCGAAAAGACCGAGGTCGACCAATTCCTTCTTAGAAATTTCTGGCAGGAGTCAGTATACATGCAATGAAGTCAAACTTGAAGAGGCCATACCAATGATATCAGGCAGTCGAGAAATGGGCACAGCCACATCAGTCGACCAGACTTCTGATCCCTCCTTGCGCAGCGCCAACATACTCCACAGCGACTGTTTTCGCGCCGACCACAGGTCATGAGCTTCGCGGTCATCACGAGCGAATTCAACAGACTGCGCATTGTTATTCTTGGCGAGCTTCGTCGTCAGATCGATGCTATCCGCGACACCGGCGACAGTTCCCGAGAACTTGAAGAACAGCGTAGGAGAGACCTTCCATTCACGGCCCGTTCCACCCGCGCGATTGATAACGTCCATTTGAACATCATCCATGATCTCCATGCACTGCACAGAGACACCCTTCCGAATGACCTGCATAGCAGTTGAGGCCGCATCACGAATAGTCGGGAACGCGACAACTCCAACGCGAGTCTGCTCTGGGAGCGGGGCGAGCTTCAAAGTAGCTTCAGTGACGATACCAAGCGTACCCTCGGAGCCAACAAACATGCCGGTGAGATTGTAGCCGGCGGAAGTCTTGCGCGGACGTCTGCGGGTCTTGATGATGCGGCCATCAGCTAGGACGACCGTGAGGTTAATCACCCAGTCCTTCATAGTGCCGTAACGGACGGCGTTGGTGCCACTGCAGTTTGTGCCAACCATACCGCCAATCATGGCAGATGGGCCTGGGTCGACAGGGAAGAACATGCCTGTATCCTTGATCTTCTCGTTCAGATCCATCCATTGAATGGAGGGCTGCACGACGATGTCCATGTCGTCTGGGTGGATTTCTAGGATCTTATTCATGAAGGCGAAGTCGATTGTCATGCCGCCGAGCGGGGCGGAGAAATTGGCTTCCAGACTCGATCCGCCCGAGTAGGGAATCATGGGCATGCGGTATTTGTTGCATATCTTGGCGATCTCGGAGACTTCTTGGGTGGTCTTAGGGTATGCAATTGCGACCGGAAGACGGTCAGCATTTAGGCTGGACCATTCTGAGAAGCCGTGTTGGTGGAGCTCGTCTTGCTCGGTGCTGATTGCGTCCTCGCCGAGCTTTGCTCTTAGCTCGTTGATGGCCTGGGGTGTTGTTAGTTTGAATAGTCCTGGACTGGTGCGAGATTACGCTGTTGCAATTGAATGATCTACCTTTTCAAAATCCTTCACTGAGCCATATTGTGGCTTCTTGGAGGTCTGTGTCGGTGTCTGAGTATATGAGGAGACGCCGTAGCCTAACCCCGCAGCAAATGCGGAGACGAGTAAAGCCTTGGCGGGGGTCCAAAAGGGCGAGGGCGGAGCGTTCGTAGATGAGGAATTGCTCTCTTTTGTGTGCTCTGTTTTCCCAGCATCGGAACTGTTCAGTCTAGCACCGCGAGCTACAATAGCGCGCGAGACCTGAGGCCGACAAATCGGAGCCGGTAGCCCTCGTGAGACCCGGAGGACTGGTCGCATTGTGGACGATTAGAAGATATTATAGGATTAAACCTTAGGAGCTGTTGTGAAAAGGGAAGAAAGAATTCGATATGCGAGCATGAGGTGATCAGCCTTTTGTACCTTGACCTTGCACCTCGGACTTCGGCCGAGAAAAGCAGTTAGATTGGTCCTTCATAATGCCATAATCCACTATAATTTCACTCTCTGGCCATCTTCTCATTACCGAAGATGTGGAGAAGAGCCGAACGTGGGGGCGAATAGGAACAGAAACGGAGTTGCGTGCGAACTCCGGTGAGCGGTAGCTGCCGCCAAATGTTCTGCCTGCAGTATAATAATTGTAAAGTATTTATACTGAATCAAAAGGTAAAGGAAGTCTAATGCTCCATATTGATTTAAATTTCCTCCCGAGGATAGAATGGCTGAAAAGATTCATAAAAAGGACACGATATAGACATCGAGCAAGTAATTCGAAGGTTTTGCCCTACAGAACAAGCAATAAAGTCCGGCGGTGAGCCAGGCGGTCAGGATTTACTATGGGATCATCTACTCCATGATTCTTCCTTTTCTACAGCTGCACTTACATATTTACTGTACGTTGCGTTCACAGTTGAATCCTCTTTCAAGAATATATGTCTGACTATATATATGTAACTAATAAGACACTGAACGGAGAGAAAGGTAGAAAATTTAAGGTGTCAATGGTTGACGGGGCAACCGAGGGGGGTAGAGAACCTCACAACATCAACCTTACAATTCAGATGCATCGCGTACAGTCCACCAAATCCACGAAACTAACATCTATGCAAATCGTGAAGCTATGGCAGAGCAACTCGCTCAACTAGTGTGCGAGGTAGAACGCCTAGTCACCGCGCCTTACGTGCCTTCGTTACAGGTAAGTCGGTCGGTTGAGACTTTCATTGGAGTATACATACTGATAATACTAGGATCTCTATGATTTGGTGCAGCACACCAAATCTTCGACAATTGGCACCTGGGCATTGTGTAAACCCTGCCAAGTTGGCTTGTTGGCTGATGTTCTGATTGAAGCCTTATCGCGGTCACTCGTCGCGCTGCCTCTGATCACTGCATTCGGTTTGTGCTGGCTTAATGGAAGTCTTGTTGGAATTCGACTCTGACATACTATAGCATCTACATCATCGGCTTTTAGGGATGCGCTGCTTGAGCGACATCCGGTGATTTTGGATGCCTTCTTAGAAAAGGCAGTGGACACTAATGGGGATGAGGTGAGCTTCGTTCTTAGCAACAAATGCTAGCCGAAGGGCGTCAGCTAACTAGTTCAGTATCTTCCGGCATGTATCGCGTTATTCTCATCGCCCCTGCCAGCGAGTCTTGTACCGCCAGCTAGGGTTGCCCCATTCATCAGGAAGCTTGTCAGCCTGATGGCAGCAAATCCCTGTGTTAAAACTGTAGCACCTCTTCACACACTCATCTCAGGACTCAAAGGCTCGCCAAGAATCTTGAATGACATTCCGTCCGAGGTCATGTCCAATCTTCAGCTGGAGTTCACTAAGACACTGCGCAACCTCGACGATCATATGGGCAACCTTTTGTGTCTGGCAACCTTCGCGCAAATCGCGACAGCACTGGATACAACATCTCAAACTCAACATGGATCAGAAATGCCATGGCTACTGAGCATTAAGCATTTCTTTGGCCAGAAACGGGGCCTCAAAACACTTGACTTGGTCGTATTGCGCGTTATACTAGCTTGCTCATCCAGTTGTAATCTGGCGCCGTCCGAGGCGGCCGAGAGTATTCGGCTGGCGATTTGCATAGCGGACGCAATTGAGCCTGAGCAGAAACAAGCTTGGATGGCAGGTAATAATCCCAAGATTGCTAAACTGTGCGAGAAGGCTGTCAAAGACGTTCCCTATAGTCAAACACAAACTATGGTTAGTATTGGCTGTTCCCGTCGAGACGAAATACTAATTACTTGATGATAGGTAATTGTCTTCTTGCACACACTTCTCCCGGCACATTCATTGCCATCCCAGCTACGGGAAGTTGGCATAAAGGTCCTTTTGTCCAAGAATAGCCAACAGACTATTGAGACGGTACCCCATCAACTGATTCCACGCCTCGCGAAGTCTTTAGCAGTAAGTATAGGAGCTCCTGTTCATGGGCAGATTTTGACAGCTGATATCAATAGGAATCTGGGGAACATGCCACTCGTCAACTTTTGGCCTTTACGTTCGATGTCTTGAAAGGTAGTAAATGCACGGGGGCAGAGATCATAACACTGCACCTGGCACACTTGGTATTAGCTGGTGTGCAAGAAGTACATGCCGATATCATGCTTTCTAATGTCAAGCATTCCATGGTCCCTATGAGGGAAGTGCTTGGGGAGATGGTTGAATACTTTCCTCGACAGCCAAGCGAAAGCCAATGCAGTGGTCGAGCATGGCGTACATCCGAGCTATACACAAAGCAGAACAGGCTGTTCCTATCTCTATTGGGACTTTACAACGTGGCGTCGGCGCAATGCGGAAGCGACATTATCGTGCAAACATTCATCAGACGAGTAGAGCAATCAATGCCGAGCCTCGACTGTGCCTTCTCAACAACAACCCCCAAAGCCTTCCGTGGCTCTTTCGCCTTGCGCGACAGACATGAGCTTCCTTCGACCCAAGTGAACCGTAATTGGCGCTCTGGAGTGACTGAGCTGTTCATGCAGAATGCCCAGACCTCTCACGACAATATGATGAGAAAGATCGAGGATACGTGCTTTGACCTAGAGCGTCGCTGTCACGATGTTGAAGGACCCCTACGAGCTGCCGAAGAAGAGCGGGACAGATATGCGAGAGAAAACGAGCAACTGAAAAGGCAAAACGAAGAGTTAAACGAGCAACTCAAAAGTGAAACCACAGAGATGGAAACTAAGTTGCGGAACTCACACGACTGTTTTGTTGAACTTGGCCACGAAAACACACGCCTTGAACAACTCCTTCAAGGTCAATACGCATATACCGAGGAGTTGAATATGTCGCTTAACTCCGCACGCGAGGAGCTTCAATATCAGCAGCAAAGTTCCGAGAAGGCGCTTCACTTCGAAAAAGAAAAGGCCCGCTCAAAGGAATTGGAGATGATGGCTACTATTACTGGAAAGGATGACCAACTGGAAGACCTTCAGCAGGAGCTATGCAGTTTGCAAATGAAGAACGAGGAGACACGGCAGAGTCTAGATCAAATATCGAGCGAAAAGGCTACTTTATCTGAAATCTCTAGCTCTCTGGAGCAAGAGCTTGCTAGTGCTAGAGAGGCATTAAAGCAGGCCAGGCTTCTTGCTGATGAGAAAGAAGATCAAGTGAATCGCTTCATGGCCCAAGAGGAAGAGTTGCGAAAGAAATTGGGATCTGCGGAAACAACTGTGAGTCTTTCTGCAGTCACCAATCAATACGAATTGGTCATACTGACCCTTCTAGGTTGCGCAACAGAATTTGGAAGTTGAGAGGCTATACTCTGAATTAGAAGAATCCGATGAAAAATCGCGGAGTGAGATTGAAAAACTGAAACATGATCTTGAAGCTGGAGCTTCTCGGGCCACATCTGATGTATGCCTACATAAGCGTCAAATCCGTGTATATGTGAAACTAATCTGTGCCGAATAGATAGCAAAGCACGAGACAGAAAATCGGCGATTGCATGCTGCTATGCAAGCTGCCGCTCTTGATGCTTCCAGAGATGTCCAATCGAAAGACAAACGGATCCAACACCTGGAGAGAAAGGTAATAATTACCACCCTTATATGCAAAATCTACACACTCTAACGTCAAGTCTAGGTGCAAGCTTTACGAGACGAACGTGCTGCCAAGGCCCGTGAGTTCTCAGAGGCACAACAACACATCGGTCGATTAATGGGCGTGATGGGCTTTTCCGCCAATGCCCCTGAGTCAAACACGCCTGCCAAACACCAGCGAACTAGGTCCTCTGTTAACGCCACTCCAGCTGCAAGGATCCCTCAAACCATAAGCGATGATGAAGATGGTATACAGCTGGCACAGTCCTTTGAATCCATAACATCCAGCTTTAATGGACCTACCCCAAAAAGGCCAAGAGGGAATCGCAAATCAACAAATCAGCCTTATGCTTTGAACACTACTGGCTCCAAGGCGAAAAGCCCGCCGCCGGCTAGCGGCATGTCTCGCTCTGTAAGAAAGCCACTGGCAGAGGCTGACCGCAACAGCCCGACCAAATCACATTCAAGCAGTGGATCCAAACGCAATCAGGTGGATGACTCTTTCCAGGAGACACAGGCCCAAGGGAACTCCGAGGAAAACCGGTTTCACGATCTGGACCTGGATATGGATCTTGAGTTTTCTAAAGACTTTCTCTTCTCAAGCACTGCTTTTACTGAGTCAACAGATCGGATTGCCCCGTAGTGAGAAGCTTGTCCGGTGTTGTGTGACTAGCCCTGGAGATACCTATGTCTTGAATAATTATGATATCTATCGTACATGTTGCTTACCGATGCGTTTATCCTTGGGATATTTCTTCGTAAGCAATAATCTACACCACGGACCCTAATTGCCTTAGATAGTCTTAGTTTATTTTTGCACCATTTGAAAGTCTGCCACTACCCTAAGACAATTGTTTGAAACTTCAGGGAGGTTTCCTTTGTTCCTTATTCCTTTCTATCTCGGCTTAGAGTGATTCATTTGCTTGTGCCCTTCTTTTTATTTGTCCTTCACCTTGCCAGTATTGAATTTACTCAATGTATACACATAATACACTATTGCTGTCACAACCTCTTCGGCTTTCTAAAGGTAGCAAATAATTTATTTTCCACTAGAATATCACTAGGGCATTAGAAATATTTCACCACGCCCCGTAAAGTAGCCATGTTTAACCAATTGGACTATATGTACAGTGAAGGGATTCTCAGTCTCAAATCACTTTCAAGAAGGAGAATAGAGCAGCAATAGTCTCATTTGCAAGTCTATATTAAAACATCTTATCCTCGCTTGACTGAATTCAAACTGATCAATTAAACTCTCATATGCCATCCCTGCCATGTCTTTTATCCCTCATTTTATAGTCAGTTCTCTTGCCCCTAGGGCCATTACAGGTTAAGACGGTCACTTTTTCGTACAAAACGTGTTTCCGTGCGCTCTAATGTTCTATATAGACTCTTAGAATATAGTTATTCACGCGTATTAATCTTTCAGTTTCCGTTAGTCGCTCATTTCTTTTTTAGTCCTCCTTTCCGTTTCTTATTTGTCCCAATCCTTCCTTCCGACCTTGGAAGGGTATATAACGTACCCTTTCTTCTCCTCTTCTTCAACTTCTTCTGCTTCTTCGTAACACATCCTACTCTCTTGCCTGACAACCAAGCGCACAATGGCAGGCCCTGATATCCCCAACGTGCAACCCCCGAGGTCCAACCCGCCAGTCCGGGGTTGGACGACCTGGAGATCATGGAGGACCTGTGCAGTGGACTTGCTGAATGTCCCAAGGGAAATGAATACCCACGACATCTACGACGCTTTCAACAAGTACGGTAATCTGATCTCCATCGATCTCTGGGAGGACACCTCGGGCCGGCCTATTTCCAAGGCACGCATTCGTTTCAAGTAAGCATCCTGTCAATTCACCATGCTTCTTACATGCTTTTTACTGATCATCTATAGGCCACCTCCAGATGAGGATTTCTGGAGAACCGGCTCCTTCGGGGTGAAGCTACGGAGTGGCCGTGTCACAGCGTTAGCGCTGTATGTCTGCTGCGGTGATTCGAACGGGACCATCCAGAGCCCAGTCCGCCCAGATGTTCAGCTTCCAGGTGAACTGGTGAGTGCATGCATAACATGAAGCTATCTTACAATACTAATAGTTTTTTTCTTTGAAGGAATTGAAAACCGTTCAAGTTGACATCGGTGTCCTGCTAGGTCCATCCACTATCCATTCTATGCAAAGCTTTAACAACCTGGCATACCCCAGATTTGTTGTGGATGTCATGCGCAAGTGCTTGTTCCTCTACTTCAAAGTGGGCATTCGCGGATCGGAGACTGCTGCCGACGTAATCCAGCATGACTATCGTGTCAAAATCACGTTTCTCCAACTGTCCCAGATTTACCAACAGTACGACAAAGCCACGCGAGAACATTCCTTTGTGATCGTCCTAGGCTCCGCCGCCATTTGGCACCGAAAGGCCAAAGAAATTCGGTCCACATTGACAGAGCCGTTGAGCTGGAGAGAAGAGGATAGTTGGTATCGCCAAACCTCCGTGACACATAACCCGAACTTGCTAAAGAATCTTCCCACAAATTTGAAGAAGACGGGACATATCATTGACTTGGGTAAGTACCGGTATCCATTATGATATTGTACGCTAACCAGTTTTTTTAACAGGGCGATGGAACGTATTCAAGATCTCATTCGCACCGGACGTACATCCCGATATGCGTCGTGTCGACGATAACAGTCACTATTTGATGCGCGTTAGAGAAATCTTCAAGGATTATAACATCAACGTCAAAGATGGAAGTCACTTTATCGAGAAAACAGACCGACCGGTACCAGTGTGGCATTGGATTGACTTTTCGGAGTCCAAGTCTAACAAGGCTTCCGCATTGCTGCAAGATCTAGGAGACCAGAACTATCTCCATCTTCCTTTCAAGGTGCGGTATCAACTGGAGGTTTGTTTGTCCCAGGGATATCTCTCTGAATTCACCATGACCCGCGAATTCGTAGAGAGATTGAAGGATCTCGGGGATGACCAAGCTACAAGACTCCTAGAGTTCGTTGCAACTGAGAAAAAACAGTACCTTGAGGCCATGGAAATCTTTGGTCTCAAATTCTTCAGAGGAGTGACTGACTCGAAGATTCCGAGCTACTGTTGCTTCATGCACACAGCACGAGTCACTCCGACTACAATTTACTACAATACCCCAACTGTAGACATCTCAAATCGTGTCGTCCGCGAATGGTCTACCAAAGGTGCACCTGGGCGCTTTCTTCGAGTTCGATTTACAGATGAAAGAACCGAAGGTCGCATCAATGCTTCACTGAGCGATTCCAACGATGAGATCTACACCCGTGTCAAAAGGACACTGGCCAACGGTATCACTATTGGAGACCGTCGCTACGAGTTCCTCGCATTTGGTAACTCCCAGTTCCGCGAGCATGGCGCATACTTCTTTGCACCAGATGCCGGTATCTCAGCGGGAACTATCCGGGCCTGGATGGGCCAATTCAACCATATCCGAAATGTAGCCAAATACGCTGCAAGACTAGGGCAATGCTTTTCAACAACCCGAGCTTTCACCGGATCATCCGTTCAAACTGTTACATGCGATGAAATTGTTCGTAACGACTTCACGTTCTCGGATGGTGTTGGAAAGATTTCCAAATTCCTTGCCCAGATGGTCACCTCTCAGCACAACATAAAAACTCTCACTGGAGAACCTCCTTCGGCTTTCCAGTTTCGACTTGGAGGAGCCAAGGGCATGCTTGTTGTCTCTGGAGACCCTCTGCCTCAGGAGGTACACCTTCGACCAAGTCAGCAAAAGTTCGAAACCAATCAAGCTGGCTTGGAGATTATTCGCTGGTCCCAGTATTCTCTCGCAACTTTAAATCGCCAGTTAATTCTTGTGCTTTCTGCTCTGAATATACCAGATGAAGTCTTCCACAGTAAGCTCAACATCATGTTGAGTAGCTTCCATCGAGCCATGCGCAATGATTCGAAAGCAATTAACCTTCTTCAGAAGTACGTCGACCCAAACCAGATGACCCTCACCTTGGCTCAGATGGTATCTGATGGCTTCCGACGAAATGAGGAGCCGTTTGCCAATACCATGCTCGAGCTTTGGAAGTCCTGGCATCTGAAGCACCTCAAAGAGAAAGCAAAGATTGCCATAGACCAAGGAGCCAACCTTCTCGGTGTCATAGACGAGACAGGTGTTTTGAAGGGCTACTTCAAAAGCGCATTGCCGGGCAGAAGAGCCTCTTATGAAGAGAGGCTGGCCGCTCTTCCTGAAATCTTTGTCCAGATCTGCCGGTTAGATGGAGATGGCGAGTACGAAGTCATTGAAGGTCTCTGCATTCTCGCTCGCAACCCTTCTCTTCATCCTGGAGATATTCGTGTGGTTCGAGCAGTGAACCGACCGGAACTGCAAGCGCTTCGGGATGTGGTCGTGCTTCCCCAAACTGGCGACCAGGACATTGCGAGCATGTGCTCTGGGGGTGACCTCGACGGCGATGACTACCTCGTTATTTGGGACCCCGATCTGATTCCCACAAACTGGTTCGTCGAATGCATGGACTACAAGGGTTCCAAAGCGCCAGACCTTGATCACGATGTGACAGTTGATGAGATCACTTCATTCTTCGTCACCTATATGAAGAATGACTGCCTCCCCCGAATTGCACACGCGCATTTGGCCTGGGCTGACAGACTCCCGAGGGGTGTATGGGAAGACAAGTGCATTCGTCTCGCTCAGCTTCATTCTGACGCAGTTGACTATAACAAGAGCGGTGCGCATGCGAGAATGACCCGCTCTTTGGATCCCAAGTTCTGGCCCCATTTCATGGAAAAGCGGTTCAAGAGACCATCCAGCATTTACAAGTCTACTAAAATCCTCGGCCAACTGTACGACGCAGTGGTAACTCCGGACTTTGTTCCCAAGCTAGAGAAGCCCTTCGACTCTCGTATCCTGGAATCCCCGCTGGCTGCAGCAAGTGAGACCTACATGGAATACGCCCGCGAGCTCAAGGCGGAATTCGACATGAACATGCGACAAATCATGGCTCAGTATGAGATCAACACCGAGTTTGAGGTGTGGTCAACTTTTGTACTCCGCCACGGCTTCGTGATCAGGGACTACAAGATGCAGGAAGACCTTGGCAGGATTGTGGGTACACTCCGCCGTGGATTTCGCCACCAGTGCTATGACAAAGTCGGCCGTCAGGGTGGAAACATTCCTGCCTTGGTCATCGCCATGTATCGTGTTACTCAGGAGCAAGTAGCCGCGGCTCTGGAGGCTCGACGCAAAGAGGCACTGCAGAGAGAGGATATTACCATTGTTGAAGTGAACTTCACTGAGCTTCCACTCATTAGCTTCCCTTGGATTTTCCCCGACGTCCTCGGTGATGTTGCGACGGGCCGGGCGCGACAATCTCTAGTCCCGGAGGGACAAGGAGGCGGCGATCCTGCAAATCCTAACGATGGCACAATCTTCACTCACAATCAGATCCTCAAGATTATTGAAGATATGGATGAGGAAGCGAAGCCGAAGGCTAAGGAAAACGTGGAGCCGAAAGCTGAGGAGAACACCAAGCCGAAGGCTGAGGCGGGCTCTGGCTCCGCGCCCCCAGATCAAGAACCCATGGCTCGTCGACGCATTGACAAAACCGAGCCTAATGCCAAACCCGACGACAGAAAAAAGGAGGTGTGCTTCGACGAGGACGATGAGAAGGAGGGAGGCGTGGAGATCGCCGCTGCTGAGGCCGGAGAAAAGATTCGAAAGCAGGCTTTAACGGAGGATATTGTGGAAATGGAGGGCGATGTGCAGCCTTCAGCGCTTGACATTTTGCTTGACATGATGAACAGCTGATCGTTCGCTCTTCGCTTTACGAGACAAGAAAAAAAAAAAAAAGGAGAAAATCGAAAAAACTTACACAAAAAACCGGAGGCAGGGTGGAATCAGACCAGCGTTGTAACTTAGTCAGGTGATGAGCTGCGAGTCTGCGATGCGAATGAAACTGGACGCTCGAATTTCCTCCAATTTGTAGAACTAAACAGCAAAACAACAATAGATTCTGTAGGGTATATCCAGGTTAAAACTCCAATTGCTTCAAAACACTACCAATCCAATCCCTCATCCGCCTTCCGTTCCAACAATTCGACGACAGGCTCCAAAACAGCCTTGGTGTGTCTCCAATTAGCAGCATCTCTGGTCCTCGAGTAAAAGACAGGGCAATCCAAACTATCACAACTAACCTCGTCACCAGGAGAAACGCCCATACAAGAGCGACAAATGGCTTCCAGACCAACGACTCTCTTTTCCGCCTTTCGCAGCCGCGAAACAACATCAAGCATCGTAAGATGCGGCTTCTGTAGACAGTTCTCACACACCGGAATAGTAGCATTAGACAATCTCGACCGACAGACAACACACGAAGACGAGCGCATATAAGACTCAAGAGTCTTCTTGTTAACCCCAGCAGAATTCGAGAGCGTCGATCCTTCAATACGCCGAATACGCTGCACCTTCGGCATCTCATCATACCACTGCCGAACATTGGCACCCACAAGATTGAAGATCCTCTCCAGCGGCGGAATAATATTCTTTGTGATATAGTACTCCGCATCGATCTCGAGATGCGCGTCATGCAAAATCTTCTGCGGCGCAACACAGCGGTCAATAAGTCTCGCGCCAGGCGCACCAGTGACAACCACGTACGGGACACGCTCGCCGGTCTGCGGCTCGGAGCGCGGGTCCTCCATCATGCGCTTTGTGCTGATCATCGCGCCGGCGGGCAGGCTGCGCTCGGAGTATGTCCCCAGTCGGACTTCGCGGGCGAAGCAGAAGTCTTGGATGGAGACGCGGCCTTGCATGATCTTTGTGCATTGGCGTTGGAAGTAGGATTTTACCTGGGAGAGGTCTGCGGTGCGGAAGAGCATTTTTAGAGCATTTTCTTCGATTTTTTGTTCGGCGGGTGTGCCGTCGCGTCGGACGGTTTCGATGCCCTTTGCGTCGAATTCGGGCTCTTTTTGCGCCCGGTGCTCGTATTTGAAGCCTACATAGCGTTTCTTTGCGAGCAGGATGCACGGGTGGTAGACTTTTTCGAATTTTAGTTTGATCGGGCGTGGGTTCAGGTCTGTTACTGCTTCGGCGATTTCTTCGCCGATGTCGAAGGCTTGGTCGCGTGTGCGGCCTTTTAGGTAGATGAATAGACTGTCGGTGTCGCCGTAGACGACTTCCGCGCCCCAGCGTTCGATGGAGTGGATGAAGGCGATGGCTTTTTCGAGGGTTTCTCGTCCGGTCTGTACGATGCTGTCGGCGATCTCGGAACAGGGCATTCGTCCGGAGAATGAGGCAGATGTGTAGCCGTATGTGACGTTTGCAATCAGCTTGAGTGCCAGCTGTCTGTTGTTCAGAAGCCGCTGCAAGACCTTATCGTCTTTGTCGGCCTTCATGCCGTTTTTGACCATCACGCGAGTTTCAAGAATCTCAGAGAGCATCTTGGCCAGCAGCGACTGACGCGCTTCTTGATTCGCATACATCATACCATTTGGTGCGATGTTGATATTGTTCTTTAGTAACCCGAGCAGCCTGGGCTGTCGCTTGTAATCTAGGAACCCCATCTTATCTCGCCCACGCCAGTGCATTGCTCTGCCGAGGAAGGTTGAGTAGCAGTAGTTGTACGCGATCATGACACTCGGGTACAGTGACTGGAAATCAAGCACCAAAAGTGGGCTAGTGTAGAAGTCACTTTGTGGTTCCATGACCAGGGGCAAGCATTCTAATGCGTTCTGTTGTCCGACCTGCTTTTTGCTTGGTGAGACGAGGAGGAAGTTCTCTGGCTTCGCAATTCGGAACATCAGAGACTCGACTTTGAACTGGGATCCCCGGGAAATCACAGAGGCGAAATCAATTCCCAGCAATCTCGCTTGCTCGCTTATCCTTGTTGTCAATTCATTGGCCTCGATAATTTCCAAATTCATTTGCACACGAGAGGTGAAATATTCCACTACTTTGAAGAGATTGCGAGGCTTGCCACTTTGGTGCCATTGCGTCAAGTCTTTGGGGGAATAGTGAGGAATTCGGCGATGCAAGACATGAAAGACAACGTTCTCCATCGTGTACTGTAGCAGGTTGAGCTCGCTTTTCATGGCGCGCCAGATGTTAAATATGTGTCGCCCAGTGATGCGAATGGACGAGGAGTGGTTGAAACCCCACTGATCTGCCTCTTTCCCAAATCGTCCATTGGACTGCGATTTTGTCCTTGAGAGCTCCTCGCATATGTCAAAGTCATACTTCTTGCGCGCTCGCTCGATCACATATCCCCATGAAGCGTTGTGGACCTCGTAGCCGGCGATTATGTCCGGATCGTAGTATCGGACAATATCTATGAGTCGGGTTATCAGGTCCAGTTCCGTGGGCTCACACTCGACGTCAATTGTTAATGCCTTTGATATTTTGGCTTCCGGCCTCTCGCCTTCGCCATGGTATACCATCCCAACCTGGACTCCCGGGAGATGACTATTGACCTCAAAATCCTCGTCTTCGGATTGGATACACCAGAACATACAAGTGATTTCGTCCTCCTCGGGGTTGGCCATGAGTGTTCCGCGCGTGTTTACATGCACTTCTAAGCTCATTGTGCTCATGTGCTGAGCTTGGTGTTCCACGCTAGTGGACACTCCATGCTGTGAGTATTTGAAGCCATGTGCGTTCTTCTGTGTTGGGCCCTCGATCTGCGAGAGAAAGATGGATTTCCTCTTAGTAGGTATGGCTTGGGCTGCGTTTGGGTTGAATTCTTTCGAGGCTTCTAACTCTTCAAACCACTGTATGACTTCCGACCTGCTTGGCGGGACAGGAGCAAACTCCCAGACCCTGGCGGTACACTTTTCTCGGAGTTGCCGATCAACCTTTTCTTGCTGATCTCGGTCGTGTGCTGTTGGTATCTGCTCACCAAAAATTGCAGGTGCCTCTGCTGTTGGGTCGAAATTTGGTAGATAGTGAATTGTGTTGCTCCCTAGTCGAAATTCTCGGCCGCCATAGTCTCTGGGCCGTTCAGGCACATCCCTTTCGTTCCTGTAAAATGCTTTCTGGTATACAACTGAAGGACGCCCATATTCATTTAGTGTTGAACTGACTTCGCTAGAAGTTGGGCTCGCAAAATTGAAGAAACGCAATGAGGTGTTTGGTGTAAAATTGAATGACTGCTGAATGTTTTTCATGGTCTCAGCGAGGCGTGGATCCAAAGAGACTGGACCCGTCACTGTTGCAGACGAATTTAGCTCTGAGGAGCTCTGAATTTCACTTATTTCGCCTAACAATTTCGTGCCAGATCTAGAAGGGAGAGAACTTAAGAGGGGCTGGAATGACTCCGGATCTTTTCTTGAAGAATTTGGCTCATCTTGGCTGTACCGCAAAATGGTCGAAGGATCATTAGGATCCTTGACCACCGGGAATTTCAGGCCGCTGGTGTAACTATGCGCCTTTGGACGGGGTGTTCTCTGCGAGGAAGATGATTTTGGTTCCGATGACGGCGTTTCCGCGTAAGAATCCAAATTGCTATCAAAGGAGACACTTTTTTGTTTGTTGTCTTGCTGATGCTTTCGCGTACTGGGCGATTCCAATGGCCCGTCAGGCAAGCCGTGTTTGGCCATGTGTCTAGCTCTTTTGGTAGACGAATAATGGCAATCGAGGGCTTCAAAGTGTTGTCTTTTGGGTGTTACACTGCTGCTTTGACTCTGATTCCTGGGCCGTCTTTCTTGGACTACACAATCTCCTTCCTTGTAGACACCATCCATAGTTGTTTCTGCGTTGTCGGTCTCAGCAGGCTCTTCGGGTGCAAACAAATCTGAGAAGCGCATTTCGTCAAAGACCTCATCGTAAAAGCTCTCCTTCAGCGTGTCCTCTTTCATTTCAGTCTCCTGTTCCGTTCTCCCTTCCAATGAGGACCCTTCTTGATCAGAATCCGAGTAATACCGTCCGTCAGGTTGAGATGATAAAGCTAGACTCTCGTCAACCGAAATTTCCGGCACTTTTTGCTCGGCTGGGTCCTGAGAACGGCTGCTATCAAAGGTCAAAGTACTGATTTTATCAGGAAAGAAGTCCTCAACACTATCCAACGCAGTCTTCACATTTTTGGCTTGGGCGTCGGTATTCAAGAATGTCTCGAATGTCGTGTCTTTGTTGTCATCGTCGCGTTTCTCGTTAGCCTCAAGCTCAGATGCCATCTCACGGAATTCTTCCTCGTGTATCCAGCCAGCTCTCGACTGATCTCGTGGATCTGCAGACATTGAAACCAATTCCTCGGGTCCAAACGGAGTGCTTCCGGGGTCAGTGATGCCCATCCTCTTCTTGCGTCTGCGAGTTTCGTCCTGCCACAGTCCAGCCATGCTAGGGACGAGCCGCTCGTTAACCGCGACAGGTTTCAACAGCTCGGTGAAATCGTGGTGCAAAGGCCGTTCCTTTACATCAAGACGGTTCAGGATATCTTGAACACAGATATCAACCTCCAGCGCGCAATTGCTTTGTTTCTGTAAAGCAGGGTGATCGAGTATGCTCTCGGGTGGGACTGAACGATCGTGCCAGCGATGGGCTAGATTGCTGAGCTCGAGATACTCAGGTACTGGAGCTCGGAACTTGACTTGACTACAGTTCATGGTTGCACATCCGTACAAATTGTAGTCGCACATCCATTGCGGGATGTATTGCATATGTGCCTCGTAGGGTTGAAGTGAACGTTTCATAACAGCTCCCTGGTGCAGAAGATCGACCAGGCGATTTGTATGGAAGGGGTTTAAGAGATAAATTTTGAAGAAAAACCGCCATCCCACATGGTATCCGTAGAACGGGACTCCTTTCACCAAGGTGATGTGCGCCACAAACGCTGTCCTCCGGTCATATGCATTTCGGCGAAAGCTGACCGCCAGAGCATGATCGATTGAAAGATGGATAGATCGGATTGCCGTGTTTACTACAGTTTTGGTAAGTTAACCCTCAGATCACCAATGACTATCACTAACCATCTTCTGGCGCCAAAGACCCGGTGTATTCGATGTAAAGGTATGGAAATGCGCCATGGACATGTACGCAAACTCTCTGGCCTGTCTCGGTAGCTCCAAATATTCGAATCACAGGCACCTTGGGTTGAAAATCTTTCTCCGAGGATTCATCACGAAAAGGTAGTGGAGGATCCAACTCCGACGCGGTCGCTTGGTAATGATCGATACAGTTGAGACGCACACGGAATGGCTCCATCGCTCTGGTGTGTGGCGACCAGAAGCCACAGCAACATTCCGAAGGATAAATAAATCACGCACCGATTATCGCATGTGTGTCCTCTCTGGCACCTGTAAGAATATGTGGTTGAGAAAACGCGACATAGATACGTCCTTGACAACGCGCGATAACGCCTAGTCACGTGTTTCATATCAAGTCCACCCGCCAAGCTCGGGCCTGTCGCAACTTCACTCATCTCATCTCACGACAAGAGAGAGCTACAGGTGGCTTAATCTACTTCCTCCCTTGCTTTCCTTTCTTCCCAAGTCCAATTTTACCCCTCCTCGTTGAACATCCCAGTCATGTCACGAAAACCCGCGGATGTGGCGTCAAAAACGCCTAACGAGTACATTCCGTCCTTCATCTCAAAAAAGCCATTCTACGTCGACGATGAGACAAACAACGATTACCTAGAACATCAACGCCTTCAGAAAGCTATTCCCGATCAGTCAAAATGGTATGATCGAGGAAAGCGTGCGGGCCCAGCAGCCACCAAATACCGCAAAGGCGCATGTGAAAACTGCGGCGCGATGACACACAAAACCAAAGAGTGTCTGAGTCGACCCCGCAAGCAAGGCGCCAGATGGACTGGAAAGGATATTCAGGCAGACGAACTTCTCCAGAAGGTCGACATGGGGTGGGACGCGAAAAGAGATCGGTGGAATGGCTACGATGCCACCGAATATCGCCAGGTCGTCGAGGAATATGAAGAGATGGAGGCCATCAAGCGAATGGCGAAGGATGATTCAAAGCTCAAGAAACTTCAAGCCGATGAAGATGGCGATGAGGCTCCCGATTCGGATATTAGGTACGCCGAAGAATCCGACATGGGACGACAACAGAGTACCGCAACCCGCAACCTACGTATTCGAGAAGACACCGCCAAGTACCTGCTCAACCTGGACCTTGATTCCGCCAAATACGACCCGAAGACACGCCGAATGGTGGATATGGGCGCGCAGGATGATCAAGCCGCTGCACTTGTCGCAGAAGAGAATTTCGTCCGTGCTTCGGGCGATGCTGCGGAATTCGAGAAAGCCCAGCAATATGCGTGGGAGTCACAAGAGAAGGGTCTGCCTCAACTACATATCCAAGCCAATCCGACATCTGGTGAAGTTCTCCGAAAGAAGGAGATGGCTGATAGTGAGGCTAAGCGTGAGGCGCATCGCAAAGCTCTCCTGGATAAATACGGTGGTGCAGAGCACTCAAAACCAAGTGCGCTACGAGAGACGATGGTCGTTGAAAACGAGCGGTTCATTGAATATGACGAGAGTGGTGCCATCAAGGGTGCGCCCAAGAACGCAACTAAATCTAAGTACCCCGAAGACGTGATGGTCAACAATCATGCTTCCGTCTTCGGCAGCTGGTGGTACCAATTCAAATGGGGATATGCATGCTGTTATTCCACTGTGAAGAACAGCTACTGTACAGGGGAAGATGGAAAGAAAGCCTTTGAGGAAGAAGGCAACATGTTGATGATGGCTGGAGCAGTCGATGATAATGAAGAGGTTTTCGAGGACACTGGAAATGCGGATCCCTCTCACGAGTCTGAGCAGGCCGACGGCAGGGATGAAGAGCAGCTTTCAAATGCCAATGGTAAAAAGCGGACCCTGGAAGAATTGAAGTCAGGTATCACAGAGGAGGAATTTGACTCATACAAGCGGAGTCGGCTAGCTGCCGAGGATCCTATGGCGAATTTCATAGGGAAAGATTGATTCTGATGATGTTCTCCATAAACTACTTGCATGGGCGTTCGGATGTACTAAAATACCCTCTTAATATGCTGTTTAAACAGTGAACAAATGCACGACGCAATAATTTGTGTTTACAATCTTTTCGTATATAGTCTTAAAACCACCTCAAAATAATATGCACCAACGGGATATCTAGAATGACCATGAATCAATAGGATATGCTATCTACAACTCTGTAATTGGTCGACTTTCTAGGATGATGGTTATCACGTGATTTATGGGCACGGACCGTCTGATTTCAATGAGGGTTGGTCGGTCACGGGATCCGGTTAAGCCCTGATGGGTTCACGTGATTGACTAACGCACTCGCTTAGTGCACAATCGCCAGATCTTGGGCAAGTTTCGAGACGCTTAGCGACGACGACCCGACAACCAGCCCCTTCAACGGAATTGCCAGGTACGTCCGCATACTGGTCCCTTGACTAGTGTTCACTTCAACCGCGTCGACTTACTAACACATATCCTCATCCACAGTTCCATAATTCAAGATGAGTACGTCCGATGCCGACTCATCGCACCGCGATCCTCCGCAGCGTCGAATAACTCCAAACTAACAACCGCCACAGCTAAGGGTACCTCAAGCTTCGGAAAGCGTCACAACAAGACGCACACTCTGTGCCGTCGTTGTGGTACGTATTACACCTATTTTTCGCGATTTCACCCATCCGACCCGCAGTCGCAAAATTTCTACATCGAAAGACGGAATTAGCGACTACGCCGAATAAACACACAATCTAGCAAGGACAAGCGCTAATCTGTGATATTTACGACTACAGGCAAGCGGTCTTTCCACATCCAGAAGTCGACTTGTGCCAACTGCGGTTACCCTGCTGCCAAGACCCGCAAGTGTACGCAAATACCCCTCCCGAGAACGTTGATGATATGAATGGTGGCCATTATTTGGAATTTGGGCACCAAGTCGAAAACTCTAGCTTACATGCATTTTCTACGAACAGTCAACTGGGGTGAGAAGGCTAAGCGCCGCAAGACCACCGGCTCCGGCCGCCTGCGCTCCCTCCGCGATGTCCACCGCCGCTTCTTGAACGGCTTCCAGACCGGTACCCCCAAGGGTGCCCGTGGCCCCGTCACCAACTAGATTCCCTTTTTCGTCCGCTCGGCGTCGCGTTTTCGTTATCGGAGAGGCTGGAATAGGAATGAGGGGAGGGATCCTGGCATGACATGAATTAGCATTACGGGATAGCATTACTCGAAATGCAATGGCAGTTCCGGACTCTTATCGCTTTCCCGTGGAGTTGGTGGTGTGTGCAACTGTCGATCACGTTGGTTCTCTTTGCCACGTCAAGGATGACAAAGTAGGACTTGCAGACGATGGGAAAAGTTTCGTTGAGGGGCTCTTTTCTACGGAAACGAGCTGGATTAAAAAAACCCCGGGAAAGCGTGAATGAATTTCCTTTTTCTTCGTTTATGGCTGGCGAATATCCCATGTCATGACAGATACAATGTGAACACTCTTCCTACCATTTCATGGTCTGTTCTACTCAGTACGAGCCTCTTTGAGGACAAGACGCAGAGACTTGAATTGGACATGATTCAATGGCTGTTTCTGATAAGCTCGTGATTCTCGTGAACATCTAACCCATAGTATACAGCTTCGGCTCATGATTCTCCACGACCAAACACCCTGACACCGCCATCCCGTTGAATGAAGTACAACGCTTCTTTCTCCTCGAGGCTCTCTTTCTCACTCATGCTCACCCCACCACCTCGGCTGATTCTCAGTACGCCGCTCACATCTTTTGCGGCTCCAGTATCCAAAGTGCGGAGCTGCATGACCGACTGAGCCCGATGCGCCAGCCCAATAACAAGTGCCGCATGTTCCGTCTCTAATGGTGTAGCCATCGTCTCACCCGATGTAGATGCATTGTGTATTAATGGGGCATCTGTAGCCAACGTTAAAACCGTAGCATGTGCACTCTGTCGAACATAGTCAGCCTGCCGTAAACTTCGATTTTGCCTATCAAGTGATAAGCCTTACCTGTTGTAGCGCTGTGATCCACTCCAATATCTCTGTTGCTCCAATGCCCATGCTCGGACCTGTCGCAGCAAGGAGCAGGTCAGGCTGGTCTATAATGAGGAGAAGCTCATCACCATCTTCCATTGAACTTTTTTGCTGTTCAATCACTGATGAGATATCTTTCTCCAGTGCGTCGAGGGAGGCGAGACCGTGGCCAGAGAAATGGAGCTTCTTTGCAATCCCAGGTTCAGCCTTCGGCGTCACATTTCCTCTCACTCCTCTGGTTGTTGGCACCGGCTGTGGTGACCTTCCAGGTACAGCACCAGGCGGAGACCGCATTGAGAGCGTTGTGCGTGGACTTCCCAGACCAGCCGGTGAGATACTGGGAGGAGTGGATGTAGCTTGCTGTGCGTAGAACAGCTCAGACAAGCCATCTATGAATGCAAACTGTTGCTTATCTGCCAGGCGTGCAAGGTCAAGGCCCTATAACCTTGGTTAATGATGTCGAACAAAGTATGTATCAATACATAATATAAGAAGTAGAACACAAATACATGTTCCAGTTCAAATATCAGTAAGGCTGTTGGCTGAACTTACCAATCGCTTTGCTTCGGTCCTCCAGAACTCATAGCTCCGCATGAAGCTCACAAGCACCACTTTCTTCTTGATGCCATTTTGCAGCTCGTCTGAGCCAAATGCCGCGTAGGGACTTGGTGCGCTCAGCGCAGCGTGAAGGAATCTCAGGACCAGCCAGTTTGAAGTCGCACCAAGGACAGAAGAGACTAGTGTCAGAGATGAATCAGGCAAATTTGATACATATGAGGCGAGGAGGGGCGGTAGTGGGGGTTGAGAGGGCATGGTTGCGCCTCGATCCGGATATCGATGCTATCCTTTGTTCCTAACAAGTTGAAAGTGTACCGGGCTGAATCCCAATCTTTCCTCTTCAATTATTCAGTCTTTGTTTGAAAGTGTTGCTGCTGGTCAAGTCGTGGAGATGATGTCGAGAAAAAATGTCTCCAGCTTGTGATTGGCCCCTCAGGTATAGCCATGCCAAGACATTGCATAGAATTTAGTTCTCGTGCTGTTTCTGTATTTGTATTCTCTTGGATATATAGGTAATATATCACATAGTCTAGCACTTGATTCCATCACCGTTTATCACTTAAAGTCTCTAAGTTTGAGGTTCTCAGAATGATGTGTGCAAGCAATATATACCTATAGTTCCAGCTCCATACTACCTCAATTGGCACACCAAACATCTGAAACCTAGATCGATGCAGTTAATAGGAGTCAAACTACCAGGAAAACCACATCTGAGTTTTGAAACAACATACCAAACCGTCAACAAGGGCTGTGATCAAATTCTAGATAATGTATGCCTGAGGCACCAATATGAGTTTTCTGCACCATCACCTGACCGTTTTCCCCACCATGGAGGGGAGCGATGGATGCTTCTTATCCATCGCATTGCAAGAGGCTGTGCTCTAGCGCCGATCGTGAGTACATTCTATACTCTAGAGATCACTTCCCCACCGCTATGTGTATGCGCACCCTAGCCCTATAATGCTTATGTGCTATACTGATACCCGATGTGGAGGTGTTCTCGCGAACCATTTTCCGTTCATCATATCAAATGCATTGGCTAACTGTTATAGATGACTGCCGTTGTATGGCATCAAAGCGCATTGGATACAAGATATAATATATCTAACTTGCCTCGATAAAGATGGCTAGCACGCGTGATTCGCACTCATTTGCTGTATGTATTGATCGGCCTGCATGATAGTTGAGATAAAAAGCAAGGGTTGAAGTCTGACTTTCTAAATAGTGCGACGAATGCCGCTTGCGCAAGTCAAGAGTAAGTGCCTTGTATTGAACCCCTGCAGGCTCCGGCCCATTTAACCCGGGTATTATAGTGCTCAAAAGAGCGGCCAGTTTGTCTGCAATGCCGACAGCTGAACAAAGAATGTGTATACAGCCCCAAAGTCAGCAGAAGTCCTCTGACTCGGCAGTAAGTGGCCAGAACCAAAAAGTTGGTATTTAGACAAGGCTGACTGACTACCCAGACACTTAACCTATGTTGAAGATCGCCTACACTCATTTGAAACAGCCTTAGGAAGGCTGTTCCCGGGTGGTGATCTGGATGCTACACTTCGTTCTCTTTTGCAAAATCCGGAGGTCCCGAGGGCCCCTTCATCCAAGTCCTCTTCGAGGCACTCAACCCCCAAGCATGAGCCAGAACGGGCTGAACCAGCACCAGAAGCTCTCCCACAGCAAGCCGATGGCTTTGACTGGGCTGAAAAAGAAATTACGCTTGGTGATTTGACAGACGGTATGGCTGCGCTGTCTATTAAGCCCGAAGGAGCTGGCTACTTTGGTTAGTTATATCCATTATAGATTAACTTTCATTTCCGAACTGACACAGATCCCAGGTGCGTCTTCAAGTGTCGTGCCATTACGAGCACTTTTTGATCATGGATTTGACCTGAATATACCTGTCCGCTCGGCAAGGTCGGGAGGCGTGCCTCTCAAAGCACAGCTTCTGGAAAGTGCCCCATCCGGACTGATCGAACAAGCGTTTATCGACGCTTTCTTCCTCAACTATCATACCAGCTATCCATTCATCCACGAGCCTACCTTCCGGATGCAGTTTAATGACCCATCTCTACGCCCGCATGGTACGGCCTGGCATATCCTCCTAAACACGATCTTAGCTCTTGGAGCCTGGTGCATCGGCGATGACAGCTCAGACCTCGATATTACATTCTACCAAGAAGCCAGAGGATACTTGCAGCAGGCGTCTGTCTTTGAGAGTGGAAATTTGACATTAGTCCAAGGATTATTGTTACTGAGCAACTATGCACAGAAACGGAACAAGCCCAACACCGGATGGAATTATCTTGGTCTGGCAGTTCGAATGGCCATGAGTTTGGGTCTTCACAAGGAGTTCCCTGGCTGGAAGATCAGTCTGCTCCAAAGAGAAATCCGCAGAAGATTGTGGTGGGGAGTTTTCATCTTCGACAGCGGCGCAGCCAAGACCTTCGGAAGACCGATCCTCCTCCCAGAGGACAGTGTCATGGATGCGAAGCAGGTTCGGAATATCCACGAAGAGGTATTTACAACCAAGATATAACATAAAAAAGCAGCAATGACTAATAATTACAGGCCTTGACTCCCACAACAACAACTCTGCCGGCCGAATCGGCCGGCCCAACCATCTACTCCGGCTTAATTGCCCAGGCCAGATTCCACCTCCTCACCAATAGCGTCTACCAACGCCTCATCTCCAGCCCCAGCCTCACCCCAGAAGACACACTGAACCTGCAAAAACCTATCGAAGAATGGTACAACGGTCTTCCATCTTACCTCAAGCACCCGCAGTTGCCTATCTCCATGCAGCCAGCGAATATAGACCCAGACTCCCTCGCACTCGTGCGCAACCGCCTGCTATGGCGAAACTGGAATCTCACTATTCTGATCTACAGACCAATCGTACTCCGCTGGGCCGCTAGACGCTGGGCCCCACATAGCGGCAGTCCAGGCACACCGGACGCAGGGTCCGAAGACCCCTTCGAAACGGAGTGTCGATTACGCTGTCTCCAGAATGCGCGTCTGACCATCTCCTCCATCTCGGAGTACATGGCGAACTACATGTGCACCAGACTTGGAGCCTGGTACATGCTGTATGTATTTCCATACTAATACTCCAGTCGACCGACATCTAACATAAAAATAGCTACTTCCTCTTCCAAGCAGGCCTCATCCCCATAGTCTTCCTAATGACCGATCCCTCAAATCCAGAAGCCGCCACCTGGCTACAGGACATCGAAACCACAAAATCCCTCCTAACCCACCCCTCCCTCGGCACAAACCGCTTCGCAAGCCGCTGCTTCGAAGTCATCAACCGATTGCTCGGCCCGCCAACGCACACAGTGCCAAACGGACTCCCGCCCGACGATGGCCAGCTCGACTCCCAGCAACTCCAGCACCAGCACATGTCTCCGCAGTTGCAGCCGAACATGATGCCGTTCCCCGGGCAGCTCTTTAATGATCCCGAATTCGGCGGGGTCCTGTTTCCGGTCGAGCAGCATATGCAAATGCCTAATACGGGGGTCATGGATTTTTCGGAATGGGTGAATTTCCCCGCGACGGAATAAATGGCTGTAGTTTTGATATTGATTTCTTTTGTTTGTATGTATCTTGCATTGTAGGATGGGTATATGGAGAAATGGGATTAGGACTTGGAAATAGTCATATAGGTTTCAGCGAATACTCCAACGCATGACTTTGATAGTGGATTTAACGTGGCATCCTATGTCAAGAGTTTCATCTGTCGGATAATGGGAATGGTAAATAAGTGTTTATTTCTTTTCCCGGGTCGTTCGATCAACCGACGATCCTTGACAGGGATTCCCCGCAATATCAAACTCACCCACCTCGGGCCCACCAAACTCGGGGAAACGCTTTGTCCCAGGCCCTTCCCCCTTTCAGTTGGAGCGGAGTAGACCTCTCCGTTGATTTTCATTCTATCAGACCATGTGCCTCGATCTAAGCTTTCGGAGCACTGTATTCCTTCATCTATACCCCAGACGGAGTCCTGTGTTCCTAAACAGAGGGCAGTTCCGATACTTAGCTTGGAGTCATATACTACGATATAAAGCCTAGCGACAATCCTTTCTCATCTGTTCAGAAAATATTGACATATTATGGCTACTACTGCAGATAGCGCCCCGAAGGGTGGCTTTGCGCTTGTCCTACAGAATCCCTTTCTCTGCGGTGTTGCATCGGTAAGTTTCTGCTCTTGACATATCGCTGTTCATTCATTGAACTTGGTACAGTTCTCGACCCTAGGTGGGCTGTTATTCGGCTACGATCAAGGAGTCATTAGTGGTGTTATCACCATGGAGTCCTTTGGAGCTCGGTACCCCCGCGTCTTTGCAGAAAGCGGTTTCAAGGGCTGGTTCGTGTCAACCCTATTGCTAGCAGCTTGGGCTGGTTCCTTGATCAACGGACCAATCGCCGATCGAGTTGGGCGGAAGATGTCCATTAACCTGGCAGTAGTGGTCTTCGTCGTTGGTTCTGTTATTCAATGCGCTGCTATGAGTGTCCCGATGCTATTCGCCGGTCGAGCTATTGCTGGCTTGGCTGTTGGTCAACTGACCATGGTTGTGCCGCTGTATATTTCAGAGGTTTCTATTCCGGAAATTCGCGGGGGACTTGTGGTTCTACAGCAATGTAGGTTGTTCTCGAGGTTGGAATATGGCTCGTCGGCTAACTTGTGTTAGTATCCGTGACTCTTGGAATCTTGTTCAGCTACTGGATCGACTATGGAACGAACTACATTGGTGGCACCCGATGCGCTCCTGAAATCCCGTACTCCGGTGGTACAATCTCAAACCCTACCTTCGACCCTTACCATGATGTCCCTGCTGGTGGCTGCACCGGGCAGTCCGAGGTGTCGTGGCGTCTCCCCCTGGCCCTGCAGATTGTCCCAGCTGTTATCCTCGGTGTTGGGATGCTGTTCTTCCCAGACTCGCCCCGTTGGTTGTTGATGAAGGAGCGTGATGACGACTCGTTGCACGCACTCTCAAGGCTGCGCCGCATGGATCGCGATAGTCCTATTCTCCTTAACGAGTACCTTGAAATCAAGGCCTCTATCATGTTGGAAAATTCCTTTGCGAGGGACAATTTCCCTAATCTCTCCGGATACAAGTTGCACGTTGCTCAGGTTTGTTGCCAATTCCCCATACAACCGGCTTCGCTGACACTCTTCAAAAGTACATGTCCTTCTTCACAGCATGGTCCCGCTTCAGGCGGTTGGCTATTGGCTGCATCGTGATGTTCTTCCAGCAGTTCATGGGTTGCAATGGTATGTCATTTCCCCTACTACACACACTCATCCATCTATAGCAGTATCTAATCCACACAGCCATGATCTACTACGCACCTACGATCTTTGCCCAGCTTGGCCTGGATGGAAACACCACCTCCCTCCTTGCTACTGGTGTTTATGGCATCGTCAACTGTCTTAGTACCCTCCCCGCACTTTTGTTCATCGACAAAGTCGGTCGTCGACCCCTGCTCATGGCAGGCGCTGCGGGAACTTGCATCTCGCTGGTCATTGTAGGCGGCATCCTGGGTGGCTTTGGTTCCTCACTCGTGAGCAATAAATCTGCTGGTTGGGCTGGTATTGCCTTTATCTACATCTACGATATCAACTTCTCCTATTCCTTCGGTGAGATCATGCCTTGTACTTTTCTCCGACATTCAACTAACAACATCTTCACAACAGCCCCTATCGGCTGGGTTCTTCCTTCGGAAATTTTCAACCTTTCAATTAGATCCAAGGCCATATCCATCACAACCTCGGCAACATGGATGTGCAACTTGTAAGTAACATTATTAATCAGGCATTCGATTCGAATCTAACAACTCTGTCTTGCAGCATCATTGGCCTTGTCACGCCTGATATGCTCGAGTCCATCACCTGGGGCACATACATCTTCTTTGCTGCCTTCTGTCTTCTTGCGTTCGCATTCACCTTCTTCTGCATCCCCGAGACCCGTGGAAAGGTACGTTCTGCAACCAGAGCGGACCGCATTATCCATGGAAGATTGACGATGCTAACTATTTCCCAACAGACCCTCGAAGACATGGATCTCATTTTCGGTGACACAGCCGCTCACGAAGAAAAGAAGCGCATCAAGCGTATCGAAGCCGAGTTGCGCGGAACGCCGATTGAAGAAGATGATCTCATCAAGCCGGTTGGTTCCCATGTGGAACAGGCATGAACGCCAACGTCGGCTCAAAGAGAAGGTTACCCGTACATAATGATTTATTCGAAGCAGGACTTCAATTGCACTACAAGAAATTGACATAATGTGACATTGGCTTCAGGGCTCCTTCCCAAGTTCCCCGTGTAAACAAAGAAGGCAAACAATGTAAACTGGAAGGCGCCATGTGACATTGACATTGACAAAGCAGGTGCGAGGGACCTGTCGCACGTTAGGAAGGCACGTGGGTTGGGGGTATAAAAGGGTCCCTCCCCCCATTTCTCTTCTTCTCTCCTCCCCATCTCTCTGGCCACCATCTCTCCGTCCACCCCCTCCCCTCCCCTCCCCCCTCCCCCCGAGACAGCGTTGACAGAGGGTACCGTAGCATATGCTGCTTCACCTACCACAGGGATCATAACATTACCATTGTTATGAGGTCCATGTAGGTCTACATCAGATACCAAACCTAGCGTTCTCGTGGACGTTCCTGAAGTCGTGGCTCTCATTGCCATTTGACAAGTCCCACGGAATACATGTAGATAGCCATAGCTGAGTTGAACTCCTAGACTTAATCTCTCCACGTATTCTCTGTCTCCTTTGTATCACAGAATCGTTGGCGACGAGGTCCTCGCAGATGGTTCTAGCACGACGTGATCCCTCTCGAACGCGTAAACCAAGGTCTCTGTAGCCTTGCCTTGGTGCTGGATTCCTGTTATGTATCACATGCCAAAATCAACAAATGTGAATACACCTTCGATGTCAGTCCTGTAGATAACGGCGTCAGGTTGGAATTTCTGGCTTATTCCGATCGATCACCAAAACCGGGGTTTATTTCAATATCATTGAAGCACGGATGGAACTGTTGAGAATCGATCACAAGATGGCCCATGAGCGAGTACTGGAATGGGACAATGACAACGGTCATATCGACTCTGTGCAGCCCATGTGAAACCCATCTTCACTACCAAAACCAACACAACTTGCGTGATTATTGCGCAGATTCGCCAGCGGACCACCAAGCCCTGCAAATCCCATCGCATCCAGTTACCAAAGAACAGCAACCTAGCCTCGAGACGCACGTCAGCTGCTAGACAATGGTTTCTCAAGAGCCATCAGGTGCAAAAGGCAGCATCTGACCTATCCAGCACAATGCAATAAATACTCACCCTGCTGGAATCAAACCCCAAATCAATCTCCCAATCTCCCAATCTTCCAAATATCCCATCTCATCCCAAAGTCCAACCCCAACCATGCCACCCCCACCCTCAACCCCCCTCCACATCGGCATCCTCCTCCTCGAAACAACCCAACTCCTCGACCTATCCGCCATAGACCTCCTCTACATGACAACGCCCGAATACCTAACCTCCTGCCCCCTCGCACTCCCTCAATCCCTAATATCAATGAGCCGACCCTGCAAAATGCACTACATAACCGCCAACACCGCAACCCAAATCCACACAACCTCCCAACTCTCAATCCAACCAACCTCCTCACTAACCGACCCCGCCGTATCCCCCGGAACCCTAGACCTAGTACTCATCCCCGGCCCGTCGCCGAAATCCATGCCGCCGGCGAATGAATACCTGGACTTTGTGCGCGCGCATTTCGAGGCTGGCACGCTGGTGTTGGCGGTTTGTACGGCGGCGTTTGTTGCTGGGTATGCCGGTGTTGCGGATGGGCGTAGGGTTACGGCGCCGAGGTTGTTGGTTCCTGAGATGAGAAGGATGTTTCCTGGGGCGGACTGGGATGAGAGGGTTCGTGTTGTTAGGGATGGGAATTTGTGGACTTGTGGTGTGTTTTTTACTTTCTTTCTTTCGGGTTCGAGTTTGAGTTCCGGCTTGAGGTGATGTACATGTATGTGCATACTAATACTGCTAGGCGGAATCACCAACGGCCATGATCTAGTCATAGCCTACCTGCGAGACCATTACCCAGCCGCATTAGTGAATACGATCCTCGCCGCTGCGGATATCACTCCCCGTCCGGCGGCGTATGCTACTTCCGCGACGGGGGAAACAGATACCGTGTACGTCCTGTGGCAGGTTATTAAGGCATTTTCGAAAACAGCGGTTTGGTTCTTTGGTAAGAAGTGATTGTTGACCTTCTACTTCTACCTTATACCTTCTAGAAGTGTGGTAACATTCCACCGACGTCATCCCGAGGCTTAAAATGAGGATCGAGGATTAAGGTTTCTTGTTTCTTTTGG
The DNA here is from genome assembly GCF_028828465.1 of Penicillium psychrosexuale. Taxonomy (NCBI): domain Eukaryota; kingdom Fungi; phylum Ascomycota; class Eurotiomycetes; order Eurotiales; family Aspergillaceae; genus Penicillium; species Penicillium psychrosexuale. The sequence continues at coordinate 4,942,228 of NW_026643187.1, forward strand.
GATAAATTTAAAAAAAACTAAAATGTGACATCTGGTAGTGGGTACTCGTACTACTATTTTGGTGAAACGTGTTGATTCAAGATACGGCAGTATACCGAGTCGGACCCAGTTCTAGAGAGGATCCCATCTCCAACCTTATTCTACGTGTCGACGCGAAGCACACAGGTATGGTTCAATAGTAGTGCATTCCTTGCAGTTCCAAAGCCTAAAAAAATGGAGAGAAGAGGAGAACAAAAACGAACACAGACCCCAAGGTTTGAGAAAAACGAGAGAAGAAAAAAAAACCAATCAATCTGGGCGAGAACGCTCGTACCATGCAACGCGCTGCACCACGCTAAAGAGGACAATCATAGAGAAGAGAAGTGAAGAAGAGGAGGAAGAGAAGAGAAGAGGAAAGGAAAAAGAAAGAGGAAGATATGAATCATGCCTACCCTAGACCCGAAAGGGAAAAAGGTAAGTTTCATCAGAATAACTTGAGAGCGATGTGCTGGCCTAGTCCCTGACAACCCAGAACCATAATACGAGTCGAGCCAATTAACCCAGATCATTAAGAAGAAATGCGACAACGTGATCCACTGCTCTTATCATGCATGACCGCCCAGTTTTATCGTCGTTCATGCGGTTCCCAATGGATCGGTTCAAAGTCGGAATTCTGGAAATGGGCTTGGTTGTACGGGGAGCTAAGAGAAAAGTTAGTATTAGTAATGAATGTGGACCTGAAAGTTAAACTTACTTTTTGAAAGGTGGCGTGACTGGTAACGATCGGCTGAGATTCGGCTTCATCACCAACGGGTTTAGGCGGATCTGCGGGCCGTCTGACGTTCGACTGGGCAATGAAGTCATCGGTGGCGGGGCGGAGGACGGTGGCGCCATATGTGGAGCAGGGGAGACAGGAACCGACGGGATGGGCGCGTGGGTTGGCATAGGCGATTGATACATGTCTTGTTGCGGGGACATGCGGAATGGACTGGCGGGAGTTGGCGAGACAGAAGGCATTGGAGACATGGGACCACCCATTCCAAAGGATGCGTCCTGCATCAGGTTGGGAATGGCCATTAAGCTGGGATTGACGTCGAATCCGAGAGCAGCTTGGTCCCAGGAGGAGTAGTCGGACGTCATCCCGTATTGGAGGTTGACTATGGGTGCCATATTCAAAGTTTCGACCGGGTAAAGGATATCATAATGGCCGCTGTGGATGTTAAACGTGGTCAACACATACTGACTGGAGAAACTCACGGTCGGTATAGGAGGCGGATTGTTGCACCACTGGGATTATGAGAGGACAGTTGATGAGGTGTCACGACGTCGCCTTCACTTCGGTCGAGGTAAAGGATTTCGACTCCAAATCCGGAGCCTTCGATTACACCGTCGATCAGTGCCTGCAGGCCAACTTCGTCGATTTCGGTCTTGACCGGGTCTATCCGCGAGCTGCAGTACTGATTGAGTGACATGGGAAGGAAAGCCTGGTACCGGCTCGGGTTGAGCTTCATCCAGGCACTAGTCAAGATCTGAGAGAATCAGTTTACGTCGGAGGGAAGGGAATGGCGCGCATCATCCGAGACATACTCGGAAGTGGGTAATGATAGCATCAGAGCAGTAGCCCTCGTTAAAAGCCTCGACGAGGAAAGACTCGTCCCGGGCGCCATTCTGGATAGCAGCATGGGTTCGGTTGAGGACATCCTCCGTAGCATCGACAAAGATCTCGTAGATAGAATCCGACAGACCGACCCGTTCCAAAAGCGAAGTAAGAGACTTCATTCTCCGGATCTCGGTTTCAATACGGAGCGTGTCTCTGAGGGTGAAGAGGGTCTCGAAATAACCAAATGCCACAGCTGTAAGGATTAGAATAAGATACACACGATATCAAGACATAACCATACCTCTCCAACCACAATTCCCGTCGCCTTTCATGATTCGGCATTCGGGATGGGTGATAGAAAGCGCCTGGGCAAGTTAGACGAGACATGGTAACGGCTCAAACCAAGCTTACATTCGTCTTTGTAGCTAGAGTAGGATCCGCATTCGAGTAATCCAAGGCGATGCTGTGGCTAGACTGTTTTATTGAGACAAGGGGACCCTGTCGACACGGTATCAGCCAGGGCTGCAGAGGATAGTCGAAACCAATTACCTGGACTTCGGGCTGGTAGTTGTTGGACAGCTTCTGGAAGCGCTCCATCTCGTCGGCGGAGAGCGCATTCATATTGGCGGGGTGAGAGGAGACTGGATGGGAGAAAGCAGTTGACAATGAAAGCGCTACAGGCGAGAGAAACGACGAGGGAAGGGCGTCCCGGTAAAAATTGACGGGATTCTGCTTTTCCGGGAACGGCTGGTGAATACCGAAATGATTCCAAGTAGGTTTTGATAACATCGCATACGGTGGAGTTGTGCTTATTCGAGTCGAAGAGTGCGCAGTTATGTCAATGTTGTCTGAGGATGTTAGATGACAGAGAATAAAATAAGAGAGAAAAAAAAAATAAGAAAATAAGATGACATACAGCTCGAATGGACATTTCCTTTGGAATATTCGGGCGAAATACGGCTTCACACTTTTGGCTCGTACGACAGTGTGTCCCAGAATAGCGGATCGGCTTTTACTATCAGAGTCTCAGCATGACGATCAGACGCAAAACATGCAGAGCAGCCATTGATGGGTCGAATGCAAATCCACGAGCACCCGGGGGACGAATAGGGACGAATAGGAAGATACAAGAAGTAAGACGGGTCAAGGGAAGGTGTACTACAAGCCGCTAGGACTCCTGTGATGCCAAAGAAGTTTTGTGATGAAGAGCCCAGAAGCGTCCACTTGGAATATCACAATCACATGGGAAATCAGAGTTCTATGATGTCAGGAGGATCATGGGCCAAGAGGCTATAAGCGACCCTCTTCAATGAGGGGGTGTACGAACCACACGAGTGAGATTTGACAGGGATGGAGCTGAGTTTCCAGAGCGGATATGGATTCCGGGAAATTATAAATGGAGGAGATGGTCCCCAGAATGGAAATAAGGGCGTGTGTATGACACACAATGACAAAAGAAAGAGAGCGATCGGGGGAGGTGCCCACCTTTGAGGATGCAGATGAGATAATCACGGAGGGGCCACGACCGAGTCCGAAAGATCAACGCTGGAAGAACGCTGAAAGACTGAAAGAGTAGAGAATCGATTCTCTCCAGGTCGAGTTGGAGGAGTTGGAGGAAGAGGAGAGATTTAGGGGGAAGAAGGGAGTTTTTGCGGGGACAGAAGAGAGAAAGAGGAGGATAATTGGTGAATGGCAGCCAAAACCAAGTCAGTTCGGAATATAAAAAGAAGAAAAATAAAAAGAAGAAAGGAAAGAAAAGAACAAAAAGAAAAAAGAAAAGAAAACAACGAAGTAACATGCACCGCCTACAGAAGAGCTGAACAACTCGCGTAAACGCCCTGGATTTTGGATTTTAATTTATGAAGTTGGACACAAGTTGTACATAGTTAGGTTGTACGATGGTAGTATACCCCACAAACATATAGATATAGTTACTCGAATAGGAAGAAATATATCCGTATATCGTATATCGTATATCGTATATCTTCCTATCTCAACTACTTCCAGCTACGCCTACGCCTATGCACAACCCTTCTACTATTGAGTATTTTAACTATGTTGTATCAAATCCCTAGTATCACCCCCTACTTATTATCCACCCAATTGCAGCGTCGGACTAATCGGAGCTCTATCATTCTCCACGGACTCGCCCAACGCATACATAAAACATATATAAAACATAGAAAAGAAATAAAAAACCCAAGCGAAAGGGAAAAACGCCAACAAACCCAGGGTAAAAGCAAAAGGCCCCAAAAGCGGGGTTTGCGAAAATCTCCAGAGCGACTGGGATAATTCGTTGGGCTCGTGATTGGTGCAGCGCCCCGATTTGATGCAACGGCCTTTTTGCTTTTTCTGCTTTTCCTTTCTTTTTCTTGCCTCGTTATTTTCGGCGATGGTGGCATTGGCTTTTGTTTTGTTTTGTTTTTTTTTTTTTTTTTCTTTCTTTCTTTCTATGTAATCCTATCATTTTACCCGAGTCGTTAGTTGTGTTGGTGGTTGTGCCTTGATTCTTGAATTGTCCATCACCCGACCTGCCCTCGGATATTCTATTCTATTCTATTCCTAAACCTATCCCTAAACCTATTCCTTGATAGGCTATTCCTATTTCTTCGATGTGATTTCAATTCCTACCGGCCCAGGCGCAGATAGAGCTCATATGCCGGCAGAACAAAATTACATCCAACGTCGGACCCGATCTGGAGAATGAAAGAAATCGGGAACTGCCCGGGACAAGGGCCCCATAGCTGATGCACATCTATCATGCAATCCTATAGGAGATAAGGAAATGTGTTCACATGTCTTTGGCCTTACGTTGCTTTGCATTTTACCTTTCTTTGTATCGGAGTGTTCTTTTTCCGATTGTAATCTCGCCTGTTTTATCTGATGTATATATTTTACGGCAGTCCTGGGTTCCAAGGTTAAACTTCCTACTTACTTTATACTACCAAGGGATTTAGACTTACAACATGCAACATACAGTATTCTACATATATTGTATACCTACCCTAGTACCCTAGTACCCTACTCCTACATCTATAAAACATACCATAAACATAAACAGTTCATCTTATCGTCATTTTAGCGCTGTCAGACCAACTCTAAATAGCGGGTCTGCTTCTCAGGACTCAACCGAACAAAGAAACGGTGAGTTCTTCTCTTTTTGTTTTCCACGCGGCTCAGCCATATATGCACACGTGGAACCAAGGGCGCTTACAGACCAACCGTTGGAAAAAGCCTAGAACAACCATTTGGTAGGCATCTTGCCTCGCCCGTCCTTGCGTGCACGGGGCGCCGTGGGTCGCATACCCTCGTCTCCAAGACTCGATTGGAAAATCGAACCTTGCGAGGGTTCGTTCGCCCGCAGCCCCTCACCGTTGAGTGTTGTTTGCCAGAGGGTGCGCAGCGCGGAGCTCCACTCTCCCACAGCTCGCAGCCGCTCCACGTCACTCGCACTCTCCACTACCACCGTCCCATTATCCTGGTCGATCTTGGCGTTGAGCTTTTTGTCCAGGATGAGGAAACTGAGAATGTCCAGCACCTCGGGCACAGAGACCTTGATGTGTTTGGAGATAAATTGCAGCGAAAACCGCGTGTAAGGCGCAATCAATTTGAGGACTGCCTTGGTGCGCATGTTGCGGCTCACCTCGTCGATGTTCTCCGCAATGAAGGGATCGGCCAGGACGTCGGGATTTTTGCTCAGCACGTCCTCGTATGCATGGATGTCGTCTCTTTGGAAGGCGTCCACCAGATCGGTCATTGCGGAAATCCGGGGGTCATTCTTGTACGGTTTAGTCTCTTGAGAATCGAACGGGTTGATGTCGGACTTCATCAGCATAGTCGTCAAGACAAGGTATTTGAGAACCTGGATTCGTTGCATGGAACCCGCCTCGTCGTAGTTCCGGAACGACTCGAAAAAGTCACTTTGTGCCTCCTTCCAGTTTTCTTCGCTCATGTGCATCTTGCCTCCGCATTCACGGATAATGCCCATGATCTTGGGATGGGGCACGGCCGACCGCACTCGGAGCGCGCGCTCGTACAAGGCCTTTAGTCGTTTGTTATTCTTCGTCTCCGAGGACATCTGGATCTCCAGCGCGTAGAGCTCGAGCAGGTATGTTCCTTTGCTGGTGTCATCCGACCCGTCCTCTCGTTGGCACGCACGGTGTAATTCCCGCATCTTCTTAGCCAGCTGTCCGTATTGCTTGCGCTCCAGCCACAGACGAGCCAGTTTAATATTTGTCTTCAGCCAAAGCCGCTCGTTGTTTGTGTTTTGGAACGATTCGAGGGTCAACGAGTAAAACTCCTCCATGCATTGATACGCCTCTGCATTATCGGATCCTTTCTCGATAAAGTCGAGCATATTGTTGATCGATTTCTCCGAGTAGTTTCGTGTAACAGCGGATTTGACGTATGTGAGCAGTTCCCGGTAGTGTGCGACGGTCTAAAAGATGGAGTCAGTATTATACAGCTAGATCAGCGAGATGAGCTTACATCGCTGTATCGCCCGAGCTTGAATTCCAGCTTGATAGCCTGCTTAAGACCTTTGAATCCCCTATATCCCATAGTTAGCATTGTCGCGATCAGCCCAGAAGCAACAATTACCAGTCGCCTTTGTCTTGTTCCATGGGCGCTATGCCTAGGAACTCGTCGACTGCCTCTTCTGGGTTGTCGACCTTGATTTGCTTGGCATTGTAGTATTTATTCTCAATTCCGATATCACCGGAATCGTCGTCGTCGGCGTCTTCATATTCAAAGTCATAACTGTGATTCCGGTCAGCTAGTCTGGTAGGTGAAGTAAACAAGGGACCGTACTCCTCATCCGCAGAGTCCTGCATAAAATCATCATCGTCTGACATCTTGGGCGTGTAATAGTTTGAAAACAGCAGAAGCGTGGTTAGGATAGAGAGGACAAAGTGGTGGGGTTGGAGTGTTGGAGAAGCTCGGTCGGATAACAGCTGCGAGCTTCCGCCTTGACTATCGTGAGGAGAGCACAGTGAGCACTGACTTGGAATTGTATTCACATTGTGCATTGACAGTATACGAACAATGTATTCAGTGTGTTTGAATAATGATTTTGTTCAATAGGTCTATGCTCATTCAATGCTAAGCTTGAATAGTTTGTTTCTTATTGTTCTACTCCGTCGAATCAGCCTATCTACGGAGTACCTACTGGTGGTTCAAGTGCCAAACATACATACACGAACTATTCCAAGCATACGAGGCGTGGCTGATAACTCAGGCTATTTACAGCAAAAAGGAAATTAAGAGTTCCACCTAGATAGTTGTATTTGACCGTCAGGGGCTTGGTATGTGATTTGTAGTCCTAATAGGCTCTCTACATGTTGAAAACGAATTGAATGTGAGCTTTAACATAGTAGGAATAGGTCCAAGCCAGACTTGTTGAAAAAAGCAAGAGACCCTAAGCTGTATACAACTTGGTAGTCTTTTAGGTCGATCCCTTCTAGAAGGTAGGAGTATAACGCTCAAGATCTAAAACACCCAGGAACATGCGCAAAGAACCCATACAATAGTTATAGTATGAAACAGTTATAAAAAGATCCATTTGACAGTCAAATCTCAAATCTCAAAATAAAAAATAAACCTCGGTGGACCAGAAGGGGGCTGATGCCATTCGCCGATCCCTCAGCCTTCAGCTCGATGTCATTGACTTAGCCAGTCCTGGAATCTTCCCCCGACAACAACCTCTCTCTTCTACTGTCACCTAATTCTCCCAACTCTCACACGCGTACCACCTCACGCACCAAACGCATAATACGCGGACATACTGTCCCATTACCCCCTCATCTCCTTACTTGGGAGTCTCCTGAATCACTCGGCGCCATGCAGCTGTGCGGCCGGCAGAAGGTGGTCCAGCGCAAGATGGTGCTGCTGTTAGTTTTGATCGGAATTTCCCCGCTAATTATTGGCGACTGGTCTGACATTATTCCAGAGGCGATGGTGCCTGCGGCAAGACATCGGCGCTGAATGTGTTTACTCGTGGGTGCGCAATCTCCCCCTCACCCGTCCCCGATGATGACAGCAATGCTAACGGACTTTGACAATTAGCTTTTTCCCGACGGTCTAGTAAGAAATCCTACTTCTTCGGAGCATATTTCAAGTGCAGGTTACTGATTCTGGTTATTGTCTGTGCTCAGCGAGCCTACAGTCTTCGGTATGCGCGCATTCCCCCGGAGTTGAATCTCCTGAACCTGCAGTGCTAACCTCGGAGGAATATAGAAAACTACGTCCATGGTACATAATCACCTCACTCTACTCCTCTGACCACGATCCCAGAAACTCACATGCCCTAGATATCTTCGTCGACAACATACATGTGGAGCTCTCGCTATGGGATACCGCCGGCCAAGAGGAGTTCGACCGACTGCGTGCGCTGTCCTACGAGGACACACACGTGCTCATGCTCTGCTTCAGCGTACGACAATCCCTCCCTGTACATCCCCGCATAGAACCTAACATGTTCCGATAACTAGGTCGACAGCCCTGACTCCTTCGAGAACGTGGCGTCGAAGTGGATGGCCGAGATCAACGAGAACTGCCCGGGCGTCCCCGTGGTCCTGACCGCACTCAAGTGCGATCTGCGCAAGGACGAGGACATGAACGACAACCCCAATACCATCAGTTTCGACCAGGGCCTCGCGAAGGCAAAGGAGATTGGCGCTGTGAAATACCTGGGTGAGTGCTCTTCGATCCATGTATATCCGATCCCCGGCTCACATTCTTTCTAGAGTGCTCTGCGGTCCAGAATCGCGGTATCAGAGAGAGCTTCTACGAGGCTGCCAAGGTTGCTCTTGCTGTTAACGCAGGCAGTGGCTCGTCCTCTGGCTCGTCTTGTGTCATTCTGTGAGGTGATGCATTGCGGTCTGTTTTTGATACACATGGTATCGCTCTATGTCTGCCATATTGGCCTTCGTTTATTTGCTGGATATCTATCCTGGAAAGGCCTATTTCTTCGCCATCTGCTTTTTTTTCTTGTTTCTCACCACGTTTCTCCGTCTCTCCCGGTTGGGTTTGTTGATTCCCCCATGCATTAGGTGTTCTGAGCTTGCTTTCGACTTTTTTTTCTTCTTCTCCGGGCAGACTATGTCTGCTCCATTCAGACCGCATAGATATTGGTCTATGTTGATTGCATGATTGCATAGCTCTGGATCTCCCTGTTCCGAGCATTTCAGCGAGGTGGTTTTTTGGCTCTTAATTACGATACACAAATGCAATTTTTCTTAGATTTTGCAGACTTGGTACTTTGTTTCAATATTTTCTACAGCCGAGCTATCAAACAGCATCGCACGCCCAAGCAACAGAAACATAGCCCTATACTAGACGGGTATCGTTCATCAAATCCTCCTCCGTAACCCTATAAACCTCATCAATCCCCTCCCCCAGCGAATTCCCAGCAAAATCCGCATTAACCCGCCCAACAAACTTCTCCACAAACGCATCAGCAACATCCCCAATCTCCAACCCCGAAACCCCCACACCCTGCAGACTCGTCGCCTCCCTGCCCTCCAGCCCACAAGCGACAATCTGCTTAAAGAACCACATCGGCTCATCGGTAACATTCAGCCCAACCCCAAAGCTGCTAATATTGCGACGCAGATGCACCCCCACAGCCGTGATCTTCCTCGGCTGCGAATCCGATTCAGATCCCGATCCCGATCCCAGCCCAGGCTTCACCCACACGCCCGGGTCTTCCGTCGTAAACCCATCCACCCCGTAGCTTTTCAGTAGGTCGATGACGCTGTTCTCTAACACACGGATGTGGCATCGCGGCGTGAGGCCCAGTCGCTTGAGGTCCAGGATCGTGTATGCGACCATCTGGCCCGGCCCGTGGTAGGTTGTCTGTCCGCCGCGGAGGGTCGGGTGGTACTCTGCCTTTGCGGGATGCGTGCCGTGCGGGACGAAGAGGGAGCGGATGGGTTCTAGCGGTGCGGGGAGGGAGAAGTTTGGGTCTGTTGGGGAGGGCGGGCGTGTGTTTGAGGGTGGGAGGTCGCGGCGGCCGGTCGTGTAGACGGGGTTTGGGGTGAAGGTGATGATTGTTGGGTCTGGGGGCGGGGGTGGGGTTTTGGATAGGGTGGAGCTTGGGTTGCTCAGCTCTTGGGAGGATATTGAGCCTGGGGAGGTGAGCTTTTTGTGTGCGAGGAGCCGGGTTGTGAGGGCTTGTTGGAGGTGCGAGACGCGGCTGAAGGGCGTTGTGTGGGGGAGGTGGAGGTGTGCGAGTCTCATTTTGGGGTTTTGATGGTGAGATATGGTGAGGTTTTCGGTATATAAGGATCGGATTTCTCAGCGCATTGTAGGTTGGAGAAGAGTTTGCGTTTTCCACGGAGTACGAGGCCGGTTGTTGCGGAGAAGCTGTGAGCTCGCTCCGATAAGGTTTGATAAGTGCACATGCCAATGGCCTCTATATTCTCTACTATTTCATATCGACAGCTGTTTGTGTTGATATGCCTCCTCTAACATGCGAGCCCAAGCCAATTGTTAAGCTGACAATTTTAGACCAATCAGCGCAAAGGGAATCATACATTGGCGTAGAGTGGTCTAAATCTAACAGCCAAATGGTACAGTTTGGCGGGGAATAGTACTAATGCGGTAGGATTCATAAGTCCATTGCTATACACTAATTCATTCATCCAATGGAAATTAAAGTCCAAACTATGGAGATGCCACGCCATTGACCAGCTCAGAGTTTTGCTCAGCAGGAAGCAGAGCCCAGTCGCGCACGCCACCCTTCCAGTCCGCAATGCGACCCTCGGTGACTCTTACAGTAACGAGTCGCACATCGGTGTCAATGGAAACGCTAGGCCGTCTCGCGTTGGGATCCTGTTGCTGCTGCTGCTGGCCGAAGAGATTGATCTCCTCCTCCTCGAAAGTATTATTCTCCAAATGACGAGCCTTACACCACGCTTCCTCCTCCGAGCCGGGCTCTAAGAACCGCGCCTCGCCCGTAATGGTAGTCGAGATGCTGGACAGCGCGCTAGTGTTCAGGTTGAGCAGCAGGCTGGCAAGGGAGGAGCGGGTAGCGGCGGGTGGTGGAGAGCCGTCGCGGTCACCTTGCGTCGGGGCCCGGGTGGGTGGGCGATGCGACACCCAGTCGTGGACCAGCAGTGAGACTCGCGGATTGGACAGCAAGTGGTTTGTTTTCCGCGATGCGGGGTTTGTGGTCATGATGATGGTGGGGTGGGGGTCGTATGGGGTCGAGGGGAGATAGGTGTAGGACATCAGTGAGATGTGGGGTGTTTTATCATCACATGTTGCCAGGTGCAGCTTGATTGGGCGATATGAGGTTAGCTTGGTGGGTTGGTTATATGTTTAACGGTGTTATACTTACGAAGCGGGAGTTCTTAAGGCACGAGACGACCTCGGATGGCAACGAGGTAGCGACATGGGGATGAGTGGTGGTGGCAGATGCCTCGTAAGACAGCGGGGGGTTGAGTGATTCGGCCATGTTAGAGATTTGAGAACCAAAAACGGTAATCGTGAAGGTAGAGCCTCGGGAGAAGATCGAGATCTGCCCACCGGGCGGTGTGCTTAGGCACTGTTTGGCCAACAACGTCATCACTTCACGCCTGTGGATTTCCAACTTCCAGGCAGCTTGCAGGTTACGCTCCGATTTACGGATATTGGTTATTCTGTGCTTATTATTGGGCACAGCAGAGAGCACTAGGCAAGTGTACACAGAGCAGTATACAATCAGTGTACAACATACACTGATTAGGTGTGCAATAGCGTGGAGACACTAGATAACGTCATAGCGGCAGATATATTGGATCTTATTGTTATATGATATTACGCTCGAGTACAAGAAAACGACTGTCCACAGCTCTGTAATACTCATAATAAGTGGCGATGTGCGGAGTATGAGTACGCTATCCATGTACAGATCCCTGCAGAAGTCCAATAGTATCGAGTACATCTCGCCGATGTCATCATTACCCACATTTAGCGCGAGATCAGCTGTAAACCGAGCCAAGTGGTACCAACGCCCCTCGTCACAATTACTCCCCTACCGAAAACTTGGGGAAGCTCCCTCCCCGCACATAAGCTGCAACCATTTGAAGTCAGCGACTCAACAGCATTGCGATTGACTCGGGGTGTTTCACACTGTAATCAATTCGCAACTGGGGCAGGTTAATTCTATAGATATTCAGCTAATATTCCCTGGCTTTCATTACTGGTACTGGACATTCCCATACTCTCCGATCCGAAAGGTACTCCGTACACATCCACCCGATCATCGCCCCCTTCTTCAACTCCTCTCCCTGTAACTCCAGCCTAATCCCTGCACTTACCTCTCCACTCTTCTATCTCCCCCCTCTTTACTTTGTTTCTCCATATCTCCCACCCTAAACCTCTTCTCCCAGCTCCCTTGATCCTATATTGTACCTAGCTTATTGCCAACGTCGGATTCATTGTCAAGCTCTCTTCTGTTGTTCTTTCCACATACCATCATGTTGGCTCCACGCGCAGCCCGCTCAGCGCGATCCGTGACTTCCCTCTTGCGACCCTTCAGCTCGTCAGCTGTGGCCTATCGTTCTCCCTCTATTCGAGATATTACAGCCCAGTCGACTGAGGAGTACCTCAGACGGCAGAAGGAGTTCCGCGAGAACTTAGAACAGGCTCGTTTGAGAAGAGAAAAGCAAGAGAGTCAGTCTGTCAATGCTTCTGCTTCTGCTTCTTCCCCCCTCCGTGAGTACGCTCCCACTGCTCCGCAAGTGAGCAATGCGAGCAGTCAAGACAGTATCCGCCCTTTCGATGCTGCCACGCCACTTGATCACAAAGGCCTAGGCTCACTCTCAACGCACCGCTATCTAGGGGATGACCAGCACCAAGATGGTCTGGCCAAACGTGGCCCTTTGTCCTCGCTCATCTACGGCACCAAGGAGGGCCAGCATTTTGATAAGGATATGGAACGCTCCTTCTCAGAGGTCCTAGCCCGCGGCAAATACGTTCATTCTATCGTGATGCACGACGTGAAGCCCGACAAGGTCGATGAATATGTGGATCTGGTGGGCCAGTGGTACCCTCGCATGGCGCGTACCGAGGAGAACCGTGTCAACCTGGTGGGCAGCTGGCGGACGCAAGTGGGCGACAATGATACCTTTGGTAAATCACGATCAAATAACCCAACCATTCTGTGCGCTGACTCTTTCCTTGCTTAATTAGTCCACATCTGGGAATACCAACGCTACGAAGGCTACCACGACTCTCTTCACAGCATCTCGGAACACCCAGAGTTCCGCGAATTTGATGGCAAACTCAAGAGCCTGATTAAGAGCAAGAAGACTTCATTGATGCAGGAGTTCTCGTTCTGGCCCACGAGCCCGCCTCGCCGCCTCGGTGGACTGTTTGAGCTTCGGTCGTATACACTGCACCCGGGCAATCTTCTGGAGTGGGAGACACACTGGCGCCGTGGCCTGAAAGCCCGTCGCGAAGTGATGGAAGGTGTAGGCGCATGGTTCGTGCAAATCGGCGAATTAAACACGGTGCACCACCTGTGGCAGTTTGCCAATTTGGAGGAGCGCAAGATCTGCCGCGAGCAGTCGTGGAGCGTCCAAGGCTGGGCCGAAACGGTTCACAAGACTGTTCCCTTGATCCAGACCATGAAGAGTCGGATTCTTGTTCCTATGCCCTGGAGCCCTGTCGGCTAAATTGAGAAAGCTGAAACGTTTCCTTTGGCTTATTCCTTGGATATTGGCGTCCAGGGAATCTTCATTGTTTGAATGAGCCGAAATTTGCGAGGTGTATTTCCCGAGATTGGTCTTACCTCATACCCTTATTTATCTACTGTCGGGATGCATGTGTATAGGGAACTAGGCCCTTTGCATCCAATTCTGTATTGTGACCTAGGCATTAAGCGTCAAATCCATTAGTCAAGCATCAAACCTCTTTCTTACCTATTAGTTAGACCCCTTTCTCCCCGTATTATTTGAGCACGGATCTCACTCTCAGTCCTAAGCAAAGGCTCTCGGATAACCCCACTTTTTGTTACTGTCAACTTGAGGCCTTTCATTGGCAACGCTTGGGACTCGTAGGCAGATACGTTGGTTGAATATCGACCTACACGTCGATTCTGAGCCGACAAGAACCGAGGGAATAAGTTTGTAGTCAAATCCAGCGTATATCCATCTCGAAACTAATTTAAGACCTCGTCACTTCTCTCCGCCGGCAGAAAAAAAAAGTCAACAAAATACCCAAGTGGCCTCTTTCTCTCTTCAACGCCGATCTTTAATATCAAGCCTCCATAGACTCCTGTCTACGGCTGTTCCTCCCTAACGGAGACGTTTTTTTCTTCCTTTCTTCATCCTCTCTTTCTTCCCTTTGTTTCCAGTACCCTTTCCCGGCGATACCTTCTCCGATTTCCTTCATTATCACCTCTCGGCCCTAAACGTGCGTCTACGACTCGCAGAATTGCCTGAACAGCACGTATTGGCAGGCACCGACAACTCCACCAAATATATGCCTCGAGGTCCGAACCGAGTACCCAGAAAATAGATATCCGCGCGTTCACCGACGCGCAAGACAACCGAAACAATGGTGTACATCCGGCAACATGAATTGGCGAATCTGAAGAACTACAAATATGCTGGAGTCGACCACTCGCCTGTCAGCCGGTTTGTTCTCAAGCCGTTTTACAACAAATTCGTGATTCCTTGCTTCCCAATGGGCATGGCGTGAGTATTTCCCTCCCCTTACTTTTCCCCGGACTATGCATGCATGGGTTATACATTCTCTGGTGGCCTTTTCTGAATACCCGGACGAACTATACGCAACGCAACATGGAACATGGCTGACTTGATTCTTCTTTTTGCGCGTCCACAGACCCAATGCCGTAAGTCTTGCCCATGAGACACTGTTACAATTGCCACGTATAAGAAATATCCTAATCTCGCTCGCTTCGGTAGATCACCCTCACCGGCTTCATGTTCGTGGTAATTAATTTCGTCACCGTCATGTGGTACAACCCGAACTTGGATACGGACTGCCCGCCCTGGGTCTATGCCAGTTGTGCGATTGGCTTGTTCCTGTACCAGACTTTCGATGCCGTAGATGGCATGCAGGCGTATGTCTACACTTTTCCTGAGACAGTTGAGGGTGCTTTAGATACTGACTGCGTTTAGACGGAGAACCCGACAGAGTGGCCCGTTAGGCGAACTCTTCGATCACAGTGAGTTACTGAAGATAGTATAAAACGCTGGAGTTCATGGATTGCTGATTATTTGTTTCTACGTTACTAGGCGTCGATGCATGCAACACCGGTCTCAGCGTCTTGGTCTTCGCTTCGGCAATGAACATGGGCCAGTCCTGGATGACCTTCATCGCTCTATTCGGATGTAAGCCCAGCCCTCCCCTGCCCTTCCACGCATAAATAGTCTCTGACAATCGTAGCAACCATCACCTTCTATGTTCAGACATGGGATGAATACTACACGCAAATCCTCACCTTGGGCGTGATCTCCGGCCCCGTCGAGGGAATCCTCACTCTTTGCACCGTCTACCTATTCACCGCTTACATGGGTGGCGGTAGTTTCTGGCACCAGTCCATGCTGGAGACCATCGGCGTGCCGAAACCTAGCTTCCTCTCAAGCCAGGTGTACAACATGCCCTTCACACAATGGTATCTTGTGTATGGCTCCGTTGTGCTCTGCTTCGCCATCGGCTCGAGTATCATGCACGTCATGAAGGTGCGTCGCGAGCGAGGCCAGGATCCCTTCACACCGCTGTACGGCCTCCTGCCCTTGGTAGCCATCTGGAGTCCCATTTTCGCCTACCTATACCTGCATCCGATGATTTTGGAGAACTACACCATCCCCTTCGGGTTGTTTGTGAGTCTCGTCAATGCCTACTCTGTTGGCCGCATTATCATCGGCCACCTCACTCAGACGAGTTTCCCCTACCAAAACGTCCTGCTGTACCCGCTCGCTCTGGGTGTTTTGGACAGCGCGGGTGCGCTGTTCGGCTTGTGGTCCGCCCCTGTGCTTGGGTATGGTGTTGGGCAGGTGGCATTCGTGTTCGGGTTATTGGGACTGGCTGTCGGTATATACGGTAGCTTCGTGGTATGTTTCCTTCATGTTTCCCCTGCGCGCGACAAGTTGCTGATCTTGATCTTCTTCCAGTTCGATATCATCACCACGATATGCGACTATGTCGATATCTGGTGCCTCACGATCAAGTACCCCTTCGTCGAGGAGACCGAGCGCAAGACCGGTTTGTCGAAGAAGACCAAATAAAGGGATGTGGCGCGATTGGTGGCGCAGTCGTGAGTGTTTCATGGGCTTGTGGGGAATGGCAGTTCAGTCTCTTTCGCCACAGGCGAAACAGCTCAATTGAGGAGGAGTCGGGTATCCGGATTGAAGAGCGCGTTGGACAAATGATGCCTGGCTAATGACTTTTCCAGTACATACTTTAGTTTCCCTTCGGCACATAGAAGTAGCTTGGAGTGGCGTTATAGCGATAGAATATGAGAGTTGTAATATTGCCGTTCGTTTCGAGATTGTTGTAGAAGAAAGTCGAAGCACCTGACTGCCTGCCGCAGCGAGTCCATGTCTCCACTCGAACCAGCGATTGCGCGCGTGCTTACCTCAGTAGCTTACCTCATCAGCCTTTCATTGGTGGAAAGTTCGCCGCCTTCCCGAATAAGGACAAGCGAGGGCACAAAGCGGCACAAAGCCCTACCTCCACCCAAACCGGTCCAAATCCCTCCAGACTTCTCTTAGAAGACCACCTCATCCGCATCACACAAGGCCATCGCCATCAGCGCCATTTAATCAACTATCTCGCTGATCGACTTTCACTCGTCAAGATGGTAAGCCCATTTTCGCCCTTTTCCGCTCGGTCCCTGTTCGATGCGATACACACGGACATGGAAGACCCATACGGATTGTCGATTCGAAAAATTCAACGTCCACCGACGCTAACATGTTGTCCTCGATAGGTTCTCGCGGTCGATCTCCTCAACCCCACCCCCCAGGCCGAGGCCCGTAAGCACAAGCTTAAGGTATGAACCAACCGACCCCCGAAAGAAACACGAAAGAAGAAGTGAAAATATCAACCCGACGAGGGGCGAAACCTGGATATTCGACCTGGACCTGGACCTCCGATGCTCACCATGGAGCAAATGGGAAAGGCACCGAACGACAGGATGATATGGAATTCTTCTGGGAAATGGAAATGGAAATCAAATGTTGGATGAACAATGATGGCTGATTATTGAACTTCTCTCGCCTACAGACCCTTGTGCCCTCGCCCCGCTCCTTCTTCATGGACGTCAAGTGCCCCGGTTGCTTCACCATCACTACCGTCTTCTCCCACGCCCAGACCGTCGTCATCTGCGCCGGCTGCTCGACCGTCCTCTGCCAGCCCACAGGTGGTAAGGCCCGTCTGACCGAGGGTTGCTCTTTCCGCCGCAAGTAAACGAGAAACGAATGAAAAACTTTTTTTTCTTGTTATGTTCCGGTTGAAACGTCAAAGAGAGAATTAGCATGGAGAGAAATTAGGATGAAAATACCAAGACCCGGGGTTGACCTCTTACCTTTTTTTTGATCGTCTCGGCTTCGGTTTTCGGTGTTTCGGGAAGAGAGTTGCTATTCTGGCCCAGTTCCATATAC
Source organism: Penicillium psychrosexuale (assembly GCF_028828465.1). Taxonomy (NCBI): domain Eukaryota; kingdom Fungi; phylum Ascomycota; class Eurotiomycetes; order Eurotiales; family Aspergillaceae; genus Penicillium; species Penicillium psychrosexuale. The sequence goes on from NW_026643187.1 coordinate 4,959,424, forward strand.
TGGGCTTTCTCTCTTTCTCTCTTCCTACCGGGCTTCAAAATGTCACATACCAAACAACCTTTTTTTCAATATCACCCTTCCCCTACCGAACCACACGGACATTTTTCTTAACTGTTTTTTCGACTGGTGTTGGGTTGTGAGGGGATGCGATTTGCATATGATGTGATATGGCTCTTTTTCCATATTATATCAGTGTACTGGATCCCCTCTTGAAGAAGACAAAATTTGAATGTGGCCTTTTGGGCTCATTTCTCATCCTATTTCCACCCATTGCTTGTTCTTTCTTTTGCATTTCACGGTGATGATTAAAATCTCAGCGTTGAATTCTTGTTTTCTTTGCGCGTTATGACAGATAGAAGATGGAGTGCCCCGACCCTGTCAATGACCCCCACAAAAGATTCAAAAAAAAAAGCAACTAGCATTCTGCTAAGGGAGTTCCGGATATCTGGCACAAAAAAGGCACCTTGCTTGACTTTGTGCTCTGTTTTATGTTTTGATTTTCTGCTTTCTTGTGCTTGGTGTATTAAATGTATCTGCGACTACTGTATATCGGGTTCTACACCTCTATATCATGAGTTGTACCTCACATGGCTGCCAGTTGTAGATGTATAACCGTAGCTCGACACTGTCAAGCACTGTATACCGTTGGACGGAGTAGTTGTACCATAAGATATCCAATATCCTCTATGCCGAGAGTCTAAGATTACCTGGGGAACTCGATTGTCCTAAACAAGAGTTGCAATACAGATATAAGCTGTATCCTCCTAAGGATGTAGTTATCATTACCCCTCAGGATGACTGCGGGTCCCGGTGTTCCCCACCTCGCGCACTGCGCTTGTCTGCTTTGGTGTAGGTTTCAAAGTGACGAGACAAATTTATATTCTTTGTTATCTTGTCTGATACTCTATCTTGTTAACCTTTGTAGAATGTATACCACCTCAGGGATATATATGTTATGGGTGGGAATCCCTGTCAAGAATTGCCTGCGAATAGTTTGATGTCTCGAGAAGCGACTCGGGAAAAGATATAAACACTCATTTACATATATATTGCTATTAAAGAACTACAGACGAAACCCGAAATTGCACTACAAGGAATTGACATAATGCCCTGAAGCCAATGTCGCTCCTTCCTCTGTGACAGATGTAAATAAAGAAGGCAAACAATGTAAACTGGAAGGTGCGATGTGACATTGACATTGACATTGACAAGGAAGGTGCGAAGGAGGGTGTCGCCCTTGAGGAAGGCACCGTTTGTTGAGGGTATAAAAGGGCCCCTCCCCCCATTTCTCTTCTTCCTTTCTTCTTCTCTCCTCCCCATCCCTCTGACCACCATCTCACCGTAGCCCCCCGAGACAGCGTGACAGAGAGACCCGTAGCACATGCTGCTTCGCCTACCACAGGGATCATAACATTACCATTGTTATGAGGTCCATGTAGGTCTGCATCAGATATCAAACCGAGCGTTCTCGTGGATGTTCCTGAAGTCGTGGCTCTCATTGCCATTTGACAAGTCCCACGGAATACATGTAGATAGCCATAGCCGAGTTGAACTCCTAGACTTGATCTCCCCACGTATTCCAATGTCTTGTTTGTATCACAGAATCGTTCGCGCTGAGGTCCTCGCAGATCGTTCTAACACGACGGATCCCTCCCAAACGCGTAAACCGAAGGCACCCTCTTCTCCTCTGTGCATATTAGAAGAAAAATACCAAAACTTGAAGGATCAAAAGAAACTGAGCCCCTAGTTTCAATCAAGGTTGTATGTACATATGGATATGTCATGATACGTTTCTGTTTGTGTACTTTGTGTACAAGAAGCCCCTGGACAAGAGTTGCCAGTAACGAAGAGAAGATAGAAACTCAAGCAGAGTAAAGCCCAGCCTAGCTCGTCTTGATCTTCCCATCCCCTTGGATGGATATGTAGAAATAAATAAAAGACTAAGCTTTGAACTCTTACTGAATCAAAATGAGCGCCTTGGCCTTGATCTCGGGGCCGAAATCAACAGGGTTGGAGGGGTCGCCGCCGGTCAGCATGGCCAGCTTTCCAGTAGTGTCATTGATAAGCGTATTAGCAAACATATTGCGGCCATCGATCTCGTCTACGGCTACCTTGGCAGCGTTGTCGCCGGCAGCGTACTTGGCAGCGTCGACAGCCTTCAGCTGGTTGTGGCTGTTGCGAACAAAGTCGTACAAGAAGTAGATTGTTGGGTGCCGGTTAGGGGGATTGCACTGAGGGTGGGCTTCAAAGGCACTGTTTCAACTTGTTAGCAACATACTACTATATTTCTGCGTGGTGGGGTTGTAGGGGGGAACATGCTCAAGTAGAGCCTGCATCTTGGCATTCATGTCTTGAATGTTGATAGTATCAGACATGATGGCAGGTTGTATATGGTATTTGTCAGAATGGAAGGTAGAATTGAGACCTGAATCGGATGTTTGCTGATGTGACGAAGCTGTTTACATTTGGAATTTCCTAAATAGGACCCCCGCACTCCGCCTTCCTCTTCCTTATCTCTTATCGGGCTTACATCGGAGAAAAAGCGTCCTTTTCTTCCAAGGTTCTACTCTTTCCTCTTCCAATGTATAAAGCATCCCTCTGCTCCCAGCCTTCAAAATCCCTCCTACTCAAACCTACCCAAACCCGCCTCCTAGAAACAATGGCCCCCACCACCCCAACCCCAACCACAACGCGGAAACCGCTCAAACTGCTAATGCTCCACGGCTACACGCAGTCCGGCAGCATCTTCAACTTCCGCAGCCGCGCTCTGGTAAAACACCTCCAAAAGTCCCTGCCCCTCTACGAAGTCTCCGCCGCATACCCAACAGGCCCGATCCGCCTCCAGCCCAGTGAGATCCCAGGCTACGAGCCCTCCCCAGAAGTCAACCCAGACGACGAAATCGAAGCCTACGGCTGGTGGCGGCACTCCACCAGCGCGATACCGCCGCTATACGCCGGCATCGAAGAAGGGTTCGCGACTGTAGCGCGCACACTGAAAGAAGAGGGCCCCTTCGACGGCGTGATCGGGTTTTCGCAGGGCGCGGCGCTGGCCGCCATGGTCGCCTCGCTGCTGGAGCCCGGCCGGAAGGAATCGTTCGAGCACTTTTCTAAGATAAGCGATGAGGGGGGCGCGGGCATGGATTTCCCCGCGTCGTTCGCGGAGGACGGGTTCCAGCATCCGCCGCTTAAGTTTGCGATTTCTTACTGTGGGTTTAGGGCGCCTGGGGCTCGGTACAGGGCTTTCTATGAGCCGGCGATTCAGACGCCTGTGTTGCATGTGCTTGGGTCTTTGGATGCGATTGTTGAGGAGGTGAGGAGTCGGGGTTTGGTTGAGGCTTGTGCTGGTGATCCGGACAAGAATGGGTTGGTTGTTTTCCATCCTGGTGGTCACTTCTTGCCGAGTAAGCGGCCGTATCTTGATGCTGCTCTGACTTTTATTCGGGATGAAATGGATGGTAATGGCGTCTTCTCGAAGAAGAATGAGGCCAAGGAGGTGGAAGAGGATGTGAATGACATGGATTTGCCATTTTGAGGACGAAGGCTGTACATATAGACGGAGCTAGATTTAGATTTTTTAGACCATGCTTACATGTAGCACATATACACCCCTACCCTAAGAATAAAGACTTGATGATTGGTACTGTCATGAGACTGAAATTTGTTGTGTATGGGTCATATAAAGGTCAATGCTGCGACTTCACTACTCATGGGTCTACCGGCGAATTATTTTACACGCGGTGGCAGCAATCCCCGCGCCCAAGTCCTCCACATTCATCTCAAACAACTTAATGCGCCTTGCCCATGTCACTGCGAGTGGGCTGAATACGGGCCATCATCTCCTCCTTGGTGATCAGATGATCGATCCGCTCGAGCAGACCCAGCAGATTCTTCATGTCGCTGCTCCACTCGTTCAGAACGTCATCGGCATCCCGGGGTTTGGCAAAGTTGACCAACCGCGCGGGTCGGTCGATCTTAGCGTAGATGGTCTTCGATGTGACCAAATCACTAATGTACTTCTCCGTCTCTTCCTCGGTCAGATCCAAAAGCTGGGTCAGACGGCCCATTTGAATGCGAGTGTAGTACTTGGCCACTACACGGACATTGTGCTCAATGACACGCTTCCGCAGGTCTTGCCACCTCTGGTTTGCTTGGTTCTCCGTAGACTGCTTTGGCTCGGCGTCGAACACGTCTGTGCTGCATAGATGGGGGCCGAACTGCTCAGCGACCATAGGCCAGCGCATCAGCTCGGGGATGGTGAACAGCTTCAACAAGCGGGATTCCTCGGGGACTTGTGACAGCCGTGAGTCTTGCTTGATGCGGTGCAAGAGGTCGGATTGTTCATTATCATAGGGAGACAGGACGACGTAGTACACAATGCGGGCGAGTGACTATAGTTGGGTTAGTGGCAACCTAAATTTGAGACAGGTAAGTTTACTTACGGCACGCAGCTGCTCTGGGTTGTTCTCGACTGCTTCCGTGTCCAGGACTTCCCGGTAGTTCTTGCAAACCTCGAGATATTTGCTATCATGGTTGGCCAAGATAATCTGCTGTTCGAAGTAACGAAGCTTGAGATCTGTGACGTCGTCATCCACCTCTATGGGTGCCTCATCAGGCCCACGGGTCTTCTCTCGCTCCTCTGCCTCCTTCTTGAGCGTCTCGATCTGCTCAGCCGACCTCTTCGGCTTGCGGTTGAAGTACCGCTTGTTGATCTTGCGGCTGAGAATCTGAGCCTGGGTCCAGTCTCCGCGCTCAATGCACAAAGAGACCTGCTCCAGAATGAATTCTGTCTTTTCCCGTCTCGTCATTGACCCAAATGTCTCCACCTGCAACTCACACAGGATGTCTGCTGCCGAAGTGAGATCACCTTGGGTCTTCTTGATATTTGAAAGTATGCGGGTAACGCGGGCACGCTCTACTTCAACAAAGATCTTTGCGAGAATTAGCACCACTTCGGTCAAGATCAATGGTTCTCAGCGTACCTTTCCCTCGGTCACTGTGCGCAGAGTTTCGATAACAGACAACTTGACCTCCAGGCTGGGTGTGTCATCCAGGAATGTCATCACCGTCTGCACCATCTTCGTTGTGGCCTGCTTGAGTTGGGCATGTTTCTTAGATAGGAGCAGCACTTGGTCGTTCAGAAGGTTCCAGTCGCCGGAGTTCTTGCTGATGGTGACAATGGCAATCAGGAGTCGCGATGTAGTGGCAAGATCGGATGCCTGAATAAGAGAATCTTGATTAGTTTGGGTGGAGCAGTAATGGAGTGGCACTCGGCGTCATACCTGTCTGGATTGCTTCTCCAAGCCCAGCAGCTTATCGACTGCTCCCTGGACATCGGTCTAGAATCATATACGTTAGCATCAGCTTTGATATGGATATCGTGTCCGGATGTACCTTTGCGAGATCTTCCGCCTCCGGGATGAGCTTGTCGGCATCCTTAGTGAAGTCCTTCTCGGGCTTCAGCAGGCCGGACATGATGACGAATGAGGCTGGGGGGCCGGTGAGTCAATTTAAAATATTAATAGGTTAGTTGGTAGAAAATTTCTTTGAGCAGGTTTGTTGCGCTTGACAACGTGAGATTCGCGGAATGAAAAAGGATGATAGAGATGATGCTTGTAGCTCCGGTGTTGCGCCCTTACGAGCTGGAAGCTCCGTCCCACGTGACCGAAACATCGCCTTCTACTCTGTACTTCCAGTTGTCCTCTCGTCTAGCACTTTGGAACATCCCACGAGTATATTCCAGTCTGTTATGGAAACATATGTAACTGGTCATTTAAGCCAGAGTTAACAATCTATATATTGTTCTCTCATCTATGTTCCTGTTCAACGAAGTTAAACATGCCATAGCGACCAATAGAAGAGGCTCTAAACCGAATTTTCAATACCATCTGACCAGCCGCCAGAAGCCTCTACGGCCATAAATAATAATCTTACTATAAATCGTATAAATCTACATTGTACCTGGCTGCAGCGGCATATGATTGTGCGTGGCCTTTGGATCATAGATCGTGGTGTTTTCCCGAGGTTACCCTATGCTTACTCGGGCTATACCTAGTTAGAACTAGTGTCCAATGTAGCATATCATATCCCGATCTATATCCCGACACATGTATGAGCGACAGAAGAGCGATTGGATTAAACAATGAAACAGGAGATACGCTATCACTGTTTCCATGAAGCAAGAGTTTGCCCATATTGTTCTCAAGAAGAGGTCTCGACTCGTTACATGCGACTTGACATTTATGTGCACGTTAGGCTACATACTGCGTGAGTAGTCATATCGCAGATTGTACCTTAGTTGTAGGAAGGAATATATCTGAAGAGATACCATTCTACTATTCTTTCTGATGTCCTCAATCTTATTTTGAGCCAAATGGATCAGATTTCCAAGTCCTACGTCGTCAAGAAAGATGCATATGCAGTTAAAGACCACGCACATCTCTTACTTGCGCACTCCCACTAAACTACTTTAGGTAAGTATCCCTGCACTTCCCCGGTATTCAGAGTCACGTGGTGACAAGCACGCAATTGCCTTTAACCGTTTTAGGCAATAAAGATGTATAGAAAATTTTAGAAAGAGTTGTGCGTTTGCTATATATGAGTCAATGTATAAGTTCGACCTCAAGGACCTTTTTCTGACTCTTGATCACCTTTACAAACCTTAGGGTTTCCTCTAAGACCGTCAATTGTGCCAGGATCATCCCCCACTTCGATAATCCTTATCGCCCGTTATCACCAATAGTGACAGGCCTTTTACTCAGTTTTGATATTCGTCGCTTTCTCCGCGGAAGTCTAGAAATCACTTCATTGGGTGGTCTTTTTGTTAAATACAAGCTCCAATTCTCTGGGAGCCCCGGAACTCAAGATCCTTCCGCAATTCGGTCTCCATTACCTCTCTCAAGCCGACATATCTCTTACTAGATTTATTGGCGGGGCTTGACATTTCGTTCTACTATACTTCACCATGAAGGACGCCTCATGCGATCCTAGTCCAACTGCGCCATTTATGGTTGCGTGGAATACCGACTCACAAGTCCACTTGATTGTCGGTTCAAATCCTCTTGCCGCCGCTCGATGTGCGAGGAGCCTCGAGGTCGGCGCAAAGCCGATCATCATTGCGCCGGAGACCGATGACATGCATTTCACTCTATCTGAACATATTGCCAATGGCTCTGCCCAGTGGGTTCGTCATGGATTCCAAGACGAGGACTTGACAACCCTGGGCAGAGAAGAAGTTGATCACATTGTCGACTTGGTTTTTGTCACTTTGGGCAGCAACAGCTCATTAAGTATGACCTGCTTGTACAGTTCACCAACCGCTCTTACTCACATTTCCTACTAGGTCCACACATCTCGAAGCTTTGCCGGCGGCTCAGAATCCCAGTGAACGTATCAGATGCCCCCGAATTATGCTCCTTCACCCTACTTTCCACCTACTCAGACGGCCCCCTTCACATTGGAATCACTACTTCCAGCCGGGGGTGCAAGCTTGCATCCAGGCTGCGGAGGGAAATTGCTGCCTTCCTACCCCAAAATCTTGGAACGGCCATCGACAGAATTGGTGCTGTGCGGAGACGGCTGTGGGAGGAGGACAATGCCGCTGGGCTCGCAGAAAACATATTCGACAGAGAGGACGACGATAGTACAGGCCAAAAGCACACCTTCAACAACTTGGTCACAAAAGGCGATGCTGCCGCCGCAAAGACAAGAAGGATACGCTGGCTGTCCCAGATCTGTGAATACTGGCCTCTCCGAAAGCTAGTATCTATCACCGATGCCGATATGGATGCCATTCTGAAGGCCTATACATCTGGCAATGCCACCATAAATGGCACAAACGACGTCGATACCCCCTCAAAGAAGGGGAAAATCGTCCTCGCAGGCTCTGGCCCCGGTCACCCAGATTTACTCACTCGCGCCACCTACTACGCAATTCACAATGCCGACATCATCCTCGCAGACAAGCTAGTCCCCGCGCCAGTCCTGGACTTGATTCCTCGCAGAACGGAAGTCCACATCGCACGCAAATTCCCCGGCAACGCAGACCAAGCGCAGGAAGAATTCCTCATGATGGGTCTAGCAGCTTTGAAGCAGGGACGGCAAGTCCTTCGCCTGAAACAGGGAGACCCATACCTATATGGACGCGGAGCGGAAGAGTTCGAGTTTTTCAGAAAGGAGGGCTATTCCCCGGTAGTGCTACCGGGAATCACCAGCGCCATGAGTGCATCCCTCTTTGCCGATATCCCAGCAACCCACCGCGGCGTCTCCGACCAGGTCCTTGTTTGTACAGGAACCGGCAGAAAGGGAGCTGCTCCAAACCCTCCCACCTACGTACCTACTCAGACTGTGGTCTTCCTCATGGCTCTTCACCGACTTTCTGCTCTTGTGGAGTCCCTCACTACCTTCCCTGCAGAAGACGCTGGTTCGCAGTCGCGCAAACTCTGGCCCAAGGAGACACCCTGCGCGATTGTCGAACGGGCATCGTGTCCAGATCAACGTGTTATTCGCTCGACCTTGGAGCACGTGTGCTTGGCCTTTGAAGAGGCAGGATCACGGCCACCGGGGTTGCTGGTCGTTGGTGCAAGTTGCCACGTGCTGCACAATCCCCAAGGCCAGCGATGGGTGATTGAAGAGGGCTTCCATGGACTGGATGATATCCGCAACGAAGTGGCTGCGCAAGTGGACGCCGTCGCTGTGTCCGTGGACGAGAAGCAGTGATTTAAAAATTTCTTTATATATATTTCCGAGCGACGGTTGCATGTACATAGACAGCATTCAGATACCCCTAGAAACGAGATATACATGATCATTGAAAAGTATCATTATTTGAGACCAATTAGTATTTTGAAACACGTAGACTAATGTTGTATACAATGTACACCTACTTTACTCCGTATACTACGTACTAGTACTACGTGGAAGAAAAGAACAGGGTGAGGCTAAAAATAGTGGAACCCCGGCCCGGCGACGTTGATCACTCCACCTCATTCACATCTTCAATTCTAACAACCACCCTCCACCACAACCATGTCTGCCAAAACCCCAAAGCCAGTCTATTTCTCCAACGGGGAGGCTCTTCAGAGGTGATTTTCTTCCTTTTTTGCAATGACTAGAGACCCGATTTGCTGACCAGTGTGCCCACAGCCCCCCGCTCACCGTGCGACTTACCCGCTTTGTCGAGAGCATTTACTTCTTCCTCGGCCTGTACTTCACTACGCTGTTCTCGGTAGGTACCTCTTGCAGACGTGACTATACGCGACATATCTATACGCGACATATTGTTTTCACCTTTCTTCTCGTTTCAGCCTGCCTCTCTTTCATATTCCGCAACCGGATCAATCTGACCTATTCTAGCTCGACTCATACGCCGCTGCCGAGAGCTCCTCGTTCAACATCAAAAACCAGGGAAACAAGTATACTACTCGCCCTCGCTGGGGAGGTAGCACAACCTCATTCGGTGGAGGTGGTGGTGGAGGAGGTGGCGGCGGTGGTCCGGGATCTGGTCCGCGGCGCGTGGGACGTGTGGATGATGTTCGTGGACCGGAGTGCAAGAGCTGCCAATAAGCGAACAGTCAACGCGATTGAATCGCCGCTTAAATATAGCGCCGAGGAGAGAAAATAAGTTAATGGACCAAGATCTCCGGTGTCAGGGTCCTTCGTTTTGTCGTCTTTTTGGCCAGGAAGCTTGTGATATGCGACTACAATGCACTTTTGATATTCAGCGGAACCTTGTACTATGCTACAACAACCTTCGAAATACATATACTACGGGTTAATGCTCGTCTATTGAACTTGATACATCACCGGAACTTACCGAAAGTGATAGCCCAAGACACTCCTTAGCGCCACAACACCGCCTCTTCAAGGTGACATCCTGTCAACGGGTCGTCATGATGATCATAGAAGGCCCACGTGATAGCCCCTCTGTCTATGCTAGCCTTGGATAGTGTAGTAGGAGACTTGGAACACATTCCCGGAAGGAATCCCTAAACCTAGCCGGCGACGTGCTATCAGCCCAAGGCATACTACACAAACCGCTAGCATGAGCGCCATCCCATCAACAGACGCCGAATGGGCGCAAAAGATAGCCAACATGAAGGAGAAACTGCCGAAACCCTCGCTGTCCCAGCCGCCAATTCCAACACAAATCAACCGCACAATAGACCACACCCTCCAGATGAGCCCAGTGGAAGACGCACAGATCGAGAATCTGTGCAAAGAAGCCCTTAAATACGAATTCGCCGCCGTGTGCGTGCTACCCGAGCACGTCGCCCTCGCAGCAAGCCACGTCAAAGGCAGCAACACAGCGGTCGCATGCATAGTGGGCTTCCCGGAGGACGCGCACAAGACAGCCGATAAAGTACGCGACGCCAAAGAGGCCGTTGCGCAGGGCGCCACCGAGCTCGACATGGTGATCCGGTACAACCTGCTCAAAGAGGGTCAGTACACGGAGGTATACAAGGACATTCATGCGGTGCGTCAGGCCGCACCGTCGCCAATCATCCTCCAGGCGATTCTGGAGGCGTCGACGTTTGAGAGGGACCAGCTTATCGATGCGACAATCGTGTCGTGTATGGCTGGTGCGGACTTTATCAAAACTAGCACGGGCCGGGATGGCGGTACGAGTACTGAGCATGTTAAGCTTATGCACCATGCGGCGGAGATGTGTGGGTGCTCTTGCAGGATCAAGGCTAGTGGCGGTATACACAATGCTCTGACTCTGTTACGCATGCTTAAGGCTGGAGCATATCGCATTGGAACTACTGACGGGGTTAAGATCATGAAGGAGATCGATGAGGGGGAGATTCTTGAACAAGGATCAAGCCATGCGGTGGCGTGAATTTTTCCTTTTCCGAGTTTCTCGGAGTGCGTGTCTTTGACGTTATCAGGTTAATTTTTTATGTTTGGCAGTGCTATATGCTTCATGCCCAACAGGGCATCGAAAATCCTTACTGTTCTGCTTGGGACCCAATATCTCTGTATGTAGTATGTAGTTGTGAATAGATCGACCCCCTGCGCATAGACCCGACGGGAGGGACCGGCGCGAGAAACGGGAAAGGAACCTAGATGATATACACTCAAGGGTTGAGACCTTGCTAAAGCTCGATTGCCATAGAGATGCGCCCTTGGTAAACAAGAGAAGAGAAGCTTGCAGAGCTTCTGTGAGACAATTGTACCCACCCTTGCGCATCTTGCCATGAGAGCCCTGCAAGCCCTGCATTACCCCTTTGGGGTTGCCTCGCGAACACCCTGACCGAAAATGAGACCATCCCCTCCAAGGTATTTACCTCATCTTGTAGATGTGAGACCCTGTTTTCAGAACCAGCTGATTATTGAAACAGCATACGAAGTAGCTCGTAAAAAGTTGGACATAAGCCTAAGCTGCTGCCCAATGAAAAGAACACACTTAGGGTTAAGGCTCATCCATTCAAAGACATAGATGAGAACCGTCTCAAGGCGATACGAAAAAAATATTGGGTAATGAATTGCACTCATATGCATAGTCATGAACGTGGCGGACATTTTTATTATTGACCTGAAAGCTCCAAAATGATATAGTATATACTAATCCAAAACCCTGCGCCGATCCATTGACATGCCAATCAAAAATCCAAGGCTTTTTTTATTCGTCGCTCTGATCATCCGAGTCACTGGTCACAGCACCATCAATGTCCATCTTTTGAATGACTGCATCACCATTGCGACCCTTCTTCTCGGCAGCGAGCCAAGCTTCCCGTTTCTTCGTCTCGTGTTCCTGCTTCCTTGCTTGCCGCAGGACCTTCTCCTGTTGTGCGGCCTCCTGCTTCTCATGCAGCTCATTGACATAATCCTGCAGATTGGTGAGCTCCGAGCGCAGCTGTACAACCTCATCGTCCGCATTATGGCGAGCAGTCTCATTCACCGCAACCTTCTTCTTGAGCACAGACACCTCATTTTCTAGCTCGGCGACCTGCGAATCGCGGGCTGCTGTGTCTTCCAGGGTCTCCCCGGCGGGCGCGGTGCTTGAGGCAACGCGGGTAACTTCCGCATTAGCAGGCTGGCGGAATGCCGCGAGCTCTGCAAGACCATCTTCGATCATGGAGGTAGGGAAAGAGGAGTGAGTAAGCGCCTGAGAAAATTGTGTTGGTTTGCGGGAGTCGGATGGTGCGATGATCTGCGTGTGGAACATATATTCTGCGGGGACGGCGCCAGGGGCATGATTCGCAGCCGAATGGCCACTATCATGGCGCGGCTTGACAATAGTGTGGGCCTTCCTCTTCAAATCCGAAGAAGGGTGAGGGATGCCACCCGGAGGCAGCATGACCAAGTTAGTGATCGGGTGCGTGTAGTCGGCAACTGATGATGTGTACTTCCGTCGAGCGACATTCCAAGAAAGCACCTTGCCATTCACGTGGCCCGAGAGTAACGTGGTTCCATCATATGTAAGGGAGATTGTCTTCACGGAGCCTGTTTCAGCCGAGGGAGGGAGCCAGCGGTCCTCCATGGACACCTGCGCGGGTGTTGATTGTAATGAAGGATCGTGAAGAGGATGCTGCGCAGACTGGCTCCGGTAGAAGTCTACCGATTGAATGCTGCCGTCTTCATATCCCACGTAGAAAGCCCGGTCGACCGGGTCTAGAGCTACAGATGTTGCGGATAAGGGAAGGAGGAAGGTTCTCAGTGCACGACCGGTATGATAGTCCCACGCGATCGCAGTGTTGTCTTTTGCGGTTGATACCACGATGTTATGGCGGCCATTGCTATGTCCTACAGCCAGGGAGGTGATGCCTGCGCGGTGGTTGGAGAAAGTTCGGATTGGCGAGTTCGTAGGTTGGCGAGTCGCGCTGAGAGCGGGTTTGGAGAACGAGAGAATGCCAGGCAAGGACCAGACATGTACACTGGCATCAGCGGAGCCGGACAGGATAAAGTTAGACGTAGGGTCGACGACGAGTGAGGTCACTGGTTGCAGATGGGAGGCGGTTGTGGCTACTTGGCGTCCTGTACATGTCTTAAAAAGTTGTTAGACGCGTGGCATTAGGAAATGTATCAATCAGATCTGACATACCTCCCAGACAATTAATCGACCACCCTCGGTGCCCAAAACCAATACATCACCATACTTGCCCCCAGCGACAGCAATGCTGCGTATCCGCTCTGGAAATGGAACAATGCCCTCTTGGTTACCCTTCTCCCGGTTGTACACGTGAATGACAGCCTTGTCTGCCTGGGCGGCAAAAATATGCGACGGGCTGACAGCTAGACAATTGGTCAAAGTTGAGCTCTTCTTGAAAGTCGATCGCAGTATCGATGAAGGTTGCAATTCATGGACGCAGACCCCTACATCTCTGAGTGAGGCTGTCGGAGCTTTGGCGGATGACAGCGTCGACGCCACAAATGATTCAGAAAGCATCAGGAATGGAAGAATGAGGCTGTCATACGAAGTATGGGAGGTTGGTTTCGAAGTTGTCCATTCCTTCCGAGGGTTTTTTTTTCTTAATCGATTGATAACGAAATGTTTGCACTGTTTGGACTATAATCTCCGGACTCCAACCATCCACGGGCCGGGTGTGATCTATCCTAACTAACCAATTTGGCTTTCTAACTAATGCAACCTACTTAAGATATCCCCGATCTTTCTTCATCATTAGACAGAGCGAGTGTTTCAAATGCATCTATCGACTGATTGTGCCGTGTTGTGTATGAGACCCACCAGGGAGTTCGATCTATCATTATTAGTCAGCGTCATATAGGTCAACCAAGCTCAGCTGCGCCGGTCTATCAATCAAGATGAATCTGTTTATCAGGCTATTCAGACTCGAATTGCGTGCCCATGGTGACCAGGTCAAGCCCTCATCAGGCATTTATATCCAACCCTCCATGAACTATGCTGATATGTACAACATACAATAACATCGGTATGAACCAGATTCATGCAAGGGATAGCCCAAAGTTGACAAGAAGGGGTGGATTGCCGTTGCGATGAGACACCAGATCCAATGAAGACCCGCTTTAATACACCCTCTGGCCGATCCTGTTGCCCTTCTCAAGGGCCTGATTCGCCATGGCTGACTTCTCCCCCCTCTTGCATCCCAAATGTCTCATTCCAAGTGCCCAGTCGGACCCAGCTATGACGAGCTGAGGCAGCGGATGGGGTCTCTCCACGTTGACGGGCTCCCGCAGGACGAAAGATTGAGATCTGGAGCCAATTGTTGCCCATCGTTGTCCTGGTAGCTCATCTTCTTTGGAATGCAAGGACGACGCGACCTCATTCCCACTATTATTACATTGGCCCGTGCCTAACACAACCCGACTGCAAGTGTTCGTGCCAGGCGACGGACCCTCTTTTTATGCTCGAAGGGGGAATCGTCCCGTTGAACATTTTCCGGCTTTCATGGCAGGGTTGTAGTCCTGTCAAGGGATGTGCATTTGAGCCCGATGACTATACCCACCTTAAAATTAGCTGACTAGCGCCACACTCGCTGTATAAGGACATATCGAGCCCCTGCAGGGACTGATGCCCATTTGTTTTGACTTCAACAATAAACAAACTGGATTGCAATCTCATCTGGGTCGCTCTTGTGCAACACGTTTTGCTTTTTTTCTTCGACATTTCAGACCAGGATTCTTACTTCAGCCGCGAATACCATTGTCCAATATGGACTCTGGTGCGACAGAGATGCCTAGCCATGCATGGTTTCCGGCCCGGATCCAAACGCATATAAAAAATCAGGGCTCCAACTCGTCCTCACTGAGCCACGATACGATGCCAATGGCCGAGCCAATCCCGTCACCGCGCCGATGGTCTCCCACCTATACACCCCGCAGGCGAAGCAGACAGATGCCCTCACTATCATTTGTACCGTCACCAGTGATGCCGCGCATTGAGTCGCATGACTTTTCGACCTCACAACCACGGCGACCCGCAGATCGGGGGCCAGGTTGCATGTCGCCTTTCCGCTCTGTTCGAAGAATGAAAGAACCATTTCAATTAATGCTTCCGACATCACCGGCGTCTCTCGATGGTCCTCCTCCCAACTTTCCTGAAAGGCCAAGCAGGCCGTTCACAGCGGCGGCGGATCGCACATTACGAACATGGCGCTCAGACCAAAACCTGACTTGTGGCAGCTTGGAGGGATTTGGTCTTCTACCCAGCCCGCCTATATCAGAATCACGCCCCGCAAGCACGGGTCCTGAATTATCTTACTTTGATGCGCAGTCCTCGGATGGTTCAGGTCGATCAAGTGACGGGCAGGATAAGTCTGGTACCAATAAACAGGAAGTTTCTCCGACGGTCGCGACGCTTGAAATCGGAGAAAGAATACAATACACAGCATACCGTCCCCCAGATTGGAAGAACCACCCGCGAACAGATGTCATGAATGTTCACGAAGCCCACTCAGAGTTCGTACGCCAGTGCGAGTCCAGCAATGAACGGGAGTCATACGTCCAGTCTCCGAAGAAGATTGCACCTTCTATAGCATCCCCAAAGTCAGTGTATAGCGAGAGAGTGGTGGTTCCCGGGAGCTCGCCAAGACCACAAAGACCCCGGACTGGGACAGTCTCGAGTGAAGCTAGCTGGGTGCCGAGTAACTTCTCATACTGTGAAAGATGGCTGCAAGGTGTTCCCGTTGACAAGGTGGACGATCGAAATACCATTACAAAGGAGTTCACCAATCGGCGTAAGTGTCAGATTGTTGAGAATGATCCTCCAATGCCAAAACTGGACATCATCCCGGGAGCAAAAGCCCTTGAAGAACCTGTGGTAAGTCCAACAATCTCTTACTGTGAGGTACCACTGAAAGCTAACCCCCATCTAGAGATTTGTTGTCGCTAGCAAGACGAAACCGAAACTTGTCGACATCGCTCGACAATCGTCACCATCGCCTCCACTGATTCCACCGCCATGCTTGCTGCCAAACACCGTACCGACAACCCCAGATCAGCGTCAAGAGGAAGTATCCGCATTTAGCCCGGACACTCCGCTCGATATGTCTGATAGTGGCTATGGGACTCGCAACTCTGGGTTTTCCTTTGATAGCTATGATGATAGCAAAGTGGATCATGACGACGACGATGCGTATACCGATCCAGGGTCACTGACCTCTTCGGACAGTGTCGGATCGACTGTGATCTGCGAGAAGCCTGAACCCGCGCAGGGAGAGCGCGGAACAAGCCCACAACCGGAAATCAGATCAGGCAGCGTGAGCCCCAAAGCATCATTCCCAACAACGACTCACTTACCGGGGCCGACGTCTATCATATCCGAAAAGGAGGAGGAAAAGCCTCGGATATGGCACCATGACTGGACCCTGGACGATCATGAATGGACCCTAGATGAGTTGGAACACTCTGTCAAGGATTTCCCTCGCCATATGCTCCGCCTCGCCTCCCCTGTCATGGTATTCCTTCGCAAAAACGACGAGAAGACCCTCATTAAACCCTTCCGCACTATATTCCCCGATGTGACAGAGAACCTACTCGACTGTCTCTGTGCTGCGCTCCTCGCTCGAAACTACCTCCTCTCCCTATCAACTATCCACCGAAACAAGCCGGCCATCCCACCGCGCGAAGATGTGTACGCCATCGACGGCGTCCCGAAAAAAGCATACACCACCCTAGGAATTCAGCTACCATCTGGCTCTGCAACCAAGCCCAAAGACCCCCTTTTCAGCTCTCGCAGCACCGAGCTCCAGGGCCAACTCGAGCGGATAGTGGACAACTTGCTCTTCGCCATCTGCGGCCGATCAGATCCTACTCTGAAATCAGCCGTCGAAGTTCTCGCCCAAGTCCTCGAAAGCACTGCTTAACATTGATCACTCCTTGCATCTAAAATTTCCTTGCCCCTGTTCATCTCATTCTCTCTCTAAAACAGACTGAAGCTCATACTTCGTTTTGACCTCTCCTTTTCTCTGCAATTCTTCCCTGCACTCTTTTCCTCAAGACCCTTTTCCTACTGACTGTCCTCCTTATATCCTTTCATATCTGTGTCCCTACCATTACTCGCTCTAATCATTGAGTTCTCTTTGTCCTTATCTGTCCACAATTTCCGCTCTGTCCATCTTTCTACTCTCTTTCCATTCTCTTTCTACTCTCTTCCTCTTTTTTTTTTTTGCTTTTCTCATACCCTTGCATCGCGCGGTACTTGGAACTTTGATAAATTCGTGCGTTTGGGATCAAGCATTAGTTAGTGTTTCAATAGCATAGCAATAGCAACCATAATAATAATTGGCATCATCATCAACTAGTATTACAAGTCCCTAGCCATGCAAACAAAGTCGCCTGTACGTCTTATTTTTTCAAATGACTTCCAATATTCCCCCTTAACAATTCGAGGAAAAACAAGATATCGTATTTATTCCAAGTATAACGTCAAGGATAGACTCTCGCCCATGGATACTTTCCCGATCTGATGGGCGGCGAAATTGCTTAGTCATACTTTCCCGCGGGATCCATTGCGCAGACAAACTCCAGTTCGGCTTTCACCGGTTGAACTTAGCACACTCACACATCATGGCAGCTCCAACAAGAAGTCTACGGCATCTGTCGTCTTTCAGAACCACCATATCCCCGGCCTCAACAGTAATTACTCCCATTGGCCGCCGAGGTTATGCTACAACGGACTCCTCATCCGCCACGAATACCCCAGGAACTACACGGCGGAAACCTACGAAGTTCCAGGATAAGCTGAATGCAGGACCTTCATTCTCAGACTTTGTTTCAGGAGGCCAAGATGAACTCCTTGACCCAGCGGAAGCCTACGCCCTTAAGACCGCGCTTGTCGGCCCTGCCGGCCGCAAGAAGGAAATGACTCGTTTGCCCGAATGGCTGAAGACTCCCATCCCAGACTCAAAGAACTTCCAGCGCTTAAAGAAAGATTTGAGAGGATTGAACCTGCACACCGTCTGCGAGGAGGCCCGATGCCCCAACATCTCCGACTGCTGGGGCGGCAGCGACAAGTCCTCCGCCACAGCTACAATCATGTTGATGGGCGATACCTGCACGCGCGGGTGCCGCTTCTGCAGTGTGAAGACATCCCGAGCCCCCGCCCCGCTCGACCCGCACGAACCCGAGAACACCGCTGAGGCCATCTCCCGCTGGAGCTTAGGGTACGTGGTGCTGACGAGTGTGGACCGCGACGATCTGGCCGACGGCGGCGCGCGCCACTTTGCCGAGACAGTTATCAAAATCAAGCAGAAGAAGCCGAGTATGCTGGTCGAGTGTTTGACGGGTGACTTCCGGGGTGACACGGAGATGGCGACATTGGTCGCGAAGTCTGGACTGGACGTTTATGCACACAACGTTGAGACTGTCGAGGAGCTTACGCCCTTTGTCCGTGACCGCCGCGCCACGTTCCAGCAGTCTATTCGTGTGCTTGATGCTGCGAAGAAAGCTGTTCCCGATCTTGTCACGAAGACCTCGCTCATGCTCGGTCTCGGCGAGACGGATGACCAGCTCTGGGATGCCCTCCGCCAGCTCCGTGCTGTCAACGTCGATGTCGTGACCTTCGGCCAATACATGCGCCCTACGAAGCGTCACATGGCTGTTCATGAATACGTGACTCCTGATCGGTTCGAGATGTGGCGCCAGCGTGCCCTTGATATGGGCTTCTTGTACTGTGCCTCGGGCCCCTTGGTGCGAAGCAGTTATAAGGCTGGCGAGGCGTTCATCGAGAACGTTCTCAAGAAGCGTCGTGCTGCCCCTGGCAACGCTGAGCGCACTGTTGATAAGAGCGCTGCTATCACTGACGAGGCTACCCAGTGAGATGGTTTGCATCTGAACAAATCGATTCAACTACTCTGGGAATCTTGTTTTCTTCTCTTCTGGCCACATATATGTCATTTAACCTTTGGCGTTGTCTTTCTTGCATCTTCTGGGTTGTTGGTTTCGGGGTTTTATAGAGGGATTTGTCATTTTCAACAGTTCAACATTTTAACACAGGAATTGTACTTTATATGAACATTGGAAAAGTCATTAGTGGCCTATTTCTGTCTATTCCTAATTTCAAGCCGTACGGAAAACAACCCAGTGATGCTTTTCTTATATCAAATCTCAAAATGTGGGCCTGCTCCGTTCCTAACCCACTACATCCCGCCGCCACCCGCCGCACGTAGAAACCGCGCTAAAATGCATACGCTATACAAGGATTCCATACTCCGTACTACATATGTTTTATCCACGTCGGCCACAGACTCTGCTAAAGGCAAGGACCGACATAAACTCCACAACTCTCGGACACAAGAAAATCTCCAAGTCCAGCCCGGCAACCAGCTATGAGCGCCGATTCAGGCTAGACTTTTCGAGGGGTATAGTTTATCCAAAAAAAAGTTATATCAGGGCAAGATTCGCCAGCACACGTAGTGTATACTCTACTGAAAACGGCGTGTTGCCTATTTAACTACTCAAGGACTTATTGCACGTCGGAGGTCAGCTCCGCGATGTCCTCGTTGTCCATGCCGAGCAGGTAGAGGATATCGACAAGGCTCTCGCCGTTGATGCGGACGGGAGCTTCCAACTGGACCTTGGACTTAGCGCGCCAGGCGACGCCGAGGCCTGCAGTGTGGAGCATGAGGAGATCATTGGCGCCGTCGCCGACGGCTAGGGTTTGCGAGAGGGGGATGCCGTGCTCGGCGGCGATGGACTTGAGCAGAGCGCGCTTGTGCTCGGCGTCGACGATAGGGTAGGACGGCACCAATTTGCCGGTCAGGGTTTGGGTGGCCTCGTCGATTTCGAGCTAGATGAATTGTCAGATCGGACGAAATGGAGATAGTAGGAAACAGGAGAGCCTTACGTGATTAGCAATGGCAATGTCGATACCGAGCTGCTCGGCGAGCCATGCGGCCAGGGGCTGGAACCCGCCGCTCACCACTGCGATCGTGAAGCCCAGAGTCTTCAATGCGCGGCAGAGCTCACGGGCGCCCTTGGCGATTGTCAGGATAGACTTGAGCTTCTCGAAGACGTCTGCGGAGACGCCGTTGAGAAGACTGACGCGTTCCTTCAGTGACGCGGTGAAATCTAGTTCGCCGTTCATGGCGCGTTCAGTGATTGCCTGCGGTGATGTTAGTCGCTGGCATAGAGAATTGAAGTATGTCAAGAAGGACTTACGGAAACCTCCTTCTCGACACCAATAAACTTGGCAATTTCGTCAATGCACTCATTTTCAATCAAGGTGCTATCCATGTCAAACACTGCCAGGCGCTTGTGTCGACGGAAGACGGTCTCCTTTTGCAGAACAACCTCGACGTTCCACTCGCGCTCAAAGCGCCAGATGCTTTCATGCTTGCGCAGATCCGGGAAGGAAAGATAGTCCGGGTTTGGCGGAGGAGAGAATGTGACCTCCACGACGCGGGGGTGTTCGTCGCGGTCAAGACAGCGGTGCGAGGTGTTCATGCGCTGATAGGGCGTGGGGAGGGTTTCCAAGATCTGAAGGAAGTTGGTCAGGCACAGCTGAGAGACGTATGGCCCGTACAGGTGATCCAGTGGCTCCGGCTCTAGGGCAGGCGGCTCCCGTGGGAATTTGTCCATGTCTTGTGTCGGGGCAGAGCCTTTGGGCACCTCGGGAGCTGGGATCTTGTCGCCTGGACTATTCTGGGGCCCTAAATCGGGATGGTAGTGGGGGTGAATGGGGTGGTTTGATTTGTAGTAGATGGTCGCGACGATTTGCGACGTGCCGGTTGGAAGAGGGTTTTCTTGGTGGTTGAAGATGCTATGAATGATGCCGCTGTCGGTGACCCTATCCGGATCTGGCTTGATTGGATTCGAGCTAAGTATCAGGCGATCGTTCACCTGGTTAGCCAGAACCTCACCGATGGTTTGACTGATTGGAGTGATTGGAGCCATCGGTTTGTACTGCTGGTGGTCCTGCAGGAATGAACTGCTGCGCATTTGGCCGAGGGACGGCCTGGTACGGGTAGAATCTGCCATAATGTACTACTAGTGAAGCGATCTGGTACAGAGTTATTCGCGAGTGGAAGCTATCTTGACAGATCCCACACTTCCGAAGTCAAAAACGACTTGCGCCGGATCGGCACGTGGGACTCGGTCCCACCAATACACACGTGACTGATGTTCCCCTCTCACGTGAGCTACCGCTTGGCAGAATAATTGTCAATGAGGTGATAGAAATGGACCACCTCCAGGAATAAGATGAGCTCAATTTTGGGTATAAGCACCCCGTCAGATCCACCATGACTTCAGGAGATGACTTCAGAGTCAGATCTATCTATTTATGGATACAATATACTGCCCAAAATACGTACTCTATACTCCGTACATAGTATAATCACGATTCTCCTAACTATCCGGTATGCTCAGGTTATTGGCGATTCAAGAAACCTGCTAACATTATATGATTAGGAAGATCCAAACCTTGGAAGAATACTTTCAGTCATAGGTATCATCGACTGGGTTGGTCATCGTCAATTACCAATATCCGGGAGGTTACCTCCATGGCTTCCCGAGGTCGTTGGAATCAATAAGCAACCATCTACGCCATTCTATAGAACATGGGCAGAACCGTCTCCGATATCGTGGGTCTGGCCATACAACGTCTCCCATGGCGCCACCGCCTTCAGAGAATGACCCTCTCTTCCATCTAGGAAGGCGGTGAGATCAAAATATTCGAGCACGCAATCGATGGCGATGGCGTGCTTGGGGTCTTTTCAGTCCCCACTCTGTCCATTGGCCAATGGCATTCATGGAGGTTTGAAATGAAGAATATCCGATGAAGACTATGTTAGGGACGGATCTCCGGATGATGTGATTGCCCCTGCTGTTCTTATATTCTCGTCTCTCATTGTCATCTGTGACTTTGTTCTTCTTACTCTCCTACCTCTCCGCACATTCAATTCTATTTTCAACCATCCATTCACTACCAACGTCATCACAGTGCCACCCCATCTTACATTATGCCAGCTAAGATGCCCACCAACTACTCCTCTGAGATGGAGGGCATTGACAGCCATGATAACATGACTGAGTCTGGTTATGTCAGTGCTGGTTCTGGTTCTAGCGAGGACTATGTCCCCGAGATTGTCTTCACCAAGCCCCATCTTCAGTTCCTCAACCGCCAGTTGCAGTTCCTCGAGCCTCAAGGTTCGTACTTGATATCCATTGACCCCTCTTTCTGAAGACCCTTCATCTGACTCTTCCTTACAGAGATCTTGAGATGGTGCATTACTTCACTTCCTCATCTCTTCCAGACCACTGCCTTTGGTCTCACAGGTCTCGTCACCTTGGACATGTTGTCGAAGCTGGAGGTGCCACGTCCCCAGATGGTTGATCTCATCTTCCTCGACACTCTTTATCACTTCGATGAGACCATGGCCCTGGTCGACCGTGTGCGCCGCAAGTACCCCAACAACAATGTGCACATCTACAAGCCCGCTGGCGTCGACACCACTGCCGAATTCGAAGCCAAGTACGGTGCCAAGCTCTGGGAAGTCGACGACCAACTCTACGACTGGGTCGCCAAGGTTGAGCCTGCCCAACGTGCCTACCGTGAGATGAATGTCCACGCCGTTCTTACTGGTCGCCGTCGCAGCCAAGGCGGCAAGCGTGGTGACCTCGACATCATCGAAGTCGACGAGGCCGGCCTCATCAAGATCAACCCAATGGCCAACTGGTCCTTTGCTCAGGTCAAGCAGTACGTGCAGGAGAACGATGTGCCCTACAACGAGCTCCTTGACCGTGGTTACAAGAGCATTGGTGACTGGCACTCCACCCAGCCCGTTGCCGATGGAGAGGACGAGCGCGCTGGTCGCTGGAAGGGACAGCAGAAGACTGAGTGTGGTATCCACAACCCTCGGTCCAAGTACGCCCAGTACTTGATGGAGATGGAGCGCAAGCGTCAAGAGGAGGCTCTCTCGCAGGCTTTGCACACCCAGTTGACTCCTGTTTGATCTGTCCTTTTGAATCCTTCGGCTGCATACCCTTCGGCGTTCTACGTGATACCTCTCCGTTATTTTTTCCCTGTTCTTTAAGCGGCTTTATTTTTCCCCAGAGGCGGTACAAAAGTACTCTTTGCATTTACGTCCTCCCTGCACAGGGAGTTGAGTTTAGTTCTCGGGCCCATTATGGGAATTGTTCTTGAGACATGATAATGATATTCATATGATGACAAGAAATAAAAAATGAATATTTCATATTAATATTTACTCTCCATCTAAATAGTTACATGTAATCTTGTAATAGCCTCAAAATCCTTGGATCTTTGATTTGTGTGGCGGTCACGTGCGGTGCCAACCCTAGTTTACCCTGCATCGTGGTATCATTTCTGATCCACACAAGAGACTCAAATCTTGATTTTGAAGAGTTGTTTATCTTTCAAATATCTAGAAGATTGACATGATGAGATAAAGTAGAAAATGGCCGTCACCATCAAAGCCTGTGACATCGGGCGAATATCGTAAAGACATATTAAGAGAAAAAAAGGGTAAGGAGTTTCGAAAACCAATCAATAGCACGCATTCTCGGCCATGAGACTCAGCGTTCGCGGCTTGACACTCACTCGAGCAATACGAGACTTGCACGTACCTCGAAAACGTATACAGGGGCTTATGTAAAACCACAATTCAGACAGCTCATCTCAACATATCGACTCCATCATCCGGGAGATCATACAAGGCCATTGCATCCACCAAAGCTCTGCTCCACTTCATCCAGCACGCCTCAGCACTGCGAAGTTCTTCCGCGGTAGTGACAGCAACCTCACACAGATCAGATCTGACGCCAATTGCCCGACATCTACGGGACACAGCCTGCGCAAGGCTCTCGTCAGTGGTGCTCCAAGTAAACGGCGCGAATGGTTCCATATTGCTGCCCATCTGGGGGATTATGCCCTGCTCGTCGAATCGGTTGACGAATGCCTCTAGTAGCAAAGGGACGATAATTTTGGCCTGCTCGTCTGGTGAGAGAGGGGAGATTCTGGATCGGCCCTCGCAATCGTGGTGGTTGTTGTATGGATTCGCGGAGAATACGGCTTCGCCTGAGACGCCGGGGAGAGCCTTTACGGCGAAATGGTAGTGGTTGCGTCTGCCGGATGCGTCCCGCTCCGGGCGCTGGAGGGCATTAAAGCTCTGTAATTGTGAGGCGGTAGCACTTTCCATTGTTGTGATGATTTATGGGAAAAGGAAGGGATGTTTTGAGTTTTCCATATTACGTTCAATTAGCCTTGGATGATCCACGGGTGGAAAAGCTTGGCGTCCCGGGGACGAAATGCCTTAATTCATACTTTTCTTCCCTCTTTCGGCTATGCTATCTTCACGCCGCAATCCCCGCAGGGCTATCAGAAAGCCCAGCTTCTTATCAGTATACTTCATCGTTAACAACTGCTTCAAAAACTGGTCCATTGGAATGGCCCCTAACTGTTCGCAGCTCCGCCGGTCTGGACATCTCAGAGCTTGACGATTATATTTTACTTGACAAGAGCTTATCTCAGTTGCTAAAGGCTTTCGTGATACTATGGCTACAACTGCATGTAGCATATTGAACCATTCTTCGACTTCTCTCACATTACTCTCACTTACAAAGACCCCACCTTCGACTCCAGACGCCGTTAACCATATAGACCAAAGACCCTCTCCATATTTTCTTCTTCCCCATTCACCCATCTCCACTGGAGATTTCCTTCATCCATCTTCCGATGTTGGATATGGTGGTCCCCACAATTCCACGAGAACAAAACCCAACAAGTAAGGGGAAAACCGACGGAGAGAACTAGACAAGCAAACTTCGACGCTGTCGCTTCCTCAGCAACCGCAACAGACGAGAGAGTGTACGACTTCAGCGGAATGGGAATCGCAAACGACGACGGCGATAATGAAAGAAGATTTGCCGGGTCAGCGACTCTCTCAAACGAACCGACACGTCGACTTTGTGTAGGGATTACCTCTAGTCGGTTAGGCGGTATTTCGAGGCATGTCTTATCCATGAAGGCAACGTGGGAAAAAGGGAATGGCCCTATTCGCTCTCTTACGGCAAATATCCGCAAATAGGCTAGAGAACATTTATCGTTAAACCAGTTATGGTTTCGAGGATTGAGCTTATATGCTTTAAAGTTAATACTGGCTTTTTATCCTAGTAATCACTATATCTAATCGGGATAATGAGTTTAGGCCTAGGTTATATTATAGGAAACGACGGAGTGAATTGAAAACACCTGACTATACCGGATGGGATGGATCAAAATTATCATCACAGAAAGGCTACGGAGATGTCTTGAAATTTGCTTATCCCAATGTGGTTACAACTTACATTCGAGTGATGTCCTCAATCTTGACAGGGGTACGTGTCAGGCGCTAGTCCTAGGCCAATCATTGGGTCCGAAGATGAGGTTAGCTTTAGGACGTGTTTGTTGAGTGTAAGCCACCTACTCCGTCTTCTCATCTCTACTATCACCCCCAAAATAGATGTCTTAAGCTGAAGTTTGTCGAAGGTATTGTGGAACTGTTGAGAGCCCGAGAGAAGAAACAATAGCGGCTTCCTCTCCTGGGGCAATTTCACCCCTGAGGATCAGCCTGAGATCTCCAACGTCTCAAAAACATGGAAAACTGCACCTACTTATAGCTCTATGTTATCTTCGAAATAATCAAAGAGGATATGAGAAGCGACTCAGTATCGAAAGACTGTTGAAAGATCAGCAAGGTTATCAGAAATTCGTTGCATTGCTATCATAGGGCCGACGCCACGAGGAAAGGGAAACTTGATGGCACGGCGCTCGATGCGATCAAACAAGGCCACACAGAGATTATGGAGATGCTAACTAAGAAAGGCGCCGTGGCTTGATCTAGCACGCAAATCAACAAGCCAAATCAAACTGATGCATGGCTGTTTCGTGGCGACGACATGAGACAGACTGTTCTATCCCTCAAGTGCTGCGACTATCCTTTTCAAAGCCAAGGTCAAAAATTCATGGCCCTGTGTAAACACAAGTCGAAACCACCCATCCTTCTCAGATCCAAAAAGAAAACCGCTGGCCAAAAAGACCTTCTTTTGCAAAAGGTGTTGCATGACTTGTTCCCCAACGTTCTCGCACTCATTCTCCGGGTGAAGCTCGCGGTATCTCTTTCCCAGGTTCATCCAGACGAAGAACGCAGCATTGCATCCTGTCGCATATTCGATTCCGTGGTCTTTCAGGTAGTTCGCTGTGTACGCATAGGATTCCGACAGCAGCTTCTGATTTTGCTGAATATACCGGTCGGTGAAGTTGAAGTCTTCAAGCAGAAGAGAGGTCAGGTGATCCGTGATCCCAGAAGCAAAAGAATAAAGCGATGGGCCCGTCATCGCCATATGGAAATCACGGTTGGCCTGGGAAATGATGACACCGAGTCGGATACCGTTCGCGCCAAAATCTTTGCTCATACCCCAGAGGACATGAACCAAACGGGGGTCGATAATGCCAGTCAGGTCGATGGAGAGGGCGGATTCGAATTTGACAGGTGGTGGATATTTGTCGACGGTATTCTCAAAGACCGAAAGCGCATAGATTTCATCGCTGACGAAATGGACCTGGTATTTCTGACAGAGCCGCATCAGCTTGACGAGCACTTCTTTGGGATAGCAGCGTCCAAGCGGGTTGTGCGGATGCGCAAGCATCAAAGCCTTGACTTTCTTACCAGTTGTTCGGTGAAACTCCAGCAATGCTTCTTCGTACTTATCCACGCTTTCGATGCTGAGAGGGTCATGTTCTCCGAAACTGACAGGAACCACGGGACTACGCGAACGCAGTGAGATGTCGGGGATGAACATGCCGTAGTACGGTCTTCCTAGAAGGATGCCCTCGCCGGGATCTGCGAATGACCATGCAACATGCTCGACCGCAGACGAGACACCGTTGGTGGCTATGATGTGGCTCGGCTCTAGGGGCGTGACTGGCTTTAGATGGCGGTTCAAGAACGCGGCGATGGCTGCCTTCAGTCTGGAAGAGCCAGATCCGCCATCGTTGTAGGTGAGGTACTTGGCTGGCAGCTCGAGCTTCTTGTTGATGAATTTGAGGAGCTCGTCGTGCATTAGTGTGTTTTCGGCTACGCCCACGTTGACATAACCGTTGGGGTTTGTTGACGCGTCCCACGCGTCCTTCATCACGTCCCACATGGGGTTATCGGATCCGGCGTCGACGACATCTTGTGCCCGACGGGAGAGAACCGATTGGGCCATTTTAGAGGTCGCGAAAGAGTTTTCACAGAGATGAAGTACGAGGAAGTACGAGGCCAAATGAGTGAGTGAAGAGAATGAGTTGGAAGAAATTGGTCATGAGGCAGGTCCTTAGATATCGGTTACTAGCGGCTGCCGCAAATGGCAAGTCTGGGTTATCTCCATGCGGAGAGAGATATGAACTGTCATATCCGAAGGGCTTGGGCGGTGACAGGTAAAGATATCATCCAGGGCATTTCAGCCTTCTATATTGATCTTCACAACAGGAAGGCATAAATACTCTAGTTTATTTTTCTAGCACAACCTTATCAAACCCATTCCCGAGGTCCAATGGTTTTTGCCTTTCTTGACGTCAAATGCCAAGCTTCGACGTGAAGATATCATCATCCCCACATCAAAAGCCGAACACCGAACTACAGTCCATGAATATTTCGAGAAAGACGACAGTTGAAGCTGATATTAAGATTGAAATATGCGTCTCAAATTCATAATCAAGCGCAGACAACACAGAATTCAAGCCCATTCTATCTGTTAGCATTGATTGCCTAGCACGACGCTCTAGCCCCCGTACATCAAACCTCGAAACCCAAGAAGTATTGCTCAATCAGAAGTATGTATCACACGTCTTCACAGTTTTAAAGTAACCTCCACAGCACAGCTGAGCACGACATTTTGAGGCGTCAAATTCACGCCACTGGAGTGACGGTAGGCAGGCATCTGCGGATACGCCGAAGGATCCAGGGCTCAGATTCAATTTCCCTGATATTCACGATATGCATAGGTGTAACATGCTCACAGGAAACAGCTCTCGCATACTGATTCGCCTTCGTGACAGCATCGCGCACAGCCTCCTTGCACGACTTGACAAGTCAAGGAAGATAGCGTTGATCTTGACGGTGGCGCACACGTGGGGTTCATCAATATTGTTTCCCATTCGGTCGTATGCGGTGGGGTTTTGGGATGCGATGTCGATAGGGCTGGTATCGGCTATTGCCGTTCCGAGGCTTTCTTTCAGGCCGTTGAAGGTCTTGGTGACCTCTTTCGAGACCGTCGCTTCTGACTCGCCTGTTGATTATATGGTCAGGTGGACTGTGGCTCGTTCTGGGAAGCGACGTGCGGTGGAATGACCTCGTAGAATGATGTGGAGGGACATGATGGATGGTTTTGGATCAGGAATCAAAGTGGACGATGATGAAGACGAGGGTAGAATTAGGAATTTGGGGGTTTAAATGGCCCTCAGGATACCAGACGGTGGAACAAACATTGGGGACTTTTATACAGTCTCAAAAGTTTGAATTGATTCTTCTCGAATACAAACCAATTTTTATCATTTCCCTTGACTTTCCATGTCAAATGCTAACTATAAGCAAGACCACTCAACCAAGCAATTGCTCCTGCTTAGCGCCCTCAACAGCAACGAGATAAGCCGGACGGTCCTTGACATAGAACTCGACATCAACCTTTCCCTTAAGATTAGCCTCTCCACCGTCCAGGGTCCCAGCCTTGATGCAAGTCGTATCGGGCATGATCTCCAGTTCTGTGTAGAGACTTGAGCCGCAGGTCGGGCAGAAAAAGTGCTTGTTGATCTTTCCACTGTTTCCGATCCCATCGTAGGAATTGGGGGTACCTATGCAGAAAGAAATGTGGAGTCAGCAACTGACAAGCGGATTGTGGGTGTGATTGTGATCGCGGTGCGAGGTGTAGATGTAGTTACCCTTTGTCACTTTGAAGCTGGCGCGGGGAACGACTGCGTTGGAGGTAAATGCACCGCCAGACCACTATTTGGTATTAGATATTATGTTTAAGGCCCATTAGCATATATGTATAAGTCTTGGGTTTCACCTTCTGGCAGTCGGTGCAGTGGCACAGGGCGGACACATACGTGTCGGCTAGGATGTTGTTAGCTTTGGATGTGGTTTCGATCAGTTGATATACCTTCAACGGTGTAAGCAATACCGCCGCACATGCAGCTTCCAGTTAAAGTCATGTTGGATGCAGGATATACTTAGTATGCGTGACGAAACACCTTGGTGGAATCGAAGTGCAAAAAGCGGGGTTGGTGGCGGCTTTTATACTCGGAGTCCTTCTGGGGTCTTCTCCGATCGCGGGTTTAACCCTCAATCAGGTAAATGGTCAGTTTACTGCTTAATAGTCTAGAAAGGCAGGAATCGATATAGGCAGGCAGAAAAAGATTGGCATCATTCCTAGAAACAAGAACCTGCTTTATATACATCATCCAAGAGTCAAAAGCAGTCAAAACGGACTCGACACCAGGTCTCTACTAAAACGCAAGATTAAAAAATCAGAAGATAAGAAATAAATGAAGGTAAAGATGAGACAAGACAGCAATGGTGTATATCACTTTAGATCCACGCGAGAAACATCACTGAAAAGGGATAAGACAGAAGGAAAATGGCGAAAAATGAAGGGATGACAAAACCGGGGTATAGAGAGGATACATAACTGCAAGCTTGATCGAACTAGAAACGAAGACATTCAAATGCCCCCGGGGCAAAAGGTGTTATGGGGTATTGAGAAAGTGAGATTGTATGTCCACAAGGACAGTCTCTTGGTCAAAATGCCAGCACTTTACAGTATGGGAACAACTCCCCGAGGAGAGCCAAGTTTCATCAGGTTCTCGGCTTTTTATATGCACCTTCCCCTGCGGATCCATCGTCTGGGGATTTTCTCTTCTTGTCTTGTTCGTCTTCTCGAGAGAAGCCGGGACCGCTTTGTACTGCCGGAGTCGGGAAGGTGAGGGGACTGGGCAGCATGTTGGAATCTGGGCCTGACCGGCCAAAGCCCCATTCGGGGAAGAAGCTGGAAGGCGACGGGAGGAGTGCATCGGATACAAAGCGACTCGGCAAGGCGGATATGGGCGTTTCGATGTTATTTGAGTTATTCCCATTGTTCGGGTTTCCGCTGCTGCTGCTGTAAGAGTCGTTTCGCGTGGTTGAAACAGGAGGAGGCGGGCGCGCGAACGGATTTGGAGGCCCCTGGGCTCCCGCACTCAGTATTGCACCAGCGGAAGGCGACGGAGGGGGTAAGACCACGCCCGGGGGCCCGTTTTCGGCACCTCCTTTCACAGGCGTGGAGGTTCTATTCCCAGCGGAATCGCGTGATGAGTCGGCCGTGGCACTGCCACCATCGGAGGTTTCACTGGGAATCTGCACTTTCAACTGTGGTCGTTTTGATGGCAACGGTCCACTGTTAGTTCGGGATGGTGGTTTGCTTCTTTGCGTCGAAGCAACTGGCCCTGCACGAGGAGCTTCTGTGGCAGCTCTGACAGGCATTGACTTGGTACCAAGGGAAGCTTGTGGGTCGACCTTGAGAGAGTGGTTATTGTGAGACTCATATGACCCCGCTCCAGCTCCAAAGTGGCGGGCGAGCACAGAATCTCGATCATCAATAGGGGTGAAAATACTCCGTGATTTTGATAACGACTTCATTTGAGGTGGCGACTGGCTGTGCTCTGGTTTCATTGCTCCCGAAGAATCATCTTGGGGATGCTCCGAGGCAGGCCGTTCTTGGTGACCATCAGGCGCGAACCCTGGAGGCATCGAATTTCTCCCATGTTCCGGCATATATGCTTGCATATGCTGGTGGGGCCCCGGAGGCATTCCTGCATGGCCGTGCTGTTGGAAATGCTGTTGGGCCTGATGCTGTTGGCTCTGGTGCTGTGCCTGTTGCTGCGCCTGCTGTTGCGCCTGCTGTTGAGCCTGTTGCTGCGCCTGGTGCTGTGCCTGTTGTGCTGCCTGTTGTTGTGCCTGATGCTGTTGTGCCTGGTGCTGTGCTTGGTGCTGTTGGCTCTGGTGTTGGCCCTGGTGCTGTGGCGGCATTTGCTGTGGCGGTAAACCATGCGGGTGCATAGGAGGCGTCCCTTGGTGTTGTCCAGGTGGGTGTCCGTAGTGCGCAAACTGTCCCGGTCGAGGTTGTTGGTTCATTACATGAACATTCGGGTTGTACATGGAGGGATTGGGCATGTACGTGAACCCGCCATTTTGGGGGCCAGGGGGTGCTGGCGGGGGAGGTGTCCCATGTTGCTGGGGGCCTAGGTTTGAACTGACTCGACGGATATGATTTCTTGAAGAGGGACGGGAAGTGCCTTGCGGTTGCGGGGTGCCATGGCGGGTCATGGCATGATGGATCGGGGGTGACGCGGAGGGTGCATGGTTCATGTGCTGGAAGGCGGGCTGGTTTTGGAGGTGAGGGGGAATGGCGGGGTGGTTCTGAACTGCTTGAATCTCGTCGGGAGCCGGCGAGGCCTCATATTCCTCGTCATCGTCATCTCGCTTACCCGCGAAATCTTCCGGACCTTTATGCTCGTGGGGAGGACCGAACTGAGATGATTAGTTAGAGATTGTCGGGATGAATCGAAGAGACATCTACTCACATATTGATAGCGACCAAGAGCCTCGTGCATGTCGCATGATGAGTACTCGTATAGTTTCTTGTTGTGGCCAAAAATAATGACAGCTACGTCGACGGAGCAAAGGACAGCAAGCTCATGAGCCTTCTTGAACAGACCCCCCTTTCGTTTCAGGAACGTGCTATAGCCGAAGAAGCTTTGATCAGCGACTGGAACGGCTGACTGGGATGATTAACTTACACTGAGCGGTTGCGGTCATCTTTGATGGCCTTGATCTCAATCTTCCTGCGACCCATGATGGATGGCTAGGGTGCACCAATCGCGCACCGGTAGCAAGATTGAGAATAAAGGTACAAGCAGCCGCGGGGCGACTTGCGAGATACCTCGCGACTATATTTAATTACCCAAGATACAGAATCGACGCGATGGCGATTCTAGCCGGTGCCGCACGGGGTGGATGTGTACGTGAAGAATCTCGGTTTCTTCCGAATGAGAAGATCCGAAGAACGGTGTGACTAGTCAACAAAGGGATCTGAAACCAGAAACCAGTTTGTTTTCCATGTAAGAAACCCTGTAGATACTGGAAGAGGGGGTATGGACGCGACTTGAAAACACCCCCCGAAGTTCAAAAAGAAGTTGAACCCGAGGAGATGGAAGGGTAGGAAACAAAGGAACAAATAAAAAGACAAACACGAAGTAAATGATGGAAGCTGCGGAGAAAGGATGATTGACGATGCAGGAAAGGTTGATTCTAAAGATAGAATCGAGGGAGAGGGAGCCTGAGAAGATTTCCTGGCTGACTCAGCAGGGCCTTAGGCGCCGGGTTCTATATTTATCTTTTGGCAGTCGCAGCGCGAATATGTCGACTGAGCACACGGTAACTCGTTGTAGTTAGTCTTGTCCCTGTGGCTTGTGACAGTGGAGTCTTGTCCTTGGGATCCTATTGGCAAGACAAGTTGCTGTGATAGTATTCTTCGCTCTCAGCTTGGATGGGTTTACCGTCTATGCTATGATGTCAACCCGGGGAAGCTCAAGCTCAATATATACAACAGATATATAATGACATAGAGGTGGAATATGATCTATAGAATGTCACATTTACATTTTCAGGGCTATCTCCATAGGCTATTTACCCCGTAGCATAGCTTATTTATGTCCCCGTGATATCGCCAACCCTATCTCCCTACAATATATAAAGAGAGCCAGATCTTATTCTCAAGTAAACGTCAAAGTAAACATTCAAGGTTACATATGTATATGTAGAAGTATATGTAGAAGTATATGTCAAGTATGTCCCTACATCCCCCACTGATTGGTCCATGACATATTGGGCAGATATACGCTGAAGACATATCGACACGTCTAATGACCGTCCTCCAATAGAACATGTCAATAGCCATACACAACCTTGGATCCCCTAAACCCAGATCAAACAGATAATCATTGTATCATTTCTTTTTATCCTTCAAAGTTCCCAAAATTTAAATCGAAAATCTTCTTTGTGTGGCAGCTGGGCATCTAACGCAGTCGAGATTCGCGGGTAAGTTTAGTTTGGTAGTTTGGTTTCTGGTTTACCCCTGAGCTTGTGAATCGCTTCGTTTTTTTTCCCTTCTCCCCCAACACTTTGCTTTCTTCCGCTCTTTTCCTTTCCTCTCCTTTTTCTTTTCTTCCTGAGGTCTCTTGCGCGGTTTCCACTCTGAGAAGCACAGACAAATAAGATCCTAGACCAGGGATTCTCTTACTTTGTCCTGCTGTTACCGGGGCTGCAGGACATCCCGGACACGCCTAGACGTTTTAACTATTCGCTCGGTCGAATTGCCGTGTCGGTTATCTGCATTGTGGTCTTTTGAAATCCCTACTAATCTGTTGTCGATTAACAGAAGTCCCAAAAAAGCGGACCCTTAATCTCTCCCCACAGTCCGTTTTCTGACGCGCAAATTCAATTGCCAGTGGCCGACCTTCCGACATGTCCTTCCTTTCTCGGGTGTTTCGGGGCAAGGACTCCACTGCGACGAAGAAGCAGGCTAAACCTACCGCGGCGCTCAACACGGGCCCTGCGAAGCCTAAATGGACTGATGCGTGGCAGCGGACAGAGGTCGCCCCGGAAGAGGTCCAAGACCTTGTACGAGGGTGCGTGCATGAGCTCAAGGCCCGAGGTAAGTGGTGGATTTCCAACTCGACCGTGAGATACGGACATGGCATGGTGCGTCGGATTGCTGATCATTCGTCGCTGCAGCTCTTCACACGCCATTCCTCCTCCTACCGTTCCGTCCTAGCTCCGACCCCAGCGCAGCTCGCACGTTCATTCGCAATTACTTTAATCAGTCTTTCGAAAAGGGCTCGCCCGTTAACGGAAATGACTTGTCGCAGGAACTCCGGCTCACGGAGCCGATGGTGAGGGATAATGTCTTCCCAGGGATTATTAGGGGGTCACTAATCTCATTCCTATGAATAGGTCCTTTGCGGTGTGATGAAATGGTGCTGGAGCAGACTCCCTGGCGGTGTTGTCACTTGGGAGGCGTACGAAACCTTCAAGATGGGCGAAAATGGTATGCGATATTCTTTGGAATGCGGGGAACACACGCGCTGATGCAACATTAGATTCGGATATGGCCCGCGACGCTTTCTCAACTTTCATTCCGATCGGCGGCGACTCCGATGCACGCACCAGTATTATTCTGGACTTCTTCGATCTTTTGGCTGCCATTGCGGCCCATGGGAAATCCAATGGCTTGGGAGGTCGCAAGCTTTCCCGATACGCTGGCTGGTGGGCGTTTGAGCATGTCGATACAGGCAATGGCTTCGAGGCCGCCTAT
The DNA here is from genome assembly GCF_028828465.1 of Penicillium psychrosexuale. Taxonomy (NCBI): domain Eukaryota; kingdom Fungi; phylum Ascomycota; class Eurotiomycetes; order Eurotiales; family Aspergillaceae; genus Penicillium; species Penicillium psychrosexuale. Next base: position 4,993,735 of record NW_026643187.1, read on the forward strand.
AAGAACTGGGCTGTGTATGGACTTCATTGATCCGATGTTTCGGATGGTATTCTAACAATCTCTAGTGCTGCCGATGCTACCAGTCACTTGTTCTTCGCCTACCTTCGTTCGTTGTCTCCCGATGTCCCTCGCGGCGTGAGCGGCATCTCATCGCTGCCAATTTCTCTTCATTCACTCGTCGAAGCGACCGAATACCCTCCCGAAACCCCGACCTTGTTGCAAGTTACGACTACAAAGGTGATTATGATTGTGGAGAATGTCTCCCCGACCCCATTCTCCTTGTTGCGACGCGCAAAGAACTTTGAATACCGCGACGACGACTGGCACCTGCAGGAATTTGCCAACTACGAAGACCCAGTTGATGCATTGACCGACGAGTGTCTCCGTGTTCTTAGATGTATCTCATCTACGAATCAATCCAGCGTCTCGAGTACCAAGCAGTCAACAAGTTTACGGGATGCATCTTGGTCTCGCTTCGAGGATATTGGGTTCGGTGGTTCGATTGACTCTGACCCGGAGGACGAAGCCAACGAGACTGCTTCGCCGGCGACTGCAAGGAGTGGATCTGGGGCGGGCTTGAGCTCCATTCCTCAATCTGGAACAGGGGACTTTGGCCGTCCGACCACCCCATCGTGGGCAGACTTCATGTCATCCGGATTCCCGGATGAAAACAAATTGAAGGACCACGTGGGCCCTCTGCTCCTGACACCTGACAAGTTTCTGCCCCCCCTTGCCTCTGCACGTGGCATGAGCTCTCAGTCGCACAAGCGCTCCTTGGATATCGAGCCGGCTCTCGAGCCTGCGGAGTTGGCGAGCATCACCTCCCTAGACATGGACGATTCGTTCTGGTGGGTTTGGATCAGCAGTTTATCTGGCGATGAGCCGTCCGCACGCAAGGCTGTGTTTGGTCGATGCGCTCTCCTGGAGACCAAAATCCGGGATACCAAATGGCTGATCCTCGAAGAGCAGATCAAGGGTGCTGCTCCAGAGCCTGAGGCCGGTGCTCAGATTGTCGAAAAGAAGCGATTCTTCAGCTTTGGCAGCCGCAGGGGAAAGCTCAATCGCCGCAAGTCGTTGGCGAAGAAGGTGCCTTCTATTGAAGACTCATACAAGCGACCCAACAACCAGGGAACGCAAAGCAAGACCAGCATCGGACCGGATCAGCACAAGCGGATCCAGGAAGCTGCGGCCGCTCTGCAAAAGAAGCACCGCGAGCAAGAAGCGGAGGCGAAAGAGAACCGTGCAATCCCTAATGATAACCGTTACTCCAAGACCAACTCCATCATGACCCTTCAGCCTGCCATTGTGAGCGAGGCATCCCAGGCCATGAAGTGGACTAAGAATTACGATAAGGGTGCCTTCAGGGCAGCATATCTCAATGACAACCGCGCTGGCACTGGTGAAGAACCCGAGGACAAACCCGAGCCGATTTCGAAGGACACCGAGGAGAAGTCTACCGCGCCGTTGGCACCTCTTCCAACCAACACTTCAAAGAGTGTTCCCCCGCCACTTCCCAAAGAAGCTGCAGCTGCTGCTGTGTCCACTCCTCTTCCCCCTTCTCCTAGGGAGGCGCCAACTAAAGCTGTTAATGTCGCTACTCCCGAAGAGAAGAAGCCCGTCGCAAAGCCTGCCGTTGTTGAACAACCTACTGAGCGTCGGGACTCTGTGGACGAGGGGGGCAAGAAGCTGAAGAAGAAGACTGGCAATTCCGGATTTAAGAGCATGTTTAGTGCCAAAAAGAAGCCCGAACAGCAACAGCCTCTCGTGAAGACCGGTGATTCTAAGGAAATCTCCACTGTGGCAGCTACTCGTGCGGCCCTCGAGGCCAGGGCGAAAGCAGCTCAGGAGTCCGGTCCCATGAAGAAGAAGCCTCTCCCGAGTACCGCGTCCGTGGCTAAATTGCAAAAGCCCTCGCCTCAGTGTGTTCAACCGACCGCCAAGGAACCAGTGGCAAACCCCTCAATCCCGGCTCAAGCCTCCGCTTCTCTGGAACAGAACGGTGAGCCGCCCAAGACCAGACGCGCCATTGAGTATGATGCTCTCTCGCGCGTTGCTACTCACGAACTTAAAGCAGCCGATCAGGAGTTCTCCAAGTTCGACCAGGGCCCCCTGGCTGACCAGCCTGCTTTCGTCCCCGGAGATTCTCCCGTGGACGTCACACCTGTAGCGCAAAAGTCCCAGGTTCCCCAGAGCCCGTCCAACGGCAATGGTGTTCGCCATGAGGTCGCCAGTTCGCCTGAGTCACCTGAAGCTACACATGATCGCTGGAAGGCGATCCGTGAGGCTGCTGCTCAGCGGACTGCTGCCCAAGAGGAACAGGTGCACGACCACGATACCGAGGCCAACACCCGGACTAGCCAGTCCGAGCGCACTGACGAGGGAGATACTAGTGGAGAAGAGAGTTAGTAACTTCATCCCCAACACTGACCATACACTAACAGTTGTTTCCACAGCCATCGAGGCCCGTGTCGCCCGCATCAAGGCCCGAGTGGCTGAGTTGACCGGCAACGCGGAGGACGGTCAAAAGCGCTAGCCTGCGACGTTCCCGGACCTGTTTTCTTTTGTTTATTATTCCTGCCATTTCCCTCTGGCTCTCTATTCAGTATGACCCAGGATGTATCTTTGTTAATCGTATACCCTTCTCCCGACCAGACATTGGTCGTGTTTGCTTTGAGCGCGGTCCGATGACCGACCAAGGTCCCCATTTCCATATCCTGGAGATGAGCAGACTGACGAATACTGCGATACGATTGATGGATTCTTTATTTGGTTGCGACATCTGTTTATTTTTTTCTTTGATTTCTTGCCTCTTCTCCGTCGATATTCGATTCGACTGGACAAATATCCTCCTGCCTTGGCTTATTTCCTTTTCCCCCATCTATCGAATTTGGGCTGCTTTTTTGTCTGTCACTTGCTCTATTCCCCTTTCGCTACTGCTATTGATTCTGGTTCGCTGCCAATATGAATCGCTTTGTGCCTTTGAGTTGAAGTACTATCAATGTAATATGGAACTCTTACTTATTCCAAGCATACAATCAAACCAGACTAATTCACTAATAGGAAATAACATACAATATGGACTCTTAATCCTACTGATTTTAATCATATACTAGATCCTAATTCCAAACCCGAACTAACTACAACCCCAAAGCCTTCAAAATCGCCTTCCCAACCCCCGTCGCCGACGCCGGATTCTGCCCCGTAATAATCGTCGACCCCGTCCCAGCCGCCTTCCCAATAACAACCATCTCCTCCCAAGGCTTCGCAGCCTTCACATACTTCCCACCAGTAACCCGGCCCAGCTCCGTCTCCAGCATAAACGGCATAGCAGACGACAGACCCACCGCATCCTCCTCGTTATTCGAGAACCCAGTCACGCCAACGCCAGAGATAAGCGGCACGCCGGAGGGCGCCGTCGCATTTAGCAGGACGCAGGGACCGTGACAGACGGCAGCAACGGGCTTATTGGCTGCAGCGAAGGCCTGGATTAGAGCAAGCGAGGTGGGGTTTTCGGTTAGGTCGAACATTGCTGATGTGTATATCATTAGAGGATGTTATTTGCATAGATGGGATGATAAAAGTATATAGCTAGGAGCTGGGAAAGAAGGACGGGAGTATGGGTATGGGTATGGGTAACTCACGTCCATGACCGCCGACGTAGAAAATGGCATCGAACTCGCCGGCGCGCGGAAGTACATCGGCTAGCTTTTCCGTGTTCGTCCAGAGGGCTCTTTGTTCTTTCAGGAACTTCTGCGATATCGGGTCTGACTCGCTCATCTTTATTGAGGATGGACTTAGGGGTGCTTCGCCGCCTTTTGGCGAGGCAACGGTTAGGGAGACCTTGTCGTGGAGGACTTCGTAAGGATGGGCGAATTCGGACTTTGGGATGGTATGGTTAGTAGAGGGTTCATTGTGGGAATTGTCCTATTGTCAGGATGGAATGGGATATGGAGGTATTTGATTCAATTGAAGCTAGAATTGGTGTTGCATACTAGAAACCAGCCGTTTGGCTTGCCGGTGGTGCCGAGCTTGTCTTCGGAGGTGAGGACGACGAGGACTTTGGGTGTCATTTTGGTGAGTAGCTGAATGGTCGTATAAATGTAATAGTAGGGATAAGTTGATTGTGTTCAATATTTCCTTTTTTAAGTCGGACTGAGGGCGAAGGGTGGCTCTGGGCTTTTCTATATGATCAGCATCAGTGTACAATGTACATTATGTATGTATCACTATCCCGTCATTGACTCCACCTGGAAGGTCAATAGATTGTTACATGAGCCAATGAGATTTGTTAGAAGAAGCTCTCCACTGCAGAAGATGTGCAGCTCCCGATGTCAATTGTATGATGATGTCATACCTCACATGCTCAAGTCTCCTGATGTCCATTCAAAGAACTGATATGTCAGGAGGTATGGTTGCTCGATTGCATAGACATGAGCTCTAAGGTAAGTAGAAACAAGTTAATAGCACGTTATGTAGTACGTTAATATACTAGATATCGTAAATTTGGTATCTGGCCATTGAGAAGAAAGAAAAAGAAAGCATCAAAATGCGCAGCAGTGTTCATGCTGGTGTTCTGGCTACTTTCCAGCGTGCTCATAGACTCGCTTCTTTCTTCGTCGATCTGTTTGAGACGCTTCTCGGTCTTCATATTTCCCGTGCCCTTGGTGTGGAACTGGTGACTGAGTTGTTTGAAGGCTTCCTTTTGGTTCATGTTGCGACGAAACTTACCTATATACCACAGTTGGACGTCGGACTTACATTCACGGTTGAACACGTCGGCCATATTGTGACGATCTGACCTCCTAGTTACTTGCCCCAGCTGTACCTTCCGCTTCTGACAGAATCGCTCCTTCCTCGATTGGAAGTGGACCTAAGCGAGCTGTCGTCATTACATGGTTTGCAGAATGAGCTCGTAAAAACCCCGGTAAATGTAGCTCGTAGATATTATTCCTTTCCTTTCTCTCTCTATACTTAGTATCTTGAGAAAATGCACTCGTTCTTTTGAATTTAACTGGCATGTAACACATATAATGTACTTCCTGCTGGTCACACTGCTTGTGTAGGTGGGGAGATAGAAGAAAGAGGAAGAGAGCTAAGGGACGAGATTATTCTTATACACCTATTCTCCCAGCGCGCGTGCTCCTCACGCCGAGGTTGAAAGGTGCTACAGTGAAGAATATATGAATACAAGAGCATAGGCGCAGCACGCTGCGGCGCAGCGCTGTGGTTTTTGTCAAATTGCGATAAAAGAAACCCGTATACAGTTCATTACGCACACTTAGTATTACCTAGTTATAGAGTGAATAGCATCTGATAACTTGTCATCCTAGTAGGGCTAACAGAGCTCTGGACCAATGAAACGTCATGAAGGGGGTTATGTAAAAAATGTATAATTATGTAACTAGTGCTACATGCATAACTAACTAGTTAAAGGATGTATTACATACCGATTACGGAAGCTAAGCCGATTGGTGGAGATAAGATAAAGATGGATCACGTGATTGATAGGGTCAGCCAAACTCCGGGGAAGACTAAACTCCATTTTGTACGACAATGCATAAGGTGATATATCAAAAATGTCCGAATCACTACGGAAAATCAGCTCCAAACGCGACCGCCCTAAAGTACCCTTAGATCAACGCAAACGCATTGTCAAAGCCTGCACCCAATGCCGCCTACGTAAGCGTCGATGCACACTGCAGTCGCCCGAGGGATGCTGGAATTGCAGAAAAAGCAGTATGACTTGCATTTTTGAGACGAGGGAGGACAGCCCAGCCGAATCATCATCTAGGTAGCCCATGAGACACGGACTTCCCTTTATTTGGTGCAATCTAATTCGCACAGTCAAACTCACATCGATGACGATGTTGTAGCACGGTTCAATAAATCATATCCGGAGGTCGGTCTCAAAGCCCACCATATATCTTTTCTTTTCGAGATATTCAGGGACTTGAACCAAGACTCTGGAGATCGCTCTTCAAAGCGGAGGAGTCCATTTTGGCATACTAGACCTTCATCACAGCATGGAACTAGACCTATGTCTGTGGAACGTCACCTAAATGAAGGACAACCGCCTGGTAGGGCAGGATTCAACCGCAGATGTGTACTTACTCGGACTGACAACCTCACTGAAGGTGACGATATACTGTCACACAGAAATTTTCTCGCACGCGCTGCTGCTGCAGTCTCCCAGTCTGACAGACTGGACCTTCCAGAGGATACCGTATGTTACATGAAAACTTCATAATGGGTTCTTCTTCTGCCTATTGCTGACTTATTTCTCAATCAGACTTTTTATCCCACAGACGAATCATATTGTGAAAATGAAATCATCCTCAGACAGCAGATCTTGAAAGATTTCCCCTCTCGAGCCGGGGCCGAAGTTCTCATGGCATCATTTTTCTCCTATGCCGAGGCCAACTGGTACTATTTCGACGAAAGCTCGTTTAGAAAGCAGCTGTTTGAACTCTATGACAGTGACCTATCACCGACCTACTCCAGTCTCAAGTTCATTTGTTTGGCCCTAACTGTCTTCGCCATGGGCAGCCAGTTCGTTCATCTATACCATACTGACAATTCGATTGCCTTGGAAGCCATGACTGTGGTTCAGTCAGGAATTCCAGGGACGCGGTACTTCCAACATGCGCAGAAACTTGTGCCGCAGATAATAGCTTCTCCTTCCCTGGAAGGCCTGCTGAGCTGTCTACTACTCGCCTTGTATGTACTGCCGATTCATAGCACTGAAACTTGTTACACCTATCTTGGGCTTGCTTTGCGCATCGCGATCAGCCTCGGCCTTCATCGAAAATCAACAAGGTCGGCATTATCTCCGTCACTTTCGGAGCTCCACAACCGTGTGTTCTGGACTACCTACAGCATTGAACGGTATGGCTTTCTATATAACCCTGATTCTTATCTTTCTCTTAATAAGATTCCAGAATGGTTGCTCTTTCTCTTGGATATCCCGAGACGCTTCAAACCAAAGATATCGACTGCCTCCTTCCTCATCGACAGCCTGACCTGGATGTTCCGGGCTCCTATAGAGCCGAGAGACTACTGGCAAATACAAGGTTGACTCTGTTGCTCAACGAAGTGATTTGCTTAAGGTGAGAAGGCTATTGTAATCTGGACGAAGGAAGCCAGACAACATTCCCGGCTGGTATGCTAACCGTCAATAGGTCCTTGAAGCACGGTTCGACCGAGGAAATCCGAAGTCAACTTTTGGCTTGGAAGGCAGACCTACCCGCTCAATTAGCCACATTGGACGATAACTGTTTACGACTGAACGTGCATTTACAACTCCACTACTCTATGATCTGGATCTATATCGGTCGCGCAGCCCTGATCGACAAAGTGCGACGCTTACTCAGCAAGAAAGAGCCCACAAAAGACGACCTTGACATAGCGGGCGACAGTCAAGAATTATCAGACGCTTGCGCAGAACACGCAGCGCGGATAATCGATCTCATTGATCTGCTCAGAAGTCGCGGGCAACTGAGTCTATTCTCTTACACTGATTTCCATACCTGCAGCTCCGCAACCATCATCGTTCTCCTGGATAGTATCCTGAACCCACGACTGTCCTCGTTTCCGAAAGTCCGGACCGCAATGGGCGCTCTGCAATATATGGCTACTGGCAGTGATTTGGCCAGAAATAGCCTCAAGTATGTCCACAATTTCCAAAACGTGGTCAACAAAGCCTTGGCGTCTATTTCCTGTTTGGATAATGGGAAATCTCGCCCTGAGGGAGAGACTGGTCCACTTCCGCTTGGGGAGCCACGTGAAGAGACGTTTACCGAAGGATTGGACATGTACCAGCATGAAGGCGAAGAGCCTAACCTGGCTCTATTTTCTGACATAGGGATTGCGCTTGAAGACTGTTCATTTACAGAGCTACATCTCCTTGGGCTTGACAGCCTATACTCGAGTGATGTACAAAATTGGAACGGCAGTTAGAAATAAATCCACGTCTTCTTTTCCACTTCAATCTCAACAGAACATTCTGTCCTCCTTGATTATCCTTTTGCTTCTTTTAAACTTGTCAAAATGCTATATGATGCACGTAGGTGTCTGCGTGGCCGAGAGAAAAGAGGGATCAACAGCAGTGGGGTAATATGATAATGATTTAACTACTAGTAAATAGCTTCATCTCCAGGAGACAAAGAATAAAGCAACAAGGCCTAAAAGCCACAAAGGGCAAAGAAAGTTCTGACAAGCTGCTTATAAACAATTCCCCACCGCATCAACACATCACATTAAATCAAAGGTTATACCGGAAATTCTTGTCTTCCTTGTCCGTCAAGTCCTTTCCAGTGACCTCCTCCGCGTACTCGAAGATATCCATCCCCATTGTAGACCGACGTTTATTGTCACGAGCACACGTGAACCAATACACCCCGACGGTCGGAATGAACACAAGCCAGCTAACCAGAGCCAATACGAGACCACTGCGATACCTGGGTGCATTTTTCGTGTTCCAGAGTAATGGTCCAACTATAGCACCGATAGCGTAGCCAACGAAGAACAAAGCGTTGACGATGGCCTTTTTGGTATTTCCACGAATATTGGAAGCGTTTAGACTGAGAATGACCGTTAAGATGTTTGAGATGACGGAGGCCTTTGTAAAACAAGAATTAGCAAAATTCAGTACAAGTACGAGGGTGTAGGTTCAGCCAATTTACATACCAACCACGATGCAACAATCATACCCCATCCCGAGGACAAGGGGAGCGTGAATAGTAGAATGATTCCGACGAGCGGGATGATTGTAAGCCCGATGGTGATCGCACATCGACGATTCGGCCAAATGTAGCAGAGACCTATTCCGACCCAAATAAAGAACATCTGAATTGCACCTGCTGGTGAAGTGTATAGCATGGTTTCGAAATTTGTGTAGCCCAAAGAGTAGATGATAAGGGAAGCGAACTGTCACCGGAGTATAGTCAGTAATTGCACACATGTCTTCTTGTAAGAGAATACGCGACTTACTGCAATGACTGGCGAAGGTAGTGTGATGAGAAGCCCAAATAGGAAACTCAAATATGCTCTGATATCCATAGCTGTCTCTTTCAATTGTGAGATAGAGAAAGTTGTCTGGTCTCCTCCTTCGGTTTCCGCCCGCAATCGTTGTGTTGCTACCTGTCGCTCTTCGGGGGTGAGAAACCACGCTGAGTCGGGACCAGCGGGCATCAAGAAGAAGAATAGGATTCCAAAGAAGACCGTGAGAGCTCCACAGATGATGAACATCGCTTTCCATTGGGCAATGGCCAATGCCGTGTTGTGACCGATACCATACATCATTAGAGCACCGATGACCTGAGCCAGCCCGTTGCAGCTGATCCATAGACTAGTTTGAGAATTTGATGGTTAGATAGAGAAAAGGTAGATTGGGGGTTATTAGGGATATCCTACCCGATGCGCATGGGATGCTCGCTTTTCTTATACCAGAGACTGGTGAGCGTCACAAAGGCAGGCGAGACCGCACCTTCAGCCAATCCAAGGGCGAATCGAACACCCATGAAAGATGAGAAGGTTGTTGCTCCTGCCAGACACTATCTTGATATCAGTATGCCTTCAAACAAAATGTTGGTGACTGGGTAAATTACCATGCAAACTCCACCCCAGAGTATACTATACTCGGTCAGATTTCCCGAATAATCATCATGAGATTGCTCGAAACTCACATAAGACAGGATACAAATTTGGCAAGCGGAAGACGACTCATCAAGTAGATGGCCGGGAATTCTGACGCCAGCTGCCCAACGTAGAAGATGGACCCTAGCCAGGCGAACTGTGTGCCCACAAGGTGTAGGTCATCTATCAATCCGAACACACCAGCGTAACTTAGACTCTGCTTGTCAAGGTCTAAATGCGGGATATTAGCGGTATCCAAAAGCAAGAGGAACCAAAACATGAAACAACTTACACTGAGAGAAGTAAATCAAGCACATCTTCAAGCCTCTCACGATCAGCATCCATTCCCATGATATCGAACAAGGACAATTGCTTACCAGTGGCAAGACCACCAAATCAATCTTCCACCTGACCCGTCTCTCAATCGCAGGGTCAATGTGGATTGCCGAAGTGCCTGTTTCCATAGCAGTCTTCGGATTGGATTCGTCCAATTGCATATCTGCGGTTTTGGTATCCGATTGATTCATCATGATCTGAGTGAATTGGATAAGGAATGGACATGCACGATGTACGAAATATCACTGGGAGGAAAAGGAGAACAATACCCCGGCCTTTATATATGACAAACTACCCCGGATTTGGCTTATCTCTCGACAGCCGTGAATGCATGTAGTGGGTAGGTGCGTGCGATCCACTTCTGGCTCTATGGAAACGCGACATCTAGTCCAAGCCACTGAGCATTGGCGTTATCTTTCATTGGTTTGTTTTATTAATAAATCGTTTATAGGGCAGGATAAAACCTGTGGTAGGTAGGCTGTAATCGTGCCAAGCACCAACACATCTATAGTGGGCCCCACCAGATAGTCATTTGTAGAGGCAGGTATCTTTTGTATATCGACTGCATACAAAAGGTACATAAACATAGTCTCAATATCTATAAACCTCGAACTAATTAGGGAGAATGTAGGAAGATAGTTGTAGTGTAGACAGCGTCTTGATTACTTAGTATCAATGTTAGTGGGATTATTCAGTATAGAGAATAATAAACTTTTCCACATGATGTCTATATCTGGTGATTGCTAACGAGTGTCTTTACACTTTGATATCATATACTCAGGATCAATCTTAGTGGTAGATAACTTGAACCAGGCTTTCGCTATATCTTTATCTCTTTAGATTTCCTGAAGCCGGTCTGATAGTTGAGAAAATCGAGAAGATGACTCTATGTTGCTCATGTACCTTTTGTATAGAGTCACCATACAAAGGATACCCAATCCTTACAAGCACCCGGTGATTAGCCGGTGAGATCTGCGGGTACTTGTACCCGCAGGGCCGGTCTCTGTTGCCACCGAAGTAGGTTTGGGATGCGGGTACACGTACCCGCACGTCAAATGATGGCGAGTATCGATGCCAAGACAACGCTATCGGCAATTGTAATACGTCCAGATAGACTATCATTTGGTAGATCATGCTTAGTCTACAATACAAGAGCTGATCCCACTGCGGTGGAAATTGCAAGTTTCTTGTTCATCCTATTACCACCTTGGAATCAAGAATAAGGCTTCAATATCTTTAAACTTGCCTGATCATCGATAACTTGCTTACGTCTTTCTCCTTGTTACCACTACCACCATGACAGCCCGGAAACCCGATCTTCAGCGTATTGCCAAGCCTTGGCTGCTGGGTCCTCAACGGACGTACATCTTCACGTCTGCCAACTTGATTGACCTTGACGCTGGAACAGTCATCAAGAACACGACCATCAAACTCTCCGGTGGCCTTGTATCATTAGTCGACACCTCCGGAGTAGAGACTGGCGACAATGTTGACCCCGACGCTGTACAAATCGACCTGAAAGGCAAATACGTCTGCCCGGGCTTGATCGATAGCCATGTCCACATCGCTGCAGTACCTGGTTCTTTGAGCCTCCGAGAACTGAAAGAGGTAAGCAGCACCCAGAGTATGCTACGGCAACCGGGTGTTTGCAAGTCCATGCTGGACCGTGGCTTCACGACGGTCCGAGATTGTGGAGGAGCGTCTTTTGCCTTGAAAGAATCAATCCAGGAAGGCATCATATCCGGGCCGAGATTGTTCATTGCCGGACATGCCCTCTCCCAAACAGGAGGCCATGGAGATCGTCGTCAGCAGCACGATCCCAATGAGTGCTGTGGAGGGCATGTGAATGGGGTTGGTCGCATCGTGGATGGAGTTGATCAGTGCTTGAAGTATACCCGCGAGGAGTTGCGGCAGGGCGCGGACTTCATCAAAATCATGGGTGGTGGCGGGGTTGCTAGCGCCACAGACGAGATCCAACACCTTCAATTATCCAATGATGAGATAAAGGCGATTGTTACAGTGGCCAACAATGCGGGGACGTATGTTACCAGCCATGCGTATACGCCAGAGGCGATCCAGCAGGCTATCCGACAGGGAGTCAAGGGGATTGAACATGGCAATCTCATTGACAAAGCCACAGCCGAAATGATGAAGGAGTACGGCGTCTTTCTTACCCCCACCCTGGTGACATACGCTACGATGGCCGCTCCCGAGTTCAGCGGATTCCTCCCCCCTGTTTCTGCGGGCAAAAACCGTGAAGTCTTGGACAAAGGCCTTCTCGCCCTGGAGCTAGCCAATAAAGTTGGGCTTGATATTTGCTTTGGCACGGATCTTTTAGGTCCCCTGCATTATGCCCAAAGTAAAGAATTTACCATTCGGAGCACTGTCCAGACACCACTGGAGGTCCTTCGAAGCGCTACCACGACTCCTGCGCGGATGTTGCGACAGGATAAATTCCTGGGCAAGGTTGCTCCAGGGTTTGCCGCCGACTTGCTCGTCTTGAACGCAAACCCCTTGGATGATATCACCGTTTTGGACCGACCGGACGTTCATTTGCTAGCAACCATCAAGGAAGGCCGAGTCGTGAGCTCCCGTTGGAATGTGTTGGATGTTGAAGAAAACCGTTTGCCAAAGATAGAGTGAGGGGTGAAGGGGGGAGAATATGTACAGTGGGAATGAAGAGAAGGTTGGTTCCGGAGTTCATTGAAGGGTGCTTCGTGGTGGCGGCGAAAGTTTTATTGATAGAGTCGATAAACATGCACGGTGTGCAAGAAATGGCACCGTAAACGGGAGACCAAAAGATAAATTACACAGAACAATACTTTCCTCGATAATGCGAGCCATCCCGCAATAATAATATGCTTCGAATCGCGGCTATTGCTGGCAGATAACTAGGCCAAAACGAGATCTTCCTTGATACGGTAGTGTATAACCGTTAGCAGGTCCTCGTAGGCTCTGTTCCCTTTTCGATAGCCGACAAAATAAGAAAGAATGTTGGACAGACTTACTTGTGGGCTCAATTCCATTCTCAAGTACACTACGGAGTAGACGGGGAGGGGTTTAAGGTAGTGTGGGGAGGATGTGTGGGGTGCCAGAGCCTCCCACTGGTCCGTGCGCAGATTTTGGACTAGCGTCTTGGCGCAGAATGTCATTACATAATCGTGTCGAGGTTGCCAGCACTGTATCTTCTATATGGCAACTCCATACAAAAGGTACATGAGCACAACATCGGAAATAGTACGCACCGCTAAGCTATATTCATGCTAGTCACATCACGGGCAACACTTCTTTACGGCCCGATAACCCCTCTTACGTCTGTGTTTGGTTTGACCTCAGACTTCCGTATAAATGATCTTTGCATTTTCAAATTCCCAAATTCTTCCATCGCCTACGTTATATACCTTAAAAAAAAACCGAAAGCCTGCGTACATTCAATCCAAACCTCATCGCCAGCATCAACTTCAATCAAAAACCCTATGGCGTCTTCCCCGGTGCCCTCTCATGTTATCCACACGTCCAAAGGTCCGACCACATTCAGGACACACGATGGAGCGATGTTTGACATGCTGTATTTTGATATGGCGCATCAAGGTTGAATGGCTGCTAAATGTCGTGTGGTTCGTGCAGCCCTGCCAGAAGCATTTGAAACGGCCGTCGGAACTAAGGTAAGAGGAAGACTGCTAACTATGAAGTGGGAAGAATGAGAAATTCTGACTCACACTCGTCCCTGGTCTTCACTATGAGCAGAGGCTGCTTCCACGTGAGCGACTTGAATGTTGGGGTTCCGAATTGTGGTTTGACCGGGACGGAGAGAGTCTTCAGCTCTATACTGCCCGGTCGAGGACACCGGACCTTGATGATCTTTTTCCAGCTTCGCAAGCCATGCCTTCAGCGACATTAACTTTGGGCGTTGTCCAAAACAATCACCACCCTTCAACTTTTCCATGAAAGCAACATGTTTCGCGATAAACAACGAAACGTCATCCCTAGACTTCGAGATATAGATATTCAACGAAGCATACTCGTTGCCTTCCAAGCGAAAAACAGCATACGTATGCTTACAACTCCACCCGGGTTGTTTCTGAAGTTTCACCAACACATGGTACTGAATCCCTTCGGTTACATGTTCTTCACGACAACCATAGTATCGAGCAATAGGAACACCCCTCCTTTGCAACATACCACAGAAGAGTTCTTCGAATTGACTTTTCGACTGCACACTGCATCGAGAATATATCAAATAAAACCATCGATGATGTACTCTTACTTCAGTACCCACCGAAGGCACAAAGATGGCACTTCCCATTCGGGAAGCAAGCGAAGCATCAATAGGAAGGGTCTCAGGCTGCCGACTAACAATTACTCGAAATCGACCGAACATTTTGTTACCCGAAATAATAATCCACATCTACGAAGAGGGGGTACACCCCTCCTTTATCTTATTGATGAGGTCACGTGCATTGGCACATCGTACCAAGAATCACTGCTTCGAGTAATTTCTCAGTCTTCCAGGCTCGCCAAGACCAAAATTACTTGATAGAGTAATTATTGTCACATGCCCAATTGGTGCCCAATTGGTGCCCGAATGATGTAGTCATAGGTAACAAGTGATCACACGTGCTCACGCTACTGAGGCGGCACCAGGCTGATACATGAAGAGAGCAACCCGCGGAGAGTACAGATCCCTGTCCAATAGGAGAGGCAGATGGTTAAGTCTGCGTATCCCAACCACGGTTAAGAAATGCAGAGGCATGGTTCATAGAAGGGGTTTGAAGAGGACAATCCGCAGAGGGTAGAGGTGGCTTTCCGACAGTAGAGGCAGATAGTGGAGTATGCATAGTCCAACTGGGGTCGAGAGATGCGGAGGCATGGCTCAGACAATGGTTGCAAAGAGGCCAACATGTAGATAATACCGGTGTCTGTCCGACCGTAGAGGCAGGTGGTTGCGTAGTATTAGAAGGTCCAGGATGGTGATTGCGTTGCTCAGAGCCACAGCTAAGCTGAAGCATTCTTCTCATGCTCCAATCATCGAGGTTAGAAGTGTATGCCATAATAGAAAAGAAGAAGTGAGGTAGATGTCTATACTAAAAGTGAGTTGGGTGTTTTGTCTTGAATGTGCTAGGAAATAATCTATCACGTAGAGATACTGTCAAAGAGAAGTTAAGGTTAAGGCGCCTGAGGTGGGTCCAAATTTACTCCGCTCCCTCCACTCCCTCCGCTCCCAAAGTCTATGAGTCCAAATTCAGGTAACAAGGTCTCAATACCCGGTTCCTTGGCGAGAAGGGTAGTTAACTACGTAGTTAGTTAGTTAACTAGGTAACTAACTAGTTACTAACTAGTAGGTAACTAGTTATGGTGGATGACTAAATTACTGCCAAGCAATATTCATGTACATTCAGACATAATCACGTGATAAGCAATGTGGTGGAGTGGACCCACCTTCCCTTTTAGGAAGTGATTGTTCCTATATATTTCATAGCAACTCCTTCCTCCTAACCGACATTCCCCCCAGTGGCTGAGTGTGTTGACACGCGTTTAAAATGCTAGGTTAGGTACTAGCTGTCAGCGTTCGACCCACCCAGTGCACGGTCATAAATGTTCCAATTATGCTCCCCTAATTGGCCCACCTTGCTTAGGCGCCGGTCAGGACCTCCAGTAGGTCCGGCAATGTGTGCGCAGGTGGGGACGACTAGATCTTAGGGTAAAGCTGGTTGGGGTTACTTAAGCATTATGATCCCCTAAGTGGCGACCTGGGAGTATAACCCCAGGCACTGGATGGGAATGTCCTTTTTTGCCTTTTTTTCCCCTCCTTCTACTGTCCTCTCAAGTCTGTCTCCAAAACCCTGTCCCTACCGTTCCTCTCCCCCACAAAGCTTATTGACGCTTACTTCAGGTATCTATCATGAAAACAAGCAGTATTAATGCTATCCAATGAGAGACATAGTTACTTAGTCGCCCGTAATAGTTATGTTCCTAATTTATCTTAGTCCAGTATATATCGAACTTGTGTTTTTGTATTATCTCTTCTACATTGTACTCCGTACCATCTACCTGATTCCTATGTTTAAACCCCTTCACGGGGAAGCAGTTGAAGCGAGTCCCGTAGAATAAGATTTGACAGGAGTGACTTATTTTCGTTAGGTGTATACATACAAATTATAGGTACCTGCCACATTATATGGGTGTTTGACTAAGGCAGGAGCGATACCCAATTAGGAAGGTGCACCTAAGATGTCATCCAAAGGGGGGAGGGGGGGAGAGGGCTCGCTATAGCACAGCCCTATGTATTATGTATGTGCAGAAGCCAAACCAAAAAAGAAAATCGACAAAAACTCCTTTTAGGGAGACAGACGAAAGGCCCAGGTCGCTATACATATAGACTCTCTCTGCGTGTACACAAACACACAATCCCAAGCCAAGACAAGGCTCGCATGCAATATACACCGGGTATCGAGCAAAAATCAATAGCAATTCATCGCAACGGATCATAATTCTGCAGCGTTCGCAGCTTTCGCTCTGCACTGCTTGCTCATAGTATAAACCGCAGACGACGGGTAGCCTCAGCCGCCACGAGAGCACTTATTGCCCCGATGAAGAGACATATGGAGATGGCGTTATACCTCTCCTTGTCCAGGTTCATCCACTGCGTGTCCGAACTGTTGTTGGCCGCGGGCTCGGCGCCTGGTTCGAGGAGGCTGAAGACGATCCAGCTGATGAAGGTGCCGACGAATTGGGGTAGCGTCGTGTACACATTCAGCACGCCCAGGTAGATGCCGGCCAGTTCGCCTGTTGACGGGATGTTGGAGGCGCGGTCCTCCTCGTCGGTGTCGCTGTCGGTGGAATCGTGGTGGTTCAGCCGGAGGACATCCAGCTCGGTGTCGGCGGCGGAGTTGCGGAGGCTGGCGGAGGTGATCATTGTCACGCCGGATCGTGAGGATGGGATTGCGGGGGAATAGCCGCCCATTGTTAGTTTGTTGATTTCTACGCCCATGAAGGCGAAGGGGGCCCAGCCGCTGATTGCCCAGGGGATACCGCATACTGCTACTAGGAAGGTTGCGAAGGCGCGCGAGTGTGCTAGAGGGGCGAATATCATTGTGGCGGCGAACATGACGTGGGATATCAGCCAGGCGGTTTGGAGGTCTGGTCGGATTGCGCTGATGGCTTTGAGAACCGCTGCGACCTTTGGCGGGGGTCGTGCGGTGAAGCGTGTCCGCTTGCTATCGGGCTGCATGATGCAAAAGGGTAGGAGTACAGAGCTGAGGACTGTGATGGATGAGAAGACCGTTAATGATAGACTGCCCACGCGGCCGACTTCACCAAGCATATCGGTTGCTTTGGCCATGTCGTCTTTTGGTACTTCATAACGGAAGTATGTTTCACCAACCCAGGTCGTGCTGTAGAAGAGGAAGGGGAACCATCCTAGTTAGTGTTAGTTTGTTGATTTCCTAGTAGATGCAGAATTTCATACCAATCCAAGCCCAAAACTGGGCCCAGCAAATTGCTTGGATGCGAGGCGGTAGTTCGAAAGTAGTTTTGAACAGCTGGGACAGGACCTGAATAGCACCAGCACTTCCGTCATCCCTATCATAAACATTAGTTGATGACAATAATAATCGGTCGAGTTCAACCCACCTTGCCGAGATAAGAACTCGCTCTTTTACCGAGTATGAAGTGACTGCCACAGCCAACACCAACGACAAAGCAGCGATCACTGTCATCTGCTTGAACTGCGTATCTCCAAGGAAAGTACCAAAGATGCTCACGGTATCGATAGCACCAACCACATAAGCAAAGAGCTGGCCAATGGCGGACATTCTCCCGGCTAAAGAAAGGTCAGTGTGTTTTGGGCGGAGACATATGGGGAAGCGCCATACCCCATGCGGACCCAGCTTGTTGCGATGGAATCGGTAGCGTATCCACAATCAGACCGCGACAGCATGCTTGAACTGAGACATTGTAAGCCACCTTCAATTAGTGCGAGTACATGTGCCACTTACCAACGTTGATGGAGAAATCCACCGCATAAATACTCACTACAGCCAGGGCAATTGTGCCATTCTTAGCCTGTAGAAAATCAATATTAGCTTCCACGTAAATAGACTTAGCCAGGTGAGGGTTCCAATAAACACGATATATACCTTTTCCGGATCTTTTACAAATAAACCAACAATCTCAGCCGTCCACCCTAAGACAAGCAGACAGAAGGCGACAACAAACGACCCAAAGATCATGAAAGGTCTACGCCGACCCCATTTCGATCGTGATCGATCAGCAATAACTCCAATAAGAGGCTGGATAATCAACCCAGATAACGGGCCAGCAATCCACACCAACGAAGTTTTAGACTTCGTCAGACCGAGCTGAAGAAGGTAAGGTGTACAATCTAGCAGCGATCAAGTCAGCGATCATTCCCTAAGCACCTAAGCACTATCCGGAACGGGATGTGAATAGCTCTTACAAGTCATCTCAGTACCCCACGTGAACCTAGAAAACACAAAGTCAGCCACAGACACAACACAACGATCCATGGAATCCTCCAATTGCGATTGCGATTGCCTCCAAAAAAAAAAAAAAAGACGCAAGCTAGACAATGGAATGTCGCGCAACATCTACATCCATATATCCAAACGCCGAAACAGAGAGGGACGATACGCACTGCAATCCGACCAAACTAAACGTCAAAAGCGCCATCCTCGTAGACTGATTCCGGCCCTTGATGGAGGGCGTCCCCGCCCACCTCGCAGCCTGCGGCATCCTGATTATCCACGCGCTAGCACGCACTCAACGGGTCCGCGCTCATGCACCTGCACCGGTACCAAACCCAAAGTGCGCTGATGTCTATGTCGGCCCAGCCAGTGACAGAATACCGATTACCGATTCGAAAGTCGAAAGCGCCAGACAGGAAGCTCGTCGCGACGCGCAATTCAGAACCAGACAAATATGTAGAACGCACGATACAGCAGTCCAGGTTCAGGTCCGGTCCGGGAATACGTTCCGAGGACCAAGAAAGGGGCCGGCAGTAGTCCGCTCGTATCGGAGAATTAGGAATTGAGTCGCGTGCTCTTTCGGGGCCAGCTCGCGGGGGGCTGAAACAGCGCACGGTACGTCGCGGGTTCGTCGCTCGTTGACGGCGCGGAGAGCGGGGAGGATGCGTGGGTTGCTCCGGGGGTATCGGTGGGCGTCTATGTCGTCGAAAGGCGTCTATGGTGGATTTCAGAAAGACGTTGAACAGTTCGAAGGAGAAGGAGAGAAAATCGGCGTTGGCCTGAGCGCAGCGCCTCTATGCGGGCCCCGGCCTTATCGATTTAATTAATTTACGAGACAGACCCGCTGGGCTTCAAGCCCTTCTCTGCCGATCCGGGTTTTTTGTTACGACAGCTAGGGTCCAGGGCTTTTATTTGTTGTCTGTGTACGGGTTCTGTTTCCACTTTCAATGCTTTAGGTTTCTTTGCTCTCCAGTTATTGTTGCTTGCAGCCAAGGGCTGGGTCGCCTTATGTCAGCCTCTGGGATGGACCCTTTGCTGCTGATTGGCCCGTGTGGTGACGTAATTCAGGGCCCTGTGCGCCAATTTTAGAAACATAGGGGAATTATACGAAGACACGGGATATAACAATGTGCAATGTACGTGCATTGGGCAAAAGAGCTACAGGGGCTGATTTGATAGCCTACCTGGTAGGCAAGTACTTTTACTGTAGTCCGTACATATTAAAAAAAAAGATAGAAATATGTGGATGACAGCTAATCTTATAGCAATCCCAAGATAAAGGGACATATCCACCGAACAAAATAAGGGCGTAAGTATCTTTCTTGCGTTGCATCCAATTCTAATTCGAATTGGTCTCGAAAACCTAAGTATCACAGTATGACGCGACTCCTGCCTGCCGGCCGACCAACCAACCAGAGTCAGAAAATAGAGATTTTAATTCCTTTGTATCCCAATCCGCTTCCCATAATCATCGTAAACAGCTATACTCCGAAGACCTACAGCCGGTTGGGGGCCGAGGTGGTGACGGGCCACTGGTAGCCAGCGGCGTCGCTGAACTTGTAGCCGTATGAAGCAGTGAAGTCATCAAGAACGGCGGGTCCACGGGAGCCTGGAACATGAATTAGCTAGAGTTAGAAACGAACGAAAAGGGAAAACTCACCGTAGGGGTACTCCATGGGGATGATTTCCTTGTTGTCATCCAAGTAGTGCAGGAGAGGAGTGAAGATACGCCAGCTGGCATCCAACTCATCGTCACGGACAAAGTTGGAGTGGTCGCCCTTGAAGGCGTCCAGGATCAGGGACTCGTAGGCCTCAGGGATCTTGAGGTCGGAGAAGCGACGGCGGTAGGTCAAGTCCAGCTCGGTAACCACTGTCTGCATGGAGAGACCGGGCAGCTTGGAGTTCATCTTAATATAGACGGACTCGTTGGGCTGAACACGGATGACAAGCTCGTTACGGGGAATGTCCTTGAAGATACCGGAAGTGACATCCTTGAACTGGATGCGGACCTCGGTCTTCTGCTCGTTCAGGGCCTTTCCGGCCTTGAGAATGAAGGGAACGCCGTCCCAACGCTCATTCTTAATGTATGCAACCAGAGCGCAGAAAGTCGGGCAACGTGAATCCTTAGGCACAGTATCGTCCTCGAGGTAACCGGGCTTGCTGCCTTCGAGGGAGCGGCCGTACTGGCCGATGATGACGTTCTTGGGCTCAATGGCGTCCATAGCGCGAAGGACACGGACCTTCTCATCACGGATATCCTCGGAAGAGAAGGAAATGGGGCGCTCCATGGCGAGCAGTGTGAGAACCTGCAGCAGATCTATCAAATGTTAGCATCTTTCTATATCCATTCAGTGTGCTGAATTACTTACGGTTCTGCATAACATCACGGATAATACCGAACTCATCAAAGTAGCCGCCACGGCCCTCGGTACCGAAAGGCTCCTTGAATGTAATCTGTAGCCGGTATTAGAACCCGAACTTCGGACTGAGATCGCTTCACATACCTGAACGTTATCGATGTGGCGGCGGTTCCATGTAGCGTTGAAGAACTCGTTGCCGAATCGCAGAATTAGAATGTTCTTGACCATCTCCTTACCAAGGTAGTGATCGATACGGAAGATCTCCTCCTCCTTCCAGTTCGGCTCCAAAGCCTTCTGGAGGTCGCGCGAGCTCTGTAGGTCCTTTCCGAAGGGTTTCTCGACCTATAAGAAAGAGTAGGCGTATCAATACGAGGTTCGTTCTAGGCAGCTTGTCCCGAGAAACTCACAATAATGCGAGCGAGACCTCTCTTAGGATAGCAGTTGCGCTTCAGCTGCTCGGACACGGTGGTGAAGACACTGGGCGGCAGTGCCATGTAGAACACGCGGTTCTGCTCCTTCGATTGGCGTTGGTTCTCGATCTCCTCAAGGTGCTTGTTCAGGTTGATGAAACAATCATCTTGATCATATTGGCCGGAAACGTAGGAACACATCTTGCAGAACTGATCTAATTGATCCTCAACCTCCTTTGTGGGGATCTTGATGTACGAGCGAACGCGCTTGAGGTATTCGTCGTGGTCCATCTTTGTCCGCGCATATCCGACGATATGAATGTCCTTGGGCAGGAATTTGTTGCGGAACTAGGCCATAACTGTCAGTGGATCACCGGTGGATGGTCGGTGGAAATAGCACATACAAGGCCAAAGAGTGCAGGGAACTATAAGCTGGTCAGTACGTCAAGAGTCATCACCACCTATGGAAGGGGTACGCACGGTCTTCTTCTTCGCCAGATCACCAGATGCGCCTAGTACCACGATGATGGTATCATCTTTAAGTTCGACGGTGCTGAATGCCATCTCCATTGTCAGTGTTGCGTTTAATTGACTGAGAAAGAATTTTGCATTGGACGCGGAATCGAGGGGTTGAGCGGGGGAGCTCTCTGAGCACAGAAATTCTGCAAAAGCGTTCCAGGGAGGGATCGACTATGGGGAAGAAGGCAATAACGTCCACAATAGCACAATGTTGAGGGGATAAGTTGAGGTTGAATTGAGCTGGAGGCAGCCGGTGGGCTTCCGCAACCGTGGAAAGAGTGATGTCAGAGACGCAAGAGGGGAAACTCACCCAGCACCATGACGGTCATCAGTTTTGTTAATCACAGACATCTTGCACCAACCGCCTAATACACAAAGTGAAGAAGAAAAGTCGAGCGGAGTTTAAAGAGAAAGAGAAATATTGTAGAGAACTCCAACAGGACCGGAGTACTTTTTTAAGGAAGTTACTCACACAGCTTCGGCTGGTGGGGCTTTGGCTGGGTATTGATGTATTTTATGACTTCAAATACAAAATGGTTTTGAGTAATCTACTTGATTCTGATATTTACCATGACTATTTCGATGCCGACCTACCCTAGCCTCGTGGCGAATTCAGTCACTTTTCTTATATCAAGTTCTTTCTGTCAGATCTTCATGGTCATTCTTACTGAAATCTAGCCCGGATCTTACCCGTGATGATTATCAACCCCACGCCTACTATCAGTCTATACAACATACAGAACTGATTCGGCCTCGGGGTAATACAAAGTACCTCGGGTCAATTGTCAATAATATCGGACATGAGCCTGCCGCTTATTCTTATTCTAATAACAGGCCAGAGAGGTCATCTGATAAGAAGTGCGGTTTACTTATAAATGCGGATCTATATAAAGAGGCTAAATTCGAATATAGAGTAAGACGTGTCCATAACACTGTCCTATATTTATGTTAATAGTGTAAGTAGTTACTCCGGAGTTACTCCGTACTGTTAGTTATAGTATGCACAACTTTGCGGTCTACCCCGTATACCCTCGTATAGTATGCATGTATGTTGTATTCAAAGCGGAGCAAAGAAGCTATCGCATCAGGGTAAGGTTGCAGTGTCCACTAAAATCCTTCAGTGTATCTAATGAAAGTACTGCGTACCGAACACAATACAATACCTTCGAGCACGCAACTTGATAAGACTTCGTTGTACCGGTGACCCAAATCGTGGGGGATGGATCGGCATGTTGGTCATTTGGACTTTTGGACCCAGACGGATTCTATTTTCCCGCGAGAGGCCACTTTCTTAAGTCCGGTTTGGGACTGGTATTAACCCCATCTCTAATTCTTCCCAATCCGGAACATACTATTAACCGTTGCTACTTAGGGCTATACCAATATTATACGACCCTGTCTATACTCTACGCGATCGGTTGTCTCTCGGTCTCTTGAAAATTGTCCAAGTTTTCATGAATACATCCATGGATACATACGGTCCCAAATGTAATCGCGGTGGGGCAGGATACAGGAACTTCTAGATTTCCCAATCAGTGGTCTCGGTCTGGATGAAGTATATGATGGACCGGAACGCTACCCGGATCATGTCACTGTCACTGGTGATCAGTTGGAGATATGATTGTTTCGATGTTCTCAAGGACACTGGCTAGGTTGGATAAAAACAATTATTCACTCCCTAGACCTGCCGACAATACCCTCTGCAATTTGCTTTTTCCTGAATGAAACCTTCCAACTTTGAAGGTTGGAACCCCTGTCGTCATGGCTGGAGTTTGTCAGCTGGGAAGCTCCAGGCTTGAAGCTTGGACGTGTCGTTCGGACTACTGTAGCCCGAGTGGCAGTGGAAAGTACAGGCGGTAAATGGTCGGTAAATGACCTCGAGGGCGCGGAGCGGAGAAACAAGAATCCCCAAGCTTATCTCATCCCAGATTCTGCCTATCTAATCGCTGATGTAAGAGAGCGGTGTGTCATCACGGGATCTCGCTTAGCCCTGATGCGTCACGTGGTCGGTGGCTCGCTAAGATCCCGTTTGGGCTAGGGCGAAAACCAACACACGGCTGCCCAAATTGATTGTGCGCCTGACTCTATCGAAGCGACGACAACCACGACAAACGGGAACGACTTTTGATCTTGCGGGTCATTCCTTCGACTTTCTTTCCTTGCCCGCTCCCCACAGAAACGCCGACACAATGCCTTCGGAACAAGGACACCGCCGTGAGTGAATCCCTCGATGTCTTATCGATCGTCGTTTTGGCGGTCTCGAAATCGCAAAGCCGCATCTCGAGCAGGCACATTGTGTGGTCGCACACTGGATAAAAGACATATATGCTAACGATTTCTTCTTTTCTAGTCTACGTCAAGTAAGTTACCACCGCACTTTCATCGCATTCAAGGACACACAAGTTCGACATGGAGGACCGATTTGGGGGACCCAAGACATCGCCACTCAAATCGAAGCACCACACGATATGAACAGAGAATTAATACGAATTTCTTTTTACAGGGGACGTCACCTGAGCTTCCAGCGCAGCAAGCACGCCCTCACCCCCAACACCAGGTATCTACACCCTGCGCACCCAAATTGAATGCTCGGATGGAAATCTGATATGGTTATACAGCTTGATCAAGATTGAGGGTGTTGATGACACTAAGTCCGCCAAGTTCTACCTCGGCAAGAAGGTCGCTTTCGTTTACCGTGCTAAGCGTGAGGTCCGCGGCTCCAACATTCGGGTGATCTGGGGCAAGGTCACCCGGTCGCACGGTACGTGAATACAACAGACAGTTCCATGGCCATATTCGAATGGTCCTCTGGGAGAAACCTCGAACTCGAATTTCCTGTATCTGACTCTTTCCAGGCAACTCCGGTGTTGTGCGCGCCAAGTTCCGCAACAACCTCCCCCCCAAGTCCCTCGGCGCCACCGTCCGTGTCATGCTCTACCCCTCCAACATCTAAACGGCTTCTTTGTGTTGTTTTCAGTGGGCGATTCCCTTCTTCGCACAGACGGTCGGTCAGGCAAGGAAAAGTCGACGGAACGAGCCGATGTTGATTTGAGGTGATGGAGTTGGCGGGTGGATAACGTTTTGTTCATGGGAGAAGGCAGGGCCAACAAAGCCCTACGAATCAAAAAATTACACTTTCATAGCTGTGTCGGCCCAAGATACTGGGAACGAGCTTCGTCTCGATATTTCTCCTTGTTCTTACAATTGGCGAGCATGATGTGTCTGGTCGCGCAGCGTCACTTCTCCCATTTTGTATCTGACGCTTAAACGCACCAAATTCCATACCATTTCAAATTTCAACAGACCGGTCAATCGATCCGCTTCTTCGTGCGTCCGGCTTCCGTTTTTTTGTTCTAGAAGAAATTGCATTTCTGCTCTGGCTCCAAACTACCATGGCATTGTTGCGAATTGTTGCGAATATAATTATACTCCATGGCACCGGATAAACAGACAAACAGCTCGTATTCAAAATCAGTAACTCTAGCACCCAGCCTGTATGGCCAGATCCCCAGGTTGTGATGTGGATCCCCATGTCGAAGTATCAGTATATATCGATTCGATGTTATAATTCTACGATGTAAAGCAAAATCCCACCGATATTCTCCATTTTCATTGTCTAAATAAACCCACAGGAAAAAGATGTAGAAAGTATATGCCAACATAAAACCCAATCCGAACTCCACTCTAGCCGAAGTATATATCTCCAAGTATACAAAACAAACCAAGTATCCTAAACCGAAATGCCCAACACCAAAATTCCATCATAAATCTTACAAACTCTCCCTATGAACCGCCTGCCTATGCGCCTTCAAATTCTCCCGTCGACTCGAAGCATGGTCACACGACGGACACTCAAAAGCGCGCGGAGTGACATGCTGAGTCTCGATGTGTCGCATGAGCACTCCCTTGCGCGAGAACAGACGGTCATATCGACAGCCCTCCCATTTGCATTCGAAAGTCCCGTAGTCATCGTCACCCCTGGATGAAGCGAAGCACGTTTAGAACATTGGTTACGATAGTCCTAGAACACAAGAAAAAAGAAAATACATACTTCTTGGCTGCAGGGCCACGGGATCGACACGGCATTTTCGTCCGGCTAGGCTCTATGCCGGCATCATCCTGCCGAAGCGGCTCTTTTATTATAGGTGCCGAAACGGGGAGATCATCCCATCTGGTGTCGTACAGGCTTGCTGGGGAGTGTACGGCGGTGGTTGCTTGGGATGAAACGGATGTCGGGCTGTGATTGGTAGACCGGCTGATGGTGCCTGGGTCTAGATATGATGGGGAGGGAGTGAGAGAGAGTATTCTGCTGGGGATAACCGGTGTAGAGGGGAAATACGAGGAGGCGAAGGGGGGCTGTGTCGAGGGAGGTTGCAGCTGATAGTTGTATGAAAGAGGTTGAGGGGTGATCGCTCTCGTGGTGAGCGATGGATCAGTGGATGGAGAGGTGAGAAGATACTCGTCTGTCCAATCCCTTAACGCAATGCCAGACCACGGAAATGCGGACTCCGAGATACTTGGGATGTTGTTGCGTGTTGGCCACGCCATCTTGCGTATAATCACCGATCTGGGTCTGGATGTAGAGAGTAAGCGTTGGGGAGGCAGAGACAAGATCTAGAAAATGCTAAGTGAGTGTCTTGAGCCGATGCAGCATGGAGTATTTATAAAATCCGAGTCGATGTGATTTGTGGTATGCAGCGGTCAGATTCACTCGACGTCACACCGTTGGAGA
Source organism: Penicillium psychrosexuale (assembly GCF_028828465.1). NCBI lineage: Eukaryota > Fungi > Ascomycota > Eurotiomycetes > Eurotiales > Aspergillaceae > Penicillium > Penicillium psychrosexuale. The sequence goes on from NW_026643187.1 coordinate 5,020,211, forward strand.
CTACACCTATAAAAGAGGCCCGGGGAAAGTGACGCAACAGGTTCGGCCGAACCCTAGGTTTGTCCTAGATAACCTGGCTTAGATCCTATAAGGCCAGGATCTAGATCTTTGCATCGACTCCAGCTTCACATCAGATGAGACAAGCGCAATCTCCACGAAACTATATGATCGTGGCGTTTTTAGCGGGCTGAGCATAAAACCCCGGGTTTCTGGGCTCTCAGGCTCCTTGGCAGGGAACTCATCATTTTTATTGTTGGATTCTTAGTATCCGTTTCAGAGAGGTTCTAGCATGTTGGGAACAAAAGCGACAGAAGGATTATTATCATTTAAAAGTATTATCATGCTGCAGGCCGTGGCCAACCGTACCAATAGGATGAGGATGCAGTGAGGCTGACTGGGAATATACGAGAGATCGGCACGTTATGATGTCTATTCTCATATTTTCCCTATTCACCGTACTATTTCCCGTTCCTTTTTTTCATGCAGCTGGCCGATGACAATGGCAATGGAAGATAAATCCGAAAAGCCTAACCGTCTACTGACAGGGATCGGGGTTCATTAGCACTTGGGGCAGTTGAAAGCATTAAAGTTAAGATATTATCACTATCTATTCCAGGGACTCTAATTCAGTTGTAGCCATAGCACAACGAGAGACCAAAGATCTGACTTTCTGTAAAGTTAGGGTTCCAGGAACTGTACATGATGCTGGTACATACATCTACTGACCCGACGATCTCGTAACCCGGTATCCCGGGATATCCCCTAAATATTAGAGAAATCCTCGAATATTAGGGCTAAGCACCGGGTGTGACATGCACCCGATGTGGCGCAGTTTAGTTGCATGTCCCGATTTCCTGCCCAATCTCATCATTTCTTACTCTCAACGAAAATATATACTAGGCTGTGTCTATGCGTTGGCATCTACAACTGTTACTTGCCAGATGTTCCCAACAAAGAGTGGATTCGTTGAGTCTTATATGGATACTGATAGACAAAAACCGCCGTACACGTCCAGGAGCGAGGGTTGGGATAACATCACCACACAACACAAGAGAGCCAATTTCCTTGCGACCTACCAAACGCACGACCAAATACCATCATAAGAAAGCGGTAAGACTGGAATTGGCTGAAAGGGCAGATGAACAACTTTCAATGCAAAGGGCGCAGCAAGGTTCCTGGCGGTTGCCTTTGGTTGCCTTACCAATGAAATCAAGGTCAAGGTGATGGCTGAAATGGGCCCACACCTCCATGCTTATCCTGACCAGAACAAGGGCGGAAGCATCTGTTTCGTAGGCGTCAACAAGCTTGACGCCCAGATGGCCCGGGAGATTTTGAATGATCTCCTGAAACTCCTTTGTCGCGTCCTTGTGTCGACCATCGAGAGTAAGACTGACCAGGATATTCTTGTCGCGATGGGTCGCTCTGGTAACGACATGAGATTCTGCTTGCCGGTGATGTTGCTCTTTTCACAAACGCCAGGGCGATTGGGTGTGACCCACCCTCCTGAGAACCATGTTACGCGCCGGGCTTTTATACAGAAAAGAGTGCATTCTAACGAGAACAATAAACATGGGGAAGAGAAAGAAAGGAAAAGGAACTCAGGACAATGGTGGGGTCCTTATGCCCCTGTGGGCTTTGCCATACTCTCGCTTGTCCATTGGGAAAGAATGACTTCCCCCGGAAAGGAAGGAACGACCAACCAACGACCTCGAAAGGGAAAGAACGACTCTCGAATGAGTCCCGATCGTGACACCCCAGGGGATTATCTGGGCGCTGTTCCCTAGAAGCCCGGCGCCTGAGCGATGTCTTTGAAGACTCGATATACTGGGTCGGGATAGGTTGTCCCTTTGTTTGGCTCATCGGGGGGAGGGAGTGACTACCTTGGCCAAGGTCTGAATCAGCTATGGTCCCATTCGCGTGCTCTTCGGTAGCTTGACCAAAGCGTCGAATTGACGCTGCATCTTTCAATTCTAAAACGCCTTTCATCTCAGGTCCGTGGTCTCATTCCAGGATATCTTCTGCAAGTCTCAAGGTTCTTGGCTCTTGCTGGTCCAATCCTCCGCGAAACCCAAGGGGTCAAAATGCCCGAAAAACAGCGCGTGACCAGGAAGGAACCGGGTTCTAGCATGTGCTGAAGCTATTGATGTTTTCTTTGGCTTTGGGCTCAGGAGCCCGACGATAGATCTTTCCTTTCTGAGAGGGATGGTGTTTCCAAAAACAAGTCTGCCACTGTTGAAGTTGGCCATCTTTGACTCCCACGCCGCATTGTTAATTGCCATCTGCGTGACGGCAGTGGAATTCTTTGCCGGTCACCACGTTCCCGCTTCCGAACTCCGTATTTCTTGGCCTGGCCCTAACGAGGGCGAATCCGTCCATAGAATCGGATCGGCGACGCCAGCGATTTGAACCGTCCATGACAGAGTCGCAGGGAGTGATTTCAGCTGAGATGAAGGTTGAGATTGACCAGCAAGGGACCAGGGATTGGACAGACGAAGTATCTCTCTTGATCACCGGAAGGAGTCATGTTGGCTTATCCGTAGCAAAACCAAGCCTATCAGCAGGCTGAAACAGTGATACAGAAAGATGTTCGATTTTCTCACTCTCTCCAATCCCTAATCCCGGCGAGCAATAAGTTACAGGCCCGATGAAGTTTATGCGCACACCTCATGTACCAACGCGGTAACATCCTTCTTCCAGGTGTTCTTCCAGGCCTTCGAACTTGCACCATCACTAGCAGGCACTCGCCAATGATGACCTGGTCCTTCGCAAGAAGGGATCCCTCGAATACCAGGGAGACAGCCGCCAGTTGAGTTCCAGGCCCCGTTTTCTCTCGAATCACGCTGTCGTGCCTCCGTACCACGGAGCTGATGAAATTTCCACCCTTGTTCGTGCATCCGATGGTCTGGAACACGCTGCTATAGTCCTCGGCTGCCTCCATTAGGGACGATGTGGCTATAGTAAGTGTGCATATTTAACCAAGGGCGCCATGATTGATTGCTTGTGGTGAGGAGGGGAACAGTCGTGGTGCCGGGAGCTGATGAACAGGTCGATTTTCCAGTCCATACCATAGCAGCACGATTTCGTGCCCCTGGCTTGACTTCGACGATAGCGAGCCTCTCGGCGAAGGTAGTTTGCTATAACGATAGCTTTCATATCGGTACCAATGCTATCTCCCGCCAACGCCTGCGCTGGTGCTCGGTTCGAGCCTATCAAGTGAAGAAGCCTTCTCCAAAAAATCCCACCGGAGGTCCGCGATTGCAGGAGAGCCTCTGACGATCTATCCACCCGTGAGTGCAGCCATCACTTTGTCACTGAAGAATGCCTTATTGGGCGACGAGTGAAACAAAGACCGGAAACGATGCATATCGGGTGGATGTACCACAAGGGAGTTCAGGAGCCAAAGTAACGATTCAATCACTACTTGTTCGTCTTTTGTTTCTTCTCCGTGATCTCCACATCGGCCGCAGCTGCAGCGGAAACAACGCATCACTTGCTGTAGCTGCAACTTCCGACTCTAGCGTCATGCACGCACTTGTGGGTGATGCTGGTGACAAACGTATGGACTGAAAATCTTCCATCATTCGGTGTCGTCGACAATCAAGGAGAAGGTCATGTTCTGCGAACCACATTCGTCCAAGGATCAAGTCGTGTCTTCCTGGGTCTGCAAATAGTATGTGATGTTGCTGTTGGATAGGGTGAGAACGATAGCGTGCGTGCTAGCGTCCAATATATAGCGTATGGATAAGCATCAGGTCATGGGCTTGAACTGTAGCTGTCGAGTTATTGTCAGTTGAGGCAAAATATTAGACAGCAAATTTATTCAGGACCTACCATGGGTATCATATTGTGATAGATGCATCCGCCCATCCCCTATTAGAAGAAGGGGAAGACCGGACATTGTTGCAGTTCTTGCGTTGATTCTTTTCCCGATCATTGTGAAAGGAATCCGCGGCAATATTTGGAGGAAGGCTGAGTATAATGGTAAAATATAGGAATGAAAGCTGAGAAGTCATCGATCAAAGTGCTCATTGTATTTATCGGGCGATCGGGGGGGGGGGGGGGGGGTGTAAATTCCATGAGGTGTAAGAGACCAGATAACCATGAAAGAGAAGTGAGAGAGATATACCCTGAAAGAGAAGTGAGAGAGATATACCCCGAAATCGAGGCTCAAGGAAACTCTGCCTGCTGATGACCTGAAACGACCAACATCGTATTTCGAGACTCAAGTAGCTTGGAGATATAACGGCGAAGTGAAAGAGGAAGAAAGAACGGTGATTGAGCTCGGCTGATGCGAGGAGAGGGGGATGGGGGAGAGACGTCACTCTCGCTTTGATTGTTTGTGTTTGTGCAGTTTGAAAGCATTTGACAAACATTCACAATGTCCAGCTGTTGCTGCCTCTTTCCGGTGTCTAGCAAACCCGCTTTCTGGGGGGTTTACAAAGATTGAACAGCCTCGCCAATAAGGCTAATTGCTAGGCGTCCACCAGTGCATGGTGGTTGCGGCCCGAGAGATGAGGCATGGACAGGCCTTCACAAGGTATAAGAAAGGCTGGAGGTGTAAATCAGCTTGCTGTGTGGGAGAGAAAGGGAGTCAGAAGTTGTTGAATAACTCACCTTTATAATTATAGAGAATTTCCTCGGTATAAGTCCAAATTGGTGGTCATCTTTATATGGCGTGTCTTCAAGATCGCCTATCCCAAGCAATGTAGCAGCAGTTGTATGGTTTTGGACGAGTTCGATCCTTGAAGAAGGGAGGCATGAGGAGCTTGATAAAGAAGACACAGTGATCAAACCTGGTATAGAATTATATAGATTTTGGTGGGCTGGCTTTATTTATTATACATAAAGGCTCAACATGCATCATGACTCATATCAAACAGTAACAAAGAACAACTCCATGGCAACCCAAGTGAGAGGCATTGCGACTATAATAACAATTAAATAGATATGCATTAACTTTTAAGGAGAATGTGTGCTAAGTAACACTCGCGCACGGGGAATTAGTACGGTATCCAGAGGGAGAGAGATTAGGCCTCGATTTCGGGCTTCGAGTCAGCCTTTCGCTGAGAGTCGATAAGCTCCTGACGGGCACGCTCTTGCTCAGCAAGACCGGTCTTCTGGACGGTGTGATGGCGGGTCAGCTCACGGCGGCGAACTAACAAAGCGAGAACGAAGCCAAGGCAAGCGATGGCGGTGTAGAAGATCCACATGCGGTTCAGGGCATGTGTGAAGGCTTCCATGACGACCTTGCGCTGGGAGGGAGTAAGCCTCTTGATAAGGGCCTTTGAAGAGCTGCTAAAGGAGGCAGAAACAATTGCAGCGTCTTCAGCGCCTAGGGCGGCGATGAGCTTGGCTGATTGTTGGCTCATGACGTTTTGGTAAATGACAGTGCCCAGAACAACGGACATGGAAGTGGAAAGTTGACGGACAAAGCCGAAAGTGGCTGTTGCCGTGGCCATGTCGGCAGGGCGGATGTTGGCTTGGAAAGCGACCAAAGGTGCCTGGAAATTAGGACCAATACCGATACCAGTGATTAACTGGTAGATGATGATACGGGGCCATGAAGCGTAGGCCTTGAGGTCGATGAAAAGTCCGAATCCAAGGGACATCAAGGTCATACCGCCGATGATCAGCTCGCGGAAGCGACCAGTCTTCTTCATAACGACACCCGTGGCCGCGGAGCCGATTGCAAGAGATAACACCAGAGGCAGGACATACACACCACTCAGAATGGGAGTCGCCTGGAGGACTGTTTGGAAGTAAAGCGGCAGATAGTAGGTAGCGGCGATGAAAGCGAAGCCGTGGCAGAAACAAACGAGCAGGATGAGAATGTTGTACCACTCGTTGAACAGTCGCGGGGGAATGATTGGGAACTTGGCAACCTTCCATTCCAGGAACATTGCCAGAGCCCAAGTTAACACACCAAAGACAATTAGACAGATGACAGTAGGTGAGGCCCAGGGGTAGTTGACACCTCCGAACTCCAGCCCGAAGAGGAACATCAGTGTCCCGCCGATGATCAAGAACGTTCCTGTCCAATCAATGCAGCGCAGACCAGCCCAGAATGGAGTCTTGGGCGATTCAATGTGAAGGAAGAGGACAAGGATAGCAAGCGAGACACCTCCAACCGGAAGGTTGAGATAGAAACACCAGCGCCAAGTCACTTCAGTCGTGAAAGCTCCGCCAATAACAGGACCAAGAGCGCCTGCGACGGCCCAGGTTGCACCGAAAAGACCATAGTACATAGGACGATCTCTGTATACAAGTTAGCCTCGTTGCATCCCAGACCAAAAAGTCATATCATACCTCAAGCTGAAGAGATCCGAAACACTGATATTAGCCAGGATAATGATACCACCACCACCGACACCCTGAACCGCTCGGCCTGCGATAATCGTGGCCATATTATGCGCCAAAGCGCAGATCAGACTGCCAACTAGGAAGACAACATTTGCCAAGACAATGATAGACTTTCTTCCCCAGATATCACTGATCTTACCCCACAGAGGGATACAGGCGGCATTCGCTAGAAGATATGACGATGCGATCCATGAGAAACCGCTCTCAGAGGCACCAAACTGCGCGGCAATAGTGGGAAGGGCGGTGGAAATAATAGTCTGCAAGATCAACGTTAATAAAAATCGAAGCAAGGGGAATAAAGTGAGCATATACATACCATATCCAAAGCTGCCAAGAATAGAGCCAACTAAATACGAGTTCGAATTAGCTTTCTGCACTTCACGAAGTTTCCCCGCGCCGGAGGGTTTCTTACACATAGCGCCATCATCACGACAATGATCTTTTTCTTGCCCATTTTTGCTGCCTGGGAGGGTGCGTGGTCTAGAGGCGCACCCTCTGTTGTCTTTTCCGTCACATTCTCATCGTTGTGTTGGTCGGCTACCTCAGCTACCTGGTCGGGGGTATCGAGGGACTTTTCCACGTGGGATTGATCGATTTCAGTATTACTGCTCGAGGCGTCTGGTTGCTGGCGCTCCCTCATCATGATTTGTGGGGGGAAAAGAAAGGGAGAAAGGGTTTCTAGAAAGAAACGGCGTTAAAGGTCCGTTCCGTCCAAGCTAAGAAATGTCCGACCGCGGAAAATATTTTTTTGGCTGCTAGAACGGTAGAATCGATAACTAGTTATGATACATATATTATATAAAGGGGTCATCGGATCTCGCATTTTCGGGGTTTAAAGTTGAAAGACGAGGCCGAAGTGCTAAATTGTCGAATCCAGTGGATCGTCGGTGTCGGCGCTCGGATAAGCCCCGATGCCGAGCTTCAGGGCTTGTTTTTACGAAAACGTGAGTCATTGGTTAGGCATCTTGTTTTACAAGGGCCAAAAATGGACAAACATATTTCTAACATATCGCTGCTGGACGGAGTGGAGGCTGATCGCCCTTATTGTCAACTTGAAGTGGCCATTTCCCCTGATCTTCGACGATAGAAACATAGTATGAAGGAGAATACCTATTGCGGAGAAATATCTACAATGGGACCAATGCGATGCGAAGAACACGTGGTTGTCATTTGAAGGAGAGCCAGCTCGCAGCTCATGCAGAGAGCCTGACCGACTTTCAGATTTAATTAGAACAAAGTGCAAACCATCAGAATCAACTCGCTCAACCACGTGAGATAGGCAGCTGGCAGCCCCTAGTCATATCTCGACACGACACAATAACGATGCGGTCCATGAGAAACCGCTCCCAGAGAAGACCCACCATTTAATCACAGCCTCCACTGGCCAACTTAGAGAGCCATTGCCGATGTTGAACATGAGGCAAAGCAGCGAAGTAGTCTGAGAGCTCGTGGAATTGTAGTTAGAGGAGTTTCTTTAGAGCCAGTGGATTGCATCTGGGCAATCTCAGACCATGCGATTTCGATGGCGATGGCGGGAATAATGCGAATTATTAAGAATTGAAAGAGTGTTCCAATATCGTGTCCATGGCCTTCCCCGGGAATACGTAATGGAATCACTCCACGCCGCTACGTTTTAAGCGGCAACCGTAGCTTTGGATACTCGCATGACGCTGCCCTGATCTATAGGCTATAGCTTCAATGTCCGCGAAATTGAAGACGGGAGCGGTAAGACTTGAGGCAGCCAAAGCTTGGAATCTGACGGTAATAATTCGCTCGTGGGTTTGTGAGTTGTGTGTATAAATATCAGCCCACGGACGATAGCAATGGAATTCCGCGGATGTCGCGCATTGGAAAGGGCGTAGAAGATATATTCCTTGGGGAAGCCACGAACGGTAACTCGGAGGGCCTGTCTTTGACACCTTGATTCTCACATTTTGGTGACCCAGGAGAGTTCGCGTCGAATGCGCTTTATAAGTATCAAAAGGCGCCTAACCCTAACGTTAGTCGCTCATCGCTTTCTTGGGGCCTCTCAAGATGATGCCAAACTGCACAGCCCTGGAGGTACGGAGTAACTACTAACTACAACATACGCGAGATCTTGGTTATCGGCGGGGCCAGAGATGACGCTAGACCCGAAAGAGGCTAGCGTAGCTTACATGTGGGAATAGGTCGGGCCTTTACAACATACGCATCGTAAGCTTCCAAGGTTGCGATGCGTGATGACAATCTCACCGTCCAAGGCCCCGAGGTCTCCCTCGCCTTCGATTCTAACTCAAGTCCAGCACTCAGCTTGGGCCATCTTCAGTGCGGAGCTCATCTTCAATCATGGTACACATTCAGAGCCTTCCCATAGAGCTCCTAGATCTCATTGTCTCTTTTATCCGCCCAGATGATGAGCTTCCAAGCGGAGATCGAAGAATGAAAGATGGAATTGAGACTCTGCGCAATGTGTGCCTAGTTTCGCGGAAGTTCTATGACGTGGGCCAACCGTTCCTCTTCCGTGTTCTTTTTTATGATGGTTCGCATGATTATCGAATGTTTACCAGAACAACTTATCGTCGTCCAGATCTCGCAAAGCATGTGCATCAAATCTGCATCCTGCCTACTCCACCCCTCTGTTACCGCCCTCGTAACGCAGACTTCCAGTTGTACAAAAGCATAGTCAAGGATCTTCAGTTGAGAGTGGATTAGGTCTATGAAGGGATCCCGCGACCTAGGCGTTTTCACAGCATTGGTAGCCAACAAGGCCCCCAATATTCGTTGCCTACATCTGCCAGTATCCCACTTCTGGGATACGCCATTCATCCAGCTTTTCGGCCACAATCCTGAATTTTTGTCGAACCTCGAGTCTGTCTGGATTGAAAGCGATGAGGAATATCGTAACGGGGACACGTTTTTCAGAATGGACATTGCTACCTAAGAGAAACTCCTCACCCTTCCCAAGGTCAAATCCTCGACGTTTAAGTACGGTGCTCTCAGCCATGATTATTTTTGTCCGTTTCCATCTTCCTGGCTTCCTGGAACATTGGAGACGGAGAAACTGGCCTTCCACCACTGCGCAATCCATCCTTTCGCCCTCAAAAAGATGATGCAAGCGTGCAAGAAGCTAAAGGCCTTCACCTATAGCAATTTCAGCTTGGACCCGGATAAACGACGCCGTGCGAAAAGACTAGTCAAGTTCAACGCAAAGCAGGCCTACGAAGCCGTCCTCCTACATAAAGACACCCTCGAGCTCTTCCACCTCGACTACACGAAAGGCTTTGATATCTTCGAGCACACGCTTTATGGCCACATCGAGGTTGGCTCATTCCGCGATTTCCCCGTGCTGGAGACCATCGTCATCACACACGATTTTCTTCCACCACATCCCGAATTCCCCAGCTCGTTAAAGACACTCCATATCATGGACTGCAAATCATCTGTCGGGGAGTTGGCTCGGAACATCGCGGACGATTGTGAAAATGGTCTTTATCCGATGTTGACTGATGTCAGTGTATTCGCATTCGACATCACTCATCTTCCCCTGAGCTATCAGTGTAACAACGATAGAAGTCGAGATCATCATAAATCATCAGAATCAGGTAATTCATACGGTGAGATCTGGAAATTCACTTTGGTTCCTTCGAACATCTCCTCTAGAGCAAGCAAAGATTGCTGTAGGGTTTCCGTGGTGGCCAGCATTATGGTCGAGTTCGGTTATGAAGAAGATTTCCAAGAACCGCCAAGAGCGAATCCTAGCATGGATGCAATCCCACCATATGTTTTGGATTTGCTTATGGAGCGGACAGTGAAATCGTCTAGTCTAGTTACTTCGGCCATCATAATATCCACGATAATATTCCTTATAATGTAATAGTATCTCTGACCGACCATGTGAATTTTACCATCTACTTTGATGGACGAGTGTATGCCTTATTTGGAGAGAGATGGCCAATACTTGGGAAATCTCAATGCATTCATGTTCCACGCCTATTCGTGGCTCGATGATTCCTCGATGAACAAGTAATGGCCAGTGTTCTGGAAATTCTATGACAAAAGCAAATGGGGGGTTGGGTATAATGAAAAGAGCCAGAGCGTAGAGAGAACATCACGACTAGGAAAAGGAAATCGAGAAATACACGTATGGTAATGGAGCAGAATGCTTTACTCCTGCAATAGAAGAATCTCTGTGAAAGCGATGCCCAGTTAGCCACTGGTCCCCAACAACACAACAGACACCAAAACCTACCAGTCAAAGCCTCTTCAAAGCTCAGGGTAATATACCCATCCCGATCATCATCATACCGCTTAAAGACATCCGTCATACGCTTCAGACTGATACAAGCCTGAACGAAAAGATCAAAGCTCATACCAGTAGACCTATAGTCCTTAGGCGCATTGCTCATCTGTTTAGCCTTGGCTTCAAAGACACCAAAGATAACAGAAATGAACTTCCCGCTAAGACGATATCCGAACGCAACAAGCGCGTTCTCGAACTCCCGCTGGCTGATGCGTCCACTGCGGTCTTCGTCAAAGCGATCGAACAGCTCCCGCCACGCAGCCAGATACCGCCACAGCGAGACAAACTCGTCGAAGTTGATTGTCCCGCTGCCGTCGCGGTCGAACATCCGGATCATCAGCCGGACCGTCCGCGGGTGGAAGGACGTGTAGTCGCCGTTCACGAGCGCGCTGCCGAGCTCCCCTTCAGTCAGGGTGCCGGAGTGGGACGCGTTCGCGGCGCGGAAGAGGGGGAAGAGTTGTTGCGGGTCATCGCTGGGTGCTGTCAATGGCGGTGGGGCGGGCGATTGGGGAGGCCGCGATGAGGGCGGTGGTCGGTTGCGCTGGGGGTGCACTGGTGGGGGCCCGAACCCATAGTTCTGGGGTGGCGGGGAGGGGTGGAGGGGGTGAGGACGAGACTGAGACTGGCTGAAGTGTTGACTTGGCGGGGGCGCGTTTGTTGCCGAGGGGCGGCCGCTGTAGGAGTTGGAGTGGGAGTGGGAGTGGTAAGGCTGGGAATCAAGGCGTGGAGGCGCTGAGGCGTATGCGTGCTGGGGAGTGCTGGCGCTGGATACAGGAACACGTGGAGGGACACCGCTGTGGGTTCCTTGCGGTGACGGGCGAGATGGGAGCGGTTTTTGGTTGAGGCTCTGGGTGTGGCCTGATACACTCATGTTGCTCAACATCTGCGCCGCCTAATTGAGGGTTAACGAAGGGAATATAAGTCGTGTAACAGATGTTGTACCTCTTCTGGCTCAGCATGACTGTATTATTCCCAAGTCAGTAATCAGTAGCTGTAGAAGTTGGCTAGATGATTCACTTACGCTGGCAGCGCATCGGGGTTGTAGGATTTGTTGTAGGCCATAGTCGGAGCACTCGAGGTGACACAATCGAGAGAAAGAATGCGACACAGGAAGTGCAAAGGTATATGAAGAAGAAGAAGAATAAAAGGAGGCACCTGAAAGCGGAGCCGGGGGGGGGGTATTGATTTTTAGCGCATGTGAGGAACCTTGTCGGAGGAACTGCGGAGGGTACATGACGAATTGAGAGCTACATATTGGTTTAGAGGCCTTATACTGTCGAGTTTATAAATATTTTTAGTATGTGAGATAGCTAGACATACCTACTTGTAGGCAGACTGTTTCTATTGATTTTGTTCAATATAGGTCCATGGATTTGCTAGGAAGAACCTTGGAATACCAGCTTCACTATGAGGCTCTGCTCTAAAATTAACAAAAAAACATATCCAAACTACGGAGTACATGAATCTATCGAATTAACGCCCCTAGATCCACCTAGCCAGCGCTATGTTAGAACTAATACGAATACGAGTTTCGAGAAGTGCGTGGTTTCTATTCCGGACCCCTCAGTATACAGCACAGAACTCGAATCCCCGCGTTAATACGTATAGTACGGGTGTACCGCTTGCATTGTAGGTTTGGATAGTATTAGAGAGACAAGTCTCCAAATTTCAGGGGCAAAATACGCGACGTAATTAAGATTGAAAGAGGCTGAGTTGTGTGCCCAACTCGAACGCCCTGCTCCACCCTATGGCGTACGGAGTACAGATATCCACCGCGTTCACTTAACCACTACAGACCTTCAATTACAGCATGCTCACGCTTGACGGCACGCTATAAAATGGATCCTACTCCAATGATGTCACCTTGGCTATCACGAGATAGCTCGTTATAGTACAATTTCCTAATGTATAACCACTTCTAGATATATAGTCTATGACTTCTTTTCTCGTTGACTGTATGCGCTGTGTATATATACTGGATATAATTCAGCTACGGGTCACTGACTACGATTGCTGTATATTCTATATTGTAAACAAGAAGTAAGCTTGAAAGATTTCATTTCTCATTTCTCAGTTAACATTAGCAGGGTATCTCAAAGGCAAGAACGCTTGATATTCTGCAAAAATGCGCTAGGCGCATGAACAAACCACTCCTCGGTCGAACCTCGTTGGCTTGTCGTCGGCGTCGTGGAATTTAAACGCCCTGGTACAGGCCACGAGCGACGAGGGACACCTCCGGCGCTTGCTCCTCGAGCACGGCGATGATCTCCTCCCAAGCCTTCTCCTGGAGTTCCTCTCCCTCTAGGATAGTAGTCAGCGCAGTCGACTCACTATAAAATCATTAGTAATGGTCAATTGAAACGGGGTGAAAGATGGTCTTACTCAAGATATCCCTCACTGCGCCAGCATTTTCCCTGCGATTCGAGACTCTGGAGGGTAGCACTGACCAGCGAACGGCTTCCCTGCTCAGTAGTACGCGCGAAAAAAGTGTGCATAACCCAAACGATACACTTCTCCCACCAATGAGAATACTTGCGACCCAAAGCCGAGATGCACAGTCCGGGGCTGACAGTGTTGACAACCAGAGTGTGAGTGCCGTCGTCGTTGTACACGATATTGGCGATTTTCTTGATCACGATTTCGAGCAGAAGCTTCGAAATGCCGTACTGCTTGGGACCGTTGAAGTTGTCCGGGTCGTTGACGTAGGCGAGGATCGAGCCATCGGTCTGGATACTTGCGGGCTTGACGCGAACGAATTGCTGGCTGGAAACGAGAGTTAGGTGGGTGGGGTTATCGACGTAGGAGCTTTTCTTTAGCTTAGGAAGTAGAAGTATGGCCAACATCAAGGTCGACAGGGTGTTGACCTGCAGGGTCTCCTCCCAGCCCTCGGAGGATTGATAGTATTCGCGATTCCAAAGTCCAGCATTAAGCAACGCGACGTCAACACGGTCCAACTCGACATGGACGCGTTCGGCGAAGTCTTTGACGCTCTGGAAGCTGTTCATCTCGAGCTGCCACACTTTGACCACGTTGCGTCGGTTGGTGGCTCGTTCGAGGTCAACTTTGGCCTTGTTGCCCTTTTCGATGCTGCGAGATCCGATAATGAGCGACTCAACGCCGAGATTGAGGATTTTGATGGCTGCTTCAAAGCCAAGGCCAGAAGTGGCACCTGTCAAAATGACGATCTTACCAGCGAAGGACGCACCTTGAGGATCAAGGGGAGGAGTGTACTGCATCTTGAGGAGGCGAAAGATGGCCGCCATGATAAAAATTGGGATTCAAAAGGTTGGAGGGATAAAACAAAGTAAACAAAGTACCAAGGGTGCGAGGCGCGTGATGAATGTTTTGGGGGAAGAAAAAAAGCCGATAACACCGGGGCCGATAAAGAATAGCGATAAGGATAAGCGATAAGGATACGATTAGTGCAGATCTACCAAGGTACGAAAGCGGTGTATAACTATACCCGTACACGGACCTCACTTGTAACATGTCAAATAATAGGAGTATGAATAACTGCAGATCCTTTTGCCGAGTATGGTTCGCCTCTTTCGTGTTGACCCTTGCCATAGTGCAGATCATTGATGCCAACCTTGGAAGATGAACAGGAATGACATATCACCGTTTGGACTGTTCATTCGGATCCGCCAGGACCTTCTCATATCGAGCGACATCGAGCGACATCGATCTAGGATATTTGAGTCAGCAAGAAGACTGGTGATGACGGCAATTCTGGACGCATTCTTTGGCAAGACGTGTTGGTGTTCATGAAAATGGAACTGACGATACAGCACGAGGATAGAAGCGAGAAACACCCGAAGAACGCGCGTTGACGTTGTGTCTTACAACAGACTCAGTCAGTTCGGCACCGTGATATTGCCGGGAAGAGGGGTATGGCTCAGCATGTCATCTGTCGCACCGAATATCTGTGCTTTCAGGATCCTATCCTGGTGATTGATTGTCTTGATGGCCATAGCATCTGTGATATTGAAATTGTTCCAACTGATCTATATGATATCAGAACATTCAAGGCACAGGAGTTAGCCCAACGAGATCCAACCCCATTCCAGTGATTATCTCGCGGAGAGAAGTGACGTCAAAGCTAAGGCGATCAGTGCCCTGGCGGCTCGGGTCAACCACGCCGTCAAAAATGTCTTCTATGGTTAGCTAAATAGGCAGTTCCACCGGGCCCCGAACCAGGAAGATCTATATCCAGATCATTTGTGCCTTGCCCGTCGCATTTCGGCACCATAGTTCGATTGTACTGGACACTCCTCTCTTACGCTGGAAGAATCTGATAAGAATGACCTTGCGTACATTGACATCAACACCCTCTAGCCAAAATTTCGCATCCTATACCACGATTGAGTAGGTTTGGTTGAAACCAACCTCTATGACCACGGTTGGTTGATGGGTTGTCATAGGGAATGATGAATGTGTTCGGTTTTTTTGATCTCCAACATAATTTGAAATTTAGAACTTCTTTATGAAGAACCCTTTCTGGACAAGTGTGTATTTCTGATCAAGAAGAGTAAGAAGGCAATTTCCAACCTCCTCGGTCACGGAGGTTGAGACAAGGACGAGTAAAGTGACTGGGTGAAGAATCCACCAGCTTCAATGGTACTCAATGCCTGGTCTGCTTTTTCTTCAGGGTCCTTTGTCGAGGTCCACATCATCCTTGGTATCAAAATCAGTCTGCTTGGCTGATTCTGCGCCCTTAGCAGTCTGTGGGTGATGCTTGAAGAGTGGTGAGAAGGAGAAGGAGAAAGTGCGATGTCAGCATATATAATAGCTAGCTACCACGTGACCCCCAGGATAATATCATCATTCTCCCTACTATCCCTAGGTATCAGCGTAATAGATATCTCAAAAAGCATCTAAATAGACCACCAGATTAATATGAGAAGGCTATTCTTGTTTACTACGTGAACCGGAATTTAAAGGTGCAAAAGATAAGGTAGAATCAAAGTGAGTCGATATACCAATCCCCTGAAGATATTTCCTCTACTCTATATATAGACCATCTCACTTGTATCGCACTTGTACCTCACTGGTGCGTTACATGTATCTCACATGTTGTGCTTTGAAAGTGTTGAAATGCCTCATCCATCACGCAGATGGCGGGATGCCCAAGAACAAACAATGCAAACAAAATCAGTATAATCAATCTTGGGCAACTTCAACATTTAAAACGTTCACAATTGTGGTCAAATTCAATTTATAACAGCATCCTCTTTAGCAAAGAATTCAAGACCCTGGTTTTCTTCTCTAAAGTTGACGTGCTGATTCACAGAAATCAGCCTTGGAGCTGTCGGAGCGCATTATTAATCCACCACCGCCAGGGCTTGGAAGGTCGGAAACCCGCAGCCAATAAACTCGCTGGAGCGCATTTGACATTGGCTATTTGATATGGCTGCCATTGCACAAGGGCACCAGGTCCATCCGGACGGTCGGACGTGGAAGAGTCATTTTCCCAAGGGCGATCTTTGGGTATTTGGTTACGGGTGAGTTAACTAATTGTTCCGAAATTGTTCCATTGAGCCGTCAAATATCGAATACTAATTATGATTATAGGAGCTTGATCTGGAAACCGCCTCCACACTATGGTACGTGGAGACTGCAATGTAAAAGTGCAGCGCTAAAACGAGACATTGTGTTGGTTGCTTTTGACCAAGAATCAATCGACTAATTACACCATCTAGACCAGCGTGTACCGGGCTATATTAATGGCTATGTGCGGCGTTTCTGGCAGGTGCGTGGGAAAGGCTTTATATTTGCCCACATTCGAAATAACCAGACTAACATCGTGGCTATTGCCCATGAATTCTAGGCCAGGTATGTCGTTGACTATGTGCAATATGCAGACGTCGCCATATAAACCTGCCGAGAACCTTAAATCACTAACTTGATCAAAGTACCGATCACCGTGGCACCCCCGAACAACCGGGCCGAGTAGTCACCGTAATTGAGCGAAGCTTCTGGGAGACCTTGAACGATCCGGTATGTTCCGCATGCGCCTCTAATTGATACACCCATATTGATATAACCCTTAGCTCGCCCACCTAGAATCTGAAGCTGCCTCCACAGGCAAAGTCTGGGGCGCAGCGTATCACATCCCCGCATCTCATGCCGAAGAAGTCCACGACTACCTCGACGAGCGGGAAATCGATGGGTACAGTGCACACTACACACCATTCCACCCGACCGTAGATGTCGAAGGAGCAGCCGGCTCGACCGGGCCTTCTCCAATCATCTGCATGGTCTACATCGGCAAGCCGACTAACCCGCAGTTCCTGCGTGAAGCAGCTCAGCGTGAGCCGCAGAATGTGGCGCAGGTTATTAGTGCTGGGCATGGGTTGAGTGGCAAGGGTTCTGAGTATTTGTTCTTGTTGGAGAAGGCTCTTGAGGGTCTTGGGCTTGGGACTGCGGATGTTCATGTTACGGATTTGGTTAAGAGGGTTAAGGCTATTGAGGCTGAGGGGCTTGCAGACGCTGAGGAGAAGGAGGCTGGACTGAAGGTTACTAGATCTTTGGAGGGCGAGGGTGATGAGTCTGATCGTGAGAACAGCCATTGAATGAGGTGTATGGGTCAAGGCTTTGTTGGTGACTTTGAAGATTTTTGGTTGCACATATATAGGTTACATATTTGCCTAGCACAATAGATAGATAGCGAAAGAAGCGACTGAATAGATGGCATAGGTTGCTTTTCCTAAATATAGGGGGGGCGTATGGGCTTTGGTATAATTCTGGTTTTGTCCGATCTTGTTATAGAGTACATTGAGGCTATTCTTGCCTGGGCGGGAATGACTGTTTCTACAAAGCAAGGGTGCCCAACGGGAACTGTCTCACATGTATAAATGGTCGCCAAAAATAATAGAATATTCAGTAGCAGTAGCAGACGATGTCTGATTTTGTTCCCCGGAAAAAACCTCGTGGTTGTAATACATAGTTCAGTCCGTCACCCGTGACCCTTCCTGGACATACATGCCATCGAATCACTACCCTTGCTCTATGTACTCAGTCATAGGAAGGATATGCCGTGAAACGAAAATAGGCATTGCAGATATGAAACCATATGGTCACTCTCCCAAAGAGAGAAAGAAGACATCAAAAGTTCGTAGGTGAAACAAGTCGAAACGCAACCGTATAAAAGCCCAAATCTGCGTCCAATAAAACAAATTCTCAAATAATAAGCCCATATTCCCTTCCTAACAAGTCGAGCGCGAAGGAAAATAACAATATCCTGTAACAAAATTCAATGGGCAGGACCCCGCTGTTTCATCTTTCGCCATATTCTTTTGTAGATCGTTACTTCTTTTGGAAAGATTTGCCAAAGAAAGGCGCGTATGAAGAAATCGAAAAGACCCCATCAGCTAATGGTAACCCTCTTGAGGAGCCTGCTCGTGGCTGTTTCCGCGCCAGCCTTTGGATGTTAGTTAATATCAGGATCAAGATAACACAATAACTCACCTCCACCACCGCCATACCCAGAGTTTGGGCCACCACCTATAATTAATTAGCAAAGCAACAAGAAAGAGGAATCAAAAACTAACCATAGCCGCCGGGACCAGCTGCGCCATAACCAGCGGGACCGCTAGGAGCGTAGTTGCTGTACCCACGGTTGTAGGGCCCACCGTATCCACCGGCAGCGGCAGGACCGTTATTGTACCCGCCATGATTGTGATTGTAGCCACCGTAAACACCACCACCACCGTGGTAACTAGATTGAGGCTGGGCATTGTATCCACCACGACCGTGGAAGCCAGCATCCTGGCGTTGTGGGCGATCAAACGCCTTGTCAACGCGAATGACCCGTCCGTCGAATCTGAACAACGTATGAGATCTTGAACTCATAAAATGAATGTGAGGTTGGATGGTTACTCTTGGTTGTTCATAGCGCCCATAGCAGCATCCGCCTCGGCGTCAGTAGCAAAGCGAACAAAGCCGAAGCCGCGGCTGCGCAAAGTCGCACGGTCTTTCACGACAATCTGTACTCATGGTCAGTAGAAGTCCAAGAAACATGTGGTGTACATCAGTCAAGGGAGACTGACGGCTTCTTGAATCTCGCCGAATGGTTGGAAACCCTCGCGCAAGGTGTCATCGCTAGTATGCCAAGAAAGGCCACTAAATCCCATCGCAGCAACGGTTAGACTGGCTCCAACCAGCACAAATGTGTTCCCAGGTATATATACACACTGAATAAAGAGTTTAGACATCGTGTTCGAGGTGTAAGAGAGGAAGCTGTAAGAGAGACAACGCTCGAGCTGACTTGATCCGAGGGCGAGGAGATGAGGGTTGAAAAAAGGAGACGATCAAAAAGAAAGGAAGGATAAAAATATGAACCCGTCCGGATTGTGAGACGACAGGGAGATCCTAGCGGTTAAGAGGCGAGTCAGCATCCAGTCCCGTGTAACAATCACACTGCGTTAGGGCTTGCACATTGCCGGGGATTTTCCACTGGTCGGACGCCAACGGCAAGTCCACAACGAGTAATATCTATTTAAGCGTACTCTGTACTGTGTCTTTGTCTGGAATCTTGACTAGAGCGAGAAAGGTCCGGGCTTAGCCTCAAGCGTACTTCGAAGTGGGGGAGGGATGCTGCAGAGATAAACACGCCAAAGCCAGTCTCACGGCCCTAAACCTTGAGCTGATACAATTGCGGGTCGTCGGGTTTCCAGCAGTCAATCAGATGGTATCCGATGCTCCGTTTGGATTGGCGGCACTTAGGGCAACGGCTTATGTACCTTTGTTGCCCCTCACTTGGTTGAAGATCCGAGGAATTCTGCTTTGGGATTCATAGGGCTGGACTAGCACCTAGATTATATTGTGAATCTATGCACTCCATACTGAGTATATGGCTAGTCTATCCTTCTTGCCCCGACGGCCGGGATATGAGTCCATTGATGAAAGCAACATTATTCGGGTGGAGTCTTCACGCGTGGACTGTGGAATTTTGTCGATTCCCCGTAGCTCGCTTCATGCCTGATTGGTCGTATGCGTGTGTATGCATTGTGGACTTTTGTCCTCATTCGGTCGGGAATCAACCGCTAGAAGTTGAGGAGGATTTGGCAATGCAGACTTGAGATCTGCATTCGATTACCACCGTGGGTCTAGCCTCTCAGTTCGGGCCATCGTCAGTCTCAAAGTGGCTTTGCGCGCGCGTGCATCGGGCAGAGAGGGCAGTGCTCCGTAGGCCCACATGCGGCTTGGGCCGTCGGCCTTGTACTCCATGTGCCGGGAGAGATCGCAAATGGCGACGATCGGCACTGGGATTGCGTCTATACGATGTTGAAATCCGTCTCCGATAGGTTGATGGAGGTAGGTATGGAAGAAAAGTACCGAAAACATTTGAACAAAAGCAATTCATAGATGACCCAAGGAACACTTCTCATTTAAGCGCCGAGAGAGAGCATTAAAGAGCAATAAATGGGCAATAAATGGGCATTGATAGAAAAACAAGGAAAAACGAGGAAACAATGAAAAGACAGGAGGACGAACTTGAGATGGTCGCGCTTTCTTCGGCGGTGACTTGGATTTGTGTGCTTTCAGGTCACCTTACTCTGTCCAGTTGCTTCAAGTCGACTTTATTTCTACAAATACGGCCCAGTTCTCGGAGTTCTGGGAGCTTTCTCGATGGAAACCAATAATCCAATTTATCACTGGCTTTCCACTGTTGCGAGCCAGCAACAAAGGAGCCATCAAGATGGAGGCATGTTGTCGTCGCAAGAACTATGAAGTCTCTGCGCTAACATAGCTTTAGCTGAGAACAAGGAACAAGCGAAGGACACAGCTCCTGTAACGAGCATACCGCAAACCCGCATCCCATTTGAGATATCCGATAATTTGCGTGGGAATGGACATTCAGCTAGCAGGAAGAGAGATTCAGGCCACAAGGGAACGAAAGCACCATCTACGCACGAAACCATACCACGAAGTGAGAGCCATAAGAGATCACGACATAGCTACCAGATAAGGCCCAGACACAAGACTCGCGAGGATCGCTATGAATACAAAGGCCCATTATCGGCGGCGGAGACTCAGTCGCAGTCTCGCAAAGGAAGGACTAGGAAATCCCGGGGCAGGAAGCACACCATCAATGATGACTTCCATGCCATCAATATCACAGGAAACAGATTGACAGTAAGTATCGCTCTGCAACTTCTCGCTGAATGTTACTCATGCCAAATAGCTGCGCAAAAACATGAACCTGGGTATGTTCAGCAAGGGACGGTCTTCGTGTATAACCAACCACACCGGAAATACCCCGTCAACCGCTCTTGGGAGACCACCAAGCATCAAGCCTCATAAGTGGACCGCAGAATCCGATCTTGCCTTTTCCGAGATGAACTTTCTGTCCCGGAGGAATAATCCCAGCCCGTATCCCACGTCGACCGCCAGAGATACTCTGGATAGACAGCACGGGAGAGAGCACCACCCACGAGAGCTACAGTTCGATTATCTTGCACATGACTCCAGAATCAACAGGTCTCACCTAAGCAACAGGTTTCTTGATGTGGAACGCCAACTTGACGCCTCAGTCACGCCGCTGTTTCCATTTGAAAAGGCGCCCGTCAGCGAGATGTCCGCAGTTTCCGGCCACTCTTGGGGCACTTCCTCTATGTTCCACAATAAAAGAAGAAAGACATCAAAACAGTCATCAATTCCATACACTTGGACTGAGACTGAGATCGACCACATGGAACAAAGCGACGCCCTCGAACAACACCTGCTGAGCCTGCTGCATGTCGGGGTATATCCCCAAGCGCTGTGCTCTGATATCACAAATATTGTCTCGGGCAGACGGTATTGGAGTCTCGCTGAATTATGGGAATTGTTGGAGGCGAGAAAGGCATCATGGTCAAACGAAGCCGACAACAAAAAGCGAACTTCACCCGAAGCGAACATGGGACAGGTAGCTGCATCCGAAGCCGTTCCACAGGGGGTTCCCGAGATCGTTGCATCAGACACTTTGGATCTTGCCAATGTCGGCAGTGTACAAAATGAAATATCCGAACAATCCCCAGATTCGAACGTCGCTTGTGAAACGGCCCGCAGTGTGAATAACAGACCACACCAACAACCTCCAATTCTCGAGCAAC
Source organism: Penicillium psychrosexuale (assembly GCF_028828465.1). Classification (NCBI taxonomy): domain Eukaryota; kingdom Fungi; phylum Ascomycota; class Eurotiomycetes; order Eurotiales; family Aspergillaceae; genus Penicillium; species Penicillium psychrosexuale. The sequence goes on from NW_026643187.1 coordinate 5,041,946, forward strand.
AACAAGACCGAGAACGTCAAGCTTCAGATAGACCGGACTGTCTAAACCACCAAGTTGCCATGACATCAAACAGCCCAGATCGTTTCATAGACATCTGGAGTGAAGATCAGTGCGAGCCTTTCTCTCACGAATCGGGAGAGCATGCAGTATTGTTTCCTACACCTGCACCGGGGGTCAAACAGCCGCATATGTCTGACATTGAATTTTATGAGCTGGATCGAGTTGATGATGATGATGATGAGTTCTATCGTACGCTGGATGCTGCTTACTGCGCCATCGTGCGCCCTGAGGTTGCGGCAGAAGTTGCATCAAACTTACAGCGGTCACTTGAATCTCCCGAACTTGGCAATAATATTCCGAATAGTCCAGAATCGACTGGCATTCGGGACTATGATATTCCTACCCGACAGGCAGAGGCGGGAGAACCAGAACATCTCGCAACGGTCTCCCAGGATATCATAGAAGAGCGGTATGATGAGTTCCCAACGGAGCCTTCTCATCAAACCAAACCACCCACGAGTCATTCGATCTATCCTGGTGTTGACCCGAACAATGATATGCCATGGCTGACTACTGCATACGGCCAGCCACTAACTGGAAACGACGCGCAACAGAGTCAGCACCCAGAAATACCTGACTTCTGGCGACAGAACAAACTCTACTGATCTTCACCGGCAACGTGGTTATTAACTGGACAGTCGAACGTGTCAATAGCAAGCTTGGCCACATTTGCATCAATCATTCAACCATATCAAAGCGAAGTAGCGCCATCTTCATGTACATACCTCGCTAGCTTGAGTTCAGCCGTGAATAGAGATTGTGAGCACCTTGAATCCAAGATAGCATTAGGGTAACCTCCCCTCCGAACTTGTATGATCAGACCAGAGCACATGTATTGTAGTAACAAAACACATTCCCATTGTCAGACAGAGATTTCAGTATCGTGAAGCCCGAAGCATTCTTACTTCAAACGTTCCGACATTGGCTTCATGGCTCCTTCCCAAACCTTAGCAGTTCCCCGTGTAAACAAAGAAGGCAAACAATGTAAACTGGAAGGTGCCATGTGACATTGATATTGACAGGGCAGGTGCGAGGGACCTGTCGCACGTTAGGAAGGCACGTGGGTTTGGGGTATAAAAGGACCCCTCCCCCCATTCCTCTTCTTCTCTTCTTCTTCTCTCCTCCCTATCTCTCTGACCACCATCTCTCCGTCCACCCCCCCTCCCCTTCCCCTCCCCTTCCCCTCGCCCCCCCCCGAGACAGCGTTGACAGAGGGTACCGTAGCACATGCTGCTTCACCTACCACAGGGATCATAACATTGCCATTGTTATGAGGTCCATGTAGGTCTGCATCAGATATCAAACCTAGCGTTCTCGTGGATGTTCCTGAAGTCGTGGCTCTCATTGCCACTTGACAAGTCCCACGGAATACATGTAGATAGCCATAGCCGAGTTGAACTCCTAGACTTAATCTCTCCACGTATTCCAATGTCTTGTTTGTATCACAGAATCGTTCGCGCTGAGGTCCTCGCACATGGTTCTAACACGACGTGATACCTATCGAACGCGTGAACAAAGGTCTCTGGTGCGCTACACTTGCCTTGGTGCTGACCAGATATGTGGTGACTCTTCTATTTGTGACAATAATTGGGCTAATCGAGCCCAAGATTTGACTCAAATGCAGTTCAGCTCAGTCGGGTTCTTCAACATGTCACCACAAACTGCCAGTCAATGATTTAGAAAGCGCACTGGCGCTGGTTTATGAGGGTTGATGAATTCATTGGGTATATAACAGTCTTGGACAGAGAAATTGAACACATCATCAGATGGCTCAAATCCAAAACCTTGTCTCTATTGAAGTTGACCTATCCATTTATCTCACTGTTGGACGAAGAACAATCGCGAAACACGGGAGATCGGAAACGACGGTCCCCGTGCAACGCCAGATACAACCAACGCCAGAATTGTTGGGAGTTTGAATTCGATGAGGCAATCTTGTAGCTTTTAAGTCGTGGATATGTTGCGGAGTCCACGAAAATAAGTCGGGTCGGTTTTGTAAAGGGATTGGAACGCTGAGAGGTGGGGCGGTTGACAATGACACGCTTGATAAAAATGACATGCAGCAAGTGCTTGCAAGGCGATTGGGACTATAATCTATCATAGAGTCGCAGCCGCCTCGACCACACCCGCTGCTTTGAATGCGCCCGGGTTCTGCATCACCACCTCAACGGGGAACTTCCACTCCATGAATCGCGTCCAACCTAAAGGACCAGCCCATTAGCATGTTGTTCTCTCGCACGGCAAGACTGTGAAGCTTGCTGGTGTCACATACTCCAATATGCGCATCGTCGTCCCAGGTATTTCCCAAGGAAGGGTACCAGGACCATACTCAGAAGAAGCTCCAGTTGTTCAATGCTTTCCTGCCATTCTGCCTCGGCATCGGACGAATATTCGGACAAGGTATCGAGGTCGGAGTCGTTTGTAGATTCTGAAGGGAGAGAGGCGAGCTCATCGTCGGACTGGGACTGGGAGTATGAGGATTGTCGGGAGGGAACCATGTACGCGGACATCGAGAAAGAGGGATTCGAGCTGTCTTGAGAGAAAGACATGATGGAGATTGTTGTAAAGAGAGGTGGGGTTGAGTGAATGAGGGGAAGCGATGTTGATCAAGCAGCGGCCTGCCTACTGCGGTTCTACGTAAATGTGAGAGCAGCCTGGACTGTTTCCCTTGATCGACCGGCACCGCCAAGCTCCGTAATTAAACACGTGACCGTGTAATCTGGTGACTCAGTTGGCGGTCACGTGCCAGTACCGCGATAACAGAATTGCCTTCAGGCCTGGCGATATCAGATTCCAGCGACAATTTTGCCATCTGACACTCTTGCTCTAGCTCCTCGAATTCGCAACAACCTGACCTCATCTCCAACGAACTGTGGTGGAGTGAATAGCATCTTTGAAGCCTACGAACATGGCGGACGCTGTACGTCACACCCTTGTCTTTTTACCGACCCTCCCACATTTTCTTTAAGTCTGCACAATATCGACCCCTCGGCCGCCAACCACTCTGATCCAAGAACGCACATCGTTTAGCCGGGTTTAAGGACTGGCACTTTTATTGAAAAGCCAGGCTATACGATTTCTTCTGCTATTTCTCTTTTTACTCAGAACTAACACCGCTTTTTGCCGCTCCGCTCAGGAACTCGAAACTAAACAGCGCAAGTCGGTCGCATTCAGCGAAGGATCGGTCATCATGGATACCAATGGCCAAGTCACAGATGCCCCTCCGGCTGAGGCTCCTACAGCCGGTATGCAATAGCTCTCCGATCCCAGCAGTCCCCCAGTCGCCTTTGCCACAGCCCCACTAACGATGTCTTGAATATACAGAGAAGGATGTCGACGAGGTTACCGAGATGTTCAAGGGTCTCTCAAAAAAGAAGAAGCCCTCCAAGAAGTCTAAGACCACCGAAGCTGGCGATGACGACGAAGCCCCCGCCGCCGCCGACGGCGAGTTCGATCCCTCTGCGCTGAAGAAGAAAAAGAAGGGCAGCAGCAAGTCTAAGAAGGCCGACCCCAACGACTTCGACGCCAAGCTCGCTGAGGCTGGTATTGCTGAGGAGGCTGGCGAGGATCAGCCCGAGGAGCTCCCCGAGGGCGACCTTGAGGCCGGCACCGGTATCTGGGCTCACGACGCCACACAACCCATCCCCTACTCGCTCCTCGTCTCCCGCTTCTTCTCCCTCATCGAGAGCCACCACCCCGACCTTCTGTCCAGCGGCGCCAAGTCCTACAAGATTCCCCCGCCCCAGTGCCTGCGTGAAGGTAACCGTCGTACCATTTTCGCCAACATTGCCGATATCTGCAAGCGCATGAAGCGAAGGTTCGTTATCTCCTTTCCCATGTACTCGTTGAAATTTGTTTCTAACTGTCTTTTTTAATTAGCGAGGAGCACTGCACCCAATTCCTCTTCGCCGAACTCGGTACGTCAGGCAGTGTCGACGGTAGCCGTCGCCTGGTCATCAAGGGAAGATTCCAACAGAAGGGTATCGAATCGGTTCTGCGTCGCTATATTGTGGAGTACGTCACATGCAAGACGTGCCGCAGCCCCGACACCGAGCTCAACAAGGGAGAGAACCGTCTGTATTTCGTTACTTGCAACTCCTGCGGATCCCGTCGTTCCGTCGCCGCCATCAAGACCGGTTTCCGGTCCCAGATCGGCCGCAGAAAGCGTGTGGGCTAAGCGGTGGAGCTGTGCTGGCAATGTGCGAAGGAAGGGCTTGTTTTTATCTCTTCCTTATGGCGTGTCACTTACTAGAGCTTTTGCGGGGTGGAAACAAGGCACTGATGCTTCTCTTTCTACCCTGAGGGGCTTGAGATGAGGAAACGATTTGAAGAATGAAAAGTAGTTTCGCATGAAATAGACTGATATCACTATGTCTTGCCTTCGAGGCTGTATGATTTTGTATCTAGTTGAACGTTAGGAATGTGGTAGAATCGCCCACTATTAAATTTCTTTCTTTTGCCTTTTAAACCTTCGGTCCCCACGAGTCTGATCTGCTCCGCGGGGTACTAATTAGCAAGCACTTGCCTATTTTAAGTCTCAAGCTCAAGATCTTAAAGAGATATCGGATACTTTGTTTATTGCCCTTCCTATGGAGTAACAAGGATAGGCTCGTAGGTGTGTAGTATATCAAACTCATTTATAATTGTGATGATATCGCTGCAAAAATTCATAAACAGTTCTACATAAAATGTACTGAGCAAAATTGGTATAAAATGGAGAGCAGCCCGTGATTGAGCATTGCCCGATGCAATGAAGAGGTATACAACAAAACCACATGATGACAACAAGCAAGGGGACATCTTCGTTTGAGACGAAAGTAAATGTCAACGTACAAAATTCACAAACTGGCCTCTTCTGACCGAATCGGCATGGTAGAATCAACCCTTTGCAGCACTCAACTTCATCTGGGCAGAAAAGGCATTCAGGTTTCTGGTCTGTAGGTAGACAGTTCCAGGCCCCGTAAATCTGCAAGCAAGACCCTCGCCAGAGGTAACGCCGGAGACGATACCTCCAGAGGCCACACGCTCCATCTTGTACTTGCAGTCCCAAGCCACAAGGTGGCCATTGTCGACAAAGTAGCTCATGCCTTCCTCAAGCTTTGTAGGTGTCAGATAAAACCCCCGATTTCAAATTACCGGGCATGATCGACTTACATCTTTCCGGATGATTGCACCAAAACTTTGCATCCAAAGGATCCCACTTCCTGTGATCTTGTAGACGAAGAATCCCTCACCGGAGAACATACCCTTGGATAGACCTTGGGACTGGTGCTTATGCCCGATACCAGCGGTATATCCAAGCAAGGCGTCGCGTCCGATTTTCCATTCCTTTGGTTCGTCTACGTGGAGGGCTATAATATCTCCCAGCATGGAAGGTGCCAGCAGGAGCTCACCAGGACCGATGTAGTGGGACATAGTCATGCTGCCCCCAATGAGGAGTTTCTTCAATGAGAATGAGATGGTTCCCCTCAATGTGATCGTTGTAGACATTCCAATCATGGCACCTAAGAGGCAAGCAAGATTAGCTCTATGGCAATACATGCTTTGAACGAAGATATCGATTACAGCATATCCGCGTATAAGAATTGTTGGACTGGATAACTTACCAGGTCTGATATTCAAAGGACAGCCCATTGCCAGTTGTACGGTCAAGACAGAGTTGCTATCTCGGTGGCTGATCCTGTAACTTCCACCATTGAAGACGCCAGTATCATCCAGGTTCATTCCACCTGTCCCAGTGAGTTCTCCATGTTCTGAAGCATGTTCTGGGGTTCCTCCAGACACTGTTTGCATTGCAATAGCATGATTTTGTTCGAAAGCCGCTTGGTTGTAGGCGATTGGATCTTGCTGAGGCGGACTCACTGGCTGCCTTCCAATAGCGCTATTGTAATTGAAAGCAGCTTGATTGTAGGCGATTGGGTCCTGGGGCGGGCTCGCGGACGTCGGAGGGGCTGCATATTCCCTACTTGGGGTTTGTCGATGGGGTTGGGGGCTCTCTGCCGGTGGAGTGGCTGGGGTATATACTCCATTTGAAGGCTGCTTTGGCGGGGGTGGATAGTAGGGAGCTGCAAGGGATTGTGAAAATGCTAGAATATTTAGTAAGATAGCAAAGACAAAAGAATTGGATTAATTACAGGTTATATGCGCCGGAGCTAGACAATTAGTTAGTAACGGATTTCTGTAGTTTGTAACTTTGTAAAGGCACTCACCTGTCATGGGTGGTGGGGCATAATAGTTTGAATCTTGAGACATTGTGGTGATTTTGGTGTCGCTGAACACCAATGTCTGTTTATTCTCTCAAAAAAGTACTTTTAGAGTCAATCCGAGTGTTCACTGGCAGATTGAAGACACCAGGGAAGTCAGACTCACCAATATCGTCACAGCAAAAACTCGTAGTTCCTCCCGTATTATTTTGCGTCAATGGGAAGAATAATGGGTATCTCAATGGCCTGGCTTGATTTAGGGAATAATAACAAGGGAAATAAAATCAGACCGGACTCTACGGGGTTTTCTCTTTTAAAGGGGAGCTAGCTTTTCCCCTCACCAACAGCTCATACTATTACTATTCTTAGAGAGGAATTCCACTAAGAGATTAGGCGTGTGATGAGGCTTGCAGCTCGCAGTCAATCAGTCTCGAGTCACACGCAACTGTGACTATGTGCCACCGATCTTCCCCACCGGGCGCTAAAAAGAAGTTGCATGTGCGAGAGTTGATAGGCGTGTCCTATGCATGCTATTTACCGGGGATAGCTCATTCGTCGGAATTATATATGCAATAGACCGTAAATCCGTAAGTCTAGGTACCAAGAGCGACAGAAACCTTGCCCAGGGCTGGGCAAATATGAGGGGTTGATCAGCACTTTGCATTAGCGAACTCGATACCGAATAGTTACGGAAGAGTAATGCGAAATGGTAACGTTCAATGTGAAACCATTAGGCAATATGGACAAGATTGATACAAAGCAATGTTGAATTTTTCTGCTACATACAAATTCCCAGAACTAAAGGTATATATATCTCACGGCTCCTTGGTCCCCCCTTCTGATACCTGGCGTAGAAAGGACAGTGCCTTAGTATAACCGATTTGCAGGGCGTAATCCAAAGCCGTTCTTCCATCATCATCGCGCAAGTCAATCCTGGCTCCGTTATCCACGAGCAACTGGAGCATCGGAATCGGATTCATTGCAGGGGTAGCGAGTATAAGTGCATTGCTGCCTTCGGCATCTCGAGCATTGACGTTCGCTCCTTCTTTGATCAGCAACTCAGCCATCTGAAGCTGGTTCTTCATGGCGACTGATAGGAGCGGTGTTCTATGGCCAGACCCCTCAATATCTGCGCCATGGGATAATAACAGCCGGACAGTATCGAAATTATTATTTGCGCATGCCCAATGTAGGGGAGTGTGGCCGACCTCGTCTAGAATATCGATGTTTGCTCCGTGCTGTAGAAGTAATGCGACAATATCGTCATGGCCTTCATGAGCAGCAATTGTAAGTGGACTGATCCCCGAGTGTTGCGCTGTAATGTTTGGGTCGGCTCCATTTTGCAGTAGCAGTCGAGTTCCCTCGAGATCATGGGCAGAAACGAGATCACTTAACGCGGAACAATTGTCTGGATCTATCATATCAATATCTGCGCCCTGTCGGCGAAGTATGCCAAGTGCTCGTTGAGACCTAATCCGGGCTGCAAAACTGTACCCCATCCTAACAAGCATAGGAAGGTCTTCATAAAGCTCCACCCATCGCAGCAGAAGGAAATGCAATAAAGCATGGAAGTTGTTCCTGACCAGCCATTCAAGGCATGCTTGTTCATCCTCGCCGTCTCCTTCGCGGTCAATGTCATCGAGCTTATACAACGTCAGCCAATCTTTCAGAGCGTGAATCGCCCCTTCGATTGTGTCTGGGTCTTGGTTTTGATCGTTTGACCCCTGTAGATCTTCCGTCACATTCAGTGATCTCAAGGTGGGTTTGCAGTATTCCATTCCTGGAACATTAGCGGAAAGGTTCCACGCGATCCACCCAAGCTGACGCGAGAACGAGTTCCACCATTCGATACGATCATCGGATACGGACTGTTGTAAGGGTGGCACATGCTTGTGGGCTTGCAGAAATTCAGCTCTGATGTCAGACGTGAGAAGCTCACATGTCTGTTCGAATCCTACTTTGCGAACATCTTTGTTGCTGTCCGAAAGTGCCCGGCGGCAAAGGAACCCCAGTTCATGGACTGATCTCTCAAACTGGGAATCCTCTGATCGCTGGCAAATCCAACGGACAAGCGTAAAGGCACCTTTCCAATCACCTTTCTCGATCAACCGCTCCCTGCGCGCCCTGACCTTGGTCGAGTCTGCCGCGAGATCTGGTAATAGATGGCGATACCTGAGGACGGGAACAATGCATAGCAATGCATCCTCTCTTGAGCCCAATTTGCTGTTCTCAAAGCAACGTATGAGATCATCAATGCGGGTACTAGATGCTAAAAATGAGTTTTGCAATTCGGGAATAACATCAACGTCCCCGCCCAGATCATCCAAGTTGAGGAACACCTCCTTGAGGAATTGAATGTAGATATCCTGGGCTACCATAGCCTCGAGCTCATTATCTGTCCTGACAGCCAGGACTTTCCCATCGTAGGGAAGGCTCTTGGGCTCGAAACTGAACAGGCGTGATGAATTATCATATCCTTCAGATGGTACTAGTCTCGCTTCCGTTTGCCTGAAGATCCATTTGTAAAAGTAGAGGAATGTTTCATCTCTTTTTGCCTCATCTTCACTCAATCCAATGAGGCGGCAAAGAGTTGAGTTCTGCCAGTTTTCATCTGACTTATAAAGTGACCAAGTCCACAAGCCAAGAATGGCTTCTAGCTCGGCGACATCCAGTTTCCACTGCAGAGCATCGCCGCTTCGGATGAGACCAATTGAATACGTTCCCGGAGCTTCAGTGACAGAGCCTGGAGAGGCTCCCTTGCACTTAAAGCCAAGTCGGAACTCAAAGGTCTTTCCGAGGTTAACTCCCCAACTCGACATTAGATCCATCGTCGACTCGATCGTCTCTGCGAGGTTGGAGGCAATTCGGCGAATAGGCATTCCATTCCAATCAACGCCCAGGCTTTGTCTTGAGCTAGTCGTGAGCCTCGCGAGCTGAGTTCTGGTGCGGATTAATTGTTTGGCCAAAGGTGTTCCAAGATGGGGCATGAGTCTCGGTGAGGGCATATTTGGTGGCCGATCTGGGATCGAGGCGAGTTCAAATGACTCTACTTGCTCAAGATAAAATGCAAAACAATCTATCTCTTGCTGCTTGTGAGACGTGAGTTCCCGGTCGTCTTTCATCTTATTTTCATCTGGCTTCATCCTTTCCGTGCGCAGACAGGTACGTATAATAGCCATTAGGAATGTTGATCCCAGTTGGGCTAGGGTGACAGATGAATGGAGACCTCTCAGTCCGACGAACTGACATATGAATCCCAAAATTGTCGATATGAGGGTAGAGTAAGTCTCCAAATACTTCCTGTCAAATCTTCGATCTCTGATCGATTTGGTATAGCGGAGTTTGTCCGTCATTGAAGACTCGGGCCCTTCATTGACAGCCAAGAAAGCATTGAAGACCTGGTCACCCACGTCTTGATTACCGGGCTGCAGCCAGTATATCTTGCTTGGCTTTTCTGCCTTGAGATAGAACTCCTTTGAGGAACGTTCCATAATGAATGCGCAGAAGAACATTCCGAGAAACAGAAGGGTTGTCCCGATTATATAGAGCGGGAATGCGTATGAAGCGACAGCTTTATCGTTTTTCTGGAAATCCTGAGGATACACAAACACCGTGAGTGTAGCAAAAACAACAGTGCCTTTTTGGATCGTCAGCATCATTTCAGGCTCAAGGGAGGAGAAGCACTGACCAGTCTGCAGTATACCACCAAGTATTGCAGCACAATGAAACCAAAATTGATCTCTCCTTTTGATTCCCTTGTTCAATGACAGATTAGGCATGTCCAGCTCAGGCAATTCAGTAGGTGAAACTTTGCTATTGCAAGACCAAGCCTTTTCTTCAAGAGCATCTCTCAAAGTGCCAATCTTCGTCTCCTTTTCTCCGGTGGTCTTGTCTACATCCTCCCAAGCAACTATCTCCACGATCTTGGGCCGGCCAAAGACTCGTGTAATGCCGCCATCGTTGAAGACCTCCGCAGTGGATTCTGAGACACAAGGAAGCAGCTCGCTTTCAGCTTCAGCAGGACCTTCTTGTGCTCGTCCGACAAATGCCCTAAGGGAAGAACTTCCACAGACCCTGATCACCGACACGACGGCAGTCAAAACCCCTAGTGGTGAAAGGGCGAAGATGACATTATCAAGAGTGCTGATGGACTCGGAGAGGAATTGTTTCGTAAGTCGTTCGCCGAACAAGGTGATCAAAGGAGCCTTGAAGATAAACATCAGCACATCCACTTGAGGCCTCATTCAGACAATATAAACATAAACATACCAAGTCCGTAGCAAGATTATTTGTGAAATCATCCCAGTCATCATCAGCCTTGACAAGAGGTAACAAAGATAGTAAAAACAGTATAGAAAGAATCATAGAAAACATCATAAATCATCAACATCAACACATCAATTCGTAATAAAATAGATCATAAAACAGCACTCAGAGAATACTCTCCAGCATGGCCGAAGGCGCGCTCTCTTAAAGAAAAGACCCCTCCATCATCCTGCGCTATCGATGGGCATCTTTTGCCGATCCTCACTCGATTTAGAGCGAAGTACAGAGCCCCCATGCTTCCCCCATGACAATAATAGAACGCCCACTAATGATATCAAGAACACTATGACCATGGTTTTAATCTTGTCGGGGTATGAAACACACAAGGCTAGTGCGGGCGCGTAAGCGCTGCTGCGCTGGTGAGTGTCCCCGTTGTCACTGCACTAGTTGCGGCCCGCATTGCGCTATATCACGGACTGCGGGTCTGGATGGGGCTTTTCTTGGACCGGCGCGTAACTTACCTTGCACATAGGTGGCTTAGAGGGTTGATATGGATATATATAGGATGTCTGTTATGCGGGGGACGTTAGTAGCGTGGAACGGTTCGTTGTCGGGATATCAATGTTTTCTTGGCGCCTTCAGTTCTTATTATGGCACTCTGGGATGCGACATGTATCAAATTTGGGCAAAGACGAGGAGACAGACAAATCTAGGGTTAGGAATATACGCTCTTCCCCTGCAATAGGGCTGGGGGTGTGGAAAATGTGTGAGATCAACGGAAATTGTGGCTATGGCAACCATATGGTCTACCTTGGCAGGGTGACGATGTGGCATCATTGCAGGCAAATAGAGACTTTGACTCTATCAAATGGTGGAGATTTCAAGATATTGGCCCTGCTCAAGTCGGATTTTCGTGTTGTGCATTGAACTCCGTGTGATGTGAGGTGAAGATCGATTCCCCTGCTTATATATATTTTTTGATTCATCAAATCCAGAAAAAAAGGTGCTGACTGGATATAAAGGCAATTCAATCTATTATATTAAATCAGATGGAATCAGTGAGTGTTCACAGCCCTGTGGAGTTGATGTAAATGTTAAGTCAATGTCCGGGGCGGAGCTTCTGAGATCTTGGCCAGATGATTTAGGCTACTCGATAACACCCGACCTCAACATCCACTCTCCCAACTCCCCCTACTATCGCTTTTGTCGACTTTTCTTGGTTCTGCCGTCGTTCCCTTCAATCCCTACCACCCGTATCCTTTCACAATGGCACCCACTGTCAAGTTCGCGTCTGCTATGACCACCCGGTCGCTCCGCATGGTCCGGACGGTATGGCTTCCCGGCTTCCTGTTCCTGAAATGCGATCGAGACACTAATTCAACACCATCCAGGAACTAGAATTCCTTGCCGATGCCTCTGTGATCACTCCCAACCAGCTCTCAACCATTCTATCACAGTTGCCCGCCGATTCCGAGGTCTCTCGGGCGTTGCAGGCATCACCATCGGAGCAGGCACAGCCTGTGCCTGTTCAACAACCAGTACAAGCGCAGCCCCCTCCAGCTCCATACAACAACACACCCTCATACTCGGCTCCCGTCTCACAAATGTCCAATATGTCGGTGAACGAGAAAGCCGCGCTGAACAATCAATATGCCAGCCCGCCCCCTCAGGCGCCGCCATCTTATCTCCAGGCGCCGCCGCTCCGTCTGGCGGTGGCCATGTACGAATTCAAATCTACCGACCCGGGCGACTTGGACCTGAAGCCGCATGATCGCGTCCAGATTACCGAGGAAATCAACGCGCACTGTATGTTCCCCTTCTATCGGATATGTAAGCAAAACTGACTAGTGATTAATAGGGTGGCGTGGTCGCAATGAGCGAACTGGTCAGGAGGGTATCTTCCCTGGAAGCTACGTGGATGAAAAAGCTGCGCTTGCCTCGCCCCCGCCCCAGCCTACAAACTATGGAAACATGCCTCTTGCGGTCAGCCAGAGTGGACAGCCCGAAAACCCCGAGGACCCAAAGAAGAACAAGTTCGAGGAAGGAGGCAAGAAGTTCGGAAAGAAACTGGGCAATGCCGGTACGTCTTATATACTTTTGGTACTCGTTATTTAATTTCTAACTTGATATTAGCAATCTTCGGTGCCGGTGCTACTGTTGGCTCCAACATCGTGAACAGCATCTTCTAATCATGCGGCCGGGCTATTTTGCTGGGCATTTTGTTTCTTATTCACTCTCATTGATACGGCGTTGGTGGCTTGGGTTTTGCTTCTAATGGATTGGCTAGGCTCAATTACATCGCTTATTGGCGGACTTATGGCCAGAAATTTCAGGGTCCCCAGTGTTCAGATCCTACTTAGCTCTTCATTGCGATAGATCACTTAGGGCTACACACATACTTACCTCAACCAATGACTTTCCTGGTATTTTGGGCAACCTCATAATTGACCTAGAGCTTGAAGTGCAAAAAAAAAGAGGATAGAAAGCATAAGTTCGGGTTGGGAATGACATTCTGCTTTTTGGTTATTCTTCTACTTCTTGTGTGGGCTATAGAACCAGACTGAACTCTTCGAGATACATGATTTCATGTTGTTATATAGAAAGTATGTAACTGACAAGCAACGAAAAGCAACATTTGAATATCTATGCCTCATACGTGTCGTCAACCAGCCCTGGAGTCTGAAGATCCAACTTGTGCAATGTACAACATATGATGAGCAAAGAGGCTAAGCCTAACCTGGTGCCCGATCAGCCCCATCGTGGGGACCTGGGTTGAAGACTCATTGTGACTCTTGTGCTTACTTCGGTATAATCAGCGTCTGAGAATGGCGATTGGTTGTTGAATGCATATTTTGTTGCTCTTCCCTTCCCCTATGATATCAGTGATTAGGGCTAGGAATGTGCACACAAGGCCGTATGACATCAAGTTGTGGGTCAAGTAACAACATCATTGTCTTGCCGATGGCTTAAAGCGGACTATATCAGTATGTTTTATATACAAATTACCGGGGAGACAGTACTGTTAAAGACTATATATACTTTTCTTAACCTCATAATTGTCGATAGGAGTCGTGAATTTGTGAAATAGTGTGTATAATTGCAAGTAGCTGTGGCAATGTGGTGGGAGAATGGCCGATGGATATAGCGAACTCCAAAGATCCATTGTAACCCGTATAAAGGAGGCAAACCCCTACAAACTGAGAGCAGCCATGCAGAACTGATAGAAGTAGCAAATGATTTCAAATATAAAAGAGAGCCGAGCCACAACGAACAAGAGTAAGACGCCTTTGACCCAGATACACGCTAGGCCCAATCCGGACTAGCGCATTATCCCCTCCCTCGAGAAGCTTCTGTGTCATCGATATAAATTGCATTTCTCTCTTTACCCTCACACGACCAACGTCATCTCTCTCCACGCTCAGCTCTATTCCTACCAAACTCAACCACCAAAACCACCAAATCCAACCTCATTTCAAAATGTCTGACTGGGAAAGCACCACCAAGATCGGCAGCAAGTTCCGCGGAGCAGGCGCTCAACCCCGCGAGGTCGTCGTCAAGGGCAAGAGTGCCCTGAACGCCGCCCAGCGCTCTGGCGGTGTCGTCACCGAGAAGAAGTACACCACCGGTAACATCGTATGTGGAATTTCCTTCGAATCCCGGAAAAACACCATGAATGTAGGCTAACCCACTCTCCAGAGTGCCAAGGCAGGCGCCCCCGAAGGCCAACACTTGACCAAGGTCGACCGCAGCGACGACATCGTCAAGCCCAAGACCATCGGCCACGCCGTCGCTGATGCTATCAAGAGACGTCGCACAGAGGAGGGCTACAAGATGACCCAGAAGGAACTCGCCACCAAGTGCAACACCACTATCACCATTGTCCAGGACTTCGAGCGTGGAACCGCCGCTCCCGACCAGAAGGTTCTCGGAGCCATGGAGCGCGTGCTGAACATTAAGCTGCGTGGTTCAGACATCGGCTCTGAAAAGTTCCCCAAGAAGAAATAGACGGGATTGAGTCCGTGGCCTTTATCCCTTGCGGGATGGGACCGGGGCAAATCTCAAGTTTTCTGCATTTGTTTTTTTTTTGCGCTCTATGACTGTCATGTTCCTCCTCTCTTTCATGAGACGTCACTTTTTTTTTTAATTTTTTTTCTACGGGTTTCTTTTCTGCTGGTCGGATTAGCGCTGGCCTTGCATGGGAAACGGGTTTAGAGAAGATATCACGAAAAAAAATTGTATAAATGAGATACCTCGGATTTTGATATTTATCATCTGGTTTTCTACTTGTAGTTGGCATCCAAGTGTAAATTTGAATACGGAGTAGATGGATGTTGTTCTCATACTTAGCGCATCATCCATGCCATGCGATATATACATGCAGTGGGGTAAATATACTCCTTCCCTATACGAGGGACTATGCCAATCCTGCTCTGCTCCATCTAGCTGAACTGTCAGAACGTAATTTGAAGATTTGCAAAGCTTTGATTTCGTCTATTGACCCGATTTCATCTCTTTTGCGGAGGACCAGGACAGACATAAGAGCTCAAAAAAAGAACCATGTCATCTTTTTATTAAACAAAGACACAAACACAAGGTACCAACTCCGATTGATCATGGAATCAATGAAATGAGAAAATCGTGGACCGGAAGGTCATCCCATTCCGTATGCGGGACTCGGGGAATTTGCCCCAAGTCTTTTCGCCTCGTAAACACATACACACGACGCATCCCAACTTTCTTCACCACATCCCCTATTTACTTCCGCGCTTGCTCCCGCTCGACCTCGTACATGAAGTCGAAGTATGCCTTGTCAAAGTGGTGGACACGGACGTATCCGTCCTCACCACCGGAGGCGTATGCGGTGCCTGCGGGGTGAACATCGATGGTGTTAAGGGGACCGAAATGGCCACGAACGCGGCCGCATTCATCTTCGAACACCTGAGTAATAAGATTATTAGTATATAAGTTAAATCGTTTGAATGCATATTTGTACTCACTCTGTGGTAGAATCGTGCCTCGAATTTACCCTGGCGGGCGGAGGTGGTAGTAACATCCATGGCGGCTTGACCACCACCCAGAATGACAAAGTCCTTCTTCGGTGTCACGCTAGCAGTGTTGAGAGGAGTGTCGGAAATATAGGTTTTGAGGATGGCGAGGTTGCGGGAGGACAGGAGCTGCATAATATTAGCCGGGGTTGCCTTATAGAATAATCTGCAAAAGGAAGAACGTACCTTAGCTGACTTGTCTTTCGACGCAGTAATGAAAGACAGGCGATCAGGCGCGAACTGAATGTCAGTTATTTGGCTGTCGAATTCGTGAATCTGCACGTTCTCG
This sequence comes from Penicillium psychrosexuale, assembly GCF_028828465.1. NCBI lineage: Eukaryota > Fungi > Ascomycota > Eurotiomycetes > Eurotiales > Aspergillaceae > Penicillium > Penicillium psychrosexuale. Next base: position 5,057,809 of record NW_026643187.1, read on the forward strand.
ACTTGTTCTCCAGACTAAAGATGGTATTAGTATCCCACATTCCTCCAACCACCTCAAAAAAACATACCTTAGGATCATACTGGCTGACGCTGCCGTCCTCGTGCCCCGCAATGATGTACTTGCCCAGGAAACTCCACCCCGCCACGGTAGCCTTGCTCTCTTCACAAACGATGGTCAAGGTAGGCTCGGTGGCCTGCGCGCTAAGGTTTTCGCCGTAGTTGATATCGAGAACGGCGATAGTACCATTGAAACCCATGCGCTTTTCCGTCACGGCTAAAAGTCTGCTTCCATCGGGGGAGAATGCCACGCGCTTCACGGCTGTCGAGAACTCCCACACCTTAACACACTCGCCGGTCTTGACGTTCCATAGACGCACGGTGTTGTCTGCTGATCCGGTTGCAAGAAGAATGGTGTTGGGGCTGACGTCGACTGTCCAGACAGCACCCTGGTGGCCGTTGTAGGTACCGAGACGCTCGCCGTTGGCGGACCACCATGCGCACACAATCTTATCCTTCGAGACGGAGAAGAGGAGATCGCCATCGCTGTTGAACTTGATCTGGGTCAGGGACCGCTCCTGTTGTTATAGTTGGCTGCGGTCAGTCTCTGTGGATCCAGCAAGATTTCGAGGAAGTCAACGCACATGGCCGGAAAGCAAAATGGGGCGCATTTCGAAGGGTGAGGTGATAGGAAATTCGAGATGGAGTATCGGAGGGGAAAAATCTGAGACGCTCGGCTCAGAAGGGGTAAGGCGGAGTGGCTTTTTTGGGGGGGTCAACCTCGTCAACCTCACTTTCTTTGACTAGTGAATTTCATCGCACACTCGGCCCTCAATGCCAAGCCTTTATCGGAGGCCAACATATTCCGCATTCCGGTATCTACACGTGACTATTATCTGTCTACCCTGAGCCCTAACTAGGATTCCCGAAAAGGTTAATGCGGCTCAGATTTATGGATGCCTCAGGCAGAACAAACAAATATGTATATTTCCGGAGTCACGTGCTTTCGGGAAACCGGGAAACTCCCGGACTCTCCGCACGAGCTTAATTACCGAAAAAAAAAAGAGATGAGGTGAATCTGAGGGAATTATCTCAAAATTGACAGGGCTGGCTTTAACCCCAGTATATCTCTTGAGCATTGCAGGTGAAACCAAGGCCTAATTGTTGATTTCTTCTCGCAACGCCGGTACCAACTCCGCGGGTTCGCCCCAAACAAGCAATAATTCATGCCATTCGTCCCCGCTGCCCTACCCCGCTGCACTTTTTATCTCCAAGTGCATGGGGGTATTCTCCGAAAACTTCCTATCCTATCCCGTTCTTTGCTCCATACCTCTTCCTCGATCCAAGGAGTCAGACGGCTTCGTTCATTGTCCATTGAGTCTCCAGTGAACGCCGATTTTTCTCTTATCAGCTCCGCTATCTCACCACTCCGAAAGTTTTCCGGGTCAGCAATGGCTGCCGCGAAGATTGATGGCACTGCCATCGCGAAGAGTATTCGCCAAGGGTTGAAGTCCGAGATCGAGCAGATTCAAGTGACGAACCCCAGATTCAAGCCAAATCTGGTTATCTTCCAGGGTAAGCGTGACCCGCTCCGAGCATGAATACATGTAATGTAGTGTTGAATACTAACATGACGATGCTTATCTAGTCGGCAATCGGTCGGATTCAAGTTGGTTTACCTACAAATAGTATTGAAGATCTTGCGGACTAATTTTACTTAGGCACCTATGTGCGCATGAAGCTGAAGGCCGCCCAGGAGGTATGACTCGTTGTTCGGGATATCCGAGGCATTCTCTGACCTTATTCCTAGGCCAACATCATCTGCACCGTGATCAATGTTCCCGAATCGAGCACCGAGTTGGAGCTCATCCAAGAGATCACCAAAGCCAACAATGACCCCGCTGTCCACGGTATCCTCGTTCAATTGCCTGTCCCAAGCCACATGTCCGAGCATGCGGTCACGTCGAGTGTTGCAGATGAGAAAGATGTCGATGGTTTCGGCGCAATCAATATTGGCGAGTTGGCGAAGCGAGGCGGTCGCCCGTTGTTCACTCCGTGCACCCCTCTCGCGGTTATGGAACTACTCAAGGCAAGCGGCGTAGACCCCGCCGGTAAGGAGGCAGTGGTACTGGGACGGAGTGACATCGTCGGCAGTCCGGTCAGCTATTTGCTTAAGAACGCCGATGCTACCGTTACTGTCTGCCACTCAAAGACACCGGATATTGCGCGCATTGTCAAGACCGCCGACATTGTTGTCGCGGCCATTGGCCAAACCGAGCTTTTGAAGGGTGAATGGTTGAAGCCCGGTGCTGTGGTTATTGATGTCGGCATCAATTACAAGCCTGATGCGACTAAGAAGTCCGGTGAACGACTGGTTGGCGATGTGGACTTTGAGTCTGCTTCCCAGGTGGCCTCACAAATCACTCCCGTCCCCGGTGGTGTTGGTCCTATGACAGTGGCTATGTTGTTGAAGAACGTGGTGGGTGCCACAAAGTGCTACTTCGAGAAACAGAAGGACCGCCACGTCACTCCTCTTCCCATTCGCATACAAAATCCCGTGCCTTCCGACATTGCTATCTCGCGGGCCCAATACCCCAAGCCCATCACCCAGGTTGCCACCGAGGTCGGCATTGCCCCTCATGAGTTGGAGCCCTACGGCCACACCAAGGCCAAGATTAGTCTGAGTGTGCTGGAACGCCTCTCCCATCGCCGCAACGGAAGATACATCTTGGTTTGCGGTATCACACCCACCCCTCTTGGTGAGGGCAAGTCCACCACCACACTAGGTCTCACTCAAGCACTTGGTGCCCACCTGAACCGCATTTCCTTTGCCAACGTCCGACAGCCCAGCCAAGGCCCCACATTCGGCATCAAGGGTGGTGCTGCTGGTGGAGGCTACAGTCAGGTTATTCCTATGGACGAGTTCAATCTCCACCTCACGGGTGACATCCACGCCATCACCGCCGCGAACAACCTTCTCGCTGCGGCTATTGAGACTCGCATGTTCCACGAGTCCACCCAGAAAGATGCAGCTCTCTACAAGCGTCTTGTCCCTGCCAGCAAGGGCAAGCGTGAATTCAAGCCCATCATGTTCCGACGTCTGAAGAAGCTGGGCATTGAGAAGACCAACCCAGACGATCTCACTGAGGAGGAAATCACCCGCTTTGCCCGCCTAGATATCGACCCAGAGACCATCACTTGGCGCCGTGTCCTCGATGTCAATGACCGTCATCTACGTGGTATCACTGTCGGCCAGGCCCCTACCGAGAAGGGCCTGTCTCGCGAGACTGGCTTCGATATCTCCGTCGCTAGTGAGTGCATGGCCATTCTTGCCTTGAGTAACGATTTGGCGGATATGCGTGAGCGACTGGGCCGTATGGTTGTTGCTACTTCTAGAAGCGGCGACCCCGTGACTTGCGACGACATTGGTGCCGGTGGTGCCCTTGCCGCCTTGATGAAGGATGCCATTAAGCCAAATTTGATGCAGAGTTTGGAAGGCACTCCTGTGATGGTGCACGCTGGTCCCTTTGCCAACATCAGTATTGGCGCCAGCTCTGCCATCGCCGATAAGCTTGCCCTGAAGCTTGCCGGTACCGAGCCTGATGAGGACCATGAAGCCAAGACCGGTTTCGTGGTCACCGAGGCTGGCTTCGACTTCACAATGGGTGGTGAGCGCTTCTTTAACATCAAGTGCCGCTCCTCTGGTCTGGTTCCGGACACCGTCGTTATTGTGGCTACTGTCCGTGCGCTGAAGGTTCACGGCGGCGGCCCCGAGATCAAGCCCGGTGCCCCTCTGCAGGAGGTCTACCGCACCGAGAATGTGGATATTCTCCGCAAGGGTTGTGTTAACCTGCGGAAGCACATTGCTAACGCCAAGCTGTACGGCGTCCCGGTGGTGGTGGCTATCAATAAGTTCGACACCGATACCGAGGCTGAAATTGCTGTCATCAAGGAGGAGGCGATCGCCGCTGGTGCCGAGGATGCCGTCCCTGCCAACCATTGGGCTGAGGGTGGAGCCGGCGCTGTTGATCTGGCCAAGGCTGTCATAACCGCCAGCTCCAAGGAAAAGGACTTCCGGCTCCTCTACGACCTGGATGGTACTATCCAGGAGCGCATCGAGCGCATCGGCCAGGCCATGTATGGCGCTGAGAAGGTCGAGTTCAGTGAATTGGCTCAGAAGAAGGTCGACGCCTACACCAAGCAAGGGTTCGCGAACCTGCCGATCTGTATCGCCAAGACTCAGTACTCACTCAGTCACGACCCAGCCCTCAAGGGTGCCCCCACCGGCTTCACTGTGCCCATTCGGGATGTCAGATTGGCCGTGGGCGCTGGATACCTGTAAGTTTTTATCCCCGCATTTTGTGGGAATTCGTCACGCTAACATAGCTATAGCTACGCTCTGGCCGCCGATATCCAGACCATTCCCGGACTACCCACTGCCCCCGGCTACCTTAATGTGGATATCGACCCCGAGACTGGCGATATTGACGGGCTGTTCTAGGTTACGATATAGATAAAGGAGATATTTGGAGCTTGCATATACCACTGTTCGAATTTCGATTCTTCAACACATACAATTGGCGTCTGATAGTTAGGGCCCTTAGATGGATTTTTCAACACCGCGCAATCCGGGGCAATTGGACACGCGAAATTCATCCCGACATATTATTTCATAATCAATATCAATTTTTTTCTCTCTGAATATAGATCGTACAATTCGGTTGGAGCTCTTCCGGGGTCAAAAAGAGGGCCGGTCAATGGCCGGAGTTGAGCTCCGTTCTCCGGGAACCGCTTTACCACCGCGTATAGACTTCTTCGGCGGGTCGATTGATGGAGCTTGGAGGTAAAAAAAAGGAAATTTTACCTGAGAAAGGATTAGATCGATGACTCAGGACACTTGGAAGAGAAAGATATAAAGAAAAAGAAAAGTCCACGTGGAATTGTCCCAAAACATTCCCAAACCAAAATATCTTGATATCTCGTGACCGTCCGGCTTCGGCGCTTCTTCTTGCGGAACTGTTCATAAAGTCGCCAACCTCCATTACACCGGACAAGGCTTTTTCCTCTTCCACTCCTTCGAACCCTCCAGTTTCCTTGCTATTCGGTAATTATCCCTTGGCTTACTGCCTTCCTGGTCTTATTCCGATCAATTCCCGTATTGCCCCGGTGCCTTAACCCCCCACGTACACCCCCATCCCCGAAGTCGCATCTTCTGTCAACCGGGAAATTTCCCGACTCCACATCTTCCTTTCTGCCGAACCTCATTCCCTCGGTAGTAAACCAGCGAGTGAGGCGACTCGCATTCCAGCCAAACAGAAACTGTGAAACTAGCGCTGACGTCTTTAGCCACTATCCCACGATGAACGCTCTCCGGTCTAGTTCCGCACTCGCTCGTCGGTCCCTCGCGACCCCTCCTGCCCCTCTCTCTCCCACTTCCCGTCTTATTTCTTCCTCTTCTTTCACTTCCTTACTTTCTAAGAGATCTATCTCCTCTACCTCTCTTTCCCAACGAACTAATCGAGTTGTTGCTTGTTCCCGCTGGTCCGGATCGATCCCCTCGTCTTTCACTCAAACCCGCACTATGGCTTCCGAAACCAAGATTAAGGTCAAGACCCCTGTGGTCGAGTTGGATGGTGATGAGGTATGGGACAACCCCCCTTTTATAGTTCAAGCTTTCGATCAGCTGGCTTCACAAACCCGCGTATTCTCGTGCTTGGCTGCCGCATTTTCGTCGAAAACGCGGGGAATCACGGGGAATTTTACGATAATTCATGTGTCAAGCCGACGATTATGCCGCCCAAGGCATTGAAGCTAGACATTGGCATGTGCTAACCGGACGATCTTCCTCAACATAGATGACCCGTATTATCTGGCAAGACATCCGTAACAAGGTAAGCCTATCGTCCCATCCTCGCTCGGGTCAGACCTAGATGATCGCCCACCCCGGTTAATTCTCGATACTAATGATCTGCCTATAGTTGATCCTGCCTTTCCTCGATATCGATCTCAAGTACTACGATTTGGGTATCGAGTACCGTGATCAGACCAATGACCAGGTCACCATTGACTCCGCCGAGGCTATTAAGAAGTACGGTGTCGGTGTCAAGTGCGCCACCATCACCCCCGATGAGGCCCGTGTTGAGGAGTTCAAGCTGAAGAAGAGTAAGCTCATCAATGGAAGTTTGTATCGTGTAACACTAAAGCTAACCATCTCTAGTGTGGCTCTCCCCCAACGGCACTATCCGTAACATTCTGTGAGTAAACTCAATCCAACTGGCTTTGACCATCACTAATAATCTATCTAGTGGCGGTACCGTGTTCCGTGAGCCCATTATCATTCCCCGCGTTCCCCGCCTGGTCCCTGGCTGGACCAAGCCTATTATTATTGGCCGTCACGCCTTCGGTGACCAGTACCGTGCCCAGGACCGTGTCATCCCCGGCCCTGGTAAGCTCCAGTTGGTCTACACCCCTACCGGTGGAGAGCCCGAGTACCTCCAGGTCTACGATTTCGAGGGTGGTGGTGTCGCTCAGTGCCAGTACAACACCGATGATTCCATCGCTGGCTTCGCCCACTCCTCCTTCAAGATGGCTCTCAGCAAGGGTCTTCCCCTCTACATGAGCACCAAGAACACTATCCTCAAGAAGTACGATGGTCGCTTCAAGGACATCTTCCAGGAGATCTACGAGAAGGAGTACAAGAAGGACTTCGAGGCCAAGAAGATCTGGTACGAGCACCGTCTCATTGACGACATGGTCGCCCAGATGATCAAGTCCGAGGGTGGCTTCGTCATGGCTCTTAAGAGTACGTTTTTCCGTCTATCTTGTGTTAGTTTATTTTATCTAACGTATGTTCAGACTACGACGGTGATGTCCAGTCCGATATCGTCGCCCAAGGATTCGGCTCTCTCGGTCTGATGACCTCCACTCTGAGCACCCCCGATGGTAAGGCCTTCGAGTCCGAGGCCGCCCACGGAACCGTGACCCGTCACTACCGCGAGCACCAGAAGGGTAACGAGACCTCCACCAACCCCATTGCCTCCATCTTCGCCTGGACCCGTGGTCTTGTCCAGCGTGGTGAGCTCGACAACACCCCTGATGTTGTTGCCTTCGCCGAGGAGCTCGAGCGCGCCTGCATTGAGGTCGTCAACGACGAGGCTATCATGACTAAGGATTTGGCTCTCGCCTGTGGCCGCAAGGACCGCGAGGCTTGGGTCACCACCAGCGAGTACATGGCTGCCGTTGAGCGGAGGCTGAAGGCCAACCTCAAGGCTCGCCTGTAGATTCCCATTTGCTGCAAAATTTGATGAGATACTCCCGTCTTAGATTCCCTAGAAGGACAGGCATTGGTCTAGCTTTTGGTCACTTTTGTATAGTATGCAATTGAATTGTCATTCTATATATTATTTTCTAAAGTATATCGTAGACAAACAGGTTCTCAACGGTAGTATCTAGGTTCCTGCGCTTGTTTCAGGTGATACAGTTTTCCATTAGCCCGGCTCAACCACTCCCTGTCTACCTCGCTACCACAGGGGTAAAAAGTTCTCCTGTATCGATTATGGGACGTAACATATAACACTCAAAACGTCGCTCACGCCACAATCTGCTTGGGGACAAAATGGAAGATTAACAGGAATCGGAGTGTATCCAAATCAGGAAATAATGGCTTCATTCTCCTAGCCAAACATCAACTTCAAACCCTAAGCAGGACAGCAACCATACAGAACGTGTCCCAAGTATGAAGCAAACAAGGATCTTCCACCTGATAATGTGATATCTATCCCAAAGCCGTGGTAACTTTCTCTAAAGTTACGGGAGGTCGTTACCGAACAATCACCAAAAACCTAGAACCAATTAGGGTATGATTCGGAGATATGGGATCCACAACTTTATTCGGACAGCCAATCATATCCTCTGATTTTAGTTAGCCATCGAGGTCTTGACGCAAGTGGTTATCGTCGCTTCCCGATGCGGCCAATTCCTCTTTTCGACGGTCGAACCAACTCTCATACAGGGAACTTGATTGGAAGACCAGGGGCTTGGGTGAAAACTCCTGCCAATCTGGCTGTCAAACTCGTTTGTTCGTCACAGGGTAGCCGGCGCCAGATAGATCTGGGTTAAGACAGGCGTTTTCTTTCTTCCTTTCATCTTACCTTCTACTTGGGATTGGAATTGTACTTCTTTGCTTGAAATAAGACTACCTACCAATAATCATCCGCTGTGTGATGGCGGTGCTGTTCTACTGCATTCCGTTGAATACGATGCCACACGTCTACGGCGGTCTCCATTAGGATTTTGCTGGTATCTTCGAGACTTGTCAATTGGTCCTTGCCGGTCGAATGTACGTTGTGGCCATCTCGTCGGTCTTTACGGGGCTGGCGGTTCTGGTTGTTGCCCTGCGGTTATACACTCGGATCCACCTGGTGAAGGCTCCTGGACTGGACGATTTGATTATATTAGTTGCATTGGTATGTATTCCCATATGATATGTACACCACGAGTGCATGCTTCCGGGGGAGGGAGTGTATGGAAAGTGAGAACCCAATACTAATCATCCAGCACAGCTCGTCGACGTGGCATTCTATGCCTTTACGATGCTTGGTAAGTGGTCTACTCCAGCAATGCCTTGACCGAAACATATCCGAATCTAACAAGTTCCTCCACAGAACGATCATACGGCATCGGAATCCGCGCATCAGAACTCTCTGAATATGACATCGAGCGCCAACTATTTGTACGGCAAAAGTCCCTTCCGTCATCGAATGGAACAAGCCACTAATGAAAACCAATCACAGTGGTTGTGGCTTTCGGTCCCTTTTTACAACATGACTATGATCCTAGCCAAATTCTCCGCACTCACACTCTACGCCCGCCTCTTCAGGCCCCGTCGCTTCCTGCTAATCACCTACAGCTTAATGGGCTTCCTCGTTATCGTAGGTCTGTGGACGAGCCTGAGCGGCTTTCTCTTCTGCATTCCTCTCCACGCCTTCTGGAGTCCATCGGCAGAGGTTCGCGACTCAAACTGTCTACCTGCCAGCCCTGTCTGGTTCACCAATGCGGCACTCCAGACTTCTACCGATCTGGTGATATTGGTTCTTCCCCTGTCGCTATTATGGAAGTTACAGCTACCGAGAAGACAGAAGTGGGGGATCCTGGTGGTTTTCGGTCTTGGAATCTTGTAAGTCAAAGTAACATAGTTTGTGGTTGATCTCGGGAAATGAAGCTGACTCTGCTTACAGTATTGTTGGCGTTAGTGCCGCTCGCATGTATCCATTAAGCATCATGGTTGGCGGAGGAGATTTTACGCGTAAGTATATACCATCTCTCCACGTCTTGCGATGCACGAAATCAACAACAAGACTAAAACACCGATAGAGGCAAATGCCAAAGCAGCCCTTTGGTCCTGCCTCGAAGCAAACGTATCCATCATCTGCATCTGCCTACCACCACTCCACCCGCTCTTCTCTCGCATCTTCTCATTCTTCTTCCTCCCTCGACCGATCCGCTCAAGAGCCTCGAGGTGTCATTCCAGCAGATCCCCACTGAACCGGGATGCCGGGATCTGGTGCAACGAACTCTTCAGTCCCGGAACAGCAAGTTACTCTGCTAGCATCTCCAAGGTCGATACGAACGAAGAGGAGCAAGAAAAAGCAGAGGGGATTCGTGTTAAACGGGAGCTGAGGATGCAGTCGAATACTGTTCCTTCTTTCTCCCGACCTCAGTCTGCCAATGGTACCTATCCGGATATCGAGATGACAGAGGGGTCAGTCTGAAATCGTCTGAGAATCCATGCTCGAATGCTAGTTTTGAGAGGGATTTCGGGGATTTCGAGTTCCCGGACTATAAGAATCGAATGAATGCTCCTATTTGAAATTGTCGGGAGCTTGGTTTGTATATATGGAGCATCACCAATGTCTGGGATGTGATTGCATATACTGATGATATGAATAACGATGTTGATTTTATGAGTTTTATTGAGTCATGTTTGATGCGGGTGGAATATTTAGAAAGCTTGATATATAGTACCTTGTTATACCCCGTTCGAGACTGGGGAAACTTCTGTGGAAACCTCAAGAGTACCAAATATAACTAGTGCGAATAAGAAATAAATATCAACCCTTCCGTCTCAAGCCTAGAACGACTCAAAGATTCGCCCGCGAGATCATCTTCCTCTGCATAGCCTGTTCAATCGCCTTGGCCGCAGCAACACACTTCTCTTCACCGAACCGGCCGCCAACAACCTGTATCCCGACAGGCATACCCTCCACCAGGTTGATATCATCTAAAAAGGAATTAGCACCGTCCTCAAAGGCTCTAATGTTATATACTCACACTGCTGCTTATTAAACCTATCACTATCATTCCTCGGAACATGGGCCAGCCACTCTTCATCCGGAACATCCTTCGTTCTCGAAGCAGTAGTTACAGGCATTGCCAACGCGGCATAGCCAAGGAAATTCCAGATACTCGTGTAGCCCACATATGCACTGGATTTGACCCACGTCCACGGTTTGTACCCCACCCATGAGGTATTGGGCATGATCAGTGCGTCGATATCGGAGGATATCCATCTATCGAGATATGCAGATTCGAAGTTGTATTTATCCGCATTGAGCTGCGAGATATGTTAGCAGATAATAGCCACCGTGCCAATATGGGAATTCCTCACTTGGTGCGTTTGACTGGTCGTCAGAGTATCCTCGGGCTTACCAACAAGCATACCCTCAACAAGCGGCTCGCCGGTTTTCTCTATCTGTCTTCGACAGCCCTCACCGCCATCAGAGAAGATAGCCTTTGCCCAGAGGTCATATGCATAACTGTGCGAGGAGGCATCCCACTCGAACACTGGGATTTGTCAGTACGTCGTACAGAATACGCATTGGGAGTGGAGGTTGTCAGTTATAATACATACCTTCATGCCCGGCCGCTTCCAGCGCCTCGACAACCTCCCGCATAGCCCTCGCAATCGGCGGCTGAACCTTGACAACACCATCATCAACCAAGAACCCAATCCTCAACCTCTTCGCACCAGGCGAAGCCAACTCCTTCCTCCACGCCACAGGCGCGACATGCTGATCAACCTCCCACGGCCTCGACTCCGGCAAAACCTCCATATACCGCTCAATAGTCACCAGGCTACAGGCCATAGGCCCAGCAACCGATCTCACAATATCCTGCCCGGGACTAGAAATCATCGAAATCAGCACCCCCTCTAACAAACGCAAATAGAGAAAAATAAACTTACTTCCCCCGTTCATACGGATGTCTACCGGGACTAGGCGACAACCCGTAAAGTCCACACAAAGCAGCCGGGATACGAATCGAACCACCCAGATCAGTGCCAATACCGAGCACGCTTCCACGCGCAGCAACCAGCGAGCCCTCGCCGCCGGAACTCCCGCCGGAAATCAGACTGCGGTTGAAGGGGTTGACGCACTGGCCGAAGACGTGGTTGTACGAGTCGGACATCATCATTGACTGCGGCAGATTGGTTTTCACGTAGAGGACGGCGCCGAGGCGGCGGAGTGTGCGCGCTACGGATTTATCTGCTTTGGCGGGGTTGTTGGTGAGGCCGACCCAGCCTGGATTTTGGGGTTTTGTTAGTATATAAGGATAGGTGGCTTTTTGCTATATGGAAGTGGAAAGGGAGATTAGGTTACCGATTGAGGTGTCAACTCCTTCAACGGAGAATAGATCTTTGATGGATACTGGTAGTCCGTGTAGAGGACCGACAGTCTTTCCCGTCTGCGCGAGGTAGTCATCTAGTTTCTGGGCAACGGCAAAGGCCTCCTCGAAGAAGATCTCCGTGCAGCATGTTGTGAGTTGGTGGGCGAGAGCGGCGCGCTTGGCGAAGACTCGAGTCAGCTCTAGGGACGAGAGTTCTCCAGATGAGAGCTTGCGGAGAAGGACGGCGATATCAGTCTCTTCCGTGAGAGCCAGTTCCTCTGGACTGAGAATTTGGCGCAGATATGCCAGAGCGTCTGGGGTGGATTCTATAGAGGGAACGGGATCTAAGCGCCATTCGGGGATGATGAGCGAGAGCTGGTCGGCGCGCTTTTGAGCGCAACGGTCTTGGTACGAGGTAGAGGTAGCCATGGGAAATAATTATATTGTATGTTTATGATTGAACTATGGAGGTAGGAAACTGGATTCTCAGAGGACCTTTATATGCTCACCAACAATGTAGATAAGGAATGTGATACCTTACCCGATTAGGAAGGCAATCTAACCGAGACTAAACCCCACACCGCATATCCTCCACCTCCTCTCGCACTGCGCCTCTCCGTCCGGATAACGAGGGAATTCACATGACTGGCAATTACGCCAGTAGCCTCGTATTATCTCGCATTGCCGTGCTATCGAGGCACTCATCCCTATCAGGTATGCGGGGGTAGCTAGGTGCACGTAGAACCTCGATGTAGAAGGGATCTCCGCGATAGCCTGGCAAGCTCGATCCACCATGGAAGACACTACGTTCGACTGATATGTCGATGCAGATGAATCGCCGCCCGTGGCCATTCCTGCGCGACCGAACGCCATGATTGCCGCGGCGCCTCTATACACGGTCGCAGCAAGATTGCGGTCCGTCGAGTCGCCCGAGTTGAGCTGTAGAGTTTGGGCTATTGCTCGAGCACAGAGGTCCATAGCGCAGGTTCCATTGCCATTGCGGTGTTTTGCAAGATAAACAAATAAATCGAATGTATCTGCTGGACATCCGACTGAGTCGAAGAATCCAATAGTTAAGGTCTCACGATGCCAATCCTCGAAAATTAATGGACTTTCCCTGACAAGGGCGCCTGTAACATCAAACCACACTAGATAGGCTAGGATATCCGCTAGAGCGGAGATCTCGGCGCAGAGGTTGTCGAGATCGGCCTTGTCTCGGCAGTGGAGATCTAGCAGCGAGCGCGCGCCTTGAAGATGGCAATGCCAGTTGCCAAAGGATCCGCAACATACTTCAAACATAGCGAAAGTGGCGATGCCGAAAAGCGCAATTGGGTGTGCGGACTGGACAACTTGATTCAGGTTTGTCAAGGCCACTAGATGCGACTGGAGGGATTCTTTGTTGTTTGCATCTTGGATGCGCGAGCGGGCGAAGTTTAGCGTGCGTGAAATCAGTTGGATTCCTTCTTCTGGAATGTCACGACTGCTGGATTGTATTTGTTGGCAGAAAGTGTCCAGGAGGTCGACGAAGCCGTATAGATTGATAGATGCTGACTTGTAAACTTCGACATTTGGCGATTCGTCATTGGGGGTCTGTGGTGAGGTGCTTTTTGGCGATTTCGACTTCTTCTTATCATCTACCCATATAACTCGCTGTGGATAATTGCATGCTTCTCCACCCTGGACACAGGCTTGACATCGGGGCCGGTTCAGGTCACATTTGAGCCCTCGGGCTTTGCAATGACCACAGTCTCGGTCGTGCCGAATGCCTCGGGGCTTTTTCACTTTCATGGTGTGTGTGAAGTTGCCAGGCTTGGAAGGCTATCAAGATGTATAGTGCGGGGGTTGCGGACACTTCCCCGATTAGTCTTGGGTGGAGCTCTCGTATCTTCGATGTTGATCCTTTTGGTGTTTTGGTTTCGGCTGTTTCTATATCTTCTTTGGTGCCAGAGGAAAAACAAGAAAAGAGTGTGCATTTTATCTAGCATTAACCCTGCAATAATTGGGTTCAATTCTGGTTGAGGTCAACAAGTGAAGGACACACGCTGCGAAGAAAAGTGAAAGACAATATCATCAACCGGGAGCCAGTTGGAAATGATCAGAGACAAGATAAAACGAGGGCAAAGTCACAGCCGGTCGAGAAAAGCAAAATGAAAACAAAGCCTGCAGCAAGAATAGAGAAAAGAGCGTGAAGGGAAACGAGAGACAAATCTGCTAGCCATGTGCTAGCTGAGAGCAAAAAAGCAATCTCGCCAGCAAGAACATAATAACCCAATGAATAGCCAGACTCAGAAAAAAGCAACAGAAAAGAAGGACATCTATCTATAAACCAGAAACCAGTCAAATAACTTTTGTGAATAATAACATCGGTCAAGACAGTGATGCAGCCTCACGTCTTGTTCAGACCATTTCTTTTTGAGTAACTTAGTGCTTGCACATACCCGGGCTCCAATTCGGAATCCGCATCATGTTTCGATATGGCTGCTTGCCGCGATCGGATTGCTTCCTGCGTTGCATCATGCGCTCACGTCGATCGCGTCTCTTGGTAGCCGAATTCGGTTGCTCTGGCTTCAGGTTCAGCGCCTCCATTGAGATCGCTAACGGTGATTCTGAGAACTTCCTTTCTTCCGCGCGTCGACGACGTAGTATAACCTTTCGACGATGTCTTGAGATAACACGGATGGAGGAGATCTTGGAGACCTTGGAATTCCTTGAAGCCTTGGAAACCTTTGACACCTTTGAGTCTGAGACTTGAGAAAGACTCTTTGCTTCTGCAACACTGATGCTTGCATACAAACTGCTTCCACGGGAGAGCTTTCTTCTTCGCATCCTCTTCATTTGCTCGATGGCAGCAACTGTGAGAGATCGAGTGGACGCAACGCTTCCACTTTGCATTGATGCAACGCTTTCGTTTTGTAGGGATGCAACGCGCTGGGGCTTGGCAAACGGTCCATCATGTGCATGTGGATAAGGGGACTCAGGCCTGCGAGTGTTCACCGAGTTGGTCGCGGACAGAGGAGGGCTGCCAACGCCGACTGTTCCAAAGATGTGAGGAGGAAGCGAGTTCTCGATGCTCATACGTCGTTGCATTCCAGCAGGGCCTGGTGCAATATCCGGATAATGCGAGTTCATGTCGAGCACACACATTCCAACAAAAGGCGCCTGGAGGATCGCACTGAAAGGAGGCTGCTCCAAGAAGTGGCTTGGGGGGCCATGATGGAGCACCGTAGGCAAGGAAACAGCCTCAGTGTGCTGGGTACTTGGTGAGGCGGGTTGTTCCTGACAGTCTTTGGTCGGGCAGGACTTATTGGCAGCCACAGGAGAATCATCTCGTGAGACACTCTGGTGCAGTGAGTCGACACCGTGCGAGCAGTGATGACAGACAACGTCATATTCCCCTTCTCGTGGTATGAAGGTCATTGACGCCGGGTACATTCCCATATACATGTCAGGGGCCCAGTTGCAAACCTCCAACCAAGAAGGTAACTCGTCGAGTGCGATCAGAGGCGTCCAAAAGCCTCCGGGACGCAGGACGCAAAATCGTGGACGTGGGCGTAGAAGAAAGCTTGGAGGGTGCTGCTGAGATTGGACAAAGTCCGGACGTGGGGTAGTATACTGCATTTTGAAGAGACTGGAAGAAGATGGAAATGAGTGTAGTGGAACAATGATTGTATAATGAAAGAGTGTTGTATGAAAGAATGTATGGGTTATGGAAGAGGAAGAAGAAGAAGAGGAGAAGGAAGAAGAAGAGGAAGAGGAAGAGGGGAGTGATGAAGTTCTGTCGGTTCTGAGGAAGGAACAGCATAGACAGTATTGCAGGAAGGAGCGATGGGTCAAATGTCAAAAGGAAAGAACGATAGTGATGACCATTCCCAGTAGGTATGAATCTGATTTCTAGCAGATGTTCTTATACTGAGGAGCGATTAGCTAGAGTACTATATTCCATCTTGTCATGACTGCTGGACAATATATATCGGGCACGAGAGAAGTCATCAAGGTCAATGATGCCATATGTATATGCGATGATATAGCGTCAGATTGTTCACTTCCTTCCAAGTTCTGCCATGGCATCACCATAATGTCGCCTTCTAGATTCTCTTCGTAGTCAAGTTGAGTCAGAAACCTCCCAGGCTGATTGATACTAGGGCTATTTTCTCCTTATCTTCACTTATCGCATGTTATCGGCCCTTCAAAGCTTATCGGCCCGGATGCAAACAACATCCGAGCTACTCTGGCAGCCAAGCCAAGTATTGTACACAACTTATACTCCGACTCTTACCTACTTACCTTCCCCTCTCCTCAACTCCCTTCCTCCTCAATTCCAATCTTTTATCAACAAAACCGACTCCATCATGACAACCATCACAGACCCAACGAACGCCACCCGCGCAACCCCAAACATCCCCATCGAGAAAGCAGTCCTCCACATCGGCAGCTCAACCTTCATAAGCGCCCCCAGCCAAGAAGTCTGGGCAGCGCTAACGAACACTTCAACATGGCCAAGCTGGAATAGCTTTGTGCCACGGGTAACCATTCGCTCCCAGCCAACCCCAGACCCATCTCAATCCACCTCTGCACCGGACCCAGCACCAGCGTCAATACCAGCATCAGCACCAACACCAACCTCCCAATCAACAGATACAAATACAGAACTATCTCCAATCCTCCAAAAAGGAACAAAATTCACCCTACACGTCCGCATGGACCCAACCTCAACCTCCACCAAGCCCCAGCCGGCAACAGACGTACACGCTCTCATCAGCGAATGCAGAGCGCCGAACGCGGAGACCGGCGAGGTGGGCCGTATCGTTTGGGTCGCGGACTCCGAAGCGCCGGGTTCGTTTTCGCCATCGCTTTTGACGGCGGAGCGCGTGCATGAGATTACGGGTGTTGAGGGTGGGACAGAAGTGCGGAATTGGGAGGCACAGGTTGGGTGGTTGGTTTATGCGGTGCGGTGGCTGTATAAGGTTAAGCTGCAGGCGAACTTTGAGATGTGGGTGGCTGATTTGAAGGGGTTTGTTGAGGGGGGCAGTATTGCTAGTTCTTCTTGATTACGCGTTGGAACTGTTGCCCTGCGAGCTAGGCTCGAAAAATCTGGATATTTCCATAACATGATCAATAGTTAGCCACCTGGGCACTTTATTTCGCATGATTCAACGAAAAGTGGCATGATACGAGGGCTTGAACATCCCATTGATCCTGCTCCTTGACACCGGAATCGGATGAGAATGGCCTGAGCGTTGAGCCAAATGGCATTTGCGATGGATTCAGATGGTCAGTAGACCGCAAACGCGGCCGACGTGTCATGTTATTTGATTAAATATTATGTTCCTCCAATATGCAAGTATGCAAATATGCAAATATGCGATCAAAATGTACTCCAATGCCATACATGTTCCGCCAAACTCCATCTAAACAGGGTATATAGACAATGCAAATATAAACAAATAACCAAAAGAGTATAGCAAATATATCCCGTCCAACATCAAGCAGACGCAAGCTCAACCCAATCAGGCGTCGTAATGCGCATCGCCGGATCCTTAACAACAGCCGGCTTGACAATGCGCTCAACGAACCCATTCCTCGGCACCCGACTCCCATTCATACCCGACCTCGCAAAATCCACAATCTGATGCCCAGCCCTCGCCATCTCGAGCCTGAGCCGATGATTCATATTAGGATAAAGCAGCAAATCGCCCGTCGCAGTTGCAAGCAGCGTAGCCGCCAGCGAGAAGACATCCGACGCAGGCGTCGGCGCCATCTCAATAGATGTAAGGGAAGCCAGCATTTCCGGCGCCGTGAACGGCGGCGTGAACGAAGGCATCGATGCGCGCGTCGTATCGAGCGGCGCATCGGCCGTCGGGATATCAACGGTGGCGGAGAAATCCGCGAAAAGAGGCTCGTAAGGGAACTCGGGAGTCTCACTGCACTCGTCTGTGTCGACGGGCCGGAGGAGGATGTTGTGTGGTTTGATGTCGCCGTGCACGACGCCGGCGACTTGATGCAGCCAGTTCAGGCCGGCGATTAGCTTGCGCGCGAGCTCTTGGTACGAGGTTGGGCCTTGGACGGGGTCGAACATTGTTGCTGTTGCGGGTTTGCGGGTGCGCGCGAGCTTGGATTGTTCTTCGATGTATAGTGCCAGGGAGGTGGGGACGGCGGTCATTACTAGTGCGCTGAGGTCGGCGCTGTAGCCGTGGAAGGGGACGATGTAGTGCTCGTGGCCTTGGGTGAAAGTGAGGCGGGTTAGGGTTGATGCTTCGGCTTTGAGGACTGGGCGCGCATCGCGGCGCAGTGGTGCTTTCACGGCTAGAACTTGCGATCTTGAGGTTGGGGAGCTTGGGGGTGTGCCGGGGAGATTGGTTTGCGGGCGTGGCAATGAGCGCGCTTTGTATACTATGCTCCAAACGCCGCGGCCGAACTCGACGGGGCGGTTGTTCTCGTCGTGGCAGATTTCGAGGTCGTCGGTGAATTGTAGAGTGCCGGCATTGTCCTTGGAAATGGACGTTTGCTTTGCCAAATTTTGGAATGGACTTGGAGTTGATCTTGGAGGCCTTTCTTTGGCTATAGGCGTCACCGGTGGGGTGAGACTCGATGGGGCTTGAGCCGATAGTGGTGGGCTTTGGCCGGCTGTCTGAAGCGACAATTGAATTGGGGAACTGGCCATATTTTCAGTGCGCAATACCGGAGGAATTCGCGAGCAGATCAGGGTCTATATGATCCCGGGGGAACGGGCGAGACCCGCGTAATCGTTCTGATATCAACAGCGCCACCGGGACATGCGATAGGCAAATTAAGCCTCACCCACGGGTGCAAGTATAATAATGACGGAGTGGCGAATGGTGTTTATAAGATTGGGCTAGAAGATAGACAACGAATAACAGGGAAATGGCCATGCTAAAAGTACTCAAACCAACAGCAAAGAAAAAAAAAAACAACCCAAACCGGCCCACTTCCGGTCTCGAACATGCAAAGGGAAAAAGATAGAAAAGGGAAAGATACAAGATCGACGGTGACATCCAGATACTACGGTGTCACTGGATAAGTGCAAACGGGGGGGAACTAATCTGGAGACGGGTCCAATTCATTTCCTTTGACTTTTTAAGATTAGACAAGTAAATATTCAACGGTTCGACTTATTTCGGCCACTTGCGATTTGCCGCTTCGAGTTGCGATCGGCTTCCGTTGGACTCACCCGAATCTGACCAGTCAAGGGCAACCGTTGAACACATGTTCGATCCTGTGGATCACGTAATCACGGCAGGGTCCCGAGGTCAGGTGATTGACCAAAGATCACGTGGACAGGATTAGTCATCCTGCCCTAAGCCGCCTATGGCTACCAAGGCCACGGGCTGATTGCACCGGAGACGAGAAGGTTCAACCCGGTCATGGCGAGGGTCACTGATCGCTTGAAGACAAACGACTAGTAGAATGAGGCAATCAAGTCCATCTTCAAGCGCGCCAAGCTCATCCCTTGGTCAGTAATATATGATATCCAATCCCAGATAGCCATGATGCCAACAATGTTGAGGCAAAGTCGAATCCATGGCTCCCATTAAGGGCTCGTCTGTTTTTGGAATCTTCTTAACCAGCGAGCAGATACAGTAGTGCTCTAGGGGCTTGGGTATGAGTCACACTCGGGAAGCGGCCTGTGACAGCAAAGCGCCAGCACGATCTTGTCGTCACTGTCAATTCCCGAAATGGCGTCCAGGCGCAGTGACGACGAACCTGGAACACGAAGTTGGCCGCCATGCGACAGCCTCATTTGTAGCATGGTCGAAATTCCGACATCACACTGCACCAGGTGATTTGTCTTTCGGGGATTTTGCCCTGGGCAGTCGTCGACACCATAGTGGAACTGGAAAGTGGGATATCGGGCGCTCTTCCGCTTCATGTTATAACTTGGCTCCCTCCATTCTGTCACCTTCCATCGAGTCGGTGCTTATTGGGACAACTGACATCATGGGGTAAGCCTGGGGTTTATCTAGTAAACCCTACTTTCCTTTTACCATGTATGATTGCCTGGACAATGACCCGAATATGAGGTTAAGAGAAAATCCATGATTCTGGTTGTTCCGATCGGATTGTGGGCGAAGTCTGTCATAGTGTGCGTCCACTTCGCATATTTAAACCACAATAATACTCGATTTCGCACAATATCATGGGGGTATCAACTAAAAGAGCATAATGTGATTTTCCAACGGGTTCTTCGCCAGGGTTTACAGTTTCCGTAAAAATCCGATTGCTCAGCCAGCCTACTTTCTAGATACATATGCAAAAATGGAACCAGCCTATTGAAGCTTTCAATTCAGCTCTCTGAACCCCTGTTCCTAAGGCTTCTTATTTCTTCAATCAAATCGATCTTCAAGCCACGGAGTAGTCATCCGTATCACCCGGGTGAAAACTGGGTGAAATCTGGGTGAGACGGGCCGGCGCGACCACCACACGTGGCTCAGCCAGTGTTTAGTGCTATATCATTGGGTATGAGTGCAAGGTCTGGAACGTTTGATATGCAATGTGCTCCGTATAGATATCAGATTTTCCCTGACTGGGGGGGCTGCTGCCGCACATTTTATTGAAATGATCCCCTACAGTAGACTTTGGGCTCGACTTTGAGGGTGGCTTGGAATGCGCGAGATTTGGGCGAAGTGTCGTTTGGCCAATAATATTCAATCGGCACCCTGCATCTCTATGTTCAAAATGGTAACTAATGTGTCAATCAATTTATTCCACATCGAGACAACCAATTGAAACATCAAGTGGTTGTTGGTGGCTGTTGGTGCCCGAGCCGAAAGGGCTCCTGGGGTCGGGGATTACGGGGGATCAGTGATCCCCGCTTACCCACTGATTCCCGTTTGCTTATAAATAACCTTATACCGACTTAGCACAGAGGCTTGGCATATGTTAGTTACCGTACTTAACTAGTGCTTATGTTGTATGCATGCGGTCATCCTTGGCCGGAATACCGAATTGAGTTTAGCGGTGAGCACCAATGAGATAGGGAGATTCTCACGATTTACCCTTGAAAAGATTATAGTCAATTATGGAGGCTCTTTGAACTCATAGCCTCCATTTTCAGTACTGTTCTTAGTATGTTGTACGTAGTCACAGATTCATTAATGATCTTTTGCGCAGTAGCGTACATTAAATATTATTGCCTAGCAACCTATCATTTGAATATGACCTAAACGGTGCAAGAAAGGAAAGAAAATAGCAAGCAGAACTGTCAGAACATAGGTAACAGGAAGAAAGCAAAATAGACCGACAAGGAAAGGCCAGGAATAGGAATCCCATTCTACCCTTGAACCTGCCTCTCCCCGGAAGACATCATTCCAAGGGAAAACATAATTTCCCCTTGCTCAGCGTATTACCTATCTTCTTCTTCCCCAACCCTTCCTCAAAGGTCTTCCCATAGTATGCCAGGCTTGGACCACATACCCAGCCGCTCCCTCTGGCGTCCGCTGCACAAAGAGCACCCCCATCGAGATATAGAATACACCGACAATACCAGTAAGAGCTCCCTGGTACCCCAGCATTCTTTTGCCACGGGATATATACAAGGAATCACCAAGATCTCTTTGCTCCCCAGATGAAGAAGTGTCAAGCAACGCATTCATGCCCTGTAGAGTACCGAGAACGGTCACTAGAGCGAGGGCAAGCGAGAAGGCACTGAAAGTGATTGCGATCACTAACATTGCCTTGTACGACTTCCTCTTGGATGTGCCCGTACGAGCAACGAGGAGCATAATTCCCGAGATGAAAAATAGGAGGGCATGAACGAGAGGAGGCTCACAGAAGAAGACATCATTTTGGAGGTGTTTGAATTGTGGGAGGGTGGTGTTCAGAAAAGTTTGAACGTCGGATTGAGCACCAGAGACTTCGTGGTCTAGGTGCTCCCAAAGATCTTCGCTTAGGTCGTCCAGATCCTTTCGGCGCATGTTCGAGACACAGTTGGTGAATGTTTGTGCGGAGGAATTGCCATCGGAAGAGGAGACGGCAGCTGCATCGGTGACTGATAGACATCCTCCTACATACACTTAGCTAGGACGGCTCTTTATTAACGAAGAAATTTGGCTTTTTGTCCACTCACCAAAGTAGCCCACCCGAAGTGAGATATCGTAGGTCGCGTTTGTTGAGAGCTCAGCGAGGTAGGTGTTGTTGTAATCTGCCATTGTCCAGGCGCAGCTCGTCAGAATATAAACTGAATGCTGTTAGAAAACACACTGTATCACGCATTTTGTCCAAACTTACGACCGAGACTGATTGCCAGCAGATAGGAGACAACCGCTAGGAACACGAGTGCACATATGGGTTTTTTTCCTCTTCGGTTACCCCCTACTATAACCCATGGACCATTAGTATTATTCTCAAGATGTTGCAGTCGCTAAGGGAAAAGTCAAATTTCTTACTTGGTTTCTCAATAACCACCGTCTGTGGAAGAGGCGCATAATTCGGTGCATACTGAGTGTTCGCGGGATAAGGATTATAAGGAGCGGCAAGGTGAACTGCACTGGTAGACGAAGTTGGCTTTTTCTTGCCAGTGGACTTCTTTCCCGTCTTCTTTACCCCAGTTTTCTTCACCCCAGTCTTGGCCTTCTTTCGTGGAAGTGTTGAGGAGCTGGAGTTCTCCATGGTGCACAGTAGGTAATGGCATGGAATAACTTCAGAGCCTGCCTGTGGATACGTCTTCCAGGCTCTCATATACCTTTTATATACCCCGGTTAAACCAGGGAAGTCGGCCTATTGGCTGAATAGTAAGATGTATGACTGGTGGGAAGTAGGTTCTCCCCGAAAGTCTAGCCCTCGTATACAGACTTGGCAGAAACGTGTATCAAATGGGGGCCAAGCGCCATAGCCCTAACAAATTAATATCAAGCAGTAGCCTAGCCTCCTAGCTCGTGTCTTCGAAAAAGGAAATATCGAAAGCCAAGACTCTCAAGCGGGCAAAAAGAGGGGTGGGCTGTGTTCAGCCTCAACACATGCAATTTAGACCTGTAAGTTGTAGGCCCGACTAGGCTTCCTACATGTCTACTTTTGGTTGATTTAGCCTTGGCAACCGGAGGCTACTAGCATATTTCGGATGAAGTAGCTCAATATACAGTTTTGGTCTATTGACGTGGTTTGCTCCTACGTATCGGTACACTGTGTATTATGAACATGGGGTAAATATAGCTAAACGCACCAACAAGAATGTGTAAGTTTTAACTCGCAGGCTCTTAGGTGAGGAGGGTGGTATACTGATCTCGCCTATAGAGTTTGAACGAGTATTGCGCAGCTCTTGGTCGTCGTGGCGAGAAGGTCGAGTTGATGGCGGGTTGCAGTCACCTCTCCATGGCAAGTTTCCAAAGCAGGGAAGATGAGAACTACAAGACAATTATCTCTGCCATTAAGAAGATCCGAAAGTTGGCACTGAAAGATACAGCACCCACTTCATCTGGACTGCACGAAACGGCTCAAGAAATTCAGAACCTCCAGGTCATTCAGTCATCCCAGGCCACGACTATACATGCCGTCCAGAATACGGTCTTGAACCAACAGGATTTCAGCTTGCAGAATGCAGTTACGGCCACTCACAATACATCTGGTGCTCGTGAATTAAGCTATGGCTCATCGCAAGGTACCATGATAGCGCTTAATCAGTCTAGACCGACGTATGGCAACATCCAGGATCCGTCAAGGGCCTATTCCGCCACTCCATAATTCTCACAATTTGACGCGAATATGATGAAGATCCGCAGGCGCCCTGTTGGACTGTCCCCTGTCAATCAAATATCCAATTCAGCTGGTCACGAAACCCAGCCTAACATACCATCACAAAGACTTCAATTTGCATCGGGGCAATCGGGACAGCAAACACAGTACCTCGCCAACATTGCACCAACCACTGTGCTAGAACCGAAATCTTCCACAAAGTCAGGCAAGAAGCCCAAAACCCCACCAGAGGCCCTCCACATCCCGCAAAACTACCATTGAACCCCGGAGATGCGGCACCCAGACCAGCAGTCGTCCGCCAACTTATCGGTAACGAGGGCATGCTCTCCACTTCTAGCAATATTCACAGAACAAACCAGCAAATGCATTATACAACCATAAATAGCATGGCAATCGGTTCATCCCAACACATCGCTCCGCAGCCTAGTTCAGGGACATACAACTACCCTCCAGTCCCGCATCCATTCCCTACCAATCATCCTACGACCCTTACAGCTGGGGCAATGCCTGTTCAACTGACATCCCCACAGAAAGTGACAAAGCCGCCGAAGGCATCCTCAGGCGAGCAACGCCCCAAACCTGCAAAGCTACCAGGGACGAACCCGATGCCGCAACAGACCCGCCCCAATAAGGTTAATTCAGGACTTAGAGGACTTCCGATCCCGACTACCACAGGTGGAACCATACCCAAAGTCGCTCCAATGCAGGCTCCCCCCACCGCACAGCAAGGCCTGCGGGAACTGCAGCTACAGCCTAGCTATACTCCACCCCCCAAGAAGCCCGGGTTTTCAAGAGGATTTTCTCGTCTAGCAAGCTATCGGAACCTGCCCCTGCCACAGGAGGCCCTGGAGTATACTCGGGACCACAAATTGGTCCACACCAGCCGTTGAAGCCGTCCAAGCCATCCAAACCTCCGTCCGAGCCAACCAGTTTGGGAGGCCCTGGAGTATACTCGGGACCACAAGTCGGTCCACACCAGCCATTGAAGCCGCCGAAGCAGTTGAAACCGTTGAAGCCGTTGAAACCCTTGAAGCCATCTAAGCCTTCATCCAAACCTCCGTCCGGGCCGACCAGCTGGGGAGGCCCGGGAGTACACTCGGGATCACGAGGCCTTCCGCAACAGCCGTACAAGCCGTATAAGCCGTCCAAGCCTCCGTCCATGCCGACCAGCTTAGGGGGACCTGGAGTACACTCGGGATCACGAGGTGGTCCATACCAGCCGTACAATCCTCTATCACATACGCACTTGTCACCGTATGGCCCGCCGAGACCGGGACAAGGCCCATTAATACATGGTCACAATCCTAATGACCACTTCGGGCCAGGGCAGCATCAAATTTGGGGCCACGGTGATGGCTTTTATTTTGCACTAGGTCAAACTTCTAGTCACATTACTAGTAATGATCCAATCGAGCCCACAGGTTTAGTCGAGCATCCAGCCGAGCATCCAGCCGAGCCTCCAGTTGAGCCCACAGGCCCAGTTGAGCCTACCGGTCCAGTTAAGCCTCCAGTTGATCATACAGGTCCAGTCGAGCATACGGGTCCAGTCGAGCCTATAGGCCCAATCAAGCCTTCGGGTCCAGTTGAGCTGGTAAATCCAGCTAGGCCAAGAGGTCTAGTTGATCCTACACCTTCAGTCGAGCCTATAGGTCCAATCAAGCCAATAGGTCCAGTCCAACATACAGGTCCGGCTGAGCCTATAGGACGAGGTTTTACTCATGATGAGAGTCATGGCCAGGCCCGGAAGCTTGATCACAGTGACGATCAGGCTCGCCAGTCCCAGAATCAAAGCAATCGAAGTCGAAATATAGCCGCTGGCCTTGCAGGTTTAGCTATAGGTGCGGGCGGTGCAGCTCTTATGATGGCTTCCATGAGCCAAGGCAAAGAAAATGACGAAAAAAACGTTAACGACGACAACAACTACGGAGGAGATGACGACAGTGATGAAGATGATAGTGATAGTCAAGGAGAAGGGGGAGGTGACAGTGACAGTGACAGTGACAGTGGTGATGATGATAGTGATGGTCAGGAAGCAGTGGGAGGTTATGGTGACAGTGAAGAGGGAGATGGTGACAGTGATGAAGAGGATAGTGAAGAGGGAGGTGGTGACAGCTATGAAGATGGAGGTGATGGCAGTGATGAGGATAGTGAAGAGGGAGGTGCTTACAGTGCTGAAGATGGAGGTGACTACAGTGATGAAGAGGCAGATGGCGGATGGTAGTGATGAAGATGGAACGTAGCCTTAGTTTGATATGTCCTTGCATCTATCTGTATGTCGATGTTCATATCTGTACTCCGTATTGACAATCTTCACTTAATGCGCTCATGCAACCCTAAAACCCCCAGACAATTATGTATTCCCATCCTTGTTTACATTCTATAAAATTCTATAAATCCTTTTGTCCAAAATAATATACAGTTATATACACAGTGCCAATCCGGCCCTATTTGATCTTCAAGCCAGTAGGGTTATTAGCCCCATTACATAGCTGGGCCTGGGTCAATGTCCCACCTAGAGCTCGGCTGAAGGAGAAAGCAGGGAGCTTATCCGGAAGCTTCTCATACTTGATCGCGATATCCAACAGGGTTTCTGCGGAAAGAATGCGGAGTCGAACACCGCTCAAATCATAGTCCAAGTTCTCCTGGTAGCTGAAAGCTGGGTCTGAAGTTGAACCATCCGGCAAGGGCATCGGCCCATAGCCAGGCTTGAGTCGTCTTTCGGCAAAGTTCGCAAGGCTTGGAATATCCCGCACATGACTATTGATAGTCTCATTCGGGAAAAGTGTTGTGAGGAGTTCGGCAACCGGCATCTTGTTGGGCACAAATGCTATCAGTGCATAATACCGGTCGAGGACTGGTTGTACCATTGCGCTCGGTAGGTCAAAGACCTTCTTCAGAACGGGCGGGTTAGGGTCCGCTTCGAAATATATGACTCCGCGCCCGCTCCCACGAGGATAAATCTCCTCTGGGTCGATGTACAGGGGTTCAAATGGTCGTCGGTCATGTACCAGGCCGCCATTTTTGGGGGCTTCAACCGAGCGGAAGCGGAGATCATCGATTGTGAAATTATGTTTTTCCCATATCGTCCAGTGAGAAGTTGAGATCAAAGTAGTATAACTTGATTTGAGAGATATTATCTGATCTTCCAGAGCCTTCAGACTCTCAACACTCTCCTTAGGATCCGCAGCCGCACGTGCAAATGACCGGCCCAATTCGTCAAGCTTAATGATTATGTCGACAAGCTTTTCGCGAAACTGATGGGCTGAATTTTCCCTAGTGAGGTGCGTGAATGCTATTCCTCGCCGTCGAATGATGGCTTTGATATTGGGGTCTGTGGTCTCGTGGCTCGAAGAGAGACCCAAATCGTCTGCTGCCGCGATGTCCGCCAAGAGCCTCTGGTGAACATCACTAAGCACTCGCGGCTGACTTGGTATTTCTATTTTGCCGCGGTGAACAACTTCTGGCACCAGCTTTAACGGAGGAAGCTCTCTGTCGGGTGGAGTGATAATATTATTCGCCGCAGCTCTTTCAGCCACGAGCTTCCTGTTGTCATTTAAGTAATCCCAGCCTTGCCATCGAAGGGAGTTTTCAGTTTCGGCTGGACTGGCAACCTCTATGTTGTGCAAGCCTATGGTCTCCGCGAATACGCCAGTTCGTGTGCGCTCTGTAGTGGACCGAGGTAGCATATTCGAGACTCCATTGAAGGGCAATGAGGCAATGACTCGCACGGCCCCGTACAAATTCAACCCATTCTGTTCTAAGCAGCTTTTCATGAAGCTGAGAAACCAGCGGTTGGGTTTGAAATGATCCGTTGGAGAGACAGCATCAGGCAGATTAGCCATGATGAGAAGTGTATCGTTCCTTGGTATAATCGCAGAGCCTTCTCGGTTTCCAGGCCCTTGTTCTGGAAGATGAGTTGCAAAGAATTCAGACCAATCAGCTTTCCCATATATGCGATCATCGACGAGCTTATAACACGGCTTGCTCTCAGCGAGGCGTGCGAGAAGGCCGTGAAAGGCAAGATTTGGTTCAACAAGCACATGACGGCGTGGTTTAATAATTTCATTCAGTCTAGATGAGCAGAAACCACCCCCAGGCCAAAGGTCCAGAATGTCTACCGGCGGGTTTCGACGAAGGTAGGGAGATACGCGCTCGAAAACATGGTCTGCAAAGTTCAAGGCGTATAAGCATATTTGTACCCATTGTGTATAAGAGCTGAGATTCAAGACTTGCCTAGTAGCCCTGGACTCACGTATTGCGGTTGATCCTTGGCTTTCCCACGTTGGAGGCGGATCGCCGAGTAAAGCGTCTCCGTGACCGGAAAACGCGCCAGCGGCATTCGCTCTTTCCTGATTCGCCTCATTATGAAGATCTGGCAAATGCCAAGGTGATTCTTGCGTATGGCATTAATGGAAGGAGAGTACTAATTGAAGAGAGGAATGTGAGGGAATCCCTCGAAATTTTTTTGACGTTGAAGAGCGGAGAGCGGAGAGACCAAGCTTCCCGCTCTCTCATCCCACCTCTTCTCCCCTCACCAGGTTTATCTTCCAGGTCGCCTAGATGCAGCTCCCACAATTGCCGCTGGTCTTTCCAGGTTTCGGAGATTCCTATCATCGCACTATGCTCTTTGAGGCTTGATTTAGGCTCAACTTCATCATCTTGGCTTTCTAATCCTCGTCTACCCTTGCCTTAGCGCACCTTTTTTGTTATGGCTTCCAATGCGATAGGAGCCACTGGAGGTACTGCCCCTCAAAGTGTTGAGCATATTACGCGGATAGCACAGAACTATGAGTACAACTCTTCAGTTCCTTTGCGGTACTGGCTGAGGACCGCCGCGACACTTTTACGTGAGGTTGGTTATACCTGTTGCCTGCACGTGGATATCGACTACTGCAGACTTGTTGACTTTTCTTCATTTGTTAGGCTCACATTTATGAACGCGAAGGACACGATGAGCAAGCCTATCTCATTCTATTTCGACACGCTCAGTTGATCCTGGTCCATCTTTCCAAGCACCCCGATGTCAAAAAGAATGAGGAAGATCGCAAGGCATTGGTGGCAGCCGAGAAAGAGGTTGAGAAAAACCTTAGCAAGCTGGAGATTCTGCGGCCGCGTATCAATAAGCGCTATGAACGTTACACTCAGCTGATGCGGGAGCGCGAATCTCGCCAACAGCCCTCACGAGCCAAAACCATCCCCGAACCACGAGAACAAGTTCCGGATCCTGCTCTCGCCGGCGTGGCAGAGCCTTTGGAAGCTGGAGAGAATCGAGATCTCGCCGTGCAGTTAGCCCAATCAGAGCTCAATCGCCGAGCCACCATCAGAAACTCAAAGGGTCTTTCTAGGCCATCTGCCGAGGAGATTGAAACACGTCGCGCAGCTGGCATATGGAGGGAGTGGGACCATTCTATGAAATCGGACTCTCGCGCAGGTGATCGCGACCACACAAATCAACCTTATAGCCAACACCCCGAAGAGTCCGAGGTTCCTTCATCAGCTGCTTCTGCGTACAAGTATCCAACTGTGCCCCGTCAAAAGCCCCTGGAACCCACTGTGTCTCCAGGCCAAATCGCCATACTCGATAAGAACGCCGAACGCTTTGCGCCCCCGATATTGCCTCCAAAGGAACACCTTGAGCCTAGCCGGGCATCTATTATCGATGATTCTGCAACGGCTGTAGTGCCATCGCGACCGGCAAAGGTATTGCCAGGCCCGGTGCTGCCTGAGAAGATCCAACCTTCTGAACAAACCACCGCCACGCGTTCAGATCTCGATCCCTCAAGTTACACCTTCAAACCCTCCGCCTATCTCGAAAATGGCACCCCCTTGCGCTCGGTATTCTTACCAGCGAACCTCCGATCCCGCTTTTTATCTATGGCTGCTTTTAACACCCGCGCCAACCTTGAGACGTGCGGTATCCTGTGTGGTACTCTTGTTTCCAACGCGCTCTTCATATCTAAACTGGTAATTCCCGAGCAGACATCGACGTCAGACACCTGCGAGACGGTTAATGAATCCGCCCTCTTCGATTACTGTGACTCCGAGGATTTGATGACACTCGGCTGGATCCACACACATCCGTCACAGACCTGTTTCATGAGCTCCCGTGATCTACACACACACTGCGGTTACCAAGTGATGCTCCCCGAGAGCATTGCCATCGTGTGCGCTCCGAGCAAAACCCCCGATTGGGGCGTATTCCGACTGACTGATCCCCCGGGTCTAAAAACGGTCCTGAACTGCAACCAGACCGGTCTGTTCCATCCACATGCCGAGGAGAATATCTACACCGGGGCATTGCGACCAGGACATGTCTTCGAAGTCAGTGGATTAGAATTTGAGACGGTGGATCTCCGTCCGGATGCCTTAAAGAATTAATAGCGTTGCGCTTGAATTGTTCAATACACTGAGATACCATCATCGTCGCATTGATCTGGCTTTTTTCGTGTGACATTTTATATCTTCTAGAAGGGGAGTCTCCAATTGAAATATTTTCTTTCTAGTTCATATTAAAGACATGAGCATGTAGATAGTAGGTTCTGCTCAGATATATAGTCAAGTTCAACCTTATTTGACGACATTTATGATTTCAGCGACATTTGGAGTGTATCTAGATACTATTTAGCAAGACAATTGCTACTTATATATGTATGATCTCATCCCAATAGTTAGAGTCAAAACTTCATTGTTCTCTGTAATCATGCCACGCCTTACAAGGATGGCCAGGTGTGACATCTTAGATTTCCCCACATGATAAGTCGATAACCATCTCAACTTCCCCTCCGCATTCGTACCTCTACCATCAGCTTAACATCCTTCGTCAATTGATTTTGAATTGCACGAATGTCGTCCCCATCACAAGAAAATATCCCCTCCGACACCCCCACCTCCTCCACCTCCACCCCGGGATCACCATCCCAGACACCCACAGAAAAACCACCCTACCAATCCGCTGCCTCCTACTTGTCCTACCCAGTCAGCCACGTCGTCTCAGGAATCTATCGCCGCATAGCAGACCCAGAGACAACCAAAGAAATGCCCTCCGTCATGCCATGGTCGCGGTCCCCCTCATCCGAAGCGTTCACACCGCGCCGAACAGCCTCACCCTTCCAACCCCCACCACTCACACCCATCACCCTCGGGATCCCCACAGGGGCCGACTCGCTCCAGCAGCAACTCCTGACACGCCCACTAGCAGAAGAAATCCGACTGCTAGTGCCGCCCCGCCTGCAGCTCGCCGAAACCTGGCGTCTAGCCTACAGCCTGAACCGCGACGGCGCCTCCCTCTCCACCCTCTACGAGAACTGCGCCGAGTTCTCGCACCGCAGCCCGCGGGCGGGCTACGTCCTCGTGATCCGCGACTCTTCCCCCTATAGCTCCGTCTTCGGCGCCTACATGACGGACGCCCCACACCCAAACTCGCAGTTCTTCGGCACAGGCGAGTGCTTCCTCTGGCGGGCTAGCGTGCTCCCGCCCCCGGCAAGCTTCCCCCTTGCCCTACCAGGCGAAGGACCCCAGTCTGAGGAAGCCCTCGAGCGCGCTGGCCTGCCCCCTCCCCCCTCGGCCGATACCACTACCGCCGGCCGCTGGAGCACCCTGCGTAACGACAAGTCGAAACCCCCGCGGGCGGAATCACCGGCTCATAATCTCAATATGAATATTAAAACTAATCTCGCCGCTGCGAGTGGCGGAGTCCTGGCGCCTCCGTCGCCTTCCTCGATCCATAGCCCTTCGCGGAGCGGTGCGAGTACCCCCGAACGCATTCGCTTCAAGGCTTTCCCGTACAGCGGGGTTAATGATTACATGATTTTCTGTGAGACTGGATTTCTCAGTCTAGGAGGCGGGTAAGTGGTTGATGTTGCTAGAAGGATATTGATATTGTTCTTGGCTAATATGACGTAGTGACGGCCACTACGGACTGTGGCTTGACAGCAGTCTCGAAAAAGGTGTGAGTTCACCCTGCCAGACTTTTGGTAACGAGCCTCTCTCCGATGAAGGCATCAAGTTCGATGTACTTGGAGTGGAGGTGTGGTATGTCGGTTCTTGAACAACCGCATATGTACAGCCTGACACCTTAAACTTGATGTATAAAGAATGCCTGTGTCGGGGAGGATATACGTATGGAAGGGATATTTATTTTAATATAGACAGGGCCGACAGGAGCGGACTGTGGCATCCATCGAGATTGAAGACCCGGATCACGAAAAGTAGTTCATCTTAATGGCCTTTCAAATACCCAGACGGCGATGTGGTGCTGGCCTCCCTGCATTGTTGATTCTGCTATTGTCATTTGCCTTAATCTAGTGTTGCTTGTTTTGCCTAATAATTTATGTCTTGAACTTTGGATAATTCACACAAACAGCTTTGCTTTTTTGTTATCATCAAGCTAGATCTATTTTTTGGATGGTTTCACCTTTATATGGCAATTCCTTTACAATTCCTTCACAATCCCGTCACTTGCCACTCAATGTTAGTTTAGTTACGCGTTAGTTCGGTTACGCGTTAAAAAGCACTACTCAGATCGAAAGTGAGGAATTGAAAAGTAACGATTTCTATTGCTGATTCAGGAACTCTGTTTGAAATTCCTGAACCAGGTCAGGAAGGCTGCTTTGAACATGGTCCACAAGAAGACTGCTGAGACGACGCCGCAGGTTGCCAGCCCCCACGGATCGCCGTGCCAGCGTCTTCCAATCTCCTCGGTCGAAGAACTCCTTCTCTTTCTCCTCCCTCTCCTCATCCAGCAAATGGCGTGTCTCGGAAGACTTAGTACACACCAAGTGCAACCCCAGTGGCACTTCGGATGCCGATCTTTTGATGGCATTCAGCCATAACGCTTCCTCCTCTGGCTCCTCGAGTGTGTCAAGATGGGTGATGATTCCCAAGATCCGTTTCCGGTTAGGATCATACTTGTCAGCAAAGTCGATTAACTTTTGAGGGCAGATGTCGATTTTGGCGGAGACCACAGGGAGGATGATGCAACGTTGATTCAGCACGTAGTTTTCAATCGTCCGACGACCAGGAGTCTTCTCTCGACCTCCATTGTTGATGCCATCTGCGAAGAAGAGCCTGGGCATGTCGATGAGAGTCAGGTCAGGTTTATCGGGACCAGAGACCTCAACTCTCATGATATCGTCACTGAATCCATCCTCGAGGGAGAATTTAACGAGTTGCGTTGCTTGCTCAATCAGCGCGACTGACTGCTCAGTGTTGTCGTGAACAGGGGGATCAAATGATTCTAGGTGCCAGAGGTCGCTTTCGTTTATTCTCGTTGGACCAGGCCGGATGCTCACTTTGAAGCGAGGTGTTGGGTCATGGCGCAGTATGATCTCAGTAACGAAGCCAGTGTAAAAGTCATTCCTCGATGGAAACCTCACGCCGGAAATTGATTCGATAACAGAGCGTTTGGCGTTGGACTTGGAACCACAGATAATCATCTGTGGCAAATGGACATATTTACTAATGCTGATGGTACGGAGGTCGTCGACGATGTTAAGGATACTGCCTTCTTCTGTGTATGACTGAGGCGGACCTTCATCTGGCTTGGCCGGATTGGACATGGTAAGGTTTGGATGTAATAGGTGTGAGGAATGAAGATGGAACGAGCCGTATGTATTTGATGGCAAGAAGGATGATGAAGATATGAAGATAAAAGATGGGAAGAAGAAGAAAAAAAGAAGAAAGGAAGGGAAGAAGAGTCCATCTTATATATTGTCCTTATGCGTTTAACGTTAACAGCGCGCGATGCGGCGACTCATGCGACTCATAGATGCGACTCACAGATGCGACTCATAGATGATTACCGCGACGATGTGATGCGATGGACGGTCATGCGCCTGGACATGCCCTACTCCCGCGTTTTCTTTCACACTTCTGGTTAATGCTATTAGTCGTTTGTTCCTTGCTCTACTCAAAGGTATGTAGAGACAACAATGCTCACGTTTCTTTATCCCCGAATGGTAATTAGGGCATTCCGGACTTTATGAGAGAGCAAAATGTATTGGACGATATGCTAACTTTAGGGACTTCAAGAATAATTGCTGCTTAGTATCTCAGACCTATGTTTGATTTGCATTTCTTTGTAGACTAGGACTATAAGGACTTCGGGTGCTTCTTAACAGCTTCAGGTGCTCGCCGCCTTCTCCAGTAAACCCCGATCAAAGTAACAGTTCAGTTGCCAGATTTGTAGGCCATCCGTGCCGCATCCCTCCTCGGATTTGCCAATCTCATAAACAAAGGCTTGGGGCAGAGGTACTATTCCCTTTCTACCTTTGAGATGCAAGTTGTTCGTGGTCTCCACAATCACGGTATGTTTGCCAGACGTCTCATCGCTCAAAACGACGATTGAAATCACGTCATGCGCACAACGCTCAAACTGTCCGTAGAGATCGATGTAGTAATCCCAGATCTCTTTGGCCCCATGGATGATAGACCGATCAGTGTTCACCAGGGTCGCATTGGAGGCGTAATATTTGGTTGGGGGTGTGGTCGTCTTAGCAATGCTGAAGTCCACCGCATATTTAGTGTACCATGAGAGGACGGGATTGGTTGAAAATATTGAGGGTGGGTTGGCGAGATTCAAAGGCCCTTTGACCACGGTAGTAGTGACGCTCATGGTTAAGAATATACCCAATCGAAGTATAGGCTGTGGTCAATGGAAAGAAATTGTAAGAGCAAGGGTAGTTCAAATTATTAGTTTCCGAAAGGAATATTGTGATATCAAAGCTGTTATAACCCTCGGGTCGTCGTCGGGATGATACCGAGGAACATCCGACCTCGGGACTCGGGAATCTCGGGAATCCCGACTCGGGATGACGTAATCCATATAGATTCAACACTGACGGAAAAACGGTGGTAAGGCGAATGTATATGTGGCAGAAAAATCTCAATAAATTCTCTAACTCTCTAAAAATGACAATAGTCCTAAAACATGACAATTTTGTGGACAACTTAGTAATCAAAACAAACAAAACAAAATGAAAGGATGTTTTTCGGGCGAAAAACCACCTGAGTTGGTTTTTCTGCAGAAATACCAGCCTGGTCAGTCACGTGACCCAACTGTATCAGGAATGAAAAATAACAGTATTCATCCTAGATTCTGACAAACACACCTGGAGCATGAAGGCAGAATTGAATTGTAATCAGGGGAAAAAGATTGGATTAAATTACATTTATATCAGCTATGTACCATGAATATCTTCGTAGCTTTCAAGGAGCTTTGACCTCGACAAGCAGTTTTCCTGCGAGATGTTTAGTATAAATTCATTAGTGTGCAGAAATCAAAGCTTACCTGTGTTTACCCCCTTATACAGTTGCATCAAGGCAGTTTCGGCTTGGGATAAACCGCCATGCACAATCGTTTCCCTCCGTTGCAGCCGACCCTCCGCAAGCCACTGGCTGAGCTTCCGTCTGATTTCGAGTTTCTTATCCATGTGATCGAAGACAATGAAGCCTTCCATGCGAATCCGCATCCTCCATATCATCATGTAGTTCTTTGGTCCTTTAACCTCCTGTTCATTGTATTGACTGACTCCACCGCACATGACGAATCGAGCGTTTTTGTTGGCACAAAGTAGAGCTAAGTCGAGAACTTCTCCTCCGACATTGTCATAAAAGAGGTCGATCTTTCCTTGCATCAAACTCTTGAACTTTTCGGCGAAATCCTCGCTCTTGTAGTTCAGCGCCCCGTCAAACTTGAGGTCCTCAACTAACCAACGACACTTCTCATCCGAACCTGCGATTCCATACACAGTGGCACCGTGGATCTTTGCAATCTGTCCAGCGATAGACCCAGTCGCTCCTGCTGCTCCAGAGACAACCACAAAGTCCCCAGGCTTGACATGGCCAACCTCGACCATGCCCCAGTACGCAGTGATTCCTGTCAAGCCAAGGACGCTGAGGAAATCGGTCAAGTGGCCTCCATCCGCAGGATCAGGCGTAGGCACGGATTCCAAAGAGCTCTCATTGATAATTGCGTGCTCAGTCCAGCCTACCATACCGAGAGCATAGGAGCCAACTGGAAACTTCTCTGACCGCGAGGCAGTTACACGGCCCACAGCGTAGCCACGCATGATTTCGCCAATTGCAACTGGAGGAATGTATGAAGGTCGATCGTCCAACCACCCACGCATCGCAGGATCCAGACTTAGGTAAAGGCTTTCCAAGACAACCTCTCCATCTTCAAGTTCTTCCGAAGTAGGAGTTGTATGCTTTTGTACAGCAAATGTTTCCCCGGGGACAATGTTTGTCTCCGGGCGCTGTTGAAGATGGATTGCGATATGTTCGGAGGACATCTGTAGATAAACTTATTATGAGTATGATGAAAATCAAAGCAAGGCCTGTAAAACCGTACTGTTCAAGTAGTCGCTTATGCGACAAAAATATATTTCAAAGAATTAGAAAGCGATAGCCTAACACCGTTGTACAGAGAGAGTACGAAGTAGACAAGAATAAACTGTTTCTTTGGCCCCTTCGACAGGACATACCGCTCTATCATCGACTACGCGCTACCTCGGGAACATCCCGAGATCCTCGGATTATGCAGCCGCTTTACCCGTACGGAGTAACTATACGGTTGGGGTGTCCCTTTAACAATCCCCTATATATATAAGCTTATATAAGTCATATAATGAATAACTATCTACGTCAGGATACATCTGTTTCGATACGGCATATGATCATCCGGCAGATAGACGTCCTTATAGTTCGGGACCCCCCAAGGATCCCCAGCGATCTAGCAAGAATTAGTCTTGGCATACCATCAATACATTGTGTTCCTCCCAACAAGCCTATTGTAACTTACCCGGTTGACAGGCCTTACACCTGCATAACGTATACCCTTACATACTGGTTTCATGGTCTCTTGGACAGGCAGGGTAGGAGTGCTAATCCTAGAGCGATTGCATGAATCTACTATAAGACCCTAAATCTTACTAAACCCCAAGAAAGACTCTACTAAGAAAATAATATTCTACATAATAGCGAAGCATAGGTTCTCTCTACATTGAGCACGCGCACCGGAACGCATGTTTAACGAACCGCCAGATCCTCCGGGCCGAGAAGCCCACAAAAGAGATTGCTCCCAGGAACCCGCTAGATAATTGATTAATCAATCTATTAATTTACAGTATAGACTGATTCCATCCGAGGAATCCACTGAGGTGAGGATGGGGTGACCTACGATATCAACTCATTGGCAAGCAAGGCTGTCCTTGGAGAGACACGAGTAAGGCGTATATCTAGTCTGCTATTACTTATTGCCTTTTGACTTTGCTTTGACTACGACACAATAGAAGAGTACTTTGAGCGGGAAAATGGGAACTTTGCGAGGGAAGACTCTCGCCCAGACATAGAAGAAACGAATTTTCGATCTCTCACAACACAAAGTCAGGATCTCTCCTCCTTCTTTCTGTCTGCGTCATAGCCTGGGACCACTTCCTTGGAGATTTCGTGAGTGATCGCGGATATTAAAAACCCGAAGAGAAGCATATCTCCACTCTCGAAGATGTTGAGAGGCCCGTGCAAGTGGATATGGAGAAACGCTCTGGGCCTTTTTTCACCGCCATTTATCAGGAACTTCAGGTACTGAGGCGTAGGCTCTGCGAGTATGATCCACATCTCGAAGCCAAACTGACCAGCCAGGACATATCTATAAAGTTAGCATTTGACTGACTCATAGTGAGGAAGGCGCTTACCGGCGCTGCGGTTTCTTAGCCTGCTCGCAGTGAGAAATCCAGGTAACCATTTCCATGCCGATTTGTCTCATCAGAGATCCGAAATGGGATGACCGCAAGTGGTATGGCTTGACCTCAAGTATTACGTACGGAAACTTGAGATCTTCGGGATTCCCTCTAAGCTGGCCATCCGCAAACGCGACAATTTCCGCCTTGCCCTTGCAGAACCTGAACTTAGGCTTGTCTACTATCCATGACAGGGGAGACTTGAGCGATAGGCATATCTCGCTCAAAAGAGAGACAAATGATGCATTCACATTGTCTTCTGATATGCCCCCTTCGGGCTGATCTGCTAGAGTAGGAGAGGTTGGAGACCATTCTTTCACAAGTGCTGAAGTGCCGATAGAGGTGTCGGTCTCATCGGAAATTTCCTTCAAGTGTTTCCTCGTGGTGCTAACGTTTGACCCGAACTCAGCATATCTGTCGTCCAGGTGCAACTTCGCCAACTTACGAGTCACATCCGAAAGGGTTTCGCGGTCGGTAGCGATGGATCGGAGTAGCGGAGACGGGACTTTAGACGTCGATACCATATCCGTGGAAGAATCAGTCTTCTGGCGTTTTCGTGCGCTTTCCGGGGAGGGGCTTCTTTGAGCGCCTCCTCTAGCCTGACTGCGGGTTTGACGACGCGGGCTACCTTCATTGGCCGGCGGAAGAATCCGTAGCTGGGCTTGACGTGTAGATGTAAAAACGCCGAGGAAAGGATTTCCTGATGGCCGTCTCCCGAAAAGCTCGATCTCCTCGACGTATTGGACCCAGTCGCGATATTTAGCCAACTTATTTGTTGTACTGGTCAAGGTTCTCTTGGCGATAGCGAGTATCTTCCCTGTGGCAGTGTGGTTGAAAAACAGATCCCTGAGGTCTGCGTACTTGAAGACGATGTTCAAGGTCATGAAATGGCCAGCTTGAACTTTCGAACCCGAGCCCCAACCAGGGATATCGCTGAATCTCGCCTTGGAAGCGGATTTACCAAAGGGAGCTTTTTGCTCAGCCGCCTCAAAGTATGCCTTTTTCATGGCCTCAAACTCCTTGTCGCCAAGCTCCTTCTTCTTGACATTTTTTTCCTTCAACATGACAGCCACGTCGTAGCCTTCCAGTCGGGGTTGAGAATTTTGATTGTGCCTCTCAGCTCTTCATGTCGCCGATGGGTCGAGGCGAGTCCTGCCTCCTTCATCGCCGTCCTAAACCATTCTATATATCTTGTCAGCTTTCTGATGACATTTCGATCAAGGTCGGATTATTTGGTACCGTTGTCCATTATGGTATAGGAGCCGACTCTTGGCTTCGGCACAGTTCGTGAGGCTGGAGCTTTGACCGGTCTTGAGACGGTTAGAACTTGGTACATCGGACCAAACTGGCACTGAACTTACTGCAGCAGGCAAGGTCGACTTGAAGCGGCAGAGCAAGAGCCTTTCTAAAGCACCCAGGGACGAGAAAGGGTAGGGCACAGGGCAGGGGACAGGGCAGGGAAGAAAGGCTGAACAGTGCGAGCTGGCAGAGCATCCAGCAGCACTCGAAGTCTATGAACGGTTTCGTCAGTAACCTCGATAGCTGTGACAAGGTAGGAAGGCTTACAGACACTTTGTGAAGCTACGGTCGGTCGACGACTCGTGAGAGCAAAACGTATGGGAGGAGCAAGGGTTGGGAGGAAAAGTGAGATGGTTGACAGAGGACATGACTTCGTGGGGGCGTGTCCTGTGACTCGCGCGTTATGTTATCAACTTTAGGAAGGCGCGCGTTATGTTGTCGGCTTTAGGAAGGCGCGCGTTTACCTAGTGTTGATGGAGCGTTGACTAACCGATCACCTCCTCATCCATCCTCTTCTCGTCATCTCCTCTCCTGTTCACAGCCATCGAATGATCCTCGCTTACTTGCCACTCGCTTGCTGCTTGCTGATATCAAACTCACGGCATGTCCCTGCCCAGTGATTCCCCTGCCCTTTCTCGTCCCTGAGTGCTTTCCCCCGTTTCTCCCCCACCTTCGCCTTCGCGCAATGGAGCTCGACACTGCCGCCGAAATGGCCAGAATTGCACTCCCCGCCTTTCGATAAGCCACTTGGTCACGACTGCCCTCCCGAACTGTGGGCCAAGGTGATCACCTGGAGGCCATGCCAACTGACTGTTGGCGATAAGCTCTTCTCGGGCAAATACCACGTTGTGCTCAAATTCCAGCAACCCCGTGTGGCCTTCAAACTCCACAACAAAGCACGAGGCCAAGTGATATTCACGGCCAAGAACTGCTCAATCGAGACCGGCTTTGGGCAAGATGAAGCAGACTTTGTCAATCAGCATCGTGGCCAGTTCGATTTGAAAGGCGGCTTGATCTCGTTCATCAAGATTCGGCCCTCGGCCCCGGCAGCAATGCCTATGGGCGACGAATCGTGCCACTACGACAATGGGACTTTTTCTGCCTCGCAGAAAATTAGTTAGTTAGTTAACTAACTAACTAATTTTCTGCGAGGCAGAAAAAGTCCCATTGTCGTAGTGGCACGGTTCGTCGCCCATAGATTAGAGCGGTGAGCCAAAAAGTCCCATTGTCGTAGTGGCACGATTCGTCGCCCATAAATGCCCTCCAAAGCAACGGATGGGCCTAGCGTTCAAGCTGAGCGCGAGAATTGGCAAGCCCTTAATTCTGTCCATTGGCAAGACTCTGAGACAGTCATCTGGGTGCCTTACGAACAGAAGAGTATTCGAAACGGCCAAAGCGTCTTTGATGGAGTTGAACAGCTAGCAAAGCTAGTCCGCAGAACCGTCGATGGTCAAGAAGAGCCCGTTCCCCGGGCCTGGTGGTTCTACGAACGTGACTACCAGCGTGCGTCCATCAGCGAAATCTTCAATTTAGAGCGAGTCCACAAAGCTCGCCTTCGCAAGGCCAGCTGTAACGACTGGTGGTACGTCGGTGTGACTCAATGCTCAGCAATTTCCCACCCTCTCCGCCTCGACAATGGTGAAATTTGCGATCAGAAACCCAGACATTCCAGACAACACATTACGGGTCCAGGACCTCAATCCCCAGGGTTTCATGATAAACGATGATGATTCATTCAAGGTCGATTTCACTATGTTTATTCGTGGTGAACTTCAGTATATTGATGCCACCCAGGATCTCGCAATCACTGCCTTCGTGTCTCCAAATTTGCTTCCGGCTAACGAGCAATTAAAGGCCCTGGAAGCAGTCAGCCGGACGAAGTGCTTTGGAAATTTGCCAGGGAACAAGCAAAACGGATACTCGTTGAGAAAGATGGTCATTGGTCATGGAAGTGTTGGCCCCCCTGGTACAGGAAAGACCAGAACCGCGAAGCGCATTATCCTGACCCTCGCCTCACTCGGCCTGAAGGTTTTTGTAACGGCAGGATCCAACAAGGGCGTAAATAACCTATTCCATCCCGTGTTCCAAGCCACCAGGAATGATCAAGAACTCCGAGCCTGGTGTGGCCCAATCGTTCGCTTCAGTTTGATACTACCTAACTCTACCCGCAGATTATTTCGCCCGCTCTGCGCGAACAAGCTTCAGGCCTGCCCGACATTAGGTACCTAAGTGCGGCTAGAAAGAACTAGGTCAGCCGATATTGTCATTGATGGGTATTACTCGACACTGCTATGTGCATCAGGCCCCTAGGTAGTAACCAAGAAATCGCTACCTATCAGCGGGTACATGGTTCTATTCTGATAACTAAGACAATTGTAGTTATTAAATTAGCCAGCTGAATGCTATGGGTCCGACAAAAGATGAACCATGCCATCAAATCTCCTCCTTTTCATCTTCTTCTGCTTCTGATCCATTACCGTCGCCTGTGACGTGCCGGGTCTTGCAAGATAGAAGAGTGCATTAAATTCAGAATAACTAAGATAGGGAGAGAAAGGAAGGAAGCAAGTTGCAAAGTGGGAATGAGCCAGTTCTTATAGCTGAGTCCTGACCGCTTTGTAAACGATGCAAACAACCAACTCTCGCTTAGCAATAGCAAACAAGCAAAAAAACAAACAAGCAAAGCAAAGCAAACGTTGGATCGTAACATCGCCGAGGGGACATCACCTTCCCCTTAATCAGTCACACCTTGGACAAGTAGCCAATCATCATCAGCGAGCTCCGTGTCTGGGTGATCATGTGTTGGAAGATCCAAGATTACCGCAGTGTATTCCTTCGTGGTTGCCACTGGGATGGGCCATGACCATTTAGCAAGCATATTTAGCATGTCATAAAGCTTGCCCTTGTC
Organism: Penicillium psychrosexuale; assembly: GCF_028828465.1. Lineage (NCBI taxonomy): Eukaryota > Fungi > Ascomycota > Eurotiomycetes > Eurotiales > Aspergillaceae > Penicillium > Penicillium psychrosexuale. The sequence continues at coordinate 5,099,115 of NW_026643187.1, forward strand.
GATAGTATCAATGTATGGCGTGTCCTCGGGCGGTATTACGGCGTATTCCTTGAAATCCAAAATGCGGGTGAACTGAACATGGAGTTGCCCATCAAAATATCCAGCTAGGACCCGAGAGTGTCCGTACTCGTCGAAAATGATAAGCAGTGTCTGCATCAGGTATGAGTACTATGAGGCACCAAAGATGTTCCTGACGAAGTAGCTAGCTTACCGGAAACATGTCTTCTCGGCGTGGTTGTTCCTCGCGGATTGATAGGTACTCTTGCCACATAGAATCCAACATAGTACATGCTAGGGCTGCGACTTCATCTCTCGAGGGGCGCGAATTATCGCCACATGTACCGACATCAGCCATAGCCCATATATAAGTCTGTTTGTCTGGTGTACCGAGTTTTTTTGGCCAATAAGGCCGTAGGCTAAAGGGTACCATTTTCAAAGCTTCGAACTTTTCACCTATACAAGAGCCGTCACGAGCAACACATACCCTGTGGAAGGTCTCCCTGAAGAAGAGTAAAGTCAGGAGAGTAGCACACATTTGCGCATAAAGGTAGAAACTTACTCATCGCTACTCCAGCCGTAGTTATTGGGTATCCCGTTCTCCAAATCTCCAAATTTATCTTGGAGGTCCTCGCTTCCCTCGAATGAAAAGGCATTGAAATCGAGCGACAGGCATTCCGGGAAAATATCAAGGCTACCGGCACTACGATTATTATCTCTCTTCAAATAGGATAACATCTCCTCTGCACCTCCAAACATATCAGGGTAGAAATCATTTGCCTCCAAAACTTCGGGAAAATCGGTCTTTGGAAGGAAGCAAGGAATAGACGAGGGTGAAACGTCGCCGGTCTCGATATCTAGATGATGAAACTGGATCCGAAGGTCTAATAGTTCCTCATCAGAGATGACTGGATTGTAGTCAGGTGAGTAGAAATACAACGATTTCGGGTCCGAAGGAACAGGACGTAGGGCTCGGAGAATAACCCAAATCTCATTGCCGGCAAGCGCAGGACGCCCCTGGCCGGTGTCTAGCTTAGGACGTCCCTGATCGGTGTCCAAGTTGAAAAAATGATCCAGGTCATATGAACCAGTTTCCATGTTGATGATAAGCGTTAGTTTGTATGAGAGTGTAGTAGAAAGACACAAAGAATGGGTGACGAGGCTGTGCGGGTAAGTAGAAGAACACCAATCGGCGTGAAAACGCTGCTAAAAAAAGGTGAGTCCTTGAAAACTAAATCCCATCTAGATTCTACGTCAGAATGGGATACTAATCCTAATTCGAACATTCATGCTGCTGAATTCGGTAAAGTAGGTCACTGATCATCACGTGATGACTCTGAGCAACTCAGTGAGTCTGGGCCCGGACTGATATTTACTCGAGCCTGACTCTAAGCGCCCTCATAAAAGCGGCAGCTATGATAGGAAAGCCCCACCTGACAGAGATGATCTTTACTTTTCGCGAGCTCTGATTCGGGGTTTGGATATACTAGTGAGCGCATACTATTTGCAGTTGACAGGAATTCGGTTGGGATTCGGATGCAGAGGTTCTTTGTGAGGTCATTCTGATACAGAGCTGTCTGCAGTGCCCCTGGATTGTATAAGAGATTTGGTACCTTTCTATAGACATACACTTCTCTTTGATCATTTCATTTCGGGGTGTCTCATCACCTACTTTCATATAGTAAACATATATTTCTCTCTGATCTCCATATCGCCAAAATGGAGCAACACGACTTACTATTCATTGTCGATGCGTCAAGCCATGAAAACTGCTATCTACAATCGCTGAACATCTCTCTCCCTCAAATAATTTCGATTTCCGATCAAAAGGGCTACTTTTCACGAATCGGGGTTCTCATATACCGCGACTACGAATACAATAGGGTCACCGAATGGTCAGGATGGTGGAGTCAAGGGCAACATGAACCTTCGCAAGAGCAACAACCCGACCTAATCGCTTTCGTTAAAAGATTCTACATAACTAGGGAACGCAAGTGCCATACGGCCGTCAAGACAGCTCTTGCAAAAGCCTGCGAAATTATGCGCGCGAATGCGAAAACACTGATATTTCTTTACGCTGAGAGACGCCCTGATCTACATCAGTATCCCACGTCAATGGAGAAAACTGCCCTGCTGGCCCCGGGATCCTACTCCAAATATGGTCCCGCATGTGTGGATTGGGTGTCAGCATGTAATACCCTTCGAGATGGGCCGAAACAAGCACAGGTCTTTTCTATCCTTAATGAACTTGTGACGGAAGGGAATGCTGCCTGGTACACCTATCTGTCTACCAGGACAGATGGGACTTGTGTGCAAGTGAAAAGTTACTTTCCGAAGGACATTGCTAAGGTGACTATTAATCTGCTTCTAGCATGGATGGGAGTGGAGAAAGCTCCTTTCTCCATCGACGAAGACCAAGAAGAGGATTTTTCTGCAGAGCTGTTACGCTATATCTCGGTCAGCGAAATTGAGTGTCTTGACAATGAAAAGGGTATGAGCACCCATCCATATTTCTGGGCCATTGTAAGGTGGATAGATCGCAATGAGAACATCACCAGGGTGAAGTTGACTGGGAATGTCATGAAAGAATGTGTTCCCAGAAAGACAGCCCCTATGCCAGACTTTGCTGAAGAGATCGCATCTCTCATCAACAGTGTTCCTGACACAGAAATGTATCCTTGCGTCTTCCTTGACCCGACACTGAGCTTTGCCAGCATAAATTATGGCGCAGAAGAGAGGAGGAAGAGAGACATCTCAGATCTGACTCGATCTGAGCTTTTGCAAATTGGCCGATCTTGCAACCCCGATGTCCTTCGGCGGTATGGTGCTATCCTGACCAGATTGACTATCGTGTCATCGGCGCGTGATATGCCTGACCATATATCCAATACTAATTCCGATCATGTGCCCAAGATTCCATTGGTACTGGTAACGGGAAAATATAATAAACAGTTCTGGAAAGTCCTTCTCCACACCATTGAACCGGGAACGAAACTGCCCTCGATCTGCTGCTCTTCTCGCTACCCTCAGTCTGCGTATGGGGATTGTGCCTCTTTTAAAAGCAGCAGAGCAGGAGATGCTCGCATTCAAAGATAAATGGAATGACCTTTTGACGCCGCAGACATGGAATCTCGGATGCTTGACACTTCTCATCGACGCCGATGAAGCACACCAGAGACATCTAGATATGGATCTGACCGACAACCACTCCCGGATCTTGAATCCCACTGACAGAATACTGTTTGAACGTCTGGTTACTTGCAAACTTCTGGAACAGGCGATCTGGATTCAACTAAAAGCTCGAGTGCCATGGATTCCGAACAATACACTCGCATCAGTTGGACCACTAGTGACATGCCGAGAGTGTGAGTATCCTAGATCCGTCACTATAATGGGAGCCGATGGAAAATGCGGTCTTTGCCTCGGCGAATACGTCGACGAGAAGGAGAAGGAAATATGCATCAATACAGGAGTCTCAAAGGACGTAACCGCCACTTCCAGAGTCACCTGGGTCGAATGTACATCAATCTCCTGCCGAGCCCAATACGTTATCTATAGCCCTTATTTGGTGGCCTCTCTCGCGAAATGCCATTACTGTCGAAGCCAAGGGTCTCCTGCCCCAACCGTCCAGTGTAAAAAGTGCTCAAATCATATGATCTGGCCCGAAGAATACAGGCCTTCCGCGTTCAAAGAGTCAGACTTCATCTGCCCCCCTTGCACGTCAGGCCTTGTCCCAACAGCCAAGATCGAAGTGACACCACATGCACTATCAGCCGAGAACACATACTCCTGGCTAGTCCAAGATGCAAATGACCGGCAAGCATGGCCCTTCCGGGACGACTCCATCTTCCAAACCATCAGTAGAATGGGCAGTGAAGGATTCCTTTCCAGAATCAGTCTTTCCCCTTCATCTAAGTCCCAGCTACGCTACAATGGAAAACTGATCCACAATTCCAAGGCGCTAATCTCAATCCTCCAGGACCGAGTCGCAATCAGCAAAGCAAGCAACGCAAAATGTTCGATGTGCTTCCATAGATATATGTGCTTATACCCAGCCTGTGGACGGGATGGCTGCCGCCAAAAAATGTGTAGCGTCTGCTTGTTAGTGTGGTACAAGTACAACTCTGCAGGCTGTGTGATCAACCCTGCGGTGCTGGGATGTCCGTTCTGTCGTCGATACCCCACTCTTCGCCTAGTAGTGAAGTATGGATTGGGTATTCATACAGTTAAAGATTTTTCCAAAGCAGTCTGTGGCAAGGGAAAGTTCATTTACGCATGGTGCAGGAAATGTAATACTGCCAAGGTGGTGATGGAGCGGAGTTGTATGCTTGGCAAATCTCTCGAATTAACGGACTGGGTTTGTCATGAGTGTCGCGAAGCCATAAAGAGAAGGCAGCGCCAGATGGTAGATAATGACTGACGAGGATGGTTATCAATGGACAAGAACCCTCCAGGATAAGTAATTAATGGGATATTTCACTTGTGAATTGTCCGAACTAGCTAGCTACCTTGCAGGAAAAGATCTCGTTTAATGAGTACCACCCTCGAGCTCCAAACTAACATCACGTAGGAAAAGGACTCCCAAACAATGGGAGACAAAGTACTGAATGTGAAGAAAACCCCACGTAGAGGAGATCTCCAGCGGCGTTAGAAGAGCAGAAAACCCCCCGCAAAGAAATCACGATATTGGAAAAGACGGGAAAGCACAAAACATCAGGGGGTATGGGTAATGGTACAAAAATAGGAAAATTAGGGGCCGATGAGAGACTGGGGAAAATAATTTGCAGACTAATAAGGCGAGTTGACAACTTCATCCCTACCAAGACGACTGCTCCATCCACTGCGCGCACGGTTTGGTGTGGCAGGACCAGCGATGCTCTCGCGCGTAGGCTTCATGAAGGTACGCTTGGCGACCATGTTGACCTCGTTTGGCAGAGCAACGATGACATTCTTGTCGGAGCCGAATCGGAAGTTATCAGCCATGACATTCTCACCATACCGCTTGATGGTGTACGGGTCCTTGCGGTTGGCAATAACCTTCTTCATACTCCATGTAATGATGAAGGGACCGGTAGCGGTGACGATGCTAGTTTCCGTTGAGTCGACACCAGTGTTGAAACGTGCTGTGGTGAACGAAAGAGGCTGTTTCGTCTCGTGCTGGAACTGGGCAACGTGTGCGGGCTGCAAGCCAAGACGGCGGGGTTGAGGCTTTGAATCCTTCGCGAAAGCACGCTCGAATCCGAGCTTGCCCTCATTTTTGCCTTCCTTTTGGAGCGAATCAATGAGGAGAAGGTAGGTACGGCAAGTTGCCAGCACCCAGCGTCCATCTGCGGACACATCAAGACCGATAATCGGCTCGCCGAGAGCCGGGATATGAGTTTTAGCATTGATGCCCAGACGGTCGAACATGCGGATGTCACCCTTGTTAGAAGCGACAGCAAGGTATCCTTTCTCAGTAGTAGCCATAGCTGAGAAGTCATTCTTGCTGGCGTACTGCTTGAGATCAGAATCGACAAGCTTGTTGCCAGAAAGACGAGGGTCGATGCGGAAGAGGGCGTTCTTGGAGACACCAACGAATGGCTGCGCCGCGGTCATTTGCGCGAATTTCTGCGTGTTTCGTTAGTTTTATCCAGAGATAGATTTCAGATGGCGAGACAACTTACATTCTCGGGAGCGAATGTCTCCACGGCGATATCGTCATGGACCTTCCATTCGTCGACAATTTTGCCGTACTCCAGATCCATCTTGAACAGCGAGTTGGGATCATCTCCATTCTGAAGAATCATATTCTGATCCTCGGCATGGAGCATGACCTTCTTGGGGCTGAAGAGTTTGCCATTAGGGGTCTCGACCTTTGAAATAGTCGTGGAGAACTCAAGGTTGTTGTGAGCGGTGTGCTTGAAGACACCGATCTTGGACCCACGGACAACGAATGATCGATCATGCTTATAGCCGACTGCCAGTTGCGAGTTGACGTTTCCGTCTGCATCACGCGTGACAATATCTTCTTCCTCTTCATCGCTGTCATAGTGTTCACTGCGCTGAGCATCGTCCTGGTCGCCATCGTATTCCTCTTCGGCCTCTTCTTCTTCTTCCTCGACCTCTTCCTCTGGCTTGTCTTCGGAATCTTCCATGGTAAGGTCCTGGAAGGCATCAAGAACATAATCTCTGTCATTCTCCTTGACTTTAGTCCACTTCAACTCGTTCAGCTGTTCCCATAGCGCCTGCATCAGACCCTCCTGGAACCGTTCTTCCGAGGCTTGGTCCTTGAATCGCAGGAGCCATGAGTACGCCGAGCCATCTTCACTGTAATGGTTGAAGATAAATGAAAGATACTCGAAGTTAAAGACAGGGTTGATATCGGCGACGACAGCTTGTCCTAACCACTCTTTATCCTTGCCAGAAATCTGGAGCCAGTACTGCCAAGTACCAACCTCTGAGACAGTCGCAACAATGTCCGACTCCTGGAGCACAAAGGTTCCCGTGGAAAAGTCGAACAAATGCAGCTCGGCGTTTTCCTTGCAGAGAATCTCCTTGGCTTCGGGGTGGGCTGCAGATGGCGGGGCAGTAGTCGGTTCCTCCTCAAGAGTGGCAGTCTTGATCTGGCCCTTGGATTGAGCGTATTCCACGTCTTTTGTCATCGCTGCAACTGAATCCTCTGCTGTAAAGGAATTTCTGGTCGGCGAAGAGACCGGGCTCGCAGTTGGAATGGGTTTCTCTTCGTTGTATGAGAACTCCTGTAACTCTGCCTCGGTAGCCCTCTGTGCGCTGCGACGGTGTTTGCGTTCGTATTGACACTGGAGGGCGGCAAGCTCGAAAGTGGCAACTTTATCCGCTGGGACCGAAGGGTCGCAGATGAATTCAAAGAGATCACCAGCGTCGCCGCTCAGGTCATCCCAGGCCAATATCTTTGCGCCTCCGTCGCGGAGTTCAGAGCGAAAGTGGAGGGTCTGGTCCAGGAGGAAAACCTTCTCGTCCTTATCGAGGCCGTCGCCGGCGCCTTGCTCGCCGTCGTCGTCCGCAAGTTCTTCCTCGCCCTCTTCATAGGCTCTCTGGATGACAAGCTGGTATTGGAAGTCCTGTCCGGTACGTCGGATCGTGGCAGCGGCGTCCTTGAAGATAAGCTCAGAGTAGCCTTTAGGCGACTGTGGGCGGACGAGATACAGCTCGCCTTGGGGGATTTCGATGATGGTTTCTTTCGAAGCGTCACCAAACAAAAATTTGCTCACTATTGAATTAGAAGAAGAGGCGGAGATCAGTTTACTAGTTCAAAATACTAAATAACAGAAAAATGGCCTTATATGGAGGAGTTTGGCGGGGCATGAAAAGCGCGTTGCTTACCGTTGCGGAGCATAAACATGGTTGCGAGGGGCAGCTGCCAAACAAAAATTCGTGAGGCAGTTGAGAGGAGGAAAAGAGGTAAGAAGAACTGAAGGAAAAATGAGATAGGAAAGAGCGGAAGAAATAGGCACCGTAGCAAAGCCTCTTCTGCCTACAAGAAAAGGATAGGAAGAAGCAAAAGCAAGTCTTCTCAAGTGCAATAATCACAATAAAAATCGCTTCCGTCATAGATTGCAGGGTCGTGGCTGTTGTGGCTAATTGCTGAGGTAAGCATACCGCCTGCCTGGGCAACCTAGTCCGAAATAGGCAATATGCTTTCTACATTCACGGATGTTCTATCATTGTTCACTGTCTTTTGTTACCTTCTAGTCAGGATTTACAGAGCTGGGAAAGGTTAGTGAAGCATTAAAAAGGAACATTAAAAAGGCATAGCAGAACTTAAGTAGATCACACCTTGCACACGACAACCAATACCAGACTATTGATACAAGCTTATGTTCATCCATGGATATCTCAACCGCTAACTACCTCCCTTTGGGCATTAAAATATGTACAACATGTTCGTTGGATAGTTCACGCTATTCTTTCTCTTCGTTTTCGTCCTCGCTTCCTTCCTCAAAAGCTGCAATCTCCTCTAGCTGTTTCATCTGTTCTGCTTCGGCATCTTCTTCGTTCACATCTTCATCACCATTCTCGACATCTTCCTCGCCCTGCTTCTGATCTGCCCTCAAAGCGCCACCTTTCCGGGGAGGAATAACCTTCATGAACGCCTTGCCCCAGTCACGAAGTTCCAACCACTGAAGCATAATCTCAATGACATGGTTGGTGGCCAGTACCGGACGATGGGCCATTTGAATGTACTGCCCGATAGGCAATTTGGCAGTTTTGATGCCCTTTGCAACCGCTTCCTTGTAACAAATTGCCTTGTGTCGGTTTTTATCCACTAGTGCTCCAACAATATAAGTGCTGTAAGGCTTCAGCTCAGTCAGAGTATTCTCACTATCACTGCTGAGATATATGATTTCACCGTCCTCAGGCTTCGCATCAGTTTGTTCAGCGAACGGTCCGGCGAGTTGACCTCCTCGCGGGGCTGTCATCTGTTGTTTGGCCAGCTCGCCAGCACGTACAAAGTCATCCTGTAGAAAGCGAACCCGTTTCCAGTTTTTGTGGCATGCCAGTACGGTGTCAAATCGCTCCTTCAGTATTTTGTTGAATGACGAGAATATCATGTGCCCATTGTAGAGTGCGCGGCTGTTGTCCGAGTATGAGCGCGTGAGCTGACCAGCTAATGAGATGCGCTCTCTATCAGACATCAGATCGTCGTAGCCGCAATCCATCACGAATGTAAGAGGTAAGAGTGTTGACTTGGTGTGCTTGGCTTTTTTGCCCCGCCATAAGACCAGGAGCTTGTTGGCAGCTTCCTCGCCGCCTTTTTCTCGTGCCTCCGCGATCATAGCTTTGCGACGCTCTCGCTTTTGTATGATCTTGTCCTTCTTCTGGGACTTTTGAAGCGCGCGCTTTTGCTGATGAGCTTCCGCGCGGCGTAATTTCTTCATTTGATTTTTCGACATAACAGCAGGGGCCCCCTGAGCATCTTGAGTTGTAGGTTCATTGGCAGTTTTTGTATCATTGTGAACTGTGAATTCCGAGAGATCGAGAGGTTCGTTGCCAATCTGAGCGCACGCGGGCTCCGGCTCGTTGCTGGCAACATCATGAGTGCCAGTCATGGCCGGGCTGAGCTCCTCGTGTGTGGTATCTTCGTCGTGATCGAGTTTGGCTAATTTTCGAGGCCGCTCTTGCGCCTCCATAGTGGTGTAGTGGAATTGGCAAGCAAAAAATAAAGGTGGGCTGTCGACTGTAGATCAAAAGTTCAAAAAGCGCCCGCCCCGAAACCCATCGACCAATGACCTGCGCCGCAGCCCTCATTACTGTGCACAATCCACGTGACTATCCAGACCCAACTTCTCCAATCGTCACAGCGACTCCACGCTATCCCTCTAAGCCCCTTACCAGCTCATTACCGTCACAATGCCTCAGGATATGCCCCCAGCGGGGGGCTACGCTCAAGTCCAGTACAAGGTAAGCCATGCAACCGAGTTTCCGGGCTCCCAAGGCCCTGCGCACCCAGCACACAGACATCCAAGCTAACGGTTTCGTTTCTTACTCTCTATAGCGGAACCTCCCTGCCCGCGGCTTCAAGCCCGCCTACTACATGATTGGCATGCACGTTATCATGGTCTACGGTTTCTACAAGTACTTCCACGGTGTCCGTGAGCAGCGGTACGTTTCACCCAGCAAGAGACTCCCCTCCTGCCTCCGATCGATCCGAAAGAACGAACCGCAATTGGAACCCGATGCGAACCTGCTAGCTGAAGAAATAAGCGAACTAAATGGCTGATAAGTGTTTGAACGATAGTGAGCTCGCCCGTGAGAAGATGTGGTCTCGTCTGCACCTCACTCCGCTCCTCCAGGCAGAGGAGGACCGCGACCAGGTCCGTCGGCACTACGCCGACAAGGCGCGCGAGAAGGAGCTTCTTGGTACCGATTCCAAGGTCTACAACTCCGACCGGTATGTTTCATGAAAGCGCAATTGGACGCTATATCATTCTCTCGGTTTATACTGATTTCGCTTGCCTTGACAGCTTTATCCGCCCTACCTTCGCCTATACCCCCTCCAGTCTCACTCAATAGACAGCCTGACAATGTCACCCTTATTCTGAGCGATATTGTACCTCCGTTACCTCCTTTTGACTCTGTATGATGCCGGTGTTTTGGGATGCTTGGTTGGGTGACCCCTTGCCTCCATGGTATACGGACTGAACTGGGCTTTTCTGATCGTTTGTGGGAGAGCTAGAAGCATTGTGGTGGAAGCTGGGGTGACCTTCTCGAAGCGAATTCGAGGAGAACATTGTAGATATTACTTGCCTAGTGAAGGCTTCAGTTTGGTCTTTTGCAATATGTCTTATTTCTTTGCTCGTTCAAAATCTTCATATCCTGTTAGAACTACAAATAGGCTGATAGTAGAGAAAGTGATATATTTGTGTCTAATAATATGTGTTTTTTATAATATCGTCTCTTGCGAAGCGCCGCTGGTTGCTAACGACGGGGGTAGTTGATAAAGCTGCAACGCAGATCTAGACAGAAAGCAGGGCGAAATGTGACACTGCGAAAATAGGAGTCGGGCCGTCAATAGTGTACAGAATAGAGAGGGACCATTCATCGTGTAGAATGAAGATTAACAGGCCCAACAGCACCACAGCATATCCCAACCTTTCGCAGCCCAAAAAGCAGATGATGTTTGGCCTATCCGAATAGATCAGCAACACCACCAAGATCGGGACCATCGTTAATATCGACACGGTGGTTCTGCTGCTGAGTCTCCATCTCATTGGTCATGTACCTCTCCTGCAATGCTGAACGAGCCTTACGACGTTCCTCGCGAGAACCCAGCATCTTCCCTTGCTCGGCAATACTGATGCCACGCAAGGGCTCAAGAAGATCCAAGACTAATCCGCGCTGCAGCCTTGGTGAGGTAGTGAGATGAAGTGCTTTTTCCGTATTGATCACTTTCGCTGCGCTAATTCCTGGCAAAGTCAGGAAAACAGCACGAGGGGTCTCGCTGCAGAAGCTATAGAGACACCAAATTGATGCAATTAGCTGAGCCAGGTCCTTTTGCATATCGACAAAGTATGATTCATGTACGGATGAAATGCATGCTGTGAGGACATCAGTACATATGAACTCGCGGATGGTCGCGATGGTTTGGGTGTCCTGGGTATCGTTCGTGGGCACAAAGTCTTGCAAGATTGACCGAATGACGCGGGTGATAATGCTACCGCTACGCGTATCGCGCATGCGAAGAGCATGCGTACAGAAGAGCATGACTGGCTCAAAGATCTGGGGGGAGGAGAGGACGAAATGGCGGATAGAATCAGAGAGGTTCGGTGTCGGCAGGGGTGCGCTAGGATCCGATTCAGCCCCATCTGGGTCTGAGAAGTCACATTCCGTCAGTATCGGGTCGTTTATCTCTATGCGTAGCTGGCGGGTCAGGGAGTGTTTACCACCTCTCTGTGGATCGAATAGACTGGCTACCATGATCACAGCAGAGTAAGTCAACTGGCGAAGGACACTTTCGGACTTCATCTCCGTAGTGAGATCTCCGTCCGAAATTCCATTCCTGCGTTGTTCAATGATTTCCCATTCTGTGGTGACTTTACGATCAATATTCGTGAACAAAGCCGATAGCATAGGAGGCAAGAATTGGCTGCGGAATTGCACAGGGCAGTCGTCAATCAGACAACGCGAGATGTTGAGAAGAACTGAGAACTGGTGGGAGGATAGATGCGGTGAGTCAACAAACAATGCTTCAGATAGGGGTCCTGGGAGTTCGGCGAATCCATAGAAGTGCTCTCGCATCCTGCTCATGCTGAACAGCATGGAGTAGCATGCTTCGCGGACAGCTCTGACTTTTCCTCGAACCGATGATGCAAACCCTTCAAGTGTAGACTTTGATGTTGTGATTCTGGCGTAGAACTCGTCGCGGCTACCGATAGAAATACCAGCCTGCCAAAATCGATCTGTGAGGATACGTTCGACTACCGGTTGCATGCCTTCGACCATATTCCAATTGGCAGGATTGTGGAAGGCATGGGCGTGTCTTAAAATTAAAAGTTAGCTTGGTGGCATGAGTCAGCGTTAGCATAAATAATTACCTGACAAGCTGCAGCAGAGTGGGAAGAATGAGAGGGATCAATTCGTGCCACATATCGCAGGCGATCACATAGGCTGGCGCAGATTTTTTGACTCGATCTGTGGAAACGGCCAACATAGTCTTAGTGCCACGCAATGGCAACAGCTAGAATAGAATGAATCAGATTGGCCCTAGCACGGGGAATGAGATTTGTGCTTCTTACCTGGAACTTTCTGGTCATCTCTTCTTGGACTAACCTTCCTTCATTATCCAGTGCAACCTCGGACCAGTCTGCCAGTTTCTGTGCTTGTTTAGATTGCATGTATGGACCGACATTTTCCAGTCCAAGCATATTGCAAAACCCGGGGAAAGTGGAGCTACTCTGGCGAAATTGGTCGTCTTGCCATGACTCTCGGATGGGTTGGAGGAAGGCTTCAAGTCGGTTTTGGCGCAGATAAGGATCCGCATTGATTGCGCGTTGCCTGTATTGAGTCAGTATGAATCAATTTTAGATAGACAACAGGAAGGGGAAGAGGAGTTACATAATGATGAGCAAGATAGAAGTCAATTCCATTTGCAATTTATCATCGACACGGTTAGCCAGCGTGATTTCTTTGATCTTTGGCTCGAGAAGGTCATAGAAGGTCTGCAGTGGGCAAGGTTAGAGAGTACTGGACGATCGGGATGTGGAACATGACGTACGTAGAAATAGTCTGCATAACGCATAGCCAACCGACGAAGTTCAGAGCTTGCCAATCCATGAAGTTCTTTGACAGCCTCGGAATACAATGGGTATTCAGAATGATCTGGTAGGCGTGACATTAGAATGTGTTCCAGAACCTTGAGCGCAAATCCTGGATGATTGTCCAAAGCCCTTGAAGAGATGTCGACAGCCAATTTGATGACTCTTTGTTTAAGGACCGGATCCTATATGAACAGATGAGTTGAAAAATCCCTTGGGTTTGGGAAATATGACATACCTCAAAAGACCTTAGCATCAGACTTGAAGCCCAGTTTTCCACCGCATGTTCTAATTCCATTCGTTTAGACTCCTGTCAGAATTAGCAACCGATGATTCATTCTGCGCTTCATCCTCTTACATCACGTTGTGGTGCTTTTCCGTGAGCCGAAACCCACTTGTTGTAGCCCTTGATGACAGCCTCTACCACTGCGAACTGAGCATCCGCTCGCATAAGAGGAATCGAGGATTTGGTGAAAGTTTCCACTGTAAAATTAATGAGTCGCAAAGTCCATAGTTCATTAGATTGTTGACACTCACTGCTGAATGGCTCAACGCCGCTATACAAGTTGTCGAGATTGGTGTCCACCCGGGCCAGAATTTCACGCACCGCTTCTTGGGGCCGCTTGAAGGTGATAATTTCGATGATCGAGGAACAGTAACGGCGGTAATTTCCAACAAATGCATGTCGCTCGGGAACTGTATCAATGTCCTCGAGTAAGAACTGCACCGTGGGATCATCGGATTCAGTCGGGAGACACTCCCAACGAAGAAGCCTCTGGGTACAAATGTTCAAGAACTGGGGAGTTTGTTCTTGCACAAAGTCCATGTTACTGATTTTTGAGTGCTGTAACAGTCTGGACCAAAGATGCAAGCAAGGTATGGAGACCGTCAGGCTCTGGTGTTGCATGATGTTGACCATGAATTGCAGGAATGGCGGCAGATTCAAACGGTCCATGGTAGAGGCCAAGAACTTGGCATCTTCCAGGCATCCTGCAATATATGAGACCATCTCAGAGAGCTTTTTAGAGATAAGATATTTGGGATCATCAACGTCATCCGGTCCGACGATTGACCATTCGTAAAGCCCCCGAAGAACAACAAGGTATTCTGACTCAAAAATCAGACATACTAGCTCGTGGGAGTCTTCGGTTCCGATGTTGGTCCTTCCATAAAGTGCATGAAGTGCTTCGATTGCAGAGAGAACCACCTGCTCATCTTGACAAGGCAAAGCCCGGAAAATGCTGGGAACAACCTGGGAGGCAATGACAGCTTTATAGACGGACCATGACAAGGCAGATCTCAAAGTGGCCAGAGCCTTTATGGCCGCATCACGGGCCTGTTTGGAGCTAGAGACATTCTGGACGCAATTGTCAAGAAATTCGCCGATTCGAACGAGCCAGCCCTCCTCACCACAACGTGGAATGGTGGGGCTAGTTTTATCCCCAGTGATTTGCTCTACGATGCCTGCAGGGGTAAAGATCTCGATGAGCGACCGATTGAGCTCACCTCCCCGTAGTGACGAGGCAATGTCTTCTCGGAAAAAGACATCCTCGGAAAGAGTCTCAAGAACAGCGAGGATAAGCTCTTTATGAACGAGAGATGCACCCCAGAACTGAACCATGTTGGCATCCATATCCATCCAATCCAGCCCCCAGGTCTTCTTAGCAGCCTCGGCCCACAGCTGGGAGATCTTATTTCGGAAATAGGCAGGGTCTTCGGGGCGGACGTTCTCGGCGAGTTGCAAAATCATCATGCGTAAGGTCTTGGCTTCTTCGGGATTGGTGAAGTTGTATTGGCGAAGAACGTGATCGAGGAGAGTCAGACCGAAGTATCGGACAACGGGCTCATACTCCATACGAGAAGCCAAAAGGAAGCCATTTCGCGCCGCGGAATCAGACGCTTTAAGGTTCTCCACGAACTGCGAAGCCTCCTTTCGTATATCGTTTGACGATGCAGGGTTGTGAATGAGTTGCAGGGCACGGATTATGTCGGCCATGCCGCCCTCCGACAACTCCTCCGCAGCCATCTTGTCGACGCGTTGTAGAAGTATTTGATGAACAAAAAAATTAAGTCTCAATCCCGTCCTAATGTAGTAGGCCGCGTCTCATAGCTCAGAGAAGATAGGTAAGACTCGTCCGGTATTAGTTTAGCAGTCGGACACCGCAATGGCCATCCACACGCGCCACTCGCTCTTTCCGGGGGTAGGGTGGTTCGAGGTTGAGGACCGGACTCGAAGTTATGAATCGATATATTTGCAATGCACGTAGTTGGCGAAGTAAGGTCGCGAAATGGAAGACTCGCAGAAGACAATTGGTGACTTGTCGGCTGAGAATTTTCCCTGAAGATCAACAAGGGCACACCGCTCACCGTTGATGCTCCGCTGAGTCCGCTCTTCCTCCACCTTTGCGCACTGGATAGATGACTCGATGGAGGTATTTCAATGTTAAAGAGGATCAGCTAGGTAACAACTCGTACGATATTTTTTGGTTTCCTTGCTAATAATATATGCTGATCTACGTGATTTTGGTGTCATCATAGCTAGAGCTATGCCCCTCATCATTGTTTATCTTATCTCCCATACCCGCTCGTTGTATACTCCGACAGACCTGTCACATATATGTACACTTTTGAGTGAGCTTCAATATCGGTCGGAGGACCATTTTATGCCCTTGGATCTGAAGAGGCAGTAGAAATTAATACAATATAATGAAGCAATTGATTTCAAATTGGCAAATAGGAACTTCAACTCTCGAGATACAACTAGCAATTTCACATTATGACACACTGGCCCTTCTGGCATTGTTCCAGATAGCTGACATCTTGGCCTCCAGGATTAGCAAACTCCCCAGGTTTGCGCTTAAGTCCCTCAATCTTGATATCCTGTTGTCCTTCGGCATGCCACCATCGCAGGCGTTGTAGCTTGACACCCTGGATGTCCTGGACGTCAATGTCCCACTTGCCGCCGCTGACTGCAACCACGATGTTACTCCCTGGGAAATGGAACTCGGGAAGATATATTTCGGTCGGGGCAGTCGTGGCGGTTGCCCCTTCAGCCGTCAGCGATAGAGTAAAGGCACAATTCCTGAGATCGAAAACATGACTATCCAACTTTCCGCTCACGTATGTTGGACTCGGGCGGATATATGCCTCTGCGGCACGATAGCCTTGCTGTCGTAAGGATGACTGGGAGAGGTCACTGGAGATCGAGGGAGTTGACAAAGCACCTTTGAGATCACGAGGTCCAATATTTGGCTCTGTTGAGCTACTCTGACTTTCGGAGTAGGCCGGGGAATGGGTGTCAAGTGGGCAGGTGGTGGATCCTGCTGGCAGTTCGAGATCGTCGCGAGAATATATAGACAGGTCCTCCCCATTCCAGTGATCACCCCATTCGTGGTCGTTCTACGCCGTGTCAGTACCGTTCATGTTCTGAGGGGCAAATACACCTACTTGCGTGACATAAACCCACAGAGTAAAGCCATTGGAAGTACTGCCCTCCAGTGCAAAATGATTTGCATCCATAGCGCTGGTTTGGCTACTATAGTCTCCAGTCTTGTATGCATTTTTGTCGTCCATGTCATATGGAATCCCAATCTCCGTAAATACCACCGGATGACTGCCCATGTAAATTCGGCTTTCATCGCGGAGGAACTTGAGCTGGTCACGCAAACAGTTGCGAATGGCCGTCTCGCCAACTTTGAGCGCAAAGGCAGGGGTGAGGTACTTGCCCCGGAGAACACCAATAACATCCACATTGTAGAGTCGGTTCCTACAGGAGTCAGTACTGCCGACATCCAATTGAAGTACCTCGACCAAAGCTTACCAATGTTTTGTCAAAAGAGTTAATCCATCATAGAAATGAACCGCATGGACCATATTAGGGTCGTCATCAGCAGTGCCGTTAAGATCTGGCGGTACCTCCATCACAGGTGGCTGGCAGAACATTATTGCGTCCGGCCAGATTCCTCGAATGGCATTTTTGTATACTCGGTAATGATTCAAGAAATATGTGTTGGTAAATCTGTCATAGTCAAGTGGCTCACCCGTCTGAGGGTTCTTTGAGAAGTAATCTTTCCGTAGAAGGGTGTCTGTGGCCGGATCCCAAACTCCATGCTGAGCCCAGATGCACTCTCCAAGTTTCCACCCAGGGTCTCGTTGCCAGCCATATTTGCTATCATCGTAGTCAGTTGGCAACCAGGCTATCTCGCCTGCCGGGTCTACAAGGTTTGTGCCAGTCTTGTAGGGACCGAAATTTCCAAATGCCCATGTTGTCTGTTCGCAAGCCTTGCCTGAGCCGGTGAGCATTGCTTGGAATGCGGTTGGTGAAGTCCCAAGTTGAAGTTGCTGCTCCGGCGGAATTACTGAAATGTCTTGAAAACCAATGATACCACGATGAGGCTCATTCATGCTTTCCCAGCCAATGATCACTTCGCCATCAAGATCACCCGCTTCATGAATTCTTCGTGCTAAGTATGCACATGCATCAATAAAGTGGTTCTGGAGATAATCTTGGATGTTCATCCCATCGATGATTGCCTTAGGAGCGAAGTCCCGCCCAGCCCAAAACAAGGTAAACATGGTTTGACAAACCAGTCTAGTATAATTTGTGCTCCAGATCATCTTGGGGAACTCGGCGGGGACATCGTATGTGTTTTGTACCAAGGCGGCTTCCGTGTCTCTGAAGCTTTTAGGGTTTAGTCCCGCTGCATAGAGCGTCCACATCGGTGCCCCAGATCCTCCCGAGAACCTAGACCACTAAGAAGGGGTTAGCATGAAGTTGTAAGCTATTAAGCTATTACCCGGGTGATCATATATACTCACCACATCCTGATGCGGGTCCATAAAGACCCAGAAATCGTATTGCTTAGCTATCCGGAGAACTTCTATGGTGTATGCAACCCACTCATGGTCGTAAACTCCCGGTCCCGCATGCTCAATGGCTTCCCAGGTAAAGATGTACCTGATAGTGTTATAACCCCATTTCCGAAGCCGTTTGAAATGAATATCGGCATCTTCCAGTGGAAAGGGACGTCCAACAAATGAGACATTGTCCCCGTCAAAGAACTTCTCGGCAATGTATGAGGGGATGTCGGGTGTCTTTGGGTACTTCGCATCAGCCGCAAGGTTTATCCCTCTTAGCGTAACCTCCCGATTGTGAGGGTCTCGAAAGGTCTGTCCCTCGACTCTCAGATGTAGAGGGGCCATTGTTGCTCTAGTTCTACCGAAGGTCGAGTTGAATGAGGTCGTAGTGTCACGCGGGAGTTCAAGGGTGGGCAAGTTGAAGAAACGAAGTATAGAAAGGTCACAGCCGGTGGGTCTGAAAATAGGTAACGCTTTCCGATTCAACTCGACTAGCAATATTGAAATGCGTGCGAGCGAATCTTGGTAACCTTTCACCAAGGTCACAAGTGCCAAGCTTGCCCGATACTTGCGTGCAAGTCACCAGAACACGTGATTCTGACCACTTCGAGAAACCTCGCAGAAGACTTTGACTCCTCAAGTTGTGTTCAGCACGTCTCTTGTGATATCTTCAAAGTGATTCTTTCTTTTATCTGTCAATCCAGACGTCCAACCCAACAGTGAGCTCATTGCCAACTCGAAGATCACCTGTGTCCACCTTTGATAACGATAAGAAGTGACGTATCGCGAGCTAGCCGACCGCTTTGCTCCACCACGACAGATTCTCCCCGCTGTCTCTGCACAACGGGAATAATGTCGAGCAAAGCGGCATTGAAAGCCGTGCGAGCAGCTTTGGAATCGAAAGATTACCAAACTGCTGCTGAAAAGGCCAAGGAGCTTATCAAGAGCGAGCCGAATAATTACCACGCGTATGACAATCCCTGATCCTTCATGAAACATGACTAACTCAGTTTGTTATTTTTTTCTAGGAATGTCTTCCTCGGTCTCGCCAGCGATCGATTGAATAAGAATAATGAAGCGGAGGACGCTTATTCCGCTGCGACCAGTATCAACCCCAACGATAAAACGGCTTGGCAGGGCTTGATCTCCCTGTATGAGAAACAGGGTGACTGCAACGATGATGGTTATCACAAGGCAGTCATTGCTCTCGGAAAGATATTCTCCGACAAGTATGCATTGATTCCTTCTTAATTCCTGTGTACGAAAGACATAGTGCTGATGACTTCTAGCGACGAGCAAGAACGCTGCCAAGATCTGATTAACAAATACACGAAGTCGATGAAGAACAGAGGGACCTCTCAACACAAGCATGCATTGGAACTTCAGATACCGGGCTCACCCCTGTACGATTTTCTTGAGGGGCGGTTGCCCCGTCCATCCCAAACATACCAGCGATTGATCGAGATTACCGAGCGTCAAGAAAGGGAGTTTATCAATCGTGAGATTGGAGAGCGCCGAACGCGTCTTGGTGCTCGCATCGAACAAGTCACCCAGGAAGTTCGGAGGGAAGCAGCGAACAAGAGCCGATTGGACCAATTTTACCAAGGAATGATTGATTGGACCAACGACGATACAGTACGCCGTCAATACGAGGAGAAGTTGTTTCAGCGTGCATATGAGGAACTCGGAGTTCTGCCTGACGCCGAGAAGGGGGCGAAGAGAGCAGCCGTTTTTAAGGCAGCACATGACATGGTAATCATAAAACATCCGTTCGAACCTGCATGGAAAGTTTTTCTGGGGTGGCAAGATGTTCAGGATCTCTTCCAGTATGACGTTGGCCATCTGCGCGAGTACATTGAGTTCTTTCCAGAATCTGGGCTCTCCCAGGTTCTCAAAGGATTCTTATTGAGCGAACTATCGCCATTTCCCAAGGAGCCCACGGACGAAACAAAAGGCAAGGATGGCAAGGAAATCACAGCCAATCAACCCGATAATGAAAACGATGACGATGCAACTGTTACCCAAGACCCTCTCGTACTTATGGTCGAGGGCTTGGATTCCGCTCGCGATTCAATTCTTGCCCACCGCATAATGGCAGATGTCTACCTCTCTTTCGAAGAGTATGAGAGCGTGGTCAATGTTGCTCGTAAGGGGCTACTGTATATCGAGAACTTGATAAAGTACAGTGGAGTCAAGATCCCCAACACCATTGATGCCTTGAACAACGCACTTGCCAATGCCATGATTTATTATCAATCCCCCCGGTATCACGCAGATGCGAAAAAAATCTTTGAGGGCATCCTTGAACGGAACCCAACCTCGTCCAATTGCCTACTTGGGATTGGTCTGATTTTGAAAGAGGATCAGGACTACGCAGAAGCTGTCAACTTCCTGCGGCGATCACTTGCACGCGATTCTTCTAACCTCAAGATTCGTGGAGAGCTTGCTTGGTGTGAGGCATTGCATGGTGACCTTGAAGGTGGCCTAGCCAGTCTTCAGGCTACGCTTGAGGATCTAAAAGAAGCTCAACCGGACAACAGAGAGTTCAAATCTGAGCTTCTTTACCGCATTGGTTACTGCCAGTGGGAGCTTGATCCGTCCCCAGCTGCCCGCAAAGATCGCAGTGGTGCTTATGCTAGCCTCTTTGCTTCCATTCAGGCGAATATGAACTTCGCTCCAGCATATACCATTCTTGGTTTCTACTACGCAGACTACAAGAAAGATAAGATCAGAGCTCGTAGATGCTTTCACAAGGCTTTTGAACTGTCAACCTCTGAGATTGAAGCCGCCGAGCGTCTTGCTAGGGGCTTTGCTGACTCGAAGGAATGGGACCTTGTCGAAGCAATTGCGCAGCGAGTGGTTGACTCCGGCAAGGCTAGGCCTTCCCCTGGGTCAAAACGCCGAGGGTTTAGCTGGCCATATGCGGCATTGGGTTCGGTTCAGGTCAACAAACAGCAATACAGCAAAAGTATTGTGTCCTTCCAAGCAGCGCTTCGACTCAAGCCAACAGATTATCACTCATGGGTCGGTCTTGCCGAGAGCTACCACCACTCTGGTCGATACAACGCCGCCACCAAGGCCTTTGAGCAAGCAAAGCTATTGGAGCCAGAGCTTTCAGCTAAAGACCAGGAATATGTATGGTTTGCAAGGTATATGCTGGCAAACGTCAGGCGAGAGCTTGGTCAGTACGATGACGCTATCGCTGCCTACGAAGATGTCCTGAAATCTCGGCCTGGTGACATTGGTGTGACTCTCGCACTTCTTCAGACCTTGACCGAGAGTTCGACGAAGAGCCTTGGCCTAGGTCTCTTCAATGATGCAGCGGAGCTCGCATACCAATCTATTTCGGTGGCCACCTCCCTGGTGCAGATTAAAAGCGACATTTTCAACTTTTGGAAGGCTGTAGGCGATGCCTTCTCCAACTTCTCATACATGAAAGCTAAGGCTGGAAAGCTATCTGCTCCCAGCTGCAAGGCTTTACTGGCAGTCGATCTGGACCCTATGGCCCTTGATGTCATGACCGATGTTGATGGTGTCGGAACTGATTGGCTCGCAGCCAATGAAAGCGAAGAGTCGATGCCAGCTGAATTCTACGTTCACTTATCCATAATCGCATTTAAACGTGCGCTGCATATTTCTGCGCATGATGCTCATTCTCAAGCAGTTGCCTGGTACAACCTTGGTTGGGCTGAATATTTGGCCTATCGCACTGTGCAGCCGGATCCAACCAAGAAAGGTAAGAAGTCTCGCAAGTTCCTGAAAGCAGCCATGCGGTGCTTCAAGAGAGCAATCGAATTGGAGGCGAGCAATTCCGATTTCTGGAACGCATTGGGTGTTGTCACTGCAAGCATGAGTCCCAAAGTCTCCCAACATGCATTTGTGCGAAGTTTGCATTTGAATGAACGCAACGCGCAAGTTTGGACAAACCTCGGAGCACTATACCTCCTCCACGAAGAAGGCCACCAATCATACAAGACGTTCTTGCGAGCGCAGGCCACCGACCCAGACTATTCATTGGCTTGGGTCGGCCAAGGCTTCGTATCACTTATTGTTCGCGAGACACAGGAGGCGAGGGGTTACTTCGAGCATGCCTTTGACATCTCAAACTCATCCGATATTCTCACTAAACGCCAGTTCAGTCTGACCCACTTTGATCATCTGAATGCGGCCTCTTCATCTAATGTGTCCGAACTCATTCAGCCATTCTTCGCACTGCACCAACTCTGCATCCAGGATCCGTCAAACCTGCCGTTTGTGCACCTTTCTGCTCTGTTGGCAGAGAGAATGGGCGAGACCGCAGATGCCGAGTCTAGCCTGGAGGTTGTCTGTGCAGGCATGGAAGACGAGTTTGAAAAGACAGAGTCCCCAGCTTCCCTTTCGAGGTATTCCCAAGCAAACGCAGATATGGCTCGTGTCCTCCTTGCACGCCATTCATATGAAAAGGCAGCAGAGAAGGCCGAGCTCGCGCTTACCCTCTCTGGGGAGGAAGACGCGGAGAAATTCGATCCCGAAGCCTGCAAGAAGCTTCGTCTGTCTGCGCATCTGACAGCTGGTCTAGCATATTACAACCTGAAGTCTATGGACCAAGCCATCGATATGTTCCGCGATGCCCTCGAAGAGGCAGACAATGCTCCAGATGTTGTCTGTCTTCTTGCCCAGGTCCTGTGGGCCAAGGGTGGTGAGGAAAACCGGTCTGTTGCTCGGGAGCAACTGCTTGACTGTGTGATGAACCACCCTACTCACATCGGAGCAGTCACCCTTTTGGGTGCCATCGCTCTCCTCGATGCGGACCGGGACGCTATTGAAGCAGTTGAATCAGACCTTAACAGCATGATCTCGCGTGATGACATCGATCTCCACGACCGAGCTAAAATCATCAAACTCCTGAGTGCCATCTCAGCAACGGGACTCAACGATAATGCAGCCGTTCCCGAAAGCATCAGGCGCATTGGTGATGCCACTGCTGCCGTGATGCTTACACCGGGCCAACCTGCCGGGTGGATGGAGTTGTCGGCAGCATCGCGAAACCCGTACGCAGCCGCCATGACTATCAAACGCGCTCTGCGGAGCGTGCCTCCTTACGGTAATCTCGGGGCTGAGGACCTCAGTCAAGCCTACTCGCAAACCGGCAAGGTCGGTGACGCCTTCCGAGCGATCATGATTGCCCCGTGGAAACGCAATGGATGGGAGGAACTGAGCCACAATGTGCCTACCCGGAACATGTGGACACGCTGTACGGGCCATAAATCAGAGGAATCGGACGACGACAAACCTCTCCTGCCATGGAAGCGCCGCACAGGCCATGGACCTGAGTAGTCGGACGACGAGTTGACTACCCTGCCACTCCACAACAACAAGCGCCGTACAGGCGCTAGGGCTAAATGAACTTGATGCACAGTGTATTTAGTTGAAATGTACATCAGCTTTTAGCGAATGAACATCACAACATCAAATTCATAAGAAATATATCCACAATAGACTAAGAGAAATGCAAAGTCCATACCTTAATAATAAGTGCGAAGTAGAAGAAGCACACTCCGCCATCTGTTCAGCCGGTTGAGCCCACGATGACTCGTGTTTCCTCATTCCCCTTCGACGCCTGCGGTCTTCTCCAGCAACCTAGCCTTCCTACCCTCCCTCCACGGTTTATCCAAAGCCTCGATCTTCCCCCCGAGCAGAGTAACAGACCCCGGGGAAAGCAACACCATACCTCTCGCGACAGACGGATTACGAAGCAAGAGCTTCGCCCCAATAGCAAGTTTCTCCAATGCTATGCCATCGATACGGTGCATTTCAACACCCACCGCCATAGTTCCCGCCGCATCCTGAAGAATCAGGCGGTGCGGCCCATACCCACTGTTCCCGGATGCAGTCGCAGCACCGTTCGCAGGATTGTTATTCGCGCGATTATTCTCCGACGCCTCGGGATCCTCGCCTACAGCGATTGTGCGCACGATCTCACGGCCGCGGATCGCTTCGCCCCGCTCAACGCGTTCAATTGCTTCGATCTGGCTCCATAGACTCGTGCCGATGTCTTCGATGTCTAGCACTTGCACGGGGATTGAGCCTTGCAGCCGTCGCTCTTGGACCGCCGGGTCGTGAATATCGACTGGGAGTACGCATGATCTGTGCTTGGAGAGTGATTCTCTGATATCAGAGGCGAGGAGACGGAATATAGCCGTCTTTGTGAGGGCGGATGCGGGGATATTGCGTTGCGCTGTGCTGGACGATGATAGGAAGGCACTGAGCCAGGGTTGGGCGACTGAGAGGGATTTGGTGCTCAGTATCTGAGCTGCAATTTGATCAGGACTAGTCATGATGTATTGGACACCCTCAGGATCATATTGGCGCGTATGGTAAATCTAAGGGAACCATCGAAGTCGGGGAAGCTCTCAACGCGAAAAGAAAGCACAGACCACCGCTTAAAGCAATTGACCTGGCCCGACTCTCTTGCCTCCGACAACTCCGACACACCTCACGAGACACCGCAATGTCGACTATATCATCTCCGCGCCAATCCCTCGCCTCCTCTAGAGCCCTTTCCCCGGGTCCAGCCTCCTCCCGCCCATCACTCGATGCCTTGAACACCAGCGTCAGCGGGGGGCTCAGCGCCGCATCTACCCCATCCACTGCACGAGCTATTTCCCCCTCACTCCATCCCCGACGCAATCGAAGTGCCTTGCGAGACTATTACAATCTCAAGCCACCAGGGGCGGGCACATCTGCCTCCCGGGACGCATCTCGCACGCGGAGTGAAGCAGGAGACATATCCGACCCAGCCAGTCTAGCGTCAGGGACGGAGCTCGACAGTGCAAACTTCGACCCGCAGCGATATGTCGAGCATCTCTTGTCATCATCGTCGCTGTCTACGGTGCTCAAGGCGGAGAATACGTTGGTTGGGGATATCCGCACTCTCGACGGCGAGCGGAAAGCGCTGGTCTACGATAACTACTCGAAGTTGATTCGCGCTGTGGAGACAATTGGGAAAATGCGGCGCAGTATGGATGATCGCGGTGCGCCGTTGACTATGACGAAAACGCTGGGTCCGGCTATTGCTTTTGTTGCTGAGACTGCCAGTGGGCTTATTAAAGAAGGCGAGGAGCAACGGCGGCTAATGAAGGAAGCCAAGCTGGAAGATGGGACTTCGAGCAAGAAGAGTGAGAAGGATACTGTTCGGTGGGTGCTTTCTTCACCGCAGAGATTAGAGAAGCTTGTGGCGGAGGGTAAACAGGAGGATGCGCAGAAGGACTGGAAAGAGATCCAGCATTTACTCGACGCTTGGGGTGAGGTCAAGGGGGTTGCTGAGGTTCGGACAGCGTGTGAGAAAGTCATGAACCGGGCACGCAACGATGACTGAGCACCTACTTATACATACCTTTCTTCGACCATGATCCATGCGATTGAAGCTCTTGACAATTGACTTTTGTCGAAGCGAGCTCTCACTTTTGACTGGAGCAGCGGTTGCCGCCATGAATGAGCTGGCTCATTCATGAAGACAGATCGTTCCTGATCTATACAAGACATGATCAGTCATTTGTCCCGACGAACATTCTACAAAACCACCGCTGCCCCGGCTGTTGGGAATGCCTTGGACACACAACCTAGACAGAGACAAATACAGTACATGTTTGAAAGATTGTGCGCTAATCCTCGCCGAGTCACGGCTACGTTTTCCTATCACCGACGACGTCGTAGCTGACACGACGAAAGCAAGGAACCCATGTGAGCGGAAGAGAAATGCTGGAAGAAAGATGAAGTTGCCTCTTGGAGACCACACGGGCAGTTGGCGGCTAAGTCCTGGCAGTAACGCTCCTACAAGCGCCTAACGTTAACTCGCCACCTTCGAGGGCAGACACCCAAACCGCCAACTTTGTTTCCGCCTTCTACCATGCAGAGAGCGCGGTAGTCACCTGCTGTTGGGCAAAGGTTACATCTAAACAGCGTTCCAACCAATCAAAGCAAACTTCTCGAGCCTCTGTGGGCAAAGTTTCATCGAGTCCATATATGATGAAGCTTGCAATCGCATTCAGGGACTTTGTAGTCGTAAAATCCTTGGTAACTAAATAGCCACCCTGCAGAGTGAATGTGGCATGAGCACAACCTGCCGGGATGAATATCGCATGTGATGATGTCGCTGACCAAACATTGTGCCTTTTTGGCCTGTTAGCCTAGTGGTGAAACCCAAGCAACCGCATCCCTGACACTCTCCCAGGCATGTATCATACAGTTCCCGGGAGCGACTGTAGGCGCTCCTGGGAGTGTAGTCACTCCGAGGAGCTTGACCTTTTGCTCCCAGGATCACGTCACGCTGCTCCTGGGAATTGCGCGCTACTCTGTGAGGATCTCACGTATGCGCAGTTGAATGATCAATATTGAGGAAGCTATTGTCTATTCTAGATACAAGATATAGCGCGAGGAAGCGAAGAAAGGAAGCTTCCTCGCGTTCAGGGGAACCCATATACACCATGTAGGTCCCGCAGATCATATCTCCATCCGTCCTGTATGCTTCATGTATATATCCCTGACATGCTCCCGGGATCTACGGATACGTTTTGTGATAGATGCTTCCATATCTAGTACTGTTGGAACACCACGTGGCTTGAAATAAGCCCTGGATATATGATCTAAGTGAGTACAGTAAAATTCGACTACTTTGAAGGCCATTTAAAAGCCGCCGTGCAGCGAGGATGCCTCTTCTCCGCGGTCTCATTGGCAAAGCTTTTTCTTGCTCAGTGGCCTAGCCTTACCAGCAGCCTTTCGGCGCGCTCAACTGCCCTTGCAGAGTCGCACTGGACGAACTTCGTAAAATCCTGCCCTTTGCAAACGCCATTATGATAGCAGCCATTAAGACGAAGGGCCAGTCTTCCACCCTTAGCTCTCATGCCGGTTTTCGTTCACCGCACAATGAACTTCAATCATTCTCTCAAACTTGTCCAGCCCCATACATAGCCCCATACACAGCCCCGGCTGCGAAGGAATTCTGAAAAACATCTGAACTGCCACAAAACCCCGTACTCTATCGCATGATGAAGGGGAGTCTGGCCCAACTTGTTCTTGTAATTGACTATGATTCGAGGGACCGAAAGGAGAAGTTGGAAGGCCGGCAAATGTTTGAGAAAATCAATTGATGCAAAACAATTAGCTTACGTCCGAGGTTTTCATCTCAAACGATGTCATAGGCCTGAGAGGACGTGAGAGCTTCAGCCAAAGCTCATTATCCGGATCATCATCATCAATATACAAGTAGCCAGTATCCACGCTATCACCGTAGATTCCACTGTATGCCCTGTACTCATCTTGAATCTTCTGCGCAGTCTCAGTTGACAGCCACATGTATCTCTCCACAATTCCCGGGTCGACCGGCAGACCGCCATAGATACCAGGGGAGTCCCATTCGCCTCTGGGATGCTGCCCCCAAGGAACAGCCATATCAGAAAATTTGACAGACGAATGGGTCAAAAAGTACCTGGGCTCCAAATCAGGCTCCAAACTTATTTTCTTGGTGGTATCATAAGGGTCGAACTCTGAGATTTTTCCGCTTCCAATTGAACGCTCCCTGACAAAGTCCCCCAGATATTGCAAGTAGTAAGGGTTTCTGCTCTGTTTGGCAGCCTCGAAATAGGACTCACGTGGAGGGGGATTCAACGCCATGAAAAGCGATTGGTAGTCACAAAGTATGGAGGTGATCGCAATTTGCGGTCTCATGGAAGGGCACTTGCCAGCCAGCTCACGCAAAGTGTTCTCATGAGGCCGCACCGGCCACCAGATAAGCCAAGGGAGACAGTCAGAGTCATCGTCAAGGTCAGAGATATCATTGTTCATGATTTTGCGAGCATTTATCGCAGTACGAATCTCGCGACGCTCGCGCTCATTGCCTTCGCTGAGCAATTTACCTGGGAGAATGATTCGCCCAGGGTTGGTTTCCAGCTGATAGGCCCACCATCGGGCAAAACTTGTATGGTGATAAATCCCACGAAGAATACAATTGTATTCAATTTCTGTTCTGAGCCTCCGTGGGTGCATGAATCGAGCGTATCTATCCACATTACCCTCCCATGCAGCCATTTGCGTTGGAAGGCGTTTGTCAAGAACTGGAAGATCAGGCGAAAGAGGCATCCACAAATACTCAGAGTCTCCTGGGCCGAGTATCGCATCGCGATCTATTTCAATTTCTTCCTCGAACCCAATAAATCCATCTTCCTCGATGTCAATATCATCTGCAGTTGTATCTGGCAAGTTCTCTGGAGGAAGAACACGCTGGCTCAAAGCCCGTCGGGGCTTCATATTGCCGTTTAGAAATGCGGGTGCTTGTGGGCTTTCAAGATTAACCGATCGAGTGAAATCATCCATAACAGCCCATCTTTGAGGGGCCGACATGATGATTTTGTAGATTTCGGCGTCTTCGGCAGCATTACAGGCTTCTTCAGCAATAGAGACGTCTGGTAGAAGATCCAATTCTTTGTAAAGATCCGTATACAAAGCAGCAGCACACGCGCGGCCGACTTGATAGCGCATAGATGGATACCGACTAGCGAGCTCGCGATAGGTTTCTTCCGATGCAAACTCTGGATACCAAATGCAGTATGGCTCGGTGGCAGGTTGCATATCGGGGATGACGTTACTCATGATCAGGCGAGCATTGCGCGCGCGAGAAAACTGATGTGCATCGTCGCCGGAACATAGCTCAATGATTGTCGGGCTTGTTGCAAATTGAAGTGAGTCACGGATCCCGCGAATGACTGCTCTACGATGCCAAAAAGAGGTCACATCAGACGGGACTTTTTCGCCCTTTATTGCCGCGATGCATTGGTCGAGGTCGTACTCAGCGGGTTGTTGCTTGCCCGCGTGGACTGGGAGGTCCGTGGAGGAAATGACAGAGCTTTGCCCCGCAACCTGAGGAGCTGCCATGAGGATAAATAGCGCAGGGGGCGTCAGGCTGACGATTTACAGAAGGGGCGGCCCCCAATGCCGCATGCCCTGCATACGCTGTACTGTAAAATTACAAATCAGTCCTAGTACGTAAAGTGGGCTGTACGGAATTTATCGTTGAGTGAAAATTATCGTTGACTGGGCACGATTATCATAAATATGTAGATGACTGCGTTCAGAGATACCCACTACAGCAGAACATTAATCGTCAATCAATTCTTCAATCATAAACAAACTCATAATCCCTATTTCCCTTCAAGCAGCTCCCGACTCGAATACATACTCGCCTTCAGTCCATACTCATTCTTAGAGGTAATATCCAGATGAGTGAACGCATCAGACTTGTAGTAAATCGACCTCGGCCCTTTCCCAACAAGCCCAAGATCATCCAATTTACGCACAACCCGCTTAACATCCTCGACATCACCGAAATCAGCTGTATAGACACAAATCAAACGACTCGCTGCAGACCCACCATCCGTAGCAACTTTCACGGCATCCCCAAGCTCCCCTTTCTCCATCGCCCTAACAACGACGCTCCAGAACTCATCAACCTGAGCCACACTCGGAAAAAGCATCCACTTCCCATTCGTAACACCCGTCTCCCTCGCCAGATCCAGAATATCCTTCTCAAGTTCTTTCCGCAACGGATTCAATTTACGCGTCAAAGCAGCCGTAGTCTTTGCCCCGGACCTATCATGCGCCTCGCGCAGTGTCGCACTCTCATTTTCGTACTCCTGGAGAAGCTCCCTGCCTCTCCTAAGCAGAGCGGGAACGTCCCCGCTCGTCTTCGACGGCAGATGCGGATTGTACATCCAGATCCAGGGGCCTACGACCGTGGTTTCCGTCGTCGATGGCGGAAGACGCGATAAAAAGTGATCTACCGGCTCGGTCTTCCCGCGTTTGTTGCGCGGCATGCTGTCTGTTTCTGGTGGGGCATCGCCCATACAAACGTCTGGTGATGTCGCCTTTGCGCGAGTCAGCGGCGCGCGGAGATGCTGCTGCATGGTGGATAGCAGCTTTGGGTGGGTTCCTACCCAGAATGGCTCTGGGTCGTAGGATGAGACTTGTGCTTCTAGTTTGGTCCTTTCGTCGTCGTCGCCTGATATGGATTAGCTGGGGTTTCGAGGATGGGTTGAATATGGAATGGGTTTACCGTAGAAGCTCGATTCGTCGGAGAATATTTCATCGGCTGCTGTGGTTGATGGCATTATCTAGGCCTCGCTGGATGATAGTATGATACTCTGGTGGTTCTTGTTGAGATGTAGTTGGAGATGGGGGAAGTACAGGTTGAGAAGTAGAGGTGGGCCCGCATTTGAATTTCCCCTCTCACGACTTTACGAGTTCACCTGTCAATGTCTCATAGTAACTAATACTTTGATTCGAAGTAATAGGAAGTCTACTTTAATAAGTATGTCCTTATTGGTCGCACCGAATATGATACTCTTTATGCATTAGCTACTCATAGTCTTTAAATATGTTTCACGTAGCATATGTTCTACTATCCTACTTAGTCTCAACGTATTGGCCACTATTAATATTAATTCATCAGGCCTCTCTTGTGCCGTGAAATGACCACCCTATAATATTATGCCAGGCGCATAGTAGTAGGAAATCTCCAATTGGGGTCTTTAGTAGAGAGCCTTTCACAGCTTACACGCCAGATATCGTAGTAAAGCAATCCATTATTGTAGCAAATGATTCTCAAGCAAAGTAGAGCAGAGCATTCTCAATCCCTTTTAAAAGGTCGTCTCCACCGAGACCGAGGGGGCAATGGGCAAAAAGAGCAATTTGCTAAATGTAAAGCATAGGCCGAATGCTGTTCTTTCACCATCATTTCGAAATCTGTTCTCATCTTCCGTTTTTGTTCTTCTGGAAGCTCGAAGCCCCGAAAGCCAATACAGCACCCACACTCTACGGTACAATGACCTCTCCCTTTCTTCCTTTCAGATAGATGCCTCCGTTCACAGCATCCACATCCCCGGCTGCAACATCCACCTCGATCCGAACACTCCTGAACCATTTCTTCGCGCATGAACCATTTAGAATCCCGCCTTAAGCTATTATAGATGCCTTTAAGATTGGAATGAAACCTATACTCCGCTTGGTAAAGGGCGTGCTCCTTTCCGGGATATTGCGCTTGAATCTCTTCAAGCTGTTTATTTGCGTTCTCATATTCAGTCTTCCGATTTGATTCGATAGCCATAGCCTTCTGTAGAGCGATAACCTTATGTTGTAGCCATTCCTCACGCTGTATTAGTTCACGTAGAGCATGCTCGGCGAGAAATAAATTGGTCAGTTTAGACCGATGGACGTAGGCTGAATCGTATTTCAGGCATTCACTTTCGGTGTAGCAAAAGGCTTTATGCCTATCCAAGAACCCCATAATTGTATACGGAAAATCTGTCAGGTGAATCAATTTGAGATGAAAGACAGAAAAGAAGTTACTGGGGTCCCATCACCAGGCCGCCGCCCGAAATAGATCAGAGGACGTTTGCATATGGATGCAGTCCTAATTATGACGCAATTAAAGTTTGTAGTTGTATATAATGCGCTTAAGACGCTGAATGATATAGGGCTTGAAAGCGGTCATTTTCGGCATCAATTCAACCTCAGATTGAATGTACTATTAATACTAGCATTCTGGGCACCTCGGGTTTTGTGATGCATTTCGCCAGCTTCTTAAAGCAATCTAGGACTGGGCTTTTGGAGAAATTTCAATGAGAAGGGCTAGCAGGTTTCAGTAAGTCTACAAACAGCTTGTGTATATTACTATTGTATCCCTATACTACTGGCAGTCCAGGCCCCCACAGTATTCTCGGCTGAGCAGGGCTACTGACACAATCTTCATCCAGCGACAACCTTAGGTATGTCTACTGCTGGCCGTAATTATTATGGGATTCATGACATTAAGTATTATATATGTCTTTTTTAGCGTCTTTTTTGGCGTCTTTTTGCTATCTTTTGTACTACCTTTTGAAGGATAGGAAGACTCCGTAGTGGCAGTTCTGGGCCAACAAGAGTGAGTAACACGAGAAGCGCTTGTTGTTACGATCTACTATAGATCACCATCATATGCTTACACGTTGCTCACTTCCGAGCTATATAAGCAGGCCATCTCCTGCGTCTGCACTTGCTTCTTCCTTCCTTCTCCATCTTCCTTCCCTACCTTACTTATAACTTATTTCGTTGAATGAACTCTTTCTCTTCTGATCGATCTAGCATCTCACACTTGCCCTCTCCCAGACTAGCCTCCCTGCCTCACCTTACAATCCCTTCGAAGGCCCGGCAGAGGCAACTTCAGTGGGCTACTACGTCGAACGGCTAGCAGATACTCAAGTAGAGTTCGTGACACCACGGGGCCTCTGCCATCCTCCCCGCCTCGCCTTCCAATCTGCTGCGAGGGCCCATCGGGGGCAACTTCAGTGGACAATTAAATCCAGCAGCCATAAGATACTCGGGTGCAGTTCGTGGCTCCACGGGGCCTTCGCCTCCCTCGCCCGGAGCTCGATACAGACGTCGTCTACCTAGACGACGTCGTGGCCGCATTCAAGACTATTCTCAAGGGTAAGAGCCGCGAGTAAGAGGAAAGAAGAAATGCTCGTGGACCTCTTATTCCAATCACCTACCGCGGAACCGAAAAGTGACGCAAGTATCTCCCTATAAGTCATACACCCACACGCGCGAAATATGTCTACCAACACCACATACCCCGTGTGCCCCGCGAACTGCACAGATCCGAATGCCTGGAAAGGCCAAATGGGCGCTTCCTGCGCTGGGTGGTTGGCCTCGCGCTAGTCATCGCATTAATCATTTTTCTTGTTCGGCATGTATAGTCTGATTTGCTCTCTCTTGCTATATGCATCTGTCACAGGCCTAGCCTGCTTAGTCATAGTTTAGCTATAACTAACTAGCACCCCCACCAAGGGGGTCATAATAGGATCATCTTTCTTCCCCCCATCAAGCTTACTGCCACAGCATCATTCTAATAGATATATGCATAAGTATAATACCAGACAAGAGTAGGCAAAGGACCCCCAGAGGGCTTGTAAGCTTGAAGATGGGATCGAAAGTGTTGGACATGGTGGTCACATGACCATCAGCCCGGTGCGGCAGGCACCAACCCCCATAACTAGATAGTTGGGCATTCTGCCCTTTAGGAATTGACAACTCTCTCCCTTTTCAATCGCATCACTACACTGTAGTCACATCAGGTTATGAGACCCCTGCTTTTCAAGCTAAAATCATTGCAGCAAAGAGGCATCTTCATTCGTTAATTTAAACGAAGTCTGACTCGCGCAGAGAGAGTCGCGACCAGACAATACAATTGGTAGGACGAACCGCTGTGGGACATATAACGCAATAAATCAAAAAATTCGCCGGCCCCATAAAAACGGATCGATCTAATAACACCACCACCTGATCGAGAAAAAGATCAATATTTCAACAATACAATAATCCCAACTCCATAAGAGGTCGCCTATAATAGTAGATCTAGGAAATGGTATAGGACTAGTACAAATAGTTAACCAACCTCTTATAGGGGTTGGCGCACCGAAAAATAAGGATTAGGACGAGGTAGAAGATACCTTATACTTAACTAGAGACTAGAGTAAAGGTCTCCTAGTCGTTAGCAGCTTCATCTTATATAAGATAGAACCACTCCTAAAGGAAAAAGAAGATTTTAATAATTAGCTCGGAATAGTAACTAAGATTCTCAAAAGTCATGGTTTATACCGGTTAATCGATAAAAATATTAAGAGACTAGACCGAGATACCACTAATGCCGAAACTTAGATAAAACTAAGTATATAAATTAGTACCTAGCTATAACTATATATCGACCTAGATATCGCTAAATATATTATATTAAGCGGAAAAAGAATAAAATAGGCCGATAACTTTATATATAAGTATAAGCTATATATATAAGGAGAAGGATATAGAGCCCTAAGTACTATAATCATTCGATTTATTAGAATAAAGAGAATAGATTTCTCAATAATAATAAAGTTTATTAATATACTAAAATAACGGTTTAAGACAGCTAATAATCTAAAAGCCGCTATACCACTATACTAAGCGATCGTTATTATAGTAAACTAACTATAAGAGATTATAGAACTTTAAAGCTTAATTAAAATCAAAAATAACGAACTTAAATCAATTAAAGACCCTATAGTAGAAATAATAATCTAAGATTTCTTCCTATACTACTTAGAAATATAGGATAAGGTTAAAGAGCTTAATATTAATAGAGGTATATTAGTATCGGCTATAAAAGTACTAAAGGGATTGTGAGACCCCTAGGTATGGAATGCCTAAGGGAATGCTGTATGTAATGGAGGATCGGGAAATAGAGATAGAAGATATACGCAGGGTATATTAGAACTAATAGCTGCTTCTCCAAAGAAGCAGCATGCGAGGATAATATATAGGTTTGTAGGTCACATGACCCAAGGAGGCTGTATAGGCAGTATACATTACTCCTGTCCAGTCCACAGTCCCCTACGTACCCAGGATAGGTGCTCTACGCCCTATGACAGGGCTCATACCTTAGGCATCAGCCTTCTTAGTACTAGGGTCCTGATAATATCCCCCTCCTTATGGTATACGGTCCCCGCAGGCTTAGAATAGGAGAAGAACAAAGGAGTAGCTTGGTCTATTAAAACCCATACGTCCAAAAAACCTCACAGTAAGGGCAAAAAGGTATATAGGGAAAGGTATCCAGCCTTAATGCTCTAAAATATATAAAAAATGACATAACAGAAGCATGAACAGAGGGTATAGTACGTATAATAAGGTCTATACACAGTATAGTTATATAACCGCGCTAAGAAATTAGGCAGCTATGGTCTCTAACGAATGCGGTATATTAGTTGGCCTATAAACTCAGGTATCTTATATATATAAGGTATAGCTAAGTAGTTATTTACTAGTAAGAGAATACAGTTAGGATAAAGGGAGATACTATACCTATATATAACCAGGGTGTACCCCCAGTATCTTCTTCTCTTCTTCAACCTCTTATCTTACTCAATCTATAAGTATACCTAGTTCGTTTTTTTATCAAAATTCTATTAATTTAATGGTACTTCTATTAGGATAAAACCATTCTAGTTAGGATACTACCATTAGTTAGTAAATATAGTAGATATATTTAAATTTAGTGGTATTATATTCTATATAATATACCGAGAAATTTTAACATTATATCTACCCCTTCCTTATAGGAAATGGCCTCGTTTTCTGGTTTATATACTAACTATATTTATAGTATAGTAATAGTATATCGTTATCCTATACCGCCTTCCTCTAAGGAGGATGAAACTCTATATCTATAGGTATAGCGCTATTATATATTAGGCCGCCAGCCTATAACTCTACCTCCTTATCCAGTAACCCCTAAGCCTATTAAGGAACTACTGCCTTACTAGTAGTACTTTTTCCAGCTGCAAAGCTACCTAAACCATAAGTATAAGACCCTTATAGGTTATACTAAATATACTTACTATACTTCGGTAAAGTATAGTTATATCCCTATAAGTTAGCTATATTATTATAGAGAGGAATCTATTACTAATAATAATACAGCTTCCTATTAAGGTTCAGCCTACTACCTATACTACTCTCAATATATCGCCTACGTCTACTTATATATCCTAAGTATATATTATTAAGCAGAGTATTAAGCGCTTAACCTATATAGCTAATAAGGCCAAAAAGGCCGCTACTATCGTAGAAGCTATAGAGGTTATAGAGGTTACAGTAGTTACTAAAGTTATTATAGCCCTAGAAGTTATAAAAAACGCAGGGGATATCTCTAAAGTCAAAGAATTCTTTAATACCCCTACTAGTTTAGCGGAGGAAAGCGTAGTTCCTAATACAGGTATACCTAGCGATACTTTATTTACCCCTATGAACTTAGCCCCTACCTCTTAGGATACCCTAATTATAGAGTCTATTTTACTATTCTATAGCGTTTTTAATACCGTTCTATTAGTATTCGAGTCTAGCTAGGTATACCAACCTTACCTACGCCTATATATAAATCCTATTAAGTATAGGGAATGTAGTACTAATTTTTAATCTATAATTAAAGCTTCTTA
The DNA here is from genome assembly GCF_028828465.1 of Penicillium psychrosexuale. Taxonomy (NCBI): domain Eukaryota; kingdom Fungi; phylum Ascomycota; class Eurotiomycetes; order Eurotiales; family Aspergillaceae; genus Penicillium; species Penicillium psychrosexuale. Next base: position 5,134,780 of record NW_026643187.1, read on the forward strand.
CATTTCGAATATATATTCTTAGTCCTTATCTTCTTTAGTATCTTTACAGCTATATTTAACCTAGCTTTATAATTATTAAGGGCCTTAGTCTCTTCGACTATAGACTGCGGTTCCTAGGTTACTTCAATATCGTCGTAGCTATACTACTTAACCAAGTAGGACTTATTCTTCTTACCTCAATAGGATAGGATATATTTAATCTTATACTCTACCTAATTATTAATCTTAATCGGTTTAGGAGTATTATTATTAGTCGGAGTATCACTATAATATAATTCTAATACTAATATATGGTATATTAGGTATAGTAATCTAAAATAGGGGGATAGATATAGCTTATATACTTATATACCGACTTTCTTAAGAATTAGAAATAGACCTAGTATTTTATAATCTAGTTTCTCGCTTAGCCTACCTGTTTCTATATTCTTACTCTTAAGATATACCTAATTACTAACCTTAAAGGATTTATCTATATAGTATTTATCTATATAGTACTTTATCGACTCTTTTACCTTAGTAAGTCGCTCTTTTATAAAGCCCCTTATTTCTTAGATTTCCTATACCCTCTATATAGTATCTATATAGTACTCCTTAAGGTACTCTTTAACGCTATCTTAGATAGATAGGTTATAGCCTATTAATACTTTATATAGTGACTTTCCAGTCATACTATAAGTTATTATATTATATATAAATACCGCGATAGGTAGCTAATATACCTAGTTATCTTACTTCTAATTAATATATAACTAAAGGAAATACTCTAATACCTAATTTTAGCGTTTAGTCTAGCTATTAGTTTAGGGGTAGAATATAGTAGATAACCAGTACTTAACTATAAGGAGAAAACAGAAGGTCGACTAGAACTAGCTAGTAAATAGGCTACCCCTATTACTTACTAGGTTCTCTAATATACTAAAGATCAGAATTATACATTTATATAATAAATCTATTAACTTAGGTATATCAATTTCTTTTATATAAGGAAGATAAAGGGTATACTTTATAAATATATCTACTAAGACAAGTACTACGTTATATACCTTACCGTTCTACTACAATAGAAGTATTCTAGTAATAAAATCTATACTAAGCTACTTACTAGGCCTCTTAGGTACTAGTAGTAGCTATAATAATCTATATAGCTTATACCTATAAACCGAATTGCATTAATAACTTATACAGTTATATATATACTCCCTTACATCCTTTATAATTCTATACTAATAGAACTTATACCAGATAGCTTTAAGGGTATATTTACTAGTATAATAGCCTCCCTAGGGGTTATTATAGTACATCTTTATGATTTTATATAAGATCGCAGTCTCTCTTAGGATATAAATACAGTTATTAAACCTAAGTAGCCTATCTAGTGTTAATCCCTAAGGTATATTACTCAGCTTTTATTTACTAATACTATCCTCCTCTATTTTTATATAGATATCCTATAACATTAGATCGCGATCCTATATTATATAGAGCAATTCTACTATAGAGTTCTTTAGTACTAATATATATACTATTTTACCTTAAAAAGCTCTTATAGCTATTAGGTATAGTACTAGGGGGTCTAGAATTCCTATATTACCAGTAGTATAATACTTATCTATAATACTTATATTATAGGTATTATATACTATATTACTATAGTCCTCTGCCATACTATATAGACAATTAGATTTAGGTACTAATATTATATTAGCTACCCTTATAGAGATATACAATTTTAGGTCTAGTATCGCCACAACCCTATATACTAGGGTAGATTATAACCTTCGCACTACTTCTTTATTATTACTAAGACTCTTTCGCAGCTTTTCCTAAAGAGTAGGTAAAAGTAAGTTCTCTAAGAACTCTCCCTCCTTAGGTATATAGTCTAGTCGGCGACTAGGTATATTAGTAGGATTTAAGGTTCCTAAGCGGTACTTAATAATAAAATCAAATGTAGTAAGCTTCTCCGCCTACCTTACCTAACGCCTAGTTAACTCCTTTATAGTTATAAAGTATTATAGGTTAGTATAATTAGATAGCACTAATATAGGGAATTTACTACCCTTAAGATAGTATCTCTAATACTTAAACGACTTAATAATTATAAGTAGTTCTAAATCATACATTTTATAGTATATTTCAGTACTAATCATCTTTCTAGACTAGAAAGCAATTAGGTACTAGTAACCCTTAGAATCTAGCTATATAGCAATTACTACTATAGCAAATCCTAAAGTATCTAGCTTAATTTATATAGGCTTCTCTAGGTCGAAGTAGAATAATATAGGTATACTTAAGAAGCGTTTCTTTATTTCTTTAAAAGCTACCCTTACTTTAGGTATAAAGATAAAGCCTTACTTTTAATAATTTATACCCTTCTTCTTTAGAGTACCCTTTATTAACTTAGATAGGGGTATAGCGATATATAAGTAATTCTTAATAAATCGCTGGTAAAAATTACTAAAGCTAATGAATTATTATATATTATATAAGTATTATAGTTCTAGCTATTCTAAGATAGTATAAATCCTCTCTAGCTCTATAGATATACCCTTAGGTATAATAAGGAAGCTAAGGAAAGCTACTAACTTTATATAGAAGGTATATTTCGATATTTTTATATATAACTTATATATATACAGTCTATCCAGTACCTTATATATATCGCATATATACTACTCCTTAGTTTATAAATAAATAAGGATATCGTCGAGGTATATAATATAGTAGATATTAAGTAGATTACTTAATACTCTATTAATATATAACTAGAATATTGTAGGTACGTTTACTAATCTAAATAGTATAACTATATACTCGAAATGACTGTATTAGGTCTAGAATATAGTTTTCTATTTATTACCCTTATAAATTTAGATATAGTAATATATATCTTTTAAATCAAGCTGTATAAAGATCTTTATATTAGATAGCCGATCTATAGTCTTACTAATTAGCGGTAGAGGGTACCGATTCTTAAGAGTTAATATATTAAGTCCCTAGTAATCTACGTATAGACGCAACCCTCTATCCTTCTTCGGTATAAATAAAATAGGTATACCTACTAGGCTCTATAATAGCCTAATCTAGCCCTTCTTAATATATTCTTTAATATAATCTCGAAGTACTATAAGTTCTATCTTAGAAAGGGGGTAAATTAGCTTATAGGGAATTTATTTACCTACTTCTATCTTAATAGTATAGTTATACTTATTACTCTCTAGTAACTTCCCTACCTCTTTTAGATCGAAGATATCGGCCTAGTCTAAATACTAGATAGGTAAAGCTTTCTCTATACCCTATACTATAGCGAAGAGCGGGATAGGCTTACCTTTTATAATTAGATAAGGATATACTATAAGCGTAAGGGCCCTATAGAGGATCTCTTATATAAAGGCTGCCGTAGTTATCTTTTCAATCTTCTTACTAGATAGGCAATAATACCATGCCTAGTTTTTCTAATTAATATTAGGATTAATAGATTTCAGCCAGTTGTAACCAATAATTATATTATAACCTATTATCTTAACTACTTTATAGAAGAGTATATAGTTATATACTATACCCCTACTATCTTATAGCTTACCATTTAGCTTATAGGAGCTATAGGAGTAGACTATATAACTGTCTATAGCTATAACGGGTTTCGGGAGGCCTACGTCTATATATAGAAGGTACTGTTTAACCTAGTTCTAACTAATAAAGGTTTTCTCAGCCCTACTATCTATTAGTATCTATATAGTTCGCTCCCTATCGTTAGTTTTAATACTAACTTTATAAGTAAAAGTAAGTTCTAACTCTTACTTAATACTATTAAGCCCTAATACTACCGATACTATAAGCACTAGGGTACTTAGTTTTTTAACTATAAATCTCCCTTAGTCTCTTTATAGGTATCTACGTAGTGACCTAGTTTTCTATACTTAAAGTAGCTGCTATAAGGGATACTATTAGGGTTTATTTTTTATTTATCACACTTATACTTCTTATCAGGTTTTTCGCCCTACTTATCCTTACCTTTATTTTTAGACTTATCCTTATATTTCTTTATATCTAATATAAACGAGATATAAGAGCTAAGACTAGTATCTAGGCTTAGATCTATTTTAGTAGTATTATTCTTACTACCGCTAGTACTTTTCTCTTTCTATATATAAAGTACTTTTTACTAGTCGGGGATTTAGCTTTCTACTATAAAAAGGTATCTAATATATACTTTATATATTTCTAGCTTAGTAGGCCATTTTAACGACTTAGTATAAATAATATCGATCACTTTAGCCTAGAGGTACTCCTTCTGGTACTATTAACTATATAGGTACTTTAGGTAACGATAGATAGCGTCGAGCTATATTATAAATATCTATATAGATTGATATTACTTTTACCGCAGAGTACTATACTCTAGTATACTATCTCGGTAGATATTTTAAGGATTATTCACGAGATATAGGTAGAAGTCCTAGAAGTCTTACTAGATAGTAGGCTCTTTGAATATCTTTATATAAGACTACTAATCATTATTCCTCTAGTCGTCTAATTATTCGACTATAGCCTCTACCTTATATAGGCCGAAATTATACTATTACTAGTACTTATCGAAGTACAACTAAAGTCGGTTAATAAAGGTATAGTATTCCTAGGTTATATTTCTATAGAATAGTTTAATATTCGTAGGCTCTCTTAGTATATAAATACAGTATTTTTTAATAACCTATAGTATAATATAGTCGTTCGCACTTATTAGAATAGGAGGCTTTACTTACTCTAGGATTTCCAATTCTATAAGGAGGTTTTAGTATTCCTCTCTTACCTTAGCTTCTTTAATATATTTCCTTAGTTAATCGAGTATTAATAGGGATAGGTTTATAGGGTACTACACTAGTATTAGATCTAGTAGTATAGTGGTTTCCTACATCGATTCCGAGATATCTATAGGAGGATAGTTTATAGTAGGAGGAAGGGTTTAATTGGTCGAAGCTTATTCGTTAGGCTGCAGTATTATAGGAAGTCCCTACGACTGTATATTATAAGGGTTCAATATAGTGCGAACGAGGGGTAGTCTCTATTAGGTAATCCGAGTATTTGAGAGCTATTAGAACTGTGAGACCCCTAGGTATAGAATGCCTAAGGGAATACTATATATAATAGAGGATTGGGAAATAGAGATAGAAGATATACGTAGGGTATATTAGAACTAATAGCTACTTCTCTAAAGAAGCAGCATGCGAGGATAATATATAGGTTTGTGGGTCATATGACCTAAGGAGGCTGTGTAGGCAGTACGTATTACTCCTGTCCAGTCCACAGTCCCCCATACACCCAGGATGGGTGCTCCACGCCCTATGACAGGGCTTATACCTTAGGCATCAGCCTTCTTAGTACTGGGGTCCTGACAGGGATAGTAGAATAACCGCTAAGTCTTAAGTAAAAAGACTAAGTTAACTAATACTCCGCTATATAGAAAATATATAAGAAAGTATATTAAAGAATAGAGAAACCATAAGATATAGTATACTATTAATAGGAACTGTTCCTACTATAGAGGATAGGGTTATAATATAAAAGATTATTTCTATCTAGTAGTAGATAAACGACTATAAAACTAGAAGCCGAAGCCTAGCCTATAGTACTAGAAGATATTAAGCTAATTTTATAAAAATAAGAGTTAATAGGTTAGTAGGAAGCCTACCGATTAGATATAATAGGTAAACTTTAATACCGTCGCTACGTTAGTAACTACTAATAAAGGAAACTATAATTTCGGAGGAATAGCGATAGTATAAGATAAAGAGGGCTTTAGCGGAATAGTAATAATAAATAAACTAATATAACCACTCTAGAATGGTATCGATTAGATACTTAATTTAGGATCTTCTTAGTATATCTATTTAAATAGAGAACTTTTTATTACATTTAAGATATATAAACTAGGAATAGCAATTAGTTAGGATTTAAGTATTAGATAGTAAGTAGTCGCAGAAGGTTATAGTAATATTATATTACTAATCTAGAAACTAAATAGAATAAGATATAAACTATATATCTACTATATATATAAACTAGGGAATAAGTTTAATCTCCTTAGTCTATTAAAAATATACTAAGATTAAGGGATAAGATAGAATCCTAATAATATAGTAATTAAAGATAGTAACTAATAAGTAATAGGATATATATTTATTATAAAGAATATTCCTATTATCGAACTAGTAGATAAGCCTTACCCTATCTATTATAAAGAAGGAGAAGGTCTAGTATATATCCTAATCTTAGCTAAACTTATATACTAGAGACTTAGATATATAGGAAGCTATAAGGGATAAGTTAATAAGGATAAGCTAAGATATAATATTAGTACTAAATATTTTGATTATAAATTATATAGAAAAGGGAAGTCTAAGAAAATCATTTCCTAAGACTAGTAAGTAAGAGTAATAAAGGTTAGGTAACTACTTTATATCGACCTATACCCTATTAAACCAAAAGGAATCGGTAAAGATAATAAAATTAATAAAGAATATATAATAATTATTATAGATAATATATCTAGATTTCGAGTTATACTCTATATATCTAAGAAAAGTAATATATTATTAACCCTTAAGATATAGACTAAATAGTTTAAATAATATACTGGTTATTACCTAATAGAATAGAGATATAATAATAGAAAGGAATTTTTTTATTTTACTACTTAGGTAAAAACTGTATTAATAACTATTAGTACCTTAATATTATATACCTATAAATAAAACGGAGTTTCTAAATATAGTGGCTACTATATTATATAGATAGTAAGGATAATATATATTAATATAGGAATTACTCTAATAGAACTATAGACTAAAGTAGTAACTATAGTAGTATATATTATTAATTAACTAGCTCGCTTAGGGGGTAAAGCCCTAATATTTACTTAGAGAAAAGTAATAAACCTATAAGGAGACTAAGAGGTAATAAACCTATCGTTTCTCTAAGTATAGTATTCTAAAGTATATATCTATAAACTAAAAGAAACTTAAATATAAGGAATAAAGATAGATCCTAGAGTATAGATTAGATACCTTATAGGATATAAAGGAGATAACAGATACTATTACTATATCTATAATCCTAAAATAAAGAAGGTTTCGATTTATAGAGATATCGTTTTTTAGGAAATAAGAATTCCTAGGATATATAATAGAACTAATAAAATTAAAATAGGAGAAGAGATTATCGATAGCTCTTTAGTAAAGAAAATATAGTTTATAATCGGAGAACTACTCTTTAAAAATATAAGAGTAGTAATAGAAATACTATTAAAAAATTTCTAAAACCTTTACCTTAGGATAATTATAGAGTATACTAGCTTAGGGAAAGAGTATTAATAAGACTCTAAGATAAACTCTATAAATATAGAGGATATTAAACTATTCTATAATATCGATAAGGAAGTTCTATAGGAAGAATCACTTAAAGATAGAGTATAAGTACTTATATAAAGAGTACTAGAGATACTAGCTTAACCTACTTAATAGATATTACCTCTATAATCTAGAATTATTTATAAAGAACTAGTGATATACCTAGCTTTCCTAGGAATATTTAAAGAACTAAACTTACTATCTCCTATACTAATACTATTAAGATAACTAGAAATAAGATAGGTTAATATAAACCCTATATACCTCAACCTACTATAACTATTATACTAATCTAAAAGATCTATAAAAGGTTACCTACCTAAATACTATAATAATATAAAATAGGGAAGGTATAGAGTATATAACTAGAGTAGAGAAGGAGGATTATAATATACTATAAATAGAGATAAGGAGATAGAACTAGTACCTAAGGATTATTAGATAAATTTACCTTTTAGGGTAAGTTTTACTTTATTATTTACTGAAAAAGGACTAGAGTAAGGAATAGTTACCCTACTTCTAATAGGATAATAACTTAAGTTATAGAATATTAAGATCCCTTAGATATATATAAAGGCTATAGCGTTAAAGTAGAAAGACTAATAGTATATTATAATAGAAATATAAATCGAAAAGCTAAAAGTAGCTAAGATATATAAAATTATTAAGTAACTACCTACTAGAGTAATAATCCTATTAGGAAAATAGGTCTTTAACCTTAAGATCGATAAAGAAAATATAGTCTAAGAGTTTAGAGTATACTAGGTAGTCTATAGAAATAGGTAGAGACTAAGGATCGATTTTAATAAAAATTATATACTAATTATATAAGGAGAGATAATAAGACTATTTCTTAGTATAGTAGTTATAAATAATATATTTCTTAAATAGGTCGATTATACTATAGTATATCTAAATGTAATTATCGATAATTATATTATTTTTATATAGTAGTTAATAGGATTTAAGAAAAATAACCTAAATTAAGAAAAGGAGGTCTACCTCCTCCTATAAGTAATATATAGACTCTAGTAGGTAGGCTATCTTTAGTATAGTATAATTGTAGAAGTACTAAAAAAGATAGGATTTAAACTACTAGTTAATAAACCCTATATTATAGTCTATAAGGAACTAAATATCTAGATCCTACTCTATATAGATAATACCCTAATTATATTATTAAACGAAGAAGGAATTAGATAGTTTAAAAATAAAATCCCTTTTAAGTACTATAATCTAGGAAAACTAGATCGATTTCTAGGGAGTAGCCTCTCCTAAGGAAAGCTTAGAATATTCCTAAATTAATAGGCTTATATAAAGGAGATCATTATAAAAGCCGGCTTATAGAGTATAGTATAAGTCTATCTCCTAATAAAAATAATATATAAGTCTCTAGATATCACAAACTTAAGAGAAGATAAAGATATAAGGAAGATAGAGAATAATCTTAAAGAAGATTAACCCTAGGTTATAAAGGAGGAAGCGAAAAGATTTATTAAAGATATTAGTAAGCTAAGATAGCTAACCAATAAATTAAGACCTAATATTACCCTTATAGTTAATAAACTATAGAGAAGAGCCTCTACCCTAAAAGAAGAAGATATCGATATACTTAAATAGCTAAATAGATATATTAAGGGGATAATAGACCTAGGCATTCTTCTTAGGAAAGACCTATCGACTAGCTTAATTAGATATATTAACGCATTATATCACAATTATAAGGATAGTAAGAGTACTGAGGCGTTTATCTTTTACTATACTAGGGGACCTATTAGCTAGTCCTCTAAGAAAGAAGAAATTATTACTAGAAGTAGTATAGTAGCAGAGTATATTGCCTTTAATACCACAATTCGCGAGTATATATAGCTCCTAAAGATTATAGACTAGATAGGAAAACGATAGAAACTACTAATTACTATCTACTTAGACAGCGATAATATAGTATCTATTATAAAAAAGGACAACTACTCGAAAGGAACGAAGTAGGTAGATACTAGATACCACTTTATTAAGTATATAGTTAGAGAAGGGATTATTAAACTCGAACTTATCGTAAGTATATAAAACATCGTAGATACCCTAATAAAGCCACTAGCATAGGAACTTTTTGAGCTAATAAGGAAGAAGATAATAGCTAAGATACCTAACAAAGAAACCTGATAAGGTAAAAGTTGGACGAAATAACTTAACATCGAAAAAAAAAAAAAATTAATAATAGTAATGGCAGTTTTTACTAGACGATACAGTTTCTACCCAAAAAAAAAAAAAAAAAAAAAAAACAACGAATAAAATAGACGAGTATATTCCTCGGGATTATACCTAGGGGGGTGTGTTGGACATAGTGGTCACATGACCATCAGCCCGGTGCGGCAGGCACCAACCCCCATAACTAGATAGTTGGGCATTCTGCCCTTTAGGAATTGACAACTCTCTCCCTCTTCAATCGCATCACTACACTGTAGTCACATCAGAAAGTATCCCATATGGCGCAGGAAAATACTGAATAATTCAGATACTACACAATAACAAGAATTCAAAAGCTGGTGGGGTCGTCTACACAAACTGTCAGATTCTCCAGATGTCAGTACAACTCAACTTCGAGATTTTATCGGAAAACCTCCCCTTGAGCCCGAAATCTCTACACTCACGGCATCAGATATGACACCAACTGATGTCAATGAATTCTTTGGTCTCACTGAAGCCGAGGGTTATGAAGCATGGCAATTTCCATATCCACTCATCACCCTTAGGCCAGATTTCGGTACTTAAACTATCATCTGTTAGTATTTATAATACTATTATTTGACAGTCGACCTTATTTTGACCTCATCTTCACTGTAGTGAGATTTGTTTCACTTAGATCTGAGAAATGCATGAAAGATCAATGAAATATTTCCGTTAGCTTTGGAGTGAATTAACTTTTTAGATCCATCATTGTGACATTCTATAAAAAAAGAAGAAACCTACTTCACGACTCAAGCTAGGGTCTGGTGTAAGAAATCCCCGCGGAAGATCTGAAGAAAAGCTGAAAATCTAACTGCACTTTGTAAAATGAAGCTTTTCATATACAAAATCAAATAAAGTGTAGTTCTTAAACCACCCCCGAAAAAAGAAATGCAAGATTTTGTATGTGATGAATAGTTATGTATTCCATCCCGAATGATATAGTCTAAAATCAGGCAAAATCAACGCATACTTACTTGAAACTTAAGTGAAGTTGGACCGCGCGTACCTGCTGCCTCTGGGTATATAAGTAGAGCAACCCCCCATCATACACTTACACTCACTCACATACCGGCACGAAAACGGCCAGGAGTAACCTACCCCGTGTGCCCTGCACACTGCACAGATCCTAATGCGTGGAAGGGCCAAGTGGCCGGTTTCTGCGGTGGGATGCTTTGCGTCGCACTGGTCTATCGATTGATCTATGTTCTTATTCGGTATGTGTAGTCTGATCTACTCTCTCTTGCTACATGCCTCGTTCTAATATATATACGCATAGGTACAATGCCAGACAAGAGCAGGCAAAGGACGCCCAGAGGGCCATGACAGAGGAGTATCTCGCTGGAAAGAAAGAATACCTCCGGTAAAAGAAGAAGCACCGAAGGAAGAAGGAGCAGTACCTCCTGGATAGGAGAGAGTACCGCCTTCAGAAGAAGGAGAGGGAGAAGCAAACTCCATGGTGGCAATTCTGGCAAGCCAAGAAGGGTGGGTAACGCGAGAAGCGCTTATGGGAAGTCTCACCCATACTGACCAGGAGTGTTTCTCTAGCCAGCAATGAGGCATCCCTCCCGCTAAACAATGGGGTGCCAGAGCAGACAGATGCCGCCCCGGCCGTGCCTCCCTCACCACGGCTCAGAATCCTCTGCGAGGGAACGGCGGAGGCCAGTGGAGTGGACGTCGAACGGCCAGCCAATACTGGCGTGGAGTTCATCAGTCCACGGGGCTCCGCCTCCCTCGCCCTGGGCCGGAGTACGAGAAAGACGTGGAGCTCCTTAATGAAGTGATGGCCCGTTTCAGGGCCCATATCACGGGCAATGCCAAGGAGCCCTGAGGGACAAACAGACCATTTCTAACCACCTACCCCGGAACCGGGATGGTGGATTCGCTGATCTTTCTTCTCGCGCGGGCCGATACCCCTGCCGCCCAAACAGTACACATAGATGTACTGTTAGTCTTTGTTTTTGTTTTTTGTTTTTTGTTGTTTGTTTGTTGTTTGTTTTTCTCTTTTATATTAGGGGTTTTCATGATATACCCTTATCCCCGGGGCCTTGTTGGTTTATAAGCTTGGTGTTTTTGGTTTTTTTTTTGGTCTTTCTCTTGTTTTATGCCTGTTTTGTTGTGACCCCAGCCAGCGAGGCACGGCAGAGTCTGAATTCATCCATCTTGCTCATCATTACATGATCGATTCCATCTCGTACAGACTTATAATTAAGCTGGGGTAGACCAGTTCCAGTCTAGTTTGTATCCTGGTTCAGGAACCGGTTCAAGTAATTCTTTATATCAAGACGCAGGCTTGCAGTAGGTGGCCTCTCAAACTTCCATCATCTACGTGCCCCGCTTGTCCAGGTTCTGATGCATTTGGGCGCGTTCACTGTTACCCCATGCAGTTTGTAGGACCCTTCTGTGGCATTCCTTTCCCCTTCTTTCTCTTCTCTCGCAGGCAGCTTGCCGTTCAGCTTGCCGTTCAGCTTGCTGTGTTGGCAGTTCCTTTGTTCGCCTGCAGAGATGCTTCTTCTAATTTCTGGAGGATGAGATCTTGCGGTTTTGCAGTATGAAGTTATTTAGAGAGCCTTGTGGCAGTAGCTAGATCTTCATCATCCATCCATTTCATATCATTATTCCTGGTTGATCACACCTCCTTTCGTAGTCTGATACTTGCATCAGGTTTTCCTGAAAAAATTGGGGTAGTTAGTCTATCTTCAAAGGCTGAAGCCAAGTGGAGAAGGCAGCCAGGAGCAGTACTCGAACTCGGATAAGAAGAGGCTCGTGGAGAGCGATCGCTCAAACTTGAATCAACAACCGGCAGTTTAGGCCCCCATAGTATTTCCAACTACCATCTTTAGTCGACTAACCCATTGACCGTCGACAACGACTAACCAACGAGGACAGCGGTCAGTGATTCTCCCGTGCCCCTGGCTCGCCTTAGATAACCGGGTTACGCACACCGTCTTGGTTCAGATGAACCAGACCTAGTAGGTGGTGAGGTGAACATGGCTTAGCTATGTAGACAATCGCAAACCCCAATTCGGGTCGAAGGTCTCGACTCGACTCAAAGCCTAACCCAGACTGGGTCTTGTGGAAGTCGAGGCTTGATATTCGAGATGTAGCTGGAGTCTGGAGATGGGTGAAGTAGTTGAGAAGTACTAGTGGTGGGCCCGCATTTGAATTTCCCTCTCGCGACTTTACGAGTTCACCAACCTATCAATGTCTCATAGTAATATTTCTTGAAGTAATACAAAGTCTAAGCGGTGGTTCTTACAACCTAATAAGTATGTCCTTATTGGTCACACCGAAGATGACACTTCTTTATGCATTAGCTACTCACAGTCTCTGAATACTTTTCCAACGTCAGACATTTATATTTTGCTATACTATCTTATTTACAGGTCTCAAATTATTCGCCTCTATTAATATCAATTTAATCAGGCCTCTCCAGTGCCGCGAAACGGCCGCTCTGTAATAAACCAGCTTATCATCAAATCTCGGCTCTGTTTAAATGCTACATTGCATGCCTTCTGGTACTATTCCAGAATACCAAGTCTCCGGTGGTTTCAATCGACGAATGCGGCAGTCAAACATACTCCATAGTTCCAAGGATCCATTGTGACACACTGGTAGCTCAGGGGAAGGTAGTTAGTCGCCCGTAGACGTTGCACAATCGGCGATTCGTGGTTGGTGAAGATAGCGGACTCCACCTTACCCCGCGAGGTATAAATCGGCAGTTTCTCTATCTCTCTTGGAAGCACACAACAATGATCGAGCCAAAGACCGAGAGCTCGCAGCTCGCTGATTGTAGTCATATTCCAATTATCGACCTCTCAACTTTGGATAGTCCAAATTTCGATGAGCGACAGAGGCTTGCTCAATCGATCTATGATGCCTGCACTCAGGTTGGCTTCTTTTACATCAAGGTGTGGCTCTTAAGGCACTCTCGAACCTGATCAGTTATTAATTGTGCCCGTTCAGAACCACACGATCCCAGAGGACAAGATTAATGGCATACACGGGTCCGCGAAGCGATTCTTCGATCTCCCCGAGGAGCAAAAGATGAAGTTTTATATTGGAAACTCCCCCGTACGCCTGAAAATCTGAAATTCAAAAATATATCCTAAGATTATACTAGAAATTCCGCGGCTACAGTCCCCTGGGTGCCGAGAAATCCACAGGGACAGACGATGATCCCATTGCCGAAGAAGATGCTGTCAGCGCTCTCTCTGAAGCCTTTGACATTGGATACGAAACTGCAATGGATCCTCAAAAATCGAAAGATGACCCTCTTGCCCGTGATCCCTATGGACTGTATGGAGAAAATCAATGGCCCGGCCAAGATATACTTCCAAACTTCACAGAGACCTATGTTGAATATTGTGCCATGATGCTCGGGCTCTGCCGAAAGTTGATGAGAATCTTTGCCCTCGCGTTGGGCTTGCCCGAAGAACACTTTGATGCGATGACTAAGAACCCAGGGGTCACGTCTAGGATGATGCATTACCCGCCTCAGCCAGTGAAGGAAGAGGTTCGTGAAGGACTCGGGGCTCATACGGTAGGCAATTGACCAAAAGGCAACAAAGATACCGAATTATTTACTTATCCGCTGTCAGGACTTTGAATGCTTCACCATTCTCTCCCAGGGTAGTGTCCCGGGCCTGCAAGTCTTGAGCCACAGTGGTGAATGGATACTGGCACCGCCATTGCCGGGAACGTTGGTCGTCAACATTGCAGATTGCTTGTCAATTTGGTAAGACTGGCTCGGTCATTTATGAGAATGCGTGCTGACTTGTTTAGGACGAATAAAAAGTTCAAGTCGACTATTCATCGGGTGACAAACTTGACCGGACAAGAACGTTATTCCATTCCCTTCTTCTTCGGAGTCGACTATGATACGACAGTGTCGGTTCTACCGAACCATATTTCGGATGATAGACCTGCATGCAAAGAGCCCTTCAAAGCAGGCGAGGTGAGTCATAGAATGGGTTTAGTACCAATGTGATAACTAACGAGGGAATAGTGGGTTCGCGAAAAGCTATCAAAGGCGTATGTTGGCTATGAAGGCTAGGATAATGAATTTTATTGAGACATAATTTCTACCTTGCTTGCCCTACTATACTTAAAGTAGACAATTATGCACATCGCTAAAACTTATTCAAATCTGAATATCAGAACCAAGACATGTATGCCTAACATATATATTGAAGAGGGACCCTGCAAGGGGACAGCAGAGGCACCGACAGTCCTATCTGCGAAACAGATGTCAGAGCACAGTCGTCACTGGGAATAGTAGCGTGCTAGAGAGGAGAACACCATGGGGTGACTACTAAAAAGAGAAGGTGGAAGGTGTCTGCGTTGATATCTCTGCAGGGATGCTTTAAACCATTGGATCACATGGCCGCTTAGTCATCCTGCACAGGAATCCCCCACCCCCCACTATCCCCACTGCAATATGTTGTTCAAAGGTTTGATAACTACGGAGTAACTTCTTCCCAGATAATTAATCCCAACCTTCAGTCTTCTCTAAATCCAACCCTACAAATCCAAGAACTAGCCCCGGAGAACAAGAGGAGTTTGTAAGCATAGTCGCGAAACCCCGCACATGACATGACGCAGTTGCCTGACCGAGCTATGTAAAAGCGCAATTGCTGACACCCAGTGGGTCCCCTTATATATAGAGATTAGGTAGTCTCCTCCCGCTTCCATCTTCTCTTCTCCTCTCCTTGTCCTCCATCTTTAGCTGAATGGATAAAAGCTACTTACTTCGCAATGTCATTACTATTCAGTTCCCCACCTTCTAAGGCGACGGCCTCCCTTACACCGTTCAAGGCCGCCATCCCTAAGGCCAAACTCGTCGAGCTCGAGACGTTGATAAAGATAGCGAAAGTAGCACCACCCACCTACGAGAATTCCCAAACAGACCACCGTTATGGCGTCAATAGGGATTGGCTAGTGAACATGCAGGATCAGTGGCTTCGGTCTTACGACTGGTAATGATACCACAGCCCACCATATGTGCATCCCAATGCATGTTGAGACTGAATTATTATACTAGGAGATCCTCCGAGGATCGAATCAACAGTTTCCCTCAGTACACGATGGAGGTTGAAGATCTTACAATTCATTTTGTAGGATTGTTTTCGGAAAAGAAGGATGCTGTTCCTATCATTTTGTTGCATGGATGGCCTGGTGGGTCTATCTTGGTCTTAATCTCACAACAGGAAAATGAGCAATTCATCGAGACTGACATATCATTAAAGGGAGCTTCCTCGAGTTTTTGCCTATACTGCAGAGGTTCCGAGAGGAGTACACGCCGGAAACCTTGCCCTATCATCTGATTGTACCTTCATTGCCCGGTTACGCATTTTCCTCTGGACCCCCATTGGATAGGGACTTTGGAACAGGTGACATCGCCCGTGTTTTGGACCAACTGATGAAAAACCTCGGCTTTGAGAGCGGATATGTGGCCCAGGGAGGTGATATTGGAAGTCAAATTGCCAGGCGTTTGGGCACGGAGCATGAAAGCTGCAAAGGTACAGAAAATCCATGGTATTCCTACTGGGGTGATTGAGCCTTCTCTGACAAGTTGCGGTATAGCTGTACACGGTAAGTCCTTTCTTCATCAAAGTTATCTAATGACTAGAATACGAATATCAGCTAGTCAACGCGGTTTTCATGAGGAAGCCGGATGGCATGACAGACGACCACCTGAACGCCTTTGAAATACAGGGCATCGAGAATATGAAGAAATTCATAAGTACGGGCGTAGGCTATGCGATTGAGCACGGCACTCGACCCAGCACCATCGGGCAAGTTTTGTCATCGAGCCCTCTTGCTCTACTAGCGTGGTGAGTCGTGCAAAGCGAAGCGTAGTCAGCAGGAATCGCAAACCTGACACCTGCAGGATTGGAGAAAAGTTCCTGGATTGGGTCGACGATCCGCTTGCCCTAGAAGATATTTTGGAATCTGTCACCTTGTACTGGCTGACGGAGACGTTCCCGCGGGCGATCTATACTTACCGACAGGTGAATTTCCCTATTATTTTCGACTTCCATGAGCAGATATCTGATGTGGGTAAATAGAGCTTTCCTGCGCCACCGGTTATGATCGCCAATGACCCTCGTTGGTATATCCACAAGCCATTTGGATTTTCTTCTTTCCCTGGGGAGCATGTTCGACTGCCGCGCTCGTGGATTGAAACCACTGGAGACTTGGTATTCTGGGAGCAGCACCAGAAGGTATACGATGTGGCATTTGAAGAGCCGAGATTTGATACTGACGCTGGTTTATTATAGGGTGGTCATTTCGCGGCACTAGAGAGGCCTGATGAATTGAAGGCGGACCTAGTCAAGTTTGTAGACCAGGTCTGGCCAGGTATTAAGAGAGCCGACTAAGTTGAGACTAAGGAGTAGGGTAGTAGAGTATTTGGTAATGAGTTAAAATTGTCTGAAGTGGAAAGCTAGCTGATGCAATATTAACAAATGAGAGTATATTTAGTCGCCCGTAAACGTCGATTCCAATAGAAACATTGATTCAACCTATATTCGCGCTTTGTTTATTGATATTTTTGCATTTCATCTTCTATCTCATATGTACTCCGAGGCAAATCAACCTTACTAAAGTACTCATATCAATAAACGATTCTTGGGACTAATTTGAACGCATATTTATCAACTAGCCAATGTTTAAACAGAAGCTTCGGGGGCTTCAGGTGAGGCTAAGGTATCCAACCAAAGCCAGGAAATGACGGCCTGGATGAGGCAGGTAATGGCTGCACCGGGTGAGTGAATTGAACGGTACATTATTAGAAAGTATGACTCACCTAGTGCCACAGTCATGTAAAAGAAGCCAACTCCTTCAAATAGCGAGCCAGTCAATAAAGGCCCGAGCATCATTCCGAGACTATATCCCACTTCAGTCATGGAAAAGACTCGCAGGTTGCTTCTGTTGGCCTCGAATAGCTGCGCATCTTTAGTTTCCATGTCCTTGACAACATCTATTGAAAGTCACAATTGTTAGTGGAGGGATGAACAACACAAAATGTGATCACTCACAAGCCAGTTGCACGGCTCCTACGCCGCGCACAAGAGGTAGGATACTACCCAAGGCAATCAAACCGGTGGTAAAAATAGACTTTCCAGCTGCATCTCCTCCGGCCCATGGGAAGTGGGAGTCCCCGGGCATCCCTAGAAGTAAGATGAGAGGGATCATCGCAAGCCAGCCGAAGACGGTAGGTCCCCGTATTCCGACTCGATCGCGAAGCCATCCGGATGGGCCGCTAAGAACGATATTCGGGACTTGGAGACAGAAGAACATCATACTAATGAGCAAACTCTTCCAACCGAATGCTTGTCGCAGGTGGACAGGGAGAGTGTTGTTAATGCCAGACATGAGGGAGGAGACAACGACGACGTTGGTCAATCCGGTCAAAACACGTGGATCGGAGAGCATAATTCTGTAGTACTCATGTTTGAGGTCATGCTTGTTCTCCACTTTACAGTCATCTGGATTGACGGTAGATGGTGCCTCAGAAAGCAGTGCAGTCGTCTCTTCTGGGTCCACCTCATTGCTGACCACTGACAAAATAGGCTTGCTCAAAGAATCAATTTTCTTTGAAGATTCGAGACCAGGCTCAATCATTACCAGGCGGGCAATGATATCCAGGACGAGTACGATCAAGGGAAGTGACCAGGCGGCCCAGTAGCCAAATAACTGGAGCAATGCGCCACTCACTGTTGGTCCGCCGACCATTCCTGCAGTTACAAATGACATGGCCATGCCCATCGACTGTCCAAGGTGTTGCTTGTCCACATTATTTGCCAATAGAGCAAATCCAACCACCCAAGTTCCGGCACCTGCCATAGATTGCAGGATGCGACCAAAGAAGAGGATCCAAACTGTTCACGAAATCAGTTTTGTAGAGTCATCATCAAGATTAAATATGCTCATACCGGATGGGGCAAGAGCAATCATAAGGGTCCCTATAAAACATCCTGCCAGGGCGATCAATAGTGGTTTCTTTTGGCTCGGAGTCTTCTCGGCAAAATGCGCGACAATCGGAGCAGAAACGAGACCAATGAACCCATGAGTGGTGAGCAATGCCGTAGTGAATGTCTGAGTCTGTGATGGATCCAGATGCAGTCGTTCTTCAAGCATATAACTCAAGATCGGAGTAAGAAACCCGTAGAGAAATGTCTCTAGTGGATTGTTAGCATGACTCAGAGTGAGAACAGTGAAGCAACCACACACCTGCGAATAAGGCAACCGTGATGGACGAAACCACCAAAAGGCGAGATGAACGCCACCTGTAGCCCCATGGCTTTGTATCCTTGTCCATTTTAATATATTGAGAGTTTGACAAGAGAAGAATGAAAAAGTGGGGGGCAGAGAAGAAATTAGTTAAGTAGTTTTCAGGCGCTATGATCACAAATAGAATCCCATTATATTAAGCTAGCTCATGGAGATAACACTATTGTCGATTTCGTTTACGAGCCCTGCATGTTTAGTTCGTCTTTCTAGTGCCGGCAATGGCTTTCTATTGGTAATGAGTCAGTTCAGATCGTGCTCGCGTCTGAGCCGAACACCCTGATCGATGCCTCAATGCACCTCTAATGCACCTCCAATGCAGCTACAAGGAAGGCAACACGGAAATCACAACGAGTGTGTCACACTTAGAGTTCACGCCCTTTTTGCAGATCCGTCTTATGTACTATGTACTATGTACAAGCATACACATCCTGCAATGGTATCCCGAACAGAACTTCAAGAGCTCACGGAACATTTACATTTCAATCGCGATTGATCCACTTACCCCATAAGTGTCGAGCTATTACGCAAATCTGCCAATGTATCTAGGCGCACATAGCCCGTCGGCAACCGTCGGACCTGCCGCGGTCTTATGTACCAAGTATGACTAGGCAGATCACAGTAGTATCGGCACCGTAGCTTGCGTGTTCGGTCCTCTGATCTGAAACTGGTAAACGGCTGAATTCTCGCGGGGTAGAAAAACGGGGTCTACATGCAATGCACTGAAACAATAATAGTTCGAGGGATAAGCCGCGGCGTGAGGCATGCATGAGACAGATCTTACTGCAAGTCCAACTTATGAGGGTGTATATCAACTCATATTCTGATAGTATTGTATTGTTCTATCTAATATATAATCTCTCGTTGGTATTTACTTGGTAACTCCAAATGCAACCAATCCGGCATACCATCCCAGTAGGAACTATATATAGCGACTATAATGTAGTATCGGTTCTAGGCAATCGCTACAAACAGTGAGTCTTATTGGTGGGATACTCCGAAATGGCTAAGACCACTCCATAACTGCACATATAAAACGCCAAGTATACTTAGTACATATCCAGACTATCCTCCGTAGACGCGATATCCTCGACTTCAAGGTGGATATCTCACCGCCCCACTATGTGATTTTTGACTCCAAATCCTATCAACGCAACAGATTGAGAGCAACTAGATTGTCAAAGGATCTCATTTCGTTCACCGTGTGCATCGTCGGAGTGGAAATAGTGTGTCACGCGACTTGGACTTTTGATATACATACCCTGCCGCGGTGACATTTTCGGACATATTCAAGACGCCACATTCCGCCCCCTCCGGAGTCGACAGCTAAACTCCGAGACTTGCAAGGGCTAAAATCATTCTAAATTCGGACTAGAGCAAAATGGGAAGCATTCAACATCCCCAGTCGGCGACTACAGTCTTTCTAGACCAGCCACCCAGTTGCCTGGAGTTCTGTCCCGAGGCCCCAGACTATTTCATCGTGGGCACCTACCTTCTATCAGAGAACAAAACTGAAGATGGAGGAATCGAGCAGTCCAAAACTGGGAGTCTACAACTATGGAAATTAGACCCTGTTAGCAAGACATTGTAAGCTAACCACAATCAATCATATTACCTAGTATAACGCCCTCATAACAAACCCACTAACAGCACTTAGATCCCAAATCCAAAGAATTGCCGTCCCATACGCAGTCTTTGACCTGCATTTCCACCCAAGACACAAGAACCTATTCGCAATTGCAAGCAGCGTGGGATCAGTGGCTCTATTCCAAGTATCCAACCCCACCACCGGAGACACATCCGCAACTCCAACTCCAAGCATCACCGAGATATGGACGAAGCAAGTACACGAAGACCCCTCAATCCCAGCCCTATTCCTCGCCTGGGCACCGCAAAACTGGTTCCCGCAGCTCGCAGCCGATGGCTTCGCCGTCACATTCTCAGACAGCCGGACAGCCGTCTTCGGAACAGAGGCCGACATCCGCCAAGAACATAGTGTCGCAGAATGGGGCAAATACGAAGCCAAGCAGATGATCGAAGTCTGGTTTGTCGCATTGTCAACAAGCACCGGGACCCCAGATGCGAAGTCCCAGATCCCGTTCATGTTCACGGGGAATGACTTCGGCTCGCTACACACGCGCCGATTCGATAATACCACCGAGTTGGATGATCCGGACGAGCATATCTCGCCCATGATGCTCGAGCATGATGATCGCGCCCGCCACCACACTGCTGGTGTCACTGCTATCTTGCCTCTTGATGTTCCCTTGGTCGATGATGCGCCGGTTCTTCTGACGGGGTGCTATGATGAGAGTCTTCGTGTGTACCATGCTACGCGGCGGGGAGAGGTTCTCGCTGAGGAGGGGCTTGAGGGTGGGGTTTGGCGACTGCGGTTGTTGGATACGACGAGGATTCCGGCCGAGGATGTTGCGTCGAAGGTATCCGAGTACCGCTTTCTGGTGCTAGCGAGCTGTATGCATGCCGGGACGAGGCTTGTACGGGTTACGTGCAAGTACGAAGATGGGGCTCCGAATTGGGGGATTGAGGTTCTGGCAAAGTTTACTGAACATGAGAGTATGAATTATGCTAGTGGCGTGTGGGAGGGTGGACAAGATACTACTGAGATATTGTGTGTCTCGAGCAGTTTCTATGATCGCAGGCTCTGTGTCTGGACTGTTGATCTATAGTCAAATAAAAAGCCATGCCAAATTGGGAAGGCCATCTAGACGCTGAGACCGTACCGTATACAGGTCCCGGTTTGTCGACTACTAAAATGCTACTGGAGATTCGTAAGCCGAAATTATTCTAACATGATTGTAGTCATGAACACGCTAGAGAAAACACGATGCATAAGCGACAGGTATACAAGTACAGCCGCGCCCGAAGACAATAAAAGAGTCATTCATATCCGAAGAAAGTATATCGTTCCCATTGAGCGTGTAATTAGACAATAGTCTCCAGCTCGCGAGCATAACCCAAAGCATTCTCAATAACGGTACCGCTAGCCACCAGAATATCCCGCTCAGACCTAGCAGTCGCCTCGGGCTCAACAGGGAAGTATATCCGACCGTCGCGGAGGATCCAGCCGCGCTGCTTGGCAAATTCGATCACTGCACCCTCAGACTCGAGGAAGAGGAGGTTCTTGGCGTTGGAAATGGGGAGGGAGGGGTATGCCTTCTCTGAGCAACCTGCGATTTCATTGCGGATAGTACCGATGAGAACCTATAAAGCTCATGATCAGTATGCTTGCCGACAGAGACATTGAGCTCGAGCTGAGCACGCATGCAACTTACATTCGAAAACAGACCAAAGTCTTCCGACGGAACACGTTCGGACTTCGTCTCCCTCCACACCTTGTCATAGCTTCCCTCCATCAAGTTGCGCTCCAGCTCAACGGGATACTTGATGCACGCATCATCCTCAACACTGCCACCCTTCAAGCACGCCTCTTCTACCAATCCCTCTAGCACTGTGTGGAAGTTGGCACTGTCGCCCATGCTCAAAAGAAGAAGCAGATACAGCCCCGTAATCTTGCTGCGTTGGCTAGTGCTGAAGTCGAGTTCCGAAGAGCCCTGCCCGGGCAGACCGGCATGTCTCTCAAGATCGTAGAATGGCTGCAGTTGCTGGTAGTACCGTGTGAATAGCTGCGCGTCAGTCTGGCGGATGGAGGCGAGTGCTCCGAGTTCGAGGACTTGGCGGGCAAGGACGACAAGCTGGGGAGGTGTGGAGGAAGTCGGAATCAAAGCATTTTGCATAAGGAGAGCTCGCTTGGAACGGCTGAGGAGGTCGTTGGCGACGTCGAACTGTTTGCGCTCGATAGCACCGTGGAGCTCTGACACAAGGGACTGTAGATCGGACATGATGGAGGTTGTGTGGGTTCAGGGCAATACCGAAAGGGAATAAGGCAGCCTAGCCGGTGTATGGCAAAGGCAGTAATTAAAGCAGCGGAAACGATAGAGAATTTGGATTTTGATTGATGATTGTTGGCGACATTCCGATGCTCATGACGGAGCTGTGGTAGGCGGTCAGCGTGCAGTCACGTGCGGGCATTTTGATAGTCGCCGATGTTGACTTCTACTACTACCACCACAAGCCAGGCTATATAATATTTGTTATTGGATTGAACCAAAAGATGGCCCAGTATTTTGGCAGCTATATATACTATTCAAATTGATGTCTACGCATGGTCATCCGACAATGCGTGTCCCGGGTGGCATACGGATGTTTTAGCCTAGCTAGAACAGGTATGGCGCAATTCAAGCTTAGGTATCCAGGAAAACAGCAAAAGGTAATAGGTAATAGGTATATGCATATCAACTCGATAGAAGTCTAAGAAGGTAATTCGTCACTCATCGCAGGCCCAGTGAGCCCGGCAAACCGAGTGATACAACGAACGTCATAGAATGCAGTGACAAAACTTCTGATATATATATCAATAGCCCATCGAGAGAGACCGCCTGTATATGTACTACTTATGTACTAATACCTAAAGCATACATCAAATTTATACTCGGTACAAGGTGATATGCTCCTGTTTGACTCCCTGGGAATTAGAGACCGGAAACTATCAGGATCCAGCTATAAGGAGACTCTATCAATCTAACTTCGTGAACAGTCTCATACTTGTCCGACCGAACAAAACCTTACGTTGTAATGGTTTCAGGCTAGTGCTCCCACTGTATCACCCCCAAATGGAGTATGATCAGCCCTCAGGGCTCGGAGCTTCTCACTCTTTGTCAATCTAGTAATAGAAAATAATCAAAACAAACCATCCCATGTGGCATCCTCGATTTTAGGAACTTGCTATCTCTAGTCTTTCTCCAAACATCCTTGAAGGGTAACATATATATTTGGTACAGTACGAAAAGACGAAGTATAAAGTCAAGTTGATGCCTTGTAGCCTGAAATCCACCCGGATCATCTGATTTCCGACCTCCGTGCGATGCGGGATGATCGACGTCACAGTGAAGCGCAGTGAGTATCGCGTCAATCTGACTTCAAAATAAGAAAAATTATATTGGATACTGTGGGATTGACTTTAATACAGCTCGACTTCTCGGATATCCGAACTTATTCTAGATTTTGCGCCCAAGGTGATTTAAATAAATATTTGGATGTGGGGAAATACAGAGTGCCAATCATCTATCGCAAACAAGCTCGCCAGAATTCATTTAGCTTCAATATCGTGCGGGGTGGTATGATCAACTCAGATCAAATCGACGTCATTGTTACATTCCCACGTATCTCACAGAGCCTCGACCTTCCCCAGTCTTTCATCTCCGCTTTCAATCCTGAACCAACATTTTGCATACGCCATGGCTGAAGCAGAAACACAACCACGTCGACTGTCGGCAGATAACCAATCAGTTTCGAAAGCCGATGTTTCTATGAAGGAACGCTTCTTCCGCTACTTCCAGCATGAGATCACCGGTATGTTCCCGTTGGTATTCAGGCGCTACATCATTATCAAGCCACACATCTTTAAAAGCCCCTTGCTAATGACATTCTTCTAGATTTGCAGCAGGAGATGGATCGGCTTGCAGATACGTCTCTCGTGGGTGGTGAACGTGCCGATGCAACAGACCACTGCCTTGCCGGGATCGTACGGTTATCCAATGAGGTCAAGGATGCAGCGAGCTATATCCCCACTTATGATCAGAGGGTGTACGCAGAGGTAAACACGACTCACAATATACCCGATAGAGCAGAGCTGACATATTTACAGGCAATCAAGGCTTTGCAGGATCGATTGAGCGAAATACGTGCAACATTCGAGCCCCGGTCAAAGTTTAGCTTCAAGAACAAGAAAAATACCTCTGCTGTATCTTTGTCTGATGCTGCCGTGCTGGCAGGTGAAGGACGGCTCAGCATCCCTGGGTACCACTCTCCGGGTGCCTCGTCTGTTGACTCGTCCGCGAACCACACACCCAACTATCCTTCCACCCCACTGAACGAGCCAGACAAGCAGCAACAAGAGCGACCGGAGCTTGCGCCCACTTCATTCCCAGGTGGCCCGGTCGGGGACTTTACCACAAATTCCCACTCGGAGAATCCTCCCACTAGTGCCTTTGCGGCCACCGGCATATCCTCTGTGTCGGTCGATGACCATTATGGACTTCATATTATGCTTCCGGCCTCTGGGTCGTCACCCACAGTCCCGGTATCAATCACCTCCTTGAATCGCTGCATCGTGGATATGTCTATTCCCACTGCCAACGGAAAGCCATATGCCAGTCTGACTGCCAAAGGGATCAAAGAAAGCTTATTGATCTGTGGTCAAGTCAATGGCCCCGCACACATCACCGGTGTTAAGAATAGCGTGATCGTGGTCTCATGTCGCCAGTTCCGCATGCACGACTGCAGCGACGTTGATGTCTATCTCAGCTGTTCTAGCAACCCCATTATCGAGGACTGTTCCAATATTCGGTTTGGTCGGATCCCGAAGGCCTATGTCAGTTTTCTCCTCGTGGCTATATATTCTCTTGGGTATTTTACTTACATTCTTCTATCTAGGCCTTGAGGCATGACCGTCCCGATCACGAAGACCGTTGGAGCCAGGTCGAAGATTTCAAATGGATTAAGCAGGAGCCTAGTCCAAACTGGAGGCTACTCGACCCCAACGATGCCGTTCCCGAAGAGGTCTGGGCAGAGATTGTTCCCGGCGGGCCGGGATGGTCTCTCGAGGACATCTTGCATGCCATTAATGTAGTCCCAAACTAGTTTTATCCGCTTGATCGTTCCATGTCTTACTTCCTACTTGAATGGACATGTTCCTATAGGACGCATCCTCGATATCAATTGTCATCATGCGCTCACGAGATTGATTACGCCATTTCTACTTCGAATAATTTTAAGTTCTACTCTTTTATTTTTTATGCCACCATTATCAATTACGATTTTTGCAATTATTTGAATTTGGGGAAAGATTCAAGGTTATTGCGTTACTTCAGCCATGTACTTGTAGACTCAGCTATATATCTGTAACTACAGACAGAAATATACGAGATTGACGAAGGAGCATATACTGACTTGAGTGTAATGTACAATCTCTCATTTAGTGGGAGAGGAATATATATTTTCGGCGCCTATGCAGCCTAATAGTCCGACAGTATGAAACGTTTTTCAAGCTAACATTAAGCTGGCCTTTTGGATGTCGTTTATAGCCCGGAGGATGAAGATAATTGGCAAATTACAGAATAAGACATAAAATGCCTTTCCAGGTTTAAATGTGATCAATAACATTACTTTTGAGAGATAGACTAGGTCACTGTTTGTGATCTGCAAAAGTTCAAGGATTACGCGTTCCAAGTTGTGGGCACTTTGGGGTAATTCTTCGCGTGGTAGCCCAGGTCTTCATAGACGGTTGCATCTCCTAGGATTCAGGTCAATCTCAGGATCAACAGAAAATTAACGTAGCAACATACCTTGGAGGGAATCAACCCGGTGCTCGTCTTCGTCTGCCATTTTCTCCAATTCCTGACCAGGCTCTTCCTCCTTAGGCTGTTTATCACCCATAGAAGACGCAGCCTTGCCAAGGTCATTCTGCGCCGAGCCGATCATGAGGAATTGAGAATAAGGATAGTCCAGGAACTCTGGCTGCAGAGGCACCCATCGGAGATCTCCGAATTTCTCAAGTACCCTAACGAGAACAATGTTAATATGAGAATATTAGAATCACTCCATGGAAGACAGCTTACGATGGAGGGAATTCTGGATTCTTTGGTAATTGACCAACTGGTGGACCAGGGAACTTGGGACTCTTCGACTGAACGATCCAACTTCCCCGTTCTTGCAGGCCGAAGTCCTCCTGGACATCACCCAACTCGGCCGGGATGGTCAGGATATAGGCGAGATGGGATGCCCGCGGTGCGGAGGTGATCGCGTAGACACCTTCCGCGTAGGGTCTGGCTGCCTCGGTATGACGTTCACCTCGAGTGGAAGTCTGGTATGTTTTACCAGCAATGAAATTATCATGGAGAGCTTGCATGGATTGTCCAGCCTTCTCCACAAATCCCATTTCTCGTTCTCTGGAAGAGGTCGGAAACTTTTTTTTCGGGAGTATCATCAACCGACACGAGGCGTCTTTTTCGACGGAGCCTTGGCCGTGGTCGAATTCCGCTCCAAGGGCGGTTGGACGGAGGACAAAGAAGCTCCGGGCGACATCGCCGAAACTTTCAGGCTCGTCTACATCGACGCGTGGGCGGAAGAAGAAGTAGATGAAGCCTTTTTCGAGGATGTTGGAGGGTATTAAGTTTTCCCTCTCCTCGGACTTATGAAGACCTCCCTCAATTCCTTGCGGTTTCTCCGGATGGCTTTCGACTGGTTTCACCGTCGATGCTTGTCCTTCGGGTGGTTCTTCTGTCTTGACAGGTGCTTCCTCTGTCTTCTGCACTGGACGATCTACCGATGTACCCGGTACTTCC
Source organism: Penicillium psychrosexuale (assembly GCF_028828465.1). Classification (NCBI taxonomy): domain Eukaryota; kingdom Fungi; phylum Ascomycota; class Eurotiomycetes; order Eurotiales; family Aspergillaceae; genus Penicillium; species Penicillium psychrosexuale. The sequence continues at coordinate 5,162,129 of NW_026643187.1, forward strand.
TCCTTTTTCAATTCGTCTGGCTTTATATCCTCCGTTTTCTCCTTTTTCGGCTGTGGAGCTTCATCGCCGGAAGCTCTCCGCTTTGTTCCCTTGGAAGTCTTGCCGGTCGGCTCGGCGGAAGTTGAAATGGCTTCCTTGGCCTTCTGAGCAGCGTGGCGTGAAGATGTTCGTGTAGCCATGATGAATGGTGGATTTTGTGGACGATGGTAAAGATCAAATCTGATGAAGCAATGGGATTTAGCCCTAGGGCTGTAATGAGATACACATGACGTCATGTCGTACGTTACAAATCCGCATCCGTGACTTTGCTAGGAATGACCGCTCAGAATGCCATTATAATAGAATTTTCAGTCGATATCCATCTCATCGGCTATGGGCCAGTTGTTCATGGGGTCGTTGCCATTCAAGTCGATCGATGCTGTCTCCGAACCGGAGCTCTCATTCTCGTTGGCTTCCCGGAAAGCGCCAAATGAGTCTATGTCTTGAGCATGCCACTTTGGAATTTCGCTAAACCTTTGCCTTTTGGGACGATGCTCATGAACCTCGGGCTGGGTCTCGGCCGACGCATGTCCTTGTGCGAAAAACGGGTAGCACTGTTGTGTAGCGAGAGTGTTGTGGGCTGGCTTTCTCTTCTGTCCTCTCTTTCGCGCCGAAGGAATTGTATTGCTATTCGATCCATCGGGTTCGTAGCCCATGTCATTCAGGTAGTCTGTCAAGTCGCGCTGCCATCGTTCGAACCGATCCGGGAGGCATAGTCGATCTACCCTGGGTAGGCTGGTTTCTAACTCATCATCAGGCTCTTCAATATCGTAGGGCTTGATGACTCGAATTTCGTCACTGTCCTCGAGTGGATCCATGTCATGCGCAGGCGTTGAGGGTCCTGAGTCGTCCATACTCTGCTCCCTTTCCTTGGGCTGATGGTCTGCTGCAGCATCAGAAGTAAGGTCGGCGAAGTATTCAATGGGCTCCTTTAACTTGTCAGGACTCGTATCATTCATTGGAAGGTCTTCCATTATCTGATATCAAGTCTTGAACCCAAACGGCGTTGACATGTCAATCCGAGGTAGACGGTCAAGTTGCAAAAACCATAACTGAGCTCTCAAGGAAGGAATGATGGAGTATGTGACTGGAGAAATGTATGCTATTAAAAGATAAAGTACAATGAAGAGATCAGGAAAATCGCACCAGAATGGAACGCGCAAGAAAGCCATGGTCGCTATAACATCATGGCCTTCCAGATGCTTCTAACGTGGGGGTGATAGAGAACCGCATATATGTCCACTCGACGTTGAACTTTGGATGCCGGTTCGAAAAAAGAGAAACCATAATAGGAATTCAATATAATATGAGAATATATCACGATTCCACTTCGACCCTGATCTAAAAATAATCAAGTCTCTTTGGACAGCGTACAGCATAAAGATCGAGACCAGCTCCCCTGACCGCTCACCGCCCGGCAGCATGATTGGCCGATGTCATTCGCTTCCACAATAGAGTCCACGTTTAGTTAACTGCTACACCAACACCAGCTTCAAGTGTTTACCTTTCGCTCTTTTCTTTCTTTCAGGTGGATGCGGTGGTCGCCTCTGCCTTATATTGCTCTCTAGTGTGCGGAGCTTGCTACTTTACAGTGCGGCTCCGGCCAAATCTTCAAGATGCAGTCCTCCCCAAACATGCTCACCAAGGTACACCCCCTCGGGCATCTTAATGCGCCATCGAACAATGGGACTCAATTGAAGTTGCTAATCATTCTCTCACTTGTTTAGTTCGAGTCCAAATCCTCCAGAGCTAAAGGAATCGCGTTCCATCCCAAACGGTCAGTCAATCCCGCGGAGGGACACCTAACACCTCAAAGTGCTCAATCTGACCACAAAACAGACCATGGATTCTCGTCTCCCTTCACTCATCCACGATCCAACTGTGGGACTACCGCATGGGAACTCTTATCGACCGATTCGAAGAACACGATGGCCCGGTTCGCGGCGTTGACTTCCACCCAACCCAGCCCCTGTTTGTATCGGGAGGTGACGACTACAAGATCAAGGTCTGGAACTACCAGACTCGGAGGTGCTTGTTCACATTGAATGGCCACTTGGATTATGTGCGAACAGTTTTCTTCCACCCCGAGCTGCCCTGGATTCTGTCTGCGTCCGACGACCAGACCATCCGAATCTGGAACTGGCAAAATCGGTCACTCAGTAAGATGCATTGGAGCTACCTGCAATAACATCGACTAACACGTCTACTCTTTTTAGTCTGTACGATGACCGGTCACAACCATTATGTTATGTGCGCTCAGTTCCACCCCACCGAGGATCTCATTGCCTCGGCCTCGTTGGATCAGTCAGTTCGCATTTGGGATATCTCCGGCCTGCGGAAGAAGCACTCGGCCCCAACCTCGGTTTCGTTCGAAGATCAAATGGCAAGAGCCAACCCAAACCAAGCCGATATGTTCGGAAACACCGATGCAATCGTTAAGTTTGTGCTGGAAGGTCATGACCGTGGTGTTAACTGGGTCTCGTTTCACCCCACACTACCCTTGCTCGTGTCAGCCGGTGACGACCGGTTGGTTAAGCTCTGGCGCATGAGTGATACTAAGGCATGGGAAGTCGATACTTGCCGCGGCCATTTCCAGAATGCCTCCGCTGCTCTGTTCCACCCGCACCAAGACCTCATCCTTTCCGTCGGCGAAGATAAGACGATTCGCGCATGGGATCTCAACAAGCGTACATCCGTTCAGTCCTTTAAGCGCGACCTTGATCGATTCTGGGTTATTGCTGCCCACCCCGAGATGAACCTGTTTGCCGCGGGTCATGACACTGGTGTTATGGTCTTCAAGCTCGAGCGAGAGCGCCCTGCGTCTGCTATCTACCAGAACCAGCTGTTTTACATCACAAAGGATAAGCACGTCAAGTCATATGACTTCAGCAAGAACGTCGAGTCGCCGCCGTTGCTTTCGCTGCGCAAGCTGGGTTCCCCATGGGTCCCCCCACGTACCCTCTCTTACAACCCCGCTGAGCGTGCTATTTTGGTTACCACGCCCGCCGATAATGGAACTTATGAACTGATTCATCTCCCCAGAGATGGTACTGGGGCTGTTGAGCCTACAGATGTTAAACGTGGACAGGCTACTTCGGCAGTCTTCGTCGCCCGCAACCGCTTTGCCGTCTTCAGCCCCTCGACCCAACAGGTCGATATCAAGGATCTTAGCAACTCCACAACGAAGACAATCAAGCCCCCCAGCGGGCACGACCGATATCTACTTTGGTGGTACCGGATGCCTGCTCTTCATCACCCCTACACATGTTACTCTTTTCGACATTCAACAAAAGAAGCAGCTTGCAGAGCTTGCTGTCAGCGGGGTGAAGTACGTGGTGTGGTCTAACGATGGATTGTACTGCGCTTTGCTCAGTAAACACAACGTCACTATCGTGACCAAGACACTCGAGCAGGTTAGCACCTTGCACGAGACTATTCGCATCAAGAGTGCTACCTGGGATGACGCCGGTGTCCTGCTCTACTCCACCCTTAACCATGTGAAGTACTCCCTTCTCAACGGTGACAACGGTATTATCCGCACTCTCGACCAGACCGTGTACCTCGTTCGCGTCAAGGGACGCAATGTCTATGCTCTTGACCGCAACGCCCAGCCACGCATCTTGGAGATTGACCCGACTGAGTATCGTTTCAAGCTCGCCCTCGTGAAGCGAAATTACGACGAAATGCTTCAGATTATCAAGACCTCGAGTTTGGTTGGCCAGAGCATCATCTCTTACCTGCAGAAGAAAGGTTACCCGGAGATTGCTCTGCAATTCGTTCAAGACCCTCAGACCCGCTTTGACCTTGCCCTTGAATGTGGTAATCTCGAGGTCGCCAATGAGATGGCACGGGAGCTCGACCGTCCCAACTTCTGGACCAGGCTTGGAGCTGAGGCATTGGCTCATGGTAACCATCAGATCGTCGAAATGACTTACCAAAAGCAGCGTAGCTTCGACAAGCTCTCTTTCCTGTACCTCTCTACCGGTGACCAAGAGAAGCTTTCTCGTATGGCTAAGATCGCCGAACACCGTGGCGACTTCACCTCTCGTTTCCAAAACGCCATCTACCGTGGCGACGTTGAGGACCGCATCCAGATGTTCAAGGAAGTGGACTTGTGTATGTACAACCCTAGTGCCGATTTTTTTTTTTCATACTAATTCTCGCAGACCCTCTCGCCTATCTTACTGCCAAGTCAAATGGTCTGATTGAAGAGGCCGAGTCCATTTTGGAGGCGGTTGGTCTCACCGAAGATCAGATTGTCCTACCCACACTCGACCAACCTCTGAAGGTTCTCCACCCTATTGTACCCACTTTCAATTCCAACTGGCCCGTTAAGGCTGCCGGTCACTCCTCCTTCGAGAAGGCTCTTCTCGGAGAAGTTGGTGTCGTCGACGAGGAGGCTGGCGCTGTTGGATTCGAGATTGAGGAAGAGGAGCAAGAAGCTGCTGTTGCCCGGGAAACCCTCGATGATGACGAAGAGGCAGTTTCCGGATGGGATATGGGTGATGATGTTATTGTTGAGGAAGAAATCGACTTTGTCAATGTGGAAAGCGCCGAAGCTGGCGCGGGCAGTTCTGAGGCTGATTTGTGGGCTCGTAACTCCCCGCTGGCTGCTGATCACGTTGCCGCTGGCTCTTTCGACACTGCCATGCAGCTCTTGAACCGTCAAGTTGGTGCCGTTCAGTTCGCTCCTCTCAAGGCTCGCTTCCTCGAAGTTTACAAGGCGACTAAGACCTACCTCCCGGCGACTGCTGGTCTGCCGCCTTTGATCAACTACGTGCGCCGGACCATCGATGAGACTGACTCCCGGAAGATGCTTCCCATCATTCCCCGAGACCTAGAGACGGTTGCCAGTGTTGACCTACAAGAGGGTTATGCCGCTATGCGGTCCAACCGATTGGAGGAGGGCGTGGCAACCTTCAAACGTATTCTTCACACTGTTCTCGTTAACACCGTGTCATCCGAAGCCGATGTGGATGAAGCGAAGAAGATCATTGCCACTGCTCGGGAATACATTCTCGCCATGTCGATCGAGCTCGAGCGCCGTACTCTCTCCACCAACTCCCCTGAGGATCTCAAGCGCAGCCTTGAGTTGTCTGCCTACTTCACAATTCCCAAGCTCGAGGTCGCTCACCGACAACTAGCGTTGATGGCTGCCATGAAGTTGGCCTTTGCCAACAAGAACTACGGCTCAGCCTTGAGCTTTGCCAACCGAATGCTGGTTAATGGAGGCTCCGCTAAACTTTTGGAACAGGTAAGAATTCCTAAAATTGAATTTGCCACTTATAGTATCCCAATGCTAATTATGAAAAACAGGCCAAGAAGATCAAAGCTCAATGCGAACGAAATCCTCAGGACCAGATTGACATTGACTTCGACCCCTTCGCCGAGTTCGATATCTGCGCTGCGTCCTTTACCCCTATCTATAGCGGCTCTCCCAGTGTCTCAGACCCCTTCACCGGCGCCAAATACCACCCCCAATACAAGGGAAGTGTCGACCGGATATCGGAGGTTACGGAGATTGGTGCCCCGGCCAGCGGCCTACGCCTGTTCGTCCCCAGTCAGTTTTAATTGCCGCATGACGAAGCATAACGGTTTTTTGCCTTTTTTCTCTTCTTGAAATGAAGTTACAAAATGGGTACATTTTCATCTGCACGAGGAGAAGTTGTGTTTGGTGGCGCTTTTCATTTTTTTTTCGGCTGGGAGAAAGACAAAACTTCCTGCACACAGTACCAGTCCCCTTGTCTAGATGTCTTTTTGTATCCAAGATTATAATTGCTTAGCGATCTAGTTTGTATGCGAACATGTTTTGTCCAAAAGCTCTATCTCCTAGGCACCCAAAGGTCTTGTCTTCACCTGGTATCTATGTCTTACCTGCTTAGTAGTGATAAAAGTAATCCGTCTTGATTTGCCAAATATGCATATCTAATGTACAAGGGAGATCTAAATCGAAGAGTAGAGAGAAGACCACTCCAACAAAAACACCATAAACATACAGTTCAATTACACCGACCATCTTTCCACCCAGTCCGCCACCTCTCCTCCCACAATCGACAATCAAACTCCTTCTTCCCAAGCTTCCGATTAACCTCATTATGCGCCTCGCACATCCACCACCCAAACTCCTTCCGGCTCTCCAGTCTCGGCTGATTCCGCCCACTCGGATGCGCCATCCATCTCTGGAAATCATCCGCGCACACCCAGCACGGGTACAGCTTTGAGAAGAACTTCAAGAACCCGCCCATATTAGCCTGGTGTTCCGTATCTGCCTTTTCAGGGTATGTGGCTGCCATCGAGTGCAATAGTGTCCATGTTGAGCGACCTAGCTCTTCGACGTCTGGCGGGCAGTCTGAGGGAATTTCGCTCGGAGAGGGAGTTGCAGCGGCGGCCAGAGCTGGCGTTGAGGTCGTCATTTTGCCTGTGTTTGAATTGGGGGATGGGGTAGTGTTGGAGTTTGCATTTTTGAGTTCGGCTTGCTTTGTCAATGCTCGCCATGAGGCGACGGAGGTGCAGGTGCGGCAGCTGTAAGGTGGGTATATTAGCGCCGACCTCGGTTACCGCTAGTCGTAGATACGTACGGCTTTCCATCTTTGTCCAGGACTACACCCTTGGGCAATGGCGCGGCTTTCGAGTCATCGTCTCCGGCTGGCTTGGAGGAGCTTGCGGAGTTCGCGGGGGTTTGCTGGTTGAATATGGACCCTGCGCCTTTAAATTGACTACTGACTTCCGGTGGAGCCGATGACATTTTTCACTTGTAAATATTTGATTCCCTCGACAAATCGGTGATTTGGAGTGGTGAAAGTGATTCGAGGTTGATTTATAATGGATTGCGGAGGATCACCGGAGGCGAGAAAGAGGTAATAGTGATGGATATTTGGCGCAACAGTTAGTAAAGAGAACTTGAAATAAGTGAGCAAGATCCTTAGAATCAATGAGCTTTGAATATGTAAATCCAGAAGCTGAGCCTTTGAGCAAGAGTCTCAAATGACATACATACAAGTCAAATGTCACGCCGATCAATCTCGATCCGGCTTTGTCATCCATTCACGCGCGCTCGCTCAACTCAGACGGCTCAAGTTCGCAGTTTGATTGAGATAAATAAATATCTTTCTTCTATTACTCTGCTCTTTGGTATTTATTTCCTCATATACCGTCCGAGGAACTGGACGATTGATACGAACTCACTCCTACACTATTAACCTCCTTTCAATCGCCATAGAGTGACATAAACATGCCGCCGAAGTATGCGCTGTCCGACTCTGAAGCTGAGGGTGAGGCACCCAGCACTCCCTCTGATCAGATTCTCGGGAAGACCCTTCGTGACCAAGTGGCTGCAATCTTCAAGGCGGGAAATTTGGAGGAATTGACCGTGAAGCGCGTGCGACTTGCTGCGGAAAATACACTAGGTCTCACAGCGGGGTACTTCAAGACTACAGGTGACTGGAAAGCGCGGAGTGAAGATATAATCAAGGACGAGGTGGTGAGTCTTGTTTGCATTTGCAGTGCTTCTTTAGCTTGCGCAGCTTCAGAGGAAAGGCACTGATTGCGATGCTTTACAGGGAATACAAGATCAGGCAATACTAGATCCACAATCACAAACCCCTTCTCCCTCGAAGGCCAAGCCTACTACCCTTGCGAAGCGAGCAAAATCCGAGACCGCAACAAAGCCTAGGAAGCGCCAGAAGACTAAGATGCCGGTATCCGATGAGGAAGATGAGCTACCGGCCCCGCCATCCGAGACTCATGAGGTCACAAAGCCCAAGAATCGATCGAAGGCACCTATAAAAAAGGCACCCGGGAAGAAGGTCTCTGTACAAAAACACAAGGACATGTCAGACGCTTCTGATTTCTCCGGTGATGAGAGTGACGATGTCACAAAGCCGAATAAACGATCGAGCACGCCAGTGACAAAGTCCCCTTTGAAGCAGTCGCCAGTGAAGAAGTCGCCAGCAAAGAAAGCCTCCGTACCAAAACCCACAAAAGATGTATCAGATATTCCCGATGACGCTTTGAATGCCACCAACCCGAACAAAGATACCAAGGATGATTCGGAAAGCGAGATGTCGGTGGTGCTTGACGAAGAGCCCCAGCCTAAGGCCCCACGCAAGCGACAGAAAAGTGCCGGAGAAACTGCAACCAAGACGAAGAAGAAAGCCACCAAAGCCACCAAAGCCAAGGAGGAGGATATTAGCCCGGACCAGGCTGAAATCAAACGACTGCAAGGGTGGCTCGTCAAATGCGGGATCCGTAAGCTTTGGGGTAAAGAGCTGGCGCCATATGACACCCCTAACGCCAAAATCAAGCATCTCAAGGGGATGCTTCAGGATGCTGGAATGACTGGCCGGCCATCTCAAGAAAAGGCAAACCAGATCCGCGAAGAACGGGAGCTGAAAGCGGATTTAGAGCAGATCCAGCAAGGCGCAAAACAATGGGGTGCTGTGAGTGACGAGGATAATGATGAGGAGGCGAAGCCTCGGCGTAGGCTGGGCCGGGGACGACAGTCGCTTGCGTTCTTAGAGAGTGAGGGCGAAGAGACTGATTGATGGATAGCATGGGGTCCGTAATGAATGAATTTGTCGGACCGATGAGCTGCCATGAAATCGGATGATGCGTTCTATCACTTTGTATTTCATACTTCATAGTTCATAATGTCCAAATATATAGCAATAGGAGTCTCCCTCATCACCCGACTTTCGGTCTACTCATGCGCTGCGCAGTCAGGCTGAAGATGGCAACAGAAGAGATGAAGAGGACGAGATTGTAAAACTAAACTTGTTAGCATGATCAAATCAACTCGAGGGGTCCAATGACATACAGCTTTTCGCGAGTACTCGTTCTCCTCCGCCTCGGTTCTAGCCTCGACAAAGAGGCGTCGCAAGTTAGGGAGGTTAGCCTGCAGAAGTGTTAGTCTTTGTAGTTGGATAGTTTGACTGATGTAGAATAAATACCATTTACACCGTGATGGTCTGGACTAATGGCAAAATAAATGAAAGGGAGAGTTAATGGCCATAGAGCGGGAGAGTCCAGAAGCCACCATTTGTGGACAACTTTGATCGTCCGAAACACCCTTTCTCTCCTTCGCCCCCATTCCTCCTCGAAATCTACCCACCCCGGATTGTTCACGCACCTCTCTGTGTTTGCGGACAAAGTGACGAACAATCTCGACAGATTCCATTCCCTGACCTCGCGCGACCGTGAAGCTCCCAATCCCCCGCAGTCGCCAAACGCTGCTCGAATCCCACCCCAATCCCATATCTCTAGGCGGAGGCACGACCTAGTCGTTGCTGAAGCTTATACATCCTCGCCATGGCGATGAACAAGATCCGCGGCGCCTTTGCGGTGCCTCGGAAAGGAGAGACATTTGAATTGCGAGCTGGACTTGTGTATGCGGCCCCCTCCACCATGCGCTGGCCACCTTGCCATGGCGAATGATGGATGATATTAACTATTATGACAGTTCCCAGTATGCGTATGAACGGTATGTATGGCAGTGAATCCTCAGTCTGGCCTGGTAGTATATGGCGAAGACGTGGTTTGGCTGACAATGCAACAGGAAGGAATCCATTCAGAAGACAATCATGGCCATGACCCTAGGAAAGGATGTTTCGGCCCTGTTCCCGGATGTTCTCAAAAACATTGCTACGTCCGATCTCGAGCAGAAGAAATTGGTCTATCTCTATCTCATGTGGGTACCACCGTACAACTCAGGGTGGCTACGTATGCTGATCGGTCGAATCTCACTTTCAGGAACTACGCCAAATCGCACCCTGATCTATGTATTCTCGCCGTGAACACTTTCGTGCAAGATTCGGAAGACCCCAACCCACTGATTCGTGCGCTGGCAATCCGGACAATGGGTTGTATTCGGGTGGAGAAGATGGTGGACTACATGGAAGAACCGCTGCGCAAGACCCTCCGAGACGAGTCGCCCTATGTTCGCAAGACCGCTGCAATCTGTGTCGCCAAGCTTTTCGATCTGAACCCGACAATGGCCATCGAGAACGGGTTCTTGGAGATGCTTCAGGAGATGATTGGAGACCCCAACCCCATGGTCGTCGCCAATTCGGTGACCGCACTTCAGGAGATTCAGCACACAGCACCCGAGACACACGCTCTACAGATTACCGGTAACACTCTGCGGAAGATGCTGATGGCTTTGAACGAGTGTACGGAATGGGGGCGCGTGACTATTCTCTCAACTTTGGCCGAGTATAAGACTACCGACGTGAAAGAGTCGGAGCACATTTGTGAACGAGTCGCTCCTCAGTTCCAGCATGTTAATGCCGGTGTGGTTCTTGCGGCAGTCAAGGCAGTGTTTTTACATATGAAGAACGTCAACCCTGACTTGTCGAAGACCTACCTAAAGAAGATGGCTCCGCCGTTGGGTATGCTCGCTCGCTGCTCTCATTACATTTCTTTTTTACTAATTCGATATAGTTACATTGGTTTCATCAGCCCCCGAAGTGCAATACGTTGCATTAAGAAATATCGACCTTATTTTGCAAAAGGAGCCTGACATTCTCAACAAAGAGCTCCGCGTTTTCTTCTGCAAATACAATGACCCCCAATATGTCAAGTTCCAGAAACTTGAGATCATGGTACGCATAGCGAACGATCGCAATGTGGACCAGCTCCTGGCTGAATTGAAGGAATATGCCCTTGAAGTCGATATGGACTTTGTCCGCCGAGCTGTCAGGGCAATCGGCCAGGTTGCCATCAAGATTGAGAGCGCCAGTGAGCGTTGCGTTAACACGTTGTTGGATCTCATTAACACCAAGGTGAACTACGTCGTTCAGGAAGCGATTGTTGTCATCAAGGACATCTTCCGGAAATACCCTGGCTACGAAGGTATCATCCCGACTCTATGCCAGTGCATTGATGAGTTGGATGAGCCCAATGCTAGAGCGGCACTCATCTGGATTGTTGGAGAGTATGCCGAGAAGATTAGCAACGCGGGTGATATCTTGAGTGGCTTTGTAGATGGTTTCAACGAAGAATTCTCTTCGGTTTGTTCTTCCCTCCTGGTATATGCTACCACCTCGACTAACCTATCTAGACACAATTGCAAATCCTCACAGCTGTGGTCAAACTCTTCCTCAAGCGGCCCGAGAAGGCACAGGGCCTGGTGCAGCGGGTACTCCAGGCTGCGACATCCGAGAACGATAATCCCGATGTCCGTGACCGAGCGTATATCTACTGGCGTCTTCTTTCCAATACCAGCGATCCAAACGCGACAAAGAACATCGTGCTCTCGGACAAGCCCCCTATCGTCACCACGATACATTCACTGCCACCGGCGCTCCTCGACCAACTCCTTTCCGAACTGTCTACTCTCTCTTCCGTCTATCACAAGCCCCCCGAGCAGTTTGTCGGCCACGGCCGATTCGGCGCTGATGCTGTCATGCGCGCTGCTATCGAGTACGTATTCAATCCCCTGTGTTCTTCGAACATGTCGCTAACCACTCCTCAGGGAACAAATCCAAAACGCGCGCGAGAACCCATTGGCCGCGGCTGCTGCCGCTGCCGCTGGCGGCACCGCAGGCCCCGCACAGTCGCAAAACAACGTCGAGAACTTGCTGGACATCGATTTCGACGGCGGTGCTCCTGCCTCCGCACAAACCGAGCCATCCGGCGGTCTGTCTGGCCTGGAGGGTCTGGCTGGTACCCCCGTACGTGTAGCGTCCCCTACAGCTGGTACCCCGACAGCCCAAACAAGCAACAACCTGGATGATCTCCTGGGCGTGTTTGGAGACTCTGGTGCTGCTCAGCCCTCATCGAGCGGTGCCAACAGCAGTGATATCATGAACGGTTTCTCTGGTCTTGGTCTCTCTGGTAATGCGGGTCCTTCTTCAAACAACCAGACTAAGAAATCCAACGACGACATCTTGTCACTCTTCTAGAGCAATGACAGTGATGATATAGCCAAGTGTGTTTAGCCCACCTTACTGGTTGATGTTATTTCGGGTGTTTTCGCAAGCGAGCATCTGAATTGAACGAGATAGATTGTTTTCTTTTAGTTGTTTAATTTTGCTTGCATCTTTACCGGATTTCAAAAGGCCTGTACATTTCTGCCCCGAATATCAATTTCTTTATGAGTTTTTGGCAAAGCTGCCCTCATAGAATAGCATTTACCGAACATCCCTTGTAGTGGAGAGATAGGCCAGCGAGATGCAAATAGCCTCCTGCTTTTTCTCGGCCGATGCAAGCCACAACTCCACCGCGTGCGAAAAATAGGAAAAAAACCTCATCCCTGCGCTTTGACCCCACAAATCTCTGACATCTGTGCATGAAGTATATCGTCCAATGTATCACAGCAGACTCTGTCTATGCAGGAGATATGTACTATGCAGATGCTGCTATGCTAGCTCAACTTATCTCCCCTACTCCACCTAGATAGACATCACACACGTTATGGGCCCTTCAAATTGCGAATTCACACAAAACGGATCCATCGGATAAGAACGCGGCTTACCAATTAGTGATTATACCGAGGTTTTTCCTTTCCAGTGTCAAACGCCGAGTTGGAATCGGGGTTCGGACCTGTCCCGCGTCCAAGAGTATAAATGGGGCAAAGCTCCCGGAAAAGTTGTGCACGGTGAACACTTTCAATCGGACAACATGGCGGAAACAGACTACAAATTCGAGGGCTGGATGGGTCTCGACCCTAGTGCCGGCGAGGGCAAGATGGTCTGGCAAGAATTCGAGCCAAAACAATGGGAGGAAACCGATGTTGATATCAAAGTGTCTCACTGCGGCATTTGTGGCTCTGATTTACACACTCTCCGGAGTGGCTGGGTATGTTTTATGTTTTCCGTACAGACGCAGCGTTGTGCAATATCTGTATAAAAAAGTATTAAAAAAACCAGCAAACTAACATTCCACAGAGACCTACTGCCTACCCCTGCTGCGTAGGCCACGAAATTGTCGGCACGGCCGTGCGCGTGGGTAGCAAGGTATCCAACATCAAGCTCGGCGACCGCGTCGGTGTCGGCGCGCAGAGCGAGTCCTGCCTTGGCCGTCTCGGCGACTGCGAGGAGTGCGCATCAGGCCTGGAGAACTACTGCTGCAAGAAAGTCGTCGGCACGTACAACAGCGTCCACTACGACGGCAGCAAGTCGTACGGTGGGTATGCCCGGTACCACCGTGTGCCTGGCCACTTCGCCATCAAGATCCCCGATGCCATCTCGTCGGCTGATGCTGCGCCCATGCTGTGCGGCGGTGCCACCCTCTACAGCCCGCTGAAGCACAACAACTGTGGTCCTGGCAAGCGCGTGGGCATCATTGGTGTTGGAGGACTGGGTCACTTTGGCTTGCTGTTTGCTAAGGCTATGGGGGCTGATCAGGTTGTTGCTATCTCCCGGAAGCTGGCTAAGAAGGAGGATTCGCTGAAGATGGGCGCGGATCTTTATATTGCGACTGATGATGAGCCGGACTGGGCTACGACTCATGCTCGGTCTTTGGATTTGATTGTTTCGACTGTCTCGTCTACTAAGATGCCGTTTAACGACTACCTGGGTCTGCTGAAGACTGCTGGGTCTTTTGTGCAGGTTGGTCTTCCTGAGGATGGTGGACTGTTCGCTCCTGTTCGGAGCTTGATGCGTCGCCTGAAGCTGCAAAGCTCCCTCGTTGGTAGCCCCAACGAGATCCGGGAGATGTTTGAGCTTGCTGCTGAAAAGGGAATCCGCCCGTGGGTGGAGGTCATCCCAATGAAGGATGCGAATAAGGCGATTGTAGATATGGATGATGGAAAGGCCCGCTATAGATACGTGCTTGCTAATGAGTAAGAGCTTGTAATTAGACAGCTAGAATAGACGAGAGATGTGCCCACGAATGAAGATCGAAGTGTTAAAAGTATAGCCGTCTGGTGTATCTGTATAGATTGGTCTACATTAGGGCCAATCAAATCACGCACGTGAGCGCCGTTCTCGGAGGCGCTATTCCATTTTGGGAACTCAGATTTCCCCCGCGGTGGAATGAATCATTCCGCCTCTTCTTCTCTACTTCGGCTTCAAAGAATTTCTGTCTGAGTCAATTGACGGTCGCATCATGTCTCCTACACTATCACAACAGTATTTAAGTACCCGCGGTGCTGAGTACGGGGTGAGTTGGAAAATAACAGTTCCAAGTTTCATTGCAAACATGTTACTCACCAATCTGTCTGTCTCTCTAGAGAACCTTTGAAGATGTTGTTCTTCAAGGCCTGGCCTCGGACGGTGGTCTCTTCATCCCCGAGGAAATCCCTGCTCTCCCTAAATCATGGGAGACCGAATGGCGCGATCTGAGCTTTGAGGATTTGGCGCTCGAAATCATGTCGCTCTATATCTCTACGGACGAGATTCCCCGAGAAGATCTCAAGAGCATTATCTATAAGTCCTACTCGACTTTCCGACACCCCGAGCGCACTCCATCCGTCCTCCTCGAAAAGAACCTCTACTTGCTCGAGCTATTCCACGGCCCGACCTTTGCGTTCAAGGATGTTGCGCTAAGTTTCCTCGGAAACCTGTTCGAGTATTTCCTTGTTCGAAAGAATGCTGGAAAGACTGGCAAGGACAGGCACCACCTTACCGTTGTCGGTGCTACTAGCGGCGACACTGGTTCGGCTGCTATCTATGGTCTTCGCGGCAAGAAAGACGTCTCGGTCTTCATTCTCTTCCCCGATGGCGGCCGAGTCTCGCCTATCCAAGAGAAGCAAATGACAACTATCTTGGATCCTAACGTCCACACCCTCACCGTGGCGGGCTCCTTCGACCACTGCCAGGATATCGTCAAGGCGCTGTTCGCCGATGCGGACCTTAACTCCACCCACAACATCGCCGCGGTCAACAGCATCAACATGGCCAGAATCTTAGCCCAGATAACCTACTTCTTCTACTCCTACTTCTCCCTAACCAAAACCCCCTCGTTCACCAAGGAATCCAGCGTGCGCGTGGTCGTCCCGTCCGGCAACTTCGGCGACATCCTTGCCGGTTGGTTCGCTAAGCAGATGGGTCTCCCCATCGAGAAACTGGTGATTGCCACCAACGAGAACGACATTCTCGATCGCTTCTTCCGCAGCGGCGGCCACTACACAAAGAAGGCCCTCGACGCGCCCACCGACCACGGCGTGAAGGAAACCTACAGCCCAGCCATGGACATCCTCGTCAGCAGCAACTTCGAGCGCCTCCTATGGTTCCTGTCATACAAAACCTCCAGCGGCAACGAAGCCGAGCGCCGCAAGATCGCCTGCGAAAACGTCAGCGGGTGGCTGAACGAGCTCAAGACCAACGGCGGCTTCCAAGTCCCCAGCGCCGTCCTCGAAGCCGCCAAGGTCGATTTCGAGAGTGAGCGCGTCAGCAACGACGAGACCATCGCTATGATCCGTGATATCTACAAGACCTCTTTCCCTAAAGGTCTTGGTCCCGGCTCCGCCAAGAGCTCCAAGACCGGGGGTTACATCCTCGACCCCCACACTGCTGTTGGTGTTGCTGCTACGCGCCGCTCATTGGCGCGCAACCCTGAGGCTATCCATATCTCTCTGTCCACTGCCCACCCGGCTAAGTTTGCCAGCGCTGTGGACCTTGCTCTGCGTTCCGAAGATGGTTACAACTTCACGGAGATCTTGCCCCAGGAGTTCATTGGTTTGGAGCAGCGTGAGAGTCGGGTAACCCCTGTCGGCGAGAGTGCTGGGTGGCAGGGTGTTAAGGAGATTGTCAAGGCGGAGCTTGAACAGGAGTTGCAGGGTTTGCGATAGATCCGGACTTGGCAAGAGAAATAACGTGTTATGAAATTCACCGAGTTGGTGAGATTCAACGGGAGGAGCACGTGTATGCTGAGAAAATCTTTTGTTGTAGTATACACATGTTGGAAACGTTTTCACTGTTTCCTCCCTTCTATTAAAATATATTTCCGGTTTTTTTTACACCTATAATCTGAGGGCTTGTTGAATCGATACTGAAAATGACTGCTCAGATCGGACGAGTAGTTATGTTATCCTAAGTATTAGTACTATTGATGCCGGATAATGCCTGAAGAGATGAAGCTATTCAGAGATCACATGATCTGTCAATATCGGCGTTATTCATCAAGTGGGATGACCGGTGGAACTTCATTGGTGACTTTCCTCGCCCCACCGGAGCTGTCATTACCTTCTCTTTTCCTTTCGCCTTCACTTTTGCCATTTCATTTGTGAAATCGAAAGGTTGGCAAAGATTCTGCACAATGCCACCTCCTGCCGATATTATCCCCTGGTTCCAATGTGGCTATCCAGATTGCAACGCTAAATACCGGCGTAAAGAGCACCTGAATCGACATCGTAATCATCATGATACGGAAATCAATCTCGCCTGTCCTTATTGTGAGAGTGTCCTGACCAGGAAGTGAGTAGTTTCTTCGATCCCGTGGGAAGACTCTCAACTTAGAGAGTAATCAGTGACCTGTTGCGACGCCATGTCCGAACTTACCATCCGCAAAGAGAACTGCCTCCGTCTCGAAAAGTTAGGGCATGTAGTGCATGTCATGCACGGAAAGTCCGTTGTGAAGGTGTATTACCATGCAATGCCTGTCAACATCGCGGCGTCCTCTGTGTGTCTACTGGGGGTGAAACCGTAAGCGACCAACAATTTTCGATCGATGATCTCTGCCCTTTGCCGCCTGTTTCCACGATTGATGATTCCGTTTCTGACGCTCCCCGGTGGATTGCTCATGACTATATTGATATTTACTTTAATACTTTCCATCCAAGATGGCCGTTTCTCCATCGAAGTACATTTGACTTCGCCAAGGAACCTTGTGTACTTGTTCAATCCGTTGTCGCAATCGGACTTTGGGTGAAAGGGACTCAGGAGGCACGAGACGCATCGATACGTCTACATAATCGACTATGTTCTGCATTTTACGCTCAAATGGTGAGAAGAAGAAGCATTATAACATTAACTGCATATAGAATTGTGTGTTGATATCGTCCTTTTGCTCTAGGACCAATGGTGCATCTCCAACTCGAGTTCACGCCAACACACATGGCCTATAACATCATTTCAAAGTGTGCTCATGAATATCATTCTTTCTCTTTTCATTGCAAGAGAAAATGCTAGTACAGATTTGAGCATGCGATTCCGATTACCAGACGACAAATACGACCTCTTGGCTGCGCTTGTTCAAAGCTGTCGAAAGTCGGGGATCTTCTACTACCCTAACATGCTTCTGCAACACGA
The DNA here is from genome assembly GCF_028828465.1 of Penicillium psychrosexuale. Classification (NCBI taxonomy): domain Eukaryota; kingdom Fungi; phylum Ascomycota; class Eurotiomycetes; order Eurotiales; family Aspergillaceae; genus Penicillium; species Penicillium psychrosexuale. The sequence continues at coordinate 5,179,357 of NW_026643187.1, forward strand.
TGCCGATGCACCACTTGCGCTTGTATATGTGAGCGTTGAAGAGATCAAGAGATTTGGACTAGCCCTCTATAAGGTGTGCCGATTGTCCACTCCCACTTCCTTTGACTTGAGCGGGGAATGTTCCAATGGTGGCAGAAACGATCTTTTGACCCTGGCCGATTTGTCCTTTTGCATGCCAGACAGTGATGAGCTGTGGAATGCTCCATTGGGCGGGGAGTCCGAGGTGTTGAACAAGTCTGATTCATCCGCGGTCGGACGGGATAATGGAGATGCGAAAAACTGGATATCTCAAGCATCTAATCTTCTACATGACGCACGAGTTGGCTTTGATTGGATATAGCAGAACTATCATAGAATATGCGGCTATTTCGCCATATATCAAAATGCAGCCTATAAATGCAACGATCGAACATATTCCCTCACTATTTTCTTGACAAATACCTTTGTAATATTTTTTGTCAATAAACGTACATTGGACCTGCACCTTCGCCACCCCGAGGTCCACAGTCACCGATCTATGACCGGGTGGGATGGCCGTGAAGTGATCGGCCTGTCCAGGTGGGATGGCCGACCCGTTTCCCCGCAAAACCATAGGGTTTCTAAGCAAAGCGTAACGAAGTACATATAAACCGACTCTTCTTTTTAATATCGAGAGTTCCTACTGCAACACAATCCAATCCTCCATTTTCCAAAAACCTCTTTACTATACAATGGCTTCTACCGCTCAATCCTTCCGTGAGATCGTCGGGATTCCCCGCTCCTCAGCTTCCCCAAAGGACTCAACCCTCATCATTATCGACGCCCAGAACGAATACGCTACAGGCGCTCTCAAGACCGAAAACGTTACAGAAACCCGCAAATCCATTGTCAAACTACTGGAACGTTACCGTCAAGCCGGTAACGGCAAAAACATCGTGCACGTCGTCCACGAGGTGCCCGAAGGCGCACCCGTCTTCACGCCAAACACTCCCTTGGCACAAGAGTTTGAGGAACTCACCCCTAAAGCGGGCGAGAAAGTAGTCACCAAGAACTTTCCTAGCTCGTTCGCAAAGACCGATCTGCATGCCTATCTGCAAGGTCTAGGCGATGTAGGAAAGAAAGTCGTGTTGGTTGGCTATATGGCGCATGTCTGTGTCTCCACCACTACCCGAGCGGCTGCTGAGCTTGGATATGATGTGCTCGTCGTGAGGGATGCAGTTGGTGACAGGGATATCCCTGGTGTAAAGGCCGAGGATCTGGTGTCTGTTGTGTTGAGTGAGCTGGCGGATGGTTTCGGGACTGTCGTCTCCGAGGAAGATATTCGTGCATAGGCAACTGATGCAATCTGAAACCGCGAGGACTATTGGATCATATTCAAAATCTTCGGACTGTATGAAATTCTTTCCTATTTCCGGGCCTCTAATATACACACATTGTGCCGTGTTCTGATAAAAGATTCTTAGTAAGGGAAAGTGATCATCGCGTTTCGGGTAAAGGATTGCCAAAACATGCCAAGCACGGACGGGTTTGCGGGGCAATCAACGGCTTCCAAGAGGTTCATGTCAATGGATGCCGGTCCATACCTTAATTGTCTCATTTCCCCATTGCCTTTCGGATAATTTCCGAAACCCGTTATGTCCCACTACCGCGGAAGAACTGACAGTCTTGGCAATGGAAGTACAACGTATAGATAGTCGACATCTGTTGAACACGGAGGAAAAGGGTTGAGCTGGAACCTGCAGTATGCAATAACCTTGGAGCTGCATGTCTCAGTTCAAGGCTAGAATTTGAAATTTTTTTGCCGACATGTGGCAAGGGGTGTGACCCTGGAAGCACCGGCGATGCCGTCAAATGAGAGAAGGAAGTAAGCGCGTGGACCCGAGATCCAACCTCCCTTGACGCTGTTCCTCGTTCCTTCTCGTGTTCCTTTGGCCTTGGATTGTGCTGGTTTGATGGTCGATAGAAAAATCTGGAGTTCATATGACTTGGTCTAGAAAACAGAGCGAGGGAAAGAGATGTTGGCTTCCAGGTTGGGTTTGATATTTCTGAGCCCGGTTTCTCCCATAGTCTTGCCCGTATGTAGCTCACCTTTGTTCTTTTGTCCTCTTTTGCTTCAAGTCAATCATTCCAGATAGCCCAATGCATTCGTATTGATCTCCCAGCTTCCTCTCCGAGACTGTTCATTTTTAGAGTATTCTCTCGCAATAGGATTCAAGGTAGCGAACGAGCAGGATAACGGTCTAACTGTATGTAGTAGCGAGTAGTATTGGTTTATGTAAGAGACTTAATAGTAATAGTGATAGTTAATCAAGAGTTATATCTAAGGAAGAGAACAGATGCGTGGATTATTAGTAAGAACCCGGAACGATAGGATGATAATTAGTGAAGATATCATTAGCCACCGGTATAAGTTTCGGCTACTGTATAGTTTAATGCGGTCTTCGGAAGCTTACTTTACTTAAATTGAAGGAGGAATATGATAGAGTCCTACTAGTATATGCAGTTGCAACTCTGGTAACCGATATTCCGAACCCTAAAACCATGGCCACGTCCGAAAGTCGAGCCGAATCCCGACTTATTTGCCTGGGTTTACGGGTTTGCAGGTTCTGGCGCAGTCTAGACTCTGGACTTATATGGGCATTGAAGGTGGGAAGTCATGACATCATTCTCCATCTACGTCTTTAGTCTATTAGACTTGATTGCTTTATCAAACGGCTAAAATCTGTACCGAGTTAGAGGCGCACGTTCTAGAATTTTGATATCATTTATTGAGAATGTCCTAATCTAGACCTTTCTGACGATAATCTCTCGGTCATACCGAGTGATAGGTTCCCTTTACCGAGTTCCAACCTTAATATACATATTGGAAGTTTGGTCGAGCCTCACAAGGCTGGCCAGTGTTGTGGGCTTCGGAGTCTTTTTACCGCAAATTCTTACTTCAACTTGATGGGCATCAAGCTTTTCAGTTGTAGAAATCAGGCCATGATAGATAGTCGGAACCGGCAAAGCTTCGGAAAAATCGGAAGTAGTAGATGTCAAGCATACATTTTCCATCTATAAATCAGTATATGTTCCACCTCAAGTTCGCCTTTGTGCAATTGTTGAATCGTGAACTTTTACAGAATTCTGAATATACCTTCAATATGTGTTTTTGCGGGATGTGCTCTTGCAACTCCGGTTCGAAATCAGTCGGGTCACAATCCGTTGAGAACCTGGTCTATGAAATTGTCAAACCGAGCTTTCCTTGCGGTGAGAAGCTCAGCAACAGAAGATGCTTCCGCAGAGCTTCGAAGATCCTTCTCATCGGTGAGGTGCCTGGCTCAGAGTTATAAACAATCCATAACCCAACGCAACAGGATCCTCGGGGTGTGGGAAATCGACCGTGATCAAAAAGCTACGGATGCGGTTCGGTCGAGACATTTCTTCTCGCGAAAAAGAGGAAACCCGTATTGTTGTTTACGAAAACATTTACAGTGCTCTTGCATGTGCTATTCGTGAACTACAAGCCCAGGGCCGTCTCCTGGACAATGCGGACGATGGTGTACGAGTTCAAACTTCAAAAACCCCATGGCAATGCACTGACGCTACTAGGTCATTCAAACATTTTGGAGCTCAAATCAGGAATTCGGAATGACCCAAAGTCGATGGAACTGCGAATTGCTCTTATCGATGCGGGAATTGTGTCATAGAGCAATTGTTCTGGCCACTGCTCTTCGATTCATCAATCCGGAGAGCTATCTCAGAATGTACGCAGCTGGGTCATCTTGCAACCAATTTCCCCTCTCGAATTCCATCATGGACCCTTGCTAATGTATGACAGGTTTCTTTCTTCCTACAGCCACGTTCTCCAGCCCGAGTGGAATCCTACCGAAACAGACGTAATACAATGCTATGTCCCAACCAAGTCGTTGAGTGGTGCATGGATCAGCAAAGACCTCATAGCATTGGAGGCCAATACTAAACATACGACACAAAAAGAATTGTCCAAGATTATGCCATTAGTTGACGGTATTGTGTGCGTCGCGGATATTTCAACTCTCGACTACCGATATATGGTAGACCCCGGGAAAGTGAGTCTAACTATGCCACTCCCCTTCGCTTCTAACCCAGTTGCTCACCAAATCAAGACTCAATTCAATGAATCACTGGGCCTTCTCGAGGAAGTCCTAGGCAGCCGGGGTCCACAGCGGAAGCCAATCCAGCTCTTACTGAACAAAACCGACATACTGCGCAGGAAGCTAAAGCACCTGGGAGTATCCCTATATTCCGAGGGCGGACTCTTGCGGTATTTCCCTGGTTCGGCTGAATCCGTGGCTAAGTGCTTCAAGGAGCATTTGGGATACTGCGACGAGTATTATCTACGGGAGATTTGTGCTCTGGACGCAACATGGATGAACCACTTATTCAAGGTGTGGCGCGAAATGATGTTCAAATCAAAGCTTCTCGCTGCAGGTGTTATGTGAGAGACCAAGAATGGCGATTTTATCTGTATATACATGTTACATATCCTTCTCATCTGACTTTAGCCAGGTTTCTTAGACATCAGTTAGACCTCCCACTTCTCATGATTAATGAACAACCAACTATTTGAGAGATTTATGCTTGACAGTAACCGAATTCCAAGTGATTTCATAAGTCTGAGCCATTAAATAGCCAATCCAAGTAAGTCTATGTGGCAATACTCTCTCCAGCCACAGATGTCATGACGTGGTCCACTTTTCAAGTAAATCATAGTTAAGTTTTATCATCTTGAAACCTACCTTACTTCTTATTTTTTTTTTCATAAAGTCTGAATCTCTATCGTTATCCATCTCTACCTACCATCCCTAAATCTGTACTGAATCGGCATGCTTTTTCACAACAGAGACTCCTCCTTTCACTCGACAGATACCGCCCAGAATTCGCCGGATTCGGCATCCTATCATGAAAATGATAAACCTCCATCATCGCCATCTGTCGAGCTCGTGCCAGGTCAAAAAGGTCGACTAGCTGGTGGGAAGTATCTCAAACCTTCCACCTCCCACCATGAACACTTCACAACCCTTGATTTCGACTTTCCTTTAACTGGCACCAAAGCGATAGTCCAAGGTGGTAAGCAATATATCTTGATTGACTACACCTTTGGAGACAAAGAGAATCCATTCAATTGGAGCCCTTGGAAGAAGGCATTAGTCTCAGGCCTCCTTTGTTTGATGACCCTGTTCATCGGCCTAGCGACTACCGCCTACAGCTCTGGTATCACCCGAATGTGTGCAGATCTCGGCGTCTCCTTGGAGCTCGGGCAATTGGGTCTGTTCACCTTCAACATGACCTGCGCATTGGCACCATTGTTCCTAGCACCTTTCTGCGAACTTGCTGGGCGACGCATTGTCTACGCGGGTGCATACGTGGGGTTCTCGATTATGTTTATCGGCCTTGCACTAGGCAAGAATATTGCAACCATTCTCGTATGCCGAGCGCTGCTAGGTCTGTTTGGTTGTGTAGGGACTATTCTTGTCGGAGGTACCTTTGGCGACATGTACCACCCCGAGGATCGAGCTATCCCTATGGCCTCGTTCTCGTATGTCGCAATCCTCGGTACCGTTGCTGCTCCAATCTACGCCGGCTTCATCGACGAGACAATTGGCTGGCGTTGGATTGAAGGAATCCAAGGTCTAGCGAATATCCCTCTTATGGTCATCATCGTATTCTTCTTTCCTGAGACTCGGGGCAGCATGATGCTTTCTAAAAGGGCCAAGATTCTACGTTCAAAGACGGGTGATCAACGCTATGTCGCTCTAAACGACCTCGAAGCACCTAATTTGAAGCGTATGCTATACAACTCTTCCGTGAAAGCAGTAAAGATGCTTATAACGGAACCTGTTGTTTTCTTCTTCGGTCTTTGGATTAGCTTTGCTTGGTTCTTGACTTTTCTCTTCTTATCCGTGATTCCTATCACCTATGAAGAAAAGAAAGGCTGGAGCGAGGGCGTTGCCGGCCTCCCATACATCGCGCTCTGCATCGGAACGACCCTCGGCTTCATGATGCATTTCCTCCAAATCCACAAATACAACACAGTTCATAAAGACAAGACCGATGAAGAAATGCGTCCGGAAGCCAGACTTTACGGTGTCATGTTTGGAGCCGTCGCGCTCCCAATCGGCCTGTTTATCTACTCCTTCACACAATACGCATATGTACATTGGATCGGGCCTATGATTGGGCTTGGTCTGATTACTTTTGGGATTTTCTTCATTTTCGAGTCGTGCTACAGCTTCACGTCGGATTGCTACGGTGAAACTTCCTCTTCAGCGATTGCTGGACAGGGATTCATGAGAAATACGCTCGGCGCCGTGTCGCCTTTATTTGCTTCCCAGTTCTTTCATAATGTGGGCAGCCAATATGCAGGCCTGATTCTGTCGATCATTGCGGCTTTCTTGACTGCGATCCCTTATGTGTTGTTTGTTTATGGTCCGGCTATTCGATCTCGATCTAAGCTGGCGAGTGTGCCTCGGCGTCGGCCTAGCTCAGGTCTTTGAAGACTATCAGTGCGGTGGAGAAGGTCCGATGCCGGATGAAGAATATTTGAGTCACATTTTCCATAGGGATCTACGTATTGGACTATTGACCCACTCAGAGGAGAAGAGAACGTAACAAAAACAGAAAGATCTACATGTGGGCAGAGTGTATAATTACTGAATAACGGTATAGTTAGTGGCAGTAACGTGGATAATTTAAGATTTACAGATTCTGAAACATTTGTGATAAGAATTTCAGATATTTGCATTGTGGGAATTTATTACCTTGACTAAGCCATGTAAAGCTCACTTTGTTGAATGCAAATGTATCAGAATTTCAAGCAGAACACACTGTACAGGTTGTCAAGCGTTAAGACTTGTCATTCTTGGACTCCGAAATCCAGGCCTACCTTCAGGGCCTGATGCGTAGATGCAGCCCCAAAGGTGTCGTATGCGGTTGTTGCATCGTCGAACGAATAATCTGCAACAAACAATCAGATAAAATGTCGTCGGGGTCAGGTTTAGAACTTACGATGCGTGACTAGCGAGTTGACGTCCAACTTGCCCTCTTTCACTTGCTGCAACAAGGAGGGGATTGAAACCGCATTGACCAGCGACATGTGGATACCTAGGACAAATTAGCAAAAGAAATAAAGCATCAATCAACACTTGACGGACTTATGTTGCGGTCCCATAGTTTTTCCAAATGTAAATCCACCTTTTTGCCATGGACTCCCATATTCGCGATGCGCCCGCCAACGGCCACCAGCTCTTGACACAATTGGAAAGTGACTGAAATGCCAACCGCCTCGATGACAGAGTCAAATCCTTCATTTTTGGTCAAGTCCAGGAGCTGTTTCTTTGCGTCTGGAGCACCAGAGTTAACCGTATAATGCGCACCCAATTCCCGCGCCTTCTCTAAACGCGTATCGTCCAGGTCAACCATAACAATCATGTCAGGGTTCTTTAGACGCGCAGTAAGAAGAGCTGCGATCCCCACCGGACCCGCGCCGACAATTACCACGGATCCTGCTGAGTGGACGTCTGAACTGAGCACACCGCATTCATAGCCTGTCGGCAAGGCATCCGAGAGGCAAACCGCATCACGTGCGTCTATAGAGGAATCCAAGCGGTGGAGCGACCGAGTTGCGTGCGGTACGCGTACGTACTCCGCCTGGGTTCCATCGAGATGGTTGCCAAGAATCCATCCTCCGGATTCGCAGTGGGCGGGAATACCTCGCTGACAGTAACGGCACGACCCACATGATGTCATGCAGGAGATAACCACTCGGTCACCTACTTGCAATCCTTGCACGGTGGAGCCCAATGCCTCAACAACCCCAACGCCTTCGTGACCCAAGACAACGCCAGATTCTGCGGTTTGGATGTCGCCTTTGATGATGTGCAGATCTGTTCCGCAAATGGACGTATGCAGCATTCGCACAACTGCGTCCGTGGGCTCCTGGATGGTTGGCTTGGGTCGTTCTATGACTTCAATTTTGCCATTGTTGCAAACAAGACCCTTCATGGTTTCGTGGATTAAAGTGTAAGAGGTGTGGGAAAATTGTCGGTGCGGGTTGAAGGAAGGAAAAGAAGTCGACGGCGTGATAGGAGAAATGGAAGGGTTGAGTCTTTGGGAATTTATATACCAGCTCTGGAGGGGTGGAGAACGTGGTAATCGTCGAGGATAGAAAGATATGGCCTTTATTGACGTCAGGCAGCCTGACTTGGTGGACCTAGAAAACTAAAACAAGGCATTAGTCGTGATAGATATGCTTATGCATTGTGTGTGGGACTCGTACATTGTTCATGATGTGGATGTTGGAAACAGATCGCGGTTTCGGGGGCACCTCGGAAATATATCAGCCAGATCAGCTGATTGTAGAGAGTTTCGAGTAATTTCAATAGCTTCGGGCGGAGGAAGGTGATTGGTTCAGCCGTAAGAACTAGTTAACTAGCCTGACTCCTGCTCGTACGTTATTGAGTTATCCTCGTACGTTTGCCGTTAGACGGATAAGGAATGTCTTGGCCGGCCTAACATATCCGAGAATATGCATCTTTGACTTTCGCATGATTCAAGCACTGAGTCATGACGAAGAACAATAATATTTTCTTTGTGCATTATCAATTTTGGATCCATTTGGCCGGAACCGGAAGAAGGTGGCTTCATTGGAATAGGTGGCCTCTACAGTATCAAATGAGTTATACAGTTGCCGTTAAACTATATACTGCGAGTGACAATATCACAAGTTTCAATCAGTCGTAAAATAATACCTCATATCATGATCATAAGACATACTATAAGAGAGGCATTAAAGAATAGAATCATGATATTTGCTAACAACCTTTCCGTTCTCATCTTCTATCTATACGCTTGAACCGAATTTTCATATGCCATTCATAGTGAACTGGACAAAAGCGTCAAGTGAATAACAGAATATCAGTGCAGCTAGAGAGAACGCCTTTGGAAATTCTATAATCAACGAATTCGAATATTCCTACAATTAGGGCTAATGTGTGGAGTTTCCTCGGAAATTTCTTAAAACAAGATAAATCGACTTTTCATTCAATGCATATGCTTCTCAAACGAAATATAATCTTCAAAACATACAAAGAGCAAAATAATCCAAGCAATAGACACTATATTACTATTAGTATACTTAAAATAAGACCGATAAAGTTCACAAAAATCTCGAAATGACCAAGCAACCGTTCTTCTTTAATCCTTCGGCCCTGTTAAAAGCAAAAGGAGAAATTCCAAGCGGGGCATAGGCCAGGCATCCAAAAAAAAATACTGAAGGTACCATGAGGTCTCTGATCCACACCACGAGGACCAGAGAGGTCAGGAACCGAAAGGGATCCGGATCTCAATAAAGAGATGGATCGACCGTCGAGGCTTCTCAACTGATTTACAGGAGAGCCATGAGGGCAACAACACCAGCAAGGAAGCCAGCAACGGGCTTGACGCTGGAGGCAGCACCGGTGAACTCACCAGCGGAGGGAGAGGCGCCGTGCTGCTCAGGGGTAGAGGGCGCCTCCGGGGCGGAGGGGGTAGGAGAGCCGGAGGGCTGGGCAGCGGGCTGGGACTTAGCAGGGACGGCGGGGACAGCGGGCTGGGACTGTCCAGGAACAGCGGGGACAGCGGGCTGGGTCTGGCCAGGAACAGCAGGAACAGCGGGCTGGGTCTCGCCGGGAACAGCAGGGACAGCGGGCTGGGTCTGGCCAGGAACAGCAGGAACAGCGGGCTGGGTCTCGCCAGGAACAACGGGGACAGCGGGCTGGGTCTGGCCAGGAACAGCAGGAACAGCGGGCTGGGTCTCGCCAGGAACAACAGGGACAGCGGGCTGGGTCTCGCCGGGAACAGCGGGGACAGCAGGCTGAGTCTCACCAGGGACAACGGGGACAGCGGGCTGAGTCTCACCAGGGACAACGGGGACAGCGGGCTGAGTCTCACCAGGGACAACGGGGACAGCGGGCTGGGTCTCGCCGGGAACAGCGGGGACAGCAGGCTGAGTCTCACCAGGGACAACGGGGACAGCGGGCTGAGTCTCACCAGGGACAACGGGGACAGCAGGCTGGGTCTCGCCGGGAACAGCGGGGACAACGGGGGTAGCGGGCTGGGTCTCGCCGGGGACAGCGGGCTGAGTCTCGCCAGGGACAACGGGGACAGCGGGCTGGGTCTCGCCGGGAACAGCAGGGTGAGTCTCACCAGGAACAACGGGGACAGCGGGCTGGGTCTCGCCGGGGACAACGGGGACAGCGGGCTGGGTCTCGCCGGGGACAACGGGGACAGCGGGCTGAGTCTCACCGGGAACAACAGGGACAACAGGGGTAGCAGGCTGGGTCTCGCCGGGGACAGCGGGGTGAGTCTCGCCAGGGACAACAGGGACAACAGGGACTGCGGGCTGTGTCTCGCCGGGGACAGCGGGGTGAGTCTCGCCAGGAACAACGGGAACAGCGGGGTGAGTCTCGCCAGGGACAACGGGAACAGCGGGGTGAGTCTCGCCAGGGACAACGGGAACCACGGTGGTCGGCACAACGGGAGCAGTGGGGCCTGCGGTGGGGCCTGCAGTGGCAGGCACAGTGGAGTTGTAGAAGGTCAAAGGCTTCTCATCGCACAAGGTGCACACGGTGGTCTTGGTGATGGTGATGGTGCTTGTTCCGGTGACGGGCACAGTCCAGGTCTTAGAGCCAGAGGTGATGGTAGACGAGTAAGCTGGAGATATTGTTAGAATGTGTAGTTCAAGTGGTACGAATTTGGTAGAGGTTATAGGACTTACTAGGGCAGGTGGTGGTCACATAAGTGAGGGTCTTGGTGGTGCCAGGCTTCACAGGGAAGTGAGGCTTGGTGGTCTGCTCGGGCACAGTAGTGGTTCCGTTGGCCCAGGTGGTGGTGCTGTGCTCGGGCACCGGGGTGGTCGAGGTGGTGTACGGGGTGGTGGTATTGCTGTACACCGGGACGGTGGTGCTATACACCGGGGTGGTGGTGTTGTGCACCGGGATGGTGGTGCTATGCTCGGGCACCGGGGTGGTCGACGTAGTGCACGGGGTAGTGGTGTTGCTGTGCACCGGGATAGTGGTGCTATACACCGGGGTGGTGGTGTTGTGCACCGGGATGGTGGTGCTATGCTCGGGCACCGGGGTGGTCGAGGTAGTGCACGGGGTAGTGGTGTTGCTGTGCACCGGGATAGTGGTGCTATACACCGGGGTGGTGGTGTTATGCACCGGGATGGTGGTGCTATGCTCGGGCACCGGGGTGGTCGAAGTAGTGCACGGGGTGGTGCTGTTGCTGCTGTGCACCGGGATGGTGGTGCTATGCTCGGGCACCGGGGTGGTCGAGGTGGTGCACGGGGTGGTGGTGTTGCTGCTGTGCACCGGGATGGTGGTGCTATACTCAGGGACCGGGGTGGTCGAAGTAGTGCACGGGGTGGTGCTGTTGCTGCTGTGCACCGGGATGGTGGTGCTATGCTCGGGCACCGGGGTGGTCGAGGTGGTGCACGGGGTAGTGGTGCTGTACACCGGGGTAGAGGTGGAGTGACTGTGCACCGGGGTGGTGGTGGTAGAGTGCACCCGGGTGGTGGTGCTATGCTCGGGCACCGGGCTGGTCGAGGTGGTGCACGGGCTTGTCCACGACTCAGACGACTCAGTGGACTTGCTCCAGGACTCGTAGGTCGAAGACTGCTCGGCCGGCTTGGACCAGCTCTCGCCCCAGCCCTCAGCCTGGGCAGGGGTAGCAACAGCAGCAGAGCTCTGAGCGGCGGGACGGATGAAGTCCTCGCCACGAGCCTGCATGATACCGGCAAAGGCCGGGCTGGCAAGAGCCAGAAGAGCAACGGAATTGATCATTTCGAGAGAACAAAGTCTTAACAAACAAACTTGGAAAGATAACGAGTGAAGAGATGATGAAGAAAGTTTCAATGATGGACACAGATGAACGATCTTATATGCCCTGTTTGAGAAGACTGGTTCCAAGTCATGACGGATATGGTGTGCCACGGTCGTGTCCAGGTCAGAAAGGTAGACCTGAATCACAATGTCACCATATGAGGCCGAATGCAGGTACTAGGACAGCTCAACTCCAGATGGCAAAGGCACAGATGGAAGGCCATTGGACAAAATCCTGCGCAATGATACATTCATATGGCAAACTCAGATGCAAACGTGACAGACTGTAGTTTCATTGGGGTAAGTGGTGCAGGAGGTCTCCATCTTCATCCACTAGAGTAACCTAATGCGGAAGCATGGAAAGAGCTTGGCAATCTCCATACGTCTCCACAAACTGCGAGAGTAGTGAGCAAATCCCCGGCGGGACAGCATATTGCTTCATTGCGATAGAGAAAATCGTTTAATAACGGTTCAAGACACATGTGTTTTGGATTATGTGGCCAGCAAAATGCTCATTCTGGATCTCCAGGGTTAGCAGGGCGGTAGCCATGACACCTCCGGACCGGGGGATAGTAGATCATATTCAAACGGAACCACAATTGATATGACAAGGTTCCTCCGATTGGGGCTACAGACCCCACGGAGACGAATAGCCTCGCGGGCTAAGCTATTGGACCAGAAGCAGGCAAAATCGCAAGTACGAATAGGCGTGATTCCATCCAAGATTGGATCTCTGGAATGTGGGAATAGCCTCCGATTGAGTATAGGGGCGTTCCATTGGTAGGTGCCACCTTGAAAGAATGTACGCGCGAGCTCGACGTATTTCCGGAGCACAACGATCCTATAGGCTCGCAAGACATCTTTTCTTTGAGTTATTAATCGGATGTGGCCCATCGTAGCATCGGCGGCTGCAATCAATGACGGGGACATCTCAATCTAGTATGTTGTACTGGGTTAGGCCAAGCCCCCACTGCGCGAAGATGGGGCTTTTGCCGCATTAACAATGTGGCTCTCATCAGAGATTGATATCGGATAAGTCTTCAACCAATCCGAGAATGTGATCTGTGCAGCCTGCACGGTTGTTATTCCATTTTTTTGGAACAGCAGGGAAGTCTAGATGTCATCCACGGATCCTGGTGAATGAGAGGTACAGCAGTGAGGTACTACGCAGATTTGGCCGCAAGCGGTAAGTGGATGAGCATAGTACCTTGATATCCTGACTGCCCTCCATAGTAAAAGCAAGGAACAACCCGCTTTCGGTCATATATGATATTTCCATTTTAGGATAGCACGTGACGTAGGGCTTAGGGCAGACGCGTGCACGGGGCATCGCGCGTCGCGCGTCGCGCCTTCCTGTTTGGGTCCAATTAAGCCCCGGAGAATCTTGAAAAGAGCATTTGCTTTGCCCATTCGCCCACAATGCCTCACTCAGTATCATCTGGCTCTGCGCAGAATGATGATGAGATGCCGGATGCCCCTCCAGTCGAGACCTCAACTGAGACTCGTGTCAGACTCGAGGATATGTTCGACGGCGATGATGATGATGATGACGATGAGGAGTTCCCGGCTTCCGCAGATGTGAAGATGGATTCTCCGCCAAAGGAAGAGTGAGTGCTAAGCTCTTGTACAGTAACATTGGACTCGACTGCTGACAGAGGCTCGCAACAGGCCTCCAGCACCAACACCATCGGGTGTGGACCCAGATATCATGCTCGCCTTTTATCAACGACTTTTCCCCTTCCGATACCTCTTCCAATGGCTGAATCATGGAATTGTACCCACAAAAGACTTCGGCAACCGCGAATTTGCATTGACACTGCAAAATGACGCCTATCTCCGGTACCAATCATATCCAACTGCTGACCTGTAAGGCCCGTTTCAACCTTGATTGTCGGATCCCGTTTGAGCTAACACGTATGCTCAGGTTCCGGAAAGACATACTTAAAATGAACCCTTCTCGTTTCGAAATCGGACCTGTCTATAGCACCAACCCACGCGATCGGAAAACGCTACGAGGCGGTCAGATGAAGCCAGTCTCGAAGGAATTGGTTTTTGATATTGATTTGACTGATTACGATGATATTCGTACATGTTGTGTCAAGGCGAATATCTGTGCTAAGTGCTGGTCATTTGTGACAATGTCAATCAAGGTCATTGACACCGCACTACGGGAGGACTTTGGGTTTGAACACATCCTCTGGGTTTACTCTGGTCGTCGTGGTGCTCACGCCTGGGTATGCGATCCCCGTGCGCGCAACCTCACAGATGACCGACGCCGAGCCATTGCTGGTTATCTTGAAATAATCCGCGGGGGGTCACAAAGCGGGAAAAAGGTCAACATCAAACGGCCACTACACCCCCATATTGTACGCAGTCTTGAGTTGCTCAAACACGACTTTGCCCGGACTACACTCGGTGATCAAGATACATTCGAATCTGCCGAGCAGGCAGAACGCCTTCTGTCCTTGTTGCCTGACAAGACCTTAAACGACTCCTTACGGAGGAAATGGGAATCCTCTCCAGATCGTGCCAGCACCAGCAAATGGGCCGATATCGATTCACTTGCAAAGACCGGTAAGAGCAGCACGTTAAACCCGGCGACGCTCAGGGATGCGAAGCAAGATATTGTCTTGGAATATACCTACCCACGCCTGGATGCCGAGGTCAGCAAGAAGATGATTCATTTGCTCAAGAGTCCCTTTGTTATTCACCCCGGCACTGGCCGTATTTGTGTTCCCATCGATCCTCGCAATGCGGAAAACTTCGATCCTCTTTCCGTCCCGACGGTGATGAACCTACTTGCTGAGATTGATGAATATGACGCGAAACACTCTGCCGGCACAGCGGAGGCAGATATCCCCGACGTTGAAGGCAGTGCGATGAATGGCTCCGACATTAAGGGTAGCCGTAAGGTGCAGGACTATGAAAAGACCAGCCTGAAACCTTATATCGATTTCTTCCGTTCCTTCATCGCAGGCCTCATCAAGGAAGAGCGTGCTGGTAAGCGTGAACGAGATAATAGTGGCCCTGTTGTCAAGGCTGATCCTATGGAATTCTAACCGCATCATGTTCATGTTTGTTCCATTTGCCTAGCGTTGCCATAGGATTATGACTTTATGTTTTGTTAATTACCTCCACCGAATTTTACTTTGGACTTATATCAAGGGATCGCGCTTGGGAGTTGGCATTTATTGTGCATGGAACCGAGTTATTTGTTATCAATCAGCCTTATTCTACCTTTATTATATTCTCATTCGAAACTATCAATTGAATAAAGATAGGGTGTGTTGATGAAGCAGTTCGTGAAGTAGTTTACGATGAAGCGAGATATGATATGAGTGACACTTTTTGCCAGGGGTTTTCATACAAATTGTAGTATCTACAATTATGAAGGCGCTACTGAACATTTAGTAGGGGGGATGGTCAGATCCATGGGATGGCTGTATCAATACCCTAAAGGTAATCACTCGGTTGTGGAACCTATCAACTTGGAAGATGTGTAAATTAAGCTAGAGTTAGGAGTACGAGTATAGCCATGTAATAAGTGAAGTGATTGTATATTGGAAATATTGGTACAAATAGAGTCGTACAAGTAATTGCACTAAAGCTAACCATGATATGTTGGCACGCGGGTGGTACCTCCATATCAGGCAGACTTCTCATTATCAAAAGGCGCCTCCGACAGGATTAAAAAGAAATGGGCCAAAGGTTGAATGGGGTAGTTAATTTAAGCACCAATGAAGTTCTTGACGGCTAAAGAAAGGTATTGTTAGCACGAGTCACGGAAATTTTATATAGGAAGGGAAACATACTCTCCAACCAGCGCAAGTACTCCTTCTGCTCCTTGACGGAGATGTAGTCAGGAACCATATTAGCGAACTCGGCGTTAAGGCCACGGTCCTCTAGGTAGCGGTCCCAGAGACCCTGAAGGTCCTCATCGAGGTTCTCGAAGGGGGGACCGGCGTAAAGGCTCTGGCGAGCCCAGTCCTTCTCAGCAGTCTGGGACTGAGCGAGCTCGGCGTTGGCGAAGTGGGAGACCTCCTCGATCTGGAACACGCCGTCCTGGACAACGGTCTGGATGAGAAGGGCACCGTTGTTGGGTTTCTCAACGGTGATGGTAACACGGGCAGGGAAGCTAGGCTCGGGCTGCTCGATGTCCTCGGCGGAGGCCTCGGCATTCTGGCCGCGGGACTGGTTCTGGAAGTCCATCTCGTCGGACAAAGAGGCGTCATCAAAGTCCTCCTGTTCGCTGATGTTCTGGATATCGGCGACGGTAAAGCTAACACGGATGCTAAACAATCATATGTATTAGCATTCATTGAAGGGAAGAAAAAGTAGAGAGGGATTGTATGAATCGTACTTCTCGGTGCCGAACTTCTTGGTCAGGATAACCTCCTGCTCGCCGGCAACATCCTTCACCTGCCACTCGCCATCCTTAATAGTCTCCTCGATGGATTCTAATTGCTCCTCGAATTCGGGAATCTCGGAAGACTTCTCGTGTCTCAGCTCATCCTCGAGCTTGGCGAGAAGCTCGATGTCGACTGTAAAAAAGTAAAATCCAATATCAGCGTGAGGCCACATACGAAGTCCGCCACCAGACAAGCTCGGATTTCGGCGGACTCTTCAACTATCATCAACGCATCTTACCTTCAGACGAAGGAGCCTTGAAGATGCTGGAGGTCGAGAAGGCAGCGTAGGCGGGCTTAGTGGCCTGATTCCATGATTGCCGGAGAGCGGGCTTAGGGAATGCTGGGCGCAGAGCCGAAGTGGCAATGGAGCGCGAGAAAGTGCGCGGGATAGAGCGGGTGATAGTGCGAAGAGAAAGCATTGTGAATGTGGATGGGTCTAAAGTTGATGAAGATGAGAGAGCTTGGGAAAAAGTAAATGGAGCTAAAGTTATTACGAGTGCCAAGACCCGCGCTTCTGTTTTGGCCGACTTTGCGCGGCCACGCAATTTCATTCGACGTTAGGCAAAAAGGATATATAATTTTAATTGACCTTGATTGAAGAGGACATTGAGTAATTTGGATTGAGTGGAATTCATATCGCGACTCGCTGTACTATACGGAATGAAAGACCTTGCGCATGGAAGAAACATAAAATTGATTCCATAAGTCCCTTTTTGTATGACACTAGGCTCGCTGACCCTTAGTCCTCATTGCAAGATACATCCACCATCTCCCCAGCTTCTCGAGGTCCACTGCGTCATTGTGCTCATAAGCGGCGCAGGTGAATACTTTAAGTCGGTCCCCCGGGCATGGAGGAAGTGAAATATCCACCCCTTGCTTGAATCGAATATATATGGAAGCGTGGATGTGGTATGTATACTATTATACTATAGGTCCCTTGCTATTTCGACCTATTACATTAATGCGCTTTCAAAAATTTCAGGTTTTTTTGTTGTGCAATTAATCAATGCACCTTGGCTAGCCATACACATGTAGTTCGGCGCAACATAACATTGAAATGGTCGTGGCATTAAGTTGCCGCTCCTGTGCCGTGACCTGAAGGCCTGATGAATTCCCACGCGTTACCTGCGAGGTGCGCCGTTTCAGATGCTTACCCACGAACTAAAACAGCATAGTAGTTTCTGTCTAGTTTTTCGCCACGCTTCTGGCTCAAAAAATCCTGTGGCCTTCTACGTATTCAAAATCGCCATTGCACTTGTGCTCTTTTGCGCTTTCATGACGTTTGACGTTCTTTGAAAGCTCCTCCCTGGCCAACGAGCCTACGACTATAAGAGCACCTACTTCAACTCTACTTTTCAGCAAGTCCAATTCTAGAGTCCCGAGGCATATTTTAGGCTACAAACTGGCAGATGGCGACAACAAGCCCTGGTCGTTCAAATAGCTCTTCTTCGAAAAGAAAATCAATGCGTCAAAAACAAGTTCGTCGCAAATCCAATTTGATGAAAAAGGCGCGCGAATATAGTAAGTTATGTGAAGCAGACGTCTGTGTGCGGATTCGCCTTGGGAAACAATATAGACTAAGGACGTCGCCTAAAGTCTAGCGGTCACTCCGCAAGGGCAGTGGTCACTTTATATCTAAAATACCACAGCTAGTCCCAGAGGCAGTCTACGTATCAGGCGAGGTCGGCGGGTGAGATCTCAAAGTGGGTGCCAGACGGGTCCCCCTCCGAAGGCCCTTCAGGATCTCGTAGGTCTTGGCGCCATTCTTCTCCTGGTGGCACTCGTCCCGAAAAGCACAGCCCTAGAGGGCACCGCATACCGATCTCATCACCTTCACCTCCGGGATGTATCCTCCGCCGTGGCTTCGCACTCCAGGGCATCAGTGTTCCACTATTGTCGCCCAGAAGTAAATTGTACTCTTGATTGTCCATCACGGAGTACCTGAAAGCGTACCCACTACACCACCTGGGACCAACGAGAGCCGCCAAAATCACGCCCAGCGTGTTCACTGGGGGCCTTGTCTAATATAATAATTAAGTCATTCCGGAAAATAATTCCTATGAGAAACGATGTCATTTTGATGTTGTCGAGAGCTGCAAGCTGAGGCAGCTTATTTTCTAGAGGAGGTGGTGGCAAACCTTCAAGTATGCTATGACGATTTAACTGAATGTCTCAACGTACGAAATGTATACATCATTATAGTGGGGGCCTTTACAATATGTACTTTTAGTGGACTGCAGCAAAGACCAAAGGGTTCGTTTCTATCCTTTCCCCATTTATCAGAGCCATTTGTCAACCAAAGTTACCAAAAAATGACTATCCCAGATGAAGTCGATATCATTGTCGTCGGCGGTGGCAGTGCTGGCTGTGTTTCCGCTGGTCGTCTCGCCAATCTCGATCATAATCTTCAGGTTCTGCTGATCGAGGCGGGCGAAGATAACCTGAACAACCCACAGTACGTAAATATCACTGGTGTATTGACTACATGCTAATGCTTAACAGAGTTTTCCGACCTGGTATCTACCCACAGAATATAAAGCTTGATTCTAAGACAGCCACCTTCTACCATTCTCAACCATCGAAAGCTATAGATGGACGGAGAGCCATTGTGCCAGCTGCGCGGGTCCTTGGTGGAGGGAGTTCAATCAACTTTATGGTAATCTGCACATGTCATTTCTTGTATTAAGGTTCATCTAACTGAATAGCTAGGTGTATACGAGAGCCTCGGCCTCGGATTATGACGACTTTGAAGCCAAGGGATGGACAACGAAAGAGCTTCTGCCTCTCATGAAAAAGCCTGAAACCTACCAGAGACACAGCACGAAGCGAGACATCCACGGCTTTGACGGTCCAATCAAGGCCTCCTTTGGAAACTATACATATCCAATCATGCAAGAGTTTCTCCGTGCGGCTGAATCTCAAGACATTCCAGTCACTGATGACCTGCAGAACCTACAAACTGGGTAAGAACTCGACATCCTAAGCAGTAATTGCATTAGTACGTTTCGGTTAAATATTGACTTGCTGTGGACCTCTAGCCACGGTGCCGCGCAATGGACTAAATGGATCAACCGTGATACAGGTACTGCAATCTATCTCTTATCTAATCTTGCAACGTATCATACTGATTACTTTGTGGATTAGGCCGCCGCAGTGATGCCGCTCATGCATATGTTCACAGCACTCGAGAAGATTACGAAAATCTTTACTTGAAGTGTAATACGAAGGTGGTTAGGGTTATTATTGAAAATGGAACAGCAGTCGGTATTGTAACCGTCCCAGAGAAGCCTCTGAAAGATGAAAAAATACAAAAAATACAAAAAATTTACAGAGCCCGCAAGCAGATTCTTATCTGCGGTGGTACCCTCAGCTCACCTCTCATACTCCAGCGATCTGGAATTGGTGACCCTAAAAAACTTCGTCAAGCGGGTGCGTCCGACTTCTCTCATCCCCAGAAACCTTGAGATCTGTCATTCTGAGAAGCTTCATACAGGCATCGAACCTATTGTGGACCTGCCAGGTGTTGGTTGCAAATTTCAAGATCATCACCTTCTATTTTCTGCCTACAGAGCGAGACCTGACACTGAGACATTCGATGAATTCGTTCGCGGAAATACCGATGTCCAAAAGGCAGCTTTTAATGAATGGACCTCTAAAGGCACTGGTCCGTTGTCAACAAATGGGATTGAAGCAGGTGTGAAGATCCGGCCAACTGAACAGGAACTTGAGGAGATGAAGAATTGGCCTACATCTGATTTTCTGAGTGGTTGGGAGAGTTATTTCAAGAATAAACCAGATAAACCGGTCATGCACTACTCCGTCATTGCTGGGTAAGAATTCAAACCCTCTGTGAGCTTCTCTCCGGTTTCTAATAAAAGGTCACAGCTGGTTCGGCGACCATTTGCTTATGCCTCCTGGGAAATTTTTTACGATGTTCCATTTCTTGGTAACTATAATGAAGCATTTGATCCTATCTAGCTCCTAACAAGAAATGCAGGAATATCCTTTCTCCCGTGGATGGATCCATGTGAAATCCCCGGACCCCTATGAGGCTCCGGACTTTGATGCAGGATTTTTGAATGACAAACGTGATATCGCTCCCTTGGTTTGGGGCTATATCAAGTCTCGTGAGACAGCTCGCCGTATGGATGCATATGCTGGTGAAGTGACCTGGATGCATCCCAATTTTGCCTCGGACTCGCCTGCTCGAGCACATGATCTGGACCTTGCAACAACTAAAGAATATGGTGGTCCTGCTCATATGACAGCTGGTATCCAACATGGTAAGGAAATCGCAGTGATTGCTGTCGTCCATCCTTTACTAAACCATGGTTATAGGTTCCTGGACCTTACCCGTCGATCCTGGAATGCAGCTACCAGAGAGCGTGATCAGCTCCAGCCGGCAGGTAATTCGGGAGCCCATCAAATACAGCCGGGAGGACATTGAGTGTATTGAGCTCTGGGGTGAGTATACCTACTTCCCCTCTTCCTTCATATTCTAAGCACAATTCTCAGCGAGACGTCATGTAGAAACAACATGGCACTCCCTTGGTACGTGCAGTATGGCTCCTAAGGAAGGCAACTTCAAAGTCAAGCATGGAGGAGTTGTCGATGAGCGGCTGAATGTCCATGGTGTCAAAAACTTAAAGATCTGTGATTTGTCAATCTGCCCCGATAATGTGGGTACTAATCCTTACAGCGTAAGTCTTCCTTGTCGTTGTCTTCTATCTCATTTCCTTCAGCGAAGTCTGGTATTAATGAATGTTTTTTTAGGTTGCTCTTTTAATTGGCGAAAAATGCTCTGTCCTGACCGCGGAGGATCTTGGATATTCGGGCTCTGATCTTGAAATGAAGGTGCCCACCTACAATGCCCCAGGTGAAACTGTTAATCTCCACCGAGTTTAACATGAGGACAACGGTCCAAAGAGCGTATTAGATAGTTTTGGGATTCTAGAATTTCACTTTTCTTGAGACTGTATTATCTTAGTTTTGAGAACGGGACTTGGGCGAGGTCGTGTCTTTTATGTCCGGATGATGTGAGGAGAGTGTATTGGGGCGCCAACCCGGAAACAGCAAAACTAACCAGATGTAGTAATTCACAGGTCCCTATATTACTAAATCAAAGCTATTCCCTCGCGCTCGATACGCTCCTAAGATAGATTCTATTCAGCGTCAGCCATCTCGACCTCCTACTATATGGTGTAACGGAACACCCGATTGGACCACTTTTAAAAGACCAACCTATCTATCTGTACCGTCTTCTAGATCCTAGTCCGATCCAGCGGTAATCCCTTCTTCTCCGCCGTATCCTGAACCAGCGCAGCTAAAGGATCAAGACCAAGCTTGGAAGATTTAGCCGGTCTTCTAAAACCTATAGCTGACGTATGAGGCGATTATAGCGATTCCTAAGGGCAGTCCGTCTTCCTGGCCCGGCACAGAAATAATAAAGTAGCGCTAGTCAATATCTACCTTCTGAAGTAGCAGTTTTCGTCTGTTAAGCTACTATTAGAAACCAGGAGTCAATTCTCTTATCCTAGCTTTCTGGATCTACTGGGGTACTACTATTAGGAGGATTAGGTATTTTTAGTCTGGGAGTCAGTAGAGCTCTTAGTAAGTCATATCCTCGTATCGAGGTATACTATCACTAAGGGTAAGGTTGCCGCAACTATTCGGCAGGTAAGTGCTAGTCTTAGCAGCCGATATAAGAAAGTGGTGCTTATACCGTAACCTAATAGGTCCTCGAAGGAATTCAATATCTACGCGGTCGCGGGAGAGCCCTCGCCGCCTTAAGTACCGATACCATATTGCTCACGGAGTCCGGTGGAGTCAGGATCGGTAAGTAGGGAAACTAAGCGCACCTGGCCATATAAGTATAGTTTACTAACGGTGATTAATGTTATAGTAGGAGTGGAGCACAGGCTACAGCTACCAAATCGATACAGCCGAGATAGACGCGGTAACTCTGAAGCTATTCGCTTTAGCTAAGGTTATAAAAAGGCTGATTATAAAGAATCCTCCGCACTATCACACTCTTATAACTTGGTTCGCGAACTCGAAACACGCTGGTCCATATTTGGAATTGTATTCGATCCATGATTTCCAAGAATAGACATTGTATTTTACATGACGCGGATGGGACCCTGCCATGTGTATTTTACTCGAAAATGCCATACAATCGCAGAATTGTATAGTAACGGCTGTATGTAGATGGACGATACAACAGCATTGAATTGAAATGGTATATTCGAAAACATTCGGCTGTACAGAATCTAGAAGAATCAATGTACCCATAATGCGCCAACCCAGTCTTTTTGGACACCAGACAAAAAAATATAGAAAAAAGGAATCGTGAGATCATGACATGCTCTTCGGTGGGAAAGTAGACGCAAGTTTGTTTCCGTCTTTTGTGAACCGCATGAACTTGATCGCGCTGAGACCCGACCAGTGTCCATTCCAGTTCTTCATTGCGGTCATTGCATATTGATCGCCTATATCGGGCATCCACAGTCCGGTCTCGAACTCTCGAGCCTCGGTTTGCACCCGCTGTTTCAAGGCCTCTTCGCGCTTGCTAGGAGGACGTCCCTTCCGGCGCTCTGACTCGAGCTGTTTGATTTCCTCGGTATCACGGTCAATGTACCTGGTTTGGATTAGCCTTGGGTTTGGTAATGGATCATCGGTGGTACATACTTGGAGACAAACTCGGAAATCTCTTCGGTAGAAAGGGCCTCAGTAAGCTCTTGGATAGCCTCATGGATGTAATCAATTCGGTCCACTAATCGAGTCAGCTGGGTGGCCTTCAATTGAATGGGCAGTTGTCTCACAGTATGGCTGTCTTGCACGGTTCACAGTGGCATTATGGCGGGACAATCGATCATCGCGAGCACCAGCTTTGCGGAGTCGGTGGGCATCCCGACTGTTCTCATGAAGCACATTAGTAGAGGTGCGCTTCTTAGAAATCTGCTTGTGCACCTTTGTCAAGGTAACAGGCATGGTTGCGGGCTGATGACAAGAATTACTCCAAACACTCCGCCGTGGATTTCGACGATAATTTTCGTGGATGCAACGGCATAATTAAGCGGTGAACCCCCAAATCACCGCCTTCCCCACTCGAGGAAAGCGCGTCTGCGCGTCGAGATAGGCATTCCAGGAGTTATTTACTCCCTCAATCCTTTAACCGGGATTTGTTTTGGACCTGCTATTGCATTCAACATTCATTAGTCTTCTGCCGGTGAAAATCTCAACCTATGTTATCATTCATTGCTTGAATACGAGGACCCGCCTGTCCCTCGAACGGTGTCCACAATGGGCATCAAAGGTATGTTAACTTTGTGACTGTCTAGGGGGAGATGAATGGCAATTCTAACACAGACAAATAGGACTGCACGGGCTTCTCAAGTCCATTCAGAAACCATGTCACATTAAGAATTTCAATGGGCAAACGCTTGGAGTCGATGCATATGGATGGCTGCATCGAGGGACTGTTGCTTGTTCAGTGGATTTGGTCCTGGACAATCCGACGAGAAAGTATGTCTTTCGGTATTTTATCCCATGAACTGTTAACTGACAGTTCCATCTTATGACAGACACATTGATTTCGTCCTCAACCGAGTCCGCATGCTTCTTTTTTTTGGAGTGAAACCCTACCTCGTTTTTGATGGCGACAATCTGCCCAGCAAGGCAGGCACTGAACAGGATCGCTACAGACGGCGCCAGGAAAGCAAATGCCTTGGACTGGAACTACAACGGAAAGGAAGAATGGCGGAAGCTTACCAAGAGTTCCAAAAGGCCGTCGACGTGACACCCTACATGGCTCGCCAGTTAATTGAGGAACTGAAGCAAATGAATGTGCAGTATGTGGTGGCCCCGTACGAGGCAGATGCCCAGTTGGTGTACTTGGAGCAACAGGGTGACATTCATGGAATCATATCCGAGGACTCGGATTTGCTTGTCTTTGGAGCCAAGCGATTAATTTCCAAATTGGATCAACACGGGGAATGCATTGAGATAAACCGCGCCGATTTTACTGCTTGTCGCGAAGTCAGTTTGGTTGGCTTCAGTGATCCCGACTTCAGAAACATGTGCATTTTGAGCGGTTGCGATTACTTGGCAAATATCCCTAAGCTGGGGCTGAAGACTGCCTACCGGATTATTCGCAAGCATCGGAACGTTGAGAAAGCCCTGCGCATGCTCCAGTTTGAGGGTAATTTTCGAGTCCCAGCCGACTACCTTGCCAACTTCAAACAAGCCGAGTTGACCTTCCTTTACCAACGGGTCTTCTGCCGCAAAGCTGAAAAGCTAGTGACTTTGACACCACCTGAGAAGGATACCAATTTGGCCGCGCTTCCATATATCGGCGCCGATATGGAGCCGGAAATTGCCATCGGAGTTTCTCGTGGCGATTTGGATCCAACCACTAAGGAACCAATTATCCTAAAGCCACTGGCCGCAGGTAGATGGTCCCTTGGTATTAATCGCCGCCAGACATTGGGTACTTCCTCTGAGTTGAAGCCAAGGAAGTCCATCAATTCGTTCTTCACTCCCAAGAGGACACCGCTGGCCGAGCTGGACCCTAACAGCCTAACTCCGTCTCCAAGCCAGCAGCGACTCCTAGAGCGAAATGTGAGCAACAGCTGGCAGGTCAATGCAGCGCCCTTCCGCTCCAACTCGGTCAGGTCCACGCCTCCCAGGGCGTTTTCTGACCAAGGCCTCAGCCCTATGGTTCGGAGTGTGGAACGCTCCTCTTTTCTGGCCCAAAGTGCAAGATCGTCGGCCTTGCAGTGCACAAAGAGGCAGAGGCTGTGCTCTGAGGCTGAGGGGGATTCTCTGCCTGCTTGTCCCCCTGCTCGCAGTCGGTTCTTTGCTCAAGCCAGCCCTAGTCCCCAAGATCTCTCCCGGTCTAAACGGTCACGCAAATCAGTGGTCGGTGTCTTCTCTGATGAAATTGCAGAAGACATCATGAGCAGCATTCCAAATCCCAGTACTACCCCTGGGCCTGCCGAGTCTACAACTGAGAGAAACCTTGAGATATCCGACAAGCCCAGTGAAGTTGATACCCCTTCTAAACCTACCTCCGACAAAGTCCTTGTGACAGAGAACCTCGATGTATCTCAGAATAGTCCTAGGGATAACACACCGAACTCCCCAGGTTTTAGTCTGGCTCTTGACTATCACGTTGACCGGCAAAACTCGAATTTACTTTCCAAGTTTACTTTTCAAGCTGGGCAAAAGCCCGAAACAACCGCAGCTAGCTCTACCATGACTAAGATTCCTGCGGTTCAGACTTCCCATAGACCTTCAACGCCCTCGACCCCCAGAAGCCCAGCTGCGATTGCACGGAGCAACGTCTTCCATCGACGCCTGACGCCGCTCCAGCGGATGGGACAGTCCGCTCTCAGTCGATCTAACAGCATCAATATTCCTACTAAACTCCGGGATGCCGAAGCTGTTGAACCTCGGACTGAAGCTTCTTCTCCTATCGTGCATAAGGTGTCCTCTTTCGCGGGAATCCAAGGCAGCGAAGATCTCATTGTCCCAGACAGTGAGGATGAAGAGGACGAGGATGAGCCCAGCACAGGGTACTCAACCACTCTTGATCTGAAACGCTTTGCTTTTGCCGCGAATTAGGCTGCACCTCTATCTGATTACGGAGCATAGAACAGGAACATCGGATTTTGGTATCCGGGGTAGCATTGGACCACTGATTTGGTAGGTTCCACTTTAGCGCGTAACTTGTGTTTATACGGAGTACTTTAGTTGGGTTTATTGTTTGACATAGCGTTGGTTAGAGCATACTGGAAAACCTGAAACATTGAAACGTGCCCGATCGCTAGCTTGTAGGTACTCCGTGCATCGAAGTGCATCATGTAGACGGCCCAATATTGAAGAGGCTGGATGAATCGCGTGGCTTGTGGATGTGGGGCGAAGGTTATCGAGATCTGCACTAGTCCAGATCGGGACTAGAGCGGCCCTGGCTTTCCCGTGTCCGGCGGCAGAAATACCCACACGGAAGGCGGTCTGCGCTGGTTACCGGGGAAGCGGGCGAGTAAACAAGGGCGTTGGCCCAGCCTCCCAGATTTTCCTATACAACTTTGCCTCATCCCCAGCCTCCAGAGAGATTCAGAGAATCGGTCAATTAGCCTGACGTTGAGTTTTGTGCCATTTACGATCCCTTCTTTCCATCCCTTCCATTCTTTCTACACATTCTATCTCTCCCATATACTTCCCACCTGTACTACACAGGCGTCAAGTCATATCATAATATCTGACCCATCTGGATAATCCACTCTAGGTGCAAACCGGATTCCACAATAATATCAAACATCTTGGAGTTTGTTCTAGGTATTCTCAGCATTGAATACGTCAACGATCCGATCTTTATCCTACTCTCCGCATTCTTCATCTACATTCCATTCCAACGATCTCGATCTCGATTCAACGGTCATCGCAATCACACGAACCAACAACAAGTGTGCCACTGGTGTACAATTCAGTTCGGTGATCGCATTCAATTCAGGCAACTCCTTCTCGGAGACCCGAGAAGCGAGTCAACAACAAATTGAAGGAGTCTGACCCCGACGTGGTCTTAATTGCACACAATGGCTGCTGGCTTTGCTCAAAGATGGGCCCGTAAGTGACGACATATCGAAAGAGAGCAAACAATGGCATTGTTGCTAATTCTCTATACAGGGTTCATTCCAATGATTGGGTACCACCACGTGTTGATGATTATTATCGCAGTTGCTATTATCATATTATGTGAGTGCTTGTCCATTGCGCCCTCTACTGGAAAGTCGCTAATACAATGCAGCACTTCTGTTGGCCGGCTGCTCTTCATCATCTCCACAGATGCCCACCATCTTCCTTATCTCCCTATACTACGAGAAGTATAACCCCATTAGGGATCTTGCACAAGTCGACCCAGGGGTTGTCACTGCCCTCTCCAATATTGTCGGCGGTGCGGAGTTGGAAGTCCGAGTGGGATACTTTGGTATCTGTATTCAGCCTGATAAGGGTTCTTTCATCTGCAATGCCAATGCGACGGCGCTGGCTGAGATTGTCACGGTGGATCAAGATCCACTAAATCTGATCTGGGTTGCTTCAACGTTCAAAGATGCCGTTGTGTTTCCGTATCTCCTGTGAGTAACTGCAATTCCTTAACGCCAGACAAAACTAATTCTCGTGCAGGATTGTTGCTGTCATTCTCGCATTCTTCTGTTTCATCCTTCTGGCGACATTCCCTGGCTGGCACGAGGAGGTCGACGAAACTGGATCCGAGCGCGAAGTCAAGCCTTTCCCCTCTCGCCCCGTCTCCCAGGCTGCGCTAGCCCTCATTTTCGTTTCCTCGGTATTCGTTCTTGTGTCCGTATTATGGCAGCACACGGCATCTGTCGCTGCCAGTACGATAGCCCAAGACATGGGCAATGGAAGTGTGAAAAGCGGCGTCGGCTCTTCTGCAATGGTGCTTGGCTGGTTTGGCTTTGTACTACTGGTGATAGTCACTGTTGGTTTGCTGGTCATGATCTTAAGTATAAGTCTGATTCGCAAACTGACCGATGAGGAATAATCAAACCATCCTCAACGCCGACGCAAAAAACACTTGCGCTCTTTGCTTTTTTTTTTTTCGCGACTTGCTTACACCTACTTCTTCTTTGCCTACGACATACCCTACCCTTATAACGGGACGACACAAATGGAAATGAATAATACCTACGAGCACACGACACTGGCTCGCAATTCACGGATGGATGGGAACGGAACACACGACACTTGGGACATTATGATTTCCCCAAGGGGAATTTGGGACTTGCACACTTGGATTTTACGAACATATTTGAGGACATGGATCCTCGCAGGCTTTTTATTCTTAGGATCTGACTGAGATATTTTTGTCGTTTCATCTCAAGACCATATTTGGCAGCTCTGCCGATCTGCCGATCTGCCAGGATAGAATGAATGGAATGCGATCGAGTCACATTTTGTACAGATCTCTTTTGCTTGAGTGGACTTCCGTTTTACGTTCAGCACACGGCGTTTTTTTTTTTTTTTTGATCGGATCATGTATACCACAGCCTCTTGTTCATTCCACGCTGTGTTCACTTTTTCACTTCTCACGCAGGACTGCAAATGCTAGATTAGTTCTTACGACACAATGTCAAAAATGATACCAAAGTCAAGCCTCCATTCATAACTCAATCTCTCCAATAATCTCCAATAAGTGACATTGGATATCAAAAGCCCTTTCGCATTAGTTTATATCTACAGGAATGATGAATGTTCTTGGCTACCATTTGCTACAAGACTACGTTTGGATATCATCTATAACATCAGGAACTATGAATATATTCAATGTCTGATTATCATCTGCTTCTAGAAAGTTGTGCCTCAAAAACTCGTCAAAGAGATGCCAGCTGTTAAAGAGCACTCCCAGTAACCGGACGCTGGTGACAAGCAGGCTTTCCTCGTCAATGCTACCTGCAGGACACAATGCAGGCAAAACCGATCAACAACGAAGAAAGGATATAAAGCGGAATCAGTATATATTATAGACGTCAATCATTGCATGATCCCTTGCCATCAATTTGCGTGAATTCCGACAAATGGCAGCTCAGAGCTCATCACTAAACCCTATTTCTGGATATACTAGCCTGCTGCCAATTCTGACAGCTGCAGCAGCAGAAGAAGCGTCCTGCAGAACGTTAGGCGAACAAATCGTTATGAGTCCCTCATGAACCTAGTTAAAGCCCTAACAATCAACGTTCCGAGTCTGGACTCCCGATGGACTTCACCCCACAGGCACTGTGTCTTTGGCGTATACAGCCCACTGCGTATAGATTTCATTCGACAACAGCGAAGGTTTCTCTCATCCTTCAAGATAACCATTCGGTGGGATGTTTTTGGTCGTAACCGAATGAATCTCACCAAATGGCTATCTCGAGGGCTGCAATATCCGTGAGACCTGTCTCGTTGTAGAGTGAAAGCCGTACCCAGTGGGTGCCAAATGGTTTACGGGCGGAAGCATCGAGAATCCAGACTCGGAACGTTGATTGTGAGAGTTTTCAGGAGGCTGATCAGCGACTCATAACGACTTGTTTGCCTACCGTTCTGCCGGACCATTCTTCAGCTGCTGCAGCTGTCAGAATTGGAGGCAGGCTAGTATATCCAGAAATAGGATTCAGTGCTGAGCTCTGAGCTGCCACTTGCCGCACCACCTCACGCTGCTGATGCATGGGATAGAGTCGATCGATTCTCTCCATCAGACACTTTCAGCCACTGGCCAATTAGATTTGGAGGTGATCGATTAAATACCTGGATGAGACAGCAGATAAGCAGGTAATCGACATTTGGTAGAGCCACGATGTGCTCGGGTGTAAGATGGAAGTACCAGAGCATTGCCTTGGTCGGTGCGGGAATGATCTCTTGGAAGATTTCAAGGATCTGCAGGCGAACAGTTCCAAATTGATCCGTAAATTCACCACATAGCCATGCCTCCTCATTTTCCTCATTTTCCGGACATGAACTTCACGGATTCCTCTGTCGCATCTGTCAATTCGGACAGCTCCGACTCATCGTCAGGATTGACGATGGGTATTTGGGGGAAAAGTAATTCAAGGGTATGTAAACGAAAGATTGAGGTTGATTCCGTTATCCTTATCGTCGTCGTCATGGAGAAGATGATCTGCGGAGCGGACTATGAGTCGTCCGTGGCATCAAGTTGATATAAATATATATGTATAGAAAGACATCATTCTTCACACCTGCTCAAGCTTTGACGAGAAGGCAAACTGGGAAAGAAACCATGAGTCGAATCGAGCGAGCTGACTGTGTGTGTGTGTGAGAGAGAGAGAGAGGGAGAGAGGGAGAAAGGAAGATCAAATAGAGCAGAATTCCTATCTGCCCTAGGCAGCAAGGCTGCCTCAACAAACAAAATTCTCTTAAGATAGAAGTTGCGGTGAGAAAAGTGTTTGCCAACCGTCTGACATATTCTAGTATTGACTGACCACTGCTTCACCTAGAAAAGAGAAAGAAAGAAAGACCAGCCTTCAGACCACTTCTATCATATCCCACAAGGAGATATAGTTCGTACAGCGGGAAATGACAAGCTGCACAACCAGCAATTCATTGACGAACTAGCACTCAGGATCCTGGCACTCCTGGATGGCCAGGAACTGAGGCAGTTTCGGGAATTTCTCTAGGGTGTAGGTAGCATTCCGAGAACTCGCTTTGTTCCCAACGGGACCGAACGTTATAGGTTTCACGAAAGTGAGGGAGGAATTCATTGGCCAATTCCTGGTTCTGCTTGTTGTAGGGAGCATTCATGCGAGACATCTGAGCCTGTTGGAAAATGGTGTAGTCGGTGGCAGCTTCCGAGTAGTCCTCGATGAGAAGGAAGTGCTCGATCTCGGTATGAGCAGGACGTGGCGTCAAATACTTCATCGTAGCAAATGTATTCCTTCCTGCAGTCATCGCAGCAGTTGGCGCAGTAATTTAGAGTGTAGTTTCGAACGCCGATGTAGTTGGTCGGCTCCCACTAAGAGAGGAAGTAAGTAGGCTCGAGATCGCATCACTGTTGACTACACCTATGAAACTGTCGCTCACGCTATTAATAAGTACCGAGAACATGCAATCTGGCAACGGTCTTGGAGGCTCGATCCCACCGACTCGAGTGTCTTCCCACGTCATGACTGTCTTTTGCGCCATGGCTTTTAAGATTCTGATGCCGTTCTGGCAGACTTCCATCCTAGGTGTTCGAAGTACTGATAACCGAAGTCTAGCATCGATCATGCGACAGGAAACTTTTAGTTTGGACCTATTTTGGGATGGCCTTGAAGTTGGCATATCGATGCAATAGACTACAAGTATTCAATGGAAGCCGACTTGGGATAATAGAAAGTTACAGGTAATGCCGAAGACCAGCCCGCGGGTCAGCCTTCCGAAACTGCGGCTTTGGAGACTCCAAATACAGGTTGAATGATCAATAGTCCATGGAGTAACCCCCCTGCCTGCACCTCCGCCACCATTGTGTCCATTCTTGCTGTCGTGTTGCCCGTCGTTTCCAGTGCTATGATCATCCAGCGACCTGTACTGGTAGTATTCACCTCGACCACGACCTCGGCCGCGGCCTCGGTTATTGTTACCGCGCCCGCGTCCGACACCTCGGCCACGTCCACGATGAGCTCCTCTTCCTCGCGGACTATCATCATATTGGTGACGTCCATCACCTCCGCCGCGCTGGGAGGAGTGATAGTTGCCGCGGCCATAAGATGGGCCATCAAAGCCGGTGTTTTGATTGGGCCAGACGACATTTCCGTCGTCCGGCTGAAAGCGTCTCTTTTGACTCCTGTTCAAGGGTTGCTCTCCTTGACGATACTCTCCACTGTCCTCAACTCGTAGGACAACCTTCTCGCCGACCACAGTCTCAAAGGTCATGGCTTTGTCAGCCGGAATGGGGTGCCAGTTTTGGATCTTCCCTGCATCGATGAGGCGAGCACCTTTGCGAACAGCCAGTACTACAATTGGCAGTGGGTTCTCCGTGTGATAAGGCTCCGTCGCTGGGATAGGTGCCACGCGGGCTGCCCATATCTTGTTGTCCAGGTTTCCGGTTCCGGTAACCTGCCACTTTAGTTTCTTACCCAGGCCTCCAACCTTGTCCAGGATTGAACGAGGTGCTGGGCGTGGGGTGATTAGGATGCTGTTAGCCATGTACTTCAGGTCATTTGATTCACCAAGCCCTGGGGGGAGTAGTGGAGCCAGCAACTTCTGCGTCATGCTGTTTGAAACCTCTGGAGAAACCAGATACCCCGTGTAGAAGACGACCCGCTTGATATACATCCGCCCTGAGCGGCTCTTGGTTACATTCAAAGCAGGGTTCCGCAGTGTAAGGTTGTGGGAATTGACCATGCGCTGCACCTCAGAAGCCTCAGTTACGGGGTCAAGGTATGTGCTGCCCTCGGTTACCTGGATAACTTCAGCAAGGATAGGCATCCGTGCAGTAGCGGGTCCATTTTGAAGGTCTCTGTTCAGACACTCAAAGAAGTCTCGGAAGCCTTTCACACTAGCAGAAGGTTAATACTTTGATATGCTCGGATTCTCCAACTCAGTTGCCACAGGACTTACTGTCTGATACGGTCCTCGTAAACGCGAATTTCCGCAGCCTGCTCGTAAGTGAAAACAAGATCCTCGAGAAAGTTCTGTTTGAAGTTCATTGTCGTCGCAAACCGTTGACCATGTGGACCAACTTCGGGTTTGAGACCAATTAGGTCGAATTCAAGACTTTGACTAGCGACCATCCGCTTGATGACTTCTGAGAAGCCGGCCTCACTTCGACCGGTCAGCAACACCGTGAGCGCATCTTTCTGCTCCATGCTATTCCTAACCAAACTAAGCTTCAAAAAGTCAGCTCAAAACACCCGCAACATGTAATATGTGATAGAAGGCACACAATTTGCTCATTCCACCAGCCTTCCCATTTGCGGGGCTCTTCTATCTCCATGCCTTTTCCTGTAGCGGCGAGAATGTTGGAGTCGTGCCACCATCCTCCAGTTGCGAAACTATCATTGGTTTGAAGGAAGCCGACTGAAGAGCCATGCCATAATTGTGGGTTTGGTAGAGGACTTAGAAATACTGAAAGTGCGAATGTTAGAGTCGAGTGTCAGACCATCCTAAGCTTTGCATATGCTCACAGGTGTTGTCGAAATCGTAGACGTGAATTGCGCGAATTTGAGAAACAGCTGGAAAATAGGGGAGCTGTTAGAATTATGACAGGAGAGTGGACCGTAGTGAGATCGAACCTGGCAGCTCCTTGTTCACAATAGACCAGCGCCGTAGCGAGGTGATCGTATGCGGACGATTAATCCCGCTTCCAGTGCTGTACGACATATTGGCAGCAGAGCCAAATCGTGCAAGGTTCTCTGAAACGACTGCTTTGGCAGATCGCATTCTATCAGGTTAAGGGGAGATATGTCGTTAGCGCATAGTTGGGGGAGAAAGAGGGTTGAAGTCGCAAAAACGAGCAGGCGCGGTGACGGAGCTCCCGAGAAATCGGGTTTGCCGCCGAGAACGCGATAAACGGGACAAACGTGACTTCGAGAATTCAACACCTGCAACCCACCCCTAGCATGTCGCCTGTATGGATGATGTCGATTTGCGACAGGAAATCCTCCAGCAGACTCTTAAAGAGGTAGCTGGTGAGGAGAAAGAGGCGGCAAATCCTTGTGTTATTTGCCTAGACACTATCACCGAGCCCTGTGTGGCACAGCCATGCCACCATGCCAACTTCGACTTCCTCTGCCTTGTTAGTTGGATCGAACAGCAGCCTAAATGCCCGCTATGTAAGAAACCAGTGGGCAAAATACCCCGACTAGACCTGACTGACAATCCAACAGGTAAAGCCGAGTTGACAGCGGTGCAATACGAACTCAACGCCACACAAGGTCCGAAGCTATACAAGGTCCCGCCTCCGAGCGCAACATTCCCGACAGTTCCAGTTACTAGTCGATCACGTCCTGGCAATCGGTACGGCCCGCGAGGAGGGCGACGTCCTCCGCCCCCGCCGCGACCACAGCCAGATGACCCGCTCGAGCGCCGGCGCAATGTCTATCGCAACCAAACATACTCCATGCGAGTCGGGTCCAATCGGTTGTCTCAGTATCGAGAACTGACGCCAGACCTCTTCGCTCGTGACGAGGAGCTCGTCTCGCGTGCTCGGAAATGGATTCGCCGCGAACTACGAGTCTTCTCCTTCCTGAATCCGGAACCGGAGCATGAAGAGCGGATATCTCACCAGGTTTCGCGTCCTGGACCTCAGCGGCTAGAGAATCGCAGGGCGAATAATGCCGAGTTCCTGCTAGAATATGTCATCGCTATCTTGCGCACGGTCGATCTCAAAGGCAGTGCTGGACAAGCGGAGGAGCTGTTGCGTGATTTCATCGGCCGCGAGAATGCCTGTCTGTTCCTCCACGAATTGCAAGCGTGGCTAAGAAGTCCATATAATTCTTTAGAGGACTGGGATCGTCATGTTCAGTACTCGAATACTCCGCGAAGTATGTCTGACGGAGGATATAGGGATGGTCGCTCGGGTCATAGACCGACTCCTGTGAACAATCGGAGTAGACCACAGAGGTCCCGAAGACCATACAGGTCCAGGTCCCAAGATGCGATTGATCGCTCCAGACGGCTGCAGCAAGCTCAACAGCGATATAATCCATATTAGATGTGCAACTAGAAGATGTGCAACTAGAAGATGTGCAACTAGAAGATGTGCAACTAGAAGATGTGCAACTAGAAGATGTGCAACTAGATATGAAGAAGCAGTTACATCCATATTATTGTTGATAATTGTCTAGGGAAATAATCAATCTCTGGTTCCCACGTTAAACCGTTTCAGAATTTGTGCTTTTCATTTAGGAACAATATTTTTTCTCATGCCAACTCTCTCTTCGAGACTTCGAAGTCGATGAAGTACTGTACCTAAATCTGGGGGATGAACATAATCCCGGATTATGGGCTCCGCCGTGGGAAATTGGACATAGCCAATGGGTAAAATACTACTAGTTTTTAGGCTGGTTCTGCATTTCCCTGGCAGTTGAGCTGGTACTATTATTCAATTGCGGTATCGATTATTTCAGTGTTTAGTACGTAGTTCTCAGATCTGGACAGGCAGGGTAGAGGGCTCGGGGGTATTGATGCGCTATGAATATCTGAGATATGAGATGCTATGTAGTTATGCTAAATATGAATGTATTGATGTAGTCGTCTCTCCATCCACGAATGAAAAACAAGTAGGGCTGACCGATTCTTACTTCCGGCGGAAACGCCCTCTACCCCGAGAGGAACCTCCTCTGTTGATGCTTATTGATCGATAGTTCGCATGAGCTTCGGCTTTGATCTTCCGAGGACGAGGTTTCTTTGCTTCAACAGTCTCAGCAGGCTTCTTCGGAGGTTTCCCCATGGGTTCTTGTTCCTGTGGCTTCACGGAAGAGGATGAAACAGCTTCCTTGATTCTCTCCGAGAAACTCTTCGGTCTGGCAACAGGCTTTGGCTGTTCTGCGAATTCAGGGTCATTGTCCGAGTCGGAATCAAACTCGGCCTCGGTATCAAGCTCGGGCTCCGACATGGTATGAAGGGAAGCGGCCTCATCCGCCCGTTCAATGTCACTCGGGACATCATCCCAGCCGTCACTAGCAGCAGGTGGCTGTTGCGTCTCCGGAACTGCTACAACATCATCTTCATGTTCCGAGTCCTCATTCGCAGGAGCTGGGTTTGGTTTGGGTTTGGGTTTCGGCTGATGAATAACCGGCCTCATAATCACTCGTCGCGTCGTCCGTTTCTGGCCCTTCTTCTTGTATTTCCGGTTCACATCTGGTCCTTGACTATCCTCAACCTGGATCTTGGCAGCTTCTTCCGCCTCTGCCTCTTCCTCCATCTCGCGCATCACATCCCAGTCGTCATCCATACGCTCCTCCTCCATATCCCGCAGTCCTTGGACTAAATGCGTTAGCCCCTTGCTGGCAAATCTTTGCGGCTTACGCGAGACAATAGGACTGAGTCCTGGACCACCATGCTTTGCGCTAAGTGGAGGATATCGACCAGAGTTGGACCGACGGAGGAAAGATGGTGTCCCAGATTGCGCTTCCTGGGGTGATATTTCATGCGCCGGGTTTAGCAGATTTGTGCTCTGTGAATCTGCATTATCGGTCGCTTCCACCATGGCGGCATAACGCATTGTCGTCGGTGTTGCGAATAGATTTGCAAGATAGAACTGTTTGGTCTCGGATGCAGGGGTTCGCGCAAGCCTAGGCGTCTCCTGCTGAGGCTCTTCTTCCGGGGCCTCGGGGTTTGTGCTTACGGGCTTTCGTTTGGAGGGTGTGCGGAATGCGGCAGCTAGGTTATTCGTTCGCCTTGTGGCGGAAGGCGTTCCACCACTCCCGCCAGATTCAGATAGCATGTCGAACAGGCCCAATGTCTTTCCGTCACGCTGAGGCGTAGGCCCAATTGCGGCCTTTAATGGCGATGGTGCTGGTAGTCCTTGCCGGTGTGTACTGGGACTAAAGAGTCTGCGAAGAGTCGACGGCGAGTCATACGGATCCAGTTGTGCAGGGTGGTGCTTGGTACGATTGTTGGATGGAGTCGCAAAGAGCCCTCTGGACGATTTGCGGGGTGTGACTTGGAGAGATGTACTATCCTGACTGGGGGGAGATGCATGTTTCCGCTTTTTCGAGTGGCTTTCATATCCCTCCTGTCGACTGTTTTCGCGCCGGCTTAGAGATGCTTCAAGGGCCTTGAGGCGACTGTATTCCTTGTATTTAGCAGCTAGTGCATCGAAAAGTTTTTCTAATTAGTGATTTATCTTTTTGAATATTATGCAGCACGAGATTATCGACCTACCGATATCCGCGTTTTGTTTGATATCATCGCGTCCAGCTTTGCGGCCCCTATTGGCTGACGAGAAGGCTTTCTCCCACGTTTTCAATTCGGCGCGAACATTGACAGCTTGTGCACCGACCTCAGCACTGGAAGTCAGAACGTTGCCGGCCATTATTGCATTGTATGTGGTATCAGACAACCTAGAAGAAGAGCAGTCCGTAAATCCATCGATGCGCGTCACGCGACGCGAACTGATTAACGACAAGATTGGTAGGCGGTCTAATTCTGCAATTATCAATCATTTCAATCAACACCACGGAGTAACTACTCCTTGGAAAGGATATGTTCATCGGCTTAAGTTGCCCAAGGTAATAAAATTGTGGCTTTTAGGGATATGTACTTTCACCCAGGAAAAGGAACGCCGAGGATCATCCATCATAAGTGGTACATTGTAGCGCATTCCCTACCAGCTACCCGTACGACCACTCGGGGTGGTGGCGCATACGGTTTATAGTTTGCTGAGCGTAGACGAAGCAATATTTATCCTAATGTGACCTAATATAGCTCAGACATAGACCTTAAGGTGTTTGAACCTACGCCCCCCCCCCGGCAAGCCTAGGGGGGTACGTAGATAGTCACTACCGGCAATGATACAGCGAATTGGAAGTATTTAAGGGCTTTGAGATCTCCAGCGGCCAATGTCTTGTCTTTTAAGTACATATCTAGGCTCATACGTGTGGATTGATACGTAGTTAGGTTTTGTGTTGTTGGTGTCTTTTTCTAACTGACTAAAAGCTTGTCGTAACAGCACTTTGCTCTAGACGAGACACAGCTCTGGCATAATGGCTTTCTAAGATCGCATTTCGCCCGGCGTTGTTTGCAAGGATAATACGAGCCTTGAACTGTACGCTCATTTCGGGGGCATAGTTGTACGGTTGTCATTGTGGTACAACACGAAGGAAGTGAGAAAAAAGTGGGAGTCATCGTACTAGGAACCTGGGAAGGCCTTGGTCAAGATAACCGAAGCAGAGACGCGAAGAACGGTACCTAGCGAAAATTGACGGATGTTCCAACTGCTCCACGTGCGAAGGACTAAAGAAGTGAAGCCATCCCTCCTTTCGTAGTCGCAACAGAAATATTGGGATTACGGGGCGATGACCCCACGAAAAACTGTTGCCTCATCTTCATCCCCGACAAGCGAGCCATACCAAATACCAAAGGCCGCTCCACTGCCGACTCCACAAACCAGGGACCCCATGCGACCCCATTCTCCGTCTCCATCTGCATCTCCACGTTAAAGCAAGGAAGAAGATCCACAGCTCCGTCGGCACCACTGATCTCTTCCATCCAAACCTGAGGCATGTACGAAGGGCATATCATCGCGAGGCTCATAGTCTCGTGCTCAAAGATTGTGAGCATGTCACTGCCCGTATCATTTAGCATGCTGATATGGAAAAGGGCGCCATTACCACCTTCCGATAGCGGAAGACGGATACACGCTTTGAGCTAAAGCCAAAACCGCGTTTAGAGGATAGTTCAAAAAAAAAAGGGAAAGGGCGACCTCGTGTCCATGAATGTAAGGGCCATGTCCATAGCTGGCCTTCTGTACACATTGCTGCGAGGTATGGTTCCCGCGCTATGTTATATTAGCGATAACAGAAAAGATAATAGAGATTAGATCAAGCTTACCTCGCAGAAATACGGCTTCTTGGCCGCAATACACTCTTCTTGGCTGGCAACACGCCCGTCGACCACAAATACCTCGTCGTTCACCGTGATTGTTCCGTTTTGATAAAGCTCAATCACGGTGGCGACATTCTTCGCTTGATTTGGGCGGTAGAGAGGGTCATTCGGATCAAGCACGCGCGCAAGAGCGGCAGCTCTCTGCTCGTTGGTGGGTGGAGGGCGAGGCAAGCGGGGCCGCTCCCAGAATTCAGCGGGAGATTGTTTCTCGGAATTCTGATCGGATTCTTCGGGGGTTGGCGACATTTTGGATTTTGTAAAATGGAAGAGAAGAAGCAAAGGAGAAGGTCTTCACTGAGTTGACGAAATGGTTAGATTCAGACCGCCTACCAATTGTAGGTCGCTCTTTACGCATGTGACGGTTTCCGAGTAGCACGGCGAGGAGCAAACATCGTTCGATAAGAGAATGAACTGCCTGGCTTCAGTCGGGGAGCAGCTTCGAAATATTAATTATAATCACACGTCATTTTCGCTTCTGTTGGTCGCAGTCTTTCTGCTCTATTATCTAGACAGCTATATCGAATGTGGTCATCAATCTGCGTCTACGGCACCTCTCCCCCGAGCAGTGCCTGTTCGAGGATAATTCACTCGGTACTAGATTATAAGAAGCAATTCGTACCGTAGCGACTCCAGAAGAAGGATATTAGAGTTTAAAAGAGTGAAAGTTGCCTTGAAGCATGCTCCGAATAAAAAAAAACGATCTGATTTGATCACTGTGGTTCCTGGTGCAATGCAAGAGACAGAAAAAGAGCGAAAAGGATTTGATACATAAAACTGACCATTCAACTCTCGCCCAAAGAGCCCTGTCTTCCCCTATTTCCCTCGCTATGAATGCATTAAAGATCGCCATTTGAATCAAAGCTAAATCTAGCACTATTATCTTCCCATTACCAACTCGTCAACCCTTTCACCCGATCAAACCCACCCCTCAACTGCGACTCAGGATGCACAACCTTCCCCTGAAGAATAGTGTACTTAACAATGCCCTCGCAATGCTCAGGCCGCACACGCGCAAGCCAAATCATCTGCTGGTCCTTCTTGCGATAGATCAAAACATTCGCAGAGAACTTGTGCCCGCCGACATGCGATACGAAGAAGATGCCCACCCCACCGTCCCGGGAGTCATCCGGATCCCGGTCGAGTCCCAGCGGACGGAGATGTCGCTCCAGCTCGCGCTTGATTAGTGGTGCTGTAATACCACAGCGCGCGTCTCGGCGTCCGTGCGAGCACAGTAATACCACGTAGTCGAGTTCACAGGCTCGAGCGCTCATTCCATTCGCGGGAGAGCCATTTTGCTGGTCGCTAGGATGATCGATGTATCTAGCTATCAGATCTGGGACGTCTTTTTGCGTGACGGAGTCGACGTATGTGAATGACGGGAGAATTAGTACTGTGGTGGCTTGGGTGGGACTTTCGTCTGTGGTTGGCTGTTCTGGAGGGGTGAGATTTGATGCTGACACCTTGATACGCTAGATCGGGTGTTAGTGGTGGTAGGGTATATTGGTGGTAGGGTATATTTCAATTAGAAAGCTTACACCGTGGTCTGATTTTGCCCCGTCGAATGCTTCCATCAAGCTTCCTGTCACATTTTCGACATTCTTCTCCTTCCAGTCGGATTGCCCCGTTGCGACGAGAACATGGGTCTGGAATTCTTTGATATCGCCATAAAGAGGCCTTGAAGTCTCGACTTTGACTTTTGACGGGAACTTCACTGTGCAGTCGGCGCAGTCATTTAAACATTCGGGGCCGTCCGTTTTGGGATCCACTTTAGGAAAGAGGTAGTCGTGGGTGCCCGCGCGGCCCAAGGAAAGCAAGGAACGCAACATGGTTGGAGGTCTAATAGCGCTGTGAAGGCAAAGTTGAAAATTGAAAGTTAAGGCTATGAGACGTTTTTGAAGTTCAGGGTTGCCTCCAGGGCTGGAAATGTGGAGATAGATATAGAGCTCAGTATCTCCGAGAGACTATACTCCGTACTCCGAGCCGGGTCGAAAAACCCGAACCCCGAGCTAATAGGGTTATCTCCAGACTTGGGTCTCTGGTGTTAAGTGGAGATGATTATACGAGACCCTTTTTTATCTCGGGGCTGGCTTTTTAGTTTAGACTGACGGCCACTTAGAGTCCATGTATTTGATCTACATCTAGCATGTGAAAGGAACCTTGGGAGCTCGCATCCTGCTAACTTCAGGGCACTGCATTGATCCCAATGAGGTGTACAGCCCAATCTTATCAGATCCCTCAACATCAACCTCAAGTTTAGCCACGTTGAAGAATGACACATACTGCTATCTGTGACATCTATGAGCATTAGCACTTGTGCTTTGTATCGCATCGAAAATATTGTTTGAAGCAAGGTATAATAGAACAACTGGCTCCCGACGAGGGTAGCACTGGTGTAACGGGCTTGACGCCCGATCCAACCTCGGCGTCGGGGTGTGTTCAGGCCAGGCCCATAGTCATCAGATGGAACAATAGCTGTGCATGGAGTACTATACAGTTACTCTTACGAGCAAGGCGAGAAAACCAAGGGAATCAGGTTCCATGTACGTATACAACATATAGGGGCAGTGTTGACATGGACCGTGGTGGTGATTATGGCTATTCTCGTGATTCGAAACTAGACCAACATCGGGAATATCGCGTGTCGTTGGTGCCCAGAT
Source organism: Penicillium psychrosexuale (assembly GCF_028828465.1). Lineage (NCBI taxonomy): Eukaryota > Fungi > Ascomycota > Eurotiomycetes > Eurotiales > Aspergillaceae > Penicillium > Penicillium psychrosexuale. Next base: position 5,220,388 of record NW_026643187.1, read on the forward strand.
ATTGCCAAGGGATGCAGTTGCCCATTCGCAATGCTTGAATGCTTTCCGATAGGCCTTCGGGGATTTTCAGTTCCGAAATGGCAAAGAAAGGAAGATACCCATGTCCATTCCATGCAAGCCAGTAAACCCCTTAGTGGGGTTTGGATTGTTCACGGAACCATCGGGACTGGGATATGTGGGCCGGGGAAAGTAAGCCCGATAGACAACACGAAGGAAATTGTGAAAGAATAAGAAAGAAGAGAAATTGCTTATTCTTTCATCATTCGAGTGAGATGTATAAAGAAAAGAAGATGAAGACAAACAAAACAAAAAAAAACAAAAATTGCCACGCGACGTCGGTCAGACTTTCCAGATTGGGCGGTTCCACGGGCGCAGAGCGGGACCACGTAAGCGGGAGCTGGAGCCTTATTCCCAGAACTTCTCAAACATCTCGGACGTAAGGTCTTTCCTAAGTATAACCCGAGTTTCCAAGGTTATCTTCAACACCGAGTGCATGGATGTTCAAGGGAATGCCCAGCCCGAACGCGTGCGGAAGCGTCGCCGCCGCACAATGGCGTGCACGCAGTGTCGCACGCGCAAGTTGCGATGCGATCGCGAGTATCCCACTTGCAGTCGCTGTTTAAAAAGCAGAACACCGAACAAATGCACATATGAAGATGGCTTTTTATGGCAGCAGCCCACCACCGTCCCGACTAATGCATTTGCCTCCGACCGAGGGTCTGCGGTACCTATGCCTAGAGATACACCAGTCGACACACCTCGGGATTCGGGGATACCGATGGTGTCAACCCGGCCGGAACCTTTCCCAATTAGTGAACCGTTCCCAACCAGTGAACTACCTCATCTAGCGAGGGCTGGCGGTCCAATGCATCACGAGTACCATGGTCTTACCGGGCATGCCCTTGCGCCGCCCTATCGAAGTCGACCACACGACAGAGAGCGAAAGGACTGCTTTTTGGAAACTGTTCTCGGTGCGCCTAAGGCTGCTGTTAATCAGGAACCTTACCTGAATACGGGTCTTTTACAGCGTCCCAAGCGCCCAGCGCCGGCAGCGGAGCACGATATGCAAACACCGTCGCAGGGCGACGATCCGCACATTGACGAAGAAGAGGACCCATTGTCGCCTACGGACCAGCTCGACCTCTCTCCTCGAATGATGATGAGAGGGCGTGAGACCAAAACGCGGTTTAGCGGATCGGGCATCTTTGCCAGTCTAGTAGCACAGGTCTGCTCTCACCATTTAGATTCTAATTACCAAAATACGGAGGCTGACTATTATTAGTTTCCGGATATAAAGCTATTTGCAGATGAGGTCAGGCTTTCTACCCCAATCTTCACGCAACTTCAGTCAGACCTAAGAAGGGTTAAACGCGGGCTATTGAAACATATGGTGCTCAACAGGCCCTTCCCCGACCCTACGACGGCTTCGCTAATTAACATGCTGCCCTCGCGTGGTGTCGTCGATGAGCTTGTCGGGTTGTACATCACTTATATCGAGTCTACTCACCGCATTCTTCATGTTCCATCCTTCCTACGAGAGCTTGACCAATTTTGGGCCATGTTAGACAGCCCGACATCAATATCTGCTGCCTTTACTGTTCAGGTACTGTTGGTCCTTGCCTGTGCCTGGAACCTTGCAGATTTTGCTAGTCTGCAATCAAAAAGTGCGGGCGAACTCAAGTGCCAGTGTGCAGTGGAGTGGACGTTGCACGCAGGACAGTGGATAGAGAATCTTCACACAAAGCGTCCAGAGATCACATCAATGCGACTTTCGATTCTGTTAATTTTGGCGCGCAACGCCCACGGAATGAAACGCAGCCAGGCTTGGCTCACAACGGGTACATTGGTCAAGCAAGCAATGATGGCGGGATACCATCGCGATCCAAGCCGGTACACACGTATCTCTGCATTCAACAAAGAGATGCGACGGCGAATATGGACAACCATTGTGGAACTGGACCTGCAAATTGCTCTTGACCGGGGAATGCCACCGTCAGTACAAAGCTTTGACTACGATGCGGCTCCGGGGCTGAACATTTACGACGACGAGATCCATGAGGACAGTACTGAAGTTCCCGGAAGCCGGCCATTGAATGAAATTACCGACTCATCGTTCCAGTCTGTTCTGAGTCGCTCACTACCTGTCCGCCTCCAGGCATGTTCCCTCATGCACTCCCCACGCATTAACTGTCGATATGAGAATATTCAGCGCCTGGACGGTGAGCTCAACTGGCATCTTTCTCGGATTCCTGCGTGGGTTGCAGCAGACCCCAGCGACATCATTACACAAAACAAGATCATACTGTGGAAAGGCTTGATTGAGACCAAACTTTGCCAGTCTCTACTGTCTGTCCACACCCCTTTCGCCATTGAAGCACTACAAGAAACACTCTTTGCTCCCTCCGCGCGTACTCGCATGGATGCCGCAACCAGAATACTGTCAACCCAGCGCCGGCTACATGACATTTCGCGCACGCTGTCGCTATGTATGCTTGGTGAATGGACTATCCAAGCCTACATTTCCATCTGCCAAGTGCTACACACAACCGAATTCGATGCCTGTAAGTTTTTTCTACCTACGATTCAATACTTGATATGAGAGCGAAACTGATAATTTGCAGCCCAACCCTCCTCCATCTCCTCTGCCTTTATTATCCACAATATACCCGGTATCCCGGAATCGCTCCTATCACTCGTTGAAACAGCCCTGATTGCCTTGGAGGAGCGCTCCCTTTTGGTGACCAAGGGAGCCAAAGACTATTATTTTCTCTCAACGATCGTCGGACTAGTCAAAGCCCGACTTTGGCCCGCACAGGCAACTATGTACAAGCAGCAGGTTGTCGAGCGGGTCCTGTCATTTGCGCAGATTCTCTTCTCTCGACATATGAACTGCGACCACCTTGGCGATAAGGGGATGGGCAATTTCAAGGACAACCAGGTGGCTGCATTTATGGCGGCTCCAACAATGGTGCCCGTGATGCAGGCTGAATTTGATCCCAGTGGGATGCACCCGCCGCTGCAATCTGGCGGAATGGTGAGTTCCATTATCCTTGGTTCTCGTCTTCTTTTGTGCTAACTGTGAATTTCTAGCCATCTGGCGATTTCGATCCTTTCTTGGACATCTTCGATTGGGAGGATCTGACAAGCATGACATTTCCCTGTTGAATGGAACAGTTCGGCCAAGCTTTGCGTTTTTATACGGACTGTACGATACACGTTTCCACTTTCTGCATTTGCTGTACTCCTAAAATTTGTACAATAGTTGAGCTTGCTCAGGATACCCATGGTAAATACCAAGAAATCTAGTTATGACAATGCGGTTATTCAAACTTCGTTGCGTAATCATGAATATTGTGACTCGATCGGGTCCACCATGAGATCATGGTCGAAGGCATCAGGATTGACAGCATGCAGGGGGTGCAGATCGGACAGAAGAAGATCAATGCCATGCTTAGCACGGATTCTTATTTGCACCCTTACTGACAAGTGCCGAGTCTTATATGGGACTATTTTTCTCTAGCTTTGACGGTTTTGCGTTGCTTTGCCTTGTAAAGTGAAGCCTTGTTTGTTACTGATCGTCATGCTACGTAGCTATTGTGGGGATGATATTCAATAATCGACTTTGCAGATCGGGGTCCAAGGCCTATGCTGTACGAACAAGCTTTGTAGATCATACCGCAGTGTCTTTGCAAGGACAACATGAAACAGAGATATAAGCAATAGGATGGAATAAAAATGCATCTGATACTAATTCATTCTAACGAAAGCCAATCAGAGGACCCTGTACCTGATACTTGCGGGTCTGGTACCTGGCAGTACCTCAGCTCAAGGCATAAAATAGCCCTGGATCAGGTACCCTCGGGTACCATTCCAAATATAGCGACGTCTAAACCCCCTAAAACACTTGGCTTTGGCGCTAACTTGAGGCTCGAGGGCTGTGCTTTTTGGATTTCGCTTTTTTCCTTGCGAGTTGCATATTTATACGGGGTACCATGTGTATCTCTCCGCTTTACTCCACCCGTTCTCTTCCCCTTTTCACTGCATTGACTGGACATTAACCAGAGAGCCATGTGTATCGCGGTCTAATAACCCCTAATTCCCCGGCCAACCAGGCCAATCCCTCTCATGGATATAATCCAATGTACATAACCCGACGATGCATCACCTCCCACTACTCCTATCAATAATCATCGCGGTCGCAGCCCCACTAGCAGGGGCCATCCCAGCCCAAGCCGGGACACACAGTGCGACACAAGTATACCAAACAACCGACAAATACCCACTCGCAAACCCAGGCAACATCCCCGCCCACGACCCAAACATCATCCTGCACGATGAGCACTACTACCTCTTCAAAGGCGGGATCAACATCCCAATTTTCAAATCCGCCAACATATCCGGGCCATGGGAAAAGCTCGGCACAGTCCTAACCGGCGACAGCATAATCCGCAAAGGCAACCGGGCACGACCCTGGGCGCCAACAACAATTGAAAGAAACGGCACATTCTACTGCTACTACACGCTGAGCGCACGGGGGTCCCGTAACAGCGCGATTGGCGTCGCGACGACAACAGCCCTCGACGGCAGTCCCTGGACTGACCACGGCGTCGTCATTAACACGGGCACGGGCGCTGGGTCGGGAGTGTGGCCATACACGATTACGAATGCCATCGATGCGTCTGTGGTTGTTGACCGGGACTCCGGCCAGGCGTATCTCAACTATGGAAGCTTTTGGCATGATATATGGCAGGTCCCGCTGGCGGATGATCTGCTTTCTGTGAAAGATGCCGATAAGCCGGATGCGGTGCAGTTGACGTTTCTCCCGCGTGTTAAGCCTAAGCCTGAGGAGGGGTCGTGGATGAGTTTTCGGGATGGGTTCTATTATGTCTGGTTTAGTCATGGGAAGTGCTGTAACTTCCAGGGTGGGTTCCCTGCGCGTGGGAAGGAGTATAGTATTCGTGTTGGAAGATCGAAGAGTGTGCGTGGGCCTTTTGAGGATAAGGATGGGAGGTCGTTGCTCGATGGGGGTGGCACGGTGGTTTATGGTTCTAATCATGGGGTTGTGTATGCGCCTGGTGGTTTGGGAGTCTTGGCTGGGAATAATGACTCCGTGTCGGATATTCTCTACTATCATTATTTGAATACGTCGATTGGTTTTGAGCATGCGGTGAGTGAGTCTTTGTTCTTGTTTTTGTTTTAGGGTTGGGATTTGAACTGATATTTCTCGTTCTCGCAGCAAGCTCAGCTCGGCTGGAACTATCTAGACTATGAGGATGGGTGGCCGGTGCCTACCGGAGGCCAAGATGCTACCACGGCCAATGTCGCCTTCGGTTATGGACCTCCTAGCTGGGGTTACCTAGCAAGTGTTTTGGGTAAGAGGATAATCTCCTATTTTATGTGTGTTGTATGCTGATACTGAGTTTAGGTGTATGGCTGTGCATGGGGCCATAGCAGTCCTCTTTCTTGCATCAATTCCCTCATATTCCTTTCTTCGTGATTTTCAGCGGTTGTACTTATATATCCTGACAATAGCGTTTGGATTCCCAACATTATGCCTATGATCTAGCGAGCATTTCATCCAATATATGTCATTAGAATATCAAGCCATGGCGCTAAACCCAATCCATGCCCTAACCTTGTACTCTCAAACTTATTCCCAACCACCATCCACACTAACAATCTGTCCAGTCGTATACGACGAAGCATCACTGAGCAGAAAAACAACCGTCTGAGCAACCTCCTCGCCCGTCCCAATGCGCGGGATACTAGCCGGTGGCATACTAATCCCACCCTGAGTCTCCTTCGCCATGTCCAGCAAAGGCGTCTGAATAGAACCACTACCACAAAACCCAATTAGCAAAACCCACCGAAAAGCACTCTTCCCCAAATACTCACGGTGCAACAGCATTAACCCTAATATCCGGCCCCACCTCCTTCGAAACCGACTTCGTCAACCCAGAAACAGCATGCTTCGTAGTCGAATACGCAGCATGCAACGCAAACCCCTTAATCCCCTGAATACTCGACGCATTAACAATACTGCCCTTCCCACCAGGCGCAGTCGCCGTAATCGCCCGCAACTGCGCGCGCAGACAGTACATCAACCCGGTGACATTAACGCGCATCAACATATCCCACTCGGCGTCGTCCTGGTCGACGAATTTGCTAGTGCCGTGGTTCTTGCCGATCGTGCCGGCCATGTTGGCTGCGCCGTCCAGTCGGCCGAAGTGCGAGACTGTGCTGGCGATCCAGTCTTGTACGGCGCTTGCGTTGCTGATGTCCAATGCCGTTGTAATGATTGTCGAGGCTGTGGAGGAACCGGAGTCGGTTTCAATTGTTTGTCGTGCTGCGGAGAGGACTTTTTCACTAAGGTCGGCGAGGGAGAGGAGGGCTCCTTGCTTGTGTAGTTGGCGTGCTACGGCTAGGCCGATTCCGCTGAGGCCGGTTATGGCGTATACTTTGCCTTTGACGGAGTCCATTGCGGTGGGGTTCTTGATATGTTTGGTCTGGGAAATGAGAGATGTTGTGGACTTGGAGAGTAGCTGTGTTACTTGCATGATCGCAGGGATCGGAGATCCTCCGTGGCTAATATGTATGCATGTCCGGGTATATTCGAGCTGCATACAACATAGACAATAGGCTAAATGATGTACATATTTAGAGAGTTGAATACCCGTCTACCCCACGAGCTCCATTCTTATATAACCGAAAGGATATACATACCCTATGAAAGCAAGTATGGAGTTTGAATAAGATGATGATAGTAGCCTTGGCTTATTGGTTTGACCAATGCATCAGTGCATTCTACAGACCTAAGCTATATTAATTGAATATATATCCACGACTTGTCTTGCATATATCAGCTTTCCAGATGTACATCAATATGTCCACATCTAACCAACTCCAAAATCACAAATGGGTATCTCAAAATGCAAAATCAACACTCCAATCTCAAATAAACATCCCCGACAGAAGCATTGTCCCAACGACCAAAGCCACCCACCCCACCGGCCGCCTCACAACCCCAGAATTCTTCTCCGTTTTGGTCCCATATACAATCCCATGAGCATTCAAGCAGTACATGACTTTTTTCGCCTCGGCCGAAGAAGGCACATCACAGATCGCCGTACAAGGATCGGGATCCTCATATATCCACACCCCATTCGGGCAGCAGGACTGCAAAACAGCCTTCATATCTCTGTCCGGGGCTTTCGTCTGGTACAGCGGCACCTGATTATAATATTCGATATTGGCGGGGATGGCGGGCACCGCGTCGCGCAAGTCGTAGCACTCGGCCGGCTGTGTGAATCGTGTGACGTTGGAGTCGCTCATTATGGGGGGTGTCATGGTGTTTTTTTGCCCTTGCCGGGTGATCCGGTGCGAATGCTTTCGCGACGCGACCCGAAACAGTATTTTAGCTGTTATTTATGGCGGGGATGTGCAGTGCTGTTGATCGCGGTTCGTGGAGAGAGAGGGAGGCGTGGTTCGGCAATGCAGAGAGGGGAGGGATAGTCGGGGGAGTAGAGAGAAAGCACAGTCGGGGATTCTTCAGAGCATATGGAACTAGTAATGTCTTCAAAACCTCTCTTTTTTTACTCCTGAGCACGGGGGGGCAAAGCGCCAAGCCCGCATTCCCGGACGTTGGAGATATTTGCCTGACAAGTGGAGATGCGGGCCTGAGTATTCAGCTTGCAGCGAACTCCTTTTTGGGCATCAATTTAGGTAATGCTGTTAAAGTGAGACAAAAAGGGGAAGTGGGAACTGATATTTCGGTCTCTCCTTGCTGGGCTATTTACTTGGTAAGCTATATTGCATGTCTTTCTATATACGGACTAGTACGGAAGATTTCTACTCCTTTATCCCCTCGAGGGCAACGACCCTACGGTCAGATTTACAACCGAGCGGTTTCATTGGCTCGCTTCCACATTTTCTTCCTGCGCTCATGTCCTTCGTTGAAATCAGACAGCCATTTCTGATCGAACGGAGGTAGGCCCCGTCCTGCACCACCACGAGGTTCCCCGGCTAGATGGCGGAGGCTCTCGAAGTAGGGCTCGAAGTCGGGGTTGATGACTGTGAACGCGGGGCCATCGCTCTTCTCCGCGATGCGGTCGGTTTCCCATTTTTCCTGCTCGGTGATCGAGGGTAGGGTTATTTTGCCGGCTAAAAAGCGTGCGGCGGCAACAGCCTGCCATTCGAAGACTTTGAAGGTCAACCCAGCACCAACCTGAGAGTACTTCGTTAGCTTTTGATCCGGGGAAAATTCCTCGACTTGATAGACTTACAGCGCCTACAAAAACAAGTGTTGGATCATGTCTGTAGAAGACATGTTGGTATAGATCCGGCACACGATTGTTCCGCGTGGCAACCTGAGGCAAGAAAGGCAGAGTCCAGCTGAAGCCAGTTCCAAAAATCAAATAGTCGACATCAGTCTCAAAGGTGCCGTCTTCGAAATGCACGGTCCGTTCGCCTTGGTCATTACTCGTAATGTGTGAGATAGGCGGGCGACGCTGAATCTTCGGGTGCTGGAAGGCGAGATCTCCGAAATAGGCGTTGTAACGACCACGAACCACAGCAATGACTGGTGTCTGAGCACTATCAATCAGGCTGACTGCAGTATCAGCAGCAGAAACAGACGCTCCGACGGTGATGACTTTCTGCGATGTGTAAGCAGGTGGTAGAATGAAAAGGCAGGAACTCCATTTACCTTTCCCCGATACTTCTCAGGCCCACGGTAATGCTTCGTATGTTGAACACTGCCGGGATACCTCGCAGCAAACTCCTTCAACCCGGGAATCACAGGGATAAACGGCACTGCGTAATGGCCCGAAGCCACCACAACTGCATCATACTCCTCAGACCACCAGTAATCCGACTTGACACCGTCCAGCACTTCCGTGCTGCGGAATGTAAGCACCCATTTCTTGCTGCTGGGATCTTTGATGGCGCGTTCAACGGTAGTATTATACTGAACAAGATCCTGGTACCCCTTTCGGTTAAACAAGTCCTCAATATACTTCCGGATAACCGAATGGTGCCGGAAAGGCGTGTCTGCACCATGGCGCTCGATCGACCACTGGGATCGAACTGTAGGAATCTCCTCTTGCGAGAAAGACATGGCTCCCGCGTTCACATTAGTCTCCAGTGTCGGGTAGACGGGGGAGTCCGTGAAACGGTCCTGGGAAACTACAGGCGTCCGGCACGGGAGGTGCTCGGGAATTTTGAGAGGCGCATCTGCTGTTCGCGCAGCTAGACCGTCAAAGTCGAACTGCTGTGACGGTTCGTCATCTCTCGATACCCTTTTATTTATTAGCGGGAATCGGCGAAGATAGTAGAGTAACATAGTGACATACCAGCATCCGCCGGCTTTCTCTTGTCTCTCGAATACATGGATGACATCGAATGCTTTCTCTTGTGCTAGTGCATCGACTGCAATGGCGCCAGCTGGGCCGGCCCCGATGATGGCTACGCTCTTGATCTGCGGCATGGTGTGATATTTATGTTTGGTGAGAGATTGGGCGTGTAGCCGCTCTTTATCATCCAATGCTGTCTCGGCCGAGCACCCGAAAAGGCAATATCTGGGGTGCAAATCGTTCGACTCTATCACGCCATTTGACTGTGTTTTAGCGCAAAGTTGGCATTGGCGGCCAATGAGGGCTCTCGATATCGTATATAGGATAGCCGAGGTCAGACTCACGATATGTAAATGAGAACCGCTTTCATTTAATACATTAATGCCGAATTGAACATGCTGAATCACTCACATTACAAGTTTTTTATCTTTCTCCATCGGCCTGGCATTTCATCCGTTGATCTGATTGGCTGTCGGCATTGAAGTTTTGAGGTCACGTGAGTAAATCCCGGGATTCTTCAGGAACTTTATTCTGATTGGTTGGGAGTTTATGCCTTGGAATTCAGGCCATAAAGTCATACTTCTGTGTTTGTTTTTCTAGTTCGGACGTTGAACGGGCATTATGATTTGCTTAAATAACAAGAGATAATGCAATTTGTAAATGATTATACAACGGGATCGAAACCCAGGGTGCAAAAGCCGCTAAACTAAGTAAACACATCGGTAGCATACCGCTCCTTCGTCCGCAAATTATCAAAGAACTTCTCAGCAGCCTCATCCTCCCCAAACTCAGCACCAGGCGGAGTCTCTCCCTTGGCCTTAAGCTCGGCGTGCACAGCATGACGCCTCTCGAGATACATATCCTTGCAAGCCTGGCGGATACCAGCACCAACCCCAGTGCTACCGCAGACATAGATTCTCGCGCCTTCTTCAAACAGTTTCACCAGCTCTTCACGGTCCTCGAGCATGACATCCTGGACATGCTGTCCCTTGCTTCCATCGGCAGGACGACTGTACGCCCAGCGGACATCGACAGCGCCCAGCGCAGCCCACTCGGCAAGTTCAGCAGCGTGGATATCGTCCAGGCCCTGGGTGCGGCAGCCGATGTACAGCACTGCCTTGGCGGGCTTCACAGCCGCGTTCTCATGCAGCTCATCCGAGTCAGGCGAGCTGCGACGGCCGCGGATCTTCTCCGCGCGGTCCATGACGAATCCGCGGAACGGTGCGAGCCCGCTGCCAGCGCAGGCCATGATCATCGGTGTTTCGAGATCAATCGGCGGCTTGAAGCCGGAGTGCGAGGGGCGGACGGTGATGTGTGCGCGTTCGCCGGCTTGGAGCTCGGAAAGGTAGTTTGAGGCGACGCCAAGGTAGAGGTTTTCGTTGCTTTCTGGGGTGGGGTTGGCGAGTGCTGGAGCGCTGAGGACGCTGAAGGTAATCGAGCATTCGGATGGGTCGACTAGCGGCGACGAGGAGATGGAGTACTGTCGCACGCGCATGGGTGGCAGCATTGCGAGGAAATCGCCGAGGGAAATCTTGATTGAGGGATAACGGGTGAGGAGATCCAGGGCGCTGACGCGCTTCTTGACGATTTCTTCGGTGAAGCGGCTGGGGCTGGAGGCGAGATAGCGCAATTCGGCCTGGAGTTCTGCGTCCGCAATTGCGGCATCGGCGAGGACATTGAGATCGCGTTTCGAGGCCGGTTGGGATAGCTCGATGTAGGTGGATAGGAGCTCGAAGGCGGAGATGGGCGTGTCGATGGGGATCGAGGGGGAAGCTGTCGAGCCTGAGGGTTTTTGGATTTTGATCACGGCATCCCAGGGGAGGTCGAAGCGGCGGATCGCGCGACGGACGACTGAGCTTGGGTTGACGGGTAGCACAGCGAGGTAATCACCGCACTGGTAGGTCATGTCCGTTGGCAGCTTGAACTTGACCAGGCGTTTGGCTGGGGCTCCGGGTGGCGTGAGGAGCTCGTTCTCAATGACGAAGCCCTCTTCGAGCTGGAGACCCAGTGTGGATGCACGCAAACCCGAGCTCACTTCGACCTGCAAGGAAGACTTCGACTTGGCAGCGTTTTCAGGGGTGGCTCCACCGAATTTAGCCATCACGGCCGGCCAGAATGAGGTCTCGCCCCAACCGTCGAAATCGGTGAACATGTCTGAGTTTGCTGCGTCGGCAAGACCAATCTCGCAGAGCTGATTAGCCCCGTTGTCCTTGGCGATTTGGTCGATGGCCTTGGGAATACGGTAGAAGGTGGACGACCAATCATGATGGCCACAGCCGAACACTGCGTAGTTGACACCTTCCAACTCGCTGCCCTTCAGCCCACTGATCCACTGGAAGAAGTGAGCCGCGTTATCTGGAGGCTGTCCTTCATAGGAAGCTGAGATGAAGACCACAGGCTCGCCCTTGGGGATATTCTGCATGGCTGAATCCAAAGAACTTGTCTGCGCAGCGTACCCGTAGGCAGTGGCATCATCCGCCAGCCTGCGAGCGAACGCCTCGCAGGTTCCTGTGTTGCTACCATAGAACACGTGCATGGGCTTCAGCTTACCATCCGCGTGTGCGGCGACCTTGGGCTTGCGATCCCGGCTGCCAGCGCCAGTCTCTGGGGGCACAGCAGTAGAGCCGCTGAGTTTAACGCTGAGTTGCGTGGGGTCAAGTCCATCTCTTAGGGTTGCCTTCATGTGGAAGTCCTTGGGCTTGATGGTAAGTGTCTGCTTGATGCGGAGGTCATAGCTGGGGTTATCCATCTGGAAGTTGAAGTTCTGCAGCAAAATCGCAACCACGAGGAGAGCCTCCTGCCATGCGAACGGCCGTCCAATACAGCCGCGCATGCCGTTTCCAAATGGCTTCCATGCGTTCTTGGGCAGCTTGTCGAAGTTCTCATCGAGCATCCGCTCTGGCCTGAACTCCTCGGCGTCGGGGCCGTAGACCTTCGGGTCGCGATGCATTTTGGTAAGCATGATGGCGATGACCTCATCTTTATTGAGCACATATTTGCCGCCTCCAAGTGTAACAGGATCTTCGTGGTTCTTCTCGGGGTGGGCGTGTAGGGCAATCATCGGGGCTGTTGGCTTCAGGCGCAGCGTCTCGCGCATGACAGCGTTGATGTATGGCAGTTTGGACATGTCATCGACGGTGATCTTGCGTTTACCAATCACACTGTCGACTTCCTCTTGAGCCTTTCTGTATGCGCTCGGGTTCTTGAGAAGATAGTAGAACAGGAATGACAGCATGCCAGAGGTGGTCTCGTGGCCTAAGAAAGTCAGGGCTGAAATATTGCGTCCGTTGGAGGAATCACTTACCAGCGATGAGGAACGTGATCATGTTGTCCACGATCGACGCATCTGTCATACCCTTGCCAGTCTGCGGGTCCCGACCCAGGATAAGCGCATTGAGAAGATCCTTCTTGTCAACGGGGTTCTCCTTCCGCGCATCGACCAATTCCTGAGATAGGTTGCGCAGATACTCGATATCACTCCAGTACTTGTTGTTCTCCGAAGTAGGCAGACTGTTGAGCAAAGCAGGGCGAAGACTGCGATGTCCAGAACCTAAGAGCAAACCAACCATTGCCTCGACGAATGGGTGCATTTCATCATGGTAGAACGAGTTGAAGCGAGTGCCCATAGCGCAAAGAGCAATAGTATCCAGTGTCAAGCGAGTGAAGTCATCCGTAACCTGGATAGGAACCGTAGGGCCAGCCCGAGCCCATTTCATAACCAGTTGAGTCGCAATATCATACATCTCTAAAAGTAAGTTAGCCAAACTCGTTCGTTGGCCTGCGTGCCGCATAGCTCTCTAACCCGACGGAAAAGGGATACCCACCATCGAACATCCCGCGAATCATCAACGGACCGAAGGCAGGAACAAGAATGCGATGGGCAACCGCCCAGTTCTCTTCGCCGGGATAGTTTGCGGTGAAGAGACCGTCGTTGACACCGTTGCGAATCTCATGCAGACCAGCGGAGACCATTTTGCCGAAACGTTCCTCATCGCAGACTTCATCTACTAGCTCGTGGGAGCTAACGAATACTCGAGGTTTGCCAAAGATGGTCAATCGAAAGATGGGGCCTGAAAGTGAGAAACACAAAAATTAGCCCATGATTTCACACTATACGTCCCTGACCTGCAGATCTAGGTCCATACCATAGTTATCGGCCATCTGCTCGAAGCTGTTCACAGGCACCTCGGACTCGATGTCGTAGATGTTGCCCAAGAATGGGACACCCCTGGGGCCCGGAATCGGGACCTCTTTGACTGAAGCCATGGCGTATAAAGTCCGCCGTTCAATTGGGGAGTTTGATCAATTTGAATAATTGGTGTCGTGTCACAAATTGGAATACGTAATGATGTAAGGTAGCAATGGCGGGGTACCTGGTCGAGGTCGTAATCTGGTCAGCCGCTGTACACTATGTCGAAATGTCCCTTGGAGCTGCAGATACAATAGGACGAAGAATTAAACCAAGCTTGGAAGATTAAATCCTGAACTCAGGAGGAATTGCAAAGGGTTATAAACGAAAAAGTGTGACCTCACGACTGTCAAGCCTCGGTTCCTTTTTTAGTGTGCTCATAACAGCGTTCATCTTTCATATGGGATCGCTGCACAAATTACATAACTTCATTTATGTTGCAATTCATTTGTTTCATCCGTGTCGCAATGCCCGGATCTGTGACGGGGCATCGGTCGAAGCCCAATCACGATCGCCGTGTATTAATCGGCGCCGAGAACTCGTCCACCGCCTGTCGGATTTGACACGAATCCCGAAGACACGGCATTGTATAAAGGCACATCCACACAGCCGAATCCACTATAGTATATCCACATGCTTAGACTGTTTAGAGAGTCGCCTCGCGGGAATATCCCTCTTGGGACTTATCTAACTGGGTCCGGCCCATTAACTATCGCCCCGACTCTGGTGTTGGGCCCACATCTTGGCTATATAAGATAAAGATGTACTCCGTTTTAATCCGTCTTGCTTCCAGAATGTAGATGGTCCAAATACTGAATGGGCTATCAAGTTCTCGGTAATAAGATACTAGTCTGGGCTAGTTTCCCCTCATCAAGATCAAGGGGTAAAAGAATTGAAAGAAAGGGTTTGTATGGCAATATATTTACATGAATGGAGAAGCATATTGCAAAGCAAAAGGCGACCTAAACAACGCCAACGAAGGGAATTGGGATTCAAGGATCAAAAGGGGATATCAACAGAATGGAGCGGACGCGAGACAGAGGCAAGCGACAGTAGGAAAAAACGACGGTAAGCCGGAAAGCCGGGACGAAAAGAAAAGGGACATTATTCCGGCTCCTTCAGCCACCACAGATGCCCAGGATTCATGTCATGGTGACAATCCGTGAGACCGGACACGGCGCCGACCGAAAGGAAGAAGAATCACGGAACTATTCATTATACAGGTCCAAACGCAAGTTTGTGGGTTTACTAGTGCGGTTGACAAGCCGGCTAATTGTGGACCTGCTGATAACCACCGTTCAACTTCCACTCGCTCTGCCTCCAGTCTTTCTGGAAGTTCTGCATCTCATCGCGGTTAAGAGGAACCGGGTTGTTGCCTAACGCGTTCTCGAGACGGCCCTTGCGGCGCTGACGCAGGCATAAGAACAGCAGCGCTGCGATACCAATGGCACCGGCAGCGGCGGCGCCAACGTAGACTCCAATGTGAGCTCCCTCGCCGAGATCATCCCATTTCTCTGATAGAGACTTGGGTTCGGGCTTGTTCAGTTCGGTCAGTACGGTGGAGTTTCCGCTATTACATCTCATTAGTGATATCCTGATCGGCTCTAGATTGGGCACACTTACTCCACCACTTTGATGCTCTCCCATGAACCTGTCTGGTCCCCGTAGGTGTACTCCTTGCCAGTGTGGAAATCCTTCACACGCAGCTTGCCAAGGGTCATAGTGAAAGGCGCGGAATCCCAGTCGACAAGGCCACCAGCCCACTCGATAGTACCCTGCGCCGCGCTTTTCTGACCAGCAGGCCAGAGACTGAATTGGACACGGCAGGGTGTCTGTGGGTAGTTTTTGCCGTACAGGGTGGACTCCTCAGAGTATTTGAGTTCGCGGACCATTTCGCCATCGATCCACCATTGCAGTTTATCCTGGGCCCAGTATGTGGTGTAGTTATGGAACTCAGTGTCCGCGTTCGGCACATAGTGAAATCCGCCGCGATCGAAGGTGGTATCGTTACCCTTGCCAAAGAAGTTGGACTGCACTTCGCTAGTGTTGTATCCCACCCATTCCCAATCAATCTCATCTAGATCGTCGGACTCCAAGACTACACTGCTGACTAGACCTCCGCCCTTGGCCATCTTGACGTGAGATTCGACGACACCGAAGAATATATAGAAGGTCGACTGTAGAAGCGTGGACTCTCCCTCCTTGGAAAGAGTGAAATTGGCTCCATCGTCACCGTACACGTATGTTCCGGTCGTCATAGACCAGACCTTTTCGTCCAAGGTCGTGTTAAAGTCCCATGTGTGTTCAGTGCCCAAGGCGGGATCCGCAGGACATGTCTTCTTCGTTGGGTCACAGTCGGTCGATGTTTGAGCGGTGGCGTAGCTAGCCAAAGCTGCCAGAACGGCAATGTGGGAGAGGAACATGGTGGGTTGATGTATAGAGGATTGGTCAGGGTTCTGCTGTGAGACCGTCCAAAAAAAGGAATGGACTCGAGACTACTCGAGATTCGATAAAGAGTGGATGTGCGAGTGCACGGTAATGAGTGGAAGGCAGTCTGCCAGCAAGATCCTAACAGTGTGTTGAAGGAAGGAACATCGAGAAACGGGGGGAAATCAGCCACGACAGTCCAATTTAGGCGCCGAGTGGACTCGGGACATTATGGGCTAGTGGTGTCTTGGGCCCTGATCATTTTTGTTGTGCACCGTTGGAGAGGCGTAAGGGGAAGGCTGCAGAGATTATGGTTGAGTTTACTAGCTAGCCGGTCTAGGCTAGGGGTCCCGTTTTTGTGCATGACGCTAGCTTAATTTTAGTCAAGCTCCAGGGGCCCTGTGCATGACGCCTAACCTGTTTGGGCTCGCCCAGTGGTTTCTGATAAAACTACTTTTAGGCGGGCGATTCTGATTGGCTGCTGACCATCCACCGATTGGCTGTAAAGGACCCCGATAACCTTGGATCGAACAGGCCCATGGATGGATTGCCAGGTACAATACGGAGTACAACAACATGTATACTCCGGATTCTATAACAGGTTTATACGACATCAACAGTGTGTTGTAGTATGTCATTTTCCATTTTTAGCTGCAATAATCCCTTGGCTCAAACGCAGGACAAGACTGGCTGTTTAGCTCACGCCTTGGCCATTCGAGGGGAAGGGAAACCTCTGCAATGAAGATCAAAAGCCCAATTGATAAGAATCGCCACGGGGTAAGACCAGGATTGGACTACAGATAGATCATCATGCATGTGCCCCTTGAAAACAACATCTTCATAATCATAACAACAGTGTAACAATAACTTATTTTCAGAGTTCCTCCAGTTCCTCCGACCCTACCAAACTAGTATTCCGCTCAGGGGGTCCAAAACAAAGCCACTAAGAAGCCAAGTCCGCCCCGTCAATGAGTGGAGATGTCTAACAGTTTTGCTTTTTCTTTTTTTTCTTCTCCCCTGTGGGCCCTTTCCCCTGTCTTACCTTCCTGCCTGCAAACCCGCTCATTATGTACAATGTAATACATAATGCACTTTCCCGAACGATCGCCTCCCCCTCTTATTCGTCGAAATGGTGAGATCACGGCTGCGGCGTTTTTCGTTCGCCGTTGGATGGAGTCTGCTTCGCTGGCGAAGAGTTCCCTTAGGGGAAACTTCGGGAGTTCTGATCGATCGAACGCCACTGCTCGGCGGTGACAAACAGCCAAGTACCCCGTCAGCAAGTCGTCCGACTGGATTACGTAGACATCCGCCACATGTGAATGTGCATTACAAGGGCTGAAAAAGATTCTGGCCATGCACTGGGATATAGACTCGGAAGGCTGGCGTCTACAGCATAGATCGGATTCCCAATTCAAAACAAAGGAAGTATCACACGCACAGACCAAGTCCATTTCAAGTATTTCTCGTCAAGTCGTAAAAGCGTGCAATCACATGTATGCTGTCATGCCTCATAACCAACATTGCTCCGTCAAACATGTCCGGCCATTCCTTCGAGAAACCACCCAAAAATAGCAAACGCCAGTCCCAATTGATATGTTCGAGACCAATGGCCAAATCAATTCCCCCACACCAGCAATTCCACATTTCTCATGTATGATCCCCACCATAATACCATAATTCACCCCTCCGTCCTATAAACCCTAGCCGGCCGGCGCAAATCATCGCGATCGCTATATCGGCGTGAACTGCGTACACTAGCCGGCTTCTCGACATAATCGACATACGTCGCAGAAGGGCGACGGCGATGTCGCCGCCCGCGGGTCTTGGTGCTGCTGCGAATAACCGGGGCCTGGTAGACGACCTCAGACGCATCATTCTTCCACACGCCGGGAAGTCGGAGTATTCGCCACAGCCAGAGGATCAGGAGGGTCCCTGCGATCGAGCCGATAACGATACCCGCAATCCCACCGCCGCTGATTGTGCTTGGGCAGTTATCGTCGCTTGACTGCCGGGTCTCGAGCATGGAGTTTATAGGAGCCTGGAGAAGCGGAGTTATTAGCTTTTATGAATTCCAGACTATGCGATCCGTGGTTCTTTGTTCGGCCCGCGCGGGTGTTACTTGGGTGAGCCATGGAAGAGAGCTTCAGTAACGACCATGGATACCTAGGTATGCGCTTACCATAACTGCAGCCTGTGGACTATCTATTTAGCAATGCTTTTGATTTGATATCGTGAGATTTGAGATTTCAGTCCCTGGTGGCTGGCAATTGCATGCAGTGCTCCGTACAGTGGGTCTCGATGCGATCTTGACTCCAGCACCCGAAAAAAAAACGTGGGTATGAATGAGACGAAATCACCCATGCAGCAGATGAGAAAGGGAAAAAGGGAAACCCAGCGCAAGAGCCTCAAGTCTTATTCAACCAAGAATCTCGCATTTCCCCTCTTGACTGCGCACCCCAACCTCCTCTTATCCCGCTTCTGACGTCAAGCGGCTGTCGGTCTTGGCGGCTGGAAAGAGCAGCGATCTTCTCTTTCGCACAGCACAAACTTGGAATTTAGTTGCAGTAAGTTCTTGTTTGATGCCATGATTGGCTGCTGACTTTCATCGTTCTCGTAATAAACCGGCCCGTGAAACTTCTTTACAAAAGATACTGACTCTCGGAAGCGAGACCCATATGAAACAGGTCACCCACATAGAACATTCTTTCTACATTTTACATCTTTACTATGATCCTCTGCCACACCACCAACCATGCCTAAAACAAATAAAGATATAGAGCAGCAGATCCAGCTGGCCATGGACTCTCTCTCAGACCAATCCAAGCCTAATATTCGGAAGACTGCGCGAGAATTCGCGGTTCCCGAAGGCCGCCTTCGTCGGCGCTGGAGAGGTGGAAAATCGCTTTTTGAACGACAACCCAATGGTCGGAAGCTCAATCCTGCACAGGAGAAGGCTTTATGTGCAATCATTGCTTCTTTTCATGCGGTCGGAGCATCAATAACTCGTCGACAAATAACTGACGCTGCCGATTCAATTCTGAAGGATGACCACAACGACCCTACCACAGAACCCCCAAGAATCGGCGACCACTGGCTAAAACGTTTCCTGAAACGTAATCCTAATCTGTTTCCTACTGAATTAGAGTCATCCAATCCACATGATGATAATCTACCCCGGCCGGATACCCCGTCAGTCAGCTCTCAAGACACCGAGTTTAGCACTCCAAAAACCGCCGAGGAAATTCGAAGAATAAGCGATCGTCTCAATCGAACCGACCCAAATACTCAGCGTTTCAAAGATGGGCTAGCAAAGCTTGCAAAGGGTGCTGAGGCCCAGGCTACTTTGGCTCTTCAGCTACAGCGGGAACTCGATCGTACACATGCTATTATGGGGGCACGCAACGCCCGGTATGATGCACCTCGCCGGCATATTCCAATTGCTGGTATAATCAGTTCATCCCAGGTCAAAGAAATGAAGCGAAAAGAGTATGCATTGAGCGAGAAAGCCGATCAAGAAAAAACGAAGCGGAAGTGGAAGAAGGTCTTGATCGAGATTAGGAAGCGTGGAAGGGCCAAAAAACTTGGGAATTAATTTGGTCTTGTATTCTAGTAGTAATTGGTCAATGAACACAGTTCTTTTATTAGATCATTTCATTGACTACGAGGTGGTGTAGTAAATGGTACTTGTAGTAAAAAGTAAACAGAATGTTCCATATGGGTGATCTGTTCTCGCTTGCAAGGGTCCGTATGTTTTGTAAAGAAATTTCAAGAGCCGATCTAAATTGGGAATATCGTGCCGACCTGCCGGAGTCCCCAGCATTGCAGCAAACCCACATGCATTTGCCTAGATATGCATGTCACACCATGAAGAGTCTTGTCTTGTTAGTCTGACATGCGGGGAAGGAAATCAACGGATGATTCGGGCCATGTCGTGGATAAATGCCCAGAAACAGCCCTAGAGCCTACATAACGAGTTACCCTTGTAGTATACTTGGTTCCTATGTTCTATCGTAAGTAGCTCAAACAGGCTCAAGCTTGAAACATTATCCAGCCACTCTAATAATACACCCGAAAGACCTAATAATCCTTGTCCAACCACACGTGTCCGGGAGATGGCGGAACCTGCCCTTCCCAAGCTCATATACATATCGTACCACCATTCGTCATAACATTATCGTGTTGGAGCCGGTTTCACCTAATGCTTACCATTACCTGAAGAATCCGCACGTTGTACCCGCTCTCATTCGCATGGACAGTTTCAAGGATACGGCCTGGAAACAGCGACTCGGGCGCCATGAACTCCTGGCTCTACCCTATCATCACACAACCCGTATATTCTCCTGTCTTCTCTCTCATCGTCGTGGTTCCGGATCTCAGAATGACGATCAATCGATATGTATGTATAAGACACGCATCTCCGTAACCGGGTTAGAATTGTCAGCAAGGGCCTAGATACATAGTAGGGTTGTTGATATTCTACGTAGTTGCAAAGATAAATTTTATCGTTCGGCTCTCGGCTGTAAACTAAGCCTTGCATGGTCTCTCTCTGCCCCTTTCATGCATAGCTGAAAACTCATGGTCCAAATTATCCCTTGATCTGAATACCGTACTACTACTAGCAGATAAATGACTATATATCGCCAATCATACGCTACCAGATTGGATTGACTATAGCATTTCCTGAACAGAATGAGGCTTATTTTCTAGAATATAGAGTAAGTAGCATCTCATCCCCTCATCTTCTAATTGGCGTAGTACGAGCGTAAGCATAGTAAGATTTATCTTCTAAATTAGCTCGCAGCACCTCGCAGCACCTCGCAGCACCAAAATTGCGCAGGTGCTGCGGGACAAGGTCATATTATCTATGACCTCTGATGGGCCCTCTTCAAGCCTGGATGCTACATGTTTACCAAGTGTCTGGGCACTGAAAACCCGAGGCGTGGTATAGGCGATCATGCGCTATGGTGTCACATATTACAAACTCGAAGCCCGCTATCTTAACCATGAAAGAATATGTATCAGCACCAACGTAGCTGTTGATATTCATTTTTATGGGGTCACTATCCTTCATGATAGAAGAACTTCCATCATACCGCTGGCCCCTGGGTGTGCGTACCGACCAGGCTTCGGAATTTGCGACTGGTTTCAACCAGTTCTTGGCAAACTTGGTCATGGCTGGGGTGGCAGCGAAGCATTTAATCGGTTTGGAACCGCGGAACTTCAAGATACCCAAGACCATACCGAACTCTACAAACTTTCAACATTCGTGTTCACGACAAATTGACCTCAAACCAGATGGAGCATCGATCATTGATATAGACTCACTAATCGATGCCAATCGAACGAGGGACATGGAGAAATTGAGAGTTAATAGCACGGAGCTACACCAATTGAGCGAAGATGGGCTCTCGATCTATTGGCTCACTGTACGTGGTTCAGCTTTCAGGAAACCTTTTTCGAGTCTTCTGATACACAAGCCAGCACTCCTCGGGTTGCTACGAGGTCATCTTTATTGACTATATAAGCAGATACATCTACGGATGCGAGTCTTTGTGATAATGATGAGAGCTTTGGGCCGCTGTTGATATATACAGTTGGCCAGGTTGGTTATATACAATGGAGGCCAACCCTCCCTCCTCGCCAATGAGCATATCATAATTATATGAGGGCCCACCCCCCTCCTCTTCCTCCTATACTCCCCACGACAGCACCTCCTGGCTCAATTTCCTTGGCCCGCTTGTCTTTGAGTGCCATTGGCATTGGCAGTGCGCGTGGCATCACGGTTGGCAGCGAGCTCGGCAGCGCGAGCATCCGCTCTTCTATAGCGGCTATATCAAAGAACCAAAGATCAGCATATTATTCCTACATATCCCACACAACGACCAAGTGACATACCGCTTGGTACAGAACTTGATCCACCAAGATGTCAAGAGGACTGCCTCCCTTAAGACCAGGGCAAGCGTCACAACCTCGACGACTTTCAAGCCGAAGGAAAGTCCCTTCTCATGGTCAAGATAGCGGGCTTCGAGTTTGTAATATGTGACACCATCGCACATGATCTCTTCGCCTACATCAAATATACCACGCCTCGGGTTTTCAGTGCCCCAGACACTTGGTAAACATGTAGCGTCCAGGCTTGAAGAGGGCCCATCAGAGGTCATAGGTAATATGACCTTGGACGAGGTCAGCTGCTTCGCCCGCTCGGGGTTGGAGAGGCACTGGGGCTAGAAAAAAAGGTTAGAAAGAGGCCAAAAAAGAGGCCAGAAAAGAGATCGAACTTACAAGCCCAGGCCACGGTAAAAAAAAAGACAATAAAAAAAGGCTTAAAACAGACATTTCTGATCATGAATGTTGATATTCTGAATTGATATGAACGTGAAGTTCTTACATGGACTACGAAATTGGGTTATTGACTACAGGGCAAGCAATGGCTTCTAGGAAGGTACGAGCCTCCTTATCGGGTACATTCATCAAAATACAGCAATAATATAGTGAGCAAGATGCAATATCCATAAATTGAAGCCAATGAGCCAGTTGAATTAATCCCTCTTTGTTGCCAAATCTGTGTCTTTTGCAATCTGCCCATAGCTCGGTGGCGCGTCAATCATATCAAACGGGCTGACATAGCTATCACCGACAAGCCCCCATATTGAGACTCGCGTGATCCGGTGCCTGCTGAGTTTGCTCACGTCTTCACGACGTTGTTCTTTCAACAATCTCCTATCTTCTTTGGGGACGTCAAAGCCTCGAGCTCGCCGACAACACCCACATTCGAGAGTACAATGTCCAACTCCAAGCCTCCGCGTAGGATCGATCTTACGGTCAAGACAACAGCCACATCCACGAGCACAGCATCCTTGTCGGCTAGCACAATCTTCAACGAGAACGCGATGCATATACCATTTAGGATGGGACCGCCATAGCTCAAACGCATTTCGTTCATACCCATCTTCCAGACAGGAATGATAATGCCACCACATTTACTCCAAGAGCCAGTATTTAGCATTCAAAATATCAAGCCTCTCTTTGGCATCTTTGAGCAAGTCAAGCCCCTCCTTAATAGATATCTCTTCTTGAACAACTTCCCGGAGGTCTTCCTCTGTAAAGAGAAGCTTATGTGAGATAAAACCAGGCCTGGTATTAGGGCTGTCTGCTTCCCAGTATCGCTGCAAGCGATATCTTTGGAGAATATTTATATCCCCATCTTGTTCGAGACGCTCTTCCCAAGAGAGTGTATCACCTTTCAAAAAATTCCCCACTGTTCTGGATACTCGCTCACGGCTCGATTTTATTTCAGGGGAGGATTCTGTTTTCGCAGATGATTCTGTCTTCCCAGAGGATTCCGTTCTCCTAGAGGATTTCCTTTTGGGACGGGACAAAAAAAACAGCATCTTTGATGTTTGAGTGAATTCGAGTATGAAGGATGATTGCTCGGACTCATGAAACTCATCCACAGTGATGTCAGCTTATACCTCCGACACCTAAAAGGTTGGGTGATGACTTAATCTTTTCACAAAAGAAGTTCGCTTAATTAGATCCGATCCCAAAGTGATTCTTAGGTTTCCGATCTACGCAAATTCCCGAAGACTCTAAAAAGCTGCTCTTGTCTTTGGCCAAGACTAGTTTAGGT
The DNA here is from genome assembly GCF_028828465.1 of Penicillium psychrosexuale. Taxonomy (NCBI): domain Eukaryota; kingdom Fungi; phylum Ascomycota; class Eurotiomycetes; order Eurotiales; family Aspergillaceae; genus Penicillium; species Penicillium psychrosexuale. Next base: position 5,243,984 of record NW_026643187.1, read on the forward strand.
GTACTCCGATGGTTCCGTTTGACTTTGTCGCAGGGAAGGGGCGTATCCTGTTACAGTGAGTGGTCATAGGCGCGAATACTGTCGATAGTGGCCCGCCAGGAGTAGGGAACCCTCGACAGTTGAAGCCGCAGCAGATTATCTCAATATAGCCCACAAGCTTGGTATGTAGCGTCGTTTCCGGCCTAACCGCTTGCCTTCAGATGTTCCTGGTTCTGCTGAAATCTTACTGGGCAGAATATCGTTATTGAATTACCGGAGGTAGATATATGTAGATTGATGGGTTTATGTAAAGACCAATCCAGTGCTATAACACCAGTAAGGGTGGACAATATATGCACAGATGTACTCAAGTTCTGATTTCTAAAAGTGCACGAGCATGAATGTAAAAGGAAAATATCCAAAACTCCCCGACCCATGATATCATCGAGAAAAAAAAAACAGCATACAACCCTATTCATCCAGGCAGGAGGCCGAAAGTCAAAATAACAACGCGGTATTTCATCTCCAGTCATTATCGACCCGTGATATAATCCCGGTTCTCGATCGTCACACTCTTGGTCATGTGGTTAACCTTATAGACACCGACAAGTCGGGCAGCAAGCTCAAACTAGACAACATGTTAGCTATGTCAACTTGAAGCGGTCATCAACGGCACGTACCATATTGTTTCTCAATGAAATGACAATGAATTGGGCATTTTTCGTTCGTTCCTTGATATACGAGGCGACAATGGAAACCTTAGAACAAGAGTTAGCATACGTGTCCATCATAATTCGTATAAGATCAACTCACGTTTCGGAAGTCTAGGGCAGCATCGATCTCGTCCATGACATAGAGCGGAGTAGGCTTGTAGTGGTGAAGAGCGAATACCAGCGCCAAACTGGACAGGGTCTTCTCTCCACCAGACAAGTTGCTAATGTTCTTCCAGCTCTTCTTAGGAGGCATTACCGAGAACAAGATGCCTTCCGAGAAGGGGTCCAATGAGTCAACCAGCTCCAACTCGGCGTTACCGCCCATGGTGATCATCTGGTACATTTCTTTGAGGCGCAGAGAGATAATGCCAAATCCTTCCATGAATCCATTCAAGCGAGAAGATCGAAGCCCGTCCAGGCGTGCCTTGGCACCGTCTCGGGATGTCAAAGCGTTGGTCAGATCGGCCGAGCGTGATTCGTGCTCGGCAGCTCGGCGGCGGTACTCCTCAATGACTGACAAATCGATAGAGGCGTTTTGAACTTTCTCCTCCAAAGCAGCAATGACAGCTTTCAGAGAATCCTTGTTCATAGCCTCTAGCTCATCCTTGGTGTACATTTGAAGTTCAGTAGGCTCCTGCTCTTCGCCAATATCGCTGATGTTCTGGACGGTCAGCTTTGAAAGCTTTTCCTCCCAGTAACCACTGCGTTTTTGGTTCTCAGCCAGGGCTTTCTGGTTCTCTTCCAATTTATTTCGCATCTCGATTTCAGCAGCTCTTGTCTCATTGAGCTCAGCCACCTTTGCGTCAAGCTCGTCCTTCATGGCCTTCAGCTCGCCCTTTTTAGACTCCAATGCCTAATGATGGTCAGCAGCAAATTCAATACACTCGCGGATCTTGGGTAAATTACCTCCTGGGCTTCGTCGGCCTTCTGTCTCCAGTCGGCAGATTCATTGGTCTGGTTGGCAACAGCTTCTTCTAGTTTCTCCAACTCCTCTGCGATCTGACCAATCTCCTTCTCTGAGATATCGCGGGCTTTGGAGTGCTTCTTGATGAGTTTGTCGTTCTTGGACAGCTGCCCCTCCGCGTTTGAAATCTCCTCAGCAAGCATGCCAATCTGCTCTTTCAGGCCATCTACCTTTGCCTTTTGACCGCGAAGCCGAACACCACCGACCTCCATGATCTTGCTCTGCAAGGTCTGGATCTCTTCCTCGATGCCACTCTTCTCGTCATTGAGTTGAGCGATCTGCTTTTGGGCTTTGGCAATCTGTTTTTCCAGGGCAGCAACCTGGGCTTCATCCAAATCAGATGGCTGGTGCTGTGCGCCCAGCTCTTTCACGCGTCGCTGGGCATCAGCAAGGCTGCGCTTGGTGCTGTCAATCTCGATCATAATCTTTTGGATCTTAGTCTCTAAGCGTGGGATTTCCTCTGATCTTTCCTTCATCTGAGACTCCACGTGTCGCTGCTTTTCCTGGAAAGCCTGGAATTTCCTTTCCAGTTCCTCGAGATCGGATTCCAAGCGAGATACCTGCTCCTTTGTGGTGTCTGCGACTTGCTTTGAGGACATACCGCCTCGGGCAACACGGGTACCACCACCGCTCATTGTTCCTGACACATCAATCAACTGGCCATCTTCTGTCACTACTCGCCACCGGCGAGCACCATAGGCAATACGATTCGCCTGCTCCAAGTCCTTAGCAACCAGCGTGTTTTGCATCACACTGTAGAAAGCTGGGGCGAACTTGGGATCCTTCGGCTTGACAAGATCAAAGAGACGAGGAACGCTTTCAGGTGTGTAGATCGATGCCATGTCACGGCGAGGAAGACGGTCAAGAAGAATGAAGTTCGCTCGACCAAGGTTGTTCTTGCGCAAATAATCGATGCATTGCTGGCCGACTTCCACGGTCTCCACCACCATGTTATCGAGAGCAGGACAAGCTGTAGAAATAGCCACATCATACTTCTCGTCAATTGTGCCTAGGTTACCAAGTCGGCCATGGAAACCATCGATACGGCCAGATTCCTTGAGACGCATCAACCCAGTCAAGACACTTCCACGGTTTTGTGTGCTTGCGAGACTGACTCGTGCCTCGTCTGCTTTCTGACGGGCACTAGAGACATGCGAACGAACCTCGGGCTCCCGACCAGCGTATTTCTTCAAGTCATGTTTGAGCTTCTCCACTTCAGACTCCAAGGTCTCTTTCTGGGCTTGTCGGTCTTCGAGTTCGTTTTGTTTGGCTTGCAGACTCTCTTCGATGGTAACAACCTTGCCCTGTGCTTCTTCGAGGAGGACAGCGCCCGCATTACCACGCTCTCGCAAGATATCTAGCTCACTCTGAGCTACTGCAACTGCGGACTGTTTCTCGTTGATCTTCGCGTTCCATGGCTCCAGCGACTTTTGCTTCTCAGCAATCTGGTCAGATAGGCCTTGCGTCTTGCCTTTTAGCCCCTCGCGGATGGAGTTCAGTTCCTTCTCTTCTGTCACCATCTCCTTCTCGAATTGAGTGGTTTCGGCAGTCTTCTTCTCAATGTCGTAGGTAAACTTCTCAACCAGGCTCTGGCATTCAGAAGCAGCAAGGCGGCTGGTCTGCATGGCTTTCTCTAACTTTTTCTGTTTGCCGAGCAAGAATTTCTTCTTCTCCTCAAACTTGACAGACTCCTTGTCGTACTTGGCCATCTCCTTGAGCAAGGTTTGAGTCTCCTTCTCCATCGACTCGTAATGGCGAACCCCCTTCTTGTAGGCTTTTTCGAGCTCTTTGATACCGGATTCGTTTCCTTCGTGTTTCTCGAGTTCCATGTTGAGTAGCTCCTGCATTTGGAGAATGGCCTCTTCCGTAACACGAACATTATCATTGCACTCGTCAATGTAAATTTGATATAGCGCTGATTGTTTCTGTGCCAATTCGTTCTCCTCACGTATGTAAGCCAACGCTTTGTTTTTCTTATCCTCCAAGGCCGTCTTCTCCTTCTCCACGTGCTGGACACGGTTGTTCTTCTCCACGCATACGTCGTTGAGAGCTTCGAGCTCTGTTGCCGCTTCATCGATAGGTGTCTTGTACTTGGAGGTTCCAATAATATCTTCCAGGTATTCTAAGAGGCCTTCGTCGTGTTCGTTGGAGGCTTTGGGTTTCATCTGAGCGATCGACTCGACCTCACCCTGCAAAATCAGGAACCGCTTGTGGTCGAGATCAATTCCGCGATCACGGAGGAAGGTCGTCACAGCGGTGAAATTGGTTTCTTTCTTGTTCATGTAATATTTGCTGGTGTTATTCTTGAACGCTCGCCGCGAAACAATCAGTTGGGAATCTGGGACCACTTCCTGGCCACCTTCGGGCAAATCGAGGACTTGTGAGAAATGAACCTCGACTTCACAAAATGCAAGGTTGGGGTACTGAGCAGAGTTGTGAATCAGCGCAGAGATTTTGCCCTGTCGCATCTTGCTGGCGCGGAAACCAAATACAAACAGGAGGGAGTCAATCACGTTGGACTTTCCGGATCCGTTCGGTCCTACGACAGATGAAAAGGAGGCGTGGAACGGTCCAACGATCTGCTGCCCAGCGTAACTCTTGAAGTTTGTCAGAATAAGGTTCTCAATAATCATTCGGGGCTTGGGCGCCGCGGGCTCCTCGGGCGCTTGAGGGGCCTGTGTTCTAGACTTGGCCACAATGTCCATAGGCCTCTCCAAGACTGTCGAGTTCGGGTTTATAATGGAAATTTGAGATGTGGGCACTTCCAATTGTCTCGATGGCGACTGATTCACGGCAGATTCGGTGATGTCGGACAACGGTGGCACGCTTGCTCGGTGCGCTCTTTCATGAGGCTCTGGCGATTGGGATGGCTCTGGAGTTGGAAGTGAGCCCTGTGCCGGCTTGAGTGTGATTGAGCCGTGACTCTTGCGGGGATGAGCCATACTTTTTCTTTTCAACGCCGCTTTACTGGAAGGAGATTCTGGATCTACTTCCATTGACGCCATACTAACTCCCTCGTCGTTCTCATCATTTTCTTCGTCGATATCCATCGCATCCATGTCCATCGCGTCGGTGTCGGTGTCCATCGCATCGGAATCATCTGTTGGCGCTTCTTGGGTCTTGCTAGCAGCGCGCACAGTAGAAGGTGTGACGGGGTCTATTGTCATTCTCTTGCTCGACGCTCTCTTTGCTTTTTTAGGGACTGGAGTGTACTCCTCCTCGACCTCGTCATCGTCATCGTCATCGTGCGTATTGGGTGTTGGTGTTACATTTCCGGGGTCTTCTGATTCAGATGTATCTTCAATGACATAACTCCGGCGGGGCGCAGAGCGGCGCGAAGCCCTGCCCTTTACGACTGAAGCCATTTTGTACAGATCAGTGGGATGTCTGCTGCATGGAGAGGGGCGATAGTGTTGTGCGGAGGTTTTGTCAGTTCAAAGTGGGTTGTTTACCTCGTGCCCAAACGGGTAAAGTGTCCGCTGTTCTGCCACAACAAGCCCTTCACCGCCATGTCCCGCTGTAATTTACCGTACGGTAATTACTCCTCCGCGGAGCTTCATGGGGATCAGCTTGGGAATTGTTCACACAAACCATCACTTCTCTCATTATGCCCAGCATGGCTCCATGGGAGAGCTTCGACCAGGCCTTCTCATTTAATAAGAAATATTCATATGAGCCAAAGGTTTTTGACCAGATTCTATCCAACCGGCGCTCGTTGGACCAGCTCTTTGCCGATCGACTCTTGGGACTCGTCGGCATCCAAGGAGGTATTGTGACTTGAAGCTCTACGCTTGAAGCCTCGGGCTAATCAACCACTTCTCTGTAGTGACCAAGATCTACCCGCCGAGGACCAACTCAGATCTCCGAACACTGTTCGGCCACATCGTTTCCTCGGACCTCGATATCCATCACAAACAGTCCTTGATCTATTACATCCTGAAGGACTGCCGCACTGCGCCAGAAGCTTCGTCTCAGTTTGCGCAACAATGCCACCTGCCAGAGAAGTACCGTTTCTTCATCGAAGGTCTTTGGCATTTGGATCGACTCGATTTCAGGGTGAGTTGTGAACCATCTTGAGGGCGGTCATCTTCTGACAATTCCATGATATAATAGCGCGCAGTGGAGCATCTGACTGAACCCTCGCTCATTCCTACCTTTCCCGATGAGATTCTCTACGTTCTTACCCTCACAAAGCTTCCCAAGCATGATGACAGCCTCGCAATCGCCTACTACCTCACTGCGGCTCCTCCTCTTGTAAGCACAAAGATCCGCAAAGCTTTCTTCGATACACTCGCCCGAGCAAACCTCACCGAGGCATTCTACTTCACGCGCAAATACGACGACACTCTTCGTCAGAGCTTTTTTGAGCAGTTGGTGGAATTTGTTCACAAGGCCACCCCTGGCCAAACCAGAAGTAGACGTGCGATGGAACTCGTCGGTCTTCCACTTGATGAAGATGAAGAACAGTGGTTTGAGCACGTATTACTGCAGGGCAACGCTAGTACCCTTTCTGGAGCTAAGGATACTGTGATGATGCGACGCCTTGCAACTGGGCGAACTGGGCAACTCAACCCGGAGCTCGAATCCTTGGGTGGCAAAAAGGTCGATGGGTTGAATTGGGATGACCTTCGGGGGAGCATACGACACACGTAGATGATATACCCAACCAGTGATCTATACTGGATTCAATGTTTATTGGTTACTCAAAAATGAAATAGCAATCAGCTTTAATGGTTTTAATGGCTTTGAATGATTTTCTCATGGTACTTTGTTTTCTGTCGGTTCTGTGCTAATATATACAACTCTTTGTTAATGAGATTGCATCCACTACATGAGCTGGACTGAACTTCTATATCTCAACTCCCTTTAATCTCATTTCGAGGCAAAGAATAAAGTGATAAAAATCCAATCTCGTACTCTCAAACATTAAAGAATCGTGCTATACAAGAATGCTGTGAGTGTTTTGTAGGCGTTCCGATAAGATACGGACCAATTCCGCGAAAAGTCCTAACCACAGGAGTTCAGTGTTTCTCTCTTCGCGACAACCAACCCTATTCTTGATTTTCTCTCAAATTGCTTGATCAAATATCGAAGGACACAGATTCATCTGAGAGACGCCGTTGAGATACAGGCCTTGCTTTGGAGGGGAGCAGTTGAGCAACCACCGAAACCGCGAAGATGGTGGTATGCAACTTTTTTCAGCAGGGTCGCTGCAAGTTTGGAGGTATGAATCCCTTGTGTGTAGAGAAATCAAGGCACTAATGTATTTGAAGATCGCTGCAAGTTTGAGCACCCTGGCAAACCGACTGCTGGTCCATCGGGGAATCGATTCGGGGCTTTATCAGGAGGGTTTGGAGGTACGTTCAATTGGATTGTTCTTATTCAGCGTTGCTCAATGCGGAGAGTCCATTTATTGGACATATATTGTGTCGTGAGATTGATTGTTCGATCTCTATGTTCATTTGTTCCCCCCATCTCTTTCTCTTGCTCTTACCCTTCTACCTGCTGGGTTTACCCCAAACTCCTTCGAGTCTGAAGTGCAACGAATGTTTCCCTGTTCAAAACTATGATCAATCCTGTGAACCACATGCCCCCCCTTCGGGCTAGCCTTCTTCCAAACCCTAACGACAAATTTACAACAGGTCAAAACCAGACTCAACAAGTAGCCGAGTAAGTCGCATCCCCAGCGCCTTGAGTGGATTCAAACTGACAACAGGCAGCCCAGTAGTGAAGGCAAGCGAAATCAAGCAAGATTTGACCGCTGGCCAGGGCCGTCCGGAATGGATCTTCTCCGCATATGCGCCCCACAGAGATGTTGCGCGCCAGCTATTCGGCGGAGCTCACCGCGAACGCAGCATGGAAGAGATGCGCTTGCGCCATTATGAATTAGCAGCAGCCGGTAACCTGAACGAAGCGGTCCAAGAAGCCTCGGCTCTGTGGCAAGAATGCGTGCAACAGATGGAAATCTCACTGAATGACCTCAATGGTGCCGTCAAATATATCGTTGACGGCAAGAATGAACATCCTAATCGACTGGACATTATCGAGGGAAAGACCCAGACTGTTAACCAAGCTCCAGCACCATTTGGCCAACCCTCTCCATTCGGCCAGGCCGCGCCTACACCCAGCATTGGTCCTGCACCTGGAGCGTTCGGTGCTCCTTCCTCGACATTTGGCCAGCCATCAGGAGTTGGGCAGTCAGTCGGATTCGGTAGGGCTTCAGCACCAGCGCAGCCGTCTGGCTTCAAACAGACTTCTGCCTTGGGTAGCTCAGCCTTCGGCCAAACCTCCACCTTGGGAGGTCAGTCTGCTTTCGGCAAAACACCTTTCGGCCAGCCAGCTCTTGCTCAGCCAGGAGTTAACCCAAGCCCATTCGGTAAGCCGTCAGCGCTAGGAGGCGCGGCCCCATTCGGGGCTCCATCTGCCGCTTCACCTTTCACCCAGGTAGCTCAGAACCAGCCTGCTGGTGGTGGGTTTGGCCAGAGCGCCGGACAACCTGCTCCGTCGCCTTTCGGTCAAACCGCTGGACAATCTGGCCCGTCTCCATTTGGCCAGCCAGCTGCCAATCCGAGCCCATTTGGTCAACCTTCAGCCCCGGCAGGCGCTGCTCCATTCGGCCAACCCTCAGCTCCGGCGGGCGCCGCCCCATTCAGTCAACCTTCAGCCCCGACAGGCACTACGACATTCGGCCAACCGTCAGCTCCGGCAGCCGCCGCCCCATTTGGTGCTCCATCTGCCCCTTCTCCCTTCACTCAGGTACCTCAGAATCAGCCTGCTGCGGGTGGGTTTGGCCAGAATGCTGTACAACCTGCTCCGTCTCCCTTTGGCCAGCCTGCAGTTCAAGGCGTGCCGGTGCAGAGTACCAACGCCGGCCCACGTGCATACATCAAAATCGAAAATCCTCAAGACCTCAACCCTCTTCCACAACTGGAGGGCGAAACTCGACATAACCCATCCACTAAACAACTAGTCATGTGGAAGGGCCGCCCTGTCAAGTATATCAACGAGCATCCGTGCTACCTTCACCCGCAAGACAACATAACCTTTGTCCGGATCAACTTCCCTAACGGGCCTCCTGATGCAGCTGGTTTGAAAGACGCACACGGCAAGCCCGAGGAATACACACCAGAAGTCGTTGAGGCATATCAGTTTTTCCTTCAGAATGGCTACTTCAAGGACGGCAACATTCCCGCAGTACCTCCCAAGCAGGAGTGGCTCAGTTTCGACTTTTAATCCCCGGAGAGAGCATTTTCTTGTCCTTCTTCATTTTATTGTTATCCTATCACACGTCTCATGGATTGAGATGACGTTTCATTCTAAGCAACATGTTCCGGGCGTGCGGAACATTGGGACTGGCGCTTAGGAGCTCAACAATCAATTTACGCATGTAGCAATTGGAAGTGCTTTAATTTCACTTTCAACGCACAAATTTACGGTCTAGGTCCACTAATGAGACTCTTTTTTGTTTCAAGATGTTTCCATTTTTTATTTTTTAAATTCCAGGTTCGAACGGAATCCCCCGCAGCGCGAAACAAGTCATGCGGGCCAGGACTAGCTCCAAAGTCGTGCTGTGCACTCCAAATTGGCCAGTCCACGATCCCTCCCTGAGGCAAGCCCAGCCTAGCGCATTTATGCGGCAATGGTGACCTCAACCTCAACACCGGCCTCGATGTTGATGATGATCTGCTTGACGGTCTCGGTGGGAGCGAGAAGACTTAAGTAGAATGTCAGTAACTGCACCTGCTATACCACGGCGATACTGCCACAACTGAATGGGCGGGAAATACTCACTCGATGAGACGCTTGTGGATGCGCATCTCGAACTTGTCCCAGGTCTTGGAACCCTCACCGTTGGGGGTCTTACGGGTGGAGATCTGGAGGGTCTTGGTGGGAAGACGGACGGGGCCCTTGACCTGGAGGGACTTGGAGCGGGCACGGTCGATCAGCTCCTGGCAGACCTTCTCGAGGGAGGCAACCTTGCGGGAGGTGAGGGTGATGCGGATCTTGTGGACCTTCTGTAGAGCGGAGAAGCAATTAGTACCTAGTTTGCACTGGCGAGGTCTATGGACACATTGCACAAAGCGACAGCTGCATCAAGGTGTAGCAGCGATTGCGACAGTGACCATTGGATCAGGAACAACGTACAGGGCCCTCGCCGAAATCCTTCTCGGGCTTCTGGAAAGACATCTTGAATTTGTATGGACTGAAACGGGTTAGTAAGTCGATTAGGGAATTTCAAGAGCAGAAAAAAGGGAGCGCGCACAATTTAAAAGGCGATTGCCGTCAAGACCTGAACTACTAGGCTCGGTAAAGTGATGATGGCTGTTGGAGTAATGTGGATCGAGAATTCCATATCCAAAATGTTCAGTGCGAAAGTCTTGGCGCTTCGGCTATCGCACGCTAAACTCCTTTAGGTCCCCTTTCAGTAATTGCTTATGTCATCACCAAAAGAGGACAAGAGTCCGCCAAGTGATGGCATTCGAGGTGATAATCAGGGCTGACAGGTGGCTACGCGTTTTTCCTTTTGTTCTTGCTTTTCTCCCCTTGTATTACTCTCATATTCCCAGCCATAACCACCTTAGATCGCCCCAATGGCGGAGTTTCCGGCGCTGGCTCCAGTGCCATCCCCCGCAGTGCGGAGGACAATCCCATCAAATGACTGGGAATCTTGTCTAGATGCATGGATGGCCCTGTTGGGGATCCGCCTGAATGCATCAGATCAACAATTTAAGGTTGCAGCAGCTGAAGATCCATCAATACCCCCATTCCTGGGATCTTACTACCAATATACGGCTGCGGGGGATTCTAGTCTACAAAGTGGACCTAAAGCTCGACAGCTTCGGAAGCTGTGCTTTCTGGCGACAAGAAGATACATACTCGATCTCTCCAATCCACCAGATGGAATTCTGGACTGGAGGCTTCTCGGCAATCTATGTTGCTGTTACCCTTCTAGCGCGGCCCTGAAGACGTCATTATCAAGTGCCTGGGATCTGCACCAGGGCAAGATCACTTCCAGTATGGAGAGAGCAAAAGCAATTGTGATTAAGAACCTCTCTTCGGCCAACTCATCGTCAAAACCCGAAGTAATTTCTGACATCCGCCGTCTGACCATCCTTGCTTCAGTGCTGCCAGCGTGTGGCCAGGAGCTCATGGCAGGCTCCGACTTCCTGGATACGATATCGGAAGCCTACCAGGCAAGAGGTGCCCGGGAGGAGTTTCGTAAGATTCTCGTTGCTAACATCTACGTCGGGCTCGTCTCCTTATTGAAGGAGCCAGTCAATTTGTCTTCGTTATTGGATCAGCTGTTCAGCCTCAAAGCCGCTGCTCGAGTGGGAGCGCCAAAAATGAAGAGGGAAGCAACTCTACTTTCTGATCTCATCTGCAGCTCGGACTTGCTTATTCGGCTGGACAAGTATCTGAGCATTCACCCCCAGAAACGGGGGCAAGATCTTCTTGCCAGCTTGCGCACCTATCAGGTGGAATCGAAGTCACTACACCATCGGTATCAAAGACGCAAGAAAGTGGACAAAGGAAAAGAAGTATCCTCGCATCCGATCGTTTCAGGAGAACTTCACGCACACAAGATGTCACTAGTCACTCAAGTACAAGACCTCTTCCCTGATCTTGGCTCGGGCTTTGTTGTACGGCTACTGGACTGCTACAATGACAACCCGGAAACCATCGTCGCCCACCTTCTCGACGACTCTCTTCCTGTTGAGCTCCAGTCTCTAGATCGATCCGAGCAACTACCTCCCACAGCAGAACCTCACCATAGCCATATGTCACCCCAGCCAACACCACCCGAATCACCTACGTTGGCACCACTACCAGCCCGCAAGAATATCTTCGACGAAGACGTGGACATCGCCGAACTAAGCCGCTCTGGCGAGGCGCAAGGAAAATTGTACTTCGGCCGCGCCGACCTAGACCAAACAGCCGACATAATCCTCTCAGACCACAGCAAACACGCCGCAAACAAAGCAGCGATCCTCTCCGCGCTCGCAACATTCGACTCAGACGACGACGAGCGCGACGACACCTACGACGCAGCCGACGTAGGCGGCGCTATCGACGGAGCCACAGGTGGGGCAGACGGCGAAGCCGATCCAGCCGAGCGCAACCGCCGTGCAGCCGATACCGAAACAATTCTCTTCCGAACATACAAGTCCAATCCAGGACTCTTCGCCCGCGACGTGGCGACCCGCCGCTCCCAGCCGCGCGCATCGTTGAAGCGCGAGACCGAAATGACCGACGAGGCTATCGAGGGCTGGGCTCTCATGCTAACGCGTGATCCCAAGCGTCTCGCGAAACTCGAAGATCGGCTGGCCATGGATGCTGGCGCGTTGGCTGGTGCTGGATCACTTAACCAGCCTGAGTTGCGTCCTACGTCTTACAGGAGGCCGCAGCCTCGTGAGAATGGAGACGAGGGTTCTGATGAGGGCGAGTCCTCTGGCCATGCTGGTTCGCGGGGTGGTAGAGGAGGCGGTGGCCGTGGTGGTCGGGCGCGGGGTGGCGGCGGTCGTGGCGGTCGTGGCCGTGGTGGTGATCCTTCGTCTGGTGGCCAAGGGCAGCCAGATACTACGGTGTCGAGACAGAGGAAGGAAGAGAATAAGGGTAGTCGGGCGAATCATAACCGCCGACAGCAGCACGCGAAAAAGATGGCGCGTGGCGGTGGGTTGCCTGGCTAATCACACGAAAGGATCAAGCTGGCTTGTATGGATGCAATGCGGCATAACAGCTTTGGTCATTCTCTATTTTTGATATCTAGTAATGACTGTGCATGTAATTTACATAAAATTTGTTGGGCTTCTATAGAAGAGCCACGACGCATTGAAACAGAACGCATTCAAGTAATTCATTAATATACCTCAACACATATAGAATGCGGTATAGACAGTCATCATAACATGTTCACACAGGGAACTCACTTGGCCAGCAAGGAACTGACGCTTCGTATCAGTGGTGATCTGAGAAGGCTCCGCCCTCGGCAATGGACTTGCGGCACTCCTCCATGAGGCGGACCTGTTTCGCGACGTCGCCAAGCCGGCTGATAACCTCCTTGTTACCATCGTAGAAGGTAAAGATGGCATAAGGGATACCAGTATCGCGGCAGAACTCGATGACAAACTTCTGCGTACGACGTAGGTTGTGACGCGGGATCCGCGGGTAGAGATGGTGAATGGCTTGGAATTGCAAACCACCGTGGAAGAAATCCAGCCATGTTGGGCAGTCGACGTCCATAGTGGTACGGAGCATCTTCTGCGCGAAGGACTCACCGACTCCTAGGTCGGCGGTTGACATAGCGAAGTGGGATAAGGTGATTTGAACGTGTAGTGGCGAGGAAACAATATGTGAGACGAGGAGGAAGATGATGCGGCTGCTTGCATCGGGAAGCGTCTTGTACATCACACCGTAGCCAAACCAGGTCCAAAAGAAGACCTGTCCGACCAGCTCAAACCAAACATGCCACCAAGCAGGGCCTCGTCTAGGAGCTTGGCCCTTTAGTAGATACTCCCAACTCAAGGCATAGAGATTGAACCGAGCGAGCATCATAATAGGGTAGTAAGAGTAATTCTGGAATTTGAGCAAAAACCGAGCCGGGGCGTCGAAGGTCATGATTCGATCGTAATAGGTACTCCGTAGGCTCGTGAGGAAGCGGTGCGAGATAGCGAAGAATGGGATATGCTCGATATCCGGGTCATGCTCTGGCTCATTGGTCACGATGTGATGAACGTTGTGGCTTCGTTTCCACCACCCGAGACTTAATCCTCCGAGATAGTCTGCGATGAACATTCCAATAAGGGTATCCACATGGAAATTGTGTGTAATGCCCATATGACCAGCATCATGGGCGGTGAAAACAAGCTGATGCCAGAAACAGCCGAGGAAGAATGCCGAGGTCGCCCACCATCCCATGCGGAGGAACATATAGGAAAGACCGGCAAAAAGGGTATACCGACAACATTCAACGAAGTAACAAGAGTAGTCGCAGTCGTAAAGTCCCTCGGCCTTGATACGCTCGTTCAGTTCGCGGTATTTTCGTTTGATCTCTTCCTGACTTGCGGTATCCAAGGAGGGGTATTTGGCAGTGTCCAAGACGATTTCCTCCCGTGTTCTCGCATCCAAGAAGGCAGGCTTGGCTTGAGGTTGGTCGGTCAAAGCAGATCCGGCCGGTTTCCGTTGACGAACTGTGGATTTCGAGTCGACCGCATCGAATATCGGCGAGGGAGGAACTGATCCATCTTGACTGGAGCCACTGGAGCATTCTTGTGCTGTTGAATCCTCATCACTCGCGCACGTGTCTTCGGCATAAGCACGGAACGTGCCGCCCTGGATCGGGGGTCGGAAATTGATCCATGTCCCTTCAATTCGTCCAATCTGGTATGAGTGCATGCGCTTGCGGGCTTCTTCGGAGTGTAGCCTATACGAGACCGGTGTCAATTAGACTGATCAGAGGTGGTGGTGTTTGCCGTTCCAAAACATACGCGTTGATCTCATCTGTCGCATCCCTGCCCACCATGTGCTTGATTGGCTTCTCCCCTCCGGGATGATATCTGATGAATGAGTCTACCTTCAGGACACGGCCCTCGAAGATTATGACATGCTTGCCCTCAGCTATCAGGCCTTCAATATATCGTCGAGTCAAGAGGGTATCCTTCCGGGACGGTCGGGATGCGGTCTTCTCCATCGTATGCGGTGCGGTGAGAGGGTGGATGTACGTAGGGTCAGATAACATGGGGTTACAGTGACATTGCTGAGAGTTGAACTAAGCAACTCACCAAAAGCATGCAAAATGCAAATAAACAAAGGAAACAAGAATGAGATTGAAAATAGGCAGAAACATTGCAAGGGCTATGGGGCGGAGGTGGATAACAGCGGGGACCCGATCAGCGTGTGTGATTGTCCACCTTCACATTACCAACATACCGAGGCACGTACCTTTTTGACATGGCAGTGAGTCTCGCTATAAATTGGTGTTGACTACATTGTTCTAATCATTCTATACCTATAGCAATCAATTTCCTCCTTGACTGAGCAATGGCTTCAATGGGACCAGGTCAATATGATTCATGTTTCATCTCGTGGCATGATCCCGCTGACTCGGGTATATAGGATCATACAACTCGCGTGGAAATAGAACAACTTCGGGACTCTAACGCCACCGATGAGCTGGAAAAGCGCCTTCGAAATCGTACGTCCTTCTATGTTGATCCTCGGCGCGTATCTAATTCGTGTATACATCTAGGCATTGAATTCGGAACAGCTGGTCTCCGAGGCCGCATGGCCGCGGGGTTCTCCTGCATGAACTCGTTGATAGTCATACAAGCCTCCCAGGGGCTGGCCAAGTTCATTCGAGACAAGCGTCCTGAGATCGCTTCGAAGGGCGTGGTCATTGGACATGATGCCCGTCACAATTCTGCGAAATTCGCTGCACTCGCGGCTAACGCTTTCGTCGCGCAACGCATCCCTGTTTGGTTTTTCAATGTGGAAGGACCAACACCCATGGTAGCGTTC
Source organism: Penicillium psychrosexuale (assembly GCF_028828465.1). Classification (NCBI taxonomy): domain Eukaryota; kingdom Fungi; phylum Ascomycota; class Eurotiomycetes; order Eurotiales; family Aspergillaceae; genus Penicillium; species Penicillium psychrosexuale. Next base: position 5,259,155 of record NW_026643187.1, read on the forward strand.
GGTGTGAACCATTTCGGTACGGCCGCAGGTATTATGGTGACGGCGAGCCACGTAGGTCTACCCCGAAACTACTTTTATCGATGGATTGGCTAATCGGCTCGAAGAATCCACCCCAGGACAATGGTATGTTACCCATTTCTGATGCTGTAAAATAATTGCTGACTGTTTTATAGGCTACAAAGTGTAAGAACTATGAATGTATATTATGGAGACTGCTGACAAGATCTGCCTTGTAGCTACTCGAGCAATGGTGCCCAGATCAACCGACCCGAAGACGGCGAAATAGCACAGTCAATTCAAGAGAACCTCGAGCCATGGCCGACCGCATGGGCGGAATTACAGCCAGGCGAATTCCTGCACGCGGATTCCTATCAGAAATTGCTGCCTCACTACAGTAACCGAGTCGCAGAGTTCACGGTACGTTGTGGGCTGTGCTTCAGGAGATCAATCTAACGAGTTTACTCTAGAAATCTACGGTGACCAATTGGCAGCCCTCAAGACCGTTCGTTTATACACCTCTGCACGGCGTCGGAGGTTTGGTTCTTCCAACTTTGTGCCACTCACTTGGAATCAATGACTTTGTATCCGTTGCTGCCCAGGAAAAGCCAGATCCTGAATTCCCCACTGTGAAGTTCCCCAATCCGGAAGAGGCTGGAGCTTTGGATCTTGCTATCGAGACTGCCGACCGAGAAGGAAAGACCTTGATCATCGCAAATGACCCCGATGCCGACCGTTTCGCCGTGGCGGAGAAAGTGGAGTAAGCCTCGATTTCTGACTACTGTCAATTGATCTGAACTAACATGTTTCCAGTGGGAAATGGCACACTCTAACTGGAAATCACGTCGGTGTACTTCTAGCGTCCCATATCTTGGATTCATTCGATGCCAGCAAAGATTGGTCCCACATCGCGGTGTTGACTACAACGGTGTCGAGCGGGATGCTCGGAAAGATGGCAGCTGCAAAGGGAATTCACTTCGCAGAAACCCTGACTGGGTTCAAGTGGATGGCTAATGTCGCCCGGGACTTGGAGAAAGAGGGAAAGACCATTCCTTTTGCATATGAGGAGGCACTGGGATACATGTTCCCAGCTGTCTGTTATGACAAAGACGGCATTACAGCAGCTACCGTCTTCCTTGCAGCGGAGGCGAAATGGAGAGCCCAGGGATTGACTGCATATGCGAAGCTGCAGCAATTGTTCGGCGAATTCGGCCATCACGAGACCTTGAATAACTACTTCCGATCACCCAATCCACAGCTCACTTCAACATTGTTCCAGGGTATCAGAGGCAGCCCGGGCCTCGCAAATATGCAGTTTGGCCCCTTCAAGATTCTACGATGGAGGGATTTGACCCAGGGCTATGACTCCAGCACCCCTGATAACAAGCCGGACTTGCCTGAAGATCCAACAAGCCAGATGATTACGCTGTGGTTGGAGGGCGGGGTACGCTTCACATTCCGAGGTTCGGGCACAGAGCCTAAGGTCAAGTGTACGTTTTCCCACTCTCCTTCGAGCGAACCAATTACTGACAGATGGACACAGTTTATATCGAGAGTTGTGGAAACTCTCGCGAAGACGCTGTCAAAGCAGTCTGCGATGCATTCCTCACAATTCGGGAAGAATGGGTACAGCGCTTTACACCCTCGATGACATACAGCAAGCAACTTTCGACATCATCTGGTAATATTCTGACCTTTGAATAAAGACGTGCGTCAGATCAATAATTGGCTGAGATTCTCGAATGACCGGCAGGTTACCTGATGTAGCCAAGGCGCTCGTCGCGTTCGCAATGCAGAAAAATGTGGTCAATATATTGTGAACGAGTGTAAAGCTGGCAATTGAACTACTGTGACTAAAGAGATCGACTGCCTCCCTTTCATATATGTACAAAGGGTCATAGCGAGTGTATTCTCTAATTTACTTCCCCCGTGATGCTGATATTAGCTTCGAAGGAACTCCGGTGTCTAGGGGAGCTGAGCGAAAGGATTTGAGGCAGCCAATATTGCCAGCACATTTCAGGACATGAGCTGGACTATCTCAATTACGTACTCATATCTAGAACCCTGATCTTTTCTTTTCTTTTCTTCTTGAATCCTCTTATTCATCTTTTCGACCTTTCCAGGCAACGGTTCCAGTGCCAATCACGACAATTGCGAGATGACGTTAAAGCTCTGGCCGAATTGAAGCCGCATGTGTTTCTGAACTCTAGAACAGCTTCACTATCCGTTATTATATTATACGGCCTTGGGTTAGTGTTTGCTACATGTTCTCTCTCGAAGAGTCACCTCTCCTGGCTTATTTACTTGTTCATATCAGACATTTCATATGATCCTACGTGGCATCATCGCCTCCTATTGACTTCATTTATACTTCTTTTTGATTTCACTCGCTTTGATTCACTCGCTTTGGTTTCACTCGCCTTGCTTTCACTCCTCTGATTTCACTCCTCTGATTCCACTCGCTTTGGTTTCACTCGCTTTGGTTTCACTCTTTCTTCTCGCGCTCCTCTTGAATTGGCTGCAGGGAACGGGCCCGTACCGGAAGCTTTGAACCCGATGCCGGACGCGAGGCTGGGCGTGAGGCCGAGCGCTCCTGTAGGAAAGTGCAGAGGCAAGCAAGGAGAAAAGCAATCAGTGCTCGCGGGAGATTGATATAAGCCATCATATAATGGTGTTGGTTGTAGATTGATAGAAGTGGTTGGATGTTGTTCGATGGATTGTGATTGTTGAAACTACTGAGTCGACTACTACATATTGGGCAGTCTCATATTACGTGTTGACCCCGTTCCTTCCTCAGTAGACAATATAGTTCCCAACTAGGAAACCACCATGACAAGACATAAATTGGACAAGAGACCTCCGCCACCGGAAGCATCCATGGCCCTGGTGTCTTCGTGACTTGGCTGCTTCTCGTGTCTTGTGAGAATTCCACTTCCAACACGTTACTAATTTACACCTTCCTTGCAATAACTTTGGTCCATTACGATATACCTTCGGTCCCAGTCTCGTCCACGATCAGACATTTCACAGTTTCTATTGAATATCTTCTTTGCCTTTTCATCTACACCCTGGTCATGGACAATGCTGTCAACATGGAAAAAATCCCGCAGTTTCACCAAACTTTTATGTTTGCCCAGTGGAAGAGAACAGATTCAATCTCCTAGACCCAATAAGCTAGGAGGCCTTGTCGTTGAGCTACTGCTATCGATAGCGGACTTTCTCTCATCCGAAGACACCTACTGTCTTTCGCTTTGCAACCATCGACTTTTCGCAACATTTGAGAGCTGGAGGGATCGAAAACAACTTGAGAATGAAAGCCGGTTGTCCTTTCTGAGTCGACCGGCACGAGACGATCGACATTACTTCACATGTTATGTCTGCTATGTTCTTCACAGATTTGACTGCGGGTCAAAGAGCTTTGGATTATTAGGGCCAAGCAATCAACAAATGTCGCAGTCCAAACTTCCTTGTGCGCGAATGGGAGACTGGCAGTCCATTCCTGAATTGACGATGTGTATACATAGTAAGGAAAACTATTACTACACTCATCATACATTCTGTTTCCTTCATTTGCAACTTGCAATGAGGCGCTACTACTATAGTTCTCGGTGCGGTCTTAGCGCATCCTCACTATCCTTCACCGAAGTCAATCGCTACATCGCATCAACCGCGCTATGTTCTCTCGAGGCACGCGTATGCCGCGACTTATTGCCAGCATTATGCTTACGGATCCAAAACATCATGTCAGTTAGTGGCTTAGCCAAGCGGCTATTATCGGACAAGGATAGACAAGTTCCTCCACAAATTTACCAAATTTGCGCGCACATAGGAAGCGCTGATTTATTACTTTCGATTAATAAATTTGTCGATGCTCATCACAAGAGGGAAACTTTATCACTTTTGCGAACAACATGCGACAAGTGCAATACCGAATATCAGCTTGAGCTGCGTGTATATGGGAAACGGAATATCGCCCTCATGATAACTAGGTGGATTAATTTTGGTACTGGAAGAAGCCCGGATGATCCTCAATGGAAGGTCCATTCGCTGGCATCACAACACGCCCCTCCCATCTTACGCCCTAGTGATATGATGGCGAGCCCTCGCCTTCTCTTTGAAGATTCAACTACTAGGACGTTCGAGGAATTGTGCACCCAGAACCTGCACTATCTAACTGGTCGAACCTATGAAAGTGAGATGACGCGGCTCAGCGGGTCTCTGCCCTCCTGGGGTAAGCCAGAGTGAAGATGGATGATCTCATTTGTATTAATGTCGACGGTTGCTTATGCAGAGTTTCGTCCCGTCTCTTTTCCGGATCCCGACTCCACACAGTCCCCAGCCAGAGTACTGACTACATTTGAAGCCCATGGACAAATTCTTGACTCTCATCTCCGCTATCACCAGCGGAATGATCTAGAGTGGATCAAGTCGGGCAAATCAAAGGCGGCGTGCAAGTGGGCAGTGACTCCCTCCTGGCTCAATTTCTGCTATCATCTGCCTCCACCTCAGTGTCATCCGCTTGTGCTTCAGTGCCATCGGGACTGGCAGTACGGAGGTTGATTGCAAAAGTTCTGTCTCACTCATTTTCACGCTAGTATAAATTTACTCCTAATACAATGAGGTTGTTTTAAACTGCTGTTTCGATTCCGTTCCAATTTGATTAAATACAACATACATTATGTAGTTTAATAAAGCAACCAACTACCCTTCCCCCTTCTAAAGCAAAAATAGAGTTAATGCAGAACTTTTGAAGTCGACCTCCGACCATCACGACAACCAGCCTAATCGGGTTACCGCTTTTACTACCGCCTTGGTTATGTCGGGCTCACTGCGTATTCCATATACTTCGAAGTATGAAGCTATTCAGAAACCACCTGATCTGTCAATATGAAGCAATTTAAATTATTGGAATCATTAATGGAATTGCTGCTCGCACCCCCCAGGATGACACCGGCCTAAATTTTCAGTACCGTTTTCCTAAGTTGGTTGAGTACCTAGATCTATATACCAGTCGAACAATCCGAGGGCCTTTCAGCCTTCATGAATTTGTCCGAGAACTCCGGGAGAATGAGAGCCCCTTGAATCTTGTTGGTGCTGTACATGTCGCCGAACTGAATCCCTTCTTTTGATTCATATCGCTTTCGTGAGTAGGCTCTGTAGATCGAGCCGGACATTTCGTAGACTACGGTGGTTCTTTGGAATGCGAAGTCATCTTCGGGACCTCCAAAATCTTCGGAGTATTCGAGAACATACATTTTGAAGGGGGCCACGCATCAGGTAAGAGAAAAAAAAAAAGCAAGGTCGATTCAGATAGGTAACCGGTCTGAGAGTCACAAGATGAAGCGGGTGCCGACCTAGTTGCGATTAAAAGGGCTGTTTGCTCTTCCTCGTCAGCCAAGGCTTGTGAGAGGAGTCAGGAGGAGCATCCAAATTGGGATTCCGCCTTCAAGGCCGAATATATCTCTCGATCTTGGGCGTATCCTCAAGTCTCTTTATTCATACATCAACATGCATCATCATATGTATCGACAGAGCAAGGCGAGGAAGAATATTATCCCACAATGCCATCGAACAGAAACCCAACAAAACACCGACTGCTATGACCATCATCACCTGTGTCACGTCCAACAAGCTACGCCCTGCCCAAGAGACCATCACCTCCATCTGAACAACACCGATATTGATACCGTCAAACATCGGGCATATCACTTACGTCAAGCCCCAAGTACCAAAGAGACAATTCATTGTTATTTTTGTCCTAACTTCCAAGGTCAGAGTTCTCGCCTCAAAATGTAAGACTGGACTTGTACTTGTGTTGCGTCGGTATTTCTTCACCGCTGAACGAATTGTAGGAACAACGTCGATTCCGACCCCCTTGTACAGCACCATGAGATCTGCTGCCATAACCGACATAAAAGCCAATATATCCACCCGCAATCCCGGTCTCGATCTCCCGAGTCGAGTGAAGACGAAGAACACCGCTACCACACCGACCATTACCATACTCAAGGGATCCAGTCCAATGAGCGCCAACATCATCCACCTACAGTCAAGCATGTCCACTCAAAAAGTTCCACTAGCATGTTTGACCATGTCCATCATCACGCTGTAACACCAGTACAAGGTAGTTGTGCTCGTGCTACCGTGTTCAAGTCACATGATGACGGATGCGGTAGCAATATGAAAGCCGTTAGATTCGAAGAAGATGACAGGCCTGAGACTCACCATTCTGATTGTCCCATACATGGTACCCCGTCCCATGGAGAAGACCGGTATGGTCCTCATCGGAATTCCCGTCAATACCAGTCCCAATGTCGAGAATCGAGAACTTACAGGTGGGTTTGGGGCCCTCCTTTACCCGTGGTGGCCCCTCGACGTGAAAAGACTTATTATGCGGAGAAATATTGAGAAATCGTCATAGATAAATTGAGTGCGTATTAAGTAGAAAGCCACATTCTACAAATTTCAGCTTCCATTCTTGTACCTACTCGCAGCAACCTAAATTCCCCCGTCTGATGACTTCACTTTTGTTCGAGCACGCCACCTTTGTCTTTTGGTTCGGAATGGAACACATAAAAAGAAGGGGAAACTTAATGAAGCAGCTCACGACCCTGTTATATCTCGTCGCCTGTTGGCCTTTCCCAAAGCCAAAGTCCAGCTGCCTATTGTGTGGGCATTTTCGCAAATATTTCCACCAGGCTAGGTCTGTTGGGCGACTTTAACGCGATGTAGGTACGTATGGCTCCATGAGATTCCATGCGGGGATCCCTGCAGATAGAGGATTACATGGGCAGCTAGGCCTAAAGGAGTCGGGCTCGATTTCCAGGACAAATAATAAGGAATACCTCCAGAAACTCTGGATAAGCGTGCAGCATTTCCACATAATTCTCAACTAATAGGTATGACAGCGAGGCGACATGAAAGAATAATAGATCGTAGCTACGAGAGATGGAAATATATCGCCAGGAGAAGATTCCGAAGATCAAACAGGCAGGAAGACCTTAGGCAGCAATGCTGCCAATGGCATACATACCATGCGGGGTCTGCCAGCTCATCATCGCATACAAAGCTGAATGCTACCCACACTATCGATAACAAGTCTTGTTAACTCGGCTGGAATTATTTAACATCTGACTAGCAATGAAATGCTGCAAATTATGTGATCGGTCTTTTAGTGACCGGCAAGCTTTTCAACAACATATGCGAGATGCTCCGGTACATACTTTGACATTTCGATGCGACCCCTGCAATCGTACTTTTGTCGACCGAAGCGCCCTGGATCAGCATCTCCGAGACTCGCCTGTGCATATCATCACATACGACTGTGAGCCTTGTAGCAGGTCTTTTGGCAGTCAAAGTGCCTTGGACCAACATGATCAAAACTCACCGGCACATGCTGTATCATTCGACTGTGAGCTTTGCAATAGAACCTTTGGCAGCCAAGACGCCCTGGATCAACATATCCAGTATTCAAAAGCACACATCGCACCGACCAGCACGCCGCTGGACAAGTTCTTCCAATCCTTTCCGAGCTTCAGATACAATCCAAAATTACCCCCTTCGGAATCATATGCCCAGCTCAGGGAGTTCTGTGGCTGGGAAAAAGAGAATCCAGATGGGAAAAAGGCCTGGAAAAAATATCAATCTGCCCTAGAAGTCGAGGTGAAGATGTGGTTTGGAGCAGAGGATGACCTTGACGCCTGGCATTCTCTTTGTCGAGCTATCGGAATCGAGCCTTTGCCTGCAACCTGTAAGCAAGCTGTGGGGGTAAGTACTTATCACGCCTGTATATTTACATGTTTCTTTATGATTCAAAACGGAGATCGTAAAGGAATTATTATTGAGATTAGCCAATAAATTGATTTAGGTCATCCGAGGTGTGTTCGTCAATATCATCGATTTGATCGACTGGGCTCGAAGTGGAAGCACAACCAATCGAGTGCAAAGGTTCTCGAGCTTAGAACAGCTACGAAAATATACCAAACAAACGGGAAAGGTATTCCACAATCGGCTTGACGAAGATGATGATGGAAATGTTGTCCTTCGGCATCTGCTTCGGTTTCTTTTCAATACACATCGTCGTTATGACTATTGATGAATTGCAGAAGGAGGCTGGATAAGATGGTCAATTTATTTCATTCTCACTGATGTAGATAAGAGATCATCTGCATATATGGGAATTTGAAGCTCGAGAGACAAAAGGACCTCAAGTGAATTCCTAGTGGACCTCGGGAACTCGTCAACTTGATTAAAAAGATCAGAACTCAACCTAGAAGTGTAACTCTTGAACATTTCCCGATCTGGTGCGAATCAAGATGCCGATTCATTTGCAGCAAGGGAGTTCCCTGATTATAACTTGAGAAAATTAAAGAGAATGACAATATGTGAGAAAGCATTGAAGCTTTATAGAAATGCCATTATTTCTTCATCTTTTTATATCTCGCTTTCACATTGTCATTACTCGTCCACGATGAGTTTCCCGTCTCTTTTGGCAGCATCAGCATCTTAGGCTAGCACTTTCTTTGCGCCTTCACAAGCCATATATGCTAAAGTACGACTAACCATTGATCGGCTTTTTGGGTGCTGATTCTTTATCTAGTTTTGGTGCTACTTTTGGTACTACGTGATTCCGGGTTTCCTCGATAATAATTAAGTGAAATGTGGCATACTTACAACAGTAACAACAGTAACAACAGTAACAACAGTAACAACAGTAACAACAGTAACAACAGTAACAACAGTAACAACAGTAACAACAGTAACAACAGTAACAACAGTAACAACAGTAACAACAGTAACAACAGTAACAACAGTAACAACACATAACTAGCAGCTTCCAGATCGAAGCACATACAAATGACAATCCTGGAATGACATTGGAATCAATCCATTCAATGAATGAGGGATGACTTGTTCTTTCCACACAATCCAAGAGGGCTCAGTTCATATAATACAAAAGACCTTCCCAATTGTATGAACATGGCCCCTAGAGTAGCTTTTCCTTAGCGCCGCCTGTGGGCACGTCTTGCATGTCTCGGTAGCGTGGCCAGTTCGGCAAGCGCCGTGTCTTGAAAGCGAATTTGCTGGACATATCTTGGTTCTCTTCGGTGCTCGTCGATGTCGGAGTCGTCAGATGATGACAACTCCAGTACAGGCTGGAATGCGGACTCGTATCGATGCCCCGAGGGATGAAGTTGGGTCCTACGCAATAGATCTTCTGTTTGCACCTGCGCAGTTGGAGCCATAGCAATATCACTTCGTCGAGATTGACCGACAGCAGAAGGGTATCGAGGAGTACGATCCATCGCCCTATTGGTAAGAATGGTGCTACGCCAGTCGTTTCCTGGCGTTTCGGGGAAAACATGACTTCTATCCAAGAGTCTGGAGGGGACTCTTTGTTGGATCACCATGCCCGTATGACCGTGGTTACGTGCACATATATCTGCGTAGTTCTCACTGGTTGTGAAATAAGCCGCAGCTGCTGGGTGTCGATGAAGGTCCCCCGCACCCCCGGTAATGACCTCATCCGGATTTCCCGTTCGAATGTACTCTTCAGCCCGCTCTCGGGCAGACCCTCGGTAAATTACACGGGATGGTCTGGACCTCATATAGTTAGCACTATTTAAGTGAGGTATCGGAGGTAGTTTCACTTACGGCCCATTAGCCGTAGCGGGATATGCCGAGCTGGTTTCACGAACTGTTTCAGGACCGTAAGGACCGATGATGAGTCTTGACTCGCTCGATTGCCATGATCCATAGGGGGTATCATAGTAACTTATGAAAGAATAGATGAGTACCGTTTGAAATAATATAGATGATGGCATGACTTACTATAGCACAGTGCGGGTTCGTGTGTCATATCGTGGCTGTCCGTCTAAGATCCGTCGATGAGACATGTGGGCAATTCTCTGGAAGTGCAAAGATATCAGCTCTTACACTGGGTTATGCCAAGAAAGGGCTATAGGAGATTCGATACGAGAGAAAGACAAGGAGGATTTCGAAGACCGTGAACAATAGAAAGCTGTAAGGATTGAATCAAGAACGGCATCCCTTAGTTTAATTATTATATGTCTTCTACAACCATCCCAGAAGCAAAGGGAGGAGAGGGGTCAGACAGACGCCACTGAAATCGAAAATAAAGCGATCTAATTTAGGTGCTTTTTAACGCCAGCTTGTGTTTCAGTATGTGTTTCAACGGGTATTAGTTGAGATTACTGAAAGTAATACTGCTAGACTGACACTTCTACTGTGCTAATTGTATACTTGAAACTAGCCCTGCATGCTCCAAGCGCTCTCAAATTGTGCCAGAGCTCAGTTCCTCGCGTGCTATCTTTAGAAACCTCGCAGTGTGCTGAATACTGCTCAGAGGTAAAGAGGATGCCAAAACAAGGATTACTGGAAATTCCATGGAATTGTGCTAGCTTTTTATCCGATGCGAGAAGCAGGTAAAGGTGTTTATGAAGGAAAGACGGCCCGATAGGGTTCTTTCTAGAAAGACATCCAAGGCCGTATAAGCGGGTGACTATTTTTGTCCTCTGTATTTCATGTTCACGGTACTTGAATTCTTAATGATTGAATTCTGCATAATATTTGTTATAACGACACGAAGAGGGCACAGGAAAACAAGCAGCACCTTGGCAGACTCCCTAGCGAACCTCGAAGCCAAAGCGACGGGACATGCAGAGAATGCAATCCAGCCTTTGACGCAATATTTCATGCCGAATTGAGAAATCAAGGCCAAGCCATCGTTGTGCTTTTCCAGTATCCTAGTGGCAAGTGGTCTAGCTCCGTCTAACCACGTTTCACTCCTCGACATGGTAAAACAATGGTGTTTATGATCCTCGCAATTCAGAAATCTGAGTGGATGGGCAGGTAACCGGGCTTCTGCCAGTGCATGCTGACATGCATCGTAAAATCAATGGGCGCTAAAGTACGGGGTAGATGAATGTCACATGTCATCTCCCCGGGCCGTGCGGGCGCTTATTTATTTTAGCCCGCGCCACTGGGCAACCTTCAGGGATGGAACCTTGGCACATTTGGCACATGATCGCAGTACCCCGCACTTAAATACCCCTTCCATCTCACAATTCTAAAGGTATTCACACTTTGACTGCCATCTCCTACTCTTCTGCTTTACTTGTTAGTGTTCCAAGATGACTGACGCTGAAGATCACCCCAAACGGGAAGATCAACCCGAACCTGAGAACCAACCTGAACTTGAGAACCAACCTGAACCCAAGAACCAACCTGAACTCGGGGATCAAACCGAACATGACACCGAGATCAAACCCATCAACTTTGAATGGACTCCTGAACTTGTGAAGCTTGCCACCGCTCAAGGCTTGATACACCCATCGCTCGGCCTTGTCGAGTTCGATCGCGGCCTTGCGGACTGTAAATACCGACCCGGCATGACCATACCAGACCCTGCGGATACGCGGGAGTGTCTGAGGTGGGTTGGACTATCCGATAAGAAGATCATTGAGATGGAACAGAAGTTCGATGATCTTTATCAAGGACCAAGCCGTGGATATGACGAGAAATTTCAGCAACATGCACGTGCATACAATGATATTACGTTTCCACAGATTGAGAGAATCTTGAACATGTTCATTCAAGATATGCAGGATAATCATGATGAGTTTGAGCACACTCACAGTGAGTTTTTTAGTCGGTGTGATAGGCATTTCTCGGCTGACAAAGTCAATACAGAGGCCTACATTGAACATGGCATCAAGCTAGGACTCCGGCCAGAATTTGCGGTATTCTGTGGACTACATGAGACCGATTCCCGAGCTATTGACTGGCCGTGTCTATTCAACAAAGATTGGTTTTATAGAAGCCCAGCGACTATCATGAGTGAAAACCTTCTCAGCTTCTGGTTGCCTCTCAAAGAATTCATGAGGAGTAGGTTATTGTACGAGGGGAAGGCATGGACTGATCGTGATGGAATGTGGTTGGTTCACGAGGGGGAAAGTATGGATAAAGCAAAAGCGAGAGTGGATGATCGAGAGAGGCAGAGGCTAAAGGAGCAAGCGATAAAGGAAAAAGAGGAAAAGTTACGACTTTTTTACGAAGATCAGGCCAGGGAGCACGCGGAAGACCTGGCAAGATGGGCAGAAGAAGACAGACAGGAGGCGGAGATGCTGAAGCAACAAAGCATCGACAAAGCTGCTCTGCAGAAGGATGAGGAAGGAAAGGAGTAAATTGATGTTGGCATCGAGGCCGGGTTCAGCCAGAAATACCATGAATGACATTACCATCCCTACCGAGTTCTCTTCCAATTTAAAGCGTAGACGGCTGGTGTCTGACGGCCTCCGATTTCTCATTCTCAGACATGAGACCCGGTGAATACATTTCTGTTGCAGGAGAAAGAACCGAATATCTCGACTCACTTAAAGCTCGATAAACCACTTGGTTACTCTCAAATTTTCAATTTGGTGGATAGTAATGGCACCTGTCTCAAAGTGTTTCTGTGACTGGAGCCTCCTACCTTTATTTTTGTCAAGAATTATTTGTTTATCCACTAAGCAGCAAAGATATAGCCCGTATGTATCAATTTGGCTCAAACGCATACCAGTTCGCATGAGTATTTGCTACAATGATGTTGGGAAAATCCCCTTAAAAATAACACGCTCATCTGGGTAGGTTTGAGATATATAACATTAGAGTATATAAAATTGTAAACTCATTACGAAGCATGAAAGGATACAAGGGCACAGGCCAGGAAAAGCAGTCAGTCTCTGGATAGATAGGTGCTGAGAATAAGGAGGGTAAGGATATTGGTGGCATAGTATTGATATTGACTGGCGCATATTGTTCATATATTGTGGATCAAAGATTAGGGACACCCCTGGTGTAGGGATCAGAGACAGCGACAGTAGACCGGCTTTGCAATCCCGGAGACATCCATGTACAACATTCTGTACAGGTGTGGAAAATCAAATAAGCGACCAATAGGCACACCGATAGGCAGGCCGATGACCCTAGCGTGAGCGGCAAGAAAAGCAAAAGTTGCCTTTTCTTTGAGCGCATGTACATCATTCCGAATTAGGAAGGAGTGCTGAGTCGTAATCTACACATGTATTAAGATTGTAAATTACACGCGGCTGAAGTTACAGCCAAGCCATGTGATTAGCCGCATGGCGGATCACGGGCCACCTCACCATCTCCATTGGGAACAGTGGCGTTTGGACATGAGGCGAGTCATCCTGCGCGGATCATTATATTTCCGGCTGGCGTATGCGGCAACATCCTAAAACTCGAATCTGACAGGCGTGTGTTTCCGATTGTCTTGATTCCTCTCTTCGCCAGCCAGGCCTTTTCGCAGAATGTCCACAGCATGCTGGACATGCCGCAATCGCACTATCCGATGTGACCAAACCAGCATCCCCTGCGCCAAGTGCGAGAAAGCTGGACTGGAATGCTTTGAACAAAGACCGCTACGATGGGTGAAAGGTGTAGCAATTCGGGGTAAAATGCGTGGACATATATTTGGAGAGGACCGCAAAGCCTCTGATGAAAATCCACCTACGCAATTAGAACAGAAACAAGTCATACATTCGCGCACGAAGTCTTTGACAACAAATATTACTCCCTCGTTCGCCTTGCAAGATCCCTGCATACACAATCTCGATCGGTCATCGAGATTTTATCTTGATTATTGTGGGTTCATAGCGAGCTGAATGGTCCCGTGTGTGCACTAATGTCAGACAAGATAATTTACGCGTCGCCAAGTTGTTTATTCTATATGACAGTGAGAGCAATCCATTTAGAAGGTTGCTCACTTACGCGATGGAAAATTCAACCTTGCGAAAGACTATAGTTGCCGTTGCTGCAAGACACTTCGCTAATGCAGGCCAGTCATTTGATCAGGTCAATGATGGCTTGTCGCCTCGGTTTATCAATGCCAATTTGCATGCATTCCATTTCAAACAGCAAGCCATCAAGGCATTATCATTGTCATTATCCCATCCAGAGCCTTCTCAAAAGGACGCGATAATGCCAGCAATTCTCCTTCTAATTTTTCTTGATCTCCTCGAGTCCGGCATCGAAGGTTGGAAATATCATCTCCGTGGTGCAGAAGGGGTCGTCAATCTTTCTCACTCGATGCTGGAGCCTAGTGATAGTGAATCTATCAACGGCAACCCTGGAGAGACGGTAGAGGAGACAAGGCGATTCATCACCCGACAGTTTTCGCTGTATGATTCCTTCTTCTCTACGGTTTGTATTGTGAGGTCGCTGACAATAGTAGTGTCTCAACCCTTGGAGGTGCACTCTCAGGTTCAAAGTCGAGTCCTGAATTTTGTATGAACTTTGACGAAAGCAGGAACCATGAATCCATTATTCGAAGCTTTCTGGGATGCCCTGTATTCCTTCTTAGAGCTATCCGTTATTTCTCCAACCAAAGACACGTGATTAAGAGCTTAGACATGCATGATGACCTCTCGATTCATGGGCATATGCAAAATACTTTGACTATGCTTGAGCTGACGGCAAACTTTGATTGTCTGGAATGGGCGTCAAACTCCGTGGAATCAAGCGTTTCCTCAGCAGTGGAGATTCAAAAGCTTTCTTTGCTATCTCAAGCATACAAAACTGCCACCATGCTCTATGGAAAACGAGTGCTTCGTGCTTTCAAGACATCAACCGAGCCGATAACATCTGGCAATGAGGAGTTGGTGTTGCGATTACTTGACGTGATTGACTCTCTCCAATGCGACCCGGCTTTGTTCAAGTGCCTACTGTGGCCGACCTTCATTGCCGGTCTCGAATGCCGGACTTATAGTGAGCAAAAGCTGGTCATTGGATTTCTAAAGATGCTTTGGAACCTCACCAGTTGTTTGAATGTGATAAGCGCTTCTAAAATGGTGCATGAAAATTGGAAGCGAAAGAGTTTCGATGGCAATTTGGCGTCGGGGGAATCTGAATTATATGTAATCGAACAAGGCTGGCTGCTTATTTGATCTATTGTATTGCTTCTATGGAATATTTGCAATGAATACACACGGAAGCCATCACAGAAAGCCAAAGGGTCATCAGGGTAGTTGCAAAGCCACTAAATCCTAGTGGACTCTACAAATATGTCAGTATATCTAGCCCAATAAAATATCGGCTTAGTACTTCGTAGGTTGGAGATTACTGTTGGCTATTAAAGAATAGAAACTTATTTGATTATGCCCAAATATTGTTTACAAATACAGCTTTTAAAGAAGTAGTTATATCTCAGCCATCTACCTGGACTGGCATAATTTAATTTGAGCACCACATGCCATAACTTCCTATTCAGGCGACTAGGGCTTACCAATCTACCCCTGCTCAATAAATACTTTTCTCGGATAGTGTCTGACATTTTGAAGATTTTCCCATAGATGCGAAAGAATGTGAACGACATGTGTCATTGCGCGGAAATTTGCCCCGGATAGCCCCACCTGGCATAACTTCCTAATCGGGTAAGTATAGTTCCACTCTCAATCGACTTCACCAGGTCCGGGAAATATCCAGCTCACGAAAGACAAATTTGCCAGTGAATTATCGCTGATAGGATGCTTTCAATCTCTGTCGGACCGAGCAAGGATTCCATTTCCCGAATTTGAATTAATAACGGGGTGAAATGAGTAATATTTAAAGGCTATATATCCCGTCCATTTTCATTACTCTCTCAACCACTATCAATTTCCCTCCATTTCCATTCAAAGCTTCCCTCGTTCTTCCGACTCTTTCCATTACACTATGTGCCACCAGGAAATTGACACCAATGGCTGGACCAGCATCGCGGCTGATGCTGGCGCCATCTTCGGCGACCGGCCTTTTATCAATAAGCCAGAGTCTCTCTCTATCACCGATATTGAATTCCCATTTGATGATCCTGTGGTCGCGAAGACTTTGAAGTATGCAAAGGAAACCCTGCATCCCGGAACCTTCAACCATTCGATGAGGGTCTACTTCTACGGTATGCTAGATGTTGCGCATAGCCCTAGTAATGCCCAAAAATCGCATCTAACATATGCTTAGGAATGGCCATTACCAAGCAGCAGTTCCCCGAGCGATCTGCTACTCTGAACCCAGCGACTTGGGCCTTGACATGTTTGCTGCACGATATCGGCACGGCCGAGGAAAACCTGACGGCAACCCGGATGTCTTTTGATATATATGGGGGCATCAAGGCCCTCTCTATCCTTAAGGATTTTGGCGCCACTGTAGATCAGGCCGAGGCAGTTGCTGAGGCAATCATCCGACACCAGGATATGGGAGTGGATGGAACGATCACATACATTGGTCAACTTATCCAGTTGGCCACGATTTACGACAATACCGGTTTCCATCCGCACGTCAAGGATTTTGCCGAAATGATCCACGAAACCACCCGCACGCAGATCAATGAGGCCTATCCGCGCCTCAAGTGGTCTACGGTCTTCTCCGGCGTCATTCGCAAGGAGGAGAATATCAAGCCCTGGTGCCATTCTACTCATCTTGTCAACTTTGGCAATGAGATTGAGGCCAACACCCTCATGAAGCAGTGGGAGTGAGAACCGAGCACTCAATGCTTATTGATTTATATTTGAGCTTTCGGGTCACAGTGGCTGCACCTACTAGACATGTAAACTTGCAAACGAATTCACCTCCGAAAATTGAGATGCACGAGTTCAATTTAATACATGGATCATTTATATCACGTTGTATTAAACACAATAACCCCCCAAAAGCGGGTTTTCACGTAGCTTCGTATCCAGATCAAGAATGTCATCATTCCGAACATAGACTTTCCCACCTCTCATTTCTTTTCAGCACTTCATACAATCTCATTCGTAAAAACCCTTCTTTCTATCTTCATTCTCCTCTAAATCAGAAGATGCATCACTGACTCCCTGTCCCATCAGTTATCAAGCTTATCATCCAACGCTTCATTGCCCGCTCGCCTCTACAATGCCCACCTGGTTCCGGAAAGGCATCAGCCCGGGAACTACCATCACCCTTGATCAGCCCGTTGCTTCGAAATGGGAAGTTGTGGAGAGGCTCAGTGAAGCTGATGAGCAGCTATTCGAAGCCGATCGTCGCCGTGGGGAAAAACTTTCCTATGCCGTCACCAAACTGCTTTGTCGCGACCCTAAAATTCCCAAATAAAAGCTTACATGCGAATATACCTTCAAGTTCCTTATCGTGGTACTGAGATGGATGGTCCGGATACAAGAGCCCGTCAGGCCATAAAGCACGTCCCCCCGGAATTAACCGCCTATCAAGAACTTACTGCGCTAGGGTTAAGTTTCACCCCGAAGCTCTTGGGGTAGAAAAATACTGCACAAGACAAGTCGGGGCTTATCCCGAATGGCTTCGCGGTCTACCTCGTGTGGGAGATGGTACCAGGACTCCATCTCGGTAGCAGGGCTAGCCCCGATGCGTTCTGGGATCTAGATCATGCCGAAAGAGAAGAGATTCGTCAAAACTCCTTGAGGAACTTCTCGTAAGTGGGTTACAGATTTTCTGCCTTTCATAACTAACGTCGATACTAGTTTGATAAGAGAAAATGGATATTTCCCTGATGTGCGTGCGTTGCGTAGCCTGGTCTTGGATAAGAAGTCAAAAACCCTGTACATCTAAGCACACAGTCTTTATTTTCAACGTGACTACGCAAGCTAGTACTAATGATCTCTAGTTACTTCGTCGGATAAGACGGGCAAACCTAAAGAGATCTTCCCCGACGTTATGTGGATAGCACACTTTAAGCTCGCCATACCAAACTCGAATGTATGGCTCAAAAATGAATGGAATCATGATACCTCAGGATGGAAATGGTAGTCCGCGCAGTAAATTGTTCTAATCCCTTTGCTTATTTCAGTTAGGTACCAGAAAATGCATTGAGAATTTTCCCTAGTGGAATAAGATTCGCAATTTGGGGGTGATTCTAGGAAGTCTTAGAAGTTGAGAGACATTCTCCGAAAATAGTTCATCTCCTCAGGCACCCTAAGTTTCATGCGCTGGCGTGATGCACAAAGGTCTCACGACGAAACAACATCGCCGCCCATTCCAAGCAACGCACAGTTTCATCTAGCGCCGACCGTCCCAGTAAAGAGATTTACGGCTCATGTGGTACGTCAGCCAAACATAAGCCGCATCTTCTAAATAATCTTAGATCAATCCCCGGCGATGGGAGGGATTTGAATCTATGCACGGGGATAAGGGCAATGAGCGCTAAACCGAAAGGGTTAGGGCTAAACCTAAGAGCGTGAGATATGATGGATGGAACAACCTATCTAATGAAAACTAGTAAACATGCAAACAGTAAGCGAGCAAACAAACATGAAGCATACGATAATGATCTGTAGTGGATCGTCATATAACCCCGTGAAAAGATCCATCTATTCTCTAGATGCTGAAAGACTGGCAATGGCAGTTATGGTTGCCATTGGCCTTCGAAGAAGAACGTGGCGTGCTCGAATGCAGAGAGAAATAATAACTGTCAAGTGGTTGAATAAACAAATTTTGAAGAACTTTTGTATAAGTTGAAGATCAAAGGAAGAATTTCGGTTCCGAAGTGAGAATTTAAGCGGTGCGTAGATCGGTGTCCTGCTTATTCGAAAGGGAGATAATCTAGCTTGTTGAATCTTGTTGTGGTTGTCGTACACACGCGAAGTTGATCAATAATTGTATTATTATGTACGTTGGAATGATGGCGCGAAGGAGCTGGCGAGATTGAGAAGTTGACGTTGAATCTCGGAAGGTGATCTTGCACGAATAGCAGCATCCATGTGTTGTACTTAGATGAGCGGTAAACTTCTAAGGGAAGTATTGGAATGTTTTGGCGGTATGGAAATGAAGAAGTAGGTTGGTGTTGAACTTGGACCTGATATGTCTTGAAAAGCTTAAATATCAACTAGAGCTGCTGGATCTCGCTATGAGGTTGACGAAAGTAGTAGCAAATTCAGCGCGAAACTCTGTACAATTTTGTTGGTATTGGTGATTTATTTTGACGAAGATCAAGAGGAGGTAGCGAGGTTCAAATTTTGCACTGGAACCGTTGCCTGGAAGTTTCAAAAAGAAGAAGAAAAGTGGATTCAGAATTCAGGATTCAGGAAAGAAGAGAAAAAATCAGGATTCTGGATATGGAGGATCTGAGCAGTCTCTCGCACATGGCTTGCTGTAACGTCTCGGAGCAGTCCAATCTCTAGCTCACAACCTAAGGTCTGCTGCCGGACTGTCCAAAAGAGAAAAGATGCTTCGAGTGAGTGAGAGCGTACTCGCAATGAGACCTCTGTGCAGTGTACGAAAGCGTGCCAGTACCCAAACCACAGGGCTGCGTAGCTGAGGATCTTAATTGTCATATGCTTACATTTTTGTGAGCAGTGGGCTACTACTGCGTTATTGGGCGGCAGTTTGGTATATATGTCCTCCTTTCTGTTGCTTTTATCACCCAGAACCCGTACATCTTTCCACCTGGGCAAGTATACTCATTTGCAGTCGTGACTTCCACTCTACTCTACGTCTCTGGGACAACCAGCACCTGGGGACTTGCCCTAACCAGAGAGTTGTAAAGCCACTTGTGCCTGCCTATGATGAATTGAAAGGCTTTTGTTAATTTCCCTGTCTGTCTCCCCTCTTCTCTTCTCTTCTTCTTTTCCTCAACTTTCTATACTTTCTGCTTAAGTTACAGAAAAAACGACTTATATAATTTGTTTAACTCCTCCTGCCTCACGACACCGACGCCGAACCCTGAACCCCTCTGTCGTACCAGAAATGGACGACTCTTTGTAAGTAAATCAAAGATGGCCGCAAGCAAACTGCTAACATCTCATACAGTCCGCAGACCGACTGCGAAGCGCGGACCGACCGCAAAGCTAGGTCCCCCTCTCCCCCCTCATCTGCTAACTATAGTACAGATACCACCACCTCCCCGGTAAAGCCCGCGGGGCCCATGGGGTTCTTTGCTGCAGTTGGTGATTCGTCGTCGTCTGCACCGAGTTCGTCAAGTCCCACTTCCGACGGCAGCTTCGCTCCGCGAGTTGACGGACTTACCCAGGTCATTACGGCTATCGGTCTAACCTTTGGACGTGAATCGGGGTCACCCGATGAGCTATCCTTTGGAGATGATGGCGGGCCGGATCGAGGGGCGGAAGTGAGTGTTGCAGCAGAAACGGTCAGGCAAGTCCGATTCCTTCTGCGGTATGGTGATTATGCTGGCATGGTGTGGAATGTTTTACGTAGGATCTCGCGACTTTCCAACACGCCTCTGCCAGACACCGTTGTCGCATTTGATGCCGAACTCGACATTGGTGAAGAAGACCAGGCCGTCGAAGAATTGTCAGGGCCCCCTGGGGCCTGGCAAATTCTGAGGCGACTGGTCGATCTTCTCAACAACAGGGAGGGGATTCAAATCGACGAGTCTATGGCAAGGTCGGCAATCAAGGCGTACGCGTTGCGGAACAAGCTCTGCCACAGCAGCAACCTTCGAGGTAAGTGTCCCCCGGATATCGCCCGCGATGCCGGCAAACTCGGAGATGTGTTGCCCGATGAACTTCACCAAGATCGTGCTACCTGGGAACGTATTGTGAGATCTTTCGGAGACCTCAGGAGTTGGATGGCCGATGCTCCTCTTCCTGGTGAGTTAATATTCCACGATGCCATGCCTAATTCCATGCAGCAGGAGGAGTTGATGCGCGATCTCAACCGGGGATTGCGCCACGACCGGCTGGACCAGATGTACGGCAAAGACGGAGAGGCAAAGCGACTGAACCAACCACGGCCGGGCCGGGCAGGTTCAGATCCTTTACCTTACGTGCCAACGATGGAACCGACTTACTCGCCATCGCGCCGTTAACGAACCCGTCCTAGCGGCACACGGAACAGCGCCCCTTTTTGCATTCACAACGAAATTCAAAGGTAAGTAAGAGGTAGGTCAAGGTAAGTATGGTAAGTAGCCCCTCCCCCCCAGCGAAGAGCTCGTACCTTATCGTGGTGCTGGGGTCTAGTAATCCTTTATGGATGAAGCTAAGACGAGCTCATATACAGTATTTATCTAGTAACAAATATACTTCATTCGTATTTGATGAGCATGCGATCCCTTTACTTCTTATAAGAATCACCGTTTCTTGATTACTGTTTTCTTCGTAGACTGTGTTTCCCAGTATTGATTTCAATCACCATGTAACTTCGGTTGACGCCTATTTCTAACATTCTTTCAGCTCCCAGAAAGATGCAACCAAATGTGAAACACAATGTTTCATAGACC
Source organism: Penicillium psychrosexuale (assembly GCF_028828465.1). Classification (NCBI taxonomy): domain Eukaryota; kingdom Fungi; phylum Ascomycota; class Eurotiomycetes; order Eurotiales; family Aspergillaceae; genus Penicillium; species Penicillium psychrosexuale. The sequence continues at coordinate 5,280,375 of NW_026643187.1, forward strand.
GAAGTTCAAATACAGCAGTCTGTGTTTGCCTTTGCCGATGAAGATCCGAATCTTCTGAATATTACACTCATAAAAACCCGAAACTGAAATTTCTCAAGCATATCTGTTGTTTGATGCTCTTTGTGTGTGTTGCTACGGCGGGTAAGGCTCATTTATATTAGCATTTCATGTTAGGCATTTCATTCACATAGTGGAAAGGGGACCCGATCTCAAACAACAGCAAGTCAAATGATCTTGAACAACAGATCAAGTTATGTATTGCCTACGAGCCTTCGATGCTCGGGTCATTGCACTGATTCTCCGATGCCACCTAGCCATGTCCGACGGATCTCGAGACTGGTCAGTAATGTGAGCCCCAAGGAGCCTGGTGGTGTGTCAAGTAATAGATCTATGTACAAAAAAGTGTGACCAGAGAAAGTAGTAGAAAGTAGCTCACCACAAGCACAAGCTCTTGTGACGTGCCAGGTCTTCCAAAGATAGAAGAGTGCATTCAATACAGAATAACAAGATGGGGAGAGAAAGAAGAAGCAAGTTGCAAAATGGGAGGCAGCCTGTTGATATAGCTGTCCCTTTGCGAACATTGCAAACCTCGAACATCTGGCTTAGATATCCAGCAAACAATATATCTAATGCAAATAGTAAGCAAGCAAGCAAACGAGCGAGCAAGCAAACATGAAGCATATGATAGCGACCTGTAGTGGATCGTGACAACTCTTGGTAAAGAGACAACAGATACAGGTCGTTCTCGCCGGTAGACGGGGCGGCAGCGGGATGTGAAAGGACTTGGTGACTGGGAGGAAATGTTTCAAGCTGTAGCCTTGAAAGGCTCATGGGCTCAGTTTTCATAGGCCGCAGACTCCGGATCTCACAGCTCATAACTCAACCTCCAGCTTATCTCGTTCATGTCGCTTTAGCTCGGCAGAACGCATGGCCTGCAATACCGTATAGTGGTAGACCGGAATGATTAGGCATGGACCGGGGGGATAACCGTGATCACGAATGTCTGGACGATGGCGGCTCCGAAACGGCACAGGCTGCCCCGGGAATCTTTCATCAAACCAGTCCTTTATCACACCGCTCCGCGTTAGTCCTACTGTTTGCTCTCGAAGTAGAGGGTAGGGATAGAAAGTATTGAATGTGATGTTTTTGCCGTTCGGTATGAGTTTCAAAGTGTCGACGACCCTGACAACACAGTCCCACAGCTCTAACTCTTCGCTGGGGCACAGTAAACAGAAGTAGTTGACGTGAATCCACGGCCCACATTTCTGGAATCTCCAGCTTGGAAAATTTCGGACAAGTCGAAGAACATCATCAAGGCAGCTCAATCCCATGAATTTGACCCCCATTAGTTTTCCCGCACCCTTTGCCGCCTTCACGATAGCGTGGAATTCTGGTGTTCTTCCTCCTTCAGGCGAGCAACGAATGACGATAGTAAGAGAGAGGACGCGACGTTCGTATAGAATACGAGTTGTCTCCTCGTTGAGGTATCGATTACAAGAAAGAATGGATAGACCACAGGGTGTGCTGGGCGTATTCCACAAGAAATCGTCAAAGAGACAGTCCCAGATCTGGAAGCGTAGCTCTGGTGGTAGCTTTGAAAATTCGCCGAGTTGGGCGAAAAGTGGAGGTTTGGACTCCTCTCGGGAGCAATCTGGATTCATTTTGCTTGGTGTTTGACTTGAAATGGGGTGATGAAGAAGAAAGAAGATGGAAGCAAAGAGAGATGAGACTTATCCATGGATCGATGAGTTCCGACGCCCAGCTCTGACTGGCCCGATGCCGAATTAGGCTGTACTAGTGATCTCGACGGCCTAAGGCCTCCAAATAGTCGTTGCAGAGTGATTCTGACTTCCAATGCTACGCAAAGCCCCCTTTTGCATATTCATTTCAGTACCGCCTTCCTAGTTAGGTACATTTCCTGCCTCAACACCTGGCCCACATGCGTTTATTGCGGAGCGAAGCGAAACAAGTATAAATCAGAAGGTCTTACGTACGTATCACGTGGCCAAGTTTTTTCTCAGGTGGGCTGAATTATGACAAAAGCAAGGGAGCTAATCTAGCCGAGGGTCGCTGTGAAGCCAATAAGCCAGTAAGAGGGGGGCTTTGCGCAGCATTAGAAGTTAGAATCAGTCGCTTCGCTCTGCAACGACTATCTGGAGGCCTTAGGCCGTCGAGATCACTAGTACCCCCATATAGTAGCAAGACAGCAGGTACCTACAATTTGTATGTAAACCACTAACAAAATTAAGTCACTTTTACCACCACATCTACTTCATCGTCAACAACTGCTCCAACAACTGCTTCAACAAACTTCAGAACTTCAACATGTGCTCCAAAACTGCTCCAAAATTGCTCTATCGACATCAGGATTAAAACATGTAGGTATGAGATAAAATACGCATTTCTAATTCTTTCTAATCAAAATGTAGGGTTTTTTGAGTATGTAAACGGCGCCTGTGAATTACTGCCTTTTTGGGTTAGCGCCCCAATACGCTCCGCTCCTAATCACAAAATTAGTTAGAACATGAGCTACCAAAATCAAATAGGAGTGTCCATGGGCATGGGTATATATTGGTTGGGAGAGTTCTTAAGGGAATATTGCTCTATAATCGTATGTTATGTACGCACATATTAGAAGGGTCTATAGTGATACTTGCCTTATGCTTCTCAGTCTTTTAGCATAAACGATCTGTCTCTCAACTGTACCGTTGCCTCGAAGGCCTTGTATGGGCCGAGTCCTTTTAGGGCATCGAGGAGCGACGCTAGGCAGAGCGCTGGATAGTTCTATACCGAAGTATTGGACTATTTGTTGTGGTTGTCAAGTTATAATCAAGTAAAGTAAATAGTCACGAAGTTACGAAGTATGATTGAAGACGAATAACTAAACTAAGTATATAAGTGTCTAGATACATATATCGGGATAGACGACTAGTTAGTGGAACACTAGAATAGTTCTATTTTGTGACTGTTGGCTACCGGAAATCCAGGAAATAGCCATGCCACCTGCTAGGCACGTAATCTGCCAACTTGCTAACCAGAGACCACCAGCACGAGTTCGCCTGATTTCCCCCATTATCCAAGGAGCAGCCCAGGTGGGGCCCAGGTGGCCAGCGCCTCAAATATGACAGACAAGATTCTGGCAATAGCGATGTGCGTCGAACTATAGCCTGCCGACAGTAGCCAAGTGACAGAACTGTCAAGCAAAGCAGATAATTGATCACGAAGTACGCACTCGCAAGCCGTGAAAGCTGTGCCAAGAGAAATAGTTGACAAAGGATGGCGTATGCAAGATGGCTGTATATGAAGAACAGCGTCGGAGAAACACTCGCGAAATCGAGATGAGGCCAATTATTACATCTTATAGATGGGACAATGAGATCTATGACCTTTTTGTCAAACAAGATGCCAAGGAGCGCCAAGGAGCCAAGGCCAGCCATGCGGGATATTGAGCTTGTTTCGAACCGTCCCTAATCTACTGGATCTGAGCAAAGGGTCGAGGTCAAGTCTACGTTGATCGAGCTGTGGCGCTTGTACTACTCTAGATATAATTGGCGTAGGAGGATGCATGCGATTACCATTATCAGCAGGGTCCATGGGTGCACAAACCAGCCATATGGGATATAGAAGAAAATGAAACGCCCAATGTACGACAGCTAGATATACATGAGGTGAAAATGGGGAAATAGGAGTCACATCGATTGTGCTTTGCCAGTGCGTGGAAGAGAAGATGGGAACAGACCCACTGGCCATATGAGCGAAATAAATTAGAAAGTAGAAACTAGAAGTTGGAGGCTGAGAGGATTCTATCCAGACCCCGTTCTCTCGAGCGCTGCAGGCGCTCCGGGGCAATACACTTCGGCAGATGCACCAAGTGCCCCCGCTCGATCCGTACGAAGATCGCGTACAGCAGACTGGCAAGGCCAACAGCAATCACACTGATAAGGGCCGGCCACTTGAACTGTTCCGGCCGTGAGAAAACGATCGTGGAGACATAAGAGCAAATCTCGAAGAGGTTCTGCCAAGCAGCTTCTATCGACGAAAAAGAGCCTCGCGCCTCGGCTTCAATACCCTGTAAAGTCCCATGAAAGTCAGGGCCTGGCTATATATTGAAAGAAGGCATTGGCAAGGCCGTGAATAACTCACCTCCTGAATAAGAATCTGTACACATAGATCGAACCCTCGCAAGCCTACCCGGCTGAGAATTGTACCACCCACGAGACCCGATGCTGAAAGGAGAGGTTGGCTAGCGTAACTCCAGAAAATAGCCATGCCACCTGCTAGGCATGTAATCTGCCAACTTACCAGCCAGAGACCAGCACGAGTGGGCCCGATTTTCCCCATCAGCCAAGGAGCAACCCAGGTAGCCAGCATCTCAAACATAACAGACAAGGTTCTTGCAACGGCGATCTGCGTCGAACCATAGCCTGCTAACAGAAGCCAAGTGACCATCTGTCCCGCAAATGACAGAACTGTCAAGTAAAGCAATGCTCCAGCAAAGGACGGGAGGAACACTTGATGCCGAAAATAAAAACCGAAGTCTCCCAAAGCCCGCCGTACACCTTTACAGCAAGCTCTCCAGACGCTGATAAAGAAACTTTGCTGTGCTGGTTTTACCCCTCGAAATTTAAGCAATGAATGTTTCGCTTCTTGTAATTCTGGCACTTCATAATACACCTAAGGTAGAATGTTAGAACAGTGCTCTGCGAGGCTGAAGGCTACGTTCTAGAGATCATACCTTGGCGATCGAGAAGTACTCCACCACGACCGAACAGACATTCATCCCGAGATTGACGAGAATAGCGACCTCGGTTGATATACCATCGATAAGAGCGATGAAAAGAGGCCCAATTAGTTTGCAGACCAAGTCAATTCGTCTCATTTGGGCGTTCATCGCTGTGTTAAATGGCAAGTTAGCATGGAGATGGTCAATCTATATTGAATCTGTATAACGCACTCCTGAGGCATTCATAATCTTCTCCGGCAATGATCAAAACCTGCAAAATCATGTCAGTAGTGATAGCATTAATTAACTGGCTTATATAACCCTACCCAGTCTTTTTCCACAGAGACCAAGTTCAAGACAGAGCATAGCTTCTCAAAACAAGCCAGCAGCGTGAGAATTACCAGCAAGCAGGTGTTGGCCACTCGTGTCATTGGTAGGCCGATCGCTAGCAGATAGAAGATCACACACGATGCAGCCACAACAAGCCGTTGTAATACTAACGTAGTCAGTGGTTTTGACCGACGGATGCGCTTGTCTCGGTCTGGTCGATAAAGAGACTTACCGATTGAAATCCGAATGACCTGTAAACGGTTGCCGACATCGATGTAGTATCCCACCGCCGGGGCGAAGATGATTGCCGCTAGTCCACGAGAGAGCGCATAGGTAGACATAGGTAATAGTGTTCCTGGATAGACTGAGGCCAAGTACAGAACGGCCCCGAATTCGAAGACGCGGGAATTCCAGGTTGACAGGAAATGTGACATGTACAGGCGATAAGCTATCCTGGTCGGAATCCGACCTTGTGCATCATCCCTATTAGGAGTAGAACTCGGAGCTTCAGCATTTTCAGGATCGTTGATGAGGGGTGTGCGCTCATCAAGAGCCGGTTGCTCTCTTTGGCGGGGGACCATTTTTCACACGACTTCTGGGAATCGTTGTCTGAGAATCTTTTTGTTGGGCCAAAGAATTTTGGGGATGAGAGTCAAATAAAGAATGACATGTACCCAAGGGTAGGGGCCTTGGTTAAAGTCCGGCATAGTGGCTTCCGAGATCATCGGTCTGATACGGTTCCTCCTGATACGTCAGGTTCCGTTCGCCGCTGTGATCTGACAGTTGAAGTAAAGCGGAGAATCTAAGGCAACCGGTAGTGGCTCTGAAAGTATCTCAGACAACCAATGACAGCCGCGTCAATCGGGACCCGCATCACATGATCCTCACTTAGCCCTAGGTACCCACGATTTTCAAGGCTAAAGAAAGGGGGACACTGAGGACCCTGGTCGTTAGTAAACCTTCGGCTGGGAGCGCTTTTGCTACTTGAAAAACATGATTTATGCCAAGTCTATATACCACTAAGAAGTGGTGTCAGAGCACTACCAATTACTGAATAGGTTCGAAATGTTGAGCCATTCTCGCTCTGGGCGCAAATAATCGAATCCAGCAGAAAGAAAAAGATGAAATGCAGCCGCTGTGATTGAAAGATAAGAAAAAAATAATTGCTCAATAGGTTGCCAATTTATCTAGTATCACTTCACGTGGCCGAACCGCTAAACCTTGTTGTGATACGATACATGTATTGGCGTAATAATTTTCCATATCTGGCAGGTGTGGATATCCATTAAGATGTTGGCTTATTAACGACTCTTGGCACAACCGCCTCTTTCAACTTCCGGCATTGCTAATTGCGAGGCGCAGACACGTCTGATACTACCCAGGCCAAATATGCCGATACAGGTCGAGTCTACCGAGACCCTCAGGCTACCTAAAATTCGACGTACCCATACAGGTTGCAAACCATGCCGCAGAAGAGCCAAGCGAGTCAGTGTGGTTTCCCTATGTCCCTGGTTAGCCATATTCTGAACTTCTTCAGTGCGATCAGACAAAGCCCTGCTGCCAAGCCTGCGCAAGATTATCGCTGGACTGCACTTATGGTATCGATTTTAGTTTTCGAAATCTGAATGGTGCATCGTTCCAGCAACAGCTTACTACGGCTAAAAATACTTCATCTCGACCAGTGACGGATTTCAAACCTAGCACACTAAGCATCGCGTCAGGCACAAACGACATTGCTTTCCCGCTCCACTCGCTCGGCGGATTCTCTTCCGCGAAAATTCCGATGGCTCCGAGTTCCGAAGACATCCATGAGGCTGGCTACTTCAACCATTTCCATAGCCATGTCCGCCATCTTCTTCCTGCAGCTTCTCTTCGATTCACAGAAGGATCTCTGCAACCTCTCTGTTTACGGTTTGCGATACTTTGTATATCTGCATCGAATCTGTCCATGCTAGATGCGCGAGTCCAGAGCTGCATTTCGGCTATCGATCGCCGAAGATCGATCTTCAGCCCGCTTGTCAATGCCTTGCATCACCGTCATGCTCAAAATTATCAAGATTTGACGCTCTGGCATTTCTGCAACGCGCATCTTGATGACATCAAGCGTCAAGCACCTGCGTTCCTTGCTGCGCTCGTCCTCATCGCCCTTTACCATCACGCATCGACCAATCATCTCAAATTTCGATTGGCGGTAATGGATTCCGTCCGGTTTGTTTTAATTTATAGGACACAAATAATGGACTCAGTGGGCGGCACTGATTCTTTGCAAATGTGGTTCCGCCTGTGCACATCGCACCGACCAGCAAAGCCGCCTGCTTTGCTTCTGGAAGGTCAAGGAGCTAGTCCTCTTGGACCTAATCTCCTTCCGGATATCACCGAGCGCTTATATCTTGACTGTATCCTAGGAATGAGTGCAGACGACCTGATATACGATATCCTTATCAAGTCGTTGGAAATTCGGACAAAATTGGTAGTATATCGGTGCGTTGCAGACAGCCGCCAGATATCTGAGCTGTCTAGTGAGGTCGGCAGCCTTGCGTACGAAATACTGAACAAAATGTTGGGAAGGCGGTGTGTACCGGAGGAGTACGCCGAAGCTCGGGAAGGATTTGTACAAAGTTCACACCTGCTGGGTTTGTTGGAGGTTCAAAAGGAACGACTAGAGGTGTGGAGATCCCAACTCAATGCAAATCAGCTACCGAAAGGTTCCCTTGCCGACCTGGGTACACAAAAGGAAATGAGCTGGCGTACCTCATTTTCTCGAATATGTCAAAGCTTTCCGAACCACCGAGACACTATAAATGCCCTGTATTGCCTGCTCTGCAAAACCATTTTTGAAGAAGCAAATGGAGCAGATACGTTTTGCTTGTCTTTTCCGGTCGTGGATGAGCGTTCGACTCGGCTTGAAAATCTAGCGCGCAGCATGTGTCAAATTGCTGGTGTAGTGGATTTCAAAATTTCGAACACCTCGGATGTGTACACACTCAGCCTGGCAGAAACAATGCTTCAGATGGTGCTACTTTGGAGGTCAGATGAGATCTTCTCTTATGTCTTGGACGTCCTATGGCCACAACTTGAGATAAATGGGAGGGGTTACGAACACTCCCACTACCCGACGCATCTCGTTAAGCGCATTATCACCCAAATTGCTGCATATTGGGAGCAAGGTCGAGCGGTAACCATTGCATTGCCGGCGGTTCCGGAAGAAATCCCAAAGTTTAGGTTGTTGGACATTAGCCATCCAGTGGACATGGTTGTCTGCGGTTATAACAAGCACGGTAAACATTTCATTGAGAAAGTTTCACTTCCATGAGATATGACTGGTTTGGCTACCTGGGTCGGTAACATTATTCGAGCTGAACTCCCCTTTGCTGAAATCCGATGTTTATTAGAACATAATCTTTACATGAAGACAGTGATTAATCAGAAGTCTAAGTAATCGCCCTCAATTAATCGTTATGCCCCAACACACGAAATACTACGGGTTTTGTATCAATATCTACGCTCAATCGCTTGTAATCAGGTGCCAGGAGGTTTCCCGGTGACTAAAGCATTGAGATACTCGCTAAGGAGGGCAGGTCCCGGAACGAGCTGTCAAGGAGTTCGTATCGGAGAAATAAGTTCTCCGTTGGATGGCAGACAATCGTGGAAGTTACGGTTGGTATAGGTAAAAGCTATGTAATCACCACACTTACATCTAAATTAACTATCAACCATTTCCACGAGACCTCGGCGATATGTTGGTGAATACCGACACCATTTGTCATGTTAATTAATAGGCTTGCGTGGAGGTGCGGGGAAAACCTAGGTCTTGAGGGAACTCTGATCCTGAACGTGCATTGAGATAACCTTTACGCTCGTTCATGGCCATCTGTTGCCATTCTTCATAAACCAAGAGGCACGTGTGTGAAAACATCACTGATATTCACGTTTTTGTGGGGACTATCAAGCTCTGTCCATAGGTCTAGTCCGCGGAAGGGGTAATTTTACGCCTGTTATAGAATTACAGATGTGGTATCCGCTGATCGCTTGGCTAATTTGATTTTAATATTCCTATGTGGAGAATAATCTTATTTTTGATCCTCTTTGGGGCAAAATATACGCGCTGAATGATAAATACCATTTTGCCGAATAGCGAATCCTAATATCCAATAAAAGTCGCCATCCGCAGGTGCAGTGGGTCCAAAATACAAGGGTAAAGTCCCTTTGCGCCATTAGTGAACGCCCAGCAAACCAAGTCCAATCTCTATGCGGTCGAGGCTCTTGTCTAGCTTTATTAGTCTGGTTTTCTGTCTAGACTATACATAAGTAAGGTAAGTCTGGCCGGCTAGTACTGTCTTATTTGTGCTTCTATCACCTCTTTCTGACTGCAAAACAAAATATGTTATTATTACCACTCTTCATTTTACTTTTCGCCCCCTTCTCCACTTTTCATTCTTCCGCTGCGCCTTTGTTACCAGTGTTCAAGCATATTGCAACGGCACGAATGTAGCTGCAGCGACTGACCGGCGCACTAGGACCCTGTCCTCTGGAATTTATCGATTGCCACAAAAAGTCACTGAAGCCACAGGTCAATTGTTTGCATCTAATATCTGGAAATACCGAGTGCCGCAAACGTGCATGTGAAAAGAAATTGAGTTGGCTAATGGAGATGGTTATTTAGTTAATGTGCTGATGAGACTCCCTAAATTGTTAAGGTAGTTGAAATGAATTAGAAATTTCGATCAATTTCTTGATCTAATGTTTCTACCGCGTGGCCGGCCATGTTTGACTTCGCCAACTTTATGATCCTTTTGCACCGTACCGTTTCTTCAAATTCTTGACCAGGATCTGGTAAATGGAGCCAAGCTATGGAAGTGTGAGGCTCTGGCCCGCCTCAAAAGTCCCGCTAGTTTCATGCTGCCGATATGTTTCCTGGCAGTGAATCCATCTCTTCCGCTAGTAATTAGGTGGTTTACTTTTCTAAAACAATCGCTGTTCGCATTCACTGTATTGATGTAAGGTAAACCCACATAGTTCACATCCCAAAAGCAATTACTGCACACGAGATCTCAAGGTCCAGCAACAGCCGATAATTTTGAGCCTTTTTATAATATGCATCTAAATCACAGGGTCATTATTTTAGGCTTATCTCTTTTAACCAGTTGGTCAACGGAGAATTTAGATGCATAAGTCCAGGTCAGGGGAAAGGAACTCCTCGCCGACTGTAGTATTTCAACCTCATCTATTTCATGATACATATTTTTCCAAAGACTAGACCCATAGCAAGCACCAACCACCCATTAGTTTCCAATCTCATTCCGATATTTTCACTATTCCCGGTAGACGATGATGAGACAGTTTCTACATCGGAGGGTGACGATTCATTTGCGTGGATGGACGAATCTTTGAGTTCATACACTCGCATGCGTAGGAAAATAACTAGATCAATGTAGTGGGAATCGAACACCAACAACACCCTGGAAAGGATAGGTGGTGTCTTGACACGGGTACAATGCCAACCACAAGGACAAAAACAAAAGTACAATGTCAGAATAAGAAGGGAGAAAGAATCAGACGCCGTAGAATGTATATTGACGATTGCAATTCTATAATATAGTAGTGTATAGATCCGGCTCATCTGAAGCAACTAGGAATCCGATAAAAGAATGGCCAAGGCCAAGATCCAGGGTATCACGGCGTCACATGAAAGAACGCCAAACAAAACACCGCCCTTCAAAGGAAGCAAAGGAGAAAATCCACCCCTACAGGAAAAATAGTAAGACGACAAGACAATCACACCACCAGGTCAGTAGCAACAGTCGGCCGACTAGAGTAGCAGCCCCGTTCAGGACGATTCATATAACTGTGAACAGAGAAAGACTTTCCACAGCCAGCATGAGTACAGCGGAATGACTTCTCGCGGGTACGCGAGTGGAAATGGGTGTGTAGCCAAAAAGGGCACGAGGAAGCCTTACGGCAGGTGCGGCACATATAGCGATCACGGTTCTTCTGGAAGAGATTTGAACTGGAGCGCGGGGAGTAATGGTGGTGATGCCAAGTGAGAGTAATAGGGGAGGTCAGAGCAGAGGATGACTGAGACCTAGGCTGCTGCTGCGTTTGGGCCTGGATGTGCGGTTGAGTCATTTGCGGTGCAGTCACAGTCATGGCGGGCTGGAAGGATGCCGTTGCTGGAGGGCGGGTATAATACTTTGTTGGTTGAAGGACATCGACGGTGGATAAGTGGGAACTAGCACTTAGAGCGGGTGGGGCGTATGGTGCTGCTGTGCTGTGCGGGGGGTGTATGAATCTCGTGCTGGAGATGGAGAAGCGGTGCGGGTGTGTGTCCGGCTTGGTGTTAGGCTCTGAGGGGGAGTGGCTCTTGCTGTGGTCGTTTCCGGAGCGCGGAAGCAGTGGTGGTGGCGGGGGCAGTCCGTAGGGCTGAATCTGGACATCTCGGTCACGGTGAGATGGAGCAAGTCGTCGGCGCTCTGAGGATAGGTTAGTTATGTTGCTTAATATGAGATTGATATGATATATTGATATGATAGTGAATTACTCACTGACTGCGTGCCGAGCACTATCGGCATCCCCGAACAGAGTCGATATGGACGGCAGCGAGAATTTGGGCTGCTCCTTGACCGGCAGTGGCAGAGGCAGATGCGGCTGCGGCGAGCGGTTATAGTAACTTGACTCGAGGAGAGTATAGACCGGCTTGACAGCAGGGGTGCTGTGGGAGATGAAAAAGGCAAGATCCATATTTGCCCTTGAAGCACCAGAGAGTAAATCGAGGATTTGATCACGGTTCGTTTCAAACCAACCAACTTCCAGAGAATGGGGGATGAGACGAGGTTTATAGAGCAAGCACCTGATTCTCTGGATGATCGTTGGCGGACGATGCCGACTGGGTAAAATTACGAGCCTTACCTGGAACGATTCTTTTTTATATTTTCCGTTCCGAAGCTTTTAATTCAATTAGTTTTGGCGCATTTCTTTTGGTCTTTCTTTTCCTTGGGTTTTTTTAGGGGAGGCGGGGTAGAACGTATATAACTGAAAGATGATAATAGTATATCCTGGACCCATTGGAGTTGCGGACGGCGATTTTCATTGGATACTGAATAGATTATATTCTGTGAAATGGTATTTATCATTCAGAGCGTAAATTTTGTCCCAAAGAGGATCAAAGGTATAATTGTTCTCCACATTCGAATGTGATAGATTAAAGTAGCCAAGCATCAGCGGTTACCACAGCTGTAATCCTATGATGGGCGTAAGATTATCCCTTTCGCGGACTAGACCCATAGACAGAGTTTGATGGTTCCCACACAAACATTCCCAACCGCTTCAGGCACTCCGTTCCCACGCTCGTATCCATTCACAGTCATCTTCGGGTAGACCCGCGTTAATCCATCCGTCTCTGCCCAACTAAGACTGGCGTTCGAGTCTTCCGTTCTCGAGGCATATTATCACGTCATTTCCCAATATGGTCATGTGTATTGATCAGTGCCTTTCTCGGACCTCGTTGTCCATCGAGGCTTACCTAATACGTCCTGATTCAGGACCGCTTAATAAGCGACCTTCAGCTCCAGCGTACGTACGTGTCACGTGGCCAAGTTTTCTTCTCAGGGGCCAGAAATAATAGCGTTTTAATGGAACATCAGGTGACCAGGTAAGGTCACGTGGCCAAGTTTCGAGCTGAATTATGACAAAAGCAGGCGAGTTGATCTAGCCTACGGGGGTAGCTGTGAAGCCAATAAGCCAATAAGAGGGGCTTTTCTCTGCAACGACTATCTCGACGGCCGTAGGCCGGCGAGATCACTCGTATTCCCAAGAGAGGCAAAGCTCTGAGTCCAAATCTCGGTGGCTCGAACAAATAAAGCAGAACCAAGGACCAAAATTTTTCAACACAAATCGAATAGAAAGCTCTAGAGGGTATTTTTGCTGACAGATGCTGCCAACTGCTTCATTTTCCCGCTGCTCGTGCTCGTTCTTCTCGCGCGCGGGATTCGTATGGAACTTCTCTGGTCTATATTCTCGCTGGGCACGGCAAATGCGATTTCATTCCAAATTGGAAGTAAACGGATACCGAGTCAATGGCTTCGTTGATCCATGGCCGGCCTATTCTTGTTTTTGAAGTCCCTGCATCGGATTCGGGCATCGCCAGCGACTCCGCACGCGATGCACTTCCGAAGCATGACGCTGGAACGCCATTCGATGTAGCAAGCCTACTTCACACCAGTTCCATTTGAGTGGTTCTTCTTTAAGATGAATAGCAGCAAAGTGGCGCGTAACACACCCGGGATCATGAAACATCTGAAAGCGAACCTTGTCCGGAAGGCCTTCACTTGCGAAGCATTGAAAGCATGCCTCTGGCTGCTTAGCAGTTTCAAGGTACTCCCTGGTGGCACGTAACTTCAGCTGCCATCACAACCAGGAACCACCAGGTTTCTGCTCCATATTCGGCGAGGCCTTTATCATCGGAATGAAAAGCTCATCATTCCTTCACATCCTATGCCTACAGTAACGATCGATTTTGCCTTCCATGTCGGGCAACAGAGGGGGTCTTTGTCAAACCCTAATCACATGCTTCGCTAAGCCGTATATGGCTAATGTCGTATTTAAGGATCCGGTATAAGGCCGAATTGTATAAGCCATCACGTCATTGCAACTCTCCACAAACCACGTCCTAACCAAACTAGAGAGCTATCTTCCAAGCTATAAGCCAGTCCAGAGAAGGCGTTTAATGTCTTCCATCAATGAGCTCCAGCATCCGGAGACAATACTCCCGGAAAATCCATCCTTCCCTCCGAACGGTCGTTCTCTTAAGAACGATGTCGCCTTTCAAAGCACCCGGAGCTATTTGTATACCTCAAACGGGTTCATTGTCATGCGATCCCATTAGCACAGCCATCCTTTGCCGAACCTCCAAATACGTTTCATGAAATTCCCATCAGTAAAATACTAAATCCGATCCGCCTCAACCAAAGCAGTTATGTCAGCCGGAACAACAAACACCAAGCTCTCTTGATTTCACAGAGTCTTTCAAGCTGGTAAGGAACTATTACCCGGGTCGGCCCCTTCAACAGCCAGTGGGTCCCTCTCCAAAACTTGTTGATAGCTCAGGCTTATAGATGCTAATCGTGAACAGATCGAGACCGTCAGCGCACAGGCCTTGGCTTTAGTGCGGTATCACTCCGCGATGAGTCAGTCAGACAACCATCAAAGATCCCTCCTCCCTGGACCATCTATCACTGAGATAAATGGCCTCCTCAGTCAGGAGCAGCAAAAGCAGGATACCTTGATTCATATTAGGAATGAACTTGCGTTTCGACCAAAACCAAGCCGTAGCGTAGCAGAATACTCGGGCACCCGGATGTATGGCGGATGAGGCTGACCGAGGTCTTTGTTCATCAGTCACTAAACGGAGCAAGACCCATAAATTCACTAAAAGAAAAAGATAATGGCACTTTCAGGATACTCTACATAGCTCTATCAAGGAATTCTCATTGTCTGCTTTAAGAGAGTATGCGAATACACGGATGGAAAGGAAGAGCGCGACACTAAAACTTGTGTTGCGCTCATTGCCCCACCCCCAGGTTCTCCATGTGTCGTCTAGTGCTTAATATAAAACATTAAAATGACTAGTCATAGATATAGTAGTTAGAAGACCGCCGCTCACAGAATTAGCCACGCTTCCATACGCCGCTCCCTTTCCGGTTACGTCCCGAGGTTAACAATTCATTACACTTTTCTACGAAAATAATAACGTCACTGCTAAGCTTCCTTCGCTGACTGACTGGCTGATTTATTAGATAGTCAATCAATGAGAAATTAGTTTCCTGGATTCTCTTTGACCGTATTTCACCCGTCTCAGGACTATCATCACTTCTCTGTGTTATATGTCTACGGCCCGATACCCGTGGAATTTACTACTACGAAGATGTTTTCCAGCTCATGTGAACTCCCTCATAGGGACAGTTTCTTACAAGACCTCCCTTCGACTATACCAAGGTATAAATATGAAGGAGGAACGCAATTCTGCATGATCATGGATATAGAGCTCCGCCGGCTTGAAAAGTCCATGATTGCTCAATCCCAGCAACTGACTGCTCCTCAGGAGATAGCCGACCATCCGGGAATTAAGGACGATTCCCTGTTATCTCGTAACATCCAAAAGGGGAATAGACAGCAGACCTATTCACGTCCAGTCACACGTTCCTTCCTAAAAAAAGAATCGCCCAACTTCATTTCTGTCCACCAGCCGAGCGACTCACTTGATCAAACAGACAATATTCCAGACGGCGAGCTTCCCAGTGATTGCGTCCTCTTCTACATCCCTAGCCGTTCAATCCAATCCGATATTCTTGATTCCTCTGTGCTCTCTAGCCCCAACCGCTATTCCTTCGATCTCGCAGCAAACCTTCTGCTTGTCAAGATGGTCACAATAATCCACTCTGACATCGGTCAGTTTGTCAACCTGGCGCTGACCCGCGTTATTACCCAGATGGGTCTTGCAGCCTGCGTTCGCTTTTACGCCGGGGCCACAATCAGGGAAGAGGGCCGTGGCAAAGAAGGAGATCAAGGCTGGGGACCTCTTCCAGCCCCTCAAGGCTTTCCAGATAAGCCTACGGTGACCCTAGAGGTGGGAGTTTCCGAGTCTCACATGAAGCTCCGGGGAGACGTTGAGTGGTGGCTGCACCCAGCTAAAGGCAATGTCAACACAACAGTCACAATCAAGGTCGACAGGATGCGTCCCCGGCTTATGATTGATCGATGGGAGCGTATTGATGGAGGGGTTCAAAGCACTCAGCAGATCGAAATCTCAAAGGTCAATGGACAAATGGAATTCACCAATGACTTTCTGACCATTCCCTTTGAAACTCTTTTCCTACGGCAGCCAGCTGGAAATGAGAACGACATTACTCTAGATAGAGAGACTCTTCAGGAACTAGCTGATAGAACATGGCGTTTACAGGGGCTCTAGGATGGGGTTCTTGGATTGTTCCTCGCTAGTTATTCGCTGGATATTGTACTTATCAAAAGTTAAATCTTTTATCTACTATTCCCCTTCTCTAGTTTATGGTCTGTTAGTATATTGTTCAGCGCCCAGGTGGAGGGATGGATTGGTTACATTTTTCGCCTGAACTCAACCCGATTAGTATAGGACTTTAAGATATTATTTAAATGAAAAGAAAAATAAAAGAAGTATATAACCTATTAATAATGTATTCTTAAAGGATAGGAGATTTCGTTAGAATCCAAGCGACTAGTCAAGAATGCGATGTATATTATCTAGAATGGTCTAAAAATTTCTCACCGCTGTTCTGGCTCATGACCTCATATCCAAAAGCTTCTTACAATAAAATCCGATATGGTAATCCAGGGGGACAGCAGAAAGACCACGGTTGTGCGTGGTGTTTTGGGGGATAATCGTGCTGATTCTGTATAGGCGGTTTTATAGATGTAATGAGGACTAGTAGTGCCCTATGTCCAACTGGGTTTAGCGCATGATTGTCCCGATCTTACTGCATGTCTATAAGCCCGGCGGCGTTATCATAGGTGATAATTAATTGATTGCGAAATTTGGACTTTCACTACGCATTGATTATTATTACGAGTGATCTCGCCGGCCTGCGGCCGTCGAGATAGTCGTTGCAGTGCGAGCAAATGATGATCACATGATGGGACACTTACTTTGCTATTATTTCAGCCCTACTAGAAGAACTTGGCCACGTGACACATACGTAAGAGTCAAGACCTTCTGATTTATAATTGCGGAGCGAAGCGTAGCAATTATTTCGGCTCGTATAAAGAGGAAAGGAAAGAAAACAGAACGTAGAGCTCCAGGGTCTTTATACCCCTAGGGGCAAAGCCCTATCCTCGCTTACTCTAGGAGGAAGGTACGACTGCCTACGCAAACGACTCCCCTCGAACGGGAAGGAACGACCAACGGTACGATCCCGAACGGGAAGGTACGAGTTCTGCAAGTGCCAATCGTGACAAATAGCGGGAGAAGTAATGGCGGTCGCATTCTGGAGGGAGATCAGTGCAAGACCCCACTGGTAAGAGAAGTGAGAAAAAATGTACTATGTATATCAATTTTTATCAGATTGCAGATCTGCCTGCATGAGCGGAAAAGGCACAGTTCATATATGATAAGGCTGCAATGTATTCGAAAGCCACGTCATCAATTCGTGGCTATCCGCTTTTTGGTAGCTTGGCCCGACGCTAGGTGATAAGCTATGCCAGGCGATTCGGGTCACGGTTAAAAAAAGATACCTATTGTAGTTGGGGACCTTGTCTTCCACCACGCATTGACCTTGCCTGTCCTTTCTTTAACTAGTTACTGAGTAGCCTCATTATATAATCCTGAAGAGATGGAGGATACAAATAGCAGGTGTTGAAAAGGGACACCCTCGAGTCCCCGAGCCACGTGGACTCCAGGGCTCAGCCCTAAGCTCGAAGGTCCCCTCCAATATATACAACATAGTTAGTGCAGTGGGGGTTTCCAGATCAAGATGACTAAGCGGCTAAGGAATGATCGCATCTACACGGATGCTAGTCAAATCTTCACGAACTTGGGTCATATGCCCGGACGCCTTTTTGTCGTGACTAGAGCATCGGGGACTAGAAAGTCCCACGTTCTGTCTCTGTTGAGTATTATTCAGGCAAAGCGCGGTAACTTTGAGTACCCCGTTCACCCAAAGGATTTCGATGGTAGCTGGCTTCCAACATTCACCAGTTATGTCAAGTCTACTGTTGGGGAAAACGAGGCTCCTCAGAAGAAAATGGTCAAAGGATAATCTGTCATTGTCTGCCCAACAAACGCCTCGGCCGACAATACCGCGGAGAGACTGGATAATCTTGCGACACGGCTCCTCCCTGACGAACCTGTGATGATCATTCGAGTACATTCAGTTGAATCGGAGTTTAGTATTGCGGAGCGCAGGTATACCATACCGCAAAGGACATACCCTATGACCGATCCAATCAGTCAGCCTGAGCATGAGTCAACCAAAAACCAAGCAGACGACATGGATGAGGATTTCGCATACAACGCTGTCATCGCGTACCTTGATAGCGTTAAATCACACTTTGAGCGCACAGAGCCTAAGACGAAGTCTCCTATCGACGGGCTTCAGGATCACCGCGTCAAGACACTGAAATGCTCACTAGGGACGCGCATGCTCCAAGTTGCTGGGCTCATTGAAGGTCCATTCAAGTCGGAAGAGAAATTCCCATGCTTTACCTTGCTGTACCGTAACCGCCTGGATGCCGGTGGTCGCCTTGAACAAGATGAAGAAAGGCGCTTCAAATCTGATTGTAAACGACTTATGCGCCTCGTGATTGGTATGGCGGACATCATTGTTTCTTGCCCTTCGGCAATCGCTCAGCCCACTCTATATCATAGTCTGCATCCCTCTTTTGTGGCGTTTGAGGAGGCTACTATGATGAAAGAACCAGAGGTTTTGCCAATCCTAGTTTACTTGTTCCCGATTGCCTTCGGATTTTTCGGGGATCCTAAGCAACTGGGCCCAATGATTGTGTCGACTACCGAGGAAAACCCCTTCAGGTCCCAACTGAATGTTTCCCTTCTCCCTCGACTCATCACCGTGGGATACGACGTCGGGAAACTGATTGTACAGCGCAGACTAGCAGGGGACATCCACGATTTAGTGACTACCGTTTTCCACCAGGAAATGCTGCGTTGGGATTTCGAACACAAGATCGACCCCACTGGTTTGGTCAACCTTGTCAAGACATTCAACAAGCGGAACTTCAACATTGACTCCAATGTCGCCTTCCTCAATTCGGAACACGGGCAGCAGAGTATGTGTGGAACGTCATACATGAACGATGCGAATGTCCGGGACGCTCTCGACCTCGCCAATAACATTCATTATACTATGGGAGCAGCTTTCGACTCAATCGTAATCCTAACTGGATACGAAGGGCAGTACAGAGCGTATTTGCAAGAGGCGGACAGACGGAGCAATAACTCGCACATCCCGTGGCTTGATCTAAATATCCAGAAGATCAAGACTTTCCGAGGAAGTGAGTGTGACTTCATAATCTTCGATGCAGTACGCACTAAGCCCCTTGGCTTTATGGCAAACTTCCGGCGCTTGCATGTTGCTCTGAGTCGTGCACGATTTGGCCTTTGGGTTATTTATTCAGATACTGTTCTCCGAACTGACCCTTTCGCCAAAACTTCAAAGTACATCCAGGGGATGCGGGAATTTGCCAGCTCCAAGCAGTTGAAAGCGATACTGAAGAAACCAGAGTATGAGTCGTTCCCAGAAATTCCTCAGGGCAAAAGCGTTACCAGTTCTGGGGTCAGTGCTCACAATAAACTGCGTGCTGCCTATGCTGCTCGTCGTGCTGCCTATGCTGCTCGTCGTGCTGCCTATGCTGCTCGTCGTGCTGCTCGTCGTGCAGCAAATGTTAGTGAGGCATCTGGCTCTGGCGAGGCATCTGCTACTGGCGAGGCATCTGCTACTGGCGAGGCATCTGCTACTGGTGGGGCATCTGACTGGTAGGCGCCCTAAGTTTGGCATTTCTGCTTTTTGGGCATTGGGCAAGAAGTCCAAGAGGCTAGGCAACTCTTTCAAGATACTCTGAAGAGTTACAGCGATCTATCATCCCTCCCTAATCCATCTCCCCCCTCTCCCTCTCTTCCCCCTATTCCTATCATCTTCCTTCCTCTTCCTTAAAGTGTGCTAAGGCTTATGAGCCAAAAGAAATTCCTCGTCACTTCGATTATTATGTTTACAATCTGGATCCTTGAGGTCACTATTACAATATCGGGTAGTGGGTTCTTGAGTATCCGTGGCTTATTAGCCTGACGCTTCTCATTATCTCTATCATGCAGACACAATTGAGTTCCCATTTTTTTATCTTACTTTGAGTTCCAGCCACCAAGCAAACTTTTTTATCGTCAGCACTACGTATTGCGCGTCTCAATTGGGCCTCGGAGGGAAGTCAGGTGAGTTACGTGCCTTCCAGTGCTGGGAGCACTTGGCTAACTCCACCCATCTCAGCAGTTTCCTTATCGACCAGCCATGACTGTAGTCCATCACGACAACATGGAACCTTCATCAGAGCTTATTGGCTTTGAGGAAGCGCCTCCGATCGAGAATCCTACTATGCCAGTTGCTGATATTCCATGGAGCCCTCCGCCTATTGATCCATTGCCAGAACTTGTGGATACCGAGAGAGCAAAGTTGATCGACAAACTCAAAAAAAAAGCAAATGAAAGTGAAGCGGACTCAACATATTGGGCATGCCTCTGGTTGTCCGATATTGAATCCCTTCGAGAGATTCTCCAGGTGGCGGAATGCTCCCAGACCTCTGCGTCCCTCTCCATGACAGGCGCGAATACTTTCGCCATGATCAGGGCTTGTGAGCTACTTCCGTTTTTCATACCCCTTTCTAACCGACGGAAGGACTGACATTGAAACTCCTTAGGGAAAACAAAGCCGAGGATGATCGCAGGGCTGCCTGAGACACAAGGGAAGCGAAAGTTAGGGGAGGAGAGCCCGAAGCGAAAGTTGACCGCAAAAACAGCTGTGAGTCGTCTAATTTGCATGGAGTGAGGAATGATCTATGTACTAATACCTTGACTAGTGTCTTAAGCGCGACGATTTCAGCTGTGTGATCACCAATTTCCCCCAGGTAGATGTGGCTCACATCTACCCGCTATCCCTGAAGAAAAGTCAATCATCGGGAAACAATAAGAACACTGACACGTACGACAAGTTCTGGAAAACGCTACACATGTTCTGGGGCAAAGACCAAGTCGATCAATGGGAAGCCCGGTTGACGGGCCCATGTGGCACAGAGCTTTGCGAGAATTTGCTTTCCTTGTGCCCCAACGCCCACAGGCTTTGGGGGGCTTGTTATTTTGCCCTCCAGCCGCTCCATCTGCGCGATGACGGTAAAGAGTTGATCACACGCTTCTACTGGCTTCCCGAGGTCACGCGACAGAAGGTTCAGGTCCAGGACAAACCGAGTATTTCGCTTCATCCCCCCGCAGATTTACTCAATATTCGTGTTGAGAACACTGATGGATCCGCGCACAAGATGAATTCTGGTGATCTGGTCATTTTCCAAACCAAGGATCCAGAAAACCTACCATTGCCTTCATGGGATCTCCTCCAAATGCAATGGATTCTCCATAGAATCGGTGCCCTTAGTGGAGCAGCCAACGTCCCTATGAAGCCGTGGGATTGCGATAGTGAGGATGAGGGTTCCGACATGGGGCTCGAAGATGTTTTCGAGCCTTACAAGGATGAACTTTCTGCGGGTATGGAGTCTGAAGATACTCTTGAACCCGATGAAGAAGATACGTAGTTGCCCCCGATTCTTGGCCGTCCGTCTCGTTTCCAGTCTTCCTTCGAGATCAACCCAAATGCAGACTTCCCTCGCCGACGATCTCCCTCCAGTGAGAAGTCTCTACAGAAAATAGCTATTCTTCCTTCCGTCCCGCATGCTAGAGGCTCCGAGAACATCGCACTACATCACCTAACTCCTGTGAAAGAAAGTATCGTCGACTCACAAGGAATGGAATATCGTCCTCGCCCATCTCGTGGCAGCCTTGGCAATTATCATTTTGAGGAGTTAGATGAAGACGTGGATTAGTTCCCGGGGGTGCTCTAGCTTCCCATTCGCAGACGGATTGCCATTGAGGCTACGTGTGATTATTCTTACCTGAATTGCTACCTTCGGTCACTGCAGCTGGTTTACTCTTCTTATTCGTTATCCTTACCATGTTTCTATCGTTCTGCTCGTTGCTTCGGCTCTGCGTTATTCTCGCTGTATGTCCATCACGCTTTGCTTTGTTTTTCCTCTGCGCCTTATATGGCGAGATGTATTATTAGCTAGGAATGTATGATTCTACTTAACAAGCTATGAAGGGAGAGTGTGTTCTTAGGTCGAGGTCTATAGCCTCTGAGTATCATCATTTGCAATGATTTCGTTAGGCACCTCATGTCTTTCTCAGTGGCACAGTAGAAAGGTACCACCAGGGATATAATAGACCCGGTTTACGACGGTGTATAGCGCTCAATGCCGAATGCCTGGATTCAATGCCCTAATGCCTTATTTTGGCCTGGCAGATAAATAAAAATACATGAATTACTATTACAGATCCCTTAATAAGCAATGTATAGTTACTGGTTCTGCTATTGACACTTGGAAACCGTCCAACTGGCTACTAAGGTTCCTAACCTCAGGTCCTTTTCATAGTAATCCAGAGCTACCTTGGGTACTGCTAGGCTCTAATTTTGATTTATATAAGAGGTCCCGCGCAAGTCTACAGGTATAACCAGCTGCCGGGACAGTCAGCCTCAATTGCAGATACACTAAATCGGCTGCTGCCACATAAAACCCGAGAGAATGTGTAACCCCACAGACCTAGTGAAATCCCCGGGTAGAAGTCTCTTATCATTGGACATGACTCCCAGGAGGTTTGCTTGTCGAGGGCAAACCATAGCAGTCGTAGGGTAATGCTTCTTCGTTTTTTTTTTCTTTCAAATTTCACTTCCCTTATCTGAAAGTCCCATAGCAGCAACATTTTGAAATTGAATCTCATTCTGGATGATCTAGCTATCATTCACACTCAAACCCCAAATATAGACAAGACAAATTCGGCGCTGATAAGGATCGACCTGATGATCCATAGTATCCATCTGATCATCAGATGAGAAGCGATCAAGAAGAAATTTTTCCCTTTCCTCACTCAGTTCAAAGCCACGCGATCTTATACAACATCCGCATTCTAGAGTGCAGTGTCCCATACCAAGCGCCCCGGCTGAACTATTTGCACATTGAGCATCAAGACAACATCCACAATCACGACCACAACACCCGTTTCTAGACTTGCAGTCTTCAACAAGAATTGGATGCATATACCACAAAGGATTGGATCTCCATAACTCAAATTCCCGTTGTAAGGGCCTGGAATTACCAATGATCCAGCCACGGGTATACCACCAGGCTCGTGTCAGCATCCAATTCTCTTGTTAGAGTGTGCTCGTCTCGTCCTCAAAGCTTGGAACGCCAGTGCCCCAGAAACTCGGATTATGGTTTTCCTTGGTTACTAGTGTCTTTGTGAAGCTGTTATCTTCAAGCAAGCTAATATATATCTTTAAAGCTACAACTAGTTCGGGAGATAACTCGAAGCCCACCCGATGTTGACTGTATATTCCAGCCCGAAGGGCTCGAATCGTGGGAGCAGGACTCTCGGTATGCGCCCACGCCTGGGTTCTTTCATAGCCCTTACGACACACGGTCCACGTACAGCCCCTCCCCTTTGTATGCGGTCGATAATGGCAATAATGCGGCAAGCCAATCATGACCGGAAAATCTCGAATTACTTCAGTTTTTTCAGTAGGATGAGGATTGTACTTACAATGAAGAACCGCCAACCTATATCTATTATCTCATAGAGTGGCGGGTCAAGGTCAATAACCGAATCGTATCAAAGGATACCGATGAAGACCTCGTGTTAGCTCTAAGAGACTACTGGCAGCAGTTCTTGGAAAAGGAACTGTATGATCTCCTTGGATGTAAAGTTCCCCGTGACCGAAGGGTAAGAGGTGAGGATACTTCCATTGTTATATCCGTAAGGGATCGTTCTTAGCGCGATCTTACCAATCGCTATGACAAACCCGATATTAACTAGACAATTATCGACCGGCAACTCCAGAAGTAGTCAGCTCTGTTTTATTAGGGCAAGGAGCTGACATTGAAGATAGGTAATACAGCAGCTCAGATTGACGAGCTGGCGGATGCATGAACTACTTATAGTATTTAGCTAGTTGGTTGGCTTCCCGCTATAATATCAGACTACCTCAAAATTTGATAGTCGTCGTGTCCTATGGTAGAGCATATGAAATGCGTCTTTATTGAGTTCACAACTCGAATGGAAATCAATCAGCTCATCTGCTGACCAATACAGGCGTGCACGCCTGGACCTTCTAACTAGAATGGGCGAATCGAATAGTAAGATCTCAAAGAGCCTTCCCCTTCGGAGGCCCTCGCCTCCGTTTGCTTGCTTCTTCGGATTTGCCTAGATACATCATGTCAGCCGGGAAATTCCAATCTTAGATTGATTGCAAAACTAACTGTGAGACCCCTAGGTATGGAATGCCTAAGGGAATGCTGTATGTAATGGAGGATCGGGAAATAGAGATAGTGATATACGCAGGGTATATTGGAACTAATAGCTGCTTCTCCAAAGAAGCAGCATGCGAGGATAATATACAGGTTTGTGGGTCACATGACCCAAGGAGGCTGTGCAGGCAGTACGCATTACTCCTGTCCAGCCCACAGTCCCCCACGCACCCAGGATGGGTGCTCCACGCCCCATGACAGGGCTCATACCTCAGGCATCAGCCTTCTTAGTACTGGGGTCAAATACAGTGAGCGCTGTCGCCACCCCTGGCAGAATCAATATGGAAAAGGCCGAGCTCTGAAATAGGAGGTTGTCGCACGGGATCCTGCGCCAGCTAGCATCTTTCTGGACAAACCGATCCAAAGTTACGGGATCTTTGGTCATCGCGCAATCGGAAAAATGAAAGTCGCGGTTGTCTGGGTCGCCCTTAGCAGGAAAAATGGTAGGGAACATCCCTACCAGCAGCGGATTAGGTACCTTTTCTCCCGCGCCCCATTCGGATTCTTTGATTGGGATGAAGAAGAGGGCTTTTTGAATCGATGGTGACTTGATGATCAGATTATGCCAGTCTCGACAGACACGTAGGCAAGATGTCAGAAGAGTGCGCATGTTTGTCTGAAGCAGAATCATTTCTAGAACCTCCGGTGTTTTCAAGGCTGGAGGAGTCAAGGTCGACGCAGTGAAGGCCTTCCTGGCCGCTGATCTCGTGGCCGGTACCATTTCGCGATGCAGGACGATATTATCAACAGATGACCGGGAACTGTAGGAGAGCTCTGAGGGGCAACTGCATTAAGGCGATATCTAGGCCCTCACTAGTGATGACCGTAATAATGGAAAGGTGCTTCCACAATCATAAAAAACAAGATTGTCGGTCGCCCCAGGGCGTCCTATAAATCTTTTAACGATGCTGTAATTAGATATGAATGAATTAATCCAAAAGATAAACGTGACCAACGTAGCAAAAATTCCCGACTCCGACTGGTGGTCATATAATTGCAAATCTCTAAGGGTATAATGCTGTTTAAGTGACGGAAACAATCAGAGATTCTATATGACAGTTGATTCAACGAAGTTAATCAAAGAGGTCTGAATGAAGTTGTAGAGAAATGAGGTGGAAAGGAGTACGGATTTTGATGGGGTATGACGGGCAGAACTACCTCGATTTCTGATGTGACTACAGTGTAGTGATGCGATGAAAGAGGGAGAGAGTTGTCAATTCCTAAAGGGCAAAATGCCCAACTATCTAGTTATGGGGGTTGGTGCCTGCCGCACCTGGCTGATGGTCAGACCACCATGTCCAACAATTTCCAAGTTGTGCTGGTCCGTTGCAGGAATTTAGAAACGAGTGAAACGCGGATATATGAACAATAAAGAGTTGCAAGGCATGGATCAGTTTGGCATCTAACAGTCAAGCTAATGTTCTAAAGTTTCAGCTAACGTGATTCTCATGTCGACTGTTAATGGCGATATAACTACGTTGTACCTGTAAAGGGGAAAACAACTAGTGTCGATTCGGCTAAGATCTGATGGACAAGAGGGAGAGAGAGAGAGAGGAAGAGGAAGCGGAACTATCTAGTGATCTGGACCCACATGGGTGACCGCCTTCCGGTCACCCAACAACTGTCGTTCATCGATACTAATTTCCTTCGCGTGCTTTGTGGAGGGCAACCAAAACACCAGTCTTGTTACTTGGTCCAATCCGCATAATAGCATGATATGGATTCGCATCTCTGGAATCGATTCGCTCGTAGCGCATTACCAAACGAGCCAACATGTATGCAGCCTCCGTCATGACCATCATCTGTGCTGGGCACCTTCTAGGACCACCGCTGAAAGGCACGAACTCCCAGAAGGGCTTCAGCTCAAGGAAGCGCTCAGGACGAAAATCGTCTGCGTCTTCACCCCAGTATTCCCGATTGCGCTGCTGTACTGTCTTGGTGACTTGGACCATGTCACCTTTGCGGACGAAGATGGGGTACTGGCCGTCTTTGCCTCCGCCACGTGGGAGGGTCGTGTCGTTCATGCAGATACGGACTTGGGTGACGTTGTTTGGGTTTAGTCGTAGAGTCTCATCAAGACAAGCATTGAGAAACTTCATGCCTCTGAGAGTAGAGAAGCTGAGTTGACCAACCGCTTCGTCCTCACCTCCTTGAACTGATGTCAGTATCTCCTCGCGACATCTTGCCCACGCATCCGGGTGACGAGCCAAGTGCCAGAGGGCATTACTGATGAAGATCGAAGTTGTGCCGTTGTTCGGGACCAGCAGCAGGGCCAATTGAGACCGCAGGTCATCGTAGTTGGAGTCGTGTGATGCCATGTACCATAGAAGGTCTTCCCGCTCAGGGCCTACTTTCTCTCCAGCAGCGATGCGTGCCTTGCGGGTTTCGATTTCTTTGTAAGTCGCTGTGATATGTGTGTCGACAAAGGCATGAACCTCGTATACTGCCTTGAGCCACCAGTCTCAGTTGAACCACTTGATCATGCGAACGACCTGCATACGCTGGCGACTGCCACGAAGAACATCCAGCATGGCCCATGTGATTTTGGCCTTGGCTGGATGATTGAGGGCCCCCATAGGCTCGCCAAGGATGAAATCAGTGGTCAAATCCAGGAACTATGTTCGTATGAGCATTGTAATGAAACGTTCAAATTGCTTTTTTTGCAAGTGCGACTTACCCATCGCTGGAGCAGGGGCTGGATGTTGAATGTCTCTCCATCCGGCAGTAGAGACAATAACGAGTCCACATACGGCCTGATCCGATCAGTGTTCGTATAAACATCGCGATTGAAGAACGGCTTGATGAGGAAACGGCTGAACACCCAGTCGTCCCCGTCAACGGTGTTGACACCTTTGTCTGCGAACGGGTGGAAAGCTTTCGTACTGCGTCGGAGAGGACTGATGCCAAAATCCTTCCAGTTGATCGCTGTCATAGCCTTAAGGTTCTCCGTCTCGGTGGTGTAGATTTGGCGTTTTCCGAGGAAACGGACCTTGAATGTGCTCGGTTGGCCTTCATGCATAGCTGCCAGCCATGGGATAAAAGTGTCTCCACGGAGGGCCTTCATTTGGCTCAAGGCGAGATCGAGGCCGAAAATGCGATCCCATTGGGGATAGGATGGGATAACGCCGCAGCCATGGGCTTTGCGTCCTTGGTATTCTTTGAATCGCCCCCGCAGTATATTGAGGAATGTGGCCAGTAACCCAGAGGCAACGGCCAGAGACCAAAGGTTGTCGACGATTATCATCGTGTGGGCAGGTTTGTTGATGATAAAAACTGTCTCCAGCAACTTTTGAGGAATGAATTCCACATCTTTGATGCGATGAACCGAGACGCATTTAAAGCATAGAGGCGCAAAAGACCTCGTTAGAAGACTCGGAGGTCTCTTTCGATGAAGTGAGTGCAGCTCCGTGAGGTACTTGTGGTCAAATATTACCCCCGATACTCCACTCTCGAATCTCGGACTTAAATTCGGGACCTTAACGCAACCATAGCTGAATGTAATATCTATCGGGTTGCTCGGATAAATAACTGTATCTATGTAGTATTTATGATATAATAACAATAAGTAAGTTAGTTAGTTACTTATTATCAATATTATATAATGAAGAGGGGACCCCGGGACAGGGGCACCGACAGCCCTGCCTACGAAACAGGTGTGAGAGCAGAGTCGTCACTGGGAGTAGTAGGGTGCTAGAGAGGAGAACTCGGCAGCAGGTGCTGTATATCTAACCCGAATTTGTCGAGATTATCTTGTGGAATGACTACGGCGAGTCTCACTATATTGGACCGCTGTATGATACAGCTATGGAAGCTTTTGAAATTGGAAAAGCACTGTTCAATTACGCGATGGATATGCCGCACGATGGCTGGCGCGCCACGTTACCCTACTGGATAGATATGTATAAAATAGGAACTGCTAAAGTCACGGAAGAAAGTATCATTGCCTGGTATCATTGTCCCCTGCGGCGGCATGTGGCAGTAGAGGTACTAGCGGTAATACTGCCTCCCAGTTATAGATTGAATTTCTACCTTCAGGGATGGTTTAGGATCGCATTTTCTTCTCTGCCGTTCTGGGCTCCTTCTCGGGTGCGGGTGATCCGGATCAATAGCAGAAATGCCTCACCTGCAGAGCACAGACGAAGACGAGGAGAAAGAAAAAGCGGGCGGGCGAAAAACAGCGAAAAGTTGAAGGGGCAATAGAGGGATTATATAGAACCACGCACGGGGACGCACACGGACAAAGAGCGCTAAACCTAAGATGTCAAAACTTAACATAAGAAAGTAATTCGCAGTCCCTATCCGATATGGTGTAGTGGCTAACATCGCCGTCTCTCACACGGCAGCCGGGGGTTCGATTCCCCCTATCGGAGTTTCTTTTTTGATTCTTTTCTTTTTTTCTTTGTCTTTATATCCTAGAAATTTTAGAAATGAAAACAGTTGGTGGAATTGGCATCTCGTTCTAATCATTTTTGGTTCGAACAAGAAACTATATCAGAGTGCCAAGGCATACTAATAAAACGAAACAGAGTAAAATACACTCGTACTTGTCCGATATATATCAACCATCAACCGAGTGAATCCAGATACTTTACTCCGTAGAGCAACTTGCTTTAGTCGCATGATTTGCGATGATCTGCGCGTAGACCGAGATTGTTGGAATATTTAATCCCTAGCAGTCGAGGATGTTCCTTCGGTTGTTGTTGGCCGAGAACAAGGGTCTGAAGGAAATCGGAGAACTGTTCTTGAATACTCAATGGTCTGGAGATATGGAGCGGAAATGACCAAAGACAAAGAACATAAATCTATACATAGACGCATCTCTATTTTACTTACTTGCTTCTACTGAATAGGACTGGGTCTGGGCAAAATATCGGGCTAGACGCAATACAATTGGACCACATAAGTGTACATTACTAAAGTCAACTGTAACAGTCCTTTCGAGTTGGGCAGCATGTGTATTTCACGAAAACAAGGAGAAGATTACATGGATGATGTGTTTTGCTAGCCGAGCTAGTCTAGGTTAGCTAAAAGTGGTACATGGTGATAGGATATATGAGATCTGAAGATTTAGAAGTGAATGGCCTTAGAGTAGGTGGCCATAGCAGCCTCCTTGAAGGCTTCGGAGAGAGTGGGGTGGGCGTGGCAAGTGCGGGCAATGTCCTCGGAGGAAGCACCGTACTCGATGGCGAGGGTGGCCTCAGCAATCATCTCACCGGCACCGGGGCCGATGATGTGGACACCGAGAATGCGGTCGGTCTCGGCATCGGCGATGAACTTAACAAGACCCTCGGTGTCGAGGTTGGTCTTGGCGCGGGAGTTGGCGCTGAAGGGGAAGGTACCGACATTGTACTTGACACCGGAAGCCTTAATCTCAGCCTCGGTCTGGCCAACCCAAGCGACCTCGGGGTGGGTGTACATGACGCTGGGGATGGCAGCGTAGTTGACGTGGCCGTAGCCGGTCTTGATATATTCGATGGCGGCAACGGCCTCCTCCTCGGCCTTGTGGGCCAGCATGGGACCGAAGGTGCAGTCACCAATGACACGGACGTGGGGAAGCTTAGTGCGGTACTCCTGGTCGATGATCAGGCGGCCACGCTCATCCTTCTCGATTCCAACCTGCTCCAAGTTCAGGCCCTCGGTGTAGGGACGACGGCCAATAGCGACCAGGACAACGTCGGCGTCCAATGTCTCCTCCTTGCCACCCTTGGCAGCCTCAACTTTAAGGGAAATGGTAGAACCACTGTCATCGCCGGACATGACCTTGGTGTTGGTCTTGAATTTAATACCCTGCTTGCCAAGGATCTTCTGGGCCTGCTTGGAGATCTCGGCGTCCATGCCGGGGCCACCGATCTGGCCGAGGAACTCAACAACAGTGACCTCAGCGCCGAGACGGGACCATACGGAAGCCTATACCACAATGTTAGCACGATCTAGCATTGGAAACTCATTCCGTAGTTAATACATACCATCTCAAGACCGATGATACCACCGCCGATGACGGTCATCTTCTTGGGGACCTCGGCGAGAGCCAAAGCACCAGTGCTTGAGACAATGCGCTTCTCATCAATGTTCAAACCGGGGAAGCCGGTGGCTTCAGAGCCGGTGGCGATGATGATGTTCTTAGCACGCAGGGTCTTCTCACCACCGTCGTTGAGGACGACCTTAACAGTGTTGGCATCAACAAAAGAACCGGTACCCTTGATGTACTCGGCGCCGTTCTTCTTAAGCAGGAACTCAACACCCTTAGTCAGGCCTTCAACAGCTGTGTCCTTGGCCTTCATCATCTGGGTAAGGTTGAGCTTGACATCGCCAACGTCAATACCGCGCTTCTTGGTATCGTGAAGGACCTGGTGGTAGAGATGGGAGTTGTTGAGGAGAGACTTAGAAGGGATACAGCCGACGTTCAAACAGGTACCGCCGAGCGTTCCGCGCTTCTCGATACATGCGGTCTGCCAGGGTGTTCAGTTAGTATGCGGATTGCAACGGCAAGACCGACCTAATCAAAAATTGGAAAGCCTAGCGAGAAGTGGTTCTTACCTTGAGACCCTCTTGACCGGCCTTGATAGCAGCAACGTAACCGGCGACACCACCACCGATGATGACCAGGTCGTGATCTATTGCTCGGGAAAGCGGATATCAGCAATCGCGTCCGGCAAGAAAACAGAACCTCTCCGGGTACTCCCGGAACTCCGTGATGGCGATGTGAGCATCGACTTACCTGCTTCAGAAGCGAAACCACGTTTTGAGTGGCCAATGAAGATCATGGGAGTAACGAAATTGTTGGGAATAGCCCTGGAGCCGGCATGGCGGAAGGCAGACCGGGGCGAAGCCCGGGGCAAGACGGCGCGGAACATAACGAAAAGAAGGGACGAAAAGATTAGTAGTCTTTAGATATAAATGCAATCCTCGATGTAGGCGGATTGGAGTTGTTGGGAGTGCGCAAATAGGGTGGTGGTTTAGAGCACGGGAAATGACTGAGCTTTTGCGGTATTGCTTGGCCTCACCGCCTACTACGGACCATGCCGCAAAGCTGGCCCGTATTACCAAGGCGGTAAGACGGGCCGGCACCTTAACGGATGATCTCGGGATCCGTTCCCGATGATTCTGCGGGCAGAATATTTGACATAGGAATCGCCCAGACATTTTGATTGAACTTTATACGATGCTAGGAGAAAGGAACATTCAGTAGGACCTGCAATAGTCATCAAGTCTTCTTTAAATGACAAAACCCCAGGTATTGGTGGTTTGACTCGGATCATGGTACCGTCTCCTTCTGCCCGCCCTGGAGAGGACTACTCCGGGGAACGCAATTTGATAAGCCACTCCCTAAGGGCTGAAAGAGTTAGCGGCGATTCCCCAGAGATTCTTTTGCCTACCCGCGGATCATTCTATCGGCAAGCAGTCTCGGCGGGCTCCGCCGCAATTATAAGCGGACACGAATCCAATGGATTGTCCGTAACGCAGTCCATAACTCTTCGCACGGGTTGAGAATTGTGTTCTGACGTTGATCCCTTTATGCGAGAACCCACATTTCAAGAGATGCGGGTCCCAATTGAACCGGGTACCGTGATATAAAATGAAGTTCTCCTCCAGTGCTTCTTGGCGCTCTTTCCAACCAGCCCTTAATTTTTCACGAGTGATTTTCCATATCCTTGCAGTTTACAACACCCATCCATGCGCTGGTAAGGTGCTGGAAGAGAAATGGCACATCCCGGAGAAATAACCATCCTCAACAATGGGTATTCGTACATGGCAATAAGAAGCCATGGAAAGAGACATTCAGACTGATACAAAGCTACATGGCATAGACAATGAAAACTTCTCGATTGAAGCGAAGGTTATACACCGTTAATTTGTAAGTAAGCGAGGAATTGAGAAACAAAGTTCAAAGCCATATCCTAGGTGTATCCTCTAGACCGATCCGTGAGTTCATGAGCTCGTGCAACATATCAAGACAGATTTAGTCCTGTCCACAGGACGATTTCTCCTCCTTTCGATTTCTCTTCTGTCGCCACTTGATTCCCTTAGCCGCAACTACCCACAAGCAAGGAGAAACAGCAATGGAGATCAAAGCAAGCGTGGTGTACGCCCAGCCCTCGCCCATGGCAGAGCGCATAGGGCTGATTGCTGCTGACGCCGCGGCACCAAGCTCACACCGGAATAGATTGTTCGCTGCAGTCGCGGCCGCCGACTTGCCCGGCCAGAGATCGACCATCAAGGCATTCAGCACTTGGGAGGTACCAATGATCGACCATCCGGTAATGAACAAAAGAATGATAGGAGCGGCAAGGTTGACCTTGTGACCCAACACCCAGCCGTAGGTCAGCATCGACACATTGCTAATATAGTAAAGCGGGAGTGCGACTTCCAGTCTCGCGCGCTCGACGTTGAAGTTGCGAATGTCCGCACGCACATTTTTGACGATGGTGAGACCAGCACGTTTTGCATGGCGGCGGTAGTTCCAGTCGACCAGTCGGCCGGTTGTGAAGGCTGAAAGCACCCCTCCTCCGCCGATGGGGAGGTACATCAATGCAGCATGGAGGTCGTTGAAGTGATAGATCTTGTGGAAGGAGGTCGACGCACCAGTCATGACAGCATAGAAACCAGCAAACATCAATCCTGTGGTGATTAGGACGACTGACGTCTCGATATCCAGGACAACCTTCATAGTCGGGACTGGTGACGGGAATCGAAGGGAGTAGTTCTTCCGCACCTCGGCTTCCTTGTCCGGGTCAGGCAAGAGACCCTTCTGTTTGCGCGTGCGATGCCGGATAATATCTGCCACAGAG
Organism: Penicillium psychrosexuale; assembly: GCF_028828465.1. Classification (NCBI taxonomy): domain Eukaryota; kingdom Fungi; phylum Ascomycota; class Eurotiomycetes; order Eurotiales; family Aspergillaceae; genus Penicillium; species Penicillium psychrosexuale. The sequence goes on from NW_026643187.1 coordinate 5,313,372, forward strand.
TTACTCAAAGGGGGCGGTGGGATGGACCCGTCTCCAACGACTTTTCGACAAGTTTCCGGTAGGAATAGACCGAGGATGAGGAAGAACACGCCGCCGAAGATGAGCAGAAACCAGAAGATCCAGTGCCAGTTAGTGTACTGACTGAGAAGGCCGCCAATGATGGGCGACAAAGAAGGACCTAACATGCTTCCGACTGAAGCAAAGGCGATATATGAGCCTCGTTCCGCGGATGTGATCATGTCTGCGACCAAACCGTTCGCCAGGGCCACAGTCCCGCTGCTCCCTGCGCTCTGGAGACATCTGAGGACCAGCAGGGCAGCATAGCTGTTTTGGAGACCTAGTCCCAGGTTGGCTGCAAGGTAAATTGTGAAGCAAATGATGTAAGCGGGACGACGGCCGGCAGTGTCCGAGAATCCTGCGATCAACATAGGTGCCACTCCCTGCATAATCTAGAAATAAACTTCGTCAGTTGTAGGTCTCTTTAACAAGCTTATGTTTCGTCCACTTACCAGGTAAGTAGTGACTGTCAGGTTCACCTGTGAGACGGAGATATTCAGGGAATTCGCGATAGTGGTCAAGGCAGGCAGATATATGCTGGAAGACAAGGGTGAGAAGAAACTGGCCAAGGATCCCATGGCAACAATAGCCCGCTTCTGGGCTACCGTGAACTGGGAATACCCTTCCAGGCGCATGTCTCCATGCTGGGTTGACGGGTCAGGTGTTTTGGTCTCAACCTCGTCACCGCGCTCTTGCGCCATGTTGCCTTTGTCCATTTGATTCATGAGGTCGGGGATTTAACTGACCATGTGGTAGAACCGTGGAAGATGCGTTTAATATAACCCGATGGTTTTGATACTTGCCCGGTGCAGGGAAGTCAACCAATTAGAGTTTGTCGTCAATCCCGGGGCCGGCATCGACCTGAACTCAGCCTTATATTAGGTGCCTTGCTCTTGCCACTATTTAGTTCATGCAACCATATGTACAACCCGTACTTGTGTTCATAGATTCCAGGAACGACTTGCTTGTGATACGTATTATTCTTCTTTCTTGTGGCCTTGAATGTTATATTTGCTCATGCACTCTCGTGTCGATTACAGACTCGAGTGTTCAAAGTACATACATGTACACATCGACAATAATATATCTCGAAGACAACATGACGATGCTTGTGCTCATGGTCATATGTACTTCAGCTATGGGTCAGCATCTGCTTTCGAGCTATCATCGTTGGAATAGACTCACACCGGAGCATTAGAAGTATAAATGATGTCATCTCTCATCACAAAGACATTATTTGCGGAGAAGAATGACATCTTGGCAAATCAAGATTTGCGGAGACAAAGCGATTCCGGGGCCGCGGAGTTGGCTTCCGCGCAAACTTTCCGCTTCGTAGAAAGGAAGAAACGAGACAAGGTAGACAAATATCGGAAGCAACCAAAGCATACCCGGTGAGATGGATGCATAAACAGCTGAGTCCTCGGACTTCGTTCCTTATTCTCTTTTCCTTCTTCAGCTCCGGTGCGATAGTCCAATTCGGTTATTGACCTGTAGTTCGTGAATCGTTGTTCAATATACAGACACGAACTTGCCCAACGATGTTGCAATAATTCTCCCCGAGAAGGTACATATCTATTCCTAACTGAAGTTCCTAATGGGAGGTAGGAATAAGATGCCATCCCAGACTTGTTAGAAGTTGCAGTTGGATTCTTCTTAATTGGCTATAACGATGTGTCTTATTGATCCTTATCCAAAGCATGGCTTTATATATCCACTCTGTTGCCCCTAAAGTAGTCGAGAACAACTTCCACGATTCTCCCTTATCTCAGCAGCTATCGGCATTCGAGTCTTCTCTCGGTGGTTCCTGTGTGCTTCATACTTCCAGCCCAAAGTGTACGATAGCACCGACTTCTTTGCTCGGTTCAATCTCACATTTTCTGGTGCTTTTTTCAAGTATATGGGCGCTGAAACTGTTAGCAACGCCGCAGTCTCCAACTATACGGATTGGATAAGGGTCCTTCATAATGACCGTCCTTTCATCGGTTTTTCCATTGCCGAAATTGCTGGCTGGCCTAGCTCAGTCGAGTGGATGCGCTATCTGCTATAAAATGGATGTTTCGGGTCCGAGCCGACAGCAAATTAGCTAACTGGGTTGTTATCAGGCCACCACGGCCAAGAACTACGGCGCTGCCTTCAACAGAGTCGGTATTTATATCACATAAGCAAGCCTTTCTACAAATTTTCTATTTATTTCCCCACAGCGCCGGGGCTAGGCGGTGATTAATGCCGGCGCTGCGGACCTGGATGTGGCGAAAGTCGGCCGTCCCTTCGCTAACTCCGAGGGCAATACCTGCAAAATTGCCGAGGGATTCAAAAGCAACTGTATTTCATTTAACATCAGTTTCCGCGGAGGCTGTAAATTCTATTCAAATTGCAGTGAAAGCGCATTCACTAACTTCTACAGAAGCTTCTAGAGAATTCTCAAAGGACGAGATCTGCGCCAGTCTGACCGACAACCGCAACGATTGGGTCAGGTACAATCCAGACGCCTTTAAAAATGCTTACTGGCTGGTGAACCCGGCCAAGATCTATTCCCGAACAACTAAACTTTGGAACCCGAGGCCGGAATGAATACCAAGCTGAACTGTCATACTTTCCCATGTGCCTAGCAAAGGCTGTATGTACCTATGCTTAGGGATCTAGGAAATGGGACAAAAATATGAGAACTTCTCACATCATTCCTCCGCATTTTCGGTCTAATCCCCGTGAATGCTAGTACAAGGTCGTCAGGTAGAACAATCTATATAAGTGGACCTGGCCGAGCCCCAAAACACGCTAATCTCGATGTAGGCAAACCGGGGGCTGATGTACAACTGTTGTAGATGCCATCCAATCACATGCGAGCCTCCTAGCCACCAAAGCCAAAATCCCAGACTGGACTGAGAAATACGCTGAGTGCCCAAAAGCGGCATGCCAGGACCATCCCCGCCGACCCACTCGAGGGAAAATGCGGAGGTCAGAGAAAGCCATGGCATCGGATAATTGTTCAGAGCGGATAATTTCCCAACTTCCTTCACGGACTATGTAGCGCCCATCGGTTCGTACTTTCCTTTCCGGACCGAGTCTAACCCGAGCCCAACGCAAACTTACCGGGACGTGCAAAACAACAATGGCTTTCTTTCTTCGGATTGCCGATGTCAATACACATAAATCGGGTAAAAGCCCCCAGACTTCGCCCCGCCATGGCAGTCGTACCACACGCGGTAGGTACTGGCCGAGCCCGCATTCTGGCCCTGAACCCCGGTTTTCGCACGCTGGTAGGGGGAGGCCATGTTGTATCGGCGCTGGTGACTGGTTTGCTATCTCACGTTCCCCATGTTCCACCGGAATATAACCGAATGCGAAATGGCACTCCTTGCTTTTCAGGGCTGCTTTTCGGTCGATCCCGGGGGGAGGCATCGTCTATTGGTGATTCGGAGTAGCGCCGTGTATGTGACTAGGAAGTACGGGATGCATGCAAAATCTTTAAAAACCTCGGGGGATCGTCTCTTTTTTTTTCTCTCCGCACTTTTGATCTCATTTTACCCCACGGGCAAGGGTCTGCTTATCTTTTCTGCTCTTTATTCCTATCCCGGTCTATACAACTAGATCTTTAATGCGACAAGCCTAGAACACTCGCTTCATCCCTTTCGACTGCGTTCAAAATGTGTGACAAAATCCCCTCGTGGAATGTCGTCCATAGACTGGAGAAGCGCCAGCTTCTCATCGGGATCAACTGCGTGGCTGCTCTGTCTATTTTGTTCTTCGGATACGACCAAGGAATGATGGCCGGTGTCAACAACGCAAAGGATTATATTGATCTCATGGGATTCGGTCATACGGAGATAGTGGACGGCGAGGTCACTCCGGTGGTCACGAATTCCCTGCTGCAAGGTGGGATTGTGTCTGTCTACTATTTGGGAACGCTTTTTGGCGCATTGTTCGGTGGCTGGCTCGGAGACCGGACGGGAAGAATCAAGACCATTGCAGCTGGTTCTCTATGGGCTATCCTGGGCGCGACTCTACAGTGTTCGGCACAGAACCACAATTGGATGATTTGCGGTAAGGGGAACAGGGTTCAGTAGATGCAGACTTGGACTAACTTTCGCAGCGCGTTTCGTTAATGGTATTGGAACCGGCATTTTGAATGCTATTGTTCCTGTCTGGGCTACCGAGACGGCCGAACATACTTCGCGCGGACAATTCATTGCTATTGAATTTACATTGAACATTTTCGGTGTTGTCCTGGCTTATTGGTTGGAGTTGTACGTAAATCCCTCCCTTTATGCGATGTCTTTCTAATATCCGATAGTGGCCTGTCTTTCATTGACAACGGAGAGTCAGCCTTCCGCTGGAGATTCCCCATCGCATTCCAGATCATCTTCCTCCTAAGTCTCTTTGGGGCTGTCTGGTTCTTCCCCGAGTCACCTCGATGGCTCGTCAAGGTCGGCCGGGAGGAAGAGGCCCGCTACATTCTCCAGCGTCTACGTGGATCTAGCGGAGAGGACCTCCTCCGAGCAGAAGCCGAGTTCCAGGATATCCAAAGCATCGCAGAGCTGGAGCGGACAATGAATCACGGCGACTCATATCTGTCTATGCTGGTTGGTTACAAATCGGGAGACCTCCATATCGGCCGTCGTGTACAGTTGGTCATTTGGCTACAGGTCATGCAGGAATGGGTTGGTATCGCAGGAGTTACTGTCTACGCACCGACCATCTTTGGTATTTCCGGGTTTGATTCGATGAAGAGTCAATGGATCAGTGGACTGAACAATATTTTCTACATGGTATGTTTCAAGGCTGAGAAAGACCGAGCTGTGCTAATGCGCATATCTAGTTTGCTACGCTAATTTGTGTCTTTACTCTGGATCGCATCGGTCGTCGGTGGACTTTGTATTGGGGCGCGGCTGTCCAGGGTATTGCCATGTTCCTTGCGGGTGGATTTTCCCGTCTCGCTATCGACAACAAGGCAGCCGGTGATATGGGCAAGGCATCCTCGTATGGTGCTGCCGCGGCTTCGATGATTTTCATCTTTACCTCTGCGTTCGGAGCTTCGTGGCTCACAGTCCCTTGGTAAGGAACCATCCCATGACCTTTTATTCAATGCTAATTCCTGATTTATAGGGTCTACCCGGCTGAAATCTTCCCCCTGGCCGTTCGTGCACGTGGAAACGCCTTTGGAGTTGTCGGATGGAGTATTGGAAATGGATGGCTGGTGAGTGAACGCCTTTTAATGAATACAAGACCGATATGCTGACGGAACGTTAAGACTCTACTATGTCCCGTCATGTTCAGCGCCATTGGCGAAAAGACACTTTACGTCTTCGCCGCCAGTAATGCCCTCGCCATTCCCATGGTGTGGGCTCTATACCCAGAAAGCAACCAGCGCACGCTAGAGGACATGGATCTGCTATTCGCGGCGAAGACGCCCTGGACCTGGGATGCAGAGAAGACCTTTGCGCGCCTCAAGGCAGAAAACCCAGGCATGGTGCAGTCTCTCGGTCCCAAGGGCAGTCTGTTGGACCCGGAGACCGGAAAGCCACTTTCTGTTGCTGCAGCTGTTGCGGCTTCCAAGGCTGGTGATAATGCTGCAGGAGCGGAACATGTAGATCACGCTTAGATGAGGGAGGACTTGATGATGTGGTGTTTGGTGATTTTTGATGTTTGATGAATAACCAACTAATAAATTAGATGGATGTATGGCTTTAGACTGTGTATCTTATCCCTAGAATATCAAAAGATCATGAAAGAAGGATGCTATTGACCGAACCACTCTGATTGGCCACTTTGAGAACAACATCCATCAACTCTACAGTTCGAGCTTTACAGCCTTTTTTCCCCCTCTGACCATTTCTCTCTCTCCAAATATTCATTATCAACACAAGTCCCTACCACATCTCTTCGCATCAACACTCACGTGGTAAGTAACACAATCCCTACGCGTCGCGTCGCGTCGCATCGTTCCCGGCTAAATATAAAATACAACAGAGATCCAAAAAAGGCCTGGAACCCAAAACCAAAGCGGATAGCAACATAAAAAAGATCTACCAACATCCTACGTTGTACACGAAAGGGTCCTAAAATCATGTCCCTCTCCGCCCAACCCGCAGATCCAACCCCAGACCAGCAAGACCCCCAACCCCACAACTCCCTTCAACCCACACTACCCACAGCGCAAACCAAAAAATATCTCCACCGCATATCCCTGCACCCAACGCTAACCCCCTACCGCCGGCGCGTGTACCGCACGCTCCTCTCCGTCCCGCCGGGTCGGTGGACCACGTACTCGGCGATGGCGACGTATCTAGGCTCCAGTGCGCGGGCGGTCGGGAACGCGATGCGCAGTAACCCCTTTGCGCCGGAGGTGCCGTGTCATCGGGTTCTTGCAGCGGATGGGTCGTTGGGTGGGTATAAAGGGGAGTGGAAGGTTGATGGGCATAAAGGTGGTGGTGGGTTTTGCGAGGAGAAGAGGCTTAGGCTTGAGGAGGAGGGGGTTGTTTTTTTGGATGGGAAGGTTAGGGGGATTTGTTTTAAGGAGTTTGTGGATTTGGGGGCTAAGTGAGTTTGTTTTTTTGTGGAGATTAGAGGTGTTCTTGAGTTGGTGTTGATGGTTGAGGCTGTATATATCCTGAAACTGATTTATGGATTCTCTATGTACGTTGGTGAAGATTCTGAGCCGGAAGGCCTACGCGACACTCCAGAGCGATATGCCAGGGCCATGTTCTATTTCACCAAGGAATACGAGGACAATATGTCAACCAGAAAATAAACCCATTAGACCCCTAACAATTACCTTGGTTTTTGTAATGGTCTAGTGGTATAGTTAATACGTCGTATTTGTTCAACACAATATTCTAGACCTGGTCAAAGGGGCTGTTTTCCACGAGAATCACGACGAGCTGGTTATTATGAAGGATATAGATGTTATTTCCACCATATTGTTCCTTTCACTGGAAAGGTACAAGCTTCTACGTCCAGCTCTGTCGTACAACACTGACCATGTGAGGCAGATGCACATCGGTTCGGTTACATCCCCGATCGTCACGTCCTCGGTCTCTCTAAACTAGCCCGTTTGGCTGAGATATTCCTCGCAGACTTCATATTCAGGAGCGCCTGACTAAACAGGTTGCTCGAGCTATTTCTGGGGTACTGAAACCGCAAGGGGTCGGTGTTCTTATGCAACCATCCCACCTTTGTATGGCCATACATGGTGTACAGAAGGTGGGTAGTACCACCATCACCGGTTGCATGTTGGGATGCATTGCAATCATGTGAAATAGATAGGGAAGAATTCTTGGCGCTCTTGCACAGAATGTAGCCAATCACTACCCATCGGAGATACTTTGGCTACATTACGTACATCCACTGTCACAACCGTTTGAAGTATAATAAGTAAATTATTTAGGATTCGACAATACCTACTTTGGGTGCTCCCTAAAGACGTCCCGATATCCTAGGGCTTCTGCCTTCCCTTCAATGAACGAAGAAAGATCAGCCACCATCTGGTCAATATACTCCTGTATCCACGTACTTTGGAAGATACGGGAATATTCTATATTACACGTAACACAATGTTGTGTGGCATGTAAAGTATGCAATGTGCGAAAAATTTCCCGCGGATGGTGCGATAAACCCAATAATATTTTGGGATCATGTATATTGCGAGGCAATGGCCATTTTCTGACGTGGTACCAATTGACGCAATGTCCCAACTACCCCTGTTTACCGGTAGCTTTGACCGGCTATTGAAGAATCTCCCAACGTGCACTTTTCCTTTTTCGGTAGTATAAACAGAGTAGTGTTTTAATTCAATTAGGAACTAGATCTGCAGCCTGAGCGTCCAGCATGGAATCACTTCTGCTCGGTATCTCTCAAGCATTTTACTAGACAGCCCTGGATCAGTCATCCTCTCATGTATCCATGGATAGATGACGAGCCTTTGGATGGGGGGGAAAATTTCACATACTGTTTTATAATCAACCCTGCCGTATTCAGATGTTTTCTTGTCATATTATGTATTAGATGAACCCTCACAACGTTACCTGGCTGATAATCTGTTCCATATATTTGAGTTTCATCTTACCCTTTATACTGCCTGCGCTTCTATAACGGCGCTTACAATAGAATAGGCCTGTCTTGATATTTTTCAGCCGTGAGTTCGTAGTGATTGCTTTGCATCGAGGCAGATGACTGGGTCGCGAGCTGTGTGCGTCAGTCTGTAATATTCGATTTTAGATATATATGTACGTCGACAAATCTTAATGTAGTGCATGTAATGTAAGCCTGCTTGTATAAGCTAATCACTGCTCGTTTAGTTATTAGTATAAATCTACGCCTCCTTCCGGTCTTCCGCAGTCTTTTGATACGCATGCATCATCTATTACCGCTATTTGTCTGTACCTAGAGTGAGCCTATGAATCCCGATCATGGGCGATACTGCCGAGCTCGAATTGTTTCGCCGACGGTGGCGCGAGGAGCTCTTAATTGAATCGGACCCCAGGGCTTCTCCTGCTGCGGCTTTGGCCTCAACTGCCCCGTCTCGGACTAAGAATAAAATGTCTACTACGACATGTTCGATGTATCAATCTCTTCACGATGAGGTATCGAGCTTGCTAGCCGAGGTAGATCTTCATTATCAGTTTTTCGAGGAAGACGATGAGACGAAATGCACTCGAATGCCTGACACAAATATTATGGGCCGTTTTGTATGCAACAAACGAGCATGCAAGTCCAGAGGATGGTCTAGCAACAAGATCGCTATCACAATTCGTCTTTATCCAGAGCAAAAGTACAATGCCAGGGTATACCACCAACGCTGCAAAGCTTGCAGCTCGCTGAGCCGGCCGGTTTTGGATCAGTCATATGCCGAGAGAATCGTTTACTGGATTAAACAATAGAACGGAATTCGGGTAGAGAGGCCTCCATTATCCCGCGAAAGACGAGGTCCTCATAACAGTCAGCTTTGTGAGGGGTGTAGAGCTGGGCACTGCTCCCAATCTGGGGAGGATTGGGCTATCTAGGAATGTTTGTCTCCCCTAAACCAACACATATGACTGAGTTACTAATTGATTGCCAGGTTGACTCTGTAGCGAGCCGGAGGTCTATGGTTGATTGCAGGAATATAAACTGTCAGAATCTGGGATGAATACCGTCATTTTTTCATCCTTGATACAGACGGGTCACATGATTGACCAGTTTGGTTTTTCGGGCGAAAACATACTTCTTCATTTCATTTTGTTTGTTCTTTGTCAAGAATGGGATATGGCCCCTCTAGGCCCTAAACAAGAACCTTGGTTTTTGTTATGGTCTAGTGGTAAATTACGCTGTACGAAATTCGACATTCTTGATTACTGAGTTATTGTCCACAAGATTGTCATTTTCCCGGACTATTGTCATTTTGAGAGTGAGAGATTTTATTGAGATTATTCTGCCACGTATACACTCGCATTACCACCGTTTTTCCGTCACAAAGCCATAAGTGAGCGCATCGGCAAGGACAGCATGTGACGCGAAACATCCATACGTCAGTTGCTGACTACACAAAATTTTCGTTAGTACTAAAAACCACACCACCTAACTAAGGCGGCTGATGTTTAATGACAGCTATTCTTTGCAATTGGAAAATTGAATCTACCTGGTTCTCAGAGCATCGTTCCAGCTCTGCCATGATCCGCATGCTAGCTCTAAACCCCGTTATCAACTTCTATGTTACCGGGAGGTTGTCGTCTAAATCATACATGTATGTCTTTCCACAACCCGTCGGCATCTGAATGTTGGAACGTCAATGTGAGGGCTCGATACATAGGCATAGAAGACAAGTCTTACCACTGCTATGATGTTTTTTTCCATGCTCATTTCGAACATTTCCAGCTGATAGCTACGTGGCTGAAGATCGACCATATTTGAGAAAACGTGAATAAGTCCAATATGCGGCAACAGGAGTGATTTGATGCCCCTGACTGCTGGCAGTTACGACTTTTTAATCTTCTACGGTCGAATGCAGTTTGTTACTTATGGTCTGCTTTTCGCGCGATATGTGATCACGATGCATATGATACGTCAAATCTGCACTCCCGGTGCCAAACTTCCTCCGGGAATAACCAATCACGTTCTGCGACGTGGATATGCGCTGTTCTATGCAAGAGTGTCCAGTCGGCCAGATGCACGGTTTGCTGGGGATGACACATTTTCCTTTCGCCAACATGGCCATATTTCTATACATAATGAACAACTGATGCCAAACCTCGCCTTTGCCTAATTTAATAACCGTTGCATCTGGCACCTTATCACAATCATCTTCTTTATCTTATTATTCGTACACTCGACATGAGCAAGGATTCTGTGGAATTCATTCGAAAGCTAGTCGCTTGTCCAGAATTAACCGATTCGGACATAGACGTTGCGCTGACCGCTGCTGGAGTAGACGAACTTCTGCCGGATGGAAACAGAATATTAGCCCAATTGGGCTTGGCGGCGACCGGGTTCTTGATTGATTCCAGCATTGCCTTTATTACGTTATCTCGAGGTATCCATTGACAATCTGTTGCGAGTCTTTCCAAACTGACACCCTCGAGATTTTACATCGAAGCTCAAATCCCGTGTCAACGGTATCCAACACCGTGCAGACATTGCAAAGCGTACTGGCATCGACAAGCACTTGAAATTTGATTGTCGGCCTGGTGCTCGCTCGTCCGGCGTTCTTGCTATAGCGACAAGTGCCCTTATCGGAGCTATATACCTCAGGAAAAAATGTTTCATGTCCGTGGCCAAGGGACTTTACTCTCTAGGGTAGGTCTACTCTAGTAACCCCGGGAATATGTCAGATAAATCCCTAATTGCGCACAGCGTCCTAGACGAGCACCTTGACCAGCTCAACTTAATGGGAATATTCAAAGACGAGCAGACAAATCCGCTGCTTTTGCCTTCCTTGGTGGAGAGTGACCCTGCCCAGACTAGCGAAATCGATACTTGGAGTCAAGATATTCCCCCTTTGCCGGATTTTCCGACCACTCCGGATCTAGGGGGCTTGTCTAACTATACTATGAAAGACTCTACAATGAGAATGGATGATTGAAAGATATCCTTCCAGATGGACTTTCTTTCACCGGCTCGCGTTCGCAGTCTCCTTTAGCTGACGACCCAGGTCAACGGGCGTTAGAGAGGCAGGTCATTGGGATTTGCCATCCTATTGCGTATCAAGAAATGCACCGTGGAAGACTCCATGAGGTAGAAATCCCGCCTGAACAAGCTGAACAGCATGCTCTTCCTCGCAGAATAAACGATCACCTCTCTATTAGTGTTGACTTGTACCAGCCAGATGGCTTCTCAGGCCAGCCCGCGAACCAACGGTCCTCAAGTCAGCGTTTCCCACGCAAGCGAGAAAACGCTAGTGGTAAGGAAGTACAAAAGAGAAAGTCTAGATGCGTTGATATTGAATTCAGATCATCACTGTGTCGAGAAGCTGAAATGACTCGGGCTCTGGGTTTACCGCCCCCCGGAGATACTTATTTCAGGCCCAAAATCGAGGACAAGCTACTGAGTCTGGGTTCAGAGATATTTTCCAGTCTAAGTACCTTTTTAATTCTGGTTGGTGGCTCTCAATCACTTGTTACTCTTCGAGCGGCCCTAAAATATACGAGAGAGCTGGGGGACCAAGGACCTAGCGTTCAAAGGCGAAGATGGGTATCACGTGAGCTGACCATTCACGAACGCTTCGAAATCATCGGCGAAATTCAAGACAACGCGGCGTTTCCCCAGATCTTACGATGTAACCATATCCTGCATTTCTACCGATGCACCTGCAGTCCGGTGGGGCGCACCTCAAAATTCATAGAGTTAGCGTCCAAGGATGAGCTTATTGGCCAGCTGAGAACAAGAGGCAATCCGAGGAAGATGGAAGTGGCTAAAGCAGTCAACGAAATGATGAGGGATGTTTTCCCCGACCTGGAGCCTAACTCAGCTGTTTACAAGAGCAGGCGCCGAAAAATGTTGGGATTTCGAAAATTTGGACAACGCCTACACATTCTAGCAGACTGCTTTGGGGATGCTGTTCTAAGCATACTTCATTTCGATCGGTCCGGTGACGTGGGCGGCCCTGTGATTATCGAAAAAATGTGAGTCTATATCACTATGAAATCGTGGCGAGATGTAAACTGACCATGCAAGTATTCTTGCTCCGTCGGATGAGGCATTTGAAAGTTTTGTGAAGGTCCTCGAAGAATCGCAAGGAAATCTTCTTCGGGAGATTAGCAAGGCAGCTGAGCAAGCTTTTAATCATATTTTTTATGAGGATACGAGGCGGCAAAATCTTTTCGCTTTAGAAACACTGGCACCGGAAGAGATCCTGAAGTTTCCAAAAGGCTAGCAAGAGCTCAGAAATCTCTTGCAATAGTCACGTTTCCTTTCGAAAGAGCAAAAAAAAGGCGAACTGTTGCTTTCGGGACACGGTGAGGAGGAAGGGATTCGTATATGATAGAAAGTTTGCAGATCTATTTTCTTATTGTATTGAATTAAATCAGCACTCTGTATATAATACTGTAAAAAGAAAAGGGTACATCAAGACGCCGCCAATAGCCAGTCTTTAAGGAGGCTACTAACTAAGTGTTGAATTTCCTTATTTCTGGCACGGAGACTACCTCCCTCACGTGTGATACAACTGGCTACCGTATCTCTCCACAGTACATTTCACAGTGTGTATGATGAAATTTCCTTTCCCGTTAATTGAGACCATGTGGGAAACTTGGATATATCAAGTAATGGTGCGACAATAAAAGCTGGTGGTGCATTGGCATGGTACATATGCGACCTAGCGAATGCATAACCGTACTACTAGGTGGGTTATCTAGGGGAAGAGGCGGTCTCTGAATTCAAAGTCATAAGGAATTCTAATATGTGAGTCCCACAGGTTGCCCGCATGCAAGCTGAGTCGTTCAGCATCGATACCGACCACCAATATGCGTTTCTAAAGATAAAACATGTAGATCCTATCCCACAGAATATTTATTAATGGTACGTTTAAAAGAGCTTGCACATGCAACCGGGCCATTTCTGCCTTCATATTAAGTTTCATAGTAACCTGCAAACTACGACTGTAGATCCTTTGGGAGTTTGTATAGTTCCATGTTGGTCGCGGTTGTATGTACGAAATAACTACTGAAAGCACAAATCTTCAAGTGAGAAAGTAGTTCGTCTAGCGAATGCAAACAATGCTCCGTCCACTATCCCATGTGATCTTTTTCCTAATCATAACTTTGAAGGGTTCATGTTGGACATTCATGATATTGCCATCCTCTCCAACGAGATGCGCTGATGGAGCGAACACAATCGCCTCGCCAGTTCGGAGCCTGGCAATTCGAGAGAGACCTTTTCTAGCACCGTCGGCCTGATGTGGAGCCATTTCACCACCCATCGGAACATGCTTTTCGATCGTCTTGTACCATTGAGGGCTCGTAAATCGGTGGATTACGGTCAACGAGCAGAGGTCGATCAGCTGGGGCGAGATCGTCGGCTCTTGCGTGGAAATAATTATACGCACACCCAAGTGTCGTTGCTGGCGGATATTGGTTAGGAAAGTCTCGGTAAGCGCCTTTGCAGCGAAGGTGTCGGCCATATACTGCCCGCCGATGTTAATGAATAATGATCAGGATACCTCAATATGAACAAGTCACCTTGTGGGCCTCATCAGCCACGATCATCTTCCCTCGGGAAGGGTGAGCGTAGAGGAACAAGTCAATGGCGATACGGAATAGAATGCAAGCAGTGCTTTGGTCGACGAAAGGGCACGACAAGTCCAGGATAGTGACACCGCCGTCAATAAAGTAGTCACTTGTGTCCGTGCCAGCAAGGTCGAGATAAGAGTCAAGCAGGTCTAATCTTTGATATAGAAAAGGAGTCTGAGAACGGTCAAGTTTGAGTGCGTTCAGACGGCCCCGGAAGTCAGAATAATCAAAGTAGCCGCCGCTCTCCATCGCCATTTCCCGAAGCATCCGAGTAACCTGTGCCATGTAGAGGGGGAGACTGCCAGATTGAGAAACAGACATAAGCGAAAGCACCATGCTTATGTTGAGGTGCTTAGGTTGAAGCTTGAACGGTCGAATCTCGATATTGGGAATCTGGGAGTACATGCCCTTGGGATTAGAAATATTTGTGGGGGAGACTAGGACGCGCAGTGGGACCGGCGGTGCATGAGCATATTGCGGTAGAACACTAGCTAGGAAGGCGGCTTCGCTAGGCTGCGAGCTCGTTATTGACATATACTCGTCAAACTGCAGCACAAGAGTCGATATAGACTGGTTTAGGGTTCCCAATGCTGGCAGCCTCATAGAGCAATTTTCTAAGGTAATATCAATGACTGGTGCCCTATGGGTAGAATTCGAAATATACCGATCATGCAAGCAGTGGTGTGCGACTTGCCACTCCCTTGCACGCCGCAGATAAAGGCAGAGAATGGAATATTCGCATTCAACATTATTCTGCAATCTGGGGATTCATTCCCTCTGACAATGTTTCCGAGCAGCATACATTGAGAAGGGAGAGAATATCCGAACCTTTCTAACAAGGGAGATACCAGGATGGCATGCTCATTGGGTATAGCATCCATTGCTTCTTCCCTTTGTTCTTCACTGGAGCTCAGGAATTGACACTGTGCCTCTAGGGAGGGGAAGGACGGAGAGGCCCCCGTTTCCCTCGTATGGAGATCGCCGGCAAGGTGGTCCTTGAATTCTATTAGAACCTTAGAATACCGCAAAGTCAGACACAAAAAGGATGGAAGAGGAAGCTCTACCTTGTAGACGGATATTGACTATGCGGCCAATATCATTGTCGATGACCGAGTTCGCCGCCTCATAGTTATCGAGGCCTGCATCGAGGTGGCTCTGAGACTGTTGACCTGTACCTATATAGAGCGCGTTAGCCAAGGCCATTTATGTTGTACCGTCCCTCTAATATTTTCTGTGATATACCGGATGATAGAGGATGCCGGCCCTGACCTTGGAGACGGGACCGCTGTGAAAGAGTGGGAGCGGACAATGGTATGTTTTGGACTTGAGCTGATCCTGGGGTTTCGATTCGATTGTCGCTTCTCGACAACAAATCGAGTTCATTCGCATAGCTTAGGCTCTCTTTAGGAACTGGACATATAGGTTAGAGCGCTGTACTTACCTGTCCACAAATGCTCTGATAAAATCAGCTTGATTCGGGTTCTTTTCTAAGTATCTTTTCTTGATGGCTTCTCGATCGATCGCCTGGTTTTGTAGGTGACGAGTATAGATAGAGTCACCAATCGCCTTCTCGAGGAGAGCCTCAGTCCACTTATTAGTTTTTCGTGCCATTTTTGATAGATACTCCAGGGGATGAAAAGACGCCTGATGAAACGATGCTAGAAGACGAATTAGCAGTGTACATGGGAGACGTAATTATAGCAGTGCAAAAGATGGTTGCAGGGTATGGGGGTATTGGTGCTTTTAGCCACACGGAGTCACAAAAGCCATGATTCTACTGCAGCCAAACCTACGCATTACTTGAACGCTAGCGCCAAGTGATCTAAGTATATATGTATGCATCCTTACTGTCACTAGACTTTTCATGGTGAGTGCAGACAAAACTGGCTGTCAAATTTGGTCCACATATCTCTTACTGCGACTTAGGCCGTGCCCGCTCGTTTGGGATGGTGCGGTGGCTTAAAACTTACCAATTCACGCCATACCAAGGTAATTCATGTGACGATGCATGCACCAACATGCAAAGAGCCCGACGGAGCGCGACAAGCGGCGCCCGATTCGGAAAATCCAATAAGGGTTACTTTAGAGAGTGGATGTTGCGAACTATCAGGCAGCCTAGGCTTAGACTGGCTTTTCCTTATTAGGTATTATAGACATGGTAATGTTTTAATTCCAAGTTGATTTCCAATCAACTTGGCCGTCCGTATAGACACTTCGGAGCTAATTCCGACGGTGCGGCTTGGTTCCTGATCTACACCAGTTCAACGCTGACAGCTCAGAATGTTAAGCCCCCACCAAATCACTGAAGTAAGGAGCAACCATGTCAGAACATTAGAGAGGAAGTTGGAAAGCCAGAAAGGAAAAGAACAGGAAAATTATTCCACAACACTTTTCGTGCCGGTGGCTTAATCGCAAAATAAGGCCGGTGTAAATATGCGCAGAGTAGTCCAGGACATATCAGGTATTAAAGAGGGAAATGCACGATGGGCAGCCTGGCCATGCAGGCAAGACGAGAACGACACAGCACCACCAACCATCCAGGACGGTCAGCTAGCAAGCATAGGGATCACATAGACCACACCATAGTATACAATCTCCTAGTACACAAACATCTCGCAACTCGTTTTTCATTTCTGGGGTGATGCTCCGTCTAGACTATTTGCTCCCCGAAACTCTACTTGGCAACCAGGCTCTCGTTTTCTCTGCCTGAAGGACAAGGCCAATAAACTAGGGATTCCGACTTTCCCCACTGCAGTATGTACATTGGGGCAGTACAATCAGTGGAAATGGTGACAGGCATTAGCAAATTACAAGATAATTGTCGAGTATGTTATCGGCAATACAATGTGAAGGCGTTAATTTACGCTCAAATGAATATTCCATATTCCATTGCTCGCACGTGCTAAGCATCCCCGCGCACAACCATCTCATAACCAAACAAATCCTATAGCGAGTTACCAATCCAAATAAGTGTGCGAGTCTCCAAGTTCTCCACTGCCTCTCAAATATCTTAGAACCCCACAGCATCAAGGGCTCTACGACCCCGATTTGTTCACAGGTGCTGTTATAGCAACACGCCGAAGTTTAGCCGGCTCTGCTTTGATACTGCTCGGAAGGGCTTCATCCCGGTCAAGTGCTACAGTAGGTCTCCCAGTATTAGGGCTTTTCTCAGTCACTTCTGGGCCATGCACAGAGTCTTTCTGTGTGACAGTGGCAGGAATGGTGTTTTTCCATCGAGAATAAAGATCCTCCGGGAGTACCTTCCTTCGCTCGATCTTCTTGATCAAGAGTTTGTCTTTCAAGGGATCATAGCGAATAGTTGAACTCCCACCCCAGTTTCTGGTCATTCGTAATATGCAATTAATCAATCCAACGAGTTTTGTGATGGTATCCTGGTGGGTCTTTTCCCAGTCCTTCACCGCGGCAGTGACATCTTCGACTTTCGGCGTCGAAAATATTCCACGTTGATGGTGAGCACGGACAAGTTTGGGAGTTTGAGAAACCCAGAGCTGAGCAGCAACTTCTGCTAGCTCCAGGGGTTTGTGAAAAACTCGAGTTTTGATCTCTAGGGTCGATTCCCGTGATACTATCCGACCTTCCCTCTTGATGGTCAAGTTGGATTCAATAGAGGGCTCGTCCGTAGAGGCGGGTTCCGAATTGATGGACAAGGAATTCAGGATGTCGGCAAGGTTGTCCCCTGTTGATTCTTCATCCTTTACACTGGATTTCAGCTCCCTAACACATCCGTCTGTCTCATGACGCACGAGGAAACTGAGACCACCCAGTCGGTATGAAATTATACGATGGTGCCCAGTGCTGCCTTTGATCTGACTGATCGTATATGCTTTTTCGAATTCATGTCCAAAGCCCCGAAATTCGCTCGGCCCAATAACTTCAGAAGTGGCGGTTTCGTCACGGGAGAAGATTGCAGTCTGAGCGATCATATCCACCTGGATGGTGAATGCTTCGAGACCATTTTTGCTCAGAGTCGGCTTGATAAATGACAGAAGTTTACGAATGTTGTTTCGGTCGCTCACGATGTCGATTGATTTTAAGTCAAACGAGGGATTCTCAATGTAAAGGGAGCGAAATAACGGTTCCAGAGGGCTATCGGGATGACGAGCGGCATTCTGAGAAATATAAACAAGGCCACTATCTTTCTTCACTTGACGGCGCCCTGGCGGAGCGGACCACTGAGCTGGACTGCCCGGGACAGCAATGGTGGGTGTGGATGCTTCGATCCAGTTATAAGACGCCAGGTGCTTCACATCAGTAATGATTGCTTCTGCTGGAGCGAAAGATTCGAGGCCGAGGCGGGAAATCTCCTTGAGCCCCTCAGAGGCCGTTTTGAAGTCTGACATTTCCTGAAATTGATATCAAGAGAATAGGTGACATGGCAGGACCAGTTCGCTTGAGCGTTCAAAGGGGGGGAATAGGCGCATAATAAGCCACAGATTCGTGCATTCCACTCGTGACTCACTTAATCTCTAATTAGTCCCTCCGTTGGTGCCAACACACTGGCAGGGGTCGGGAGTGAATTGCAACGTGTCTGGGCTGCAATACATACTGTAGAGAACTTTTGGAACGTGATCATGATAGATCAAAGTGACGTGTCCAATGATGGGCGAATCAATCGCTGTCGACCTTCTATTAGCTTGACACATATGCTGGTGCGTTGTTCCCATGCATTAGCTTGCCTTGCTTGATCGCCTCCACGTCTGATTGGGCAACTTCGCATACTTAGGCAATACGTTCGTTCTCATACTGCATATGCTTGGGCATTCACTTCGCACAAAAATAAATACTCACTTTGGAGACTTCGGCCAAAAGAAAGAGAGGTGCCCCACTACATCTATAAGAACAGAAATGGTGGTCCATGGACCAATATCAAATTTAGAATGGTAAATTGACAGGGAACAGTTGGCCCAACTATTTATCCGGACTTTTCCAGTGTCACGATAAGTTATTTGCTCTAAACTTAGCACTATAATGTTTAATCATGATGTACAGGCACTATTTCCTAGCCGCCAGCATAAGAGACAGCCTTTGGGTATTGTCTATTTGTCAAGGTGTGTGATAGAAATTGCTGGGACTGATTCGCCAGACGTGCACTTGCACTGATTGTATTTTCGTCTCGTCGCAACTCTACAAAGCTTTTATTCGACTCAGAATGCCACATAAGTCTGCCAGCTTTACTGATGCTAATCTGACCGCTAATTCATAAGTCATTGATAGCCAACACACAATGTATCCGTAGTAGATATATCATATGTGTACAGCGACCGCTCTTAATTGACTGGAAATCCATCATTCTCTGAGTTAGATAACTCGCGAGATTTAACAATCGGTTTATCAAATGGTATATCAAATGGTATATCAAATGCGGCAGCTGGAGAAAAGCACAGAAGGCGAAAGGGTCTGAAGGTGAGAAAAGGTAGGTGATGCAGACAGCCAGTGATGCTGGGAGTGAGATGCTATGGAAGCAGTCTGCGACCTGTCTTACCGATTCATCATCCGGTGAATACTGTAGCCGTGTTCTTCAAGAAGCCAGCAGCAATGGGGTGAATGTCACCTGTAATGATTGCGCTCTGGACTACTTGGCCACTCTTGTCAATGCTCCATGGGGTCAACAACTTCTCGACCCTGCCTCCGTGAGCAGTCGCATCTCTCGCTGTTCGGCGAGTGGTTCCTATAGCGTGACGTATACTGCGAGCTCAACGCCCACAGCCACGACAACCGCTGTTGCGACTGCTGGCGATAACGTGCGGTGCAACATCACGGATCCCAGTTCGAATCTCTATGTTGTTCCCTCAACCGACACAACATGCTTGGATATTTCAACCCTCGCCAACGTATCCACCCCAGACTTGGCAAACATGAATGCTCTCGGGCCAGATTGCAGTTATTTGATGGAGGATCAGACTTTATGTCTACCCGACGTCTGCGAAATCTATATGGTCTCCTCTAACGATACCTGCACGTCTATTCTCGGGAATCTGCGATACCAGATCTCGACCCCGACCTTTCGGTCATGGAATCCCACCATCAATTCCGCCTGCTCAAATCTGCAGGCTTTGGAGGGAGAATACATCTGTATAAGGTAAGAGTCTTCAATTTTTCTCGGACGGTTTGACTGTTCCACTAACTGTCCCTAGCCCTCCTGGCACTACAGCCATCCCCAACAGCTTTGCTCTTAAAGCCGCCACAACTGCTATGTGAGTCAAGTATCCGGAATGCATGTCTTGATATCAATTAACCAAATTTAGACCTGTTCCGGCCAACGCCGTTACAACCTCCAATACTGACTGTGGATATTGGTACACAATCCAAGATAATGATAGTTGTGTCACTGTTGCGTCTATGTTTTCTATCGCGGAAAGTGACTTCTATTTTCTGAATCCTCAACTCAACAATACTTGTGACTCCCTATGGTTGGGAAACAGCTACGTAAGAACATATCTAAAAGGCTCCATTGACATTATTGACTGATTCTTTGGTCCAGTGCGTGCAAGCAGTCGGAAGCATTCAGACATACTCCGGGTATGACTCGACCACTATTAATTCGCTATCAGCTTTGACCTCCACGATCAACGTCAATGCCACCGTGACAGCGAATCGCACCACGACGTAAGTCAATTCCAAGGAGAATAAGATGCACACAATAGTGAAAGGATGATTAACTAGAGTTCGGGATATATTGCAGTTGGCTTCTTCCCACTGGGCTGTCGATCTCGACCATTACCGGGACATATAACGCTACTGCATATTCAATGACCGAGGGCTACACGCTCTGCCAAAACGCGATTTCTTACTATAGTCTCGATGTGGATAACATCGTCCTTAGTGATCTCATGACCAACACCGCCTGGTATAGTGAATGGGACCGTGTCTGTGATCTGGACTTGAGCCAGCCTACTCCCACCATCCCCTTTAATACGAACATTCCCTTGGTCACTGCCAGTGAGACGGGTACGACTTCGGGTAGATACGTGTGAGCAGTCTGGCTTTGGTGATTGTTGCAGCATTTATGGCGACTGGTATGTCCGACAGAATTATGGAGACCCTGGTTGAATCTTTTTCTAACCTAAACTCGCTTTTACCAGTGGTTCCACCAGCGATTATTGTGCTGCGTCAAGCTGCGATGACTCCGCGGGAGTTTGTGCAGGTGGTGTCTCCCCTAATGGTCTCTGCGGAGCAAGCAACAACGACTGGACATGTTTCAATTCCGGCTTTGGAGACTGTTGTGATGCTTATGGTTACTGGTAAAGAACGCACACACACACACAAATTCACGTTAACGAACGTTCTCGCCTTCTGATCTAACTCAACTCCGATTTTTAGTGGATCGACCGATGATTATTGTGGAGCCTCCTGTGACTCCAACTATGGACCTTGCTCCGGAACTATTTCGACAAACGGTCTCTGCGGCGCTGATAATGGGGATTACACATGTTTCGGGTCCACGTTCGGGTCCTGTTGCAGCATCTATGGATATTGGTAAGTGAATGATCTGGCCCGGAGTCTATGACTATCCAAGGAGATACTAACCGAGATGACAGTGGATCCACCGACGAATACTGTGCATCGGCCATCTGTGATAGTTCTTATGGCGGGTGTAATTGAGGGTAAAGCAGAGAGACCCACTAAGTTGAGGCCCTGAAGCCCTCCAAGGCTGTGACTGCTGTGAGGTGGAGAGAAGACCCACAAAAATACTCAAAATTACCAGGGTCTTGTAATGCCCTGTAATACTAGTTCCTGTGCTCAGTCCGCATGTTTCACCTCCAGGGCTTGCATGTGGATTCGGTTTGGCTTTTCTCATAACTCATCTACTCCTCTATTTTCTCGCTTTTCATTTCGATTTTTCACATATACAAATTAAATCTCAAAAATGTCGCACTCAACATCACAAGGCTGGCCGGCCATTCCCGAGATCCACTTGCATCCGACGGATTTACCCCGAGATGAACTGCCGGAAGAAACAAAGGGATGGCTTCTTTTCGTACGGGTAGGGCAGTCCGCGGAAATGCGCTCGCATAATCAATTGATCATTTGTGGTATTGACGGTTAGAAACTTGCAGGAAGAATCCGAATCCCAGCCAGTCTCGACCCCGGAAGACGGGCTGCGACAACGGCGCGCCCTTATTGAGAAATGGGCTACTGCCAGTCAAGAATTCCGCGAGGTCCGTACAGCCAAGCCAATTTTTAAATTTTCCACTCCTCTTCACCTTTTTCTTTCGTCTCTTGCGCTTCTGTAACTCGAAATTGAATATTGAAAATTTTAATCCGCGCAGTCTTACCATGGCCGTGCCCCAGCATACACCTCAGCCCTCGACTACCCGGCCTCATTACTCTCACAGCAAGCCCCGCGGCCCAGCAAGCGGTTCCTGTGTCTGGCACCCGTAGACCGCGAGACCCATCCCCGGGAATACATCCACCTTGTGAAGTTTCTGATTCTGCTGTACGTTCATCAAGGGGAATGGAATGGGCCGCATCCCTTTGACCTGTCAGGCGTGGGCAACGCGCCGCAATGCCACATTCCAGAGTTTGTTAGCCGCGCCACACCCATCGCGCTCGACGAGATCCTCTCCGAGCTGTACCTCTTCTCGGCGGATTTCCACGCTCTCTCGATGACCCGGGCCGGCACGGTTGTGTTCGCCGATGGGCCGTACTACACGTGGTACGTGATCGATGAGCCAGGGCTTCTCACGGGGCGGTTGACGCTGGCTGAGTTTGGTTCCAATGGCAGCGTCCGCGCCTCGACTCTCCGTCGACCCTGGAATATGGGCCAGACGATGTCCTTTAGTCAGATTATGGGCCGACGAGTCTTGGAATTATCAATGTCCGGTATCGGGGGCCCGCCGCAGTATAATGAACCGTACGTTTGTTTCTTGCCTACAACTCTGTCCCCGTTTTCAGTCTTCTAACGTGAATCGCTTGTTTGTGGGAATAGCTTGGATATGGACCTTCCCATAATTGAGCTTTTGGAAGTAACACGACAGACCAACAAGTTCCTCTTCGAGGGCTACGGCAGTCGGGATCTGTGGGTGAGCACTATCGAGCAGAGTGCGCCCGGGTATCTGAGCTTAGAGGCCCAAGGACGGGAGCTGGAATTCAACCTTGATCAGTTGCTTGACATTAGTTAGTTATTGATGCTCACTTTGAACATTTGAATCCGCAAAAAAACTCGCTTGTGGTTGGTGTGGTTCTCTATGACAGTTGGTTCTGACGGCTCTCTATCCGGCTATGCTATTGATATTCCAAGATGCGACCCATACTACCAGAGTCACAACATGAAATCTTAAGTTCGTAATGGGATTATCAATGCGAGACATGTATATAATGTTTGAGAGAAACAGGGAAGCCCGCGTCCAAATATTCAAATGGCCAACTGGCAATCTGATGTGACTACAGTGTAGTGATGCAATTGAAGAGGGAGAGAGTTGTCAATTCCTAAAGGGCAGAATGCCCAACTATCTAGTTATGGGGGTTGGTGCCTGCCGCACCGGGCTGATGGTCAGGTGACCACCATGTCCAACACAATCAAATTGATCTTGTGGGTTACCCGGGTAGCAACCCCTCAAGTGGAACGTCCCGCTTCAAAACAAGTGTTTGAATGCTCTTTCTTAGTGGTACGTTTCAAAGCCCATGGATGTTAGGTATTCGAATCTTCGTAACGCGTAATGGCAAGACAATCTTACCAGGATACCAATTGGCCAAGCAAAGCCAAGGAAAATCAAGCAAAATCAAGCTACAGTAAGCGCTTGGCAGATGTGGATGGTCGATCATCAGATGTCTCAGAGCAGACTGTATAGATCGAGAATTTCACGTGAAAGAGCGGGTAACTTTTCCAGCCTGGAACATTGAAAACAAAGGAAAACAAAGCCAAGCTGCCAATTCAGTGATTTGCTGAGTATCATAGCATAAACAAGCTGTCAAATTCATCGCGATGGCGGGGGACATTGACTAGTATGTAACATGCAGGGACTAGACGCGTCGGGGCACCTGATATTTTACAGATTTGGATCTTTGGGCAACGGATGTGTTCGCTACTAGTGTTCTACAGGCTTTCTCAAGTGTCTTTCTAGCCTTTCTCTACGTCTTTCTAACCGTCTTTCCTCTTGAATCCATACATCCTCAAGCTGAGGTAGTAATCTTAAAAGCTACCATTTCAATTCGAGTCCACACCTGCATAATTAAATGTATCCAATGTTGTAATGGGAGCGACGAATTACTTTAGCTGTGCGAGCGCAAAGAGGGGTTTCATACGGTTAGTCGGAAAATTGAAGGGTCCCCAAGTAAGAAATATCGGGTGTTTAGCCATTTTCATTCAATCTCATGAAGTCATCCCGATTTTCCGCAAAGTAATGGACTGACTCCCATTCCGGAGGAGCGTCACCTGAAAGCGGTATTCCCCAGCCGTGGCCATTCAAAGGGTCTAGTTGTGAGCGAGACTCGCTGTAAACGTGCCAGCGAAGTAATGACTGGATACCCTCCTCACCGAACTCTGCTTTCTTGGCGGATTTTTATATCACCTGTATCGTCTCTTTCAACGTTCATTGGCTTGTTGTATGTGACTTGGCCCTCCCAGCCAGCCCAGGACCACGAGGGGAACCCGTCACGTCTCTTCAGCCGCTGTGTAGGTCTCCACATGAGAGCAACATCAAGTATGCAGTTCGGGAGCCCAGCGGTGAATTCCGATTTGAAGCTCAACTGAAACACATGGAGCAGACCATCAAGTGCTCTAAGGACATCCGATTTGAATGTACTGTGGCGTGAGATATAACTTTCGATGGCTTTCGCATACGCGGCAAACGTTCCAGATCGAACGACACGTGTCCTGCCATGTCGATCCACTTCCAGACTTCCGTCTATCCAATTTTTATCAACATCAACGCCGAAATACTGAGGCTTTAGCGAAAGCGATTCGAGGGGCTCGGTTATGTATCCAGAATCCTCGATTCGCATGTCCTCTCTGCATATCATTCCTCGACAGTACCAAACAACCTCATCACCGGCAAATACGAGAAGTCGTTTCGACATGAGCTTCTCTTGGAAAGTCCATGCTCGGGAGTCCCAGCTTATCCATGATAGATTCTGAGTAGAAGCAAACGGTGCAACGATATGGGCTCCATCTTTTATTTCGGCTGACTGTTGTATGATCTCCCGGGGCGGACTTGGGTTTTTGGTGGCAAATGCTTTTCTCTGGACTCCTCGCAGTCCGCTGTTAGCATCACCACCCTGGGCTGCGACAATTGTCAGCAAGGCGCTCCCATACACTCGATCCATTGTAGCAATCTGCTCTTGTGCTTCCGTCACGCAGTCCTGCCTTATACACTATGAAGCACTCAATTTTAGTATCTAGATGGATTTATTTGAAGCCTCGAAAGCTGCAGGAAGTGAGTAACTTACTAGTGAATCCACCCACAAGTACTTCTCACCAAGAGCCTTGGTCACTTCCATCGCATCGACAATAGTTCGTGGCAGAACATCTAGCCATTTTCGGAGACCTTGAAATTGTGCCATGGCAGCCTCATTATCTCGAGTCAGCCTGACATTGTTTTTGCCACCCCATACATATGATAAGGCCAAAAAGCGACAGCTTGCGGGACCTGGAGGCTGAAGGAGGCAAAGTCTGTCGATATTAATCACACGCAAGAACTCTGGGCGTTGCATAATGATGCCCCAGTCGTGCTCTTTGCAGCGCTTTCCATGATCCAATTCGCAATGAACTAGCCACTGTCGCACCATTGCCGTGTCAATCCAATTCTTGTCAAGAAGTCTGCCGTACGATAAGTTCCTCCACGTATTAAAGTTCTGATCCATATTTGGGTGAGTGACACGAAGACGAAAGTGACTGAGAACCTGTGGGTCTCCACCAGGACGGTTTCCAACACCAACAAGACTTGCAAAAGCCAGTCCGGGGAACTCGGGATGATTTCTCGACATGATGGAGATCTCCAAATCACAGCTGAGAGGATATTTTGTGGCTGCTTTCTTTCCCTGTTCTAATCCATCCGCATAGGTATTTCCGGGCGAATATCTTCTAGATTGACTTGACCGAACGTTCCGGGGCTTGATCACTGCACCTGCGGCAAGCCTTAGGAGAACATTCCTCACCGCTGGTCCTCCGATGATCTCGGAAAAGAGGTCTTTCGCGGGGCCGAGTACGTAAGTCGCACCATCGTGACGATACTCGCTTCTTCCGAACGGCCAGTTGGCGTCGGTAAATTCCCAACCTTGTTCCACCCAATCCAACATCGTCATCCCTTGGAGTTCTTCCTGGACATACTTGGCGACTTCAGGGTGCTTTAAAGGGTCGAATTCCGGACGAGTAAGCATTGAGAGCAACAACAGGCACATTCGACACCAATCTGAGTGATATATGATTCTGGACAATGATGTGGCCCAATGGATTTCCACTTCATCTGTCTCTTTGAAGGATTCATCGTAGCACGCCTGGATGGGTGACGATCGGCACTTGGAGCATAGACCGTCCTCCTTAAAGGACTTATAAAACACGTCATTGCAATCGTCGCTTGTTTGGGTGAAGGCCTTGGGGGATGCATGTTGTTAATAATCTCTTTGAAGCCATCTCTGAAACGTCCGCCAGCTTGAGTTACTTGTATGGGGATCTGAGGAGGTTTCAGCTCGACTTTGGGGAAGCGCTTCGCGGCCGTGTCTAAAATTGACCCTGTTCCCTTAAATCCGTTTTTGATGAATCCTGGAATGCCTGGAATTTGAAAGTCTCCGAGTACAGGCTTTTTGCTATCTGTGTTTTCCACGTCATGCGTGGATTTGCTAGGAAGGCAACTTGAAGGTCTTTGAGGCAGTGGAGGAGGCCGCTCACCCGTAGGTGAGTCGGACCCCACATATTCACTTTCATGGTCAACAAGAAGGATTTGAGGACGTTCCTCTAGATCCAGCTGGGTCGGAGGTGCCCTGAGACTTTTGGGCTTTGCTGGTTTTTGAGGTCGATTTGGCTGAGACATCCAGCCGGTTAACGATCGGTTCACGTTTTGATTTACAAAGTTGGGGAGCTTGCGACGGCAGCACTTGAGCTGAGATGAACAGGGTTACAGGAACATTGAATGAGACTGAACCCCGCCCCACGCCTGTGGCAGTGTTGACTTGTTGACTACCACCCGGGCAGGGACAAACCCCACATGTGCAAATTCAGCCATTCAATGTTCGGCTGTACCGCCCTACGCTCCACCTCAAGTGCTGATTGTTTTCTCTTAGCCCCACTACATGTAGGCAGGGCCTACGGCCTAGGGCCCGCCGCCCAACTATCTGGGCCTTAACTGCCTAAGGTCTGACTAGCTAGGGCCCTGGTGATAGGCTATGCATGCTAGACATTTCTTTAATCTCATTATCTTAGGTATTAAACCAGTGATAATGCCTTGGTCCAAGGAATCCTAGACACTAATTACATGTATACATAAGATAGGAAAAAATCCCCTAGTTTTCCTTTGCCTTTTCTTTTCAAGTTTCCACTGTTCAACCAATTCCGCTATCACCGGTCGGCTAACTTTGCAGCCCAGGTGCCCGGTTTCTTATTTCTACCAGCAATCAATCACTTCACCACCTTGATGATCACCTAATCTTGACATAGTTCCTTATGGAAAGCTCTCACCAGTGGAAAGCGGGTTTGATTTATTATATAGATAAGTTTCATCGAAAATGTCCTATTCACGTAACCTGAGACGTTATGAAATCACTCACAAAGTTGCATTTCATCCTCTGAATATTTAGCTTTTTTCGACATCGTTTTGTAGTAACAAAATGGGTAGGAAGTTGGTATAAAAAGAAAAATCTCTCGTTTTGTGGAAAACTCTCGTTATGTAATACCTGGTCCAGGTATGGGGGCGGTAAGACGGCTATTGTCTAGAATCGTAATCATGTCTTTGCCACAAATAAAGCTTTTTTGGTTCCGGGTGGTCCCGTACGGTTAGTTACGAAATCGGCTCCCGCAAACGTGTAGTGGAATGTTTTAAGCTTATTGTCAAGATTATTAGTGGAAGGCTAAGTCCATTCGGCCATTGCCAAGGTTTACAGAACCATAAAATCGCGTGCACTGTGCAGTGTGATCTCTGAAGGCGTTCTAGCCATAGTATCGTTGTTATAGCTGACCATTCTATCGTAACAAACCGCCTCACGGTTCGAGGCTTAGGGCCCAGTGGTGTGATCATGCGAGGCAATGCGAAGGAAGGTAGCTAATAGTTAACACCAAAGGGATCAAATTTGTCATTCCTAGCTTTTCTCGACGGTTTTAGACCTAGCAAATAATAATTGGAAACGCTGGATTGATGTTGCGTCCTCGGGCAAAATCATTTTTAATTCTTGGTTTCCACCTAGTTATTCCTTTCACATCAGAGGCCACAATTCGAGTGTTATTCTGTTCACTTAACAGAAAGCCAATTCCCTGCCTTACTATGCCCTATATAGAGCTTTAAGCTTTTGATTAATTTGTGAATGAACATATTCGCCACTGTTATAACGAAGTGAGACCACAGTGATCGGTGCTGCAGAAGTGCACTGAATGACGTTTGCCAAACCTTGTTTCCCCTGATAGCCTAAAGCTAAGCACATTGCGGATAAGTCCGGTCTAAACGGTCTTATTGCTTCTAGACCTAACATGTTCTAGCCAGTTCGGCTCATCGTCATATTATCATATGATCTCTCCTATGCGGGAATGAATGGCCCAGGCCTGAGTTGAATCATCTCAGCTGCCATCGCGGCACTGTCACAAAAAGATGTGGTCAGAATGCGATAATTGACCTAATCTGCTCTCCGGGGGACATATAAAGTTGTCGAATGATCTTTAAGTGATAGGGATACGAATTTGTTTAAGAGGCCCATCCTTTTATAAAATCATTTGAAATCCCCGTACAATCTAAGCACCTGGAATAACGGGTTCCTGGACCAGCCCTGTGCATGACCAGCCCTGTGCAGTATAAACAGACAAGTCTGCTTGACCATCCTTGTCGAATATCTATCATCTGTAAGTATATTCATCTACCCACCGTCTACTATCTATCTACCCCACTGCCCATCTACCCATCTACCCACTATATGAAGTATCTTCTAACATTCGCAGGGCATCATGACTATTACCAGGAATGAGGAGTTCCGATCATGGTCTCACCATTTCCAACGCGTGACAATCAACATGGACGAAGTGTGCCAGCAAATTGTGCAGATGATTTGCGAAGTGGAAGTTCAACATCTGTTGAAGAGGGACGGGGTCAGAGACGCAAGTTTTGGCCAAGCTGTTGCCCACAACCCCAACGGGGACATGATTGCGAATGGCTATATATCGAAAATGGATATTACTGGTTTCAGCCAAAAGACGAAGAGAACGAGTTGGCATGACAGATCAAGGAGGTGGGATTGTGATGTGACGATCGGATATAACGTCATCCAAGAATACACGAAAATGGACGAAAGTGGCGAAGATTTCTCGAGGCCGCCAATCCAAGCAGTCAATGATTTGAGACAACAGTTTGCGAACAAGTATCAGATATAATTGTCTGTTTGTCCTGCCCAGCTTCATGCACCTGTGAGTCTCCGAAGGATCCCCCTTTTAAAAGCGAGTTCTAATTCATCGGACACATCTCTCTAGCCATGAGGCATATACATCAATTTGGACGTCATTCAACATGACGTTTGGTACATCTCCGCCGCTTTAGGCTGATAATGAAGAACATTGATTCCACTCAGCTACTTTGCTGGGGATTGCTGCGTTGAAGGGTATCGTAATAAGGGTCTGTCCATCAGTACAAAGATCTATAGGAGATGGACTGTTTCTTTCGCTTTACAGATTAATAGTCATGAGCACTGAACAGCCATTACAGAATTGTGCTGATTTTCACATAACACCACACTCACTTAAGCACCAATCCTTCCTATTAGTATATGTTGCTACTCAAATTATTGCATGTGGATCTCGACTTAACACTCGAAATGCAAGTCCCACATACTAGCGTCTTCAGCGATCCATATTTTAGTGTACCCTCTGAGTCAATGCCTGGCTCCTAAGTCTTATTCCACGCACGGTACCGGGGTATTATGGTCTTTAGCGAATGACAGCCCTAGATATCTAGCCTAAGCAGAGCCGATAAAACCAGGTACCATGAGATATTTGGAAGCTTTTAGTACCTGACTGTCCGAGTGGCTCAAATTTTCCAACAATTTCAATCTGGTCATTGGTTTCAAAACGGCCAGGTTCTCTGGAGTGAAGCGGCCCCATGGTCACGTTGTGACCAAGATAAACTAGATCAATTAATTGATCGCTATGTGGATTGATCATTGTGTCAACTGATTACTGTGCCAACTGATCACTGTGGCAATTGATCTCACAATAAATTGACTTGTGCGTGGGCTGCCTACGTACGAGTAGATAATGGAGGTTCTGACTACGAGGGGAAGAAGTGATCAACCAGACGGCAAAAGATGATGTTGATGGAAGATGAGGAAACTAGCTACTGTACTGAAGCCTGTCTATATAGCTTCGTACCACAAAGCAAGCCAGATTCCATCCACCAGAACACAGAAGAAGCATCTCTGCAGATACACAAAGGAAAGCGCTGATGCGGCAGGCTGCGCGTTTGCCGATGAGCTGTCTGTCAGAGAAGAGAAAGAAAGGGAAAGGAATGCCACACAGAAGGTCTACAAGCTGCATGGGGCGACAGTGAGCTTGTCAGAATGCATCAGTAGATTATGCGAAACGTTAGAATTTTGAGGAATTTGCTATACCTAGTTTGGCTTCGTCTGATACGTCGGCTATCACTCACTAAGAATTCATCGACCCCTCACTATTCGAGTGTTCGACGGTCAACGTCACCAAGTGTAGGCTCAATTATAGGATCATTCACATTACGCTACCGCTAGTTGTGTAAAGAGGCATAGAACCAAGTTCTGTATGCCGATGCATCCGCCAGCTATCAACTTTAAGAACCGGTTTATACGCCTGCGCTACCGACAAATGTGAATCATTCGATCAGCTTCGCTAGATTATATAGCACAAGCAGATGCCCTGATCAATCAAGCTATCAAATATAGTACAGATCGCTACAAGAACGATTTTGGAGATATTCTAACGTGCTTCGCCATCATTGAACCAATAAAAAGTGAAGTAAAGCAGTACGCAGTCGTCGATCACATTATGACTAGGTCTGCTAGATCCGCGGCGATACATATAAGCACCCCAGCTCATGGATTGTACTGTACTTGCCATCAAGTGACTCAGATCCGTGGATGTCTTGCCCTGGCAAGCGGGACTGAATTACTCTGCCCCATTGATGCCACTATATAACAGTAGACAGAAGTGGTTCACCTCCCTGGTGATATGATTAAACGGAGGGCGATGAAGGCGATTACTTCACTGAGAGTAGGCTTAAATATATACCCCTCAGTGAAATTGATACCACTTGTCTCTAGGACGTCATCACAAGTTCTACTTACGTTTTAAGTTCCTGGGAATCTAGATGATCATGGATTACGAGCGAATTCGTGAAGAAAATTTACACATGTCCACAAAATGGCGTGGAGTCTGACGTTCCCAGGAGCATCCAGCGGCTTCCCCGCCTGGGAAAGTCTATGAATCAATCATCCGGCAAGTTCCCAGGAGCAATCTCTTTTAAGGGATTGGTAAACCCGTGGAGATGGGGTTTGACCAAGCATGTGTTCCGGTACGTGTGCTCCATGTAGAGAGAAGATGCCCAGAGTAAGACTTGCGGTCTTCCAGTATGTTCATGTGATTTCTCTTAGACTAGCTCCATGCCTGTCTAGGAAACCGTGGAAATCAGTAGGCAAGGATTCCCAGGAGCATGCAGATGATTTAATAGGTTGGTTAACTATCAGGCTTCCCCGAGGCGCAATGACTACCAAAATGAAACATCAGGTTATTGATGCCAATGCATTTTGGATGGGACAGTGGGGCTAATCTATAGAATGAGAATTTAACGTAGATGGGGCTAGCGTATTGCGTTTTATTGAGGTGTCTTGTGCTCAGGTCGTGCTGAGTGAGCAAGTCAGAGTGCTCAGTGAGCGGATCAGTGGGAGTGCTTGCCTTATAAATTGGTTTGCCAAAGTCGCACAGGATGATACGCCGATGGACTCGATTTGGCAGTAGATTGTTGGATATTTTGATTGGAGATGCCGAGCAGGATCGCTTACTAGGTGGTAGAGAAGCACCTGTTTGGCTAGAAGAGCGTTTCGTGCCGGTCCTGCCGCTGTTACGACCCTGTCGCGGAGCATCAGATGCGCTTGTGTCAATCGAGAGCGCCAATCGTTCGGGCCGATAGTTTCTGTCCTAATGTCCAAGCCGCCTCGAACATTGTCCCGGACACCATCAGCCTTACCCCGGACGTAAACAGTTAAATGATGATAATACCTCGAGACGTTTGCCACACCTCTTTCGGTGGCTTCTTTAAGGAGCTCACCTTCTTCATCGCGTTCTGTATATTGCCAAGAGTCTTTGACAACGAGCGAAGTCCGGGGGTCCGCCTCAAGATACGCTTTCCAGCATGTTGTTGCTCGACCCGCGATGCAGGGTGCGCGTTTCATCAAGCTATCAAGGATGAGCCTTTCAGTCTGGCCGTTCCGTTCTATCTCGATGATTTGCCGGCCATTTTGCATTGTTATTGTGGGATCAAACCCACAGTCTGCCTCGCTCATCCATAGAAACCCTAGGATAGTTGATATAAGCTGGAGCCCATCCTCGTTGATATCGAAATGTTCGGATGCGATACCTCCGAGCCGGTCAAACGCCCATATTCTCATGAATGACCCACATAATGTAAAGCCAAGGACAAAGCGGCGAGTATCTTGGGCCGCGAGGACTTCCCTGGCGTACCTCCACAAGTCAAGCCATGCTTTGGAAGCCGTGTCAGCCGCCGGATTCCTTTTTAGCTCCCCAGGAATGAGAATCTGTGACCACTGACATCGGGTGTCTTTTCCCGCAGTAGCGTCACTTACAAAACCGATGTCTAGCTTACGCTCTCCCGTAGAAGCTTGGATAGGCTTGTTGGGCTGTGCAAGTGGTCTCCGCAGGGGCGCCGTGGCAGGGTTGTTGTCTGTTGAGAAAGTTGACAGTTTTTCGGTCAGATCTACAAACCAAGTCAAGACATCGTCCTGGTTGGCATCTTTTGGCCATCCTGAAAATACCAGCTCTGGGAAGACTGACGGTCAAGAAAACCACAAACGAGAAGATACCCCATGAAAATTAGGAAGCACAACATCCTTCCACTGGGATTGATGATAATACAACAGCATGGGAACAGGTGGGATGGTGGTAGGGAAGTAATTTTCCACGCCTACGTAAAGTGTTCCGATTTTTCAAGAAGTGTGGCCACGTTCAAACCACGGACCTCAGTTCTTTGCTTAAGCCAGGGAGACCGCGATGTCGAGTACATAATTCGAACACAGCCCTGGTCCAGTATATATTCTCCATCCATATTTAATTCCGATGTCGCGGCTTTCTTCCTGATCCGCGCTAGCCTCATATTATAACACTACCGAATACTGTTACCTATGGTACTGAAGACGTATTCTAAAATACATGGACTATTGTGTCGAAAGCGGTCTAGATCAAAGTGCTTAAAATAAATCCAATCAGAACTCACATATTTAGGATTTATTTTCCGGAAATCAAGTCTAAAGAGTTTGAGGTCAAACCGAATTCGAAAACTACTGTATGGGATGCAAGTCTTTCGATCTAAATCTTCCATTCCTCATGTCCTCCATGGCTGTACGCATTGGCTGGCTAGGCCGGTTGTCAACTGGCGACAAAACCCGTTCTTTTCCCTTTACGTTGAAAATGCGCTTTTGCATCACACATTGGACGAAACGCCAGCGGTACAGTATGCACGCTTGATCTTCCTCCATAGAGCACACAACAACAAGCCTGGCTAAATACGTCCAGAGTCAGACGACTTACAGTAGTTTTCTCTTGTTGTGTGTGGCTGTTCTTGATTGCCTGGCGACCACCACAACTTGGTGTAACAAGACGCCCTGCGGGCACTTAACGGCGACTGAATGTCGTGCTTGAGGATCTTGATATTCTGGGCATTTTAGAGTTGCCAGAGGCTTCGCCTATTCAACCATCATATTGATGAGTTGCTTGCAGCCCCAGTTTGAGAGACCCAGCACGTAGCGGTTGAAAGCCAAGGTCATTTGCGACAGTTGATGCTCAGTTAATTGACCGTTGATTAATTGAGCGCTAATTACTCACTGTCTTTTTTTCTTGCCCTCAGTTTCATTGCACGTCTAGACCCAAGTGACCCAAATGATGGTTTAACTGGTTTCAACACGGTTAACGGAAGAGACCGGCGGGCGGTGAAACCGCACTTTATTTTCAATAATCCAGGTGTTGTAAATGGAGTTTGCAAAATCTGGGCAAGAGGTGCTGGTTAAACATCGTCTTCACAGAATTATCTGCGTTCAGTTTTTAGTCCCAAATCATGGGGGTTTTCAACGTAGCAGTGTTCTGCTCTCGCGTTGGAGCACGTCCTTGTGCTTATGTAATAATCAGGTGATGCTCCCAGTTCGCGAGCCTGATGATTATGTAATACTCAGGGTCGTGCTCAGTTTTACTCAGTGAGCAAAAAGCGGCAAGGCCTAGCTAGATATCGATATTTCGATGTGGAATGACTTTAATAGCGTGACAATCCCTGGCAGCTCTTTGTCAGATGATTATAATCCAGACGAACCTAGATCAGTTCCAAATGCTTAGAACCACTAGCCAATTTCCGGTTGGCTCCGAGGGCTGAGGCTAGAGATAACTGCGTAAAGAACTCGGAAACCAGCACGGAAAGCGCTAGAGCAAAGAGACATCTTCACCGGCAAATGCAAACCGGATGATCAAAAAAAGGCAGGAGGCCGACCAGAAGAAGATTTAGAGGCTACAAGAAAAACATGCCCGGTTAGCAGAAATTGAACAACAGGCTCAAATGGCGAGGGGCACCCGCTGCTGAATCATCAAGCTTTTTCATGATTACTTGGGGGAAGATTCCAAATTGTAATTCCTAATGGAGGTGAACAGTGGGCCCTACGATATACTTTTGACTGGTATATCTGCAGCTTCCTGTCAAGTATTTGCCGGATTCAACCCCGGACCCGACTCACAGAGACCAGGTTACGCCGGCTTGGACACGTTCGAGTTTCAACCGAATATGCAGTACAGAGCACACGAGGTGGTTTGACCTTTTCATAGAGGTCTATATACTGAACCAATGTCACTTTGTAGGAAGTAGTTGAAGTTCGATGATAGTTCATAGGATTGGCGATGCAAATGCACCAGAACTATAGACCAGTTGTTCGATAGATATCTTGCGAGTATGCGGCGATATCTACTATACACCCTGTGCTGTTTTATACTTCCAGCGATAAGCACAAGACCCGGTTTCTTGAACCCTCCAGATGTCTCTCCAAGTCGCGGGTCTTTGCTGAAACATCCAGTCCTTCCTGTTCCCAGTGCATGCGCAGAGAATACACCTACAACCAGACATCAATGGTGTGAACACGATCTCTACACCGACTACACAAAAACAACGCCAGAAACCGGAGTCACGCGAGAGTTCTGGCTCGATATAGACCAAGCAACACTAGCACCAGACGGCCGATCAAGATGGGGCCTAACCATCAACGGCTCCCTACCAGGCCCAACCCTCGAAGTCAACTGGGGCGACGAGGTAGTCATCCACCTCCGCAACAGCCTCCCCAACACCGTCCACAACGGCACAAGTCTACATATCCACGGCCTCCGCCAACACTACACGAACCCCATGGACGGGGTAGTCTCCGTCACGCAGTGCCCCGTTCCACTGGGATATACAATGACCTATCGATGGCGCGCAACACAATACGGTACAACATGGTACCATTCGCACATCGGCTTGCAGACCTGGGAGGGCGTGTACGGAGGTCTGATCATCCATGGGCCGGCCAGCAGCAACTACGATGAAGATAAAGGCGTCATACAGCTCTCCGACTGGGACATCAGCACAGTCGACCAGCTCTGGCATGGAGCAGAGACAGTCGGCTCGCCGGTGCTGGACAATGCCCTCATCAATGGCGTCAATGTCTTTGGGAATGACAGTGATCCGAGTCAGACGGGATACCGTTTCAACACCTCGTTCACGCCGGGAATGTCGTATCGGCTCCGCGTGACGAATGTCGCCTGCGATACGCACTTCAAGTTTAGCATTGATCACCATATTCTAACGGTCATTGCTATGGATCTGGTTCCTATACAGCCGTACAATACCACAGCCGTGAGTCTGGCGATTGGTAAGCTTTCACTCATACCAACGAACCAACCAAGGGGCACACCTAACCA
Organism: Penicillium psychrosexuale; assembly: GCF_028828465.1. NCBI lineage: Eukaryota > Fungi > Ascomycota > Eurotiomycetes > Eurotiales > Aspergillaceae > Penicillium > Penicillium psychrosexuale. Next base: position 5,349,465 of record NW_026643187.1, read on the forward strand.
ATCGAAATAGGACAGCGCTACGATGTAATAGTGCACGCAGACCAAGCCTCAACAGCCAAATCCTTCTGGCTCCGTGCCGTCCCACAACTCTCCTGCTCATCGAACAGCAACGCAGACAATATCCGCGGCATAATCTACTACACCCACACCGACAAACCAACCCTCCCAACAACAGAAGCCTACAACCTAACAGACACCTGCGAAGACGAACCCGCCCCAAAGCTAACCCCGATAATCTCAACACCCCTCGTCCTCACAGCAGAAGACTTCTTCTACAACGAAACCCTCTCCGCAACCACCGCGCTAACCCCCCACTCCGTCTACCGCTGGTACCTAAACAGCACCTCGATGCAAGGGAAATGGGCGCAGCCCACGCTGCGCAATTTCAGCGCCGAAAGCAGCATAGCCGATAAACCGGCTGTGATAGCAATTCCACAGGCAGATACGTGGGTTCTTGTCGTTATCGAAACGAGTATGGATATTGCACATCCGATCCACCTGCACGGACATGACTTTTTGGTTGTTGCGCAGGGATATGGGTCCTGGGATGGCTCCACGTCTACATCTAAATCTTACGCTAAATCTACAGGCCGGGATCAGGATACGAGCACCGGTCTAAATCTCGACTTCGCGGCCGGCGCACTCCCGAAACGCGATACGGCGCTGCTGCCCGGGATGGGGTATTTGGTTCTTGCGTTCCGGTCGGATAATCCGGGCGCGTGGCTGATGCATTGTCATATTGGGTGGCATCTTGATCAGGGGTTTGCGTTGCAGTTTGTTGAACGGGGGGAGGAAATTGAGGGGCTTTTGGGGGGTCGTGCTGTTGGTGGGGCTGGTGCGGATTGGAGGGGGTTTGGGGATGGTCTGGAGAGGAATTGTCGGGCTTGGGATTTGTATCATCGGGGGAATAATGTTTTGGAGGATGGGGCTGGGATTTAATTTGCTTTTGCGTTAATGAAATGAACTCTTGGTACCTGCATGTAGGGATTATTTTGGATTAATTAATTAATAGTACGGAGTAGACTAGTTACATTTAGGGCATGCATTTAGGTGTACAAAAGGACAAACAAAAGACAAGTCTGAATTTTCAATAGAGTTTTTCTTTGCTTTTTCTATTTAGTTTCTTTGTATTCTAGAGATATTAGGATGCTCGATATTGAGTATTCAGAAAAACAAATACGAAAGCTGCAGCTACTATCACAGAGTGGAGTATACAACCCTAGAGATGTAGGACCTACTTAGTCCGGTTAGTCTGAGCGACTACTGCAGCACACGTACTTTAGGGGAAATTCACTAGCAAAGAAAGGGGAAATGCTAGGTAGATAGGAAAAGTCGTCCAAGCCAATGAAGAAAAAAAATAGTATATCGTAATCGTCGCCATTCATTGAACCATCCCACCTAAACATAACACATCTAAGCCATCTGATCTAGAATCTAAAACACATGATGAGCGATCAGCCCGGAAAAAATAAAAACAAAAACATAATCCGAAGAAGCGATGCGCATCTTCTATACAAGACCGATTCATAACCAGAATGTGATCTAAAAAGGAAAAACAGGAGTGGGAATGGGAAATAAGCAAAACAGAAAAGAAAAGGAAATACAGTCATGATATCATATCGTAAACAAGCCCGAAGGCTAGAAGGTAAAAGGTAGGAAACAGCGCAAGAAAAAAGAAAAAAGAATGCAGAAGGCATCACACTCATGAGATTTGCTTCGCAGAGCGCTTGCAGGCACCGCGCTTCGGCACGTCCATGTGGTGGTACGAGCGCAGGTGCTCGACGAGGTGGTCCTGGCGCGGGAAGCCATTGCTACCCTTCCGCGAGCAGTGCTCGACGGGGCAATTGCGGAAGACGGGATAGTGGACGCTGGACTGGTGGCGCTTCAAGTCTGCGAAGCGGGTGAAGGACTTGCCGCAGTTGTCGCAGCCAAAGGGCTTAGCTGGTCTGGTGGGGAGAGATGTTAGTCACTGCGCGAGCGACGTTAGATGGATGGTCGGCTTACTTGGATGCAGGCGCTGGCGATTCCGCGTTGGATTCGTATTCGCTGATGGGGTAGGTTGGTAGCGCGATGTCTTCGGAGGGGAAGGTGAAGCTGCTGCTGTAGCTACTGCTGTAGCTGCTGCCACAGCTGCTGGGTGTGCTCTGGGGCATGGTGGGTCGGTCGAAGACCGGGTAGTCGTGTGGTGTTTGGTAGGTGTAGGGTGAGCTGGTGACGTTGTATAGTTCTGGGGCGACCTCTTGCATAGGGAAGGGACTGGTTGCGTCGAGGTCGCAGAGGGAATCGTAGACGGGCTGGCCGCCGTAGAAGAAGAAGTCCATGCTGCCCGGTGAGGAGGAGTAGGAGGAAGAGTAGGAGTCTGGGTAGTTGAATGGGGACTGCATGATGTTGATTGGGGAGGAGAGGGAGCGATGGGTGGGAATTGGAATTGCAGTCTTATAGAGAGAGAGAGAGAGGGTTAGTCTAAAACGCGACGCAAACTAAAGTCAAGTCACCTACCATTGTAAGAGGTAAACTAATTATGTTGTAATGGTTAAAATTGATTTGGCCCAGTATTTATTCAAATACAAAATAATTTCCCCCCGTTAATGGAGACATCAGCCCTTTTATGTGCCCAACACGAAACTGCATGGCAGGGGGTGTTAGGGTATTGGCTAACACGGGACACTAACAACTTCTAGAAACCTTCTCGAAGCAGACTGGACGACACCACTCAGCCTCGGGGATTTGCTGATCTTTTGCTGACGCCGAATATTCCACGGTCCTTCTAGCGTGTCCTTCCCCCCCCCTCTCATTTCACGTAACCAACGGTGATTGGCGGAGGATCCGGTGTCGAAGCCAACGAGGTCAGTTAGTTGGCTGCGATAAGCAGTTGGGTGCCCAGAGAGTTTCCCCCTCACGCCGATCTTCTCATGATTGGCCGTTGGCGTGTTCTGTGCGTCTTCCGTGTGCCTTCTGTGTGTTCTAGTGTCATTCTAGCGTGCCAAGAACTCGTGTCTGACATGTTTTTTTGGTTTTGTTTTGTTTTGTTTCCGTTTCATGTGTTGCATGATGTAGTTATTTGGTGTTAGATAGAAGTAATTATATTCGGGTTGAAGTCTGAGCAATATCAATTCAATATCAATATAAACATCAATATCAATATCAATATCAACTTCAATCAACTAAACCAACTCAACTCCACTTCAACTGCCCAACTCCATTCATCCAAACTGGTATTGACGTATATCGGCACAACGGCACAATCGTGCCAATTACATTACCGGATCAAGATCCAGCCTTAACCCGAACATCTCCATTCTCCATCCACGGAGAACTTGGTCGTCTAATATTCCCACAATTCCCAAACCCCTCCAATCCGGGGTCAGAGATCGACCGATGATGTCGCGGTCGCGCACAGCCCCTGACGTAGCATCTACTGACTAGCGTTCGCTAATCCCCGGCTTCTAGAAAGGAAAAATCCCGCGCTCGAGCTGAAAGAGCCCATGCATGCAACCCGTAATGTATAGTTACGGGGTACTCCGTAACTAGCCACAGCGAAATGATTCGTCATATGTCGCTCTCTTTTTTTTTCTTTATTTCATTTATTCTCAGTCGGGGATCGATGACATTGCTTCCGGTCGTGTTGTTGGGCAACCTTGGACTTGGCTTTTATGAGCCCCGTTGCCTTTTTCCTTTTTCCGATTTCCGGTTTTTGTCGCATTTCGGGCTTATACTTATATTTTTTTTCGCTATTGGCTTGCATGCACTTGCATATCTCCTGCATTCTTGTCCCCAAATGGGAAACAGTACTCCGTAGACCTGCAGACCTACGTGTCCACGAGCAAATACGACAACCCCGGAGGATCATACGGAGTTCCCGGGGTATGGATTAGGTACTTATGATATCTGCTGATCCAGGGCCTGGCCCGTACCCGTACCTGCAAGGCAGACTGCGCATAAGCATGCTATGCACTAGACTTGGCTACTTGGTTACTTGGCTGAGCCACTTGCCTACTTCTGTAATATGCTTGACTTAAGGATTCATTGTATTCGAACAATTGATAGCCTTGGAAATAACACGAAACTCCCGTATCACCGAGGCCCATTCATTGCACTCATTGATGCCAGTCCTGCGAAAACAGTAAAAGAAGAGAAAACACGCCCACCGAGACCCCACAGTTTCCAGAGTTCCCGCCATAGCCTCAACCATCCAGTCTATCGAACCATAGCCGCAAAGCCACCGATAGTGTAAACGAATCCAGGGTGAAAAGCAATCATCTGCACTTGGAGAACCCGAATGGGTGGCTCACGAGTAAAAAAAAAAAAAGCCAAAGACGCCTCATAACTCGTCCTCGAGGTATTTGTACACAAACTTGAAATCAGCCTTGCGCCGATTCATCCTGTTGTTATTCGTAAGTGGTGAGCTCGTCAAGTGGGTGAGCAAAACGAAATCAGTCGGATTCTTTAACTGACCATGTGCTTTCGTAGTCGAAGAAGCGATAGGTGCCTTGTTCAAACTCCTCGGTAATGTTCTTCGGCTCCTCGTGACGCTGGAACCAGGTTTGATACTGCTTGTGGAAGCGCCAGCTCTGGTTGCGGAGCGCTTTGGCCGCGAGATATTGCTGGTACGTCCCTTGGCGGTAGTAGAAAAGGTAGAAGAGAGTATCCGTGTCGATTCTCCCGGTATCGTACAACCGGGGGTCGTCGAATATTGGAAGAGGTTCCTGTGGATAGTAGAGCGCAGTGCTGTAGGGGTTCTGCGGCTTGTAGTGACGTGGCTTTTCGGCATCGCCAGCCTCGGGACAGGTCGTTAATGAGGTAGCGAGAAGGCGCTGGACCGACGGCGATGGGTTGGCCGACGCACGCGACTTGGTCACCTCAAATGATTGGAGTAGGTCCTGGAGACCCGGGGGCAGGTGGTAGATCGATTCCTCACTTTCGGTTTCTTCTGTCTCTAGTTTACCGTTCGTTGATGTCTCCGCCTTTGCAGGCGCGGGCGATAAGACACTTGCACTCACAGGGACCTTGGGTCGCACGTGCCCAGCGAGCTCTTCTGTAACGGCGGCTACAGTGGGTGGAATTATTGACTTCATAATAGGCTGTACGGACGCCACACTGGGCGAAGCAGTAGAAGACTTGGAGATAGGTAGTGCCACGGACAGAGCCGGGCTGAAACCTGGTGGGGGTGGAAGAGGGAGAATGCCAACACCACTTTTGTCACTTGCTGCGGCAGCGGCAGCGGCAGAGGCATACTTGAGGGTTTCACCAGGGGGACGGGTCGGAAGGGGAGCAGGCTTCATGCCCGGAGCACTCGAGGAAGCAGAGGGGTGGAGGGTAGCAAGAACGGGAAGCGGGGATTTCATCTGTGTGGACGGTCTTCGGGCTGCTGGCGCTTCTTGCTTGACCTTGGGTTTCGGTTCGGGCTCTTCATCTTGGATTGATTGCGCGTCTTGTGATGATACACGATCACCTTCGCCGCCCATGCCGAATTGTGCCTCGATCTCCTCGCCGATATTTAGATCGTCGTAGAGTGTTTCATCCTCGCCGGAATAGTCAAGACTGCCACCTTCTTCGACGTAATATTTGATACTTTCCTTGAGATCTTGTACCGCACCCACGTCCAAGTTGCCGTTCTGTAAAGAACGATTGAGGAATTCCAACTTGTTGACGTGCCATTTATGTCGTTCCGTAATATGGGAGATGTCGGCCAGTCGATCTGCCTTCTTCGTATCCTTCTTCCCTTTCTTCATTTGTGCATGAAGTGATTCCTCCTCTGCTTCCAGGGCCTCGATCTTCAGCTGAAGCTCGTCAACCATGGTGGAGAGAAACTCCGAACACTCGACTCTCTCCTTCTCCTTGGGGTCAAGTCGCGAAGCTGCCGAGAGACCTTCCTTGGAATATGCTTTCGTCTTCATTTCCTTTTCGACGGCTTTGAATTGTTCCATGCACTACCGACAATGTTAGCTTGCTGTCCTGAACCATTGGACCAAGGTAGGAAACCCAAACGTACCACTTCAATCGCTTTGCGCTGCTCCATGAGTGGGGCTTTATCTTTGACCTCGTTCCCAGCAGCCCATGACTTGATCTGATCACGGAATCTTTGAAGCTTCTTGATCTCGCGCTTAAGGTGGTCTTCGAGCTTATCCCGTTGCGTAGGATTCGTAGCCTGGCGGATCTTCTCGTAAATGCCTTCAAACGTTTGTATCCCTTCGGAGACCTTCTTGAAGGTTTTTTCAATTTCCTGTTGTGTTTTTCGGGCTGCCATTGTGAACCCGGTGGTGGACTGTGCCGTCCTGGCGTCGGATTAATGCGGTCGGAACGGGGAGATGATGCGCTTTCGACCGAAATGGTCACAAGTACGAAATTGAGGTAGTTGGTGAAGGAAGAATTGTGGGAAGAAGGGTTTGTTTGACAGTAAGAGGGACACAGGCTCGGAAGTCCATGGAATACCTCTCCGCGTTTAAGTGGAAAGCTTCGTGGATGCTCTAATAGGTAGGCGGTCACGGGCGGAGGCAAACGTGAGGGCGGCGCGAGGGGGATTGTGGGCGTTAGACACACAAGTCGCTCGTCGCATTTCAATTTCTCAGTGGGAAAGAACACATTTTACCCCAAAGAAACCAGTCGCGCTGACAAACTGCGTCAAACGAGCTCATTTTGGCAATACCACGCATTTGCTGCCAGCGCTATCACCAGCCTTATCTGCCCCAAGTGCGTACCCCGGCTTTAGGAGCTGTCTCTTATTTCGACACATACAAGATCTATTGAAAATCAAGATGAAAGGTGAGGATCTCTGTACCTATGCTATATACAAATCAACTAACCCCGTTCAGTCATCATCCAAAGAGTCAAATCGGCATCCGTGACAGTCGATTCGGAGCTAGTTTCCTCTATTGGCAAGGGCCTTCTTGTATTTGCTGGCGTTGGCAAAGAGGATACCGAGAAGGAAGCAGAGAATATCGTGAAAAAGATACTGAAGGCCAAGTTCTGGCCCGATGAGAATGGAATACAAGTAAGTCAATGGCTATCAGGTGTGAGACCGGCAATTGACATATCACAGTGGAAAAAAAATGTTCAGGAGATTGAGGGAGAAGTACTATGTGGTATGGCTCTTCATCTTACTCTCCAGACCACTGCTGAACATGACTAGTCTCCCAATTCACCCTCTATGCAAAAATGAAGAAAGGCAACAAACCCGACTTTCATGATGCAGCTGGCCCTGAAGCTGCACGCAGAATCTATGACTTCTTTTATGACAAGATGCGGGAAGGTTATACTCCAGACCGGGTCAAAAATGGTGTCTTCCAAGCCATGATGGAGGTCGAATTGAAGAACGACGGGCCGGTGGGTGTGAACTACTGCAGCGAGGACGCGGCGGTACATTTTGACCTTCCAGTTCCTTTCCTCGCCTTCATTGATTATATACTGACTAGGTTTAATTCTAGGTCACAATCGAAATCAATACCAATCTTCCCAAAAAGGAACCCAAGGAGCAGAAAAATGACGACAAGGTTAAACAGGACATCAAGGGATCTTTTGAATTCCAAATTCCCCCAGAATTGCTGCAGTGAAAAAAAGAAGGAGAGAAACAAAGGAAGATCAATAGAGACTAGAGTAATGCTTTGTACTTAAACGTTAGCAGATACCCCCAATGCAACTTCTATACAATCCCGTGGTCCAAATATAGTTGGGGTCAATGGAAGCTTCCTGAACCACAAGCGCCGGACTCCCCCACAACGCCGACTTCTCTCTCCTCCACTTCTCTACCATATCACCTTCATTTCTCTCTCGTATTCTTTTTCACTTTTGAAATTTCTTCCCCGAAACTCCACAGTCATGGCGAAACCTCAGCGTACGTTCAGTGCGGGGTCCATCTGCCCGCGAATGCAATAATTAAGTCGAGTCGCTGACAAGCTCGTAGGCTCTCGTGTCTTCTTTGACATTCAAATCGGTGACGGCAAACCTAGCCGGGTTGCCTTTGAGCTGGTAAGTTGCCCGCATCCTCTATATGCCGAGTCTGGATTGCATCTAACATCCGGGTGTCACACAGTTCAACGATGGTACGACATGATTTTCTCCCTTGACATTTCGGACATGACTAACAGCAACAGTCGTCCCCAAGACCGCGGACAATTTCCGAGCTTTGTGTACCGGCGAGAAGGGCATTGGCACTCAGGGCAAGGAATTGACCTACAAAGGTACGTCTACAATACCCCGCTCCCATCGCGCTGACGCCCACTAACCGCGGTGTTCCGATCTAGGCTCAATTTTCCACCGTGTGATCAAGCAGTTCATGATTCAGGGTGGTGACTTCACTGCGTTCAACGGCACCGGCGGCGAGTCGATTTACGGCGAAAAGTTCCCCGACGAGAATTTCGACCTCAAGCATGACCGCCCCTTCCTGCTCTCCATGGCCAACTCCGGCCCCGGCACCAACGGCAGTCAATTCTTCGTCACCACCGTTCCCACTCCCCACCTCGATGGCAAGCACGTCGTGTTCGGTGAGGTCATCAACGGCAAGAACGTGATTCGCAAGATCGAGAATATGAAGACCCAGTCCGACAAGCCCATCCAGGACGTGACCATCGTGAACTGCGGCGAGCTTACCGGCGAGGACTACGAGAACGCGGCCAAGCGCCAGGCGGATGCGACGGGCGACCCATACGAGGACTTCACCGAGGACCACCAGGGCGAGGAGCTTACTGCGCCTCTCTGCTTCAAGATCGCTTCCGACCTCAAGGGTTTCGGAAACGCTGCTTTCAAGAGTGGCGATCTCAACCTGGGTCTCGACAAGTACCAGAAGGGTCTGCGCTATCTGAATGAGTTCCCCGATCCTGCAGACAATGACCCCAAGGAGCTGGGCGAGCAGATGAAGGCACTCCGATTCACCCTGCACTCCAACTCTTCCCTGCTCGGTAACAAGCTCCAGAAGTACCGCCAGGCTCAGAACTGGGCCACATATGCGCTCCAAGTCGCCGATGAGGCTAAGGTTAAGGACGCTGATAGGGCCAAGGCTTACTACCGCCGCGCTGTTGCCCACGAGGGTCTGAAGGAGGAGGATGCTGCGCTGAAGGATCTGCACGAGGCAGAGAAGCTGGCTCCGGGCGATGCTGGTATCATCAACGAGATCGCCAAGGTCAAGAAGGCTGTCAAGGACCGGGAGGCCAAGGACAAGGCGGCAGCCAAGAAGTTCTTCTCTTAAACGGTTTGAAACTGATTCATTCCGGCCTTTTGTTCCATCACGATTCACGACGTGGTCTTCTCGTTCAACAATGACCCATGATGTATGATATCACATCATTCAAGCAATTTGCCTTGCTCTTGTGCGAAGTCCATACTGTAGGCTTTTTTTACATAGTAGACTCCTGTCGCATAGCACGTTAGGCTCAGGTGTAGGATTACTCAAATCATCGGGGATAAAAGTTGCCCTACAAGTATCAAATTATATATTTCCAAGTATGACCCGGTGGTAACGCACTCATATTTTCTAGTTTCTAGACGGAGTATTGCAACCAGGTCTACGTACAGGCCTAGGCGACCCGCTATACTAATGATAAGCATTAGCCTGTGTTTCAGAATATATTGGGTACTGCTTCAGTCTTGTCGATCATATGTTTTGAATCACGTCTAGTGTCGCCTTAGGCGTTTCAAGTCCTTTCTTTCCATTTTCTGCTCGGATTTTGAAAACCAGGCAATGAGCAATGCAAATATCCACCATCGGACGTTTTATCTGAGACACACCGGAGGTGAAGCTACAGTTGGGGCTGATTTAGGTGGCAACCAGATATTGTAGTCAACCGTGACTGGCGGACTACACAGAACCTTCCGCTTTGGAGGCCAAGTGGACAAATATTGGACAAGCCAAGAAAAATCACATATAAATAGATCGATTGAAATATCCAGCTAAACCAAACTTATAATATCCAACTTCTCCCTTCATTCCCCTACTTGGACTCAAAAGCGCAAGTTCCCATCTCCAGCTTGACCACATCCGCCTCAGGCCGAATATCGAAATCAAAGATATCCATCGGCACCGAAAGCGTGGTACAAGCATTTGGAATATCCACAATGCCGGCAATATGCCCCTGCACCGGCGCGCAGCTGAGCAGCAAATATATCTGATAATCACTATAGCCATAGCGCCGGAGATACTCCATAACCCGGAGACAGGTCTGTCTATAGGCGACAGTCGCATCCAGGAAATGTTGCTTGCCATTCTCGTCGACAGAGAATCCCTCGAACGTCAGGTATCGCCCAGGGCCGAACTGCGGCTCTACGGGCCCTGCGTGGAAGATTGGTGACTTCATGGCTAGTTTCGCCATGCCGTCCTTGATGACGGTGAACTTCAATGTGATCACACCGGCCATTTCAATCGCCCCGCAGAATGAGATCTCGCCATCGCCTTGCGAGAAGTGCAGGTCTCCGACGGAGAATCTAGCGCCGGGGACGTGCACGGGGAGGTAGACTTTCGATCCCCGGGAGAGGTTCTTGATATCGCAGTTACCTCCGTGCTCGGGGCGGCCCTAGTAGACGTGTGAGTTTTCGATCGGTTTTGGGGTATATTGTAATCTCTCACTGGGATGGTTCGAGCACCCTCGTTAGCGATCTTGCTCTTCACTTCATCGATAGCACTGCCAGCATGGGCATTCTGGGGATTCGGTGGCTGAGCGACAATTTGATCGGCAATAGTGTTGGCTGCAATGAGTTCGCCCTCTCGACGATTCCATTCAGCAAGAACTTCGGCCGAGGGAGCACATCCCAGTATTCCGGGGTGAATCAGTCCCGCAAACCGAACGTGCGGAATATGTCGGGATGAGCAGAAGATTCCTTCGAAGTCCCAGATCGCCTTTGCTCTGCGATGCCGTTAGCATGGATACATGTTATGGTACTACATATAGTTAACATACGCCTCGGGATACAGTCGGTCTAGGAAACCTCCTCCGTTCTCTTTGTGGAATATCCCGGTGAATCCCCACGGCTGGTCTTCGAATGGCTGGACATCCTGGATCTCGACGAGCAAGACATCGCCAGGCTCCGCGGTTTCGATGTCGAATGGACCGGAGAGGTAATGGATTTGGGTTAGATCTACATTCCTGATATCGTCTGCGGAGTCGTTGTTTCCGATCTGGCCTCCGGTCCAATCGAGACATTCGATCTTGACGACTTCATTATTGGCGATTTTTCCATGAGCCGGAACTGGAGGCGGAATTAGCATGCATGTCTCTAATAGGACTATGATCAAGTGACATACCATCTGGGTGCCATCTGTTCTATAAGGAACTTAGCAATATCCCACGACTTCAAGAACGCAAGAACATACATGTAAGCCGGGCTGTTCCCACGCAGGCTTGTCGAGGTCGACCTTTAGAGCAGTACGGATTCCCTTAATACCCATATTTGCTTTTATCTAAGGGTTTGTTAGTTGTTCAATATGATTGAGGCAGTGGCTGTAGGCTAACGAGAGTATAAATCTCGGGCTTGGGACAAACTGAGACCCCTAAATATACTGAGATACCCCGACCCCTCTCACGATAAGGTCTTGCCCCGCATACGCTCGGTCCATTTAGTTATTGGCGTGAATAACCGTTACGTGAGGCGTTGGAGAACTGGCTTATCGTCGCTTTATCTCGCAGATCACCCCGACTGCGGGAGGTCTGATAAGCTAGTACTTATGTACCCCAAATGGACAATTGGAGATGAAATGTATTTTTGTAAATAAGACCTATTTCGGAGGGCAAGAAATGCGGAGATCGTCGCCTTATATGCTAGTACTTGATGGTGTCTGTGCAACCCCAAGGCCATATATGCTCGAATAATACTCGCCGTGAAGTCTTAGTGCTGACAGCTCTCAAGAAAACCTCTTTCCAGGAGAGATAGGTTCCTTCTGATCTGGCTCGTCCGTGTCGACATTGAGTTTGTCAAGATTATCGAGAGATAAGCGCAAGAAATCATGCTTGTTCTTCCAGGTAATCTGGCTTTCCGCGAAACCTGTACTTTCAGCAGGAGGTGGAGGCGGGTCGGTTATCTTGGTGACAAGGTACGCTGTAGATGCCTCAGCAACGCCGTACATCAGCACACCAATGTACGGGATGCGTAGAGCAACCGTGAAAGCAAAGGCAAAACCGAAGAGAACGCCTTCTCGATCGCTGAACCACCGGCGCTTTTGGTCGGGGGTGAACTTAATACGCCAAAAGTAGGGTTCGAGCTAGAGACTGTTAGGATAATTCAAGTGCGGAAAGGTAACTTGACTTACAAGCTCACGCATCAGACTGCGCGAAGCGAAGTAGGTGTGAAGAAAAGTGACAATGTAATGCTTCGGCAGAATCAACCCTATGCCAAAAATGACAGCCGCGGGGGTGGAGCCGATGTGGCTTCGCAATGTGTAGAAACTTGCTGCAGGCATAACAAACCGACCGATGATTGCAACCATCGAGAGAAGGTAGACACCAAGCATTATACCAATCTTCTTTGCATAGCGGTTGAAGAATGACTTCAGTGCTTTGGCAATTGGCCGAGAAACGCTGGAGCCACCTTTGGCAGAGTACTGGACAAGATTGGGGTAGTATAGAGAACGGAGGCGACGGGGGTCTTCGGATTTATGTTTCTGGATGTATGTAGTGTCCACCCATTGAATGGACTGCATGAAGCTAGTGAGACGGTCAGCGAAGTATCAATAAGTTAGTAGCTAAGAGAATGTACATTTCATCCAGCGTAGGCGTCACATATCGCATCAGGGTCATGAGCAAAAATGGCACCTGTAGGACAGACTTGGACATAAATTCCAATCCACTGAGAAGCTTTTCGTCCCAGACTGCCTGTTCAAGGTTGATCACCCATGATACGAGGTATATGGAGAATTTCACGCTGAGGATCTTGAGTTCAAGTCAGCGAAAACCCTCCGTGCGGGACTGTATAGAAACATACTGGAATCTGAATGATCAATTGGATAACGATGCCGATGGCTATCGCAAGAGCTGCTTGGCGGAAATGGTCGTACTTGAATAGTTCAGGGTTTCCTAATGCACGAACAGCTGCAAACCTCAGTTAGCAATGGCCTAGAATGCGTTCCCATCCAGGGGATCATTCCAAGGCAAATGACAAAATGTGGCTGGCTCAATGCAGCACAAGCACCTGATCAATGTTTTGGCATAGCCGACTCCAACGTTGATAGAATTTCTTGTGTAGCCTGGAATCCGCCAAGGTATTTCAACCCAATTCCCCTGGATGTTCGGGGAAAACACATAGGGTGACATACTGCCTACTATTGTGAGCTGAAAGCCGCGGATCACAGCGTTCGGCTCGAAGTTCGACATCGTTGCTTTCAATGCCGTGGAAGAACCAAGTAAATACCACCACGGATAGCCCCAGAAGTGTCGAAACAGTTAAGAATCTAGCAACAACGCATTCTTGAAAGTGAGACCAAAAATAACTGTGGGTGCCTGCTCAGCTGGCATTGAAAGCTGCGTCATGGTCACCTGATCTCGGCCTAAGGCAACAGTGCATCTCCCCGCGCGCAATAGGCCGCGCAACTGCAGATAAGCCCCGTCTCCTGCGTCTCCTGCATCGGATACCTGGCTTCTCACATTAGTATCCTGTACAAACATGTTTGTACATTAATATCCCCTTTGCTCCTTATTGATCGCATCCATGAACCATGCCCGAGTCTCCAAGTGAGCTACACTCCCTCCGCCGCTCTGCCACCCTTCCAACCAAATTAAATCCTCTCGCGCGACGTCGCGCGAGCGTGCCGAATACCCCCGAACATGTAATTTTCTATCACCCATCCGCGAAAATCGTTCATTTCTCCCCAAGAGCACTCGCCCCTATCCCATCCAGTTCTACGCCGTCCGACTTCGACTACCCGGTCGATACTATCGAGACACTCCCTTGGCGCTCTGCAACTGAGCGAACGGTCGCAACAGCACCACTGAGGTTAGAGAAGGTCCATGGCTCGACAGCGTTTCTGAAATGTGGAAATGTTGTCCACGCAATTCTGAAGAATTCCCAGTGTTGGTGTGTTGACGGGGTATCGAAGTTTGTTTTACGCATTCGCCCTCTTACATACTATCGCATCGAAATACCATACGAGACAGAAGAGCACCGGAGTTTGGTGCGGGATCTGAAGATCGCATTGCCAACAGTGCTTCGATATGAAGTCACGCCATGCCCTTTTAAACGCTCTTTCAGCGTTGAGCTCCCGAACGACGCAATGGCACCTCGGCGCAAAAAGGCTTGGCAACCGAAAGATCAGAGAGAAAGAGTACCGACCGTTCTAGAACCTCCACGAGAGACACCATCGCCCTCTTCAATCAGGTCGGATTGTATCGATTCCGCCAGTACCGGGGATGACACCGACGGAGACCTAACCGATGACAGTTGTTTCACTTCAAACAAAGCGAGCAGTACAATTTTGGAGACTATTCCCGTCGATCGGGCGTCCTCTCCCGTTGAGGCTTTGAGTCCTTCCCTATACCAAGGGCCTCCTAGGCGCTCGGTGACTGAAGTACCGCAAACTTTCACTAGCCTGCTTGCAAAGTTTCAGGCTACATCAGGCGCAGACGATGAACATGATATTGATCCTATGCTCAAGCCAGAATGTGCATCTAGTACCGATGCTGCACTTCAAATTGATCATGAGCTCAAGGTTACAGACCAACTTGAACCTGAGTTTGTAGCTGATAGTGGAGTCGAAGCCGGCACTGAATCCGAACCAGTCCTAGATTCTGAATTCAGAGCCGAAGCGGAGCTTGAGACCAAGTCTGAGCTCTGGTTAGAAGCTATATCACCAGCCGAACCTTCCAAGGAATCTGCAGTTGAAGCCGAGCCCAGCATCCCAATTGAGACTGACGCAGTGTTGACGGTTGAAACTTCAGAGGAAGTTGTATTCCGTGCTGAAACTACCAGTGCAGTGGGGACTAAGGCAGTACTGGAAGACAATCTCGTGAATGTCGAAGAAGTTCAACGCGTGCAACCCACTGCCAAGCTCACACTGGAGGTCGACCATGATGCATCCTTTGCGTCCAGTCCCGAGTCATTCCATTCTGCTGAGCCTCAATCGCCGGATTCAGTCTCTACTCATCCTACATCTGTGGGAGGCCACGATTTGCCTGAATCAGAAGAGATTTCCAACCTTTCGAACATAAAACACCTTATTTCTGGATTGGAAGCGTCAGCGGATCAGTGTAAGATGCCACAGCCCCCAACACTCGGTATTCCTCAAGGCGACAACGTTCCCAATCCAACCAGCTTGCTTCATCCTCCATCAATGCATAGCATAAGCTCGAATAATGTGCCCAGGCGCTTCGCAGATGCGTTCGCAGACACCTCACCCTCAATGGCCCCTACAAACAATGGACACCGACCCAGTCGTTTTACGGATGTATCTGCGGACACTCAACCGCGGCCAAACATTCGTGCTAAGGTCGCTGCGTTGAACACTGATCTCGACCACATGAGTTCCGAGTTCCGGCGCCGGGCAAAAGCCACAAGAGAGCGTGACGTTTCCCCTATGCCTCATTCTTCGGCATTGTACCAACCATCCAGTGATGGCTCATCCTTCATTTCCAAGGCTATCACCTTAGTATTGATCCCCCCGGCCTATCTTTTTGTCATTCTCCTTCATATCGCTGCGCGCATTGTCATCCACCCAACCATCCAGCCGACTATCAGCTCCCCACCGAGTGAACCAAATTCTCATTCTCAGCCAAAAAAGAAGGATCCAGCCACAGAGGATGACTTCAGCTTTCCACTGGAACCTCAAACTTCCTCGGAATATGAGGATGCTGAACTCTTCAGAAAACTCGACCCTTGGGATCTGGACTAGTTGGGTGGTTGAAATGCCCCCTTTTAACTTGCTTGCTCTTTTTTCTTCTTCCTCTGGATCTTCGTCATCCTACGCTCGGTTTAATGCTTACTCTTTGTATTCCTCCCTCTTTACACAATCTTAATGTTTCTCTTGTTATGATATTTGGCGCTGATTTTGCACGACTCATGGGTGGATATATGACATGGTTTGTATTCTACTGAACTTAAGTATTCTAGCGTTACGTGTATCATTGAGGGGAAATCCGGGGTCATGTCAGAAACGAATAATTAATTGACACAAATACGCTCTTTCAATTTCCAGACGGTTCTATTCTATCCAGCGCCATTGACCCTCTACATAATCTGACCAAAGACGTTAGAGATGAAACCTACGAATAGGGGTGTGTCGAACTGTAATGCTATAAGCCGTTCCTTTCTTTTCCCGTCCCACAGGACTCGTATAAACAGACACGCCCGTAAGCTACAAGCGCAAAGGAATATGTACACTTGATAGGAAGTTCGCATTTAAAAATTGAGAAGAAGAAGCCAGAACCACCATCGAACGCCAGCTAATGCATGAGAAAACGAAGCCATGAAACACATCGCGTGCCAGGTCCGAGCCGAGTACACAAAGACGATGATGCCATTTGAGAAATAGACCGAAGAGCAAATCTATGCTTTTGTGACCTTAGCAGCTCCGCCCTTGGTCTTGGCCTTGCGGCCTCGGCGATCTCGCTTCTTCAACCCAGTCATTCCTGTCTTGCAGACCTCGGCATAGCGAACGTAGAAGGCCTCAATATCATCGGGACTGACAATGGTCGAGAGCTTGACCTTTGATGCCTTTTTCATGCTGATCTTGGTTGCCTCGCTTGCATTCTTGAGGTTCGGTGTATTGGTGTTTCCATCAGTTGCTCGGATGAGGATAGAGGGTTGGGAGTTTGTGGTAGTGGCGCCGGGGACATCGATGAGAGGTTTTTGAGTGAGATTGACCGAGCCATGAAGATTTTGGGAGGTTTTGGAGAGCAGATCTGCGAGAGATTTGAAGAACTAAAGATGATCGGTGTTAGCGATATAGCTCGGAACTGGTGGTCGTGGTCGCATGCGCGGAGGTGTAGCGGTCAGGTAAACACCAATTTCAATATTTACCTCGTCGTGTCCCAAATGTGGGGCCATGTTTAGAGATCTTTTATGAGCCGCGCGATAATTAAATGATCCGAAAGCTGGAGCAGATGATCAATATACAATTGACAGCTGGGCACAACTCACAGTGGGGGAGAAACTCCGCTGTGGGTGCCTCTCCGCCTTTGTTTTGGGGCAGCAGAAAAGTGAAAAAGTTGTCTACCGCCCGGCGTACCTGATAGAGACATTTGAACTCTTCAAGAGCAGACGAAACATCTCAGAGGACCAAGATGCCCAAAATACCCCGCCCTCGGCATAATACGACGGCCTTGCCTCGGGATCTACGATCCGAGCTCGGAATCCGCGATGTCTACGGTGACAAGAAGCGCCGCCTCAATGGACCTGCCTCGCGCAAAGAACGCCGCCAAAATGAGCGTACGCAGAAGAAATCTCGACATGCAGCCCCGCCGAACAAGAAGACCTTTGAGCGTCCGCAGCAGCGACTTCAGCAGAAACCTCGACAGCAGGCTGAGGAGGAAAGCGACGAGGACGAGGATCTCGACGATATGGATCTCGACGAGGGTCCCAGTGTGCAGGCAAAGTCCAAATCCACGAAAGAGGCCGCGAAGAAGCCCAAATCTATTCTGAAGAAAGCAGCAGTCAAGCAAGACTCAGAGTCCGAGTCCGAGTCCGAGTCCGGGTTCGGGTCAGAAATCGACCTCAATGAGGACGAGGATGAGGATGAAGATGACGAGTCTGAAGATGAGTCCGAAGATGAGCCCGAAGATGAGTCTGAAGACGATGAACCCAAAGAAACCGAAGCCCACATCCCAGGATCGGTCAAGTCTAAATTGGCGCAAGACGATGCTGAGATTGCTGCATTGGAGAAAAAGCTTGGCCTCAAGAAAGGAGGTAAACTACCAAAGGCCTTTGAGGAGGATGGACTAGACGACTTGCTAGGGGATCTGGGTGGCGGCGGTGGCGATGGCTCAGAGGACGAGAGCAAAAAGCGCAAACGAGAAGCCGATGAGTGGCTACGAAGTAAGAGACTCAAGGCCAAGAGCTTGCAAGCCCAACAACTCGAAGAAGACGACAGTGAAATGGATAGCGCTGAGGATTTCGATCTCGACGACGAAATCTTTGGAGGCGATGACGCCGAAGGCAGTGATTTTGATGGTTTTGACGAGGAAGAACGCAAAGAACCAAAAAAGAAAGAAAACCCATATATCGCCCCGGTCACGAAACCCGAACCGACCGCCCAAAAGTATATCCCACCTTCATTACGAGGTCGCTCCGACCCGGAAAGCGAATCCCTCACTCGTCTCAAGCGCCAGGCCCAGGGACATCTCAACAAGTTGTCCGAGGCCAATATGCTCTCGATTGTTGCCGAATTTGAAAAGCTTTACCGCGATTACCCGCGCCAACACGTCACATCTACCTTGATCAGCCTGCTAATGGGCCTGATTTGTGAGAGGGCTGGCCTTCAGGACACCTTCCTCATTTTACATGCTGGTTTCATTGCGGCATTGTATAAGCTCATGGGAATGGACGTTGGCGCGGAGATTATCCAAACTGTTGTCGAAACGTTGGACGCTGATGGCGACGAGCGTGGAAAGTTCCAGGGAAAAGAAGCTACTAACTTGGTCTCTCTTCTCTCGCAACTTTACAACTTCCACGTCATTGGTTCTTCCTTGATGTTTGATTACGTTCGTCTTTTCGTACAGGAAATCACGGAATCGAACACCGAACTCTTGCTCAAGGTGATTCGGAGTAAGTGATATATCTAGCCCACGATAAAACTACTAGCCCTCTAACATGTCGCAGATTCTGGCCCTCAACTCCGACTCGATGACCCGTCTGCACTCAAGGATATCGTATTGCTCATTCAGCCCGCCGTTACAAAAGTCGGCG
Source organism: Penicillium psychrosexuale (assembly GCF_028828465.1). Lineage (NCBI taxonomy): Eukaryota > Fungi > Ascomycota > Eurotiomycetes > Eurotiales > Aspergillaceae > Penicillium > Penicillium psychrosexuale. Next base: position 5,368,278 of record NW_026643187.1, read on the forward strand.
AGGACCGTCTGTCTGTTCGAACAAAGTTCATGATCGACCTGATCACGGATTTGAAAAACAACCGCTCGAAAGCTTCAGCTGCAGCTGGCGCAGGTATCACCACAGAACATATTACCAAAATGCGCAAGATTTTGGGCTCCCTGAACAACTCGCGGACGATTCGCGCATCCGAACCTATTAACATTTCCCGCGAAGATATCCACAACTCCTCCAAGAAGGGCAAGTGGTGGTTGGTCGGCGCAAGCTGGAAGGATGATCCCCTTGTAACAGCACAGCGCGAGATGGCTGGTGTACAAATGCCCCAACCTCAGGTCGAAGATGATGACAGTGACGGCGAACCTGACTTTGGAGTCCTCGCCCGAGCCCACCGCATGAACACAGACGTTCGTCGGTCGATTTTTGTTGCTATCATGTCTGCCAATGACTTCCAAGATGCAAATGTCCGACTCATGAAACTTCGTCTCAAGCGGGCACAGGAGTTTGAAATCCCTCGTGTCCTCTTGCACTGTGCCATGGAGGAAGATGCCTATAACCCGTATTATTCTCTGATTGCGCGTCGGATTTGCGGTGAACAGGGTCGACGCATCAAAGTGTCCTTTATGTTTGCGCTTTGGAATATGTTCAAGAAGATGGGTGAGCGAGGTGATATCGACGAAGACGAAGACAACGACTTCGATCCAGACGATGAGGAGAACGGTGTTAGCATGAAGTCAGTGGTCAACCTGGCCAAGATGTTCAGCGCCCTCATCATGGACGGCAGCTTGACATTGAGCATTTTGAAGAATCTCAACTTCGCCTACCTGCAGCCCAAGACTAAGACGTTTGTTGAAGTCTTGATCATCAGTATCATTCAACAATCTCAAAAGTCCAAGACGAAGAAGAAATCCAAGAGCTCCACGCCAGATGAGCCTGAGAAGAATGAAGCGGCTTTGATGCAAATATTCCTGCGTGTCAAGGAGACACCACACATTGCTAAGGGCCTTATCTTTTTTGTGCGAAAGGTTGTCGCAAAGAGTGATATTGTGTCTCCCGAGGAACTGAAACTAGTTCGGTGGGGATGCAATGTGGCTACAGATGCCCTTAAGGCTGTGGCGGACTAAAAGTTGCATTGGATTCATCTTGCAATTGCATATAGAATATACCCAATTTGTTACGCTGCTCCTGATTTGTTTATGTTCCACGCTTGTCCCGAACTTCGAAATCGCCATTGCTCATTTCAACAAGAGAAGAATGAAACGAGTGATGTACTCTGTACCCCGTACGGAGTACAAATCCAGCATTTCCAAGGTTCACCTATCCTACTTCTACTGTTCGAAATATATGAAATTCTGGGCTAGACTTCCAAATAAGACGCTAAACAGAACTGATGGAATAGTAAAGCGAACTTGTTGAGCATTTTCCTCCACGAGGAGTTCTGCATACCGCCATTACGATTCCAATATCGGGTTGTTTATTGTTAGATGAACCTAAATGATCCCTTTTGCCTGGAAAAATGTTGGTCGTTGAGATTTGGGTGTTTCACATGGACCAAGTGAACTTTATTTTGTTGGGACATAAATCATAAGCCATGATACACAGAACTTGTATGTAAGTCTATGAAATATAATGGAAGGGAAATGATACACCTCCCTTATACCGATATAAATCGCCGTTAGTCATTCAGCTGCTTCAATGAGGTCCCATTCCATGGCTATGAGCCAGCCCTCTTTTGTCTCTAGAGATCCGCCATTTTCAGATGGACCACGCTCCGAAACGTAACTAGATACCTGACCAGGTGGTCGACGTTCGTAGGAGTCATTCCCGAGCTCCAGACTCCAGTTGAGCCCTCTGTGAATCCCCACTAAATCCCCTTTTCGCAGTTGGGGTGTTGTAATTGCATCAGAACGCGAGGGATTTTGACGCACAACGGATTTAGATCGCGAAGTTCCCATAATCATGATATTCAAGACAGAATCAGGATTTCTCCCTTGTAGATGATTCCCAGTAAGTAGTTCCGCTTGAAGAAAGGCCAGAGAGCCACAGCCACTCATAGATGACTGGCTGACATGAATAACACGCGCAGTTAGGAGATATGCATTCGGCTTTTCCAGCGAGTCTGAGGCCTGGCCCAAGGGAGGTTTTGGAAGCTGGTCACGTTTCGTCCCCATTTCTAAGATCCAACCGCGTGCCTCAGCGGCCATTCCGCCAGGGATGTAATTGGACACACCGGCTCGGTTTCGACCACGGCGATGCAGTGTGCGCGAGGAAGGAGAGAAGGGTGCAGGGATATCCTCTGCATCCGGATTCGGCGACGGCGAGCGAGGCAAAACAAAAACCGGTTTTCGTCTCTCAGACGGCGATATGCCCGGTTCGTCTAGTTTGAATCTGGGCGCGGACTGGCTGCTGGGAGGTCTCGCCGCCGAGGAAAGCATAAATCGAGGACGACTGCGGAATGGTGTTTTCATATTGCTTGGGGTCGATGCGGCTTGTGCAAATAGACATGCACTCGGTGCGGGGGTTCTCTCCATACCCATGTCCCATGCCGTAGTGCTTTGCCTGCTTTTATCAGGGAAAGCGATGGGATCGGCTGGAGGATCCACGGATTCGGGTGGTGATGACAATATTGGATCGATATGTGTCAGATTTCTTCGATGGGAGGGTGTCACCCCCTCTACACGACGCCGTTTATTCCCATCCCTGACCGGCGAAAACAGCGCGTCGAACTCAGCGTCCAGGATTCCCGGAGTCTCTGCTTCTTCGGGGGGAGTGCTGTGTATGGCATCGTCTGGTAGTTCGTCCGCATCTCTCCCTCCGGTTCGCACATCTCCTATGCCTGCGGCATCATCAGAGTCCTCAATCACGTCGCGTTGTTGACGCGAGCCGGGGGCAGTTTGGGTAACAGGCAGGTTACTCGCGACTTTACGCGTTGAAGATGGCCCATCATCATCTATGATATCAAGATCATCATCTTCCTTCTGTGCGACACTTTGTGATAGTAGAAACCGGGGTGTGGAGGCAAACTGAGGGCCACTGCGGCGCGTGGATGGGTTGCGACGGGCGAGGCGGAATGGTGATGGAGTCTGTGGCCAGTCACATTAGCCTGGGGAATCGATAAATCACGCCGTAGACATACTGCCGGGAAAGGCATTTATCTAAAGTATCAGAATTGTGGAGCGAACACCATGGCGCTGCTTCAATGCACCCAGTCGGATAGATCTGTACTGAGTGGACTCCGTACATAAAAAGCGGACTGATTTCTCAGGCATGTAACCCCGCTTGTGAGTTAGCTACTAAACCTATTTAGGACTGTCCTACTAAGCCTATTTAGGAACTAAGTTAGAGCTTCAGTACATATATTCTTCACTCCAGGCATTCCTCCTTCTTTTACTTTTTTTTACCAATTTCTAATATCTGGGCTCTGCAACACAACTTTGCATCTCACATCTCTTTCTTTTTTTTTCTTTCTTAAACTCAAGTCTCAAGTGTTCACAACTCGGCTCGTCCTTCTTGTCCTCGCTCCTATCTTTGACCCAACTATCAGATCCCTGTTCTTGTGGCCTGTGGTACCAAGATGCCATCCTATAAAGTCGTCAAGAAGAAGGCGACGACCAAACAAAGAATGATGAACGTGATCCTCGACTTACAAGATCAAGCGCACAAGCTCTCCTTCTCCCAGCTAAAGGCGTCAATTGCAATTTTCGCATCAACAATTCAAGGAGACCAGTCCGAGCTACCGACAGTTGCAATTTCTTCTTTGAATCGCGGTGATGTCCAAGTTATGCTCAGTTGAATCATTCACTGAGCAACCTTGAGTTCCGCAACAAACCTCCGGTTGAGCTTTCCCCGATCTGTGGTACGTATCCCTTAAGGAATATTCAATATAAATTAGTTTACTCTCACTTATCTTTCAACTTTTGAGAGGTATTATACTGATTCGTCACTTATTGAGCTGTATATAGATAAAATTCAGAGAAATCAAATAAGAGGTATAGAGATCAGTTTGTTTGCAAAGTGGTCAGCTATATAAGCTAGCTACTTCCACTTTGCAACTTGCTTCTTCTTCCTTTCTCTATCTCAGTTATTCCTTCTTTCAAGGTCTACCTAGCGCCTCACAATAGGTATATTCCCCTTTTTCTTTCTATTAGACTATGTGCTTCGCTAATAAGAGATATATATAGATAAGGATGGCGTGAAAAGCGCAAAGGAGATATAACTGCCAAGTTAGCCTATGAATATCACAAAAAAAAGAAGAAAGTTGAGCGAGAACGGACCACAAAAAGGTGGTCAAATATCCTGACCTGCGGCTTATGTGAGTTATGCCAAAAGCACTGTTAGGAGGGTGATATTAACCAAAAGTACCTATCTATAGATGAGTATAAGGTCACCACGGAGTATAAGGTCACCACAAAATTACCAGTACTTCCGTTATACTTAGAGTGGTCAAATGCAATGAGACCCACGCTTGGGGTGAATACCGGTATGGACCAATTCTATACCCGGGAGACTAGACAGGAGCTCGTTCCCCTCCGGGTTATTGTTGCCTCCGTTGAGGCGCATCTGCCTCCGCAAAAGGCCCAGGAGGGACTTGAATATGAATAATTTGCACTTGAATGCTGAAGGCTTATGGAGGTATGGGCCGGTCACACATAAGGGTCTCAAGTACGACCTAGTTGGGCGCCCAGATTATAGCTTATGGTATGGCAACGAGGAAGACGTCGCAGTTAGTATTGTTGTGGTCGAAGCCAAGGGTGGCGCAGGTGCATCAACCGGAGTCTCACAAACGCTTGGCTATATGGGTTGCGTTGCGTGCACAGACGTCGGAAGGACCTCCAGAAACTGGATTCAACCGTATACGGTGTCGTGTCTGACGGCCAGTGGTGGGTCTTCTTAAAAATCAACAATGATTCAGAGGTGAGTAAAGTTTACCATCACATCATACATGTTCTAAGTTGGATAGTGGACGGAGCATATGATTCCTGCTCGTCTTGGTAATTATCAGGAGGTGCTTGGTTTACTTGTGCATATGTTCCGTACTGCTGCGACCATGTCTCCTGTTCAGTCAGAGAAGACATCAGTCCAGACCCATTCAAAGAGTCGTCTGGTGTTTCGTACATGGGGTTTGATCTGGATGCAGAGGAAGAGAGTAGCGATGAGGAAGAAGTCTGATGTTTCTGTTCTGTTCTGTTCTTTTTTTATTTTGACCTTAAATGACCAACCCCCTCCGAAAGCTCACAATCATGATAAAACAAGTACCACTTTCCCTGAAACTTAACAATGGAATGATGCGTCGTCCACCTAAGCACCGGATCTAAAATACGTCCCCGATGATTAAACGGACCTCAAGGCGAAGTGCCCGTGGCATAAGCTAAGAAATTCGTATCACCGGTCGAATAAGAGAAATAATAGGTACCTTGATACCGATATACCCAAGCCGCCTCAAAGAACCTCCTCTTATGATCATCTGCTAACAAAGGCTCCCTAGTCTCCGGCGTAAGAATAACAACCTCAACTCTAAAATAGATATAGAAATAATAAAGTATCGGGGAGAAATCGGTAGTAGTTTGTAATAAAGAAAATATATTTTAAGAGTATAAAAGACTTTAAATCCTATATTATAGACCTTATATACTGTAGTCTATATAGACCTACTGCTCTCCTACCGCTTCCAAATTTGTACACGGCGAAGTATGGCAGAAATATGGCAGAATTCTGAGTGGTACCCGATCAGGAAGGCGGCATTGGAATTTCAGGCCGGGGTTGTGTGTCGGCTAAACCGTTTCCGTGAAATATAGGTCCAATCAATGGGTTTCAATCAGTCTGTACTGGCTCAGCTGGCAATTTATGGAGCCTGATTACATAAACTAAAATAAACAATAACGTAACTAATTCACATACGAGCCGCCACCACATACGACCCGCCATCTCCAAAACACATAGTAAATGTGATAAATTACAACCTGATATCTCAACAACGGTGGTCTATAAGAGGTTTTCCTTATAGCTCGATACTTCTTAGGTGATATCTAGCCTCTTTACTAAGTTCAGATAAGTTTTATGACTTTGTGATCGTGATATATATATTTCAAGATATTTCAAGCTCTAGGCAATGTAATTTTCGAAACCATAATAAAGTAGAGGTTTGATTACCTTAATATTAAGATGCCGAGTTTAAGATCCTTATCGATAGCTATCTAAGAATAATTAGACCAGGGAATAACATTGTTGTTAAGATACACAGGTTGTCAAATATGGTGTTTACTATGTGTTTTGGAGATGGCGGGTCGTATGTGGTGGCGGCTCGTATGTGAATTAGTTACACATTGTTAATCGTGTCGTGTGTTGGCGCCTGGCAAGTTAGTTAACTACAGAATGACCTAGATACTTACAGGACTCGAAGACCCGTGCTTCTCGATGATCCACTATCCCTCCCCACAGGAAGAGGGGAAAAAAAGCGGGAGACAAAGGTGAGAGCCGGTCTTCTTTTCTAGTTATATATTAATAGGGTATGAATCTCCTTGATATCCATTATCGGATCTTTTAATAATCCGAATTGATTATTCGTCTGGTAGTTATATCCGCTGGATCGGGTCGTTACTGTTTACCTGCATCTACTTGCATGCTGTCTGGGCTACTTTGTCAGGGCTACTTTGTCTGGGCTACTTTCTTCGAATTACGAGTATGAAAACTTATTTAAACCCTTCCCAGCTCCTAGAACTTGGACATGATCTCTCTTTGGAATATACCCATCTTCCAAAGCTCTCTCTATATCGACTTCTAATTGTCTTTGTGGCTTGATTCATTTGCTTTTTGTCAATCCCCTTCGTCATGACAGGCGTTTTTTCCGACGACCATCTCGAGTCTTTCCCTGTTGAGAGTGATGGTCTACCTCACAGTATGGCCTATGCTCAAAATACACCCCAAGATACACTTCACTATCTCGAACAGGACCTCCCATTTCAAAGTTCTATGGTCTTCCATGGGTCTTGAATAACTTCGACCTAAACATGCCAACTACATCGGCACAAGCCAACATCGAGTCTCTTACTGGATCTGTTAGAGACAACGCTTCCCCATTCGGAGCAGAGAACACAACGCCAAGTGAGTTCCTCCGATACAGATCTCGATCTCTACCCCTATCCTATATCTGTGTTTATCTAATCAATCAATTTTCCAAAGGAGCAGCACTGGTCCTGTCACATGTGGTTGGAAAGGTTGCACATACACACTCCCGTTCACTCATGTGATATCGTTGTGGCGGCATATCAAGGACAAGCACATATTCTCTGATGCGTTCAAATGTCCCTCTCTACAGTGTGGAAAGGCATATGGTCGAAGGGACAAGTTGCAGGAGCATTTGCGATCGCATGCAAACGCGGAATGTCAAGGTAAATGTCGTTCGTGCCATGCATGATAGTACAAAGGTTATTGATAATCTCTTGTCTCTTTTTCTTAATTTTGTACTTCAATAATTTGTACTTCATTTTCTCAATACATCATTCTTCTTTACCGTCCTAGGAGTTTCCAGAGGGTAAATGGCGAATGTTAGGTAGATATCTTATCTAAAAGTGTTTCCAGACATTGTAAATGGAATGTAGCCTTTACGATGCTTATCACAAAAAAGGTTGCAGGGCTCGAACGAGACACTGGAACCCGTATAGCCGAAAGAAAAATAGTGGACGTGGGAGAGCCGGAGAAATTAAACTTTCTTGGTCAACCTGCAGTCACTAAGTCACTACCCCCATTATCCCCATCCAAGCTACCTGCCATGGATTCATCAATGGAATATCTCACCGATCTCGAAGGAACACAGGTCACGTTTGATGCCGTTGCAGAGCCACCATTCAACTTCCCTGCCCAGACATGGACGATACTTGAGAAGCTCGACGAGGAGTCGAATTGCCTGACAGACGAAGACATCGCCGCGGAGCTCGGGCCCTCAGATACGGTCGGGAAGTTCCTATGCCGACCTGCTAGTGAGGAAGACGACAACAGGCGCGCATTCTTGCGTATCTACCAACAGGTCCCTATAGCTGGAACTGAAACGAAAAGGGCCGCCATACGGGCTAGCCAGGCCGTCGACACCCCTCCCGACCACTCAGAACTGATTGCTTTCCGGAAATTCACAGAGCTAGGTTGTGATGTTGTTCCTCGACTGCTAGGCTATCAACAGCGCCAGCAAGACCACGATGAGGGTGTTCCTGGGGGATACATTACGTACATTCTATGGGAAAAAGTCCCCGGCGAGTCTCTTAACTTGACCGGATTCTGGAGGCTACCCTTTGCCGATCGCCAGGCCATCCGCGATAAATTTCGCCAAGTCTATGAGTATGATTATGTAGTGACCACTGCGAAGCATAGGGCTAACAGAGAGCAGAAGGTTTTTGCCGTGCGGGTATATGCCATGTATGGCTGGTCCGTCGAAGATCATTTATGACAAGTCCAGTGGTCAAATGTATGTCTATGCGAGATTATCTATGGACTATGATCTAACTATCTCTAGGCATATCTGCGGGTTCAAATGCGCATCTCCGTTTGACGAACCTCAACAGTGGGATGATGTTAACTACTTCCAATACGGATTAATTCAACCCTCCGATAGCCCGTTCTACTGGGAAGGAACACCACCCGAAACGGAGGATTGGATCGAAGATGAAAACGGCTGGACGTGGTGAATATGGAAACATCCACAGCGGGATAGAGTTTGAAGTATCATCCGCCATCTTGTTCCTTCCTGGCTGGCTTAATAAAAAAAATGTAAACTAAGGGATTTCTGCTGGTGTAATGAAGGCTGTGTTTGCTATACACAAGTATGGGCAGTATACTATGATCAACATCATATGGTATTGACTGCGAGGATTGGAAATCGGCCCCTTGGTTTTAGCAATGGTAGCAAGATACGACTAATGATAGTCTCATTTATTTTCACGTGTGGTCCGAAGGCCATAAGTATACAAAAAGCCCATGCGAACACATGTGCCAAATCCAGTAAAAAATATAAAGAACCAGCTTACATCTTCTGGAAGTATTCATCAAAATCATCCGCGGCGACCTTAGCGCAGTCAAAGCCGTAGATCTCACGCTGCACATCGGCATCGGCCCACTTATCAGGCACAGGACCCTTGCCAGCGCGGAGGGCAGCGAACTGCTTGTCACGCTCCTCCTTGGCAGCACCCTCACCCAAGTGCAGGGCACGACCAGAAGCAGTAGCCATATCGACCAAAGCCTCAGCACGGCTCTTGCGGACTCTCTCGTAAACACGGAGAGCCTTGTTGATAGACTGCGGGGTGGTATCAGGGAGCTTGGAAAGAACGACACCGAGAACGGCTCCGTCTTCAATCGCCTGGGCAGCACCCTGAGCCAAGTGCGGCAGGGTAGGGTGGCAAGCATCACCAACCAAGGCGACAGAGTCGAGAACCCAAGTCGGGAGCGGGTCGTGGACGCGCAGCTTCCACTCGCAGACCTCACCTTCCGGAACGTAATCTAGCAGGCGCTGGACCATGGGGCAGAAGTCAGAGAAGACGTCCATCATAGCAGGCTTGGAGCCCTTGGTGGTATAGGTAGCGTTTGTCGCAGATGCGAAGTGGCTGTCGGGCTGGGTGGTGGAGAGGTTGTAGATGGTATTGTTGGAGACGGGGTAGGCGATAATGTGACGTTTTTCGCCAATCCAGCGGGTCACACGGTTGCTGTTGATGAGGGCCAGAAGCTCGGGGTCGTCTTTGATTTGCTCCTTGTGGATCATGATTCGATACGCGGCTTGGTGGGTGTCCTTGACGCCAACGTCGGCACCTACCCGCTTCATCATCTCGACGCGGGTGGCACTCTTAATACCGTCTGCGGCGAGAAGCACATCACACTCGACATTAAACGGAGCAGCTCCCTCGGCGCGGGGGGTAGCTGTGAATGATGGCCGAGGGCCGAAAGAGTCCACGTCATCTGCGCTGACTCCGAAGTGGAACTTGATTTCGGAATGTTGCTTGCAGCCATTGTATAGTCCATTGGATAGTGATGCACGATGGCCAACCATGTGCTTATATCCATATGTCTTTTCAATGTACCGCAGATCCACATATGCGTGTTGAGTGTCCGTTGCGCCGTCTGCAGACATAGATTAGATCGCATTACATTGTTTGATTGGGAAATCGCAACATACCACGAACTGATGTGTCCTCAATATTCACGGCCTCGGCCTCAATGCCCTTCCAGACACCGAGTCTATCCAAAATGCGGGCCATGTTAGGTGCTAATTGAATACCAGCGCCAACAAAGCCGAGGTCTGTGGCACTTTCATAAACATCAATGTTCTTGAATCCCTGCTGCGCGAGAGCCAAAGCGGAAGTCAAACCGCCCATTCCGGCGCCCAAAATGGCGATTTGTAAATCTTGAGGTGCTGTTGTCATTTTATCGGTGGTGTGCGAAGAAGATATATAGTGATGGGTGTTAACACGACAAGGAACTAAAATATACCAAAGGAAGAATAGCAGGAGAAGCAGCGAAGAATGGCATGAAGAGTCTCTTTAAAAATAAAATATCCAACGGTGCAATGCCCGGGTGATGCTGCCGACCATGTCTTGCGTTTTGCTTCATGGCCACGGCGGAGTAAGTCTTTCCCGCCTCTCCCACATTCTCCCCACAAGCCCGTCTTGGAGGCGCTCACACAGCCTGGGAATTTCATCATTCCCTGCTTGGACTTTATCCGCTTTAAAATTTGATGGCAATGTTGTAAGTGGGAGGCTATCCCGATGTCAACGTCAAGTGCAGCTCATCGTCGCACTGCAGTCAGCCTTATTCTCATGGCCAAATCAGCAGGGTTTTAGACCCACAGCTTTGCTTTGTTCCTGCTTTTCCTCATACGATTAACTCACCCTGAACGACCTTGATATATGTGGAATCGGTGTCGATGTTCGTTTCATATTCTCAGCTCCAATTCTCCATGATAACGAACATCCTTCCCCACAGTTTTTAACTCCGGACTTACCCCGGGCCGCTAATCTTGCGGAGAAAGTCTGGTTGCTGAGGCTACAAACTGCCGACAACTTCTTGTTGGACACTGAGGTAAGAATAAAAATCTGACAATCGAATCATTCTCCGATATGAGTTAACAGAAATGGCCATTTCGGATCAAAATTTGCTCATTGCATGAACCCCCTAAAATTAACTACAACAAGAATACTCGGCCGCGTTTGCGGCTTCTGTCATTCAAAACGACGTGATCCAGTTGAGTTTTCTCAGATATCTGTCTTCTCACGGTTATTAATTTTTCTAGGTAAACGGCCGAAAAAGGAGAAAATTAATGTGCGAAAACGACTTTTCTGTATGACCTTTGACTTCAGTCATGGCTTATTTGTCACCAAACATGTGGTCTGGAAACGTCGCTAGTGATGGCGACACAATGACGTGCAGTTTCCTAACCGTCGGTAGAAGACGTGATAGATCAATGATACAGGAAGAGAGAGGTAAACGAATATCTATCAACATCCATGGATGGTAAAGATCGCATGGCGAAGGCTCACGTATACAGCCAATCAAGAAAAGGACTAGACCCCACTCGCAGTAGTGCGCCATGTTGGGACTAGCGCATATCGAAGTATGAGTGTATGTCGTCGTGTATATAGGGAATAGTAACCAATGAGAGAGTTATGTTCCCAAGGCACACTTGTAGAGAGGACCTGCTTATATAGCTGGCCGCTCCGTAAATGGCAAACAACATCACGATGACCCGTACAGCCATGAATCGTATGAGAGGACTGGCGGACTTTTGTTTCGCGAGTCTCCTCCTTAACCTTCACATATTCTTTCTCTGTATTTTCTCGTATTAATCCGTTATTTTAAAGAAATATGGGACTTTCCGGGGGGCATACGACATACTTTCATTACTCGTCACCCCCTACCAGGTTAAGAAACGATTTTGGCGAGCTCAAGCAGCGCCTTGCTATCGAGTTAATTATTGCCGAGCACGCTCTGCGTGAACAAACGCAGCGCGAGGAAACGCTAAACCATAGAGCTATAGCTTTACAAAAGGCCATAGCTATCGATCCCGATCTCGACCCCGATAGAACTCAACTTGAAGTTAGAGAAGCAGATGAACAGCTCGAAAAGGTAAAAAGACAACCTTATATAGCTGACCACTTTGCAAACAAACTGATCTCTATACCTCTTATTTGATTTCTCTGAATTATATCCATATACAGCTCAATAAGTGACGATTAATCAGCATAATACCTCTCAAAAGTTGAAAGATAAGTAAGAGTAAACTGATTTATATTAAATGAACTATGGATGTGAGGCTCTAGGACCCATCTCGGCTGTTTCACCACTATTTCACTGTGGTTGGCGGGCTTTTTCCTAAAAGCCGAGCTGATTGGAACTTCACTTCTGCTGTAGGATTTGTTTTCCATCTCAGCATTATATTTTAGCCAGGAGGGATTCATTCCGATTTGCTTTAGCTATCATAAGAGCAATTTCAAATGAAGTTATCAGTCTACACATATCATAGTAAATAGTAGGGTAATAACTACCGGCATCCATGGATATTATAACTAGTTAGTCATAAATATGACGAATCAAGTGTTACCAGAATGTTCTTAGGCAAAAGAGAATATATACAGAAAGACCTTCCAATTTCCCAAGGGCCCCTGCCGAAAGATTAGGTCCACCTTCCTAATTTGGTATCGCTTCTGCCTTGACACCTAGATCTGCCTACCGCTACACACACCGCCATTGAAATACACCGCCTTTATGGCAATACCACTACGTAGCAGGACGATAGATACCTGTGATTTGTATGTAAACCACTACTTTTGTCACAACTACTTTATCATTATCAAGGGGGTGAACTGTATAGAAATCAGGTATAACATACTATTTTTTACTATATAAACTAGAATTCATATAGTACTAGTACTCCGTACGGAGTAGTGGCAGAATATATGGCAGAAAACTTTGTACTGGCAGAAATTATAGCAGAATCCATGGTCGCACCAAATTAGGATGGCGGTGACTGAAAATTCAGGCAGGGATGTCATTCTAAGGGGGGGCATATTACCAATGCCCTTTCCCAAATAGGAAATAGGCATCGGAACTATACTACTATCATGGAAGTTCATATAGCATATGATTGTCACCGCTAGAAATTCTGAAGTCATTTTCCGCCTTGAGCAGCGGAGAGCTTGCATACATCTGTACCCCACCTTATATTCTTTTGTATCCCACCCAACTCGCCATCATACATTTCTTCATCTCAAACAAATTTTCCTGCTATCCATAATTAACCTATCACTTATTGTTTCCACCCATATTGTGCACATATCTGGCATCCGAACGTATTGCAACATCAGGCCATGGATCTCGATCATGCCCTGTCCACCTTCACCTTCCATCACATATTCTTCCCTCTGAAACTGCCACAGGAAGCTGAACATGACCTAGTTCGGCTGGAGAACCACCTGGTCGCGGCTGTGAGAGATGTGCTGCAAGAGTTCATTCAGAATGTCAGCCCCGAGTCCCAGCAGCGATGGGACCTAGCTTTGAGTATGTTGGTTACCTGGATGAAGTTGCATACCGAGCAGGGAATTTTGCAGAGTGGCTTAGAAGAAGCTATTTCGAACCTTAAATCTACCAGTAAGTGGGTTGTTCTCTCTTTAGATCTTTCTCCCCTAGCACATTCTAGACGGCCCCGGACGAGAAAACGCTGACCCAATTAGGGGCTATTGCGTGTCACATCAGAGCCCAGAACTGCGGATGGGTCGCCTTTTACGATGCAGAAAAAGACAGGGTTCTCGTCGACGCATTTGAGGTGTCCTCGGAGGATGGACCAGTACTATCCTCTGGTGGGCTCCTACGTCGATTCCCCGGAGTTGGTGTAGCTATCTCGGCAGACAAGCTCTCTGACCCGACATTCTGCTCCTATCTGGCCACCGAAATCACTCATTTAGCATCCGAGGAAGTGTCTGAGATGCTGCCGAAAAGCACAAAAGCGGGAACCGAAGTGGACGAAATCCGGGAAACAACCCATCCTGGCCTTGTGACAGAAGGCTTGATGACACAACTTCTGGCACTCGGTACACATCATGAAGAAAAGAGGGTTTTAAAATGTGTGCGAGACGAGGTAAACTGGAAGTCTGCTTTATTACCATGGAGGCGGTCTCCAGCTTGGCTCGTCATCCGAGTCGCTCTGCAGTTGGTTCTTCGGCGATGCTTCAATGAAACGGAAGGGCGCCTTCATTACAAAAACTTCATTCTGTACTTCATGGCAACACTGGCGGCAAGACAAAATCCGTTCGTAGCCTCCCATGAACTTGTGGATTGCTACGAAATCATGCGTGCTCGGATTGGCCGGCGGATCTACAAGCTGGAGGATGAAGATGAAGTCTTTCCATTTGTTGCCAACCGTGCACATTCCGCAAGCAAGGATCTGCTTGTCAGATTGATGTCTATTAAAAAGCAGATCAAAATATCCAACCGTGTGAGGATTCCGCTGATCCCATCATCACCTTCGCAAGATGATGTTCACCAATCACTGCTTCATTGCAAGGAATATCTTCAAGCGGCGATGCGTTCGTCGCCTAATCAAGTAAAGCCTACAAAGTTCTGTCGAACTCACACATCCAACTTAAAATGGAGCAATGACTTGCCCATTCCGAAGATCGGGTCGATCATGGCTCTCAGTGAATTTGAGCAATGGGTTGATGGGCACCTACAGTCCTGGTTCATCAATCAACCCGCTTCGAAACATGAAGCAGCGTGTCGTGAACTTGAAAATACCATTGCGCAGTACTTTTCCCTCGCAAAGCCGACGTACGTCTCCAACCCACAAGCCACGTCAGTTATGATCCTTGTATTGTTGGAACTGTGGGTAGTGCTAGACAAAATGGCTCTACGAATCTGTCCTCTGATGAACAGGTTCTCTCCTGGAATCCCCGATAACTTCCTCGAACCTCTACTACTTCCCAAGATCGGTCAAATGAAACGGGCGAGGGAGGTCGAGCAGTACATAAATGTGCGGCATAAGGAATCGGACAAAACCAACCCTAGCATCTTCTGTGACCCAGCACCAAATTGCTTTGGTGTTCAGTTTTTCAACAGCTCCGAGGAGCACCAAAGGCTCGAACGCAGAATTGAGCGGTCTGCCAATACAATTAGAGCAGCAAAGCAAGCGGAATGGGAGAGATTAAATGCTAAATACGAAAGCCTATGCGAACAAGAGCAGCAACTGCCGCATTATTTTGACTACAATGACGATGATGAATACGTTCACCTTCCGTGGGATTGCCTAAAGTGTTCACTGAACAAACAAGCCGAATCTATTTCCATTCACGTTCATGAATGGCCACTCCCAACAAAAGAGATTGCACGAAAAACCGCTGTATTCGAGCTCAATATTCCCATTTGGTTTGCATCATGGCGCAACAGTACCTGGAAGGTCCTCCACGAGCTTGGACGAACGCCTACAGTGACTACTACCGAGATGGAAGTCGGATGGCTTGACTATACAGAGATCCAAAACTTCACCACGAAACGCGGATCGAACATTGTTCTGGCCTCAGATACAAAATCGTGGCGCAAATCTCACTACAGATCGCACAGATTCCCTGTTTCCTTCGATTCGGTTTGCATCCCAAATGGGCTTCACCTGCGGCTTTTCGAAAACACAAGAATTGCCTGGGTGACAATGCAGACCAATAAACCGAGCGTCAAGAGCATGTGCACCATATAACTCCCACTCGGAGTGTACTCAAATCTGCAATACACCCTCAATTCCACTTCACACTCCCAGAACCAGGTCATAGCGACCCAGAAAGACTGCGATAAAAAGCTCAGCTTGCTTGAATTTGAGGCATACGGATGTCTTCGCTCTGGGGGAAATCTTCAATGGGGTAATATTTCGAGGAATCTGGCATCATCGGCATTGTCACTGAATGAGGAGGCTGTTGTCTCCCTTGTCAAACAAGCCGCTTGGGAGCTGGGGCCACTATCCGGAAGATCAGGCTCAATCAGAAGAGCTGCACATGAAGCCTTTGAGGATATAGGCTTTGGTGACTGTCTGCTGCACCTGTTGCGAGAGAGATTGGTGACGATTGAAAATAACTGGAACGAATATTGCACCTTCGATCTTATTGTCACACTTGGTGTTCGTGTTCTTGCTTTGACGAGTGGATCACCGTCGGTTGAGAGGGTCGTTGAATTCCTACGACAATGTCGGGAGGTGGGGATGGATTGGTGCGATCAGTTGAATCAAAGTCTTTTGAATAATGAAGAGAACGACGATCAAAGCCAACAACAGCTGCTACTTCTGATTGCATCAACTTGCCAAGCCACATATGATGTTGATCCGATGTTTTGGACATGGTTATCGAAACGTCCCGGGACCTCTTTTGCTTCGTCCGATGCTCCATTTTACTGTTCGAGAACTCACCTCCAGAAACAGACGGTCTGTCGCCCAAGATAAAGCTTAGCTTGGAGAATTCAGAAAGGATCCGGTCACTATCAAGATCACGGATAATATGGATGATTACGAACTGCGCGTCTGGATTGAATGAAGCAATTCAAAGTGGCGTGAACTGTCTTGAAGTTTCCGGGCTTTGGAAAACTTGCTCAGGTACCTGGGTAACTACGGAAACAAGCAACAGTGCGCAAGGCTTTGAGCAACGACTCCACTTCGATTATCTCACAGGTGAACTTCTGGTGGATGGAAATCCTCCAGGGAGGTTGCCAGCTCGCTTTGCAAACAATCCTCTCTATCAACGCCTCTTCGGAGCGGTAATTCTACCTAAAATCTTCATCATATTTAGAAGATGTGTTGACTTTTCTATAGAGAGTTATTCCGGTGATACCATCGAGTTTGCCTGGAGCATCGTTTGTCTTGTCACACACCGTTGAGGATTTTGAAGTAAGTCTTATACAACCCAAAAAGCCGAGCTACGATACACAATCTGACAATTGACAGGTTCACTTCGGGATGCAGAGTGGGAAGCTTTTGATCAAAACTCGCAAGGGGTCTCAGGTCTTGCAGCTTATACCACACGAGGTCCTCGAGAAGGACTTCCCTAGAGTATTAATCTCCGAGAACTTTCATTGGCTGGATTTGGAGACTGGGGCTGTTGAATTCCGTCCACTGAACCAGCCATGGAAACCTTCGGACCGCAATTGGCATTTGTTCTTTGATCCTAATTCGCCGGGCAACATGCTCATGCAACAAGATTCCAAGACCCTAGTCGATGTTCAGAGCCCGACTTTCCAAAAAATTGGTCACATATTGAAAGTTCTTGATGCAAGTGATGAGATTGTTGTCATTCGGACGGCTTTTGGGACACTAGAGGCAGAACTAAGCCGTTTACGGTTGAAATTCTTCGTCAATGATAATGGACGTGTAACGTCAAAGGAGTTCAGCGCCCTGATTGATGTGGACCAAGACATCGGCTGTTTCTATGGACTGAAGAACAAACTGGTCCTCGTTGATTCCTCCAATAATCGATCGGTCATTATTCCTTACGGAAGCCCGATGATTAGTAGAGAAGATCATCATGTTGCAGTCACAATCGATCTACCAACCGGAAATCGGGCGAAGTACATGCATTATTGCTTGGACAGTCATCTGCAAGTTCTGCGAGGATTCCACCCCCTGGCTATCTTGTACCAGGCATACTTGCACGCAATCACGTCTTTCCCTGTCCCTGATAACTTGACTCATCGCTCAGGTACCGAAGAGGCTATCCGCATTCTATGTCAGGAGTGTTTGAAATCAGCATTCCCCCTTCAAAATGATGCTACCGAGACCCTGGAAAGGATTGCCGCCCTTACGCCGTGCCGCAAATTTTATCCCCAGCACCTTCGTGTCATGCAAACTATCGAATGGTCTAGTAACTTAGGTCAACTTGCCCAACACGATGACTTCCAGTCCTTATCGCAAGAAATTCTTCAGTTCTCTGAGCAGTTTTCACATTTCCATGGTGCCAAAAAAGAGGGAAAACTGCCTCTTATACCCGGGGAGTATTGATTTGTTAAAGCGTAACCGTTGCCGCGCCGAGCAGATCATGAGGTCGCAATTCAGCGAACCCCCCACTCCATCAAAGAAGATATATCACAACTCCCGCGATTGCAACATCACAAGTGCTCGCAGTCAGAATGTGTATAGAATCGCAGCTCTGATTCGAGATTGGCCTTCGACGGTTGGTCATTCATCACATCTACTGGCAACCATGAGGCAATTCAAAAATCTACCAACGCTCTCAGCTGATTTTACTCGTTACTCTTGCTCTAAAATTCTAAATCAGTCGATGGAGAGTGCCTGGGTGGGCTTATACCGCGCCTGCCAGACAAGTTCTAGGGCTACGCACACCTACTTCTTGATTTCCTTGTTTTCTATCCTTGCGTTTGGTGGGAAGATTGACCAGTCGGTCCTCCGTCAATTACTTCAGGTTGCTTTCTCGGAGAAATGCAAATATATTCCAGTGCCACCCAACTCGACGACGTCACTGAATCTCAGCCTTGGGGGGGACTTTGTCCTTTCTCAAATTCAAGACGCAATCAAATATGCCTACACAACCTTCACTAAGGTAGACAATTCACACCTCTCACGCGCAGAACAAGCCAAAAGCAACCAAAAAGCCAAAGCCAACTGGTGCAAACAAAGGGCCGAAGATGTACGGTTGTGTGGGGACCACATACGAGCTCAGTGGCCGTCCAAAGCTCCTGTACTTCCATCTCGTGCTCTGGTTCCACTGGTTCGTAGAAAGCCGACACATAAAATGATACACATGCTTTGTGGCGATTGGGTCGAAAACCGGAATTTCCTTGACTTCCTGCGCCGGGTACAGAAGGAAGTGCCCTCCGACCCTTGGTATCACGATGTGGATCCTGTTCCCACCTCCCCTGTCCACTTTCAGGAGATTGAATACGGTTCATTTCAGCCACCTGTGTCTTTGATCTAATGCATAGGTCTCATCCAGACCCCCCTCAGACTCCGTTTGCTCCGATGACCCATCGGGGTTTCTTCGATCCCACAATCAACACCTGAGCTCTGGTCCCTGGCGAAGCATTTCCAAGCGAGCTCTAACCAATGTCAACAAGAGTATGGAAACGGGCTAAGTCAAAGCGTCCAAGCGTTAGAGGACTTCTCAACTTCAGAATCTACGCCTGGAGAATCTGACCTTGCTGCCTCTTTTGACTGGGTGACAAACGGAGATGCGGTACTTCTACATCAAGAAGAGCTTGAAAGACAAAGAGATGCATTGTGGGATGAAATTGCCGCGAATTTAAGGACGAGTGCAAATTTTGCTAAATACTGACACCGTCAGTCCTTCTGTCACCATGTGGTCAGTTCTGTCTATTTTGGCCTCTGATAAGTGGACCAGCATTCCCACCCAGTGGAAGACGTTACTTGTGGCATTTGAAAAGTCCATCTCTGCCTTGCGTCGTTGCGAGAGACTGATTGCCTGTACCGAAAATCGGGATATCGATGGGTTTCTCAGAGAGGCAGAAAACCCGGGCTATGAGGGGTGGGACCCTTCGAGCTACCCGACTTGGCTGCTGTTGGAAATTGAAAATAACATTACTATCCGGAAGCGCCAAGTGGAAGTCGCAGCTCGGATGATCAAACCGGACTGTGGGGAAAACGCAGTGCTTCAGCTTAACATGGGTGAAGGCAAGACTTCCGTCATTACACCCATGGCGGCTGCAGTGTTGGCCAACGGCCATGATCTTCTCAGAATAATTGTCTTGAAACCTCTCTTAAGGCAGAGTGACGCGCTTCTTTCTCAGCGGCTCGGGGGTCTGATCAATCGACGCATCTACCACATTCCATTTTCGCGACAAACTGAACTTTCTTCTCCCATAGTCAGCCAGCTCCAGTCCTTATATGAGCAATGTTGCCGCCAGAGGGGTATTCTGATTGCCCTCCCCGAGCAGATGCTCTCATTCAGACTCATAGGATTAGATGCTGTGGAGAGAAACCCCAATATCTTCCCGCCACTGATACGTCTTGAGAATTGGCTGCAAAGCAAGTGCCGAGATATCATTGACGAAAGTGACGAAGTCCTGGATGTTAAGTTCCAGTTGGTTTATACTATGGGAACGCAGCAATCTCTCGATGGGCTCAGTTGTCGCTGGGAGACGACGCAGAATTTGCTTCGCCTGGTCTCCATACAGGCAAAGCGTCTTTGTCAGGATGATCCAACTTGCATCGAGGTTGATCAGCTAGGTTACCGGTTTCCTATTTTGCGATTTCTAAAAGTCGATGCGATCGAACGACTGATCGGTTACACGCTCAAGTCGATCTCCGAAAATGGAATCCCCGGGTTACCATTTACCCAATGGAATTCACGGGTTAAGAGCAGCGTGATGCGATTCATTGAACATTCTGAACTTGCCAAGGACGACGAATCTTTCATCCGGGCAGAATTTGACGGGAGTGTCTTTATGACCAATCTTCTCGTCTTACGCGGACTCTTTGCTTATCGCATCCTGAGATTCTCGCTTGCTGATAAACGTTGGCTAGTGGAATATGGCCTCCACCCTTCCCGGTGTTTAATGGCGGTGCCATACCGTGCGAAGGGTATCCCATCCGAGAATTCGGAATTTGGACACCCTGATGTGGCAGTGACTCTCACCTGTCTGAGTTACTACTACGAGGGACTGAGGAAAGAGCAACTGAGAGACTGCTTCGTGCTCTTGGCGAAAGAAAATGACCCTTCAACTGAGTTCCATAACTGGGTCACGCAGTGTGTCGATGATTTACCAGCCGGTTTACGGACATACTCAGGCGTGAACCTCGAGGACGATAAGACCTTCACCCAGACTCTGTTCCCCATTCTCCGCTATCAGAAAGAGATAGTTGACTTTTACCTATCTCGGTTCGTTTTTTCTAGAGAAGCAAAGGAATTTCCTCGGAAGCTCTCGTCATCCGCGTGGGATATTCCTGCACGGCGTGGCCTTCAACTGACGACAGGCTTCAGCGGTACGAACGATAACCAGTTTCTGCTACCTCTGTCAATCCGTCAAAGGGATCTTGGCGAACTTCTTCACACCAATGCAATGGTACTAGGCTTCTTGCTACGAGAGGACAACAGGCAATGTATCCTGGCGCAGGATGAAGAGGGCCGCCAGCTAGATGTTGATCGGCTCCTGAGGCTTGTAGTCAGCACCGGTGAAGGCTCACCCACGGCCAAGCCTGTACGAGTTTTTATTGATGTTGGTGCCCAAATTCTGGAGGCCGGGAACCAGTCAGTCGCCCAAAAATGGCTTGCCATGACCCCCGAGGGAGATGTTGAGGCGGCAATCTTCTTCGACCAAAGTGATGAAACTATGGTGATTGACCGGGAGGGGCATGTTGAGACTCTCTTCTCATCTTCGTTCCGACAACGAATGGGGGCTTGCTTGGTATTCCTTGATCAACACCACTCGCGCGGTGTCGATTTGAAGTTACCACTTGCGACGCGTGCCGCAATCACTCTGGGGCCAAGACTAACGAAAGATAGGCTTGTTCAGGGTAAGCTGTGAAGTCCCGATATCTTTCAAAGACAGTACTAACTTCCTCTCAGCCTGCAACCGACTTCGTGGCCTTGAAAAATGCCAATCCCTTCTATTTCTGGTTCCTCCAGAGGTCAGTCACAATATGAGGTCTATATTGGGGATATCATCCGATAGAGTTTTCACTTCACTTCGGCAGACGTACTAAAGTGGTCTATGGTTCAGACATGCCAGGCCCTGGACAATGTACGCCCGCTTTGGGCAAACCAGGGACTTCAGTACCACAAGAAGATCATTCTTTGGGATTCAATAGTGGGACAAAGTGACCCCTCCACGAAGTCGAAAACCGCTAGTTCTATACAGGAGCCTGAAGCCCGGACACTCTCCCAGCTCTACGCACCTTGGGACGAGGATAGGCGGGGTAGGAACGGCCACCAGATGCCTGAATGGAATGTCAACAATGAGCAAGTTCAGGAGCTGTTGAAAACTTTGCAGTCAACTCCAGGTCACATCGCGACTTCTGCCTACCTTCATGAGGAACAAGAGAGAGAAATTGCATGCGAGGTGGAGCGAGAAGAACAGATTTCGCGGCCCCCATCATACGAGCCTGAAGACCACAACCTCCACGACGATATCCGGTATTTCGCCAATTTCGGCAAGTTCCGTGATAAGAAACCATCCAAGGCTGTTACATTGGCTTTCCAGGGTCTGGAAAATACATCTGCTGGGAAAGAGAACCATCCACGTCTGCTTGGGCCTAGATTGTATTCCACTGTAGACTTCAACCAAACCGTGAAAATTTCCAAGAATAATGTTATGGATGATTTCTGCACGCAGGTGAATTGGATTTTATCCAGTGTCCACAGCGATGTTCTGATTATCGTGAGTCAGTACGAAGCTAATGAGCTCATCAATATCGTTCGCAAATCAGAGAACGTCAGACTTAACATCTACGCCCCGCGGCTAACGAAGCCCATGCGGTCGTTCCGCTACCTTGACTTCTTTGGCGTTGGCGCAAACATTCCAACGCAGCCTGACGACACAATGACACGGTGTCTGGAGATGTTCTCTGGGAGCCTTTACTTCAGCTCATTTGAAGATTACAACGATTTCCGTTCCTTCTTGGAGCTTCTTACAGATAACCTTGGTGGGATTCCAGACGATGCCATGACCAATGAGGGATTCGTCAAATACTTTTCCCGCATGCAACTTCAATGGCCTATCGACTCACCCTTTGTTGAAAATCCGATTCCGTTCCTCGGTGCCCTGATTCATATTCGAACCAAAGGAATGGGATACCAACAATCTCACGTCGGCACACTCGTCAAAACCATGCCATTGAGTGCTGAACGATTTTGATTCCAAGCGGAATGTTCACTTTTCTTGGCGTCCAATGTTTGGAAAAGTTTCTCAGTTTGAACCAATTTGTTTTTTTTTTTTGGCAATTCTTTTGATGTTTATATGTTGTTTTGTGGTGCTGGTGACTTTCAGGCCTTCTAGTTTCGAGCTTGCTGCAACGGTCCTGCCTTAGGTAGATTTGAATGTTATTTTATCTCCTTCTACTTCACTCTCTTATGACTCTTCCCTAGCGGGAGACTCGGACGTTAAATGCATATTGTAATGGGGGATTCCAGTGCAGGTTGACTGCAAAGGGGCAGAGCGGCCAAAGGTCAAAGTCAAATGCCTGAATGTGCCTAGATTCTGCCTAATTTCAGACTGGCAGAAATGAAATACGTGAATTACCATGACAGAGGGCTTGATCATAAAGAGAGGGGATTGCTAATTTGACCCCCCCCCCCCACCCCCCACCCCCCAAAAACCTATTCTGCCCTGCAACTTCCTAATCGGGTACCGCTTTTCCCTCGACGCTTACTTTCATCTCCGCGTTCGATAGTTACCGCCTTCTGATTTTATATACCGCTTCGTGACAATAGTAGTAAGACAGCAGATACCTAAAATTTGTATGGAAGTCTCTAACAAAATCAAGTTATATTTGTCATAGTAACTGCTTCATCAACTACTCCCATCTACCAAGGAGTTGATTCCTATAGGAACTAGGTAGAAAGAATATACGATTTTTTCCGATGAAACTGCATGTTTCTTTACTTTACCGAGTAAGCCAGAAGCTGGCAGAATATATAGTCGTACCGAATATGGAAGGCGGTACTGAAAATTCAGGTAGAGTAGAATAGGTTGAGAGGGTCAAATTAGCAGTCCCCTAAAGAGAAGGAAAAAAGAAAAGAATTAGAAAAAAAACTTCGATAAGGAAAATCAAACCCCGATATTTGTTATTCGAAAGTGAGAATATGGTCTCATAGGCTAAAAGAGATATATGATGGAAACCGTACAGCGCATTTTACCACTCTTTACAACTAGACCATAAAAACCAAGGTTCCTGTTTAAGGCCCTATCCAATATCAATGATGCAATTATTATCGACACATTTATAATAGTATCTCACTCGCAAAAGTTTTGCACATTCCTACACATTACATCCTTTTACATGCTGTATCGGCCCTAGCAAGTTGAAGCGAGGAAAACTACTTCCTCTTAATCATGAGGAAAGAACGTTTGTATTCTTATTACGACCGTGAGCCTCCATGTGCGTCTTGTGGCACTGGCTCTGATGAGGTACAAGACGGTAAGCTCTACCCAGTTGCAACTTGACAATTATATCGCAATAGATCACTGAAGATCAGCTCAATGCCAGTTCGAGAATGTATCGAAGAATGTTATGGTGATAAAGAAATACCTGAATGGTTCAAGGATTGGAAGGATGACCTTTCCAAATCATGCGTGTTCCATATAGGCTGCTGGAGATTGTTGATACAACATTTCAACAACGGGGTTGTTCCTCTCGATAAATTGGCTAAAGTAGTCAAAGAAGCACCTTGGCCACAGTATCGAGCCTGTAAGTCATTGTTTACTTTTCTTATAGGTTTTGCATCCACGAGCAATTTCAAATAATCAATGAGAACTTTTAGATCATGTAATCCCAGACACCGGGACGCCTAGCTCGAGATGCTTTCGATATATCGGGTTCCGGGCCGAAGCAAAGACCTTTCCAAAGGCAGAAAACATGGAATGTGAACATCCTCTGAAGGATGAGTCCCAAGTGAATGACTGCTTTCGTCTCCTTCCACTCGAAATCCGCTTCGAAATCGCCTATCTTCTTCCAACGCCCGAATACCTCAGCTTAAGACTTGCGTCGAAAGCTATGGTTCACATATTTGAAAACCAGGAATTCTGGAAAACACGCTTCTTCATTCATCGGGAACGAGGATATCTCAACTATCTCTTGGAAGAAGGTTGTGGAGACTGGAGATTAATGTACCGCTGCACTAGCAGACTCAAGCGTCTAGCCCGGACACTACGTTTTCGAAGGCTACAGTGGCTTCATAACGAGTGGATCAAAGATAGGTGTATGATGATTGGAGCTCCAATATCTACGTCGCCTGAGAATACAGCTCAATTTGATGGCCTAGTGTGGGAAAGAGCCGCAGGAAAAGTCCAATGCGATAGGCCTTACAAATCCGAAATCCCTCCTCCATCTTCACTCGGCAATGACATCTGCCAGCGATGTCGTGGGGTGCATAACCTATTACCACCTCAGATGGTCACCATCTCTAGTGACCTCGTGGAAATCGCTGTCTCCGTACTTGCTGAAGATGAACATTCATTTATTACCGGGCTAAACCTTGTCTACGGCGAAAGTTCACCAAGCATTAGCCTTGGCTATCAAATCCCTCAAAAGCAGATCAAGATTGATCTCCGTGGTCAGCCGTTGAAAGGCTTCGAAGTCCTCGCTGGCGAAGGGGGCATCCAGGCCATACGTCCAATATTTGACCAAAAACATGGAATAAGCCGTAGCATGATTGGAAAGCCGAATGCAACTTGCAAATCGGTACTACTTAACCCAGATGGAGAGATAAAAGCCTTTGCGGGGTATTTCGATGTAAGTCAAATATGTGCTGTTCCAATTCACATGCGCAGCTTACTGACTCAATTGTAGCACTGTAGGATGGTACAATTTTCAATAGGTTCATTGCGTCCAGAATCATTTTGCTGAGCAGAGAGACGCAAACTAAGATGTCTAGTTAGTTAACTAACTTGCTGAGATTTACGAAATCTCAGATTCTCGGATCTGGCTTCTAATTGGTCGAGAATTTTGTATCGACGTGACTAGGGCTAGTCACGTTACTACTGGCCCTCTATAATATCTATTCATGACTTGCTAGTACCTAGGTAGGGTCCTTTTAAATGTCATGGCCTTCTGCCAATTGCTACCAATACGAATCGTCTATTTTAGCCTATCATTCGATCGACCTTTCTCTAGAGGCCTATGGCATCGAGAGGAAGGCTTTAGAGAGCTTCCGGGCTCGTTGCCTGTTAGTAACTTAGATGTCATGATCTACCATAGATCGCTATCATATGTTTTATTTTTGCTTGCTCGCTTATTATTTGCATTATTTATCAGTTTGCATTAGATGGATTGTTTGCTAGACGGCTAAGCGAGATGTTTGAGGTTTGCAACGTTTGCAAAGGGACAGCTATATCAACTGGCTGCCTCCCACTCCACATGGCAACTTGCCTCTTCTTTCTCTCCACCCTAGTTATTTTGAATTAAAAGCACTCTTCCTCTCTGAGACCTGGCACATTACATTATAACTAAGATCCCCAGCTACGCGGTCCTATAGTTTGATTATTAGCATTTCCGCTTTCGTACACTGCATAGAGGTCTCATATTGCGAGTATACACTCGGCAAAAGCGTCTTTTCTCTTTTAGGTAGTCCGGTGACGCGACAGACTTCAGGTTGCGAGCTAGAGACTAGACTGCTCCGGGACGTTCAGTAGCCGTGCGCAAGAGACTGTTCGGACCCTCGATCCAGAACCCGGATTTTTTCTTTTCCTTTTCGAAACCCGAATCCACCTTTTTTTCTTCTTTTCAAAACTTCCAGGTAATGGTTCCATGGAATCATCGTGCGACAAATCATGCTGGCGAGACTGAGAAGTTGACGTTGAATCTCGGAAGGTGGTCTTGCACGAATAGCGGCATCCAAGTATCGTAATTAGTTGACCGGTAAACTGACTCTAGATCTGGGAGAGGATCTTAATGTTTTGGCGGTATGTAAATGAAGAGATAAGTTGGTGTTGAGCCTGGACCTGTTGAATGTTGAAAGTTTGAATTTCGACTAGAGCTGCTGAATCACGCTATAAAGGTTGACAAAAGTTATAGTGCATTCAGCGCGAAGCTCTGGACGATATTGGTGATCCATTTTGACGAAGATCCAGAAGAGGTAGGCTATTTTTTCAACATAGATATTAAAGAGGGGACCCTGTGACGGGGTCACCAGGGATACCGACAGCCCTGCCTGTGAAACAGGTGTAAGAGCAAATTCACCACTGGGAGTGGTAGGGTGCTTGAGAGGACAACACCATGGGGTGACTACTCAGAAGAGAAGGTGAAGGGTGTTTGCGTTCACTTCTCAGTCTCGCTAGCATGATCTGTCGCACAATTATCCCAACTTACACATAACACAACAATACATTTTTTGATCAACTTGGCGTGTGCACGACAACTACAACAAGATTCAGGGAGACCGTCTCCCTTTCCAATTCGCAGGACACATTCCAATTGTTCATTAGCTTACAACCATATCTCTATCTCTCGTTCTATATCATTCCCCTTCACCGAACACATGCATTTTTTTCTTGTCCTGCTTCCACGTATCTCCATATACTAACCCCGAGATCTATAACGCTTGATCAAGCCAATGAACGCCAAAAAAAACCCGGTATCAATTCCTCTACATCCTCCTACTCCTTCAACCCTACTCACGAATAATATTTGCATTGCCTCTTGGCCTTCTTTCTTTTGAGCTTCTCAACCGGCCTCGCATAGGCACGGCTTTCACGGTTGGAAAGAAATTCATATCTTTCCTACAACCGAACGAAGCCGTCTACTTTACTCCTAGTTTAGCCCCGAACCATTACGGTGTTTTTCTGCTATTAGCCTTACGCCAGTTTCTCCCTATCAACATAATATATTGAAACCCTTCAATGTGCCAGTCTGGAGCTTGAAAGTTGCCTGCTACTACACATTTATCACATGCGACACTGCCCCCAGTGTTTGGCTTGAGAATACCCCGACTGCCATTGCCAATCATCCTCCGGTTTCGACTCATTCTAGTACTCCTAGCAGTACTGCTAAAGTGAGCTCCACTGTAGTCGCTACTCCTACACTCTCGTTCACTTACTGTCTCTGTCCCTGCAGCTCTGTCCTCTATCGTTACTGGCAATTTGCCCACAGTTGCACCGACCAGTCGATTGTCCTCCGTTATACCTGTGACTCAACTCGCCGTGATTCCCGTACCGATTCCTCACCACCTGTTGTCGCAAACGCGCGTGCATTCTTTATCATTCTGCATCAGCGTAACTCCATTCAACCGCGAGATCTGCAGCGCTTTATCAAGCCAACGACCACCAAACAACAACTTGATAGACATTACTCTATTCTCTCAATATCTCAACTCTACAACAGCACTCAGCGAGATGGCTGTAAGTCCATGAGAGCTTCAATGTATCAGTTCATGACACTAATATATAAGTACAGTACCAGACACAGCCAATAATAGCTTCCTACATAGCGAAGATTTTACCTGGGACCCGAGAGGTTGAAGTTGACCACCTCCGTATTACGATCGCTATGCTTGTTTGTTTGTTTGCTTGTTTGTTATTGGCATTATTGCAAAGCGGTCAGTAGACAGCTATATTAACTAGCTGCCTCCCACTTTGCAACTTGCTTCTTCTTTCTTCCTTCTCTCTTTATCTTAGTTATCTTCGTCGGAATACACTCTTCTATTGTATATGCACTCTTTCTTTATTGATCGACCTGGCACGTCATACTCTGGACAAACCTCCTCGCATATTATTTCCCAACCACGCAAACCTACGGCGTTGAACGGGAAGCCTATATCCGATCTAGGTCGCAGACCAGGGCGAACGTTTGCGTGAGCACGCTAAGTGATGGTAAAATGTTCAATGTGATTATGGTGGAGAACAAAAAAGCCTCGACGTCACGAAGTGCTCATCCAACGCCCGGTTCTTGGACTCATGCAGAGGGATAACTACTAGGCTACATGCTATCCCGCCGTGGCAATCAAGAGAAAGATCTTCGGCGTCTATTTGGAATAGTAGGCATTGGAAGGTACGTTAGGTTCTATCAACTCATACGAGGAACGACCGAGCTCGAAGATTATAAAGATGGTGCGACCTACCACTTGGATAATGATGGCTTAGCGATTGAGCGAACGATTTTAGCGATAAAAAGCTACATCGATAGATATCGTTGATATAGTTCACGGTTTTGTTGATTGTTTCTTTCGTGCTTTTTTGTTTCCATTCGTTTACTTTTTTACCTTTTATCTGCTGTCTTCAGTCTGTTTTTTTTATCTTTATGGAGCTTATTATTACCATTTTGTTTCGGGTGCTCTTTATAGAGTATCGTAGTATATACCCGTTGAATAACACACACGAATTCGACTAGTTCAACTACTCGATTGGCCACACGGCAACTATAGGCAGTTCTGTCTGTGGGGGCTATAAAACCCTATATTAAGCGCTAATCATCCGGACCTTAGTAGATCCTACTGGACCAGCGGTACTAGAAATACATTTGGCGTTTATTTACTGATTATAAGTAGCTGTACTCCGCAAAAGGCGCGGGCTTACAAAGGCGCGAAACCTTCGGTCCTGCCTTTGCAGGTTGACTAAGCGGTCACGTGATATAAAACACCCCTGAGGCACAGATAGTAACGCAAACACCCTCCACCTTCTCTTCTGAGTAGCCACCCCATGGTGTTGTCCTCTCAAGCACCCTACTACTGCCGGTGATGAATTTGCTCTTACACCTGTTTCGCGGGTAGAGCTGTCGGTGTCCCTGTTGTCCCCGTTATAGGGTCCCTCTTCAATATCTAAGTTGAAAAAGTTGGAAAAATAGCCTGTCGCTTATGCGGTCTCTATAACTACCTAACGATACCGAACTTGACCAATCTAAATAACTATCTAGGTGGTATTGATATGGGAAATTTCAAGATTACGATGTCTCTTTTGTTTAAAAATGTCTGTTTAGAATAACTAACCACAAACTGTAGGATAAACTAAAAATCCGCATACGCAATGTCACATATGAAACCTACATGCCTTTTCCTTTGTTGGCATCACGTAATTTCTTCACTATCCCGGGGTCGGTGAGCTCACGCGGTTGGGTATGTACCATTCAGAATCGCAATCGAATAGCCGGGTTAAGTTGAAATATACGTACTTTGTTCGATGAGGACGTTTCAATCGGAACGGCAAGTAGTGTGCGATACATCAAGCGATACTAACTAAGCAGGTTGGATCAATCGCGTGACTGGAAGATATACTCGTGGTCGAGACAAATTATTCCATTAAGAATGTCCTCTTTGTAATGCTGAAGGAGGCGGATAACCATCGCAACCGAATCCACAAGCGAAAGGGTAGAATCTATGAGAGGAAATGAAAGGAATAACCGAGCTTCTTCGTGCATAGGCCCATCGCTTACTTCGTATTTGACTAATAGAAGCTTTTCGATCAAAAGATCCACCACTGCCTCGTCGGTCAGGACGCGGTGGCGGTGTCACCCACTGCACTCGTTCAGCCAAGTTATGATCTTCAAATACAGGATGGCCATTCTCAAGGAAGATAGTTCTAGGGGGAGACATTTTCTAACTGAATGCGATATATCTGGGACTTTGGTTTTGCGATTTTGGTGAGTTGCAATGGACTTTCTGCCTGATGATATGGACTTAGTTATACTGGAGTCTATCTAAGCATGTGAGGTGGAATTATCTACATTAAAATAGCTTTGACGTGGACCAAGTTCATTCATTCATTCTTAGTTCGAGATAATAGAGTTCTTTACATTCACAAATGCAACAAAGCCGTTTCGTTCTGTATCATATGCACGCTAGGTTGAAAGGAGCAATGAGCCAAAGGACATCGAATAATATTTCTCCTTACATTTGCAAGATTACAACCCTTATGAAAGGTTCAATGATGATTGTAGTCTTTGTGTGTAATATGATTCGCCTTCTTCTGCTAGCTGATACCCCTACCAATTATGGAATGGAAACTACAGGGAGTACAGCGCAAAGCGCACTGCCCTCGAGGCCAGGATCGACACACACAATGAGAAAGTACGTTTTGTGAGGGTTCTTACGGAAAGAATATATCCAAGCTAACATTCATGACAACCCTCTTGCGGGCAACATCGCAGCGAGCAACGAGGAGACGACGCAACAAATTTTTTTTTCTCTCCGACATCATTTGAAAGATTTCTTTTCTTTCTTCGTTAGGTCTTTTCACTTCTTTATTATGAGAAAGACCTTGGTCAACTTTTCATTTCTGATGTCTTTGCATATCTGTAGGGAGACGTGACCTCCTGGTCTGCTCCCAACAACACTTTCATCCTCATACAAATGAGGTTTCCCAGAGCACTCCAATAGTCAAGTCGTCTTCTCAAGATATATCCAACAGGTTATGACCTATGCTATTGAATCCTCTACATACTTGCAAGCTTCAAATCCTCTATTTCCTCCAATTGGTGCCCTGCGTCGCATACTCCACAGTGGGGCTCTGATCCCACAAGTCAGAATTTCCACGATCTCCATTGGCCGAAATCGGCACGTGGACGTACCTCTCACTTTCAATTGGTTAACCGTTGTCTCCACTGGCCGTTCGTTGATTTGATTCGTTGGCCACTCTATCTTTCAACCCAAAATTGTATGTTTTGTTTGCACTGCGGTCACGTTAGCTTTCTCGCCCTAATGCCGATTCATTGAAGCGGCATATGAAGAAATAGAACAACATAATATATCCACACTTACATGGTTGCGTAATATCGCGTGATGAACTACTCAACTAAAGCTCTTGAGGGAACACTCTCAGATTAAAATAGACTATAATACAAAGTCCAATACAACATCAACCGATTTCTCGCACGCAGTATATAGGCACGAGAAGCTGGGCGAAACAGATGGCTGGATTACTTATGTAGTATCGAAAATATTAGGATGAAATCTATTGAGAAAGTCAAGAAGGTGTATTCTGATGCGGTGAAAGTGGACAGAGAGGAGAGGAAGGAAGAGGAGGAACGGAACTAGCTACTCTAGCTAGTAGTGGGATCTGGACCCACTGGGTGACCGCCAACAAAGGGCATCAATTGTGATACATTCAGTTCTCGGCTATACCGAAGCGCCCCTCTTTCGTAAAAATTGCCCTTGACTTGGTGCTATAGGTCTACCTGAGGTCTATAGAACGGCTTCAGGATTTCGACACTCGCCAAAGAGATGAACGTCTATATACGGATTGAGTCAAGTCGATACAGCCGAGCGATACCCCCGACCGAAGCAAACAGGCAGACATATCGTGGGGGCCAGTCCGTGTGTTGAGAGATTTTCCAACGGTCCGAAAGCAGCATGGGTTAGCGAACGCACCCTGTCGGCCTACTTCCAGATGAAGTCGAAATCCCCTAGTAAGATCCCAGACACAAATCGAGACTTTTTTTGACATATGAGTAAAGCGAATGAGACTTGAGCAATCGGTGCGATGGGTGGAATCATAGTGGGAATAATGGAAAATAAACTTCAGTCAGTTAGTCGATCAAGACAATTAAAGTAGTAACATTGTTATCCAACAATGAATTGTGCCCATCAACCTCGGGCCA
The DNA here is from genome assembly GCF_028828465.1 of Penicillium psychrosexuale. Classification (NCBI taxonomy): domain Eukaryota; kingdom Fungi; phylum Ascomycota; class Eurotiomycetes; order Eurotiales; family Aspergillaceae; genus Penicillium; species Penicillium psychrosexuale. The sequence goes on from NW_026643187.1 coordinate 5,400,466, forward strand.
ATGACCCGAATCGCCACTAGCCGTAGCTTATCTCCTAGCGTCGGGCCGAACTACCAAAAAGCGGATAGCCAAGAATCGAATGACGCGCGGCTTTCTCGTATGTTATAGGCCTGTCGTATATGAACGTTGCTTTTTCCGCTCATGCAGCCCGATCTGCGATCTGATAAAAGTTTCCGAAAGAGTCAATTTCTTCGCACTGCTCCTACCAGAGTAGGCTCTCATCAAGAATGCGACCACAATCGCTCCTCCCGATATTCGGGGTTCTAGCCTTATCAAATGCCCTCTCAGCAGCCCCAAAGAACGTGTCGATCAGCAATGAGAATCACATTTTCAACGTCATCCAGGACTCAATGCGCCAATGGGGATCGTCTCTGCACCACAATGGCGTGTCATTCTTCCTCGCGGCCGTTCCCGCCGGTACGCAGTTCTACCATGGAACCTCCAAGGCCAGTCCAGTGAATGGCACCGAGTGGTTGGCGTTCGAGCCCGAACACGCCATGGTCTTCGCCCGGCCCCGACGTGGCCCCCCGCCACACCTACCACCCAGTGATGATGATCCCGAGCCAGAGGATGGCAGCCATGGTGAGCTGCGGAAGCGTGAACACCATGGCGAGCCAGCTGGTCGCCCGCCGAAGATATTCGATGAGAATGAGTCCGGGTATTTGCATACGTATGCTGCAGCCAAGGATCTCCGCCTTCTGTATCTTGACGGTATGTCTGCCGCCAAGACATCGAAGGGCACGCTCGATTCTCAGGATACGGTTCTGTTCAACAGTTCGTTCGAAGAACCCCCGAGGGGTGGCGGGCAAGAGTACGAACGCGCCAGACTGGCCTGCGAGATGGCCGAGAATGAATGGGAGGGTCGCATTGACGGTGTGCTGCGCATGGAAGCTGGCTTTGAGATTATCCTCTGCAACTTTGAGCGCGATCTAACTACAGTGCGAATCACGCAGGTCAAGGAGGACACTGAGGAACACCGTGGACTTAGGGGTAACCGTGAACACGGTGACCGGGATGGTCCTCGCAGAGAGGGTGAAGACAAGCACCACGACGGTCATGGCGGAAGGAAGGACGATGATGGAAGGCGACACGGCCCCGGTGGCCCCGGCGGTCCGAGGGGTCCTGGTGGTCCTGGTGGTCCTGGTGGTCCTGGAGGTCCTGGAGGTCCTCCCCACGGCGGACCTGGAAACGGGCCCGACTCGTCGCGCTGGATGCGCGCAATCACCGCACGCTACAACGGAATCGGTGGGAATCGAGTGTCGCTGAACTTCAACCACTTCGTGACAGCCTTCTCCTACGACGTAGAACTCTTCCAAGACAATTCAACCCTACCCCGACTTGCCTACCTCTCTCCCGAGGAGCGCGCTGCTATCCGTGTCGAAGTCACAAATCTGGTCTTGACGCATCGTCCTGCCGATGTCTCCGAGGATTGGCAGGCGATTACGGATATGATCGTGACTCGGTACGGCGATGAGCTGTCTTACTTTGCTTCCGGCTGGATTCACTCAATTGAGCGCCTGCAGTCCGAGATTGAGCGTCTTCTGTCGCCGTTCATTGACTACAGTGCGCGGGATGATGTCGCTGAGATTGAGCGTTGTGCAACTCAGTTCTTGCCGCCGTTGTCTTTGAAGAGTGGTAGTATCGCGGCGCATGCTGTCCATGGTGTTGCTCAAAGAATCTGCTCGTCTCTGATTGAGGCTGGGAAGGAGAAGGAGCTTGACTCTGCGGTTCAGGTTCTTCGGGATCTGATCGGTTATCTTGATTGGGCGACGTGGAAGGAGTGCCGGGGTTGTGCAGCGAATGAGATTTGTGTGGTGCCTATTTGGCCGATGGGTACAATCGAGGACTATGATAGTCCAAAGTGCAAGGATGCATCAAATCCATACGACCATCGTGGAGAGAGCTACTGGGGTGGAATGCACCACTGAGTGATTTAATGTGGATCACTAGCCTCTGTTTTAGTTCGGGTTTTCGACCCTCTTCCAGCCAGACTTGAGATTCGCTGTTTGGACATAATTGGTTTATTTCAGGCATATATAACATTTGTTGAGGGTATATACAGAATATAGAACATAATAATGCTCAAGAAGTATGTAGAGTATGTAGAAGGGATTGACCATTTTGTTCGTCATTGTTGTATGTGGCAGTTCCAAAGCAAATCACGGAGTGATATTCCCTTTACATATAAGAAGCAAAATTGGCAAATGGTAGAAAAGAAAATCAGATCCCATCAACGGGAGAATATTTACTGGACGAGACCACCCTTGGCGGAGGAGACGATGGAGCCGACGGTAGTGCCAACGCTGCCAAGGCCGAGAGTGGAGAGAAGTCCCTGAACAGCGCCGTCAACCTTGATCAAAAGGACGGAAACCTCATCCTCGGCGTTGACAGCAATGAAGTTAGCACCAGGGATCTCGGGAACCTTGGACTTGAGCTCAGAGACAGAGGGAGCTACGGCGACGACGTTGCCGATGGGACCCTCAATGGTGGACAAGTCAAGACCGCTGAGGAGACCGACGACAGTAGGCTCAACCTGGACAAGAAGGTTCTTGCCACCAGCAAGGCCGTTCACGTCAGTGATGGAGAGAACGTTTTGTAGAGGGTCGTCGCGCTTGACGTTTCCAGTGATAGACTCAAGGCCGCCAACGATGGAGCCGAGAAGGCTGCCGACCTTGTGGAGGCCGAGGCTGGAGAGCAGGTCGACGACTTCCTGGGTCAGCTCGATGAGTGCAGCGTTGCCATTGTCGAGGAGGGCGGTAATCTGGGTGAGGCCGGAACCGGTGTTCGTGTCGAGCTTGTCGACAGACTCAGCCGTTTGAATGACCTGGCCCACTGGCTTCTCGAGAGCGCTCAAGGGCAGCTTGCTCATCAAGCTCTCGAGCTCGAACTCGGCCATCATTTCGATTTTCGAGGTTCCAGCCTGGTTGAGGATGGAAAGAACCTGGCCAGCACCGGTGGGATCAGGCAAGGTGGAGAATGAGGGAGTTGCGGCGACATCAGAGCCAGAGGGAATCATAGATGTCATCGGTAGAGGCATGCCCGAAGGGATGACACCGGAGGGCAGGCTAGAGGGAACTCCGGAGGGCAAAGAGCCGATGGTACCCGAAGGGATGTTGGCGGGTAGGGCCATAGCAGCAGAGGCCAGAAGGGCGAAGGCGAAAGACTTCATCTTATCGTTCAATGAGTGAAATAAGTTCAAAGACTTGTTTGGTACAAAGGAATGGACGGTGTGGACCGAGATTAAAGAATGACTTGATGGTAAGGAATGACAAGAAGAAAGTTCTTAGAATTCAAACGTCCCGACAAGACGACCCATTTTATATACGATAGCTGTCGGCATGGGATCAGCGTTGATGCGAGTCCGACCCCTCGTCTGTTGACGTCCTTGAGCGTTCTCCTGAGCTAACAGGTCTTGAAAGGGGACCGCTCATGTCGGAAATGAGACCGATGGGAGAATGGAGCAGTATCGTTCCTGTTTCATCGGCCAAGACGGAGGTAAGCTTCACGCTGAGTGGCTAACAAAGGCGCCCCCACACAAGATTGGGTCCGGCACATATTGCTAGCTCCGCTATAAGCTTCGTATGAGGTCCATCCTCATTAGCCACTTTGCAGATCGTTCACTCGGTGCAGGAACAAAGCCCAGGAGGGTCCCCACTCTGGCTGTCAGGATGCGGCCAAGATATCGATGGAATTCTCGTCTTTATGGGTCAAATGCAGATCACTTATGAGTCGGGAAACCCCCTGGTCGAGGTATAAAAGGAAGCATCCGCATTAGAGGGTAAATTGCCGTATATTCAGCTTAGCCTTCAAAATTCTCCGCACTCCGTAGCCTCACGACAATGAGGATTCCGAGCCCAAATTGTGATTGATCGAGTCTTGTGCAGCGAACCCTGAAAAGTCAAGCTGGGATCGACACGACTAGTACAACCGTGCAGATCGGAATCACCAATCATTTGTTGGTATCCTGCGCTAAGGTAACTTGAGATCAGCACTCTGTCCGCCAGAAAAGATTGTAAGAAGAAGGTTAAACCCAACGTAGGCAACACTAAGGTAGATTGCAATCTCATTCCTCCATAGTGGGTCGAAATGTCAAATAGTCCAGTGGGGCCGTGATTCCCGTCAGTTGCGTTGAGTTCTTTGTTTGCACCCCGAAAAACGGCAGGATTGCTGGTGATGATATCATCGTCGTGTCGGGTAGTGACAGGGGATCGACAGGGGTTACCAAAGTCGCGGGCTAACATGGATGTAGGTAGATGTTCACAGGTACTGCGAAGGGGCAGAGCGGCCAAAGGTCTTGGAACCAGGTTGGAACAGCATACTATTAGTAAGAGATGATTTAGAGAAAAAGTCCCATTGTCGTAGTGTCACGATTCGTTGTTACAGGGAGATTACAAAATCCGGGGAAGCGGGTCTGTGGGTTCACGATAGAATCAATACAACTTCATTTTCTTCCTTGAAAAAAAAAAAAAAAAGGTGGCCTTCCCCAATTTTGTGTCACAAGTGATAGGCAGATCTACTCGTCTAAACCAACCGCTTAACGGGATATATACACATGCGTTGTTAGCGAATCTCGACTCGGTCCTACCCCAAACGAAGGGACCAGGCGGGCCAACACCTGTTAGGATTCCTTTGTTCTTTGAGAACTCGCCCTGGCTCGAACGCACGCTCTCTCAGGTTCTGGCGGTCAACGGAAGGTACAGCCTTGGGCCCAGAGACTGCACCAACGGTCATATTCCACTGAGCTAAGTGGGGCTTGGGGTGAAATAACTGCCCGTTCTGTTCATCATAACAGAGCCTTTTTTTAATCTTCCTAGTGATTTGATTGGCTGGATCTTGTTCTTCTCAGTTAGGTAATCATGAAGCTATTCAGGTATTTGACCTTTGCCCGCTCTGCCCCCTCACCCCTCGCATACGTACTCCTGAGTCCTTACTCCGTAGTGTCACAGTGTCAACCTTCCAAAGTTGTAAATCTGAATATTCAATAATGTGAAATGACATGTATGTAATGACATGGATGTATCCAGGGAAGATAGTCAGGGGAGACCGTCAAATTAAACTTTGAGAGGGTCCGGGATCTCAGGGGTAAACTCACAGCACCTTTGGATCAGCACCCGGACATGCATTTGTTACTTTGATCTGCTTCTCGAAGCCAGGGTCTTACAGGGGAATATATGTATGTTGTGTATGAATTTGGAAATAATTTTATACAACTCTACCCTGATATATACATGTGTGATGAGCCTTCACGACCGTGCGAATTCTCAACCTCTCGGCAATGAATTACTACTTAGCAGGACAAAATCTTAGCGGCAGCGGCTTCAGCAACCACCATGACAGCAGCTTGAATGTTACCGGTCGGGAGATCGGGATGGATACTGGCGTCAACAATGAACTGAAAAAAGGGTTAGTATCATCTTTCGAGCAACGAAACATTCTTGACTTACAAGGTTATCCACTCCATAGACCTTGGTATTGGTATCGACAACGGAAGTGCCGCCCTTACGGCCATCATCGGTACCCATCTTCGCAGTGCCAGTGTAGTGGATACCAGCAGTTTGAGACCCCAAGATGGCTGAGACATTGGTGTAAGTCTCAAGCTCAAACCCGGTAGATGGAGCGGTGATGTTGTTGACCATCTTCTGAATAAAAGTGCGGGCGGCCTTCCGGTCAGCAGCGGTCTGGAGGTAGGGCGACTTCACAATGACAGTATTTCCGCTGGCGTCAAGTCCCAGGACACCGGACGAGGTGAGGCCGTGAGTCATGTACGTGGTGATGGTTACCACGCCCTCATCAGTGGGCGCGCACGAGCCCTGGTAGTACTGGGTGTGGCCATCAATCTCCTCCGAGGTGAAGAAGATCATGCGGTGCTTGCCCTGGGTCAGTACACCGCTGTGATTGCGGTAGAGGGAAATATCACGAGAGTCGGTTCCGTTAAGGACCCCCTCGTAGTCAACAAGACCAAATGAGGCGTTGGTGTTGAAGACGATCGAGAAAATGGGGTGGTCCTTCAGACCGACACCAACAGGCAGGTCAATCCACTGGGCCTTGGGAGGAACGGTAACTCCGCTCTTCTTCGCAGTCTCAATCTGGGCCTGGCCACCAATACCAGAGTTCCACAACAGACGCGGAGTAGATAAAGCACCGGAAGCCAGCACCACGCGACCATGTGGGGCAATAGTGATGATCTCAGAGCCGCCCGAGGCAGTCTGCACCTCGACGCCAGTGACCTGACTACCGGAACGGACCAAGCGAATGACTTTAGTTTGAAGAGCAAGGTGGAAGTTATCTAGCTTGGTAGCATCGGGTAGATATGTGCGAACAGGGCCAGCACGCATCTGGTTCTTCACGTTCCAGGCCGGGTAGCTGTAGACCTGGTGCTTCTCATTCGGCTGGGCGATCATATCCACCGACTTCCAACCAAGACCACCAAGGAACTTGGACAGCACACCGTAAAGAGCCTGGTCATATCGCTTGCCGTCGGCAGAAGGCAGGATGGTTCCGGGGTTGCGCTTGTAGAGTCGGTCTGCAGCCGACTTGACATCCTTCCACTTCCAGCCCTTGGGCCACTTGTCATCGAAGTCGCGGGCTGGTGGGTGGACAAAGACCATGTAGTTGACTGTTACACCACCGCCGAGCACACAGGCAGCAGTACCAGCAGTGTCGGTACACACATACTGGTTCCAGACATCGAGCGAGCCGATGTCAGCCGACAGTCCCGGGAGATCGATGGGAGTCAATGAGTGGTCCCATGTGAGGGTCTCATTGTTTCCGGTGGCCACCGTTGGTCCGACACCTCGCTCAAGGAGCAGAACTTTCTTTCCTGCCTGGGCGAACTTCTCGGCGCTGATGATTCCGGAAGGGCCACCACCGACCACAATATAGTCATAGGTGTGATTCTGGAAGACGGAAGCGGAGGCAGCTGCTGTAAAAACAGAGAGAGAAATGGCTAGAGAGCCAGCTTGGAAGATCCTCATTTTGACGTGTACGAGGGAATAAGATCTCTCTATGAAATCCCGATCTATAAATCTTGTCGGGGGAGTTGGCCATTTTAACTGTTCCACAACGAGTCCGTCACACCGGTACAGTCAAACTCGGTGGATCAATTGTTGAAGACTTGGCACGCGAGCGAAACATGGCGAAACATGGCTCCTCGTGGGTTTAATTTCGTCGAATGTCACCGATTAGGTATAGTGCGATCAGATAAGAGAACTAACTTTTCTTGTTCCTGAACCAGCCCACCGGGTGAACATCTGGAATTTTCTGGGTTCTTGTCTGATAATCATAGAGAAAACATAGCACGCCTTGAAACTACACTATACTTTGTTGTACGCCAAATTAGGTATGTTGGCCTTGAAGTTGTAGCGCTTAAAGTGGCGCTGTTTTAAGAAGTCTCGGACCGAACGTGCATCCACTTCAATCATTACTTTGATTCAGTTCTCGGAGTAGACATACCGAAAGGGTCTGTGTTCCACTCATTCTTCCGGGATAGGGTTTCCCCAGCCAAGTCTGCCGCTGACGTAGAGATAATAACCTCGAGCTTTAGCTATATTTTTCTGAGCTTTGATTAGTGTATCCCATGGAAGAGGCGTCAAGAAACAGGGCATTGATCAAGTTCCCTTTCTCTCTCAGCCACCGTCCCACATATACCTTGGTACTTCTATTGTAGATACTGGTATGTCACAAAGTTCTAGAACACTTACCAAGTGGATAGTGGATATCATGAGAATTCCTAACGTCCTTACCAAGCATTCAATAAGCAGAATTGCCGCGAGACCCACTTCGATTAATCATGCATTATCAATTTAGGGAAGTAGTAACAACCTGAGGGTTCCATCCAGGCAAGCTCATACTTTCCAGTCGGCATGTTTTTCTCCCGCGCCGAAATTCTGCTAGACATGCTGACCCACACAGAACGGGGCGAAGCTGTCAGATATGCTATGCTGTACTCCATATATCGTAGCAGTTATATCCTCGCCTTTCCAGGAACATCCGGTTGGCTCGGATCGTATCGCGATTCAGTGATGGTAGTAGTGCCGACAATAGGCCGAACCATGAATTTCCTTTGAAACACATCTTCGTTTCATATAGTAAGGGGCGAAGCTTGCATAGTGACCCAAGAGAATATCGGCAAATGGACAGATAATCGGCTATTGCTAATAATGCAGGCATCAATGTAAAACTTAGAAATATGAGTGGAGGGCCGCTTATAAGCTCGCGTGATCATTACCTTTGTTAGGAAACCAGGATTTGAGATATATATCTCCAAAGTTCACTGTATAGGCTCTTGTTGCTGTACGTCTCGACTAAAGCCTTGCTCCCCACCATAACTTTCAATGAGTACGGGCTTGTGTCTGACTCAATTCAATCAACAGAGAACTAGTTGGAGACATACACTAGGTATAGCATAGAACATGACGTCATATGCTATGAGCTTGTGGTTTGAGTTGAACAAGTCCATAATCAGTCTCTAACTATGACAGTGATCAATATATACGGACTTATTGCTATTGTCAGCAACACACATTGAGATATTGAGGGTTTTGTAAATTCCCGCTTGAATATGGGACAAGATGGGGAAGAGGGGGTCAACAAAAGAGTGGGGCCAACCGTTGCGGGAGCTCAATCTCCAACATCCCTTGTACCGACCAAGGCGAGATCACGCTTGAGATCACTCTCCTCTAGGAACAAAATGGCGGGGTCAGCCGGCCGCCTTATACCGGCATCTTCACGCACTCTTCTCCTCACCTTCGACGCGTTCGGCACCCTCTTCCACCCGCGTCTCCCCGTCCCCGAGCAATATGCCGCGACCGCGCACCAATTCGGATTATCGCGCACTGCCGTCACCCCGGACAAACTTGAAACCGCCTTCCGGGACACCTTTCGTGCGCAGTCGCATCAGTACCCGAATTACGGTCGCGCGGAAGCTCTTCGAGGTCAATACGGGGGGCCGAGGCAGTGGTGGGAGGAGGTGATCAGAGGGAGTTTCAAGCGTGTTTTGGCTGCTGAGGATGGAGAGACGCGCCCCGGAGGCCCAGAAGAGCATATCCCTGATCGCATGGTGGAAGCCCTACTAGATCGATTTGCTGGTTCCGAGGGGTACGCGCTCTTTGACGATGTGCTACCCTTCTTCCGCCGAATGCGCAAACTAAAGGCCGCGCATAAGTGGTCGTTTGATAGGATCATTGTGGGCGTGGTATCGAATTCGGATGACCGGGTGCCCGCTGTGCTGAAGTCGTTGGGGCTGACAGTTGGTGATGTGCGCGCCGACCAGGATCGATCGAGTATGGATCTTCCTGGGTTTGAGGGACGAAGTATCAACAACGATGCTGCCGGGGAACACGTTAAAGATCATGCAAACCGCAACTTAGACCTCGATATCGATATGGTCATTACGAGTTATGAGGCCGGTCAACCGAAACCTCATCGCTTGATCTTTGACGTGGCGAGACGGCAGGCTCTAAAGGTTGCCCGCCCATGGTTGACCAGCAGAACCAAATTTAGCTCCGTGCATGTGGGGGATGATTTTAAAAAGGATACTCAGGCTGCAAGGGATGCAGGCTGGGAGAGCTACTTGCTTGTTCGAGATCATGTTAGTTCCAATGAGTTTGACTCGAAGGAACTTCCAGATCTCCTGAAGTTTGCAGATAAATTGGAGCTTTTTCCATAAAAGCACTGGCCACAGCGAGCAGATTAACAGTTGAACTTGAACAAAGTCAATCATGGACAATTTCATGTCGAACCACAAGTCAGGGAAATACCTACGAAGTTCCCCGAGCTCTAGGGAACATCACATGCCCTAAACTGATACAGCGACAACATACGAAATCCTTGACAGACCATGCGTCTGTGCTCCTCACCCTCGGGCTTCAGCATGATGCTTCACTTCCTGAAACACACCACACCGCTTTTCTCTACATTAGAGCTTCCTGGCACCGATGACCTGGATGGTTTTGCTTCTCCACAAACACTCAAAGCGCAATCTCGAGGCCAGCCTCAAAAATCATGCCGGTTTCGGGCTTGGTTCATTCGCATCCACGACAGGGTCTATTCTTTCGGACTGCCTACAGCACCGAAATCAATTGAAAATAGCTGCCCGAACGGCCTCGCTCGATTTGTTGACGTCAATGTGGTTGGTTGTATTGCTCTATTTATTACTGTGGAGGAGCACAAAGTAATAGGAAGTAACTATGTGGTGGATATCTAGATAGAAAAATTATATTCAAAAAGATTGTATATCTAGTTAGCTATTCCATTTCTTTGCGAGGCTGCATCCTCCATTCAAGATAGAGATCAGCTGCTCTTTTATACAAGGCGATACCGAAAATGGCTAGTTCAGGTCCGCCATATACACAACCAATCAAATTCCCGCACGGCGTACACCCCGCATATCCGGTGCGGACAAGACACCGAACTGCGCTTGGAACTCCGTCCTGGTTCACGAATTGGTCCTGCTTCATTACCTCGAAATTTATCGCAGCCCTAAAACTCGACGCGGAAGTCCCACTCTGCTTTGACATTCAAGATGGAAGGCGTTCAAAAGCCACAGGGGTCTGTTGTAATCATCGGAGCTGGTACTCAAGGTAGACGTCTTGCGCACATGGTAAGTGCTGATATTCAAGACCATTAACATCTGTCTTGGTATTAACGTGTTGAAGTGGTCGAGCCGAGGCGGCACCGTCCGTCTGGTAGATCCCCAAGAGCAACAGCTTCAAGATGGTCTGAAGTACGTGGAACAACTTCGTGCGGATGCTACCAACCACGAAGGGGATTGGGGGAAGATTGAGACATCCCAGCCCTCTTCTTTGCAATCTACACTGAAAGATGCATGGCTCGTTGTTGAGGTACGACTTGACTCTTTACCGATAGGACTCATCCATTGACACAGCTTGACAGTGTGTGCCGGAGAACTTGGACCTTAAGCGAAAAGTTATCACTCAACTTGATGAGCTTGCACCCGAAGGCACAATTATTGCTTCGAACTCGAGTAGCTACGGAATCTTTGAGATTATCGAGGGCATGAGCTTGAAGAACAACAAGAGAGTTATGAGCGCGCACTGCTGTAGGTGACTATGACTATATGCTAAATGGAATACTTCGCTAATACCTAGTGTCAGATTGGCCACCAGAAACATCCGGTAATGCCTATTCCAAATTATAGCCTTTTCTTCAAATTGCTAACTTGGGAGTCAGCAATTGAAATCATGGGCCACAAGGATAGCGATCCTAAGCTGATTGAGCTCGTCTTGGAGCAATGTAAAGAACATGGGTTCTCGCCTTTCTACGTCAAGAAAGACTCTGTCGGCTATATATACAACAGGTGAGTTATTCTTCTCTCTCTATTACTACACGACCAGGTTTCTAACAATGTTCAAGAATCTGGGCTGCTATCAAGCGAGAGACTCTACTCACATTGTCCGAGGGTGTTGCCACACCCAAAGAAATCGATGCTATTTTCAAAGACGTCTTGAAGACGCCCAAGGGCCCATGTGAACAGATGGATGTTGTCGGCTTGGATGTGGTGTTGGACATCGAGAATCACTACGCCGAGTCTCGGAGCGGGATTCCTACAGAGCCGCGAGACTACCTTCGGGAGATGGTTCAAGGTGGAAGTCTGGGTGTCAAGAATGGCCGGGGATTTTACGACTATGAAGAGCAAAAGAAGTGAATGTTTCTATAGACTATATTGATCCATTCCATCGTTTGATATGAAATGCCCTCTTATAACTTAATAGTGAAGTCCCACTATAACCATCGAATCAGCTCTCAGATCCGCTTGGTACCTCAGCATCATTGGTCTAGTGGTAGAATTCGTCGTTGCCATCGACGAGGCCCGTGTTCGATTCACGGATGATGCACATCTTTTTTTTGCTTTTCTTCGTTATAGAGCAGAAAGAGAAATACGTAGTTTTCTCGCCTTTAGAAAGGTCGTTAGAGAATTATGCAAGCTAAATCGTTGATTGAATGACTATGTAGCGGATCTATCATGAACAAAACGCCTAATGCCCAAATCCATGTTACCCTAACCCCGGGAAATCAATCCCATTCCATTCCATCATAACATAACAAGGCAAATCCGTGCCCATGCAGAAAGAAAGACATCAAAATTCATCATCCACTCAGTCCCATTGGCCCTTATCCAACGCACCCAAACCACCACCAGTATGCTTACCCAGCAACTTGGCAATGTTGGACCCCCCGCTGCGCTGCTTGATGCGGAGCTCCTTTTCACGCTCACGCTCACGCGCAGCTGTGTATGAGTTGACGGCACCGCCCTTCTTAGGACCCGAAGCTGCAGGTTTGGTGACACGGTTGGAGGTGGTCGAACTACTGGAAGATGAAGAGCCAGATGTAACACGACGTAGAAGTTGAGGAGGGCGGAATCCAATATGACCCTCTCCACCGCTGCCGCTGTAGAATGCAAGCTTGGAGTTTGCAGGACCAGAGTTGGTGGATGTGGCGGAGTTGGACGATGCTTGTCGGAGGAGTGCAAGGCGGTCGACCACGACTCCGCGCGTGCGGCGTGGGTGGCTGGGTTTGATGAAGGTATTATCCGATTGCGGTTGATCGTCATCGGCTTGGGCTTCTTCCGCGCCGGGAGTTTCATCATCTCCTTGCTCGTGTTCTGCCTCATCAAGTGAAGCATCGTCCTGGAAGGAGTCGTATTCGAAGGTTTCAGTGAGGAAGGACAACGTTTCGCGGATCTCTGCTATTGTGGCTGGTTTCTTCGACATTGCGCTGGCAGGGGTGCGACGGAGGCGAGGCGGCAGACGATTGGTTGCATCTTCAGCTGATGGCTCGAGAGGGCGCTTGCGACTCTGACCATCGCTCGTCGCATCATTCGACTGCTCTCCTGAAACGGGAGCCTGCGGAGTTTCTGCTTGGGAGCCGTTCTCTTCTTCCTCTAAGAAGTCGATATTGAAGTCATCATCAATTTCGCGATCCTCAACTGCCTTGAAGAATGCTGCCTTCTTGGGGTTGTCGGCAATCTCGCCGATTTTCTCGTCTGCAAGCAGAGCGCGGCGCATCTTAGCGAACTCGCGCTGCTTTTCACGACGACGAGCTAGGAGCTCATCATCCGAGTCATCAAGATCAAAGTCGTCATCCACGTTTTTGCGACGACGGAGGGCTCCAGTGGTGATGTCTCTCATCAATTTGGCGACATCTTTCTCATCGCGGTTGCGGTCGTGAATCCTATAATAATGTTAGCATCTTCTCATTGAAAATATATCAAGTTTTAACGTACGCGTTGAGTGCGGCCAATTGCTTCTCATCAACCACCTCGCCACTGTTGTCATTGATCATTTGGCGATCAATGGCATTTTCTTCGCCATCGCTTTCGTCACTGTGACCTCCAAGGCCTGCGTACTCATCTTCAGATTCTTCGGCTGCCTCATCGATAATATCTTTCGCCTTGCTGGTTTTCTTGTCGTATTGCATAGCATGATTCTTCTTTACAGCCTTATCTTTCTTCATCACGTTGAAAGCGTTGGCGTCGATTTCAAAGTCACCTTCGTTATCATTCTCGACTTGAAGAAGTTCGCTTGCACGTCCTCGCCGCAACATTTTGCGCTTGCGTTCAGCAATGGGCGATTGAGTTTGACCCACAAGGACCGTGTCGATGGTAGACATGGGTGGGGTAGCCTTGAATCTTTTTGCAGGATCGAATGGTGAGAATACAAAGCCCTCATCCTGGGTTGGGTCGGGCAGCTGGGATTGGGAAAACTCCGAGAAGGCATATGGCGCAGGCGACTCCGATACTCGGGTCACACTCTGCGTGTAGGTCTCCATAAAGTATTTATCCTGGGTCTGCGGCTGGCTGTCCGGAACAAGAACCTCCGAATCCTCCTTTCGAAGTTGAGGAACAGGCTGACCAGGGTCTGGGAGAGAGAATGGTATGGTGGCAGATTCTTCTTGGGTGCCAACGCCATTGCCATCCAATGTGGAGGCAAATGCCTGGGTGAGACCTAGGGCCATATCGCCTAGTGTGCCCATGCCAAGGAAGTTGGGTCGTTCGACGGATTGCGGGACAAAACTCGGGGCTCTCACAGGCGTTGAGGGTGCTTGTAGTTGATCATCATCTTCGTCATCGCTAACTACTAGAGTTCGTCGCTTCCGTCTCAGGGCAGGCATCTCGTTCTCTGCATCTGAAGGAGCGACCTCACTCTCGTTATCAGCCGAATCGTTGTCTTCATCGGCCTCCTCTTCACCGAGATCCCCGCCACCATTGACGCGCTCGTTTTCTTCCTCTTGGTCATCTTCATCGTCTGCTTCGACATCACCCTCCTCATCAGAGCCGGAAAGCTCGTAGTCATCATCCCCTTCTTCATCGTCGTCACCGTTGGCCTTCTTCAAAGCAGCTTTCTCTAGTCGGCGAATTTCATCTCCCTCCTTGCGCGCTTTCTCGACAAGGTTTTCCATATCATCTTCCATCGCTGCACGCTCCTCGGCTGTTTCAATGACAACTCCCTTGGACCTGAGCTCATCCAGCCGCTCCTGGCGCTCCTTGGCCGCTTGCTGTCGGGCCCGCCATAATAGATTTGCGGAAAGCTCTGCGGAGTTCATGGAAGCCATTTTTCGGGTAGGAGATGTCAGGTGTGCCAATGCCTTGAGCTTGGTCATAGAGGGGTCTTCCTGTGCCTGTCTGGTAGGCAAGTTTTCGAACGCGGCAATGCCACGGCACTTGCCAGGGGATGTTATCACCTCAAGATCGCTATCGGAATCGTCTGCGTCGTTCTGGTGCGCAGCAACCTCTTGTCTGGAAAGCAGCACGCGGATAGGTCGTTGTGTCAGTGTTCGGAAAACTCTCTTCGATTCGGCACCCTCGGATTTGAATTCGGGTACAGAGGCCGAGACATCTTGAACTGGAGGGCCCTCGAACAATTCAGGATACTGATTTGGCGCCATGAGGACGTTCGGATCAGGCAAATCTTCATTGTCCGTATCCATATCCATATCCACATCCGTTGCTTCAATTTGAGCATGCTCAGAATTAGCGGTCGACTTAGTGGCATCCAAATGGCCGAGAACTGGAGAAGTATGCGGAGTGTCTTCGGTTTTGTTGCGTAGTTCTCCGTCAGAGGAATTTTGTGATCCGACCGCTGACGATGAGTTTGCCGCGAGCTGCTCGACCGGGGGATCGGGTTGCATAAAGTTGAATTTTGCGAAGAGGCTTTCCTTGGTGATCTTCTTTATTGTCTTGGCCTGGTGAGCTAATTGCATGTTACGGCTCATTCGCTGAGTCTCCTGCTTCATCTCATCCAGTGCCTTTTTGCTAGCTTTCCGGGGCTGACGAGCCTTCTGGGAGAGCTTGCTGGCAGAACGAGGATCATCAGCACCGCTCTCCTCGCCTGAGACTATCTGTGAGCTGAACTGTTCCAGCTGAACTTTTCGGATGGCCTTCTTGGTTTCGGCATCGGCCTTCTCGCGCTCCTCACGTTCCTTGCGCTTTTGGGCAACAAGAGACAGGAAACGGGCGTTTCCTCTAGGCTTCTTCCCTGCCGCATTTTCTGTGTCTTCGTTTTCGGTGTGTGGATCGTCATGCGGTTCGCCTGGAGAGGATACAAAGAGAGGAGAGTCGGCTCTTAAACGGGAAGGGGTTTGGCTCGTTCTGTTGTAGGGCTTGGGGGAGTTGGTTGTGGATTTGTGCTTTCTCCTCGGACCGGCCGTAGGTAGATCATCATCACTAGATTCGTCGCTGGGTGTAGGTTGTGGTTCTGTCTGCTGTGGCTTCTCGCCCTGTTCTTTTTCTGATCGGAAAGCCTTTGACACACGGGCAAATGCAGAATTTCCGTCCTCAGTTTCAGCTGACCTGGCATTACCCTGTAAACGAGCAGCCATACGGCCTTTTGGTCGGAAAACCTCATCCGCACTGGCTGATTCGTCTGAGTCGTGCAACAGGTCATTCTCGCGTGCATTAGCGTTCCGGACTAACCCACGGCCTAGATCAAGCTTCGAGACAGCATCTGTTGACTTGGCAATTTGAGTATCGTCCTCCGAATCGCTATCGAATGCCGCCATCATAGCCTTGATCTTCTGGCCAGGAGTGATAATGTTCGGCGAATCGCCCGCGGGCGACACGGAACGCGTCGACCGTGGTGTGGATGGCGAGGACATGGCGCGAATATTATGGTGAATTATGGTGTGTCTTAGGAATTAATTCCCATACTGATATCAATTGTACTTGGAGGCAATCCTTAAGACGTCCAAGGTTCAGAATGAGGTGGAGTGGACGCTAGGTTCAAGGGCACATAGTCTGAACGCGAGGCGCGTTCCTCGCGTTGCTAGGTCATACACGTGACCTTATCTTACTTATCGCCTCATTTCTCTCAAGCGGACGTTAATTGATTATGGATATTTATTGTTACAGTGATTATGGAGATGAGTTGCAAATGATATTTTCTCTTTTTAATCTATTTTTGCGGGTTTTTATTATTTTCGAATTATCTCTTCCGGTAGATGAATGCTGCGCTCCTAACATCGACCGGAGTATTGCTCATGCTGCAAGCTTGATGCCATTTTCTGAATAGACGCCGAGACCACCCATGGACTCCTCAAAAATCGCGCAAGGAAAAACAAAAAACAAGGCAAAGATACAATACAATTCGGGCAAGGCTTTAGGCCAGTCACCGGAAAGAAATGTACACTTGTTCGGGGAATAATGGAATCTCATAACCAGAGAATCTTTCTCACACGTAGTAAATCGGTTCACCAAACAACAGACTGAACTGAAGAGCAGGAAAAGACGGCATTTTCGAATCAGACTAGATCTCGATGTCGATGTCCATATCCAGCGCTGCAATGTTCTCGTCATCGGTGTTGCGGTAAGTAATCATGAAGCCGTTCTTGGGCTTCTTTGTAGTTATGCGAGGGGCGGAAGCTCCCTTTTGCACGGCTTTTGCGGGGGTATCTTTTTGATTGTCCACAGGAGCGGCGTCGGCAGCAGCGGGTTTGGGTGTTCCGTTGACATCGTGGTGAGTTTTCGCCACGGTTCGCACGCGCATGAAGGGATTCGGGGCAGCCTCTCCACGTGCAACAGCCTCGGCTGCCTTTCTAGCGGCCTTTCTCTCCTCCAGCTGAGCACGGCGAACGTTCTCAATGTTAAGCTTCTGGTTGCGAAGGTTCATCAAGTGGACTCGTTCGGCTTCCGATAGACCCCTATCGACCTCTTTCTTGACAAGGCTTGTTCCCCAGGATAGGGTCGGATTGACCATTTTCTGCAGTTCTGCGTCGATTTTCTCGGCCTCCTCCATGTCTCCGTTGACCTTGGCGAATTCTAGGTTTCTTTCGAGTTCGAGCCGGTTGAGCACGTTCTTCTTGTGGTCGAAAGCACCCTGGCGACGGAGTTTCTCGTTCAACTCCTCCCGAGTGAAAGTATGGTTGAGGAGACGGTTGATATCAGCGACCTTGGACTCAACCTTGCCCTTTGTAGCCAGCTTGCAATCCTCAACAGCGAGAGTCTGAACGTAACGGCGGTACTCGGCCTAATTGACTGTTAGTTGGCTTCCAAGCTTCGAAGGGAAGGAACAAACCTCAGTAAGTGGAGAGTTGGAGAAAGTGACAAATGGGAAGTCCCTGACAGACTTTCCATGTGCCAGCTTGACATACTGATCCGTGACAAATGAGCGGCCGTTTTCGCCCTCCAAGGCGTACGGCTTGCCCTGAGAGATTCCTAGGGAAATGTCAGCGCGCACAAACAAGCGAGGCAGCATAAGTTCTTACCAGTAATCAGGCCCAGGCGATATTCATTCTGGCCGGTCTCCGGGTGCGGGCCAATGCTCAGCCGAGCGTAGCAGCCAATCATAGCATTCTCAAATCCAGGGTAGAAGCAAACTTTGGCAAAGTTATTACGTCCAATTTGAGCGCGTCGAATTTCGCGAAGCTCGGCGGGCGGGTCATCCTTGGGAATCGCAGCAGACTGGCCAACGCGGTCATCCAATTCAAGATCACTCTCGGCATCAGCATCTTCATCCGAAATATCAGACCCCATGGAGCGCGAACGGCGGCGCGACTTTGTAGGGTCTCGGCGACGAAGTTCATCCCGCTTGCCCTTTTGCTCACGCTGGCGCTTGTAGGCCTCGATGGCTCCGGACGTTTCTCCTACTTTGCGACCACCAAGAGTGGTCTTCTGGCGCGAGCTCTTGCGCTGGTTGTCGTCCAAGCCGGCGGACCCTGCCTTTCGCTTGGCTTTCTTGGCTGCTCGTGCTTCCTCGCGCGAGCGAGATGCTAGAAGGCGGCGTAGAGCCAGATCTTGGTTGTGGCGATCGACTTGCTGGGCACGTTCGGACAGGGTTTCCTCGCGCTGGATCTCAGGCATGGCCATGATGTCCTTCTTATCCTGGGCCGAGTAGTACAACTTTTCATATGGGAAAATGGGGCGATCCGCATCGTTGTCATCCGAATTGTCGGCCTCTGACTCGGACTCGGACATGGGGGCGGACTGAAGCGAGTGACGAGATCCATCGTCAGATCTAGATATATTGTCAGGTCAATGAGACTCTTGGCTATCAATATGGAGGGGCACTGCTCACACTTCACCCTCGGATTCATCCTTGGGCTTGCGCGATCGGCGGCCCACTGATTTAACAGTTCCTTTGCGACCCATGGCTGCAGGTGAAGTACGGTCTTGGGTGTGTGAAGAAGCTGAGTGCGCTGGTGATTTGGGGGGTGGTGAAGTTTCCTCCTCAGAGTCACCCGCCAACGCGAGCAGCTCGGCATCCAAATCGTCTGCCATTGTGAATATCGAACGCAGTTATACCCTCTCAACAGAACTCAATCAATATGAGACCTATAACAACAGGCATTCAACAGCACTATGACAATAGGAGTATTCGTACTCCTATAGACTTCTTCCCTCCTTTCCAGGAGTCGTTCCAAAAATGGAGAAGTAGGCAAGAGGGGCGAACGGTGGCCCAAAATGCCTGTTCTGAATGAAGGAATGTCCCAAATTTGACAGACTCTCTGTATAAGGGACAAAGGGAGTACGGAATGGAGGATATCGTAAAAAAGCACGTCGATGGTCGTCGCAAGTTGGCCTTAGCCGTCAACTTCATGACGTTCAATGCCAAGCCCGATATTAGGCGCGCGGTAGCGAGAAGGCGGTCTAAGCGACGAATGCGCGACCTCCGAGCTTCGTACCTCGAATCGCCTTCATTAGTAGCCTAATTTAATTCCTCGATGTTGTCTTTACCTATTCTGCGCAGGAGCGCCTTGTCGCATTGCCGATATTCTGCATCGGCAGCCACTCCCATTTTCCTTGATTTCCTCGTGCCGTCAACATTTAAGCATGGCCAATGTCGGCAGGCGTCAACTACCGCCGGCACCCCCGGCGGCTCCAAACCTCTATATGTTCTCAGCAAAGAGCAACGGGAATTCATGGATGGCGCCCTGCGAGTGAATCAAGCCGGCGAACTCGCCGCGACGCTGATCTACAAGGCGCAAACGCCTCAGATCGTCCGCTCATACCCGCACCTCCGACCCTTGATGAAACACATGTACGACCAGGAAGCAGGGCACCTCAAGACCTTCAACCATCTCATTGCCAAGCACCAGATCCGTCCGACTGCTATGTATCCGGCATGGGAGGTAGCGGCCACATTTTTGGGTTGGTCGACTGCGGCATTGGGTCGCGAAGCTGCGATGGCGTGCACTGAGGCCGTGGAGACTGAAATTGGATCACACTACAACGACCAAGTAAGAGAGATTTTGTCCTGGGAGGCTGATGCCGAGAAGCGAGGGGAGGAGCTGGATGAGGAACTCAAGGAAATGTTGGCCACATTCCGGAGAATTCGTGACGAGGAACTAGAACATCTCGACCATGCGGTGGCCAACGATTCAAAGGAAGCGAAGCCCTACGATCCGCTCGTCGATGTCATTCGTTTTGGATGCAGGGCCGCTATCAAGATCAGCGAGAAGATCTGATCTGGTAATTTGGAACGCATGTGCTGGGGTTGCCCTGCCATATATATATTGTGCCGTCTAGGACCATGTACTATACCGACTACTTCTCTCAGTATTGCTTGCTATACTAAACATTGTACATTCTAATTGCCGGTTATGTGCCCGATCTAATCTATCACTCGCCGCAGGGTATCAATAAATAACCGCCTTCGCTAGGCTCATGGTCTCTGACTTTTATCCCCAGTGTGTGGCCAGCACCGCTCATTCATCAATGAGCTCTCGCCCCAAGTAATCCACGAAGTTTTGGGTGAATCTCACAACCTGCTGGTAGACCTCCTCGAATCCATTAGCACCCCCATAGTAAGGATCATTCACCACCTCACCACCGCCAATGCGCTCGTGCAGTTTTCCACCCTTGCCGAAATCGCCAAATAATCGCACCTCAGCAACCTTCGCATCCGCCCCGTATGTACCGATAGCAGCATCCACATGCGACCGCGTCCTCCTTGAACTTGGCTTGTTGTCTGTCTTCCTCTGCAGAGTCGCAATGACGGAGTCGCGCACATCCTGCAGCTCGCGGAGATTGGACTTGTCCATGGCGAGGAGGTAGTCAAAGGTGAGGAAGTCTTCCCTTGTCACTTTTCGGGCGGCATGCTCGTAATCGTGGATTTTATGGCGGCGCAGCGTAGCCATGGTGCGGGAGTCGGGCGGTTCGAGGCTGTGATAGGCGGCTGTACCAGCGGAGTCAATCTCACCGATGGAGGGGTGGGCGCCGGCCAGGTTACGGAACACTCCTTCGGCCATGGGGGAACGACCTAGACAGGATTAGCATGTCGTAATAGCGGAGAAGAACCGAGTTGATGACGAACAGATGTTTCCCAGGCAGACAAATAACACTTTAGCAGGCCGCGCATTCGAGTCGGAAGCCATGGTGGGGTAGCAGGGATGACAATGGAATCTTGATTTTAAGATTTTCAAGATATGCGGAGCAAGGAAATATATGCAGAACTAAGAATCAAAGCAGGCGACAGTATACAATTTTCATGAGGGTCGAGTTTGGGTGCAAGGCGGGGGACATAGACCCTGGTTGGGGTCTCCACCCCTGGGAGAGCCATGGATATACAACCGTTGTCTTCATTCGACGTTGACTTGCATTGCTACACATATGTTGTACATCATAAAGCAGGAACAAGCAAGAAATGAGTTGTAGATTGGCAGCTGTCTTTTTTATTTTTATTTTTTTCTTCCAATTAAAAAAAGAAAAGACAGTAGCCCACTATGTCACCTCCAATGACCTCAGATCTAAAAAAAGAAACTGATGGCTGAGGGTGGATGAGCCACAAGTGACAAGCCCGTGTGGCTGAGTTCCAGTCAGTTGGCCCAGTAACACCGTCCAAGTGGAGTTTCGTGGAGTTTCTCCTCTTCAACAACCCGTGGCTCACTGGTTTCAGCACATCCAGGGTTCCTGAATTGCAATATCATTAGGGCTTTTATTTCTGAATCGGAAGAATCTGTTCCCCCCTCCTGCCCCCGACATCTCTACGGTGTATACAGGCCTAATCAGTGTACGGTATCTCCACAAGGCACACAAGGCAGTGCGGAGCCGCAAAGACACATCTGATTCGCCCCAGATCCACCATCATTGCCGGAATCAAAGGCGTCGTAAACAACAGTGCGGCCAAGCCGGAGTTATTCCACATTTTTTTTTAAAGCTGTTCTTCTTCACCCTCCGCGCGGTCTTGTGACAACCCAAAATACATATACGGAGTATCATCTCCTTATATCGAATTTCGCTTGCGATCTCCCTTCTGAAACAACGCCGAGAACTTGCATACGTCAATTGGACTAGTGATTCCTCCCGCTGACGCTTAAATCCCACTCAGCGCTCCTAGCGCAATCTCCAACAACCCTGTTACGCACTTGGGGCGGGATAATTTCGCTGAACTCCATTCTAAGGCCCCAGCATTATGGCCTACAATCGTGTGGACGCCGGTCAGTGCTTCTCTAGTTTTATTGGACCTTTCCTCCTCCATTTCTCTTTCTTTCAGCTTCCCCGCGTATTCTCCATCTTTTTGAACTGCCGAATCAGTGCTGGTCATTGATTCAATGGTCTCAGTACGATTTGCGCGATCAAATCATTGCTACTCAAGCCCTTATTGAGGAATCTTCTACGTCGCAAAACTAACAATGCCGTCAACAGACCCGTTCGGAGACGAGCATACCTCGCCTATCTTGCATCCCTCCCATCTCACCGGATACAGCCATCGCCCTCCTTCCCCAGGGCAACCATTGGAACCTGGCTACCAGCTCTCGGACAACCCATATACATATGCGCCCCAGTCGCATCTTGTGATGCCATCCAGTGATCGCTTGGCCGAACAACCTACTGTGAGTATTACGAGATAAGAGCGAAAATTGCTACAATCAGTACTGATTATCTACCTAAAAAGTACTCGGTCGAACATGTTGATAGCTCTTATGGCCATCATCCCGCATACGACGCACAACGTCCCTATCCTGGTCACGAGTATTCGCTTGACCCTGAAGCCCATCACGACGCCTACTATACCCAACCCTACGAGCCGACACACACCCCACACGATGATTATGATCTAGGCCAGTACCCAGAGGGAGGACAAACTCCCTTTGAAGCTGACCAGCCCATCCTGCAAACGGGCGAAAACCCCTTCGGGCCGGACCCGTACACCGAGTTCCATGATGAACCGCGCCCGACGCCCAGCCCAGCGCCTATTCGCCGCTGGAAGACGGTGAAAGAAGTCCAACTTTTCAACGGCAACCTCGTCCTTGATTGCCCCATTGCGCCGCGACTGCTCAGCCAAATACCCCACGCAGAGGCCCCAGGTCGCGATGAATTCACGCACATGCGATATTCGGCAGCGACATGCGATCCTGCTGATTTCTTCGAAGAGCGGTTTACCCTCCGTCAGAAGCTTTTCGCAAAGCCTCGCAACACCGAACTGTTCATTGCCGTGACCATGTACAATGAAGATGACTTCCTTTTCGCGCGCACAATGTCCGGTGTGTTCAAGAACATTGATCACATGTGTTCGCGCACAAGCAGCAAAACGTGGGGCAAGGATTCGTGGAAGAAGATTGTAGTCTGTATCATTAGCGACGGTCGTGCCAAGATCAACCCCCGGACGCGCGCTGTGCTGGCAGCCCTGGGTGTGTACCAGGACGGAATTGCGAAGCAACAAGTCAACGGAAAGGACGTGACTGCGCATATTTACGAGTACACCACTCAAGTTGGATTGGAGGTAAAGGGCACACAGGTGCATCTCAAGCCTCGATCCGGGCCGCCTGTGCAGCTGATTTTCTGCTTGAAGGAAAAAAATCAGAAGAAAATCAATTCTCATAGATGGTTCTTCCAAGCTTTCGGCCGTGTCTTGGATCCCAACATCTGTGTCCTTTTGGATGCGGGTACCAAACCTGGTAGGGACTCGATCTATCACCTCTGGAAGGCTTTCGATGTCGAGCCTATGTGCGGTGGTGCATGTGGTGAGATCAAGGTCATGCTGTCTCACGGCAAGAAATTGCTGAACCCGCTGGTGGCTGGTCAGAACTTCGAATACAAGCTCAGCAACATTCTCGATAAACCGCTTGAGTCTTCATTCGGTTTCATTACTGTGCTGCCTGGTGCATTCTCCGCCTACCGGTTTGTCGCACTCCAGAACGACAAGAACGGACAAGGTCCACTAGAGCGATACTTCCTAGGCGAAAAGATGCACGGTGCCAATGCCGGTATCTTCACAGCCAATATGTACTTGGCTGAGGATCGAATCCTGTGCTTCGAGATTGTCTCCAAGCGGAAGTGCCGATGGCTTCTTCAGTACGTCAAGTCATCGACTGGTGAAACCGACGTGCCTGATCAGATGGCCGAGTTCATTCTCCAGCGTCGTCGTTGGCTGAATGGCAGTTTCTTCGCTGCAGTTTACGCCATTACCCACTTCTACCAGATCTTCCGTAGTGATCACAGCTTCATTCGCAAGTTTATGTTGATGATTGAGTTCGTCTATCAGACAATTGCGATGATTTTCGCGTGGTTCGGAATTGTACGAATCTCCCCATCATTTTTTTTAATATATGCTAACACTCTGCGCAGGGTAATTTCTTCTTGGTCTTCCACATCTTGACAACATATTTGGGCTCAGATGATCTACTGGGTACTGCTGGCAAAGTTCTCGGCATTGTCTTTGAGTGGCTATACTTGGCAACTCTCGTTACGTGCTTCGTTCTAGCTCTCGGTAATCGACCCGGCGGATCAAACAAGTTCTACATGACCATGGTATATTTCTGGATTGTGATCATGATATACCTTGCATTCGCTGCCGTCTTCGTCACGGTCAAATCAATCCAGACAGAGGTCGAATCGAACACCTTTACGGTCAGCCAACTGTTCACCAATAAGACGTTCTTTTCTATCATCGTCTCCCTTGGATCGACCTATGTCATGTGGTTCCTCGCCTCATTCATCTTCCTGGACCCATGGCACATGTTCACTAGTGTAAGTGACCATATGGATCTAATTTTGTTGAATCTTCTAACATCCTCCAGTTCATTCAATACATCTTGCTCACGCCAACCTACATCAACGTCCTCAACATCTACGCCTTCTGCAACACCCACGATATCACATGGGGTACTAAGGGAGATGACAAGGCCGAGAAACTGCCCTCCGCGCACCTCAAGCCCGGCGGTAAGGTCGACGTCAACATTCCACAGGACGACGGCGATCTGAACGACCAGTATGATGCGGAGCTTGCCAAGTTCTCCATGAAGCCCCCCAAGGAGATCACAGTTATTTCCGAGGAAGAAAAGCAAGCCGACTACTACAAGGGATTCCGCAGTGCCGTCGTGCTCGCCTGGGTATTCTGCAACTTTGCTCTTGGTGCCGTTGTTCTGAGCGCTGCCGGTTTGGAAACCTTCGACGACACATCCACTACCAGTTCCGACGATGCGCAGACCGAACGCTCCATGATTTACATGGAAGTTGTTCTCTGGAGTGTTGCTGGTCTTTCAATGTTCAAGTTTATGGGTGCAATGTGGTATCTGGTTGTTCGTATGGTGAGTTGTCTTCCTTGCAAGGTTTTTTTTTCATCACGTACTAACATTATATTCTAGTTCCGTGGCGTTTGATTCAGCGAGCTCTTAAACATGATGATTGTGTTCCTTTGCGCCAATGCTATGTTTTCATATATCCCCTGATTTTATCCGGATTTGGTCTTGGTTACAATACCACGGCGGGCCCGGTCTGGTACGCAAATGAAAATGGAAATGGAAATGGAAATGTAATATGTTTGATGACTTCCCAGCGATGTGTTTTTCGTCCTTTGTGACATGCGGAATGACATGATATCGTGATCCGTCTGGTTTGGTCTTTTCTTTACATCTCGACTTGGTGCATCCTTTGCATGTGCTTGCCCTTGCATATGTATCCTTGGGCTCATGCTTTTGCTTTTATTTTATGGCGTGGAATTTGTGTACTCTATCTGTCGATATGGAGGAGAATATTATTTCCGCCAATTCTGTGTTCATTGCAAAGAAACTGTATTTTTGTAGGTCAACCCGAAGCATCACATGAACCACGCAGTAAAAGTCAGGGTTTAGTTTTGCGAGGTTTCAATTATTGAATATAGTGATATCCTTCCATTAACTATGAACTTCCCTATGAGGTACCAAAAAAGCATCGTCCAACAAGTGTCTAGTGCACCAAATACACTGACACCAAATATATCAGCACCAACTCCGTAACCCAAATCGAAAATAACTTCAAGAAGCCTGATTCTTAGAATGCACACATAATGCAATCCCTCCAAGTACCAGCCCCATCCCCAACCAAGTCTCCTTCGCAATCACCTTGCGGTCAACATACCACTCCCCAAGAACCGTAAACAAGAACGCACTCGAGTTTGCCAGCGGCACAGTCAAAGAAAGTTCTACACAGCAATGCGTTAGCAATTCCGCACCCCAAACGGCAACACTAGAACCTAAGAGCAAAGAAAGCCAATAGCACTCACCATGTTTCCCAACAAGCAAAAAAAACCAAATACTGCCCGTGAGGTTGATAACCAAGGGAATCGCATACGCAGGCGTACGGAGCAGATTAACAACCGTCCAGAAAATAGAAACAATCTTCGCCCGCAGCCACGACTGCTTCACCGGACCTCCGTGTCTCCACGCCGGCATGGGCACATCGTCCTCGTCCTCGTCTGCGCCGCCTTCCCTGTCTTCCGTATCGCGGCTCCCGCTCTGTTCAGCAAGTCCAGCATCCGGACCCGCGGTCTTTGGTTTCCGGTTCACGTCACTGCTCGTACTCCGCCTCGGCACATCGGCACCGGAGTCGCTGTCTTCTTCTTCCCGAGAGAGTAATTCCTGTGCCTCGCCCGCGTCTGTGAACCCGGCTCGCGCCGAGTCTTGTGAGCGTCTTCTTCTGCGCGCTGAGGTGGTTGAGTCGTTTGCTTGCTTCGCTTGTCGGGCGTTGAAGTCTGCTGCTGCGCGCCGGATAAAGGGGGTTGTGAAGCCCCATGCGACGCCGACGAGGAGGAAGGAGAGCACGTAGTTGAAGACAGAGGGGGCGGGTTCTATGGGAATTCCGGGATCTGGATCCATGTTGGTGTTTTGGGACCTCGAAGGGTGTCTAACGATTGGTTGGTTTGTTGCGCGGTGTTACTGCGGCCTTGACGTTGATGCAGATGTGTCCGGACCGTTGGTCTGTGCGTTACTGATAAGACGGATAAGGTTTCTAGTGACGATCCTTGGATCTATAAAATGGATCCAACGGTTGGAATGCTTTATTTTAACCACAGTAGATTGATATAGTATTGAAGAGACTGAGTAAAATGATAAGATATTAGACTGGTTCGCCTGTTAGGGTTTCACACCGTGGAGGCTTCAATCACGTCTGAATGAATCGACGAATTGACCAGTCAATTGCCAACAACCCACAGCCAACAACCCACATATAACGGACAACGGACAACGGACACAGACAATACATAACAACCAACAACCAACAGCCAACAGACAACAGACACAGACAACAGACAACAGACAACAGACAACAGACAACAGACAACAGACAACAGACAACAGACAACAGACAACAGACAACAGACAACAGACAACAGACAACAGACAACAGACAACAGACAACAGACAACAGACAACAGACAACAGACAACAGACAACAGACAACAGACAACAGACAACAGACAACAGACAACAGACAACAGACAACAGACAACAGACAACAGACAACAGACAACAGACAACAGACAACAGACAACAGACAACAGACAATAAATAACCCACAGCCCACACCCACAAGCCCACAAGGATACTGCACAAGATAAGCATCAAGTGCAGAATTTGCTCTCAGTAGGTCAATTGCGAGCCTCCGATCAAGCTTGCCCGGCCGTCACAGAGGGTGTCGCCACGTCCGATGGATGTGCATCACCAAGACCGATTCATCACAGAGCAAAGTGCCCACCACCCTCCTTCTCCCCCGAACCCACTTCCACCAGAGTCCACAGCACCAGAAGAGCAGATCTCCTATGTCCGTTGCTTAGGCGAACGCCGAGGCTTGAGAAGACGAACGCCCCACTGTGTCCGAGAAACGAGTCCTGGTGTGCTTCATATCTCTGATGCGCTCAAACGGTCGCCCGTGCAGCGTCCCCCTATCTCTCACCAGCAGCTCCTCCTCCTCTTTATGTGTCCTCACTGGCATCTTGAACCGTGGCAGTCCCTGCCAAACCCCACCGTTCTCTCACCAGCAGCCCATCCTCCTCTTTATGTGTCCTCACTGGCATCTTGAACCGTGGCAGCCCGCTGCCCATCCCCCTTCAGTGCCGCTCGTCACAGGTGAGTCTGCTGTCGAATGCCCCCGCCAGTTGTCCTCCACCGTCGTCCCCCATCGTCGTCCCCGTCGTGTCCCCATCGTTCCAGGTGAGTCTGGTGTTGAAGTGTTAGTGTCCTAGTGTTAGTGTCCTAGTGTTAGTGTTGTTAGTGTGAAGTACCATTGTCATTGTCAAGTGTTAGTGTGGAGGGGTTAGTGTAGGAGGGTAAGTGTAGGAGGGTAAGGGAGGAAGTGTTAGTATGGAAGTCCTAATATGGAAGTGTCAGTATCAAAGTCAAGTGCCAAGTGTCAAGTGTCCTACCTGGTGTCGAAGTGTCGTGGTGTGGCGGTGTGCGTTGTCGCAAGCAAAGAAAGGTGAAGTGAAAGAGGAAGAAAGAGAGAAGAAGGAAATTGGGGGGAGGGGGTATTTATAGGTTGTGGGAAACAGCACAACCTCTGAAATGGGAAGGCACGTAGAGACCTACTGGCACGTGAAATAGGCAGGTGCATGTCAATACCCTGCCATTGTCACTTCGACCCTATTCAAGAACAATAACCTGTCATTGTTGCCTCAATCCTATTCAAGAACAATGGATATCATGGTTTTTATATGTCCTACTTGCTTGCCCAGGACTCTAGATATTCACGAGATAGTCAATGTATTGTCTTAGCTACAGTCTATAGACCTTGGGGATGTCCCGATCTGAAGGGTCCATCCTTCCTGCTGGGTCGTTCCTTCCCTTTCTGTCGAAGAGCTAAGCGAGTTGATCAAGAGTTTGCATGATTTGCAGGAAGGCACACCGTAAAGCCCTACACCCTACACCCTACACGCACAGATCCTCGTCCATCTTTCTTTTTGCTCTCTTGTACTTAATGTTTTGATTGAAATGAATGCACTCTTTGGTTTTAATAAGTGGCTCGTCGTAGGAGACCTCGAATATCAAGGCACGGTCTGTGGTAGATTGCACATGTCAAGCTATTCATATCTAGGAATTATACGCTACGGGAGTCACCCAAGCAACCAGTAAGATGTGTAGTACCTATTAGCACGTCTTGTGTGAGCTTTCGTCTTTATTTCTCTCAGAGATATATCCAGTTGCACCATATAGCCCGCGATGAAGAACTGATGCTGATGAGAAGCTCATTGTCCACTTGACAGATTGGGAGGTCGGCCTACTGTGGAGATGTGAGCATGGCTCCTGAGAATGGCTTATGGTAACTTGCAGTATGAAGAAGCTTAATTTTACGGTTGCAATAGGTACTTAAGTAGAGTAAATTTGACACGAACGGGTATCATGAAGTGATATATATGGCAAGATATATATATGTAGTGTATTAGGACAATGTCTCTTTATGCAACGCAGTGTAAAAGACTCAATATAACCAAATGTAACATAGATATACAGCAACATCAGTAGCTGGCCCAAAAAGAAACATTAGAAGGAAGGACAAAAACACCGAAAAATGGCAAATATTAACATGGAGGCAGTGACACAATCTACTTGGCACTCTTCGATTTTTTCCCAGGAATGAATTTCATCATCGAGGCCTTCAGATCCGCACTGTTCCACCGCTTCACGCGGACAAGATAGTACATGAGAGTAGCCACGAAGGTGTTGAAAATAATGAAAGCCCACATAATACCGAAGTTGCGCCACCGATCACCGTAGTAGATACCGGCCGTCTCCATGAACTGATCCGCAACTTTGAGAGAGCAGTAGCCGCACTCACTCGTGGCGTCGGGATTAGTTATCTGTCCACCAGCGGCGGCGGCATACTTCATGAGGTACTGCCCGCAAGTATAGCCAGAGGGAGGATTGAAGATGGCTAGTTCGGCGGTCGAGCACACCACCTGGCGATTGTGAAGCTGTGTGCTTGCCATGCCGCCGATCCAGTATGTGAATGGCGAGACGCGGTACATGAAGATCCAGAACCCGGGAAGAGCATCGGGGGGCTGCATCACACCACAGAAGGTGAGAGACATCGCGAAGAGAAGAACGACGACCGCGCTGGCGGTGGTTTCGTCTGGGAGACCAGCAATGACCATGTGGGTGAAGGTGCTGGCGTAGATGAAGAAAATAATGCAGAACAGGAGGACGGTTCCCTGGGTCAACGAATCGGGGATTCCAACGACGGCATAGAAGTAGGAGCCATAGGTCAATATACCCATGATGACCATGTAGGGCAGCTCCACAACCATGTTGGCGATGAGGAAAGCTTTCCAGGAGTAGGATTTGCTGGGACGTTCACGTCCCTCGTAGAGTGATCGCTGGCTGACGAAGACGGGCATGATCTGGTGAGATTAGCGTATGTTCACTTGCTTGATTCTAGATTTGGCTTACCTGTTGAGCCAATGACGAGAAGATTGTACAAATCATGAACAAGGAGTAGACGACAGTCTGCATGCCTTGCAGCGATGTTTTGGCACCATAGAAAGAGAAACCAATGAATAGACCAGAGACAATTCCAAGTCCCCATTTCGCCAAAATGTAGGCTGGCATGCGCCAGTATTGCTGGAACACGCGGTATGTGACTTCGTTAATCTGGAACCAGAACGGCATGGCGAATTCAGAGTGATTTTGTGCTGAATCATCAGTGGCGGGGGGTTCATTTTCCTTTTCTTTATGAATTCGATTGATCTCATTCTGGACCTCCGTGCTTTCGTTGCTCTGCTTCCACACGTCGAACCAGTCCATGCCCTTGTCATTCTGACCAGCGTTGACAATGCCCAGCATGTATTCAGCTGGGTTCTCGTTATCCGCACACTTCCGCGCACCGTTGGATTCGAAGTACTCGAGCATTGTGCTAGAGTTATCTCCAACCGGACCGAAGTACACAGTCTTACCGCCTCGGGCGAGGAACAGTAGCTGATCGAATTGTTGGAAGAGCATGGCGCTGGGTTGATGGATTGTGCAAAGAACTGCTTGGCCGTGCGAAGCAAGGTCGCGAAGGAATGAACAAATAGCCCAAGAACTCTGAGAGTCGAGACCACTGAGAAATAGTTAGCATTGGTAAGGAATGAATTTGTTGTATAGGGTACTTGCCTGGTAGGCTCATCCAAAAAGAGTAGTAGCTTTGGTTTGGCGGCCAATTCAACACCGATAGTCAACAGCTTGCGCTGCTCGACGTTTAGACCCTCACCAGGAACACCGACAATGGCTTCAGCAAACTCCTCCATCTTCAACATGCTGATCACATCCTCGACATAGGCATACTTCTCTTTAACCGAAACAGAGGCTGGCTGACGTAACATGGCACTGAATCGCAGAGACTCACGCACAGTAGCAGTATCGAGGTGAAGATCCTGCTGTTGAACATAACCTGTCTTGCGCTGGAAACTCTGATCCAGTGGACGACCATTGACAAACATATCACCAGTAATAACACCCATCGATGTACGGTGTGCTAATACATCCAGCAAAGTGGTCTTTCCAGCGCCACTGACACCCATAAGTGCAGTCAGGGTTCCAGGTTTGACCCATCCAGAAACATTGTCCAAAAGACGACGTGGTTCGCCCTTAATCTCGATATCATAGCACACATTGCGCCAAGTGAAGGTATCTGTCTGAGCCTGGATAGCACCCATTCCTTTTTCCCCAGTACCCGCAGCAGCGTAGTCTTTAGATGTCTCGGTGCTTTCAACATCAGATCCAGACTTATGATCCTGGCGTAAACTGGCAGGCTCGTGACCGCGACGGAAGACGAGAGCTTCAGCGGCACTTGTAGTAGCGGAGTTCAGCTCGGTCGCGATAAAGTAGATGGCCATGAAAGCGATCAGGAAGCCTATCAGGATACCAAAGTTTCGCCAGACGTGGGCGTAGCTGTAGTTGTAGTTCATTGCCATGAACCGGTCACCGTTGACTGTTCTGGCGCCTGCCAACGAACCAGGCGCAGTGCAGCTGAATGCTTCTCCTGATAGGTCGGCATAGGAGGGAACGAAACTTGAGCAAGGGAACTCGCGAGCATGAAACTCGTTGGCAACCAGTATCTCGAAGGCGTAGAAGATCGGATTGAGATAATGAATCCAATTGAACCATGGATGCATAGACGGAATAGGGAGGACAAAACCGGTGTAAACAACGAGGATCAAAATCATGACGCCTGCGAGACCCATTGCCTGGGAAATAGTCTTGGTGACAGCGGCTAGTGTGCGGAAGATGGCACTCATGACGAACGTGATGATGAAAGTGATGAGGAAATAGAGGAAGAAGTTGGAAGGTTCTCGTTGTAGACCAGCTAGAAAGTATAGGATGATGTTGAACACGACAGATAAGACAAACTTAACTGGGATATCACTAATCACACCAGCAATAGCTTCTGTGAAAGGATGATAAAAGGCAAAGGAGGCATGTTTTTCGACGATTGGGCGTTGTGAATAGAGATTGTTGATTTCGGACATTGCTGTGAGGGCATTGAGCAGGACGGCGAAGAACAGAGTTGCACATTTCGAGGTAAAGCCCACAGTTGCATTCGGGGTATCGTAGAAGACAGATCCGATGATCAAAGCCATGATAATATTAGTGACCACCACAGATATGGTGGAGGCAGCATCGTTCCAGAGTCGTTGGTAGGCGCGAACGGTGTTGAGTCTGATTTGCATATAAACGCTGATGATGTATGGAGACTTGGGTCGAGTATGTTTAGCCTGGACGCCACGCTTCCAATTCTGTAAATCAGCTAGGGCTTGCACATCATCTCCAACAGGATTTTGTCCTTCATATTCAACAATTTCATTTAGCAATTGCTTGTATTCAGGTGACTTCAGCCATGCAGCCTCAAAGTCCGCAGGAGTACGGGGAACACGATTTTCCATGCCAGGCTTGGCTCTCCGCTCCTGGGGATTCGAGATCGAAGTGAGGAAATCTCCAGTAGTCTGCCGAGTCGGGCAATCCCACCCCTGGTTCTCAAAGTAAGACTTGGCTGCGGAAGCAGCCCCGAAGAATACTTGGTGGCCTTCGTAAAGTACAATCACCTTGTCAAATACATCGTAGATGCTTTGACTGGCTTGATAAGCAGCGACTGCTTGACACGCGCCAGTGATATCAGAGGACAGTCGCAAAGCCTCGACAAACTTCAATGCGGTGGCGGAATCTAATCCTCGAGTGGAGTTGTCCCAGGCAGCGATTGGAGCATGGGCTAGGGCCATCTCTGCAATACTGACACGCTTTCGCTCACCACCGGAAACACCACGGATGAAATCATCTCCGACGCGCGTGTTGTATGTGTGGCTCAATCCAAAGACAGCCATGATGATCTGAGCCATGTATTTGGCAAATTCTGCGCGTGACATGCCTTGGAACCGATGGGCGGGAGTTCGTGTTGCAGCTGCAAACTCCAAAGTCTGACCGACGGTCAAGTGAGGGAAGTGTCTGTCAACCTATAGAATTCAAAATTAGCGATATTCTCATTGGCGTGGTATGTTGCGACTGTACCTCTTGGTTGTATACTAGTTCGCCCTTGAACTCTTTCATCATGCGAGTTTGAGGAATTCCTAATGACTGTTAGCTTTAACTAAAGGATGCGGGAGCTCAATTCTTACCATTGTAATGAATGACACTCTCCTTATCCATCTTCAAACCATGCAGCTCTCCAGTCATGGACTTCAGTAGCGTACTACAACCGGCACCTGGCCGACCAAGCACAAGCAGCATCTCGCCACTTTTTAAAATGCCATTGAAGTCCTTGAGGATTCGCCTTTGAGGAGAGTGTGATTCACGAATGATTTGGGGCAACCGAAAAGGGGCGGTCAGGGTCGATGTAACTGTATCTTGGAACTGCAGCGCAGCGCCCGATCCATATATGTTGAGGTTTTTGAAAACGACGTCCGATGTATGTCCCGAGGGGCCATCCCGGTTGAGGTCTTTGAAAGCCGCTTTTAGCCATTTTTGCAGGTCGAACTTTCCAGATTGGGGGTCGAGAGCTGGATCTTGTTCGGCGAGGGCTTCTAGGTTATCCGAGGTTCCAGGGGCCGGTTGCCGGTGTGAATGTTCAGTGGCTATTCTCGTGAGGGTGTCAACATCGTTTTGGTTGATGTATGTCATAGACTGGACTCTCCCGAGAGTCGATCCGGTATGGGGTGGTTGTTCATCCTTTTCCGTCAGCTCGAAGGAGTCTTTCTCGGACGTCATCGTGCCGAGATAGAATAAGGAACGAGCACAGGGAGGCTTAGAGAGAAATTAATTATAATGGAAAATCACACAAATGCGGGCGCGATCAGATATTTAAAGCCTAGGCACTACGTTTCCGTTTTTGGATGACATCTTCCATTGTAATGAGAACTGTGGGTCGGAGTCGGAGGTCGGAGCAATTGAAGGCAATGGAAGAGATATAAGTGGAGTTGTGCCCTGTTACGATATTACGATCCCAGGGCAATGATTCGGCACGGGATACGAACAGATCGACATCGAATCGGGCTCGCCAAGTTGCGCCAAGTTTGCCGTAAGGGACCCTAGTCGCGATAACTGCATCCTTAACTGCCCGCTATCGCCGCCACGGAACCTAAGGGTTTTCTAAGCATTCTGCTGAGTCAGCGGCACTTTTTTCGACCCCGGGACCCGGAACACGGAGATTGGAGATCCCGAGCCTCGGCTCCCGAGCTTATGCGAAGCCGTGGACGGTACGCGCTGTACATAAATCTAATTCTGATTTGCCAGACGCAGTAGAGCTTGCGAGTGCATATCTAAAATCTTTGCGCCCCACATTTTCTTCCAGTATCCCTTTATTGATTATTACAGACCATACCTATCTAAGACTCGGATGAAAATTCGGTCAAATTGGGCCTGCATCGGCTCGGGAACACATCGGCACCCTTTGATCTTTGAACCCTGAGACCCGTTAAGCCGGGACTAGGCACTTTACAACATGTACTACGTACACGAGCACGGTTGTGGTCCTGTACAAAGCATCTGGATGTGGCGAATCTTGTGCATTAGGTGGCTTCATTGTTGGCTTGCAAGGTTGCTTGTCGCCACTTTTTGATCCGTACCTGGTGGAGCGCAGATTACCCCAGTATGCATCTATGTAAGGTTCCTCTACGGAGTAAACAATATACTGTTTTCGATAGACTATATTGATCTCGCCGTGACACTACATACTATATGTTGTAGTTAATAGTACCGAATTAATAAATAATGGCACTCGGGGGACCCGTGGACTAACCATGTCTCGCGGAATAATGATGCGATTATGCATACAACATACGATCACATGCTATCACATGCTACAGATTGTCTTTCGCTGTTTGCGCGGTTTGACAAAGTGGAGCTGGGCTTGCTCGTGCCTCCCGGAGGTTCCAGGGTTACCGTTATCTCCGTTATCTCCCCATACTATTTTGAATTGACCGCACTCTTCAGTATTCAAAGAACTGGCTTATAACAAATGATACAAAGCTCAAGCGATCAATCTTATAAGTCATCTCCAAAACAAGAGCTAAGTGCAGGATCTAATTGCAACGCCTACCTCGCAAAACCGAATCAACAACACGGCCTGAAAGTCGATAAAGGAATTATTTACATCTACATGGTTGGTAAATCAAAAGGAGCAAATAATGGATTTAAAATAGTGTTCATTGTTCATGCAAAATCATTCCTTCCTCGTCGCCTCCGCGGATATTGAACTCGAGTGAGAACACAAGCTGAAAGTAGACACCACAGCCAGTGGGAAACCAGTTACCGAAGATCTCGTTGGGCTTGGGGTCGATGTCTCCAGAGAAGATGGATTTGACAGATGGCTTGTAGGTGTGGGGATAGTTGGAGTTGCAAGCCAAGGCATCTTAACAATATCCGAATCAAGCGTCGATCGTGATTCGAGAGGCTATGTATCGGGGAGTGGATGTTTGACCTAGAGTCTAAGTTGCTTGGTGTGACTCAATATTGGTCGCTTGATGCCATTGAGGTCGAACCATGGTGGCAAGACATGTGCCAGTGATGGTGCTGCAAAAAGGCTTGGCTCCAGTAGAGCGGCTGAAGGAAGACAATATGAAGATGAGGATGAGGATGGGGATAAGGGATTGGGGTGGGATGGATGTGGGAATATAATGAATTTGTCCGTGGCAGCTGAAAAAAAGCTGTTGCCGTCCGAGTCGCTTTGCGAAGCCACGCCCGGTTGTTGATTTGCCCCGAGGCAACTTATGGTGAGTAGCATTTAAACTACCGGCCGGAGTGCTTTCACCATAAGCTTGTCGACTGGGTCGCTTTGCGAGGCCACGCCCAGCTGCTGGAAACTCACAGTGGGTAGCATTTAAACTACCGGCCGGAGTGCTTCCACTGTGAGTCTGTCGATATCCGTTTATACAGCAAACAGCTGTTGCCGTCCGAGTCGCTTTACGAAGCCACGCCCGGTTGTTGATTTGCCCCGAGGCAACTTATGGTGAGTAGCATTTAAACTACCGGCCGGAGTGCTTTCACCATAAGCTTGTCGACTGAGTCGCTTTGCGAGGCCACGCCCAGTTGCTGGAAACTTGCAGTGGGTAGCATTTAAACTACCGGCCGGAGTGCTTCCACTGCAAGTCTGTCGACCAGAACGATTTCTGGCTGCTGGATTGTTGTGAGGCGACGAGGGGAGGGGGATAGGGATGAGGTGGGGTAGGGCATATGGAGTGGGATTTTGAGGGAGAGGAAGGAGATTTGCTAGAAACGAGTTAGCGAGTTCAAACATGTAAGACCAAAGAATGAATGCATATTACCATGAACGGTTGTAGTAGAAGGTTGTTGGGGCCATGGTAGAAGATACCAATCAGGGCCAAGGGGGAAGATCACGATGGAAGGTTGTCAGGAAGGAAGGTCATTGTCTTGAAGGAAGGTTGTTGTTATGACGGAAGGTTATTGTCATCTTGGAAGGTTTCAGGATTGAAATGTTAAATGGTTGACATGTTGGATGGTTGTTAAGGTCATGGTTGATGGTTGCCACGGTGAAAGATTGTCAAGGCCACAGTAGAAGGTTTTCATCATATAGGGTTGTCGAGGCCATGATATAAGGTTGACATGGTGGAAGGTTGGTATGGTCTGAGGTTGCCATGGTTATAGTGGATGATGGATGGATGCCATTGAAAGTGGGGGTGCCAAAACCGAGAGGTGTGAAGGAGGAAAGAAAGAGAAAGAGAAATTGGGGGGAAGAGGGGGTATTTATACCTTTCAAGTGGCTTAAGGTCATGAGAAACTGGAGTGGGTGACGATTTTTGACCAGAAGGGAAGGAGCTAGGGCAAACCTGCAAACCATCTGGTCGCACCTTCCAATATTCATCCGACATGTGACAGTCGAAGCTGCACTCGCGGTGTCTATCAGTAGACGAATCGACGGATCCCACGCCAATGAGCCAAAACTACTAGTCTATATACAGGCATCAACTTTGCCTATCTATATACACTCCAAGACCGGCGTGACTGTTACGGAGTGAGTCATTGAGGCTTTGATAGTTTAGACCTTGCCATGAGACAGTAAATCAATGGAGACTATATTATGTACTCTTCGCCATATGTTTCATGCTCAATTTCTTTTTCAATTCACAAGTTACATATATAGTCGAGGCTTCGAAGGCTATTCGGACAGTGCTTCTATTCCCACATAGTATACATTATTGTGATTTGTTTGTTTGCAGTACTTAATATGTACCATTGAGAGATATATGTAGAGAGTATAGACATATTCAGCACTCTAAGCCGTTGCTATCTTCATAAAAAGCGCGTGTAATTGTTTTGGGATGATTTCGGACACCTGGGGATGCTGAGTGTAAATAATGCAGAATCTTAGCTAAGCAATCACATATCCATCCATGGAACCTAGATCGGTACCTAAATCAAGTGACAGGCCAAATTGAAACAGGATTCCAATCGAGGCCGATGTCAGCGGGGCAGATCGGCGGGCTCCGATGGGAATAAAACAAACTTGGAAGCCCTCCTCCCCTCCTTTCCTCTTCATGAGCCCAGAAATATCATCTCACCATGGCAATCCAATCACTACGTGAAATCAACGCTTACAATCTGCGCACCTTCAAGCGCCACTATGTCTCCGAGATCTCAGGCTCGCTCGGCGATCTAGGCACATTCCTGCCTATCGCGCTTGCGCTAGCTGTCAACGGCACAGTCTCTCTCGCCAGTACATTGATCTTCTCTGGGATTTTCAATATTCTAACTGGTTTGTTCTTCGGTATTCCACTGCCAGTCCAGCCGATGAAGGCAATCGCCGCAGTGGCTATCGCGCGCAGTTTCTCAAATGGCACGATCGCTGCAGCGGGGATCTTCGTCGGCGGCTGTATCCTTGTCTTCAGCTTGACGGGTATCTTGCACTGGTTCGCCAGTGTGATTCCCATTCCGGTTATCAAGGGTATCCAAGTCGGGGCAGGATTATCCCTGATCATCGCAGCCTGTAGCAGCATGCTGCACCCATTGGGCTGGACCAGCCCCTCCTGGGCCGATAACCGTATCTGGGCAGTCGCTGCATTTGTTGCGCTTCTGCTCACCAATATTTATCGCCGTGTACCCTATGCAATTGCCGTGTTGGTGCTAGGTCTGGTGTTTGCTATTATTCGGACTACACTCGCTGGGCACATGCCCGCTTTCGAGGTGTGGCATCCTTTCGCTCTGGTTCCGACCCCACATCAATGGCGTGTCGGTGCTGTGGACGCTGGTATTGGTCAAATTCCTCTTACCACCCTGAACTCTATTGTGGCGGTTGTCCACTTGGCGAGTGATCTACTGCCGGATGTGCGCACTCCTTCCATCACCCACGTCGGGTTGAGTGTGGCCGGTATGAACTTGATTGGCTGCTGGTTCGGTGCTATGCCCGTCTGCCATGGCTCCGGTGGTCTTGCCGCGCAGTATCGGTTCGGCGCTCGCTCGGGAGCGAGTGTGATTTTCCTCGGCCTGTTGAAACTTATCATTGGCCTTCTCTTCGGAGAGACTTTGGTTGACCTCCTGAAGCGATTTCCTGCTGCCTTCCTTGGTGTAATGGTCATTGCAGCTGGTACGGAGCTGCTTAGCGTCGGCGAGAGCCTCAACACCACGGGTGCTCGGGACCTCAACCAGACCGGTGGTGGCCTTGTGTCGAACATTGAACAGCATATTGGTCCCATGCTTACAGATGAAGAACGCAGTCGCCGCTGGATTGTCATGATGGTCACTGTGGGTTTACTGGTAGGGTTCAAAAATGATGCGATTGGCTTCATTGCTGGTATGCTTTGCCACTGGTCCTACGACATCCCGAAATGGTGGGAGCAGGCGCGTAGCCGCTGGTCAGAGGGACGTCTACGTCTACGTGACTAGACATTGGTGTGGAATTTTGGGGTTTGAAATCTCATGATATCCTTCACAACATATACGTAAAGAATCCACCAGATATGCATTTTTTTCTTTTTTTATATAGCAAAAGCAAGCGCAATTACTCACCATAAGCAAATGCAAATATTCATCAACACACTCACCAATACACTCACCTATAGTACATCCCTAACATCCACATCACTTCCTCTCTGTAGCCTGGTACCTGTACTAGGATTCTCATACGGGCGGTCCTCCCTCGCCGCAGACGAAAAGCCATCCGAAGCAAAATTCACATCCCGTCCAAACTGGCGACCCTCTCTATGGCGCCGAGTAACGCCACCTATATCATACTCGGAGTCATTATAATTGCCAGTCACGGGGTCATAAACCCTAGACCCCAATGGCGAAGAAACCAAACTAAACGAATCGTCCTCGCCGTCCCCATCCAAGAGCTGAGCCGCCGCACCCCTAATATCAGCCATGACATTGGGCGCGGAATCTGGGGTCGGGGTATCTTTGGAATCTGAAACGTCATCCTCTAGTTCCGTGATGCGCCGTATTCCACCTGCAGAGCTACCGCCAGGCTCGGGTAAAGCTAGCTGCTCCTGGCCTGTATTGTCGTATCGTCGCTCTTCGACGACGGCCGGTTGGCCTAGATCTTGCTGGGCTGTACGCACGACTGTTGAGCCGTCGGGTTCGGTGTATGAAGTTGTCGAATACCTGTGTCCGGTTGTAGTCCTGCCGTCGGTGCCGTTGGTTGTGGAACTGTAGTAGTACGTGGAGCTTATGAAGGAGTCGGACATCGTAGCGGTGAAATGTGGAAAAGTAAAAGATTGATCTGGTCCACTTGGGATGATTTGCAGTTTTGCAGTTCTGTTTAGTTGGGTAAATGGAGAATACTAAACCTTCGGGGAGGTTTTAATGTTTCTTTGCTTGTAGTAGAAGCGTCTCTGTGAGATGTTGATATATGCAATGTACAAGTTGTACTTATTGCTTTCGAAGTCCAAACTGTTGAATCTCGATACGTTTATATATTTCGTCTTCCCCTGTCCTGTGGCAAGCTTTACTTGCCGCTTGCATCATT
The DNA here is from genome assembly GCF_028828465.1 of Penicillium psychrosexuale. Lineage (NCBI taxonomy): Eukaryota > Fungi > Ascomycota > Eurotiomycetes > Eurotiales > Aspergillaceae > Penicillium > Penicillium psychrosexuale. The sequence continues at coordinate 5,440,556 of NW_026643187.1, forward strand.
GTCTCCTGCGGCAACCGACCTCTATGGAAGAGGCAAAGACCCATCCGTGTCGCCGAGAGGTCTGGAGGTACCCCACGAGAACCGATCCGGGGAAACAGAGCATATATTGAACGTCTAGGCGTTGTCCATAGATGCGCGTGCATGGATGAGGTCCCAGATAAGGTACTGGGCGTATCAAAACGGCTTATCATCTCCCCCGCTTTTCAACATCGAAACCAACTCATCTCCAACTCTGGAACAAAAAGCACTTCATGGCTGGACTTACCGAAGCTCAGGTCGCCTCCTTCAAGGAGAACGGGTACCTCGTCCTCCCCGACTACCTCGCCCCAACCGAAGTCACCGCTCTCCTCGCCGAGACAAACAAACTCCTCGAGGAGTTCCCACTAGAATCCCACCCCCTCACCCAGTTCACAACGGGCGACGAAACCGCCGACCATGTAGGCGACGACTACTTCCTAAACTCGGGCGACAAGATCCGCTTCTTTTTCGAGCCCGACGCGTTCAGCACCGAGCCGGATCCAGTGACCGGTCGCGCCGCGCTCCTGAAGCCCAAAAACCGCGCCGTCAACAAGATCGGTCACTCGCTACATACCCTGTCGCCTCCTTTCAAGGCCATCTCGCTCAACGAGCGGAACGCTGCTGTCGCGCGATCCTTGGGATTCGTCGATCCCCGCGTGCTGCAGAGTATGATTATCTGCAAGCAGCCCTCGATTGGTGGGGCCGTGCCGTCCCATCGCGATTCGGAGTTTTTGTATACGGATCCGCCCTCGGCCGTGGGCTGGTGGTATGCGCTGCAGGATGCGGGACCGGCGAATGGGACGTTGGGTATGTACAAGGGGTCGCATACGGGAAGGAAGGGTGGTCATATTGCTAGGAGGTTTGTAAGGAGGGAGAATGGGGCGGGGACGGAGTTTATTGAGAATCGGGGGCCTGCGCTCCCCAAAGGCATGGAGGAGGAGAAGAAGAGTGAGGAGGCTACAGATGAGGATCTGGAGATTCTTGATATCAAGGCTGGATCGCTTGTGCTCATTCATGGGAATGTTCTGCATAAGAGTGAGAAGAATACCAGCCTGAATAGTCGGTATGCTTATACCTTCCATGTTATTGAGGGTGCCGATGGGTGGGAGTATGATGCGCGAAATTGGTTGCAGCCGCCTGCTGGCGGGTTCTCAAAGTTGAATACTTGATATACAGTTAGAATACGAATGAATGATGTTACGGTCAGTAATGGTAAATAGTTCGACTTTTATTCTTTATGCAAATCCTGTACAAAAGATGGCCCGCCATATACACCAGTGTGCGAATCCCAGACACCCCGAACTCCAAGTTGCGATTCAAGGCTGTCAGATCAGGTCGCCTTCAACATGTCAAGCATTCCCTTTGTTTGCCACGCTTGTTGGGCCATCTCCACTTCGTCACGCACCCGGCGGTGCAGACGCTCCACCATCTTGTCGACCTGCACCGACTGGCCCAGGTTTCCAGAGTAGATATCGAGAAGGTTCATGGCGACCTCGACGCTGAGATCGACCAAACGGGGTTCACGGATGTTCTTGTAAACCCACTGCAGGACAGGCTGGAGGGTGACCTCATCGCGGTCCTTCAGCGAGGCACGGAGGGCGGAGCGGTGGCGCAGGGCCGTAAGCAGTGTAAGTTGCGAAGTCTTGTCGGCCGAGCTGAGGACCTGGTCCAATGCAACAGAGTAGCGTGCCTTGCGGAGATCGTTCTCCCAAGGCTGCTCTCTCTTACGCTTCTTGCGGTCCTGGCCTTCAATGACAATCTCCACACCTTCTCCGATGAAATCACGTCCACGCAGACGCTTTTCCCATCCAGAGCCACGGGTCTTCTTCTTTTTAGCGACTTCCCGGTCGTGCTCCTCCAATTTGCCCTCCAGCAGAGCTGCCATTTCCTTCCGGCGTTCTCGCTCCTTGATCTTCTGTTGGCCAGACAGTCGGGTCTTGATAGACAGAAGACCTGACTGCATACCAACAGCAATGTGCTTATCCTCGTATTCTGTTCCGGAAGTAATCGCGCGCAGAGAGAGAATGGGTGATGGGTATTTGGATCCGGAGACGGGGTTCCACCCGGTGGTCTCAAAGACCTTCACGTGTCCATCGAGTGCACCACTGAGCAATCGCTCGCCATTGGAGGCCAGCGCAAGTGCAGTGACAGTCTTTTGATGGCTCTGGATCATGTGCAGTGGCTTACCAGCCACAATATCCAGCACCGCAATCTTGTTATCGGCCGCGGCCAAAACTGTAGTTCCGGCGGGCATGGGCAGAATAGTCTCAATCGGCGCACCCATCTTGAACGTCATAGCGGCACGGTTTCCAACTCGAGGATCCCACAGTCGAACAGTCCGATCGTAAGAGCCTGAAACCACCAGACCAGAAGAAGCCATCGATCCAGGCATGAATGCACCGCTGCGCACGTAATCGGTGTGACCGACAAAGGTGCGCGCACTGGTTTGCGACGGCAAGTCCCACAACCGCACTGTACGGTCATCACTGGCTGTGAGGACCGCTGTAGGGTCGCTAGGAGAGAACTTGGTCACCCACACGGGCTGCTTGTGGTCCTTCCACGTCTTGAGGATGGCGCGCGATTTGACATCGAAAACTTGCACGGAACCGGTGTCGTCACCTGCAACCAAGACACGTCCATCGGGACGAACGTCAGTACCGCGCACGGTGTCGTCAAACCGTGTAAGTGTCCGCAGGAGTTTCCGTGTGCGAATCGAATAGATCTGGACTCGTGCGCCTGTTGTCACAGTAAAGACATCGGGCGGTTGTGTGAGAGAGGGGAATGCCGCAGCAGAGGAAGGAACGGAGGGCTGAGTGATGAGATTGACCGGTCCATTGGCCGGTGACGGGATTAGGAGCGGGTTTTTGAATGTTCGCCAGTATTGTTGCTCGGGCGTTAGCTGCGTCGAGGGTAACGAGGCGAGCTTGACCTGCTGCAGAGGCAGGACGGGCGCCGCCATGGTTGCAGTGGTGGATAGACAGTAATTATTTGGGGGTATTAATCAGGTGGGCAACCCGAAATAAGCAACAGGTGATAATGTTAAGCCGACTAGAGTATCATGAAGTTCATGAAGACCATCTTTTTTCTGCCGATCAAAAAAGTTCGTCTCGCCCAATCGGGAATGGTGGCGGTAGCATTCTCTGCCTGAGGCATAATTTTCCGAATTTCAGCCTGAGGCCACACGGCACAACATCAGCTCTTGGCATTCTTGGCATTGGCTTTGACTTTACATCAATCAAAGAAATGGCTGACACAGCCAGAGCCTAGACTGGACCCCTCGTTAAGATGAGTCTAAGGGAAAATAAAAAATGAAATGTAAAAAATACCTCGGCTGATACTTTTTTGCCCGCGCCATTGGAAGTTCTCTGCCTCTGATTTCAATGAGGCTGGCTACAAGCACCATTCCTCGGCAGACCTGCCAGGCTGCATAATATATTCCATTCTCCGGTAATACGTCATGTACCGAGTACGAAGTATTAATGCTTTTACATATGTATCACATTCATCAGATTGATCAGTCTCAAGAGATTCCCCTCAGTAAGCCCAACTTTTTTTCATCACTTGACCTAAAGATAAGCTAAAAACTAGTGGATGGATACATATGCATACAAAGTACGTTGTACAGCATAGGCTTCCGCAATTTAACCATACGCAATGTTAATAATAGTAGCCTTGGTGGGTATTGATTGCCCAACAAGCCCACTTGAGGCACCGGCACAGGCAACATCATTAATCATAAAGCGTCTAGAACCCGTAGAGGATGAGCAAGCGAGGCAAGACAGTCTCACTAATATTGCCAATATATGAAAGGCATCTCGAATCTCACTAGGACTGTGAGTGGCTACTAGTCAGGTCAATCTCCAGTGGGGGGGGGGAAACGGAGATCCATCGGGGTGCAGCTGCCTAACCCTAAAGGTGGGGAGGGGAGCCGCGACACTTCACAGCTTATTGAAGCCCAAATGCCGCTGGAACCGGCACTTTTTTTTTCACTGGCAAGAGGACCGAGCATACTCGGTACGAGGCACTGTAGATGAATAGCGATAGTGTCTGGACCATCCAATGATCGGCGATATACAATATAAATCTCTGAACCCGCGGTGGCTGGGAATCCGATGAGGCCGCGGGATCAGATCGCGCTGAGGGATCCACTACATGCGGGAATACCTGACCGGGGTTGGCCAACTGAAGATGATTTGAATGACATCATGAGATATATCGCAGCATACACGAGGATATATATACAAAATAGGATTGAGAATGGCACGAGGTGCAAATAGAGAGCGACTTACCTAACCCAGTGGCTTCCTAACTCGGTAGCGGTGGTCGTAGCTTCCCAGTTCCATTGTTTACTCGCATGCAAGGTTTGTGTATCCATGGTATGGATGAATCGCCCCGTCCAGACACCGCCAGGGGTAGGAACCAATCATATCTGAGGATCTGTTACAAACCCCCCAGCCACCTCCAATCCCCGTATAGGACATTCTAAGAGTATGTTTTCTCTTTTCTCCTTCCCCCTCTCCACACTGTAGACATTGACTCTATGGTCTTTTCTGCTCATATTCAATACATCCAGTGATTAGCAACTGGTCACGAAATGTCGAAGATCTCCAAGGTCAACCATGCGGCGGGCATCTTCGCCGACATATCCGTCGATGGCCCCATTATTGGCACATTGGTCGCTATCGTTGACCGAGCGAAGAACCTACCCAACCGGAAGACTATGGGCAAGCAGAATCCCTATGCTGCAGCACGACTAGGCAAGGAGGCAAAGAAGACACAAACAGACTTGCGAGGTGGACAAACTCCTCGATGGTAAGCATTGAGCCTGATAGATGTACAAATGGAAGATAAGCTTACCTGCCTAGGGACTCGGAACTCCGATTTACCGTACACGAATCACCCGACTACTTCAAATTGAAGGTCTCCGTGTTCAATGACGATAAGAAGACCGACCTGATCGGTGAAACCTGGGTGGATTTACAAAGCTTGATCATTCCGGGTGGAAGCCAGAATGATCACTGGCACCCACTTCAATACCGTGGGAAATATGCCGGGGATATCCGGATTGAAATGACCTACTACGATACGAGACAACAAGATGAGGTTCTCATTGGACGCCGACAAGAAGCCGCCGACCGGGTCCAAGGCAAGGTCCCTAGTACTCCAGGCAGCACGGGCTTGTCTGGCCCCCGGCAATTGAAAGATGTCAAACGACGACCCTTACCCAGTGGTCCTTCAGGGGCTCCGGCGAGACCACCTGTGGAACAAGCTCACTCTCCACCTCCACTTCAACAACCGGTCCCGTCGAGACCCGCCATTCCTGAGCATTCAAACATCGCATCTAGTGCTCCGGAAAGCACATATGCCCCGAGATATTCAGAGCCTGCTTACGATGCATCAACATATCATGCCCCTTCTCCTGTGCCGCCTCCCTCCCGGGGTGGGTATGAGAGCGATAGCCACGCTCAAGGATGGGACACTGCATCTGTTGCTCCTCTCCGCCGAAAAATCACCCATGAAATGCCTTACGCTTCCAATGAAGTTATGGAAAATACATATGATCCGCGTATGCTACAGCAGCAGCAGCAGGAACAGGAACAGCAGCAATTTCAACTGCAACAACAACAGCTGCATCAACAACAGCTGCATCAACAACAACTGCAGCAACAACAACAGCTGCAACAACAACAGCTGCATCAACAACAACTGCAACAGCAGCAGCAACAGCAACAGCAACAGCAACAGCAACTACGGAATCGTTCCGAGTATGATCGGCCACCTTCGAGAGACTATCGCCTCACCAGGCAAAGCCAGTACGAGGCAGATCCCTATGAGGAAGTTTCATACCTTTCCTCTCAAGACTACTCTCAAATAGAGCAACCGCGATACAATCCAGACCCTATGTCATATGGGGCAACGCATCCACACGATGTGTCAGGTTCAGAGTTCATGTCTTCCTTTTTAGGATCTGTGGATGAACCGAGATACCATCCAAGATCTCGCCCTCTACAAATCACGGCTCATGGTCATGATTGGCACCCAGAGTATGCTGGAATGCAACCACGAGTAGAGGATGAAGATGATAACGGACCGCCCCCTCCTCCACCGGCACATCGGTCACGAAGGCACTCTCAACTGCCCACCCCGCAATCATCACCCCACTCGTATGCAGCCTATACACCCCAGTCCACACCTCGATCCTCGGTTCCCAATCTACCATCAAGCATGCCTACCTCGTCCCACCACGATCGCTATGAGGAGCCTTCTATGATGGGGAACTCTCCCGCAATGCCCGCAAGCCTCGTTGCAGGTCATGAAGTGGAAGACCCATCTGAGAAAGCAGCATTTGAGCGATCAGTCCGCAGACGCAGCACGCAATGGGACGATGAGATGATGATCTCCCAGTCGCCTGTACTAGCTCCTGTATCAGTACCCGTTCACTACGATGCTCCTGTCTACAGTCTGCGAACGTCCCCCAACCCTATCGAACAAAGGCCCACTTCTAGCAGAGGTGGATCTGTCAGCTCTGATATGCGGGCTGTGACTCGGAAGTCCGTCAGTCCGCGGCCCTCTACTTCAGACGTCGGTGGTGGCTCTTCAGTCCCTTTCTCTCCGGACTCCTACATCTCTCTAAACCCGAATGCCTCTCACAATACCAACCGAGATCCTTCCCCGGCATACAACACGCCTTTGCAAGCTAGAGATGCTGTGATACGTGGAAAGACTGAACCCCGTCGAGACGGAGATCACCCAATCATAGGAGATGATGGTCGGGAGATTGACCCCTCCGACCATCTTCCCACTGATACATGGGCACCCGAACCAGAAAGGAAGAACCGCAAGCCTGAGGTCATCATCCGCTTCAAAAACTCGCCCCGGCCAACTTCTAGAGGCAATGACGCTCCCCCACCACGCAGCACAGGCCAGCCACGCGTAGCATTCAAAACTGAGAACAACACCTATGCACCAGATCGCCCAGTCAAGTTCACACCCCCCAAGTGCACGCAAATCCAGGGTCAATGGTTCGAGCTCCACCTCGGCCGGACTATGCGCGTGAACGCTCTGACAGCTACGCGCGAAGTCGGGCCTACAGCGCGACCACTTCGGTTGGCCGGCCGCGCTCTTCCCGGGGCTCTGTTTCTCCGAATCCAGGGTCTCGTAAGCCACTGTATGACTACAGCCCAGGTCCCCCGATTCCAAGCAAGGTGCCAATCACGGGGGGAGCTCCAAGCTATCCCGTCATGTCTGGCAATACAAACGGAAATGACCGCATGGATGCCCTCAGTCTAGAGCTGAGTACGATTGACATTGGCTCTGCTGCCTGCAACCCTGGCCGGGGGGCTGTTCGAAAATACGTCCCAAGACAGCCAGCGTCAATCGGCTACGCTAGGTAAAATGATTTGCTTTTTACATTTATGCATGATTTATGTACTGCTATGTTTCTTTGGGGTCCTTGGTGTGGTTGGTGTATCTCTCTGGTCCGTTTCGATTCTTGTTTTCAGACTGCATTTCTCTGGCGTTATGGACCTGATCTACGGGGAAATGGGGCTTGATCATGTACACCATAACGGGAATAACCAAGCTTGGAATGATATCGTAAAGTGACATCTTGACTCTTACTAGATGAGTGTTTCCGTAGATCGAAGAGTATGTTGACAAGTCATTGATGTAGTTAGTTGCTCGATGGTCTGACAGTAGCCCTCGGTGTTACCTATATAAGTCTTCTTGATATCCTGGATTCTACAGTGATTATATTCCCTGTTAGCTCGAGCTGCCTGTGGTCGTCTCTTGGCAAATTCTGTCTTGTATGGAGACATCATGCTCAGGTCGTGCCAACCTCATTACCTGAATAGATGATCATGTCTCTCTAGATATAAATACCGTCATACCCAATAAATCGATCCTAGAGACTAGGTTGTTCCAATTGCTACTGGCTACTAACCAGCACACAAATAAAAAAAAAAAACCATCTGAACTCGACCCAAGGCAAACGCTGTAGGAAAGTTCCTGCAAAGTTATAAAGCCCCATCTTATTACAGCTCTCCTCTTCCTCCTCTATCCTATCCTCGCACCCTGCTTTCCTTTTCATTTTGGCCCAACACTTGGACCCTTCCACATTATCAGACAGCTTTGCTATCAAAAGCCATCAGGTAGTGCGTCCCTCATCAAGAACGTACTTCCCATCTCCCTTCGTCCTTGTCTTGTCTTGTTTAGCATATCCACAGCCATGCAAGGTCAGGGCTCTGACGTCCGAGGCCATCAAGGCCACCTCCCTGAGGAGAACGTGAAAATGTATGTATCCTCTCAATCTATTCGGTTTTTATGCGTTGGAAGACCTACGCGTCCTTCCTTTGTGGCTTGTTGACGTGCACGTCTTTTGATTTTGTCTTGGGATCGCTTTGCTAACCTATAGAGCTCAGACCTAGCAACAATGTCCACATCGACCAAGATGCTTTGACGTGAGTATATGATATATCCCCTGGCTTCGCTGTGTGCCTAGCATCCAAGCCTATTCTATCTGGTGTCACACCTTTAGCTTTGGTCTTTTGCTAGTCCTTTGCCTTGCTGTTACTTGTCCATCTACGAACAGTGCTATGTGATACAATCCCATCTGGGATGTTGGAAGCATCGTGTTCTATGAAGATTTCAGCTAAACAAAGTATTAGTCCTGACAGTCCCACTCATACAATCCACCAAGAGAACCGAGCGCTGTCGCTACTTCTCTCTCCTCCCCCCAGTTCACCATTGATACCTCTGGGCACAATCGATTCCGCACCCATCCAATACAGCCCAGGATATGCGGCTGGTCCCCAGTTCACCAGCACGAATGGATCATACCGTGTTTATAATCCAATTCGGGGAGCGGAGCTCAGAAGTGCGGCTGATCTTGCCAACCCATTCAGAGACAGACTGGATCAAGGTGGCCAGGTGCGAGACCATGAAAGGGCTCGCAGTAGAAGCCCTTACACCTCGATTCAGCCCAATGGGCATCTTGAATCCCAGGATCTACCAACAGGGCCAGCGAGGGGATTCAATCACTATCCTCGGGAGGTGTATGTCCCGCCTGGCATCAATGACCTGATGCCTCTGAATCTGCCTAGCTCTTCTCCGACACTGTTCCCGGGCGACACCCATAGTGGTGGTCGTGATCTTGCTTTGAGCCTCCCAGGGGACTCTCTGGGACAGAGTTACCATCTCAATGATGGCAATTGGTATGGATACCCCCAGGAGCAACAGCAACAACAGGTGCAAGGGCCCGAAAGACCCCCGCTCGCCAAGCAAGAGGAGGAGGACCTCGACGACAACTACGAGGACCATTTGTGTGAATTTGCTGCACCATGCCGAATGCATCCCTCGCCTGATGGAATGCACTACCGAAAGGTAGTATCGCATGTCTTCGGCAGAAACAAGGCCGTCACCAAGCTGTTTCCACTCGGAGTTTGGGTCCACTACTGCCGGAAGCATTACCAGCGTGCCCGGTATCGCGCAGATCAGTGGCCTTTCACACAGTGTGACCTCCTGCTTGAGTCACTGACCCGCATGGAGAGCTGGGATGGAGTGGAGAGCTTCGAGCTCATCCTTCGCCGACGAGAGCAAATGCGTGTCGGGCGTGAAGCTGAAGGCACAACCACCACTGAGACCTCCAAGCAGAAAGAGGTCACTCCCTCCGGCAAGGCCCAAGATCAGGGCACCAAGTCTTCGGCTGTTGTCACCCGTCCAGGCCGTAGACACCCAACTGCCATCATCGCCCCTGTCCCAGACTGGCTTCGGCAACACGTTGGCCATGGCAAGACCTTCCAGGAAATCCGCCAGATCATCGAAATGGTGCGCAGCCACATGGTCCGGCTGCGAAACCAGGAAAGAGCGCAACAGCAGCTCAACAACGTTCCCAAGTCCCCAGGCAAATCAGGAAGCCTTCGTCGAGGTGCATCCTCGAGCATCCGAAAGGGACGTACCGCAAAGGGCCGAGACCCCCTCCCCCTGCGTTCTAGCACGGTTCGATTTCCCGACGTCGAAATCCTCCCCCATTTCAAGCCCTGGGTGAAGGAGGCTGCTCTGCGGCAGCGGTCTGCCACAAACGGCCCCATGAACATGAAAATGAACGAGCCCGAGATCAAGGACGAGTCGGAGCAGAGAATCCCTAGTGGACATATCCTTGGAGAAATCCAGGATAACCGGGACACCAATGCTGCTGGATCCAGCCAGGCCTCAAACGGTGACTTTGCAGCTACAACAGCGCAGCACCGTGAGGGCCGCCTCGAGTCTGATTCTGCTGTTTCTGCTGTTGACACCGCTGGGGTCAATCTCTTGCAGGTGCAGCCTCACATCGGCAGGGCTGGGACCAACCGTGGCCAGTCTGAGAGCCAGCGCCGCCGCAGCGAGCGGGTCTATATCAAGGCCCTAGATCGTGTCCCTGGCCAGAGCTTGAACAAGAAGACCATCAAGGAGGATGAGGAGGAGGAGGAGGAGGCGGAGAATGACATGTAGTCTTCCATTGGAATCGGCAATTTGGGTTGTGACTCGTGAGGATCGCTCATATCTGAGCTCATGTGTCCGGGTTCTATTGATGTCAAATAAAGGAAAAGGATCAGGTTATTAACGGATGATGCTCCGCCGGAATGTTGCAGAAGTCGAGTTGATTAGAGTGCCGAAGAGACTTTAAGTATGCTCTGTGATCGCGCGTTTCGCGGGAATATCGCGGACGAATTTAATTTTCGAAATAATGAAGCGGCGGTGATAGAAATTTGATGTAAGAGAAGTTGAAATCTGAAGGAAATGTGAGAAGATATATTTCCGTGCACAGCAAACAATTAAATTCAATCCCATTGCGTTGAGGTCTGATCAATAATTGCCTGGTCATGTAGTTGTCTTTATTAATTCTAAGTTGGCAAACACCATATACAATATAGGATTATGTCTGACAGTTGAAGGCTATTTCAACGACATTCGGAATTTGAGATCTCAAATCCCATTTCAGCTTCATCAGAGACTACCGAGATACATATTGATGCACTCATAAGCAGTGAAAATCTAATTGAACGAATATTTGCGTGCGAAAGAAAAAAAAAAGACAAGTAAGAAGAAGATCCAGGACACATACTCCGTACAATGTAGACAACCGCAACAATACGACACGCTTGCTAAAGACACCGAAATGCAAGGAACGAAAAAGTCCCTATACAACCACCCAAGTAATATGAATCAAAAAAGAAATTAATGTAAGATAATTATCATGGTAGTTTTTGTATGAAAAAAATGCCAAATTCAGGTCTCTAAACAGACTGGTCTAGCTTGCCACAGCCAGCTGGGCGACGAGATCAGACGCCACATCAAGGAAGGGGTAAGGGCTGGTCACTTCCTTCTCCTTGTTCTTGAGGCGTCTGCTGATGGGATGCCATTCGGTTTCGCCATGAGCGCGGATCACGTTCTGGTAGCCATCGCATTTGAAGTCGACCATGTAGTTGTTCTCTTCGAGTTGGTAGAGCTGTATGTCGAGGAAGACCCAGACACCGTAGGTGATCTTCTGGAGTCCGCTTGGTACATTGACCGAGGAGGCCCCGCTAGCGCTTTCGGGGACGGAGGACTGGGGTTCTCTGCCCCTGTCTTCTGTTGGAGCAGAGATTCCCGAGATGTTGAAACGGCGGCGCAGTTCCTCGAGATCACTGCGGCTACTGTAAGCACTGGTGGTGTCTCCAGGAGGGTTGATGCCTTCTTTCAGCAGGCGTGCACGGATAAACCATGGGTCCTTGGGAATGTAGTAGTCGGATGGGAGGTCGGGGTATTTGCTCTGCAAGGGTTTGGGCTTATCAGGGGAGGGGGTCGCATCGGGACCAATATTAGTGCCTAGAGAATATAAGAATCGGCTCAAAATGGGTAATGGGTGGAAACATACCTGATTCCACGGGTTGAATATCCCACAATCCACCCTGGGCAGCAATTGCCCGGTACAGATACAGCATGGCTTCATATGGCTGGTTTCGGGACCGAATACCAAACTGCCATTTACGGCTCCGTTTGGGCTGTTTTTCTAGGGGTTGACCGGTTGGCGGCTCGAATCGCAACTTGTCCAAGTCGACGACACTGCGTGAGTGGGGCTTCAATGCACGGGCTGTGGCAGCCTGTTCTTCGGGAGACATGTCCCGGTAGGCAGATCCCTGTCCCTCTGGGTCAAGCTTGATGGCCTCTTGGCGACGCTGCTCGAGCATTTGGTTGCGAGCTCTTTTATCGCGATCACGTTGTTCCATGAGTTGGTCGTGAACGTACGGCAAGCTAGTAGGGAGGATTCGGACGTGGCTAACGCGGAGTTCGTCCTCGTCTGATTGCTGTGGATCTTCCGAGGCCCTACGGCGCGGTGCACTAGCGGTCCTGTCCATGGTGGGAGCAGGGGTCCCTTGATGACGAGGCGCAGGAGTCCGATCCGCAGATGAAGGCGCAGCTCCTTTCTGGGCATTTTGAGCTAACAAATTATCATCCGAGGGTGCTATCGTCGTTAGCAGAGGTAGGTTAATTTAGTAGATCAAGACTTACAATTAGTTTGCATCATCTCATTCTCAACAACGATGGAGAAGGCATCCTTGATCGCGCTGGGTTCCGCTTGTCTCAATGCCTCTTCGATATCTTCTCGGCCATACCCCATGCTTCGTTCGAGCTTGGAAACTGCAATTCGATGGATTTTGCTCTGGACTGATATAGGCTTTGCTATGTCAAGCCTCGCAGAATCAACCTTCTTCGGGTCCACCCCTGGGGCGATGAATTCCTCTCGTGGTGGTTCCAGGTACTTGGGGAGATTTTTCTTAAACCATGGGTCCTCTCTGATCTCAGGAATTGTAATGCGGTGGACGGGATGAACTTGAAGCATTGCCCGGATCAAACGAGCTGCCCCGGATGAAACATATCCAGGTATGTGGAAGGTGCCCGCTGCAATCTTCTTGAAAAGGGCTGGAATGTAGTCATCATCGAAAGGCAAACGGCCCACCAACAACACATACAGAATGACACCACAACTCCACACATCGACCTCGGGACCGGCATAGAGTTTTCCAGAGATGACCTCTGGCGCAGCGTAGTTCGGGCTACCGCAGCTGGTCTTCAGGAAGTTGCCATCCGTCATGATATTACTCAAACCGAAATCCGCAATCTTAACGTTCTTCTGGTTGTCGATGAGCAGGTTCTCGGGCTTCAAGTCACGGTGTACAATCTTGTGTCGGTGGCAGTATTCCACAGCACAGATAATTTGCTGGAAGAATTTCCGGGCTTCATCGTCGCCGCATCTGCCCTTCCTCACGAGATAATCGAACAACTCTCGCTCTGCGTACTCCAGCACCATCACAATATCGGTCTTGGTCGCAATCACCGTATACCTAAATCATTGGTCAGCCAACTGAAATCCCAATTTCAATGTGGATTGAAATTGTACAATTTGATGATGTGTGGGTGTCGTAGCAATTGCAAGTACTGGATTTCTCGCTCCACGCGCCCAACCATATCTCTGGAGAGTAGTTTGCGTCGTGAGATGATCTTCAGAGCAACTTGACGTCCAGTTGGCTGGTGAATGGCGAGCTTCACCTTGCCAAAGGAACCCTCGCCCAAGACCCGTATAGTCTGGTACTGGTCGAGGCGTTGCATGTCTCGGGTAGTCGACGGTGACTGCAATGGGTCCTCGATCTTGCTGGTCGGCCTCGAGGGCGCGGGCATGGCCATGGCGGAGGGGTTGGAGGGGGAGGTCTCGCACGTTCACGCGGACGATCACGGTCGGATGGGAGGGGAATAGCGAGGTCTTCCTCGTCGAATGCAGCGGCCATGGTCGGGAATAATGCCAACGTGACGTGATTGATTTTCCAGACGATTCAGCGGTCGGGACTGCTGACTGTGCAGACCGTTCAGTGCTCGGGAGGTTTTTCTCTCTAATTTTTCTCTCCAAACATTTGCCAGGCGCCAATCAATTGATCAGTCTCGACCCTCCCCACAATAGAACCGAATGTGGAGCTGGGCAGCTGTTGTCGGGTGGGGGATGGAGGGGTAAATTTGCTTGTCAGGGGTTGAAGAAGTGAAGAAACCAAAATGGACTGAAGTTTTGGATGAGGTTGAGTGATTAAGCCAATATTAAATAGGAAGATCAATGAGATCTGGGGAGCCACTTGGGCATGATTTTCAATCAACCTCGTTTGTGGACATTGATGGAGTTCTAGACCTTACCTAAGCTAGTTCTGGGGCACATCACCTATTGTCCACTGTGATATCTACATTTGCAGGACATGTTAGCAAGGAAACCCGTTATGATGGGTAACATATAGAGTCTATATATCAAGAGACTTCTTTTCAATTACTACTATACTCTGAATATTCACCTTGACGTCCTATGTTATATATCAGCCAAGCTTTGTCGGTCAAGTTTCAACACAGCAGCTCCTTTTTATATCCTTATGCCAGCCCTAATGCAATGCATATGATCCTAGCTCAAAGGTTGGTCTGTGTCTCCGCAGACTAACAACTAACTAGAGCTAGTTAACAAATACAACATAAAGCTTCTTGTCTTTTTATTTTTTTAAAGAGATTTCGCCGAAGCGATCCGAGAAAATCTGTGTCATAGGCAGTGGGTCAACAATACCCTTAAAGAACTGTGGCTGAAAGTCAATTGATCGAGATTGTTCATTATTTACACATTTCCAGTGGTAGAATAATGCATTTCGTCTACTGACTTCGGTATTAAGTTGACTATGTATGCGGGTTCGTGGATATAATGTGCCGGCTATATTATCCAGTGCACTAAAGGTACAAATGCAGTCGGGCTATGCAACACAGCCACTGAATCTTAGGCAATTCAGACAAGAGATATAACCTCTTCCTGCGCATTTTAGAGAGTGGAGCCTTGAAAATAATGTACATTGTATCCATCTATCCGTCGAAATTATATAAAGAGACCAACCTGGAAGATGAATGGAATTTTCTTCCCGTAAAAGAGACTTGGATGGTACCTAGAGCTTCATAGTAAATTGTATGGATGAGGAAGTACCCCGGGAGTACGTGCATTGAGTCATATTGCGGCTTAGAGCGATCAAGCGGGGTGTCGGGGTCCCAAAGCGGATTAGCGTCGAGTCGGGGACCTCGAAAGGGAATGGCGGACTGGGAGATCGGAGCATACATAGAATCAACCGCTACCTTAGCTCCTAGGTTCCTTCACCTTCCCCGGAAGCCATACAGAGTTACCGTTCCTTTCGTCTTCTTTACGATATCCTCGATATCTTAGTGTCCTACTGCCTCAGGGTCCTTAGACGTGGCCTGACTAAAACGGCACTCTCTCTTTGACTTTTCCCTTTTCATACAAAATAGATACCCTTGGTGATACCCACTCTACGTTTTCTTTTCCAATGGCTTTCGTTGCGGATCAATTCTTCTCTGAGATGGATGCGACAATCTCCAATGAATGGGTTGACTTCGATCAATTCCTCGATCTCCCTTCAGCCTACGATGACCAGTCAACCGCTACTACCGTCTCACCTCAAGACCTAGCTCTGCCCTACGAGGCAGATGGGATCTTCACCTCCCCATCTGATTTCATGCAATCCTCCTTCGACATGACCAACTGTGATTTCCCACAAGAAGAGTTCATGGGAATGGATGGATGTTTCATGCAGGACCCAGCTGTTCCTTTGTTCGATGATGCTTCGTTCTTGGCGTACAACCCATACGACAGCAGCAACACATTCCGGAACCTGGTGGAGGCACAGGCTGCCGCTGACCCGCGTGTTGGTTCTATCAAGGAGAAGCGCCGCGAGGCAGGGATTGCACTACACTTGCAGCGCCTTTGTGATGACACTGCTCTTGACTTAGATATGTCCTCCGACTCTAACACCAGCTTCTCATCCCCAAGCTGGTCAGAATACGTTCGCGGGAGCATCTCTCCACGCCCTAGCCCGGAGACCACATCGGTCTCCGAGGCACCCCTCCAGGAGGCATGGAGATGATTCTCGACTTGAACATGAACGCCGCAGCCAATGTGCCTAGGAAACAGAAACCTCGCTCCCAGGCACAGAAGGAGAACTACATCAAGGCTCGGAAGTACGGTGCTTGCGAGAAGCATAAAAAGCAGCATAAGCGAGTACGTTTCCCATTCACATTAACCATTTGATCACCCTAACGTTCGAGTAGTGCAACTGTCTGGAGAAGGCTGCCGCTCGTGCCAGTGATGTTCCGATGAACGCCGCACTCCAACCACGGCCGAGGCAAACGACGCCCCAAGTCCCGACCTCAGAGTCACGGTACTCGGACTCGCCGGGTCACCACTCATTCAACCCAGCTCAACCGCTTCCCACCATTAAGGCGATCAGGAAACCAACAGGCTGCACATATGGGGTCGATCCATCTATGGGACTACCTGTCGCAGTACCCACCACCAAGCAGAATATCAGGACGAAGACTCAAAAGAGTACGCCGCCTGGACACGATATTGTTCTGCTATCTGGCAAGCTCAATTCAAATTCCAATTGCACGTTGAATCAAGACAACGTTCTACCATCGAGCCGAAACGCCGCGAAGGGTCATTGTGCCGGACACGACGTACTCCTATCTGGCAAGAACATCCCAAACAACTCATGCGCGGGACACGAGCGACTCGTCACCCAAGAGAAGATCTCCAAGAGCACAGCAAGTGGACAGCCCCACAATACATGCAGTTCAAATTCACCTCGGCCGGCCCACGCAGCTGGGGTGTCATCCGGCAGTTCCAGCTTGCGCTGGTGCGTTTCGACCTCGCCGGTTGGTGTTGCATGGTCCGAGAGGACAGTCAAGACGTCCTCGGCGAACCATTCAACTGCTTGCGACGGTCGCACTCCAGGCTTGGATGTACACCGAACAAGGTCCACTCCCACGATGGCAAGGTCCATGGTGCCAGGTACTGTTGCTGGCAGCCTTGGAATGCGCCATTCCACTTTGCTGCGCAACTCCGGAACCCAGCTACCTGGATCGGATCACAGGGCTTCACAAGGACTTGCCTGGCAACTCTCAACACTGTCTGGTCTCCTACCGGTGCCAAACGATCTATCGGTCTCGCCGTCTCGGCGTGGATCATCAGGTCTTTCTGGAACTGGACGGCCACTCATCAGCGGAGACGGTCTCCGTGTTCGATCCGCTGCTGAAAGGACTCGCCGCCTGCTTACCAGTACTGCCTTGGCATTTTCTGGTGCCTGGCAATCATCACTGTCTTTGGCATCTGGGGTTGAGGGCGTGGTTTACAAAGCTTTGTCTCTATTTGCCCGACATGTTGTGTCTGCGAAGAAGGGCTTATATCTCGGTGGACTGCGGAACGCTTTCGTATAGCTGTTCTGCTGTTCTTCGATGAACGTCACTGGAAGGAACATCTTCCGATAATTGGCTGGCGTTGAACGATACTGAATTGTAAAGGGCATGGGTGATATCTATTGTCACATTCTAGTTAGCTGTCCCTAATGATGAAATCAAGCGAAATTTCATTTGCATTATTTAATCTCCAGCAAACCCTGTATGTTCACAGTAATAATCTTGGAGCCCCAAGTACAATTAGTTATATGTGGTTTCAACAGCAACAACCAAATATATCGCTTCCTTCTTAGAGCTCCTATTGAATCGGTACCAGTATTTATACGCAATCAAAAGTAGTTCAAAATATTGCATGTCTGATGATTATACGGAGTACTATCGAGGTTATTTTCAGAAATGATAGACATCCTTTGCCGTCCCCACCACTTGAGCCTAATCCCGCGCCAGTCCTCTTTCTCTTGTTCCTGACGGTTCAAATCAACACGTATACTTCGCTTCGACTTCAAAACCATGCACTCCCCGCCCCTGTTCCGCTTCACTACAGTGACGGGGTATTTCCTCCAGGATGACCCCGCCACGGACCCCGACACCTTCGACTACGTAAAGAGACCCAAATAATTCTGTCAAAATAATTGTCTGACGATCTAGAAAGGTGAAATCAAACTTCGGCCTCATCGAAAAACAATACGGCGAGCATCTCGGAGTAGAACAGACCGACAGCCAGTGGCAGCGTTTCGACGCCCACATTAAACGCCAGAACGCCAGCAAGAGCAAAAAGCTCAAAGTCCTCTTCCTCGGACGCCACGGCGAGGGCGTCCACAATGTCGCCGAGCGCAAATACGGCAGCAAGAAGTGGGATGTAAGTAACCGAGTATTTCCTCTATAAACCAACCAGACGCCAACCAATCTCTAGGAATACTGGTCTCTCCAAGACGGAGACGAGGACGGCAGCTGGGTCGATGCCCGTCTAACCGAACAGGGAAGATGCCAGGCACAAGTCGCACACGCAGCCTGGGAGCAGCAGATCAAGGCCGGCATCCCGTCACCGGAATCTTACTACGTGAGCCCCCTGAACCGGTGTCTTGAAACCGCGCAGATTACGTTCCAGCGGCTTGCGATCCCTGGCACGGATCCTTTTAAGCCGACTATCAAAGAGGTGTGTCTGTTTGATCCCTACTACGGAGCGTACAATGTCTAACGAGACTAGCTACTCCGTGAGACGATGGGTCAGCACACTTGTGACCGTCGCTCGACGGCTTCGGAAATTGCAGACGAGTACCCGGAGTATAGATTTGAAGCGGGGTTCTCTGAGGAAGATAAGTTGTGGGATCGTGAGGTCCGTGAGTCGGATGAGCATCGCACTGAGCGGCTGCGCTGTCTTTTGAATGATATCTTTGCTCATGATGAGAGTACGTATATTTCGTTGACGGCTCATTCGGGTGCCATCACTAGCATTCTGGAGGTTTTGGGCCATCGTCGCTTTGCATTGGCGACTGGTGCGGTGATTCCTGTGCTTGTTTTGGTGGAAAGGGGGGAACCATCGCAGCTGGAGTCGCAATAATTGTAGGGCTCGCATGATCGGAGGGTTGCAACTTTATAACTGACATGGGTGCTGGGGTTGAT
Organism: Penicillium psychrosexuale; assembly: GCF_028828465.1. Classification (NCBI taxonomy): domain Eukaryota; kingdom Fungi; phylum Ascomycota; class Eurotiomycetes; order Eurotiales; family Aspergillaceae; genus Penicillium; species Penicillium psychrosexuale. Next base: position 5,459,492 of record NW_026643187.1, read on the forward strand.
AAATATTAAGAGCAGAACAGAACAGCCAGTCTCAATGGTTTGGTATCCAAGAAATTGATTCAGTATTGTACATGAGTCGCTTCTACTCAAGAAAGATGAGAGCGACTTCTCACAAATGCAATTGTCGCCTCCAATCGGCTAATGAAAAACCACTGTCCACGCGAAAGATCTAGATATAAATAATACAAACGCCAAAGCATCGATCACCAACTGTAGTACTGGTTCTGCGCAGAGATCTTGCGATCTGGCAGTTGTGTCCAAAGCTGAGCTCTGCGCTCCCGCTGGGCCTTGGCCTCACGGTCTTCCCATTCGCGGATGCGAGTCTTCTCTTCCTTCAACAGGACCGATAGACTTGTAGTGGGGGGACGCATGCGGTTGATCTGACCACGGGCGCGGTGATCCATCTCATATCCGTAAGGACCACGATTGACCCAGGCCTCCTGGATGTAGATATCAGAGGGGTTGGCAATCTTCTGCCGCTCGCCGGTCTTCAGTATGACAGTAATGGGTTTCGTTGGTTCGGAGTCAGAAGCCCCAAGGCCCATACCGGCACGGACGATGGCGACATTCTTTGCGTGTTCCAGGTGTTCCAGCACGTCCTTGGCAGCCTTTTTGTTGCTGAAGCGCATCTGGAGGATGGCTTCGTCGATATTCTTGCCAGCGATTTGGCGGGCGAGAGGACCTAGCTTCTTCAGCGAGGTCTTGATCCAGTGAGATCTGGAGAGCGATTCGCGCTCTGTGCGCTTAATTTGCACCTTTGTCGGTACACGGCCTCGTTTCCGGATCTCGCGGACAGCAATCTTCCTATCCCATCGCAGCTGGGCCCGGGGGTCGGGAGCCAATCCCACTTGCAGGCGACTTAAGTCGCGATCCTCCAACTTTCCGGAGATACCTTCTTTTTGTTCCCCCGTTGCCCTGGATGGCATGGGACCGGATGCTGGTGCGGCAAGGTCGGAGCCGAAGATGGAGGTTGCTAAAGTACCTTCTTCCTTCTTAGGGGCCGAAGGTCGGTGGGTGACTTTGGGTTTTTGGCTGGATCCCCCCGTGAACAAGTTCTTCAAGGAAGAAAACAAACCGGTCGGTTTTTTGCTTTCGCTATCTTTCACGGCGTAACGGATGGCTGTCGAGGTCAATGTTCGGCGAGGGACGAAGGAGACGGTCCGGACAGCTAAAGGTGGTAAGTAAGTCAGTAGGGGAGGTCAAGGATCCAATATATGAGCATAACATACCTGTCCGGACCAATTGCCCTGAGCGATAGACCATTGTGGCTGTTGGGATGTTGTTGTCAGAAGTTCACGTCGGGAAAAAAGGTGAAAGTTCCCTGCACTTGTGGTCTGTGCGGGACACCGGAGCCTGAGGCACCTTAAATTGATCGATCTTCTGAGAATAGCTTCAAGATATGCGACTTGTGACCACACCAGTCGATAGAACAAGAACAGGCTTATCTACAGCTGGAGATGATGTCGTATGTTTGAGGATCAAATTCGAACCTCATTCTCGCGACATTACTGTTTCGTCTTCCCAGCCATCTCCACAGTATCCACTAGGCCTCATCTTTCCCTCTTCCAGTTCTTCTCTCTCTCTTTTCATCTTCCTTCATCCCTCCCTTCACTTTTCAGGCCATCAGCCTGTTGTTTATATCCCTTTCGAATATCTGATATTCTTGAGATTTCAGCTTGCCCTCTCGGTTAAAGGACTCTCGTTCCCTCCAGGCATTCCATTAGATTCTTAGCCACCCACCAGAAGCAGCTGCGCAAGAGTAAATCTACGTCATTTGCCGGAACAACAACGAAAGAGGATCTGGACACGACCGGCCGATGCAGGAATGGACGTGTTGAGGTACACTAAGACCGTCGTATGATCTGGATCTCCGCTCGAAAAGTACCTGGGATCCATTACGACAATTCCCAGTATCCCATCGCTTCTCCCAAAGCTCTATCCAAATATGGACATCAGTTCGCTTCTTTCGCCGGACTCGAATCCAAAGTCTGGAAATTCGACGCCCGTGCCTGGTCCTACGTCGAACAACGCACCGGCCACCTCTGCAGGGCCATCCCCCCACAAAGCTATTGAGAGAACCCGGACAGGCTCGAGACGCAAGGGCAAGATCTCTTCGCCTCTGGCACAGCACGTATATGTTCCTAGTGGAGAATCTTCGCCAGGACTGAGCGGAGGAAATGGGACTTCTCCGACTGAAGTACATTCGAGACAACCATCCACGCCGGGAATGGATACCTTAGCGGATCTCGCCTCGATGCAGCACCACCAGCCACAACGTCCAACACCGACCAGCATGCTCCGGAGTACTGAATCCTATGAGCATCAGTTATCTCCATCTACTATTCACCCCCACGTCAACTCTATCAACCACAACACCCCCACCTCTCGGATGTCGTTCGAGCTCGCCATGTCGGATGGGCGCGACGGGCCCGCGAAGCGGACCTACGCCGCGACTTCGCTTGATCCAGATGCGCAACGTTTGGCGACCGAACTTTTTCATCAAATATCGCTCAACCCCCACACGCATGACGCGCACGTGCAATTTATCGGCTTGCTGCATGCAGGATTCGTTAACCACGTCTACCCTCCGAATAACCCAGATGTCCACGGTGACCCGCGACGCTATGATCTACTCAACGATTTGAAAACAGCACGCGAGGAAATGGACAAGCTTTTCGCGATGGGAGAAGATCTTTGGGCCGAATGGATTCAGGATGAGAGTATGTTAGCCCAAGATGTCGACGGTCGCATTGCTGTTCTAGAACTCTGCCAGCGATCCGTGGTAGAGGAGTTTGGCAGCACAAAATTGTGGAATATCTACGGCGAATGGGTACTTTATCTCTACAATTCCGCTCATGGCAAAACCAGTTCCCAGTGGACCGAAGAGGATCGCATGATTGGGCGCGAGGTGTTCACATGGGATTCGGTCGTGGAGGTGTGGCAGCGAGGTGCAGACGCTACCAAATGGAGAATCAACAACAGCCACTTGGTCTGGGATCGCCTTTTAGATCTTTATGCTCAGGACATCGCTCGCGAACCTTCTCAAGAGAAGATCAACCATCTTCATGGACTGTACAGTCATCGTCTGCAAACTCCCCACGCCACCTGGGAACAGACCTTCCAAAAGTTTTCAAGCTTCATTTCTGCTTATTGCAACAGCAAGTATGAGGAGATTATGTGTGAAACTGTTGCTCGCGCAGCGGAAGCAAAGGCTCTCTTTAACGCACGGGAGGAATTCGAACTCCGCCTGGTCAAAGCGCAAGAGTCTGGCGATCGTAGTCTCGAATGGGCTGTTTACTCCGAGTACATTCATTGGGAATTGACGCGCAACCGCCGGAAACGAGGAGAATTCAACTTCGAATTGGTGAACGCCATTTATCAGCGCGCTGTTCTTCACTTCCCCACCGATGTTTCGATTTGGGAAGACTATGTCATGTTTTTAATCGGCGAATCTATTCATCGCCACGCTTCTACCACGACAATCTCTACCCTAGACCGTGCCACGCGTCACTGTCCATGGTCTGGAAACCTGTGGTCCCAGTACCTGCTAAGCTCGGAAAGAGAGAATCAGTCGTTCAACAAGATTTCGAGTATCAAACACAAGGCGACCAGCACTGGACTGCTTGATGCTGGTGGTTTGGAGGAAGTCTTGAAGGTCCACGTCACCTGGTGCAGTTACCTTCGCCGACGCGCCTTTTTATCCGACTCAACCGACGAAGATCTTGATGTTGCAGAAGTTGGCATTCGCTCGGCAATCGAAAGCGTGCAAGAACTGGGCGAAAAGAAGTATGGCCCGGCGTACCAGGGCGATCCTCTTTTCCGTCTGGAGCGAATCTATATCCGTTTCCTCAGCGAAAGCGGCAGTTGGGACAGCGCGCGAGAGACCTTCAAGGGCTTAGTTGCTCGCCGTGGCAGTAGCTATGAATTCTGGCTCGCCTACTACGAATGGGAATTGATTTGCTGGAGCAAATTTGTGCAAGGCGAGGCAACTGTCGACGCAGCGCGCCGAACCCCTAACCCGAGCTTCGCTACTGCTGTGCTCAAACAAGCGATCAAAAGAACAGATCTAGACTGGCCTGACAAGATTGTTCAGACATATGTTACACATTGTGAGGACTATGAGGACTCAGATGAACTCCAGCTAGCTGTGATTGAGACTCGGAAAGCGATGCGAGCTGTCACTGCCCGAAGAGAGAGGGAAGCGCTAGAGGCAGCCGCAGCACAGCAGCAGCAGCAGCAACAACAGCAACAGCAGTGGGAGGCCGCAGTGCAGGCGGTCCCTTCGCCTGAAAAGCGAAAACGCGAAGACGAGAAGGACGGGATGCCGCAAACTAAAAAGGTCCGCAACCAAGAGGCACTGGCGGAGGCCCCTGCTCCTCCTCCACGGGATCGAGAGAATGCGACTGTTATCGTCTCGAACTTGCCTAAAGGTACCACTGAGAATAGCGTTCGTCTATTTTTCCGTCATGTAAGTGCCTTATCCAATTACTATCGGGAGAACTTAGCTGACCAAACAGATCGGTACCATCAATACCGTCAAAATGCTCCGTAGAGACGAGAAAAGCTCCGAGGTTGCGATCATCGAGTTTGAAACCAAAGAAGACGCTCTTGCTGCTATCACTCGTGACCAAAAGCGCTTCAACGACACTGATAACATCATCGACGTGCAAATTGGGTCAGAGACGACACTTTGGATCACCAATTACCCACCGGATGCGGGTGAGGACTACTTCCGCAATCTTTTCGGCAAGGTAAGTGCTTCACCCTAGCCTTCGTGACAAAGCTGACTTTAGCAGTATGGCGAAGTACTTGAAATTCGAATGCCGTCTCTCAAGTTTGACACTTCTAGACGCTTCTGCTACTTGCAGATGGATACCTCGAGTGCTGCCCATCATGCAACAGAGCTTCATGGAATGCGGTTCGAAAATGGTACGCGGCTCAGTGTCAAAATATCCGACCCCGGACAAAGAACAGCCCGCAGTGGCCCCAGATACGAAGGACGAGATATTTATGTTGCAAACATTGCCTGGGATGCCAATGAAAAAGATCTGAAAGAACTATTTTCTAAATTTGGTGAAATCGAAAGGGTGTTGCTTGAGCGAAAGACGAATGGTGCCAGTAAAGGGTTTGGCTTTGTTACTTTCTCTACCAAGGACGCTGCCAATGATGCCGTCGCAATGAATGAACATGTGTTCAAGTCACGTCCTCTTCGTGTTGAAATTGCTACCACGGACAGCCGGCGTGGTAACCAACTCGTCATCTCTCGAGTTGCATCACACCCGGCAGACCACGGTGCCCGTGGTCTTGAAGTGCCAGTTGGTGATCATGCTCAGCGCACACTTGCTCTGATGAATGTCCCCGATACCGTCAATCAAGCCCGCATCCGTACCCTTGTCGAACCATATGGCCGCTTAATCGCGATCAATTTGCGCCCAGAACATCAAGGTGCTATTGTGGAATATGTCGATATTCAGGATGCTGGCAAAGCTGCGTTGGCGCTCGAAGGGAAGGAGATCATTGCTGGACGCCCTCTCCATATCGGCACGGTTCGAGAGATGTTGAATTCGCAACCGGAGGTCAAAACAGACCGAGGGCAATCCGCCAAGCCCGAACGTATAATGAAGAAGACGAACCTACAACTTACTGCGCCGATTAGACGCCCGCAGCAGCCTGGTGCTCGGAAGGGTGGTGGTCTTGGGATGAAACGACAGATCGCAAGTTCCGGTCAGAAACAATCTGCTGCTCTTCCGGCCAGCGACAAAAAGGACGCGACGCCCGACGGCGAGAGCAAACCAAAAAAGAGCAACGATGATTTCCGCGCTATGCTCGCACGAAAGGGTCCGGAATGAAGTGCAAGTGCAATGATAGCGACAACTATGGCGCAATATTTTTTTCGGCATGTATTCATTCGGCTGGCGTTTGTCTGTTTTCCGGTGGTCATCTTGCTGCTTCCTTTAGATCCGTATGTATTCACTCGGGTCGGTCTTTTCCGTCATGATTTCTTCTTTGTTTGTGGCACATGCCGTCGTGTATATTATGACTGTATTGCTCTTAGTTCTAATGATGATGTCTGTTCCGAGGGGCTGTCTCCGAGACATTGCCCCGGTGACTTGAAAGAACTGGTGATCTATATACTGTAGTATATCGGTGATTTTTTCGATTCTTTAAACTTGACTGTATAAAGAATCCATGTCTTATTTACCATATGTTATACATTATCGCTGCAGAATGGAGGTGTCTGATTGGACTAGATGTCACGATCATGCAAAACACATTGACGTCAACCGGCTTCACTTGGTCAACTTCTTGATTCTCTGCGGGGAAATACAAAACACCTTCTGATCCATTCTAATGGGTTGCACAGAGATTTATTGAAACAATATACCCCTTTTCATCTATATACATCTCCTCAAATCGCTAAACTCCCTAAAGTCTCGCGTGATCCTGATTCTTATCGGACCGATTAGCCCCTCTCATACGGAGTACCATCCCTACCTTTACCCGCATCGTCTCTATTTCCTGTGTCTTGCTTGGGTTTAGGCCTATTGACACTTGTCGTAATATCGCTGCTCTACATTCAATGTGCAGGGCTATCACCAAGCACCGTGAATATTCCACGTCATCGCATACCTACAGCAATGGACTTCCACCTAGTACCTCGCGGTACCGATCGGAACTACACAGGATTTTTCACAAAGACAATAGTCTACATCGGGACGCTGATGATATTTCTAGCCTGTAGGCAGCTTTCAGCGACTAGCCAGACACTCGAACTTACTAACAAAATCTCCCAGCATTTGGCTTGACAGTATCATCGATCGTCATTCCAAAATGGGTCAGCTACCATAGTGAAAAGGTACGATGTTTTTATTCACCACCGACAAGCTCCTACTAACAATATGAACCTACAGCCCGATATCGAATACTCCTACGGCCTTTCCCGCCGCTGCTCCTCCCTTACCGATACCTGCGAGAGCTTCCCACAACGCGACGACTGCCACGGCGAAGACAGGTACTTCTGCTCTATGTGGCGCTCGGTCGGGTTCTTGATGTCCTTTGCTGTCGTTCTGCAGAGCATTAGCTTGGTCACATACCTGGTTATCCTGTCTGGCGGGAAACAGCTGCGCGAGAATGGGTGGAGTTTTCTTAGTTTGATGGTTGCTTTGTCTGCTATTGTGCAGGCAGCCGGCATGTCGATCGTGGTGGGTTGATAATATGCCTATATCTGGGCCCGAGATGACTTGTCCTAATGGTTTGGTTTACAGGCATATCTATTCGATAACGAGGACCGGTTCTTCGTCGGCTGGAAACTTGACCAGTCCTGGATCCTTTGCACTGTTAGCTGGTGCTTAAGTGTTTTATGCGCAGGCGCGGTTATTGTGTCTGGTAAGGTCTTGCCCTCAGAGGGCGGATACGAGTTGATTCCTGATCACGATGAGCTTCGAGTCACTTGATAGTGCCCGATGTAGCATTCATGGCTCCTGGATGAATCACGCGTTACGCAACAGACGAAGGATACCTATCTAGGTATCATTTGTCTTTGACGACTTCTTATAATTCTGCTATTTCGGTGGTTGCAGATTGACGTTTTCTATCTTTTGATTTCGTGCTTCGGCGTTGGGGCTGTATACGTCTTTTATGCTTCTGAAATATGACAAGACAACTAATATGGATAATGACTTGAATAATATATCTCTCTACGGCAAGATAGGTTTATTATTTCATATCTTTGAAGACATGTAGAAAAATGCAATGCGACATAGAAGCTTCATCATTCATCTCATACAGTACATTTCCTCACTCTCAATCTACCAGACAATTTCTTTCCCGTTCAGCCCCTCAATAGCCGGAATCAGTGGCCGCAGCGCTTGACCATAGTCACCCCCGTTCGGCGTGCGAAGCAGGGTGTGAATGTGGAATTTCTTCGGCTCCTCATTATTCAAAAACACACCGGAGTGATGATCAAACTCAGCGAGGATCACCGGATTCTGAATACGGTAATAGAATGGATCCTCATCACCATACCCCCCAATCCAACAAAAGTACGTCTCCGCTTCATGCGCGCGCACCTGATTAATCTTCATAGCCCGCGATTTAGCCGGCAGGTAAAGCAGATATTGGTCCAGAATACCGTACACGAGCTGCTTCTGCGCAGTACTAAAACTCGACACGAGAATACCCTCATACGGCACCTCCCGGTTGTCACGGTACGCACCGCACAGATGGCGCTGGTCATCCTTATTCCAGCGACCGGGAGGCATGGCCGGATCCTTCATGTGGGCAAAGACACGAGCGGAAGCCTGCAGCTCTGCCGAGAGCGACTGCATCAGCTGCAACCCGAGCTTCTCCTCGATCTGCAAGATGCGCGTGCCGGCGTAAGGGCCAGCGTCGATCTCGTTTGGCTCTGCGCCTGTGAACCACGGCGACGCGACGATCTGCCCTTTGTACAAGAAGACGTTCAGGCAGAGATGATGGCCGTAGAATGACCAGCCCCAAGGACGAGTGGTTGATGGGCGGCCGAACAGGACGAAGTTGTAGGAGAATTCGTTCATCACTGCTGGCGACTTGACTAGCTCGCCGAGGAAGTGGTTGATGCGCATTGCGCTGACGGCTTTTTCGTAGCCTTCTGGTGAGAGCGTTGTCTTCAGGACGTTCATCACTGCGTCCCGGGTCTCGGGGGTGACTTCGTCGAGCCGGATGCCCTTGTCCGCGAGTAGGAACTCCGGGTTCGACCATGTGCGCCATTGCGGCGAGTCGATGTGGTAGTTGATGGCTTCTTTTTGCTTGTCATCTAGCAGGCTGGTTACAGCTTCTGCTGCGTCTACAATTTGTTGAATTGGGACGTCTTCTTCTTGTAATGTGAATAGACCCGGGCAGACGTTTCCTGTAGATGTTAGAAGCGTTCTGGTATCGTTTCAGTTTAGCTCATACCATCGGTGGTCACGCCTTTGAAGGGCTCTTGGAATAGCTCTAGCCAATGCATATACAGTGCATGCAGCCAAGGTGGCTGATGTCCGGTCTTAAATTCGTTCGCGTATTCGTGTGCATCTTGCTGGCACATCGCCTGGAAGCGCGGGATATTGAGGTCAGGCAAGTACTGGCGGTACTCGCCTGTGGTATTTTTCGATGCATTGGCCATAATTAAGAATGCTATAAAAAAATAAAACAAGAGAGATGAAGAGATATCAATGGTGTTATAGCAACCCGAGACCCCACATCAGGATGACCGGTCTTCCCCACGCTCGTGGGGATGGGAAATTCCTTATCCGCTCTGGCAAGATGGGGCTTCTGATCTGACCACCGGAAAGATATTATGTATTTGAAGAAATGCTAGTTATAGACACACTCTTATGGTATGCCTATAGTGTTCTTAGCACGACCGCACCATTAAGTACCCTTCCATACCTATGAAAAGAACATCCGAAAAGACATATAAAAGCCCAAGTCTAGAGAAACTGCGAAGGAACAAAAGATAGACTTCATTCGCACAGAAGAAACGATATATCAGATATTATACATGAATTACCTACTTATAGCCTATGAGCTGTTTATCGGGCAAGCAAAAAAGGTATGGACATCCCGCAACTCACTGAGCCTCTCTTCTTGTGAGGACTCGGATATTCCGAGTGATTCTCCGCATGAAGTCTTCCCTCATATTTTGAAATCCCATAACTCTTGCGCGTCTTCCTGAGAGCTTCAAAACACGTAATCCCCCGCGGACCTTCCAAGGTTGACAATTGCCTGATTTAATCCCGGACTTTTCCCCGGTCACGTGCAGTGAGGCCGGTCCGGGATTTCCGGCCTCACCCAATTGTCGTCGAAGAATATAAGCGCAACGCTCAACGTCGTTATTATCGCCTGAAGCCTATTGGGGAATGTCTCGATGATGCAGAATCCTCGGTCCCCGATCCAACAGCCTGAAGTCGAGCAGCCGGCCGCTAAGCGCATCAAGCGGCCGCGTGCGACTCAAGCTTGCGACAGATGCAGGTTGAAGAAGTATAAGTGCAATGAGCGATATCCGTGTTTGCATTGTAAAAGTGAGTGACCAGGTTATAATTAGTAGCGGCATTTCTCTGACAATTACAGAAAGCGGCTGGGATTGTGTGTATCAGGGAACTTATCGAGAGCGTGAAAGTAGCCGGTCTGCAAAGTAGGTCGATCACTCCGCATATCCAGTATGTTTGCTAACACTCATAGTTATGTCGCCGAACTGGAGAAGAAGCTGGAAGAGCTGACCTCGAAGCTTCGTGATACGGAGGCCAAAGCTTCCTCTAAAGGTCCTATTCCACCAGCAGCTGAAACGTTATGCTCTATGCGCAGTGATTCCACGCCACGGGATGTTCCGACAATATCCGAGGCTCGTGAAGGACCTAGAGAAAGTGCAGAGAACCAGACCCACGAGTTCAATCACATCAACGCCATTGAATCTCACAGTAGTACGTCCCCGGCTGCAGTCATTGGCCATCTGAAGAAGGAGCTAGAGCCAAAATGCCTAAAAGAGCCTTTTTCTCACGCAGCTGGATACTCGATCATCTCAACACTCCGTAACCCAAACCTGTCTCCTTTATACGCCACTGGACCGGAGCAGATGCTGTCAATTGAACAGTCAAACTACTATTTCGACCAAGCTCATATCTTCATGAATGGATATTTTGAGAGCATTCACTTCATCCATCCGTTTGTTGATAAAGAGGACTTTTTCGCGCGTGCTAATGATCTTTGGTTTAATCGATCACGCAAGCCTGAGCCGAGTTTTGTCGCTTTATACCTCAGTGTTCTATCGCTTGGAGCTTTGGTGCGTGTATGGGATGAAGGTACTCTGGCCGGCTTGGGTCGGTTTGAATGGAGCCGAAAGCTGTTTGGGGAAGCGCAGGGATATCTGAACAACCTGCGGTTTTCGAACGATCTAGAAACTGCTCAGTGTCTGTACATGATGGTACGTGGGTGTTTCTCTATGCGTGATCGCAAGCTAACTTGAGCAGGCCAAAGTTTGTCAAAATGAACTCAATCCGAATTGTGAGTTCTCATTCTACTTTTTGATTTCAAGATCTAACAGAACAGTGGCATACATGTATCTTGGTCTCGCGGTACGGACGTGTCTTTCTGCCGGCTTTAATCGAGAAATTCCGTGTCCAGGAGACACCACGCAGCGTTCTGGCTGGATCTCAAAGACTTGGTGGTAAGTGAAAAGTGTGTGTTTCCATATAAGTTATAATTCTAACGAGGTGACAGGGGTCTATTTTCTTTGGAAATGTAAGTGCATTTTGAATTATCGTTGTTAATATGTACTGATCAATTAGTGAGATGAGTTTTTCGGTTGGACGACCGGACACCCTTGGAATGGACGAATATCACAACCGCAGCATTCCACCACGCGACGATTCCGAATTTGCCATCATCCCATGGATGATTGATTTTGCGCAGATCATTCGACAAGTATCTGTCCAAATCTACCATTCTCGCATCTCATTACAGGACAAGTTACAACTCGCTCTACAGATCGAAATGGAAATGGATCGTTGGCTAGCGAGGCTTCCAGAGATGATCAAACCCGACATTGGCGGATATAGACCGTCTCGTAGTGCCCTGCGCGACCCGAAGTGGGCACGAAGACAACGGCTTGTATTGGGAATTAGTAAGTTATCCATGGGACTTCTTAACTCCCGACTAACGAGTGTAGGGTATTATAATGTCAAAATGTTGCTCTTCCGGCCTTTCTTAAGCCACTTTACGCGCAAACTCCGACATTCTCCAAACGAATTGGACCAAACTTTTGACAAATGTTTGGACGCGGCTTTGAAGACTCTCCAGGTGCTTCATGACCTTTACCGAGTTCACACATTTTTCCGTTGCTGGTATGTTTCTTTGCTGAGTATTGTTCCCTTGCTAACTCTTTAGGTGGTATAACACAACCTATATAATGCTTGCTACGTCGACACTCCTCCTTCCAATGTCTAGGCTCGGTATGTGCGCTGAAACCATTCCTTTGTTGCAATCTGTGGAAATGGGTGTGGAAATCTTGGAAGCTATGGATGAATGTGTCACATCACAAAAGTCGGTCGAGATTATCAGGCAGTACCTCAGGGATTTCCGAGCATCCGGAGCCTCACAGCCACCAGGGGACGATGAAGCCCCATCTGAGGCGGGACAGGTATTTGACGTGCCAGTATGTATTATCGTCCTGCTTTCCTAGAATTTGCTGACCATATAGGAATGGGCTTATGGTTTCGGTCTGCCGGATTATTCTTTCGAGGGAATTGCTCAGCTATTTGACGATATCGGAGACCTCCCGCTGGAATAATGATCTCATATACCCGAAAATTTTTATTCTGTAATTATTTGCCCCAGTGTATCTGGGGCTTTGGAATCTATTTGATGTCGGCACTTGTCATTGCGACTTAGCATAGGTTCCAATCATCTACATGTGCCCCGGGGCCCCGGAAAGACCGAGCAATTGGCCCACCCACTACTCGGGAAAGCCGACCGACTTTCTATTGAAATAAATGATTTCCCTGAATCTCTAGATCTCACGGACTCTCCAATCTCTCATCCTCGGGGCCTACTCTCAGATTCAAGCACCTGTCACTATCAGAAAGCGGTGTGCACTGTCGGATTATCTATCCCGCCGATGTTCGTGTTTACATCCCTGGATTGGAATCTCACCATATTAAAAGCTATCATCGAAGGTCATCATGAACATCGCCGATGATCCACTGCATCCTCAAGAATTAGCCTCATTTCAAGTTTCAGCCCTCTCTCGGTCGACATGGCACGCGTTACTCTCTTCTGCTCGTTATTCGACTCACTTGCCATACCGCTGCAGTAGCATCAAATCGCTGTTGAATCAGACGCCTTCAATCCCGCAAACCGCCCAAGTCATCGAAAATGTTGAGAAAAATTCAATCTTTCTCGAAGGGTATGCGACTTGGACAGTCTCACCTAATAAAGTATTGAATCATAACTGCGACTTGCCTCCGACCAAAAAAACGTCGCTGCGTAAAGTTTATATTGGAGAGTCTCGTCCAGGAGTTTGCAGCTTGTCGAATGACTACTTCGATGAGTGGCCAGGGCTTCAGCCGCTAACAAATTCCGCCGGTAATTACCTCGCTGTCTTCGTGCTTGGCTGGTCATATATTTTTTCTGCAAGATTGATAGAACTCCGTCGAATAACAAATGAAGACAAGGTCGTCTATACCGACGAGATGGCGCAATGGAACTTAGACCATGATGCAAATGCTAGCGACTACTTTGAGTTAGATATTGGGGGCGATAGTGTCGCTGAAGTGAGATGGTGGGCTGCAATCCTCTCAGGTGGACGTGGCTGGCAGGCCACTCTTATTCGAGGGAATCAAGCCTATTTCCCGCCGTGGGAATGCCATTTGAGTAGCAATGCTTTCAGGATATGTCATGATACAGAGTTGCCATATCTCCTTCCCACGCTTGAACCCCCGTCTTCGGCAGTTGCACGAGAGTATCTTCACAACTTCGCTCGACGTCACGATGCTTTCGATCAACTTATCTGTGCACTGGCTGCTACCCTGACATTGCCAATGCATGGTCGGCTTGGTGCTGCCATTATTTTGCCTAGGCCTATGCGTAGGCACGGGACGCACCAGCAAACGGAAACACTATTTGCCGACCAAATCCCTACATTCGATGACATTTCTCGGTATATGGCATTTTCGGGTACGTCAGGTCTACTTGCCTCATGTCTATTTGGAGGACTCTGGGAGCCGGGTATTCCTTGCAATTTGGCTAGTCAATGGCTCGATCCTGCCATGAAAGAAATCACTCCAGCCCTTTTCCAAATGAAACAGCCCCTTCCTGTTATATGGGCTCTATCTGAACGACGCCCTAATCTAGCCTCATTGTGGCTAGGTGCCACAATCACAGGCCTTTTGCCGCAAATAATTCGAGTGTCTATGTCTTTCATGCCAACAATTTACCTCGAAGGAGTGGCATGGACTCAATCTGCTCAGTCCTTCATGGATTCTCCTAATCATCGCCTTGTTAAACCTTATAGAAACGGTCAGAAGGTGATGATATCTAGAGGGGATGAGTTCCGTCTCTTGTTTTTGACGGACACCCTATCGAAAAGATATACAGTCCCACCACTTTGCCCTTATTCACCATTCGGCGAGGTTGATATCCAGAACACTTCCCTTGAAGTCAGACTTCATCTCGCTTGCGACCACAGGCTAGTATATCGTTCCTGGGAATGGCAATGTAAAAAAATGGAGACGTTAAGCGATTATGGAACCCCAACCGATTCGCAATCGCTCAAAAAGAATCTTAAGCATATTTCACTTCTGTCAATCTGGATTGTCACAGGAATTGCTTGCGGAAGCATGTTCAACAAAACTCTTTGGACTTCCAGTTTCACTCATACGGTAAGTAGAAGGTTGCTTCACCTATTCGTTTAAATTACATGTCCTAGCTAATAACATGGGGATTTTAGCAACGCAGTTTTACCTTTCTAGGTAGCCTTACAACAACATGTATTCTACCAAGATCTTTCAAGCTTGTTGCATACAAACATATTTTAAATTTTCGAGCTTGGGCGGCAAGGGCCATATCGATCTTTATCTCGAAGATACGTCCGCGTGCGATACAGCAGAAGGAAGAAAAGAGTTTGAATGATCGGCTTTCTAGGATTGCTACACGGAACTTGTTCTCATGGACGCTGTTCATCGATGGAATTCGAACAGAAGAAAAACCACTATGGAAACATGACTGGTTGGAAGATTTGATTGAAAGGGATCTTAGTGTTGAATCGAGTGAATCCAGCTCATCTGCGACGGAAGGCGAAGCAAAACACCAGACCACTGAGTATATTGAAAAGTGGCTAGAAGATGCCTGTATACGAAGCCAACCTGTTTATCATAGCCAGATTCGTCAACATACACTAGATGGCGCGACCGAAATTCGGAGGGTTGTGGAGGTAGCAATTCCATAAACCCTGATTTTGGTCTCTCGCCCTTTGGCAAGCCGCCTTCTTTGTCCAACTGCTAGGGATCAATGCTCGTGAGTGGATCCAAGCTTTCGTGGGGTCGAGAGTCCACTACTCACGTTTGATCGGAATCTAACTTTGTATGGGGGTCTTTTCCCGATGGTCCGTTATTGGCATTGAAAAAGCGCGATGGGACTGGAAAACCGGGTCACAGCCGACGACACGAGTAATGCCGCATCTGTTCTCCGAGATAGACCTTGTTAAATCGCTCACTGTGTGCTTGTTAGACAATCCAAAACCACAAAAGTTGCCCATCATCTAGCCCAGGTTGCCGGCGAAAACTTCTGTGTAAGACTAGTCTATTTTAGGAAGGTTTCCCCTCAAGAGAAAGTTTCCTATTTAGGACATTTTCTCTACTGGCTTCCCTGCCAGGGAAGTTTCTATATTAGGAAAGAAGGATCATACTGTAACGAAGACATGACAATCATGGCATTCCAGAATAATCATACTGCAGAACTTCGTAAATGGGACATTGATAAAGATGGGGGACGACTGTTCAATATTCAAATTTGTTCATTCTGACGATCCGAAGAATCACGACAATGAACACAGTGTTGAACTCACGCTTACTGGATTTTGGGAGCGAGGATACTATGCGCTTATCCCTAGTGGCCGCTGCATTGCTCTACTTCTTGTTACAAAGCCTTATTGGCATCCCAGAATATGAACAGGCCCGCCTCCGAGAATTGTACAGCGTTCCGCAACAAAATCTATTTCCAGCAGGGGTGCCTTGCAATTTGCAAAGACGGAGCAGAAACATTTGTGATACTCTCATGTCTCCGGCGGTAAGTTACTATGCGCTTTCTTTCGGGCAAGGGCAACCCTTCATGAGATGAAAGCTGTGACTAATAAGACACGCAGGATAAAGGAGCTGTTGTCTTCTGGGCATCCCAAAGCGGCACTGCGGAGGCTCTGGCATCTCGCTATGCCTCTGAACTTTCGACGGCTTTTCCCTTGAGGGCGATGACTGCCAACCTGGCAGACTACGATCATAGACATATGCCAAAAGTACCGTCCCAAGCACTCTTGGTGTTTATTTTGTCAACATTCGGTGACGGTGACCCTCCTGATAACGGCACCGCGCTTCTCGAGTCCCTTCACCAGCTTCGCAAGCAAGGTGGCAACCTGAACAATGTTCGATATCACATTTTCGGCTTGGGGAATTCCAACTATACCTACTTTAACAAATATGCGCTCGATATCGACGGTATGCTGAAGGGTATGGGCGCTACGAGGCTAGGTCGGCTTGGTCTGGGTAACGATCGTGAAAACTCCACCGAGGAGGATTTTGTGGCCTGGAAGAATGAGACCATCCAGCAAGTGGCCAGAACATTGCATCTGCGGCCCGTGGAACGAGAATATTCCCCTCGCATACAAATTCGCCCTTGTGACACAAGGCACGGAGTCTCGCCAACCGTTTATTATGGCGAGCCACAGTATGCTCCTCCCACTGCTGATAGGAGTACCACCGTTGTTCTTCCTATTATACAGGCAAAACAGCTTATGCTCTCCAAAGAGGCCATTGGCGAGCCTGAGAGTTCACGGGAATGCGTTCATCTGGAATTCAGCCTTGAAGGCCACCCCTCTATCACCTACGAGACAGGAGACTACCTCTTTATTTGGCCGGTTAATCCGGAACAGGAAGTCTCGGCGCTGCTGAAAGTTTTGGGCGTTTGGAACATGCGCAAGAATATTATCGATATCGTACCGGCGGACGATACCTCGAGCTCGAACATTCGAATCCCAACCCCTACGACCATGGAGAGTCTGTTCCGTTACTTCCTTGACATATGCGGACCTGTGTCTAGGGAACTTGTCCGTGGTATTGCTGAATTAACCTCGGATGGTGATTTCAAACGTCGACTCGAGGCACTCACAAGGGATCGCGACGCCTTTTACGAAGAGGTCACGTTGAAGAAGTTGACTCTCGCTGCAGTCTTACAAGCGGCCACGACGTCACGAGGTGAAAATGGATCGGCAATCAACGTAGCTGTGTCGTACGTCCTAGAGAATCTAAAGAAGCTACAGCCTCGCAGCTATTCCATTTCGTCGTCCGCCGCTGTGGACCCCCGTGTTGCGGCCATCACAGCACTCGCAGTCAGTGGTGTTATGGTGGCCACGTGCCGATCACATGCCGTTGCCTGGTTTGCCAGGCTTCACCTAGCTATTTAGCTAGATCTCGATCGTTTGTAGGAATCTAACCTTCTACATATCTCTCTCACCGCTCCAAGAAGTGGCCCTCCTCGTCCTCCTTGCGAGACATCATCGTGCCCTTATCATCGCTTCCGTGGGTTAGCCAGCAATTATTTGTTGCAGCTTCAAAAAGAATACAACCGCAGCTATTCAAGGTCGCAGCAGCCAACAAACTACCACTACTCAACTGCAGGGCCCCGTGGTCTATTGAAGGGGGGAAGGTTTTCGCCCATATCCGCCGAAGTAACTTCAAACTGCCACCAGACCCATCAACTCCGATCATCATGATCGGCTCCGGAACTGGCGTTTCGCCTTTCCGTGCTTTTGTTCAGGAGCGCATGGAGCTTAAGAAGCAAGGATGCGAAGTTGGGAAAACAGTACTGCTGGTCGGTCACCGAGCTCCAGACGAAGACTACTACTATCAGGATCTGTGGCAAGAGGCGAGCAGGGCTCTAGGAAAGAGGTTTGAAGTGTACACGGCTTTTTCACGAGTCGATACACAACCGCGCCAATACGTTCAAGATTTGTTGGCAACCAAGTCTGACCTGGTTCTCGACATATTGGCTGCTAATCAACCAAAAGGTGGAGTTATGTACATTTGTGGGTCATCACTCATGGCAAATGGAGTGAAGAAGTCTCTTGTGGAAATCTGGTCTCAAGGCCATCTGCAGTCGGTTGCTGGAACTGCCGAAGAGTGGGTTGGAGAACTTAGTTGCTTCAGGCGTTTGCAGGAGGATTCTTGGGGATAGGGTCCGGTGATGGATGGTTGAGACCCCATGTGAGTCTCAGATTCTGTTCCAGAGCATGATTTGCCCAGGCATTTTCTTGCTTGCAAATTCTCAGAAGCTCCAGCAGCTCCATTCTCTCCGCAGGATCATGAATCCATCTGTGGCCTGTACGAGTTAGCTAGGATTGAATGAATATAGGAGTATATTTCCGAACCGAGGGTGATAGCAAGGCACGCAATGACCTTTCCAATTGGACATGTGTTAAATCGAGCTGTTCCACAAAGAACACGGACGTGGTCTTGGACCTCACTCTGCAATAATTTTGGTCAGAATGCTACTTTGAATCGATGATGTGAAACAGCTTTCCAGTAGCCACATAGTCATACCTCCATCTCTTTATGATGATCAATGGCCTGTGTCAAGCGACTCGGATTGTACATGGCAAGGAGGAGTTGCGAAAGCCTGAAATGTACATAACCCGTCACTGGATAAAATTAAGCCCATACATCAAACGAGCAACAGACCCACTTCCACACTTACAACAAGCATTCAAAGCGAATCTTATTTCAGGCAATATTCTGCCAGTCCTCAAATCACAATCTGCGAAGAATATGGGTTGAAACGCTGGCCAAGATAGCTCTGACCATTGTGTCAACATTCGTTACAGATCCTCGAAATGTTGCTTGCGAGACTGTGCTTCGTCATTTCCAAAACAAAAGTCAGCGGTCTCCCCTGCTAGCTTCTGTGATCGCTTTGTCCACGTATAGATGTCATCCGAGTCTCCAGGCTCCCAGAGATGGGTCACATCAAGGCTGGTACGAGTTGGCTTCTGTTGAGAAATGGGGTGGAAAACATCCTGCCGCTGGTGAACCCAGAATGCTGACTTGGCTAATTTGGTCACTGGTTGTTGCTTATCACTTGCTATAGTGGCTGCGAAGACGTGGCCAGCTAAAATATGTGACTCAGCGTCCTGTCCATCTTGTCGGGCTATCAATAAGGAATAAGTAAACATCGCGTTTGATACGGGCCAGAAGCAGATTAGGTCGATTCGGGCGGCTACCTTTGGACTCTTCATACAGGCGTAGAATTACGACTGATGCAAGCCCGGCCCCATCGGAAAGTCGGACCGGGTCATGCATTAGCGCTAAAAGGATGTCAATGGCCTTTCGGTAGAACAAGGCGGCTCTTCCATTGTTTCTGGCCGGTTGCTTTGCAGTGGTAGAAAGATGACACTGCTAAGATAGAGTAACATAGAACAGGACAGCTGGGGGCAATCCGAAGAACTTCAAGTGTGAAAATCCGAGTCCGTGTGATCAAACCTGCATCAATCATTGCCGCTATGGTCAACCCAACGTAAGCGCTCGACATGGGATTATCTGATAGCAACCCACCATGGACGTCCTATAGATTCTCCGAAATATTGCATGAGATACGCATCCTCAGAGGTAAGCAGTAGTGGTGAGGATGTTGATAGCTCGTTTCCAATACGCTGTCCTTCGGGCTGCGGGCTCGTCTCAGGGCTGATGCTGTGGAACCTACCTAGTGAAGAGGGGACCCCTGAGGGGCACCGACAGCCCTGCCTGCGAAACAGGTGCGAGAGCAGAGTCGTCACTGGGAGTAGTAGGGTGCTAGAGAGGAGAACACCATGGGGTGACTACTGAGAAGAGAGGTGGAAAGGTGTCTGCGTTGCTATCTAGGCCTCGGGAGTGCTTTTATGTCACATAGCCGCTTAGTCATCCTGCTCTGGAAACCACCTTGATGGATTACATTATCCGCGGGGAGAGACTCGACGGGAGTCTGGGGTTGTGAGGACCATTGGGATGTCTCCGATCGGTCCGACCGGGTTGACTGCTGAGAAGGTTTTAAAGGGGCACGGGCATCTTGGTCTAGCCTTGGGCTAGGCAGGGTGCGGGACTGGGAGTCAGGGGGCGACAAAGGTTTGACTGGAGGGACCCAGTTTCTACGAGTTGAGAAACGCACGTTGAAGCGCCGAGTACAGGGACGACCGGCTGTACGGCATCGCCAACATGAAGGGGTTGCCCGGTTGCCTGGGCAATGTGCAAGTCCGAATTAGAAAGTGCCATCCAGACGAGGAACTGGTCAGTTGTGACTAACAAGAAATATGTCGTATACGGCAGGCTTGACAGACAGAGCTTTGATCGTCAGGCGAAACCATGCTCCCAGGCAAGTAAGCAGGGACTAATTGGATCGAATAGCATCAACGATGGGAAGCTAAAGGGCCGGGGGAGGGGCAAGGCGACGGAGACACTTAAAACTTCCCCAACTCAGTAGGTGGAAGACTCGAAGTCTTTTCCTCCTAGTATGGATTAGCGAGATATAGTGCCGATCTCAGAATGGGATGGGGATATGTGGAAAAGATTCCACGGGGTATTTCTTTAACTCATAAAGGAAAGTTGCCTATTTAGTACTAGTACTTGGAATCAACCGCGATATAGAAAAGTTGCCTTTTTGGGCGGGATTGTCACCAGCTTCTGGATGATTACGAACTCCCAAAGAACAGAAGTCTGATGATGATTTATCTACTGCATATATAGCCTCACTACCACCACCCGTCGTCACCTGAAAAACAAGTGTACCTCGCCCACAACACTAAAACCGACTAGCATCATGTTGTACATCACGTTCGTCGCAGTAACTGTTGTCTTATGTCCTGTGGCGTATTTCGGCTTCTGCTTCATCGTATATTTATACGATGCAAAAGCCCTTCGTCGACTCCAAAACTTATCGGTCCTTTCTGGCCTGAGTGATATACAATGGGTATGGGAGTCGATTCGCGGTCAGCGATATAAGACTCTTCATATGGCTCATCAAAATGCGACAATTGTTCGTGTTGCTCCGAACGTTCTTTCCTTCAATCACCCAAAAGCTGCTACCGCCATTTACGGACACGGCACCCCAACCACCAAATCGCCTTCTACGACGCTGGTCATGGTCATTTCAAGAATGTAGCCGACACGCGGGACAAAGAAGAACATTCCCGGAAGCGACGACTTCTTGCCACCGGTTATGCTCTTACCACACTCCTTCGGTGGGAAGACAAAGTCGCGAGCCGTATCAATGCTCTCTTGAACCAGTATGATAAGTTCTGTCTTCGGCTAGATGTCGCGAGAAGGGCAGATGCTATTCCAGTGGATCATCGACGGTGGATGGACATTTTCACCATTGATGCGATACACGACATTGGCCTCAGTGCGAACCTCCGCCTAATAGAGAAAGGCGATGATGTACTCGAGGTCCAAAATTCGCGCGGCCAGTCCTACCAGTGTCAATTCCGCAAGTCGCTGTGGGGGTGAGTTGCTCGTCCCTTTACGTTTTTTTTTCCCCCTAGGGCGACCCATTTACTAACATGTGTGCTAGGAACTTGCGGGTTCATGCCTCATTTGCCTGGGCTCCGCGGTGGTACGGCTTGCTTAAAAGACTCACATGGTGGGATTCGCGATGGCAAGACAACGTGGCCTTCAATGATATTGTCGCCACTGCATGCAAGCACCGGATACAGCGCCATTTAGCAGGAGAGAAACTGGATGACTTTTTCTCCTTTCTTCTTGGAGACAAGAATGGCGTACCGAATATGCTGATGTTAGGGGAAATGACAGCGGAGTGTTAAATGCTGGGAGTGAGACCACCGGCATAGCTCTCGAGCGACTGCGGCGAGAAGTAGACGAGGCACTGGACGGAATCGAAGATACGAAAGTCGCGCCCTTTGCCAGAATTCGTTACCTACCGTATCTGAAAGTGTGCATTGACGAGGGCTTAAGACTTCTGCCACCCAGCGCCACCACAACTCCACGATACACGCCACCGTCGGGTCAGGACATCATGGGCTACTGGATTCCGGGTAATACTGAGGTGCTTTGTCCTACCTACAGCCTCCAAAGAAATCCAGATATATTTTCGAATCCCGATGTCTTTGAACCAGAGCGGTGGTTGAGTGACAATGCTAAAGATCTGCACACATCGTTTCTTCCCTTCAGTGCAGGGCCAAGGGCTTGCATTGGCAGGAACATCACGTACATGGAGCAACAAATGTTGATTGCATCTCTGGTGCATCGCTATACGTTTGAGTTGATTGCTCCTGATTTCAAGCCAGCGTATGAAGAGGCGGTTACGTGCTCGCCGGGTCCTATACCGATCTATCTTTTTAGACGAGATGAACTAAGAAAACTCTTACGTAGATGGCAAATCAATACATTGAATCCAAATTATTCTGGCATCTCATGATTCTCATCGTATAGCGTGATCTTTGGGGGTGTTGAAATTATGAGTTTGGATACATAGAGCCTTTTGTGACAACCACCTTTTTGTTAGAAATTCTAAGTCCTACCTAGATTGGTTTAAATAATATGCCACAGACAGAATGTCAAGATACCGAAAAAGTCCTAGAAAAGTAGATGTTCCTCGTATATAAAATGGTAACATCCAGTGCATTCACCACTAAACGACAAAAAGGCCACTGCATCAACCAAATAGAATCCGAAGAGAAAAACAAAAGTCAAAAACAAACAAAGCAAAGGCCCCAAAGGTGAAGCTGTAACCAGGTAGCCGTCCATACCACGCATGTTCCAAAACCAACCCCAAACCTCCCTCCAATCTCTATAAACCACAGTCTGATTCTTTCACCAAGAGTAATTCCATAATTCCCCCAAGCAATAAGCGGAGTGCGAAACTTTCGAACCAAAAGAATATCCAGATCCGCCCTCGATGTATCCTCTATCCAATATCCTCGCTTATAACAGGATCACGGATTCGGGTTTCGCGGCTTATTCATATCGCTATCAATGCGTCCACAGCTCGTATTACCACGACCATTCCCGTATTTCGCATACGCCCGAGCGACCCTCGGATCGACATAAGGATTCGAAGTAGACGAGCTGCGACTCAGCGAGCCCGGGGATGACGGGGCCGAGGATCCCGACTTTTCTGCAGATGCAGCCGTGGAGTTCGCCGTTGCTCGGGCTGCGGCAACTGCGGCTGCAGCTGCGGGGTGGCAGTGTGGGCAGGGGGAGACGTTCAAGCCACAACCGTTGCAGCTGCGGCAGATTGTTTCTCTGGGAATTGTGTTAGGGTTGGGATGGAGATGTAAAGGGTGTTTTGTATATACCTCGGGGCATTCCCTGCACAACCTTTGCATGTGACTACCATCCGTCCTCCGACACATGATCTGTGATCCGGATCGAGGTTGTACATGAAGTGGGTGGAAGTGGCCATTGTAATGGATGTAGGGGTAGAAGGGAATATTGGAAGGTAAAGTGTATAGTTGCGGATAGTGAGGTATAGCCAAGATCCACCTGATATAAATTGCAGATGGCTTTGTGGTATTCTTCCCGTTGGTTCTTTCTTTCTCTCTCAATGGAAAGCCTGTCAATAAAGAATAGCCAGTAATTGTGAGCCCTGAAAGTGTTGTTGGGAAAGGAAGACAGTAGTTATAGGCTAAGTCCAAAGCCAGAAATGACCGAGAAACAACGGATATCTTATACAAGAAGAAATTAATCAGTGCCACCAACGAACTTCCCGAGAGTTTCCAAGTGTCACATATTCGATATGCACGACGGAGCGTGGAATCGATGACAGGAATCAGGATTGAGTCCACCAGAATGATCAGCAGGCCAAAGCGAGAGACGGTGATAGGACAATTCGCCAGGTACATGATGTACGTGGATATTCCATTTACACGCATGGGGACATTCCACTCGAATCCTCCGGTTATTTCTGCATAAAAAGCAAAAAAATATGATCCAACATGAGAGGGGGACGGCACAGAAACCGTTCTGGACTTAGTTGCGTTGTCAAACCCCGCTGCCTACGTGCTTCTGTCGAGCTAAGGTAGCCAGCTGCGGAAATGCAGGGTTCATGAAACAGGACCTGGTGGGGGATTCGTATTTCTCAATCCACACGACCGGGCCTACGTCGTTCATACGTTTTACAAAGGGTTCATTCGATGGTCATCCTGTGAGAGGCTTTTTAGAGCAGAAAACATGTAGTGAAACCAAAATGTCGCCAAATTGGCAACTCAACCCTTGATCTATCGTTGGGCAGACCGTCGTTCATGCGTGGAAAAGATGTCCTGGCTCCTAGGGGCATGACTGCCACCTCGTGATACAAATCTTGACCGCTCAAACTATATAATTATCCTCCGAATTAGGAAGGTTGATATGGCCACGAGTATGGGATGTGAAATGCCAACCACGGATAGTCGCATTGGGCCATGCGACCATGATGATCTTCGGGATGATGTATAGGGGCCATGGGTAGATTGTTGATCTTTCTTCCCGTGGACCTTTTCCGTCAGCTCTCGTATTCCCCTTGTATGGGATGAGCTTTCTATTGCAACTAAATCAAGTAAAGTACGGAATGCCATGCATGGAAGTTGGATCAGACGGTCAGCAGCCCATACACCGGATGGGGAATAGGGTTCAAGGGCTTCTACGGAGTACGCTCTTAAGACGTAGCTGCCGTGAGCAGTAAAAGGGAAAAGCCACGGTGACAATCTTGTGCAAGGATCAAATCGATGCAATGATCTTCATAATCTATACCCCATTGAGAAGCCATGGTTGTAAGCACAATCTCCGATAACCGTAGGGCTGACATAAAGAAATCCGGAAAAAGGAAAGAAAAAAAAAGAAAAAACCGAAGCTGTAAAATGAGGTGAAAAGAGAGTCCTGTGAGAGGTGTGAGCTACCAATAAGGAGCAAGAAGAAGAACTCGAAATTTCGAGTCACAGCCAATTGAAGTTCACAGACAGCCCTAAGCCGGAAGCGCCGTGGATGTGACACTTAGCCTCAAGCAGGTAACCGTGGAGGGGCTGCAAGGACAGAGGCGCCGAAAAAGCCCAGAAACCCCCTTTAACATTTCCAGTCAACATTGCAAGGATTCCTTGCAGCCATTTGACTTCACGTCGTCATTCTATATGGACCCAAAGCGCTTCTGCATACTGGTCACATGCAGAGTGAATCCTGTGGAAATGACACACATCCATGAAAACCTCGAATCCACTCGTCTCGGAGTTTTTTATGCGGTCTGCCACCGGCTAAAAGCTCGATGTAACCTAAAAATAGGTTCAGGCAGAACCAACGGGTATGCGCGTCATTAGGCGAGCCGCGAGATACTGAAAATTTCAGCCTCTGAGTGATCGTACTGTATGGAAGAGAGCCGGAAGAGAGAGCCCAACTTCAAAACTCCATGGGCTTGTTCAACCGGTTCGCTGTTGGGGAGGACACCTGCAGCCAGCCACTTCCAATCACACGCTAGTCCAGGATTCGAAGTCCAAAATTTGAAGTCGGGCTGGAGTCGAGGTGCATGGGCGGCAAGTCGCATCAACGGAGAAGTTTCCATCGATGTCTCAAAGGAGCTATCTGAGACTTCCGGAGGTTGACTGTCCTGGAACCAGAATGGTTACAAATCACCTTTCGGCAATTAGTGTCACGATTAAACCCCGAGGATGCCGGGGGCGAGGAAAGAAAATAAAAAGAAATTATGAGGGTCGCACGTAAAGGGAAAAAGAGCGACTAGCGACTCGATTGAAGTCAGCTGATATGAACCTGTAGGATACCTGCAGCCCATTTCCCATTGTCGCTGCAAGAGGTGAGTCTGGGTCACCTTTTCTTATGGCGTACGGGAATCATGCCAGGCGAATGCTGACCCTCGACAGTGAAATGATATCACGGTGCATTTCCAAATGAGGCCACCCAAGACTACCGGAAACCGGTACCTGGCAGGCACTGAAATGCTCTAGCCTAAAGACCAGGTGGCTCAGAGGATTACAAATCACATGATACGCAGTCATGAAATAAAGGATTGTCATTCTCCATTACGATCTGCATAGCTATCACATGGGAAAGAATAAGGTGCTACGTGGCATTCCATCTTAGAGTCGTGTGTGTAGCCACGGTAAAAGGGGAAAAAGCAAAGAAATAGGGCAGAAACAAATTATCCAGCCAATAAACGCCTTCGTGGCTGCCACGGCCACACCGCAGTGATCGGATGAGGATCTTGTGTGCTTGCCCATGGAGCCACGACATAAAAACAGCAAAGGGGGAGGGGGAGAAACAAATAAGCACCATGATCCATCCTTCCACGTAAAGCCAGGACGCCTGGGTAATTCCGAGATCATCAAATCGTTGGAATCACGCCGAAACTCACGTGTCGGCGTTAAATCATAAAATATCAAAGGGCAGAGAGCAGAGAGCAAAAGAAACCGAAATAAGGGATGCCGATCACTGGAAGTATTCATTGGGCAAGGATGCTAGCACAGCGATAGTTCCCAGACCACCCAGCAGAGCGCTGATGACAGCCGTGGTGGCGTGGCTTGCCAAGGACTTTGGGGTTGAGTGGTTAGACTTGATTCGCTTTGCCGGACGCTCATTCTCAGCAAATGCAGAGACATTCTCGGCAAGTGCGGAGCTGATCGCATCCTTGGCTTCAGAGGAAATTGTGTTGAGGTCGAGATCCGACTGACTAGTTGGCTCTACGGGCAATCGCTGAGCATCTTGAGAAAGACTGGCTTCAAGAGACGATGATTCCATCTCCGTTGCAGTACGCTTCAAATGTGGTTTTCTAAATGTTGCGAGGCAGGCATCTTCCGCGGGATAGCCGGTCGAGAATGGTCCATCGTGATAGGGATATTTGAATTCATGGGACAAGGACGGTACCCCAACAATGCTCTCAATCTTCCGTTGCATTGGTGGGTATTTGTTCTGACATGAACTTGGCAGCTCACCAGAAACAGTGTGTGTCGGGAACCGAGCACTTGGGTTTGTCATACCAGGAGCAGTCTGTCCCATCAATGGTTTGCTCTCGATCCGTGCGGGGTTCAGTGACTGGCCCTCAAAAGGCTTTGCAGATACATGCTTGGGCACTTCGACGGCATCAGTGTTGTTGTCACGTTCAAGTTTCTTCACAAGCTCCGGACCAAGCAAGGAACGGATATCAGGATTCTGTGGAATATGGTGTTCAAGACACCCATTGTCAGAGCAATCAGAGTCATTTTCGGATTCATCAGAGATCTCGCCATCTCCCTCAAGGTCCTCGTCATAATCTTCCTCAAAGTCTTCTTCCTCGGAGTCGTCCGACATTTCACAGCCGTCTCCGTGAAGCGAGTCGCTGTCGTACATGAGACATGGATATCTGGGGTAGCTCTCCGAGGAATCACTAAGAGCATCCGACTTAGTTGTGTATTCCTCGTATTCTTGAGCTTCTTCGTCTGAATCAACGGACTGGTCATCAGAGAGCCAGTTCTCATCGAAATTCGGATCCCAGTAAGGAGCCACATCGCACCAGCGATCTCCGATCATTCGGGGCTCCCAGGCCCTCACGATCCAGCATTTGTGACAGTCTTCAACCTCAGTCTCAGTCTCCAGCTGGCGCTTCAGGTCCTCGCTGAGAAGCTCCAGTGGCTTTTCAACGATCCACCACCAATTGCTCACCCGCTCGCCGCCTTCATCTTCATTGATGACCCAATATCTTCGCTTATCGACTGACCAGTACCGAAGAAGGTTGCCGGGCATACGATGGAACGATGTGTCCGAGTCCTCGGAGTCAGGCTCCCAGTAGACTTCTGTCCCAACGCAAGGTCGGAAGCTAGGGGTATCATCTACCCAGTACGAATCTTGGGAAATAGAACAACGGCGCGCAGCGTGGATGATGCGCCTGTCGTGGTCAACGTCGGGTATGTTGTTGGATTCACCCCAAGCCATGTCTGCCAGGCGCATGAACATAGGTCGCATCATGGTCCAATCGCTGTAACGAATTTCAGGTACTTTCTGGTAGCAGATTGCAGGAAGGCTATCTTCATGTGCTTGTTGTTCAGATGGAAGTTCAGCAGAGGCCGACTCAGCGAGAGATATTTTGGCATCTGAGACCAGTTTGGCGGGAGATGGATTGGTGTCGGAGACCGGTTTGGTATCAGGCAGTGGGCTAAGAAGATCCGGGACCAGTGGGGTAGGGTCGGGCACAATCTTGGAGATAGGCTCCTTGGTAGCAAACATAGTTCCCCAAAAGGGGTTGCCCCCGTCCTTTGAATGTTCGTCGCTCTGGGCACTCTGGACACTCGAGGCAGGAGAAACTAGAGATGTATCCATAGGCTGCAGAACAGTAGTTTCCCAAGATCGAGCAACGGACTCCTTAGAAGAGTCATCACTGGGTAGGTCGGTGTCCTCCATATCGCTATCGTCTTCGGGGACAGAGAAACTGTTGGTTGACGGACTTGGATCCGGTTTGATAGAAATACTATCATCTGGAATAACCACATGCTGGGGTTTGAGCCACTCAACCTTGCAGCTGACTTCGATGGGCTCAAAAACTTCTGTATTCGATTAGTTCCAGTGCTATTAGACTCAGATTGCTAACTTGCCTTGGCCACGGTCAACATCGACACCGAATCGGATGATGTCTCCATTGCGCAGCGGGGTATTCACGTCTGTCACCAGCTTTCCACCATTTAGGAAAGTCCCGTGTGTTGAGCCACAGTCGGTGATGAAAACCATCTACAAGGGAGGTCAGCGGGGTGATATGGTCAGAATTGGGGGCTCAAACCAACATTTTGGTTTGGTAGTATCTTAAGCAAAGCATGGTCACGAGACATGACCTGAGACTCAAACCAAGCGTTCTCTGCTGTAGGATTCCGGTTTCGATTTTCACGCTTTGAGGCACGTCCGATAGGCACGGTCTTATCATTGTCGGTGATGGTAAGGGTACGCAGAGGGTAGAGGTCTTCGAAGAGGGGGACGAGCGTCACGGTGGCTGTGAATTCGCAATGTCAGTTGCAAGTAAGGTGGCAATTAGGGCATCCAAGTACTTACCGCTTGGGTCCGACATGGTGAACGATAGATGAACGATGATAGGGTTTGAAAGGCAGGAATAGGAAGCTGTTTGTTTCTAGATAATGGTTAGACTGAGAGATAGAATTCCATATATGATAAGAGCGACCATGGCAGCAAGGTAGAGTGAGTCACAGAGTATCGGAAGATGAAGGGGGTGCAGAAGGTTAAGGGAGTTGGAGACAAAGGCAGCTTACCCGGGTGGTTCCAGGCTGCAACACGATCACATGGACCAGTTGAGACAGCCAGGAGATATCAGGTGTATTGTAGAAAAGTAGATTGCAAGTAGAGCGACTAGAAGCAGCGAATATAAAGAGTTGTTCAAAGCACAGAAGGTGAGGAAGGGTAAGGGAAGGAAGAGGGGTAGGTTCGTGAATCAGGTAGTAGTTAGGTTCACCGCTGACAACGGACAACGCGGGCCTTGAGGAGTAGCGACTCCCTTTGGAATGGGACTCAACTTGAATCTCAGTTACTGGTAAGTCTATTCAAATTCGAAGAAAGTCAGAATTCAACACGAAACTAAGAAGTAAAGTAGCCGGAAGCTCAGGAACAATGAGGTATGTATGAGAAGTGATAGTATAAGATAAGCGAATGACGCCGTTGGACTTATTTCGATGCCTCGGCTAGACAACACTTCCCTATTGGACACAGACTGGCTAACTAAATGAAGTACATCTCAACCTACGTACTGAGACTTTTCGCTATTTAGTTACTTTCCTCTCCGTTGAGACATAAAAGAACAACAGAGTCCGGAGATGCCGATAAGGGGTGGGGTCAGCTGATGTGGAGACACACGTCATGGTCATCCGCACACTAGGGGGAACTATGTATACGATGCAAACCATGTAAGGAGGATTTCGGAGTCAGTGAAAGCTTTTGAA
This sequence comes from Penicillium psychrosexuale, assembly GCF_028828465.1. Lineage (NCBI taxonomy): Eukaryota > Fungi > Ascomycota > Eurotiomycetes > Eurotiales > Aspergillaceae > Penicillium > Penicillium psychrosexuale. The sequence continues at coordinate 5,489,139 of NW_026643187.1, forward strand.
GTGTATTGTAGGTCTGATGTTAATGAGCACTATCATTTTCCTCTATGGTACACTAATTACTACATGGTCAAACCCCAATGCACTTCCCCGGGCTCGGTCTGCCGTCCATCGGCCTATCTCATCCCGAGTCTTATCTCAGACAGACCAAGTACCAAAACAAAAAGAAACGAAAGAAGGCGGACGGGGAATATGTCAACCGATAGTAAATACATGCGGGGAGAATGGTGAGCCGGGGATCCAAAGAAAAAGGCTTAGACAGGAATACCCAAACCGGGGCAAAGAAAGACGCGAAGAAACGAAGAGTGAGGAGGGTCCGCTGACTTGCTTACATTCCAGGAGCACCACCGTTCACGGCGCCCATGGAGTTCAGGCGGGCAGCGAGCTGGGGGTACTTCTCCTGAACCTCCAACTGGGTGCGGGTGGCCTCAGCGTAGGAGATGGCGTTGATGATCTCGGCCTCGGTGCGAGCCAGCTCAGCAGCGCGCTCGAAGTACTTGAGAGCCTGGGAGACCTTGCCCTGCTGGAGGAGAAGCTGGGCCATGGTTCCGACAGCAATGTCGCACTCGGGATCAATGATGAGAGCCTTCTGGCAGAGGTTCTCGGCCTCCTGGAAGTCGTGCTTCCACTGGAACAAAGCAAGAGCCTTGTTGATCAAGGGCAGGACGTTGATACCCATGGGCTTGCTCTGCGTCTCCATCTCAACAGCCTTGTCAAACTTCTCAATGGCCTCGGAGTAGTTCTGCTGGTCAAGCAGAAGCTCGCCGTAGTAGTTGTATACATCGGGGACTTCCTCGAAGTTCTTTACTGTGCGGCGGAAAGTGGCCATCGCCGAGGCGACGGAGCCCATCTTGTATTGTGTCACACCGAGTTGGATGTGAGAGTAAATGAACGAACGGTCGAGGTCGATCGACTTCTGGTAGTCCTTGGCGGCTTCGGCGAGCTCGGTCAGGATGAAGTGCAGCTGGGCACGGTGGTAGTATATATCGGGGTCGTCCTTGTTGTGAGTAATGGCAAGCTCAAAGTCATCAGCCGCAGCGTCCTTGTTTCCAAGCTCCAGGTGCAAGCTGGCGCGCTTGATGTAGCTCTGAACCAAGGAGGGGGACAGCTCGACACTCTTGTCCAGGTCGGCCAAAGCGCCAGTGGCGTTACCGCCGAGGTAGGTGAAGGTAGCGCGCATGTTGAGGGCCAATCCTTCGAATTCGTCAAGCTCGCCGAGCTCAAGTGCCTTCTCGAAAGCGGCGGCAGCCTCTTCGTAGCCATCGGCAGTCTTCTTGCCCATAGCGACGAGACCCTTGCGCAGCTGGCCCTTACCGGACTCCTCGCTCAACTCCATCGACTCATCCAATCCCTCGGGCAAGGGCTGGGGACGGAAGCTCTGGAGGTAGTTGGAGACAAAGGTGGCACTAGGCAACTTCTTAGTGCGCGCCTCCAGAATGGCCTGGCTCTTCTTCTCGGCAACCTTCTTCAGCAAGCGTTCAAGCGAGTTGCGGCTCACGTCGTTGGAGAAGGCATCAATGATACAGCTGGCTGTGAAGTCGAGGAGAGCCTCGCTGTACTTTTCAAGGTGCTCATACGCAATGGCTCTTCGGTTGAGGGCCTTGATGTATTCGCTGTCCATGGCGAGAGCGGCGCTGGTGTCCTCGACGACCTTCTCCCAGTTGGATTGGACATTGTAGCATGCGGCGCGGTTGGAGTAGAAGACGGGATCGGGCTTGCAGATAATAGCCTTGCCGTACAATTCAATCGCGCTGGGGTAATCCTTGATTCCGTAGGCCTTGTTACCGGCAGCCTTGAGCTTGGCCGCATACGCGTTCCGGGTCTTGACTTGTCAGAGAAAGTGTGGGAAAGAATATGGCTTAACATACCTCTTCAGACAGCTCTCCAATTGTAGCCTCATCGACTTCGGGAAGCTCCTCGACAGGCTCCTCTGCCTTTTTGGCAGACTCTGGAATCTGGTCAGTCATACGACCACCGTGTTTGAACAAGAACACCTACCATCCTGCACGGATGCAGCCTTTTGCTCCTCCGCCTTTTTCTTTTCCTTTCGTCGCTGATTTTTGCTCTTCTTGGGTGCTGAGGGAGTGGGTTTGCGGGGATCGTTCAGGTAATAGACAACACCCGCTCCGGTCACGACAACGGCAACACCGGCAATGGTGTAAACAACGGCCTTGTTCTCTGAGACCCAGCTGGTGATGCGATCCCAGACTGATGCCGATGATGACTCAGTCAGCTTTGATGTATCGAGCACCACATTTTGGGCGGACGTAGGTAGCGGCAGTTCGTTCGACATGATGTGTAAAGCAAAGGGACCGACGCGACTAGTTCTAAATGTGGGCAGATGTCAGTACTCAATCGAATTTTTGGCGCAATTAGACTGAGATGGAAGACAACGGGGTCACTAACCAGACCTCGACAGTAGGAGTTAGAGATGGGGAAGTTCGGGAATGATGAAGCTCAGAGGAAAAGTCAAGGGTTCCGCTGACCGGGTCGGCCAATCACGCGCACTGCGCCGGTAACACTCCACAAAACATATCCGGATTAAACAGAGTCGGCTCATCAGGTTTCTTATCTCTTACACTCTTCCCCTTTTGTCCTTCGAATTGCGTCCGAAGTAACATCTGTGAATTCGTTTACTATTTGGCAACACTGACCTGGCGACCACAGTAACGACCTTCCGCCATTGACTGTCGCGAAAATGACCGAGAACTCTTCAAGCCCAGAATCATTCGAGATCTTTTCCTCCCTTCGCTTTGACCCAAGCCTTCCAGACGCAGCCTGCCGCCATGCATCGAGCTATCCCGATCCTCAAAAATCCCCCTACTACCTCCTCGCCTATCACCAAGACCGGCTCACAGCCGCAGCGGCTCATTTCCAATGGGACGAGGCTCTAAACTGGCTGCAGCAAGACCTGCAAGACTTCGAGGCGTTCCTCGACGCGTCAATTCCGGACCTAAGCAAGGCGTGGAGACTCCGAATTGTAGTGAACAGTAAGGGGAAGGCGAGAGTTGAGACGAACCCGACAGCGAGCATTGATCTAATGAGTTTGTTCATTCCCTCTCTACATACGCACCCAAGCGAACCGATATGGCACGTCCATGTCGACACGCAATCGACAACTCCTTCAGGCTTCACCACACATAAAACCACCGCGCGTGATGACTACACGTCTGCGCGCCAGAGGGCGGGAATTAATTCCCCGACAGACCTTGCCGAAGTACTGGTTGTGAACCCGGATGGCGAGGTTATGGAAGGCAGTATCACTACGCCGTACTTCTTGCGGGACCATATGTGGATCACGCCTCCGCTCAGCAGTGGGGGCAATGCAGGTACAACACGGAGGTATGCGTTATCTCAGGGTTTCTGTTCAGAACACACCATTTCCCGAGATGAGCTTGTGGATGGCGAGTTGTGTTGGTTGAGCAACGGCGTAAGGGGGTTCATTCGAGGGGTCATAGTCAAGTAAGAATTTCCCATACTACATAGTATATCTTCGATAGGTATACTTCGTATATATGGACGAGCCGATACTTGAATGGTATTGGTAAATTGATCAAAAGGCTATGAAATCATCCGTATTTTTGAACATGATTGCTCCAGAAAATGCTCCATCACAGGTTTATTTCTTAGCCTTCGCAACCACCACTGGGTTGGGATTCCCTTTCCACTCCAAGGGACGAGGACGCATGTACTCGGCCATGATCTCATCCGTAACCTGTGCCCTGCGCTCCTGGAACCCTTGGACATACTTCTGAAGCTCGGCGATACACTTCTGCTTGATCTCGCCGGTCATCATCTTTCCACTCTCGTAATCAGCACGGATGCGCTCCAGCTCCTCGTCATCATCGAGGAAGAATGTCAAGTACTGGAATGGGATATCGTTCTTGGTGTTGCCGCCCAGCTCGCGCTGCAACTCCGCGGTGTCCTGACCACCTGAGAAAGCGTGCTTGTTGATCTTGTTCTTGATCTTGTTAGGCGTGTCGCTCATGAAAATGGCGGAACTGTCGACACTGGCGGACATCTTAGATCCAGGTCCCTGGAGGGCCGGAAGGAAGATAGAGTGGATGAGAGAGGGCTTCTTGTACTTCATCTTCTCTGCGTGTTCGCGACATTGGCGGAAGTAGGGATCCTGGTCAATGGCGCATGGAATCAAGCAAGGAATCGATGCCACCTTCTTCGTCTCGGTGCCGAAGATGTGGGGGAAACTGGTAGAGAAGGCGGCGGCGGACTGGGTGGCACAGAAGTGGAACTCGCCAATGTTGTTGCTGTCGTTAAACCCAAATGTGCCCTTGACCTGGTTGATTGTAATTCTCTTGGCCATCCGGCACATGTTCTCGTAGAAAGCACCACCAATAAATTCGAAATCACTGAAGATAAAGGTCTTTTTCATATCGAATCCAACAGCAATGATATCCTTGGCGTTTGCTTTTGTGTATCTCTTGGAGTCCTCAATCTCGATCTTCTGGGAGTGCATAAACTTCTCGTCGTCGGTCATCATGATAACGAGGGGAACATCGAATACGTCCTGGAGCCATCTGCATTTAGATTAGTTCTAGTAATGTCCCGGTGATCGAGACTAAACATACTTGGTGAACTCGAACGGCACAGTGTGTCCGACGTGCATGCTGTCGCTACTCGGCCCACGGCCAGTGTAGAGGAAGAATGGCTCGCCCTTCTCATGCTTATCCAAAATCTTCGACAGATCACGGTGACTGAACACAATACTCCGGCGCATGAAACGGTGTGGCCGGTGGCCAGTCACTTTCTCAAAGCGCTCCAATAGAGCTGCATTGATGGGTGTGGCTCCAAACTCCCTTGTGAGCTTCTCGTAATCGACCGGCAACAGTTTTCCGGATTCATCGACCCCACCGGAGACATCGAAGGGCGTAACGATCTGGCCAACGGCCTTGCTCTCTGGGGTTTTCTCGTCGATGCTCAACGAGTTGAGCGCCGGAGGCTGGATTGCTTCGTTGGCCATAATTGCTTCTTCGTCTGGTACAAATTGGTCAGTTCCAGGTTTTCAATTGTATCAGTCAAAGGCCGGTTCTCACTTTATTTTCGGTTGAGGGAATCGTGAATTTCTTCTGCCCCTCTCCCAATATCGCGGGATGAGTCATGATTCCCGCTATCAGTGAGTACTCTGATTGGTCTGCTTCATACATTATCAGGTGACCAGTCTTAGCCCCGCGAAAGCCTTCCTTTCTGTTTCTTATTGCTGTCTTGTTGAATTAATTTTGAGTTGATAAAGGTGTGAAACTCTCTATTACATGGGGTCGGTTTCTCTGTTGTCCTTGCATTGCATTCAAAGTCTATATTTGGAAATAGAGTGCATCAAGACTGATCCGGCGGAAGTATATATTAACACACTCACTTCAAGGCCACGAATACTTTTATAAACTGCAAAGAAAAATAGATTAAATACATGAAGGAGTTCTCAGCAACATTAGCAATACAGGCTAGATCATAAGAAGAAGGTACTCATAGCCATAAACTCATGCCCGTGCCAGGTAACCTTAACTCAAGTATAGGGCTTTAGGCTACTCAAACTCTCAGAAGTAGTCATATTCTAGGTACCCGTGGACCTTGTAAGTTGATATTTAGACACACCAGATTCCCAAGATAATTAATGAACAGCCTGAGAGCACAATCTTAATGACGTCTATCTTCCAGCGCCGATCATATGTCTTAAGTTCACATTCCTTCCCATAAGTTAGGAAGAGACACATTCCACAGAGAAACACCGGCCATCACTTGATGAACATCGGAATGTAGGTTTTACTTTGGAACAGCACAGGATCCAGACTTGGCAGCCCCCTGCCTATCATGTACCGATCTAGAATCCCTGCCCAAAGATTGTACATAGTCTATATGCTTTCATGACATGTATCTCGCGTATAATGTATGTGTTGGCTACGACAGCGAATATATAGATTATCTTTTTCTCGCATGCAGCGCGGACACTGTATTTATGGATGTTTGGATAGACGCGGAAGACGAGCCTGGAGATATAATATGTACTAGTGCACTTTCGTATTGAGGCTAAGGCTTCTACTATTCCTGTATCTCTGGCTGGTATTTCGATGGTATGTGCCAATTCGATATTCAACGAACAGTCATAATTGATTTCGGAGATTCGATATGGCTGGTTCCTTAACACAACTGCCCGATCATTTTGCCTCTATTCGTGAGATCGTCTTCGGCTTTGGGAAACCAGATCATCAAATGAACAGGATGCCACCCAAATCCCGGTCTACACCATAATTATGCCCAAGATGGGGCAAATGTTGGATCCACATGCGCTAGCGTGGCTAGGCACTTTATGAGATCCCACTGTTGTGGGATCTATCTCAGAACGGTATCCATCTTCGAAAAAAAACGACGGTCTAGAGCCAGCGTAATCCAAGGATCAATATGATTTCTCTCCGGTAACAATGAGACACTCTACCAACTAGGACACCCCGGCTTCCCGCATACTGTCAGCCCAACAGTCTTAGTCAAAGTGATATAGATGCGCTGTACTCTACTCCTTACTCAGTATACTAGCCCACTTTCCTAGCTCCCAATAAGCACCTACTCCATCCCACCAACCACTACCCACCCTGCCCCGCGGATGCGCGGGGCTACCACCCCCTCGACAAGAGACTCCATGCAGCAGGCCGCCGCTAAGAACGCCTTATTCGACGGGCCTGCAAGCCACTATATCCGACCCCCTTACGCCGGACTGTCGAGTATATCGCCAAATGCGTAAGCCGACTGACTACACTCCGTATGATTGGTGACATCCGTCGGTTAGTAGCCCAGGGTAACGAAGTAGACTTCGGCGGGTGTGTCACTCATGTTTGAGATTATGCCGGTAAGCTTGTGTTTTCGGTCTGCTGCAGATGTTGGTGGCTTTTTTGATAATCGCACGTTATTGATGGTTTTGGTTGAGGGAGAAGACTGGGATTTGATATCGGCTTTTTGGAACTGTGGGAACTCCGAAGGGGTCCGGTTGACACGTAGCTTTTGTCGTGTTCTGTGGGAAAGGAGCCCCGCTTGCTTTGTTGGCTGTATGTTTTGTGATATTTTGCTCAGTCTCGGCGTTCTTTGTTTTATGCTAGGGTTGGTTTCACTGCGTCGGATAATTCCCGTGGTGGGGGTGAGGAGCCGAGGCTATGGTCTTGTAAATTCTTTTTGGACTGGACTTGGATTTTAATTTTGACTTGGGACTCCTCGCTACTCTGAGTAAGTTTCAACTTCTTGCTCATGTAGTACGGAGTACAGCAGGAAGGTGCAAGAGTATGCAGGGGCAAAGGGCACCACTGCCGAAACTTACTGCAACCTCGATTTACTTTCTAGTAGGAATGGTAGAAATACTTACTATTGTCTATACATTATTCGCCACTTGCAATTTCAGGGACTCTAAGTGGGCGAGGTGAAGAAGATCAGCTCTAGATATGCACCTGGGCAAAATACGCGATAGTATGAAACCAAAGCCAGCCCATTATGCAGCTAGCCCAATTGAGACTAATGTGTAGGTTGCCTTTGCTTTTGTACCTTTATTATTAGCTCTTATTTGACTCTACTGGGTCATCGTATCGTTTAGATGTTACTTTGTCTAGGGGATGATGGTTCATTAACACGAAGATAAGACAAATTCCTCATTTGAATATAAGATTTAACCTTTCTAAAAAAAGGTCTCCAATTATACAGCTCTTAACCAAATGCGCCACTGTTCAAGAGATAGCTGGATGGTTGGAGGCTTGGACGGGAATGCAAGACATGCACACACCGCAGGCCATCATGAGGTTGTATCAAGCACCTAGAACAAGTTCAAGGGAGATTCAGCCTATTGCGCCAGCCAGTCAGCGTCAACGGTTTCCTCCCTCCACGCGTAATGATAGGTGTCGGGTGATGCGGCGGAGCAAGGCAACACGGATGGTGGTTGGCTGGATAGAATCTCCTATCTAGATCAGGGATAGATTAGCTTCAGTAGAGGAAGTAGACGGATGACATGAGTAGGTAAGTAACTATTTAGTTGGTGGTTAGTCGGGACGTCACTGTATTGAGTCAAGACGCGTGCGAATCAGAGATGACCAACTTGACGCATGACACCCCCGGTCAATCACCGACTGGACGGGGATCTTGACCTTTTTTTTCATTTTGGGCGTCCATTCCCGCTATATCTAAACTTGATTATCTCCATTTGTGATATGAAGAAGTGATTATTTTGTCTTTTTCTAAGTCTAGCCCTTGGAAAGAGCTGGGTCACCGGGCGGTTGCGCGTGGAGAGCGATGTACTTGGTACCTTGTGAGATATTGGTTTCACAGGTGCCTGGCCTGAAGCTTTTAAGAAGGACGATTCCTAGTTCTTGTTTTCTTATTCTCTCACTCGTCTCGTTGAAGAGATTGAACATCTTAGGGCAAAGGAGTTCCCTGCAGTCCCACTATTAAAAGCGGCACCTTCGTCATCCCGTCCCCCCAATCTTCCGAGAAGAAAAAGAAAAGTCTGGATGTGAGGGCATCGGGGTCCTCGGACTCGTCTAAGTACGAGATTTCTATTTTTTTGGTCTCATTTCATTGGATTTCCCAGTTTGTGCCTCCTTTTCTGTATTTTGTCGTCATTGGCAATTTCTTTTGTTCTATTCTTGACTCTTCGGTGGAGTTTCCCCCCGCAAGTGCTTCATGCACACTAACCGGGAAAAAACAATTAGATGCAACATTCTCCCTCGGATTCCCCTTTTTCGTTTTCCTTTTCTTCTTCTTCTTCTTCTTCTTCTTCTTCTATCTACCTCTCGTCTCGTAATAGTTCATTTACACCAAGTAAGTGGCTCAATTCCAAACAGGCTTTTGTCTTTTCCCCTAGCCTATACCTCGGGTTCGATATTTCTTCTATGACTCTTAAAACATATTCTGTCGGCTATCGCGATACGCCTTGCATTCTTCGCTAAACACATGTGGCATTCTCATACTAACCCAAATATCCAGACCTATCATCGGCCTCGCACCGACGCTCCGCATTCCAACCAAGAGATCATCTTGAAAGTCTGATCACGAAACACGGCTACCCCACACCTGTGTCACTCTCCTCTCTGCGAGATCTGACAGCCACTTCGTCTACTTATACTCCCCCTTCGCCTCGGCCCAGTTACCCGGATCCCAGTCCGATCGACACTTTTGACTCATTTACTTTATCATCCACACGACCCATTCCTATCCCAAGACGCCCCGGTCCAATATACGAGGATCTTCCAGTGACACCACTCACGGGTCGATTCGATCACGAGTCTTATTTTGACGATTGGGAACGTGCGTCTCAGTCCGCCAAGTCCCGACAAATACCTCCAATCCGGCCTGTCCGTCGGTATCCATCGCGGCCGCTGCCATCTTCAGCAATGATGCGTGCTGATAACTCACCTTACTACTCTCCTGCTGCCTCACCTATCATGTCTCCACGACGCTCAAACTCCCCCCAGCCAACTCGCTGTCGGGCCCAGAACCCTTCCAAAGTGAAGCAAACCCAGAACTTCCATCTCGGCAGCCTGCCCCGATTCCATCCCGCTGTATATCAGTCGAGCAGCACTTCTCACAACGCTACCTCGCAGCCGCCATCTCCTCACCAGTCTCGGCAGTCCACCTACCGCACTGCAGCCGGGTCACGCGACATGATGTGGCAGTACCGTGAATTCATCGAGGGCGTCCACCAAGGTCCTTCAGCGCCCCGTTTGGATCCTCTGGTTAGCCCGGGTCCCGTTACGCCCCTGGCGCTAGAGGCGGGTGATTATCTCGCCCATGGCTCCATGAACAACACATCCGAGCGGATCCCGCGAGATGTCCCGAAGAACTCCGGCCCTCCGGCTGAGCTGGTGGAGAAGCTCATTGCCTATGAGGAGATGGCCCGGCAGATGGCGCGGAAGTCCGCCAAGGGCCGATAGTAGACTGTCCTACCCTGGCTTTGCATCAAAATGTTTTTGTTTATTATCCATTAGAGAAACGGGATCCCCCTGGGGCCCTTCCTTCGTGCCTGTTCGTTTTATATTTGCTTTTTGGTATTCGGGAACAAAATGAGCTCACTCCAGGCTGATACAGTGTGCATGGGCCTTTTGATTCTTATCTCTTTTTTTATTCTCCTTTTTGTTATCTCGTCATTCTTACCCCTCATGGTCAAACTTCGTCGGCGTCGGCCGACTACTGTGTTTGATCTTGCATCACGGCATCATGTATCTAAATTATACCCCGCTCTAGTCCAGTCTCGGACCTTGGCACATCCAAGTTTCAACCTTCAATTTCAAACATATTTTTTATCCTCCTTTGTTTGACCACACCACCCGTGGCAGCTACCAAGCTGGTGCCGTAACGTGTCCTTCCAAAATTAATTGTTACGGTCGTAAGCCAATATCCTCTGAGGCGTAGTGGACATGCTAGGTTAGTGGTTTGATACTGGGATGTGTCTGTTGATTCATATCCGCTTCACTTGCAGCCGGCCATGGCTGCCGTATAGCCCATCTGGAGTGCCTTTCTAATCTCCAGTAAGCCAGACAATGAATTTTTGTCACGTCTTTTTTTTGATCTTGTACGACTTTCACCCGGCTTCCACCGAGTCCTGCCTCAAGATCAGCCAGTCCCGGTAACCCAAATTTTACAGGGATGATATGCAGACCTTCAAAGTTAATCCCCAGATTTACTACTCCCATTAGGGCTAGCTCAAACTGTAGCTCGAAATCTCCAATTCACGCCTAAGGCATCACCCGCGATTCGGAGGAACACTCCCTCTCCCCGAGAGGAATCTGCGGGGCCCAAGCGATTATCATACCGACTCCCCTCGTTAATATTTTCCTCAATTACCTCATTGCAGTTCATATATATACCCCAGCTTCCCCAGACAAGACGCGCCGGCTTGCGAAAGCCCTCCTTGGCAGCTCAGCAACCCCAAACCACTCTATCCTTATCAGCATCGTCATCACAATTCCAAGGTTCGCTTTTACCGCCCACGCGTTGCGCACGAGCACCCCACGAGTCCAGCAGGCGTCATTTCCGTGACGCATTGGATCGCCAGATCCAGGATCGGAGATTGGGGAAATTGGGATCGAGATTCGATTCTTGGACAATGTCATCGACGCCGGCGCCTTTACCTGTTTCGGAGATGACGAGCCAACAGAAGGCGGAGAACGCGCTTGCTCAGTCTGGGACATCGAAGTCGAATTACAAGGGCTTTGTGGCGGGCGTTTTTTCAGGCATTGCGAAGCTTAGTGGTAGGTTCAAGTGTTCTGTGTTTTGAGTTGGGGTTGAAGCTAATTTTGTTTTCTAGTTGGCCATCCGTATGCAGAACTGAACTAACCCCTTCGCCTTGGGTCAATTGTTAACGAAATCGCACAGATTCGACACCGTCAAGGTTCGCCTACAAACTAGCAAAGATGTGCAGTTCAAGGGACCGTTGGATTGCACGTTGCAGACTTTGCGAAAGGAAGGGTTACAAGGGTTTTACAAGGGAGCTACGCCGCCGCTGGTCGGATGGATGATGATGGACTCTATGTGGGTGTTCCGCGGTATTAAGAGGGATAATGGGAATGACGCTGACCGTCTGCAGCATGCTGGGCTCCTTGACTCTGTATCGCCGATTACTACTCGAAAATGTCTTCTCGAAACCTCACCTCCGTTCTTACCTCCCCTTCTCGCGCTACCAGCCAGACCTCACAACCCTCCCTAGTTTCGGACACGGCATTGCAGGTATCATGGCCGGTACAACGGTCAGCTTCATTGCAGCTCCCGTCGAGCACATCAAGGCACGCCTGCAGGTGCAATACGCCGCCGACAAATTGCAGCGCATGTACAGCGGGCCGATCGACTGCCTGCGCAAGATGGTGAGTGCCAATGACTACATTACATATGTACACACCGACTAACATGGATAGGTTCGCACGCACGGCATCCGCGGCCTCTACCGCGGCCTCTGGGCGACAATCTTCTTCCGCTCGTTTTTCTTCTTCTGGTGGGGCTCCTATGACGTCCTGACTCGCTACTTCAAAGAGAACACTAAAATGTCCGCCCCTGCGGTCAATTTCTGGGCCGGTGGTATCTCCGCCCAATGTTTCTGGCTCACTTCCTACCCGTCCGATGTCGTGAAGCAGCGAATCATGACCGATCCTATGGGTGGTGCGCTGAATGACGGCAAGCGACAGTTCCGCGGCTGGAAGGACGCTGCGATCGCCGTATGGCGCGAGCGTGGGTGGAGAGGGTACTGGCGGGGCTTCGTGCCATGCTTCCTTAGGGCGTTCCCGGCGAATGCTATGGCTCTGGTTGCGTTCGAAGCCGTGATGCGTACCTTGCCCTAACTCCTTCACGGTCTACGGAGAACACGAACTCAAAATGATTACATATAGAACTTTCATGGCTAGATAATATATTAGAAGGACATACCCGTTGTTTATGCATGATTTGTCTCCGATGAAGTTAATCTCGGGTTGGGGTAGTCCGCGATCAGGAATGTGTGCTCTGTAGCGATGAGCCGCATTCGGCGATGAGACTCTTCGGGTCCCTCCTTGAAGCATCCCGAGATAGCACGGAGATACTCCAGGATCTAAGCGAATCCCAATTCGTAATTGGGCCATGCAGCTGGGATTGTGAGCTCGGCCGCCGAAGGGTCCTCGATAATGAGGTGACATGGGTTGTCTTTGGTGCTGTCTCGTTCCGGACAAGGCAAAGAATAAAACTTACACATTATCCATAGCTGCTCTCTTTAACATTTACGCTCTCTTTCACGTCAACAATATTTCCCGTAGTCGTCAGCAGGGGAGGAATTGAGGCAAATTGAATCCGGTTCCTTAGTGCCTGAGGCAGTCCCGCAGTCCACGTCAACGGTTTCACCAGACAGCGACAACGCCTCAAATCTCCAATTTAACGAATTAACGCTGATCGGCCATGGCCGTTGCACGCTCCATGCGCCGCATGAGCCCAATCGGCCTCGTGCTAGCAGCGCTGCTAGCATTTGGCTTCATATGCTTCATGCTCTCGCCCTCAACTCCCTCCGCAACCTCCGCATCCGCCAGCTCCCAACAGCGCCAGGAAAACGCCGCCGAACACCCCCTCTCCCCGCCCACCAAACCCTTCTTCAAATCCCAAGCCGTCCGCAGCGACGGCTTCAAGGCCGCCCCGCCGGTCGTGCACTACGACCTCAACAGCCTAACCAGCACCGCGGACTCCATCGCCAACGGCGAGCGGATCCTCATCCTCACCCCGCTAGCCCGCTTCTACCAAGGCTACTGGGACAACCTCGAGAAGCTGAGCTACCCGCACGAGCTGATCTCGCTGGGCTTCATCGCGCCGAAGACAAGCGACGGCAACGCCGCAGTCGCGGCTCTGGAAAAAGCAATTGCCAAGACGCAGTCGGGGCCAATCGACAACCGCTTCGCGAGCATCAGCATCCTGCGCCAAGACTTCGACCCGCCGTTGAAATCCCAGAACGAGAAGGCCCGCCATGCAATGGCCGCGCAGAAGGAGCGCCGCGAGTCCATGAGTCGCGCGAGGAACAGTCTCGTCTTTACGACGCTCGGCCCTGCGACCTCGTGGGTGCTTTGGTTAGATAGTGACGTCGTCGAGACGCCGGCTTCTCTCATTCAGGATCTGACGGCGTTCAATCAGCCCGTTATCGTGCCGAATTGCTTCCAGCGCTACTACGATTCTGCGAAGAAGAGTTGGGACGTCAGGCCTTATGACTTCAATTCTTGGGTTGATAGCCAGATTGCGCAGAACCTCGCTGCGAATATGGGGCCCGATGAGATCCTCTTGGAGGGCTATGCGGAGATGCCGACGTATCGCACCCTGATGGCGTACTTGCCTGATATGAAAAACCTCGATCCGAAGAGGATGCTTGCGCTTGACGGTGTGGGCGGTACGGCCCTGATGGTCAAGGCTGACGTGCATCGTGACGGGGCCATGTTCCCTGCCTTCCCGTTCTTCCATCTTGTAGAGACGGAGGGCTTTGCGAAGATGGCTCGAAGACTGGGATATGAGGTCATTGGACTCCCGGATTACTTCGTATGTTTTGTTTCGTCTAATCTGCAGAGAAGGGGGATGATCTTGCTAACATGCTTTTTTTTTTCAGGTCTACCATTATAACGAGTAAATGGCTGACAGCCTCTTTTTAACGTCTATTTCACTTGCATACACTGCGCTGTGCGCCTCTAGACGCCTTTCTCGTCTCTCTGAGCCATTCGAGAGATTCATTAGCAACATTCAGCTCCGTGTCCGTCTCTCTGTTGGGGGGGGGGGGGGGGGGTTTATTTCATACGTGCTTGGGATGGTTGTTTCCCCAGGTCTCAAAATTGACTTTGCATTATTCTGTGTATTACCAAGGAATATGAGTGGGTATTCATTTATGTTGGAGAGGAGTTAGCTCCAAGGACCAAGGGCGTTGCTGGCTTGATGATTCTTGTGCATTTATTTTGGCTCTAACATGGCTATTTCCATGTTCAATGAACGTTACTTATTCGTGTAAGATTGAATTTAAATGAATCATATTAGAGACGTAAAAAGCACCATAGTATCTAGTAGCAAGGCGTTGGTCTATTTATAAGTCGTCACTTATGTATCCTTTTCAATGAGCCAGAGGTATGGACTTTTGTCGTGCCAAGGCTGATAGTGCTGGGCACAGTATGATATTACCGGTGTATACCAGTATATACCAATGGCCAATACGAATTAATCAATCCCAAGAAATACTACAAAGTGTGTCAGTGATATTGTACCTGGAAAGCATTGCGGGGGAATGGATACTTACGCAAGCATAATGCCGGCTCCAAGAGCAACGGCCAAAAACTGCGTGATGGTCTTCCGCACTTCAACGCCCTTATCCTTGCCAGTCTCCAGTAACTCCGGAATCACAGCCACAGTGCCGACATACAAGAATGTGCCTGCCGTGAACGGAAGAAGCATATCACCCCAAGTAAGGCTAGTTCCCAGAAGACCACCAGACTTGCTATCATCCAACATAGTGCCATTGCCACCGAATTCCTGAACAGCGATTCCAATAAAAGTGCCCAAGAACGCACCAATAGCGGTAACAAATTGCGCGCCCATGGCCTTGCGCTTCGAGAAGCCGGACTGAATCAGCAGAGCAAAGTCACCGACTTCATGGGGGATTTCGTGGAAGAAGACAGCCACAGTGGTCGTCGCGCCGATGGTAGGCGAGGCATAGAAAGAAGAGGAAAGGGCAAGGCCATCAGTGATGTTATGGGTGAAGTCAGCGATGAGATTCAGGTAACCGCCAAGCTTGACGCTGGGGTTGATTTCCTTCTCGGGAACGACCTCAGCGGACTCCTTGGCAGCAGACTTGCGCTTCTTCAGCTCGCCGCTGGCCTTCTTGCTGTCAGCTCCGGATGTAACCGCATCGGCTGGTTTTGCGTGCGCGTGGCTGTGGGAGTGGTCATGGCCGCCCTCGCCGCCAGTGGCGATGCGCAGGGTCTTGTCCATTGCTACGAAGGTGAAGAATCCGACCATGATTCCCAGGCCTAGGAGGAGGTTCTTGTTTGGCTCGACCATTACGAAGCTCACGTGGTCGGGGGAGGCTTCGCCGACAAAGATCTCGGGGAGTAGGTGGAAGAGGGTGTCGCCAAGTAAGCCGCCGACGGCAAATGCAACCATCACTGACAGAGAGGAGGGGTCGATGTTGGGTGGGCATAGTGCCAGGAGGAAGTCTAGAGCAGTTAGCAGAGGCCTGTCATGAGAAGTGAGGGAATACTTACTGGGTGGGCCGGAGATATACAAAGTTGCCAAAAGCGCGTTCACGGCTGGGGTGCTCGGAAAGAGGACAGCAAAGATCTTCGCTGTCAAGCTAGTGGACTCTGGACGAGTTGCACGCTTATGCTCATTGAGAGACTCGACTAGTGGGCAGCTCTGTGGCAGGTTAGTTTACATGTAGGATACACAGTACGTTGTACAGCATACCTGCAATTGCTCCTCGATCTGACCCACGGAGAGCCCTCCGGGACCAACATTAGCTGCAGCTAAGGCTGAGAACAAAAAGCATCCTGCAAGAAGGGCAATGCCTGTCCTGCGTGATGGAAAAAAGCGAGAAGCCATTGCGAATGAATTGGCCAGGGTGCTGTAAAGTGACAAGCAATATACCCACGGAAGTAGAATCCCCGTGGACATCTGAGCCGCTATCGTTGTTTATCGCGGGACACCGAGCAAACATGCCAAGCCTTGCAAACTCGGAAAAAAGTTTCGATAACGCTTTTTTATTATCGCCGACTACAGCGAAGAAGAACCAATTCGACCTCTACACTCACTTCATAATTCACAATGGGTAAACTTTTGCAGAAGAAGAAGGCCCGCTCCGGGCGCTCCATGGCCCGGGCCAAGGACAGCCGTCTCAAGAGCGGCCACAAGAAGATCAATGTGCTGGGAAATCAGATCATCGCCGACAACTGGTATGCACATTTTGCTCAACTTAAAAATACAAACACTAACAACTGTAGGGATCGTGGTCTGACCCTGACACAAAACTACCAGCGCCTTGGTTTGATGCACAAGCTGAACGCACCATCTGGTGGCCGCGAACGCCTCCCCGGAAACGAGGACCAATATCCCGAGAACAAGAACTCGCTGCACATCCGCGGCAGCGCCAAAGCAGCCGCAGCCAAGCTCGACCTCGGCGAGACACGTGTCGAGCGCGATCCCGAGACCGGCAAGATTCTGCGTGTCATCCACGACGACGAAGACAACATCCAAGTGGCGGGCCTCCTGCGCTCGCGCAACAACCCTCTCAACGACCCTCTGAACGACATTTTGGGAAGCAAGGGCGAGAGCAATCCTCTCGCGGACTCGGTGATTGTGCAACAACTCGAGCGCCAGGCGGATCAGGAGGGCAAGACTGTCCGTGCTAAGAAGCCGCGGTACCAAAGCTCGCGCGAGGGCGAGTGGGCTCAACGCTTGATTGAGAAGCACGGCGATAATTACACTGCTATGACCCGTGACCGCAAACTGAACCCTATGCAGCAGAGCGAGGGTGATCTGCGGAGGAGACTTAACAAGTGGAAGAAGAGTCAGTCGTAATGCCTTCATTTGTTCAGAGCATCTGGTTAGGGCGAGTCTGGCGTTTATATTTTTTTGTTTATCAAAAGTGTCTACGTGGATGCAATGTGTCCCGAAGTAAATATTATTGGACGGCGACTGAGCCGCTTGGATTCGTTATCTTTTTCCTTTAGCTGTTACTGCTGAGCGTCGAGTAGGTGACACCCCCGGCCGGCGGGAGGCTTATTCGTTGCACCACTCGTACCCATCGTCGGCGTCTCCATTCTCCCACTCCGTAGGACGCAGTGCCTTCCTCCCAATCCCGTGGCGTCTTCTCCTGCTCCTTGCCCTTGGTTTCCTTAGGAGATGGTGGGTCATGTAGGTCTCCGTAGGCTGACGTCAAATCGTCGCCTGGTTCTTGCCGAGGCGGGGGCAAGTCCCAAACCCAACCACCGACCTCTCCGACAATGGCATTGCCTTCCGCATTCACGCCTGGGACCTCGAATCCAACACTGGTGATCATGCGCTCCAAGACCCATTCACGGCAGTCTAGGTCGAGTTCCCACTTCTTGCTCTTCCAAGCCCAGCCACGTGGGGCACGGACATCCTCAAAGAAGCGGCATCCACGAGGGCGGTCCCCGGCAATGCGAGATGGTGATAGCGGGTCGTATGGCGCGTGGCTGAAGAGGAAGCTCTCCCACCCAGACTCTGACGTTCCTGCGGCCCGGTGCTGCAGCTCAAAAATTTCCACCTCCCGCTCCTCGGGATATGTGTCCAAGGAGATATCTGCGAGTTTTTCCATAGCCGACATCACTGCGGATGGGTTTGTAGAGACCGATGAGCCGAACCCATCATTCTCGTCCGATTCTTTGTCTGAAGAATTTCCATTCATATCTTGCACTAAACTCCAGAGGAAGTGCCCCACCGTTGGGTGGATGGAAAGAACCAGTGCATTGCCGCAAAGAAGCAGCACAAGCTTAAGGGGCAGCAGATGCGCACTGATGAACAATACTACTATAGCAATTGTGCATCCGAGAAATAGAGTTGAAGAGAGCTTCTCGTTGGAGAAATTCGTCAGCGGCGCAAAGACAGAGAGGGCCGCATCGTGGGCGTCTGAGAAATCAGCCATGCAATTCTGTAGATCCCGCATGTTCCGAAGGAAATCTTTGGAAGTCTCTGGAGCTGGTTTAATAGTCGTGGCTGGTGCCAGCGCTGGCCCATCATAGGAGTAGTAAGGAGTAGTGATGGACGTCGAGGTGCTTGGAGGTGGTGGATGACGAGTCGCAAAGGACGGCACCATTATAAACAGTAAGATAATCACTAGAGGCAGAACGAAAAGGAGATGGGGTTCTAAGCAGAGGAAAGAGTAGACAAAAAGGAAAGAGATTGTATGGCTTGGTGTGTCCCAGGTGAATAGTTGCTCAACACGGCTCTGGAACAGAAATACCACACCGATTCTATAGTAGTTTTAGCCTCGGTAGGATATCACAGGGGACGATTCGATTCTACCTTGCATTGAAACGGCGGAAATTGTTTGCCATTACAGGCAAACTAAAAGCCGGTTTCTGAGGAGAGGCAAAGACCTTGTCTCCCGCTGAATCATTTTCATCCTCATCGTCCGTTGGGATGACTTGTTGGAGAAGCCTGCGATCGTCAGCTGGAACACGGATCTATCGGATTTACCCAGGAACAAACCCATTCCAAACATACTTTGTAAATAGGCGGTCTTGCAGTGAGTTCTTGGATAGAGAGGAAGACCTCGAATGCGAGCTATCTGGCGAACCCGGTCTATTCCGTTTTGCGGGCTTGGGCATGTCGCTCAGTGCTTCTGTAAATCCATCCATGACTAGACATGGGATTCTATAGGAAGAAGAGAGGAGGTTAAAAGGGAAGAGAAGTAGTTAGTCCTTCGTACTCCGTAGAGAGTCGGCAATTATACGATCAGCCCCAAGCACATGCTTTGCCGGGAAAGAGGCTGACATAATCCCGTGTGTATCAGGGGAACCTCGAGGTACGATAGTTCACGAAGAAGAACAAGTTGGTCTCTTTGATTCTTTCTTATACTTGATTTTTTTTCAGATATACATGTGTTTTATATGTGATTCTTCACATCCCACTTCGATTTCATCCAAAATTCTCTTTGTGGACCAGGTGCCCTATAAAATCCACCTTCCCCCCCAACTTTTTCCCTCTAGTTACCGCCCTAGTGGACTTGCCCCAGCAACCCTGCTTCCCTCCAAAATTATTTATCAAAGAGAACCTCTTGGCCCTTATTGCTCTTTCACAACTCGCAATGGAACGGTAACTGTTTTCAAGAGTCGCGCGACGGTGCTCAAGTATCTCCTGGTTGAGACCTCGCACTTCTCCTGAATGCAATTGCGATCGCCTCTCTGGCACGGTCCAGTCTCCTTTTCCGACTTTACTTGAGAGACGCGGGAGCTTAAACAATGCCAACAAAGCCGCAAACACCGGGGAGGGGTCAAGTACGGACCGAAGCACAATCACACAATCCCTCACATGATGATTCGGGCTCCGGAGGTAAGAGTTGAGATGTCGGGAAGGTGCAGCTAGATACTAACATGAAATAGCAGAGGCTCCGGCCCGCAGGCTCCTGCAGAAGTCGGCTTCCACGCACTTCCCCTCGAATACCCATTTTGACACATCGAATGGGGTCGCCGGTCCGCGCACGGGTGGGATAAATAGGAGAAGGCTGTCAATTCGTGATAGGGTTCCTCAGGGCCCACGGCCCCAAGACGGTTCCCGATGGAGGTATGTCTAGTTCAGCTCTCGTAATTGACTCTTGAACTAATTCGATATCTAGCAAACCTAGTCCATACCTTCATTCTAATAACTCGTCTGTTGATTCCACGATGGATTCGACCAAAAGCTTCAACCTTCGATCTACGAGTGTGGGCAACCTGGCAAAGGCTGATTCCAATCATGCAGACAACATGGACTTACTAACGCCGGTCAACTTTGATGATTTCCATAACAGCATCATGGGTGAGCCTAGCTTGAACAACTTTCCCATGCCCGGGAGCAGTTCGGGTGAGAATCGTCAAACAGGTCCTCCGGCAAACCCCTGGGAAAGCCACACGTACGCGGCCAATGTATCGGAACATGCACGGGGTGCTTCCGCTCGACGAAAGAGCGAAGTGCAACGTCCGAATGGTCCGAATGCCGTGGCAGGGCTCACGGCATCCTCTGCCAACACCCGCGCCCGCCGCCAGAGTATAGCCCAGCCGTCTGCCGGAGCTGCTCCAAGGGGTCCGCGCAAATCTATCAGCTCTGGGGCATTTGCGCCTACCAATGCTTCGGCCAGACGCGCCAGCCTAAGTGCCCGCAAAATCAGTACCGACACCGCGGCGGCAAATAATCACCTTCGCCCTCGACTTCCAGAGTCTGATGCTAGAGCTGCTCGAAACCTCAAGGCAAAGTCATTCCAGCCCAGCCCAAGGGAACCTCGTGGGCCGTTTCTCACACCCTCTGGGAACATTGACCACACACGATCAAATTCCACCAATGCTGTGCGGAGCCCGGTAAGAAACTCTTCTGCCGCCGTAGCGACTCCTTCCTCTGCCTCTAAGCGGGCTTCTGTTATGCCGCCACATGCCACAGGACTTGGTGCTCGGACGATCAGTCCCACTGACGCACGACGACTGAAGCGAATGTCGATTGCGCCTCCTGCTCCTCCAATGCCAAATACGCCTCCCACCCAGACAGAACCTCTTCCCATCTGCCCTATATCATCCACTCAATCTCCCTCTCAAATTCCGAGGAAAAGCGTCACACCTTCCTCGAACCGAACCACGCCTGACCCAAATCGTAAGTCGTACAGTTCGGGGCTGTCTGCTTCTTCAAGCACCAGCTATAACTCGGTGCGACCTTCTGCGGGCTCTCTTCAAAACCGGCTGTCCCAAAATCTATCTTCCTCTCGACTTCCGACTCCCAAGCCACGCACAGAAGGGAATCCCAACGGGGAAGAGGTACCACCGGTTCCAGCGATCCCCAAGGCCTACGAGTCGCCCAAAAGTGAAATGGATGCACCTGTCTTCCCCACGCCTAGGAAATCAAGTATTCCTGTGGATTTGAACATTTTGAAAGATTCAGACTCCGAAGTGCATTTCATAGCCCAAGTCGACAAGGTTGACCCTGTAGAAGCGAAAACCCCTGATTCACGAACACGAACTACTAATATTGTGGGAGGACGAAAGGGTTTGCAGCCCTTGAAGTTGCCCCCGCTGAACTTGTTGCCTCTGGGCACACCCATGGCAGCCAAAATCGAGGCACTTAAGGACAGGGACGAGGAGCACAGAGCTCACACCCCCTCCAAACAAGTGATTTCAAAGACGCCCAGTACTCCGATGACAGCATCCAAGGCGAATTTCTGGTACCGTGATGAAGACGACCAACTGCCCCTCACTCAGGCACGAAGCAGCACCTCTCACTTTGCCGTCAGCTCAACCGTGTTTCGAGCTTCTAGCAGTACCAGCGCGTTTGAGTCATTTGACACGCCAAGCGCAGCTCGGAACATTTCTCCTTATGCCTCATACACGCTGCCTAAGAGCGGTGCTGAGCTCAACCATCTCCGCCAACAGATCAGCGCCGACTACTCGAATCGAACGCAAGCACACAAGTTGAATGGTCCACGGCCTCAAACTCAAACTGCCATTATCACTCCTGCCCCGGAACGGCTCAGCCAGATATCGACACCTTCGGAGCCTGAGAGTGTAACTGTCGCTGCGTCCAGCACCTCTCTTCGAGATCGGCTCAAGGTGGCGCGGCTTCGCAGCAACTCGAAGCCCCACAAGCCAGAATTCGATGCTGATCCAGCCAAGTACAATGCTATGCCGCCGCCCAAACTTCCAGCCTCTGCAACATGGAGTAACCTTTCTTCTGTCAACTCGACGAGCCCTAATCCCAAGCCATCATATCTCACTCTTCGCCGCCAGTCTTCTATCTCAAATACCACAAATCCGACGACTCGGAAACCAAGTGTCAGCAGCGAGAAAAGTCTCGCCTTGGAGCCAACTCCTTCCAATGAGTCGGTTGAAAGCGACCGCTCTAGACGTGTGCAGAGCTCGTACATCTCTCCTGTTCATAAGATGATCAATCATGCTAGATCTAGTGTTGCCGCTGCCCCCCGGTCTACCGACAGCACTGTTGATCCAGATGTGGTTATTGCAGACGAAGAGATGAAGCGACTTGGGGCCAAACGCAAAGACTTTGAAAAGGCGGCGCGGGTGCTAGACGACTTGCGGCGCAAGGCTGGACCAAAGGATCGTGTCAGTCCCGCCCAGGCCTTGAAGATGGCCGCGCTCAACATCTTTGAACGCGGTGAGATCATCGATTATCGCGATATTTACTTCTGCGGTACTCAGACCGCCAAGAAACATGTTGGAGATCTTCACTCCAGTGCAGCGAACTTCGGTTACGATGATGACCGTGGTGATTATAACATCGTCGTCGGCGACCATCTGGCTTACCGGTACGAAGTTGTTGATGTCCTGGGTAAAGGTAGTTTTGGCCAGGTTGTGCGATGCGTCGATCACAAGACTGGAGCTCTGGTTGCGATTAAAATCATCCGCAACAAGAAGCGATTCCACCAACAAGCCCTGATTGAGGTCAACCTCCTACAGAAACTGAAGGAATGGGATCCTCATGGGAAGCATAGCGTGGTCAACTTCACCCAAAGCTTCTATTTCCGTGGTCATCTATGTATCTCGACCGAACTCCTCGGCATGAATCTTTATGAATTCATCAAGGCCCATGAATTCCGGGGCTTCTCGTTGAAGCTGATCCGTGTTTTCACCAAACAGATGCTGAGCAGTCTTGTGCTGTTGCACGCGAAGAAGGTCATTCACTGTGACTTGAAGCCCGAAAACATCCTTCTCGTTCACCCATTGAACTCTGAAATTCGAGTCATCGACTTTGGTTCGAGTTGCTTTGAGAATGAAAAGGTCTATACTTATATCCAAAGTCGCTTCTACCGTTCGCCCGAGGTCATCCTCGGAATGTCGTATGGCATGCCGATAGACATGTGGAGTTTAGGTTGCATTTTGGCTGAGCTCTTCACCGGCTATCCCATTTTCCCAGGCGAGAATGAGCAAGAACAGCTTGCTTGCATCATGGAGGTCTTTGGTCCTCCGGAAAAGCATCTCATTGAGAAGAGCTCACGCAAGAAGTTGTTCTTTGATTCCCTCGGCAAGCCGCGTTTGACAGTTTCATCCAAAGGCCGCCGACGTCGTCCAAGTTCCAAGGAGCTCCGACAGGCCTTGAAATGTGACGATGAAGCCTTCCTTGACTTCATCACTCGCTGCCTCCGCTGGGATCCTGCTCGTCGACTCTCGCCCCATGACGCATTGAAACACGAATTCCTCACTGGTGCCAAGGCGCCCCGGCCCAGGATGTATGCATCAAACTCGCCCCCCAAGCGAGGTGTCACGTCCGGGCCTCGTCCTCTCCCAGATCCTCCAGGCACAACTCTGAAGAGCGGGTTCATGCGCACCCGCGATGCCTCGGCCAATTCCCCGGTCAAGTCTAGCGTCAAGCGACACTCGACCGTGAATGGCATTCCGTCCAGCCCCGGCAAGCGAGGGTCCAGCAACTCTACTGTCGGGTCCGCGCTCCCTCGCGTTTCGGCGCGGAATATCAGCGGGAAGCCCGACCTCGCTACTGCGGCGGCTGCGACCAGCCTGGTGAGTTAGGCCAGCAACCTGAACCGGGGCCAGAGATGGGATGCTGACCAGCCGCTAGAGGAAATGATCTTGCACGATTTTTTGTTCTGAATGCGCTGTAATACTAATCCTTGTTTTTACGTTCTCATCCTTGCATCGGGTGGTTGTCATGTTAGCATTTTGTTCCTTGAGATGCATTCATGTTATACCCCCTTGTTCCTGCATTTGCATTGCGCCTCTGATGACCTGAGTGTTCGCTTATACCTTATGTTTTGCTCTTGCTTATGCATTTCCTTCGTTTTTGTTATACTTGATGAACCCCATTCAGGGCCATGTGTGGTCCCTTGTACATTGTTACCTCTTATTGCATTTCTTAAGAGTTTATGTGTTGCTCATGGGTAGAGCGATTTAACGTTGTCAAGTGGCGTCTATGCTGAATTAATGACCATGTGATTTTTAGTTTTACAACTTCTATAAATAAGAGACTGAATAATATAAAGATACGATATACAACTGTTGAATGTACGTTGTTGTACTGGCATTATCCCCACTGGGCAATCGGGCTACTTGGCCTCATCGCCTTATCTTAGTTACTCCACTTCTACAACAACTTTGGCCTTTATGGGTAATTGATTCGCAATGAATGGCTTCGAATCTAAGGGCCTGGACGAAGATTCCTTCGGTGGCAAGCCTGGTCTGGCTGCCCTGAAGACCTTCGACGCCTTTCGTGAGTACCCTCGAGATTCAAGCTAAACAAAAGCTAACCGACCTCCACCAGCCAAAACAAAAGCCTCCTACACAACCCCAACACGCAGCGGCGGCCAATGGACCGTCCTAATCCTCATCATATGCACGATCTTCAGCTGGTCGGAGTTAAAAACCTGGTGGCGCGGCACAGAAAACTACCACTTCAGCGTTGAAAAGGGCGTCTCGCACGAGCTCCAGCTCAACCTCGACATAGTCGTCCACATGCCCTGCGACCAGCTTCGCGTAAACATCCAAGACGCAGCCGGCGACCGCATCCTAGCCGGCGAGCTCCTCAAACGCGACGACACAAACTGGCTCCTGTGGATGCAAAAGCGCAACGCCGGCGCCCACGAATACCAGACCCTCTCCCACGAAGAATCAGACCGTCTCGCCGAGCAAGAAGCCGACGCCCATGTCGGCCACGTCCTCGGCGAAGTGCGCCATAACCCGCGCCGCAAGTTCGCCAAGGGCCCGCGTATGCGCCGCGGTATCCTCCCGGACTCTTGTCGCATCTACGGCAGCCTCGAGGGGAATAAGGTGCAGGGTGACTTCCATATCACGGCTCGTGGGCACGGGTATCGCGAGAACGCGCCGCATCTGGATCACTCGTGTATGTGTTTTACTTTGTCACAACCCATCTATAACAACGCTAACAGCTATCAGCATTCAACTTCTCCCACATGATCACCGAGCTCTCCTTCGGCCCGCACTACCCGACCCTGCAGAATCCCCTCGATAAGACCATCGCCGAGAGCGAGGAGCACTACTACAAGTTCCAGTACTTCCTCTCGATCGTGCCGACGCTGTACAGTCGCGGGAAGGGCGCGCTGGACGCGTACACGCGCTCGCCGCAGACGGCGGCCGCGCGGCACGGACGCAACACGGTCTTCACGAACCAGTACGCGGCGACGAGTCAGTCCACCGTGCTCCCTGAGTCGCCGATGGTTGTGCCGGGTATCTTTTTCAAGTATAGCATTGAGCCGATCTTGTTGCTGGTCAGCGAGGAGAGGGCCGGGTTTTTGTCGCTGGTGGTGAGGGTTATTAACACTATTTCTGGTGTGCTGGTTACTGGTGGCTGGCTTTATCAGATTTCTAGTTGGGCTAGGGAGGTCTGGGGTCGGAGGAAGAATAGGTCGTCGGAGGGGTATTTGACGGGCAAGTCTTCTATGGATTGAGGTTATTTTGGTTTTGTTTCATTTCGAATGTTTTCCGTGTCTTATTATATCGTGTTCCATCATATATCCTACGTCAATTGCATCAGGAGTTCACTCTTTGCATCGAAGTTCATTGGCCAACTCGGAAGTTGAGCTCGACCTGGTATATAACTAGTAATTGATCGTACATCCCGATTCCCGCATACATGATGCATGCAAACTAAACCTCAAATATCTCCCCCATGCCTACGCCAGCACCCTCTGCACCGGCACGGCTATCGACCAGATCTAGACGCCAGCCGTTCCAGTCACGCAGCTTGCTCTTGATATCGCGCATCCATTCAACACGCTTGCGGGCTTCCTCCTCAGCCAGCGCACGCGCGAATGCATCTTCATCGAATTCGTCATCGAGGTTTTCTTCGGAAACAAGCTCGAGACTTCCACGGGTACCAGGGGGATGAGGGGATGAAGTTTGAGCGCGGTTTCCACCAACTCCAGTAAAGGCAGCAAAGCCGCTAGAAAGTACTGTGGAAAAGGAGGAGTGCTGCTGCTGCTGGGCCATGCTGCGGCGACGGGCATGGTCGGGTCGTCCACCGACGAGATCGACGTCGTCGAATGCATTGGCTGCGTCACCGGAGACAGCGCTAGGTCCATCATCCGGGTAGTACTCCATCTCCTGGCGCTTCTCTTGCCACACGCCGCGGCGCAGATCGAAGACCTCGCCTTCCAGCTCGCGGATTCGCCGCTCAAGACGCTGGCGTTCTTCGTCCTCGAGCTCGTCTAGGGCTTCATCGTCTGCGCCTCCACTGGTCTGGCGAGTTCGAATCCGATCGCTCTCTTCGCGTAGACGCAGATTCTCGTTTTCGATGCTGGCGATCTTTTTCCGCATAACAGCGATTTCTTTGTCGGATTTCTCGCTCTCGCGTAACCGTGTTTGGTGCCGGGCTTCGGTTTCTTTGTGAAGATTGCCTATTGCCTGGAGTTTCTTGTCGAGCGTCTCGATTTTCTTTTCCGATTCGCTCTTTTCGTTCTTATACTCCTCGATCTCACGTTGGAGGTTCTTGATCAGCGTTTCGGTAGATGTCTTGTCAACGCCTTCCTTGACTGCTTTCTCAGAGGCCCGCGTCAATGCCTGCTTGATGTCTGCCACTTCACGCTGAGATTTATCTAGTGCTGATTGTGTCTTTGAAACTTTCTCCTCTAGCGCTGCGACCTGAGACTCGTGTGCATCGTTAGAGGACGTTTGGGAGGCGACCTGGGCGCGGAGATTCGAGATCTCCAACTCCATAGATTCAATAGTGGCTGACTTGGACTCGAGCTGAAGAACAAGGTCGGCTGGCGGTGACTCTGTTGTAGTTGTGTTTCGATGTGACCGGGTCTGGAGCTGTGAGTTCTGTCGCTGAAGAGAAGCAATTTCCTCCTTCTATTCGACAGGTTAGCAAATATGGCTACCACGGGAAATAAGATATCATACCAACGACTCAATGCTTGCAACCTTCTCCTCTGCTGTCTTCAATTGCTCCCTCAACCCGACGGAATCAACACTCGCATCCCGCAGATCCTCCACTTGCTCCTCAGTCTTGCGCCAGCGCAGAGTTGCTTCCGAGAGATCCTTCTCCAAGCGTTTATTTTCCTTCTCAAGCTCCTCAATCTTAGTAGACTGTTTGCGGAACACTTCATGAACCGACTCCCCGTCCCCGGTTAGAGGCGGTAATGATTGTGAAGGGGACTTGAGCGTAGCAGAAGATGGAGAGGGGGAGACGCTTCCATGTGAGACGGAGGTCTTGCGGAATGAAGACGAGCGCATCTTAGACTGGATTGACAGTGAGGCATGTCGGCCGTGGTTGCCGCGCGGTGTATCGAGCCGGACTGGCAGCGGCTCGGCGTCTGGACCAGGAGATGTGGGCGCTGGAGGCATCGGTTCGGTAGGAGACTCGATGTTTGTATCAACAGCAAGTTGCGAATTTGAGTCTTCTAGTTCCTCTGGTTGTTCAGAGGCTGTGGCCTCGGGTTGCGCGACCGGCTCATCTTTCTCCTCCGCGGGGGTGTCTGCCTGCGGTGTTTCTGGGCTCGGGGCATCTTCAGCAGGTTCTGTCTCTGCGGGGACATCTGCGTCCTTGGGCGTGTCAGCTCCGGTGGTAGCCTTCTTGGCCTTCTTTTTCTTTTGGAGCTGGGCAACCTAAAGAACAACAGTCAAGTTAGCGACCAAAACAACGCCATCTGTCGTCGCTCGCGAGGAATTACCCTTTTCTTGGCTGCGGCCAGCTTCTCGGCTTTGATGCGCTCTGCGTCGTCGGCCATGATGAATCTTATGAATTGTATGAATTTATTCAAATGGAAGTTGATGAAGTGGAAGGGAGAGAATGGACAGCTCTCCAATGCACGGACCACGTGTCTGATCTATATGCCCAAATGAGACGTATAAGTACGAACTAGAGGTCGATGCGCTAGATAATTACTTAGAGCCACTGTACTATTATTTCTGATTGTATATTACAAGGTAAGATCAATAAAATACAAGCCTACATAGCAATAGCTAACAGATCCTTCCCCAGCTCCAAACTAACTGACAATATATTGATAGACTTGGAGCGAGTGAGTAATTTGCTAGTTATTCAAGATGGGATTATTTCAGAAAATTATCCACGAGGAGTTGGTAAGAGTATCGATCGGAGATTCAGAGTCAATGCAGCTTGTTTACTTGACAAGAACGATGTGATATGGGAAACAGCCTCAGAGAGAGTTCAAGCGTGGAAGAGCCATTTGAAGCCTTTTGCCATGCGCTATGGAGGAGCCCTGTCGCCGGAAGACCGTCATGTCATATCTTGAGGTTGATCGAGATATGGTCTGGAATTACGTATGTCCTGGTCGTGGTGGTCAACAAACCCAACAACGGGCCTCCTCCCGTATTTCCATCGGGCGTTGCAATTAATCCGCGTGTCGGCAGCGAAGCGAGGAGAGGTCTGGACGCCCTTAGTCTTGTTCCTTTCGAACAAATCAGGGAGGAGTCTGTAGGGTTGACATCGGATGGTGTGGTTCCTGGGCTTCAGTGCTGGTCATGGCATATGGATGACTCTTTACTGTCAGTGACAGCTTTCAAACGAATGCTAGGAGTCAATAAGAAACAAAAAGGCTTACTTCCTAACATTGATAAATCTCCATAAGACAGCAAAATCCAAACATAGACATAGTGATATTAGACAGTAAGTCACAGAAAGTGGAGGGGCATTATGTTAATATCCCCTCGTGAACAAAAGGACAATGCAAAAAGGAATCGCGCCATTCAAAACAAAGAAAGAAACATTTACCCAACACCGCCAGCTAGAAATATCATACCCGATCAACGGGGCCATAAGAAGATAAACAAGAAACGAACAAAAGCAAAAGCATAAAGCCAAGTCATTTGATATATCTAGACCTCCATCGAGTCCGCAATTTCCTCACTCATCGCGCGGACTCCCCGACGGTTGGTTGGCATATTCTCCTCGTCGTCACTAATCACATAAGTGTCGTAGTCATCGGTCGTCCGAATCGTCTTCGGCGGGCGATCCATCTCATCATCACTGTCACTGGAGATAAGGTTCGATCTAGCGCGTTCTCCAAACCAAAACTTGGCACGCTTGCTGGAGCTGAGATCCGGTGTGAGGTATCCGTCGTCGTAGGTCCGCTTCCCGGTAGGCGTAGTCGCCATCTCGTCTGGGGTGTGGCTGAGTATAGGAATCGCGCGTAGGAAGATGTAACAAACGCGCTTGCGAATCGGGTTGAAGAAGAAGAAATGTAGACTCCAGATAGCTCCGTCATCGGCATCGGATGGGTCCTCCTCCGGTGAATATGAGTAGATCGAGCACTCCTTGAGAGACATGTGTTCATCTATCGTTTTCCACACCCGAGGGCCCCAGGCAGAAGATGATCCTGCTGTGTATGATCCAGAAAGCGTCGCAGGGGATGCCGGAGACAAGTTGATGTTCTCGCGCGGTCGCAGGTTGAGCAGCGTTGAGTCGACTGTGTTCATGACGCGTTTCAAATTCCGTTCGCGTCGGAAATCAGTGGGGCGTAGGACGTGTGAGAAGTCATAATCCGGGTGACTTGCGTTCAGGGTAGCGATCAGATAGGCGAAGGTCCGTCGACTCGAATGGTCGCTCAGGGGTCCGAACGGGCTGGAACGCGACAGATTGAGGGCCTCGGCGGCATCGTGTGCATTAGGAGGTGAAAGTGAAGCCGAAAAACGAAGGACTGATTCATATTGAGCCTCGAGCGACTGTTCGATATGGTTGTAGAGTTTCCGATCAGAGCGTGCCGCCTTGGTGGTGTAAATGTCACAGCCGCCGACGATATGGCAGTCGGTCGTATCGAAATTCAGAGAACTGGTCACGTCCTCGAAGTCTGGAAGTGGGAGGAACTATATCACGAGAGAGTGAGTAAACTGATAGAAAGACACGTTGGGTTGCGACCGTGAGGCATACCTTCATCGTGAGGTTAAACCGGGGTAGTATATCCAGATAAGCCGATAAGGAGCTTGAGATGACCTGTCACAGTCTGCTGTTCGAAAAGAATGACTCAGGTCTCTCTTCTGAGGTCTGAGAGAGAGAGAGAGATAAGACGAGGGAAAGTGGTGTTACCGCAACGGGTGATTGAACCGAAGGTGGATATCCGATGATGTAGATGGGCGATAACGGCAAAGAGGGTTGGGATAAGGGGGACACGAACTACACTGGGCTGATCGCCAGTCTTATAGCAAGTCAACGCCAATGCCAAATGAGGAGTATACAAAGAGATGATGAAGCAAGAGGGGATGGGCCTGTCCGGGGATGATCTGAGAGGGGAGGGATTCCGAAAACAGTCACGTGTGGGCAGGCGTGGCCCAGTAGGAACCCGCACTGACCTCACGAGCAGTCCAACCATGGAAAGGGCAACTTCATAGGCCAACAGGCCCATTCAGGCCAATTCACAGTCCAACCTCATCCAAATTGCGTGTTATATCTTCCGAAGCCTGGGGGAAACGAGTTGTATTGATTAGTATGGTGAATGTGAAAAACTCCTATGTACGCCCGCAAATAAAAAAAGGAGCAAGAATCCTGCTTGCTGCGTTACATGATCTTGGTGACCACATCTTCCTCAACCTGGGGAATAATTAGCCCGGCTGAAACTTGGCCATGGCTGGACAAAGGGGGGAGATAAAGAGCCCAAATATAGCCAGCAGCACCGTTCTTGGTTCTTTTCTTTGAAAGTGCCAAACAATACCCATGAATGGAAATAAAAAGACATGTTAACTCACCTCCATATCTTCCAAACTGTCCTGCTGGCTGATACAGCGAAGAACATTCTTCTTGCTGGTCTCCTGCATCTCCCCTGCAATCAATAACTCATCGAGAATAAAGTATGCTTTCTGGAAGTTGAAGATGATGTCCAGCTCGCAGACATTGCCGTAGTACTTGTCCATCTGCTCGACGTAGCGGTGCACCACCTCGAGGGTGATCAGCTCATTATCGGTCGAGGCACAGCCAGCGATGAAGAAGAGCGAAGCGTAGCGACGGTAGACGACTTTCGAGTCTAGTGATGGAGTCCATGTTAGTCCAATTCCAGCTTGTCGGCGATAGGGGGTAGGGGTCGGGTCGGGGATAGCCACCTTTGTATTCCAGGAAATTGCACATCCGCGTCCGGCGGGACAGCACCAGCTGAGTTACATCTTTGATGATCTTGGCCTTTTCCTTGGGAGAGAGGGTGGTGAACCACTTGGCGAGGCGCTAGGGAATCGTTGTTAGTTGGGGCGGCTTCGGCCAGGTGTTAAGTAGTTGGGTTGGTGACGAGGCATACCACTTTGCCCTGTCGGGAGAGCAGAATCAGGTAGCTAATGACGGGTCAGCGGTCGCAAATAGAAGCTGACTGAAGGGCGGTCTCACTGGATAGGCATATTGGTGGCGTTGTGAAATGAAGGGATGGAGAAAAGTGTCGGGGCGGAAGCTCTGGAGAAATTCTTTGGGTGGAGCGGAGGGGAGTTTTGCCCCGCTAAGCCCTAGCTTAGCAATTTAAACGTGAAGATTCAATAGGAATGATTTAAGATGGATAGTTGTTTCTGCTAGAAGTTATAATATGCTTTGCGTGTGTCTTGCGCGCGGACCTTGAATGAGTCAACCCTTGCCTGCCGGAGTTTCTGGAACCATCATCTTAGCAAAGCTAGTATCAGAGCCTCATTCACGGATTTGGAGTAGAATATAACTGCATAGTATACGATCGGGCTATTGTTATTTGTTTATATGTGTGCATGCTATGCGACCTTATGTATATTCGCGGGTGATCTATAAAATTGTGGATGCAACATAGATGAGCCCAGGAACGTAACTGTAAGGATGTCCGAGTTGCAGGACTTGGAGAATTAAGTAAATAATACAATTGAATAACCAGGAATGTTAAACTATACAGACATACAGCACCGACAGCTACATTTAGGAATAAAATAAAATAAGAGTCAACGCCAGGTAAACCCTTAAGACGATGAAAAACAAATAATTATTAATGAAATAAGTAGTAGCACATTAAGTATCAGAACATCCCTCTCATGATCGAGCAGAGACTAAAGAGGCAGCGTTTCCGTCGAATCGTTGCAGGCATGAGAGCATGAGCATGGAAGACATAAAACCAAGACCGAGCCCTAAGCTCGTCAACCACCTCAACATATACCGACATCCCTCAACTCAACGCCATTAACCAGAACCATACCTATAGCCATGATCCAAGAGTATCAATTACCAGGTAGATAGATTACCGCGACAAGGCGAGCGACAGCAACTAAGCCTCAGGCCGAGTGTAAAGCACGCCCGCCTTCCATGACAAAAGACCCATTTAAACCTGGGTCATGTTGGGGCGGGCACCGCCGCGACGGCTAGTACGGCGCGAGGGGCCAGCAGAAGAACGGGCCATGAACGCGGAGACAATGACGGAGGCCATGTAGCCGGCCCAGGCGAACCAGAGGAAAGCAACGGAGGCCTGGGCTTCACGGCAACGCTTGGTCATGTTGTGTGAGCCATTGGTGATCTCATTGTTGATAAGGTATTCCTAGAGGGAGTTAGCGTTCGCTCTCATCTCTTATATTTGCAGTCCATTCAAGTCAACTTACGCGGTTGGTGCAAGAGTGGCACTCCAGCTTCGCCGCGAGCGCGATGGCAGCGCAGAAGAAGAAGATGCAGTTCAGGGCGTCGATGATGATCATGATGAGTGGGTGGCCGGACCAGTCGATGTTGAACGAGGCCGGGACCAGGTAGAACAGCGTGAACATCGAGAAGACCGATGTAAAGATGGAGTAGTTTACGGTCGCTGGGTTGCCGGCGAAAGCTTCAGCGATCATGTTACCGACGAGGGCCATGACGAGCAGGGAGAATACGAACTGTAATAGGTCAGTACTATACTAAATTTGGGGGTTCTTCACAGCTTCCTAGCTTCTAGCTGCTGTCGCATTGCAATTGCACTCACCTCCCAGGCTCTGAGACCGAGCT
Organism: Penicillium psychrosexuale; assembly: GCF_028828465.1. Taxonomy (NCBI): domain Eukaryota; kingdom Fungi; phylum Ascomycota; class Eurotiomycetes; order Eurotiales; family Aspergillaceae; genus Penicillium; species Penicillium psychrosexuale. The sequence goes on from NW_026643187.1 coordinate 5,522,193, forward strand.
GCACACCTCTGAGACCCATTTTGTAGATTTAGATTAGGTCGAGGTTGATTAAATCTGATTGTCGCGTTAGATCGCGAGGAGGCAGGCTGGTTGGAGGGGTATAGGATGGCGAAGTCGAGTAAAGAGTAAGCCTATAGGTCGATTCAGCAGTATATAAAAGCTCTGGGAAAACGTCGACGTTATGAATCGGATGTTCCGGAGCTCAGTGATGACATGGAAAAGCAACATCTTCAAAACCTTAAAGGTGGCGATACGTCATGCATCCGGCATACAGCGGCCTCATTGGACTCGGTTGCATGTACAGTGGTGGGATGTTGGAGATGAAATCATGAGTGGTTGCACTCTGGTCGATGATGAATTCTCGACTAGCTCAGGATTTCCTTGAATGAGGCCTCCATTGCTGTTCTTTGATCCACTTGCTTTTTTTTTTTTTCCATTCCAGTTTTGAAGATTCTGCTGGAAGAGACGGGGATTCAGGTTCCATTTCCATTTTGTGGGTTTCCCCTCATTGACAGTTACAGGCTTGGCATTTCTAGGAACGGCGCTGTTGGACGATGTCGATCTTTACGATTAGTGGCTCGATAAGGCTGAGATGATTGAATTCTACGATTGAGTTCTAATTTGAATAAAAAGAATGAAGTTTCTATTCAAATAAAAAGTAAAAGAGAAACCAACCCTCCTTGGCGTTATTAGCACACTTTAACCCGTATTGGTAGTTTATTCTACTTTGTATATAAAAAGATAGAGAACACACTCAGTGTATCTTTCAATTCTATGCCATATCTACACGCTATGACCTTACATCTTTATCCGACACTACCCTATATACTTTTATATAGATCTTATTTAATAATTTAGAATTTGGTAGTAGTTGAAAGGTTTTTAGTGAGAGAAGCCGAAAAAGAAAGAAAAAACAATCTCGAATTCGATTTCGTAAAATAACCACTTTCTATGTCTCCGTGAGAGTCTTCTTATAGCTGCTCAATCAACAATAAAGCTTGCTTCAATTTCCCAGCGACAACAGAGTGTCCGTTTCGTGTTGCTGCTGTGATTGCCGTTTCCATCATCTCTCCGGGTGCAGGCGCGTCGAAATTCACCTGATCTGTGAGTAGCACGTTCACCATTTCAAAGTGGCCACGCTCCGCTGCTGCCTGCAATGCTCTTCCTCTGTCGTATCCGGACGCAGGCACCGCGACTTCTGCCCGGGCTGCGAGGAGCCTCTCCCCAATTTCCCAGTAGCCACCTATGACTGCTAATTGGAAAGCTCTTGCCCCCCAGACTTCCCAGGACACACTTCTCTCAACATTTGCCCGAGCTTCGAGTAGTCGTTCCACTATTTCCAAGTGACCACCCTCCACTGCTACCTCAAGAGCCGAGGACATTGTTTCTTGATATCCAAAATCCGCCCCAGCTGCGAGTAGTTTCTTTACTGTTTCCAAGTGACCGTGTGCCGCTGCTCCTTGGAGTGCTGTTTCTCCGATCATCCTATGTGCAGGAATATGATGAACAGCCTGGGCTGCTAACAGTCGCTCTACTATTTTCAAATGGCCTCTCTTTGCAGCGGCTAGAAGTGCTATGCCTCCCTTGTCATGAGTCCCAAACGAGTTGATTTCCTCGGCCGCCATAAGCAACCGCTCGACGATCTCCAGATGGCCACCAGCTGCTGCTAAATGTAGACATGTTTTGCCGCGTGAAGAAATCGGTCTAGCAAAATCGGCTTTCTCGCTCAGTAATCGCTCCACAATTTTGAGATGGCCGCCACCTGCTGCAGCTTCTAGCACCGAACAGTCGTCAAGAATAGTATTCACGTCGGCTCCAGCTCGAATTGAAAGATTCAATGAAAAGATGCAACCTGATTGAGCAGCAAAAAACACCGCATATTTCAAGACCTCAAGGGAACTTCCTCTTACAACGATCAAGTGCGTAAAGCGAAAGCGATATTTCATAGGGGAGCCCTTTAAGATTTCACACATTGCTTCCTCTGTGAGACTGTGAGGTTGACGTTGCATAATGTAGACCAGCAGCGTAAGATGCCCGGAACTAATCATTGCCTGAACTGAGGTTGAATTGTGGCTTTGTTCTTTTTGGTCCCGCTGCATGGGCTCCCATGGTTTTTGTGCCGATATATCATCGTCTTCCATGCACCGGCAGAAGAGCTTCCATATCTTCTGGTGCACTACAGGATTTATGAGCGTTGTGTGGTAGATCCAATTTGTCTCGGCATATTCATGGAAATGGAATTCATTGTGTTGTACAGGGATTTGGCCCGGGGATTTGAACTCATTGCGAAGCGCTTCAATTTTGTTTTCAAGTTCTCGAGCACCAATGCCTTGCAGCTGATGACGACGAGACAGCAGTTTCAGTGCTATTTTGTTGGTCGCACCATTATGACTATGTATGCGCGAGAGGCCAAGCTGAATCGGGTTTAGTCGAGTATTGGAGCTTTTGTCGGCTCTCGTCAACTGACGCTTGAAGTCGGAAAAATCGAGGTAGGTCATGCAGAGAAACCCGAGATGTCGATCGAGTTTTTCTACGTCGAATTCTCTTAAGTGTGCGCTGTTGGCGGTAAACAGATATTGCTTGACACTTTGGTGAACGTAATGGACAGTGTCTTCTTCTTCGTCAATATACACCAAGCCGCAACAGTCGCTGAAAACTTGATTCATATCGCTGGGGAATTTCCCATGTTCGATGGACTCTTGTCCGGGAGAAAGACTCAGCGCTTCTCGATACTCCATGACAGTCAAAGGTTTTTTGAAGACACCGCAGTATTGCAACACCTTGATCGCGTTGTTATTGGTCTGTAGATCGTGAATCCGAGATATCCTGCGATCAAATATTTCCAACAAGCCACGTGGAAGATTGTTGAGGGCATTTATGATGTCGTTGTCGCAACTTTGGGCGCAGAGGTCTTCGATGAACAAACGAGTCCAGAGAAACCTGTTTAATTTTCCTGTGAGCGATGGCATATGTATTCATTTGTGGAGGGCAGCGAAAAAAATATAAAAAAAAAAACTGTTTGTGGCCGTGATCTATGGAAAATTTCAAGGGGAATTAAAGAAGTTGGAAATTGGAATTGAATGCTTCATCACTTACATGCCATTGGATCCCTCCCGTAATGCCGTGGAGATCCTGATTATTAGACCAGGATCCCCTAATTTCAGATCTTCTTCCTCGAGACAGCGACCGAGGGTAGTCGAAATATAGTGATCTATGTCCAGCTCGACGTTTACACCTGTGATTGGGATAGTGAAGTCAGGTCTGAAAACCCCGAAAAGTTTCTCTTCAAGCTCGTACCGACCGGCGCAGATCAGCTTGAACCTTTTCTCACGGCTTTTACATAACCGAGCTAGTTCTGATGACACTTTTTTGATCTCGGCGCTATCAAATTCATCCAACCCGTCGAGAATCAAAAAATACTGCTTCTTACCCTCAAGGTATGAAAGAAGCAAGTCGATAACGTCTTCTGTGTCCAGACAGCCGCTGGTATTCTCGAGCTCTCGGAGCTTGGCATTGTCTTCAAGATCAATTTGCGAATCTAGCAATTGACGGGCGATTGTTCCAAACAGGCTTCTGGCCGATAGGGATGCCGTTTCCTCGGCACAGCAGATGTTGTATGAGATAACATCATTGGGCTCCCGTGATCTGTATAGATATGCCACTATATTGGACATAAGTGTCGTCTTTCCCACGCCCATTTTACCTGGACACCAGAGAACGGCACCATCTTGAGAATCCGTCCACCGAAAGAAGGTGGTTTCCTGTTGAAGCCACTCTGCCGTAGAAGAAACGCGCTGCCTTAAAGCCTGCTTCCATGGCTTCACAAAATTGATGGTTGAGAGATTATCTTTAATGGTGGATCTCAATTTCGAGTTTTCTCTTTTCAACTTGTTGAGGCGCCATCCGTTGGCTTGTGTGTACTCCTTTTGACTTTGCTCATGGAAGTTCAATGCGCGCCGGCGGAAGTACCTGTTCCTTTGGGTTTCATAATGCAGAAGGTTCCTCATTTCCTCGATCGCCTGGTTCGCGGCTAATGTAATCTCTAGACGCACATGTTTTGCGGCTTGCTCGAGCTGAATTAGGAGTGGTTGGAACTCGAATTCGAAAGGATTGAAAATAGACGAGAAGATCTGGGAAACTGGAGCCCGCCGCGATATCTCCATTGTTCTAATGCAAATTCGAACAATGATAGCATAATAATTGCACAACTCGCGCTGGAGACCGGTGCATCCCGGGTAGAGCTGACCAAATTCCTGGTATTTTGGGCAAGACTTGCCAATTGCCATGATCATGCTTGTAAGCTTGTCAAAATAGGACGAGATATTGCTTGCTGACAGGATAGCCACTTTTAAACCCCCCCAAATCAGACCGGCGATTTGAGGATTAGAGCTGACAAATGTATCCACGATGGAAGTGAACTTCTGCGTCGATTCGAGAAAATTATACAGCTTTACTGCAACGCTTCTCTTTGTCTTAGTACTGTTATTGGCATCAATCTCCGCCACGAATGTAACAACACTAGAAATGTCTGGGCTTTGGTTGCTCATATGAAACTCTTGCTTTTGCTCCTTCGTGAGGACACTCTCAAATGCCTCCAACGCTTGTGTAAGAGCTGCCGTGGGATCTTGTGTTCCGGGATGGCGGGAGAGAGGCACAAGTTCAGCCATGTAGGACAAGGAGCCTTATTTGGGCTATCTCAAACGTTCAAATACTTGATCGCTTGGAGATACGCAGTATATCCTCGTATGGTATGGGCAGACGTGATAGAGATTAAAAGAATCAAGGAGTTGGGAGTTATTCAGCGGCCTAGCATTCGGCAGGTGGAAGCGATAGATTCGATTTGGCAACCTGCGAATATAAGGTAGGTCAAAAAGTCAGGGGTGGCTAATGTCGTCGGTATCGGTGAGAGGCAGCAGGCAGAAGGACACCTGATTGGCGCCTGCAGATGCAACACAATTCACAGCCTCAAAGCTGGCTCCAATTTTCAACCAATCATCTCGTTGAGACTTGCCATTGACGTGGCAGTGCACAAGAGTAAGCAGTTTGAATATTCGGTCGATGAGCTAGCTCTCCATACCATTAATAGATGCTGTCAACAAAAGAGAGTCACCATTTAGTAGTGCGCCCGAGGAATATTCAGCACCATTATCTGCCTAATGATCGATCGTAAGGCTCTCAACTATCTTACTTAGCTTAACCCCTATTTATTCTGCGCGTTCTATAGTACCATGGGGGTCACTAAGGAATACCCGGCCTGTAAAAATAATTGACGAGAAGGTGTGAAACAACATTTTTGAAGACGGCGTCTTCGGCGCCGGGCCTTCGCTATTCGCTGTAGTCGGGGATGCCGTGAAGCCGTCCGTGAGACCGGCCGGTAGCTTGCCTATAAGGCGGACGAAGCCCTTGACTACCTTCTTCGGCTGACGCTTCGTCTCAAGGGCCCGTTTAGAGAATCAAGAAGTCCCGTGTTTGATGCCCTTGGTAGGCGTGGTTCGTGGTATCGGCTTGTGAAGAACCGAATGCGTGCCAGAAGCAATGGTTCGGAGATTTCTTGATGCGGATTGGAATAATTATATCTGTGGTGTAGCTGGTACGCAGTTCGAATGAGCTGTCGAGTCTTGTTGGTCGGCTCTAACAGATAGTTTTCTTTCCTTTCCTATACTTAGTATCTTGGTAGAAATGCACGCGTTCTCCTGAACTGAATTAATGGTATATCACTTCCTCTCAGACTCACTTTCAACTCACTTTTAACTCACTTTCAACTCACCTAAATATATGTTCAATCTAGGTAGAAATTAGGTAAACAAACATGGATGTTAAAGTCATTAGTCAACGCGCGATCAATGCGTGATCAACGCGCGAGCCTGGCTGATTCCAGTGGTATAAATACCCCTCCATCCCTAGGCTTGATCCTTCTTCCTCTTCTCATTCACATCTCAGGATCAAGCCTCCTGGGGCTTACTACAAGAAGTATGTTGTCTATAGGCTTCCTAGCCAGACCATCTCAATCTTCTTTATATTTATATCCCCAAGAGATGGGGGACCTAAGCAAGCCCAATACCAGGATAAAGGACGTTCATGATCTGCCAAACACCGTTAGTCTTGCCGGGATCGTTTACATCCTATACCTCGTCGGGCAGGTTGTGGTTAATTCTATGACTCACTTCCACAAGCTGAAAGATACTCGCAGAGTAAGTTTAATTGATATCCCTCCCCTATATTGAGAGCAGTTAGAAGGATATCACTCAGACCTGAATACTAATAGTCACTATAGGAAGACGGCGAAATGTACCATGGATCCCGAGAGCATATGCTACGGTCTGACATAGCTGAAGTCGCCGATATGCGGTCATTGAAGAACACGAGAGCGAAATGGCTGGATGCGAGCAAGGTAATTACTTTGCACTCGACATCAAGGTCACGCCAATTTATGAGAATGAAAAGAATATTCTCATGGCTTTCCTATATCAACCCAGTCACATAGGGTTCTTTGCTACCGCTGGTGATTCGTCGTCGTCTGCACCGAGGTTGTCAAGTCCCACTTCCGATGGAGCTTCGCTCCGCGAGTTGACGGACTTACCCAGGTCATTACGGCTATCGGTCGAACCTTTGGACGTGAATCGGGGTCACCCGATGAGCTATCCTTTGGAGATGATGGCGGGCCGGATCGAAGGGTGGAAGTGAGTGATGCAGCAGAGACGGTCAGGCAAGTCCAATTCCTTCTGCGGTATGGTGATTATGCTGGCATGGTGTGGAATGTTCTACGTCGGATCTCGCTACGACACGCGTCTGCCAGACTCTGTCGTCTCATTCGATGCCGACCTTGACGTTGGTGGAGAAGACCAGGATGATGGAGCATTGCCAGGCGGGACCCCCGCAAACTCTGATGCGACTGATCAATCGCGATTGTACCTATGCCTGGCCCAATGAAAAGTCCAACTCAATGGAGGTGTGTTATCTTGGATGAATCAAAGAAAGAGAATACTATCGGTACCTTGGGTGGATCTTACATGAAACTAAAGGTCAGTATTGCAAAAGCTAGAGTTGAGTATTATATTAATGATATAATAGAACATTGACAACAAACCATTGACGTTCGTTTCTGACAACCGTCCTCGCCGACGGTATTTGTACTTCTGTTTCTTACCTGAATGCAAAGAGCCGAGGAATCAGTGGCGAAAAAGGTTAAAGCCACGCGTTATCGGCCCTCCGCCGGCGGGTACCTTAATCGGTCAATACTGGTTACATTAGCCCGTTGTGTTTTAGGATCGGAACTCTGATATGTACGACACTCTAAGAACTGGGTGTGGAATCGACGGCGATCAATCTACCCAACAACAGGGAGGAGATTCGAATCGACGAGCCTATGGCAAGGTCGGCAATCAAGGTGTACGCGTTGCGGAATAAGCTCTGCCACAGCAGCAATCTTCGAGGTACCCGCCCCGGAGACATCACAGTGCAGTACGATGCCAGGCCTATAGGATTTAGCGGCACTCGTCGAGACTCGTTCCTTCCCTTTCGGGGTCGTGAGTCATTCCCTTCCCCAGATCTCCGAAGCTGACTGTACGGACCATCATTGCGATTGGTCCCGGTCCAGCTTCAACCCCACAACCTTATTCCTGAACCAGACGGAATCGACCAATCACGATGGTTCCACCACGAAACGCAGCGATCGGCAAGGGTAAGCCCGCGACAGTGCTAGATCGACATGAAGAAGAACCGGTTGATCCCGAAACCTCAAACCCTGCTGGTATACATGCCCTCGTTGAAAGTATCGAGCATGATGATGCCGGAGAAGGCCCTTTCAATGTCCGTGCGATCCTCGACGCGAATGATGATTGAATTCTATATTCTAATTAAAAAGAATGAAGCTTCTATTTAGATTAGAGAATAAGAACAAAAAAAGTAAACAAACCCTCGACTTTGGCGTTATTAGCACACTCTAACCAACTGAGCTATGGAACCCTTAACCTTTGATAAAATAGTTTCTTTTACTTGATCTATGTAAAAAGATAGAGAACAGACTCAGATATAGCTTTCAGTTCTATATGCCATACCTATACTGTATGCGCTATAGCACCTTACAATCTTTATCCGACACAATTCGGTTGTCTACTATGGGATTTATATTACTGTTATGTCTTTTTTGGTGTCTTTTTGGTATATCCTATACTGCTTTTTGGAGCCTTTTGATACTATTATTATATGACTTTTATACATAGAAAAAAGAAGAAAAACCGGTTCAATACTATGGAGTTACCATGGAGTTACTATGGAGCATATGCTTGCATATAGTATCTCTTTTAATGCGATATCACTTCCTTTTACTAGACTCACTTGAACTTACTTTCAACTCATCTAGATATATGTCCAATCTATTCGCTGGATATGGAACTACAAAATGGATAGGATAACCCCGTCTATATTCGCACTCAATGATAATGTAATACGGATTACTGTACAATATAGAAACCAATCAAACGAACACGGATATTCAAGTCATCAGTCAACGCGCGATTAACACGCGAGCCTGGTTGATTAAATACCCGTCCACCCTCCACCCCTAGGCTTCTTCGGTCATCAGCTCTCATCCCTTGATCCTTCATCCTCTCATTCGCACCTTAGGATCAAGCATCCTAGGGCTCACACAAGAAATATGTTGACTATAGGCTTCCTAGCCAGACCATCTCAGTCTTCTTTTCATTTACACCCTCCAGGAGGCTTGATCCTTCTTCTTCTCATTCGCATCTCAGGATCAAGCCTCCTGGGGCGTAACTGCAACATATCTATTTTCTGTGGTCAGTATTGGGTCTACTTGAGGCTTCTTAGCCGGACATCTCAATCCTAGTTCTACTTTCATATCGCTTGTTACGATCTGAAGGATCGATGGGTCGTTCTTGCCTGTGTGAGGAGCAAACATTCCTTCCTACTAAGCGAGCATAAGCGAGTATATCTGCATTTGCGTTGTTTGACACGAGACGCACAAAACCATCTCGGCTCATCGTTGGTCTTTTCTTTTCTTCTCCTTTTCTTCTTCATACTGATTGTTCGTTAGAATGCACTCTTTGTTCAATAAGGTGCATAACCTCGCTTATCTCGTCGACACTGTCTGTGCCTGAGGGTCACCACCATTGTTTGCCCACAAACGTTCCTGACAAATTCTTTCTTTCGCTTTCATCACCACCCATCTTCCTTTTTCTTTCAACTCAACCATCGATACCTTTGTCTATTCGCATCTATCCTTGGACCAGCGTGGCTGCGTTTTCATCTTTGTTCCAACCTGACTACACACCAAAGGAACACCGTCCAGATACCAAAGCGGAAACAAACATCGCTTTCTGGAATGACCACAACTAACATGGTCTTGGATATGTGGCCATTGCAGGGCATGAGAACGAAATGGCTGGATGCGAGGAAGGCAATTACTTTGCAGTGGATGTCAAGGCCACGCCAAGATATGAGAGTGAAAACAACATTTCCATGGCTTTCCTGGATCTACCCAGTCATATTACGACTCAACGCAACAAACCAATTGTCTTGGCGTGCACCGCATCGAAAATCACGAAGTCACATTCACTGCCTTGGAAAGTCTCGATCATTTGAATGGATAGATCAAGCCAGCTATTGGCACGTTTGTTCGACTCTTTCAATATTAAATCGTCTCGCCCGCTAGCCTATCTTGCTTTTAGCTAGCAGCACGAAAGGGCCGAGAGATATTTGAAAGAGGCGGACAGATGTGCCAACAACTGGCTTGGTCTATCCATTCAAACGATCTTGGCTTTCCAGGGCAATGAGTGTGACTTTGTGATTTTCGATGCGGTACGCGCCAAGACGATTGGCTTAAGCAAACTTCCGACGCTCATATTGCGCTGGCCTCTGGATTGTCTAATCTGACCATATGTCCTGAGAATCAATCCCGTTGCCCAAGTCTCAAGCTACATTCAACAAGTTTGTGAGTTCGAAGCAGTTGAAAACGACTCTCAACAAACCCGAGAGTCAGTCGTTATCGGACATTCCTCGGGATACACGTGCTCATCGCATGCCCAGTTGCGTGCTACTCGACTCGTCACGTTCTTGGCATGGAAGGAACGGGGCATGGACCGCACTTTCATATGCCTCCCATACTGGAACACTCATTTGCATGGTTTGGCAAGAACACCTACAAAGCTATGCAATCGGGACGCAAGTAACACTACTCTTCATGTGTTGAATCTTGCTCTTTCTACTACCGCTAGTCAGTCTGCTACTGCTGAGCCTCATATCACGGGTAGGTGTTCAAGTTCGGCACTGCTGCGTTGGGTCAGAAGTGACAGAATCGACATGACCGATGAACCTTCATTTTCTACTGTATTTCTACCTCTAGAATTGAATCAACTTGCCTACCATATACATACTCTAAGTGCATTGGATTGATACATACTATACATGTATATGCTCCATGGCAACTCTAGCCAATGAGGGTTATGCCCCGATGGCATAATACTTAGTCGCCCAAATAATAGTATGTTCCATTCCATTCCAACCTTGGAAGTATTTCTATTGCAATAGATACTACTACCTGAATGGATAAAATCAAAGTTCAACTCCAGCACCTATGCCCGACCACCACCAGCCCACAACAACAACAACCCCAACTAACTCTCCCCAAAGGCACTTTGCACAGATCCATATCTAGAAAAGTCAGTATATATCCATATATCCCATCCACTCATAAAACTCACCCTTGAGGACACTGGCTACCCAACGCAACACTACCACTACGCATGTAGCAGACCTTAGCCTCCTGACACGCGGCAGTAGTGCACGTAGGACTCTTAACACTCTTCTTCCCCTGATAAGTATTATGCAAACTAACCAGCTCCAAATCCCTCTCCATAGCCTCAGTAACCCGATGCCAGAAAGTTGCATTCAACGGCGCGTCCTCGTCCCACGCAGCTGCGGATCCGTACGCGTCGCGGGTAGAATATTCAATCTCAAAGGTCGGACCCGTGTGCTCCAGAGCCGGGAATTCCGAGACATTACTGTAGAAGGTGTATGCTTCGTAGATATTGAAGTCGCCAGTGTCGACTTCGTAGAGACGGAAACCGCTGTTGAGGTTTGTCAGGGGTGTTATGCTAGGCATGATCCAGCCGGTGGTGAGGGCGTTATCGGCGTTCTGCGCAGTCCCGTTGTTGGCGTAGTACACCATGAATTGGTCTTCATGGGTGTGTCCGAAGAAGACGTTGGCGATTACGTGTGGCGAGTAGCGGTCTACGATCTGGTAGAATAGATCGGTTGGATTGGGGAGGGGGTTGGTTCCGTCCCAGCCGCTGAGGACGTGGCCGATTATCCAGACGCGCTCGCCGGCGTCCTCGGCTTTTTGCAGTTCTTCGATCATCCAGGAGAATACGCCTGAGTTGTCGGGGTTGGTGGTGTTGATGAATGTTAGGAAGTTGGTCCGGTACCAGAAGTCTGGGAGAGTGAGCGGGTGAATACTAAATGAGGTATGATAACATACCTGTGTTGAATGCGAGAATGCGCAGTCCGTAGTGCGTCTTCACGGAGTATCCGCCATAATGCGTTCTCGCTTCATCGGCGGTCTCACGACTAATCCAGCCTTCGTGGCGCCACAGTCCGGCCAGGTGCTCGTAATTCCAGCTTTGCTGTTCTCCTAGACGGCCAGGGAGGTTGTGAGGAGAGTCGATATTTGCAGGACTGGTGTCATGATTTCCAAGTGCCGCAAAGACAGGACCAGAGAGATAGTGCTTAAACATGCCGTTAATGCTGGTCTCTGTATACTGGGTCAATGCCTTGGAGATCTGGGATGCCGGATCATGCGATACCAGATCGCCAGTATAAATCGACCATGCAAGGTGCTCGTCGTGTTTTCCTTTGCCAGTCCCAGTCAGAGGACCAACAGCTTGCAAAGCAGCAAGACCCAAGTCGTATGGGGTATCGCACATGAAAGAGCCATACGAAGAGGCCGAAAGCAGCGGGCTGTCTTCGGAAAGGTCGTTGGAGTTGTCACTCCGACAGCAGAGGCTAGACGTGCAGTTTGCCTCGGAACTAACGGCATACCGGGCATCGAGATGGAAGTCTGACAGATGCAGTACCTTGACCCGCTCGCCACTTGCCTTGGGAACCTGAGCATCTGCAGGCTTGGGCTTGGGAAAAAGCTTGGTCGTGTCAAGCGGGCTGGTAGTTGGCGCACTACAAAACTTGCTGCTGAGAGAATGGCAGATGTATTCACCATCCAATCCTTCTACATCAGCATATGCCAGCACCTGCGTCCAGATCGCACCAAAGGTGTTTGTGGCGAAATCTTGCTCGCACGTCTCATTGGCATGGAAGCCAAAAGCCTTGCATAGGCTGACCATGGCGTTCGGAACAAAAGTCGGGGCATGCAATGCTGCAGGCTTCGCTGCGGCTAGAGCGTTCTTGCATTTGGTGCAATTGTCTTCTGAACTCGACTTGATGATGTTGGTCACATTGGATAGTGCTTCTTGAAACAGCCTATACCTCTTCTTGGCAGACATGTGAGTTCGCGGCATAGGGAAGTAGACCTCATCTTGATTGTCCGGGATGTTGTCGGGATCCGTCAGTTCATAGGGAAAGGTGAGATCCAACACTGGATCGTAGATAATCGGCTGGGGTTGTTGGGTTGGCTGAGCCGGGGAAACATAGTAGGATCTTGCATTGGCATTAGCATATATGTCTGAGCCCACCAGACTATCAGCAGTAACCATACGAGAATGCAGAGGTCGGAAACCCAGCAGCAGCCACATAAGATGCGTCACCAGGGAGTGAGACAGCAGAAGCAAGGTTCAAGATTAGAGATGTAGTCCCCAGCACGGCCAGGGCTATCTTGGATAGACCCGAGTGCGCCATTGATGCAGGCGAATGAGATAAAACAGAGGAGAATGAGAGATAAGCAAGGAAGAAAAGAGGTATTTACATATTTACATACTTGTGTACTGATGTGCAACATAATCGCAGGTCCGATGCACGTGGTGGTCTATACCTATGGGATTCATCCGTCCCCTTTCCCGTGGCGCAGCGATCTACACGGCATTGCTTGATTCATCCTAGTTCCTGGATGTGGAATTCCTCTAATTGCTCTTTATTACACCTAAGCCCTAATGTAGTATATTAGCTGGATGCTAGGCAGTCGAAGCTTTACTATATGTTCAATTGCAAGTCAATTGCACATCGTACAAATATTAAATTGTGTTGAGTCTGAACACGCTATTTAGGATCTAAAGTCTGGGTGGATACGGCAATTTTGGGTCTCGCGCCAACCGTCGGGTTAACCATCTGCCATGAATCTTAATGTTTCTTATTAATATATGGGAATGGATTGCTATGATACGGGGTTAATATAATCAGATCCTAATAAAAGACCGATCCTCTACCTACTCCTCATCGACCAATCATATAAAGTCTTATCATTAATCCAAATAGTGTAGGTAAACGTAAACAATGCAGTCTTATAAACCACCTAGAGATATAGAGATGCCGGGATTTGTATGGGGCCAAAGGCTTCGCGCAATGAACTCAAAAACCTGCCGTAGGTGGAGGTGGACTTTTGTACGTAAGAGAAAAGTGAGGTTGACAACCCTAGTACAATTATATTATTTTGAGCCCAGTGGCTTCCTATCTAGCATAAACTCATTGAGTGGCCAGTCTCTCATGGACTTTTGATTTAGATACATGAAAACAATGGTATCCCAATTCCAAATCCCACCGATCATGCCGCGAAGGCTTAACGTCCAAGCTGTTCTGTGTGACCACTATAATGATATAGGGCCAGCGACTGAAGATGCATGCACGGAACCCGATAGCGAGCGGTGGGAAGCGGGTCAACTTCCAGATGATGGATTAATGGTGTATCCGTGCGGGAGAGCAGCAATAGTGTGGTTGGCTCGAGCAGACTGAGACGATCTGTTCGTGCTCATATAGGACATCCATAGGAAGAACACTACCCTGTTGGCATTCCCAAGGGGAATTGGGAGAAACGGAGGATGCAGATAGTGACAAGCGGGATAGAGAAGTGTCGTGGACGTGAGAAGTTTGGGAGCCAGACAGGCTGCGTGCTGCTGAGCGCAGGCTGGTCTTGGATTGCTGGAGGCCGAGGTACTCGAAGCCTGTTGAGCTTGTCGACTTTTGAATGTCGGAGGTGATGGACTCGATTCGGCGACGAAGAGTAATTAGGGATTCCAAAAGCGAGCGACAAGTATCAATTGTAACGCCATGTCGCTGTGCAGCATAGATATTGGACTGCAATATTTCTTCGCGGGCGTTGAATCAACTTTGCGCTTGTTCATCAGAACTTGCTCAGGACGGCACCGCAGGCACATAGAAATGAAAGGCATGCTGATGTATTCGCCGTGACAGTCATGGAATGCACTGCCAAATAAAATGGTTGCCTGGAATCTTGCTCGGACTGCATTTTTGTCGGAAGACCATGGCCTGGCGAGCATGGACAAAGACTGCAATTTAATTATCGAGAGCGCCAGAGATCAATGGCATAGTGTCGCCCGCCCAGAAAGAGAAAAGAAAGACCCGAGGCCGATCTTCAGATCGACCTCCACAGCCAGTCTAATCATGGGAGCCACTGGACGATCCACCAGAAGGGGCCTGCACACAGACAAGTTCGACCATGATATCATTTGGGTTGTCTGGCGGTACACTATTATAAGAAGGAGCGCGACTGATGATGCCCACAGCCACCTGGGAAGCCTGCTTGTGGGCGCTCATGTGATCGAGATACCAGACCTGCCAAGGCCAAGCGCCCGAGCCAGGTGGCATGATAGTAACGTTCTGATCGGGGACTCGTTCACTGGCGAAATCTAGCAAGGTTAGAACATAACGCTAGGCAGAAAGAATAATCGACATACTTTGGACCGGAATAGCGGCGACGTCGAGAGTGGGCGGCGGACACGAAGTCAGCGTCGGCGGCTGGATCAACATGTTGTTGAGAACGGCCTCGAGAGGTTTGGAATAGTACTGGCCCGACACGGCAAGAAGATATATAGCATTCTGCAGGGCGGTTTTCAGATCACGGGAACAATCAGCGCCCCAGATCCCATCGCAGCCATTGTTCGCGCCAGAAGGGGTGCCGGTCAAATTGCCGATCCTGAGACCGATTTCGGACGTGCGATTTGAGTCGACGGCACTGAGGTTGATATTATTATTTTGATATCCCAGCCAAAACGCCGTCTTGGTCATGGGGCCTTCGCCCTTGCCGGAGGAACTGGCATCAAAGCCGTAGTAGAGCGTGACGGGGTCCGAGAATAAAGGTTTGAGGTCGAAGCGGATTGCGGTCTGAGCGAGGGAATCGATACAGCCATTATTCCAGAACGAGCAGAACTGAGCGGATACCGATTGTAGTAACACCAACAGGGCTAGAGATAGGCTCAAATGGAAAGCCATGTCCAGGTTATATGTCCAGCGAGAGTGACCGCGGAGGCCCTCAAAGTCAGGATAATCGAGAGCAGAGGTAGGGCGAGGTCATTACGGGGAAAGGAGGTAATAAAGGGTGGGAGATTAACTGATAAAAGGCCGTCAACGGAAGCCAGGGAAACGGGTCCCCGCAATACCTACTAGGGTCTGAAGAGAATGAGGCTAGTGCCAGTGGAAAGCCCCCCAAAAAAGGGTCTGATTGTTATTTCGGGGTCCTAGGGAGAACGAATAATTGGCGCTGCCGGTCGAACTTGGGAAAAAGAAAAGAAAAGAAAGTGCCGAGCCCTTGCCAAGGAGAAAACCAAATATACAGATTGTTGCGACTTGTATGTATTATTTCCGGTTTCTCGCATTCTTGTGAGAGAGATGTGATGGGGGATAACTCGGGTACCTGCTGGGTACCTGGGAGGTACCTGCTGCACAGAGTGGGTTTAGGGGACCAACAAGTCTCCTGGATGTACCCCCTTGATTGGAAAGGGAATCTTATTTTCAGCGCTAAACCAGAAGTCCCCGCATTGCTGTCCCAAAGGGGAAGTTATTGGTGTCGATCAGCCACAGGGTAAAGCAGGGTCCAGCCACTTAGATGCGACCGATGCCTCACACTTGGCACTGTGGTGTATTGGTATTGTATTGGTATTCTATCGATCCTTTCCTTTTCCGCGTTTAAGGTCAGATCTCCCGGATTTGCATGACCTCATGTTCATTCCAGACGTTAGAATTGCTAGTTAGAGTATTCTGTACTTTGGCAATAATAATAACACAACACCCAATCCACACCCGGATGAGATCTGTGCGATATGCACGTCGTGATGCATACCAGATATGTATGATCCTTGCCTGTGCTCCGATAGGCTCGACGGTAATAGCTCCTCTGACGTAAGAAAAAAGCCTGAAATAATTGGCACTCGCTGCGTCATTCGGTTTCAACGTCTGAAACACTCTCTCATTGGACGTTGCGATCTCGGGTTCGCATGTTTTCAGCCAGAGGGTTCTTGGCTGACTCGGCTGTGTTATCGCGAGACACCGGAGTCCACTTAATCCAGTAACCCTCCGTATTCACGTTACTCCGTGCTCGGAGAAATCCCTCGGAAACAAGATTAATTGGAATGCCGGCTTACCTTCTAACTTTCAGGTATGTACTAACATTCTGGGCATGGAATATTCGAAAATTCGATACAAAGTAAAGCTAACTGATTTTGAGTAGGGAACTAAATTAGGAAGGTAAGAACAGACTTTTCAACTAACAAGCCGAGCGTATATTAGGGAGTTCAAAACAATACTTCTCGAATGTCACACAATTTCACATTTCACAGCCTCAGTCCACGTGATCTAGGCTGTCATCGGCGGAGTTATTAGCCACAGGTATCTCTCGACGTCGGCGCTTTGTGCCTTTTTAAATTGTCAAGTGGGTCATTCATTTGCGAGTGAGACTGAGTACCGGGCACGCCGTACTTGTCGATGGCCTAGAGGCAAGAGGTGTGGCATGTCAACAATGCGCGTTGTCGGTCATCCTGTCTTGCAGCTGGCTGATCTCCATACTATACTAAACAAACATGAATTGACGGTAAACGAAAGGTGATTGAAACTTTCTTCTGTTAGAAATTAGAAGGCCAGGTGTGCAGGTACATATACATACTTCAACACTTTTGGCTTCAGGTCATATCACCGAAGCTAGTCGCGGTGTGGTCGCATGGGCCAGACACGTCCGGCGAAAGTGGTACTATTGACGAATCGGAAGCGACACACTCGATGACCACCAGTTCGCCAAGCTCCATAGAATATCACCACACCGGCAGTGGCGAGAAAAAAATCCAAAAATCCAAGAACACAAAGATAGAAAATTGATGCATATTGTACAATGAACCAAATGAGCGTTAACATGCTCCCCTTAACATAATGTACATCCCCGAGGCTTTGCCCCATGCAAACAGTTAGACATATACAAATTCGAAGATCAACAATCAAAATTGGAGGGAGAGTTTCGATCACATCCCCACGCCAGAACTCCACGCTTGAAACCAGAATGCAATGATCGGTAGCTTACCCAAAACCTGACAGTCCAAATCAGAAATGGACGTCAATCACTTGTCGTTCTCAATGGAACGATCCTTGCCGTGCAGCCAGACACGCTTCCAGGGACCGTCAGGTCCGAAAGCTGCCTCTCGGTCTTGGCGCATGCCTTCCAGGACACCAACAACACCGCCACTGCGCAGACGCTCAAGGACAATGTGCATGCCCTGCTTGCTCTTCAACACGGCCTCCTTAGTCCGACTCACACCGATGAGCTCAATAGTCCGCTGGATGCCGGCAGTGGAGAAGGACGCGAAGAATCCCTTGCGAGGCTCTTCCTCTTCATGTTCCCCAGTGTCCTGCTTCTTCTTCCCGAGCAGCTTTCCCTGACCGAGTCGGGAGCGGAAGGTAACCGTAGTCTTGACATGAGTCTGTTCACTTTTGTCGAGACCATCGAGGGCCAGGCGGTCTTCCTGGGACAGGAGTCGCTTGTAGCATTGCTTCTCGACCACGCTCAGGATGCCCGTCCACTCCATGTTGCGGGACTCGGTCTCCATCCACCCCTCCTTGGCGTCAACAGTGGTCTTCTCGAGGATATAGCTCTGGCCGGAACTGTCTGAGCCGCCCATGCCTTTTGGCAGAAGCTTTAGAATTCCAGAGGGGATCTTGGACTTTTTGAGGTGTAGTCGGATGGTGTGCAGACGCTCGGTCTTGGGGTCGACGTATCGGTCAATGACATCGGTGGTGAGGACATGGCGGGAATAAGGGTTAGGATAGCGGAGGAAGTAGGCGAGGGACACGGCAGGGAAGGAGTAATCGTAGGTGAAATTGTTTTCGAAAAACTTCATGATGGCATTCGGTGATTCATGTAGATGGATTGAGGAGAAAGAGCAAGGAGTCGTCTGATCCAGCACTTTTTGCCTGGGCGAGCAAAGGTAGAAGTGGGGATCCAAGGGGATTAATAGTTATTCCGGGGAATCGAATGCTTAAGATCACATGCATCTCACGTGGTCCGGGGATTAGGCCTATCATCGGCCCGCAATAGCTAAACGATGTAGACCACTCTTTGTGTCCAATTGAAGCCAAGCTGATCAATTTGACTCTAAGACAAATATGAATACTGAAGGAGGATTCTGCATAAGTATGGATCCAATACAGTCAAGTCCGACACAGATTCTATACTCCATGTACATAAAGGAGGTCACGCGCCCTCTGAAATCGACATCCAATTCACCCAAAGTAGCGGTCAAGAACAAACTAGAACCCAACTTATGATACTACGAGCTATGACAGGCTATCAACGAGGCTTCTCAAGATCCATACATGAACAGTAGAGAGACACACCAAACAGGAAACCAGGTTAGGCTCGGATAGATACGTTTCCGCGCAATCTCACGTGATATCAATGTTTCACCCGTTACCCGGATGTGTATTGCAAGCCCCTTTATAGGCCAACACATCCCAGGCTAGGCAGAGGCTTAAATCGCGAATCGAATTCGAGGCTCATTCAATACAACGCAGAAATGGTCCAGTTTCTTGATTGATCTTCATCCTCTACCTTTATAAACATACACACAGCTACCGATCCCGTCCAGACAATATGGAGACTCGTATCCGTATCAACATTACCGCTCGGCAAGGCCAACTGCCATGAGTGGTCCGATGCCCTCAAGGCAAACCGTACCCCAGAAAAGGCGCCCTCCCGAGCCGATTCTCGAGGTCGAAAGTGGATTCCACCGTGTCCAATGTGAACGGAGAACGGGTAGAAGGCCTTCCGTCGCCAAAATGGACAAATATTTAAACGAGGTCGTCGATTTCACTCGAGATTCACTCACTTTTATTCCTATCTATCATAGTCCTCCCTCACAATGTCTGAACATATCCTCGCAGGAAAGACATGCCTCGTCACCGGTGGCGGCGGCGGCCTAGGCAAAGCAATCGCAACACACTTCCTCGAAGCCGGCGCCAACGTCGTAATCTGCGATGTGAACGAGGAACGTCTGCAAGCGACCTCAGCCGAACTCTCCCCCAAGGGTCCCCTGAAGGCCATCAAGACGGATATCACCCAGACCAGCGAAGTGGAGAGCCTGTTTGAAACGCTGATTGGCGAGTTCGGCAAAATCGACGTCCTCGTCAACAACGCCGGCATCATGGACCACTTCGACCCGATCGGCGATCTGGACATGGAGCTTTGGGATCGCGTCTTGGCGATTAATCTCACTGCCCCGGCTCTGCTGAGTAAATTGGCTGTTCGGAACATGCTGGCGCAGCCGAAGCCGGATGGGCGCATTATTAATATTGTTTCTGTTGCTGGGAAGGCTGGATGGGCTAGTGGTATGTTCTGATTGAGATCTCTACTGGATGATGATTTGAGATTGACTTCTTTTAGGTGCGGCCTATACGGCTAGCAAGCACGGCCTGGTCGGATTGACCAAGAGCACGGCTGCGTACTATGGCAACAAGGGCATCAAGTGCAATGCTTTGATGATGGGCGGCATGGAAACCAACATTGCGGATGCGTTTAGCAAGGGAATGCATATGGGGGGCTATGAGAAGATGATCGGTGTCCTCAATGCCATCCAAGCTCCCCCCGTCGATGTGAATGAAGTTGCTGGGTTCTGTGTGAACATGACATATGGAAAGGGCGCCGGCCAGATCAACGGCGCGACCATCGCTATTGATAACGGCTGGACTTCTGTCGTCGGGTAGACTACGAGTATATAGGCATGTTCTTCTCCTAATAGTGTATATATACAACATACATACATCCATTAACAGCTCGAAAAAACCAAATCAATTCAAAACACCTCCCATCCTCACCCTCACACAAAACTAAGTAACCAACGGATTCGGCTTCGGCGGTTCCTGCTCCCACCTCTCCACACCACCCGGAATATCAACAACAGCATGCTGACACCAAATATGCACAGCGGTCCTCATCATCCCCCTATCCAAATCCTCCAAACACCCCCCCTTAACATTCGTAATCGCCGAAAACGCTGGCTGTTCGCCCGGCGCAGGCACCGCATCCCGGAAGCGATGCAAAAGCCGCGCGCCACACCCCCTGCAGAAAAGACACTCCAATTCGCGTCCCTTGAGCGTGACGCGCGTGTAGCTGTCCACCAGACCCGACGCGGACTCCGGGAGCTCGAAGTACGGGAATGTGGCGGTGATGCCGAATGCGGATGAGCTTTGGTGCTGGCATTCGGTGCAGTGGCAGATCCAGAGTTTTAGGGGTTTGTCGGTTGGCGTCGTGAATTGGATCTGGCCGCATTGGCAGCGCGCTTTCATTCCCATGGTGGTGGGTGGGATGCGACTGGTCTAATTAGGTGGTGAGGGGCAGATATGGGTTTTGGGGACGGAGTTACCCGTCTAGTTACGGGTGGCGCGGGTGGGACTGCAACGTTGTACGGGTTGACATATCGGAAGGCTTGGGTTGGTATGTTGTTGAATCAGTGTTACTATCTATATAACAGCCTTGTTGTCATTGTGAATCTGATTATCGAAGTCTTACGTCGTTGGACGGCTATATAAGCACCCACTATTCTTGTAGTAG
The DNA here is from genome assembly GCF_028828465.1 of Penicillium psychrosexuale. Lineage (NCBI taxonomy): Eukaryota > Fungi > Ascomycota > Eurotiomycetes > Eurotiales > Aspergillaceae > Penicillium > Penicillium psychrosexuale. Next base: position 5,543,200 of record NW_026643187.1, read on the forward strand.
ATATAGATAGGTTTCTTTGTAGAAGAACCAGGATTACTACCTACAATAATCGGAAATGTTTATTCTACCAATCCACGTTATGCAACCTCAATTCCATTGAAGGGATTATCCCGAGTATTCATTCTGTAGTGTAGAAACAACCTCGATCTTAAATGTCAAACTTAACCCGTGTAATGCTCAAAAACCGCTTTCATCATCCTCGCATCTAATTAACCTTGAAATATCTCTTTGAAGGAAACTTCAAAGTTTACCCTCACTGCACTTCTTGATAATAGCAATAGCCCCAGGAGCCTCGTCCCAAGCTTCATATGTAAAATTCAAAGCCATCTGCATCTGTTCCACGCTCCCGATCGAAAACCTCATAGGCTTAGCGTCCAAATGCTTACCTGGGTTCATCAGGGCCGGCCAGAAATGTGCGTTCAATTTGTGGACATCGTTGTACAAAGCGCGAATTTGCGCCTTTAGTCTCCCGATTTCCACGCGCTTGTCGCAAGTGATGATATTGGGGTTATTGCTGATAGTCGACGGACAGAAGCCGAGTTCCGGCATGTGCGTCATACCATCCGGACGTCCCATGTCTTCCAGGAGCCCCTGCAGCACCTGCAACACCTTGATCTTGACTAAAGTCACGGCCACGAGATGAGGCAGATCAATCCACCTGCCGCAGAAGATATCGACGGGCTCGAGCGGATTGGCGTTCCTGACGTCCAGGTACGGCAGGGTATTGTTACCCCAGTCATAGTCGTCCTGCTGGCCGGTGGTCGCCCACCACTTCAGGAAATCGTAGCACTCCTGGTCCTGCTGGAGGCGGATCATCAGGCTGGGGATGACGTCCCGCGAGCCCATGTTGTCGCCTCGGGAGAGATACAGATTGTCTATCAGGATGTTGAGCTGTTTCTGGAGCGACTCGACATGGTTAACGGCGGTCATGGTATCTGAAAGGGCAGCGCGGTAGCGCATGTAAGGGCGGGTCTCGTGGATCTTCCAGAAATGGCCGATGCCGTAGGTAAAGATATTATCGGGGTGGTCCCGTAGGACCCGTTCTTCATTCTCCATAGTAATGCGACATCTGCGGATTGCGCTACACGCGGACTTGTGCTTCCGGCGGTGCGCGGTCTGGTGTTCGACGCTGCAGTATAGCATCACTCTGCAGCCGGAGCAGCGGAGAACTCTATCATCCTTGCCGCATACACCACAGCCCGAGGGGAGTGGCATTTTCTTCCTAGCCGCTGCAGAAGAGGGGGATAAGAACAGTTCGGTGTAGGGGCCGGTAAAGGGTTTCCAGCTCTGTGAATGAAGACCGGAATGCTTAGGGTGTAAATGAGAAAGGGCGCAGAGGGAAGTATTGGGAGATGGGAAATGGAGGAGGTGTTAGGTTATTTATTCTGGACATTCTTTAGTTAGGAGTTGATAATGCCTGTCTGCCTTCAAAGCCAGGCCACAATATAGTTAGGCGATAACGTACCCCACCAGGGCAAAACACAGAGCAAACGCGCTAATTTGCAATTTGATATCTCAACGGTTGTTTGAATGGTGTGATCCTTGCAATCTCATTTTTATATTACCTCTCGTCACCTGAGTGCGTTTCAGGAAAGTTAATATAACAGTGACTGGGTAGAGTGGAGTAGACCAAAATGAAGCTTTTACTATAGACTACTCTAAATGCTTATCCATATCGACGAGTAATGAAATCAAGGAGACATATGGTTAAAATATAGTATTGCATTTACTGTGCTCTCAATTTTACATCTGCTGATATCCATGGATGGACGTGAGACATGCGGCATCGTTTCTATCCACTATTCCAAGAATAGCTCGCACGAAGCATAGACGTTTAATATGAAAACCCTACCTAAACTAGCATCTTTCCCATCTAGCCCTTTGACAAAGTACACCATCTTCACATTCCTTCACATTCCTTCACTTTCAGTTCCTGTGCCAACGCCTTTGGCCAGCAGTCCAAAACCTTATCGCACTGGTTTCTTGCCACTGACAGCATTACTGCATTACTGCATTGTGCTCACAGGCGCATGTGCATACATATGCAGGGAAACAAATAGTCCAAACCTTGGCCTCTAAACACACAGCACCCGAATCATTGACGAGCAGAACCGATATAATCACACCAACGGTCACGCTTCGAAGAAAAAAAAAGTCGAAAGATCGACAGATCACCCTGTGGCAGGGCCGCGCAAATCCAACTGGCGGTCTGAATCCACGACCTCCCCCCACTCCTGGCGTCGTCAAATCAGCTGACAGCCTTAACCCACCAGCCACACTAGATCAACACTAGATCCTGCTAGTATCCGTATCGGTGTGCATCGTACACGTTCGTTGTGAAAGGCGGTCGGACGGAGACTGAGCTTATTAAACCCATACTCTGCTGATTAATGTGATTATCAACGAGGTTAGGGCTCTCATTGGTCGCGGACAGGAACATTGTAAAATTTGTCGACGATTAGGTTTCTCAGTCTGGAGTTTCAGGGGGGATGGCTGCGGGGAGACTGCCGAGAAGTCTATGCGGTAGACAACATAACATGCGGTATGGACTTGGCCAAGTGAATCCTTGTCGTGACGATGGGGCAGGTAGTGGGGGGACGGCCTTAGCCCCGGTCTAGTGTTGTAGAGATTTCATCGTCGAATGTTATATCAAGAGAACAGTCCTGGGCTAGACTTAATTCCTATAGTAGAAATGTACCTTACTCTTTAACTCTCATCTTCATAACAAGCTTGATCATGTTCTATTTCTTGCTAGGCAGTGCGGTGGCCTATAACCTAGTCATGGTTATCTACCGGCTTCATTTCCACAAGCTCAGTAGGTTCCCGGGGCCTCGTCTCGCGGCCGCAAGCGGGCTGTATGAGATCTACTTTTCGGTCTGGGGTCCGGGCATTTTCGACCACGAGATTGACCTCATGCACCGGAAGTTTGGTACGCCGTGTCTGGTATCTCCGGGGAAAGATATTGGATCTGATACTTTCTAGGTCCGGTTGTTCGTATTACTCCCGATGAAATCCACATCCAGGAGCCTTCCAGCTATTCCGACGGTTGGATCAAAGGTACGGAGGAAGTGGAACCTGGCTATCAAGGACGCAGCGTCCATAGTTTCCAGTACAAGAGACCGTCAATCTCCCGAATGCGATGTCTACTTCGGGCGAAAGTCAATGAGATGATCAACCCCTTGATCGAGAAACACCATGTGGATAGAATGTTTAGCGCAAGGTCTCGACTATTTCTTATCTGTCCTTGGAGTAAGAAGAAAGTTCAGTCAATTGGAGAAAGAGAAAGTGAAAGTGAAGACGGAGGAGCTCGTTCTTTGCAGTGTTAAGTTTGACTCCAACTCTCGGACATTTCAATTCTCCGAATCGCATCCGACATCTGGTTGAAGGTGGAGTCGACCAATTGATTCAATTGCATATTGGAAGATCTGAGAGTTGAGCTCGCACATGGTTAACCCCGCGAGATTGTGGAGTTTGGCCTTTCTTGGCCCTTCGTCGAGCGAATGGACGGCAGTTCCCACCAACGGCCATGTTCCATCCACGATCCGGACAGATCGGGGTTTATCGGGGGTAAAAAGAACACAAAGAACCAGAGGCAATTCCGGAAGAAAGCCAAGAAAAGATCCAAAGGACAACGAAAGCCTTTTTTTCGAGCTGAACGTCTTGGGAATGCCCCGCTTCGGCGATTCTGCCATTTTTAAAGAAAAAAACGCCAGCAAGCCACTTGGTCAATTCCTCTCAATTCCTCTCAATTCCTCTCCATTTTATTCTCATCTCATCTCTGCACATACATCCTACATCTATTAAATCATCATGGTATGTTGCCGAATTTCCTGACTCCAGAACACCGAAGACCCTGCAGATCCCAAGCCAGAACTAACAAAACATCAACAGCCTCACGCCGACTCCTCCTATTTCACCCCCGGCAGCTCCAAGGCCGAAATATACGAACAGCTCCTGCTGTCCACACAAGGTCTCCTAGACGGCCAACGGAATTGGGTCAGGTGAGTGACAGCACAAACCAAAAAATGCTTCAACAACCCTCGAAACCTTACAACCTCTAACAACGAACCTAGCAACCTCTCCAACGTCGCCTCCCTCCTCTGGCACGCCTACGGCTCTCTCCCAGCCCCCTCCTCATCCGTCAACTGGGCCGGCTTCTACATCCGCGACGACAAATTCCCCGCCCTCGCCTCGCCCGTCTCCTCGCCGCCCTTGCCAGGCGCACCCGGGTACGGCGGTGTCATCATCTCAACCACATACTCTTGCTCGGGCGACCAGATCCTGCTCCTCGGGCCGTTCCAGGGAAAGCCCGCGTGCCAGGAGATTAAGTTCGGGAAGGGCGTTTGCGGCACGGCGGCTGCGAAGCAGGAGACGGTTATCGTGCCTGATGTGCTGACTTTCCCGGGGCATATTGCTTGTGATGCGGAGAGTCGGAGTGAGATTGTGGTGCCTATTTTGGTGAATGGTGAGGTTAGTACTTTTTCCACTTCCTGGTGGGGTTGGGCACAAGCGGGTTTTGGGCAATAATATATACTTACGTTCTCATTTTAGACGGTCGCTATTATTGATATCGACTGCACTGAGCCTTCTGGGTTTGATGATGTGGATAAGGAGTACTTGGAGAAATTGGCTGCTTTGTTGGCTGAGCACTGCGATTGGTAAAAGTTAACATAATTTTGTTTTTATAATGGTTACGACAGATACGGACTTGGGTAAATGATATTGTACGTTTTATGATCGTGATTTCTTCCTACGTAGAGTCTGCAACATGCTCTGCTGTAGTTCACTCCTTACTTTAAAAATCTACGGAGTTGATATCATCCGTGTATCTTCACATTGACAGTATGGAATAGGGATTGAAAAGTCTTGCTGTATTGTATTGTATGCGCTGTAAGTTTATTCGTCGCGAGGATTGAAAATGTAATGCAAACCAGCAAGCCGAAATATAAAACGACAGTCGACCTGCGCGAGATATGTCGGAAACAATAGATACAATGCAGGCCAAATACCGAGCGAACTCATCACGCTGGGTGCAGAAATGGAAAGAGAAAACGCCGAGACCGAGACGGTAAAAAGGTATAGAGCACAAGGAAATCGAAAATCGCTAACATGCACAAGAACATCACATATTGAGCAAACTCATTTGCCGACGCATGGGACTCGGCGACAGAGCATCCCCGTCTTCGCTGGGACCGATGCCGCTGTCTGGACCAGCGAGCACGGTGTCCATGTCGATGTCCCACTGTTCGTCTTCATTGGGATCAGTGTTCACTTCCGCCTCGGCTTCGCCGCCATCCCAGCTCTTTTGGACCGCGCCGCGCGTGTTCCAGCGCAGAGCACGCTGGACGCTGGTGAACCATTCGTTGTTGTTGGAAACGACGGTCGGGAATGGGTACTGGCTGGCTTCGACTGTGACGTAGTCGCCCTGGCGGAGTTCGACACGGCCCTTGCCGTCAAAGGCGCAGTAAGCGGTGGATCGAGAGGATTTGGGGACGGCAATACGGAGGAGGTGGGAGTCGGAGAGGACCATTGGGCGGAAGGAGAGGGTGTGTGGGCAGATTGGGGTGAGGAGGATGCCCGGGATGGACGGATGCATGAGAGATCCGCCGGCGGACAGAGAATATGCCGTGGAACCAGTCGGCGTCGAGAAGATACAGCCGTCTGCTTGGACGACTGTTAGCAGCTCGTCGTCGGCGTAGAGCTCCAGGTTCGACACGTAGGGGGACGGGCCGCGGTCGATGACGAGCTCGTTCAGTACTTCGAATTGCTCGCCCTCTTCAACAGCGCCCAGCTCTGCTCCTTTGCTCCGGTCTTTCCGATATACGGTACATGTGAACCGCATGCGCAGATTGACGCGCATGCCCACCTCGCCCATAACGGCATTAAGCTGTGATTTGTAATCGGCAAACTCGAAATTTGTGAGGAAGCCCAGGCTGCCTAGCGAAAAGCAGAGCACGGGCGGAACCACGCGCTGGAAGAGCCACGATGTGAAAAGAACGGTACCGTCACCACCAAGGGTCAGCACCAAGTCGAACTTATCTGGCGATGTCCAGCACAGATCCGGTGTCCAGAAATGTAACATCTGCGCAAACATCGGGTCTTTCTGCAATAGCCCCGGAGCGTCAAATCGCTTCGAATTGCGCAGCTTCGCATCTACATAGACATTGACTCCTAGTTCACTTCCGTATCTTGCGGTCGAAAGTAGCCACTCGGCAACTTCCCGGGTCAAGAGCACCAGGCTGTTATCACGCGCCTTGGTAACAATCATGACATTTCGCACCGCTCGCTTGATAGGTCGTCGCTGTAGTTGCTTCGACACTTCACGAACACCAGTCGCTGTCTGAACCAGTCGCGAATGTGACAGCCACTCGTCGTCGGCGATTTCCTCCAACACCTTTTTTATGTTGACGGCATCATCGAAGCGTTGGTGGAAATAACATGGCGATTGCAGTATCAGACGAGCCGCGGCAGGTGAACGATCGAGATATCCGCTCAATTGAAAATTCGATAGCGCAGTCGAGATATTCTGGGGGAGTCATTGCTCCCCCGCCGTGGTCGGTTCTCCGAAGGCGGGGAAGTCTGAGCGGATTTATTCGCGAGCATACTCGACACAGAACCCGACATATCGGTATTATTGGTGATGATCGTAGCCCGGGAGGCCAGGGCTTTCAAAATTGTCTGTCGCGGTATGCAGTCGGTGGACAACGCTTTCTTCGATCGCCGGCTAGTCGACTTCCGAAACTGCTGTAGTGTTGAGTAAGGCAGCGACAAGGCGGCTTCCTGAACCGATTCGGATACGTGTATAGGTAGCACGTTGTCGGCTCCAGGGAGATCTGGCTTGGTCTGGGGCAAGGGTTCTATGCTGAGGGCATCTCGGAGGAGCGCCGGTCTGGGTGGGGACGATAGAGAGGGGGGAGACGTTCGCGCTGTAGATAGACTCGGGAGTGTGTCAGACCGTAGATGATCGCGGCTGGACGCCATCGGCTTATGCGGCAGGTAAATAAGATGGAATAATCAGGAAAAGTGCTCGGATGTAACGGGGTTTGCGGATCCGAAGTCTTGAGATGCTGTGTCCCCCGTCAGTCGTGGACCCAGGTATTGCTTCTAGCGTATTCCACACTCTTTTTTGGGTTTTTTCAGGGGGAATTCCTTTTCTTATTTGGTATAATAACGACAAGGATGATGGACTGGGTGTGGGTTGGGATTAGGGTAGAGATTGAAGAGATTGACAAGGATTGGGATTGGCAAGGCACATCCAAGAAAAATGGGATTCCTGTTTAGGAAGACCACGGACCTCGATCATCACATTAGTACACGAGATTATTTAGATTGCGTTCTGCAATTCCCAGATTCCCCAGATAATCCTCTCATTGGCGAGTCTACTAGTCATCGCCAAATCCGTACAGGCGCGCAGTGCGCTCAGATAATGACGTTTACACTGTCATATCAATCTATCGGCAATAGGAGGCTCGTTAGGATGCTTATAGATCATGATAGGTATTTTATTTCTTTGGATATTCCATTCTCCGTGTTACTTTGTGCATTCTTTGCCAAAATGCCGGTTAAACATGTATTCCTCAACCCCGACTCGAAGTAGGCATAGCCATCATTCTGACTGCGCCTAGGAGTCTGTGGTTCTGTCCACCGCTAAATCACTTGGCAAGTGAGTGACCAAACGTCATCAAAAGCAGACAGGGTCCGTCCGGAATCCAACAATTGAGGAGCCCGAGAACAAGCCTCATATGCAAGGCTGTCGCTTGTGGCAGTGAATGAAGCGTGTTGTACATGCAGCGGCAGTCAGGTGACGGTGCCTTAACCGGGTGTGGTACTTGATCCACTGTTTTGTGGCACCGTCGTATCCTAGTCGAGAGGGGCGATATAGCGAGTGCTGGGAAGTCATGTGCACAAGAGAAGGGGCCCAAGGGTGACCGCGACCTTAAGCACGTCTCACTAACTCTCCGCAAATTTGCCGGGCGCATTCCACCTCAGATAGAATCCAGCTTGTAGGCGTAGTCGCTGTAGATCTGATCCTCCACGGTCTCCCGGATGAAACCGCTCACACTGGAGCTGGCCGTTCCTTCACCCATGGCAACGTCGCCATCAGCGCTGGCGGTTGTCTCGCCCTGGCAAATGGAGAGCGCGCGCTCACGGACATATTCCCAGGTATCAAATCCAAACCGACCCTCGCTTTCGTTGAGTAGAAGGTGGTTCTTCGAGGAGAAGGCAAAAACGTGGAGGGACACAGCAGCCTTGGCGGCAGTCGGAGAGGGGTCCCGCACAATATCGCCATCCTCAGTTACACCGAGGAGGGTCGCGGAGAAAGTCATCGACAGAGGAACCGAGGCGGAGATCATAGCGAGCAAGCCAGTATGTAGGAGAGCCGGGAGGATAGTAAGGTACTAGATAGATCAGTCTGACAGTTCAACAAGCGCAAGCCGAATGGAATGAGATACTCACATTGTCACCGCGTGCCACGTTCTCTCCTCCAACAAGAGCCAGGGTGATGACCACGCCGCGACGGGGGAAGCCCTTCTCGCGTCCAAGGACGATTTTCCCTAGCACAGACCGCAGGATTCCTTCGATATATCTTTCACCGACGCCACCAGTTGTCGTACCAGGTTTGACAAAGACCTCCACAGTGGCTTCTTCCGGCTTCAATGCGTCACGGCGTGCTGGGAGCTCAATGGGCCCGTTGACAGCGCCCAGAATGCTGTAACCGGTGGCTGGGCATTTGTATGACGCCGAACCATCGGAACGATGTAATTGTGAGAGGGATGCTATTGGACCGACCATATTGACGATGGACAGATAGAAAGACAGAAAATTAGGAAGCCAAAGTTGTGTTTGAAGAGCAAAGTAGCAAAGTTGTTCTCAAAGTTGTTCTGCCACTGCGATTTTTCATGTGCGGGCCGCTTCTTGATTGGCCGCCTAGCTGGGATTGTACTCGATACTTTATTTGTCGCTGGTCCATCATATATTTCTGAGGTATCGACTACTTTGAGGTGTCGACTAAATTGTTGCTTCCTTTCCTTGATTCCTACTATTCACCTCTAGACTACAGATCTATTTGATCTGTCAAGTGGTCTGAGACTGATTGGAGCTCCAATCAACTCGAAGATAACCATGCCTTCTCCTACGAGCACTTACTACTGTCCGCCATGACAACCAAATATGGAGTGCTGTGGGTGAACCATGTTCTGCCTTCGTGCTTTGATTTTGAAAGACTCTGCAAAGAAAAGGCAACTTCATCGCATACAGAGTATCCATTGATTCTGCCATCACAAGGATGACCGTTGTCCATGACAATTCACAACATAGAATCAGAGGAACACCATTATTCCTCATCTCGATATTGATGAAACAGACAAGCATATTTGAATATCCCCGCGAAGCTCTGCGTAACCAAGCCTACGATTTGAGGGCCTCGCCTTGATATCGGTTTGGCGGAGCTTTTCATTTGCTCCCCGTAGAGTCTTAAGGAGCTCATCTAACCCATTCCATTCGGGGTGTCCCTATTCCTGCCCAGGCTCCAGAGCGTCAACCTCCCTTTCTACCATTGGGCGGTTGTTCAGTTCCTTCTCGATTGCCAGGATCTGGTAAGAATTGAAGGCCCCTGATCCTTCCAGGATGTATTCGAGATATCTCGCCGGGCAGCCTCCTCACGGATCGCCTCTTTCTCAAATTCCTCGAAATGGCTCGATAAGGGTCCGTTTGTCAGATGTGATTTGTACTGGAGGTCGAACCGGTCTAGGCGGAACGCCTGATTGCGAGCTCGCTCCTTCTCTTCGCGTGCGGACCGAGGCAGTAGCCGTGAGCGTTTGATGTGCTTATAGACCTTTCCTTTAGGTGAGATCGATGGAGTTGGTCCCTCTAGAACCGATCTAAGACTTGGTGTCAATGATTCGCCTGCTCTCAAAAGGGCTGATGTTGGTATTGCCATGGGCCAAAATAGAGGTTGCCGGTATGGTTTTGAAGATCCGGAATCCCAAATCCCTCTCAGTCTTCCACCTCTTATGCATTGGGAGCGGAAAGAATGCTGATCTTACTCTAGAGGATGCTGAGACGTGGGCAAGATTGGTAAGTCTTACGCCACTATCACTTAGTGCCAACGCGAGCATGGAACTGAAGTGATCTGGGGATATTTGACCGACTTTCCAACACCAAGTTGGTCATGAATTCCTACCTCCGAGGCGTTCAACGTGCTCTTATTATTCATTCATTTTCTCGTCTATATCTATTTTTCCAGCATGAGACCATTTGGTATATCTTTAACTAGCATGGAAATTTGCCGGGGCTTAGAATGATCACCTATTCATACCCCGAGAAATGAAATGAGCATGAGGGGCATGTTGGAATAAATCCAATGACATTTGAGTCTTTAGGCAGTCCACGTTAAATGTCAACTACTAAGCAGGGCAGGTCATCGTACTAGGCACCTGCACAGCCCTGGAGTGAGTGTCCATTTATAGCTTGTCAATGATTTACTGATCAACCTGTTCGTACTCTCGGATCCCTGTCCGTCGATCCCTCCAAGGACACCAATCAGCTCTCTAAGTATTAACAAAGCTACATATGGTCTCCATGAATGCTTCTTCCCTAAGCCTAATTCAGACACTGTGATCCAATTGGCCACCGGCCTGACCTCGGGGAGCTACCCCAGTTGCCGGTGTCATTATCAACTATCAGCCTGGAGTGGACGCAGTGGGGTAAAGACCGTTATGAAGAATTTACGTTTAGTCAACGTTAAATTATCAGTTTTGATCTGCTTCCCGAGATGTGTTTGAACAAAAGCTCGATTGAGAATCGTCGCAGTTGGTTTGGAACTAGTCTGGGCTGGCGAGAGAACAGTCAGTTGGGAGCGGGATTTGATGCGAGGATGCGAGGGACCCCCTGTACGAAACGCAGGAGGATAGCTCGATTGATAATTGGATTTGAGATAACGAAGGAGGGGCAGGTGACAATTCAAGCCTACTTAGGAAGACTCTACATTAATATCAATGTCAACTAATGGGGAACATACGACTTGGAGATGCAGGGATAAATCAAACTCGATTCAACAATGTGGGAATAATAACCATGGCTTCGTGTTTCTCTAATCATCCAGTAGACAGATAGTAGTGTCTTATTCAAGGGGTCTCGGAGACATTGTAGACCAGCTTCTCGCCGCTGACCTTGCCCTCCTTGAGCAACTTCAGACCCTCGATCACACCCTTCAACCCATGCTCGCCGACCTTGGTGGGGTGGGCCTTAATCTTTCCCTGGGCGAGCAGATCCTCGACAATGGGAATGAACTTCTCAGCGTGAGCCTTGTCCTCCGGCTTGGCGGGGATGGGCGTATCACCGAAGGAGAATGCCTCGCCGATAGTGGTATAAGCCAGGGTGTAGCGGTCGTTCACATTGGCACGGTTAATCTTGACACTCAACAAAGAGCTGTACTCGCCGCCATCAGTAGAGAGAGCATTGTCGCAAAACGCAGCGCTGGAGTCGAGCGAGATACAGTCAAACACAAGCTTCAGGTTGTTATCAGTAGCCTTGCGAATTTTAGCGGGGGCTTGCGGGTCCTTGTAGTCATAGACATCATCGGCGCCAAGACTGCGGACCAAATCGAAGTGGCGCGGCGAGCAAGTAGTCAGGACCTTGTAGCCCGACAGCTTGGCAAACTGGATAGCCAGGGTGCCGGTCGCGGTGGAGCCGCCGTAAATCAGAATTGGGGTTGCATCCTTGATAGGGTCGGTGGGAAGGGCAAGCTTCAGACTCTGGTACAGACCCTGGCCCACGGTGTTGATGCCCACTCCGAGGGTGGCGGCCTCTTGGAAGCTGATATTCTCGGGTATCTTCCACTGCACGTCGCCCTTGGCGACGATGTACTCGGCGAAAGTGCCGTCCTCGGGCTGCACTGCATTGGAGCCGTGCACGAAGCCACATACGCGGTCACCCCTTTTGAAATCCTTTTTGACATCCTTGCCAACGGCCTCGACAGTGCCTGAATAGTCGCATCCGATGAGGACACCGGGAGGGGAAAGGTAAGCAACGTGCTTCCAGTCGGTGGGGTTCAAGCCCACACTGACGGTCTTGACGAGCAGATAGTCATCGCGAAGCTTGGGGATGGGTCGATCGGTGACCAGACCCTCGGTCTTGGGCTGAGTGATGATGACTGCCTTCATGATGGGTAGTAGATATAGAATGTAGTTGAGAAGAGAGGATATGGAGAATATAGAGTATTAAATAGTACTCTGATTATAAATAATGCTCTGATTACAAACCTGAAGTATGACGAAAGGGCAACCCACTGATCGTCATAAATATTGCACCGACTCCGTCTCAGTCTATCCGCCATCCCTCTCTACACAGCCCGTGGTGAACAGCGTTGCCCCTGGAACAGTTTATTGTTTTATATTTTTGTGCCACACATGCCACAGATCAAGACGCTACACAGCTTTTACGGGAGAAAACCCATGACATTGGGCATCTTTCGATTCAGGCCTCAGTCGATACTCTGCCTCAATTCAGTCTCTTGACCGGTCTTCGATATTGCACAGGGATCATTGACATGAACACGAGTCGTGCAGCCAAGATTCGACGCATTCAGGGTGTCCATATTGCGTCATCCATTCCCTAAAGCGAAGGATGGCTTTGGCAGATATGGAAGATACATGCATATACAGTAGCCCAATGATCTATTCTTGATAGACGGATGGTCGACTTTTCAATATAATATTTGCACCAATAGGCACATTCAACGAGCTTGCTATCAAAATCGGTTATATAATGCAATCCGATTTATAAATCAAGTGCTAGAAAGACATATACCAGGCTTTGATAGATGAAGCAGACCGAGAGACAAACTACTAGACCATGAAAGCCATATCCTTTGACCTAGTCGAGATTTATATTGGAATGTCTGACGCCAGTATAAGTATGAGGTAATGAGGTTCGCTAGCTGGCGCAAGGGGTATCAGCCAAGAGCACGAGCAAAAACAAGGTTCACGCGATTTGAGAATAACCGTCAGACGTATATCTAGCTATTCGAGTCCAAACCAACGGATTCGCCGTCTTCGAATCTCCGTTCAAAACAAGACGTCGTCGGGAATTTGGCATATCGCGGGGTCAAATCGTCAAAGTCGGTTAGTGTACGTTAGTGCTTATCTGCATAAACGACCCCTCCTCGACAGAATTCCTCCCAAACTTATATTTCTACTCCAAGAAGAAACCCATCATGAAGGTTCTCTGTCTCCACGGAAAAGGGACCAGTGGCGCTATCTTCCGCTCCCAGATCTGTTAGCTCCCCCGCAGTCCCAAACCAACTGCCCAACTAATCTCGCCCAGCCACGTTCCGCTCCAAACTCCCCAATGACATCCAGTTTGATTTCATCGATGGTCCATTTAAGAGTGACCCGGCGGCAGGCATAGATATCTTCTACAGTCCGCCGTACTACTCCTTCTGGGAAAATGATAGCGTCGAGTCCGTCCGAGCCTCCTACAACTGGCTGACTGAGCACATCGCCAAGAACGGCCCATACGATCTAGCGCTCATGTTCTCGCAAGGCTGCGTGCTGGGCTCCAGTGCCCTCCTCTTCCACCAGGAAGAAACACCGCATCTACCGCCGCCGTTCAAAGCGGCGATTTTTATCTGCGGTGGCGCCTCGTTGAGTGTGCTCGAGGAGATGGGCTTCCATGTTTCGGCCGAGGCGCGCGATCGGGATCTTGCATCCCGGGCTGCGCTGGCTCAACAAGCGGGCTCGTCGGCGCTCTTGGCTCAGGGTGCGGATCGCTGGACTGGGCTTAAGACGGTAAACGGCGGACTCTCGGAGGATGAGGTGCGGAAGGAGATTACTAGTCCCTACCGCATTAATGTTCCCACGGTGCATATTTACGGCTCGAAAGATCCGCGCTGGGCGGCTGGTGTGCACCTATCCGGTATCTGCGAACCGACGAAACGTCGCACCTATGATCATGGCGGTGGACATGAAATTCCTCGGACGGCTGCTGTGAGTAACTCGATCGCGGAACTTTTCAAGTGGGCTGTTGCACAGAGTGAGAGTGGAATTCAGTGATGGTTTAATTTATATTATGTCACACTTTATTTTTTTCAATAGATGAGATAGGTTATACGAAGTGGAAATGTAAAGTTCGGCAAATTGTATTCTCTCGAGAGATAGCGTGGGCTTGAACTAAGATATGAGAGGGCAGAGAGATCGACAAGACCCAATATTTGGCTCCACTTGCCAGCCTTGGTATTCCCTTGCCTCGTGTGTATATGTATTCATCATATCCATCTCCAACACTCTCTATTAATAGGTTCAACTCTATCGGTAAGAGATTTCCAAGGTTAGCCCTAATTCAGCCACGCTAGCCAATTCCGGCCCACTCGAAATTTCAACCTCTGACCATATTCCGCAAAAGAAAACGAATTGCCAATATCCATCATGTCATGGGATCAAACGCTCAAGTTCACGCAGGCCGACGAGTCCGAGGAGTTCAAGTTGTTCGAGGCGGTTGTCAATGGGGATGTCACGGTCGAGGATGCCGTGCAATGGGTCATCACCACGACAATGGACAGACTGGAAGACTACGGGCCGGGAGGAAGCATCGAGAAAGCCGACGCCGTAACGTTCATAGCTATCATCGAGCTGGCTATGCAAATCGATACAACCCAGTATGGACCGCTGGTTGAGTTCCTGGGAGAATTGAAGCTGTACAACGCCGTTGATTCGTCAACGGGCTTGATCCTAAAAACACAAGATGGAAGCAGAGTCTGGTCACATCTGCCGTCGCTGAATTTCTGGGTCGGCGAAATATGGAGAGACCGCGTGACACGTAAGCGAAATCGTTTCTGTATTTTTCTTTTCTTCTTGTAGTAGTGCTGACCTGTCGATGCGCAGAAATATGTGACCCGGATATGGAACCCGATCAGCAGATCAGATGGGCGAAGCTCAATATCTTCCTCGCGCAAGTGACGCAGGCGGCTGAGGTTGAGTACACTTCCCTGCAGGTGTCGATCAGCGACGCTATGGATGTATCGCACATGGCACTATGTGGACTGCGTTATGTGTTCGAAGAGCGCCTTCCTTCTGAACATATTGCCTCGACGGCGGGTCTGCTCGGTGTGTGCTACTGGCTAATCTGTGCCGGTGATAGACTCTGGGAGAATGTACTCAACGGCCGCAAATACAACAGATATGATGGTCGACCGGGAGAATTATATACAATTTGCGGGTGGAAGGGCTTCGAACGCGAAAGATGGGATATATGGGTGCAGGGTCTTCGTGACGCGAAGGCCGCTTGCAGACCGGGCAAGGAACTTGTGGAAGATTTGATAGACCGGGCTCTGTCCAAAATAGAGCGTGTAATGAGTAATGAAATATCATCCAATTAAGCATTTACAAACTACTCCGTTGCAATAATGTACACGTCGGTTTCGAAAACAAACATTCAAACCGGTTTATGACCGATTCTTAAACCTCACAGGGTATTGATTAGAGTTCAAACATTATATATAGAAAGACGCCAAACACAAGCTATCTAGAAACATAAATCACTACCATGAGAAAGTCTCTTCAAACAGATCAACCGTCTTCTCCCCTTGTACATTCCTTACAGCCTCGCGCACACTATCCCCCAGGCCACCAGGACCGCAAACGCTAACCGCCATCGCACCGATCTGGTCTTCTTTTTCTTTCTCTAACACAGATTGCATACACGGTTTACCGTGGTGGATGCTGACCGGCACGCCGGGCGGAGCACATTGCATCCACAGCGAATCTGGCTGTGGGATATATTCCTCGACCGCGTCCTTGTGTGATGTGACGTGGAGGCTGATGGAGAGGAGGAGGCGTGGGAATTGGAAGAAGGAGTGCCCGTTCGGGTTTATTGGGCTTAGGGATTCGTGCCCTAGTATTTCGGCCATGAATGTTTGGATCCATGTGAGATGGTCTTTCCATATGTTAGTGGCCAATTATTTATGTGCAACGGGTGGGCTGTCATACCGAGACTGCGGACGATCCAGACTAGATGCACCTTGCGGGTAGCTGTCTTTTGCTCCGTGAACGTGGCGATAACTTCATTCAAATATGACATCGGGTGGGTAATTCCGATTCCTCCGGCTATCAACAGTAGAGTACCGTATGAGGCGAGAGAATGGATACCACCTGTGAGATGTTAAACATGCTTCAAATATCAACAACCAATGTGCAGGAATCCATACCAAATGGCCCCTCCGCCAACGCCATAGCCTGAATGCGTCCCTCGGCGGAGGCTTCCGCCTTCTGGAGCAACTTTTTCGTGAATCCGTCTTGGCCCTTGATTAGAACAGACATGGTTGTCGTCGCCGAGGCTCCAGTAAGAGCATCCATAGAGCCACCCGAGCCGCGCTTCTCGTTCATATTCAACGAACCCGATGTCGACGACCACGCAACTGTAAAGGGATGCGAAGTCCACAAGCCCAGACACGGCATGTAGAGGTACATATACTGTCCAGGCCGGAAGCGCCATGCGCGAGCCACGGCCACATCAACACGAGCAACAGACCCAGACAGAACCTCGACGGTGGCAGTTGTAGGACGCGAGCTGAGATTTCGCCAAAGCAATATCCCAAGTCGACCTGCACGATCGAGACCCCACAGGATCAAGGTGCAAAGCAGCACACGCTGTTGCAGCAGGTTTTGCAGGTGATACCAAAGCGCCACGAAGGAAAATACGGCCAGGGCTATGTGCAGGTGAAGGAATAGTTCGTAAAACGCATGTCGGGCCGGCGACAGAGATTGAACGAAAATAAAAAGGAATCCAAGGATGGCCTACGGAGATATATGTTAGATGGCCATGTGAAGTGCTGGTGGGCTGCATCACATACCAGAAGGCCGCATATAAAAAGCTTCTTCTGCCAAATAACATATAGAACATAGTCCGTGCCATCTGAGTTCAAGGTTTCATGTTAGTGAATGATTGCCGTATATATTCAAGGCCACTCACGTGTAGAAGCCTTGTCGGCCAACACGGCGCTCATGTGGATGACAGCGTTGGCTGTGATCACCCGTCCCACCCAACGATGCATGAAATTAAACGTATCGAACGAGATCCCCAACAACTGGACTAAAGGATTGTTGCGTCCTGCACCTAGGACCAAGCCTGGCGTATTCATGACGGCCAGATGGCCCGCGGCGTACTTGAGCTGGAACATCTTCTTAGAGTAATCACCGAGCCACCAATCGACTGTCACAAGAATAAAGATTATGTTCAAGCTGATATAGATCAACAGGCAAATCACTTCCAGTCGTAGCGGTAGAGATCCCATATGAAGCCTCAAGAAGCGGAACTCGCGACTATGGCGATTGCCCCATATCGGAGCATACAGCAGGTGCCTTTTCAGGGCCGCATTGAACCGACTTGTCTGGCACAGCTCTGTCTGTTCAGTTCCTTGCCGTGCAGCTTTTGAGCGTCGACGATGGCGGATGCGAATGACAGTCTTCCAGACGAATAAAAAAGCTATCAGTCCGCCGACAACAAACAGAGGGACCGCAATCGTGGGGTTCATAGGCGGCTCCCCCCGGCCATTTCCTTTGAGTTCCACACCCATCGTGCCATTAAACAGGCAAGGGGAGCTCAAGGTCAGGTCCACAGGCACAGGGATCGTCGATCGTCAACCACAATGAACAGAGCTTTAACCCTCAAGGACTCAAGACCGAGAAAGGGAGGACACAAGGTTTAAACAGAATAGTGTTATAAAGGATACTCGGGTCGCGTGGGAAAAAGGAAGACGTGGGCATCATTGGCGTTGTATTAGTTTCCATACCAGCTATAGACACATGCCGTCATTGACCGCTGGAGGTCCCGCAAGTTTATTTTCTGTGAAGACGGACGAACCCACCCTCACGTTTACAAGGCAAGCGTAGACAATTGTCTCGCATGGCCAGTGTAACGTCGAAACGGGCGAAACGGATCTTGGCAACGCTAATTCTATTCTGAGTGGTGAGGAATTCCAAATATCAGGGAAGTGCCCTGTCATGACCAAATCGAAGGGCATGTGGACCTCGACATAGTGTGGCGGACTGTGTGATCTTTGCAGGTTTGGGTGTTCTAAGAACATGGGGATAGGCTTGTAGACGGAGCCGCTACTGTTCGGCAATCCGGAAACGGAATGTTGATACCTGCACTGCTGTCACTTTCAGCATTCCTCGTCCCAATCAGTCGTGAGATAGGAACAAAGAGACGAGAAATTCAAAAATAACCATTTTGGTTCCTGGAGAGACTCAATTTCGCTTGACCTTTGCAGAGCAATTGTCTGAACCCTCAATAGCAAGATGCTTAACGTAGACTCGAACCCCGGACACTCGGTCCAGTGGGATGCAACTGCAACATGAGAGACAATGCTCAAGTTAGAGGAAGCTGTAGCGTAGTAGTCTTGGAACCTTATATATATGACGCCATAGTACACTATGGTCAGACTTGGAGGCGCAAAGACTTCTGAATTGGTTCAAGAGATTCTAGGTAGAGGTCCGTGTGTTTAGAATGACACCAGATGGACAACCAAACGACTTCTTTCGGCCTCCATGCCCAGTCAGTGAGCTCCATTAAGCCAAGTCTCGTAAGCATCGCTAAGCATTCCGCTTCAGGGTAAGTCGACGGTCGTAGCGGGGCTGCCCCAGGAAGACTGAGTATGTCACGATGTGTAAGAGAAAGGAACATGATCATGATCATCATCATGATCATGATCTTCACGGAATATTTCAGATGAGTCAAAGTTCAGTACCTAGTGGCGTGACTATAGAGTCCAGACTACAGGTCAGGAGTCAGGAGGTCCACGGCAATGAGATTGGTGGCCTTGGCATCATGGCAAAATAAAGTTGATGCCTTATATTCTAGTTTCGTTGCATACTACTTAGTGCGCTGGTTCCAGCACTCAAAGGTTGAGCTTTATCTCTCTAATGTACTATTAAACCAACGAAGCTGATACAGGCAAAGGGCGACGGGCGAAGTTGGTAATTGTCTTTTCTACTTCTGTTACATCCTGAGGTCCTCGGGTCTAGATTGCTCCAAACATATATAAATACCACATAGTATATACCAAAACGGGATAACTAAACGGTGTGATACCGGAATCATCAGATCCCTTGAGCTGTGACCTCTATGGTGGCTATGGCATGCCGACAATGGATTGTTGCATGCCAGAAAAGAGACAAATTGGAAACATCGCAAATCTCGCTGTTCTTGTAGAGCCATCCCGTGTAAAAACCGATTCCTAAGAACAGGTTGAATGCAGAATTGTTCTATTAGGAGCCTAGGCTCTATAGACCAGAGGTCTTCTATTCATACAGCACAAATGGATTCATTCAAATATCAATTATCAACTATGTTATGATAATGCCATTCTAGTTGGCGCTAGAGCCTGTACAAATACGCTATTTCTGGGGTTATTCCATTCCCCCTTTTTCTCATGACCAAAAGGCCTTGACCATAACCAATTAGAAATACAAAAACCGAAAACGCCGTCATTATTGGGTTTGCATAAGTGACACCACACCCGTCCTAGGATCATTAGACATCTCAGCTGGGGACCTCCTGCACATTGGAAGGGGCATGAGGTATTGGCTTTCCATCTTCTTCAACAGAGAGGCTGCCATACCCAGTGTCGTTGCTAGCCGATCGTGCCCGGCGGAGAGGCGGTCTTTCGACAGGATAGTCAATCAGATCTTGATCGGCGTCGCTTTCGGATGACTGAGATTCTCCCCTGCGACGACGGGTCCTGCGTTTCTTAGACATAGCCCTGTCAGGTGCGGTGTGCACAAAATCTTCAACATTGATGCCTGCATTTTGGCAGATTGCTGTGCACGAGTTGACAATCACCTCGACGAGAGTAGATGAAAAGCCGTAGAAAGCCGGAGTGTAGGCATTTCGGGCCCAATAGATGAGCTCTGCTGATACCCGCCCAAGATTGGGAATGTCACGTGGGCAGAGGGAAAGTTTTTGATTCGGACGGGGCTTTTCTTCGGCTTCGTCGTCTGCGGAAGAGATAGCCGCCTCCGAGGCTGGAGCCGAAGGGGATGAATCGGATGACGCAATGTAATCCACGTCAGAGGCGAGGAGGTGTAGGAGATGGTAGACAGACGAGAAACCGATGAGAGAAAGCTCGACTGGATCAATCGGAAGCTGATTGAACCAAGACACGGCCTTCTCCATAGTGAAGGAGTCGGGTAGTGAGGAGGCACCACCTGTGGATCGTTCGGTAACAATGGTGGCAATCATAGCACAGCGCACGGCAATGGAGATTTCATCCCGCACGGAAACGGGCAGAGAGGAATCAAGGAAGTTGGATGAATGGCTGTGACTTCCCTTTCTCTTCTCTTTCGGTAGCGCGGCAAGAACCGCCCCAACATTTTCAATGCGGTTGTGCTCGAAGAAAACTGCTTTCATCACGAGTGCCCGAGTATGCGCGGCGGAAAGCACTGGCGCCACATCAAGGGACATCCGAATCTTCTCTTTAAATGCATCACGGCTTGCCTTGGACACCGGGCCCTTCCCGCTTGCTTCGAAATAGTTGAGAAGAGCGGTTTGCAGAAGATGGCTGGACCACCAAGCTGCAAGGGCATCTTGGGAACATTGGATAGCTGGGTCCTCATCCACAACATCAAGCAGCACTTCATCGTCGCCAGTACACTCCTGGGTTGGTCGATTCCAGGTCAGGTTCACAGCACGTTGAATAATGTTGTCAATCATGACATCCTCGCAATCCAGTTTGATCAGGGCAGCAAGATGAGGGGGAAGCTGATCAGGGTGACCCTCGGGCAGCGCGGAATTGATTTCTCGAGCTACACCCCACTGGAATCTGGCAAGAGCTCGCGCAATGTCGTTTGACACATGGAATGACCAGGAGCCCGCCTCTCCGACGTTCCACAAGAGAATGCGGACATGCAAGGCCTTTATTATCATTCTTGCGGGGGTACAAGGGAGTGTGCCGGCAGCGAAGATAGTGAGCACAAGGCGGCTCTTGCTGATCTCAGCATCTCCACCAGTGAGTTGAGCATCAATTGCGATATCCCAAGTCTTGACTCGTCCCTTCTCATCTTCCTCGGTGATTCCAGTGGCCCATGAGTAGACTTTCCATCCCATGAAGCATCGTAAGACGTATTCAAAGCATCTCGAAGTAACAACATACCACTCTCGGAAGAATCTATGACGTGGAACACCGACCCGTTGCATGCTAGTCAGCCAAGCCTGCCGACGGAAATCACTAGATGTAAGAGGCGCAGCCGGGCCCTCGGTAGCCAATTTGGATGGGCCACGTCGTGTGATGGGCTGTGCATTGAACAAGTAGACAAAAACAATAAAGGCACTCCCGACGACCAGCGTTGCTAGAATGAGGAAATGCGAAAATGCACGTGCCTGCCACGAATACCAGAACTGCTTCAGGTAGAATTCACAATGTGCCAGTGTGGGGGTTTGGAAACGGCCGAGAAGACTGATGGGGAGTGAAAACAGGCCCTTCGACTCGGACTCGGAATCGTCAGAGCCCATACCTTCAAGCACCATCAGACCGGCAAGAGCACCCAGCATATACTTGTTGGGCATCCTTGAACGTCGAGTGGAGGTATCTTCTCTCGCATACTGAGGTTGATGAGATGAGGATGGGTATTTGATATATGATTCAGCAAAAACTCCTTGCTTTGCCGTTTCAGCTCGCATACGTTTCCACGCATCGGGAACCGGAAGGAGGCCTTCTGGGGGGTTCGGAGAGGTGGGTGAACTCTCACTGGACGCATCTTCCGCCTGAGAAAAGACACTAGGTGATGTACCGGAGTTCGAGTCCGTCGAGGCGTAGTTGCTGGGCGAGGACACAGAACCTGAGGATGTGGCGGCCTGATCTGCTACTTTATCAGCCTGGCGGAGTCGGTTCTTCAAGTCGGTGTTTTCGTCTTCCAAGCGTTGGTTACGAATTTCCAGATGCTTGATGTACTCCGTCGCTTTCGACAAAATGGATGCTTTGTTGAGCTTGTTGGCAGCATTTGCTCCCTCCGCTTCGTCGTCATCATCGGCTGAGCCTCCACTCGGATTCTTGGGCGATCGAAGGCTGGGAACACTGTCGCGAAGTTCGGCGATTTTATCGTTCAAGTTGGCGCGATACCGCTTTTCAATAACGTTGTGAGCTCGCTTTTTGGCGGGCATTTTCTTGCCCGGCTGCACTGGTCCAGTCACTGTGGTGGCATCGTCATCGCTGCCCGTCTTTCGCTTCCGGCTTGTGCCAACACTGGAGATTGGAGACACCAGACCGTAAGGTTGCTGCTGGCTCGTGCGATTTGGTCCAGGCAGGCGGTGGGTGTACCCAAGGTTGTTCCCGGCATTGGGCTCGGATGGAATTTCCATCAAGCCGAGTGGAAGATTAGGCGAGAAGTCTCCGTAGTTCAAATGACTTGGGGAGCTCATATCTGTCTGCGGGGAAATAGATGGTAGATCTATAGATGAGGCCATTGGCTTTTGATCTCCTTCCGAGAACATTGGTTCATCCCATCGCATCCACTGGGTCCAATCCTGGTTCACATTCTCTCCGACGGGATGTGTGAACAAATGACCATTTCCTCGTGTCTCATCCCCACCAGGGTTTCGTGAAGAAAATAGCTGAAAGTCATTCTCCATATTGGGACCGGACATCTTGGACGGTTGGGTCCTCGGCCAATGCCTAAGGCAGTCTAAGTCCGAATGAGTATTGGGCACTCTAGATAGTTGTCACTGATAAACATGTTAGTTTCAGTAATAGAGAAAAGCCACAGCTCCTTTAAAAGAACAGAATCTAGCTGCCTGCACAGCCATAGGCAAGCATAAAGCTAGGCCGAGACAGGCTAGCGGCGATCCCTGACAGCATTAAGGAGGTAGATAGATGATACTGACTGGGTTCAACTTCAAGTGTAACGCTCGAACTCAAATGCACGAAGCTTAATAGACGTGAACGTACTCCGTGCTTTCTGCAAGGTGAGATGTAAAGACTGAGTTGCGAGGAGGGGGATGTGAGAGTCACAGTCACGGGCGGTGCTAGGCGATTGGAGGAGCAGAAAGCAGGGGTGGAAGATACCCACATACAGACGTAAAGTACTTGGGCCCAAGGAAGTAAGTGGATTCCCAAATTCGTTGGCGTCAAGGTGATCTCCAAGAGAAGGTGGATCTCATGCGCCTTGAGAAATACGAGGAACAACGTAATGGGAAGAGACAGCCCTAGAGATACAAGCTATTGCTTCAAACTGTGATTGAACTGCCAGAGTCTCCATGCATGAAGATCAGGGGAGGTTGAATGGCCAGGCAGCCGGGGAAGGCAGTTTCGTCGTATGATCGCGGCTGACCGCACTTCCGGTCACCCCTGACGGTATCCCGGGCGTTAATTACGCTGAGTCATGATTATTTAGGCGTGTATCAGTGTAATTTGTGTTTTGTGACAGTAATCAAAAGTCAATTATCATTGGTCATCAACATCCCCACTTTGCCTCCTGCAGAGCTTCAACTTCTTCTCTTCTTTATATTTCTTTGCTGACTGCATTGTATCTCCTTCCTAACCTTCTATATTCACTTGCTGAAATAAATTCAGTCACATTTCTCGTTTTCCTCGCTCTCGAATCGGCTGAACACGTCAGCGCGAGATGTCTTGGCGCCCCGCGGGTAGGCGACACGGGAAAAAATGGGCGTGTTATGATCTTATCTGATCGTGCTAGTCTCCACTCCTGCCTCGTCGGCAGCACCGGAACCAGAGCAACGGCGCAAGAGGCGAATGGAATCAACGATACTCGTACTCCGTACAATATAGGCTATGTGGATCTGAATCCGGTATCGCAGTTCACATTTATTCACATCGACAGAAGCACATGGCTCTCGCGACCAATTTCTGGAAAGCTAAATGAAAATCTGTGTTATGCTTCGGACAATATGCATCCCGCGTCAAATCTCATTGAACCGCCGACTGATCTCATTATTACCACAATAAGCTGAAATATGTTAACTGGGTACCATTCGGGCAAGATATTGTACTTGATCATCCCCTCACCGACTCCTTCAATACGTCACTGACCTCCTCGTATGGAGCACCCGGCTTGAGCCTCTCTAGCGCATTCCCCACTGTGTATTTGGTCAATGCAGAGCACAGATTTGATACATAACTCACTGATACTATATCTAAGTTAGCACGTGGCCATTTGTTACAACCAATAACAAACCGGGTTGCATGGAGCCTAGATCGGTTGTGCGGGCCCGAATTATGAGCTGCCAAGCTGAGAAGAGACCTGAGTTCATAAGGGTCGTCTCGCATGGAGTTGAGAGCTCATTGGTGGGACCCGGTTGGTATTGGGTGGAAGCTGTAGCCGTTCCTTCAGAAAAACCTGGCTGGATTGTTAGAGTTACATTTTCAACAATTTGGCCGACATCGGCGATGAGGTCGCCATAGGGATCCTCGATGTCACCTTGGGGAACAAAGAAAGCCACAACTCCTTCACGTCGAAAACCTTGATAAAGTCCGGGATCAAATTCCATGGCTAAGAGTCCTTTGAAGACATTATAGCTAAGGCCAGGCTCTTTCGCGGTCATTGGAGGTAGTTGAACTGTTTTGTCTATGAAGCAAGGTTAGCGATTTGTCTCAAGTTTTCATATATTCTACCTAGATGCGCAAGTAATGTTGGGGCTCTTGGTATTTGTTCTTCACTCAGAATCTCGTACCGCTCTTCTCATCCGCCTGGTCCCCGATAATTTTTGATTCAGGACTTCTGGCTGACTCTTGGGAGCTCTTGAGAGAACGAGCCGGGTTCTCTCTGTAGTATGCAGGATGGTTGGCGACGGTTGGGTTCAGGAAATTGAATTGAGTGGTAGAAAAGATGCCTCTGACATTTCAAGGGATGAAAGAGAAGGTGTAACGTATAGAGCGATGGGATACTATAGATTTGATCAGTATTACTACCATGAACAAAATATCCTAACTAGCACTCCATTTGTGGGGCATTATACCCTTCTCCACCTTAATGGATCGACGTCTGTGCTGTCGATATAAAGGATGAAAAAAGCACGTTTGATAGGTTGGCACTCAGGTTAAGAGAGGGGAGAAAATAAGAAAGTCGCAAAGTGGAGGGGGAAAGCAGAGAAACTTCGTCTTCTCGAAACCCGCCGATACCGATGAGTTTTGCATAGCATTCAAAATAGGACTGCAAGATAATCTTCCTTCAGGTTTCCAGCTGGATTGGTGTCTCATCAATTCAGTTGCACGTGTTCCAAGGTCCAGAGAGTTCTCAACGGGGTCAACAACATGGGGAGGGGACTGAGAATAGGGACTGGGAATAGGGACAAGTTTGAATACTTCACGAGAAAGACAGTGGTAGACAGGCTGAGGACTTGATGGCATCACTGATGTACAAACATACGCGACGACAAAACATCAACTACAGTATCCTCTTCTCCAACCTTGTGCCACTGGCTCAAGGATTGATGAAAAGAAAATATTCTCCACGAATGGAGGTGCCAAATAATACGTCTGCCGATGACATGAGTTCCATTGAACAAACTGTTCCGCCGCGCGGTGCAATGCAGGGACCAGCCTGTGGTGACCTGTCTTATTGATCACAGTCACCCAAACTGTGTATGTTGAAGAAGAAAGAAAAAAAAATGAAGATACGCGGGGAGGGGACCGCTATATACCATTTACCAGGGGACTGCGCCACAATAGAATGTTTGTTACTTTTGTATCACACGCCTCGATTATCCTTAGGGATTCCCAAGCCACAGAGTACTGCCGTGCATTTTGAGCGGTACGGCCCGCCCCGTCGATGTGAAAACCTTATATCTCTGTATTACAGTAGGAGTCACCAACGAACTTGGAAATTGAGGCTAGGTAGGCGCAGATGAGCAGAGAATAATATGTTACTTGGTTGTATTGAACAAAGTATGACTTATGCCGTTGCCCATTGACGACGTGAGACAGCGAGGACTATATAAACAACTGTTCTCCTCTTCGGGCTGCTGCTTCTTCTTCTCCCCTCCAATAACTTTATAGTGTATATAAGTATCGCTATATTAGTCTCCTGTCCGAGCTTTATTAGGCTCTTTTTGTGGTAAGGGTTGGTTGATCATAGGGCTCGTTGTTGTCTGCCTGCTCTTTCACGAAAGCTGCAGTCCTTCATTTCCTTCGATTCTTTTTCCGCCATCACACTTCTCCGTCGTTCCTCAACGCTCCTCGTCGCCCTACATCTCTATTCCGTATTCTATATATCATTCACGCTGTCTGTTCCTATGGACAAATACATCCGTCCTCACTCATCCTCTGTGACCGTCGTCGGCTACGTCATATGACCTTGGGCCATTTGAACCAGAACTGGCTAGCACTACAATACATCATCATCATCTTCCCCAGAGCTTTGCACCCTTACACACTTGAGATACAAAGCCTGTGAATTATGATCTAAATATACCATGGTCTATCCAACACAACTGAAATCTGGTATCCTACTCGTGACCCACCGGCTCATCAGAGGACAGCAGCTGACAGGGTCAGTGAAACTTGTTACTCCAATCCTTTTTACGAAGCTCAAAGCCCCTGGAGAGACCAGCTCCGACACATGTTCAGAGCTCTCGATTAAGTGTGCAAGATCTCTACGAACCCTACCTGTGCTGCTCACGTCCATATTTCGCCATCTCAAAGGAATCCATGGAGTCTCGGAACCCTGAGATCCATTTGCCATCATATTCTCTACTTTGAACCAGCGATCCTTCCCATTGTCCCAGACCACCGACGCTGCAATCGTTACGCGGCGAGTAACTACTGAGACAATGCTCGCCTGAAAGGAAAAACCTTCCGTCGTTGCTTGGCTCTAATCGAGCGATGCACAAATCATGTCCAAATTGCACTATGTATACAGTGAAGGGATTTTCGGTTTCATGTCACTTTTGAGAAGGAGAATAGGGCAGCAATAGTCTCATTTGTCAGTTGCTCATGATGAGAGGATCAGCCTGGTGACTGATCGCCCAGCACGGATATAATGCACCTCGGTCGAATATATCACGCGGGGGGATATAAAGAGATAGACTCTATATCGGCGTCTGGCCGATGATCAGGCTACCAAGGTCCTACCGGATTTCAATCCGTTAAAATATAGGAAGGAATGTCATAAAATGAGTACCTTGCGATTTGCTACTGCTACTTGTCTCAATCACTTCAAGTCAAACACTCTTTCATAATTTATTTCTTAAAATATAGATTCATGCTTTATGATCTTGCGACAGAGCACTCTATGATAATGTGCAGACATGCACATATCACACTAACCAGATTACTAACCAAAAGAGCAATACCGAGACTGAAATGAGTCCAACCTTCAACCTCGACAAGGCAACACGATGCAAAGTTAGTGCTGCAGGGACGGTCAGTCACGAGTCTACAATGTGCCAGAGACAATCAACTTACCGAGATATCTTCCCATTTCTCCCAGCCACGCCCACGGACTTGAGTCAGTTCTTCGTCCGTCAGCTGCTTGCCGGTAGTGAAGTATCCTGATTGGATCTTGGCATCAATCTCGACCCTTGAATCACTAGGGATCATCTCATCGGGGATAGGGATGCGCTCGATAATATTGATGCCAGAGTTCACGATGGCGTCGTACTTCATGTTAGACATTGACAGCATGCGGTCGATCTTCGTGATGCCGAGCCAGTGCAAAATGTCGGGCATAAGAGCTTGGAATCGCATCTGCAGGGGGAGTCAGTATATGTGAGCCACGTTAAATTATGAGGATACTTACGTCGCGGACACCGGCAATGTTCTCTGTCCGAGTGAAGTACTTATCCGCAGTGTCGCCTCCACGCTTGCGCGCATTGTACACAAGATACTTAATAACTTCTCCAAGAGCTCGACCTTCCTTACGGAAGTAGATGACTACACCACTGCCACCATTCTGTGCCTCTCGGATTGCTTCGCGAATACCGAACGCCAAGTATGGTCGGCAGGTACAGATATCTGACTGGAAGACATCACTGCCATTACATTCATCGTGGACGCGCAGAGCCAGTTTGACATTCGGGTCCGCGATCCGCTCTGGTGGGCCGAAGATGTACACGGTAAGGCCTCCGATTGGTGGCAGGAATGTTTTCAGATCAGGTCGAGTGATAAGCTCAGGGTAGCTCCCACCGGTATGTTCGAACAAAGTCCGACGAAGAGTGCCTTCATCAACCCCAAATCGCTCTGCCACACCGGGAAGATACCAGACAGGCTCAGCTGCTACTTTAGTGACACGGACCTCGCCGGATGAATCAACCAGGACAGACCCGTCCACCTCGAGCAGGCCATTCTTGACGTCATCGGCAATCTCCGCGAGTTTCATGTTAGCCCGAGTGACCGCCATCGTTGGACGGATATCCCAGCCAGCCTCCAGCTCTTCCTTGAACTGGTTGACAATGTCATGGCCGTAAGGATCCATTGAGACGATCTTTTTCTTATCCGCCCAGGCAGGCTGCGGGGGAAATTGAAAGTCGGCTGAGAATTACGGAAGTCCGGTCGGAAATCCGCATCCAAGTCACCAGCGGCAATGGCAAGAGCATTGTATACGCTGTAACTGCCACCGTGGGCGCCGATGGCATTGCGGCGCTTGACGAGGTTTCCACTGCGGGATACAACTACCGGACCCCGGGATTTGGCGTCGGGAGCGCCCCACTCTAGAGGGACGGGCTCAATGCCGCTCTGGCCTGGGTACGTGGTCAACTATACTTGATATCAGCATCATACCAAAACATTGAAGCCAGCACAGATCTGATCTTCCTTACGATAATATGGTTGCTGTATCGGGGATTGGGGTCGGCGGGGGCGGCGGGAGCGGCGGGAGCTGTAGATGGTTCCATTTGTACGGGCAAGATATTGGTGACGGATTCTGTTTTCAACATGGTAAGGGAATATACGGTCCTGGATGATGACCAGAAGAATGAAGCGATATAGAGAGGTTACAAAGAGAAGAAAGAGGGGGAAAGAGACCTGGAGGGGAAGTAGTCGGCCATGTGACTTATCTTCTCCTCACGTTATCTGAGGGGCTTATCTGCATACAATCAAAGGGACGACCGGTCTCAGATAGCACGTCTGAATGTCTTGGCTTTGGTTATCATGTAGTATCGTGTACAAATCGAATGGCGGTATATGGTGTACATACATGTTCTAACGATCTCCCTAGCTTCTATACGGCGTCTCCACCGGTTTCCACCGGAGTTCTTCGGCGTTCGATCTAACTGGCCGGAGTTAGCGAACACCGAAACTCCCTGGGTGATTGCAGTTTACCTTGACCACGGAGTCCTTACATTAAGCAGGATTTCCTGTATCTCCCCATGAGGTAAATGCTTTCGTTGATTTCAATGCCACCCGCTAACGACGTGTACCGGCAGTACCTCGCGTCGTCGCAATGGCAAACCAGCCTCCTGCGAGCCGTGTCGGAGAGACAAAGTCCGTTGCGACCATGCATTACCTGTATGTACTCGCTGTAGAGATCGTGGGGTCTCCATGCGATGTTACTATCATCCCGCTCCTCTGACGAGGGCCAAGGGTCGCCGTATCTTCCCATTGGCAGAGGGGGTCCCCTTTGATCGACCTCCATCAGCAAGGTGTGTCAATTGTAAATTCAGTTCTTTGTCTCATTCTCAAGCGGTCTACATCATTGAGTTCCCAGCGGTCAATTACCTCTCAAATTCACCTCCATAGATATCAATATATACATATCAGACTCTTATAATTGCTGTTTCCCAGGAACCCACATTCAACCGAGACATCACTCAACCCCGACGTGTCTAATGCGGGACAAGAGAGCTCTTCTGGGCGCATAGCCCGTACCCAACCACTGCTTTCTGGGTACTTCGGCCCCACGAGCTTTGTATCCCCCCTAACCGAGGATGTGGAATTGGGCCAGGGTCTGGGCCTGGAGATTGAATCTGCCCAGAGAGTCCTGCCACCCTACTGGGTCCACAAGATCTCCGAAGTACTATTAACACTCAACGACTTTGCCACGGTTGAGGCCCTAATCCGTGATTATTATGCACTAAGCCAAAGCGCGATTATAGCGGCGCCATTCGTGCTCAACAGTCTTGAACCGGTCAAGTCCATGTGCAAAGAGAACATAGCAGACCGTAATCTTACCGACTTCACATCTTCACTAACAGTGAGCATAATACAAAACACATCTGAGATTTTCGAAGTTCCGTCCGCGACACAAGGCCGAGACTTCCACTCCCTATTTACGGGGCCCGCGATCCGCCTGGAGATTATCGGGCTTCTCTGCGCTCTCGCTGGTCGGGCAAGATATCTGGGGCTCGCGAGTGACAGGTTCAATGACGGCCGAACCTCGCGGTCCCAATATGCGCATAAGATGCTTGCAGCCAGCGAGGCCGCGCTGCACATTTGCAAAATCCTCACACCGCTCAATGACCTGACAGTATGGCTGGTACATGAGATTCTCCTGTTGTCGGATATAGTACATGGCGACTCAAGTTCGTTAAATCCTCCAATCCATCCATCACATTGCCTCTCCTAACACCTCTTAGGTCCCGCCTGTTGGAAACGACTAGGCGAGCTTTCAACTGACATCTTCGCACTTGGTCTCCACCGTGACTCCAAGACATCGAGCGATGTACCCGAGTTCCTCTTGGAGTCACGTAGACGGCAGTTCGCTGCAGCGTATCAGCTCGACAAGAGTATCGCCACATTCTTGGGTCGACCGCCAAGAATACCATGGCGATACGCCGACTGTCGCATGCCACTTGATATCAGCGACGAGGCACTCGCTACCGATAAAACAATCATAGATTACTCCCGCGACTGCATTGATGAGAATGGCTGGAATATCCACGGAGTAGTCCAGCGGTCATCATGGATACGAGTGCGATTTATCATCAGTACATTTCGGGACGAGATTCTCGAAGTCTCTTTGCAGAACGTGACACCCGAGATGGAAATTATGCTCAAGTAAATCATCCCTCCGTCCGGAATGTTGTTCAGCAGCTGAGACCATACAGGAATATCTCGCAGCGATGTCATCTAGCATGGGATTCGCTCCCTGGTTGGCTACGCTACAGCCCGCAATGTTGGGATCAAAATTTACACATAGCAGTGTGCCTCATGATGATTATTTCATATCTGGCATACCTGTACAACGACTTCCTCATCCAGCGACTCATTGCTGGGAAGAATAATCCGCGCGGAAACACAGCACTGCTCTCCGTGAGCGCTGACATATTATCAACGGTCTTGACATTAGGCATGCAACGCGAACAAATGATCGATCTCCGACCGGATTTTGCGTGGACAGTAAGTACTAACGAAATAGAAGCCACTTCTACGCATAATACTAAGTGAATGGCAGGTTCTACTCTACGGTTTCCCCAGCGCCAGTCTACTCATCAAAGCCCTGCAGCACCAAAAACGCACAGGCGAGCCATTCCTCTACGAAGGGTCGAGATCGGCACTCATCCGCAATTTGAGTGTCTTCATCTCGCATCTTGAATCTATCGTTCGGCCGGATAATGCCAACTATGCTCTCTTTCAGCGGGCCAGTCAGCTGTTCTCTAGGATTATAGATGAGATTCTGGAGCCGCAGTCAATTCTTCCGGACTCGAATCTTGGGGATAGTTCTGCTTTTGATTTTGATCCGATGATTGAGGTTGATGGCCTGGATTTGTTCAATAACATGGATTTTGGGGTTGCGTTTAATCAGTGGTTGTTTTAGGGGCGATCCGTGTATATAGTCGTGACGGAAGTGCTTTTTGGATAGAGATTTCAGAATATAGATCTGCCTCTGTGAATTTACCTCAAGGGGTACTCATCAACATCGTCAGATCTTCTCGGTCTCACTCACTGCCACCGTCTTGGGTTGGGCTATATGCTCCTCACGCACTGGGGACGGAGTAGAGATGTAGTAAGATCCCCACGGAACATGAACTCTCAATCAAGTTAATGATTAGCAAGAGACTGAGCCAGAGAAAAGACAGACATAGGCTCAAAGGTGAATTCCACTTGTGTAATGACGTCTGTCTGAGCAACAGTACTACTGAGCCGCCGACTTACCTCACGAATGCGATGGAGCCCGAGGAACTGCAGCTGGGGTCTAAGTTGTTGTAGGTAATGTTGGTCATGGCGATAGCCGGGTGATCGATCGTGTTTCAACATCGCGTCAATTGTTACGTTGACATTATTGCTAAACCCCGAGGTCTCCATGGACTAAGCAGAACCGGTTCCATGACAGGACGAGGAAGATGCGAGGGAATCTGAATACACGAAAGATTAATAGGTGCCGAAAAAAAGAAAAGGAGACAATCTACAAAGAGGTTGAAAGGAAAAAGAAATCGTGGTTTTTTAACAACAATCGACTTCCTTGATTCGAAGCCAGCCGCTTTTGGCATATCTGGCAAATGAAGGCCAGGAGAATGGGCTGCAGGGGCACCATGCGCGCAAATAGGTATCTAATTTCCTCTCGCCCCATTGACCCGCGAAAAAAGAAGAGATTTCGTTACTCTCCAAAGCATGAAACGTGAAATCATTCGCCAGAAAATTAAGATTGAAGGAAGGGGTCAATGTATGTTGTATGACATCGACACCGACACCGACACCCGTTTCGTACACTTAGTTACCTTGGGCGAAGTTGGCCTGAGCTCGGGTATTCTTGATAGTCTTCTTAATCATCTCCTCCACTTCATCCCAGTCGCTAGTATCAATGCGGTCGATGGTGCACTGGAAGTGCTCTTGGATCTTGCGAAGCATCTCCCACTCGTTCCGGTTGGAAACAAATGAGATTGCCACGCCAATGCGACCAAAGCGACCAGTACGACCGATACGGTGCAGATAGGTCTGGTAGTCGGGTGTGTTGGTGCGCTGGCCGCCAGAGTACTCCTCGGGGATATCCTGAGTGCAAGAATGGTTAGTTTGGACTTGAAAGCGAACTAACAATGAACTCACGTAGTTGACGACCAAGGAAACTGTAGAGACATCGATTCCACGAGCGAGAACATTGGTTGTGATGAGAACCTTAGCTTCACCGCTGCGGAAGGAATCAATCACCGCGTCACGCTGGGATCCCTCGACACCACCAGTCAGCGAGGCCACAGTGTGGCCCTCAGCAACCATACGCTTCTCGATCTCAACGGCAGAGGCACGGGTCTAGACAACAATCAGCAATATTCCAATCTTAATCTGAGATAATACTTACCCGAACGAAAATGATTGAGGATCCGACAGTGAGCAGTCCGTAAAGCTGAACGAGATTCTGATACTTTTCCTCATCAGTGCTGCAATCCATGTAGAGTTGTTTGATGCCCTCAACAGTCAACTCCTCGTGTTGGAGGGTAATCTCGTTGGCGGCAGGAGCAAACTTGCCCGCATAGCGGTAGACATGAGCTGGGAAGGTCGCCGAGAACAGGACAATTTGAACATTTCGGGGAAGCATCCTATTCAGGCGAACTATTAGCCCGGTACTTTGAGTGGTGGGGTTAGTACTTACGCCTTGGCCCGGATACACTGGTCTCCCAGGCCTTGCTGGTCAAGCATGTTATCCGCCTCATCCAGGACAAGCACCTTCAAACCGGTAGGGTTCATGATACGCTTCTTGATCATATCCTGAACAGTACCAGGTGTGCCAACCACAACCGAACAATCCATCTTCGTCGGGCGAGCATTAGAATCGGCAGGAACAGCAGTTCCGATGATGAGGCCTTCAAGGAATTGACCCATAATCTGGATCACTCCGACAATCTGGCGGGCCAATTCACGGGTAGGAGCGAGGATTAGAGCCTGGGGTGTTATCTGCGACTGCTCCGTTGAGAGGTCAAGACGACTAAGAATGTTGAGGACAAAGGCTGCGGTTTTACCGGTACCAGACTGCGACTGACCAACCAAATTCTTCGGAGGATTGCTCATCAGAAGGGGAAGAGCACGCTCCTGGACCTTGGACGGCTTGCGGAAGTTCATGGTGGAGAGACCTTTCAGAATGCGCGCATCCCTGGAGTGTCAATCAGGTTAGCTGTGAGACTCTCATTTGGACGCGTATCAGTGGGTAGCACTTGCAGGCCTAGATCTTCAAAGCTTTTGACCGAGAACAGGGGGTTGTTGGGGTCCGCTTGTAAGTCACTCAATTTCACCGCGACGGTGTAGTCAGGCTCCTCGAGATCTGCCGAGCCCTGCGCGGGGCCAGAGGCGCCATCCTCCTTAGGAATGGTGGAGACATTGGAGGGATCTGTGAAAGCAAAGAGGATATTAGCTATCAGCCGGGGTAGCGCGTTTTCCGGTCGTGTGGACTGGAGGAACAGCGACGGTGGCGTGGTCTCGTCTCGTACCGGTGGGAATCGACTCGTCAGGCTTGGTGACACGGTCAGCCAAGGAGCCTGCAGCAGGGGCAGTCTCTGGATTCTCAGACATTGTGCAAAAGTTTCGTGGGTATCTCAAGAAAGAGTTGGAGAAGGAAAGGTGGAGGGGTGGTCGTGGGGTAAAGAAAAGTTCGAAATGAAATAAGATGGCTGAGCCCGCGATTGGGGTTAAGATGGTCACAGCTAATGATGCGTTTGGGACTCAGAAGGGGAGAGAATCAAAAACCCAAGCACGTCGCCAGAGTACAAGAGCTCTCTCTGAATGGAAGCAAAAACAGATGACGCCGAATAAAGCAACTAGTCCGAATTGAGTCAAAGTGAAATATATGTACTGGTATTGTAAACTATTGTAATAGATGGGCAGGACACATACTAACTACCAACAACGTGTATGTTTAGTATTGTCACAGGGACCGGTCTTCTCCCGCCTTGGCCATTGAGGTCATTCTTCCTATCTGAATGGCCTCAATAGCCCCATTGAACACAGCCTAATTGGAGACATAAACTACTTGGTTGATACTAAGACAAGTGGCTCATTCACAAGCATCGCTGGTAACCGGAAACTCCGTCTCATTGTTCGGTCTCCCATTCCCGCGCTATCCCATGCGCGTCTGCCTTGGAATCTCAATCAAGCCATGGCGGCCGCAGACGTAGCTCCGCATTTCGGAGCAGAGTTAAAGGTATCGATACTGGATGGGGATTTTGCAGATGCATAACTAACTAAGTCAATTTATCTAGGATTCCTTCAAACCAGTTAACAGTTGGGTATGGTCCCTACATCGTTTCCCCGCAACCGACCCAGATCATGCGCTTACAGTGGAGCTAATGCAAACATGTTGCACAGGTATCGAATGGTATATCATGGGTGGACGAGATACACCAATTCTACCGCGAGCGCAGTGCCATTGAGAAGGAATACGCATCCAAGTTAACGGCCCTGTGCAAGAAGTACTATGACCGCAAGTCGAAGAAGATCAGTCCCTTGAGTGTAGGAGATACACCCACCTTGACTCCCGGCTCCCTCGAAAGCGCATCGCTCACTACATGGACTACACAATTGAACGCCGTGGAAGCTCACGCCGCCGAACGAGACAAGTTTGCCCAAGAATTGGTAGTGCAGGTGGCGGATCCTCTGAAACAAGCTGCCACCCAATATGAAGAGATTCGCAAATGCCATGTTGAATACCATGGCAAGTTAGAAAAGGAACGGGAGGCAGCATACGGTGATCTCAAAAAAGCGAAGGGCAAATACGATGGCGCATGCCAGGAGGTTGAATCTCGCAGAAAGAAAATGGAGACCGCTTTTGATCATGGCAAGGGCAAAGCACAAGCAGCATATCAACAACAAATACTGGAGATGAACAACTATAAGGCATGGCTCATTCAACTGGAGGCGCGTGTCCTAATGCTAACTTGCGGTAGAACCTCTATCTCATCGGCATCAATGTGACCAATAAGCTCAAGGAGAAGTTTTACCATGAATATGTCCCTGAAGTGATCGATGTAAGATGAATCCGTCACTCCCCTCTCCTATCTAGGACCGACAATGGTACTCATACATCCGTTCAGGGTTTACAAAATCTCAATGAAACACGAGTCGCAAAAATGAACTTGATGTGGTCGCTCGCCGCCCAGCTTGAAAAGTCATCTCTTACAAATAGCACGCAGCACATGGCTAATCTTCTTGTCGAAATTCCTCGCAACAATCCTCGTCTGGACTCCTTGATGTTCCTCCAGCACAATGTGACTCAATCACAAGAACCTCCAAACCTAGAATTTGAGCCGAGTCCAGTATGGCACGACGATGCTGCAATCATCGCCGATGAGCCAGCCAAGGTCTTCCTGCGCAACGTCCTGAGTAAAAGCAAAACTCAAATCCGCGAACTACGAGTTGAGTCAGACCGGAAGAAGCGCGAGGTCGAAGGAAGCAAGAAAATACGGGAAAATATTCAACAAGGCAAAGATAATCGAAACGAGTTAGATGTCGTGCGGTCCATTTTCTTCATTCAAGAATCCTTGCACGAGGTTGATTGCAAATGGGTCACAGCCGAGGTAGAAACGGCAACTATCATTGCAGTGGCTGGAGATTTGTCATTGGGGGCCCAGAACCACAATTTCCGCTCTCAGACATTCAAGATCCCAACCAATTGCGATCTTTGTGGCGAGCGAATCTGGGGCCTGTCCGCGAAGGGCTTTGATTGCAGAGATTGTGGCTACACCTGCCATAGTAAATGTCAAATGAAGGTGCCTGCGGAGTGCCCGGGCGAGCAAAGCAAGGAAGAGAAGAAGAAACTCAAAGCCTTGCGACAGGAACAGGCTGGTGCCATACCTGTTGTGGATGTCGGCACCCCTACAGCTTCCACTACAACCCCGTCCCTGACGCGACAGAATACAATGAACTCTCTTAGCTCGGGATATGCGGCCAGTACGACTCGCTCGATATCGAACATTGCTACCCAGTCCACAGCAGAAAGCCCAGAGGATCCCCCGGCTCTTGTTGCGGAGGCAAAGCCAAAGCCAACTGTCGCAGCAAAGAGGAACCGGGTGCTAGCACCACCTCCGACAGCATACATGACTGCACCTCCGCCGAGCGACTTGGGCTCGAAGCCCAAAGAGCCACGAGGTAAGATGCTATACGCATATCAAGCCGGCGGCTCAGATGAGGTCAGCGTGGAAGATGGGGACGAAGTGGTGATCCTCCAACCAGATGGTACGTCTTGTCCTACCGTTTACACCCGTATTTACTGACAATTTCACAGATGGTTCTGGATGGCTGCGTGTGCGCTCAGGAGCCAATGAAGGACTTGTCCCGGCCGCATATGTCGAAGCCGCCCCAACACCATCCCCTGTGCCGTCCGCTAGTCCCAGCATGCCTGAGCGACCTGGGTCAACGTACTCTAATTCCTCATCATCCCTGGCTGGAAGCGCCGCACCCAAGCGTGTAGGACCAGCCGTCGCGCCCAGACGAGGAGCCAAGAAATTGCAATACGTCGAGGCACTGTATGAGTACGAAGCTCGCAGCGATATGGAGTGGAATATGTTAGAGGGTGACCGCTTTGTTCTTATCAACCGGGATAGTGGTGATGGATGGGCTGACGTCGAACGGGGTGGTGTTACGAAGAGCGTGCCGGCGAACTACATCCAGGAGGTGTAGGCTGGACGTCTTGGTTCTGCGCATTGGTCTTCATACATGTTCAGAACAGTTGATGCTGTCTGAGCTTGTCTGTTTGTACGGCCTCATAAGGTCCAGCCTTGGTTTCTGTTGGTTTTCTTTCTTTCCTGTACAGTCGGCGTCATCAGTGCCGTTTCGTCATTATTCTACATCAGGAGCATCGGGGCATTCGTGTTGGCATCCATTCGCGAGTCTCGGATAGAGCATAGGACACGTTGTTTCCATTGAATCCCATGAAAGTCAGGACTGTTCTTGTAGTCTGTAAAAATGTAGACCATTTACTGGAGATATGTACCCATCTTAGATAACATGAAACCGGATTACGCGGATAGCAGCTCTACCAACTTTTCCAAGTCTCCGTAGTGATAGAAGTGAGTTCACGGAAGATGTATCTCTAATGTGACGTATCTCTATGTCCACAATTATCTTGACAGCCAGACATCCAGCGTTTTAGCCTAATGGTAACTAACTACTCCGTATTTGAATTGGACTTAGTCCATTGCCAAGTGCGGACGACAATAGCCGCGCAATGGATCCATAGTTGCGACTCTGATTAGCTCAGGCTGTAAATTCGACAATCAACTCAAGCCCGAAATACTTTCCAAGTGCTATGTACATGTATTCTTATCTCCGGGGGAAATTAAGGTAGTTTTGACTCGATGGTGTGACATGCTTACGCCTACCCGGTGGATTCGGCGTGTCAGCAGCTTACATCACCTCCGCTCTAGCTGGATTGAGGACTGATCAGTCTCCAGGCTTTGTAGCTAGCATAGTTCATTGTAGGGTACAAGGTGACAGAGGTACTTCCAAGAAACATCCTAGACAATGCCTCTTGGCAAGTGGAGGTATGACATAAGGCAAGTCTTAGAAGTCAACTCCGTAAATCCGAACTTCCTAATCCTTCCAATATCACCACCTCGTGAAGCAAGTTTCCGATGCTGTTAATCCGTGATGACTCGGAGATATGAAGATACAGAGGCTTAACTCCCCGTGCCAAGGCCGCTCAGCCCCGGCATAACGTGATCCTCCAATAAGCGCCAAGAGGGCCTCCTCATGGCCCATCAAACGTACATCTAAGCTAGACCAAAACTCAAAATAACCTTGGAAAGCAACATATAACCAACCGACACCCGTTTCCTCGGACGTAGGTACTTATCCATCGCAAGCTGGACTTCAAGAATCAAAAATCAAATCCTTCCACGGGCCCCCTGTTTGACCGCAGAACATAATGCTCTTTCAACCGTTATTTACCACGATCTGCGTACTCCTTCTCGGCTTGCTAGCTACAAGCGCGACTATAGGCATTCGGCCGCAAATTTCCGGGCTGGACAACACCCTCGGATCTACGATTCAGACAATTAAGAATACTATACAACAGCCGCCGATCCACGATGCAGCGTCAGTAACCGTTCTTCCCCGGAGATCCGAAGACGAAGATCATGACGCAATACCCGGGCTCCACGAAACAACAATAGACTGGAGAGAGGATGGGTCTGAGTCTCTGAGACTGGAAGCAGAGCGTGAGGCTGGATTTCTGCCGAGTTCTCATCGTGAGAGGTAAAAGTTGTATCCAGTTGATCAGCTAGTCAGTAGCTAACATGGTTTGATAGTTATGACTCGTTACCGCAGTTTTGGCCTTTGTTTAAAATTTGTGTCGTTTCAGCAATCGTAAT
Organism: Penicillium psychrosexuale; assembly: GCF_028828465.1. NCBI lineage: Eukaryota > Fungi > Ascomycota > Eurotiomycetes > Eurotiales > Aspergillaceae > Penicillium > Penicillium psychrosexuale. The sequence goes on from NW_026643187.1 coordinate 5,582,374, forward strand.
TTGTATTCTTAAAATAGCCCGGGACTTGAGGAGGTAGCAATAAAAGCAAATCATGACATTTATGTTTCTGTACAGCAGAGTTGGCTTTGATTCATATGGCACATACTAGTCTGGTCATGCTGCGTTACATGATGGGTATCTCATGAGTTCTTCCTGGACCAAAAAAGAGATGCGAAAAGGGGTATGATTAAGATAGGTGCATAGAATTGGTTTCCTATCTATTGTTTCGCTCTCGGATCCTTCTAGCGCGAAGACCCGACTATTTACTTTGATAGCATAGTTGAAGGAACTGTGGCGCAGGGATCGTGCAATCTTAAACATCTGCAACGAACCATTATTTGCGACAACAACGTCATTGGGCAATGAGTTCGATCTAGAACTTTATTATTTTATTATTCTGATCTCGTGGCAATCACCCGAGGATGATCGACGATCCTTCCTTGCCCCTTGCATCAGGAACCGTATTGCAGATCGAGTATCTTCTCCTTGCCATAGAACAGTCGAGGAATACCAACCCCTGCTCTATGAGCTTGTTTCAATAATCCATGACTTCAATGGCCTTTGTCCTAGCATATTTTTCATTCAAGTCCTTCAAACAACAAGGATATAGTTAGTCGTATTTACTCTCATCTTGACGCAATGCAGTATTCTGTCTGCCGCCCCTAGCGCAAGATAATCATGAACAAAAGCAAATGTGGAAGAGGAGATAGCCAATGCCCACAGCGCAACGTTACACCCCAAATCTAAAGACTATGTAACATAAGAACCACCCAAAAAGCAGGCGTTAGGTACGATATTTCAAATACTGTGGGGAGGATGGATGGGTCAACCATATGATCGTCACGGGTCGGCCCTTAGTCTTGAAACGTCCGGTCCTGAGTTTCCATTCCTGGCAATAAAGCATAGGTTGTATCACCCCTGAAACTTTGTATACGGTTCTGCAGGCAGCATCTCGTGTCTGAGCTTAAGCTATTGAATTGCAATATCTGATACGTACGATTATATCACATCACCATTGACCTAGACCCATGCGAATATAATCAATAATCATCATCGTCCAATTCCAAGGCTCCAGGGCTGTGATTATAGTGAGGCTAAAACTCCATATGTGTGTGGAGCTCGCCGATCATTAGCTAAGGTGATAATTAATGTTGAAGGGATCGGCGCATACTAGGACCTGATGCAAGTGATCGGAGTGAGGCGTGGTTACACCCTCGATCTGTTCCTGTCCCTGGGACTAGACTGCAGGGGTCACGAGTGCTACTGTGGGATTGGGAATGAACCATGAGGCTATCGTTCTAGAAAAAGCAAATACATACTATGCTGGTCATGTCGTCATTGCGTTAGTGCCTTGCTTCCCAGGCTGACATGTGGCTTTTCTTGGTAACTGCCTGAATGGGCCTGATAGTGGAGAATGGGGGTCTCTGGATTGAAAACGTGGGTTTTCAACCGAACGACCTTGACCGATATTTAGGATTATACGGCGATCTCCGTGCAACGTCTGATTTTCTCAAAAGCTAAAGTGGACATATTCGGTAAAAAGTGGACTGTGATTGGTCCTTTGATATTGTATGTTGTAGGCAAAATCTGCCTTTATATACATTGACATAAAACATATTCAGAAAATGAAGTAACAAGAATAGAAAATATGATAGCCTCCAAGTTAGGCTTGTGGCCAATGTGTGCCAAAGAACTCCCCGCTATGATGTCGCTTGCCAAAAACACGAGAGGGAAAGATGCGCCTCTGAGAATGAAAATCAAACAAATGAAAAGAAAAAAGAAATGGATGCGAAGCCATGCTCGCTAAAGCCTTGGTGCTGAATGTGGCTCAAAAGAGTAGCCTCGTATAAGAGAGAATAAGATGTCGAGAAGTGAATCGTTGGTCGTGTGTGTGCTTGAAGTAAATCACCGAGATGAAAAAAGGAAAGATGCAGTTTATGCAGTTCGTGCCGTCGCCCTCGACCCTCGACGATATTTTAAATCGTCTCGACTGAGGAGTCGGCGTATTTTAGAAACAAATCGACATGGTCTTCCATCTGGGGAATGTTAGAACTAAATGCGACCGAAGAAGAAAAGACAGGATAAAGCTTACCAGTGCGACGCATGGATATCGAGGAATCATCCACAGGCTGTGTAGTGTAGGCTGCAGCCCAATATCCCGTTTCTCGGTAACCGGTGAAGGTGCAGTTGCTGGGATTGTACTGTGGCTGCAGGGCGGCAACATGCGGGTAGAGCGTTGCTAACGGTGAGAGAAGCTCATCTGATGGTGGTGGTGACCGTCTGCTATCGATGCTTCCACGAGACTGGAATGTATATGTTAGATTGGTTGGTAGAAGTAAGAATGGATCTTACTCACGTAGAGCTCATAGTTGGTTTTATAACTCATAGTGTTGGTGTTGTGTGTGATATCTCAATGCAAGATGACGAGACCTAGTTCAAATCTGAATGTTGAGATGCAGGTCTCACCAGAAGCGACGCAGGCTGCATTTAAATGTATCGGAAATGCTCAGCCGCAGCAAAATTTGGAAGCGGGGGAAATTAAGACGTCAAGATCCGCATCTAATCGCCTAGTTTGTTTTCATAGATAGGATTTGGTTACTCCCGGGAACTCGGGATTGCATGGTCTCCACCGAAACGTAAATGAAACCTTTTCATTGGCTGCCACGAAGAAGTCTAAGCGTTAGGGCCGATCGGAGTCCCCGATGTGGGAAAGTCGGGATACGAGGATTCCAGTTTGCAGGATCCCTGCAGACCATGAATCGTGGCATCCTCGTTCTACGTTGCTGCCCCCTTGCATATTCCTCTGTTCGCTTCCACGTTTTGGTTTTACTCTTATTCTCATGAACATGTGGTCCAGCGGGGGGGAGCAAATACCATCGAATCCGAAATGTGAAATGTGATATGAGATCCATCCCCCGACCCGATCCGGATTTCTACCTGTTTCCTATATTGTATAATGTCAAGATGATTTCATTCTAAGCAGAAGTGGGCCAAAGACAATCTCTAAGCGAGCATATTAAAAGACTAATGAGATCACTGATCTTCCGCTAGTTGTAAGGTTTCCAAATCATTTTCAAGGTGATCCAGGGCGAGATAGTGCGACTAGCCCCGAATATATTGCACTATTGATAACGCTACGCCAGAACAGCTCTAGATCGGCCTTGCGAACTGCCTATTCGGGCCTAGCGGACAATTCCATTGTCGGTTCGGGACACAGCCACACACCCCTTGCTATTTGTGGACAAGCTGACGAGCCACATCGTCGGTCTCACCGTGGCTCAAACCGTGGCTCACCGTGGCTAGTGACCACATCTGTGGCTCAAGCTTGGTTTTTGTTCGATAGCTTCCCAGATCCACTCCACCCTGCTTCACCTCGGAAACCCGAACTAGTCCGCCCTTGATCTTCACAACTTATCGATTTTGGGCACCCTTAATGGCTCGGTCTTCCCCGTCCGCTGGGTCGCGGAGCTATAAGGCATTCGTCTCCCCCAGAATCATGAACTATTCCGCCAGTCTAAATCCACCTTTCGTTTGAAGTCTTCCTCTTTGCGCATCTTATATCAACACATGTCGACTGTCGAACATGTCACTGAGAATGCAGGGTTCTGGAAGAGAGTGCTGGGAAAACTCTCATCATATCGACATGCGCGACCCTTACTCTCGCGAACAACCCGCTCAAAGTGAGTTCCTTTTTTCTCTTCACCTCCCCTACCCCGGTCGTGCCCATTGCGCCGGTTACACCATGACCCATATTCTGAGACCTTTTGCCTTTGTTCCAGGATCCGTCGAACGAGACGCTGAACGCATCCCCGATAGGTGCGAACGCTCCCACGACGAGGGAATGAACCCAGAGACGCAGTCCATGTTGAGCGATGCCGAGTTTGGTCGCGTGGACCATACGGGCTGGTTCCCCCACTATAAGAATTGTGTTCAACATTTCGTCGACTACAGCCAGCATACACCCCAAGTGCAATCCATTGCCGCGTTCATCAATATTCGACTACCCTGTCAGCGACCTGAGTCCAGCGCACCGGTGGAAACCACGTCATTGCCCTTTATTTCGCTGCGACCCTATATCCGACGATTGATTGTCACCGCGCAAGACTCACCGAGTGTTATGCAAGGCTTCTTCGGTGGTGATTGGGAGGCTGGTGTGGGCTGTATCTACAAGCAAGAACGGGTGAACTATATGTTCACGGCAAAAAGCAGTGGGTGGGCAGCTACCAAGACCGCCTACGACATTTCTCCAGATGAAGAAACTCCCTTCTTGAGGCCCCTGCGTGACCCCTCAGAGGATGAAATTCGAGTGGCCGAGGCGCGGTGGAGTGAATGGCTGGCAATGGAAGATTGGATGGTTGGAGCGCGCAGTCCCTGGTAGGATAGCGCGATCATGAGGCACGAATTTCCTATTCTTCTCTTTTCGTTTTTTTTCTTATGTCCCTCGTGCCCAAAAAAAATTACATAGTGTGATGTGGCCCAATTCACTGAGTATAATGACAAAGGTACTTTTTTTTCTCCATTTTCCATGCCATACTCCGTAGGGATAGTCTTCCCCATAACAATGCAGATCATCATAAGCATGTCAAAAATAAAGTAAATAAAGTGCAGACATTAGAGTTGACGAGATGGTCCTGCGTCATAATCGATAGTGCACCGCCACAGGCACAGACCAGAGTGACAAATACTTTTAAACTCGGAGATCCCAAATATTAATTTAATAAAATTCTACATACTCCGGACGTCCGTGATTTTACAAAAGAATATTCTGATATGTAACTAACCAGACTCAGTTAGGGCTATCCACCTCTGACTCACCGTCATGTCAGGTGTCAACCTGTCACTTTGCGATCGAATCGAGGATAGTCTCTTCTGCAAGTTCGCTTCAACTCGTGTACGGAGTAGAGATCTATTGAATCCAGGTTCCCGGGTACCTGGTACCTCGCAATGGCATCGACATGCATCTACGAGCATGATGCAGCCACAATAATCCCAGCCCTCATATCTGAACTGCCGTATTCCACCACGTTGCTCCGGCGAATCCAGCATGGAATTGGGTATCCGCACGAGACTGCCCACATCCTGGCGACTTTTCCACCCGGTTTAGCCCCTGAGCCTGGACAGCCGTGGCTGGCTGCGCGGGTGGATCTCTTTGCCGGCCGCACAACACAAATGTTCATCTACTCCAGTCTCGAAGCGGAGCACACGTCAATTCCGCCGATCGCCACTGTCGGCGATAGTATCAAAGCCACGAAACCGGAGGTATTAAATGTGGACTCTGGATCCAATAATAGCCGAACCAAAAATGGTAATGATGTCGGCGCCAACCCTGACACCAACACCATCAAGTCCATTGTTTCCACCTTTTCCGCCAACCCGCCCGTCCTAGCCTTGGCCCGCGCCCAGCTATTGGATTTGCTGTCATATGTCAAGACCAACCTGCTGCCATCCTATCTGTCATATTTGCAAGCCACATCTGCGGAGGCTGACTCTCCTCCCGTGTCGACGTCCCTGGTGACCCCAAACACCACTCCCACTACCAATAGTACTAGTAGTGTTCCCCTGATTGCCGCACCAGACCCACACGCCTTCCTCATCGGTGCCCTTCATACAGGTCTATTCTGTCTCCTGCAGCGATCAGGCTCGTACACCCAATCTGACCCGATACCCTGTATCCGGGTCCATCGCTTCGACGATCCGCCTTATTACAAGTACTTCTTCCGGAGATCAGAGTTCAGCCCCGATGCAGATCTGCCGTGCGCCGATCTGTCCCTCCCAGCCGGGTATAGGTTCCATGACCGACAGGGGAGGGAGGGTGTTCTGAGTAAGCATCTAGATCTTGTGCAGAGTCGGACGCATATCCCCAGGCCGAGGTCGCAGCTATCTACAATGCCCGGTATGGCGGTTTATTTTGATGGCTCTAGTGATGTTGATGAAATGCCTATTGCGTGGGGATTCTTGGGTGTGGACGGAGCGCTAGCGACGTTGCATGTTGAACCCGAGCATCGCGGTCGCGGTCTTGCGGCTTCATTGTCTAAAGCTGTTATGCGTCGTGGGATGGCAGTAGATGGGCTTTTTGGGGCTGAGAGTGTTGACTTGGAGGATAGTTACACTCGAGAATGTGTTGGGGCTTGGGCGCATACTGATGTAGCTGGGTATAATCATGCGAGTCGGAGGGTTATGGAGAAGATTGGGGGTCAGGTTCTGACTACTGTCACTTGGACTGTCATTGAGTTGCTTGATTAGCGTTTTCATCTTGGGTTTGTCTATATGAGCGGAAGATATATATCACGAATGATGGAAATGAGGTTACATATATTTACACTTATCTACGCAGAGATAGCTGTCGGGTTTTACAATCGGTGTCAAATTCAGAAGTAGTTCTAATTCTCTGATATCTACGTGTGAATTGATTCTAGATAAAGCCCTAAATATCATACAAAGCTACATAGTTATGTTGCAAATACTGAACGTCGACTCACCTATCTCCATCGTCCCCAGATATTCCCAATTAGGCTTAGTGGATGATCGGGTGATTCCACGAGATACACGGGGGAACTTCACTTCGAATTTCTCTATTTTCTTCATTTCCAAGCCATTGACCAATCTCCGTTCTTCCAAAATGAGTAATCCCAAAGGCGTCGCTGAGAACATGCTCTGGGGAGGCCGCTTCACCCGTGAGTAGAACAACCCCTCCATCCCACCAAAAAAGCCCACTGACTCATACAAAAAACAGAGGGCCTCGATCCCCTCATGGTGCAGTACAACACGTCCCTCCCCTACGACCGCGTGTTCTGGAAGCAAGACATCGCCGGCTCAATTGCCTTTGCCCGCGCCAACACCAAGTCCGGCATCCTCACACCGCAAGAGTTCGCCGAGATCGAGCGTGGTTTCAAGCAAGTCGCCGAGGAATGGCAAACAAACACATTCGTGGCCAAGGAGAACGACGAGGACATCCACACCGCCAATGAGCGCCGTCTGGGCGAGATCATCGGCAAGGATATCGGCGGCAAGCTGCACACCGGTCGGTCGCGTAACGAGCAGATCGCCACGGACATGCGCCTGTGGCTCCGCGACGAGCTCCGCGTGATCGAGGCCCACCTGATCAATCTGATCAAGGTCTCCATTGCTCGCGCTGAGAACGATATCGCCTATCTCATGCCCGGCTACACCCACCTGCAGAAGGCCCAGCCTGTCCGCTGGTCCCACTGGATCCTGTCGCATGCCACCGCCTTTGCTAGCGAGTTGGAGCGTCTCCGCGAGGTGATCCGTCGCGTCAATAAGAGCCCCCTCGGTACCGGTGCCCTTGCCGGTAACTGCTTCAACATTGATCGCGAGGCTATGGCCAAGGAGCTTGGCTTCGATGGCTTGCTGTACAACTCCATGAACGCGGTTGCGGACCGCGATTTCGCCATGGAGACTATGCAGTGGGGTAGCTCATTCATGCTCAAGATCTCCCGCTGGGCTGAGGATCTGATCATCTACAGCAGTCTGGAGTTCGGCTTCGTCCGTCTGTCGGATGCTTACTCTACTGGATCGTCGCTCATGCCCCAGAAGAAGAATGCAGGCAAGTTTGAGTTCATTTATGTACTATGAAGCAGAATACTAACATTTTCCCCATTAGACAGCCTGGAGCTGCTCCGCGGTAAGTCCGGCCGTACCTTCGGCCAGATGGCCGGCCTGATGTGCACAATCAAGGGCCTGCCTACTACCTACAACAAGGATCTGCAGGAGAGCGTTGAGCCCATGCTCGACCACGTCAAGACTGTCAGCGACAGCATCCAGATCGCAACAGGTGTGCTCTCCACGCTCACCGTCATCCCGGAGAAGATGATCGCCGCCCTGGCCCCGGAGATGCTGGCTACCGAAATTGCCGACTACCTTGTCCGCAAGGGCGTGCCTTTCCGCGAGGGACACCACATTTCCGGCCGTGTCGTTGCCCTGGCTGAGAACACTAATGTCCCCATGGACACACTCTCTCTGGCGCAGCTCCAGGAAGTCGACGCCCGCTTCGACGCGGATGTCCAGACTTGCCTTGACTACGAGCGTGCCGTTGAGCTGAAGGATGCCATTGGCGGAACTAGCAAGCGCGCGGTTCTCGAGCAGACTGCCGTGCTGAAGAATTTACTGTAGAATCTTTTGGTCCGATATATGACAGAAAATAAATGTTAGGCTTTTGGTTAGACTAAAATGAATATATGAATTGACTTGTTTGGGTGTCTAAAATAAAAGAGTGAAATTATATGCTGCTAATAAAGGAAGGATATCATACAACATACCAGACCGTTCAAATCTCAACCCATTAAGCCGGGACTCCTACCCTAACATAACCCCGAAAATCAAGATCGACCCCTCAAACACCTCCTCTCGGGCTCATACCCATCCTTCCAGACGGAGACTTAATATCATGTCCAGGAGCGCCCTGTGCCGCCTCATAAGCAGGCGGGACATCAACATGACCCTCGGCAGCCACAATATCATCTTCCAAACTGCGCTCGGCAGGCCTAGACGCACTGCTCCCACCTCCCTGGGGATTAGAAGCAAGGCCACCAGTTTCGATTCCCAGCCCAGTCCCTCCCCGATCCCCAGCATACTGCATAAAACTCATAACATGATCCGTCCCACCGCGCTCAGCCGTTCTCCCCCTTTCGCCCAGCGCCTGGGACCCAGACTCCCCAATTTCCATACCATTAGAGTATCGGTCCAGATTCGCGCCTAGGACAACCCCCTCGGCGGTGACGACCCGTCCAGCCTGGTTTCGCCCCGGACTACCGCCAGTGCTGTTGTTGTGGCTGTGGCTGTGGCCGCTGCCGGTGTCGGCTGCTCGTGCTGGGCTTGCGCGTGAACTGGGTATAGAGGCCAAGGCGGGCGATTCCCAGGCCCGTGGAGTAGTCCATGAGTTGGTATTGGGCTGCTGTGGCTGGCGTTGTTGGAGGGGTACGTTGATTAGCTCGCTCTGGGCATGCGAGGCTAGTTCGGCGCGTTGGCGGTGGAAGCCTGTGTCTGGTAGCTCGGGGGTGAATCCCTGGCGGGGAGGGATTGAAGCGAAGAGCTCGTTTGAGTGTGGTTGGGTTGGGGGGATGGGTGTTTTGCGGGGAGAGTGTGAGATGAGGCTTGTGACGGAGGACTCTAGTGCTAGGTCTGGGGTGAGGATTATGCTTCGTGTGTTATCTGTGAATGGGGAGGCCGCGCTCGATGAGTCTATCGATGTAATGGCTTGTATTAGTGATATGTTACGCTGCCTCAATGGCTAGGCTGGTTAGTCGTGGGGTGTGTTTCTGCTTACTATGTGCTTCGCTGTCTGATGGCGATAGCGGGCCTTTCATTTCGGATGCAATGCCTCGATCTTTGTACCATGAGACAAGAGTTGTGCCCTTGCGCTTCCCATGTTTTCTCTTGCGGCGACAGCAACAGAAAAGCAGAATGGCACATATGACCAAGACCGCAACTCCTCCAACAACACCGCCGATGATTGCGCCCAGGTTTGAGGATGTGGCACCTGGGGTATTGGATGAGGTACTGGATGGAGATGCGCTAGCAGTAACACCTGTAGGTTCTGGAGTCGTGGATGTGTCAGAATTTGTAAAAAGTGGCGATGAAGTCGCCTGTGTTACTGAGGATATGGGTGTCTCCGAACCTGTTGATGTATTTGAAGTAATAGAAGAGGCTGTCGACGAGACGGTAGCTTGGTCCGACAAAGTGGACGTAGGGGACGTAGTGGTGGTTTTCGTCGTCACGCTGGACACCCCAGCTGAGGTCGATGAGAGTGTGTCATCGTCGTCGTCCGGACAAATACCCGTCGTACATGGATCACTTGCGCAGCATCCACGAAAGCTGCCTGCTGTGCAGACATACCACAGCTTGGACCCAGTGCAAGTAGTATCGTCTCGAGGGACAAGAGACCACAGGGACTCGGGAGACTCCATCTCGAATACCTTGAAGACCAAGTCTCATTCGCCGAAGAAGACAACTCGATCGAATCGCAAGACACAGCAATTACGCTGGATAGCACAAGCTTGAACGACTGGAAGCGAGAGATCTCGTTTCACCGATATTTGAGAATCTGCTGGGAATGATAGGTCAAATGGGCTGTGCCCCGACAAATATTCTTGCAGGTGGCATTCATTAACTTTCGAATGGAGACCACGACCCTGTTTTCTGAAAGAAGTCGAGAAAGGATTCCTTTGTTGGTGCGGGGTGGCATTGCCATGCCAATTATAGATCCTTGTATGTTTGTCACCAATGGGGTCCAGGGCTCCTGCGCAGCAGAGTTGGGTTTTCTTTAGTGCAGTAGACGCGTCTCTTTGACGCAGGGTTGGATAATACGGCGATAAATGATCGCAGAATCTAGTAAGTCAGCAAGAAATCAGTCGTAAGTTAATAAACAAGGTTCGAGAGACTCCGAGAGGTGTTCGGTTTCTTTGTTGACAGACCAGGGCCGACCCCCGGGATTTTTAGCCAAATCAAACAAAGAACCGGAGTTTTGAGATGGACAAGGAGAAAACTACAATAAGGACCTAAGACGGGGCACAGAAAAGCATTAAGAAGTAATAAATCAAATCATATGAGACAAACAGAGGGAAAAAGCACTCAGCACACCAACTCTTCGCCTGTTAAGATAAAGGAAAACAATATGGCTATACAGGATGGTAAGTAACACAGTCAACAAAAAAATGGTCTTTTTCATAGATATTTCCCCTTGAAACGGGGGCCTTGTGACGCCACAAGCCATAGTTCCGTCTCGAAACTACGAGGCTGGGAGGGCGTCGATAGGGTCCATCTGAAACAACTCCGTGGTATCCTCCTATTCTCTGCGGGTCGTATCCAAAATAGCGAGCTTAGTAGACACGCTTGAAAGGAGGAACAGACTTGCACTCCGACTCATCCAAGGTGTGGGACTGAACGGGACGGTAGCCCAGCTTGATCTCGCCGTGGGGAACCTTCTGCCAGGAGAGAGTGTGCTTCATCCAGTGCTGGTCATCACGCTCGGGGTAGTCCTCACGGGCGTGAGCACCACGAGACTCCTTACGAGCTGCAGCGGAAGCAGCGGTTTGGGTACTGTGAGATCTAATGTTAGCAAGCGATCCTAGATCAGTTATTCGGGGTTACGTACGCGCAAGTGAGCAGGTTGCGGAGCTCAAGAGTCTCCACCAAGTCGGAATTCCAGATCATGCTGCGGTCCTTGGTGCCGACCTGTTCGTACAGCTGATCAACCTTGTTGATCTTCTCAACACCCTCGTCCAAGCTCGACTGGGTACGGAAGACGCTGACATCGGTCTGCATGACCTTCTGCATAGCGTTGCGGACTTCGAAAGTCGACTTGGGGCCATCGGCGTTACGGGCATGGTCGAGGTCCTTGACAGACTGAGCACCAGCATCGGCTGCAAGGGGCTTGTGAGGCTGGCCAGGGCTGGCAATGTCACGGACACGGTGAGACACAGCACGGCCGAAGACAACCAAATCAAGCAGGGAGTTGGCACCCAGGCGGTTAGCACCGTGGACAGACACACAGGCGGCCTCACCACAGGCGTACAGACCGGGAACAGGCTTCTCCTGGCCGTTCTCGTCGACATTGAGAACCTCACCAGTGTGGTTGGTGGGGATACCACCCATGTTGTAGTGGACGGTGGGCAGGACAGGGATGGGCTGCTTGGTGACATCAACACCGGCGAAAATCGAGGCAGTCTCGGAGATACCGGGCAGACGCTCGTGCAGGAGCTCAGCAGGCAAGTGGCTGAGCTGGAGGTAGAGGTGGTCCTTCTCGGGACCGACACCACGGCCCTCACGGATCTCCAGAGTCATGGAGCGGGAGACGACATCACGGGAGGCAAGATCCTTGGCGGTAGGAGCGTAACGCTCCATGAAACGCTCACCCTCGGAGTTGATCAGGTAACCACCCTCACCACGGGAGCCCTCGGTAATCAGGCAACCAGCACCGTAGATACCAGTAGGGTGGAACTGGACGAATTCCAGATCCTGGTTAGGGAGACCAGCACGAGAAACCATAGCCATACCGTCACCAGTGCAAGTGTGGGCGGAGGTACAAGAGAAGAAGGCTCGTCCGTAACCACCGGTGGCAAGAACAGTGTGGTGGGCCTTGAAGCGGTGCAGAGTACCATCCTCCTGGTTGTAGGCAATGACACCACGGCAAACACCATCCTCCATCAGCAGGTCAAGGGCGAAGAATTCGATGAAGTAGTTGGTGTGGTGGCGGAGAGACTGTCCGTAGAGGGTGTGCAGAAGGGCGTGACCAGTACGATCAGCAGCGGCGGCGCAACGGTAAGCCTGACCACCCTTGCCGAAATCCTTAGACTGACCACCGAAAGCACGCTGGTAAATAAGTCCATCCTCAGTACGCGAGAATGGGCAACCGTAACCTTCAAGCTCGCGGACACTGGCGGGAGCCTCGCGGGTCATGTAGTGAATGGCATCTTGGTCACCAAGCCAATCAGAACCCTTCACGGTATCGTACATGTGCCATCTCCAGTCATCCGGGTGCATGCTAAAATTCAGTTAGACTCAATTCGGTACCTTCCGGTGCTTGCGGTGAAAACCTACTTTCCGAGGGCAGCGTTGATACCACCCTGGGCAGCGACAGTGTGACTTCTCGTAGGGAACAGCTTGGAAACACAAGCAGTCTTGAATCCAGCTTCAGCCAGACCGAAAGCAGCGCGCAAACCGGCACCTCCGGCACCGACAACGAGGGCATCGTACTCGTGATCCTGCGCATGTTAGACTCAATCAACCGCCTGTGAGTGGTAGCTCTTACAATGATAGGGTACTTGTCACTCAGGTAGCCACTGGACTCCTTAGCGCGCAAAGGCTGGTTGGACCATATCCGGGCTGGCGCAGTTCAGTTAGTGACGGTGCGTTCATGGGTTGAGTAGTCTAATGCGTACCTGCGGGCTTTGAAGATGAGAAGAGACGTCTCTGGTTCCTCAAGATGCGGGAAACCTAGAGAGATCGACGTATGAGTATGTCATGGCCGTTGCGAATGGGCTGAAAATCGTTGCATGGCTACTCACCTTGGAAGCAGGAGCTAAACTCCGCATGCTCATGGAGCTCATAATGGCGGATCAAACGAGAATTGGGTTTCCCTAAATGAACCGAGATAATCGCAGGACACCGAGGGTCGGTGACAGGCTTAACAAAGAGGGGAGATTGTGGAATAGCGAACTCCTTCCAGGGCGACACTTTCATCTGGACTCGGGTTACGGTTGAACAGTTTCACGCTGACATAATCATTCTCCCAGTTGCCGACGGGGAGGACCGGGCCAAATTAGCCAATCAGCAGCTGCGCAATGAAAATCAACCTCGGGCAGCCGGTTGCCCGTGATTGGCCAATTGGAAAGGATCCACTATCTAGGTATGATATTCCATTTTGCCGGCCAACACAGCTGCCGGAAGTCAACGGTAGAGCGTCATATCACGGGATCTTGAATCTATATCTGGTTATCTTTTCTGACTTTAGTCCCACTTTTCCTAGTAGAATGACGTGCAATTGCTGGATATCGATCATTGTGGTATCTAGTAGTTAGATCGAGATAGTCATGTGATTCAATATGACTAGTTAGAATCACATGACAAGCCGTGTGCGTTCCGACCAAATCAGGAAAGTTATACGGACTACGTACTACATTGGTAGTACACAGGTTGAAATTATATTGCATTGACCAGGAAAAACTCCCATGTAACAAGACAATAGTGATCGTACATCCCATCCATAATGCAAGTGAGTCGGAATTTCTAGTTGTACTGCATATATGTAGCCGTCGAGTTGAACTTGAGGTTGCCCTTAATCACCTTCTCAACGGAGGCCAAGAAGTCCTTCTCGGTGGCCACCTTACGGCGAGCCCGAATAGCAAACATACCCGCCTCAGTCGCAACACTGCGGAGTTCGGCACCTGTAGCGTTGGGGCACAGTCGCGAGATCAGCTCCCAACGGATGTCTCGCTCGACGGACATGCTCTTGGCGTGGATTCGGAGAATGTTGGCACGACCCTCGACATCCGGTAGTGAGAATTCGATCTTACGATCGATACGGCCGGGACGCATCAAGGCTGGGTCAAGTGTAGACGGACGGTTGGTAGCGAACATGACTTTAATGTTACCCCGAGAGTCGAATCCATCCAGCTGTGTGATCAGTTCCAGCATGGTTCGCTGAACCTCGTTGTCTCCACCAGCGCCATCGTCAAAACGTGCACCACCAACGGCATCAATTTCGTCGAAGAAAATAATGCATGCCTTCTTGGTACGGGCCATCTCGAACAGTTCACGGACCATCCGAGCACCCTCACCAACGTACTTCTGCACCAGTTCACTACCAATGACACGGATGAAGGTAGCATCCGTTCGGTTGGCGACTGCACGGGCGCAAAGGGTCTTTCCGGTTCCTGGGGGTCCGTAGAGCAGAGCACCCTTGGGTGGGTCGATACCGAGATTCACGAAGCGCTCTGGCGATAGCAAGGGCATTTCGACTACTTCTCGTAGCTTTTCGATCTGTTCTTTGCATCCACCAACATCGCCGTAGGTCACATCAGGCTTATCTTCGACAGTCATCATTGTCACGCTGGGGTCGATCTTTGGCGGCAAGGGCAGCATGATCTGATACTTATTACGGTCGACGCTGCGAAGCCTAGTCAGTACATAGAAATGACATATAATCCACCATATAACTTACCCAACTCTCATGCCTTCTTCGATATCTGTCGGACTAACGCGCTCTCCGAGGTTGACAACGAACTTGGCAATTTGCTTGACGTTGATCACGTATTTACTCTTGTCCGAGTCCTTCTCATCCTGGATAATCTTTGTGCACCTCGCGACCTGTAGCGGCTGTTCCTCCGCCATGCGTTGTCGATCGGCAGCAACATCCCAAAGGTGTGGAGGCGCCAAACCGGTGTCAGATTCCTGGTAAGACATTAGCTCGAGTTGTTCAAGGGGCCGAAAGAGCTGGATAAGTTATCACCTTAACGCCGATCTTCTCATTCACGCTGTTTTGCTTTTCCTTGATATCCTTCTCGAGCTTCTTCAGCGCATTCGCGTAAGGTGCGGCGCCGTAGGTCTTGAGTACTGCGATGTCACTGTAATAAGACGTGTCAATCATTGCCATCGCGCTTTGTGTAGATTGAATCGACACAGACCGGGAACTCACTCGTCTGTAAGGGGCGTAATCTTCTTCTCTGGTTCCTCATCGTCTGCGTAGTTCTTCTTGAACTTCTCCCAGTTCTCACCTGTGGCGCTAGGCATGATGAAAGGTGTTGACAGCCCAAGGCCGAGTTAAGGGAGGGTCTGAGGAAACAATGAAATCGAAGATGTATATGCAGGAGTAACAAATTCGACGTGATCTAAAGCGGTGTCAAGTTGAAAATAAGATAGATAGGTTGGGTATTGGGAGAGCAAAGGACGGTGATGTAGCAGAGCTGCGGTGGTCGAGCTAGCCTCACTAATCAGGTGCCAAGCTTCATCACCGCCCCAGAACCTCGCAGAATTTCCTGTGTGTCCTCCACCACAACAACTCAACTATCTCCTTTCACTCATTTTTAAAGGTTAATTTTGAATATCGATCTTCAAAATGGCCTCCGTACTAGCACAGGGAGCCGGCGGCAACAACTCCTTCAAGGTGCGAGGCCTCAAAACGATGTGTGTGGGCCACTGATTTCTGATTGCATGCAGGACAAGGAGAAGCCGATGGCCGTGCGGGCCTCTAACATTCTCGCTGCTCGGGGTATGTATATTCTCATGATGTTAAAGGCGCCCATGCTAACGGTATCATAGCTGTCTCCGATGCCATTCGAACAGTACGCTTGCTCAAACGATATGCGGATACATAGATGAGGGGCTAACAGGAATATAGTCTTTGGGACCCAGGGGTATGGATAAGATGGTGAGTTCATCTCGGATTTTCCTTCTATCAGTATGCTAATGTCTCTCCAGATCCAAACGGCCAAAGGACGGACCATCATCGTATGCAGCCCAATTCAATCCGAACATATCAGAAGCCACAACTGACCCCCCGCAGACAAACGATGGAAACACTATGTTGAAGGATATGAGCGTGATGCACCCCGCTGCCCGCATGCTTGTCGACCTGAGTGCGGCGCAGGATGTCGAAGCTGGTGATGGAACAACATCAGTGGTTGTCATTGCTGGCAGTCTGCTCGGCGCTGCCGAAAAGTTGCTAGGCAAGGGCCTTCACCCCACTGTCATCGCGGAGTCTTTCCAGAGAGCCGCCGGTGCTGCCGTTGAGATCCTCCACAACATGTCCCGTCCTATCAACCTCTCCGATCGTTCTACCCTCCTCCAAGCCGCTTCTACTTCGCTTTCGTCCAAGATCGTGTCCCAGCACTCCGGACTTCTGGGCCCGATGGCAGTCGACTCCGTCCTAAAGGTTTGTGACCCGAAGACCGCAGAGAACGTGGACTTGCGGGACATCCGTATCGTGAAGAAGGTTGGCGGCACAATCGAGGATAGCGAGATGGTTGATGGCGTGGTTCTGAACCAGCCCGTGATCAAGAGCAGTGGTGGCCCCACAAGAATCGAGAAGGCGCGGATAGGTCTGATCCAATTCCAACTGAGCCCACCTAAGCCGGACGTATGTTTATTCGCTCCTCAAACTGTTACTGGAACAAGATTGACAATTAGATTCTAGATGGAGAACCAAATCGTGGTGAACGACTACCGCCAGATGGACAAGATCTTGAAAGAGGAGCGCCAATACATGCTCAATATGGTCAAGAAGATCCAGAAGACTAAGTGTAATGTCCTTCTGATTCAGAAGTCCATCCTCCGTGACGCTGTGAACGAACTTTCCCTGCACTTCCTTTCCCGTCTCAAGATTCTCGCCATCAAGGATATCGAGCGCGATGAGGTCGAGTTCCTGTGCAAGAGTCTCGGCTGCAAGCCCGTCGCTAATGTCGACTCCTTCACCGAAGACAAGCTCGGCAGTGCCGACCTCGTCGAGGAAGTCCAGTCCTCCGGTGCTCGTTACGTCAAGATCACCGGTATCAAGGCTCCTCTTTCCTCTTACAACCAGACCGTCTCAATTGTCGCGCGTGGTGCCAACAGCCTGATTTTGGATGAAGCCGAGCGGTCTTTGCACGACGCCCTGTGTGTCATTCGCTGCCTCGTCAAGAAGCGTGCCATGATCGCAGGTGGTGGTGCTCCCGAGATTGAAGTGGCCCACATACTCGCCATGCGTGCTCGTGAGCTTACTGGTACTGAGGCTATCTGCTTCAAGGCCTTCGCCGATGCCATGGAGGTTATCCCTACTACTCTGGCCGAGAACGCCGGTCTTAACTCCATCAAGGTTGTGACTGAACTGCGCCACCGCCACGCCCAGGGCCAGCACAATGCTGGCGTCAGCATTCGCAGCGGTGGTGTGAAGGATGATATCACAGAGGAGAATATCCTCCAACCCTTGCTGGTCAGCACTAGTGCGATTGAGCTGGCCGCGGAGACTGTGAAGATGATCATGAGAATTGATGACATTGCTCTGTCGCGGTAAAGCCCTCGCGGCCGCTAGCGTGAGCTGTATGATGGAAAACGATCTAATCGTGACGAGTAATTAAAAAAAATATCCCGTTCCTGCATAGAATCACTCTTGGACTATACACTTTCTGTGCAATGTATATGGTAGACCGAGATCCCTGCAATGCTATCCTCGCAAGTTTTATAATGAAAAGTGAGACTCGGGGTAACTATAGATATGCTCGAGGTGTTATGTTGACATGGGAGTTTTCAAATTGAAGAAGTATGGCCTAAGATATATAGTTAGAGCAACACTTCGCTCACCAACTGCCCAGATGAGCAGCCAATGATACCATAAAACATATGCATTAGCGACAAGGCTTCATAAGAACTGAACTAACCACTATCAATATCTAACCAAAATTGGGACTGAATAAGGATATTCGAAGCTAAACAAATGAATAGACTCTTTGTCCACGCCAAGAGATGGCCTCGGCCTGATTCGCAATATTCGACATTTGGAAGCCAGCCCTCGAAAAAAGGATCTCTGCTTTTCCATACATTGTCTCAGTAATTCGGCGACTATAAATATATATATATAAACACACTTACTGTCATTGCAGCAGTGTTCCTGGCGCTCGGCTCGAATTGCTGGCGATAAGAGATAGAGTGACGATCGACGTCAGCTCCGCCTGTTAACTCCGATCGACAGCCACCATGGGAAAGTTCGAAGATGAAGGGAACTCAGAGTCCGTACCATTGACTCGACAACGGTCGGAATCCCTCGCCTCACAAATATCCACCGACTCGGGCCTCTCGATTCCCTCCGAGTCATCCATGAAGAACCACAAGGGAGGCAACACGCTGCCGATGGAGGAAGGGGAAGGGGACAGATACCGGGATATTGAAGATGGAGGAGAAACTGGCCCCGATGAGCCTCTTATATCAAGCGGGAAGAAGGCAAGCTCGTCCGGTCGTCTGCGCAAGATCGTCTGGTTACTGGTGTTTCTCTGCGTCGGTGGCTGGGTGCTCTCTTTCGTGCTGTTCCTCACGCAGAAGCGACCCGATAATGCGGCGCTCTCGTCTGCATCAACCGTGGACGTCCATGAACCAGATTCGACGACTGGTAGTACCAGCCACGGGAAACCAGTGACACTGCAACAAATCTTGAGTGGTACCTGGTCTCCGAAGTCTCATGCGATCTCCTGGATTGCAGGCCCGAACGGCGAGGATGGTCTTTTGGTTGAGCAGGACGAGAAAAAAGACGCTTTTTTGCAGGTGAAAGACATCAGCGGTAGTAAAGACGGCGTCGATCATCTTGAGACCAGAGTGTTGATGAAGAAGGGGTATATTTGGTTTGATGGGGAGGCCATCCCACCGGTCAAGACGTGGCCAAGTCCTAACATGAAAAAGGTCTTGGTCATGACTGACACTCAGTCCAATTGGAGACACTCGTATTTTGGGAAATATTGGATCTTCGATGTGGCAACGCAGAAGGCCGAGCCGCTAGATCC
The DNA here is from genome assembly GCF_028828465.1 of Penicillium psychrosexuale. Lineage (NCBI taxonomy): Eukaryota > Fungi > Ascomycota > Eurotiomycetes > Eurotiales > Aspergillaceae > Penicillium > Penicillium psychrosexuale. The sequence continues at coordinate 5,601,354 of NW_026643187.1, forward strand.
TGGGAACCTGAGTGGACGTGTACAGCTTGCAGCTTGGTCGCCAACCTCTGATGGGGTTGTCTTTGTTCGTGAGAACAACTTATATTTGCGTACGCTGGCCTCTTTGGAGGTCATCCCTATCACCAAGGATGGCGACGAGAACCTCTTTTATGGTGTTCCAGACTGGGTGTACGAGGAAGAAGTCTTTGCAGGCAACACCGGCACCTGGTGGTCTGATGATGGCAAGTTTGTCGCATTCCTTCGCACAAACGAGTCAGCAGTTCCTGAATATCCTATTCAATACTTCCTTTCACGGCCATCAGGCAAACAGCCACCGCCCGGACTTAAAAATTACCCCGAAGTGAGGCAGATCAAATACCCGAAACCCGGCAGTCCGAATCCAATTGTCAACCTGCAGTTCTACGATGTCGAAAAAAATGAAGTTTTCTCGTTTGACATGCCAGAGGACTTTGTCGACGATGAAAGAATTATCATCGAGATTGTCTGGGCGTCCGAGGGCAAGGTTTTAATCCGAGAGACCAACCGCGAGAGCGATGTTGTGAAGATTTTTGTTATGGACACAAAGGCCCGAACTGGCAAGCTGGTGCGGTCAGATGATATCGCAGCTCTGGACGGTGGCTGGGTTGAGCCTACACAGTCGACTCGGGTTATTCCTGCTGACCCCAAAATTGGTCGACCACACGATGGCTATATCGACACTGTTATTTATGAAGGCTATGATCACTTGGCTTATTTCACACCTTTCGATAACCCAGAGCCCGTGATATTGACCAAGGGCAAATGGGAAGTTGTCAACGCACCGTCAGCTGTTGACCTGAAGAAGGGTCTGGTATACTTCATTGCCACAAAGGAGGCTCCAACTCAGCGTCACCTATACTCAGTAAAATTGGACGGCTCCGATCTTCGACCTCTGACGGATACATCTGCACCGGGGTTTTTCGATGTTTCATTCTCCCATGGAGCCGGCTATGGTTTACTCAGCTATAAAGGCCCATCAGTACCGTGGCAGGCCGTGATCAATACCCAAGGTGACGAGATTGACTTCATCAACCTCATCGAGGAGAACGTTGAACTCTCTAAGATGGTCGAAGAGTTCGCCCTTCCAACGGAGGTGTACACCAATGTAACCATTGATGGTTACACGCTCCAGGTCCTAGAGCGCCGCCCTCCAAACTTCAACCCTGAAAAGAAATACCCCGTTCTTTTCTTCCTATATGGTGGACCGGGGTCGCAAACGGTCGACCGCAAGTTCACCATTGATTTCCAGACCTATGTCGCCTCTAGCCTGGGCTATATTGTCGTCACTGTGGATGGTCGAGGAACAGGTTTCATTGGCAGAGAAGCCCGGTGTGTTGTCCGTGGTAATATCGGCCATTATGAAGCTATGGATCAGATCGCGACGGCCAAGATCTGGGCTAGCAAGAGCTACGTGGATGAGAGCCGCATGGCCGTCTGGGGCTGGAGCTATGGTGGCTACATGACCTTGAAAGTCCTCGAACAAGATGCGGGCGAGACGTTCCAATACGGCATGGCTGTAGCACCCGTCACTGATTGGAGGTTCTATGGTATGCTCCTTAGATCACTACTGTTCTGTTTCAACATACACATACTAACATCCTCCTTCTTCATAGACTCTATCTATACAGAACGTTATATGCACACCCCCGAGCACAACCCCTCGGGCTATGCAAATGCCTCCATCAGTGATGTCATGGCCCTAGGCCACAGTGTCCGATTTTTGATCATGCACGGTGTTGCCGACGACAATGTCCATCTTCAAAATACCCTTGTGTTGATCGACAAGCTGGATTTGAGGAATATTGACAACTACGACATGCAGGTCTTCCCTGATTCGGATCATAGTATACAATTCCACCGGGCGCATGCGCTTGTTTATGAACGTAAGTTAATTCCCGACGCGCTCCCATTCAATGGCTTCCCAAGGTTGGGAAATGATATGACATGACTAATCGTGAATCAAGGTCTCTCGAGCTGGCTCATCAATGCGTTCAATGGTGAATGGCATCGGACCGCGAGTCCGAAACCACAAGAGTCGACGTGAACGCAAACTTTTGCTTTTTGGGAATTATGTACACCCTTGGGTATATATTCTGCTAGATACATATAGCTTTGAATTAAGGAACAATTGATGCATATTATGATTCTGTATTCTCATTAAGACTAAGAATTTATGATAGAAGGACTGTAGTCGCTGAGGTATGCCACAATTTGTCAACACGTCAACAAAATTGATAGGAAAAAGATCAGACAAACATATTAACAGAGGGCTTTTGAAACATTTCCTATGGTTCCTTCCAGGAACCAAGACACCGAATAATGCAAGTATGAACAGAAACGCGAAAAATATACAGGAATGAAATGCAGTATGTGCAAGTAGGGTAAGGAAGGAAGGGTGTGTGTATAAAACTTAAATCAAGACGAGCGACTAGGAGAGCGCGCGCCAGGAGAAAGCCCGCCAGCCCGAAGGAAATCCTCTCTGTTGGCGACACTGACATCCGAATTTCGATAAGGAAGGTAGTCTTCACGTTGCAAGCCACGCAGCTGTTCCCGACCGACAGTTGAGACGGAGCGCGCGTAGGACTGAGGACGAGAGAGGGTCGGACGGGCATTCAGCACAGACAGCCGATGGCTGGAGGTCCATATGGGTGATTTACTGCCCGGGGACAGCACGGTCGTCCTTGGCGCAAAGACAGGCAGACGAGCGAAGGACTCGGTATCCGTGGAGACATTGCTCATGCTCATAGCAGAGATGTCAGACATGGGACGGTGGTAGCCGCCGCGACTGGGGATATGGGACATAGAACTGTAGACGGTGGAGATACCGGACTGGGCGGACGAGCGCCAGGAGTTCACCGCGTCACGCGGGATGGTGATGATCTCTTCGTCGACGCCGGTCTCGATGGCGGCTGCCACATCGGTGGGCTCGATCGGGTCGCCTGCTGCGCGGCTGGCCATCATCTTAGCCGACTTGCCAATCCACAACATCTGCTCGTGCTCGCGGAGGTACCGGTCGCCACTGAAGGATTTCTGGACAATCGTGCGGGTCATCATGCCGAGTTTGCGACGGTGCTCGCTCTTCTCGTACATACGGCGGGTGATGGCTGTTACTTCTTCAGGGGTGGGGTGGGAAGTCAGGACTGGGGCGGGGCTTGTGTCTTCGCTGTGTTTGCTCCATTCGCCAAGCATGGCAAGCATGCCGATTTGGGCCTTTGCTAGAGCGAGCGCGTCGTTTGGTGCGACAACGGCACTGAAGCGGGAGAAGTCATCTGGATCGCTGAGTACTCGGAGGGAAGCACCGACGTCAGTGCAGACGACGGGAGCTCCAGTCAGAGCAGCCTCTCCCAGGGCGAGAGGAAGACCTTCAGACAGAGATGAGTTCAGGAAAAGCCAGGTGTTCTCCAGGACCTTCATGGGGTCGGCAGTTCCGCGGAGTGTGACTCTGCCACGAAGACCCTTTGATGCGATGATCTCTTGACACTCAGTAGAGTAAGTCGGAGCCTTGTCAATAGCGCCATAGATGTCCAGGTGGTACTCGTCGAACTTCCACTGGTTGATGATGATATCCGCAGCGAGAAGGGCAGTCTTGATGTCCTTGGCATACCAAACGTGGGACAACATGGTCACAGTCGGACGCTCGGATTTGATTTCCTTGACTGGAGAGAACTTCTGCATGTCAGTGATACCGTTAACGACAGGATCAATCTTTCGGCGGAAAGTGTTTCGGTGCTCAATCGTGCCTTGGCAGGTACCAATCTCGACCTCCCAACCGGGGTTGAAGAAGTCGGCACAGGGAAGGATGATGTCTGCGTGGTGAAGGGTCAAGACGGAGGTAATTCGCATCAATCCAAGTAGCGCGTTCCGAACAAATGGCGAGAGCTTGCACAAGGCAGATGACAAACAGAGATTGGTTTCACGCCAACTGATAGCGTGATCCCAAATCTGCAAGGTACAATTGCGCTTGATCTTGCATACAACACCGTAAGAGGCGCTGACACTGTGATGTGAGGCCTGGAAGGTTGAAGGGATCTTTTCAGGAACCGGGATCGAGAAGATGAAGAGATAGCGGTACCAGAGCTCCAGGGCGACATCGAGAGATGTCAAGGTAGGAAGCTCAGTGTCGAACCACTCGGATGACGGGATGGTGTTTGGCATTTCCTGGGTCAGCCACAAATCACGCCAGCTCTGTTTCACAATTTCAGTGTTCCACACCTGAGTCCAATGACGGGACTCCTGGAAGTATGTGTTCAGATTCACAAGTGCTCGAGTCGCTTGGTGGATATCAGCCTTCGAAAGATGAACTGCACGGGCACCCTTAACTAAAGCTGTCAGAATCGGAATGAAGTTCATCTTGATGTCGTACTCGCTCGCGGAGGTAACATTGTCCACCTCAGCATCCAGCTTGTTATGGAACAAACCGTGAGTTGGAGTGAGGAAGTCCATACCCCAAAGCGGGATGAGCTTCAGAGACTGGATGTTCTGTTCGGTCTGATGCTTTGGAACACCGAAATCGTTGGCAGACTCGCAAATCATGTGCCATTTGATGGTTCGCAGAGAGTTAATCATATCTCTTCGACAGGCAGAGACACCACCACCTTCATTAGGCCAGGTACCGTTGTCGGCTGCCATGACATGGAGCGTCTTCTCGGTATCGGTGCCAAAGTTCTTGGAGCGAGTGTTAACAACAGCATCACCTCCAGGGCCAAAGTTGAGCAGATCGGTGAGCTTAACAGCGAGTGGGGTCCAGCTGGAAATGTTGTCGTCCAGATCCGCACTGGCCATGATCGCATCAGCGCGGAGATCCACGTATTTCTTTGCAGCCGCGAGATTTCCCCAGTCACGGCTGCGCCAGTAAGGGTGAAGAACCTTATCTCTGCGCAGCATACGGTCATCCATCCAGCGAACGATAATTGCATCGAAGTCAACACGATCCTTCCACGCCTTCCACATCAAGGAGCGAGCTCGAGAAGTTGACATAACAAAGCGCTTCTTCGTGAGGCCCAGTGTCCGGGTAAGGAAAGTTGACTGGAGACTGTCGCAGTAAACAAAGGGGTTATCATGCACAAAGCTGGTATACTTTGGCTTGGAGAGTACACCCAGATAATCGTGCTCAATCATCGGTGGAGTCTGCATCTTCTGCCCATTGATAGTGGTGAAGATGGTGGGATGGAACTTGTGATCATACAGCCAACGACTTTCATAAACATCGGCGCCTTGGACAAAGCTGGCCTCGGTGACCTTGGAGTGAGGAATCCAGCGTTCAACCTTCTCGGGATGGCGACGCGGAGGCGCACACCAAGACACAGTACAGCTGATGTGGGACAAGACAAACTCAGCTCGCAACAGTTCATCACCGAAACGGGGGTTCTTGCGATAGTGGTATTTGAAGCGGATAAGATTGCCATCCTTCATGTACGAACCAGATTCGATAAGACCCTTGCGGTTGTACTGGACGCTTTGCAGATGGTTTGCTCCGGACACGCAACGTCGTCCTAGCGGAATGCGGTTTGAGGATTTGCTAAGTTTGAAGCTCTTCTTTGTCGGAGATCGGTAGTCGTAGTGGTATTCGTTGATCACTTTGCCGTCCTTGAACTCCTGCTTGACCAGAAGCAACATCTCACCCGAAAAGGTACTGACGAACTTCAGGGATTTGACCTCCTTGGGCTCAGTGCTATGCTCGCCAGCGTAGTGGTAGATCTTGAAAGTGCCATCAATCTCGTGGTGCCTGAATGCTGTAAAGGTGCCGTCCTGACTCTGGACAATGATCCGGCTCTTTTTGATATGGATCGTCATGCCCTTGGTCTCTTCCCACAGCCGCTTGACGTTCTTGCGGCCATGGAAGAGGAAGAATGACAAGCCCAAGTCTTGAACGAGCTTGGAATAAACCCAGACCATATTCAATAAGAAGACGGTCGGCACACGGACAACGCTCGGAAGGTCCTTGGTGACATGATTGAACTCTCTCTGGAATTCCGGATCTGCGACTGAAGCTACCACACAGAACTTGATAATTGTTCCCAGCTTGTGGTAAATGTAGCTAGCTGGTGATCGGAGTAGCGACAATGCGACCGGGAGCTTCCGAGGTATGTAGGAAATGTACTTCGAAGTCTCGGATACTTTGGGAAGAGCGGTTTCTCCAGTTCCCCAGTGAGCATAGTCGAGAATGCTAACTGCAGTGGCTGCGCCAAGATTGCAACGAGCAACATGGATATTGAGGTCATCAGTATCGAATGTGCAAAGATTTCGCTGGAGCCATTGGCGCTGGGTATTGGAAAGGCTGCACTGTTGACCCAGGCAACGCTTCAGCAGCACATCCCGAACCTCATTTGGCAGCTTGTCCCAATGGAGATCAGCCTCGAAGCCAAGGCAAAGCTGCCGAAGGAGTTCCTTCTTAGCCCAGCGTACGACCGTATGTGTGTTGGCCTCCTCACGAAGCTGTCGAGCCATTGTGTGGGTTACTCCACCGGAGACAATCGATCCCGCCAATGATGCATACTCATGAGGAACGCCCAGCATAAGCTCTGTGACGGCATGAAGCAATGTTTCAGCAATAATCTGACAGTTTGCACTGATATCGAGACGCTCGTCTAGGAGCCCTCCCACGGTGATGGCCAACTTCAATTGGTTTCCAGTACTGCAGCTGAGAGCTCGAATGCCGGGACCGAGAGAGCCAGCAGAAACAAGCTCGATGACAATGTCGCCCTTCTCCCATGATGAGATGGCGGTGTTGACAATATTCTTGGAGCAGGGGAACGCCTCTTCGATCCTAAGTTCTTCTCTGCAAGACAACATAGCATTCTTGATTTCGGCACCAGGATGGACACCTGGATTGAGCTTGAATCGGGAATCGGAAGGAAGCAGTGAATAGCTTTCGAAGAAAGTCTGGAGCTCTTGCTGGGACCATTCGGGGTCCGACCAGGGTGTCGTAAACGCATGGAAGGTGCGGCCAAGTTCCACCGGAGAGTCCACTTTGTGTGGCATACCCATTTTGGCGTTCCAAACCGAGAGGAAGGCAACGGTCCAGGTGGCAGAGCCGAGTCCAATGATCTGCGAGTACAGCGAATTCGGCCGACAGACTTTGAGCGCGATACCGATTGGCAATCCGATACAGATACCAATGATGAGAGGCTTCAGCGCATGAGGGCCCGTGAAGATCTTCGTGTATTGGTACCAGATCAAACCAGTGTAGGCGAGAACGTAGGAGAAGAAAACAATCATGCCTTCAACCGGAGCTTGGAAGGTCCAAATGAGGGCAGTAGCAACCGCAAGACTCCAGACATGCCACAAGAGGAATCTGAAAAGGACCCGCCAGTATACCTTGCGTCGGAGTTGGATCTCTTGTTTCTGAGCGAGCCGAATGTCTTTTGCAGATCTGACGGAGATAGGAGCTTTGCTACCGAGGGCATCATGGAGCTCCTGGGCTTTGGTATCAATAAGCACGGCTCCGATCAGATAGTAGGCAAGGGCGAAGCCAACAGCCATTCGATTAGCATTATTGATCTCAGGAGTGAACTTAGGATCAGGCAACCCGGTAAGGAGGAGACCAACCAGGCGATTGCCACTTAGCAGTTGTGCCCATCTGTCAAGAAGTGCAAGCACAAAGTACAGAACACCACATCCCATCTCTTTGCTCGATTGACGCCAATGAACAAATGCGTTGTGCAGACGAAGACCTTTCTGAGAGTTACGCAGGGTGTCAAGTGCGACCTTGGTTTGAATATTCCAACCAGAACTGAACGGAATCGGCCTCGGAACATCTGCATGGCGACAGTACCAGTCGAGAAGGAAATTGGTTGACTCCCAGTCCCGGGCAAGCTCTACGACCATTTTGTCTTTGGATGTCTTGGAGAAAATTCCACGCTTTGTCTGAGCCAAGACGTCCTTAAACAGGGCTTCTCTAGCCAGCTTGAGGGCAGCCGGGTCACTCATGTTCGCGAATACTTTCTCGTCATCATTTCCATAGGCAGTGAGATACCACTTGCGGATCTCAGTATCATCGGTGCGGCGCACGGATTGGTACCAAGTGACCCATTTGGAGGTAACCGAACGAAGAGAGAGCAAGAGCACACCAATGAAGACATAGATAACGGCGAGATAGATAGCCGAGTCGTGGCCAGTCCAGGTCGTGATGATCGGCGACAAGAACAGGATCGGAATGGACATGATGATTGACTTGCGACCAGACAAGAAAGACGTGCCAGGGTAACTGAAGCTTGCAAGCGAGGCGAAAGTCGAGAAGTAGGTTGTCAGAGCGACCAGGTAGAGGTAGAAGACGATACCAGCGCGAGGGCCTCGAACACCTGAAATGGCAACGAAGCCGATCAAGCCAGCGGCCACAGTGAAGGCAATACCAGCGATCAGGCGAATGAGAACGAACATGTTCGCTGCTGCGAAGGCCATCGAAATGAGGTAGTACGGGCCACCACATGCAATCCAGGTACCAATTACACCGGAAAGCAGCAGAGCGATCATCAGCGCCATAGTTGCACTGTCCTGTTCATATTCAGTCATGGCAGCAGAAAGATAGAGCCCACGGCCAATCAAGGTAAGCAAGATAATATCAATCAGAGCTGGAATAGCGAAGACACTCAAGAATGTGAATTGCTGGTATGCAGGCATAACCTTAGGCTTATCATCGGGGTTGACATCAATCTGAGCTCCGGCGTAGGATGTAGCGAGCTCCGGAGCACCGTTAATCCAGTTTGGTGGCTGATGGTCTCCGTAGTAAGCTCTGAACCGGTCGGATAGCAACTTTCCGAAAACGCTGGGAGATACGTCGAAGTAAGCTTCACATCGCGATCCAAGGGCAAATGACTCTGCGAAGGCGGCAGCCTGATCGGTATGGCTGTTGAATAGGGGATTCCGATCAGTCACTTCTGTGTAAATCTCATCGAAGGCTCCCTGTCTTGCGGCACTGAAAAGCGCAAGAGCCATCATATCCACGTATGCGTCAACGGAGCCACCTTGAAGAAGCGAGCAGAGACCATTAGTAATGGCGGCAAGGTCGTCCTCGCGGCGGTACCGCAAAACATCGGAGAGCACACTGTCGGCCTGATGGAAAAGATCAAGACAGACATCGAGAGACGGGTATGTGCATCCTTGATCCAGGTACCAGTTGATACGCGACCTGATCAAATCATCAGGAGGGGTAGATTTGCTGAGATACCCAACCGTGTTCAGTGCTTTCAACTGAGCAAAAGAAGGGGCATCCACCAGTTGCTTGCGAATGTATGCGCAGATGGATACAGATACCTCACTGTGAGAATCGGTCAGAGAGAGGTGCTGCAAGAGAAGTAGGCGCTCTTCGGGGCTGAGAACATCGATATCTTGTATCAGTCGACGGGGAAGGCCAGTATCGCGGGACACGTCCTGGGACCAGGTTGCGAAGGTCGCCTCAGCCTCGAGGCAAACATGCCGAGGGAATCCCTTTGCCGAGAGGAAGGTGTGAAGAATAGTTCCAGCCAGGCCTTGCGCATTTTTGGACACATAAATCTCGATACCATCATGATCCATATCGAAAACGGCCCAAAATCGGACATCGGAGCTCTTGCGCAGACCAGAATCGAGACAGAGATTCACGTGCAACAGATCATTGGATGCCCAGTTCGAAAGTTCCTTGATGGTGTTGGCCAAATGCTCTCCATCCTCAGAGAGATCCAGAGAGTCATAGAATTTACTCAAAAGGACTCCAATACTTTGGATTTTGGGTGTCGGGACGGGATGAAGAAGACTGAGAGACTTGAGACGTTGTTGAGATTGGACGATTTCTGCAAAGGCCAGTGGGGTCGCGTCTGAACCGAGAGGGAAGCAACCGAGCGAGTTGTAGGCCAGCCCTGACATGGAGATAGAGAGAGGACTGCCCTGCGACTTGACCTGTGCGACCCACTCAGGAGGATCACGCAGGCGACCAGTCGGGCTATCGGGGGCCTTGGAGTCGTATTCCGATGACTTCAGTAGCGCATCAATGGCAGGGAAAAGTGGCTTGAGAATATCCCAGCCAGGCTTGTTATCCGGGGAAGGCATTATGTTCAGGTTGCCACGCCAGGTATCATGAGCTTTCATCATTTCTGCTTCCTTCAACCAACCGAACGCGGGAAGAGGTTCGAGAGTCGCGACGTTAAGATCCGCATTGTGAAGAGCAGCTTCGGTGCCGATCCAGGTAATTGCACTGTAAAAACCGCACCATTGGATAGATCTGCGCACTATGGCATTAGGAATAGTGACATTGTCGTCGACGGTTTCCCAGGACATTACGACAAAGTCTCTCATGCAAGATTCAGAAACGAAAGCCTTGAGTGTTGGTTGGAGTGCGACCATTTGGAAATAATCCCGCTTTTCGCCTTCAGGCATGATGCTAGCGTTTCGAATGACCAAACCCGCCACGGCACTGCTCTGAACGGCCTTTCGGTCTTTCAAGAAATGCGGTGGCTCAGTCTCGAGATAGACTGCCAGGCCGAGACCGCTGATGGCCTCGAGGAGCTTTCTGCGAGCGGTAGGACGGAGCACATCTTCCCAATTTGCGAGGAGAACACCGGAAAATGCGGTACCATGGAATCCGCTTGTGAGCAATTCCTCGATCTTTTCGATGACGGCCAAGGCTGATGGATTTGGAGGAAGGATTTTCCCGAAATCAATACGTCCGAGTACCTGGCTGCGCTCGTGTCTGGAAATAGCTTTGGCGACACCTGACTGGAATGGATCCACAACCAAGACATCCCATTCTTGCAAAAGTTTTTCTTGCGAGACGGTAGGTGGGTTTTCGAAGCTTCCTAGGTATACTCCGAAGCTCGTGGGCTTGCCCGCGCACGGACGTCTTTCGATCAAGTTGAGTTCTCGGTTGGCTAGCTGGGCGATACGGTTGGATACACTCGAAGGGAAGGTGTCTGGTAGCGGTCTCGACTAAATAGACTGGAATTAGTATATAGAGCAGAGGGGAGGAGCTTGTCGGTGTTCATACCTTATAGTATTTGATAAATCTCCTTCCTCCGGAATATACAATTGAGGCAGAGCCAATGGCGACTGTACATATCAACACTCCAATGTACATCTAAGGGAGATGGTCAGCATATCTTTCTTTGTTTCTCAACGAGAGCGCCAAAGGTCAAGTTGTAAAGAGGACCAGGATCAACATACGAATTGCCACCAATGTTCTTTCATGCCATTCCAGCCAAGAGGATCTGGCTTGAATGGAAGATATTCTACCATGACGTCGGGAGGTTGAGTCCTCGACTCGATGTGTCTTTGAGCGCAATATAAGAGGCACGAGGTTAGAATAACCGGCCAAGTGGAGATGCGACTTCAAATGCAAATGCTTATAATGACATGCTTAAACGAGTGACTGCTGTGTTCAGCGAAAAGCCAAGATGTCGATGTCAAGAAAAGAGAGCACCGGGGAGCTCAAGTGTCGACAAGGTGATAAGGTAAAAGATTAGTGGGGGGAAGAATGGCTAAAGTGAATATCCACTTCTCCAAGCCGCATCAGTCAAGTACAACAAGACAATTTTGCCTCCCAGGATTTCCCTTGTTCAATTGTCAGGGGCAGGAAAAACGGAAAGAAAATTAAAAGAAAAAAATGTGTATACGGGGTAGCTTCGCCTCTTTTGGACCGTTTAGGATAGAAAACAAGTGTCTAGGCGATTAGTGAGGTAGAGATCTCTAAAAGGCAAAAATAGCACACACTAAAGTTTTCGAATGCAAAAGAATAAGCTAACAGATGCACGGCTGGCTGGCCGATGGAACAGACCCGGTGGAGCCAGCGTGGTATGGATAGCAGATATGTTGCCATGTGTGCCAAAGCCATGCGATTCATATCGTGGCAATTATACTACCCGATGGGCCTTGGCTGTTTCTCTGATTTTGTTCCAAGGGACTAATTGAACATATCATATCAAGAATGAATATGTCGTGTTTCTCTCGAGATGTATCGGATTTCGCCTAGTTAGTTTGTAGGGCAGTTATGCACGGGCTAGAGCATCATATCATTTCAGCGGACAAAACTCGATGTCTTGGCAAAGGATTATAATTAAAATAATTAACTCAAAGAAAGAAAAGAAATTAAATAGAAAAGAATAGAAACCAAAAAGAAAAAGAAAAGAAGAAAAGAAAAGAAAAAAAGAAAACAGAGGAAAAGAACTTGAAACCCGAAATCGGACAATCCATACGGTGTATGAACCGGTAAATGAAAATTACGCGGTATTTGAAAGAAACCACGTAAATACAAGTATCCGAGTAATCCAAAATACCGTATACGTCATACACACGCTGTACCCCGTATTCAGCTCAGACATGCAGTGCCTTGTTCTTCCCCTTCCCCACATCAAGTTCTGGACTTGACCAGTCTGTTCCCCTGAAGGTAAGGTTCGTTCCTCGGGAATAATGCAATGTGTTGTCGGATCTTTTAGCCCTGCTATGGAGTTCTTCATGTCTCGCCTACCTTCAATCTGCCTAGCCTTGCTTTTGTTTTTTATTATTATTTTTAGCCCAAAGTCGAAACAAGAAGCGAAAACGAGAAGAGATTTCTCCATGTCTCAACCAATCCCCAATAGATTCCATTCCTGAACCGATCTCAGGCCCCCCGGAAAAGATTAAACCTATCAACGCCAGATGGAGACTCGTATAAACTGGATTTTCTTTTAGATCCATGCGAGATTACTCCGTAGCTCCGGGATTAACTAGACACAATTGGCGATAGGCCTTGGATTGAACCTCCGTTTTACTCCACAAACAATATACTTATAAAGCTGATGATCATGCACATGTGGGTAAAGAGCTGCAAGTTAATTCATTCGTTCATTATCTTCCGTATTCTATTTTCATTTTTTCAGCTGAGCCTGTCAGTCGTTAATTGCAGACCTGCATACTGTGTGACCTTTCCCATCTAGAAATAGGTCAGGATCGTCATGGTTGCCGTGCCAGTCTGGGCCTTGAAGGTCGCATGCTACTACGCATTTATAACATGCGACACTGCCCCCGGTGTTTGGCCTGAGAATACCCCGACTGTCATTGCCTATCATCCTCCGGTCTCGACTCCTTCTAGTACTCCTAGCAGTACTGCTGAAGTGAGCTCCACTGCGGTCGCTACTTCTACACTCTCGTTCACTTCCTCTGTCTCTGTCCCGGCTCTGTCCTCTATCGTTACTGGCAGTTTGCCCACAGTTGCACCGACCACCACTGCAGCCTCCACCTTCGTTACTCTCACCACTTCGAGCTCAATCGTCGACTCTGCTTCGGCATCAGTCACTGTCACTGTCCCCTCCGGTTCTTCCAGCGTCCTTACTCAGAGTGGGTCGTCGTCTGTTTCATCGGCCTCTTCCAGCTCTGCTGTTTCGTCTGCCTCAACCGTTGTTGCCAGCAGCTCGGCTTCTTCTTCCCCTGCTTCTAGTGCTACTTCAAGTGCTAGTTCTTCGTCAATCGTTTCGCCGTCTGAAAGTTCTTCGGTCAGCTCGCCCGCCTCGTCTACTGTTTCCAGCAGCCCGGCTTCTTCATCGCTTGTCTCAAGCGTCACTTCTTCATCGGTAGTTTCATCTTCCGCAAGTTCTTCTGTCAGCTCTACCTCGACCGCTGTTCCTAGCAGCTCGGCTTCTTCGTCAGCTGCTTCAAGTGCTGCTTCTTCGTCAGCAGTTTCGTCTCCTGGAAGCTCTTCCATCACCTCAGCCTCAACCGCTGTTCCTAGCAGCTCGGCATCTTCGTCGCCCGCTTCAAGTGCTACCTCTTCGTCAGTAGTTTCGCCTTCCGGAAGCTCTTCCGTTAGCTCAGTCGTTGTTCCCAGCAGCTCAGCTTCTTCGTCGCCCGCTTCAAGTGCTACTTCTTCCTCGGTGATTTCGCCTTCCGGAAGCTCTTCCGTTAGCTCAATTGCTGTTCCAAGCACCTCGGCTTCGTCTGCTTCGAGTGTTGCTTCTTCGTCGGCAGTTTCATCTCCTGGAAGCTCTTCCATCAGCTCAGCCTCAACCGCTGTTTCTAGTAGCTTGGCTTCTTCGTCAGCCGTCTCAAGTGCTACTTCTTCGTCAGTTGTTTCGTCTGCATCTGTTTCCACAAGTGCTTCTTTGACTACCCCAATCATGTCGTCTACCCTCATCTCAATCTCGGCTTCTGCAACCGCAAGTGCCACCCCGCTTAGCCACGCTGCCGTTGCAGCTGAAATTCTGATTATTGCCAGAGATGCTGCCTCTGCTGGTGTGGCCAGCTCTGGTCTCAATGGATACGGTATCCCATTCTCCACTCTGATTGTTCCCTCTGCTGGTGTCGAACTTCCCGAACTCAATGGTACCGCCGGGGGAAACTTCGGTGGTATTGTCGTTGCCTCTGAAGTCAGCTATGACTATGGTACCCTGGGCTTCCAGAGTGCCCTGACCACCGATCAGTGGAACCAGCTATATGCTTACCAGCTTGAATATGGTGTCCGTATGGTCCAATACGATGTCTACCCGGGTCCCAACTATGGCGCATCTGCTATCGGCGGATGCTGTGACGGCGTTGAACAACTTATCTCCCTCACTGATACTAGTGAATTCCCCACATCTGGTCTGAAGACTGGCGCAGGTATCAGCACCACTGGTCTGTGGCACTACCCTGCGACTATCAGCAACACCACCTCGACCAAGCAGTTTGCCGCGTTTGCCCCCACCACAGGCTTCGAGACTGAGAGTGTCGCCGGTGTGATCAACGACTTCGATGGCCGTCAGCAGATGGCCTTCTTCATCAGCTTCGACACTACCTGGAGTTCTACATCCAGCTACCTGCAGCACGCATGGATCACCTGGATTACCCGCGGTCTGCACACCGGATACCGCCGTGTCAACCTGAACACCCAGATTGATGACATGTTCCTCGAGACTGATATTTACTCGCCCGCTGGTACCACCTTCCGTATTCGCGCCGAGGATTTGACCAACATTGCCTCCTGGATTGATACCATCAATGCCAAGTTGCCCGCTGGCAGTTCTTACTTTGTTGAAGTCGGCCACAACGGTAACGGAAACATCGAGAACGCTTCCGATACCTCGGATGCTGGCTGGGATACTTGCGGAGCTGCTATCGAGTATGATTCGCCTTTGGACACTCCCCTCGAGTGGATCAAGCCTCTTGGAACTGGCACTGACCTGTGGCCCGCCACCCCTACTGCTTACGACTGGAAAGCTACTTGCACTGTCATGGATGAGCTCCTGGCATGGTGGACCACCGAAAGCAACCTCAACAAGTTCGGCCACATCTCCCACACTTTCACTCACGAGGAGCAGGACAATGCCACCTACAGCGATATCTACAAGGAGATCAGCTTCAACCAGGCTTGGCTCAAGCAGGTCGGTATCGACAAGGCCACCAAGTTCACTTCCAACGGAATCATTCCTCCTGCCATCACTGGTCTGCACAATGGCGATGCCCTTCAGGCCTGGTGGGATAACGGCATTGTTAACTGTGTTGGTGACAACACCCGCCCTGCCCTTCTGAACCAGGAGAACGACATGTGGCCTCTTTTCACAACCGTTGCCAACAACGGTTTCGATGGTATGCAGGTCAACCCTCGTTGGGCCTCTCGCATCTACTACAACTGCGACACTCCTGACTGCACCGTCGCGGAATGGATTGCCACCTCTGCTGGTGTTGGTGGCTTCCAGGACCTCCTGGACATCGAGAAGGCTGAGACCATGCGTCACTTCTTCGGTCTCTTCCACGATCCTTACATGTTCCACCAGGCCAATCTCCGCAACGCTGATGTTAACCCCATCACCATCAACGGTGTTGCTGAGAAGTACTCCATTATGCAGGCTTGGGTTGAGACCCAGGTCCAGGAGTTCATCCGCCTGGCTGAATGGCCCGTCGTCACCCTCACCCACCAGGAGGTAAGATAAATCCTATCCAATACGCTACAATTCGTTTCATGTGCTAACCTTCATAGATGTCCGCTGCCTTCCTTGCCCGTTTCAACCGTGACAAGTGCGGCTACTCTTTGAGCTACGCCACCAGCAACCAGAAGATCACTGCCGTCACTGTCTCTGCCACTGGCAACACCTGCACTGACCCTATCCCGGTTACTTTCCCTGTTGCTCCTACCAGCACCCTGGGCTTCGCTACCGAGCAGCTCGGTGCTGACCCTCTGACCGTCTGGGTTGAGCTCACTGGCTCCCCCGTTACTTTCACTCTTTCCACCCCCATTTCCTTTTAGGATGTCTCAAAGATGATTGACCTGTCTGCCTTCATTTGACAGGTCGATGCACTTTGCATCTTTTGGCTTTTGTTGATCGTCCATCGCTCTCATTTATCTTGTGGATATCTCTTTAGATGTCAATAATGGTTTTTATATATGTGAAGGAAAAAACAGCCCTTGTCTTTCTGTTGATACGAATATTGAATGTCCTGTATTTTAATAATGCCTGGAAATATCATGTATACTATATGATATACAATGATGCTTTCCGAATGGTCTTCATACTTCAGTAGTGTACAATATAAAATTAGGGCTCAATCCGTGCAGAGTAGTAAACATCATTCTTCGTAAAAAGCAACACGAGCACAAGCCCTCGCATTCTCGGTACTACTCTCCGAACATGTCATCTGGCGGTCTGGCGGTGCCATCGGCAATTCGCGCTGCAGGTCCGAGGTGACAAAGTCTGCAACGGTTATACGAGCCAAGGGATTTCCTGATCCGACTGATCCAGCGCAAGGCATGGAAAAGACTTCCAGCGCATTTCGCACGGTCATGCACCCCATACCCCAAACCAAGAAAACCCAAAAAAAATCTGATTTCCACCGATGAGACTAAGTCCAAAATCAATCGATCGTGGCAAAAACAAACATCCATGGACCCCGTTTACTCCATACGGACCAGCCAAGGCACCAGAAAGCAGTCTAGAAAGTGGGTTCAGAGCCTAACTTGTCTCACAAACCACTCTATCACCCCACCCAACCGAGGACGCCATCCGGGCAATCGATCTGGTGCCAAGCAAACTCGGAAAATAAAGATCGTGTCTCAGAAGTCGGAGGGATCCAGTGGATGTAGACTAGTGCAAACGCAAGTGGCTGCTGTAAATGTCTGAGATATACCGGTACGCACAGAGTATATTCTACATTCTACCTAGATCGTCTTCCTGCGGGGTGGAGGTTGTAGGGTTGGCATGGGGCAATGTGACCCGGTCATCAGGGTCCAGACCTACGCTACGGCGGGGAAAAGCATAGATGTTGTATGTTGGATACGAGGGGTTCAATGCAGCCGTTGCATAGGAGCTACTCGATTGGGTAACAAGGAGGCTCAATACTAATTTTGGATCCATGGATGGCACCATTTCGGTGATATCCGCTTGAATACGGAGTAGGTTCCTGGGCATTAAGCCACCCGGTCACGGATTTTTAATGTGCTTTACTCCGGGCTCCGTACTTTGGACTTTGTGCTAGTTACCAAGAATAATGTATGAATAATGTATGCTGTATGTCATGTCATGTAACCCTCCCTGCTTGGATGAGTTTGGGTTTTGGAGCTCATTCTGACTTCTGCTACTGTTGCTTTCGTTCTTTTATTCCTGACTATCCCTAGCAGCGGCAGGTGCCAGGGGCAAATGTTACGATAGATAGAATGCGCTAGAATAAAAATCCCTTAGCGTGTTATGTATTCTAAGCGAGAGACATTGACAGTCACCATTTGATGACTTGTCAAACAGCGAACACTGGAAACGGTTAAGCGCGATCTTGGCAAGGGCTCGAAATTTCTGTCTCGGGTGCAATTATCAATATAGAAACGAGACTAACGATCTCGGGACTTCGTATAAAGTCCCGTGGACCTGTTTCGGTTAGCGGGTGTGGCGTCTAGAGATTTGCGCCAAAGGAAAAATCAGGCGATCGGGTTACATCTGGACTAGCGCCATCGGGTGTACTTTTCTCTGGTAGTCTATTTTAGCGTCGAAGGTGGAGAGAGCGGGTCATGGAGGACGATTCAACAAAAAAAAGTTCAATTCGAAACATCCAACGTAGAATAGGCAAACGGGGTAATAGTAACAGTAGCATTGCATGATATTATGGGTTACTACCAGTGTTGAGTATTTCAAGTATAGATGCTTCGTTATTAAACTAGATCTGCACATAAGCGTCATGCAGAGAAGATTTCAAAGCATCAGATGATAGCCCAACAGGTCAGCACTAGGTGGTTTTTAGACTGTCAAAAGTCTGTCCACTTGGGTTAGGATATCTCGTGTTGGTATTTGCAAAACCGTCTTACCTCGGCTTGGTAATTACGACATTAAAATACAACAATACCATTTTCGTGACAGAAAAACTCAACTCCGATGTCGCGATTCAAGACTTTAACGCCGAGGGGCTTGCCAGCACATGCATCTATCCGTTTGGTTTATTGGCAATGTTTTGGGAACATTGAAAGTGCAGGGACTTTCGGTTTCCCCTCGAATCCTGATGTTATCCACTTTGTTTATTATACAACATACAACATACAACATGGAAATAAATAGCCAGCCTAGTAGTGCTTGGCAAACTGATACTATTTCCCTTTTTCCCTTCTTCTATTTTAAGCGACAGATCAGTCTCTTCATCCATCTTGGCAATTTAAAATTCACTGTCAACCCCTAACTAAGCTTCCATGGGTTGCCATTAGTTCACGTATAGTGTACACTGTACAGTAAGACGATATAGATCGCCTGATCACATGAGTAGATCAGATCAGTAGGTTCCACCGGATGTTTAGTTTTCGCCCCTTGGACTTTTCCAGTGGAGTCCTGACCGCCCTCGCCCTCTATAGCCCTTTAGGCATCCTCGTTTTCATACCAATTGATCACCACCTCCCTTGCCCGTTCGAGTATTTTCAGGGTCTTCCGTCCATTTTCTGCCGATCCAAGGCTGAGCTTTGCTTTTAACGTCCAGGTTTTTCCGTACCCTGGGAGATCAACCTGCGCTCTGGGCCCTTGACTTTGAGCTTAAAGATGCCTATCTCCCGAATTGGTGCCTGCTGATCTCTTCGTCTCTTCTTTTCCCTCCTTGGCCTTCCCCATACACCTTCATTATATACAACTACCCCGCGATTTTGGGCTATCTCAACCTTATTACACACTAAATTTCTCTCGTTTTATCTCTCATTTATCTCTCAGTTCACAGTCCACCTTAATCGGTGAAATGTCGTCCAAGACGGGCTGGTGGGCTTGGTCCACCAAGAAGAAGGTCCTTATCATTGGATCTATCGCTCTTGTCATCATTGCTCTAGGTGTCGGTCTAGGTGCCGGACTGGGAGTTGGTCTTCATCATGGCGGAGGCGATGATAATGATAACGACAACGGCGGTTCCGGCACAGGTTCCGGAGGCACCGGTTCCAATACGACAACACCAACAAACACAACCGTGTGGCAGCCAGCTGTTGGCACCAAGTGGCAGATTATACTAAAGGCCGACGATGGCGAACCAGTCACCACCTCAGTGGACGCGCCCATCTACGACATTGATCTGTTCGACAACAACAAAACCGTCATCGCCGCTCTCCGGAAGAAGGGTCGCAAAGTGATCTGCTACTTCTCTGCCGGCTCGTACGAGAACTGGCGCCCTGACGCCAGCGACTTCCTCGCCTCAGATAAGGGCAAGAACCTCGACGGATGGCCCGGCGAGAAATGGCTGAATGTCTCATCCCCCAACGTGCGCAAAATCATGCAGGCGCGTCTCGATATCGCCGTGACTAAAGGCTGTGACGGTGTCGACCCTGACAACATCGACGGGTACGACAACACCAACGGACTTGATCTCACCGAGGCCCAGGCTATCGACTATGTGAACTGGCTTGCTGCCCAGTCCCACAAGCGCGGTCTCTCCGTTGGCTTGAAGAACGGCGGAGGCATTATCGACTCTGTCATTGATAATATGCAGTGGTGTGTCAATGAGCAGTGTGCTGAGTACGAGGAGTGTGATACCTATGCGGCCTTCATTGAGGCCGACAAGCCTGTCTTCCACATCGAGTACCCCAAGGGCGATAGTACCAACAATAACAAGTCCGTGACGACCAGCCAGGCGACTGCTGCTTGTGATGCCAACAGCGCTGGCAACTTTTCGACTGTTATCAAGAACATGGACTTGGACAATTGGGTTGAATACTGCCCTTGAATATTGAATACTGTTCGTGAATACTGCATGTTTGAGGCCTTGTGCAGAGTGGGCTCGTCATCTAATTTGGAGTTTGTCATTGCATGTATAAGTACTAGACGTGATACTTTCGGCATCATCATTCATAGCTTCCATCATATTTCAGCGTGTATTAATTGGTCTTGAGAGGTGAGAAGAAGTAAATTGGCAACTCCTTACAAAGTACACGCCCAGACATCCAAGAACCCCTGGAACGCACTCGTCGTGTCAGCACATACCTCACGAAGAGCACCTTCCCTCCGTGTCAACTTCATCACATCAATTCCCTCAAAACCACGCCATCGGTTAAATTGCCTTCGGCTCACATGAGTCACATCAGCTTCAATAGACGGCAATGAGGTGCACCACACGGCACAGCAACTCACAAGCCCAAAGAACCGAAACCAAAAACGCCATTTTGAGAACACAGCACGCCCATTACAATAGTCCAGCCCAAGATGAGCACATAATCGGCATGTTCTACCTATTTAAGCCCGCTAGCCTTAGAACAGTCACCCGACATCCCGAGTTCCCTTCCCGAGGTTTTCCCAAGATAGTACTATGCGCTGTCTCCGTACTCAGCTCCTCCTCACCCACTCTATCCCGCACACCCGTCATCATAAGCTTGCACCGGCTCTGGGCACCGGCTCTAAATAATCACCCCATCAAAGCAACCACCAGCAGCGCCATCGTTGGCGACTCCTCTTATTTACAGCCACTGCATATCCATAGCCAATAGTCCGCAGTAGCTGTGGCTGTGGCTACTGCCGCTAGTGAAATATTATCTCCGGGTCTTCCGTGCGCCCGGGTTATTCATGGCGTGACGTGATGGAGAGATTGGGCGAGGTGACTCCGTACTTTACTTTACTCAAGTCTGGCTTTTGTAGCGGATCAGCCATCCGTCAATAGCGGTTATTTTTCTTTTTACTTACAACACGAGGTATCGGACGTTGTTTATGGCGGAAGCGTTGAAATACACGGATACATAAATGTCCGACCCGAATAACTAGTATGTGCATGTAGGTAACAGGGACTTGATCCCAGTCCTATTTTTTCCCTGCATCTTGTTTCGCCACCATGTGTATAATTAGAGACTAGTAGTTCGTTGTTTCTGGACTCCGGAGCAAACAAGGCAATTAATTACAAATACGCTCTTGTCCAATTGGCCTGATGAAACAAATCGGGCATTTTAGCGCACTGGGCGGGCATGGAATTTCCCAATGGAGACGGACGTTAGGTTGGTCTTGGCGGTCTTGGCATATGGATGGGTCGAAGCGCGAGATTGCTCTGATTGGTTAGGTTTGAGAGTTCATTCAATATTCAGTTAAGTTCGGGTCAAGCCCCCCTGGGGAAGTGGATCATCCGGTAATTTTTTGATCGTGTTTGTGTATTGTGGAAACTTTCGAAGTTTCATTACATACATACATACGAGAGTGTTGATATCGTTATTTACGGGTATTTTATGTGTCAACAATCAGCCTTCGAGTTTATTTTCCGCCATTGATCTGTTTGAGGCTGTGCTAGTTATGGACATATCATAACTAAAAAATCCTAATGGGGGATCCCTTGCATAAAACCCCTGTGGCTGGAACTTAAGTCACACGTAGTGTGTTACAAATTGAGATAGGTACGTTGTACTATTTTTCACAATGTGCTATATTTCATACCAATTGCGAGAAAGAAAACCGGATATCCAGAATCCTGAATCAAGAATCTCCTCCGCAAAGGCGCTTATCTCTAGCATCAACCACAGTTCGACTGGGTTCGCATGGAAAAAATTTGCATATCGCACGGCCGATCTCGGTACTTGGTGCTCCGTACTCCGTCGGTGAACACGAGGGAACTACAGCTCCCGACGGGAATAACAATATCAATGGCCAGTAAAACGCGCTCCCTTTCGGACTGTTTTTTTTTCCCTCTCCGAAACTGGAACCCGGTCCAACCCGGCCAGAACCCACGTGTAGGTATACTATACCCGCCTACCAATAACGCGCGAACCTTGGAACCTAACCTGCCTCGCGCGTGGTGCAGCAGCAAGAACCAAGGGCGCTAAGATCGGTTACCCGAGTGGCTCGCCCAGATAATAGATCTACCCCTTGTTCCTGAGTGGCTGGGTATTTGTACCTGTGTGTATGGAACTATGTGCACCCTCCACTTGTTTACATTGATGTCTATATTATGTACTCCGCTCTGTGCAAATCTCTGCAACGCGACCCAGGGCTGCTATATTGAAACTAACGGGGTGGCTTGTGGCTTGGAAGACGCAATGCCCAGATTTGGTAATGGGTCATACTAAGCGAGGATATATTCATGAGCTGACTGCCTACGACCCATGGTTGAACCAAACTAGGCATGAATAGCCTCGATTGAAATGCGCGATTTGAATCGGTGGCTTTTGGAACGATCAGGGCGGGCGCCATGCGAGCTGAACCTCAAACTTGGATGGAGACTTGTATGGAGACCTGGATGGATATGCTGGCGCGAACCGTTCGGAATTTATTTGTTCAGATTCGGACCGTGTCCACCCATGCATGTTCGTGTAGCTGATCAAGCCGCAGCCAAGCCCACCGTTGTTCATTAGTTTTCCCACTTTTGTGCTGTTAGCGCCCCAGCGATCGACTAGTTCTAGTGCCAATAATTCAATTTATTCAGATCTAGCTCCTATGGAGTCGAACGGTCATGCAAGACAAGACTGATTGGCTATTTCTCTACAGTTTTAGTCAGTTCTCCCCAGCGGCTACTGGGCGCACCGTGGCCAAGAGATGGGATCGAAGAAAAATTCTCCGAAATACCCGGCCATGCCACGAGGTATGTATGTAGTTAGTGGCTTCCGCCACCGGCGCTCGGGTTCAGGGGTATGGTTGGAGTTTTACAGGTACGGCTGAAGAGCAAGGGTGGGGTGGACGAGACGGTTTCCCAAAACTGTATCTCGGACCGAGCTACCAGGGAAGAACCTAGTTTCTCCGGAGGCGGAGATGTATGCAAAATCATCTCCAGGCAGAGGATGAATATTGCTCGTCACTGTGGTATTGTACATTGCACCGGGGACCGGGGCGGGGGACGGTGGAAGGGTTCATTGATATTGAAATTGTCAGCCATGTTGTCATTGATGTAACAACATACGACAGCCTGGTTCCTGGAATATGACCCCGTTGGAATGGGACAGGTCGGGTTTGGAATTCGGTATAGCCGCAGTTGCACACGTTAAACCTGCAGACGGAGCCTTCTGTACGTTGTTCATGTTCCAACGCAGCGTTGTATCCGGGGACTGAGTTTGTCCTATGTATAGCGATGACCTATGCCAACGGTAGATGCTAAGACCCGACGTCTGTTGTCTAGTGTCTCACTACTGTTTCAGTCTTTGGTCTCTTTACACCATCTGAGACGACATACTTTGGCTTATATTAATAGCTCAGTTCTGTCACAAGATGTTCCAGTTGAATATATCCCAAACCTGAGTAAAGCATGATGTCCATCGTTAATTGAAACGTTGTGTGTTGCAGGGTTATTTTGGGAGTATTTCCGAGCTTGAGATGGCATTGACTGGCCTACAAGTCGCATATGCATGTCTCATCTCATCTCATAGATCGATCGGATGGGCGGTAACTCAGACATATTCCAAAGAATAGAATGGTCTAAATCGAGACCCAGAAAAGGAAGGCGCTTGCATTTCCTTGTTGTCATGCTGTCATGTTGTAAACGTTGGCAACATTGAAGTTAAATCAAGCCACATCAGGTTGAGCCACGTTTGACTTATACGGAGTACTTCGTGCCTCGTATCAAGATGGCCCTACGACTAAAACCCACTCTCGGATTTTAATATATCCCTATACTCCGTGATCCAACCATTGCCACATGTCCCAATTGACAGGTACTTGATTAGTGGGGTTTAGTGGTATCCATGGTATTGTGGTATTTTAGTCTTGGCGAAAGGACGAAAGGAAAAAAACAGAAAAATACCACAATACATACTTGTAATGTATTATCCACCTGACTCCACCTTGACTTAAAAAGTATAGCTCAACTCACTTCAAACAAAGACAGCTTGAAAGGATAGACGGGGAAAGAGAAAGAGAAAACTTTTATTCCAGATGGACTAAAATGTGGTCTGAAAACCAACTCGTAGAATCATTAAACCAAATGAGTGAAAACATGCTAGCTATCCAAAAAAAATATATGTGCACATACTCGCTTGATCCAATTTACATCACCAGTGCACAACTTAAACAAGTAATCCAAAGTAGAAATCCAAATCCTAAGCTGCCATCAGGTCAACGAACTCAGTCCACTTAGACCCAAAGGAGGCATAATAGTTCGTGCTCAGATGGGTGATGTAGATCTCATCCGCGACCTTTCGCACCTGCTTGACCAGACTGCGAAGATCCTTGCCCTCGACCGACTCAGGCACCGAGTGAACGATGGCGCAAAGTTGGGTACGATTGCTGTCCGAGATGCTGCTGAACAGCTTAGCGCCTTGCCGTTCCCGGAACGTGGTGTAGGCGGCTTCGAACACAACGGTTGAATCAGCTGTAGCCAGGTACCGAGAATCCGGGACAGCGCCGGGGTTATGGACGACCTGATAGTTTTCGTTAGCTCAATGGACTTCGCCTATGTATCCCGGATAGGGAACACATGGTGATGCAGGCCGGGGTGGAATATGCGGCGTTGGAATAGAATTCAATAGAGCCATAGTGTGGCTTGTGAATGGCCCGCGAGGGAAAACGGAAAATCAGATAAAACAAATAAAGAAACGCGGATATAGGGCGACGATGATGCGAGACAGGGGTGGTATGGTATGGGGCAGTCCATAAGTGTAAAGTAAAAACATTACAGTACTCACAAATTGATCAGGGCCAAGAGCCTTGAGACCCTTAACGAAATCTGTGAGCCCCTGCAGATACGTCAAGGTTTGAGCTTCGTATTGTTGAGGAGTTTCATCGAAGAAGATTCCGCGAACCGCAAGGTTGGGGTCGGAGGAATTAGTCGGCCAGTCCGCATAGGTCTGAATATCCTTGCGAACCTCGGAAGCATTGCGCTTTCCGTAGGAGGTATACACATAGCCCAACACCCGCACATTGTCGTACGCAGTGAGTTTGGGGATCTCGCGGGTGTAATTGCCATCCGGGAGAGAGTCAGGGCCGGGACCGTTTCCTGGATTGATTACGACGGTAAAGTTGACATCAGGGTGGGCGGATATCCTGTGGCGTTCAGCGGCTGTTTTTCTGTATTTTTCCTTTCTTTTCTAATTTGGATATAACGGCGCAGCATAATGTGGCTGGCTACCGCATAGCAATTTGGGGGAGAAAAGGAAAGGATAAAAAGGGTTTAGAAACATACACATTTTCCAGCGGAGCCCACGCCTCAGGAGCAGGGTATACGTAAAGTGGAACGAACACCTTCGCCTTTGGACCCATGCTATTTTTCTTGTGGAGGGTAGTGACCACAACGGAGGGGACAACGGCGACAATAATCACAATCAGGACCACAATTGCCAAGATGAAACGAGACAACTTCGACTTCAGGCACGTCCGGTTGCTCACGTGTTTCTCAGTAGACATAATGGGGGATTTATAGAGAGAAAGTTGAAAAGAATGAAAGTGGATTCGCGAACACCGCCGTTTACATATGAACGTGAATTTTTCAGAGCATGGCTGTCTGAAAAAAAAAAACCAAAATGGAAACAGGTTGATCAACACGACCTAAGATTTGGACCCTACGGTCGATGGATCTGGGGCGACCAGATGCAGTAAGGTGTCTTGGCCAAGACCTAGGAAAAAGAACCAAAATAGAACAAAATCGAAAGAAAAGATTTAATAAAGAAAAAGCGCGAAAGAATAAAGAAATACAAGAATAATTCCATTATTATACTAGCTCGAGAAGCCCTGACATACTGGTACGGAGCACGGAGTAAAGATAGAGGCAGTTAGGGCATGCGAATGATATCCCAAGGTCCAGCCGCATGTCTGGCCCACCAAGGGGCATGCCTGGTTCTGTTCCAGTTCATTATGCCCCCCCCCTCTTGCACTCGCTTTGTGCTTTTTTTTAATTCCGTTTATACCTTAGGTTCTTTTCTTTCTTTTTCCTTTTATTTTTGCCGAGGGCCCGTGCTGAATCCTCATTCGTCAAGGAAGATGGCATAATATATGAACTCAAACGGAGGATCCGATCGAGCAACGCAGGTACCTCGCTTGTTTTGTATAAAACCTTGGTGGAGGGCCCACCGAAGAATCGGGATATCTTAGTCTGGTCATATAAAAACATAGATCATTTTCTCTCTTTGTTCGCAGCGATAGCATACCTTCCAAGGTTACCTGGCATATATCGTCAACTTCCCATCATGATTGCGCCAACATCATTTTCCTCGTCGAGATCCGACAGTCCTCATAGGTCTGATGCAAGCAGTCCTGTGCAGTCTCCCATCGCCCTGGACACACCTGTAACAGAGGCTGGAGACCCATTCGACAATCTCCATGACTTGTTGCACAGAGTCCCTTTCCAGAGCCACATTCTGGTCACTGGTGGCCTCGGTTTCATTGGTAGTCACACCACGCTTGAGCTGCTCAAGGCAAACTATAACGTCATTGTGATCGACAATCTTAGCAATGCATTCGAGAATGTGTTCGATCGTATCAGCCTCTTGGCCAAGAAGCACCACGAGAAGAATGGAACGAAGATGCCATCTCTCCGGTTGCATGCACACGATTATCGTGACGCCAAAGCTCTTCAGCCACTGCTTGAGGAGTACCGTCTCCCATCTCGGTGGGGAACTCCCAAGTCGAGAATTGCCGGAGTCATTCATTTCGCAGCCTATAAAGCCGTTGAGGAGAGCATTCGGAAGCCACTGAAGTATTACTCCAACAATGTCAGCGGGCTTGTCGACTTTGCCTCAACACTCGGAGACTTCGGCATCAAGACCTTCATCTTCTCCTCCTCCGCCACCGTATACGGCACCCTCGCCACCTCCGGTCTTCCATTGAAAGAGGAACTGTGTGTTCACAAGGAAGAGGTGTACACAGATCACAAAGGCACACAACAATCCATCCAGCCTGGATGCACTGGCATCACCAACCCATACGGACGCACGAAATGGATGTGTGAAACCATCCTCGCCGACTTGGCCGCATCAGACCCCGAATGGACCATTGTTGCACTCCGCTACTTCAACCCCGTTGGCTGTGATTCTTCCGGTCTTTTGGGCGAAGACCCAAGACAGGCACCAACAAACCTGCTTCCCGTCGTTGTCAAGGTCATGACCGGCCAGTATGCCGAGCTTTCGATGTTTGGTACAGACTGGGAAACCGAGGATGGCACTGCCGTCCGTGACTTCATTCACGTCAGTGATCTGGCTCGTGGGCATATTGCTGCGCTCAGCTCGGCCAACGAGGGCAAGTTGACAGAAAATTTCCGCACGTTCAACCTCGGAACTGGAAAGGGAAATTCCGTCATGGATGTGGTCAGCACCATGGAGTCTGTTATCGAGAAGCCCATTCCTCGCCGTGCCGCGCCTCGTCGCGAAGGTGATGTTGGAGCTTGCGTTGCGGTCGTCGACCGCTCGACGGAAGAGCTTCAATGGAAGACAGAAAAGAGCTTGAAGGACGCCTGCCAGGACATCTGCAACTTCTTGGATGTCAGTGGTCTGTCTTCATAGCGCGTTCCTCAAAACTCTTGGTCCGATATGGTCGTTTATGTTTTTTTTTTTTTGCCTTTCGCTTGTTCCTAATACCTTCTCACCGAACAATAGCCCTTCCGAGGCATGTGTTTCAGTATAATGATTGTCTGTTTTTATGTTTGTTTAGCATGTGCATAGAGTTGCATGACTCCGAGTATTCTCGGTCGGTCCCTGTGATGTTTTCCCCTTTGGGTGTACAGAGTCATTTACATACGTCGCTTTGTTGCTATATTCGAATTGACAAAAGTTCCCATTTGCCATTTGATCCTTGAATTGTACAGGTTCTCGATGAACACTGATAGTCGAGAACTAATCATTAGTTGTTGACTGGATGGTGCAAAGATGTGTGATCTCATGTTCCATGACACTTTACACAACCAGTTTGGACGCCTGGATAGGACACTTCGGGGTTTGCAGGAGACTGATGATATTCATTTGCCTCGCATGTAGTCTATACACGGGCTAGATCCTTGTAGCAAGAAATGAAGCTGTCCTACGTCGTTGACCATATTTGTTGATGCATCACGTGACTGATCTCCGTCTTGGCATCAAATATGGCCGCAGTTTTCTGCGACAGCCTTGTCCGCGCGTGTGTTATTGCATCTTCAATACAATTGGGATTCCTCGTCGCCTAGGACCTTCTATTGAACATTTCAATACCGTCCTAGTCTATTCCCTGCCTTTCTCTGATTCATCCACCACAATGATCTGTAAAAGCTGCCGCACGACAATGCTGTCCCGATTCAACCAGCAGCCAGTGATCCGGACGGCTTCAGCATGTGCGCGCCAGCTGCCTCTGGTTCGCAGCCAGTTCCGCTCATACAGCAGCGATAACAACCCTCCTGTGGCTGCTCCTCCTTCCCCGTCCGCCCCCCGACAACCCACGGTCGGCGACCTCACAACTCCGTCCGCCATCTCCTCCGCTACCCCCGGCATTTCTCAGCCTCTGAGCACGCCCGAAGGTGTCCACACTGATGTCCACCCCGGAGCTTCCACACATCCCACTTCCGTGCGCCCACCGAGCAGCTGCCCAGCCGGAACCAAACTGAATGGACTCAACTACTTCAAGAACAAGCCGGATGTCTTCGCTAAGGAGGATTCCGAGTACCCAGATTGGCTATGGAATCTCTTGGGAGATTCCAGCAAGGAAAAGACTAAGCAGGGTGGTGTTGACCCAAGCAGTAAGTACCTCCTAGAAATGCCGTTTGCATAAGATGCTCACCCCGTCGCAGCCTTGAACAAGAAACAACGAAAGCGTTACGACAAGAAGCTGGCCGCTCGTACTGGCCCCCTCGCTGCTAAGATCCCCGCCCACCACAACGCTCACGATATCACCCCCGCACCCTACAACCGCGACGCACCTTCAGCGGATGCCATGGCCGATGCCACCGAGGGCTTTGAGCGACGCTCGGAGATTATCAGGAGTGCCCGCGACGCCAGACGGAAGGCCATCAAGGAGTCCAACTTCCTGCGCGGTCTTTGAGCTGTTTCGTATCAGTTCGAGTAGAAACCTGAAAGGGATTTACTTTGCTTGTTGGGGTTGTGTCGCAGGCGCCCAGAACCACCACGATGTTGCATTGGATATTGGATAGCCTGGGCTTTTCGGAGCACCCGGGATGTATTATTACATTGATTTCTTTTTCGATTGTGCTATATATCAATGATATTGTCTCAGATTAAGCTCGCCTCGGAGTATCCCGAACAGCCAGCTCTGTCTCAGAAAGTCGAGGTACATGATTTATTGGGAAATCGGCCACTCCTTCTCCTCCCCTTGCCCTTCAAGCCAGGGTAGACAAGCTTCATAAAACGCTTTCAACTCCCCATCCCCAAGAGCAAGAATCTTCTCAAAGGTACCCCGGTCAAAGCGCTCATAGAAACCCAAAAGTGAAGCGAGAATAATATCCGCATAGCCAGCACTCTCACCCTCCAAAAACGGCCCCTTCTTCCCCTCCTTACCCTTCAGCATCTTAACCAGTGTTCCCATCTCCTTCTCGATAAGCTGCCACAGCGCAAGCAACTCCGCCTCACCCGTCGGCCTGACCTCAAAAAGCGGCTTCCCGAACGCCGCAGAGCGCGTCCGGATAAAGTACTCCCGTCCACGCTCATCCAGTCCAGATGGAACTCTGGGAACGATCAGCGACTTGGTACTCGGTGCGATCAACTCCACTATCTTGTCCACGGCGACCACGAGCGAGTAACTTGCGTCGCCGGAGGGGAAGAGCGGGGGCGACGGGTACAGCTTGTCGGTGTACAGGGCGATCGCCTCGGATTCCATTAGCACGCCGTCTTCGTTGCTGGTTATTGATCCCTTGTGGCTGATTGCCGGTAGTGTGTAGGGTGTCGTTGACTTGGCGGGTGGGACGCCATGCGCCTTGAGTAAAGGTGCGATATCCGGGTATGAGACCCAGCTTTGGGTGTAGGGGATGCCTTTGAAGTTAAGGACCATTCTGGTCCGGAGAGTTCTGGGAGACCATGACTTGGAAGGGCCTAGTTGGGTTAGTTAGTTGTCTGTCTGCACTGAGTCATCGTTTGGTCCGTACCCGGTAGGTCTGATAGGAGATCGAAGAAATGGATTTTGGATCCAGTCATTGTGTAATTGTAGATTTTGTATCTGGTTAGAGTTGAAGTCGAGTTGTTGAGCTGTTGAGCTGTTGAGTAACTACATGTAGTTCTATTTATACAGCCCTGGAGACTTCGGGGCGGGGGTTTGATTTATCAGCTGAAATTCTTTGGAAGCACAGAAAAGAATATAAGCTGATCAAGAGGCTTTCCTTTCGTTAATATGCTGTTAGCATATTTTTCATCGAGGCTAAGCTGCGAGAATGAAGGTAGTATTGAATAAATTCATATTTCATATCCAACTAATAAATACATCAATTAATTCGAATACCACAGCCAAAAGTCTCACTTCATATCCACGATATAGAGAGCGCCACGTTGGCAGGGAGCTGGAGCGCACGGGTCACATGGGGATTTTCTCCCGACATCAACGGCATGTTGTCTCTACCACGACGTAGTTCATATATCCAATTCTCCATAGAAATCCACAAGTACTCCAGCTAAGCGGGGCAACCTTTGCCAACAAGCCCGCCCCTCCAGTCACTACCCAACATCCATAAGGTTGCATCTCCTATACAACATACGACATACTCCCTACTGGAAAAGAAAGCTCACTGACAATATACCAGTGAAAGATGGAGCATGTCGAAGTTCTCGTGGATCGTGCTAAACAGCTAGTACTCCACGAGCCACCCAGAGCACAAACACACACACACACGGTGGACAAATTCCACCCATCTTTGGACGATCATATCCAGGAGATCTACAAGTCTGTCAATGCATATGCTCCGACTACAGACTATTTCCTCAAGGAAATGCAACATGACGATACCGTCGCAGAATCTCCTGAGCCCGTCGCCGATGCTTTGGCTTCTCTGAATGCTTTTCGTGAGTACATGAAAGGTGTGAACGCGTCTGCGATGGGACCAGAAGAAACCCTGGATCTTTCCGCGCCTCTTTCGGATTACTTTATCTCGTCAAGTCACAACACTTATTTGACGGGTAATCAGCTGTACAGCGACGCTGCTGCTAGTGCCTATACATCTGTGAGTTGATGCTTGCAGAATAGTCATACCATTTTGATCCATGGATGTTATGATCTCCAGGACCTGGAATTGAAAATTTACTCATGTTCCAACAGGTCCTCCTCCGCGGCTGCAGATCCGTCGAGATTGATGTCTGGGATGGGGAATTGGACACCCCAAGCTCAAGTGACGGCGGGATAGGCAGCGACAGTAGCAGTGATTCAGAGACTGAAAAGGGGAAGGGCATGAGGAGCAAGTTGAAAGAAAAGATGACAGGCCGGAAAAGTGGCCAGGAGAAACTTGGTAAAGGACATAAAAAATCCTTATCCTCCAAATTGGAAGCGAAACTTGATGGCGTCCTTCGTCGCAAATCTGCCAAGTCGCCCCCGCGACCATCGGACGAAGACACCGCGACGAGCCATATGCCTATTCCAGTTGAGCCTCGTGTCATGCATGGCCATACTCTAACCAAGGGGACCACATTCCGCGAAATCTGCTATGCAATCCGTGACAGTGCATTTGTTGCCAGTGATCTCCCAGTGGTTATTAGTCTCGAGGTACATGCGTCTCTCGAGCAGCAACAGACGATGGTTGACATCATGTCGGAGGCGTGGAAAGGATTGCTCGTGGAGGCTCCTCCGGATGGACAGAAGCTTCCCTTGCTAGCTGAGCTGAGGCGGAAGATTTTGATCAAGAGCAAAGGTGTCCCGCTCCATGGCGAGGACAAGAAACCCGAAGGAGAACCTCTGACGCCGCAGAATTCCGAGGAAAAGTCCCCGGGACAACATTCGCCGAAGCCTCCAAAGGTTCTTGAGGCTCTGGCCGAGATGGCTGTTTATACTCGCGCCTATCATTTCAGTCATTTTGATCAACCGGGTATGCATCATTGTAGATATGATCATGAAGGCGATGCTAACTGACCAACAGAGGCTAAATTCCCTCACCATGTGTTCTCGCTCTCCGAGAAAGCAGCGCGAGAAGCCCATGCCAACCATCGCGAGGCCCTGTTCGAGCACAACCGAACCTCTCTGATGCGTATCTACCCGTACGCATTCAGAATCAACTCATCGAACCTCGATCCAACATTCTACTGGCGACGTGGCGCTCAGCTAGTAGCGTTGAACTGGCAAAAACCAGACAAAGGCATAATGCTTAACCACGGAATGTTTGTTGGAACCCACGGCTGGCGACTGAAGCCCTTTGGCTACCGCAGCAGCAATTCCCCGACAGATGTCATCGAGCGCCACAACTTAACCCTCTCAATCGAAGTATTCGCCGCGCAAGGCCTCTCTCTTCCACCGGGCGACCACAGCGAGAAGGGATTCAAACCCTATGTGAACTGCCAGTTGCACGTCGAAGAACCGGACGGCGACATTACCCCGGGCCAGGACGACGCCAGCTCCGACACGGAGAAAAGCAGCTACAGACGTTGCACGAAGAGTTCCGTAGGTTGCAACCCGGACTTCAAGGGCCAGAAATTGGAGTTCCCGACCGTGATGGGAATAATTGAGGAGCTGAGTTTCCTACGGTTAGTTTTTCTTTTCTCCGAGATTCCCCCTTGCTGCTTCTCTACCCCTCGTCACATTCGTTTTCGAGTATGCAGGCATAAAACCTGCATTGTGATACCCGAGAATATATGCATTTTCCCGCATCACATAATCATGACGAGTGGGCTTGGGATTTGCTTCTTCCAGACTTCCCACTTGGTAACATTATGCATTATGCACTATCCACCATTGGGCTTAGGGTTAGCAGGGCGACCTGTGGCTTTCCGCAGAATCAGCTCTACGGAGTCCTATCATGCATACTACCCTATGCGTTCCACTATCTACAAACAAGAAACTAACTCGGTTCTGCCTTCCTTTCTTAGGTTCAAAATCAAGGACGACGAAATCGGTCGGGATGCATTAGCTGCGTGGGCTTGCGTCCGGCTTGACCGGCTGCGGGAGGGTTATCGGCTGATTCATCTCCATGATTATGCCGGCGAGAAGGCTGGCGGGATCTTGCTAGTTAATATTGTGAAGCGGGTTACTTGACTGCCCAGATGACGTTGTGACCGTGTGTTTATTGGTTTAGATTGTCAGTAGTATAGCGATAAAGTATATCACAAATTCTGGAATTCTATATTTTACGGACCAGAAGGCCATCGAAGGAAACACAGCACCAGGACCGCCGAATATCTTTAAGCAGGGTTTGGGCAGCATGTCGTACAGCGCACCTCCGCATTAGGAGCATGAGGAGCAAGAAAATGTAGCAGGAAGGCAGGCCGATATCTGATAAATGTGACCAGTCCTTCGACATGTGTATCACAAACTCATCTCATTCATTTTGACATGCCCCAAAGCGACAGGCTACATATTAGGATCGCTACCGAAGTGCATCTTCTAACTTTGAGGACTGCATTGCAGAGCTAAGGCGCAACAATTTCGAAGACAGAAACAACTAGTCTTGGCCTACACTTCCTCGCCAAGGGTGTCTGAATAAAGGCATAAGGGCCGAGCGCGGGGTAGATTATGTCTTACTTCAGCTAGGCGGCTCGTTGGCATTGAAGTGGGTGCATGGAGAGGTCTGTAAGTTGCCTGCAGTGTCGTGCTGGTGGTATATATCACGTTAGAGGATTTAATTCTTAGCCGCATGATATGCATTGTGCCGATGCCGCGCATGGGTACCATTCCAATATGTTGGTTTCCGGAAGAGCGCTACTGTAGATGTGCATATCGCAATCTGTGACTTGGTCGATATCTAAATCGGCTTCATTTGCTAGGTTCGCCATGTGCGAGAAGAAGTAGCGGTGACAGATCAGACAGACTCGGGCGTAATGATGATGCATACAAACGTGGGGTAGTTGCCCAGCCCTGGACTTTGAAGCATTTTAGCCTATACTGATAGTACGTGGGTGAAAAAAATGGTCTTGCATGCTGCGAGCCATAGCCCCAACCGTGGGGTTCGTACCAGAGGAGGATCGGTGAGACCGAGAGTCAAATCACTAGGTACAATATCGCCTTAGAAGGATCAAGGCGCCAAGTTACATGCATCAGATTGATCAACATGGCTAGTGGGGACTAGCAGATAAGTCAAGTTGACCGGTAAATCCTCCGATAAAGTTGTGGCCAAAGATGGTCACACGTCGGCTGAAGGATCGCAATATGAGACGTCTACGGTTGTCCTCCGATTGCCCAGGGCCTCAACGAATACGGAGTTCGGAATAGTCGGTGACTCAACGATAGAACTCGACATGGTTCTTCCTAAGCAAAGTACAAGTATTTGTCATCTGACAGATCCTGGTGCAGGGGTTCATGCGTCACTTCCATGAAATTTGCATGCAGAACAGACTGATAATCGGCCTTTGGCGTTGGATCAAACGGGCCAGAACGGTACGGCCAATGATCGGAGGAGATCGTCTGTTTAAGGAATGGAGGGAACCCACGTTGAAGGTCATCGGCCAATCACAGCATGCCTCCTACCGAAGATGACCGAACACTAGCCCTATCTGGGATCTGCCATCGTTCTGGGGTTGATACGTCAACTCTTAAATGTGTTGAGAAGTTGCAATTTCCTCGTCTCCCCCTTTTTCTTCGAAGTATCGGTGAATTGATGCAAGTTGCCGAGACCCGCTACACTCATTTCTTTGTCTGATTTCTTTGGATCGCTGATCCCTTAGCCTTTTGGACGAAAACATGGTGAACTCACAATGCCGGAGGCCTCGGGAAGTACCGACGAAGCCGCTGTGATTGGCCTTGGTAGGCTAGTGGCTTACAAAAGAGGATCATGATGACCCTTTTTTGGGGGCATAGGTACCTGTTCAAAAAGCCAAGCCCGTCAAGACGAACATCCATCTACTGTTACTGGCTGATATCATTGGGCGAAACAAAGAAGTGACTGCCAGGTAAGTTTTTGATATTAAATTTGAGATTACAATATTATTATTTTCATATTAATTATTTTTACCTGATTAGCAATGTGAACTAGATCTATTCTTCTCTTTCACTTTTTCCTTGCTTTCCAGGCCTTATAAGGACCCCTCCTCGTCCTGTTCCATGGCCTTGTCTTCAGACTTCAACCTAAGACAGCCCTGAACATCCTCGGGCTTCGGCAAAGAATTCTATTCACACCCCTCTTTCCTCAACATATCTACCCAAACAACATGTGTTCCTCTACCAAATGTGCTGCACCAGTGTGCTCAAACTTCGCTGTCATCAGCAAGGTTCGTACAGCTTACTCCTATGCATCAATATGGTACTTCCAGCACTTCTGAGAATATACTAACTATACAACAGATGCCTGGTGTGCGATGCCCCAATTGCCAAGCACAGGGGAAAGAAGTCTGGGTTATCCCAGGCAAGAACTGTCACATCTGCCACACCCCTTGTGGTTGATACCTTCGAGGTCCTGTGCTGCACATCTATGGGGGAAAAGAACGTGCAGTCAAATCTGCCCATGCTGTCCGGATATGATTTGATTCACACTTCAACTTCATACACTCTCCCGGTCATATGGGCATTCCCTCTGGAATCTAGAGGATGAATTCAATACGTCTAACACACGAAAGGCCTGCGAATACTTTGGAGATTGACACACTTATTTGGGACTGGGTGAACCCCAGGCGGAAGGGCGCAAAATGTGCTGTCATGGTGTTTTTGTTTCTCTTTTCTGTAGCGTTTTCTGATAATGAGATATGACATTTTTGATTTTGGCTTTTTCTTCACTAGACGAAACGGTGCTATTCTTGCCATCGGGCTGAGTAGATATCGGCTGAAGTGCCACTCAGGTAAACTTTTTAAGTACAATCTAGAAGTAGTAGATAGCCCACGTGGGAGTTCCCGGGTTATATGACATCATTCACTCATATCGACAAGAGTGCACGCACAGAATAACTCTAAATCTGCCCTACATATATACGTGAATATAGCTATGGTACATTTTTGACTCCCTCTGGTATATAGGCCTTTGTAATCTGACGCAGGAAAGCAAGATGAGGCTCTATATGTCACTACTCCTCTAAGCACTATCCCTATAAAGTCATGCTAAGACTGTACTTCGGCTGCAATAAAGCGGCAAGAGATACACCCCAAAACAGAAAAGAACAGGGTCCGTGATCTGGAAATTTATCCGGTCCATACGTATGCATCGCCTTCAACTTCCATCTCATCCACAAAAAAAGCAACATTACAAATCCAAGCCAAATCACCATGGCGGAAAAGTATCCCATCGGCACACGCACCGAGAGCGAGCGTCTCGTCCGCGAGTGGGGGTTTCGACATATCTTCACCTGGACGGATGGAAGGTAGGTGGATAATTTTGTTAGAATTGATACAACGAAAATGAAACACAGCTGGACTACGGCAGCAAAATGTTCTCTCATTTGATACATGCACTCATGCTGACTTCTTTCAGCAACGCCCATTATTCCCCGCACTCGCATGGCGGTCTGACGACACATCTTATTCGTCGGGGGTCTCTGACAATCTCATACCCTGATGATAATGCTAAGCATAATGGGGAAGCTGAAAAGGTGACGTTTCGAGTTGGGGAGAGGGTTGATGTTCCTGCTGGGAAGGTCCATGAGGTTTGGATTGGGGATGAGGGATGTGAGTATGTGATTGGAGAGTAGAAGGATGTGACTTTTGCTTTTACTATATTGTTTCTACTGATTCGAAACTTCGTTGATGAATATTTTGTGACATTTATGCCGATGAGCTCAGCTCATTTTATTCTAGTTATTGAATATTTTAAGTCTACCTGTGCCAGACAATGTAGTCGTGTCTCTAGTGCAAGAATCGGAAATCAAGTCTGTAGTGCGGGTCATTAGCATTCAGTTGCGCAGCAGGAGACAACTCTTGACATACCTCTTGTTTCCAAGATCTTTGTTTTCAACAACGTATCGTGAGCGCTCTTCGCTGGACATCTTATCCCAGACAGCGGCGTTTTGTCTGAAAAGGAATATTAGCAAAAGTAATTAGATCAATCACAGTACGGGCTGACATACTTGTTACGCCACACGTAGTAAACCTTGGCAAGGATGAATATCGCCATACTCCACACCGAAAGAGCAATAAGGACCTTATTACCGGTGTGGTAGTACGGTTTATCTGGGGTACGGTAGACCTATGTGATGGTTAGTTATGAAAACCCGAGAACAAGGACCGGAAAGACTCACGTTGTTACCAATGATGTTACTAGCCTGCACCATCATATTGTAGATAGCAGTAGCAACCGTTCGCGTCCTCACAGAGCCTGCATTGCGGGATGTAATTGCGACAATAATCGCATGCACATAAGGCATACCAATCAACAATATCAGCAGAACCCAACGCACCCAAGGACTAGCACTCTCAGACACAGTCTCCAGCGCGATCAACAAGACCATAGCCCAAATCTCAGCACCGACGCCAAGCAGCAGTCGCTGATTGAACCGCTCGGAAGCCCAAGTCCACAATAGCAGGTTGATAATGAAGATCACATAGGCCGGGATAGTGAGCAAGTTGGTGTTAAAAGTGCTAAAACCGAGCGACTTCAGTTCCAGGCTGATGTACGACGTAGCCGGTGTGCTGGGGATCATCCAGGTCAGGCCAAGCAGGTAGATGAGCCACATGTCGTAGTCCTTCAGGGCCTGCCAGAGCAGCTTGGGAGTCACAGCCTGGCGATTGTGCATGGTTCCCTTACTCGGGTCATCGCGCAGCACACGGTTGACCATGATTTTCTCTTCGTGCTCGTTGAACCAGCCCTTCTTACCGCGGAACCGGCCTGCGGTCTGTGTTGGCGAGGGCGGCATATAGAATGCAGCGACGATACCGATCAGTCCGGTGATACAACCCTCCAGGGCGAACAAGTATCGCCAGCCGCCGGTGCCGTCCGATTGGCGAATGTGGAGGAAGCCAAATGCGAGGAAAGCGCTGACAATCGCGGTGGCTTCGTATGTCATCCAGAAGTAGCTGAGTCGGATAGGCAGCTCTTTGGACTTGTACCAGAATGATAGGAAGAGAATGGTGTCGGGGATGAAGCCACCCTCGAGGAGACCGAGCATGGCGCGGGTCGTGAAGAATCCGGCTCTGTTGTGCATGAATGCCTGGCACGAGGCGATGAGACTCCAGCTGATCATTTGCACTGGAATCCAGCGATCGGGGCCGACCCATTTTGAAATGAGCTGAGAGGGCAGCTCGGCGAAGAGGAATGTTAGGTAGAAGATTGTTTGGCCGGTGTTGTAGTCGTTTGTGGTCATGCCTAGATCGTCTAGCATGTTGTCTGACGTGGCCTGGACGATGTTTCCACGGTCTAGTTGGAGCGCAAAGAAAGTCATACAGGCAAATGTGCAAATGCGCCAATCAATCTGCGAAGGGTCAGTTACTTGAACAGAATACGGGAGAGTTCAGTAACCCATACCTTTCTGACAATGGCTTTCTCTTCTTCCTCTGTCCACTCAAAGTCCGGGTCCCAGCGATGGGCACCCTCATATTCAGGAATGGGCTTGTAGAACCGCGGGTCCTCGGTAGTATCAAAAGCACAGTCGGTCTGCTTGGCACGAGGGCTGTCATACGTCGACGAAGACGAAGACTCTGCGGATAAGACTTTCTGGGTAGGCTTAGAGTCAATAGGCCCGGCATCGGATGCCGTTTTACTGGCGTCTTCAACCGTCATCTCGTATGGGATTGGAAGTGAGATTACGGATGGAGAAAAGAAGCATTGCTTGGGCTGGGCATTTACTCATATAAGGGGAGACTCATACGTTTATTTATCACGCCATATTTGGCAGATGTTTCGCTTTGGCCTGCGCAGGATGTGGACCAGGCGAAAAGGTAAAAGTCACAACATCGAGGGCAGAAAGTTGTGGAACTGCGATGATCCTGGGCGATTTAGAGTCAATTAGGGTTGACGAGATTGGCTAGGTTGGCTCGGTTGACTTAGGGAGGCCTAGACTGGAACTCGGAAGGGCATTCTACAGGATAGATAGGGTAGACGGGGAAAGTTTCCAGATAAAAGAGATTTGTTGAAGAAAAATAGACGGAAAGGCGACGTTGGCTTGAATCACGCAAGTGTAGTGGGATTGACGTTAGAGTCAACGAGTTAGCGGAGTCAAAGTTAGCAGGGGTCTCGCAGAATGAACCTGTTTCATGCAGATCTACATGAATGCGAGTTAGCGTTGAATTAATAAGTATTCTATGAACTCTTGTATGTATTCACTACAACCTATAGTGATACCTCTACGCCGTACCCTAAGTCCCTAACATGTTCAATATCTAGAACATTGACTATACAATACAACTATAACTATGGAGATAATATAACTACTAGCTATAATAAATAGAAAATATCGCGCCAAGCCAGTTGTATATGACGCCATCAGCATCGTATCTCGCGTACTCCAACAGCGCAATGGTCGACTCGTTTTCTTCAAATCACGGCAATTGGCAATGCACGCACGCAATTCGGCTATCACGTCATTCCCAATGCGACGCTTATCTCGTATACATACAATAAGAGTACGTACCTCGAACCTCCTCGGCTCGCTCGCTAAATAGATTGTATGATAACACAAAGTTGACACTTTTCTTATTGTCCCGCAAAAACCGCAAAACCCCGCAATGATGGCGCAATTCGTGTGCTCGGTTTGCTGGTGCCGAAATAGATATATATTGCCAGTGTAAACCCACTAGAAAAGATGAAGAAACATATCTGATCCGCAGAGGCAACATACACATACGAAAACTCAAACATGGCTCCCTCCCTCACTGAGACAGTAGGCCTTCGTGCCCCGCCTGTTGCGCTTCCGCTCAAGGCGGACGGCGGTTTCAACAAGGAGAACTTGATCGGCTACAAGATTGAAAAGGATGTTGAGATTAAGGGCACAGACAAGGTGGCTCCTGTATCTTATCCGGAATATCTGCCTGTTTGGGACAACGAGACAGAAAGGTATGTATTGGCCTTATTCCATCCCAGGAATATCATATCTAATAGACATCTAGATATCCTCCTCTGACGCC
The DNA here is from genome assembly GCF_028828465.1 of Penicillium psychrosexuale. NCBI lineage: Eukaryota > Fungi > Ascomycota > Eurotiomycetes > Eurotiales > Aspergillaceae > Penicillium > Penicillium psychrosexuale. The sequence goes on from NW_026643187.1 coordinate 5,641,703, forward strand.
CTTTGAGCACTACGACCACGGCAAGGATGCCGACCCCTCTTTCCCAGAACTGCTCCCCGAGGGAGTCCAGGTCGACCAGCTCACTCCCTTCATTGGCTCTGAGATCCACGGCGTGCAACTAAGCCAACTCTCCGACAAGGGCAAGGATCAATTGGCCCTGTATGTTGCACAGCGACGGGTCGTCGGTACGTGACAGACCATTTTTCCATCTCCATCTCTAAGCATGAATCTAACAAACCATCCAGCCTTCCGCGACCAAGACTTCGCATCCCTCCCGATCCAAAAGGCCGTCGACTATGCCGGCTACTTTGGCCGACACCACATCCACCAGACCTCCGGCGCCCCCAAGGGATTCCCCGAGATCCACCTCGTCTTCCGCGGTGCCGACGACCGCACCGGCGAGACCTTCCTGAAGCAGCGCACCAACACTATCACATGGCACTCGGACGTCACCTTCGAGAAGCAGCCCCCCGGCACAACATTCCTGTATGCGCTCGACGGCCCCACCACCGGCGGCGACACCCTCTTCGCTGATATGGTCCAGGCATACAAGCGTCTGTCGCCTGGCTTCCGGGAACGTCTCCACGGATTGAAGGCCGTGCACTCCGGCCTCGAGCAGATCCACGCTAGTTTGAACGGTGGTGGTATTGCCCGCCGTGATCCTGTTTCATCGGAGCACCCCATTGTCCGCACTCACCCCGTTACTGGCGAGAAGGCGCTTTACGTGAACCCCCAGTGTAAGTCTGCCTCGACACTTTTGAAGGATTGCGAAAGCTGACATGTCGTATAGTCACCCGTTACATTGTTGGATACAAGAAGGAGGAATCTGACAACTTGCTCAAGTTCCTGTACGACCACATTGCCTTGTCGCAGGATCTTCAGGCTCGTATTCGCTGGAAGGCTGGTACTGTTGTCGTTTGGGATGTAAGTTACAGCCTCAACCTATTCTTTCAATGAGAACAAAAGCTAACCTTCGCAGAACCGTGTGGCTTGCCACTCTGCCGTTTTCGACTGGGAGGATGGCCAGCGCCGACACATTGCTCGTCTCACACCCCAGGCTGAGGCTCCCTATGAGACACCCTTTGAAGGTTAGATGGGGCGCTGGAAGCCTTCGAATTTAAAATAACACGCCGCTATGATAATCCCACAAATTGAAGAACATCAATGAATAATTTAAACATCGTGCTTGCATTATCAGCGTAGACCCATACAAACATAGTAATACGTCGGTAATCTCTTCCTCTGTGCCATACATACAAAAACCAACAACTCAAACCTTTTCGCGCCTGAACCGACTCAAAAGCCCGACATGCCACTCGTTAAACCGCCTAGCAGAAAGCGGGAGCATCTCGTTACTCCTAGTCAACGCCTGCGCCATCGCTTCAAAGATCATAGACGGCAACTCCAACTCTTCCACGGACAACGGCGAAGGATTCCCGATTTCCGGATGAAGTAGCTCATCCACATCAGGAGTCTCTTGGTAGAACACCTTCATCGCTTGCTGGGCCATGATACTATGGCCTGCGCTGGAATTGGAGTATCGCATGTCTGGGTTGAAGACCCAAAGCTGCCAGTACAATATTCGTTAGTGTCATTTGTAGAATTTGATATGGCCTAAATTCGGGAGCAAATTGGAGTAGAATGGAATAAGATATCACCTACCACGAGACCGCTCTTCTGGCCACAATGAACGACGAATCGTCGGGCGCTTTCTCTCTCGATCAATTCGAGGAGCTGTGCTGCAACGATTGTTTCTGTCGGGTGGACTTCCCACTTTGTAATGTCTGCGTCGCTGGATGAATTTGTGTTCAGGGATACGTTGGCTTTCAGAAGTCGCCATCCCTTGGCGGTTGGATCTTCCATGCCGATTATGGAATTGCAGTTTGTGCAGTCGAGGGTTCGTTGTGGTGAGACTTTAATGTTCGCTGTTTGCTCTTCGTCATTGCCCTGGATTGCATTGCTTGTCAGCACATTGTACCTAGAACGTGAATTGAACTAATGCGCCGAATAAATACTTGGAAATGAAGAGAAAAGCATTGCATTCAAAGTCATGGTTATATAGAGCACAGCATGCAAGGAAAAATAATATAATGTAACTCTGGTAATCACGCCTGCTCCACTGCTTAGATAGCCGGCGCTGAAAATAGAGAACACCTTGAGTCGCAGAACAGGAAAAAGCGGCTCACACAAGTCCAGTATCGCAAACGAAAAGAGCGAAATCCATCTGGTTAGAGAGGATGACTACTCCCCGAATTTGTGATCCTGTTCCTGTGAGAGTATCACCTTTGCTTGGATTGCAGTACACAAGGTGCATTTCGTCCATCTCGGGCAATTGTATCGGAGGCCACCCCACTGATAACTGAGTGGTCCCCTTCTAAGTTGCCCGGTTCTGGTGATAAAAAGAAGGAAGAAATGATGATGGGAAGAAGAGGGGATATATAAATCTTACCTTTCTCAATCCTATGCAGTCTGTTTCAGCAAGAAGGAAAGTAGCAACATCAACAAAGACCGTCCCAGAAACAGCCACAACGTGGCTATCCGCACCATACCCTTTAGTCTGTGCGGTTTGGTCCTCAATCTCGAGCGCAGTGTCTTTCTCCTCTTTCTCGTGGTCTTCATGGGGGTCAGGTTTGTGGCAGTGCCAGAAATCCATCATTTCAGCCCAGTTGCCACTTGGAAGGTCTTTCCAGACCCATCCCGGGGTAGAGCTTTCGCCTGTGCCCTGATTAACCGACCCGGATATTAGCGAGGAATCAAGAAAAGCTTGTGCACACTCTCGACAACGAATACGAGTCGAAGACGACATTTCATCTGCTGTCCAGGGTGTAAATTCATCGATTAGTTCATCCCGTGGCGCCAGCGCCTCGTCGTTAGGATCGACCTGCATGCGGAAGGAATAATCGTGGCTGGGGTCCTTGGTGCCACCGGGATAGTTGGTGCTACTGGAATCCCTGGTGCCACTGGGATGCCCGGTGCCACTGGAATTCCTGGTGCGACTGGGATCCCTGGTATCACTGGGTTCCGATTTTGGTGCTGGCCCAGTGGGTGTCTCCAACACGCGCCGGGACGCATCGCTAACGCGTGCGGGCAGTTTGATTGTTTCTGTGACATGTTTAAATGGTTCTGGTAGGGAGACTGTGACTGCTTTTCTTGATTCTGAAAGTTGGATATCTGGTCGAATTCCGTCAAATTGTGTGGTCTCGGGAAGTGACACGTAAAGAGTTATCTGGCGGATGTTTGGTAGAAATTCTGCGTGTAGATAGAGGGGGATATCGGCATCCTGCATTGCAGATGTTGTACAAGCTCGAATGTGTCCCAGGCAGGGATGGTGCTTGATGCTCCGTCAAAAGGATAAGGCGAGAGAGGGTGAGCAACAGGGGTGGTTATTTAGCAATCATGTGGAGCTGGGTTTCTGACTGTCTAAGGCCATGAGAAACATGTCGCGCTTAGATTATTTGGACGTTGACTACGCCGCAGTGGTGGATGTCATGACCGCGGTTGTCAAATGCAAACAATGCAAACAACCTTGGGTACCTTGGGAGCCAACATCTACACGTGACCCCATGTATCGCTTCGTCGAAATGAAGAAACGATCATCTATCAATATATTTTCTTCGATTATTCATTAAATCATACATAAATTTGAGTTAAGTAGAGTATGAACAAAGCCTACAGATCATATCCGACAAAATTCCCTCCCCAGCACTTGAACTCAGTCACAAATCGCACAGCAGCCTTCAAGAAGAAGCTATCGGAATCGCCCCAAGTCGAGGCCAGTTCCTTCAGTGCTCGAGTGGTCTTGACAAAGTAAACATCGGATGAAAATTCACCCTTGACAGCTTTCTCAGCAACCCATTTCCAGTCCTTTCCATTCAAATCATAATTCCGGATTTGGTCCATTTTGATCTCGGGCCGCAGTTGCGCGACGTAGATGCCCACACAGATCAACCACCATTGGCGAAGAAGAGAGATTTGAAACTGGGGAGGAATGAAAGGCAACATGACACGGACCGCGTGGCTGGTTGCGAGGTTCATAGCGAAGAACCAATCGTAATTCCCGGCCGAATCTGCTGTCCCAACTAGCAAAGCAGCTGCAAGCTCTTGGCTCTCGCGGAACTGTTCAATTGGATTGTCGATCTTCCATGCTTTCCAGTGCTTGAGAAGCACGGCGTTGTGGCTGACAAAAAGGATATTGAGGTTGTCGTCGCCGGGAGTGGAAAAGAGGCCATCTAAGTCCTTATCTTTCCGGACCATGTCAAATATTTCAAAGAGTGACTTTGATTCATATTGTACCTCATTTTTCGAGAGTTTAGGGTCCTCCAGGGACTTGTATATGTCGTTGTGACAGGTTGCTGCGAGGCCGAGTGCTTCCATTGCAATTTCACGACTGTCCATTTCAAAGGCGTATGCAAGATGAATCAATGGCAATCCAACTAGACAGATGTTAGAGCGTGATCCCCCCGGAAAGCTGAAAACATACGAGAAGCCATTATAGAATCAAACATGGGCTCTTTGCCAGTATACAAGTATTCGGCCACAACTTCCTTCCAGTCATAGCTGCGGTGAACGACTTCATCTTCAAAAAAATCCACAAAGGCTCGATCAAATCTGGTTGGCGTTAGTGAGGGGTCCCAAGCTGGAAAGGCCCAGACAAGCCCAGCAACCCACCCTCGCCGTCCCAAATGACCTCGCCAATCAAGAGTAGTGATTTCTGCCGGTGAATCCTTCCATTTGACTAGACCAGACACTTCATGCTCGTATAGGCAGCCTAAAGTATCGGCATCTGCGCCTTGCAGAAAGGAGGAGCTCAAGAGCTGCAAGTAGGTCAATTTCATGGACTAACGAGTAATCCATACATAAAAAGCTTATGTTACTAATGCAATGCAAATAACTCACATGTATTAACTGATTAGGGAAGTTTCGACGGTCGAACAGCGAGTTCTCGACATGATTCAATTTTAGTAGGTGCTTCAATGCCCGAGCTGGCTTGTCTTCAGCTGTCTCGGTTTCATGGACGTGGACAGGGGGCAGATCGATCGCCTGAGTTGGCGTGGACGAGAACAGGCCAAGCGAAGGCAGTGATGGCCACCGAACAGTAAACATTTTGGCGATTAGTGAAAGCTATGTGTAGGCGTTTGGATGGGATTGTTGGGAAACCGTCACGTGAAGCAGAACATCGTATGACGTAGGAAATTTAGGTTATCAATCTGGTGACCTCTGGTCACATGACCTAATGAATCGGACGGCTTCCAGCTACTCACCTTGCTTCAGATATACAAAAGCATCTTTTTGATGAATTTGAAGATTGGGTAAATTGATGCTTTTAGTATAAGCCAAGAAATTATATCATTTTGCGACATATTACTATTTCTAAATGGGAAAGAGTGCCTGGATTGAGGGATATTCCATTTGAAAATTCATGATTTTGCGCCATAATTTACATTGCATGTATATCCTGACCATCTGAACCTTACGCCTTATGATGTTCAACCATTGGAATCGGCTGCTCCGGCTGAGCAGCAACCTCTCCTTGGAAGACTTCCATTTCAAGACGGGGACCGACGAAATTCTTGCGTCCATCTACCATCCACTGGATGAAAGAAATAATAAAGACAATACCAAATGCCGCAACACAATAATCTGTTACATCGAATTAGCTTTATGTTTTTGCATCACAAAAAGAGAGTCAACTCACTCATGTTGCTACCAGTGGCAGGCAGCTCAGGGGGGAAGAGGAAGAGGATAGTAGTCAGAAGAATGTACACCAACGAGATCTGAGAAGTTTTAGTCAGTATTAATTTCAGTGAGACGAAGGGAAAGATGTCATACGATGTTGATGGTCCAGCCAACGATTTCTGGAAGGACAAATGAGCGCTCCGGTAGCATTTTTCTTCCTCGGCAGCAGTTCACTGCAATTGGCATTCCATATGAAAGGCCGAGCAGCACCACTGATGCTGAGACAATAGCATTGAAAGCACTTGGAGATGTTAGCAATATACAGGATAGAGTGTTATGTATATGCTTACCTGGATGAGCCCAAGAAGATACAACCGAATATGACCACGAGAGCCAGATTGAGATATAGCGAGTTCAATGGGACGTTTAGTTTGGGGTGAACACGGGAGAAGAAGGGAGACGCAGGGAGACCGCCATCACTATAACTATATCAGTACAATGGCCAAAGTTGAAGATGAATAAGAACGTACCGCGCGAAGGCGTAGACCATACGACTGCTAGTAGTCATAATAGCGATTGCAGCGAACAAAGCGCAGACTAGGGGGAAGCTGGAAAGATGTCAGTACAACAACGAAGAGAGAGGAGGGAAGTGACACCTACATCAAGAGACAGATAGCGCCTGCGTTGCTCGAAGTGGCATTCTTCAAGATTGCAAGGAGCGGAGTTGCCGCAGAATCAATAACTTCGTTGATATCGCCAGCCACAAAGAGCAGCACAATAAGGAAGATTGCTCCAGTGACAGTACCGATCACGACACAAGCAATCATGATCTTAGGTCCCTCAACCGAGGGGTTGGGAATTTCTGTATTCCATTAGCCTCAGCTCCAAGATCAAGTGCGAACTCTCAGAAGCTACCTTCAATCATGTGGGCGACACCGTCAAAGCCGGTAACACCAAGACCACCTTGCAGAAGCTATGAATATGTTAGAGATGCTCATGAACTTTCGCACGAACGACATACCCCAAGCAACCACGCAATTCCATCAGGCCCTATAACAGTCAGTTCATGAAGCATAGATAGATAATGATAGGCGAAACTTACAGCCTGTTTCATTGATGAAATCGGTGAAGACAAATCTGTTCATTGTCAGTGATTTAGTTCTAGGATTGTCGAGCAGACAACACGTACTCTCCGGAGTTATAATTCGGCGAGGCACATGAAAGCACAGTAATGCAAATGATGGCAAATCCTGACAGGGACCAGATGACTGTGGGAATTAGTAATAGTAAGAAGTCTCCGACAGCTCGGTATAGGGTATCTCACAGGCTGCCTTGGTGACATAAGGCATAATGTTGTTCATAAAGGCATTGACGAGGAAGGCAACGATATTGTAGCCGATGTAGATTAGGAATTGGTGCCAGCGCTGGGGGTTATAGCTCTGGATATGAAAGTCAGTCAAATATATCAACGCTGTAGCTCAGAATAACCTACCGGGTTCATGAGAGAGATCACACCCAGAATAAGCTGACTGCCCAAAAGACCAGCGGTTGCGACCAGCGCAACCCAGCCAGAGCAGTTGATCCAGCCAGTAATCCAGGAGAGAATTGGCATCCATTTTTTCCACGAAGTCACAGCGACCCAGTGATATTGGCCTCCGGCTGTGGGGTATGCAGAAAGAAACTCGGCTAGGGAAGTGGCCATGCACAAATTACAGATTCCGGCTGTAATAAGACCTATTGAGACTCGTGTCAGCTCTGGATTGAGAATAGACAGAGAGCCAGGCGGATACATACCCCAGACAATACTAGTGCTGCCTCCCGAGGGCAAACTGAGAGACAAACTTGCTGATAAAGCGGTCCATGACTGTCAAAAGTCAATTGTTGATTCTCGTGGACTTGGTTTCCGGGCGCGTCACGTACATTTAGAATGGCGAAAGCAAGGCCCAGCATTGAACTTCAAAACGAACAGAGGTTAGCACAATCTAGGAATCCATGTTCACTTGCAGCACATACATCAGCGAGTAATTTCGCTTTAGCTCCGACTTATGGCCCAGCTGGGCCAGCTGAGCCTCGTCGCTGTTGTATTCTTCTTTGTCCATATCGAGTGCTGTGTATCACAAGCAACAAGTGATGGCAAGAAAAGGGCAGGTAAGGAGGAACAAGGGTATTATTAAACCAGTCCCAGATTGCATGACCTGACAACGGAATTTCGAATATCAAATTCTCCAATCTTGCCGTTCTGCACTACCGTTGGCTCCCCGCGGGGGAATACAGCGAGTACGGAGAAGTGTTAGGTAACGGATTTGGGGTTATAGAACATTAGCCAGGGCGGCGATAACCGGCCGTGCCTGTGACTGGCTGGGCGGACCGAGATCGGCAACTTCGGCCAGTCAGAGCTGTGAAGTCAATTAGCTACCAAGGCTTTTGGTCAATCGCGGACCGGTGATCCATGGCTTGCGGCGGCAGCCCCAGTGCTTATGCCACGATCGACGTGTCATTGGTCAATTGCTAACCCCACATTTATTGACTAGCGGGAAGAAGTCTAACTCGGGGAAATGGATAACTGCGAAAAGACATATCTGATATGCAGGATACATGAAGATAGATTGTTCTCGAAGATCTGGTCCATCATTCTCGACTTTCCCTGTTTCTGGAGGCTTTTACGGCTTTTACGGCTTTTGCCCCTGTTTCAGTGAACCGGATCGAGACGTTGAGGTTGAGCTATGTGGAGCGGTGGGCCGTAAAACTTCCAAGGTTATCTCTTGAGACAAATACTCCTATGTAAAGATATCTCTTGTCTTCACTGAGTGGACTCCTTTCACCATGTGGCATGCTTTCTTATCCGATCGTCCATCAGGACGTACCCGCAGAGGCGAAGTGTGGGCCGTTGACCTTGATCTTATTCCAATGTGCTCCGAGCGTATCATCCAGAAAGAAGATAATGATGAGAATCGAAGGATTCATTTACATAAAACGAGGATGAGCAAATTTACTAACTAGTTAAGTAGAATTTGTATTGATTTGTCACTTCCATTATCCCGAGAATGTACCGGGTACAAAGTAGTACGTGCATTGTTCAATCCCAAACCACGTCTTGACATCATCCATGGAAATCCAATCCTCAGAATTTCCAACCTCTCATTGTTCAAATGACAAATTATGGCTGGTCTCAACAAACATGGCCAGGCAAAACAACCCAAGACCCCCTTGACCCAGTGTTCCTCCAACTCCCCTGTCCGTTACAGCCAAAAGTCTCAAAGTTAATGAGGCCTCTCTGGCATCACTTCTTGCATCCAGGGGGGTAGAGCCACCTATGGCTACATATTCTGACCCTCAGCATGCAGCAAGAACCAACCCCCAATGCACTCGGTTCGAACATGCTCAACCATTTCGGCCATGGTCCGCACATGAAAGGCGCGACGGAAGATCTCGAAAGATCGCTCATACTTGTCGAGAGCAGGATCAAGTTGCATCATCTCCATGTGGGTGTTGGAAATGGTCTCCATTTGGGGGTGCGTGAGCATGGCAGTGCAACCACGGCACGCGTAAAGAATTTTGCGCGTATTGTTTCGATTGACGACAGGCACCCGGCAGGAAACTTCATGGTGGAAAGCATGCAGATTGCAGTTTCCCAACGAGATGAGGAAACGCATCTTGACAGCGTTAGGGGTATCCAGGGAAACAGCGCGATAAATATCATGCTGGTTTACGACCGTGAATTCGTCATCGGAACCATCTTCGTCGTATTCGTTGGCTTCGTCGTCGTCAGAACCGAACAGGCCCTCCGCAGCACGCTTGATGGCCTTGCGGGAGCCATGGATTTCCAGGGCTCTGGTCAGCGCCACCTTGACAGGAATAACCCAGGCACCAAGATCACCCAAATCCATGTCATCCTCATCCTTGCCCAGGCGCAGCAGGTACACAGTTTCAGGACCAATCAGATCGGGCAGGTCAAGGCCGAAGATCATTGCTGCGCGCTCCAAGGGGAGGCACCAGTATGCATGGTTGTTGTGCACGCATGGGTGGCAGATACGCTCCATGGTAGGAAGGTAGAGCTGAACAGTCGAGTTGCCGCACATGACACACTTCTCACGGATAATTGCCTCTTTCAGGTCGTGAATGCTCCAGATCTTCAGGCTCTGAATGTTCATGAGAATCTTCGGCAGGCCGGGGGCCCACTGCCGCAGAAGGGAAACCGCGCTTTTCTGCACATAGTGATTGGCGATACGGTTGACGTATGACAGGCTGATAGCACTAGGCAGGTCGAGTTTGTTGATGACCATGTCCACGACTTCGTTCGGGAGACGACTTATCATTCCCAAGTCCGCAGTAGCGGTCCCCTTGGGTTTGATGGCCACTGGCACAGGCCGGACCTCGACATCAACGATGCCAGTTTCCAGGCTGCGGGGGCTGTTTCCAAGGATTGATAGCACCTTGGCAGCCTCCTGGTAGGTGGCAAAATCCTTTCCCCAGGACAACTGCTCCGGTTCCAGCGTGATGGTTTGCATTGTAGCGGGCCGCGCGTGCAAATCACAAGGAAGGCAATTTGTTTGGAAAAACGCGTTGCGCGTTAACGGATGAAGGAACTTTATCAGTGTTATGTCAGTGGCTGATGTGATGAACAAACACTCTAGGTATGATAAACGCGAACCTGATGAAAACAACCAACGCGCGGGTTGAGAAGGATGGAGTAGGGAGGGAGATGTGAAGAGGAAAGGGAAAAGTAACAACAAGAAGGCACAAGAAGAAAGAGACACAACCCCCCAGTTTATGGACTGAAGGGAATGGGAAAGTACGGGAACTGCCTGGCGTGACAAACACAATACCAGTGCCTAGGTCACTTTACCATGTTTGTTCACATACCCTATTCTCAGGCAAAGCTTTCTGTAAGCTCGTGCTCGTAGACAAGGCCTCCAGCTCGGCTTTTCATATATGCACTCTCATCTGCTTGAGCATATAAAAGTGAGTCTACTGGGAAGATCAGTCCAAATAAGTCTACGATCACTACCAAAGACAAAGTTACAACTAACCAGTGCTTCAATACTCCCGAAAAGCAAAGGGTTATCCTGTTTCTTTCTTTCATTTTTAGTAGGAAAATTCACTACATCATGATAGAGGAAATGTCTGGCCTTCCAGTCCACTGGGGACATCACCAGAGCCGACAGCTGGCGGGCTGGGATAGGGAGTAGTCCACGAATGCATCTACCAAAGAGAGACCCTGGATCTAGTGTATCGTCATGCCAAGTCGTAGGACGTCACGTAACAGTCCAAGTCTAATGCATTGATACACCAAATAACATTGGGGAAAGTAGCTAGTCATACTATCTAGAAATAAGGTACATATATCAAATTCTAACCATGTAGTACCTTGAGATACCCATGGTACTGTTAGTAGGCGCGCGGGTAATGCTAGCTTAATATCAACGGATAACTTTAATTTGACACAGGGAACAATTTGCCAACTTGTAATACTATACTCACAAAGACAACGTTGTGATAGAAAACTAGGGGTGTAGTAATAGCAGAGAAAATAATTAAAATGTACAGATGAACATAGGTATCAAATCAGCATAGTAAATACAAAGGCCATCGGCCAGCTGAACAGTGCCAGCATGTTAAAATATACAAACAGTGCCAGACTTTCTATTCAACCTCCTCCATAGGGTTTTTCAAGTGATCAGTCCGAACGACGTAATCATCCTCGTCTTCATCATCTCGGGCATTGGCACCATCTGCCATATCCTCATCGTCACCATCAACAGATCCATCGGATTCCGCACCGGTGCGGGACTTTCCCTTTTTGCTAACGCTCTTTCCCTTGCCTTTGCTGCTGGTTATTGACTGGCCGCTGCCGCGGCGGACAAGGTTTCCTGGCCATTTATTCAGGCCTTTTATACGACCGTGGATACTCCCGGTGGTGCTACTGGCACCATTCGTGGTAGGCTCTTCTGGAGTGGCTGAGCCGCCTTGGTGGAATGCCTCCATTGCCTCTGCGATGGTCTGTGGCGCGGTATGTGCGGGGTCTTGCTTTGACTTGTCCACTGCTTCGAAGGTTTGACGGATGCGCTCAAAGTGTTCGAGTTCCTTGGCACTGCGAGGAGTTAGTATCGTATGTCATGAAAAAGAGACAAGAGGGAAAGTAGGATGGGAGTGGTGGACACATACCTGACACTTGGCACGAGCTCTCCTTGAGCAGACAGGAAATCCTCCTCGGTTACCGTCACATTCACATCCTCCTTTGTGGCGAGATGGTCAAAGAACCAAGCAGTGCTGACAGGACCACCTGGCAGAGTCTTAATCTTCTCGTCAACCGCGGTGGCCTTTCGAGTGATTGCTTTCAGCATAGCATCAGAGCAGAGTGCATACAGATCAGCACCGGTATAGGTTAGAGGAAGCTGTTCCGCAACGCGGTCAAGCGAGACATCGGGGCTGAGGGCGAACTTGCGCGTCAAGGCCTCAAGGATAGTCGCTTGCTTTCTATGTGTATCTGACACGCCCAGGTAGAGCATTTTGTCGAAGCGACCAGGGCGGAGAAGTGCAGTGTCAAGTAGATCGGGACGGTTAGTCGCACCGATGACGAAAACTCCACCGCTATTCTCCTCGCCGCCGTTCATTCCATCCAGCTCTGCAAGCAGCTGACTAACGATACGGTCCATAACACCACCACTGTCTCCCTGGTTACCACGCTTGGGCGCAACAGAATCCAGTTCATCAAAGAACACAACACAGGGTCGAGCATCCCGAGCGCGCTGGAATACCCGGCGCACGTTTGCCTCGGATTCACCGATGTACATATTGAGCAGTTCGGGGCCCTTGACGGAGAAGAAGTTGAGAGAGAACTCGGTGGCAATGGCCTTGGCAAGCAGGGTCTTGCCGGTACCGGGCGGGCCATAGAACAAGATACCACTGCGCTTCTTCATGCCCTTGGCGAAGAGCTCGGGCCGTTCGAGCGGCAGCTGAATGGTCTCGACCAAGGCATCCTTAACATTAGTCAATCCACCAACATCATCCCAGCCGACATTTGGAATCTTAGGTGCACCGATCGAATCGGCAAAGTTCTTCCGCGCAGCGTCTACAGCAGCGTCAAAGTCTGCCTTGTTGACACCTCGTGCACCGTCGCCTCCTGCCAGCAGGATGTCTCTAACAAAGACATCCGAGCCGGAAAGCTTTTTGCTAGCCTCGGCCAGACTTTCGAGGCGAGCTGTTCTCGCCCCGGCAGCTCGTTCCACGACGTCAACCAGATCTCCTGCGACAAGAGCTGCGGTCTTCAGAGCAATGCTGCCCAGTTCCACGTCCGCAGACAATCTGATACTGCGCTCTGCGACGGCATTTCGTAGAATGCCTTCACGCTCTTTCTCCTCCGGGGCACCCATCTCGAACTCATGAGTGATGAGGCTGCGGATACCTTCGGGGATGGTTTCAACATCGGTGGTGGTGGCGATGACAACTCTCGCATCATTCAAGATATCGCTCATTGCCGTGACGATGCGATCAGCGGTTAGGACCTCGATATGCCTGATCAGCAGTGCGGTGCAGTTTGCTCCGCAGTGGAAAGCCCGTTCTGCTCGGGCTTTGAGATACGCCTCGGTCTTGACATCGCCACCATTCGCACCACCTTCTGTCAAGATGTCGTACGCATCAATGGGGAATGTGTGGAGACCGATATCCGAGCACGCTCGAGTGGCGACAGTTGCCTTGCCGATATGTCTTTGCTGGGATCTGAGGAGAATGAAGACGGGCTTCATTCCTAGTTGAATAGCCCGCGGGCTTGTGGCAGCAGATATCAGATCACGGATTCGCTGCTGCAATACAGGGATAAAGGACTGGGGTGGTTCGGCAACAATGCCGTGAGGCGTTGGGACATCATGGACGCTCTTTGGGATTGTCTTGACGCCCAGCCAATACTCCCATCCGTTGTCCAGCACGCCGGGAACTCGGCTCACGTCACTCCCAGCCTGTACCATGCGCGTAGTCGCCGGGTCAAGTACAGCGACTCCGCCCCACTGATCTTCGCCTGTCTCCTCCAGCTCCTCTACAGCAGTTGGGGCTACATGCCCGACACGGAACCAAGCGACGCCGATTTTGCGGGTTCCGGCATTATTTGCATTGGCACCTTGGCCCAGCCGGATGGTAATGTCCTCCTCCTGACTGGCACTGTCACCGCCAGCGGTGCCAGAGAACACCGCTCTGCCGAGTCCTTCGTCCACGCTAATTCCGACCAAATCACCACTCTTAAGGATACGCCGGCGGGACTCAAAGTACTGCTTCAACCCTGCAAATAGTGCTGGTTGAAGGACCCGATCCATTGAGAGAGGAGTGGAAACCTTGAGCAATGTGACTTCTTTCGCCAAAGGCGGATTTTTAGCAGCAGTGTTCTTCATGTGATGCAAAAGACCAGGTTTGGATGAGCTATTAGGGGTAACGAAGGTCATGGGGGAGATCCGCAGGTACTTTGGATTTTCAATGTTACCAAGAAGCAACGGGGGAACGAAAACTGAAGGGGTCAAGCGGGTGGGTGCACGTTGTGAGATACTGGACCGGCGTTCACCGGAGTGATTAATAGCATACCGCGGCTTGGAGGACGGAAGACCCGAAAGACCAAAGATCTTAACTGGGCGCCAATCGCCTGAGTCTTCAGAGGAGTCGTTGAAACTTCCAAATTTGAGCGAGGCGAACATGTTCAGCTGGGGCTCCTCGGCGGCTTCGATTCTGACCCAATCGCCAGAGAAGCATCCAATCTTGGCGAGGGTGCTGATATCTACAAAGACAAAGGAGTCGACGTCTTCATCGTCGCGAGGCCGGGGGTGCAACACCTCATTTGGGACTTTCTGCAACAGTCCCTCCACCTTGAAAGTCTTGCCTCCGCCACGGCCAGGGCGCAGGGTGGCCGATGTGAAATTCGACGCCACAGACCCGGGGGTATGGATTCCATCTAATCGTCGGCCGCCGGCTCTAGGAGTCGCCGAAGTCAAGGAAGACATCACCCCCGATGATGGCTGTGGCAGTTCAGGTGCACTAAGAGAAATCATGTCGTCTAGAGAATCATCCGAGGAGTCACTCATAGATCCTGCTGACCCCTCCGTCTCTGACTCCTCGGCAGCTGACGTTACCTCCATTTCTGCCCCACTTTCACCAGGCTTATCCTCGGCTGCAGAGTAGAATTGTTCATTGGAAGTGTCGTCAGCTTCGTCTTCGGCCACTTGCTTCAGAAGCGCAGACCTAGAAGGCACAGTTTGTTGAGCGCGGAGTCCTTGAGGGCGAGCCTGGACAAGCACAATCTTTGTGGTCGGCATCAGCAAGCCTTGCGAAACTGGCTCGCAGAATGAAATCCGCGCAGGCGGTGGTGGTGCATAAGTTATGGGATGAGAAGGGAGTGGCAGGGGTAGCACGTCTCCGATATGTACAATGCGCTGAGCTCCCAATGCTTCCCGGACTGCAGCAGTGAGACGCTGTTCGGCATCCTTTTTCGAATACTTCTTGGCTTCTACCGACTTCCCCGTTTTCCCCCAAAGTCCATTCGGCCCCGCATTCGTGAATCCACCACCAAATTTACTCTGAACATCATCGTGATTGCGCAGAAGATGTCGCTCAACAGTCACAAAGATCGTATCGAGGTGAATCGGGGCGACATCCAGAATCCGAATCTCTACGGAACGTTGTGCCTGTAGCGAGTTGCGTGACGAGTCAACTTTCCCCAGCGCTTGTAGGAAAGGCTGTAGTGAGTCTGCTGATTCGGGAAACAGCACTGTCGATTGTGACATTGGAACTGGCGCTCTCTCTGTGGGCTGAATGCGCACTGGGAGTATCGTCCAGGTCTGATCTTCCACAGAGGTATAAGTCGGCGTGTGTGGGGCAATTGCAACATAAAGCACTCCATCGTCGGAAGTCGTGACATCTGATCAGAGCAAGACGAGTCTGTTAACACCATTATTGAGAACAGTGAGCGGGGCTTCACACTCACCTTGGAGGGCCTGCTGCTGGAAGAGGTCATTCGCAAGCTCCTCGGACAATATGCCGACCTTCCCGCGCAGCTGGGGATCTAGCGCTAAACGTGCTGCGATGGGTGCCTTGTTGTTCAATCGCCGCTTTCCGGCTCTTCTTCTCCGTTGTCGAGGCCGCTGGGAGCTCTGTCCATACTGTTCGAAGTCCATGGGTGCGGTGTCTTGTCCGGTTGCGGTCGGTAAAATGAAGCGGGGAGATAAGAGATGTGGACGGAAAGCAATCACCAATTCATCTGTTTAATACGCGCATATGAGACGATTCCCTACAGAATCCCGCGCCAGATTTAGCGAATTACTGGGGAAGAAGACGAGGTTCGCCGGACTCAGAATCCGGGGGAAATCAACACGCGGGCATCTCAGTACCGCCCGCCATTCTGCCATGCCCCGAAGCCGAGGTCCAATCGGTCAAGTATATGGGGGTAGGACATATGTATGCATGAATAGAATATGTATTACAGTTCTGCTACACTTCCATTCAATCAGCAATATAGTCCCAATGGTATTCAAGAGTGTATGGCATTCGGTCTGATCCCAGTCGCAAGCGTGCCCTAACACCATTGGCTGTTATCTGCTTGTGATAGTTCAGCCCTGGAGCTCCAAATGGCTGACATCATTCGGGGTAGGATCAAATTGACTCCCGAGGTCTTAATCATATGAACGAAGAGATGAGTTTAGAATTGAGGGCTTGTCCCTTTTTCTTGGCAAAATTGCGTCCCTTGGAAGTACGTCAACTCTCGCCATTGCCAAGGTAGACTCATTCGTAGTACTAGGTTTTCTAGCAGATATTGGTCATGACTAGTTATTTAACTAGTTAGGCAGTTGCATATCGAGTTAATAATTTCGCAGCCTGGAATAGTTAGGACGGTAGTCAGGCCGGTGACGGGGCGACCACGCCAAAGGTGATGTAGGTGAGACACAATTCCGGGGGAACAAATGCGGTTGACTGATTTTTTTCCCGGGCGGCTTGGGTAGACTTTCATACCAATTCCATGGCCTAGTGCCATTGCAAAGTGAGGTCAGCTACAACGTAAGATAGCCAGATACCATGAATGTAGTTGGCATATCAATGAGCTATACTACAAGGTGGGCGTTGTCGGTCCTTGTATAGTCTTACAAAGTAAATGAGACGCTACAAACTGGCTCAAGAATACATCATCTCTTTGGAAAGCTGGTCCTTTTTGATAAACTGACAGGTAGGCTGTGCATGGGCAAAAAGGAGTCAGAGAAGGGCGGAGTTGAGGGGTCGATACGAGCAAAAAGTCTAGTTCGTCCGGTCAGCATAGCATCACAGGTAGAATGTCGTTTTCGTTTCAAACGGGCGAGTTTTCGTCCGACAAACGCAGGCTGAGCAGACCAACATTGGACTATTATTGGGCTGCTCAAGACGGGTACAACAAGCGGTGATAGGAGGCTCAAGAGTGCATATGCAGCTCGTATTTGGCGAGCATGACTGGACCAGAATGAGTCTTTGGATGAGCTGGCATATCGGCCTAAAAGTTAGTCGACGGTGTTCCCTTTTTGTTGGCTGCGCGACGACCCTCTTGATTACCAATTGGGGGCCAAGACCCTGAGCGTCATGTGCCCCATGCCAATAAGCATGGCCATGGTAATTTTCCCAGCCCAGACTTTTTATGGCCTGATCCCAGTAATATGTGACGTAGACATGGAAGAAAATAAAAATGCTGACTCCACCGGCTTTCGCTGTACTTTGGATGAGGACGCGTAGGAAGAAATAAAAATGCTGCCTGGGGAGGTGAGGCTCTTTTGGAACGGAATTGTGGTCTTTCCGGCTGCCGAGTTTCCATTTTAAGACAGTGGAACCGGTGGAGAAACGGTACCGTACCCGCCGGGGGCCACGCGGGAACCACCTCAAATGGCTGGCCTGTTTAATTACGGTTATTGGTTTACCATACAAACGTTTTCCACGGCCAATCACCGGCCGTAGAATGTGCTCAGCCTTCGCATTCTATACCAATTCGGTCTTAGCGCCTTCGTCTATCAGGCAGACATCCAACACGCAATGAGCCTCCGGTCCCTTCTCTTCCTTGATCCGCTTGTTCCCCCCGTCGTCTGTTGTTCGTGTTATTCTTCATTTCAAATCCTATTTTGCTGTTCATCGCTGCCTTCAGTCTAAGGATCCTAAAGATTTCATATTTAGTGGGGCTGACCGCTTGGAACCCATCTTGGACGTTATATCTCAGGAACATTGGAATCCCATCAGTACTTCGAATTCGGCGAATTCATTTCACCTGAGGATATCGCAATCCTTGATTAAAATCCTTTTGAGCTGGTGTTCTTGATACGCTCTGCCTCGAACCCCGCTTTGAAGTTTTCCGACCCCGCGACACGTTGGATTGGAGTGCATGTTCATCCAGAGGCTCTCAAACGATCGCTATCGTGATAGATCTTCAGGGCCCTCATACCGGCTCAACCATTCGGCTTTAATCAACCCTGGTTGGGATCCAAAAGAGGTGGTGCTTTTATATACCAAAGAACGAAGATCATCCGCATCAAGTCGAGGCTTGCATCTCTGACTCGACCGTACGTCACTTCGCTAATCATTTGGTCAACTCTCCGGTGAGTCATGCGATGCGCCAATCAGCCGCAATCCACTGTTCCTTTCCTAACCGAGAATGTATACTAAATATTGGCCGACATAGTACTACGCCCAATAATGTCTGCTATTCAGACTGAGCCGACGCGGGTGCACCCGCGTCGTCGGCCGGTCTTAAACAGCGCTCTTCCCAGCGACTCGCCCAGCTCTAAAATGCCCCTGAAGAAAGGAGAGACTTTCCATTCCCCTACTTCTCCTCCATCGAGCGATCGCGACCCTGTCTTGAACTTCCGCTCCCTACCTCATCGCTCGGCCACCTCGTTAGAATCTATCGCTGTTGCCGAAGAGCGCATGACTTCCATCCTAGGCCGTCTGACCCTGGACCCCACCGAAGACCAGAGCTCGGTCGCTGGTGAAAGTACGATAGAGAGTGGGTTAGTGCGCAGTAACTCCGAGTCTATGTCTGGCTCCCCGCGCTCCTTAAAAGAAGAGGGCCGCAGCATTCCCATCCCACTAGACGAGAAAAAGGCCCGTCAACAGCATAGCCACGAGTCCGACAGTGGACTAGGAACTTCTGTCAGTAGCGAAGAGGGGCTCGCTGATTCTGAAAATAAAGGTGGGTGTCACATGCCCCAGGAATTCATCGTTGCCCTTTGTTCCCTATTGTTTCCTATTTGAGTACTAACAATGAATAGTGAATGATGGTATTCATGACAATCAATCTGCAATCACAAGCTCTATCTCGGCTTTCGATATTGGTTCATCGCCAAAACGTCAATTAGGCCCTGCCGCCTGCAAACAGATTGAACGTTTTGTGCTTGTCCCTATTCTGAAAGAGCCCCGCTTGAAACCATTCCACGCATTGGCCCGAAGTGTCCCCCAGCGCATTATCAATAAGCAGATTGTTTGCTTGCGCGACCTCGAGAAAACCCTATTGTGGTTGGCGCCGGTAAGTCAATACATTGTTCTCTTCAATGGGTTTATGGAGTTCTAGTTATGCTTATTATTTTTCTTATACTTTAAAGAACTCCGCCACTTCTCGGAATTCTTATCTCAACTTCTGCGAATTTACAATTCAATGCTTACATACTTCGGCGTCGCACCTCAACGATCGTGATCAACGACTACCAGCCGATCGACCTTACACTAACGGATACTTCCTTGACCTTGTTTCGCAGGTCCGACGATACGCAGCAATGATTCGCGCTGAACGCGAGCGAGTCCAGGCGACTCAGGGCTCCGAGACTAACAAGGAGTCCACCCCTTCTATGTATGTGATATTCCATTCGATTTAGACAGCAGAGCCTAGCTAATTCAAAATAGCATCCCGAAGGCTACTTTGGCAGGTGGTCTATCCCAGAATGGGAAGTCTGCCGAACTTGTAATTATGCAAGACGGAAAGCCAATATCTCTGGCCACTGGAAAGCCCTACGAGGCGGATGTTTCTAGTACTGCCAAGCGTACTATCACCCTCGACGATGCAATCGATGAGGGCGTTGAGCGCTCTATGGCCCGCCGCAAGAAGGATGCCCCTCCCATGAACATCAATCAAAAGTGCTCCGACTGCGACAAGGTCTTTAAGCGCCCCTGTGACTTGACGTAAGTTACCCTGTTCAATT
This sequence comes from Penicillium psychrosexuale, assembly GCF_028828465.1. Lineage (NCBI taxonomy): Eukaryota > Fungi > Ascomycota > Eurotiomycetes > Eurotiales > Aspergillaceae > Penicillium > Penicillium psychrosexuale. The sequence continues at coordinate 5,661,553 of NW_026643187.1, forward strand.
GAAGTATCGGAATTGAATTGCTAATCCATTCATAGGAAACACGAGAAGACACACACTCGCCCTTGGAAGTGCGAGCACTCTGACTGCAACTACCACACTAAAGGTTGGCCCACCGAGAAAGAACGTGATCGTCACATGAACGACAGGCATTCGGAAAAGCCCACCCTCTACAAGTGTCAATTCCACAAGTGCCCCTATGCTTCCAAACGTGCCAGCAACTGCAAGCAGCACATGGAAAAATCTCATGGTTGGGTTTACGTTCGCTCCAAGAATAACGGACGCAATGGCAGCAAGCGAGGCTCTTCTGTCCAGGCCACACCTCAGACTCCCAGTGTGTCTACTCCGGCTTCGAAGGTTACCGACTTTGCCTCTCCAATCCCTGGCCCCAGTCCTTCCCCCAGCGACCAGGCCTACAACTGGCCTGAGAATCCCCAGTTCAACTTCGCTGACCCTCCTGCGCTTGCCCATGGGGAGGATTTCCCTCTATTCGGAGAAGCATCACCCTATCTGATGACCGACGCTAACTCGTTCCCAACATCGGTGAACCTGAGCGGCTTCCAGAGTCAATTTGAAGCGGGTGACCCGAACGGCTTGATTCCAGCCCTGGAGATGCACCGCCAATCCATGAACTCCATGTCTATTCCATCTGCCGAATCGGTTCCCGACTTGATGGGACCGGTGTCCTTTGACGGATCCCCGCTCACCGGCACGGAAAGCATCAACTTCGACCTGGATTGGAGCAATCTGGACTATCCAACCAACGAGGACTACACTGCGATGGCTGCACAGCTTCCTCAGGGTCATGCCCTCGAGGCGATGAAGGGTTATTCGAATGACTACGAACCAATGAACCTCAGTCACTGTTCCTACGATGCCTCCGGGAAGCCCACCGGCCTCTCCCCTGGTGCGCAGGGCAACGCCATGTTATATTCACCGGACTCTTGTAACGTCGGCGACACTCTTTCTGAGCGCTACGAATATGGACTCCAAGCCCAGGCCGGTAACGACTTTACCCTTTATAACAGCGCTCAGATGGCTCGCGGTGCTCCTCCCATGATGCAAACTCCTCCTAGCGACCACTCGCCTCAATACCAGCACCCTCAACAGATGTTCCCCTCACTCGAGCATGAGCGCGCTCTGCAAAACATGCAGGCCTGGAATGGCCAGCAGCCCCAGGGACACTACCTGCCCCGGGACATGGAGCTGGAATTTATGAAGTAAAAAGGCAGGGTTCTTGGGTGTCTTTGCAAATATTGTTTTCTGGAGCGTATTTAATGTTGTCAGCGATGGAAATGCGGGTTTTTCTTATTTTTTCATATTTGGTTTAGCTTAATCTTTCCACTCTAAATAACATGGCTGAAGTCCTGAATTTTTACTTTCATATTGATTGAGTATTATTTACTTTTACGCTTTGAAATAAATAGATGAAATGAATTATTCTATCCAACTGAAAGAGATACATATCGTAGTTCCTTTGCCTTGTGAATACTTGGTTCATTTCAATCATGGTTAGGCAATATATATTCCTGAACGCCACGCCAGTACAAGTAGAGATATTTCATTGCGCATTGACTCCTCCCAATCAAACGCCCTCAAACCATTTATGCTCCAACGCCTGACGCGCCGTGATCCGTTCCCCCGGATCAAAACGTGTCATGGCACCAACAAGACTCTTGAAGTCATCATCAACACCATTCCAGAGTGCGAACGGCTCACGCGGGGTCTCCTGGTCCAATCCATCCCAAGTGACTTCGAAAACGCGAACCCATGGATTGTCACCAAGATGCTTCAACAATCCATTGAGCCCGTTTTCATCTGCGAAGTAGGAGATCTGGCGCTCGATTACGACAGCGATAGGTTCAATACCCTCCTCCAACTCATCTTCCCGAACTGCAAAAATGATGCGCTTATGAACGGCGCAGATGCACTTGATGACCAGTTACCAGCTGCGCTTAGGAAAGTTCCAGATGTGGGACTTACAACAAGAGCAAACGAGAACACATCCGAAGGTTTGTTGACAGGCCCTCCTGCGTGGGCTTCGGGACTCCTCCACATCCAGTTGCCGGCTTGTTTCCCGATCATGTCGCATCCTGGGGGGATATGAGCTGCATCTTCCAGATCACCGAGTTGGACTTGGTCGACGATAATCTCATCATTGAGATTTTGCCAGTTGATGAAGACATTGTCTGGTTTTATATCTACAAGAGTAAGTTATGTTGCAATATTCCAGAAAAACAGCAGTGGAAATACCTGTGTGGACGATATCCTGATCGTGAAGCTCAGCAAGCCCGGTAAGGGCGTCCTTGAGGATTCTCTTGGTTACCGCAAGGGACAAGTCCTTCTGGGCAAGAGTTAAGAGATGACCTGTGAAGTGTTCGAAAACAAACATAGACTTGTCGGGGATAGTGTCTACAGCAAGGCGGACATGGCTTGCGTTGCTATGTAGGCGATTATTGACTTCTTGGAGATCTTCGAAGTTGACGGGATGTATGTACTTTAATATGAATTTGTGACCATGCGCCCTGAAGGTATAAGCATGTATGTAAATATGGGAAGGTTCGGTGTCTACTGACGAGGCACGATAGACTTGACGCGGTGGGGAAACTTCCTCCTGCAAAACATGTTCGATGGTGTAAGTGCGACCAGATAGGCCGGTATACCGTGTAGAAAGCAGAGGGTTGCTTGGGATTGTACTGATTGTGCGATGGAAAAGAGGCTTTGGTCCTGGGAATGATGTGCGCTGGAGAGGGCTTAGATACGTTGAGCTTTTGTAAAGGCGGCTCGCTAGAGCGAGGGGCCTTCGTGCCAACATTGGAGGCAGGGTATGTGAGGGTTTAATTTAATATGTGCTTTGAATAGGCTATGTCTCCTTTCACATATTGTACCTTATTGTAGAAAGGAAACTGGCCGTGGTCGAGTTTATGCAAAGACGTTGAATGCAGTTGACGAATCAGGGGAAAACCCCCCTTACCTGTGGTTGAAGGCAAGAAGCCGAGCTTATAATCTCTGTTGATTGGTGGTTAAAACGTCGACGCGGATAACATCCTTGGTCGCATGCTATTTCCGTATTTTCGCCAATGATGACATTTATTATTGCTCCGCTCCACAATAATAAATAGCCGCAAGGGTCTAAAAGAAGCCTAACGCAATCGGCCCATGTAAGCGCCAGTTTTCTCAACCCGGTGTTGCCCGTGTACTGGTTATGAAGCCGGTGAATTATTTCTTCGCTAGGAAGGGACTTCCTGAAGTAAGAGGCCTTCCTTAGGGATCGACCACATACGACGCTTTTACTTTGACGTGGAGGAAGCCAAGGAGCGGCGTGGTGGGCCGGACCCTGCGAATTATTACACGTGACGTCAAGGCCGGCGTCAGGTGCAGCCATTTTTGGCTGCTGGCTGACTATTTCATCATTGTATGGAGGATAGCAGGATAACAATAGAATCTTACAATATATAGCCTTGTATAGCCCCAATATTTTAGGTGTCAGCTAAATATTAAAAATAAATTGGGTGACGACATCCTGTCTTTCCCGACATCTGCTCCGCTCCCCCTCCACATCGTCTTTCCCACATCTTTCCCAGTACAAACATCGGACAAAGCATTCCCTGGCATTCCCCGCTCTTCAGCCCTGTCGACGGAGTAGCTCCGCATTACAGCCCCGGCCTCTTTAGGCAGACACATTCTGTGCTTCAATTTGCATCACGTGAATCCTGGGCGTGCAATTCAAGTCTCTCAGGGACTCAGCTTCCCTCTCAAGTGAGCAGGAGCATTACCGCTCAACATGCCAGACACACAATCGCCTGATTCCGCTCTACCTAGCGGTAACGGAGATGCCGGTGCAACCCCGCCAACAGACCAGGTCTTGACCGGCAAGCAAGAACACTGTAAGTTGGAGCATATGATGATGATATTCCGATTCCACGGTGGCTGACAGGTTGTTAACTGGCATAGACCTCAAGCGCGAGCTCATCGCCCGCGAAGTCCGTGCTGAAATCTTCGAACTAAATTCTCCTACCGCACTCCAGCGATTCGGCGCCCCATTCAAATCGGAATTCGGTGAGGTCGCCCCGGTCGACTCGGAACTGCCTATTCTTCGGTATATCTTTGTTCACCACGTCCGAAACTTCCCGTTCCTGGACCAAGCGCGTGAGAAGGAGTTTTGGCAGGATAAACTACAAGTTGTGGGTGCTACGCTTCCCTGAATGGGAACCAGACTGACAGTTGGGAATATAGTTCTTGGAATCCTTTGCCAATAAGCATGTCTCGTCTTCGGAGGATCGACTGGAGGAGACGAAGCGCCGGAAGTTGGCCCGCAAATGCGAGAAGCTCGTGGAGCTGATGATGGTTTCCGGTGTGCCGACCGCGTCGGGATATGAGGAGCGCATTCAGTTCTCGGAGATGGAAATCGTCGAGCGTGGTGCTCAGGATTCGGGTCTGCTGGCTAACATGCCCGAGGGTAATTCAATTAATGGTTGGGATGTGAACGTGGCCGCTGTTCGGACAACCTCTGTCAAGCGGACAATGCGGTACCATCAACATGCAGTAAGTTGATTCTGAACATCGCCTTCTTTTGGGAGCGGGATGTTTTGCTGACAATTTCTGTTGAAGGAATTCATTATTCGGGTTCGGCACCACGACAAACCGGCGATCCATATTGGAAGGAGATATGGAGAGTTTGTCAAGCTTCACAAGAGACTGAGGACCGAGCTGCCAGGAAAACAACTCCCTCCTCTTCCTCGTAAGAACAAGTCTTCTTCCACCTCGAGCTGGTGGGGCTCTAGTGCAGATGATGATGCTTCGTCCCTTTCATCTTTCTCTACCCAGGACACGAGTGTTCCCGAGGAAAGGCTCTCTGCACCAACTCTTTCCACAGGGAGCATCCGGCGATCGCTGTCCCGAGGATCAAGGCGATCAACCAAGTCACCGCGTACGTCAACGAGCGACGTGTCGAGGGCGACTGTGCTGTACCGAGAGGAGCAGCGTGTGTCGCTGCGCGCGTTCCTTCGCACTGCATTGCAGAACAGCCGCATTGCAGAGTCCAAGGTCATGGAAGAATTCTTGACTGCTCGCCCCGTCGAGTTGAACGAGGAAGAGTTGATTGATGTGGAGAAACGGAAAAGCATGGATGCTGTGAGGATCGAGGAACAGAAGAGATTCTATGAGATTGCTAGGCAACGAGCGGCGGAGCTGGACGTGTACATGGAGCAGTTCCGCCGGGATATTGTGGAGAGCAGTAAGTCGCGAGCTTCTTCCGGCATGACATTGGTCGCTAATCGATTTCAGATGGATTGACAAGGCTGTTCGCCGAGATCCGGGAAAAGCCCTCAATTGCAGAGCTCAGCCCGCAATATCAGAAATTCGCCGAGTGGCTCCGCATTGAGTATGTTGTCTGATTTCCTAGTGTTTCACCGTACTAACATTCGATAGGGTTGCTGCAACAATATACCATCTGTTCCTTGCCGAGGATAACTCCCCTGAACTGTTTTCACAGGCGAAGAGAATCCACGGCCTGGTTCCCTACACGCTAATGAAGAATGTGATTCGCATCGCCAACCCTGCTGCAGTCATGTCTGGTGTTCTAGACCTTTTCATGGCCCAGCCCTTCGGCTCACGGTCACTTTTGCAACGCATCTTTTCATTAACCCTAAACGAAAGCATCAAAGATTTCCAAAAATCAATTTCTTCTCTGGCTTCGAAGGTCGAAGATCCTATTCTTACTCAGAAGCTCAAGAGCTTCGCGGATGCCGAGGAAGACATCAAGAATGAGATCCGAGCAGAGGCTACTACCGACGATGTCGACATCATTGTGGCCATCCTTCGCTCCGAACTACTGTCGCCCGAACTCACCCCGGAACAGATTGGCAAGGTGTTCAACGGCTACGTGGCTTGGAACTATGCCGTGGAAAACGTAGACCTGGAAATGCAACAGGGCGCCCAATGGTTCGCTCACATGAAGCAGCTTCTGAAGCTCTACACCCGTCAGCGCGACAAGGCGATGATGCTGAGCATTGTTGAGGAGCCAGTCACCCTGCAGCTATTCCGCGATCTGTTCACTATCTTCTACGAGCCGCTCGTCCGGGTTTACAAATCTGCAAATGTCTACAACAGCATTACGGACTTTGCTTTGTTTGCCGACGATGCTATCAGTGTGATTGAAAGTGCCCAGCGCCAGGATGCCTCTGCCGATCCGAACCAAACAGTGCAGGCGTTCATTGACCTGTGTGCTCGCCACGAGGCCAACTTTTACAAGTTCATCCACGAAGTGCACCAGCACGATAACGGCCTCTTCCAGTCTCTCATGGCTTGGATTGAGGAGATCCTCGATTTCCTGCGCAACGGCCCGGCCGGAGGCAAAATGGACATCAATGCTTTGTTCCAAGGAGCTGTCGGAGTTGGCCAGATCGACAAAGACCTTGCTCTCACCGAAATCAATCAGCTTATCAAGTGGCAAGAGGACCGAAAACGCTGGCATCTGAACAAGACTCGCCAGAAGATGGCTGCTGAAGGTATATCTGGGGAGGCTATTCCAGGAGCTGCAGCCTTCAGGGGCAGTGATTTCGGTCTTGATGAGGTATGTTTTTCTTCGACTTCAAATATGGATTTGGATTTCAGGCTAACCAGTTTACAGGCTGATCTGGAGGACCTCACCATCTCGGATGAAGCATCTGAAGCCTCTGATGAAGACTCTGGAGATGAAGACATGGACGATCCCATCGCCGTAGAGCGCCGCCGCCGGTCAAAGAAACAGGACCAGCTTCGTCGTACCGCGGGTGAACCGGTCAAGCCCGACGTCACGGAGATTCTCAAGCTTGCTGATCCGTTCGGTGCCATGTTGCGGCATGTACTTGCTGATTAGATGTCGATGTTAGAATTGTTTTGCTACATTCGTGATACCGCCATAGATATGGCTTCTCCCGTTTGATTCCCACTATTTGATTTTGTTTTCATACACCGATTCATTGCTTGCTTCTATTTCTTGGTTGTGCTGAGGGTGGAAGGACTAGATAGATACAGCATATGATCGGGCCGCTCACCAGATGCGTTATGATAATTGAGACCATAATATTCACGGTTCGCTGTCAATGTATCTCTGTAGCACCTCCGCAACCTGCCGATTGCCATATTCGAAGGCCACAGCCACCGGCGTCTTCCCCTCTGCATCACTCAACTGCAAATCAATTCCATCCGCCTCAAGGAGTATTATCACAACACCCAGGCGACCGTTCAATGCAGCATGGAACAGCGGTGTCCGACCCTTCTTATCGCGAGCATTAGGATTAGCCCGTCGAGGCCCAGCCAACAACCGCCGCACGATGTCCTCGTGGTTTCTTTCGACCGCGATTCCCAAAGGCGTAGTCCCATGCTTGTCAGCAATCTCCAGGTCAACCCTGCCAGAATCAAGCAACAGAGCCACGATCTCGTCGTGCCCATGCTGCGCAGCAACAAACAAGGGCGTCTGCTTCGTCCAATCCGTCTGCACGTTAGGGTTCGTAGCCTTCCACTCCAGCAAAAACTGCACAACCTCCAACCGCTCCGCCGAAGCCGCAATCGCAAACGCTCCCCGGCCATACTGTCGTTCCTCGGCGTTGGGATCGACCTTCTCTCCATAACACTTCACCAGGTAATGGACAATGTCAACATAGCCCATGACAGCCGCATAGAAAAACACATGCTGACACTCCTCTTCGCCATCGTCCCCCTGAATGATCAGGCGCAGGTGGTCGGCAAGCAACATGCCCACATCTCCGTCAATTTCCTGCGCGGCACGACTGAGAGGCGTCCATCCCTGCAGATTTCCCACGCGCGGATCAGCCCGTCCGCTACAGAGAAGCAGGGGGACCATCGCGGGCTGGTAGTTGACGGCGATCATGAGTGCGGTATCGCCAATCTTGTCTTGCTGGTTGACGTCTGTACGGCTGTCGCTGAGTAAGGTCTGCACAATGGCTATGCAGCACTCTTTGACAGCCCAGGACAGTGGCGAGCAGAGCCATTTGTCATCGGGGGTGTTTGGGTTTGCTTTGTCGTTTAGCAGGAGCAGTTTGAGTACTGCGGGGCTGTTGTAATAAGCGGCTAGTAGGATTGGGGTGCAGCCCTTGAGTTGTTGGCCTGTCTTTATCTCTGTTTTGGATTCGATGTCGAAGCCTGCGGAAAGAGCTTTTAGGGCTGTTGAGGTGTTGTCGGTTGTTGCGGCCCAGAAGAGGGATTTGGGGTTGGGAGACTTTGCATCGCGCTTGTACAGGTCTGTGCTGAGGAGACTGTAGGTTGCTGTGGTGGTGCGCGCGAACGCATTTAGGTCTGATAGTGATGGAAGGAACTCAGATATCGCGAGGTATAGTTCTTTGGGGATGGTTGAGAAGGGTCCCTCTTTGGTTGTGCGTGGTGCACTCATTTTCGCGTTTAGAGGGGTATGCAAGAAGGAGGATTTGATTGTGGGAGTAGTAAACGCGTGAGTACTTTAAGAAGCGACAGCACGTGCTGTCAAACTTCAAATGATTTCTTTAAACTTACTAGGCAAGAACGGTGTTGAATGGGTGGAGATCAAACCACAGTCTCAACAATGCATGTAAAACAATATCTTCTATTCAACCTGATTATAGATGACCATATTATTCTCTGTATCTATGTTCTATTCATAGTGTATCCTCTATTCATGCACTGTTAATCCACCTAGAGGATTTTATAGATCGTCTGATAATGCCAAGACCTGGAGTCTCGATAAGAGATAAGCCAGTTTCCATGGCGACAACGTCATCTTCGCTCTTCAACATCTGGGAAAACAGTCGCAAATGTCGTACCCTCAGCTATACCCAGGTTCTCCAAGAACTACCTCACGTCAGAACCGTGGCCTCTTCAGAGATGGCCTTTGGTGTTGTAACTGCGCAGATCGGCCGGTTGCTGTCCGTCGTGAAACTAAGAAGCATGGGCCAAACTTAGGGAAATGGTGTATGTTCCGAGGCTCTCCATGCCTGGAAAGATATCCCCATGCTTGAAAAAAGTTAGCGACTGACATACAGACAGTTTGGACTTGCGCACAGTCGCGATGCAGCTTCTTCCTGTGGGCAGCTGACGCTATAATCCGCGAACAAGCAGTCGTTCTTGCCAACTCTCGATCCGAAACCGACTCTTTCTCGCTCACTCCATCAAAGCGCACACCAGGACGTATGAACAACGGACTCATGACTCCACAAACCGAGCGCCGATTTATCGACACCCCGCAGCGCAACTTCAAGTCGCCGCCCAAGACAGCCAAAGCCAGAATGATCTCGGAAGCCTCAGATGATTTTGGCTGGAACGACGACTCGGATGACGATGAGCTTATCAAGGCACTCTCTTCCAGCCAGACCGAGACCTTCATCTCGCAACCCAACTTCCATCCCGACTCCCCGTTCAAGACCCCCCGCACCGCCGCGGTGACCTCACCCGGCAAGCGCAAATTGGGCGAAATCACAAATGATAAGTCTTCCTACGACCGGTCTGCACCCGCGACGCCTTTCTCATCCCGCTCCTCGCGCACCGAGATGTTTCCTTCGTCGGCGGAGTTATGCATGACACCCACGCCTAGCAAGTACAATGATGTACTCTCTGCGGACTCGAAGTTTGACACCTCGGACCTTGCAAAGAGTCTACTCGATATCCTGGAGAAACATAGTGTTGTTTTGCCAAACAGAGCGCACGACGAGGTGCTTTCGCTGCTTAACCGGCAGGACCTGAAGACACGGGGGATTATCCGTGGGCGGGATATGACGCGGCTGGCATTGAAGAAGAAGGATGGCGAGATTAAGAAGCTGCAAGACCGTGTTTCTAATCTGGAAGCTCAGAGGGAACTGGATCGTTCTCTTATTGAGGGGATGAAACCCTATTGATGGCACTCTTGGAATCGGATTGCACATCCAGCGGATACTGCCAATTAGCATTTGCATTCCTACTATAATTCCGGCTCAGTGTTGGTCCCATCTCACGAACTGTTATGATATGATAGCTTGCGACCTGATTATTGTGTTATCTTCTCAACATTTTGTACAGCAGGGAATTATGACCGTCTTTCATCCATATATATAGTTAGCATGCTCAATAGAAGATATAAGCTTTACCAGGCTAGTGAATGATTTCGTCCTACATCTCACATGTTAGGATTGTATAGATCTAGATAAGACGTCACGTGGCTGATAAGAATAAATCATCGCGCCGCAATGCGCCTCGAGCTTCTAGCAAGGAACAATACCAACAGGCCGAAACTAAATACTCTACCTCCAATGACCCCCACAGATGAAGCTTCCAAGCAGGCTACTCCCCACGAGACCGCCGACATGTTCCGACCCCCTGTGAATCGTGCGATGCGCACACTCGACCGGTCATTTTTCCGCAGAAACGTGCCCCTCTCCGTCGCCCGAATTTTTAAAGCAAGCGATATTTCGAACGTGCGGAAGGAGCTGGTCAAGAGCCGCGACATACTGCTCTGGCCGCGTATTAGCCCTATCCGCGAGGCGAAGGATGAAGATGGCAAGGTGTGGAAGGCTATGTTGTTGCGCGAAAACCTGAAGTTTGATGGTAGGTTTATTGGGCTGGATTGGCTATGTGCTTGGTGTACATCCATGGAGGTTCTAATAAGTTTATAGATAAGGCTACATGGTCGCCTACTATCAACGAGCTCGTAAATAAGGGAACGGTCGCCTTGGGGCCTTATGAATTGGAATTGGAATATGACCATTGGTCGTACGGTATGCTTGATGTTCTCTCAGTTCAGTATACATGCTAACATTCTATAGCTGAGATAATCTCATCGATTCTTCCCGAGGACCTGGAAGAGATTCCTCAAGGCTTCACTCAAGTGGGGCATGTCTGTATGTTCGTCTGAGTCACTTTTATAACCAATACTGACGAAACAGTGCATTTAAATCTCCGCGCTCAATACCTGCCATATAAGCACATACTTGCCGAGGTTCTTATGGACAAGAACCCGACCGTCCGCACCGTCATCAATAAAACCGAAGATGTCGGCTCACACAGCCAGTTCCGCACCTTCCCATTCGAACTGCTGGCAGGCGAGAACGACCTTAATGTCATCCAGCACGAGCAGGACTGCGAGTTCCGGTTCGACTACGCCCGTGTCTACTGGAACAGCCGCCTGGAGACCGAGCATCGCCGCCTGGTCGAGAAGTTTGAGCCCAGCGAAATGGTCTGCGACGTGATGGCCGGCGTTGGCCCCTTCGCCGTGCCAGCAGGCCGGAAGAAGATCTTCGTCTGGGCCAACGATCTCAACCCGCACGGATTCGAAGTCATGCAAGATGCTATCCAGCGTAATAGGGTGCAGGATTTCGTCACTGCTTTCAACCAGGATGGTCGGGAGTTCATCCGTTCGTCGGGTCGGTCGTTGCTGAGTGCGGAGCCGCTTACCGTTACTATCCACCCGAAGGTGAGCAGGGAGAAACAGCGCAAGGTCGCGCAAGGCAATGGGGTCTCGCTACCCGCGCCGAAGATATACACCCGTCCTACCGTTGTCAATCACTATGTTATGAACTTGCCTGCTACGGCCATTGAATTCCTCGATGCCTTCCCCGGGCTCTATGCTGGCGAGGAACATATTTTCGCGCCTAACACGGAGCAGAAACTGCCCATGGTCCATGTTTATTGTTTCTCGGGACACTCAACTGACGAGGTAGATGATCACATTGATATCTGCGAGAGGATCTCTGAGCGGATCGGATACAAGATCACTGTCGATGACTGTGTGGGAGGCAAGGGTAACCAGGAAGTGGAACTCGCTATTCACAATGTGAGGCTGGTTAGTCCTAAGAAGCAGATGTTCTGTGCTAGCTTCCGTTTGCCGCGGGAGGTCGCTTTTCGGAAGGTATAGAGTTGCATAGCTGCATGTGAGGCGTTGGGACTTTTCCACAAAATAAGACTCTGATACCCTAAGAAACACCTATCAAGTATTGGTAGTAATAAATAAGTACGATTTGCCTTCCATCGGAGTTTATTGTATTGATGAGGCGGTACCGGGGTCACCGCCTTGAACTGCCGGAAGTTCAACTGCAGAGATCGCCAAACAAGTCACCTCATCTCTTTACAGCAAATACACGGCGTCGACGAAGTAGCTTCGGGCAAGTTACTTTCACGAACACATTCGCTTCAAGGCACTAAGCTGCATATCCGAATTTACGGAATCCCGCCCTTCAAACCACACAATGAGTGTCCAACTACCCCCACCTACGCACCGCAAGCGCGCACTGCCACAAGGCGAGCTCGAAGCCGCCTCCACGCTCAAGCTAGGCGCTGACCAACACACACACACTCTCTCGCTATCCGAAGCACGACTGGTTATCCACAAGGTGTTGGAGAACAAGCGGCGCGGGGGGAATAAATACGAAGAGCCGGAGTGAGTGGACAGACCGACGTCGAGGTCGAATATCAATACTTACTTGTGATATCTACAGGAACTTGACCAAGACCTTGGATTACTTGGACGTGTTTGCCCGGTTCAAGGATGAGGAGAATATCAAGGCCGTCGAGCGACTTTTGAACTCTCACACGGAGCTGGAGATGTTTGAGCGGTCACAGCTGGGTGAGTTGATTTGCACTGCCCCATCAGCCAAGACATTATTCCATTGTACTTTTACCTGGATACCTGGATAGCATTGACTGACTCGGGTCTCTGAACAGGCAGTTTATGTTGTGACAATGCCGAGGAGGCCAAGTCTCTCATCCCGAGTCTCCAGAACAAGATCTCGGACAGCGACTTGCAGGAATTGCTAGATGAGCTGACCAAGCTGCGCAACTTCACCGAGTAAAAGCATACAGGGGATTGCATTTTGTGGATGTTTCATTTTCAGGAGCATGGAGTTTTGAAGGCGTTCTTTTTTTTTTTTCATTGATTGCAGGATGTTGGATTGACAGACCATAGGTACTCGGGAATTGGTGATTCATAATAGAAACCTCCCGGGCCAACCATTGCCGCTCCTTTCTTATTACATCTTCTGCCAAGTCCGTGCTCTTCCGTTCGCCACAGTAGCATTGAGCATGTGCCGGGGAACAGGATCTTGACTCCGGGGTGTTCCACTCCGGTACAATCTATTTTAATGTATTGTATTACATATCAGATTGCATAGCGGTCAGTAGAAATCGGAATAATACGGAGTAGATACATATAGTGCATATACAACATACATCCATAGATAGTTCACCGAGTATATAACTACACATATAAGTACGTTGTATGTACATAGTCTTAGCCTCCCTCCACATTACGTTCTCCCCACACAGTTCGGGCGCTACTGCGACTTTAGTATGGGACGGACGGTGATTGGTCCGGTGGAAAGGCGTTATCACTGGCCGCTGATTGGCCCGGGCGATCCTTGGACAATCGACCAGTCAGAAAGCCAATTGACGCAGGAAAAGGACGAAAGGAGATATGTTGTAACGGTGATATATATTATTCTCCCTAATTAGTCCTAAATACAGTTTTCTCAAATTCAATCTCACTTCCATGGATGCCCTACGTGAAAATGATGACCTAACAATATTCTGTACGTAATGCAGTGTCTGCATTCAGAACCAATCAGCAAGGGAACCGCTTATCGTTGACAATTAAAGTGTCATAATTGCCCGTCAATGGCTGCTCGGGCGGGTTTCCGTTACGAGAGCAAAAAGCTGATCGTCTGGTTGTCGGGAAAGTAACGAGTTTCGGGATTCATCCATAGTTTATATTACCTATTAGGTCGATATGTCATTGATTTCCTTCTTTTCCTTCTTTCTCCCGCACTTACCAGATCTCGTAACGGCTAGGAATGACGGAGCGAACTATTCGACATCTCATCCTGCTGCAGTCACTTGCAGGCTCATCCGCCTGATATATCTCTGATCTCCGGTGCCGGCTCTGGATTATCAGATAACACACCTGTTTTCCCTGATAAGCGTATGTGTCGGTCTTATCACGACGTGATCCAATGACTGACGCCGTATATTCAGAAAAAAGAATCCCAAGAGATTGCGGAGTTACACGTCTGGAGCACAACTCCGTGCTCCGTGAAGACCCTTATCACCTTCGATCTCCGTTCCTATTTGCCCGTGCCTCAGGGCTAGCTCCGGTCCACCGTCCACATGGCTACCGTTATCACTCTCCAGCCGGGATATTCCCAAACCCATTCTCCTGATCTCCGCCGAAAGACGGGCTCGACCCCAGTGCTCTCTCCATCCCCCATCTCCATCAACTCGACCCTCCCCCGCGCACGGAATGGAGCCAGCTGTGACGCCTGTCTCCGCAGAAAGAGCAGATGTGCCATGAACGAAATGGTCAATAAATGCTACTCATGCGACTTTCATCGCCAAGAGTGTACCTTCTCCCACACTCACGAGGGTCCGTCAAAGAAGAGGAAGTTGGACGGCCAGGAGCCTGCAGAAGGCGTTAAGCGGTATGCCATTCCAACCGGGGGATATACGCCTCCATATGTAGAAAGAAATCGTGCCCTAACAATCCCCAGACCCTCAATGCAGCACTGTATCCCCGAGACGGAGTCTCACCTAGCAGTGAACATGATTCGCCCCGGGTTTTTTAACCAATCAACCCAGTATATCGGCATGACCACGGAGCTGGAGCCCACCTTGCTGGACTATCTTCCGCTAGACGAATACGACGAATGCACGGTGGCCAATTCGCGCGTGCGGAGATGTGCCGACGACGGCACCTTCATGCGCGTCGTCGACACCGTGCCTGAATCGCATGCCGTGTCACTCGATGCCATCGAGAGCATGGTCGCTCCCTACGGCTCCACACTGATCGAGAAATTCTTCGAGCACGTGCACCCCTCGTTCCCGATTTTGATAGAGGAAGTGTTCCGCCAATCATACCGCGAGCGCCGTGGCCTCTCGCCGCTACTCCTCGCCGCAGTCTACGTCTTGACATTGAAGTTCGTCGACGTCGGTGTCACCTCGCAAACGGCGCGCAAACCCGATGCCGCACGGCTGGAAGCTTCGGCCTTGAAGCTGTTGATGGATTCGTTGCAATTCCCCAGTGTCTCGACTATCCAAGCCGGGCTCCTGCTGACACAAAAGTCGACTCTCGCTACAGCATCGCTAAACGGCCAGCTGGTCACGGCCGCGTTCGAGCTGGGTCTGCATCAGGACTGCACGAACTGGCGTATGGAGACCTGGGAGAAAGGTCTGCGGAAACGTCTCGCGTGGGCGTTGTATATGCAGGATAAATGGTCGTCGCTGGTGCACGGCCGACCCTCGCATATCTTCGCGTTCAACTGGACGGTCAAGGATCTCGTGGAGCAGGACTTCTCGGACGCCTTTGCCTCCGGCACTGACTCGTCACACGATGAAACCGCCGTCGGCCACGGCCCTCTGCTTTTCTGCCACATGGTCGCACTAACCACCATCCTCTCCGACATCCTCGACCGGTTCTACACCCTGCACGCCATCGAAGAGTTCTCCGCCGCCGGAAACCAGCACACACGCATGATCCTAGAAAAAGCCAAACCAGCCCAAATCCGGCTCAAAGACTGGTTCTCCTCCCTCCCAGCATCCCTCAAAATGGAAACCTCCACCGGCGAACTCGTCGAAACAATAACAGACGAACACGCCCGCAACGGCGCCCTCCACCTCGCCTACTTCGCCACCGAAATAACCCTCCACCGCTGCATCGTCCGCTCCCTCCTCGCCGAAGGCACAGACCAGTACCTGGCACACATCTGCCGCTCCGCAGCCAAAACCCGCCTGATCTCCGCCATGGACTTCGTCAACCGCCTGCGCCCCGCCCACCTCCGCTCGTTCTGGCCCGCCTCGGCCCGCACCAACTTCTCCCTCATCGGCTCCTTCGGCATGCTGCTCCGCATCACCGCCCCGACAAACGAAGAGGCAGACTTCTACCGCGTCCGACTGTGCGAGTACCGCTGGACTCTAGGCGTTAGCCACAAGAACGCCGAGTTCATGGGCTTCGCCCTGCAGAGTCTGGACAACGCCACCGCGCTGCACAAGCACGTCCCCGCGAAGCCTGGCATCGCCGAGCTGATGGCGTTGTCTGGTAAGAATGCGCCGCCGCGCATGCCTCCTACCACGCTTAGCTCTTATGATGACGCTATGATGGAGGCTGCTGGCACCGCGGCTTCGAGCTCGGTTATGTCGGGCCTGGCGTCGCCGGCTACGTCTGTTAGTGATATGGAGGATGGGGAAGGGGAAGCCTCTATGGCGCCCCTGTGATCATATCATGATCATGACCCGTCCACCTCTCTCCTAACTACCTCTTCTCTTCTCTTCTCTTCATATATACCTTCTCGACTCCGTCCCACCTCGCATCCCTTACCTCATTTCCAGCCCTTTCTTTCTTTCGTTGATGTCTTCTCACGACTCCCCTTTGCTCCGGCGTTATCTCCGGAATTTGATCTTGTTCATGATTTTCTGGGATGAAGCGCCTGATTTACCTATTTGAAATGATTGATTATGTTGTGCATGTACCCCCATGTACTCCCTCACTGCTTGCACTGCTTGCCTTGCCCCGCAGCGACACTAAAATTTGTTACCTACTTACTTTGCGACGACGGAATTACCCTGGCTTTGGAATGAATGCGTATCTGGTCTGGGTTGGACTGGATTTTGTTATGCTATGCTTGCCTTGCTTTGTTTCGGGGTTTGTTTTCGCCATTGTTTATAGACAGCCTATGTATATAGAGTGGATGATATGAATTATGATTTTATTTGACGATCCTGTTCGAGGACGACACCACTCAATAACGCTTTCAACTCTTGCTCTTCACGCTCGTATGAAGTTCTTTTTCGTTTTTCAACTTGCATACGAAGTGCTTCTCCCGACTAGACAATGGGTTGTTGGTCGCCGGAGCTCTTCAATCCTCTCAAGTTCATCAGAACACTCTTGTGAAAGAAGTCACGTATGGCCTAGCTTTGTCTGGTTTTCGTCTGTGGCGGTGTGTGGTTGAACACAACGATACCGTAACAGGCAAAGGCAGACCATCCCATGCTGACTCGATCAGGTTGGCCTTACTTGCCAAACTCCCCAGAGAGAGATGGACCGGGTTTTGCGGATACCATCATAGTTGGCCAGTCAGACTGAGGGATCCTAGTAAAGACGACTGTCTGTCAGTAATGCTCATGAATAAAGGAAAAAGAAAGAAAACGAACTCACATTCGACACGACAAGAATCGACTTGTCCGACGGGATAGTTATATATGGTTGCCATTCTGAGTATGGCATTTGTAGGTCAACACAGCTCTTCATCCTTGGTGCTAGTGGTCTTGGTCTTGGTCAGGTAGGTTCGGTCGCCTTCAGGCGTGTTGGTGTGTTATCGGAGCTACTGCAGTGATATCACTGAGACAAGCTTTCGTCACCAGGTGTCTTATCGGGGTTGTTGGTGTCAAGACTCAAGACTCTCGGATGGTATTATTATTGGGGCACCATCGACTGTAGTTTTAGTCACATCAACTTCAGCACATGAATATGGCTGCTGCATATTGCACGGCTGGGGCATGGGTGGAGCAAGCCACTATTGTTCAAAATGAACAGCGGTCTTCTTGATAGATATGATAATCACTATGTGTGCTTCTCTCAGAGGCTCCGAACCATCATCTAGATCTTGAGTAAGTCATGGCAGGCTCTCGGATAAGCCCGTTTCAATAACAACGGTGGGCCATTGCAAGCTGGTACTAGACGGCCAGCGTGAAGAGGGTTGAACATATTGCAGCCCGCTTGGGCAGTGTTGTTAGACTGTTGGATTTGGATGGTCTTGAGGGAAGACTCAAGAGGTTCTGACTTTGTCACTGGATAGACGTCTTGGGTGCGATCCGGGCGATTGACGACTTCAAGCGTATTGATATCATCAGTTTGAGCTTCTGTGAATCATTAGTAAATATATAGTGATGTTTAAAGGAAATCTGAAAGGACACTCAAAAGGACCTGAAGAAACATACCTGAAAGGATCGCTGAAAAGGTCCAACGAAGTGATGATGGGTGATGGGTAATTGGTGGCGCGGCTGCAGCACCACCTAAATAGATATATGTAGCACTGGTTACCAGTGCCGCAGGATGAGATTGATTGGAATCCTTTGTGTCATTTGGCAGTCGGGCTTTTTCATGATTAGCTAGAGATACGGTCTGAAGGTGGCACTAGCCATGACATACATAGTAGTCCGCGTAGATTGCAAGGAAAGGCAGACCAAATGCCTAGAGAATGACTTGGATGACCCATTGCCCATCGGTCTCTCTGAATATCGCTCGTGAAGTCGAAATACGCTGGTCATTTCGCGTATCGATGAAAAGAAAAGTGGAATTTGGGGACCCTTCTCGAATGAGATACTCCTAGAATGACTCGGACATGCTACCAGTTGTTACACTGGTAGCTAAGGAGGGGGAGGGGGGGATGGGGGATGATGAAGGAGTGTGTTGAAGAGAGTGAAGAGAGTTGGTAGTGGTGTGGTGAAATAAGAGATGTGAAAGTGAGGATAAAGTGTGGTCACGTTTCCCTTACCTTGGTCTTGTGTTTGCTAAGTGCTAGTGTATTTGCTGTAATTGGTGGTACTAATAGCAGTCTTCTCTCAGTAATAAGCGACGGAGAAACATAGGCTGGGATGATCTTATTCATTTGACACGCTTGGTATACTCCCAACTAAAAGAAAGAGAACTCATTTCCACCTCCAAACGCAAAATCCTCCAAAACACTCGGATCCACCAAATTGGCCAGCATCTCCGCCCGCGTTCGATCAGGCTGTGTCTGCGTGCCGTTGCTGAAGAGTGAAAAGAAGAAATCCCCGTCCTCTGGATCAGTATTTTGGTCCATAATAGATGATGGGGTGTCGAGGGATAATCCGTGCGTGGGTGTAAATGATGCCGCTGGTAGACCGACCTCGCCTCCTATTGGCGTTGAATTTGGAATTGAATGCTTCCGCGCTGATGTGGTTGCATCTGCAGCTGCTTGAGACGGATTTGAGACTCCTGTTGATGGGGTATATGGCACTCCGAGTCTAGAGTACTGGCTTTGGTTTTGGCTGTCTTCGCTGTGGTTAGCTCCATAGGCAGAGCGCCGTCTTCTAGCCAGACATGTGCGCGCAACTTCTAGGACTTCGCGGAGCATCTCGGCGCAGCGACGGGCGACGATAATATCGCCCATGGAGGAAAAGATCTCGAGGGATTTTTCGACGTCTTCGAGGAGTTCATCGTCTGGGAGGCCTGAGTAGTTTGAGAGGATGAGATGGAGGAGGATCATTGACCCGTAGAGTGCGTAGGTTGTGTTGTACCACCTGTTTCAATGGTGAGTTTGTTAATTGTAGTTCCTTAGGAGGAAATGGTAGTGGCTGACCATGTGCGAATGTAGATCCTATGCATAAATGACTCGTATTGCATATTGATACTCATCCGGGCAGCATTGAGGCAGGTATGTAGATGGGCAGAAAGGTCTGGCGAGGAACCGTCTGTATTTGCAGTTGCTGCCAAAAGGAATGGCTTGTGGATGAGGATTCGAGTATTGTAATATCCTAGACATGGTACGATCAGGATTCTTTCTAGGATGTGCTAAATCGGAGCACGGATCGTGTAGAGGGAACTCACTCAGCCTTAAGACCAATTTCTGTTTGAACGCCCATTCAGGGTCATTCAATGCAAGTGCATCTAGATCCAAGAAAGCCGGCAGTGTCGCCTTCCATTCAAGAAGTCGCTGGTCAAGTGCCATAGCCAGACGGGACTTATCGGCCATTGACCGCCGCATGGAGTGGTACAGTTGATGAGATGCTTCGGACATGATCTGGGCTAGGGCAACCATTGCCGGGATCATCGCTATGTCATTGTCTTCGGCATCAGGGTCGAAATCATCGACATCAACCTGGTCTGTCAGGGTTGCACCGTGCGAATTGAGGATGGCACTTACTTTTAGCTTGGGGAGGGAGGTCTGGTAACAATGCAACGCTTTCATGCTGTCCAGACGTCCCGAGGAACAACACATTTCTCTGGGATCAACGTTAGTATCATCTTCGGGAGTACGATCCACGAGATAGACGCTCACATCTCATGAGAGTAGATACACCTAAATAGAAACGTTAGATTTTGTCATTCATGCTAGCTTTAGGTTCATGCTTACCACCAGGTCCGCCTAGCTTCTCGTCTCGCACTGGGGGGCAGAGAAGACATGCTCGAACCGAGACCAATAGCCGCTGCTGTGCGGACAGCCATTCCGCTATACATATAACAGCTATGGGGCTGCAACGAATTTTGACGAAACACACTCTAGGAAGACTTGTCAGCCTCCTTCTGATGTAAAATCGACATGGACGTACCAAAAGAAGAAGAGACTGGGCAGACTCCAAACAGGAACTTTCAAAAAGATCACCCAGAGTCCGTTTTGCGAGGCCGAAGAAGTACTTCGCAAAGTCAAGGGCCGTGAATCCCGGTCCCCTCCGAGCTCGTCGTGTCTGACTTGGATCGACAAATTGCTGACAGAAATGTTGTAGTAAGGAGGTCTCGTTCGAGCTTGCATTGATCGCGCCCAGAGCAACGACCGCAAAGTATAGCCCGGCAAATTTCGTGGTACCTCGGAAAAGTCCCTGGCGATTTGGAACTGACCATGCTTCATTTTCACAGCGTTGCATAAAGGCGCCTTTAGAAAGTATTGGGTGGATGTAATGCTTGTTCACAAAGTAGCTGCTGATGAAGGTTTTCTCGATCTCCATCTGCGCACTCTCTGTAAGGCGGGGAAATAAAGCTTCTAAACTGATGTCTTGGTCTGTTAATTATGGTCAGAAATTCATATGGGCTGTGATTGAAAGGCAAAGGAAAATCTACCCTTGTTCACTGGAGGGGTCCTGTTTCCGAGGCCATCTGCATCTGGCGGACTTCTCTGTGCTGCAACGTCTGTCCCATCATGGGATTGGGGCGAAGGATGCCCGATATAATCTGCATTGTAAAGCAAGTTCACGATGGAGAGTTGTGATTTGCCTGACCTCCTGCTACTTTTGTGGCTCGTTTCTCGCGATAAAGGCTGAGATCGAGGATTAGTATAATCCGGTGACGCCGGGATTTGTCGAGGAGTCTCATCGGGTCGATCTTGATATCTGAGCTCTTGATTCTGTGCTCTTGCGTATAGATTCCCCAGGAATGCCAGGTTTGACGAGTTACCATAGAACTCGGTCCCATTAGTATGCAGATTGACCCCGCTTAGCCCATCTCTTGACGCAGCATCACCTTGCTCGGAATTTGGCACTATATAGGTGGTCAGTTTAGTTATTCGTGTCGGAGAGGGCGGTGCCCACTTTGTGAAGCGTCGGATCGCCCAGCCGACGGGATCGTTGATCTGGGCGTGTTGTTGACAGCATAAGGTCGGCCCCTCAACAAACTTGGAGACTGGGCCTGCGAAGAAGCAGTATACGGCAGTGACTTTTCCAGGTCGTTCATGCCTTTTGGTGTCTCGGTCTGATATATCCCCGGCCATGGAGATGGCCTGGCGCTACTTTGGCTTTGCGCCTGGTCAGAGATACTCGGAAAAAGATTTGATGAAAATCCCAACCTTTGCTCGGATTCTGCAAGATCTCGTTTCCTTTTATTCGAATCGATGGGGGTTCCGCGCCCACCAGATGTGCGGAATACGCAGTCAAACGAGTGATCTGTCCCGGGTCAACTACTACCTCGGCATTTCAGTACGTGGGACTAATACATGCGCAATAAGAACAGGGTTGGGCTTGATCACACTATTAATTGTTAGAGTGGAATTGCCTTCCGAAAGGGCAGCCAAAAATAAACTGCAATTTCAAGGTCAAGTTTGACCTACCTTGGTCTTCCGAGCTCGGCAGGTTTCGCATGCCCGCGAGGCCCGCGGCACACGACGTTGCGAGGCCCATCGTGCTTTACCTTCAGGCGCGTCCATGTTTATTATAGATCTCTGCCCTTTGAGAAGCGAAGGTGATCTCCCCTGACCTACTCCGTAGTCTAATGAGAAAGAGGGTGTTGGCCCAAGTGGAAGTGGAACACCCCTTTACCGAACCAATCGCCAATCTTCAACTTCTTCACATCGCGTGGGGATTTTGCGGGGTCTGGGGAAGACATTGGATACTATTGTCTGTTTGGAAAAGAGAATGGAAAAGGGAGAAGGGAGAAGGGAAAAGGGAAAAGGGAAAAGAAAAAGAATCATATGTCTTGATCTCACTACTACTGGGATATACATCAAGGAGCCAGCCATGATCCATATGAGAAGGACAGCTACTTTCTACCGTTACAGACTTGGAATATACTGGGATATTAAGTCTACTTAACTATAACTAGCTTTGACTTTTACTTATTAAAGAATAAGTTTGAATGATTTGAATACTAACACCAATGTCCCATATGCTGTTCCGACGGAAGGCGATCTTCCGACGGATAACATCCGATGTACTTTGCTCTCAGCACATTCGAAGTTATAGTTAGTTAGTATGGAGTATATTATATAAAAGGTTATCAGATAACTAGAGAGTAGTACATGTACAACATACGCAGTCCTTGGCTAGAGACCCTACGGAAACTCTTGCCTAATGTGCGGTGTACTTCTATTAGGGATCTACATATAAAAGGTACACACGGGCAATCATGAATATCTTGGCTCTAGAACACAGATAGAATAGTTATATACTCGGGATTTGAAATTTAAATGTCTAAAGAGGTATCTCTTTCACAATAGATAATCTATAAAGAGTGGAACTTGTATACATATAGCGCGAACGATGTTCAGAGGCTGTTCAAGACCCTTCGTGCTAAGAAACTGATTGGCCGTAAGTACTCCGTACGTTGATATCTTCCATTAAGCAAGAGTCTCCGGTTACCCAACTTTCTATATTTAAACATATAAATCGAGTCCAACTGGCCAAATGCGGACTTTATCTCCCCGACGGAAGCCGTTAGATAGCGACTCGCCATGTTTACCCGGTATCAGCTTGAGTCAATGCACCTTCAAGGTATAAGACGGGGCGGTGTCTTCTTTTGATAGTACATTTTGTATGTAATTCCTACTAAATATCATAACATACTTCTTTTATATAACGTGCCTCATTCCTCACTATTTGTCCGATCAGCATTCACAAACTTCAAGATGGCCTTCGATCAGAACACTTTGCGATCGCGCTTCTGCCATGAGCTTTCGGAAATGTACAAGAGCGAAGTCCCTCTTTACGGCGATCTGATTGACGTAGTCTGGGAAGCAGACGCAAAAACAGTCCAAAACAGCCAGAACATCGACGGTGCTCGCGTTATAAACCCAGACGACATTCTACCCGCCCGGCATCGGGTTGAAAGACACGGAGCAATCCGACTAGGAACAGCGCATGAGCTAGCTACAATTCGTCGCATGTTTGCTGTGATGGGCATGCACCCAGTAGGCTACTATGACCTCAGCCTCGCTGGATTCCCCATGCACGCTACGGCCTTCCGACCAAATACCCAAGAGGCGCTCGATAAGAACCCATTTCGCGTGTTCACGACAGTCTTGCGGATGGATCTTTTGACAGAAAGAACTCGGAAACTAGCACGGAAAGCGCTAGAGCAAAGAGATATTTTCACGCCCAGACTGCTTGCTCTGTTGGATGTCGCAGAGAGCCAGGGATTTTTGACACCGGATCAATGCACAGAGCTCATCAGTAATGGTCTAGAGACATTCAGGTGGCACCCAAAAGCAACGGTCAGCCTTGAAGAATATGGGCAGCTTAAAGCTGAGCATCCTCTGATTGCGGATGTTGTCTCTTTTCCCAACTGCCATATTAACCACTTAACGCCTCGGACGATTGATATCGATCTTGTACAGCAACTGATGTTGGATCACGGCATGCCTGTCAAGGATCGTATTGAGGGACCGCCGAAACGATCGTGCCCAATCCTTCTGCGGCAGACAAGCTTCAAGGCACTGGAGGAAACTGTATATTTCAGGGATCCGTCTGGTTTCTATGTGAAGGGTTCCCACACCGCACGCTTTGGTGAAGTGGAGCAGCGAGGCTACGCTTTGACTCGAGAAGGACGCCACCTTTATGATCGAATCTTGAACCAAGTCAATGCAGAAGCTGCGAAGGATGACTTGAAAGGAGAGGCCTATGACAGGCTACTAGAAGAGCGCTTCAAAGAGTTTCCCGATAGTGTATCGGAGCTTCACGATCTGAGACTGGGATATTTCACCTATCGGTTGACACCACCGGGTGATCAGTCGGTTAACGAAAGCGTTGTATTATCGGAGGAGCAACTTCCTTCAATCTCACTTCAGGATCTACTCAACAAAAAGATCTTGAGTTATGAGCCTATCACATACGAGGACTTCCTTCCTTTATCTGCAGGAGGAATTTTCAATTCCAACTTGGGTGGTGTCTCCCAGTCCAAGCAACTGATAATGAGCGCGGATCCGGACCTCGATGGTTTCCAGCGGCTCCTTGGGGCATGTGTTGCCGATGAGTTCCATCTATATGCCGAGATGCAACAGAAATCGTTGGAAATCTGTAGACAGAAACTGCAGTTCAAGGAGATTATAGTGTAGGATAAGCGCTTTGTGATAATGTGATAATAGCGTCTGTTTGAATCTTCAGACAGGTAGTTGCTCTTTGATAATCACGTTTATAGGGAGCATCACTAATGACATCAATACTAAGACATTGCTGCTGCTTCTCTTCTACCGCGTTTTCGGTGTTGTCAGATGCTTTCGTTGGGTCCTCTAAGTCTCTATGATATGCCAATGTGTATGGTGTGCAGAGTGAGGGTTGTCGATGCCAGCAGTTTCCCCCAATCTATTGTGTATGCTGAGATATTGGGCTTGAATAAAACTCAGGGTTGATGTGACGGTGACTGGCCCTACACTATTGCAATATAGAGATCTTCAGAAAAGTTCAATACTATAGAATACAATGCATACGAAAAACAGCCATCCATCTATCTGTACAATATGCCGCAAATATATCAATGCATCGCGGCAAGACAATTACCAACAGCCCAAAGATCAGACCATATCTCGACTAGTACTGTCAATACCTCGAACCACTGTCGTGTCATGGTCCGGCATCAGATTTTGCCCCAAAAGCTTCTCCCAAACACCGAACAACCCAATTATGACCGGGGTTCAATTACTGAGCTGTCCTCTGCGTCATCCACGATCACCGCGCCTTCCGCCAACAACTCATCCGGCGTCTTCACCCGCACATCCATGACACGCATGAGCGTATAGCGGTGCTTGCTCTTGGCCTGCTTCACGTGCCGTTGTCTCCGCTTGGTCTTCTCCTTGATGCGCAGCGGCTCCGCATCCACACCTGTCACACGAACGCGGCACTCGTAGATACGCTCGTCGATAGTCGGTGAGCCCTTCATTGTGAAGTCGCGGGATCCAAGTGCCGAAGCGCGGTTGAAGCGCAGAATATCGCCTGCCTTGACCTTGGGCATGAGGAAGGGCAACCGGATGTGATCACCTTCTGTCAAGAGGTATGGTCGTGCGTGCAGTTGAGCGACGATGTAGTGCGGCTTCTGGCCGGCAAGGTGGGGAAGCTGTGACATAAGAGATTTGGTCACTTCGAGAGGGGAGGTGAAAGTCGGGGCAACGGGTTGTTTTGCGATGGGAACGTGTGCGCGTGTTTGGGGTGTCATGATGGTTTCGTCAAAAGTGGGAGCCATGACACGAGTCTTCGGTTGGGTGTTTTGCGCCCGGGGAGTGGCACTGAGAGGTGATTCGGGGTGGCTGGAAGCCGACTGGCTCTGAGGTTGCGAGTTCATCAAAGATGCACTCTGGTGAAGGCATGCTCGTTGCTGCAGGGGAGCTGCGGATGAAATTGTAGATGGTGCAGTCCAGCGCAGTTCGGAGGCGAGGCCCCGTAGAGCAGATCGTGAGAACATAGTAATTGACCGCTTGTCAATACTCAATTATCGAGAGTGAAAGTGGTTCGCAGTGGTCGATATTCAAGATAGAAGAGCGACATCCCCGTAACTAGAGAAATTCAACTTGCGCGAATGGCCGCTTTGTCACCCGTACTGTCACGTGATCGATTCTCTCTGACTTGAAGATGCAGGTTTGCAGCGAGAAGAGACCAATGTTGTGATAATGAATTATAGACCTCAATAGCAAATCAGTAGTCTTCAATGTTCAATCTTCCCACCATTCTTCAGTATTTCTTCTTTCAATCTGAATAAATCGAAGAAGTCGAGAAACGACCTTACCGATAAGGAGCGTCACGTGGCTCGCTATCTTTTCCCGCATCACAACTTTTTCGGTCTCGATTAGATCTTCAAGGCAAGAACTTTCTCACCCATTCACCTCTTGTTGTTCATTCGTCGTTCATCATGGTAAGCTCCAAATGATTTCCTGACCTCTCAATGTCCAATTTCTTCATTTACTAACTTTTTTTCTGCCTATAGCCTCAGAACGAGTTCGTCCCTCCCCGCCAGCCACCGCCCGATCTCCAACTGACATTTTCCCAGGTATATCGAACGCTGGCAGAAGCAGCACGGCAAGCGCCTCGATCACGATGAGCGCTTGCGCAAGCGCCAGGCTCGTGAGGGACACAAGGCGTCCCACGATGCCCAGAACCTGCGTGGTCTGCGGGCCAAGCTGTACCAGCAGAGTCGCCACAAGGAGAAGATCCAGATGAAGAAGCGCATCAAGGCCCAGGAGGAGAAGAATGTCAAGTCCGCCGCGCCCGACGAGCCTTCCAAGACCCCTCTACCCCAGTACCTGCTCGATCGCTCACAGGAGACCAACGCCAAGGCCCTCTCCAGTGCTATCAAGAACAAGCGTAATGAGAAGGCTGCTAAGTTTGCTGTTCCCCTACCTAAGGTCAAGGGTATTAGCGAGGAGGAGATGTTCAAGGTTATCAACACCGGAAAGAAGACCCACAAGAAGGCCTGGAAGCGTATGATCACCAAGCCTACGTTCGTTGGTAACGACTTCACCCGTCGTCCCGTCAAGTACGAGCGGTTCATTCGTCCCATGGGTCTGCGTTACAAGAAGTGTAATGTCACACAGTATGTTTATCTTTGGAGGGAGAACAATCACCCTCGGTCTGTCTTGTTGGATATGGTATATTGACTTTTCATTTCAGTCCCGAGCTGGCTGTCACCGTGCAACTCCCCATCCTTTCTGTCAAGAAGAACCCCCAGAACCCTCTCTATACCCAGCTAGGTGTTTTGACAAAGGGAACAATCATTGAAGTCAACGTCTCCGAGTTGGGTCTCGTTACCACTTCCGGTAAGGTTGTCTGGGGTAAATGGGCCCAGATTACCAACACCCCTGAGAACGACGGCTGTGTTAATGCGTGAGTTGCTTCGATCAAATTGTTCTCTTGTTTATGTACATCTCAAACTAACCTGCAATAGGGTCCTCCTTGTCTAAATTGACCACAAGCACTCCCTCTACATTCCCGACAGGCACCTGCCTGTCTTCGATACCATGCTCAGGCAGTTCTATATTTCCCTTTCTTGATACATACGGTCTCAAGACTGTTTCATTCTTGGGCGGTGTTAATGGCGCAAAGTCAAGTCCATTGATTTCAAACGAAAAGTATTCCGCATGTTTGGCTTCTTAATGGACATAGCTAGTTTTTAGATAGTCAGGCATTTATCAACTATGATTTTATGAAGAAGCAGCAGCTCCGTTGTAAAGATCATGGATCAAAGATTTCCAAGGTTGATCCAGATTCCAAATAGCCCACAAGATAAGAAACGCAGGGATAGGAAACACAGTATCCAAGTAATGAAGATAGACAAAGCTTGTCAATTAAACATCTTAACCAAATGAGGAGTTATTGTCACTCCAAAAACGATGGTACTCAAGCAGTATCCATCCGGATGCAGGAGAAAGATGAAAAGGCTAATGAAATCATATACAGGAATGAACATCCACACGCTGCGCTGAAACCGAAATTCGTCAAAATACCCACCACAAGACAACGTGGTTGGGTCGGACAATCAACCCGAAGGATGATGAAGAAAGAGAAGAGACAATGGAAAGAAACACAGACAATCAGATATCCCGCAAATTAACCAAGCAGACCAAGACAGAAAGAAATTAATATATCCAACACCAGTCATTAAGTCGTTCTAACCAAGAAGGGATGGGAAAGGGCCGATAAGGCTTCAAGACAAAGGAAATAAAGTGAAGGAGCGGCTGGGGGTTATCATGCGTTTTCTTCTTCGAGGGCTGCTTTGATTTTTGCAAAGAAGCCTGCGGGCCATGCAGCTAGCTCCTCTTCTCTGGGCACACCGCGAGCCTTGCAGTGGTTGACGACGTTGACCAGGATACGACCAAGCATATCCTGGGTGACTGGAACGGCACCCTCAAGCTGGGCATCGGGGTGCAAGAAGGGATCGCGTGGGCCAAGCATCTCCTCAATAGTTGGTCGGAGAGTCTGGTCACGCTGCAGACAGCGCTTGAGAGTCCGGACAAGACCAGGGGGTACTGGAATGCCACCGACACCAAAGGCCGGGAAATCAATTTGTACACGGGGGTTGGGGATAGCCATGATGCGTTCATAATATTTGGCGATCTTGGCGAATGGTGGTTGTCCGTAGACCATCTTGTACAGAATACAACCCAAACTCCAGACATCGCTGGGTTTTCCTAATTTCATAACTTTTCCAACACTTGAAGGCAGACCGAGGGACACGTTGGAATCAACCAACGCCTCGGGGGACATGTAATTAGGTGTGCCGACTTGCTGTTCACGATGAACGTTGACTGTATTATCTTGGATCGCATTTGCAATTCCAAAGTCAATAAGCTTCAACCGGCCTTGAACCATGAGGAAATTAGCCGGCTTCAAATCGGAGTGGACGATGTTGTGCTCGTGGACAGCCTGGACACACTCGAGCATCTCCTTCCAATAAAATCGGGTAAAGTTGATATCAAAAACAGCATCTTCAGCGTTTAAACGGTATGTGAGAATCTTTTCAAGATCAGACTCTCCGATCTCCATAAGCAGACTAAGAGCATGTTTGTCATTGTTCAGCTCCCAGTCAAACAGGCGCACCGCACGGTCCACATTCTCCAACTTCTTCAACAGGTCGATTTCGCCCTTATATCCACTCAAAGTCACTGGATCAACATCTTCAATATTGACACGCTTGAGAGCGAAGATCTTGTAATTCTCTGCCATCACCCGGTAGACACGGGAGCTACCGCCTCGACCAATACAATCGAGTCGAGTGAAATGCTTGCCATTAATTGAGACTTGACTCTTCTTTTTTCGTGATTGTGATGTCGATGCGCCTCCTGTGGATGTGGCAGTCTCAAGGACTGACATTTTCGGAGGAGGAGGAGCGGCCCTATGGGGGGTGTTGTTGCTTCGCGTGGCAAGTATCTTTCGTGCAGAGTTGGTTGCTGGGGTCTCTGCTATATCGTTCTTCTCGGTATCGTAAACAACATGATACTTTTCGGGTTTATCCAGCATACTCAACCCTTGGGGCTTTGTACGCCGGAAAGTTGGTGGTGGTTCATTCTCTTGGTCACGTACCGATGGCAAAGCCGGTATTGAAGGAATCTTGAATACAGGTTGTTCCTTCGCAATCGAGGATTTAGAGGACAAATCTGATGAAGCGGGGGTGGACTTTGAGCCGTATGATTTTGGCGAAGATGACCTCGAAAACGGCCCTTCGACCTCAGCAGGGCGGAGAGGATATTCTCGTCGATTGGATTCACGCACAAGAGGCGGGCTTGGGTCAGCCCATGACACTTTAGGGGATGAAGGCTTTGCTAGATTGCGAGGTCGGTATTCGGCATTCTCTTCCTCTCCTTCGACATCTTCCCGGACACCATCAGCTGAGAGATATTGGTGATTTTCCTCGTTACTCTCTTCGCTCTGACGTCTTAGCACGCCCCTCCGGGCTGGGCCATTCAAGAAAGTGCCAGCAAGCCGACCAACCCGCTTGACACGTAATGAGCTGTGTGGAGCGAATTCTTCGCCGCCACGGCCCCGCAGTGCAGAAGAAACGCCATATCGTAGCGCTGGGTCATCTTCATATTGCGATTTCCGATCACTATCCGAGCGCTCGGCACTACCATAGTAATCGTCCGAACTGCGTTCCGACGAGCGCTTTCCTGAAGGCGAGACAGAGGCCGGGGATCGGGTGTTGCTGCGCGAAACGTTGATACGAACACTCCGTTGGCGTGGGGCGGGAGTGATAAAATCATTTGGGCGGCTATGGTGCTCTGGTTCTGCGCTCTGGCTATTTGATAATGGAGAGCCTTCGCGCGAGAATCGAGAACTCGACGACAGAGCCCCTACACGGACGACTCTTGGGGCCGGACTACCATTAGATGAGTCGTGTGGGGACGAATTCCGGGGTGAGCGGCTTTGATGTCTTGATGTTTCAATTCGAGGTTCGTGTACGTGTGCCTTGTGTAGATGAGGCGAAGAACCTAATCCATCTCCATGCAACAATGCTTTTACAGAAGCGCTGAATTT
Organism: Penicillium psychrosexuale; assembly: GCF_028828465.1. Taxonomy (NCBI): domain Eukaryota; kingdom Fungi; phylum Ascomycota; class Eurotiomycetes; order Eurotiales; family Aspergillaceae; genus Penicillium; species Penicillium psychrosexuale. The sequence goes on from NW_026643187.1 coordinate 5,691,934, forward strand.
AGGTTCTGGGACCTCTTCGTCGGAGCTGTCCCCAGAGTAATGTTTGGACATAGCTTGTGTTGAAGGAGATACCCGTCTGGAACCCGAGCGTGAAACCGCGGATCGGGACATCGGTCGGGGTGGCTGTCGGTACAGCTCATTGTATGCTGGGAGGGAATTCGGGGATGCCATGCCGCTAATACCTACATTGAAGTTGTGAATCAATGCGGCCCCCTCCAAAGTTGTCCAAAGTTGTCGATTGTTTGTTGATCTTGGAGAAAGCCCAGGCTCGGGGTTTCTTCGCGGGCGCGCTATATAGTCACGTGTTTGTTGTTGCTATGGCGACGTCTGCACCACAACATGCGGACATTGAAATAATTGATTCTGGGCTTGAAAAGAACATTGAACACGAAAGATGGACATAACTCTAGCCAATAATAGCCCATTTTGCTCTGGTAAAAGTGGTCCAGTACCTTAAGTGATTCCAAAGCCTTGGGCAGTTAGAGATCGGCCAGATAGCCTCCACTTACTGCTATGTCTATTCCGTAGACTAGACTGAACTTGCCGTTGTCGTACTCTCCGGCTATCAGGATTAAGAGTAGCCTAGTATAGCTTTGGGGTGGTTGACCATGAATCTATATAACTACTCCAAAGAATGCAAAATTGTGATATCTTCTTAGATTATATGACCTTCATAGTGCAGCAAGATTGTAAGAAATTAATTCTATCACTCTATGGCTGTAAAAGTACTACAGAGTGGTGAGTTCATACAATCATAGTGCTCGTCCATTAGGGCACATATATACTTCAAGAGAGAAAGATAAAGAATCAGCTTAGCATACCATTTTCTTCTCATTTTCTTTTCAAAGAAGATATAAGAAAGAATAAAAAAAATGACTGCAGACAAGTATAGGCCAATAGATTAGCCAAGAGGCGTTTTTCTCTACGTAGGTAATGGATGTCGATGTTCTGACTGTGTTCAGACTGTCGGCGAGTTCGGAGGCGAAATATCCATCTACGGCACCGGCGAGTGACCATGAATGCAGTTCCAACACGGTGAATACCTGTCTTATGTTTGCTCATCAAGGACTCTCCTACCCTCAACTTGGATTCTAGCAAAAATGGCGTCCAGCGTAGATGCCAAGCTGATAAGGCGGACTAAGTTCCCCCCTGAGTTCAGCAAGAAGGTAGATATGACCAAGGTCAATATCGAAGTTATGAAGAAGTGACTTTCCCCGGGCTTTTTTCGGTATCTCCGGTTTACTGACATTGCTTTTTCTCCGCCCACAGATGGATTGCAAGTCAAATCTCCAAGATATTGGGGAACGAGGATGACGTCGTTATCGAGCTCTGCTTCGCGCATCTTGAGGGGGCACGCTACGTAAGTGGTGCCGTCGGATATTTAGTGTCCCAACCCTAGTTTGCTGACATGTGCTTCTGTTCTAGCCCGATATCAAATCTCTCCAAATCCAACTCACCGGATTTCTAGACAAAGATACCGCCAAGTTCTGTCAGGAGCTGTGGTCGCTGTGCCTAAGCGGTCAGGCCAATCCACAGGGCGTCCCGAAGGAGCTCCTGGAGGCCAAAAAGCTTGAGCTCATACAAGAGAAGGTGATTGTAAGCGTGCTCTCGACCTTGGATATTTTCTAATTAAATTACATTACAGCTCGAGGCTGAGAAAGCCAGCGAGGCACTTCGTCGCCGACGCGAACAAGACCAGAATCGCGAACGAGAGCTGGACGATGTGAGACGCCGCGAGCGACCAGACCGTGGACGTGGAGGAAGAGGTGGCGATCGTGGAGATCGCGGTGGCCGTGGAGGTCGAGGACGCGACTTCAACAGACGATTCTCGCCTCCCAGAGACCGAAACCGCAGCCGCGACCGATTCCGTGAGCCTCCATTGCGACGCGACTTGGACTCCTACGTGCCACCTGGTAATCGGCGCCGCCGATCCTCTCGCTCTCCCCACGGCACCCGTTCTCCATCTGGAACCCCAAAGCCGTCGTCCCCATCTCGCCGAAACCGCGACGAACCACACCACAGACGACGCGAACGCCCAAGCATCTCAGTCTCTCCCGAGCGACGCCGCGGAGGAGCGAGAAGGCGCAGCAGTCCGGATTACGGTGACCGTGTTAAAGCAAGACCCATTTCCCGCAGCCGTTCCCCGCGCTCACGTTCCCCCAGAGGAAACCGCCGCCGAAGCTCCGTCTCTCGCAGCCGCAGTGTATCTCGCTCGCGATCCCGCCGCCCGTCTGGACGTTATGCCCGCCACGATTCCCGTCGCTTAAGTCGCAGCCGCAGCCGCACCCCTGACCGTACCGGTACACGTGATCGTGGTGAGAACCGTCGACGCCGCAGCCCCAGCGGTGATCGGCGCCTTAGCCGCAGCCGCAGCAACAGCCCCAAGAAGGATACTGACGGCAAGCGGCCGCTCTCTGTGGAAAGAGACAACCCTGATGACAAACGACGCAAGATGGCTGATGAGAATGAGGTCTCCTCTACCCGAACCCCTCCGAAAGCTGATGAGCCGCCCAAAACTGATGACAGTGAGACAAAAGTTGCTGAGCAGGTTGGTCATTGAGAATAGAGATTCCTGGTCAACCTCCACCTTGTATCCTTTACTACCCAGATTCATACCTACTTAATGTTCGTCTAAACAATTCACATGTCATTTGTTTCTCAAATTGCTGTGTTGAATGATATACTAATGAACCTTCAACGCTCAGACTAAGAAACCGCTTTCTGTTTGGACACAGTCGACTGCATTCCGTGAGAAATTACTCCGGGAGAGATGTATTGCTATGCGTCGTCAGTCTGCCCAGAAGCCGAGCAGTGCCTCACAGCCAAAGCAGGACTAAACGAGAGCACGAGTGTGACTTGAACGTTGAAATTTACGCCAACGAAATGAGTGCGTTTTAGCGCGGTACATGTGCGGAGTACTTTACCATTCCAATTATTCTTTTATCATGATCGACATGCTCTGTTACACTGTAAGGTGGAATGTCTTTCCAAGGTTGATACTGGGGAAGGTGACACTCTCCTAGACTGTAGCTAGCCTTAGTCAACTAGTTAGTGACATGTGTAGTTCAGATCTAAGATGGGGAAGTAATAAGAAATGAATATGATCCATTTGAAGATATCCGAAGACTCTGACCGTAACCATACAGAAGCACACCAGACCATGAGAAACAGAATATATCAATCTCCACCGAAGCAGATTAGAATTAGAATTATATATCTACAAAGAGGCCAGAGGCGGAGAGCCGGCAGATCGGGATGGGCAGCCACCACCCCACGTGTTATCAAAAATCATCTTGTCATGGAAAGGGCTCAAAAAAGGCAGAAAATTAACAGAATTGATGAAGGAGAATCTATATGAGAGCCCTCAGGGTCGTGGCTTCGGAATTATGTCCAGGTATATTGGTGTCTGCTTTACTCGCAGCCGCAGACGGTGGCAGTGACAGTCACGGTCTCGGTGGCCTTACCGGAGCCAGTGTTACCGCCGGAGGGAAGGGTGGCGGTAACAGTGACAGTCTCGGTGACGTTGGAACCAGTGTTTCCACCGCTGGGGATGGTCGCAGGGCTGGTAGGGGCAGGGGCCGATGCAGTGACGCCGGAAGCACCAGTGGTGGCAGCGGTGCCGGTAGCCTGGGCAGGGACGGTGACCGTCAGAGAGCCGGTGCCGCTGGGGTGAGGGACCACGATGGTGGTGGCGGAACCGCTAGGGGCGGTGCTGGTAGCCTCGGCAGGGACAGTGACGGTGACGGTGGTGGCGCTGGAGCCGCTGGAGCCGGGGATGACAACGGTGGTGGTCGAGGCGCTGGGGGCAGATCCAGAAGGAACGGAGCCACCGACGACGGTGGTACCGGTGGGGGAAACGCCGGTAGCCTGGGCAGGGATGGTGACAGTGAGAGAAGAGGTGCCGCTGGGGTTGGGGATCACAATGGTGGTAGCAGAACCGCTAGGGGCAGTGCCGGTGACTGTGACGGGGATGGTGACGGTGGTGGCGCTGGAGCCGCTGGAGCCGGGGATGACAATGGTGGTAGCAGATCCGGTAGTGGCAGATCCAGCAGGAACGGAACCACTGACGGTAGTGCCGGTGGGGGAAGCGCCGGTGGGGACCACAGCAGGGACAGTACCGGTGGCGATGGCAGGGATAGAGGCAGTCAGAGAACCGGAGCCGCTAGGGTTGGGGATCACAGTCGAGCTGACAATTTCCGAGGTCTCGGTGGCACAGGGGGTGGTGGTGGCATCGGAACCGGAGGGAACAGAGACAGAGCCGGAGGCGGCGGGAACACTGGCGGAAACAGTCAGACCAACGGAGGCACTGGCACCGGAAGGCACAGAGGAGGTGCTGGCGAGGTAGGGGGTGCTGGAGGGCAGGCTGAGGACGGAAGACGAGGCAGTGGCGGCGGGAGCGCCGGGGATGCTGCAGCCGGTGAACCACTCGATGATAATGATCTGGATGCTGACGTCGATGTTAAGGGAAGTGCAGCCACTGAGGAAGGCAGCGAGCTCAGTACGGGCGCTGAAGGTCAGGTCAAGGAGGCTACCGCCGGCAGCGCAGAGGGAAAGGGCACCACGGAGGTCGACGCTGAGATCATCGACGATATCGGTCAGGAGACCGGTAACATCACCGAGGACACCACCAACAAGGTTGAGCGCAACGGAGACATCAGCCTCGACGGCGAAGGAGAGCCAAAGAAGGACGACAGCCTTGAGTTCAACGCCCAGAGAGCAGTCGGAGCTGGCGAGCCAGATGGCGAGCTTGGTGCGGACGTCAAGTTCCACAGCGGTGGCGAGTTCGCCCTTGGCACATGCCTCGAGAGCGAGCTTGACATCAGCACCGAGAGCAACGGCGAGATCAACGCCCAGGAAGGCGGCGAGGGAGGCCTGACCGCCAACGGACAGGAGGCCAGACTCTAGGACGTGGATGCCAACGGAGGCACCAACGGAGACGGTGGAGAGAGCAGTGTCAGCAAGAGCACCGATCTCAACAAGCTCACCACCAGCACGGCCATTGATCCAGGCAAGGACCGAAACCTTGAGGTCAGCGCTGAGCTCACACTCAGCGCTGTTGAGCCAAGCAAGCAGGGAAGCCTTGATGTCAGCCGACAGACTGCCGACAATACCACCAGCGGCGCAGACATTCAGACCGACCTTGATGTCGACATCAAGGTCAACCTTAGCCTCAACCCAAGCGGAGAGGGAAGTCTGAGCAGCAACGCTCAGGACAAGAGCAGACTCGAGGCTGGTGGCCTCGAAGATACCGTCGATAGTCACGTAAAGCTGACCCTTGGCGGCGATGTTGGCAGATCCGGGGATGTACACGGACAGAGCAGCGAGGACATCGGCGGAGAGGACGAGCTCGTCGTGGCCGTCACACCAGGCGATCAGGGAGGTCTTGAGGGTGGCGTCAATCTCGGCGTGGAGACGCAGCCAAACCTTGAGGGCGGCCTTGGCCTTTGCGTGGATGGCACCGGCCTTGCAGCCGAGAGCACCACCCGAGAGAGCGGCAGCACCCTCGGCACTCAGACCAGCGAAGATCTCAACGGAGGTGCCATCGAGGACGGTACTAAGGATACCAGTCACGTCGAGGGTGAGGTCGCCGAGGAGCTCACCGAGGAGATCGAGGTTACGGGCCTCCACAGCCCTATCGGTAGGGTAGGCGAGAGCCGAGCTGGCCAGACCGGCGAGCATAACAAGTGAAGAACGCATGTTGAGTTTGGTGTGGTATATTAATGAATGTATAGGGCAAAAGCGATTGGGAGTATAACTTCTGAACACGGATTATACAGAAGCGAAAGATTGGACAGGCAGGCAATAGCCGCCAAAAACGATAGACTGGAAAGAGTGGAAAAAGAGAAAGACAGTTGAACAATTGAAGATCCAAAGAGGTGATCGCCATGGTTGTTTATATACCCCTGATCAACTGTGAGCCGGGAGGCTTCCGGGTGTCGATTGGGAGTACCGCGTCAGGACAGCCTCTACTGGCTCTACCCCGGTCTCCAAGTCCACATTTGGAGCTATCGACCCCTTAGACTTCCGGGATATTGGAGGTAGAAACTTGGAACCTTTCAGGGCCAAGTGGAGAACGACTTCTAAGGCTAACAACCGGTGCAATAGGTGCATTACCGCATGGTGGACTTCCATCCGGTTTATTTTTGGGTTCCAGAGCAAAAGATATCACATTCGCACATCCACAATCTGGATCTCAACTGCTCCATTAGGGTTATTGAGATGAATTGAGATGGAAGATGCCCCTATGTATCCGTAATCCGTACAAAATCCAATTCGGACATAAAGAACGAAAAAAGAAAAAAGAAAACATGACAAGAAAAGAAATCTGCCAAGTCATAAAAGGAAAAAGATCACCACGATCAACCGACGGTTGAAACGTTCGATCACTTTTTTTTAGCGATTGGAACCCCTTTCTCGTCTGAAATATATCATACTCTGACATGTCTACGATGTATGTTGTATAGAGTTGTAGAACACTACGCCTTACAGCTTCCAAATCCAAGTATCTCAACCTCAGGAACCTAAGAAGTATATGCGGCATTCCGAGTGGCCCGACTCTCCTATGTCCCACCGCGCCGGGGAATTAGTCCCGGCACAATATGCACGCTCTTGACCACATCAGGCAAAGATGGACACGTCCAATTCTGGTCAACCAAGACCTGTCAATTCAAGATTCAAGGCTATTCACGGCGTGGCGGGCAATCTGTCAGCCACCAACTCAAATCTGGTCTAATCTTTGTGAGGTATTACAAGAACTATATATTGGCCGTGAATGGATTTAGTTCATAGATAGGATGTGGAAGCATGTTATATGTGTTGGGACAGACCCAACACAAAAACAAGGGATAGCATCTAGGCCCTTCCAGTCTTGTTGCCTACACTAGCAAGACGCCACTTCGTCTTGAAATGTAACTGGAATATGAAGTTATGCAGTTCATGGAGAAACTCCACTTTTACAGCCAAGACAAATAAGAATAATCTATTAAAGATAGATTAATATTAATTAATATCGAGAACATGCTCAAAACGAGTTGACCTGCAGTCTGCAGAGTGGAGAAAGAACTATCTGTGAAAGCGCATCCTGAGTAAATTAACCCTAAGTACGGAGTATATTGTAGTCCCTCGTACTTGCATGCTAATACTTGCACCAGGACATTCAACATGACAGCAAAACAGGGGCTGTCAATGGGCTCGAGGAATAACCTAGCCATTGAACTTCTCTTCCATGCTCCACACATTACTCCGTAAGTAGTGTAGTGATCTGCAGGAGCCCAATATGTCTCACCCCACGCGGACAAGCCCCACGAGCGCCACAAACAGCCTCTGAGCAGGAAGGATGACCTTACCCTGCGCGTTGGAAATTGCGCTCAGTCTGATTTCCAAGAGGTCGGCGGTATCAGATGCAGCATTGCAAACTGCAGCTGCAGCTGCAGCTGTCCGGCCTATGTTGCACTGTCACGATCAGTCCATGCAGGAGCCTATCTTCGCTACGAATATCGCGGTGAAAATGGCCGAGCTCAAATATCCAAAGTACGTGTTGTCATCCCTGAGTCGATAGCCCCCCCCCCCCCTGATCCTCCATGCAATAATCCTAGTTTTGCCAACGCAACTCTTAATAATATCGGACATACGAGTGGTAAAGACAACATCCGGTCTAGAACAAAGAAAATGATTCCAAAATATGAAGTTCCCCATTCGGTTAGGTTCAACTAGTCCGACGCCTCTCTCCTTAGTTGTGTTAGTCTTTCGCTCGGAATGATTGGCCGAGAATAATATCAGAACTATATTCCATAGATACGACGAGCTATCTATTGGCTTTTTACTAAAGTTCAGTCTGGTTGTGATAGTTAGTTATTGAAATCGCAAAATGTGTAAAAACGCCAAATTAAAGACTTCGATCTCTCATATGTTGCACCGAATTATTCCCCACCCCCTCGGAGAGTGTCGGATGTTTTATGTACCTTACGATCAACAGAAAGAAAACCCCAGCCCAGTGCTCAGTCCCGCGGTCCAGCAAGATCAACCTCCTTGAAACAGTTACTATTTTTGTTTTTGACGATCGGCAAGATCTCATGAAACACCTCAAAGTTCAAAGCTATAAACAATTTCATGCCTTCATGCAGCATCATGCAGCATCATCCGAAATTTTGCCGTGGGTGGGTTGCGCTGAGCCGAATGCAAGACATCGTGAAGCCGATGGCCCCCAATTCCCAGCTTGAAACAACACCCGATCTGGAAAGTAGGCACGCTTTTGGAAAAGAAGTGCATCGGGGAATAAATCTCTCATACTAATGGGTTACAAGTTCCCCACTGTCTAGGACACATTGCTGGCAGGGTACACGACTCCAACTATCACTAATGGCAATGGTCTCGCGTAGGACTCGGAAGGATGGCTCGGTTGTGCTGAGATGGAAGAAGCAGGAACCGATCTGTTCCTGCAGTTCCGGCCCGGTCTTTTCATGTGATTGCTGTATTTATATTCCGATGCAGTAATATTACTACCGAATTGAAAATAATGTCGAATGGTTGCCGAAATGCACCGATGAAGACAAAACGAGACGTTGCATGCCATGTCGTCTCAGGTCGGTTCTATCAATGGAGGACTACGGTACACACTATGAAGACTGGTTGCTGGGAATTTGGTGTCTTTCTAGAGAATGTTCCCTTCCAAGGTTGTCGAACGATTTTGTTAATATATATTTTGAGGTACCACTGACTTCTGTGAGAAATATTCTGTTACCTAAATCCAAAATCCACCATCATCTTCTATCATTGCAAGGCAAAGGAAAAAGTAGCATCCTAATCAAGAAACTCAAGCCGAGTCCTCGATATGACCTAGCCTACTTCGGATCCAAGTAGCAAACGGTCCGAAGAAATGTGTACCACCGTTACCCGGCCGTTCACAAAACGCCAGAAGAGCCCGATATCGTTGCGACGCACATGTTGAAGTGGCGCAAAGAATCTTCGCTAGATCAACCGGACAGAGATAAGGCGGCTGCCTTGCATCCTCGCAGATAGACGCAGTGCCTTGCATAGAGCACGCGTAGTACACGCAATGGCCAATACCGAAGCAGTGACCCAATTCATGGCTCGCCGTCCGACAAACACGACCCAGCCAGAGTGCGGACAGTAATGAAGGCGATGAATCTACCTCTGGGAGGGAGCGGTAAAATGATACTGCATCCTTCACAGGTCCGGTAAGCTCCGAAAACGAATTTTTTTGTGATCCTCGGCTATTGACCGGAGGTCTTTTCTGTCTCTTGGCAGTTGGTTCTGCCGAAGCACATGCAGACATATATTTCTCACAATGCGATGCAGGCCATGCATGAAGACGCTCGACATCTTGAATATTATCCAGTATGGGATTGTATCTTGCACCGGATACCACGGCAACGCGACTTCCTCCGTACGCGCGGCCACATACGAACTCGTCATCATCGTCCTCGTAGAGATCGAAATCCACAATTATCAAGAGGGCATATGCATCTTTTGGTAATATGCTGATGGCAACATCGAGAAGATCGTCTAGATTGACTTGGCCCCTATATACCCCATTTGACAAGGTACGAGAGCGAATCCGCACGCACTCATCGCCGGATTTTAGACCCAGGTATTGCAGGCCTGTTTTCTTCTGAGGTTTCTTCTTAGCGGTTTCCCATGGAATAAACCGCAAGGTAGATGGTGGCATCATCTTGACAGGAAGGCCGTGATAGAAGGCAGTCAGATAGTCCTGGACGTCCTTCGTACTAGGGGGTTTTGTGGAAAGCTCATGATTTGGACAGTTTGGTGTCGTCCATGTTTTTATGAAGTCAACATCTGCATCAATCTGAGGAGATGGAACGACATAGATCGTTTTTTGCTTTGCGGTTACCGGATTGCGGTCTTCCTCATCAAGCCAGTCTTGAAAGCTCTGCGGGTCTTCTGAATCTCCGGAAAGATCATCTTCAGGCAGCAACAAAGGGGCAGGAAAAGCTCTGTCGTCTTCTTCAAGTAAGAGTTTGTCTTCTCGTGGGAAGCTTTGGTTGTCTGCTTTGATCGCAGCGAGGCGTTGCCGTTGGCCTTGTCGTCTGAAACCTGCTACAGCAGCATGCGGAGAGGAGGACAAACAGACACACGTGTGATCACACTTTGAGATTGATCTTTGTGGCATACTGAAAATTTCATTCCAAGCGTGAAGAACGGAAGAACTTGGAAGGGGACGGCATGCGATTGCGCACGAGCCCTTCCCGGAGTAGTCATCAAGGACACATGAGTCACATCATCTTCATGTGGAATTATGATAGAGATGGTTGTTCTTGAATCACAGGTCAAAGGTTACTCAACCCTGTTTGCAGGCCTTGAATGAAGCGGTGAACTATCCGGCGATCAGTATCCTTGTTCTGAGAGCAGTTGCTTGTGTGTCTCATAGCTCAACTTCAAACATAAGTGCAATGCCAATTCCACTACCCAGGACAATACCTATGAGCGGCTGGAGGCCGATATATCTTGCGACACTGAAAGGAATCACCCGCAGATCATCATTCGTGGATTGAATCATGGGAGTAAAGTACCATGTCGAGGTGATCCCAAGCCATAACATGACCCATACCATTCCAACGGCTCTCTTCCAAAGCGGTACAATACCTGATGATTGCTTTACCTCCTCTTGCCAGTTCTCTGGTGCTTGTACCCGTTTCCAAATATTTTGCACGCCATCCTCGAGCATTATCCCAAAGACAAACGATAAGTAGAATGGCATTGAGCCGGATCTTTCCATCGGAACGCTCTGCAGTATATCAACAATGACATGGAACATTGCGGAGATAAGAAAGACAATGAAAATGTTGGTGTATCGCTCCAGCATTGAAGATCGGGTAAGACGCAAAACATCTCGCGCGATGAAGTTACTGATAGAAGTGAAGGGCTGGCGCATGAATTGATGCCAGAATTTCCTGTGAAATACGTTAACATAATCATGCCATCCTAGTAGATAAATATGGCTTACCCCCAAAAGTTGCGCAATGTAAATGCATCGGCCATACTCCCAAAAGCTGGTGGCCAGTCTGCAGGGGAATCTAGCCCCATTCCAACGAAAAATATCGACAGTACTCGATATGCAAGATCACCGATTAGACGGTTTACCACAAACCAAATAGACAGATGCGTAGCTATTCGCTCTGCCCATTGTCCGACCGGCACAATCCATTTGACCTCCAAGGACGCGGGCTCATGAAGACCATGTTCCCTAGCCTGCTGAATCGAGACTGTCTGCACGATATCTAGCACTAAGCACTGCCATGCGACGATTGCTACCTGTCGCAGTAAAAATCGACCCCATGTTGGGACCTGCATACCCCGCCGCAGATAATACTTTGGATGAGAGGGCACATTCTTGACCTGCCAGTGTGTATTGACAGCGCGGGTTTCAGTAAGTAAGCGAAATGCTGCTAGCAACCTAGATCCGAAGTTTCGAGTGCTCTTTGCGTCGCGCGAGATGTCTGAATTGACTAGAGGATTAAGCAACAACAGGTTTGTTGCCTGTAAAGTCGCAATGACAAGTTGTGTTATGGCCTGGCACCATGTTGGACTGCCGGATGAGCCAAAAGGACGGATGAAACGGCTGGCGATCCATATCATCCCTGGAATGCATAGGTAGCGTAAGAGAGAGCTTTTCCGTGTGGTGATGATGAGAACGGCAGGACCACATTCTGAACCAGGTAGAAGCAGAAGAATTCTAATATGTTTGCACCTGTCGAGTGATATAGCCCGTACATCACTGTCTGGTGTGAGAGGTGAATGAGGTCTCGGTTTAGGCTCATCACGATTCGAACCGGACCCACAATTTATGGACCAGTCGGTTAGATCCGAATGGATTCCTCCAGGGGAAGTTCTAAAGGGATAAGGAGTTGGCTTACCAGATCCAAAATTTAAAGCCAACAGGAGAACTTTGGAAGTTCGGTGCCGTATTATTCATACAGCCTGGACTTTTGACACGCATCTTGAGTAACAAATTGTGTTTATAGCTTGAGTTCTCACCGAGCATTGTCACACCGCAAAAGTGTGCTCCGATCAATAATCTGCCGGCAATTATATTGGTTACCAAGTTGTATACCTATATCAAGAAGGCGGTAAAGGTCTATATGCCTAGTTAGGACCCGGCTGCCTACAAATATTTGATTGGCTTATCAACGCCTGCGCATCTGTGGAACTTTCTCTCTACACTCATCTGGTCAACATGCCTTGGTGTGCACAGGTGTGTCAGTTCTGTCAGAAGCGATATGCCAACAAAACCGCGCTTCGAAATCATTTAAACAATTACACTGGCGCCTGGCGTTTTCCGGCCGACGGAATCCATGACATCTTGGAAATCAATCAAACTCTTCAGCGCCTTCACTCACACTACGAGGCAGGTGAAGATCACAAATACAAATGCTGGACATGTTCCAAGATAATCATATCTCGCTGCCGGTTCATTGAGCATGTTTTTTATCGGCGCCACTGTGGATATCAACCTGGATCTTCAGAAACGAAAAATGGCCCTCGACATCTCCATTCATGGTATCTTCCCTTTGATGAAGAGACGGTTCTTCTTCGCGAAGAGCCATTTCCGTTCCTCGATCTTCCCCTAGGTACGTTATCCTGTTTATCTTTTACCGCTCTGTCCCCTTATTCATTCGGCGAGTAACCGGTTGTCTCACTGCGAGTATGCATGTTTTCAAAGAAATCTTTTGACTAACTCGAGCACATTGATTGACTAGAGTTGCGATTGATAGTCTACAAATTTCTCTTCTCTTTCGACGAAATATACATTGAAAAACGTGTCCGCGACAGAGATGTTGACCCCCACAGAAGTGGGACCTGGATGCAACATAACCCCATCAACAATCCACTGGCAATTATGTCTGTAAGCCGTCAAATTTATGATGAAGCACGCCGGACGTTTTATGGTCTAAACACGTTCACATTTGGATCGTTCTATGGTCTACCTGTATTCCTGATTGGAATCGGAGCTGAAAACGCCATGCTATTGCGATCAGTGCGCTGCAAGAGCAAAACAGATGAATACAAAGACTATGCGGATGACATTCGATCATGTCTAACAAAGGCAGCCGTGGCGGGACAAACGCCAAGCCAAGAACTGCGAATCCATCATTTCGAAGATCTGTATTTGAATCTTGTAACCCGAGGACAACCCCCAGTTGATGTACCTACTTACTGGTCCAATGATTGTCGTCTGGTGCGACCCGATATTGCAGACGCCCGCGCCTTCCCAGGTCGAAAGCGTTTTTCCCTCAACGTCACTCTTCGGAAATATGAAGTAGACGGACGAAATGCCGATCGAAGGTCTACGGTTTCGTTTGAACTATACATACAGAAGAAGCGAGCATGTGTATAAGTGTCCAGCCTGCAGCGGCGTTGTGTTTTGGTCCCTCCTCATCATAATGACTGGAAGCATGGGATTGGTTCTGTAATTCAGACAAGCAAAACTACTGATAGAGAATGACTGTAGAATGTTCATGACGTTTTTGAGCCATCTCTATCACGCATAGCATAGTATTGGCTCTGGGGATGATTTGCGCATTGAAGAGTAACTATACTGAGTCTTGTCCCTGGCCTTCAGTTAACTAGTCATATTTGAAAATACCGTTGGCACCACATGGGCCCCGTGAACATGGAGGTAGTCACTAGCAATGTCTTAGAACTAGTCTTGGGAGGCTAAAAATACAGTAAATTACTGAGAATTACAGAAACTTATTGAAAATTACAGAGAAGCGTAAAATAACCAGCCAATGAGATGGCAGCTCAGGTAAGGGGACCCTGAAAAGTGGACCAGCATGTGATTGGCTAATGAAAGTACAGTACTTTCAGCTCTTCGCTTTTATTTTCCTTTCCAAATGTCAAACATCTCGAGATTCAATGATGCGAACAGATAGGCCTAATGTCGTGTTGGAATACGATTGTTTAGATGATCCCCAGATCCCCGAGGATCAGCCGCTTCTCGGGTCCCCATTCACCCACTCCGAAACCCACTCTCAACATGGATTGGCCATCATAACTTGCACTGCCTCGGTATTATTTATTGCCAGTGCAATAAACAACCTCGTCGCCCTCAATATCACACAACTCTCATCCGAGTTCGGATTAGACCCCGGAGTTGAATTATGGTGAGAGATATCTCAATGCCCCGGCCAGTTTTCTATCTGGTTACACAGAACATGCCAAGCTCACAACCCCACAGGCCAGTGTCAATGCACTATCTTGCTCAAGGTTGCACATTCCTGCTGGCAGGATCTTTAGCAGATGTTCTAGGCAGTAGGAGAGCATTTCTGTGCGGATGCTTTTTACAGACTGTTTGCCATGTGGTTAGTGGGCTTGCCCGGACTGGCATGCAGTTTATTACTGTCAGATTTGTGTCCGGCGTGGCTTACCCAATGTGTTTCGTTTCTGCAATGAGCATTCACAGGGAAAATCTTCCAGTTGGTAAGCTGCGCAATTTGGCATTTTCCTGTACGAGTGCAAGTCAATATATTGGCTCTGGGGTAGGCATCGTCCTTAGTGGAATACTCTCAGAGACTGTTGGTTGGCGATGGGGCTTTCATTGCGCCGCAATTTTGAGCCTATCTGGGTTTCTCCTATCATTCTGGAGGATTCCCCAACAGGCCGAAGAACCAAGATACATTCCATGGACAGAACTGGCTGAAGATATCGATTGGTCTGGAACTCTGCTGGCTGGTTCATTGATGGTACTTCTATTCTCTGCATTAGCGTACGTTTTCCTCTCGATGATAGTCTATGCTTACAGAACGCTGATTAATACCTAGCGTCATCACAAACAATGTGCAAAACATTGGCAGATCGGGCCTCTTCGTTCCTCTTGCTCTTGGTTGGATTCTCGTTTTTGCCTTCCTGTTCTGGCAGGATTGCTGGGAAAGAGACAGCACACAACACATTCAGAATTCTCTTTGGACAAACTGCCATTTTCTTTCCATTGGTTTGGTTATCTTCTTCGTCTACGCGTCTTCTCTCTCTACCTCGCAGCTTATGATCTTCGTATTCCAACGAGTACAAGGGCTCTCGGTTCTACAATCTTCTTGCCGATATCTGGCAATCCCAATTGCTGCCGCGCTGAGCAGTCTGCTCACTGGACGTTTCTTGGCTCGTGTTAAAGCCAAGCAGATCCTCGTCATTGCAATAGCAGTCTCTAGTCTCTCCCCAATCTTGATGGCTACATTGAGCCCAGCTTGGCCTTACTGGAAATATGCAATGCCCGTCCTCTCATTAAACTCCGTGGCGCCAAATACTGTTATCCCAATTGCTACAATGCTGGTCGCCGGGTCTTTTCCTTCAGAAACTCAAGAGTTTGCAATGGGAGTGCTCTGCACTGTGGCAATGATTGGAGCCTCCGTAGGCATGGCACTGACGGCGCTTATTTCAAACGATGTCAGCACACAGCTACTCCAGAAACCTGACCAGAGTACTTCTTTAGAATCCCCAGAGATATGGATGAGCGGTTATCGGATTGCATTCTGGTTTTTGCTCTCACTGAACTTGGTCGGCTTGGCCGTCACTTTTGGCTGCTTAAGAAAACTTGGATTCTTGGGTCGAAAATTGGATATAGACCATTAATTCGTTCATTTCTTCTTACTTATCTGAGGTCCATGTTTCCATTACTACAGGAGTAAACATTCTCATTAAGGATGGCTAATGGTACACAAGCCAGTTGTCTAAACCTAAGCCTTTTACGAGACAATCGGCTACTACCTTCCCTGTTGAACCAACATGAAAGAACTCAGGCCATTAGTACCCCTTTTCGTCCCTTCAATCGTCCGTGAGTAACCATACATCGGCTAGTATTCATAGAATGCGACAACGCAATCTTATAATAGTGGGATAGATGTTCCCTTAAAATAAAACCCATGGTCAGGAACAACCTATTTCATTTCGACTTGGGCGAAAAAGAAGAACACCATGTCACCACCGAAACAGACCATCCTCTTCCTCACAAGCCCAGAGCATGGACAATCCAACGTAGCACTCGCAGTAGCCGAAGAATTCCTGCACCGCGGCGAGTTCGAAGTGCACATCGCCTCCTTCGAGGAATTATCAGCACGCGTGCAAGCGATAAACAACAAAGCGGAGTACGACCAAGTCATCCACTTCCATCCAATCGCAGGCCCGTCCCTGTCCGAGATCGTGACCCGTACAACACCAAATATATGTCATCGGCCAGGGCTCGCTGGCACGCGTGATGCGTGTAACATCATCAACATCTCTGTGGTAGGCTGGAAGCCTGACGAGTATATACGGTCCTATCGAAGCAGTCTGGAGATTCTGAAAGATGTCCGTCCGGTCGTCGTGGTTGCGGATCCACTGTTGCATCTGGGACTAGACGCCGCTCGCAGTATCGACACGCGAATCGTGATGCTTTGGCCTGTGCCTTTGAAAGATATAGTGGTAACTATCCAGCCGAAAGCTGGCCTTTTATGGAAATATCCCCTGTGAGCGAATCATATCTTCCGCTTGGAATTAGAGTATCGAGCTTACTTTCTTGTTCAGCACCGGGTCGGGGTATCCATACCCCCTTCCATGGAGATTGATCCTTGCAAATATATACATAGTATTTTGCTTCGGGCTTATGGTTCGCTTGGGCGAGCCCCTACGCGATCTTCTGGACATTCGAAAGAAAGCAGGGATCCAGACTGTCTTTCCTCACGTGGCACCTTACTGCGAAAACCATCTGCATCTCTCGCCTTCGTTCCGAGAAATGGATTTTCCGTTATATGTCCCGGATAATGTCATCAGCTGCGGTCCGATCCTCCGGCCATGTCCGTCGCTTGCAGATAGCGATCCTGCACTGAATTCATGGTTGAAGGAGCCGACAATTCTGATATGTCTAGGGTCACATGTTCAAGCGCCAGAAAATGATGCAATGCAGATGTCGATGGCTATGCAGGCGGTGTTGCGCGAATTTCCTAATATGCAGGTCTTGTGGAAGCTCAAATATGACTGGGAAAGCTCCCCGACGGTCAAGAATATTCTCGGACCTCTTGTCAGTTCTGATAAAGTGAGGACTTTTCCATGGATCCAGCCGGAGATTATATCTCTCTTGAAAGGCGGCAATATACTTGCATATGTCCACCATGGAGGAGCGAACTCATTTTTCGAGGCGTGCAAGTAGGTTATACTTGGGGTCACACATATTGAAAGAAAAGTGCTGATGCCTCTTCCCAGGGCTGGTGTTCCGCAGGTCATTCTGCCCCAGTGGTTCGACACATACGATTGCCCGGCCCGAGTAGAGTGGCTAGGCATTGGCTTACACGGAAGCCGCAATGTGGCACCGGGTATAGACGGATCGAAGCTGTCTTCGGCCCTGCTGCGAGTGTTGAAAGATAAAGGAATGAAGAGGCGGGCTAGAGCCATTGGAGATTTGTGCAAGACGACCGAAGGACGCGTAGTTGCCCATGACCAGATCGTACAGTACGTACAGAAAGAGTTGTGAGTGATGTAGATGCAATAAATTCATTGAGTCATTCACAGTTCCCCTTCCGAGGGATTGGGGGGCATGTATGCATTATGAGAATGTCATAGGTAAAGACCAAGTCATCAGGCATCCAATGAGATAACAGTCAACCGAAATCCATGCACTCGGTCATATAAATCACGAGAAAAAAAAAGCAACTGCGATCCTCAACGCCCGCGCCCATATCCAACAAAAGAAATCCCAGTAACCGTGACTAGACAGTCGACAGCTCCGTCAGAACTCGCTGGACATCCTGCCGGGCTTGCTTCAGCCCCTCATCAACGGTTCCGTTGGCATGTCTTGCCTTCACCTCATAGTGTAGCTCAACCAGCTCCTTTGCACGACGAAGATCGGCCTTGTCGTCTGCCGGGCTCTGATCTGCCAATGCGCTACCGGACTTGGTTGAATCCGAGGCTGTGCCATTTTTGTGCATATTTACCAGTGCCAGGGCCTCGTTATGACCCTGTGCCAGGTTGTTAGCATTGTCATTGTCTGGTGGAGTACTGGATGCGTTTGTTGTAGTGGGGCAGCCGTGAAGAAGGAGGCAGGATACTTACGCAGACGCGGAGAGAATTGATATCTGAGAGGATCTCTGCGACTTGCATTTTGATGTGTTTGATGTTTGAGTCGAGAGAAATATTTGGTGTCCTTGGAAGTCAGAGCCGAAGAGTGCAATGTCTTGGCATACCCGCACTTATTCGCAGTCCGTTTTTCAGCTGGGAGGAGATTGATATCGGCACTCGGGGCTCGCTGGATTTATTTACATTATTCATTTCGTATGTCGCTGGATTTATTTTCGGTAGAAGAAATACCGACTCTTTGGATCCCAAATGTTGATCTCATATATACTTCTAGTCTTTATAAGTCAATCTAAGTCTCCTTGAACTCATACGGTCCCTCGCGGTCCTTAACCTCAACCTCAATCCGTCCTTCCTCGATCTCCTTCCCGTCAACCTCAATCGACGCCTTCATAACATCACCCGCCTTGACCTGTCCAACACCCTTGGGCGTACCGGTAAGAACAATATCACCCTTCTCCAGGGTCATCACGCGCGAGATATGCGCCAGCTGCTGCGGGATGCGGTGCAGCATCAGGCTAGTCGAGTCAGCCTGGCGCTCGGTGTTGTTAACGCTCAGACGCAGGAATGCGCTGTGCGGGTTAGGGATGCGCGACTTGGGAATCTCCTGCGAGATAGGGCAGAAGGTGTCGAAGCCCTTGGCAATGGACCAGGGAAGGCCCTTCTTCTTTGCCTCGTCTTGGACGTTGCGGGCTGTCATGTCAATAGCGAGGACGTAGCCTGTTTAGCGCAATGGTTTGATTAGCGACTTGCTGCTTGAGCCGGTCCACCGGTCCACCGCTGGGGTGGACACTGCGGTATTACCCGTTCAATCCGGATTGAATGCTGTACTCACTCTGAATGGCATCCAATGCGCCCTGCTCATCGTTGGGATCGAGGTCGCGCACGGTCTTGCCGATCACAAGACCCAGTTCGACCTCATAGTGCAGGCTGACGCCCTTGGGGCGGAGAACGGGACCCGCGCCGGGAACGAGGATGGATGATGCGGGCTTCAGGAAGAAGAAGGGCTGCTTGGGTGCGGTGTTGTTGAGCTCGGCAATGTGATCGCTATCAATCCATGCTGTTAGCAATTGTGGCCGAGAGAAGAGAAAGCGACGGAGGTGTCAGAACTCCCGAGGGGAACAGGGCGCGGGGAGACAGGGAGACTCACGCATAGTTACGGCCGATGCACATAACCTTGCGGCAGTTGGCGCGGACGGAAGCCATTTTGGAGGGAATTGGGGTTATGCGATTGACAAAGAAGAGGATTTAAGGAAAGATATGTCGTGGCAGGGCCGGAGGTTCGGGTGTTCTCCGAAAGATGCGGAGAACTCCCACGGCGCCGACCGCTTGTATCTTTATCCACTCTTTAGAGAGATGCTGAACGAGGAAAAGAGATTGGAAGATATGCATCTATGTATCTGATAGTGGAGAACTCAATGATTGTCTTTTACGGTACTATTCATTAAATTGCAGCTAGTTATCCGAGAATTGACATATCACACAACCACGAGGTCGGCTCGCTCGTCCGAGCATCGGAATATGATCCGAGCATCTCAATATCTGTAGGAAGACAAATATATTGATAGATCAAGAGTCAATTAAGACACTGGAACTGCTCGAAAGACCTAGGAATAAACGTATCGCATGATAATAGAGGCTTAACGGCCGTTGAATGGGCTCGAATTACGCTTGTATGCCACTGGCAAGAGTAAAGAATACTAAAAGCTGTTTAGACAACAGTTATCGAAAAGATGAGAACTTAAAGCTTACACTAAGATATCCATGAAAGAATACGAATTTAAATATCATTCAAGGACAACGCCCTGAGGAACATGTCACATTTTGGCCCGTTCTATTGATCAAGTACGAGAAGAGGAAGCATCCTTAACCAACGAGAGCGAGCTAGATACAGACAAGGAAAAGCAGAGGGAAATGCATAAGAAATAAGGGAAAACGGAGAAGCAAGAGGTGAACGCAAACGTGTCTCATCTCCGTTAGTGCAAGACATAGGAACCATAGCAAAGGCCGAGAAAAATCAAGGGGCGTCGACTTGTCAACTCAATATGCGGAAGCATAGCCCCGGTCACTTGCCCGGCACACTGCAGGCGGAAACGCAGAAAGCCACTTTTAACGCAGATTCTGCGATCATAAACCGCATCAAGACGTCAAGAGTTAGGGGGTTTAGATGAGGTCAGCCACGTTCATGGGCATCTCCTCAACCTGGGTGGAGTAGAACTGCTCGATCTCACGGAGCATGCGAACATCGTCAGCGGTGACGAAGTTAATGGCAACACCCTTACGACCGAAACGACCACCACGACCGATACGGTGAATGTAGTTCTCACGGTTGGCGGGGAGATCGTAGTTGATGACCAGGGAAACCTGCTGGACATCAATACCACGGGCCAACAGATCGGTGGCGATCAGGACACGGGAGGAACCGGAACGGAACTCCTTCATGATAACATCACGCTGGCCCTGCTCCATGTCACCGTGCATGGCGGAGACGGTGAAATCGCGGGCAGTGAGTTTGTCGGTGAGCCAGTCGACCTTTCGGCGGGTGTTGCAGAAGATGACAGCTTGGGTAATAGTGACGGTCTCGTAGAGATCGGAGAGGGTGTCGAGCTTCCACTCCTCCTTCTCAACAGCGATATAGAACTGCTTAATACCCTCAAGGGTAAGTTCCTGCTTCTTGACAAGGATACGGACGGGGTCACGCATGAACTTGGTGGTGACCTCGAGGACATCCTGGGGCATGGTAGCGGAGAGCAGGGTGACCTGGGTAGACTGAGGAAGTAGCTGGAAGATGTCGTAAATCTGCTCGGTGAAACCACGCTGAAAAAAAGAGTTAGAACCGATTGATACATAGAGTATCAACTATAGCAACTTACCGACAGCATCTCATCGGCCTCGTCGAGGATGAAGAGCTTCATGGCGGTGGTGGACAGGACACGGCGCTGGATCATGTCGTGGACACGGCCGGGGGTACCGACAACGACCTGGGGACCGGCGCGGAGAGCGTTCATATCCTCACGAACGTTGGTACCACCGATACAGGCGTGGCAGTCAAGGGACATGAAGTCACCGATGGCGACAACGACCTTCTGGATCTGCTGAGCCAACTCACGGGTGGGAGCAAGGATCAGAGCCTGGCAGGCCTTGATCTCGGGGTCGATCTTCTGCAAAGCGGAAATGGAGAAGGTAGCGGTCTTACCGGTACCGGACTGAGCCTGGGCGATAACATCGTTGCCTGACCTCACAGGTTAGGCGCAAATTTCAAAAATGAATCTGGAATAAAAGAAACTCACCCTTGATGATGGGCATGATAGCACGCTGCTGGATGGCGGAAGGGCGCTCGAAACCGTAAGCGTAGACACCTGGTACCCCGTCAGTATATTTTTTCACCCCCACCTGATAAGACGAAAAGGGACTTACCGCGAAGCAGCTCGGGCTTCAGGTCCATAGCATCGAAGGAATCAGTGACCTCATCGTAGTTAGACTCGATCTGCCCTGTTAATGGAAATTGTAAGATTAGCCTCCATCTTCATTCATAATGCATTTCGGTATCCGACGCCACCCAACATTGAATGCGATCGCGCGTGCGACAGCGACAGCAAGCAGCGGGCTCTCTAATCAGAAAGTAACAGAGACTTAGCACATACCCTCGGCAAGATCCTCAAGACCCTTGTCAGCCATGATTGCGGTTTGATAGAAAGGATCACAGGCGTTGACTGTGATCGGTGTGGTGGGGTAGTTTTAGCGAACTTGTGTAGATTCGCGTGGGAAAGTTGACTTCTAGTACCTCAGACTCTTGATAAAGAGTCTTTTTACAGGATACTAGGGAATATTGAAAAATGTGGTTGGATGTGAAAATTCACAAATGGGGTGGGAGGAGGAAGAGAAGAAAAGCGAAAAAATCGAATGGCCACAACCGCCGCGCCATTTGCTACGCCGTTTTTTTTTTACGGGGCAAAATCTCACCGCTTGCCGTGTTGGGGGTGGCCAAGCCCAAGCGAGTTTAGAGTGGGCGACATGGACATGAAAACATCTTCTTGGTGATGATATTGCCTTTTTTGAACTGATTGGTGTGGTGCAGATTGTTGCTTTGTTCAAGGAATTTGATTTTGTCAATTCAGTTTCTTTTGTTCCCATTTATTTGGTGAACTATCTTCCAGTTGCCATCAAACGCGTCGTTGAAGCCCTAAAAGTGCCAGCCAGATCATGCCTGATATTACCTCCTTGTCGAGTCATCCACCACCACAGGATGCAGAGATCATAACGGAGGCCATTCCATCCCATCCACTAGGCGTGAAGCCCAGCGGGAATGCTCTATTGGCCACATGGAGTCTTCGCAATGCCATAGGGACTTTTCAACACTTACCAGACGAACTAATCCTGTTGTTGTTGGAGACTCTCGATGGGTCAAGCCTATTGAGCATCGGGCGGACATGCAAGGCTTTCTATGCATTTACCCGGGCTGAAGAACTATGGAAAGCGCTGTTTGTTCGGTAAGCTACCTGCATATCCAGTTGAACCATGTAGATCTTAGAGCCCTACATTTATTCAATATCATAATGTCCCAAATTTCCAATGAACACATGAGATACTAAGTCTGCTTGCAGTGACCCAAGAGAAGATTTTACCTGGCGAGGGACATGGCGGTCAACGTATCTCAATATCCCCGCCTCCAAGGTGCCCATGGTGGACTGCTCCCAGCTATTCTCCGACTCTCTATACCGACCGTTCAACTGCGCACATATCTCACTCGACCCATATGTCTCCAAGATTCCGGCGCGGAACCAGATCGCACGACTTCCAGACCTGTCACCTGAGGAATTCCAAGCAAAGTGGACCGACCGACCATTCATCTTGACTGAGCCTGTCAAGGCCTGGCCAGCATACAAGAACTGGACCGTCGGGTCATTACTCGCCCGGTATGGGAAGACCAAGTTCCGCGCCGAAGCCGTGGACTGGGCCATGCGCACTTACGGCGACTACATGGCAGATAACTCTGACGAGAGCCCGCTGTACCTATTCGACCGATCCTTCGTCTCCAAGATGGGACTGTCCGTCGGGTCTCCAGAAACCACACCCGACGCATCGTACTGGCCACCGGCGTGCTTCGCTGAAGACTTCTTCTCCGTGCTCGGTGACGACCGCCCTGACCATCAATGGTTGATTATTGGCCCCGAGCGATCCGGCAGCAAGTTTCACAAAGATCCCAATGCTACTAGCGCATGGAACGCCGTGCTACGCGGTCCCAAGTATTGGATTATGTTCCCGTCCAGCACGAAACAGCCTCCGCCTCCGGGTGTCTTTGTGTCGGATGACCAGAGCGAGGTGACTTCTCCGCTGAGCATTGCCGAATGGCTACTGGGTTTCCATGCTGAAGCACGCCGGACTCAGGGCTGCGTCGAAGGTATCTGTGGTGCGGGTGAGATCTTACATGTTCCGTCTGGGTGGTGGCATTTGGTCGTGAACCTAGAGCCATCGATCGCTATTACGCAGAACTTTGTTCCCCGAGGCCATCTCGGCGCTGCTTTAGATTTCTTGTCTAACAAGCCGGACCAGGTGTCTGGATTCCGGAAGAACGTGGCTAATCCATGTGAGCGGTTTATGGCCGGTATGCGCGAGGCATATCCCGACCTTCTGGAGCACGCTTGGGATGAGTTGCAGAAGAAGAATGAAGGCAAGAAGCGCAAATGGGAAGATATTGTTCACGGGAAAACAGAGGACACCCAAGACACTGAAGGAGGTGGATTCAGTTTTGGATTTGGCGATGATGGGAGTGATGTGGAAGTCCCATGAACTGTTACTGCAATATGGAGAGACTGATGGAACCACAAATCAATGAAGTCGCCACCACAAACCAGCACCATTCTCCACCGGAAAGGGCTTCCAAACCCGTCAATTCTAATCCAAAACCAGTTCAAAATTTGCCATATGGTCATTGTTCTCTACACCGCCTCTGAGTCTGCATATTCGTCAATGCCCCGGGCATCCTTTAATGACACGCGATTGTCTTTGCCGCTGGCGTCCCTTCGGAGAAAGTCAAGTACCCAACGAATGCGCCCACTGCAACCGCAATCATGACCGGCCCATTATACGTCATGAAGAGCAACCTAAACCAAATCAGCAAGCCAGGACTGGCTAAATGGTTTTCGGGAGGCACTCACATGATGAAGAAGCTATAGAACACTTGGATGGCATACAAAGCCGCCATGATAAGCTTGCCCTTGCGCGCCAATGCCGCTCTGTTCTCGCTTCCTACAAGCAGTGGTGAGCTTTCGTGGTGAGTGGGGTGGGTTGCATCCGCCAGGCCGTTGGCAATGATAGGGTCGGCGATCTCAGCGTCTGCAGAGAGCCAAGACATCAATAAGAAGCGTGCTCATTCAGAGTTTACCATCTCCCTATCATGTCCCCGATATCCAACGAAAACATAGTAGGAATTATTGGGAATAGAGTATCCTTGACATTGTCCACGGAAAGAGCAAATCACTTACCCCCAGTAGTGGCAGAAGTTCCCAGGAACGCACTTAGCCGCTGTGCGTGGGCAGCCTCGTATTTCCGAGTTGCTGATCGTATTCCCTCGTAGCCCGCAGCAAGGATAACGATAGCGATGAGGGACAAGAGGAAGGAGAAGGGACCGGTGATACGCCAGCTGCGGAAGACAATGCACAAATTCTCGGAGGACCAGTTGAATAGCATCTACATATGGAATTAGCGTAAGGTAAACTACAACCAAAGCTGAACCGAGGCTATAACTCACATTCATACTGCATTTCCCACCCATATCCATATCGCCGTGGCCCATATCGCCATGACCCATATCACCATGAGCCGAGTGGTCCATCTTGAATAGTAGTAAGTAGATATGCAATAGTAACAGGAGACCTCTTATGTCTTAAATAAGATAAACGACAATATACTCGTACGATGGCAGGTGGTACGAGGAGCGAACAAAGCACATCATCGGACGATTAAGAGGAGGGGAATGCAAACAAGACAAACATCGATAAGCTCTCTCCCGAACCCAAACGCGGTCATTGACTACGCACTGACACTACATCCACCCCAATCTCAACTTTGTTTCACCCATTCTGCGCATGGGATACGTCACTTTAGCATAAAATATTCTTCCCATTGCGATCCACTTCTACAATAATGGCCGATACAGCACCGGCTCCAACAGCCGCGTCCGCGACCACCGGAGTTGCAGCGCCCACAGCCGGCGCAACAGCAGGAGCACCGAATGCGCCCGCAGATCAGAATGCCGCGAGTCGCGGGCTACCTTACTACGAGAAACTGCGCCGCGAGCTGCGGGACACACTGCAGAAAAAGCGCTTAATGGATAAGAGCATGGTGAGTTGCAGTCTTGCGCGTTCCCGTCTCCAGGGACCGGGACGTGGTTACCTCTCTGGAATTTTGTTCTTTCGCTGCGCGAGCATGTTCTCCAATTGAGAATCTACAATATCGCCCTATGAATGTGTAAACTGTTCTGCTCTGATGTGTTTCTAACACACCTTTCCCCCAGGCCCAACTCGAAGACCAAATCTTCCGCTTCGAACAGTCATACCTGGAAGAAACGACCGCTGGAAACATCATCAAGGGCTTCGACAACTATATCAAAGGCTCTGCGAATGGGTCGAGTCTCGGCGCCGCGGGACTGGGTCTGGGCAGCAGTATGGCCGGGTCGAGGCGAAAGGCGCAGGTGACGGAATCGGATCGAGTTTTCTCGCGCAGCTCGGCGAGTTATATGATGGTATGCTGAACCGACCCGAAAATGGATCTACCCTATGGTGCTTCTGATTTGAACTGGGGACTAACGATTATTGTTGTGTCTGCAGGATTCCCCAGGTCCCTCCTCTGTACAAACCACGCCTTCCCACGCAGCAACGCCGACATCTACGACTGGAAACGGCATGTCCATGAAGATTGACCCGCTGACCGTTTCTGCCGGGATGAGGAACTCGAACGGCGCATCAAAAAACAAAAAGAAGGCGACTGGCGGGTCGAAGAATACGAAGGGCAAGAACCAGACCGAGGATATTTCCGACGAGGACAAGCCTTCTGTGAAGCGGTTGAAGATCAGCTACGGCAGAGACTGAGTTTTCTTGCGAGATTCAGTCTTCTTTATGTTCTGCGCCCGTCTTGCATCTATCTGCTTGGCTTTTTCTCGAGTTCGGAGTTGGTTGGTTTGTCTTTTCACATGACTCCTGGGAGGAGTCGTGTTTCGGGCGTAGCGGGAAATGGGAATGGGATTTTTCTGTCTTATTACACCTACGATGCGATATCATGTAAATCACGAAGTTATACAGACTACAGCGTTTGTCGGATACATCATTTGTTTCATTGCTTCAAATTGAATGCGACACGAGCTAGGTACATGCAATGAGTGCCTTGCGATACTCTTTAGGCTTGGCTAAAGCCTGCCAATCAAATACGTTTATTACAATCACAGCTGCAGTCGGTATGTAGCGACCTCAAACGCCCTCAACTCAATCTTGATCGCGGAAAGATAACCTGCGGTTTCAATATCCAGCCCGTGGTTCTCATCATCCTCAAGAATATTGCACTTGAAAACATTCTTCACAGGCAATGAGGTCTCAATGGTACCGCGAGCCTTACCACCAAGCGATTCATAGACACGCAGAATAACACTCTTTCCAGGACGGGTAGGAACACCATCCCAGGAAACGTCAACATCATCCTCGCCGCGCTTGACAACATCCAGAATCAAGGATGGTGCGCCCTTGATAGACAGAGATTTAAACAGGGCATTGGAAGCAGATGCTTTGGGGCCGGCTTTCTCAACAATGAGTGGGTTATTGAAATTGAAGCCTGCGCGGATTGTTCGGGCATCAAGGGCACCAGCGTGAGGAAGAATTGCGTAGCGAATGTGGTGGCGGCCCATGTCGGCGTGGGCGTCTGGTGCCTTGGGGGCACGGAGCAGCGATAAGCGCATCAGGTTACCGCATGTTGCGAAGCCATACTTAGAGTCGTTGAGGATGGAGACTCCGTAGCCGTTTTCGGAGAGGTCGGCCCATTTGTGACAGCAGACTTCGAATTTGGCCATGTCCCAACTGCAGAGTAATTAGTATCGTTGTGAAGGAAAATGGACGTCGGTGCATACCTTGTGTTATAATGCGTCGGGCGCCTTACAATGCCATACTGGGTCTCGTAGGATGCTTCGGTGTTGATGATATCAACTGGGAACTCAACCTTCAGGAATTTCATCGTCTCTTGCCATTCCACCTCGCTCTCCATTTCCACGTATGAGGGCTCATCGGATGTGGATGCCGACAGGCTGATCGTGGTCTTGATCCAGCTCTTGTCGCTGATCTGTGTCTCAGTCATGACACTCACTCGGTGTGGGTCATTTTCTATAATAGTCGTCTTACCCCCGGGCAACTCCTTTCGTGACTCAATATGGAACACCTCGACATCCCATGCTTGCCAGTAAAGAGGCTTGTCGTCGAAGATAACTAGTTGGCCAGCCTTGCGGTCCTTTGCGACGATCTCTCTATCGGCTTGCACATCGTACAAGGATGTGATAACCCCATCATGAACATCAACCCTGAGTTTACCGTTCTCCAGGCGGAAGATACCAGATTTGACCTCAGTAACGGTCACCGAAGTGGTCATTTTGAAGTCAGCCGGCTCAACTTGCATCACCCCAGTTGTACCAGCAGCCACGGCATATCTGGATCCATTGTATGCGGACACTGCTGGAGGAATTGCAACCACTTCTGATCGGGGCCATGGCAAGGTGTTGAGGGCCATGAAATTTCCACCCGTAACATCGCCGGTGAGTCCCAAAGCCTTGAGGGCATTCTTTCGCAGCTTGGCTCCAATCTCAAATATTTCGGCATACAACTTGTCTGAGTCATCATAGCACATCTCGATGGAGCTACCCGGCAAGCAATCATGGAATTGGCAAAGGAGGGTTCCTTCCCACATCTCGTCAATCTCCTTCTTAGGATACCGATATCCATCATTAGAAGCCTTGATGGTAGCGAATGTCGCAAGAAGCTCGATCTCACGCAGCAAAAACTCGGCCTTGCGGTTATTGCGCTTGTTGTTCGCTTGAGTGGTGTATGTTCCACGGTGCAACTCAAAGTAAAGCTCGCCGTACCAGGTAGCAAAATCAGTGCCAGAGGCAGCCTTTGTCTCCAACTTTGCAAAGAAATCATCTACCGACTCGCCCATTTTCACTCGGGGCAATGAGCCGATCTGATCACTGAGACCACGGCATCGACGCAGCTTTTCGAGATGCCCAAAAGTCGGACCACCACCTCCGTCGCCTTTTCCGAATACAAGCAGCGATGACTTGTCCGTGTCTAGCGACTTATGCTGAGTGACACTGCGTTTGACATCACCGAAATGCGCTTCAGCTGTGTAGGTCTCGGCAGGGGCCATGTGGCACAAGACTTGGCTGCCATCAAGCGCAACCCACTGGAATGTAGTGTGAGGGAAGTTGTTGATGTTGTTCCAGCTGAGCTTCTGGGTAAAGAAACGGCTCATCCCAGCCAGGCGGCATATCTGAGGGATCTGTGTAGAGTACCCGAACGTATCTGGCAACCAGAAAGTTGAGCATCGCTTACCGAAGTTTGCCTCGAAGAATCGCTGTCCATACAAGAACTGTCTGACCAGCGATTCTCCACTTGGCATGTTTGTATCGTGCTCGACCCAGCTCCCGCCGATAGGCTGGAAGTTGCCTTTCTTTACCCAGCGCTTCACGCGATCAAAAACGGATGGGTAGTACTGCTTGAGCCATTTGAACTGTTGAGCCTGAGAACAAGCAAAACGGTGCTCAGGATATCGTTCCATCAGATCACATTGGTTAGACCATGACCGTGCCACCTTGCGCTTGGTCTCAGCCCAAGGCCACAGCCAGCAAGTATCAATATGACAATGGCCAATGGCATAAACTATCGGCTGCGTGTCTGTGTCGTAAACATCGGATGAGTCTACTTTGTCGCCAAGATACTTTCTAGCAATCTTCCGCCCCTCGTTGATAGAATCATTGCTTCCGTTACCCGCAATGAAAGTATCGATGATAGAATTGGCCACAACATTGGCTTCATGCGACTCCCATGAGTCCCCTGGGAATTCCCGGGCGGCATCCCCAATAATCCAGAAATCATAGAAAAGTGCCCGGGCAGCCAGATTTACCGCGGTGATTCGCGCCGTGCTGAGCGTGAAGTGTTTATCGGGATTTGGTGGCTGGATCGAATCGCCACCAGGAGCATTGCCGAACATGCCATTGCAGGCCATTTCAATATAGAAGGTATGCTCCTTCCCATCGCACCATTGTTTGGGGAGAACAAACTCGGTCCGTTCTCCGCCTCCAGTCAAGCCCTGCAGCGGGTGTCCGTCCTCTGTCCAGATCAGACCTTCGTTGTTGGCATCCCAGTGGAACTCTAGATGCTCCCGTTGGAGCATGTCCTCGGGCACTGTGAGGTGAATCCGGAACCAATGTGTGGACCAACTGGGGCCAAAGGAGGCGCCTATGTGGGTGGGCTTGAATTCCTGAGAGGTCGCCTCTTTGAAGGTCGGTCGCTGCAGGTCCGGAACCGAGTAAACAGAGAGCTTGACATGATCTTCGTCCGAGTTTGTGGCTTCGTGGTACTTCGAGACGAGGTTTTGGCCTTCGTACTGGCCGTTCGACGTGAACTGGTTCAATCTATCGGTATAGATCTTCTTGATACGTTGGCCGACCGGACGTTCAGCTAACTGGGGTAAAGCTGGAGGAGAGGGGCGAGAGGGAACTTCCCCACCCATGATGACGGATTTTGATTGTTATAAGGAAGAAAAAGAAGTACGTATGCTGTAATATGATTGAACGAAGACCTAAGTTGTATATAACAGAGAGGGTGAGAGGTGAAGGAAGGAGATTCCCTCGAGTTCCCAAATGCGGAGACATGACGGCATGCGGAGACGGCGATCCACGGATGTTACGGTATACCCTCAACCTTTGTACCTGGATGATATTCGTGGATATACATATTAAAGAGTATTTAATCATTATTCAGGTCGTTTCAACATCTATTACCCAATATACTTAGCATACTTCGTAAACTCCCCATCTACCTTTAACCGTTCCCAATCTTCATCTCTCAGACAGATACCAACAGGCATCTCACCACCGGCCGATCGAGGCATCAAGTACCCCAAGCCCTCAAAGGGGGTAAAATGTGGTCTTCGCACAGCTTCAGGCTTGCCCAATCCTAGATTGAAGTCGAGATCATGACAGCTAATTCTCGACCACGAGCTAAGCATAACATCCGAGGAAACATTGACCGTGGCAGTAAGAGACGCCTTGGTCTTGTCAACCGAACGACTAAGAACTGTAGCGAGGGCACGGGTATTGAATACAAGATCATTTTTCTTGGGATCGAGCTGGGACCGTGACCGAAGCTCGGCGGCAATGATGCCTAAAGGCTTTTCGAGGAGTTTCTGGATAGTATCGGTGTTGTATGTTAAATTCTGCAGAAGACCTGGATAGCCCTGGGGAATACCAAAGTGCTGTCTCATGTCGACAGCGCGCGTGAGCATCGATTCAGAAGTCGCTTCCAGACGAGGAGCCCGGGCGCGGGCAATAGATTTCCAGATAAAAGCGTTGACAGCATCGTCCGTAGAGATAAAGTCCGTGGAGGCGGGCAATGTATTGGCGGCGAGAGCTTTGAGAGAGCCAAGCTGTGCCGCAGAGAATTCAATATAGGCCCATGTAGATTTTGGAGGTGAAATAGGATTCGAGACAACATTTTCGACGCTTGGCGGGGGTTTCACAATCTGGCGAGCGAGCTCAGGGCCCGGGGTGTACGAATCATCCAGTAATGGAATGACATGACTCCGATCCATGTTACCGACTGCAAGCTCCTCGCTTGTGAACGGCTCATTGTGGCAAGCCTTGGACAGCAATCCGATTATAAAGTCTTGGCCAGTCATGTCCATGACATTATGCTGAGCAACCAGCGTGAGCATCAAACCGCCCGCGATGAAATTCGCCTGGACACAGAAGACCAATGCTGACTCGGTCGTGATACTTGGCAAATTGCCCGGTAGGTTCAGAGTTGTGCAAGGAGCAATGATGTTCTCGTCGAGCATGGTAAAAGGGAACTTGGCCTGACGAAGCCCGTCCATTGTCGGCGCGGAGGGGTCATGTCGTAGATCTTTCACCACGAGCTGGATTTTGTCGAGGGAGGTTATTTTGAAGACGCCCGTACTACCATCCCCTGCGCCCTCGTTGACAACCTGGCCAGTAAGCCATGGGAAACTTTTTGCCAATCGGTCAAGTCCGTTTGTGAGAGTATCGATGATGGCATCATGAGAAGATGCCTCGGGGACAGGGTAAATGGAACATATTTGTGTGTACAATTTGTAGAGGCTTGGAGTTTGGCCTAATATATCGAGAACATTGTCTCTCATTGTTCAGAAAACAAAAGAATAGTTTTGACGTGCAAGGTCTCTTGTTTTTACTCTCTATTCCTGTCGAGGGGAGATATAATAAACATGCCCCGCCAAGTCCCCATCCTACGCGAGTCAACATTACTCACTAGGAATCATTCAGAATTAATGTATTTGATCAATTCCTAGGATATTATGTTTGAAGACATATTCATATATTCTCTATTGATCTATTTCACCGCAGGACCCGCTCATTAGGGCCACATATAGGCAGACGCTCGAGACATATATTTCCAACGCCGTCTCGATCCAGTGGCGCGATGTGTTTGGACTGGTCAAGGTGTATTTGAAATCCAAGAAGTGTTCGGAATTGTACATGCCGAATTCTCTAGGACATGTCTTTGCGCTGACGTGGTTATCTATCACCGCGGGCGAGCATCTAGGCAATAATCTCATAGATGCTGATAGCACAGAAGCATAGCCGCGATGGGAAGTTGATAGCGCCCATAAAGGAGAAACAATTGTTTCTCCCACAAGCGGGTATTGAAGTTCACTGATTTGGTAGGTTAATAACAGAATGCTTCAAGATAAATAAGGTAACATAATCTAATTGGGTATATAATCACGCCCTCTAAGCAAGTAGATATATCTACGACAGTAGGTCGCCAGTTACCTTTAAATTCCACCATGTGAACACACGCTCAAAGCATCGCTTCCACGGTTATGGGAAGACGAAGCTCTAGAAGAACCAGGCTCTTCGTAAAAAGCCTCATAGTTGATCGGCTGCACAACGGGGATTTCGCACAGTTTCTTTTGACTATCCACACGCTCGACATCGAGCGATTCTCTTGGAATTCGGGAGTGGGACGCCGACCCCGATCCCAATCGCTGCCCAACGGCATTGTCAGACTTGGATGCGGATCGATCCCCCGAGTTCGTGTGACCCGAGATAGATTGTTCAAAAAAGTCTGAAACTACACCGGCCATCATGCCTGTCTGGAGCTCGGCGAGGACCCGTTTGAGGGTTGGGAGGCATGTGCAGAGAATGGAAGAGCTGAGGATTAATTGTAGCCAAATGGCTGGCATGAGGGCATTCCATGTTTCATCTAGGGGATTGGGGTTATATAGTGGTCGGAGGGAGCGTAGGCCGGCAATAGTCAGGGCTAGAACTCTGTGTCGGATTAGATGAGGATGTTATTGATGTTTGAAGGTTCACTTACAGGATCCGCAGCGCAAAAAGGGCAGAGATTTGGTGGCGCTTCCACCGTATTATCTGCACTTGATGTAGTAGAGCCACTGGTAGTACAATTATTACCACGTCTAATAACATGTGGGTGCCTCCTATCGCGATATATAAAACTTCTTGATTCACGCATCGTTCGGGGCTGGAGTTCCACGGTTGTGGTTGCTTGCACTGTCTTCCGAGCACTATGAGTGCTGCCAGAGTCCAGGTACTGATCAGGCCTAGAGCAACCCTGCTTGCAAGTGTTATTTTCTCAAAGGGTTGCAAGGACAGGACGAGGAGTGCAACAGCGGCCTTGGAACATCCTAAGACGGCAATGGCAAGAAGTTGGCTAGCGAAGAATGTCTTGATGATGTTAGAATATAGCCAGTTGGGAGAAGCTTAACCTTCCTACCTTGCTATATTTTTCAAATGAGTTGTTGCTTAATGCATGTCGATGCTTACCAATGCCATGGGAGCTGGCTACATTCACACACACAGTCTGAGGGATAAATATGATCTGGTGAATTAATTAGACTAGACAATGATTAAACGCAAAGCTACTTACACAACTGAGAAATAGAGTTGAATCGCTCCAGGAAACTCTGCGCAAAACGCGAATGCGAGATATCACCGTCACTGTTGTCGCGAGGATAGTGATAATAAGTAGAATAGTGCTCACGGTGATAACCCAAGCACTATGATCGTTATCGGTGACAGGCAAGAGTGGTGGTAGGAGAACAGTTATGTTGGATGACATGGCAGTCGAAAGATTCTGTAGACATAAATGAACAGAATCATGTTCATGGCATAGCAGAAGAGACATTATATGATATAGAACCCAGCCACTTACTGAGTATCCTCATATCGGGTTGTTCATTGGATCTCCTATACCACCAAAGGCACACAAGCACGATAATTTACGTATTGCAACTGATCAGTCTATCTCAAGTTCCACAACCGTGCATCTTCCAGTCCCACCTCCAACGCCGATACCCCCAGGCAAGACAAGAACAATTCACCGTAAGACAACGATTCTGCATGATCCTTGTTTTTGGATTCATGGCCTCCATGCCAGTTTTGCTTTTTCTTTCTCCGGTCTTCCTTGGGACTTGCCTAATGTTTTGTTTCCCGACATCAACTGCCTTATTTACTCTGCCGAGAACAAATGGAGCGCCTTGAGATGCTCTCTTTGGAAAGGGGAAGTATAGTCATTGGAAAAGCCGCGCCAGATCAAGATGCAAATGTCTCCAATGCCTATGACACCCCGCGTAAAAAGACTGGACCCTCGGAGCAGGCTTCGCCTAAGGTACGATACGATTGTTAGGTCGATAAAGTGTGCTAGCTGAGACAGTATACAGCGTCTTTTCAATCTCACCCAGATATTCTTCTTCTCACTTACTTACTTATCGAGCTGGGAAACTCAGGCTTTGTACGGAAGTCTTATCCCTTGTTATGCTTAGCACTAATAACACCGCCACGGTTTAGGAACCTGAACACAGTACTCTCAAATGGCGGACCCGAAGCCCTAGCTTGGGGTATAGTAATTGTGGTATTCGGCGCAATGGCTCAATCAGCCTCGCTAGCCGAGATGGCATCGATGCAACCAATTGCCGGGGCTCAGTATCACTGGACACATTACCTGGCACCGAAAAGTCAGAAGAAGTTCATCACTTGGATGCAGGGTGTGTCGCTTATCGAGTACTGCCTGGCTTAATGCTAACATTATGCAGGTTGGGTGACGTGGTTTGCGTGGATCTCCACACTCGCCGGTGTTGCCAACACCACTGCTACGATGATCCAGGGCTTAGCAAGTGTGAACTACCCAGAGTACGAGCCAAAGCAATGGCACATAACCCTCATCATTATTGGCATGCTTATTGTCGAAGCGTTGATGAACATGTATACATTTTGGCTGA
Organism: Penicillium psychrosexuale; assembly: GCF_028828465.1. Taxonomy (NCBI): domain Eukaryota; kingdom Fungi; phylum Ascomycota; class Eurotiomycetes; order Eurotiales; family Aspergillaceae; genus Penicillium; species Penicillium psychrosexuale. The sequence continues at coordinate 5,726,545 of NW_026643187.1, forward strand.
TTCCGTGGATCGAGATGCTGGCGGGTATCCTGCACATCTGCCTTTTGATTGTGTTTCTGGTTGTATTCACGGCTCTAGCACCTCGCCACAGGCCGGAGTTTGTCTTTCTACACACGCAAAGCACCTCGGGCTGGGCAACTTTCCCCGCATGGAATATAGGTCTGCTTACTCCTGTCTGGGGGTTTGTTGGTGCGTACACACTGAATACTTGGAACAGGTAAAGACTGGAAGCTAACCATCGCAGGCTTTGACGGTGCAGTACATATGAGTGAAGAAGTCCGTCGAGCAAAACAAGCCGTTCCTAGGTCTATATTCTATACCGTCGTCGCCAACGGTATCTTGGCATACGCAATGGTCGTCTGCATGCTCTTCACGATGGGCTCTGTGGAGGAAGCCCAGAAATCAAGCTTCCCGATAATCGAGATCTGCCGGCAAGCAACGGGGTCCGTGAAAGCAGCCACTGCGATGGTCAGCGGCTTACTCGTAATCTCGCTATCGGTCAATCTGGCGAGTATCGCATCTGTCTCAAGATTGACGTGGGCATGGGCTCGTGATGGGGCCCTGCCCCAGTGGTTTAGCTATGTATGTATCTCGCACCAGACGGTGCCACGGAAGACGACGCAGAATATAAGCTGACAAGAACGGCAGATTGACCGCAAGCACAACGTGCCAATTCGCGCTGTTTGGCTCCCAGTAATCGTCGTCATGATTATCGCGTGTTTGAACATCGCTGACGGTGCCGCTTTTGGGGCGTTCGTTGCACTGGGGTCGATTGGCCTCTTCATGTCATATTTTATTGCTATTAGTTGCATGGTGCATAACCGGTTCCAGAAGCACGTGGCGCCGCTTGGGAACTGGAACATGGGCATCTGGGGACTTCCGGTTAATGTCTTTGCTTTGGTGTATACAGCCTACGTTACGGTGTGGCTGGCATTCCCGTCAGCCTTGCCGGTTACTGGTGAGAACATGAATTATGCGGCGCCCATTTTTGGTGTCACTACTTTGTTCGCTTTTGTATATTGGTTTATCAAGGGTCGGACTCGCTGGGAGGGATTGAATAAGGAAGTTATTCGACTGGCTGTGGAGGGGGAGAACTTCAGTTGAAATGATTATCCTTTGTCGCTTGCTACTGGCTTTCTACTAGATGTGTCAGAGTATATAGTATAGCAGAACAGCTAAAGATCCTATTCATCTAAAATAATCCAAGCAATTACTTCTTCACACCAAAAACCAAATCCATATCGATCTCCACAAATCCTTGATGAATCTCATTCAAACGCGTCTCAGCAACTACTCTAGCAGTTGCAAGTACAACAGTACTCGGGGCATCATATGGTCCATAGACTGGCATAGAGATGCACCGCGGAGTGAGGCGATGGAGAGGCCTAAGGCTGACCTCAGCATGCCCATTTTTGATTCGACAGATCATACTTTTCATGAGCCTTTCGCTGGAATACTTCCTATATCTCTCGTCAAAATGTACTGTCACGAAGTAGACGCATTCATAGTCGCTCATCTCATACTCGGGGAGACCCGGTCCTCCAAATTTATACCTGAACATACCTGGTTGCATCATATTGGGTGTCTTGGGAATTTGCTGGCTGTTGGGTTAGTTATTAAATTGCTGAATGGAACGGATGATTATGAACAGCTACGAGGGCTTATACTTGTTTAAATAGAGGACTAGAGACAGCCATGAGGTCATATTCTTTCATTTCGAACCCTAGTAGAGACATTGATCTTTCATTCAAACACTAAATAGCTTTGTTGAATTATGCGATACATTCCATATGGCCATAGCATTGTTGCTCTTTGTCTTGCCTTGTATCTAACTAATCCCTAGGGTCAAGCCATATGTGCCAATCTGATAAGAAATCTCAATTGGCAGATGGGGAAGTTTTAAATAGCATCATTAGTTAGTTACTAGGTTTATCCATTTATAATAAAGCCTACCAAAGTGGCATTTTGTAGCCTACGCATATTCTACAATGGTCAAAAAAGTGGAAAGTCCAAAATTGTTAATTGAAGTCGCTGGCGTCATCCGTCGTAAATAGGCCGTGGGCAAGTGCCAGCATCACCCACGGCCGTGTTTTGCAGAGCAAGCTCATGCTAAGGCACCGCCTTAAAGAGTGAAAAAAATGACAAAAGTAGATCCAAAAGTAGATCCAAAAGCTCGTGGGAATCGGTGGGAATCAGTAAAGGAGAGAAATATATATCCAAAAATATATCAGAGGCTGGAACTTAAGCCTTGACACAATACTGATATCCGAGCCACAGATCAGAACAGTTCTCGTCGAGGCCAGTGTTGATGCTGCGGAGTTCCTCGAAGGAGATTCCGTATGCATCGGTCAACTTTGCGCAGAAGTCACCTTCCGTGACGGTGTAGTACTTCTGGCATGATGAGGTGGCGTATGGGTAGATAGGGGCTGTTGAGGATGATGAGCTAGTGGCTGCTGCTGAAGAAGTCGCGGCTGGCGCGGACTTGGTTGTCCAGGATGGGGTGGCGGTGGCGGTCTGCGTGGCGACGCGCACGTTCACTGTGGAGGCCCAGGTGGCGGCAGATTCCACGGAGGTGGTCGCGGAGGATGCGGCGGACGATGTCTCGGCTGGCTGGACGGCTTCGACAGAAGTGGATGTTTGAATAGGCTCGGCAGTCGAGGTGGCCTGCTCAGCAACAGTGGAAGAAGTAGTCTGGATAGTCTCGGCAGCCTCCGTGGTGGAGGAGCTGCTCGAGTCGTCGTCACCACTGAGGAGTGACTCCGCGCCGCTAGTGATGGATGCAATGGTAGACTCAACACACTCGCTCACATCGCCGGCCCAACCTCGGACACGGTTGGCGATATCAGAGGCGTAGCAGTGGGTTGCGCCGCCCGCGCCGAGGTTGCCGGATGAGTCGATGGAGCCAGAGTTGTAGGTGCGCGCGGCCTTGTAGTACTTGGTCGCAGTGGCGCCGGACTGAGCCTCAAAGCACTGCTTGAGACCATCGCCCGAGGCGGTTCCAGCGGTACCGTCGGTGATCATTTGCTTGATGGTGGAGGCGGGGCAGGGAGTTGTCAAGCTGCCGTCCGTGTTGCAGGTGCCCTCGCCTGCGTGGCTCTGCATGAGACCGGTGTTCAGAACGCCGTTGTCGGTGGACTGCACGCGAACGCAGCCCTTGCTTTCTTGCATAACAATTGCAAGGATGAATCGAGCGTCGACGCCAGTCTCGCTAGCGAGTGACTTGATGCTAGTGTTTATGTCGCTTGTTTCGTCGTCAGAGTTGTCGCATGATGCGGCAATGAGAATTTGGTTGAGAGCCCAGCTAGAAAAATGGTTAGCTCGACATTCTGCTTTTATATTTCAGGTTGATCTACTCACAGAGTGTCGTACTCCGACCATTGGCTCAGGGAAGGCCATCCGTCGGAGACATCGCCGTTACCACCCATGACAGCATAGGTAGCAGCGGCGCGACGGTGCAAGTTGTGATGGGGCTTCGCGCCATGGGGAATGGCCTGAATGAGAGTGGAAAGGCTGCCAGCAGCCAGGATCTATTGCGAAATTAGTCATGGTCGCATGGTTGAAGGTGGAGCTGTGGACCATGCCGCACTCGACCACTGGTTCGAAGTATAGACATACCAATGAAGGAAAGAACATTTTGCTGGAGGGAATGAGGGGAGACGACGAAATTGAAGCGACAAAGAAACAGTAATGAACTGTGGAAGAAGCCCTGCTTGCACGATCGAAAGAAAGAAAAGAGGAGGGGAATGAACATATATGTACTCACGAGATAGATCTGTGCCCTTTACCCTGCCATTCTCATTCGGTAGAGTGATCAGTCGAGGTCCACAGCGGAATCGAATTACGTTCGAATGTGGCTGTAAAAGTGGCCCAATAGCGGGCGTTGGACCTTGCGCAGTCGAGCACCGTACGTGTAAGGGCTGAAACACCGTCCGAAAAGGGACCCGGCCGCCTGGTTATGGGGCAATTGGTCGGTTTCAGACAGCATTAAGCCCCTGTGGGCGAACTTAGTTAGCCTTCCGAGGTGATGACGGCGTTCATTGGCGTTCATCACCCCGTTCGTGGGCTGGTGATTGGGCTGGGATCATCCATGTGGGACTCCGATGGCGAAGTTCGTTCTTTTGGACTCCTTTTCTGGCCCTTTCTGAATGGCTGATTAGTGACGAGAGACGTTGGACATTTGACTTCTGGTTGGTTGTGTGCTGTGTTCCTGGATTTTTCCCCTGGTACCTGAATTCACCCGTGTCCGCGGGAGCTTCCAGGGGTTCATTGCATGTGACGAGTATGCATCCAGCACTTTATGACCTGATCACATTTGGACTTGAAAATGATAAAGATGTGGGACCTGTCTATTCAACATCAGACAAAGAGCCGAGGCGAGGTAATATGTCGGGTTGCATCGAAATGCTCAAATAACCGACGAGGCGCTGGTGGCTGATTGTGGCCTGCTTTCTCAGGCATCCTCGCGCAAAAACGGATTTTTCTTTCTTTCACATAAATTTCTTACGGGGAAATCATGGAGGGGTACTCCGTCGATGATCTCAATTGATCCTATTCAATCCCTATTAGGGCCACTTCATCATGCATTATATTTCTACCCGAGCTATGTTGTACAGCATTTTGGCCCTATTGGCTTCATCTTTTTACGCTTGCAATGGCCACGTCCTGCAATTTTAACACAAAAAACACAGTCACAACGTACGAGAGATATTGTCAAGGCTATCCATATTGCAATGTATAGTGCAGTGGGGTGCTCTCGGTAAAACAAAGTTCTTCTTAACTGTTAACGCGTACTTCTCCGCCTGTCTAACCCACAATAGAAGGTCAAAGAAGATCATCGTTATTCATTTCTATCTCTTTCAATTCGACCTCGAGTTGATAGTGTACATCCAAGTCATGGATCTATCAAACAGTAATCTCGGTCGGATCGACACGTATCTTCGGACTTCCGAGGCTGGTTCATGCAATTCCATGCATCTGATGTACAGGAAGCATGACAGTGATAGACAGAGCCTAACCAGAAATCTCGCACATGAGGCCAGCCACCAACCAGCAGTGATCTGCGATCCCTTTGTAGCAATTTTGAATTGCAATTACAATCGTTCTTTTTGAAATCGCCTCGTATTAGAGACTAACATGTCAAGGATCCAAATGTATGGATGCCTTAAAGTCGCTAAATCATGCCAGCTCCCAAAGACCCCGCAATACAAAGCCTTCAATATTGATTGTGAGTAATCCATACTTTACACCAGTAATCTATATTCAAAAAATCAATATTTGATCAAAATATATTAACAAACGACACAAACGACCACCTGATCTTCGAAATGAACGCTGCCCAGCTCTTGGCTTAGTGGTACAACATAGAAGCCGCCAAGAGAATCCAGCTGGCATTCCGACGCTATTGGACAATAATTGGAATATTTCGATCTCAAGGACTAGTCCACCCACGTGGCCACTCGTTGTACAAGAAGCTAATTGCTACTGTTGTTTTATGAAATGCGTTTTATTGCGTCAATATTATTCCAAAATAAATATACCACAGTACTAGTTCTATCTAGTATGTTGTAGTAGCTTCCATCAAGGACTGTGGCTGAGGCTGGCTGGGTAAAGCTCGAGCCCTACGAGCATCAGACCATTGACACTAATAATACTCCGTAGTGAGTAAATCATTGTGAAGAGAGCACGGAGACTCTGTACTATATATATCATAGCTTTAACCTTGTTATGAGGATATCAGATTCTATTGCTATTCTTGAAGTCTTACCCGGTGTTCGAGTGGCTCAAAGTATGAGACATCGGATTAGTACAAGGTGATCGAGGTGAACCACCAAGAGTTGTCGAATAACATGTGCAATAATACTGTAAGTAATTAATCTCCCGGAGAATTCTACAGCCTTTGATAGACAGAATATCCATAATTTGGCCCGCAATCCCGTCAGCTATAGTACAGAGCACGCGCAGCCAAAATCAATATAAGCACTCATATCTCAAGGGGTATCTTGTAATTCGTACGGAGTACATAATAGTCCCTCATACAGATTCATGATCGTCACTCATCCTATTAGCTAGACTTCACAGCCATCTTTTTTAACTCAAATGATCAGCCCGAACAGCCTCTTATTAACCAGCCCCTGATAGTCCCAGCCCCTTTCCCCTGTCTATGATCTGCGAGGCACGGAGTACAATGCATGGTGAAGGCTGACATCATACATACAGAGATTGTACTTCTATGAGGAAGTACGGAGTAGTCCGTACATATAGCGATTGGAATCCCCTTAGTATAGTGACAGATTAGGATTACTACAGAAAGATCTGTTGCATCATGCAGTGGAATGTCTATTCAATATTAAGTCAGTCCCGTACAGTGATTTCGCCAAGTCATTGGCACATATTGTATACCTAGCACTTGAAGAGTTGTGGTGAATTTTACGTTGAGTGAGTAGATGATATCCATGGGTAGCAAAATAAGGATCCAAGGCTCACGTGTGACGTATCCACCAGTGGACCACACCATGGAAGGTTTGCCGATCTCGCGGCAAACCTTCCCGCAATACTACTGATTTTGAATACTCGATGATAGATAGTATCGCGAAGATTTCATGTTGATCTAATCTCTACAACCTGTTAACGAAAACAAATTGATTGCGAACCGCGGCATGTTGAAGAATCTCAGCCTCCACACGGCATTGGAGAGATAGTTGACCCGTTGCTGTGGGAAGTTGGCACCTGGACCGTTATTTCACTTCATCATGGTTGCGAAACTCATTTTTTGCATCAAAACTTCCCATAATTGAGACTTTATTATCAAGTAAATAAATGGCAATCATGGCTGAAATCATGTACCAGCCTACAAAGAGACACATATACGACGCTTATCACAGATTGGCCTTGGTGAGCTCCAACTCAGTCCAATCCCATAAGCGCTTCCCCATATCCTCATTGCACGCCCATTTGTTTCGACATTTCAAAATTCCAACAGGCACATAATATCCTCCATTGGTGAGCTCCTCCTTCTTCGCACCAACAGCAGCCCACAGCGAGTTATACGCGCCCTGTTGCACGGTCGAGCCAGACAAACGCAAAAACTTGGTGCCCAAAGCAGCAAATATAGAAGACGAATTCAGAGCATCATACAGATTCGTTATGATAATACCTGGATGAACCGACACCGACGTTATCGACGGATACCGCCTGCTGAGTTCCGCGGCGAAGAGAATATTGGCAGCCTTCGACGCTCCGTACCGGGAAGTTGTGTTGACCTTCTTGAGCTTCTCTTGGTCCAGTATTTTCTCAAATGCTGGCGCAAAATTATGCCCCACGGAAGCGAGCGACACGACGCGGACATCCGAGCCAGGCTCCTCGGCCGTCTTGAGCAGTGTTGGCAGCAGCAATTTGGTGAGATAGAAGTGCCCGGTATGATTGGTGCCAAACTGGATCTCATGGCCCATTTCCGTCTCACCGGGCGGCAGAGCCATCACACCAGCATTGAGGATTAGGATGTCCAGACGGGTCAACTGGGCGTTCACTTGTTCCGCTGCGTTCTTGATCGATTTACTTGACATCAAGTCCAACGGTATCCAGCTAATCTCGACATCATTTGGAACGGATGATTTCACCGACTTGATGGCTTCCTCTGCCTTGATTTTTGACCGCGCGCCGAGGAATATCTTGTTCGGATTGTGTTTGGCCAGCTGGAGGACTGTTTCTTTGCCCAAACCTGCATTTCCTGTGATGGTGCATCATGTTAGACGCGGCATTAATGTGCCGTTGATATACGCTTTAACCCACCGCCAGTGACCAAGATGACCTTCCCGGTCAGATCTGGGATATCGCTTTCGGGTGTGAAGCTTACTGCACCCACATAGTTGAGTGCGTCCATAGCAGCTATCATCCATCCAGACATTTTGGGGAGAGTTAGGAAATACTGTGATTAAGGTTGTGTTCGCGTTGAATTGGTAAATAGCCGATGCTTGTAGACTCAATATATGTGCCGGAGTAACTTTCTCCCCGAGCTGAACTGAAAGTTGACACACAAAGGCAAAGCCTGAAAGCTTCAAATGGTCCCTGGACGTCTGACATTCTTAGATGACCATTAACCTGACGTTTCAAGGAAGCCACCTGAAAAACTGCTAGCCGAGAAATGCGTGGTAGGTCTACAGATAGCATTTGCCTTACTCGGTTTGCCAAGCCGTCTCTGGTCTTGTACGGAGTTACACCGCATGGAGACCGGGAAACTGCATAAATAGCAGCGAAACAAATGAGTGGCGGCGATGAAATGGCGTCGAGCGGCTTAATGCGAGATGGTAAGATATTGAGAATGATTGAGGTCACAAAGCGTTGGGCGCTTTTACCCGGGCACCTGAGGCGTGGCTATAGGTGGTAGTACAGAGGCTTTGATATAGAAGGGTTGTGGTAAAGTTCAGTAAGAGTCTATCGACAAGTGTGCAAGGGATAGGATATGACGAGTTGTAGTGGTAGCAGCCCAGTTATGGATGATCAGTGATGCCAGCGAGGCACTCAATGAAATAAATAGGAATTGATATAGAAGCTAAGAGCTTTTGTTGAGCAAGGAGAAAGCACTGGATTACACAAGGCGAGCAAAATCTGGTGGGATATGTATAATGACATCCCGAAATCGAACCTAATGCACCTTGAGGTGCAGATATATAGCTGCCTTTGACAAGTCAACGACTGACATTGTGTTGCTCTTTCTCTTTCACTTCTGTTGGAACCGTTTCTGCCTCAGGTTGATAGGGCCTGCTCCCTACTTGTTTGATCTTCCTTTTTCTTCTCTCTCTCGCTTTGATAGCTAACAACCAATGATTCCCTTCCATCAACTTCCTACCCTTCCCTCTCTCAAATGCCCATCGTCAACCTTTTTATTATGTGTTGGCTGAAATTTCATCCATCTACATATATATTGGCCTTATGGGTGAGTGAGAAATGATTCAAAGTTGAATGCAAAATGGGAGGCCATTAGCGCCCTCCTCCTTACCCTACAGAGAGTGAACGTTAACTCCGGATAGGGCGCCAATAGACCACCCACGCTTTCTGGAGCTTCTCAACACCTCCTTGGCCCATGCCAAAGCAGTGTTGACGCAAGTCATGGGCTATCAAAGCACTGCTGCTTGCGTGATGAGGGCACATCCTCCCACTGTGTCGTTTTCCGGGGCCTACGTGGTCTAGAAGCCTGTGGAAACTGCCGCAGGACAGACCAGGACAATCGCTCCTATTATAAATAGGTTGTTGCAATTCACGCATCCCAACAAGCTCGAGATGATAATATCAATATACCGCCAATCGCCCTCTGCATATAATCCCCCAGGATTCCCGTGTTGGTATTCCCCCACACGAATGTCCGCGAGAACGAGCACCCACCTCAGTGAGGAAACCCAACTCCAAACAACCATACATTTTCTGCTCCGCCGAGATTCCATTACAGAAAGTGAAGCCGAAAGCTTATACGACTAACGACACATTGGTGACTTGTCCCACTACTTCTGATATAAATCATATAAGTACTGAACACTTTCGGTAAGTTTGAGTACTCACGCTATTGCCTAGTACAATAGAATGCTAATACGAGGCAACTTTTAACAGTGGGAAGGGCGAGAGCTTGAAGAACGTGGAAAATTTCACCGAAGACCCTGGTGATATAGATCTCCACTTTTCATTCACTATTTATTGATGAGAAGTCAATGGTTGGCCTAGATACACTGTTCTGGGTTGAGCAGCGGTGCCATCAGATCTTCCCAAAGTCTCGCGTTCCTTTGGAGGGTTGACTGTCAAAGGCCACCAACCTTGGAAACTCCAAGACTCCGGTGGAGTTCGTGGGGCCTCTGCGAAGGTGTATAGCGGCCAGTGGCCGAATGCCTGATTTTGCGGTGTTGATGCCTGAATGGTGCCTGGTTTATGCTTGATTCTAGACCGCCTTCGACACCGCCTATACTGTGTTTTGTAAACACAATTGAATAACTCCGCAGCTCTCTAACCTAATTAGGCAGAGTAACTCTTGGCACTCCATTTTCAGTATATATACCATTTGTTATGGTCTCACCACTGTAAAAAGCATAACCTTCGAATAATTTCAGCCATATGGTACTTCTATGAATTACTATGGTAGAGCCCTTTAATAAAATAAATGTAACGCCTTTGGTACCTAAGTAAATCCCAAGGCTTTATATGGTTATTACGCGATATAAAGGTATAATTGATATATGGCCGGACTACCGAATTATTACTAGATATCCTACTCCTCCTGTATTAGTTAAATCGCCTCTTCCCGCGGTAGTTAAACTAGTAGGAAGGGCGTAGAAGCGAGTATAGGCTTAGTCTTAGGATACTTCGCTATGCCGGAGCCAGCGGAGGAGGATACAGAGAGTATAAACGCTAGGAACCGGAGGAAGATAGAGAATAAAGTTAGAGGAAGAGTATCGATACTCGAATTAGAGGGAGATAGAGATTTATATAGTGTGAATAGCTTCAGATTCTTAGGGTCAGAATATCTTCAAACTACCCAGACTTAGACAAATATTGAGATTTATATAGTAGGAATAGCTTCATTTTACACGCTCTCTATAATGGTAATTCAGGTATTTTAATTTCTGCCAGTCTAAAATCAGGCACAAATTAGACAAATTAAGGCATCAATCCCACAAAATCAGGCATTCGGCCACTGGCCGCTATACACCTTCGCAGGCCTCCGCTGCCCCACCTGCCGGAAGACCTGACCTGACCCTACGATCGTTACGGACAACATCAACTCGCAACTTCTACTCTCCAACAAAGGTAGAGGGTCGGCTAACAGATGGATGGTGCTGCGTTACTTTTTCATTGAGGACACAGTTGCACAAGGACAAATCAACATTATCCGCGCGGACACTAAGCAGAACATTGCTGATTTCACCAAGGCCCTGGCGAAAGATCAGTTCAAATCTTCGTACAGCTGCTTGGCATGACCTGAACAAAAGGAGAAGTTGAGTTTTTTCACAACATCTTCAAAGATTGGGATAGGGTCTGTGAGGGGGAAGAACACATGTCGTGTCCGTACCGCCCTGCTGTGTAGTTGCAACTGCTCGCCGCCTCATGAGCAGGTGCTAAACACCTACCAGCAATTCGACAAATTTCCGACACTTGTGCAGACAGATTGTGCAAAGCCCACTTCCACCCCTCACAATTGGCCCGTACCATACAGTTCGAGGACTCTCCATGAGAATGTGTATGTTCTACGTCTGTAGCACAACGAGAACGAGCCGACAAGTTTGCAACCAGACAAGGCGGTGGTAAAGAAATGATATCTCTATCGAGACTCGATTGACAAGGGACGCTCATCCCGTAGAGCAATTTTCTACGAACACAAGCCAGAGCTGGGCAAGGAGGGCGGGTACATCCTCCCACGCTCTTGGTATGCATACGATATAGCGGGATAGAGTACACATTGGAGACGAGCATGGGTTACAGCGCCGCTTTCTTTGGACAAGCCTTTGGGGCGGAAAAAAAGAAATGATAATGGATTTCTGGTTCCAACCACCCCCTACTACTCAAATAGTACTATGATTTGGTCTTGGCTTTGTTTTTATTAATTTCTGTTGGTTTTTCTCTTTCATTTTGTTGTTTTTGCCCGAAGCTATGCATGTGACTCAATTCAGATGATCCCTAACTGTGGGCTGATATATTCATATAGTTCTCACGACACCAGGGTAGTTCGAATGAGTATATGGATCGCTTTATTATTCAACCATGCGGAGACTTCATTGCTCTATCGGATCAACACCATTCAAAAGTCGTTTAATTTTCCAGAGGGATATCATCGCATCAATACCGAGCTGCTCCTCTGGTCTGAAGAACAGTGCAGTGTGTTGGAACTGACCGTGGGATTCACGAAGTTTGTTAATATCAGACTCCGACAAAAGCACTGACAGATCAAACACAGGAACCTTCGACCCAGTTTGCACGAGAGCCACCGAGTCCAAAGAGCTACTCGATTGAGGCCCATGACCGACAGCCGCAGGATTCTGTGAGCCAAGAAGCAGGACTGCACCACATTCCATACGTTCAAATGACTCCACACTTCCTAGAGCCTCCTTCAGCGCAGCATCCGAGTACTCTGGTAGATCCAGGGTCTTCCAGACCCCATTGGAGGTGTCGACGCGCTTGTATTTCTCGAGGACTGCACTCAGCTTCTTCACAGCGACATCCCTCATACTGCGCAACATTAATTTCGGCGTATCCTTCGACCAGACGATTCTTTTCTCGTCATTCGCCTTCACAGGCCCCTGGGGATGCTTCCACCGGAACGGCAACAGCCGCATAATGGCTGGTCTTTTTCCACCCTTCGTGGAGAGTGGCACTGAAATAGATCGAATAAGTGGAAGGAGCTCAGCAATGCGAATCACGAGCTGGCGTCCAGTGCGCTTATCTGAGGATTTTGGAATTGGTGATGCAATCAAGGGACCCTTCTCCTGGCCTTGTATCGCCATCGGTTTGGTTTCTTGTTGGTCTGGAATAGTTGGCTCTGATGATGAGCTAAGCTTCTTGGTCTTATTGCTTTGCAGCGAGTCCTGCAGCAGACCCACAGGGATCATATAAAGTTCGTCTGACTTTGGTTGTCTAATAAGCCCCCAAGTCCCCAGCAGGGCAGATGGAAGTCGTGCACCAGTTACAGAGCACATACGTGCCGGCGAAGCCAGCATTAAGGCCCATGGGTTCTTGAGCAGGTCGGCTTCCTCCTGTGTCGTGGGGCGTCTCTTGCGATTCTTCTCAATCCCAGAGCGCGGACGTGTAATGAGAGGGGACTGCGGAAGCCGCTGTGAAGGAGGAACGGTGTCTGGAGTCGAATTGTCTGTCTGTGTTTCCAACGTAGTTTCGTTGAGTTGGTTGGTTTTTCGCGAGGTCGCGATGCCGCGATTGACTGCCTGACCATGTGAAGTCGCTACCAGTTGTCGGAACGCACTCAGGCGCCATTTTGCGAACGGGATGCGCGTGCCCACACACTCCATTATTTTGATGGCTGGGGAATAGAGCTGATGGTGAGTCGAGTTCAGTTGAGGGCGGAAAAGATGATCTCGGAGCTGTTGCAGTAGCCAATCGGAGCCCTTTATTTGCGGAGAAGTTTTGATCGAACAGATATTGCCGAATAGCGTTACAGGAGGTAAGAAGATCTAACTAGCTTCTCAGATACTGGGGCAAGCTTGTCTTCCAGAATCATGCTATTCCAGAGAAAGGGTAGTAGAAGTATGCCGCTGGCATTGTCGCTGTTGTTCGCCTGAGCTCGTTATCTTAGCGCGGCTCTTATCGCGTCACGGTTCACCGTCCCTGGCCTCCCGGCTGCGCGCATTTCCAACTCGGAACAACTACAAATCGCCTTTGCATATTTTTGAAGATGCCTCCAAGAATACCTTTGCGCCAGCTAGGGCGATCTGTCCAAACCTCACCCATTGCTATTACCCGGCCGGCCGGATTCGCACGATGCTTCTCGAACCAAGGACATTCGCTGGCGCAGCCCCCGCGGAGTTGGACACCGACGCCATTCGTGACAGAGACAGTGGTATGTTTGATACTATCCATGGCAAGCAGGTACTTGATGCGCATATATTAATTACATTGAACAGGGAGGTGGCTGGCACACTTGTAAGTTGCGCAATTGCATCCGTCGACGGAGCTTGCATATGACCCGAATCATGATCAGCATACTAACCTGTATCGCGCAATGCAGATGATATATTTTCTCGATTGATGAAGGTAATAAAAACCCAGGAAAACACTCCCTCTACAACCTACCCGTGCTAATCAACCCTCCAGGAACGCATCATCTGCCTTAACGGCGAAGTCGACGACACCCTCTCCGCTTCGATAGTTGCGCAACTCCTCTTCCTCGAAGCCGATAACCCCGCTAAACCAATCCACCTTTACATCAACTCACCAGGAGGCTCAGTAACAGCGGGTACGTGGAATGCCCCATGGCTATCCCCGACCTATTCCGACTAACGATCTCACAGGCCTCGCGATCTACGATACAATGACATATATCGCCTCTCCCGTGAGCACAATCTGCGTTGGCCAAGCTGCCTCGATGGGCTCTCTCCTTCTTGCCGGCGGCGAAGCAGGCAAGCGCTACTGTCTCCCGCACTCCTCAATCATGGTGCACCAGCCCTCGGGCGGCTACTTCGGACAGGCGTCCGACATCGCTATCCACGCGAAAGAGATCCTGCGCGTGCGCAGGCAGCTCAATGAGATCTACCAGCGCCACCTTACTGGCAAGAAGCAGTTGTCTCTCGATGAGATTGAGAAGCTTATGGAGCGCGATTACTTTATGGGTGCTAAGGAGGCGCTCGAGCTGGGTGTTATTGATGAGATTCTGGACCGTAGAGTCCAGGGAAAGGAGGGCGCTGGGGAAGAGTCTAAGCCTCCTACTGCGTGAATTGCATACCCAATGTATCCATGGTGCTCTGGTATATGCTAGGTTCTAATGTTTAGCCCATAGGAAAGAGGTGTTGGCCAATAATGAACCGAGGAACTCGCACTTTTCCTACAAAACCCTAGGCTCTAGTTAGTTGTTTGGTCATTACACTAGCGACAAGCACTGACTAGGCCCAATCCCCCGGTTGGCTTTTTAAGCCAGCCTGCCCCCGTCTTTCCCCCCAACTGCCGTCAACTCCCGAGGTCTCTTCCTTCAAAAAAGTACCTTTCTCTGATTAGGCCAGACACCATCATTCGGTAACTCTCGCCTGACAACCATCACATCTGTGTCTCCTGTATATCAGAATGGAACCGCCCGGTGCAAGGTCTAGCGATGCCGCCAGCTTATCCTCCATAGCACGTAGCGCACGGCTTGGTGGGAATGGCCACCAAGTGTCATGTTCGTAATATCCAAAATGGCGTGTTCCGCCAAGAACAAAACGGGTAGCCTATGCACGCTCGTATGAAGATCAGAAGGCCACCTGGAGCCAACAATATTGGTATCAACTACCTTCAGTCACTTGCCAAGATAACCGCCGAAGCCGCCACAAGAATTGCAATGGCACTCCTCATCTGAAGATAGCTGCCGACTCAAAGTCAGCATTGCCGCCCCAAATCTGCGGGTCCAAAAATGAAGAGAGATTTAGCATTCAGGACTCTACGTAAAGCTCAGAACGAGCTAGCTCCCCTTCGAAGAGCCTGGTAAGGTTGCTAGAGACTCCTACTTATTCCTAAGACATGCTCTGATCGAAAGGGATAAGAGGAGAGACCTTGTTCTTTCTTGGGCCCATATTTAATTGTTCCCTCTCCGAAATTGCGGAATATACAATCACATAATTCTATCATATTGCATTCGCACGCTCAATGCGACCATCAGTCCCAACCTGGAGACCAAAGCGCTGCCGAAGGAACGTTGCCGTCTCGGGAGACGGCACAAAGCCCGATGTCGACCGTGCCGCCGCATTTGAGTGGCGCCACTGATCACGAATTGTACCCAGAAAGCTCATGTTGACAATAACAGCCTCGCCAGCCGCGAATGTATCCATCGGGTGCTCGCCCCGACCAGCACTTCCAGATTCCGCGTCGGCCGGGTCGGCCAAGAGCGTCGTGCGCTCATCTTCAACCTCTTCGTCGATGTGGTTACCATCATGAGCGGGGGAAATCGTTTCACCGCCATCCTCTTGTCGTAAAATACCACGTTCTTCGGCGTCATGATCTTGTGACTGGGACTCCGCATCTGGGCTTGTATCTGGGCTTGTATCTGTGATTGTATCTGTGGGTGTATCTGCATTGGGCGTTGCAGCCACTGGGGCGGGTGTTCCATTAGTCTTCACCCGCTCGATAATCAAGCCCAGCATGATAAAATCGATTAGGAGGATTAAAAGGTCGAAGGAAAGAAGCCAGTAAACAGATACGGGAGCCTGCCCGATGAAGTCGATGAACAGTCCCCCATGTAGGTAGCCGCGCGTTTCCTCGCCAGCTTCGGGACGGATCAGGAAAGCATGAAAGAGCATGCAGATGAGGTTACTGCCGATGATGGCGCCGACGAACGGTTGATGGCGTGTGGGTTCGAAGGGGGGTGCTTTTGGCGTGAAGAAGATCAATTCGACAATGGCACGTATTGCAAATAGGACAATCGAGCAGCTAGACATATGTTAGGGTTCGCCGCGGTGAGAAGGTGGGACCATTGGTTTGGGGTTGATTTACTCCATGTAATACAGGGCGGAGAGTTGGCAATAAATTAATATGTCGAGATCGCGCAGCAATCGATCAATGAAGGCGACTTTGGCGGTCGACTTGACTTTCTTCACATGCGCATTTTGGCTGCTGAGCGTGCCTGTTGGCCTGGGAGGCTCCGCATCGTCATAGGATATGCCGGACACGTCAGCGATGTATTCCGCATCCCGAAAGGCATCAACGTCTGTCATAGAGGGTCATGAGGGCTTGGACGGTATCCAACAAACGAAGGTATAAGGAGTCGAGGTGGAGACTCCCCGTGATTTGGTGAGCTGGGGTACAGTAGTTCCGGTGTCATCACCTAGGTACACTGTTTGATTGCTTGATGCCAAGATACGCTAAACTATCTCTGGCACAGTCAGCTGATTTACCCGATACCTTCATATGCGGCTTATAGAACGAAGATATTGGATTTTATATGGTACATCTTGCTTAGGCCCTCAATGTAATACAGTCTGCCCAATAATTGATTCATGCGAAAGCCTTAGTTCCCGGTGGGTCTATAAAATAGTCAGTGTGTTTTGTGTGTTATAGCTCGGATTATCACGTGACATATACTCCAATTCAAAAGCGCAACTTGCTCTTATTCAACATCACATTGGGGTTTTTGTTTTTGAGAAGAAAAAAAAACTAATCATGGATAACCCTGAATCCAATCTGAATGTAACAAATGATGTCTTGAAATCTGGACAAGCTGTCCAAAGTTATGAGCTCATACGTCCTGCAGGTTAGTGTTGCCTATTTTCTTCGACCTAAACAAACACTGATATCAATGAAAGGCGTCATCGAGAGCATGTACAAAATCCATCATGATCTCGGCATCTTTTCAAACACAATTGTTTGTGCGACATATGAGCGAGCAGACAATATGCCCCTAACTCCGGACATAATGTACAAGGCTCTTCCCCTGGTGATTTCGGAACATCCTGTCTTGGCAACAATCGTGGTGACTCAACCATCGACGAAGAAGACGGGGAGAAAAAGGACTTGGCAGGCACGTCTGAGAAAGCTTTGTTTCAAAGACTGCGTCAGATTTGTGGATATTGCGGCCGAGAAAGAGCAGTCTACTCGATTGCTGCAGGAGGAGCATGACACCTGGTTCAATACCGAAGATAAGACGAAACCGATGTGGAGAGTTGTGGTTAATGGCTCGAAGATATTATTCATCTTTCACCACTCAGTCTGTGATGGCAGGTCAGGGATGATATTCCACCGCAGCTTACTCGCTGCACTCAATAAAGTGACCAGGGAGCAACAGGAGAGTGGGAAAGAGGAAGACATACCAACTGATTTTGATGTGCCAAATCATGAGCTGAAGCCTGAGTCAATGGCTCTTCTCCGGCTTCTCGGCATGAGGTTCAGCCTATTCATTGGTATCCTGAGCTACCTCTCCTCTCTTTTAATCAAGGTCTTCCTACGGAAGAATTATACCTTCTTCAACGATGTCAAGTTCGAAGAGGGTTTGCCCTCCACAGAAAACCCAGGACCTCTCGCTCAGCGGCCAGTCACTAAGGTTGAAAGGATGTGCCTCAGCTCATCACAACTCGCAGCATCACTTAAAGCCTGCAGGGAACATAAAACGTCAATGACCACCCTCATCCTAACTCTGATTCACGCGACACTTGCATCGGATGTTTATCCAACGGCAAAAATGGGCCTATCGTATCTTGCAGTTGACCTACGGCGTTTCCTGCCGGCCGAGTTTTCTAACACTATGGGCAACTATGTGTCCAGTCATCAGACCAATTACTGGATCGGCAAGTACCGCAGAGCCGGAGCTACATCCCCAGCTAACGATACACAAATTGCGCTCATATGGCAGCTAAGTCAAAAGGCTAAAGCTGACCTTGATTCTGCGATGTTCACACATCGCACACCACTTCCAGTGGCGAACGCTTTGGGATTGACGGCTATGGGGGAAGATGATGAGGCTATCACGGCGGGAATATACAATGTTTTAGATGTCGCTGTCACGAAGACCTTTTGTGTGTCAAGCTTGGTTGAATCAGAAAGCCAATCATCTGGGCCTTGGCAGCTGAAAGGTATGGAGTTCTCTGTGGCAGCGCAGAAGGCACGGGTGGGACCCATGTTGTATTTTGCAATTGGAAGCATGAAGGATGGCCAGTGTGTAATCAATGTTAGTTATGAGGAGGGTGTGCTCCAGAGCAGAGTTGTCCGGAAAATCCTTGAGGGGGTTGAGAGACGGCTGATTATATTGCTGGAAGCTGAAAATGCAAATTAGAAACTGAACATGATGTAATGAGGATTTTTAGAACCCATGAATGCCGCCAAAAAGACTCAAATCACCTTGCCTCCTTCGCTTCCAATTCCTAATGTAATTTATTTTGTAAACGGCCTGTGAATTAGTACATTGTGGCTTGCTTCCCTAGTAACTGCAGGTACTGCGCCCTGTTCCAAGTACCCAATAGCAAAAATACCTCATCGACGATCTTATATCTATACCTAGCAGCCGAGTAAGCAGTCACTACCAACCAGCGCCCTTTATTTCTCAAACCCGAGAACCCGTGAGAGACCCCGAGAACCACCAAGCACTACGACAATCGGTCCCGCAATCCCGAGTCACTATACTTGATCTTCTTAGGCTCGTTATCATTATAGAAGTGGCTGTGTTATATTACTTATATATATAATTTACGGTATAACTAGTTATTTACTATAACAAGACTTCTATAAATAGACCAAGCTCTTAAATGGGCGGCCAATTTATGAGCGGTTATATCGGTAGCCCCAGGGATTTACCACAATATCCACGGGGCAATAATATTACTGAAGAATAATATGATTGAAGACAAAGCTACCAATCACCGAGCGCCAAAGTCACTCTGTTACGCATCTCCCAAGGACCTGCATATCTTTCGATTTTAGGGGCGCGTAGTCAAACAGTAGCTTCCCTCTCAGCCACCCCTGTGAAATGCGCTAACGCTGGAGGGTCTCAGTGGTTATATTAAATCTGCTATGGCCCTTGATTTTATTAATATTAACTTATCGTGTTCAACTATATATCAAAAATGAACGGCACAACTATAAATGACTGGGTTGACGAGCCTGATGGACGAGGGACGTGGGGTATTCTATCCACTTGCGTTCTAACAATTATTCTCTGTTGCTGGACATCCGTGTCCCCAAATTTACCTGCGCAATCCGATGGCGCGTTTACGAGATGGCGATACAAATTCGATCTGGCTTGCATTGCACTGCTTGGATCTGAGTTCCTATTGCTGCTGGTTCTAGGACAGTGGTCGTCCGCCCGCCGTTCTATTAGAGTAGGTGATAACTTACAAGTTGTTCCCCAAGCGACGAGAAACTGACAGAACAGAATTTCCACGACGCCGGGTATAAAAATTGGACGATTAAGCATGCGTTCTTCGCCGATATGGGGGGATTTTTAATCGAGCCCCCGGAAATAGATTGCTTGCCTTCATTCCCTCTCAACGGCAAACAGCTTTTTATTTTGGTCAAAGAGGGATATATTGATTATCCGAGTATAAAAAAAGAGGAAATTGAAGATAAAAGCAAATCAGATCGACTTGCTAGGTAAGTTAAAAACTTACTTCAATCAAGCCTTCTCTTCCGCTTCTTATACTTACTGTGGCGGGTAGATTGATCACAATAGCCCAAGCCCTCTGGTTTTGCTTGAATTGCGTCTTTCGTTTTGCACAGGGACTTCATGTCACCACTCTCGAGCTTACCACGCTTTCCTTTATTTTAAACTTTCTTGTGACATCCTACTGCTGGTATCACAAGCCCATGGATATTGAAAGACCAGTCACTTTAAAGCTCAAGAGCTCTATGGCTATCATTCGCAAAAAGCTCGACCAAAACCCAGAGTCAAAGTGGTATGAAACGCCACTTGACTTCATCTCTCGTAATGAGTGGTTTTATTCTCGGTTTTGGAGATATTACATTCAAATCTCGCACTCTATGCGAATCCCGCTATTTACTCGACCTACACGACGCCCGTATGATCGCATTCCGAGCCATTTTATACCAGTGGTGGATACCCAGGCCGAAATCATCTGTGGCCCAGTAATTCTTCTCTTCAGTTCTATTTTTTTAATTGCGTGGAATTATCACTTCCCTACAGAGACAGAGAGGCTACTTTGGCGGATTGCTAGTGCCGATGCCCTAGCCTACGCATTGGTTGGAGGTCTTCTTGCGCTATACTTCCACAGAACCATATTCCAACCGGACCTCCCATATACCACAGCCCAAGCTTCATTCGAGCAAAAACGAGAACGGCATGGATGGATTGGTCGTATCGCTGCGAGATTGAGAAATATTGATCCTGAGCAGGACCCAAACTTGGAAATTCCTATTCGAGCTTTAGTTCCGATTTCGTTTCTCTGTGTCATTTACGCTATTGGCAGAGGGTTTATCTTAACAGAAGATTTGATTGGGTTGAGGAGTTTGCCGGAGAGTGCGTTTGAGACAGTCTCGTGGTCGAAATATATACCTCACTGGTAGCCATGATGCGCTCACCGCATGTGCTTCACTTCAAACACTACGATATAACGAATTTTCAGAGATTACTCGGGCAACTCCACATGCCACTGTCACTGTCACTGTCACTATCACCTCCCCCTCCTTCCTGTCTATCACTGTCACTGTCATCATTAACGTTGTTTTCATCATTTTCTTTGCCTTGGCTCATGGAAGCCATCACCCTTTCACTCACAAACTATCCTTGCGTTTACTCTATAAAGGTAATGAACGATATTGATGATACTATAAGTACAAACGGTATATTTGAACCAATATAAGTAATATATATACACTCCGTTCTTCCGAGACTTGGAGGCTTGAAAAGTCTATAACTAGAAAACGATAAACACGATAAGGATGTTGATAAATTTAAAAACAAGTTTGTGACTGGAACGGACCTCGACAACGAAAAATTTGGGAGAAACAGTGAGATCCGGGAATTCGAATACTCATAATGACCAGCTAGGTTTATTTGTGTTCTTTTCAGGTCCTTTCTCACGGTTATCTTTGTCTGCTTGACAGAGAATCATCCACCCACTTCTAGCGAACACTCCGTAATCCGATTGGCAGATCGCCTAGCTGCAGCAGCCGTTCAATATTCACCATCTAGCAAGACAGGAATGACAAGATTATGTTCCCCAACTTTCCCTAATGCATAGTGGTTCGTATCACTTGGGGGCACAAGAAATGGTCCTTCGTGTTTTTCATCAAGAAATACTTGCACAGCAACATATTCGGCGGCTATGGCACAAATCCTGCCTCCGACATAGTTTGCAGGGTCTAACATGGCCATTTCTTGAAAGAAATCTAGCCGAAGGAAAATCGTGTATTGCTTGCTTCTAAGTCGCTTCATTTTCGTAGTCCCGTTGTGTGCTCGAAATTCTTGGAATATACTCTGCGGAGTAGAGGCCCAATAGCTGCCAGAACAGGCATTCAAGAATAACCCCTTAGGCCAGTCGAAAATCATTCCTGTATGCATATGCTAATAGACTAAACTGTTTCAGATACGCGTGGCCCAATGATGTCCTACTTTACCTCATCTAGCAGGGCCAGTGCATCGGTCGCGTGACGGAGGGTGAATCTCACCTGCTCTCGCCCGTTCTCACCCTGTCTATAGCCCTTCTCACCCCTGGTCGCGCGACTGTAAAGCGGCGCTCACCCATTTCTTAACCAGGCAATACCCATCCGACTATTGACTGCGTTTAAGCCACATTATGCAAAGCCAATACTAAATTCGCCCTTAGTACCTAAGCGGCACTCTAGGGTGATTGCTGGTGATATGGGTGAGAAGTCTCAAGACTGGGGTGAGAGAGGTGAGAACGGGGTGACAATTCTCACCCTTAGGGTGATATAGGCTAACTCCGAACTTATATCCATTGTCACGATCCATATGGATCGCTATCATATGCTTTATGTTGACTTGCTCGCTTGCTGTTTGCATTGTTATTGTTTGCTAGATAGATTGTTTGCTGAATAGCTAAGCGAGATGATGAAGTCTGCATTGTTTGCAAAGTGGCAGCTATATCAACTAGCTGCTTCCTACTTTGCAACTTACTTCCTTCCTCTCTCTCTCTATCTTATTTATCTTGAATTAAATGCACTCTTCTTTGCAAGACCTGGCACGTCACATCCATCCCACGAAAAAAATATAAATCCAAACCCCGAGGCCCTTCTCTTGATCCTACTGTGATTTTCTTTGTACTACTACTTGGAGCTCTGTTCCTTCGTATCCAGCAGGCGCATTGACATTTGCCGTTGCTACGAGAAGTCGCTCCACGACCTCGAGATGGCCTCCTTCCGCTGCTGCTTGGAGCGCTGTTCGTCCCTCTCCGTTAGGCGTATTGACATCAGCCTTTGCGGCGAGAAGCCGCTCTACCACCTCAAGATAGCCTCCTTCCGCTGCTGCTTGGAGCGCTGTTCCTCCGTATCTAGCAGGCGCATTGATATCAGCCTTTGCTGCGAGAAGTTGCTCTATAACCTCAAGATGGCCTCCTTGCGCTGCTGCTTGGAGGGCTGTTCGTCCCTCTCTGTTAGGCGTATTGACATCAGCCTTTGCGGCGAGAAGTCGCTCTACTACCTGAAGATAACCTCCTTCCACTGCTGCTTGGAGCGCCGTTCGTCCATTTATCTCTCCAGCAGGCGCATTGACATCAGCCTTTGCAGCGAGAAGTCGCTCTACTACCTGAAGATAACCTCCTTCCGCTGCTGCTTGAAGGGCTGTACGTCCAGCGTAGTATCCAGCCGGCGCATTAACATCAGCCTTTGCTGCGAGAAGTTGCTCTATAACCTCAAGATGGCCTCCTTGCGCTGCTGCTTGAAGGGCTGTTCGTCCCCTTCCAGCAGGCGTATTGATATCAGCCTTTGCGGCTAGAAGTTGGTCTACGACCTTGAGATGGCCTCCTTCCGCTGCTACTTGAAGGGCTGTTCGTCCCTCTGCGGTAGGCGTATTGACATCAGCCTTTGCGGCGAGAAGCCGCTCTACCACCTGAAGATAGCCTCCTTGCGCTGCTGCTTAAAGGGCTGTATGTCCAGCATAGTATCCAGCCGGCGCATTGATATCCGCCTTTCCTGCGAGAAGTCGCTCTACCACCTCAAGATGGCCTCCTTGCGCTGCTGCTTGAAGGGCTGTTCGTCCATTTATCTCTCCAGCAGGCGTATTGACATCAGCCTTTGCGGCGAGAAGTCGCTCTACTACCTGAAGATGGCCTCCTTCCGCTGCTGCCTGGAGCGCTGTTCGTCCATTTTCCTCTACGGCGGGCGCATTGACATTTGCCGTTGCTGCGAGAAGTCGCTCTACCACCTGAAGATGGCCTCCTTGCGCTGCTGCTTGGAGCGCTGTTTGGCCACACACTCGTGCATCCACGTCGGCGACTACTTGGAGCAGACTTGGTAGTAATTCACTGCAACCTTCTCTCGAAACCAAAAACAATCCATGATGCATGAGAGCAGGAGAATCGCGTCCGTGTTGGATAATACACCTGGCGAGACGATGATGGCCATTGATGATGGAACTTCGAAGGATATGACGCTTGATGTTCTCTGTTAAAATATAAGGCTGACGCCTTATATAGTACAAAAGCAAGTGATAATGTCCATATGCTGACAACCATTGTATCGTCTGCGGTACATCGTTTCTATCTTCGTAGGCCTTCTGCGCTGACTCCCATGGTCTGTATGCAACAATATCATTCCCTTCTACACAGCGGCAGAACAATGACCAAGTCGTATCCTCAGGGTCAGGCTGTGGGTTTGTGAGGTGATTGATCCAGTGATTTCGGGCGTATTCGAGAAAGTGAAAACCTCGGCTTTGGAGTTCCATCTCTAGACGTGAAGACTCTTTGTCACCAAGTATTTGTTGGGCCTTCCTCTCTAGCTCCCCAGCGCTGAGATGCTGTAACTTCTCACGGTAAGAAAGTAGCCTCAGTGCCATTCGACCAGTCATACTGCTGTAACTGCCGAAGGGGGACATTCCAAGCTGAACAGGCCGTATAGGAGTATTTGAACCATCCTGAATTTTCGTCAACTGACGCTTAAAATCAGTGAAATCGAGGTAGGTCATGCAAAGAACGCCGATATGCCAATCAAGTCCCGCCATATTGAATTCCTCCGAGTGTCGGGAGCTCGTGCCAAAAAGGTGTTTCTTCACGCTATGATGAACATAGTGCACAGTGCTGTCCTCTTCGTCGATGAATGTTAGACCACAACAATCACCGATGACCTTATTCATGTCGTTGGGGAGCTTTTTTCGGTCAAGAGACGTTTGTCCAGGGGAAAGACCTAAAACCTCCTGGTATTCCATCGCTGTCAATGGCCGCTTCATCACACCACAAAATTGGAGAATTTTGAACGCGTCTTTTCCCAAGGTTCTCTCCCGTACACGGCTGAGTTTTCTGTCAAATATTTCAGATAGGCCACGAGGGGGATGCTTCAATGCATCTAAGATGTCACTGTCACTGCCTTGTTCGCAGAGCTCTTCGATGAAAAGACGCGTCCAGAGGAACCTTTATCGATCAGCCTAGATACTTGCAACATAAAAGTCCAGCAACTTTCACTCCTAATGATAAAGAATTCACCAGGACTTCATGCCTAGCTCGATTGATAAAAATGGTGGAAACCCCCTCATCCCGTCGCTTGAATTGGATCATTTCATCACTTACATTCCGTTGGATCCCTTTTTTAGGGTTTCAAATATCTTCACAATGAGCGTGGGATCCCCCAAGATCAATTGTTTGTCTTCTAGGCAGTTGCCTATAGCCGCGGCAATATAGCGATCCATCTCCAAGTCAACTTTTGTCTCGGTCACCGGGATTTTGTATTTGGGTTTCATGGCTCCAAACAATTGGTTTTCAAGCTCCGGGCGGCCTGTATAGAGAACTTTGAAGTTTTTAACGCGCATGTTACAAAGTTTGGCCACACTCTGCGCCACCTTCCGGATCTCGACAGGTTCACATTCATCCAGTCCATCAATAGCTAGATAGTATGTATTGTCATCGTGGAGCCGAGACAGTACGAAATCAACTACTTCAGCCGTATTGAGGTCATTGCTATCCTCGTATAGGCGTTGTAGACTTTCATCTTCAGCGTGTTTGATCTGAGAGTCTAATATTTGACGAGCAAGACTCCCGATAATGTTTCTCGCTGACAGAGATGCAGTGTTGTCCGCACGACAAATGTAATAGGAAATAATGTCATTGGTATTTCGTGAGGCATGAAGTTGGGCAACCACATTAGATATAAGCACTGTCTTTCCCATACCCATCGTGCCTGGGCACCAGAGAATTGCAGTATTTTGGTCATCTTGCCAATCATGGAAAAGGAACTCTTGCAGTAACCACTCCGCTGTGAAGGGCACGCGTTGTTGGATAGCTTGCTTCCAGGGTTTGACGTAGTCGATGGTAGAAAGATTTTGTCTAATGCTAGATCTCAAGCTTGCAGCTTCCCTCTTCATCATGTGGATTCTCCACTGGTGCGCCTCAGTGTGTTCCTTTTGGGTTTCTTTTCGGAATTTATTTGTCAACTTTCGGAATGCTGCGTTATTTTGGCTCTCGTTTTCCAGCAATTTTTTTGTTTCCTCGTTAGCCTGCTTTGAGGCAAGTGATATCTGCAGCTGTATGTCCTTTGTAGCTTGCTTTAGTTTATCGAGAGGACTTTTGAAATCAGACTCGAAGGGATTGAAAATAGACGATAAAGTTTGCGTGATCGGCGGGCGTCTTGATACTTCGATGATCTTGGTACACAATTGGACGATGGCTGCATAGTACTCGCATAGCTCACGTTGAAGGCCGATACAGCCGGGATGAAGTTGACCAAATTGTTGATAGGTTGGACACGACCTTCCGATCTCCATAATCATTTTTGTCACCTTGTCGAAGTAAGATGTAATATTGCTTGCCGTCAATATAGCCATCTTAACGCCGCCCCAGATTAGGGCGGCGATTTGAGGATTGGAGCTGATAAATGTACCCACGACATCACTGAACTGTTGTGTCGCCTCCAGAAATGTACACAACCTCGGTGCCACACATCTCCTTGTCGTGCTGTTGTTATTGGCGTCGATCTCCGCCACGAATGCGATGACGCTCGCAACATCTGGTTTCGTAGCGCTGACTTGATAGAGTCCCCTTTGTTCCTCTGTCAGAATACCTTCGAATTCAATCAACGCCTCCCGGAGAGCTGTTGTCGGATGCGGCACCCGTATCGAACCGGAATGAGACAATGCTACACAAGCCATAATGTCCTCCGCGGCCGCTTTAATATCAAAGAAATTGCGATTTGTCGAATTTTTGGATAGAGGATGGGAAGGTTCGGATCAAATCTAAAGATACGATACTCAGCTGAAGGGGGCTGAGGGTGGTGAAACGTCTAAGCCACGTTTTGTCAGGCAACAAGCTGAAGAGGCGCCCAATTTTAGCCTAAAGTATAGGAAGTTCTAGCTACTCCATACAGTAACGAGACACGATGTACATGTATCGCTTGGCGTAAAGTACTGTATAGTGCACTAACCCTTCTCACCCCCGGTCGCGCGACCGTAAAGGGGCGCTCATCCATTTCTCACCCGGGCGACACCCACCCGACTATTGACTGCGTATAAGCCACACGCCGGTGAGTTACCTATAAGCTCCTCGCCTACGTAAGGACCACGTTGCGGGGTGACAGACCATTGCAGACCAATCGCATTAGAAATTCGGAGGCTAAGAATAGTCCGGGGTAGTTGGGTGGGTGACCACCAGCGAATCCTCACTGTTGTATGTTTTTATTTTTTTCTACTGCCAAGGGATGGCCTATGTGGCTGCAATTTAAGTCTTGAAGCCCAAGTGTACATCCGTGTCTAAATGATATGTAGGTTATGAGGTGATATATGTGGTGAACACAAAGTATGGATGGAGAAGTCAATTGAACATCTCTGTGTACATTTCCCTAAAGGGGTTTATAGTAGCTGGGATAAATGCAAGTTGCTTTTTCCGCATGCTGAGTTTGTAACGGACAGACCTCCCTTTGGATAGCATTCACTGAAGACTTGGGAAACACTACTTGAAAGCGCTGCACGTTACGCATAGGAAATAGGGAATTACGCCGAAGCGGAGACGATACTTTCTAGTGCCATCGAGGTTCGACTGAATCATATGGATTCGGAAGTTGAGGTAAAGGAAGCCTTTGTTGCTTTCTCTCTGATTATTAAGGTATATGATCGTCAAGGTCGATGGAATGAAGCCGAAGATGTGGCATTACCATTGATACACTGCCGCAAGCATTTGCTGGGTGAGACCCATCCCGATATTCTCATGAGCCTGAGCCAGCTAGCAGTGATATATCTCCATTAGGGCCGATGGCAGGAGTCTGAAGAGATAGGCATCCAAGTGTTAGATGCTCGCTGGAGGTCATTGGGAAGAGGCTGAAGAAGTTGGAGGATATGCCATGAACACCTGCAACGAAGTGCTTGGACCTGAGCACCCAGACACGTTGGATAGTATGGAAACCATGGCATATATATCCATAGGCCAGGAAATTGGAATGCGACTGAAGAGCTATACATTCAAGTCACAGAGCTTTGCAGAAAGGTGCTGTCAAACGATCATCCACAAACTCTGACGAGTGAAAAAAAAACTATCTCTATTTGTGAAGTAGTGTCACGATCTACCAACTTGTACCGACTACGCACCTACCTGATCGGGAAGTACAACCACGACCTCGTACTTACCAGTCGAGTCGTTCTTTTCCCAAATGGTAAGCGAGGTTAGGGCTTGTCGCCAGGCGAGGCACAAAACCCAGTGAGGATCGTGGATTGTTTTCTCTTTCTCTTTGCTCTCTCTTTACTTAGAATGCTGAACCAATTGCACTCTTTTTCTCCTGGAAAGTAACTGGCATGTAACAAGTAGCATGTCGTGTCGAAGCTTCGAAATCAATTCTTCTCTCCTAGCCGCGCGATTTCACGCGCTACAAAATGTGAATTAATAGAAATTGTAGTGGAACCTCTTTTAAAACTGTTACCCCTTCATAGATTCTCGCGGATCAGCCCCCTAGCCTTCTATAGTTCGAGATATAGTGATCTTTTTCTCGAATATGTAATGTGGATCTTCTCTCGTGCTTTCCGGCGAAATTAGGTTACAAAAAATATACACTATTGTACCCAAAACGTCTCTACTCTCGAGGCTAGACTTACTCGAAAATCACTTATAACCTTACCTAGATTCTATTCGCGGTAGCACTATCCGCTAGATTTTATTATTAGCTATAAAGCGAGGTTAGAGAGATGAGAACGGAGGGGAAAAAATGTCACATACCTTTTTCGATTAGAATGTGGAAATGTACATTTTGCTATACGAGCTGAATATCAGCCCGGAGTGCCCTGAATAGAGCGGCGAGCCGCCCATGCCCGAACCGTGGGCGTTAGGTGACCATCACCTTAGACATGCTGTGGTATGTTTTTCGTTTCCATAATTTACGCGGCCAATTCTTGAGGTGCCTTAGACACTAAAGTAGGCGGGGAATTTGACTTACGGTGAGTGTGGGCGAGAAGGGGTGACAATTCTCACCGAAGTCTCCGCCCGCCTACACACCCAGGGTGATCAATCTCGCCGGGGCCTTGCCTCCAGCTTGTATTTCCTTTCCTAGCGATAAACGATATTCCATAAAGATCTCCAGAGGGTGAGCGTATTGCTCGTGCCATATCACGTGACTTCACGAGTATCAGATAGGGCGAGATTAGCCTCCCGAGGCGAGCCAAGTTTCTGGGCAAGGCTTGTTATCTGTTCCGACACTATCTGTTCCGACACTGACCCATTGACAGACGAGAATGGATATTGTTGTACGCCATTCTTTCCGTGATCCACAACTCCAATATTTACAAGTTTTGAACTGCTCAGCCCTGAATATAGGCCAATCCTTGTATTGTATATAGAATAGCACATAAATTCACCACTCGCGAAATCCTACACCCGATTCTTATTACATTTTTCGATAAGCGGAGTCCGTAGATAGCCCCGTGGCGCCACGCAATATGTAACTAAGGGGCCCGTGTGGCGTGTGTGGGTAGGAAATATCAACCGAAAGGAAGCCAAGATTCAAACTAACCAGTTAGTACATGGGGCCAATGTAACCTACTGAATCCGCTAACTACTTATTTACCAGATTGGGAAACAGCGCCGGAGTGGAGCTGGCAAACCTTCTCCCATACAAGCCTTATCTTTTTTCCCCAGCCATAAAAATGCACCGATTCCCCAGGTGGCCACAGAGTGCCGCCCCTTGTTTTCCCAGCGCTGCGTCTCACTCCATCAGAAATCATGGCCTATGATCCGGAGAAAGGCCTTGCAACAGGCCAACACCCAACTGAAAAATACAATTCACCTGAGGTGATCTCACTTGACGATGCTGCCTCTCAAGAGACCGGTATCCTGGCTAGGATTCGCGCCCTGGAGGCTAGACTGGATAAGAAACTCGGTATAGAGCCTGATACCATCGAGCGCAAGCGTGCTGAAGATAAAAGAAAGGTACGATGGGTGGAGGAGATATCAATGGCGGCTCTGTGGGCGAGTGGCACGATGAACACCTCCTGCTTTGCGACTGGCTTCCTCGGCTGGGAATTCGGCCTGACTATGAAACAATCGATCCTCATTACCATATTTGTTTCAATCTTGGCTGCATCGCTGACTGGGTTCTGTGCAACCTTTGGCGCTGTGACTGGCTTACGTCAAATCAGTGTTAGTCGGTACAGCTTTGGTTGGTGGCCTAATAAGCTGGTCGCCTTGCTGAACGGTATCCAGCAAATGGGATGGGCTGCTGTCGCATGTATCACTGGGGGCCTTGCGTTGACGGCAGTCTCCGATGGCCACGTCTCGTTGATTCTGGGAATTGTTATTTTGGCTGTCGTGGCCCTATTCATTTCTTGCGTCGGGTTGAAGGCCATTTTGATTTACGAGAGATGGGCCTGGATGGTCTTTTTGGTTATTTTCTTGATCATCTACGGCGAGACCGGTGAATATGCAGACAATGCGGCCCCGGCTACCGTGACCGGTTCGACTTTATCCGGTGCCGTTCTCAGTCTAATGGCCGTTGTTTACGGATCCAGTGCCTCGTGGTGCACAATGGCTAGCGACTACTATGTTCAATATCCTGCCAACACGAGTCGTTTGAAGATTTTCCTCATGACAACCTTTGGTATCTCGATTC
The DNA here is from genome assembly GCF_028828465.1 of Penicillium psychrosexuale. Taxonomy (NCBI): domain Eukaryota; kingdom Fungi; phylum Ascomycota; class Eurotiomycetes; order Eurotiales; family Aspergillaceae; genus Penicillium; species Penicillium psychrosexuale. Next base: position 5,756,908 of record NW_026643187.1, read on the forward strand.
CCACCTCGATCGGCATGGTCGCTGGTTGCATGGTCGCGTCCGCTTTGAACACTAAGCCCGACTGGTCCGCCGCATATGAGAAAGGGATTGGCTATCTCATTCAAGAGATGCTTCATCCTCGCGGATTCGCCAAGTTCCTCCTTACGCTCCTCGTTTTGTCCGGTATCAACGTCAACGTCATCAGCATTTATAGTTCCGCCATCTCCTTTCAGCAACTTGCCCGACCCTTCGCTCGCATTCCTCGGTCTCTTTGGACATTGTTCTGCTTCGCCTGTATCATCGCCTTGTCAATTGGTGGTCGCCAAAAGCTGAACGAATATCTTCAAAATTTCCTGAGTCTGCTGGGATACTGGTGCACAAGTTATGCCATTATCCTGTTCCAGGAACACTATATCTTTCGCAAGGGCAACTTTGAAAACTATGATCTCGAAGGATGGAACGACCCGGCTAGGCTTCCGTTGGGAATTGGCGCGAGCGTGGCGTTTGCCCTTGGGGTTGTGGCATGGTGCATGGGCATGGATGAGACTTGGTTTATCGGTCCCCTTGCCCGCGTGATTGGAGATTACGGTGGTGATGTTGCCAACGAGTTTACATTTGTTGTGACGGCTTTGACTTACCTACCGGCAAGATACTTGGAGCTCAAGTACTTCGGTCGATAATTTGTGTATACAGAACTGGTGGTGCGCTTGCTCAAATATTACCCTTCCTGGTGTTTTATGTTTCTTCCACTCTTGGTCTTAGAATCAGATAAGATATACCAAGGCCCTTTATTCCAAGGTTCGCATATAAACGCTCAGCCGCGCTCGGGGTTGCCTGTTTCGGTAATATCTTGGGGGACATCAAGACGTGCATGAAAAGAAGATATAGTTTTATCGACTGTATAACTTTTATTACATACGTATAGGTATATATTGTAGTGGGGAAACTCGGAACCCCTACATTTGTGGCCTTACACTTCGGGCAGGAAAGACAGGAGGCCTAACTAGCTGTTAAGTAGACTTCTAGAGGGGAAACATCCTAATCAGATCATCACCCCTGAAATGAGAAATGAGTTGCGAGATATCTGTGCATGAAGAGATTATGTGCTAAGGTGTGGTCTATGTGATCCCTATGCTTGCTAGCTGACCGTCTTAGATGGTTGGTTTTGTTTTGTCGTTCTCGTCTAGCCTGCTTGATCAGGCTGCCCATCGTGCATATCCCTCTTCAGTATATATATATATATATATTGATTATTTGAGAATAGACGACCTCGGGAAAATTCGTCTTTTCGGCTTTCATCATTCACCACCTATCTCGATTCCTTCGAAAACAACCTGAAAATTGAATATACACTCCAAATGCGACTGCAGGCAGCCAATACATCTTAAAAAAAACGACCACTGGCTGTGGATATTGCACTCAATGTCAATCAATATTTTGTTTTGCTATAGGACCTAATACATACGACCATAGGGTGTGGAAAATAGGGCTTCCCGTCCGCTCAGCCGTACTCAAGCCACACGCCGGTGAGTTAGTAGTTGGGTGGGTGACCACCAGCGAATCCTCACTGTTGTATGTTTTTGTTTTGCTATTTTATGTAGAGAACGGCCGTTTCTGGCGTCAATTCCACAGGGCCTCATATTCTAAGTGTAGACTACTGGGATATTAATACTTCGGGTAGTGGATTTTCCTCGGCCCGGACCACGTGCTTTCCCCAAGGTACATGCACAGTACGTTTCTGTTTTATTTCAAGATGTTTGAGTGTTAGATTCGAATGCTGGGAAATAGAATACTGTTCTGTTTGAATAGTATTGATTGTACTACTTCATCTACTTATTCACGGTAAGCTAATCCACAATGATCTTCTTCGACAGCTCCGAGTAATGCTTGAAGAAGCCAGTGAACAAACGAATGGCATGGGCAACATCATAGGTACCACCTGTTTCACGGATACTGTGCATACTGAGCTGAGGATTGCCTAGATCAAGTGTCCGCGCGCCCAGCGCAGCAGACAGCATAGGGCCAATGGTGCTGCCACAGCTCGAGTCATTACGGACCACAAATAGCTGAAGAGGAACGTGGACGCCAGTCTCCTTGGTGGTCTTGCGCGCAATCTCCTCCAGGAGAACAATTCCAGGAGAGTTCGTCGCATAGCGAGCGTTGGCGTTGATCTTAATCACCAAGCCTTTGTTCATCTCCGGCTTATGGTCTGATTCGTACTTGCCCGAATAGTTCGGGTTGACCGAATGAGCCATGTCGGCAGAGACAAGGAAGGAGGTGGACAGAGTCTGCTCGTAGGCAGTTGACAGGTCGGCGCTCTTGGAGGAGGAAGATGGGAGGACGGATAGACGGCGGATGATAGACGGAAGAATGTTCGAGTCCGCACCCTGTGCTGTGCGGCTTCCGATTTCCTCGTGGTCAAACAAGGCAATCAGGCGGATCGCTTCTTCATCGTCGAGGGCTGACTTGTCGGCCACTGAGTCAATTAGACCAACTGTAGCACAGAAAGTGCTGTTCAGGTTGTCTAGACGAGGGGAGAAGATGAATTCCTCCAGCATACCGCCGAGGCAGGACTTTTGAGTGTCGAACAGGATCATTTCGAAGTCCAGAATATCACTGGGACTGACACCAGCCTCGGTAGCAATAAGCTCAACGAAGTGAGAGTGGTGACGTTCTGTGACAGATTTCAATGGTGAGAATAATTCCCCACCCTTGTCTGTATCAGGGGTGTCGGCTCCATCATTGCGGTTAAGCTCTGCAGCAATAAGGCCAGCGATAGGGAACAGCTGTGTTTCCTTGTTGAATGAAAAGTTTTCCTGGCGGTCCAGATGGATGGCCAGTGTTGGAACACGGAGGACTACCTTGTTAGCAAGGCACATTTATTGGGTCAACATGAAACATACTGGGACGGTCAATCTTGACCAGTTTCTGCACGATGGATCCATCGCTTTCGCGAGTCATAACCCGGCCAGCGACACCGAGATCACGATCGAACCCTGCAGGAAATTAGCGACTATGATAGTTTGAAGGTAATCAATGGCACGTACAAGTGTGCCAGATGCCTCCGCCGTAGGTCTCTACACCGACCTGGACGAAGCCTTCCCCGCTCTTCTTGCTAACGGGTTTGACCCTCAACACCGGAGAGTCGGTGTGGGCACCGATCATAGAGATGGCATTGCCCGGCTATATTCATTAACATGATTAATTGAAAGACCATTTACGCAGTTCCGCAATTTATACATACCTGCCATTGCTTGCCGATCGCAAAAGCCACAAGGGTAGTAGTGTTGCGAGTCAAGTAGTACTTGCCTCCCGGTTGGCAGGTTGACGCCCAAGAGTCTCTTTCCTATTGATGGATGAGCCACAATTTATTACTCCGGTATTCAGCTTGAGCCGACCTTGATTTCTTGAAACCCAGCCTTATCCAGAAGCTGTTTCGCTTCGTGGACGGCATGGAAAGCTGGAGATAAGACAAATCAGCGACATTCCACGTCATCGATAGAGACTACATACGGGTAGGAGCAGCATTGACAAAGGTCAAGAAGTCCAGAGCAGGTTGCTTGGCAGCCATTGTAGAATAACGTCGAGAACAACCAATAATATCAGGACAAAGACGCCTAAGGACCATTGCAGGGTGCACAAAGGGAGAGAGTAGGCTTTTGCCGCCGGAGATTTTAATTAGTTTGGCGGTGACTGCGGCCATGTCACGTAACAAAGCCACCAGTGAAACTAGAAGGGAGTCTTAGGGCCATTGATATTCAGGTATTCAGGACATGGTAGGTTTCAATTATTACTATTTGAACATGGATATACTATTCTTTGGTCGACCCCACTATGTAAATTCCTAGAAGTCAGGCTTGGTATCGTCGTTGCCATGGCCCAAGCTTCGTCGCGTCGCGTCAAAGCAAGCGCGTATATCGAATCAATAATCTGTGGATTTCGCGTTAGTGAAACGGTCAATATGGAGTACAGATCCCTCACATCCCCCCCACTTTAAGTGGTCCAGTTAGACGGTGTGGGCGCGTCCCTTTCTGTAAACAACAGGACTAACACTGTGGCATCAGTCTCGATTGTAACAAAGCCATGCTGACACAGAACGTTTCCAGGAATCTCGGCAACCAGCATGAGACATAGTTTTGGGGAGTGAACAAAAGAGATAGACTCCACTGGTGAAATAAATTGTCGATCAAATATCAATGAGCGTAGTCAAAGGCAAAGACACCAGGATGGGGCCGATTGCCCTCGCTAAATCGGGTTAGCGTACCCGACGCGTGACCTAGAGAGTCGCCCTGCGCAACTCCGTCACTCCCTTGAAGACATTCATTCATTCACATGCGACAGTTTAGACGCTTCTTTGTTCATTTCCTGGTGAAACAGGGTCTGATAGTGCTTTATCCTGGAACTTGTGCCATTTTCAGGTGTTAACAGCCGGGGCAATCATTCCACCTTTGGATCAATAACAACGGACCAATCGCCCTTCAAATACCCTTGATTCTACACCCGAACCTCTGAACGTTCGACATCCTTGATTCACAGAACTTCACTTACATCTCATGCAATTCTTATCTCTATCTTGATCGGCTGCACTTCGTCTCTGGGGCTCGGGCAGACAGCTAGGGAGCGCCATGGCGGATAGACCTCAGAATTTAAACAAGGCCGGGAATAGGTCGGCAACAAAACCACAAAAATCACAGATCTCAAATATCGCATCACCACCTGGATCGAAGACACCGCCAAGCATGCCATCAAAGCGCACGATGTATTTTCCAGACGATTCAAATTTGGGCAACGGCCAACGGCAGGATGGAGCAGAGCCAATCGACCCTAGTGCGCTTGCGAAAGCATTGAAGGATTATGAGTCTGCTGGGAGCCGGCGGGACAGGACCCCAGCCTCCAGTCCGTGTCGCAAGAGACAGCGGGTCTACGGGGATCGGTAAGCCACACTTTTCTCCAATCAGAAAGCTGCGCCAAAACAATGGCAGTCATCTGTGACTCAGCTACTGATCATAATTCAGCTTCATTCCCAATCGCGACGGGCAAGATCTACAAGCGACTTATAGTTTATTGCATGAAGATGGCTGTCCATCTACTCCTTCCAAGACCAAGAAACGCCCCCCTCACTCCGAGCTTCATTTCCAAAAGAGTGTGTTACATCTCGGAACCCAATGCGTTGTACATTTGACCTGACTTTAACCGCAGCCGAGGAAGCCAACCGTACATTTTCCCGAGTTTTGCGCAGCGAGCTGTTCGGAAACACGGTCCCACAGCCTGACTTGACCTCTGCGCCATCCGACCCATTGCTCGGCTTCAGCAATGGAATCAATGACAAGACCCGATCCCATACACCTCCCGCTCATATCGCAGCCAATCTCCCTCCTGCCAGCATCACCCCCACCACCCCACACAAAAACCTCTTCAACTATGGGCCTTCACGGCCCGGATCGGGACACCCAACCCCCTCTAAAACCCCTCGAAGTGTGCATGGCCCTAACTTAGACGTGCGCTCCGAGCTCTACAGTCTTTCCCCTATTCGATATGACAGTCAGCGTATTCTGGAAACGCCTCGGAAACAGGCCCGGTATGTGAACAAGGTGCCTTACAAGGTCTTAGATGCGCCGGATCTTCAGGATGATTTCTACTTGAACCTGGTGGACTGGGGCAGTAGCAATGTTCTCGGCGTTGGATTGGCAAACTCTGTCTACATGTGGAACTCTCATACCGGTGGAGTTACCAGGCTGTGCGAGCTGAAAGATGATACCGTGACCAGCGTGAGCTGGATTCAAAGGGTAAGCAAGGAATCTGCATGTTAACGCTCCACACATCATACTCATACAGGAACTACAGGGCACACATCTTGCAATTGGTACAGGTAAAGGTCTGGTACAAATATGGGATGCTGAGCATTGCCGACGACTACGAACCATGATTGGACATACCAACCGAGTTGGCGCTTTGGCGTGGAACGATCACATTCTCACTTCGGGATCCCGAGACCGTCTCATTTATCACCGTGATGTTCGTTCTCCAGATCAGTATATTCGAAAGCTCGCTGGCCACAAACAAGAAGTTTGTGGTTTGAAGTGGAACACCGAAGATGGCCAATTAGCATCCGGCGGCAACGACAACAAACTGATGGTCTGGGATAAGCTGAGCGAGACACCCCTCTACCGTTTCTCTGACCACAATGCTGCAGTCAAGGCCATTGCATGGTCTCCGCATCAACATCATCTTCTCGCTTCTGGCGGCGGTACCGCTGACCGCACGATCAAGTTCTGGAACACACAAACCGGCTCAATGATCAAAGAGGTCGACACTGGTAGCCAGGTCTGCAACCTATCTTGGTCCAAAAACTCAGACGAAATCATCAGCACACACGGTTACAGCCAGAACCAAATCGTCATTTGGAAATACCCGCGTATGGAACAAATCGTCTCGCTGACCGGTCACACTTTCCGCGTTCTTTACCTCGCCATGAGCCCTGACGGCCAGACTGTCGTAACAGGAGCAGGCGACGAAACACTCAGATTCTGGAAAATATTCGATAGACGTGCTACAAGAGACACTCGTCGGGAAGGCAGCAAACTGGCCGAATGGGGCACCATCCGGTAGTTCGCAATCCCCTCTATTTCTAATTTGCCTTTTCATCTGCATTCGACATGGCGTTTTGCGGTTCACTTAATTTGGTCACTGGGGGAAAATCATTGCATGGCCTGCGGGGGATCTGACTCTTCGTCTTTTTATGCGTCGGCATCTATTGCATCTTTCTTTCTATCGGTGGTTTAGAGCATTTCAGGTGGACGTCCGGCGCTCGTTCATTCGGAATGGGGTAATGCTTGTTTGAGTCTTTTTTTTTCCTTCAATTTTTCTTTGCTTTTTCTGTTTTTTCTTGCTTTCTTTGATCTCTTCCATTGGTTCCTTCCTACTCTGGCTGTGATTTAGCCTAGTTATACTAGCCAGACGCCTTCGAGTCAAGCGAACAACTTTACATCCACGTTTCTTGGGCTTTGAGCGGCGGCGCTTGTGGTGTTTCCTGGTTGCTGGTATGCGGCGTTTCGCGGCGCGTGTTCTCATTGCAATTTGTCTTTCGCAGGGTTGCTTTTGATGATGAGATGACCCTTTTTTTGAATTTGTGCCTATGTTCCTATTTCAGAGGATTTAGCTATGCCAACCGGCCTTCATGGGATATAAACCATGGAAATGAGAATCAACCTTGATAATCACCTACATGTTTCTTGGAAGTCCAAGGGCTGATTCAATTTGACTAAGACCAGTTTTTAATATCGTGGTTTAATTCCCTTTCTCAAGTGAAACAACCCAATTAAGGAAATATCCGATTAACTATGCTATACTGTATACATTCATGAATGAGTTTCGCCTGCCCATTTTTTGGCTCAGCAACAAACAAAAAAACCTCGAAGAAGGGAGATTTGAAACATAAGGAAATTTAAAGCACCAAGCGCGCCGGCTCAACAGAGAGAAGAGTCTTGATTCGTTCCAAGAATGCCTTCGCGCGGACCTCCTCACCAGCAGGGACTGTCAAGCTGAAAACATTAGAAGCAACACCCGCGCTCTCACCCGAAGCTGCAGGTGCAGACTTCTTAGACGGCTTGGCACTAAGGAAATCGATCAGGTCTTCGGTAACGGGCTTAGAGCGGACAGTCTTAGGAGCGTCGAAAGCGTTCAGGTCGGGAACGTAATCACCGCGTGATGTGTTGACCGGCTCGGCGCCGAGGATCTCATCGAAAAGCTCGTCGGCGGAGGGCTTAGAGCTAGCCGGGCGAGGCAGGTCGTCGTTGGCAAGGTCTGTAGCCACGGCAAGGAATCGGGACAGCGGCACCGTCACACCCAGGTTATCTTGGAGCTTCTTCTGGGCAGACAGCACGGCGGCCAGGGAAATGGAGATGGCCACGGAAGTTAAGCGCGGGGGCTCGGCCACAACCTTCTTTTCGGGCACGGCCGGTGCGGCCGGTGCGGCCGGAGCCGCAATCTTGATGTTGCTCAGATCGAGGTGGGTAAGCTTGGCAAGTGTGGCGGCTTGGTTTGACGGGTAGTTCGCGGGGATCTTGCCGATGTATGCAAGCACGTCGCCCTTCAAGAGACGACCCTTGGGGCCGGAGGCTGGGATCTTGGAAACGTCGGATTCGGGGATGCCCTTCTCGCGGAGGAGCTGCGCGACGGAGGGGTAGAGTGGATAGGCGATGTTCTGGGTTGTGATAGAGGTAGATTGCAGGCCTGGAGGGTGGAATGGATGACGCCGTTAGCCCATGTAGTAATGCTTGTTATAGCAAGTAAGTTCCGCCGTAGCATTGAGCTCAGAGGACCGGCTTTCCGTTGCGGAGATGTTGTTCGCTATGAACATGGATGGGAAACTCACGTCTGCCGACACCGAACACCTTCGGTTGACGTCGAGCGAACATGGCCGGAACCTGACCGACTGTGATCCTGGCTGCCATTGCTATGTGATTCTGTTTTGGAGGATTGGGAGTACTGCGGTGCCGATTGGGATATTCGGCCGGTGTCGCAACTCGCCGCAGACGCTAGATTTGGAATGAACGAGCAGAATCAACGAAGAGCCCACCACCGCGTTGAAGCGCACAGATCTCCAAGTTCAATTTATTTTGGGGTCGTGTGTTTGGAGAGACAATCCAAAGCACCGTTGGAGCTGTGGAGGGCGTTGGGAGCTTTCACCGGCGGCCAAGACGGGAACCTTTTTCTGCCGCCTGCTGTTTTGGCTGTTATCGGCGAATCCCGATGAGAACGACAGTCGACCGATTCTTGTCCTAGTAAGTTACGGAATGAACCTATTCAGTCGTTGACTATTCGTCCATTTTCCCCCGGATTCATAGCTGTCAATTGACTACGTGCTATGGCCTTAATCGCTTTACTAACTTGAACATCCATAGGCTCATAGCAACCATGTCCGTCAGACCACCCACCTTCTCAATATTCTGGCGCCAATGCCTACAAAGTCCAATGCGACCTGGCTTTCAGATGAACTCGACATCTTCCTTGCGCTACTTCAATTCTAGTGCACCCCATTACAAGGTCAAGGGTGTGGCCAGAACTGTCGATTCCGCGTGGCAGGCCGCAAGTCCTTATGGGAACAAGAACCCCCGTGCCCTTGCGAAGCTGCAAGCGAAGGTATTAAAAGCCGGACAAGTGCTTTTGTTCAAGGCGCCTTCTCATCGCCCATATGTCTTGACTGCGTATGGTCTGTCCGCGTTTTGCTTCGCCTATTCCATCTACAACTCGAACGCGGTTCTCCGGGATCCCCTGGTTCCTATTCCGATGTGGCAGAAATCTCTATTTGGTGGTATCTGTATCATGATGAGCTTTGGAGGCACCTTGTTCATCCTCCGAACTGGCTCCCTAGTCAGAAATATCAAGGCGATCAATTCCAATGGTCGTATGCGCGTCCTCTTCACAGTCCGAAGCTTGGTTCCTTTCAAGAAGCCTTACCAGGTCGAAGTGGCGCCGGGTGATCTCTCTTTCAAGCGCAGAATCTCGGTCTCTCCGGAAACCATGAAGCATTACGAGGAAAGTACCAAACTCGGACGTGGATTAAAAACGGAGCCAACCTTGTTCACGAGGCTGCAATCCATGCCTCGTCGGGTTTTCCAGAGCGTGCGGCAACTTTTCACAAACGAGGACTTCATCATTGTGCAATTGGCGGGGCACAAGACCCATTTCCGACTAGACTCCAATGGATACATCTCAGATGATCTCCTGCACTTTGGGCGCATGGTGAATGTGAAGATGCCATTCAGAGATTGATCGATGATCATATTCAAGTATCATGCCCAGAAAGTCGCTTCATGTGTCGTATCCAGTTCAGTTTGTACATCATTTTTGGCTTTGTCTCTTAGATGGCGACACAGCACTTGTAACACTAGTCAAGAGCGCGATTTCAATCGAGAATCCAACAATTTATATCATAAGAGTATTGCCTGGCAGAAAACGTTGTAGCATGCAATGCCGCATCACTAAATTTGGGAGCCACGTGATGGCCCCGGCGCGTCCTAGGTGGACGCGGTTCACCCGCTATCGCGCCCCTCACACATCTTGCGCACAACTTAATCTCTACTTAAATAACAGGGTTCTTAAATTCTCGGCGCGTTGCTCCCTCAGGGAAGCCGCTGGCAATATGGGAAAACTCATTCGTTTGGAGCTTTTCAGTATGTACCGACCGGAAGGTGCGCAGGCAGTAGCTAACTTTGTTACTAGACTTCAAGTCCTACAAGGGACATCATGTCCTCCTATTCGGAGATGCGTACTTCACCTCGATTATTGGCCCGAATGGGTCTGGCAAGTCAAACTCGTGAGTGCCTCCTCGCCTCAGTCCAAAGGACCCAGGCTAACGCGCATTAGGATGGATGCCATATCTTTCGTTCTAGGAATCAAGTCCTCTCACCTGCGATCGAGCAATCTCCGGGATCTTGTCTACCGTGGCCGTGTTTTGCGCACGTCTAAAGTGGACGGAGAACCTGCTGCTGATGGACAGGATGGCGAGGAAGAGGAAGAGCCAGAGAGCATGGATGTGGAGCAAGATGCCGGTGGAAACGACCCGAAGTCCGCTTGGGTGATGGCAGTCTATGAGGATGATGCGGGTGAGGAGCAACAATGGCGCCGATCTATTACCAGCCAAGGTGTCAGCGAATACCGCATCAACAACCGAATCGTGTCCGCCCACCAATACAACGAGGCCTTGGAGGAGGAGAACATCCTGATCAAAGCGCGAAACTTCCTTGTGTTCCAGGGTGATGTCGAGGCGATCGCATCCCAGTCGCCCAAAGACCTTACCCGGTTGATTGAGCAAATCTCTGGCAGTTTGGAGTACAAGGCCGACTATGAAAAGTTCAAGGCGGAGGCGGAGGAGGCCGCAGAGCAGCAAACTATCCAGCTCAACCGTCGACGAGGCATCAACTCCGAAGTGAAGCAATACCAGGAACAGAAGCGAGAGGCTGAGAACTACGCGAAAAAGGCCGAAGAACGCGACCAGGCCATTATCACTCATATCCTGTGGAAACTGTTCCACTTCCAGCGGTTGATCGACGACTCCAGTGCTGATATCCAGAAATACCAAAATGAGCTCAAAGAGTACCGCCGTGGCGTTGAGAAATATGAGAAGAACGTCGAGGATGCCAAGAAGGACCATGCTCGAGTCGGCAGAGATGTTGGCAAGGCTGAGAAAAACATCACAAAAAAGGAGAGGGAGATTGAAGAACTCAACAACTCACTTGTGCCTGTGGATGAGAAGATCGACATCACCCTGAAAAAGGTTGAGAGATACGCGTCAAAGATTACTGAGATCGAAAAGGAGCGCACATCACAATCCAACAATGGCAAGCAACTAGAAAAGGACCTCAAGCTTGTCGAGAAAGCTCAGGCCCAATGGGAAGTTGAATGGCAGAAGACCATGAGCAAGAAGGGTGGCCAGCTGAGCGAAGCCGATCAGCAGGAGTACCGTAAACTCAGAGAAGAAGTGAACCGACGTTCATCGGCGGACTCGTTGAACCTTGACAATCTGCGACGGCAGAGAAAGACCGAAGCTGAAGCAGTCAATAGCTTGAAGGGCAAGTTTGAGAACACTGAATGGCAACTGAAATCAGTTGAATCCGATGTCCAGAACATGAACGAACGCAAGGCGTCTCTCAATGACACCGTCAAGTCCACATCCAAAGAGATCGAGCATAAGAAGAAGGAGTTGAACGCATTGACTTCCGAGCGTTTGAAGGTCTCGCAAGTGCGAACTGAGCTCGAGGAAAAACTTCAGGTCGTGTTAAGGAAACTTCTCGAGGCTGATGATGGTAAGAAGCAGACTGAGCGCGAACTCCGCGCCAAAGAGTTGATCTCGGCCTTGAAGCGCATCTTCCCCGGTGTCAAAGGCCGTGTCAGTGATCTTTGCCGGCCGAAGCAAAAGAAATACTCCGATGCAGTCAGCACCGTACTAGGTCGACACTTTGACGCCATTGTTGTTGACAACGAGAAGACCGCGAAGGAGTGCATTCAGCACCTACGCGACCAACGCGCAGGTCAGGCCACGTTCATTCCGCTGGAAACTATTCAAGTCAAGGCGTTCAACTCGAACCTGAAGGGCATGCACCGGGGCATGCGCCCTGCCATTGAGACTATTGACTATGATGATTCAGTTGCACGAGCAATTAGCTACGCGTGCGGCAACTCTATAGTTTGTGACGATCTGGCGACGGCCAAGTACCTTTGCTACGAAAGAAATGTGGATGCGAAGGCTGTTACCCTCGACGGAACTGTCATCCACAAGGGTGGTCTCATGACTGGTGGACGTGGTCCTCAACAGCAGAATTCCAAGCGCTGGGAAGATTCCGAGGTCGAGAACCTGTATAAATTAAAGGAGAAGCTCATGGGCGATCTCGCGACCCTGCCCAAGAGTCACCGCCGAGGCTCTGAGGAAGAGACCCTGCAGGGCGAGCTCGTCGGTCTCGAGCAGCGCCTCATTTACTCTCGTGATGAGTTGAAGGCGCTTGAAAGGAACCTCGAGAGCAAGCGTAGCGAGCTGGACTTCGTTAAGCGCCAGATGGAGGAACTGCGACCCAAATACACCGAGCGTAAGGAAAACCTTGACGAGCTAGACGAGACAATCGAAACGTCACAAGCTTCAGTCAGCACTGTCGAGGATGAGATCTACCGCAGTTTCTGCAAGCGCTTAGGGTATGATGACATCCGAGAATATGAAGCTCAGCAGGGTTCTATGCAGGAAGAGGCCGCACAAAAAAAGCTTGAGTTCACCACCCAAAAGAGCCGAATCGAGAACCAGCTCAGCTTTGAGAAACAGCGTATCCAAGCAACCGAGGACCGAATCAACGGCCTCAAGGCGCAATACGAGCGCGACCAGGGCTTGATTGAAGAGCTACAAAGTCAGCAAGAAGGAATCCGCAACCAGCTCGATGAATTCGAAGCGGAACTTGAACTCCTCCGAGAGGCCCTCGAGAAGCAAAAGGAAATATACGGACAAGCAGCAGAAAACTTGGCAGAGCAGCGTCGTGAACTCCAGAAGCGTAGCAAGCACGTTGAATCAGCGTTGAAGAATGTTAATGCACTTGAAGCAGAGATTCAGAGAAACTCTTCTAGTCGTTACACTCTTCTGCGTCGTTGCAAACTTGAAGACATTGATATCCCTTTGACCGAGTCTTCTAATTCCCTTGACAAGCTTCCAATTGATGACCTTGTGCAAGCAGCAGACCCCGATGCCATGGAGGTGGATGAAGGAGATGGTCTGGACGAGACTGCTCAGGTGCACGATTACGGTATTGAGGTCGACTTTGATTCTCTGGGTGAGACCCTGAAAGAGGTTTGTTCTCCTATCGATTGCTTATTTGTCACATACTAATTCAATTCCAGGAGGCCGATGACAAGCTCGAGGATGAACTGCTCGACAAGGTCCGTGTTCTCAACAGTGACCTCGACAAGATGGCACCGAATGCTCGTGCCATGGAGCGCCTGGAGAGTGTCGAGAACAAACTTCGCAGCACTGAAAAAGACTTCGACGACGCCCGAAAGTCTGCACGAAAGGCCAAGGAAGAGTTTGAGTCCGTGATGAAGCTGCGATCCGACCTCTTCAACAAGGCATTCACGCATATTTCTGAGCAGATCGGGCCGATTTACCGTGAACTCACGCGCAGTTCCAATTACCCCCTGGGTGGTCAAGCGTAAGTTTCTTATGCTTTAATCCCGACTCTGAATAATCGCTAACACCTCAAAGCTACCTCGATATTGAGGACTCAGACGAGCCATACCTGGACGGCATCAAATACCACGCCATGCCCCCTCTCAAACGTTTCCGAGACATGGAGCATCTCTCCGGTGGCGAGAAGACCATGGCCGCCCTCGCTCTGCTATTCGCAATTCACTCGTACCAGCCGTCCCCATTCTTCGTACTGGACGAGGTCGACGCAGCCCTGGACAACACCAACGTCGCCCGCATCGCCAATTATATCCACGACCACGCCTCGCCGGGCATGCAGTTTATCGTGATTAGTCTGAAGACCGGACTGTTCCAGAACAGCGAGGCTCTGGTCGGTATCTACCGGGACCAGGTCGAGAACAGCAGCAAATCGTTGACGCTTGATGTGAGTTTTAATGTGTTTCGTAGATATGGAAATATGCTGACAATGATTGCTCCAGCTTCGGAAGTACACCTAGATCGGTGGTATTTATGCGGATTGTGTGATGACCCTTTGCTTTTGCTTTGCTTATTTCTTCATCTTTGTAGATTATTGAGTCTTGCTGGTTTGTTTTCTTCTTCTGTCGGTGTCAATCTTAGGAGTAGGAAGCCCAGTGTCTATTCTGAGCACTTATTTCTATCGACAAGGCTGTTAATTGATACCAGTTCCTGTACTGTGTTTTTCAAGTCGTTCCAACCTTTCTCATAAGTCGTACCTGCGGGTAACCCTAAAAATATCCCACTTCTACAGATTCGGGACTATGCTTAGAGGATTCCCGAAAGTAGATATGAATAGATTCAATTAACTCCATCTAACTAGATGTGTTAAGGCCGCCACCATGTTGAAAACCTCCTAGAAGATGCTCATGGCAAAAGATAGGAGAGAGATACCAAGGCCTCGCAAAAAAAATAGCAAAAAACTGTCCACCTGTAAAACCACGAACCGACTGACTTCAAGTTCTTTTCAAAAGATTCAAGAACCTGACTTCCACCATGTAGAGAGGCACTTGTTGAAAGCACCGGCGTGGGAAGAGACAAATCGAAGTCTCAAAAGAAGAAAACCGAGAAGAAGAAAACCGAGAAGAAGAAAACCGAGAAGAAGAAAACCGAGAAGAATAAAACCGAAGATTGAGAACCGTGAACCGAAAAGACTTTTCATCCGCGAGACTTGCGGCCTATTAGCGAGAGGCAGGTAGTCATCGAGGCCCGATAAGTCAGATGCCAACTAGTTTGTCGCTGTCTGTGCCACAACCTCAATTTCCTTCGCAGGCTTCACCTTGGGAGTGATCTTCATCCCAGAAACAGCCTTGGCTAGGATAGCAGCCTTGGCCTGGGCAGCACTCTTTACCTGGGCGGCATTCTTGGCTTGGGCAGCACTCTTGACTTCAGCAGCAGACTTAACCTGAGAAGCAGTCTTGAGCGGAGTAGCAGTCTTGGCCCCAGCAGCAGGTTTAATCGGAGTAGCACTCTTAGCCTTAGCAGCAGCCTTGGCTAGAAGAGCAGCCTTGACTTCAGGAGTGATCTTAACCGGAGGGGTAACCTTGGCCTGGGGAGTAACATTGGCCTTGGTTCCATTCGCGGTGGTATGCTTGGTCTGAGAAGTAGTAGAGTCGACCTGAGTTGCTGTCTTGGCCTGGGGAATGGTCTGAGGAACGGCCTCGGGCTCAGTGACGGGCTCGGCTTCGGTGGGCGTCTTAATCCCGCTGGTATCAGTGAGATCCTCGGAGGACGACTCAATATCCACGCCAGAGGCAGGGACAGTCTCAGGAGTAGTATCAGGGAAAGCTTCCGAGCCAGTTGTCTCGGCGACAGAGACAGGCGGGGATGGGTTGGCTTGTTCGCCCTCACCAAGTGGCTGGGGGACCTGATTCGGGATGCTCATGAGAATGTTGTTCACGGCATCAGGGTTTTTGTGAATGTGGACCGTGTGCTTCAGCTTGTCCTTGACCTTGAAGTCACAGGGAATGAGACGGTAGGGGAGCTCCTGGTCGCGGTGGTACTCGTAGAGCCGGACTTTGTAGCCACGGATGAGGATGGCCCAGCATCGTTCATCTGGAAGAGGGGCGCTGAGCAGTCGGGGAACGAACTGATCCCAGTCTGCCTGGACAGAAACAGAGGTGTCGAGGACGACCTTCACGATGGTGTGCAGGGATCTTTCATCGC
This sequence comes from Penicillium psychrosexuale, assembly GCF_028828465.1. Taxonomy (NCBI): domain Eukaryota; kingdom Fungi; phylum Ascomycota; class Eurotiomycetes; order Eurotiales; family Aspergillaceae; genus Penicillium; species Penicillium psychrosexuale. The sequence continues at coordinate 5,772,749 of NW_026643187.1, forward strand.
CAGAAGCTTTCACGACGAAGCAGTTGGAGTGGTTGTTCTCCTCGTCCTCTTGCCATTTGAGGACCCAGCCATCGTTCGAATCGAAGGCGTAAGTGAGGAGAGCGCTAATCATGATCTTGACATTTTCGGCGGTTGGGTTAGCCTCGTAGGCGTTGATGAATTCAGCAATAGCAGGAAGCGAGAGATAGTTGGTGGTCTCCATGATTCCGAAGTTGAAAAGAGTTGCTGGTGAGAAGAGACTGATGAACTTGAAGAGGAAGGAAGTGGCAGGAAGGAAGTGACAAGGACCGAGGTGGAAATGCTTAAGGTCTTGGGATCGCAAGCAAGATCAGGAAACTGCACGTAACGTGAAAGTGGGAAAGTGTGCGTAGAAGAGTGAATTGAGGCAAACATTTATACTTGTAGGGTTAGTTCTACCTACCCTATAAACGCGTGTTTGATCAAAGAAGGCGAAATATCAAAGCAAACATTTGTCTTCCACTTGTTACTGATCTGTATAAGTTCATGGATTTCTGTATGTACTATTTCAGGTAACATAAAAGTGTGAGCTAAGTGAAAGGTCGCCGTCTACGTCCATAGATATATATCTAGATCTAGTGTTAGTCTGTCGATGACTCTATATTCTGAGCATTCACCAGGACACAAGCAGACTGAAAAGCAAATGAAAGGAAGCCAAGAGTAACCCAGGAGGAAATATATACTGAGTAGACAGGATGATGTCTGCTGGGTCCTTCCTATCTAGGCTGTCGTCGCTTCCATGGGCTCGGACTTCAATGGCTCCAGGGCTTAGTGAGTAAGTTGAATGTCTACTGAGTGCACCCGGGCATGTCTAGTGTGTGCTACAATAAATCTCAATACAACAAATTATTGTCTTCCATGTTCGAAGTTTACTCGTTGACTCGTTTTGTCATCTCACCAGGACAAGCAGAATCGACTGACTACCAGGTTCAAGCTCCCCTCATCTCAAAATAAGTTACATAGGCTTCATTCACATGTCCTCTCTGGGCCTAGTAGACTTCACGTGATCAATACTAGAGAGGAGCAAAGATCATATCTGAGGCCAAAGGCTCAACAGAATCTGCATATCCTCCTCACTGGTCTCTGACTTCGCAGGTACATGAAGTGGTCAAGTTCACCATCAAGCTCTGAGAGACTGATGCTAGCGGGGGATTTCCGACCGAGCAAGTTCTCAAGAACCGGTGATCGCCAAGGCGTGAGATACCATATGCGGATTGGAGACAATTGCAGGATGTCCTGAAAGTAATCACAGAGCTGCATATACTGCACACTCACATATGTACAGCGACATGATCTATACGATCAGGTCCGAAGGCGTCCATCACTGAATGGCGTGCCTAGTACAAATGACACCGTACGTTGTAAGCATGGATGAGATTCCCGTTATGGCTTCCTGCCTGAGAAATCCGCAAGGCTGGATAGTGGCTGACTGGGGAACCGGAAACGAACCGATCGCCTATTATTGCTCGGACTCATAGCCATCAGGGTGAGACTACTGACATTGCCTTGTTCGTATACGAATCAGAGAATGGCAAGCCCGTGCGAAAAAGCAATGTCACGATTGGCAAGAGTCAAGGGCTCAAAATTGGGCTTCCTGACCAAGTAAGTTGATAGGAGAAGCGACCCGCTCTCGGTTTCGGGTGTGTTCTATCGAGTCATGGGCCCCAGGGTAACTGGAAAGCTTAAGGGCCGTTCGTATCGAGCCCTACCCCTGTACCTGGGGTTGAGACCAGCAGTTCGCAAGTGATAAAGTACTGGATTCCTGCCCTATACCTCCAGCGACACTGTGACTGGTCAGCGTGCTGAACCCCGACTTTCTATAGTCGGCTGCATCTGCACAGACACTCCTTATCTATCATTCGCGCTCGAAGCGGTTCTAGGCTCTCCCTTGACAACTTAATGGAGCGCTTTACACAGACGGAATCCGTGCCCACTAAGGATAAAACCAAGCTTCGACGGGGTATCGAGCCAATAGCTCTAATCGCCTCTCCCTGGGAATCCGACGCCAAGTACGGTGAGACGAACAACGGGGTCATCGGGTGCAGTCTACTCGGGTATAGTCAACGCCACCGGCCAAGGAACTGTGAGCCCATGTTCCAATTGCAAATCATGCCCAGTGTCAACACCCCGGACACACGGAGACGACCTGAGTGAGAGTTCCAATAATGCAAGTCTCCTGCACCGATACCCTGCTACCGGGATTTGGGCATCTGCACCCAGCTAGCAATGGAAATGGGAAGGCAGCGGGAGCTTCGGGTGCATTACCCGAGATTTATGCTGGAGAACATTGCGCAATGTAAGTATACTACAGCAGCGACACTCGATATTCGGCTATCGACAAGAAAATATAGTGAATATGCAATCGATCGTGGTGTAACGGTAGCAGTACATATATATTGTGGGAACAGCTGGCGTCCACGGGCGGATGGATCTGCTATGCGCATAATGTGGCTATTATAGGGGAGACGTACAGAATAATACACAAAGCGCACAATAATAGAATCGCCCGTATTGTACTGTATGTTGGATGTCGTATATCGCGCCGATCATTTCGTCTGCGGCCCGCACATAGGCAAGGGGCGCATGTCTCTTCCACACAGACCATTCGATTCTCGTGTGGGGAGTGTTGGGTGTTACCGAGTTGGGGCCAATGCGGCTCAGAAGGGAAAACCCCCGTGTCACTGATTGCGTGGAAGTATTTTGCTTTTTCCCATGAGGCTGCCTGGCAAACGGCTGGATATTCGATTCTCAAGCCATCAGATGCATAAAGACAGAAAGTATAAAAGGCGGATACTTGCTGTCCCTGTCTTCAACGGGATTACAGTATACTAGTCCAATGTCACGATCAACCCGATCTCTCGCAATATAAAGTGAAACAGTACCGTTATATTAACAGCACGGAATATGCGGCCCGGGGCCCATCGGCGAGCATCAAAGAGCGACGGTTATATTTTCCGCATTTGTAGGTGGAGTCGAGCAATAAGAGCGCCCTAAAAAGCAAACACGAACAAAAACAAGAAACAGACGGTGGGGAAGAAGAACGGAAGATCCTAGCTAATCATAGCCATTTCCAATAATTGCTGGTCGTATAGCCCGAAAAAAAGAAACAATGCCATGATAGTTACGGAGTAGAGTGATCAAATTCGCAATGATCAGCTTCTTTCCCGTCCTGTCGACACTGTCGATCCGGGAGCAGGGAACCGATCCCAATGGTAGTTGACTCTTTCTTCTTCTGGATAGATGGAGTCCGAATACGACAATATCTGTAGGAATGCTTCTCTAGCTCCGGGTTGCCACGTCCGCTTATGCACGATGCCGAACAGGAGTTGAATCTGAAGACTCATAATATGTATTTGTAGAAAAAGAAAGAAGAGAAAAAGAAAGAAGCCATCACGAAAATAAAAAACAAGGCTGACCAGGATACCGTCGGGCCTGGTATCCGCGCGTCCGGAAGCAGAAACCGACTTCCGCGAACTTCAAAATAAGCTCAAGATTCGATGGTCGCGTTTACCCTCGTATACGAAGACATTCATGGACCCCTGTTATACATAGATTAGGTTGTAGGGCACGGACAATGGTGGACCAAGCGCGGTGGAGATGGACATATGATTGTACTGACAGGAGGAAGCGAAGAGAAGAAAAGAAAGGGAATAAATAGGCCGTGGGTGCAGCTGATGTACGGAGTAGTTGAGAGTATCCATAGGGAATCCATAACTAGGGAGAGATTCACCTAGACCCATTAGTCAGTGCTTTATTAGCCTCTCTTGGCTTGCAGGAGATGATCTCAGAGGCGTCCAGGATGACCGCTCTTCTTTATCACTCGTCGTGCCCAGGGATCGCCGATCGGTTGATACGATTGGATAGTGATTTATTGATTATTCCATGTCTGCATGTATTATTTCTGATTCTGATAATTGGGTTAGAGAGAACTGGTGTATCAGACGGGAAGTATTTCATAAATGGATTGCTGCAGATGGCTAGACATCGTTAGGGCAGTTAGGGCAAGCTAAGAAGTTATATAAATCATTTAATTAAATAATAAAACAATTTAAAATAGAAATTGAGACGTCCAGAGGTGTGGGCCGATCTCGGATCCCCCGACAGAACCATGGATCGAACAAGGTTATGTGACACTCATCCATGGCTCACAGCCCTAAGTGTCAGTGCGCAGAACGGACTCGACCCATCGACTACACATCGCAAAGGGGCAGACGCAGATGGGCCAATCACAGCCGCCACACCGAAGTGATACGGAGGCTGTCCTATTGCCACACGCTCGCTTCCGCAGCTATTCCTTTTTCCTTGCATTAGCCCCAAGCCGATTCGTGCGTTCAGGAGACGTCGGGGTGGAGATATGCCAATCCTCGGGGTTTGGCGTCGGAAATGGGAGATCATGGAGAGCCCGTATTGCACTTGCTTGGTATATTTATCTCCCCTGGACCCTGCCCCTGATCGAATGGTCCCGGACTTCTTATCCATCGGCAAGCTGCGTTGACTCTTCTATTAATTGACACCGTGGATTGTTGGGCATTCTGTATATCTGTGCACGTTACCTTGAAAAGCGCAGCCTGACCTGGATTCGACTTCAACCCGTACTATCTGATTCTCACTATGGATATGAATCGATATCCAGTTCCTGGGGATGTCTTGGAGAGAAGACACTCTGATACGTGCATCCCACAGCAGCATATGAACATGGTAATAGAACTATTGCAAACCAAGGCACCAAGTCTCAGTGGGCTAATAACCAACAGCCGATCACTCCTAAACAACCCCATACCGAATATACACACCCACACTTCGCCATGATCTACCTCGACCACAACGGTCAATGGCAACTACAAGCCTCGCCCTCAATTGCAGGCTGCGAAGGCGCCATCTTCACCCAAGATGTTACAGACCGATTCATAGAAATGACTGGCCAGACGCCCCAAACCAGTCCGCAGTTCCCAAGTGAGTCAGATTCCATCCAAGTTCCAGCACGACGCTGACTTCCTCTCCTTGCAGACCCGACCCAAGCACCCCACTCCCCTTGGGACGAGCAACCCGCTTCGGGATGGGCCCCGCCTCAGGCGAGACAGGCTGAGATGATCCCGTTCCAATGGTCATCACAGCAAAGCCGAAAAAAGTCGAGGCGTGCCGGCGGTACGCCCAAGTCTCGACCGAAATCTACCTCGCCGCCGCCTGCCGCTCCGGCTCCCGGGCGGACGGTCCTTCGTGTCGGGAACCGGGCGCTGCTGCGACGGTACTATGAGAAGGCATTTGAGGATTTCCAGCAGCTCAACTGCCGGGCTATTGCGAAATCCTATATTAAGCTTGTCGAGCCGAGGAAGCAGGTCCATTACCCGTATAACGGGCGCAGGGTGATTGCCGGTGTCTCGCAGCGTGTTGACCCGGAGTTCACGAAGCCTGCGTGGTGGCCTGCTGGTGTCTTGCACAAGGAGCCTGATCATCTGCTCAAACCTGGTGAGCATATCCTAGTATCACGATATGAACCAGATTAATACTAACCGACCATAGACCGTCTGCGACTTCTGGTTCATATCCTCTGTGAACTAAAGGATAGCCACGGAGTCACAACGGATAAGCTGCGAGAAGCTGGCCAAGACGTCAGACGGCAGATTACACCTGCCCACCGGCTGCAGGTTCTCGACGAGATCTACTTTGTGCGACAAATGGAAGAACAGTATCTGGATGGTGAAATCGGTATGTATCACCCTATTCAGGACCCAATCCACAGTTCACTAACATGTACTATAGATGGCAGTACCTTGATTCAGATAACACAGACACATCTACCCGAAGCAATCTTCCCAGACGATGACCTATTATCCCGGGCACACGCAGCACCCGTAACAGCCCCTTCCATCGAGGCCGAATATAACATGCACGATGCCCGCGACAACCCCGTTATCTCCACGCTGGAAGATGACGACCCAAAGCTACACCACTCGCATAGTCTGCCCCTCTCACCCACCACTAGCGAGTCCAGTGGTCCACACAGCCCAACGGGCAGTTTCGGCTACCCAATAGCCATAGCACCCTCCGTGCATGTAATACCCCCTCTCGAGTCCCCCAATGTCACAAAGTCTATACATCCAGACCCGGGTTATCTGTCCGGGTACTACTCGCAGCCGTTTGTGTCTGATAAAGGGCCTGGGTTCTGGCCACATGCCAATACTGCCTCGCAGTATGGCTATTGATGTTATGTTTCTCTTGTTTTCCAGTACATAACTGGAGTTTGAGCGTTTGGCTGGACACGGATATTGGGTTTCCTTGGTTACTTTTCCATATATATATTTTCTTAGGATGGTTTGTTAATTAGCTTCCATATACGAGAAGTCAGGGAGAATGCAAATTAATGGACAACCTGATCTCTCGTAGAGTCGACCTTAACTATGAATTATCGCTGCCTCAGGAGTCAGGCGACACCTGGGCCAAGACGGCTCGCTGATTGGGTCCGCGTGACGATCCCCTAGCGCAGCTCCTCCATCCAACCACCACTCACATCGCCAGCACACGTCAATTTCTCACCTTCTCGCTGGCTCTTGACTGTGTGTTTTCCAACCTTTTGGCCTGCACCAAAGCATCAGAAGCCCTATCTCGCCGTTTCCGTGCCATGCGCCAGTGAGCCCGCAGTTGTTTACTTCTTGGGTCGCCAACCACAGTCCGCCATCCGCGCCCTCCGACTCCAACACACGCGTGATCTACCGATAAGGTAACTTTGCCGTCTTTGAATGATTACCCCTCATGTCTATATAATGGCCGTGTCGTTCGGCACTTGTGCCTGTTTGGCATATCTACAAAGTGCTTTTGAAGCTTGCAACTATGGGGATGCTAACTTTCAATCGTTTCCTCAGTCGACCGTATCCCAACACCCGGGACGGACCGACCATACTCTGCTTCCAGCAACAGTTTTTGATGGAAAGCACCGGCTCGAGAAGAAAATCCGATACCATGTCGGCCGAGCCTCCGGTCTCCACGCCAGTCGTGGAGGATGTGTCTTCAGATGACTCCGACAACGATGAATCCGACACTCCTGCCATAACCCCAGGAACCCTGTCGCGCAACGGCTCCTTCTCAAATAGCAGCTCGTACCTGGAAGACTGGGAGTCATTTCCACCGCTGGACAAGCTGACTATTTTCGACCTTCTCGACAACATCCACCTCTCACAGCGTCTGGAGACTTGGCAGCAGACCCTCGCCGCGCAAAAGGAGAAGGTGCGCAAGCAGCGGGAGAAGCTGAGGTTGTCGTCCTTGAATGCCAAGGACCGTGTTATGGGTGAATGGAAGCGCCATGCACCGACCGCCGAGGAGAAGCTGGAGAAATATCGTGCTCGGATGAAGCATGGCGTTGAGCGTCTCGGCAAGCGCTGGAGCCAGACGGCGACTGTCACTCTCCGCGAGAAGATGTCTTTTATTGCTGGTGTGCTCAATATCTTCATCAGCGGCTACCTGATCGGTGCTTGCCCGGAGTACTTTTACTACTGGTTCAGCGGCCAGCTGGCTTTTTTCATGCCCATCCGCTACTTTACATACCATGCCAAGGGCTATCACTATTTCTTGGCCGATCTCTGCTATTTTGTCAATTTGCTCTGCATGCTGAGTATTTGGGTCTTCCCGAACTCGAAACGGCTTTTCATTAGCACCTTCTGCTTGACTTTCGGAAACAATGCGGTTGCAATCGCCATGTGGCGGAACTCGATGGTGTTCCACAGTATGGACAAGGTCGTCAGGTACGTTACACATCGAAAGGAACAAGTTCGTTGCTCATCTTATCTAGTCTCTTCATTCATATTATGCCACCCGTGACTCTGCACTGCATCGTACACCTGACTCCGGTGGCGATACTCAAGGAACGCTTCCCTGCTGTCTACGACATCAAGTTCAGTAAGCCCGGGGACCCAGAGCATTATGGTCTTGGTGCCATGATCCTCTGGTCCACGGCCCCCTATGTGGTGTGGCAGCTCATGTACCACTTCCTGATTACCGTGCGCCGCCGCGACCAAATCGCAGCGGGTCGTCCGACTAGCTTCACCTGGCTGCGCAAGTCCTACTCTAAAGCGTGGATTGGGCGGTTTGTGCTGAGTCTACCTGAAACGCTGCAAGAGCCATGCTTTATGGTGATCCAGTACGCATACGCTTTATCCACTATGCTCCCCTGTCCGATCTGGTTTTGGTACAAATGGGCCAGCGGTCTGTTCATGTCTGCGCTGTTCGTCTGGAGCATCCACAATGGAGCGACTTACTACATCGACGTCTTTGGAAGACGCTTCCAAAAGGAGCTGGAGCAGCTTAGGACAGATATGGCTCGTTGGCAAAACTCTCCCGAGGGATCGACCAGTCCTATCCTTATCCCTGAGCCCAGCCCTCTCAGTGAAGCCATCAATGCACACAGCGAGGAGAAGCGATCCAGCGTTGATCGAATCCCTTTGTTGGATACTGCCGATGTCTCCTCTACTGATATACTAGAGAAAGACAACAAGGATTCTGTTGTTCGAGAGCGAGTTTGAGCTTTACGGACATACCATGTTGACATCGTTATGCTAGTCTTTATATACCCTTTGTTGGTTCTTTTGTCAAGATTCATGAACCTGAATTGAGCGAGTCGGTTTATAGATGTACACGTTATTTAGATTGATATGAATGTTATGAAAATACTCCTCCGTCGGTCCGTTCTCGAACTGTCCGGGATCTCTTTAACCCCGAGCAAAACCCGAGGCGGTCTCGGCCGTCACGTGCCAGATGACTGCGGCAGTACATCACAACATCTCGTCGGATCCGGTTCCAGGACATTCCAAACTTGTGACCGACATTTTATTGCTGAGATTTTTTTTGGATCATCCTTTGGACATTAAGATTAATCATTAATTTCATTATTGTTGCCCTATAAACCCCCTGTTCGCTCGTTGCTTCGTGCACCAACTTTTTCACCGTTTCCCGCAAATGTCCGCTACAATGAGATCAACCGGATTAGTCCGCGGAACACCTGCTTTCCGGTCTGCACTAATCGGTAAGTGTCGAGTCCAGAAATAAATGGCAATGCCAGTTGCTGATACTTCCCAGCAGGCCGTAGTCGTTCCAGTGCATTGAGCCCGGCCTCCATTGCAGCCCGCAGCCTTCTACGAAATGGCCGCGATCTGCCATCCCAGATCTCGGCCCTGGCCATCCTGATCCCGCAGCGTGGATATGCGACCGAGCCAACCCCGTCCACCAACTCTTCTCAGAACTACCCTCCCCCCGGGTTCAATGCCGAGCAGGCCAAGAAGCCGCTCGCCCAGGAACAGACCACGCAGTCACAATCGACGGTTGCGAAGACTCCCGAGACACAGGCTGCTGCTAAGCCGGCAGCCGCTGGAGGGGTTGCGAAGGCGAGCGCGGAGGAGCAGAAGTTGGCTGAGAAAAAGAGTGCGAAGAAGTTGACTCTTGGACAGAAGATCAAGAAGGAGTTGCAGCATTACTGGGATGGTACGAAGTTGCTTTCCACTGAGGTCAAGATTAGTTCGAGACTGGCACTGAAGATGGCCGGTGGTTATGAGCTGAGTCGTCGAGAGCACCGCCAGGTATGCGCCAATACAATATTTCGATTTGACGTTTGGCTAACTGAGTTTGATTAGCTCCAACGTACTACAAAGGATCTGGGACGTTTGGTTCCGTTTTCGATGTTCCTCATCGTACCATTTGCCGAACTCCTCCTCCCCGTCGCCTTGAAGCTCTTCCCCAACATGCTCCCCAGCACATACGAGGGGCAGAAGGCCCGTGATGCCAAGGCATTGAACCTCAGATCGACCCGCAAAGAAGTTTCGGCATTCCTACGCAACACCATTGGCGAGACTGGTCTGCCTTTGACCGCAGCCACTGTCAAGAACCACGAATTCACAGACTTCTTCCGCAAGATTCGCACCACCGGCGAATCGCCCTCGACCGAGGATGTCATCAAGGTGTGCAAGATCTTCAAGGACGATCTGACCCTTGACAACTTGTCCCGACCCCAGCTGGTCGGCATTTGCCGTTACATGAACCTGAACTCCTTTGGTACCGACGCCATGCTCCGGTACACCATTCGCCACCGCATGCGCCAGATCAAGCGTGACGACCGCGCGATCTTCTACGAGGGCGTTGATTCCCTCTCCGTCCCCGAACTGCAGATGGCCGGCGCCTCGCGCGGTATCCGCACACACGGCGTCTCCCCCGCGCGCCTGCGCGAGGATCTCACCATGTGGCTCGAGCTGCGTCTCAAGCAGGGTGTCCCCTCGACTCTGCTGGTCTTGAGTAACGCCTACCTATACACACAGGGCAAGGAGACCGAGTTCTCGTCGCAAGTCGACGCGCTCAAGTCCGTGCTCTCCAGTATTCCCGAGGAGTTGTTCCATGAGATTGAGCTCGAGGTGCACAATGCCGAGGGCGCTGCTACCAACAAGCAGCGTCTGGAGGTTATCAAGGAGCAGGAGGAGCTGATCTCGGAGGAGAACGAGCAGAACAGCAAGAACGAGGTCAAGGGCGTTTCCGTGCCTAAGGATACCGAGGATATCGACGAGAAGGAGGAGACTAAGGTCCAGCCTCCGGTCGATGGTGATAATCAGTCTGCTGAGGCCAAGGATGCTTTAGCGGAGGGTGAGCGCGCCGAGAAGACCCCCGAGGCCAAGGATGCGAAGAAGAGCGAAAGCGTGTAGTTATATTGTTTGATTTATCCTTGGATTGTACTTGTCATATAGATTTCCTTTACTTTGGCGCTCATTTGGTTTTCTTCCCTTCGGTTCTCTCCTGTGTTATTTATTTCGTGTTGATAGACCATTTGATCCCCGCCTCTCCCTTATTATGTTCCTGTATACTCCATTGACTCCCATATCTCGACTAATACAACTACATCAGTGGATAAATCAACCGTAACACTTGAAGTATTCTCCGGATTTATATCATTAGTCACCGACATTCCAAATTACCTCGGCTACAAACCCCTTCTTCCCCAGTAACTATAGAACTTGGCCACGGAGTACTCCGTCCATATCTCGGTCCAACAAACCCATTTGAAATGCTCTCACGACCACAGCGCAACCTTCTCCAGAGACTTCGTTTCAGCTGCGCTTACCAAAACTCAATCCAAAACCAACCCAAATCATCCCTCCACTCCAACCCCAACCCCAACCCCGAACCCCGAACATCCAAAATAATGTCGCCCCTAAATCCCACCTCGCAGGTATGTGTAACTTGTTCTTTGCAGCTACCCGAAAGGACCGCGTGTCCTGCGGGATTCCGAATCTGAATCTGCTGTGTCTATTTTGCCATGCGTACCTACTATCCCTGCGGGCGTTCCCCCTGCTTCTTTTCCCCCTTAGCCACGGGGGGTGTGTCTTAAATTGCCATGTTTCTTTTCTTTTTTTCCCGCGACGATCATACCTGGATGTGTTATTATCCAGGGAGCGGTTCGGTCTCGGGGCTATGGGCGTTTGAGTTTCGGCTTCCAGTCTTACGTGCGTTGGATGGAACCCTTTTTGAATTAGGCAGGAGATGAGATGATGTGGAATATTCTTTTCTTTGATTCTCTGAGACAAGGTTCTTCACGGTCCAGCCGAGACTTCGTCGTTCGATTTCTTTTCCCCGTGGATGGACATCCCGATGTTAAACACAACCACAGTATAGAAGAAAAAGAAAGAAGGCTGATATTTACTTACACATGTATCAGGAGGCAATCGCCAGACTTCGAAACTACATCCCCCCGCCAACCACGTACTACTCGGTCCCGGTAAGCAGACGGGCGGCAGTGCTGCTACTGCTCTTCGCCGACGCCAAGGGCGATCTTAGGGTGGTCGTTACGATCCGGGCTAAGACACTAAGTTCGTGTGAGTGACCAGAACTTAGAAAATACGTGGATCAGCCCTGTTCCCAGGCTGCATGACATGGGTTGGTTGTTCGGGACTAGGCTAATGATATTCGGGTCTACGGAGTAGACGCGGGAGATGCTGCATTGCCAGGTGGTAAGTTTGACAGCTCCAGACTCAGCAAGGCAAAAGAGAAACAGGAATAAAAAAAAAAGAATAAATTCCTCGCTTAAACTAAACTAACCCCTTCTTCGCCGGAGTAGGCCGAGCAGAAAATACAGAATCCGCCTTCCAAACGGCGCGGCGCGAGGCATGTGAGGAGATCGGCCTCCCCGACATTCAGGAAAGGGAAAAGCTTCCACCCCCGTTCAGCGTGGAGCATCTCTGCGAGTTCCCGGCAAATCTTGCCCGAACAGAGGTGGTGGTTCGTCCCTGCGTTGCGCTCCTCCACAGTTATGATGCGGGCTTGGGGCTGAATTCTAATCCCGAGGTGTCACTTATTCCTATTCTGGACACGAGAGAGGTTGAGGCTGTTTTTACGGCGCCGTTCCAGGATTTCCTGCGCGGACATGGACAGAATGGGGAGGACTGGTATCGTGGGTCGTGGGGGATGTGGCATAATTCGCAATGGAGAAGTAAGTTCCCCTATGTTGATGTATGTGTTGTGTCTGTGTTGTGTCTGTGGGATTGCCAAGTGGAGGACGTCCCAAATAGGAAATAGCCTGGAGACTAACTACGCCACTAGTGCATCAGTTCTTTGTTCCCAGAGCAGACCAAGTCTACCGTATCTTTGGCATGACTGCACGAATTATCGTCGATGCAGCCCGGGTCGCATACGCGCAGGAACCGGAATTCGAACATAACAGTCATTTTGGCGACGAGGCCATGATCGCCGACTTGCGCCAGTTGGGCCGGTTAGGTGAAAAGGCCAAAGTTTAGGAGAAGGACTGTGCAGATAGACATGCCAATAAGAAGTATATAAATAAGACGGCCAATCAGACGAGGGCGTAAGCGGATCAAGGGCGATCAAGTCCTTGCGTCAGTTCGTTTGACGATGTCTGTTTGTTAATAAGATTAGGTGTTAAGGGTCTGTTAGTTATAAGCCCTGATCTCTCCTTACATCGGATATCATTCATAACTTCACTCCTCTTTCTTTGTTGAACCTTCGACTTATTTCCATTTCTTTGATGCTTATTTGATTGTTCGACATTCGACATTCGACATTTCCAAATGCCAACCTTGTACACCCGAATGGCTCCCCCCGTTCGACCATCTCGCTCACTCGAAGGACTCGAGCGAGTAATCCCACCACTGTCACCCCAACCTCCCTTCTCAAATCGCTCCGATCTCTTCCTCAACAAACCCCTCCCCGCAAAACCCCTGGACCCAGAATGTTCGGCGATGTGGAGTGACTCCGACAGCGACACCGAAAGTACCCTCGACAGCATCACCAGCGAACCCCGCCACTCCGCAGACAGCTATCCCATCGGCATCTTCGTCAGTTCCGGCTCCGACTTTGACGACTTGGGCGATCACCCGCCTCCAGCCGATCAGCTCCTGAGACTATCCCCACAGCCTCCACATAAACGCACGGACTCGATCGATATCAATATCCCCGAGCCGTCAGTCTCAGTATCGTCTTCGTTTTCGTCCCAGTACGGACGGCCCTCGAATTGGAGCCAGAACCGCACGGGCACGAATCACTACTTCCGCGAGAAAAAGTGGGATTATTTCCCGGAACTGGCGCCCTCCGCTGTCCAAGCGAGTGGCCGCATCAGCCCAAACATGAACAATAAATGCCGCAAAATCGGCAACCCGCTGGAATTCGCCAAGGGAAAGTACCGCTGGCACTCGCTCGACCGCGGCGGTCTCGTCGGCGTCCGCGACTCGATCAAGACGTACGTGCACCGCACTCTCTCGCGCGACTCGACAGAGAATAAACCAAAAGATATTACCCGTCCGGCGACGGCGCCTATGGACCACCATCTTAATGATGTAGGCGGTGCGCTCGGCAACACACCGCAGCAATCTACTTTAGCTTTGGTTCTGGACACGCAGGCCGCGCTGCGAGCCCCGTCCGTGGCGACGTCCAGCAGCAGCGACTATGACTATACCAACCACAGATTCCATCTTCAGACACCGACCTCGCCTACTTCGCTTTCATCCCCGACAACACCCCGCCAGAAACAGCTCGCCGTGCCACTATCCGCGTACCAGAAACACGGGCCCGTGATCTGGGAATCGCCTAAGAAGACCAAGAAGCGCAATGTTCAGTTCCCGAGATACAAGTCCCCGCCTGGATCGGTGGCAGAGCCTTCTTCGTCTTCGGCTCCGGATTTGTCTTATTCTAATGCCACGCTGGCTTCGCGGAAGTCGCAGAACAATACCCGGGGCGTGTTCCTGAAACGAATCGGGGAGTCCAAGGATGATCGCAGGAGGGAGCAGTTGAAGGCGCAGATCAAGTTGGTTGGGCCTGTTAATCCGCATACTTATGTGCAGGCTGATCCATGGGTTTGATTGTGTTTCTTGTTTTGTTTTGTTTTTGTTCTTCAGCACTACTCTCATGACTTCTCACGACATCTATACCTATCTATACCCTCTTCACTTATATTTTTGTTCTTGTTGGATTCCCTGCTTATTCTGTCTTGTTCTGTGGCTTTGTTTGTACCTTTGTTATTATTAGCTTTTCTAGGTGTTTCCAAACAAGTACTTCTGGCTTAACTTGGTGTAAGCCAGTGGCTCTTGAAAATCAGATTCAATCATACCATTCTACCTCATCTTAGATACTCAACTGCATCGAAAGTCAATAATCAATTAAACTTCTCTGCACAACACCTAACCACTTCTACAGACGCTAGTTTCTTACATGCACATCCATACCGCACAGGTGCATACGGCCAACAAACCAACGTAGATCGCCACTGTCAGGCAATTCCAGTCATATTTGAGATACACCCACCTTGACACCACTCTACTCCGCACTTAGTCAAAGCCACGTCTGCCACTATCCTGTATTTATATATTCCAATTGGTTTATATCTGCAATGTAATCAAGAAATTAAATTAAATGAGGGGTAAACCAGGGCCTGAACTCTCTTCGCACCAACTCATGAAATATTTCCCGAGTGTAACGAAACCTCGTGTTGGCAAGCAGTTCTCCGCACAACTAGCGGTGGGTGTGTATGTTGTAGATGAGCTGTTCGTTGGGGAACAGCCCTATCATTATTATTGTGCGGAATGTGGAATGTCCACTATATCGGGTGTCATCACCGACTTTTAGATTTGTAAGTTGCTCGGCCTAATTACTCCAAGGGGAGTTGGGCCGGTCTATTGTAGAAACTAGTTAACTAATGAGAATAAGATTGAATAATATCCATGCTGTAAGAGATGAGATACGTTGATCAACCCCACTTTGCATTTGGGCTAAGCGTTGGGCTGGGTATGTACTTCGCTACATGAAGAAACGAAGGATATGTGCGTATCCGAGCTGTCGTCGGCTCGGTGATGGGTCGGAATTCTACGAAGATCTAGATGTCGGATCAGATGTGTTGACTTTGTGTTGATCTTGGCTTGGACAGGTCGACCTAAAGTTCTATGTTCCAAGGTTAATATTGTGGCTTACTGTGGGTATCCTTAGAATAATAAGATCGCACATATCTCAATCCTAGAAGCGACCTGTATCTATCATGACGAGGTCGCTCGTCCCGATCTGTATTTTGGCCTCTGTGGCGGTATGCTGGTAGAAAGGGTCGCTAGCAGAGTCTAGAGCTATGAACATTCCATGGTGACGATTTGTATAGTTTAGGGCTTTGTGGATGGTCGCTATGTAGGATTAACAGTCAGCTTCTATACTTCACAATATAGAACTTGGATAACCTGAATATCAAGTTGGTTAACACTATTCTAAATGTCAATATTTGGATAGGAACGATAATCATGAAAGTAATTCAATGTGCCATCTCTTGTATCCATATTCTAGTCCGGAGTTAGACAAACTATACCACAGCGACTCACTCATCTAATATACAAAGGGTTTTACACTAATTACAATCAACCGATGACTGTACATAGACTCAAGATCTCCACTTGAGGCAATAATGAGATCCCTCTAAGCGGAGTCGCCGCTGACCTAAAGTGCGGCCCCGTCTTCTAGTATACGCGGACCTAATATATAGCGACCTAATATACAGCGACCTAGTATACGCGGACTAAGTTCACGGCGACTAACTTGGGTATATAAGTTGGAGACTTCCCCACGTCAGACGATCTTTCTTACCAACCTGCATCACTGCAGTCATCCCTGACTGCAGTTAATGTCGGATATGGCGATATGTCCTGACCATGGAAAGGACCTGTGAAAAGGTCTATTCATGTGGAATCTCTGGCATTGCCTGGACTTGGGCTTGTTCTTTTTGATGTGCCTTTCCCGGTAAGTGAACTATGCTTTGTTCTCTCTTGTTGTGTCAGTCGCTAATAGGTATATGGGTAGGCAGAACTTTTTGGATGCTCGTCTAAAGGGTGATGTCGACGAGCAATTTGCAACCGATGGGGCAGATGATGAGTGTGCTGATCCTCGGGAATGATCTGTAAAGGTCTGCCTATGGGGAATCTTAGGCATTGCCTGAACTTGGCCTTGCTCTCTTTCATGTGCTTTCCCGGTAAGCACTATGCTTTTTCTCTCTTGTTGTGTCAGTCGCTAATAGGTATACGGGTAGGTCACCTTTGAGATTTTTTGGATGCTCATCCAAAGGGTGATATCGACGAGCAGTTCGCAACGATGGGGCAGATGATGAGTGTCCTGACCCTCGGAAATGACCTGTAAAGGTCTACTCATGAGGAATCTCTGGCATGGTGCCCTGGATTTTGCGTGTTTTGTTTTTAATGTGCCTTGCCTGGTACGTGAACTATACTTTCTCTCTTGCTGTGTCTGTCGCTAATAGGTATACGGGCAGGTCCTTTCTAAGAGCCATTCAATACTCTCCCAAAGGGTGATATCACCCAGAGCACTTTGCCATGACGGGGCGGCGAAGAGCCGGGACGAAGAGCCTGTGCTGGAACAATTGCAGGCACCGGCTTAATGATTGAGCGACTGTCTAAAGCTCATCAAATCCGTACACTCGGATGCAATGAGAACCTCGAGCAGACTGGTTTGATGCCGTCGAAAAGATAGATCATCTATCGACATGGAAAAAGAAGGATGAGACTTCTTGGTCAGTGGTGGAACATGTGGGTCGATGAGCGTGAGTAACTCGAGATACACTTGTCAGGTCGTGGAAAGATCCCTATACTAACCAAGAGTCTAGTCCGCAATGCGAGCTTCTCGTGTATTTCGTTGCAAGGGACGCTCAAGAAGGTCCCGGTCGATTGTGTTGGAGTTTATCAAGCTGCCGCAAGGCCTCCGCTTGCTCTTCTGCCCTAAAGAAGATTTCTTGTTTTGGATTGGAAATGTCTCCAAGGCCAAAGGCAAAGGCAAGATGGGGGGAGAACGGAGGGCGTTGATATGGTCGGGGTTGAGGTAGTTGAATCGGCCGATGCGGCCGTGGCTGCCGACGTCTTCCATTGCCTCGACCCCGGCACTTGCAACTCAAGAGAAGGATCTTTTGGAAATGGAATTTTGAGCTATGTTTCTTGTTTCAATCACCGACTGAGAACTGGCCCATGTCGGTGGCCTGCTTCCTTTTCCTCGCGCGGGCCATGAGCCTGCTGCTCTTGTACCTGAAACATGGTATGAGGTGCTGAATTCCTGGGGAAGTGTTGATAGAGGGAGGTGTGTCTCCCATCTCATAATCTCAATACGGCGAGTTCCCACGGGGAGGCATCACTTCGGAAAAATCACAAGTTCCTTGATATCAAAGCAACCAAAGCAATCAAAGCAATCAAAGCAATCAAAGCACATTGAAAGCCGTCCTAAGACAACAATTGGAACGTAAAGTATATACCAAATTCCGCTCTTCAAGCCTAGGTTTAACGTCTTTGCTCATTTCTTCTTTCTATCTGATATCCCAGGAAGAGAGAGAGCCGTGTCAGCTGTACTTGAGAGACTGGAGTAAGATGTCAGTTTGGCGGAAATCGAGCAGCATCAATTCCGATAGCTAGGAGAGATAGATTACGGGCACAGCGCAAGAATTCGACTAAGATGCCTTGAGAATAAAGAAGTAGATGTTGTACTCCGTGTTGTATAGTTGACGATCGAATGCCAAGGAAACATCAGAGCCCCGCCATTCACCGAAGATTCACCTTCGGGGTATGGACTCTTGTCATGACTCATTGCTCCGATCTGCTTCAAGTCTGACTTCTTTCGTTACCTTCGTGCGCTTCGTTTACTGCACTCTAGACTCCTACTCCTCTCGGCACCATGGCGCAAGAATCCTCGCAAGTCGCGCCCCGCTACCTGACCGGCGATAAGGCCGGCCTCCAGGAATTCCTAGCCAGATTCGATGTGAGCACACGTTTTTGATATACCGATGTACTAGAGAGTCCTGTTACTAACCAGATTCTGTACAGGTATTCCTCTTTGACTGTGATGGTCTGTCCCCTCTGTATCGGCCGAAGCTCCCCGCAGCGACTCAACGCGTCGCAACAACCGCTGAGACAATGATATTTAGGCGTATTATGGTCCGGCGACCACCTCTTCCCCGGAACAGTAGAGACACTGGAGCTTCTCCGAAAGAATGGTGCGCATTAAATACCAAGTGCGCAAACAGAGGTTGATAATCCCCAGGAAAGCAAATCGTTTTCGTGACGAATAACAGCACCAAGTCGCGCGCAGACTACCGCAAGAAACTCGAAGGCTTAGGGATCCCCAGTACAGTGGTGAGTGATACCACCGATTAATCACCTCACCCAGTGGCAGCGACTCACAACCAAATAGGAAGAGATCTTCTCCTCCTCATACAGCGCCTCTATATACATTTCGCGCATCCTCCAACTCCCCGAAAACAAGCGCAAAGTCTACGTAATCGGCGAAACAGGCATCGAGCAAGAGCTCCGCTCCGAGAACGTCCCATTCATCGGTGGCACAGACCCTGCCTACCGCCGCGACGTCACATCAGAGGACTACAACAAGATCGCGGCGGGCGATGAGTCCGTCCTAGACCCGGAGGTTGGTGTCGTGCTCGTCGGTCTCGACTTCCATGTGAACTACCTCAAGATCGCGCTGGCATACCACTACATCAAGCGCGGAGCGATCTTCCTCGCCACGAACGTCGACTCCACCCTTCCGCACTCGGGGTCTTTTTTCCCTGGCGCTGGCTCCATGAGCGCGCCGCTGATAATGATGCTGAATCAGGAACCTGTCGCTCTCGGCAAACCCAGTCAGGCTATGATGGATTCTATCGAGGGTAAGTTCAAGTTTGATCGTAGCCGGACTTGCATGGTTGGTGACCGTGTGAATACCGATATTCGCTTTGGACTTGAGGGCAAACTTGGCGGTACGCTGGGTGTCTTGACTGGTGTCGGTTCTAAGGAGGAGTTCGTTTCTGGGGATGTCAGGCCTCATGCTTACTTGGATACGCTTTCTGATCTACTAGCCTCGGAGGAGGCCTGAAAGATTTGTATTAAATGTAACAAATGTTGTATTTAGAGATAGACATACGGACACAATGATTCATCCATGGAATAGCTATAGCCAAGGCTATCCTATCAAGGTTCGCTTCTTCTAGAAGTCACTTACCAACAAGAGTGCAGTAAATATAAAGCTAATCAGCAAGTGTCACAGCGTAACTACAGAAATACCCTTGGTTCTTCCCATGACACACTTCACAGGCACGCCAGGACGACATTTCGGCGCATTCGGCTCTTCCATGACAGGACGCCTTTCATAAGGGTATGTGTACCGCAAGTAATACCAACCAAATCCCCTCGTAGATCGGAAATATCAATTTACCCTCGGCAATATCCTCCCCACTCGATGATGTCCAGTTCCACAGCCCCGGGGCCGATGGACCTCGGGAGTTATATCCAGGCATTGGAAGCCCTAATTAGTTCACTAAGAGCTTTCCAAAGTTGATATACCAGCTTGATCAACAGAATAGGAGGCTCTCTCAAATCCCAAGATCATGCAATTGGGCCAAGGTTTATTCTACGACTCAATAAAGTCCAGGCCTCTGTTCATGCGCCTTTCAGGGCTTAATTGTTGCTTCCATCTCGCATCCTATACCTCCAGCCTTCGGTGACCGAGAAAATAACCCTATAGAATGATCTACTGCATAGAGATGTCACCATCTCTATCGGGAAGGGCGCTAGCTAGAGCAGTAACAAGGATTCCCTGTATCGGTAGGTTAGTTGTGGTGCAAGAGATTCTCCTAGGATCAATACTGACGATGTCGATCTGTTCAATAAGACTCATCGGGTCAATAGTGCGGTCCTTAAGATTAGTGTCAGTAATGGGTCAAAAGAATCCAGCTGGGGGGTCTTGTACGCGGCAGAGTGTCTCGACGGCGGATTTCCAAAGGGCGAATAGTGGACAACGCCGCTGGAGGTGTCTGGGGTCTTGGCAGAGGTAACAAGCCGGGGTGATGGTGATGCTGCTCTGTGACATGCCCTTTCTTTGTCAGTCATTGGTCCAAGAGGGTTTGTTCTCAGACTGGTTATAGATATGAGGGTGGCATAGTTAGTGGAGTGCGGCTTACCTGGTGCTGGTGTTGGCTTTGGTATTGGTACTGTTGTTGTCTATCGTCATAACCAGCTCCTTGGGTAGCTCTACTAGCACGATTGGGGTCACGACTAGCTCCCTGGCGTTGTCTGATAGGGCGTGTAGAGTCCATATCAAGATGAGCGAATCAGTCTTGAATTTGCAGAATATGTTGAGGAGCAAGACTTGGGAATTTCAGATTCTTGTCTAGAGATGAGAGTTGGTAGGAAATACGAATGGGAACGGTAAGCTCCTTCATGGCTGGTTAAGCAGAGTAAGAGGGAGTTAAGCTCCTCTCCCCTAACCTCCTCCTATGCTTCTCCTACCTCCTTTTTGTTTGACGCCTGTATTTGGATCTTGCTTTATTGCTGCTGAAATGAAAGAAAGGTCAGGCATACAAGGACATAATCATCGTTTGATTTGAGGAATTTACTTCACGCCATTTCCAAGTCTATATTGTTATTTATTGGCGCCAGCTCACCGATGTCCTAAGTCTTCAGTCAAATCATCGAATCAGAAGCGTGCCTGTCGGCTATTCAACCAGCAAAGCTCTAGACGCAGTCATGTATAAAATCTATGCGTGTGCATAAATTACTCGTCAAGTAGTTCCGACTCACTCGGTACTTAGTAGTTCACAGAAAAGCACCGTGAAAGGGTATCATGATCATTCCATTCGAACAAGATCTGAGTGCTAAAAAACCGAATATAACGCCTCAAACATGTAGGCGTCCTTGTCCTGAACGCCTTTTTTCCAATCAAATATTCGGAGTCTCACTGCTGACCATAAGGGTCAAGAGTCGAACCGAGGGTTGGTGAAAACGCCTCTAGTTTCCACGCAGAACTCCAGCAATGCGTAATGCCAGGTCCAACATGGATAGATGCTCATCGGATCCATCAACCAGCCGCTTGTCGACCTCCGAGAAGAGCATGACAATCTTGTTTTTCTGAATATCGGGGATTGCCTCGTTGAACACTACACGCCGGTATAGCTAGAAAGGTCAGCAAACGTATTGAACACTCCGGGAAGAAGACAAACCTGTCCAACCAGCTGCGTAGCACTCCAGCCATCAGCCACAATATCCGTAATCACCCCCGAGACAGCCTCGTAGGCCGACGCACCACTCTTAGGCTGCATAGCCTCGATAAGAGAATCCAAAACATCATCCGGCAGCACACCGGCGATTTCTTCAATGCTGTTAACCGTAATAACACTAGAATTACTATCCACATCCGTCATCTCCGCATCATCATCAGCATCCTTCACGGCAGGCGGCTTCGTAGCACCGACCAAGCGCGCCGCGCTCTGCAGATACGTGATAGCACGACGCAAATCACCCTCGCCACACCGGATAAGCGTATCGACAACCCCATCCTCAAGCTGCAGGCCCTCCTGCTGTGCAATATTCGAGATCCGCTCACCAGCAGCGCTATTATCCAGCATCTTGAACCGGAACTTGCTGCAGCGACTAGCGAGCGGCTCGATGATGCGCGTGACATAGTTGCAGACAAGACAGAAACGTGTGATCCGACTGTATGTCTCCATCGTGCGGCGCAGAGCGGACTGTGCGTCTTGCGTCATGCTGTCTGCCTCGTCGAGGATGATGATCTTGAATGGTGGACATGGGTACTGTGCGCGGTAGGCGGCGTCCAGGCCTGTTGGTTGGGAGAGCTGGGCTCGCGCGAAATTCTTCACTTTGTCGCGGACGATGCCGATACCGCGCTCGTCGGAGGCGTTGAGTTCGAGGATTCGGGAGCGGTAAAGGGCGGGCCCGAAGAGGGATTTGGCGAGGGCGAGGATTGTGGATGTTTTTCCTGTGCCGGGGGGTCCGTAGAAGAGCATATGGGGGAGCTGGTTGGGGTTATTTCATTGCTTCAATTGTTCGGGGCGGGTGGTTTACGTTTGAAGCTTGCAGAGTGCGCCGCAAGACTTTGGTCGTGTGGTCTTGCGCAGCAACATCATCCAGGGTCTTGGGGCGACTAATTGATATTAGCCAATTCTGGGTAAGCTGGAATAGAGCATTGACTTACTATTTCTCAACCCACGGCTGGAGTTTAGTTGAGTCTTCCTTGTTGTCGCCAGCCTTGAGCTTAGAGCTGCTGGATGCTGCGGCGGCAGCGGCACGAGCCTTATTATTGAAAAAAGAGGCAGCCATTGTTGTTGAATAGCCGAAATCAGCAAGTCAGGTTATCTCGAGAGCTGCTCTGCGATGTGTTGAAGTCTTTCTGACGCCCTCCACAATCAAGACGCGTCTCCACGTGACACGCGCAGCACTTAAACACTGGCCAATGAGAGCAGCTCCCTATTTGGGTATACTTCAACCCATCGCCGCTGTTAATGCTGGTCTTATAGACTACCGGGATCAACATTGCAAGGGTTATGATTGCATGGTATCTCATTAATGCTGGTATCAATATTTACAGCTCGTCTCGCACCGGCTCCTCCATCCCAGCCTCGAACATCCTCTTTTTTGTATTCCGGGGAAGCTTTGCTTGTCTTGCCCTCTCCTCCGGGGTGACGTCGTCAATGTCTACGCTTTTTTGTCTCTCTTGCTCGGCCATGTCACCAATTTTATCAATTACACGATTGCTGTCGATGGGTGCGGACGGCTCTTGCTCCCAGGCAGTGCTACTGGCTGTCACCGTTCCTGTTGCAGCCGCCGTGGCCATTTGATGAATAGCTGTAGAGATGTCCCTTGAGATAGATTGAGAAGCAGACTGCACAGCTGTAGTGGAAAGCCCGGCTGCACCTGTTGCAAACGCAACACGAGCGAAGAGCTTCAAAGGCTGCCATACGAGCCACCAAAGAGGCCCATAAAAGACACGTCGGAATAGGAGCCAGCCAATTGTCGCAAGAAGGATATAGAAAGCAGTCTCAAGGTACCATGTGTCGGACTTTTGGGAGCGGAGGAGAGAGTTGGCTAGACTGCGAGTTGAAGAGAGAAGTGTATCAAGGCTGCTATAGGACTCGGACAGGGATGATATCGCGGCTGTAGATTGTTCTGATTAAGAATATTAGCTCTGGTAGGATCAGGAAAGGGATACATGTACTCACCAAGAGTTGATTGGGCAAAATGGCTGCGGGAGAGTTCTGCCTGCATGAGTTGATGGGTTCTGCGTAGCGCAGATGTCACGTCGTTCGAGGCGTTCAAAACAAGATCATCCTGGGTGAACTTCTCTGACGGCTTCTTCTTTTCGGAAGAGTACGATCTCGACAGCAGCAACTCTCTCTCCTTCCGTCTGGCGAGTTCGGCATTCCGCTTCGCTTGTAATTGGGCGGTTCGGAAATCACCTCGTGTTCTGAGGATCGATTAGCACATGCTACATATTTCAAGACTAACCAGTGACTATAACGAGGAATCTCGTCGGCATGCGCAAGTAGTTTAAAGGTATCTTACCTCTTGAGATCCTCGGCCAATCGCCCTGCCATAGAAATGACCCGCTCTTTCTCAACCTCCTTCTGTCCATGCACAGCAGATGACTTGCGCCTGCTATCTGAGCCAGTTTCCAGCGCTTCGACCTCCACACGCAGCAGCTCCAACTCTTGTTCGGCTTCCTTCAGCCGGGAATGTATCTCACTCCCAAGCTCCAGACGGGCTTCATCGCCCTGGCCAATAGAAGCAGTAAAGTCGCGCAGTCGATCCACGAGGGGCTGGATTTGTGCTAGGGAAGCCGAGAGCTCTTTCACGCGGCCCTGGAGAGCTGTTGTGGAGGACATGTTGTTATAGACGCATTCAAGTGCTGTTTGTTCGGAGAGTTGAAGGGATGTTTCTGAAAATAGACACTAGTGGAGAATAAACCGAAAGATTCGAAACAATAAGTTGCTTCATAAGTGTCGAGTTGTCCAACTCAAGAGTTGCCAGCGTCATTAGGCGTTGTGTTTGCATCCGAGTCAAACATGCCCCATTTCCTCCAACCGCAATTCGCAACGGCCTCCGATGTGGTGAGAACTTCCAATTGACCTTGCGCCATTACCTATCAGACTTGTCGCAGACCGTCTAAGATCCAAGCAATTTTCTCCTTGGACCAATCTTCCACCGAGGGTCATTTGTCCAACCGCTGCGTGATCTACTGCAGAAACACCACCTTTAAAAAACTTCCCGCCAGCCTTCATCCACTCAGGTACGCAGCAACGGAACCAAGACGGAACTATAGGATATCATTCGCTCTTGCAAGATCAAAAACTGATCAATTTACCAGTCCGCAAAAGTCCCTCTCCTCGCTCACCACTCAACCGCAACAATGGGCATCCCCATCGCCACGATAACTACCTTCCGGACCGCCTACAACCCCTTCTCCCGCGCTGCCCGGCCATGCCGCCTCTTCCTGGGCATGCTGCGCACACCAGACACTATCCCAACCAGCAGCCCGACGCATATTGATATCAAGGTCAAGCAATTGCCGCGCAACTCCACCGAGTCACCGACCATGACTATCGGGTTCAAGGGCGGCAAGGAACTTACGCTGGATGTCGGAAAGCGTGGGCTGAAGATTGGCGATGTTATTGAGGAGGTTTCCCGTGTTGGCCGAGCTCTGCAGCGTGAGGCCAGCTTGAAGAACTAGAATTTTGTTGTTCGAGCTTGTATTCGTGTATTATATTACCTATCATTTTCATCTAACGATTTTGGCGCTGTTGGGCATGTGGAATACTTGAATTATTGTTGGTAAAGAACATAGGATGTCATGCTTCTACCTGATACTAGGGTTACTGGGGTAGATTTAAAGATCTTGCACAAACTGATCCTGAAAGTGATTGTTTCATTGCTATCCAGTTGAATTTTCATTTGCCCAGAGATTACTCTTCTCTACACCGTGGTAAGATTTTGAATACTGAGAGCGATTCATTGACAGTTCAGAAATGGGTCTTTTCCTCGGAAAATCGAAGAATGCACTTCCCATCAGGCGTAAGATCATAGGCTTGAAAGTTTTGAGTTAGTTTTATAGGTCTCTTTCAGAGAATATCATTTATACTGCGGCACCTGAGATGAAGAACCACTTGTCAATGCTTCCATCAATGGGAGCAGGGGGGAGGTTCTCGTTGCGGGGGATGGCAGCGAGCTGGGCCTGGTCAACACGGTCGGGAGAGTTCTCGACGGTGGTGTTGGCACTGTGCAGGTTAGCTTCAAATCCTCAAAAGGATATATGCATGTAGAACTCACAGGCTGATATCGCCACGGGGGGTCTTGCCAGTGACAAGCTTCTCCCAGGCATCGGAGCACTCGCGAATGACATCCTCGGCGTACTTCTTGTTCTTGCACTCGCCGGAGAAGGCGAACTGGTTCTCGGGCTTTCCGTCGGGGATCTTGTAGATGCGGAACCACTCGTTGGTGGCGCGCATGAGTCCAGGAAGCTGGCGCTCGACATCCTCGATGTCGTTGAGCTTGGGAGCAAGAGGATCGTTGACGTCGATGACAATGATCTTCCAGTCGGTCTCCTCCTCGTCAATCAGGGCCATGACGCCGAGAACCTTGACCTGCTTGACCTGGCCGGTGTAGCCGACAAGCTCACCAATCTCGCAAACGTCGAGGGGATCGTTGTCACCCTTGGCCTTGGTCTCGGGGTGGATGGAGTTGGGGTCCTCCCAAGTCTGGTACACAAGGTCAGTTTTTGCCCCTCTTCTTACCCACGGGTGTGGGAGGAAGGTTCGAAGCTTACGCGAGGGAAGGCACCGTAGTTCCAGAGGTAACCCTTGTGGGGGAAGCAGTTACGGACGAAGCGGAGCTTGCCCTTCTTGGTGTCCTGCTTGATGGGGTTGAGGAAATCATCCTTGGAGATCTGTTTGTTGAGGCAGTCAGTATACAGCTGAGGTCAATTGCGGGGCTGTGTGTCGTACCTCCTGCTTGGCGTTGGTCCAGCGGGGGATCTCAACGACCATGTTCAGGATGGTTTGCTGCTCGTTGGCGTAGAGAGGAATGTCATGGAAGGGAGAAACGGGGACGCCATCCTTCTCAACGAACACGCGGTGCTCGAGAGTGTATGGGGTACCGATCTTGCGGATGGAGTAAGTCATGCTGGGCGAGGTAGACGAAATGTGTCGAGATACTTGTGCCACACGGGATAAGGGAGAAGAAAAGGAAGAGGAAGAGAGAGGGGCAGCAGAAGTGGGGGGAGCCAGCGCTGCTGATGTGCGCCAAACACGGCGGGAGGCGGTGGAGGTGGCACTTCCCAGTCGGGCCAAGGGAGGACAAGTCATTGGCTGTGTTGGAAAGCTCTGGGTGCCGTGTTTGTTTGATTTAGTATTTCAGATACAAAACTTGAAACTGAATTATAACCTCAATCAAAGGGTATAAGCTGCAATGCGTGGCGGTGTTACCCCTTGTCGGAGGTTTGGGTATGGGGAAAAATTAAGAAACATGGCAGTTCCGAAAGTCGGCTTCTTATGGTCACCCCGACTTTGATATCCCGACTGGACCAGGCCAATGTGGATGTATATTGTATACAATTGACTACATGCGGTGAGACGTACATAGCATACATGTACGCTATATCTTTTAGCTATTTGACAGATGTATGTTGTACACCGCATGTACATACCCGACCCCATACTATGACGCCGATATCGGCAGTATACGTACGCCTATGTTGTCTAGATCGATTGCCTGTTCAGTCCAATTGTTTTCCTTCAATTGTAGAATCTTCACATTAGTTATACGGAGGCATCTTGGGATCACAACCTTGGAAGTCATGTCGTGATCCTTGGCTGGGAATGGAGCCCAACGATTGGCTGCTTTGGCTCAGCTTGAAAAATACCAGAATAAAGGTAAATTACATCAATACATGAAATCCAATGACAACCCTACTTCAAAAAACAGTTATCGCCACTATCTCCACGTGACTCAAGCTTTCCATCGCGAGTCACCCCAGGAAAAAAAAAGCCGCTCTATACTCCGCTCTCCCCGCACACCACATATGGGAATGCTATGATCAGAATTCTCCGCAAAACAATGGCAACACTCGCAACCGCAGCTACAACCGCCCCCGCGTCGGCCGTTGTGCCGCGCGTGCCCATTCCTACCAACGGCGTCGACTACCGCAACAAAATCGTCCTCGCTCCAATGGTCCGCTCAGGCGAACTACCCTCACGCCTCCTAGCACTGAAATACGGCGCCGACCTCGTCTGGGGCCCGGAAACAATTGACCGCGCGATGATCGGCGCCGAGCGACGCGTGAACCCACGAAACGGCACCATCGAATTCACCCGCATGCCCAGCAACGGCGGCCGCCCCAACAAACCACTCAAAGAATCAGTCATCTACCGCATCGACCCGGCGCGCGAAAAGGGCCGACTAGTCTACCAAATCGGCACGGCCAGCCCAGAGCTAGCAGTGCAAGCGGCGCGCGTCGTGGCCGCCGACGTCTCAGGCATCGACGTCAACTCCGGCTGCCCGAAACCCTTCTCCACGAGCGGCGGCATGGGCGCCGCCCTCCTCCGCACCCCAGACCTCCTCGTCTCAATCCTGGAGGCCCTCGTCAAGGAAGTCGGGACACCCTTCGAGATCGGCATCTCGGTAAAAATCCGCATCCTCTCCAAGCCCGAAGAAACAGAAGCTCTCGTCTCCCGCCTCGTGAAAACAGGCATCACAGGCTTGACGGTGCACTGTCGCACGACTCCCATGCGGCCGCGCGAACGCGCAATCCGGGACCAGCTCCCCATGGTAGCGAGGATCTGCCACGACGCCGGCGTGGCGTGCGTGATGAACGGCGACGTGACATCGCGCGACCAGGGCCTCGCGCTGATAGCCGAGTACGGCGTTGATGGCGCGATGATCGCGACCTCTGCGGAGACCAACGCCTCTTGTTTCCGGACTAACGAGGCTGGCGGCGTCGCGCCGTGGCGGGACGTTGTTTACGAGTACATGCGCTTCTGTATGGAGTCGGAGAATCGGCTGGGAAATACCAAGTACCTGCTCAACATGCTGATCCCCGGAAAAGACAAGGAGTTCAAGGATGCGAAGTTGTCCAAGACGTATCTTGATATCTGCCGCGCGTTGAAATTCGACGATTTGCTTCCTGCTGCTATGCGTGTTGATGAGCTACTCGGTCTGGATGAGAAGTGGGAGGCTGCCCCCGGTGTGACCGGTACAGAATCCCAGTCGGAGCCTAAGTCGAAGGCTGTGCAGAATGCCATGGGGTCGGAGGCTGCTCGTGCGGCTGGCGGCGGTGCTGTTCGGACTAAGACGCCCTCGCCGGCTGTTCATGCTGGTGGTCCTATTCGGCGGTCTTCGGCTCCTCAGCCGGCTAAGGTTGTTCAGGTTGATGCTGAGCAGCCAGCTGTTGAGGCTGCTATTCCCGCTGCACAGACTCAGGCTCCGTCTCAGGTGACGGCGTAAATGTTGCTTGCGTTTTCTGTCCATTGTTACTTCGCTTCACATCCTGTCTTCGGTCCCATGCATAGCCCTCGGTTTTCTCTCGGTTCATTCTTCCTTTTATCTTGCTTTTATCTGCATTCTGAGGTGTTTATGATTACTTTCATCTGTTCTCTCTATAGATTATTCCCCACTTACATACACCATGCTCCTTGATGACTATCTAGTCCTTATTACAATACATATCACTCTGCGCTTTATGAAGCTTACAACGTCGTGTACTAAATCAATGGTAGTTGGATTTGATCCTCTAATCTAACAAATGATCCCCCCCAAACACCAGTATTATGCATTCTCTGCATCGCCATGCAGATACTCACAATAGAAACTCCAGTGTACCCTTTTTTTTGTTTTTTTTTGTTTTCTTGTTTTCTTGTTTTCTCTTCTCTTTGGGCTCGCTCACTTCTCTGCAGCTGCCGCTGCTTCCGCCGCTGCTTCCGCCGCTGCCTCCGCCTCCAGCTCGGCAATCATCATTTCCTCGACGGCCTTCATGCCGACCTCCTCACTCTTCTTGGCCCCGGCCTCGTCATCTCCAGCCACGGCCTGGTCAAGTGCCAGCTTGGTCTGGCCCAGTGCGTGGATCTGCTCCTCGATAGTGCTCTTGGTCACCAGACGGTAGATCTCGACCTCGCGGGTCTGGCCCACGCGGTGCGCACGGTTCTCGGCCTGCACATCTTCCTGTGGGTTGAAGGAAGAGTCGAAGATGACCACGCGGTTGGCACAGGCCAAGTTGATACCGGCACCACCAGCCTTGGTGGACAGGAGGAAGACGGGGATCTCGGTGCGCTCGTGGAAGGCGTCGAGGATGGACTGGCGGTCCTCCACGTTGGTGCGGCCATCCAGGCGGACGAACTCGATTTTCAGGGTTTCCAGGACGTGCTCAAGGATGTCCATCACCATCGTGAATTGAGAGAAGATGAGGGTGCGATCGCCATTGGCGATGAAACGGGTGAGAAGCTCTTTGAGGTGCTCCACCTTACCGGAGTCCATCCATTCGTCGTTCTTGAGCTTGAACTTGCCGAGGGAATTGGGGTTCTCCACACACATGTGGTGGCACTCGAAGTCGTTGTATGGCATGAGCTCCTCGTAGATGATGTTAGGGTCGGATAGCGACCACTTGTCTTCCTTCAGGCAGGCCTTGGCCATCTTCTGTAGAATCTCGTTGGTGTAGTGACGACGAGCAAGGAGGGGGTGAATAGCGGCCTGGCGCAGCTTCATGAGAATGTTGGCGGACTTCGATCCAGTCTTCTTTCCAGCAAGACGGTCTGCCACGAGCTGGCGCACTTCTGCTTTTTCGTGATCGTAAATCTTGACCTGAGAAGGTTTCATTTGGCACCAACCGACATGGGAGTGCTTGGCTGGAAGATCAATGACCTGGTGCTTCTTTCGTCGGAGGATAAAGGGCTTCATCATGGACTTTGCGCGCTCAATGCGCTGCTGAGATAGGAGAGTAGCGTGGGACTCGTCGGTGGTCTTTGCCTTGTTGGAAAAGACTGCATGAAGGTCATCCTTGTGCTCGCGGAAGACCGAGGGAAGAATAAAGCCGAGAAGAGATGCCAGCTCCTGCAAGTTATTCTGGAGAGGAGTACCAGTGAGAAGCAGACGGAAACGTGCCCGAATTCGAATCAACTTTTCGTACAGCTGAGATTGATGGTTCTTCAGCATGTGACCTTCATCGTAGACACAGACAGTGAAATCCATGTCACGCAAGAATTTAGCATCAAGCTTTGCCTTGGCAATGGTGTAGGTAGTGATCACAACGTTGATCTCGTCACGTCGTTCCTCGATCTCCTCGCGGATGAGAGCACGCTCATTGAGACCGGCGTAGTAAGGCATGACGTTCAAGACCGGACAGAATTTCTGGAACTCGCGAAGCCAGTTCTCAATGGTGGAAGATGGGACAACAATCAGGTGAGGGCCCTTAATGCCCTTCTCATACAGATGCGCGAGGAATCCAATGACCTGGCAGGTCTTACCCAGGCCCATGTCATCAGCCAGGATGCAGCTGAGGTTCTTTTCAAACAACAATGCCAGCCAGTTGACTCCCACCACTTGGTAATCTTTCATTACCAGGTCGTCGGCCATGATAGAAGGCTGTGAGATAAAACGAGATTTGCGCTTAGAAACGACCAGTTTGTCGCTTTCTTCGTCACTTTCGGAAGATTGACGTTCAGTTGTGGGAGTTGCAATACCAGAGTCATGTTCTGATTTGGCAGGAGCAAGGTTGGTGATTTCCAAGTCGCCCTTTTTCCCGAAGGTGTCGACACCCCATTTCTTCATCTCTTCAGCGACAGGCTTGCCGAGTTCCTCAACCTCGCCAACAAGAGCGTCAATGGCCAGATATCCAGTCCACATATCAATACACTTGTCGACAATCTTGTCTCCGATGGGCTTGGGGGCCTTGCCTCCTCTCTTGCCCTTGGGCTTCACAGTCTGTGCGACTGGAGCAGAGACAACACGAACTTCATCGAGAGTCTCATATGGACGGTTCGAAATGATGATTTCTGCGGTTGCTTCGGGGATAGAGGCGATATCAGCGAGATCCTGAACACGACATGTGTTGAAGAATTTCAGGACCTTGGAATCCAAACCGCCAGCGGTGGATTCTTGGACCTGAGCGTTTGAATCGTCCGAATCACTCATCATAGCCTCGGGGGACTCGGATCGGTCGGGCGAAGGAGCTTTGCGCCCCTTCTGAAGGCGTCCCAACTTATTTTTCGGGGGACTGTCATCCTTGATTGTGATAGCACGGGAAGGAGAAA
Organism: Penicillium psychrosexuale; assembly: GCF_028828465.1. Lineage (NCBI taxonomy): Eukaryota > Fungi > Ascomycota > Eurotiomycetes > Eurotiales > Aspergillaceae > Penicillium > Penicillium psychrosexuale. Next base: position 5,804,343 of record NW_026643187.1, read on the forward strand.
CAGCACGGGAACCATCAGACTTGGGTCCACGAACGAGTCGGCGACGAGGCTTTCCTTCGTCATCGGATTCGTGGCCCTTGGGCTGCTTCATTGCTGCCCACTTGTCCTGGATGGTGCCACGGGCTTTGATGTTCTGCTTGGCTATGGGAACGGGGCCTGTAGCGGGGGAGGCACTCAATTCATCATCGGAGGATGCAATCACCACAGGACCATTTTCAGAATCCATCTGGGCAAGGATCTGGAGCGCGCCGTCGTAGTTTCCCTTTGCTTTCAACATCGCATCCATACAGGCTAGAACAGTCATATGCGGCATAACTTTGAGAATACGCTCAACTTTAACACGGAGTCTGAAGTCGTTGATTTCGTGAAGGGGGATGTCTGGAACTCCTGAAGGTGGCGCGCGAGAGGGCGCATCCTGGCGGGCTTTCTTCGTGGCAACTCCCTTGGGTGCCGGCGGACTCATCTGATCTGCAGTCCGCTTGGTGGCGGTTCCAGCGTTCTTCGGATCGTACATGGCAGAGGCTGTAATTTCTCGGAACCGATCCATTGCCCCAGCATCAGGGCGCACGGGCGACTCCATGATCTTTTCTTTTTCAGAATCCCGAGGGGGTTTCGCAAACATGGACGGTTTTATGTCGGTACTTTGTAGATGACACTCTTCGTCTGAAGAGCCACCTCGATATGTCGGGCCGTCGTCGAGATCAAACCGCGGTGTTCGTTTGGTAGGACCAGAGGCAGGAGGGCGAAATTGCGTCCCAGAAGGAGCGATCAAGGATGAAAGTAGACCGCCTTGGACTCGGCGGGGAGGAGAAAAGGCAGGGCCAAGCGGTGAAGATGCAGCAACTTGAATGACAGTATTGTTATGTCTTGAGTAGGGATGTTCAAGTAGTTGTGTTGGTTGGGTCAATCTTTGCGATGGGGTTATCGCTGGGAGAGTTGCGATAGTTTCGTAGTCTTCGCCGGGAGGGGTACTCGGGATGGTTTTTATATCTCGAGGGGGAGTACTATTGATAGCTTCTTCCATTGCTCTCAATACAACAATGTCATTGAATCATCGACTCATCTAATTGTTCAGCGCTATTCAGGAACGTTTTTTCTGCCAAAGCGGACACGCGCGATCGGACGCGCCCAATCACGTGTGAGAGCCGTCAATTAAGCTGTGAATGAGAACAAAGAGGTGAGACATATTGAGCAGTTAAGCCTCATAAAGACGACTGAATCAGGCTTAGTTCTCTACTTTGTGAATGAACAATGAACCGCAGCGAACAGAATCGGAATGAGACAATGAGACAATAAGGAGTCACATGGCATATACCTCAACCCACCAATCAAATGCCATGTGACGGCGGGCACTAACCTTCTCTCCGCACTTGCGATAGCTTCAGCTCCTTTGTCTCTCAGACCTCCCTTTTACATCCTTTGCATTTGACTCACTTGGATATTGTTGCCCTAAAGAAACAAGGATGTCTTCCCGACGCCCCCACAACCAGTCCTACGCCGATGTTGCGGCGAAGCCTGAACCGCAAGGCACTTCCGACGTGGCCCCAGCTGTTCCTGCGTAAGATAATGACCTTAGAAGCTTAAATTGATTCTCGAAGACATATTCTTATTAGCTCTGGTATTTAGAGATGTGATCTACAAGCTGCTCGGCTTCACAGCTGCCATGATCATTGGCCCTATTGGCATGTATTTCTTGACTGTGAATACAATTTTCAGTGGTGAGTATTTCTGCGTTCAACTTGCAATGACATATACTAATTGAATTGATGTTATTCAGGGAGCTCGACACTCGCCGGAATTACCGCCGCCGTTACCGCCAACGCGGTCTTGTTCGCATATATCTACGTCGCCTGGATGGAAGACCAGGAGGATAGACAAGCGGCCAGCAAGCCAGATTCAAAGAAAGCCCAGTAGGTTGGATAAACCGGATCTGAGGAAAATGATTATTTTCGGCGTTACGGCATTGTTCAGGTGGTTGGGGTTTCTGTTATGTATAATTGGGATGGAACAACTTCAACCATCCAAGGACTCAATTGTAAAACTATACATTGACTGAGCTATTCATTTTACTGTTAGATATCTCGGATATCCCCAAGATATCAAGCCCCATACTTCAATGTCAAGGCCATTAAAAAGCGCTGTTCATGTTGAAAGAACCGCATCTAGAGACAAGAAAGACCTCGACCCATGCCCCAGTATAGACAGATACGCCGATATGCATTGCCAAACAGAAATCACTCTCACATATTCCCATTCTCAGCTCCACATCCACTTAGGTAGGTCTGCGCTTGACAAACTCCTCCAAGTCCGCCTTGGTAGCAACACCCAGCACAAACTTGCGCGCCTCATCGGTAACCACAGCGAACTGCTGCTTCTCGCGCTTCTCGCCATTCGGCCCCGTCTCGCTCTCGAAGAAGTTCTCGAGCTCCTCGAGCGGCGTGTTCATCGTGATGACCTGGTAGAGACCGCGTTTGCGGTTAAACCGCTGCATCGCCGCGGAGACGGGGTCGCTTTCTTTCACGGTGCCGCTCTGCAGCAGCTCCCGTAGCCGTGGGATGCTGAGGTAGCCTAGCAGGGAGCGCTTTGTCGGGGAGATAACGGTGAGGTGCGTGTAGTCGCGCTCGTAGGCGGCCATTAGGGCTGTGGAGATTGGGTCTTCGGAGGAGATTGAGAGCGCCGCGGGAGGGTCGAGATCTTCGATTGTTGCCTGTTTTTTTGTTAGTTTGGGCCAGATGGGTGGATTGGGGAGACGGACACCGCGGTACTTGTCGGCCCAGGCTGCTGTAGATGTATTTGTGTCGGAGGGGGTTTGCTTCTCGCGGGTGAAGGCCTCGCTAGCGGTCGAGTATGAAGCCATTTTGAGTTTGATCGGGATGAGGGGTTGGTGAGGGGCAGTGGATGAGTTGGAGAGTTGGAGGGTTGTTGAGAAGAAGTACAGGTAGCTGGAAAGTGGAGAATAATTGTCCAGGTGTAAAGATTGAGAATTCAAGTAAGGGTTCTCAGTAGGTATACCTAAGTCGTGCAGGTCAAGAGCTTGCAACCTTGGGGATGACTTTTTGATGTCAAGCTTGGCATTAACTCCACTACGGAAGACGCTTGCGGCCACGGAGGCTATCAGATCTATATTTCTATTTTCTCTCTGCTTGCTTTTGATTGCAAATTTAGCCCTAGAGTGTACTTCAATAATTAGAAGGGCATAAAGAAAAGTAGGAAATTACGGACTTAAGACGGCCTCTGGTCGGTATAACATCACCCACTATATATAGAGTAAGTATGTCCAGATCATAGGCAATTAAACATAGCATTAGGAAATGTTATAATAGATGCCCCGATCTAGAATTATAGAATCTACTTTGCGGAATATATTCCCCTAAGTATATATACAAACGGGGTTCTCTCTTGGCCTAGGATTGTAATCCTGGCCAGGGGCATGGCATGTATACATGTTGCAGCATGTTAAAAGGCACAGACTACACGGAGATAGCTATAAGTCCATTCAATCTCAGATAGCTGTTATTTAAAGAGTAAGAATTAATTTCCCCAGAGTACATATCAAGACTGAAGTCATACTCCTCAAAAGTCCGGAGTACCCCGTACTATCCTTGTACCCCGCCAGCGCCACTTACAACCTCCGCACGTCATTGTCTTGGGATCTTGATTTCCCACCTCATTTCAATTATATTCAATCTCTCATACAGATTCAACAGAAAGAAACACATCAGTATCACTCAAAACCCACCCTTTGGTGGAGATCACCGGATATCAAGCCGACTCCACTTATACCCACTACCCGAAGTACACCATGCTTCCGGACTGGATCAACGCTTTCGCCGCCCAGCATCCTCTGGGTGCCGTGAGCGATGCGAAGTCCGCGAAAAACAGACCGTTCACAGCCTGGAGTGCAGTCGACGACGTGAAGACCAAGGCCGACGACATTGCCAATGAGGCAAGCCGGGAATTCAATGCCGCAAGCCAGAAGGCCCAGCAGAAGACCGGCAAGATCCAGCCTGGCTCTCTGAAGTACTATGTAGCGTGCACATTTGGTGGAATGATGGCGTGTGTCAGTAGCTTCTCTGTCTGAATTATGATCGCCAGGTACTCACGTATATCAGGGCCTTACCCACACTGCCGTGACACCCCTCGACCTGATTAAATGTCGCCGCCAGGTCGATCCCAAGCTCTATAAGAGCAACCTACAAGCCTTCCACACTATACGTGCGGCTGAAGGTATTCGTGGTGTCTTTACGGGCTGGAGTCCTACGTTCTTCGGCTACAGTGTAAGCCTGGGTAACCTGTGGGTCTTTTACCTTAATTATCTATACTGATGGTATACAGGCCCAAGGAGCTTTCAAGTATGGAGGATACGAGTACTTCAAGGTATTCTACAGCGACCTGGTCGGCCAGGAGAACGCGAACCGGTTCAAGACTGCCATCTACCTGACAGCCAGTGCCTCAGCAGAGTTCATCGCAGATCTAGCGCTGTGTCCGTTCGAGTCTGTCAAGGTGCGTGGTCAGACTACCATTCCCCCTGAGATTACAGGTACTTTCAGTGGTATTTCGGGCGTTGTTGCCAAGGAGGGCGTTGCTGGGTGAGTTGACATGTATCCTTCTGTTCTGAATCGAATCTATATGCTCACCCTACCAGTCTGTACAAAGGTCTTTACCCGCTGTGGGGCCGTCAAGTCCCCTACACGATGATGAAGTTCGCTTCCTTCGAGACTATCGTTGAGATGATCTACCACAATCTGCCAGGCCAGAAGTCCGACTACAACAAGGGTGCACAGACTGCCGTTGCATTCACCGGCGGTTACCTCGCTGGTATTCTGTGTGCTGCGGTATCGCACCCTGCCGATGTTATGGTCAGCAAGTTGAACGCGAATCGACTGGCGGGTGAGGCATTCGGTGCTGCTATGAGCCGCATCTATGGTGACATTGGCTTCCGGGGATTGTGGAACGGACTGCCTGTTCGTATTGTGATGATTGGTACTTTGGTGAGTTGCTTATGCTTAGTGTGGTTAAGCTAGGTGCTAACATCTTCGTATAGACTGGACTCCAATGGATGATGTATGGTCTCGCTTTGTTTGGTTTGTGTGGATATATACTGACCCTGATTCTACAGCTACGATTCATTCAAGATTTTCATGGGACTTCCTACCACCGGTGGCTCAAGTGAAGACAAAAAGACGAAGTAAGGTGTCTGGTTTGATTCGGGTAGTAGTATGCACAACTCCATTATTCTCTTACCATCTCGGCGGCTACTGCGATATTCTATCAAGTAATACATACTCTCTCTAGTTATCATCGTAATATAAAGTAACCGCCAAGCTCGCTATCGGCCAATTACAGTTTGTCAGTGGCCGCCTCTACCAATCGGAGGCCGGTATCTTATCGTCCCTGCAGTTGTCGAATATAAAATGTCAATGTCGTTGAATAACATCCGAATGACATCCAACTTAGATAACTAGACAAGCGAAATAGGGGACCTCGGGAACCGCTTGGCTCATTTCACGACGAACCACCTTTATTGGCTGCGAATCCCTGTATTATCTACCCGATAGCTACCATCCAGGTGGATTATACTTAAAAAGATCTAGATCCCCCCAAAATCCACTTCTCTACATTCCCCGTACGACTTAAGAAACAGTAAGCTCACGTGGATTTCCCCGCCATCGCATCTGTACCTGCATGTATCGCCCCATCGATAAATATCTTCCCTGCCCCACCATTCTTCCTTTCGCATCTACCACCCCGCCACTATTTGCAACGACATATACACCGACTTGAACATCTATCTCTGACAAGAACCAGTCAAGATGCCCGATAAGACAGAGCCCGAGGCATCCACGTCCGAGGCATCCACGTCCGAGGCACCCATCGTCTCTCACGGCCGAGGAGGCAAGCACCCGAGTCTATGCGTCATCGCGCCCACCAACTAACAAGCTCGAATATTAGGTCAAGGCAACATCGGCAAGGATAACACCGAGTATGTCCTCATCTATCACAAGCGACAAGCGCAAGCGATAAATACTAAACATCGAATAGATACGTCGATGGCGAGATCGTCCGCGAAGGAAACTACGGCGACCAAGGTGATGGCGCTTACTCTGCCGGCGTGAGTACCTACCTACCTACCTTCCTACCTACCTACCTATACCTATATCTATACTTTCAACACCCAAATCCAGTCTTTTAGCGATACAAATACTGATACAACTCCAGCGAGGCGGCGCAGGAAATATCGGCTCCCCGATGATGCGCCCCACGTCCAAGGTTCCCCACGACACCGAGATGATCCCCGAGCTTGCGGTCCGCCACTCCACAGACGAAACTTTCCATATTGGGGTAAGCAGAGAGCTGTTTTGCTTTGCGTTTGATTTGTTTTATGATTGATTATCCCGGTTATGGTTTTCGTATTCTCTTTCCGGATGCGGCTCTTTTTACTTTCGTTTTTTTCCCTTCTTGCTTTTGCATCCCAGGCTGACTTTTTGGTAGCGTGGTGGACAGGGTAATATTCATCTTGATGATGCGACAAAGGGCAAGAAGAAGGTTGCCAATGAGGGATTGGCGGATAAGTTGAAGAATAAGTTGCTAGGACGGAAGTAGGGTATACTGGGCCTTTTCATCTTGTGCTTCTTTTGTGATTCCCAATTCTCGCGGTATCAATTAATTTCCGGGTTCATTCCGGATTCTGGTGGATTTACGCTTTCTTTCCTTATTTAGTAGATCTTATATGTAGATACCTGCAAGTATACATCCAATCTCGAACAGGAAGATTGATGGATACCATGGGAGATAGCTATGTGGAGTAGATACAGATCAATATGAATAAGAAATTAAAAACAGAAACAAAATAATCAAAGAAACAAAATAAGTCCCAAATCCATGACGTGTCCCATGTGTCCATGCATCATAACCTCATTAGAGCATGCGATGAAAGAAGTGAAGAAGCAAAAAAGAGAAGAGTAATAAACACAACCCCACATATCCATAAACAAATAGCAACGCCAGTCTGCAGATTCCCAAACAAAAGGAGAAAAAGAAATGAAGTGTCCAGATATATCAATCTCACATAGACATTCTTTATTTATCCTTGCTGAACCGGCGTTTGAACCAGCTCTTTCTTTTATCCGCTTTCTCACCCTTCTTGCTGACAGTCGATTGTGTGGTGGAGATCGGGACACCTCCAACGGGTCCGCCCATGGTCGGGTCCCTGATCGACTGGACAGGGGGTGCCTTGGAGTTGAACCCGTTGAACCCGTACTCGGCTTGGGACCGCTCGTCCAGACGCTGTTGCTGCAGAGCCTGCTGCTGCAATTGGTCGTTGGAGCTGTTGATCGAGCTGGGGTCTGTGGACTGGCCGTAGTCTGTGGTGCCGGAATTGTTCGACATGGCCGCGATGTTGTCGCGCGACCGTTGGTAGCCGTATTGCGAGCCGGCGATGTTGGGGTAGCCCTCGGAGGGGCTAATGGGCGACGAGGGTGACCCGCGGGGATGGTGAGAGGGACGTCTTCTGCCGTTTTGGCTATATCCATTCTGATTATATCCCGGGTTATAGGGGACAGAACCCTCGGGTGAGAGAGGCGTGTTTTGGTACGCGTTCACGATGCTGTCTGGTCGCGATTGGCCGTAGTAGCTGTTGGATGGACCATTTTGACCTGGGAAGATTAGAAGGGATCGAAGATGGGATTGAAGATGGGAGAGATAGCATACTTCCGTAGTAGCTGGTCCGTCGGCTGAAGTCACCCATTTGTGACGCATCCTCTATCAAATAATCAGCCTCTATTCATTGTGACTTTCCACAGTGCCAATACCTGTTCTAGCATATGACGCACGGTTATTGATACTTGTGCCGTAGATAGCAGCCTCAAACGATCGAATGGTATCCAAGGGGCGTTCCAGACGCGGCCGAGTGGGATTTGACAGGTCGGGATCGGCTGAACGAAGTAAGGAGTTAGGAGACAGTCCCAGGGAGGAAAGATTGCCAGTGATACGGACTGATAACATTGCCATATTGATCCTTGAATTCAAGCTCGCGCAGTGAGCCCAAATTGGACTTTTGCAAGGCCACGGCCACTATTGTTTGTGTCAGTTGAAGTGAAATGGAAATGGGAAATGGGAAATGGGGAATGGGAGGTGGGAGGTGCGAGGTGCGAGGTGCGAGGAAATGCGACCGGGCCAACAAGGTGGTAAACATACTAGGCTGAAGCTCGTTCATGGCGATAAGTGGATCTGCTTTGGTATGTAGATTGCGACGAGCTTTCTCTTCTGAAGACTCCGAGGGACCACGTTTATGGCTCGCTGATCCGGACTTGTCTGACTTGTCGGATTTCACACTGAACCCACGACTCCTCTGGGGAGTGGGAGATTGGGGGGAGTCCATTTTATTAGGGGCAGTTCGGTCTTTCTTAGCGTCCGCGATTCAAGGAATGTCTGAAACGGTTGTGATCTACCACTGAGAGTGGAGCGTGGGAACTGCCAAGAATATCACGATTCAGCTGTAGATTGAATGACGGTGAGGCTGGTCACTAGTTGAAGCGATCGACACGATAGGATGAGTGGTGAGGGAGGAGACTGGGAGATTGGATTGTGAGTGTGATTGCGGTGATTGGTGATTTCGGTGTTTGTGATGATTTCGGTGGTTTTAGTGATTCTAGTAGCCCAAGTGATATGGGGTGTGAACTGTCAAAAGAGTGGAGCAAATGAATTACACGAGTTCAAGAGTACAGGAGATGACAGAGAAGCGAGAGTAGAGTGAAACTGTAGAATTGCAGAGAAGAAAAAAGCGAAGATATTTCCAAAGTTTTCCAAAGAGGCGAAAGGGAAATGGACGGTTTTTATCGGTGGACCACGCAATCCCAAGGTCTACTGGTACTTTTCGAGTGGGTTTTCTTTTTTTTATGCATAAGCAGGGTATTGTGGTTTTTATTTTAGTTTATTCAGTGGGTAGGTATAGAATACTATTGTATTCCTAATAGTTGGCTATAATATAGTGGCAACGTCTATATTTGGCTATTATCTTCATGTCCTATTCCAACATAGACATCCTATTAACTACGATCCAAGGCATAATGCCTGTGAAACACTCCAATATAATCCCCAGACTCTATAAAATACATACTTAGGCTTCCTCCATACCAAGACCAGCCCAAGACCTTCATAAAAAGTCTCACTTTTCGTATTTGACTTTCCCTTTGGCTGTCATTCCCTTTACTCCCCTTCTTCCCTTTCTCCAGCCTTTCTAGAAACTCATACCGCGTGGTACCTCCGGGCTATTCCAATTGGTCTGCTCTTAGAATGCAGTATCATGCTGTCCTTGTATGCATTCCTTATGAACACCCTCCGTTGTGCAAACCTTAGAGTTTTAGCTAACGAATGATAATGAATGCGTACAATGAATGCCCGAGTATAAAACCTGAAACCACACATGTTCACCAACCTCGGGTCTGAATTTCTAGATCGCAGGCCTATTTTTAGGAAACCCACACGGGCCAACGGTCCGTGGTTTCTTACTCGACGCGCAAGACGATCCCGAGGCAGCGATTCCAGGTCCAGGCTGAGATTGTTCACATTCTGAAATGATAGACCGTTCGGAAGTTATAAATAAAAAGCGAAGATTTCCACGTCAAAGGTTTCAATATGAGGCTGGGGTAGGTCATGGTCTCGGTCTCGGTCACGGTCATATTATGCACAGCCACGGCATAAATATCGGCACGGGATTAATGCATCCATCAATTCTACTAAACAATCACCATTCCTGATTCTGCACAATAACAGAAGGACCAACATATTCCTTCCGGCCCTTGAAAAAATACATCCCAAGACTGACGATAAAAACCCCAACAAAGATAACCACACTCCAATTAAAGTTCTCCAGAGTGACGTCGGCATCCCCGGGCCACAACGACCAGAAGAACGCGAAACAGCAGTAAAACAGCCCAATAATATTAACCGCCAGTCCCCACCGTCCCATATCCCACCGACGCGGCGGCAGGGTATCAGGATACCAGATCTTGCGGTAGATCACGCAGCTAATCGATGTAATATACGTGTACATCAGCGCCGCCACGTTGAGCGAGATAATAGCGTTGAACGCAGTCTCGGAGCCGATATTGATAAGCGATAACGCGCAGCTGATGACGCAGGACAGCGCGATGGCATTCACAGGGATCTGCCGCTGGGCATCCACTTTGCCGATCCATTTCGCGAATGGGAGGCCCTGGTCGCGGGCGAAGGCGAAGGTCTGTCGGGAGGTGGAGGCGTTGAAGAGGATGTTGCTGAAGATCACGGGGAGGATGATAATCGCCGTGAGCCCATTCGTTCCGGCGATAGACGTTGCCTTTTGGAAGACATACAGGAACGGGAATCCCGTGGCGTCGTTTAGGGAGTCTTCGACCGACGGCGTGGCGAAGAGATAGGTGATGATCATGACGATCGCCATGAGGCCGTTACTAAAGTAGCCCCAGGCCATGGCGATCGGCACGTATCGAGCGGCGTCTTTGACCTCTTCGGACATGTGGGCCGTTGCGTCGGAGCCTATTTTGACTCAGTATGAGGTTGGACTATGGGCTACGGGCTTGCAGACTTACTCAGAGAGCCGTAGATAGCTGAGATCTGTCCCACCATCACGCTCAACCCCATCGTAGACCAACCGCCGTAATTCTTCCACTGCGTAACGAACACCGCTTCGGCGGATTGGTGCGGAGCCATCACCCACAGGACGATTATAATAACCGCCCACGATACAACGTGGAGAATCATCAGCAGATTGTTCAGTACGGGCATCACGTCAGATCCGTACACATTGACGATATAAATCACCAATACCATCGCAAAGACGAAGAGCGTGCCCTGCCAGCCCTGCGGATCGTAATCCGGGTTCCGGACGCTGATCAGTCCCTGGATGATAGTTCCAGTGAGGAATGAGCCGGAGGCTGCTCCGGCTTGCCATGCTAATACTGACATCCAGCCTATAGAATAATAACAATAGTCAGACAAATAACATCCAACTAGAGTAAACAAACAGACCGGTAATATAACTCAGGAACTTCTGGTATCGAGGCGAAGACCACTCCGAAACCCAGTGATACTGCCCGCCAGAAGTCGGAGCCATAGATGCCATTTCAGAAATCGAGGCGATGATGAATCCGAATCCAATGAATGTCCATAGATAGGAGTAGAAGAGGCCTGGTAAGCCTCCGTTATACAAGCCTTCGTAATTAGAGCTGAATACAGCACGAATCAGAGATGTTAAATAGACATAATCTGTAATATGACATATTCATACTCACATGAGAATAAACTCCCATGTCGCTTGCAAAACCGATGCAAAACTCAAAGCTGCCACAGGTCGCATGTTTCTCTTGACAATGTCAGATGGATATATATCAACACCATGAAACGCACACATACCTTGAACTCCTGCGCCTTTCCCATTCGCTGCATGTCGATGTCGTCGACACCTGCGCCTGCCTTTAAATCATGCTCTGAGAAAGCATCGCGCTCTATGGCTTGCACCTCCTGGTCCTGCATTTCTAGCCCAGGTGCTTTGGCAGTCATGGCGATGAATAACCTAACCAGCGATTAAGCGGGAGAGAAATAGAAATAGGGTAAAGTCTAAAATCTAGGGGAACTAGCTCAGATAACTACCATGGCATATATTACTCCGTACACATTCCCCGAATAAAAGTACGGAGTATTGGCCGACATCCAGACACCTGCAGGGCTTATCGTGAGGCTAGTCTCTAGGGCTTCGTGCGGAGTGGATCCTTTGGCTGCAACTGGCCCGTCTGGGTACCCCGACTGTTGTTGATTCTTTGTTCGCATATGTAGGAATGATATTTGCTTTTCTTGAATACGAGAAATGCTCTCAATTTTCCGTAACGGAAATAAAAGACCGTGGATCTAGGTATCTAGTGCAAGGGTAGGGTGTACAATGTAGGGCTGTAGGGAAAGTGCATCGACCTCCCTTGCGCGATGACTATGTGGGGAATACGCGCGCCATAGTTAATTTGTGCAAAGTATATATATGTACATAGGTAGTCATTTCTGGCGAGGATGATAGGATATTACTCACATGGATAAGAAGATGCGATAGTCTCTAGTCTGCTCTTTTTCCTTCGGACTAGGGCTTACAGCTACTAATAGGAGCAAATCGGAGACATTGAGTTTAAGATTGATACAACAGGGATAGAGCTGGTATACGTCTAATTTCCATACGTGCGTTTAAGCTCTATAGCCGGATGGATAGCCCCTGTACAATATCAGACCCGTATGCTATACATATCAAGCATTACGGGCGCATACCCTGGTCACACCTTAATGCAGACTGATATTGGTGGCTTTTAGATTAAAGGTTAATTTGAACTTCGTATTGAATGGTCTTACGTCGTAGGAAATAATACCGCCATCTAGTTAGATCGATTCATATGTAGGATATATTCCAATATATTCTAGGTCTCAATCGCTCTATAATTGCTTTGCTAATGCTTTACAGAAATCTGGAGAAAGTTCAAATAAAGCCGATCGGCTAGGCCTTCCCAGTTTGTCTGGAAAGGTTCATATATTTTTATACATTATGCATATGCTCGGCGTTGAGTAGGAGCATGAGGGGTATCTTGTCTATCTATTAAATAAAAACGTGAGTTCCCGGGTTGAATCCGGAGAACATGCAAATCGAAGAATCAAATGACTCAATTCGAGTGACGAGCTTAAGCCGTTGCCTCGTCGACTATCTTGGACGGGACGTCCTCCACGGTGACCTGCACCTCGTGGCTGTGTTCCAATTCCGACAAAACAATCCACGTGGGGACAAACGCGATAATCGTGATTCCAAAGTTGAGACCGATGCTGACGAAGTGGTTGGCGCCGCCTTCGGTCTGCATGGCCCATGCGACGGTCTGTCCCAGGGCCTCGAATCCACGCAGGATACCGCAGTGGTAGGATAATGATGAGATGTCGGTGCTGTACTGGCCGACCAGCCAGTAGAGGAATTGTTGGAAGGCTTGGCCGCTGAAGGTCCAGAAGAAGATCAGCGCGTACGCCTTGTTGAAGCCGGGTGTGAACCAGTCGAACACCGGGGGCTCCGGTAGGTCGTAGAACTGCTTCTGTAGGACAGTAGCCCAGATCCAGGTGCCGATGATCAGGGCAACGACGGAGCAGAAGGCAATTCTGGCGCGGGTCTTGATGAAGATGGTCTGGCGATCAAGCAGCAGCGCCATGATGAACGAAGACGCGATTCCGGCGAAGTTGGTGAGGAAAGATGAGAATGCGCGAGATCGCACGGTGAAGTAGGTGGTCAGCCATGTGCTCTGGAAGCCGTTGTAGAAGTAGCTGATGAAGAAGGCTGGCAGGAGGAGGAGCACACGGCGAGTGAAGATCAGAGAAAAGGCAGCCTTGAATTCCTTGGCCCAACTCTCTTTCATGTTCACAACCACAAGAGAGTGGTCCTTGCGCTGCACCTTCTCAGCAGGACTGAGTAGGAGCGAAATGGGCAGACCGAGGCACATAATGACAATGAAGACGATATAAGTCGAAGCGCTGATCGTTCCCTTTCCGGCCGTCTGTGCGTTCAGTCCCAGACTGATTGCACCACCGACGATCGGACCAGAAGATTTCGCGGTCTGCCAGACAGCGATGTAGAAAGCGCGCTCCTTGGGACTGGGATAACCAATGATAATAGCGGCCTCGGCAGCCCAGAAAAATCCAGCTGAGATACCGCACAGGGCGGAGCCGAAGAGCATGAACCATGTCGTGGTGTGGTAGGTGTTGGTGTACAGACCGGCACCGTAGATCGGGTAACCGATCGCACCGAGAACTAGACCGTAGCGTAGACCAATACGGTTGTTGATTGCACCAGCGGCGATACAAACAATGGCAAATAATCCGTAGACCAAAGCATTCGCCGCGGAAACAGCGTAGGGCTCGGCGGCACCACCTGCTCCGAGGTTGTTCAGTGCATCCCACATTCCAGGGGCAGTGAATGAGACACCACTAGCCACGGCGATCTGGAAGGGGATAGAGCGGTACCATGAAGTCCGAGACCTGGTGATAGTTTGAGAGTCATCTTGGACTTGCTCAGAAACGACTTCTGACGCGACGGGAGGGGCCATTGTAAATGTATGCCCTCTCAAGAGTCCTTTTCTTGTATACAATAAAACAATAAAGAAAAAAGAACAAGGACCTGGCGAGGAAGTTATATAAAAGTTTGAAGAATCAAGGTGGATCCGCTATATGTCGTGCTTGATGCCAAGATATTCCAAAACAGCAAAAGCAGAATCTTTGACACATCGCAACGTCCTGATCACCGGGTTTTGACTAGCTTCGGGATTTGGACAGCAACCCTGTGGAGTGGCGTGACAGGTTGTGCAATTTTCAGCTTAGAGGGCATTTTCTTGTATTGCATATGAGGCAGTTCAATCCTCACACATTGGACAACAATCGCTCTTTTCGCGCGTCGCGATTCGCCAGAAAGGCGATCAGGCCAACACTCAGGAATTGTGCGACAGTGGTGACCAAATTCGAAATGAATCCCGCTCGAAAGTCTGGGGCAGAAACAGCCGGATACTGAAATATCTGTGTCCATGCTGCCATGGCCTGGCCGATTGCATTCATGCTTGCCGTGACGATAGCGCGTTCTTCGGCATCCTTGGCCATGGTGATAGTCGCCCAACTCATACTGAGCGGACTAATTGCTGTGACAGAGTTAGCATCGCCGTTTTTGATAATAACAGACAAGACCAGAGCCTGTCTTGAAATCCACATACCGCCCTCGAATCCCGTGAGGATAAACCCCGCTAGTCGCCCCGTTTCGCCGACATTATAGACAACGAGCAAAACCACACCCACCAGGACAGGAATACTGGTCGCCACCGAAGGAATCCAAAAGTTTCGCAGGCGATCGGCGGTAACGCCTGCTATTAGTGCGGCTACGACAGACAGCGCCGTTGCGATTGTCGGCAACGTGTTCACCCGTGAGACGGAGTAGACGTCTGGTTTGGCCTTGAGATAGAGGCTAAAGGGCGTCGAGTATGGCGTGAAGTTCTGATCCATTAAGGTCCAATGCAGGACAAAGACATACCAATGCCATCGTCCGAAGACTCGCTTGAAGATGGCCCGGGAGACTTTCAGCTCGCTCGGCGCTGTTAGACCTTTCAGACGAATATTGGCAATATCGTGCTCGGTCGCAGTTAGGAACCGTGGCTTTGCGCGGTGAGGAACATCTGGGAAAACGATATATCCACTGGTTTGTGTTAGACGAACAGTGAACAACCTCGGAATAGGGCACTTACAGAATGCAAATAGGAATTGTGATAATAGTGCAAATAATGAACAACCATCTGCAACGGGTCAGTATCATGAACATCACCATATAATTAGATTCAAACCTCCACCCAGGCAATCCATGCCTCCCCTCCAAATTCGTATAGGCAGCAGCCTGCAAGTATCCCGCGAACATAGTCCCGAGTGGAGAAGCGATAAAGAAAAGCGCAACCCGCCGCGTCACCTCCCCGGGCTTATACCACGAGCCGATGACATAGATGACGCCGGTGAAGGAGCAAGACTCGCAGATCCCGATGAAGAAGCGCATTGCGTATATCGTATTTAGATTCTGCGCCCACGCACAGCCAAACGTGAATAGTCCCCATCCTATTTCCAGAGTCGGCAAGGCAATGTTGATCCGCGTGCGCGTTAGGAAGTAGCAGGCCGGTATCATGGAGGTGCAATACGAGGCCCAGAATACCGCTGTTATGTAGTTCAATTCGTTGCCGTGCAGATTGAGGTCTTCTTTCATGCCTCTATTAGGTGTTAGTAAGGGGGGTTTGTTACACTGAGGGTATGACATACGACACATAGGCATTGGTGATCGCCTGCTGGTCAAGGTATTTGGTGAAGAATGAAAGGCAGCCGAAGATTAGAATCATGATATCCAGTTTGAGCACCAGCTTTTTCTCCGGGTGTGGCATGTCCTTTGGATACCACTTGGTATACGTAAGGAACCGGAGCCATAGTCCATCCTGTAGCTCTGTATTGGGTTGGAATTCATGGTTGGATACCTGATGGATCGACTTGGTATCAATTGCGCGTACGTTCTCCATATTTGAGTATATTTGAGTCGTTTGAATCTCGCACGGGATGTACAGCTGGAAGCAAATATCCAAGCTGACCCTCTGTGGTCATTTTGGCTGTGCAAGCCCCGATAATGGAAGATGCGACGATTATCACGCCTGATGGTGTCATCTGTCATCTCCGCTGCTTCATACTGCGGAGAAATTGCGAATCGCGGAGACTGGCCGAGTCTGATATGCATACCTCTCGTTAGTGACTTGAAAAATTGAAACTAGCTTATCTTGAATGATCAAATTCATCATTAAATGAACTTTGAAAGATTGTGATGTTCCAGAGGTTGAAGGCCCGGGCCCTAAGTATCGAATATAAAATGAAGTTGAATTTCCGAACTGATCAAAACTGACATGATGTGTAACGCTTGATGTGTATCGATGTGAAGTGAAAACCCCTAAAAAATAAATGCTCATAATCATACAATGTACACCCCTTCCTCAACTCCTAATGTCGATCTTGTACTCCTCGGCCCAGAATGTGACATTGTGGTCCACGGAGTAGGTTTCGGTTCCGAAACTGAGACTGCCAAGGTAGTCGTCTTTAGCCGGGTAGGTACTTCCTTCCAAGTTGTACAGATCGGTGATGAGAGGATAAATGTCTCCAGTGAACCTCTCAAGGATCGTGTCCGCGACCCAGGACAAGACTAGCTGTCCATTGTCATTTTGACCGGTGTAAAGCGTGCTGAAATCATGTTAGCATATATGTCAGGTACCAGTTCAACTTTCAACTCACAATTCCGTTCCTTCCAAGGTCCTGTTAATTACTGGGCTCCCCCAACCATGGGGTTGAGCAATCTCGTTTGACATCCAGAACCAAACCATGACCTCGAATTTCGCATTAGTTTCGTTCTTGGCTTTGTCGGCATCGGTGTCCAAGAACATATCAATGGCGACGTTAGTGGCAAGGGTTTCAGCTGCCAACGCTTCTACATCTGTTGACTCGGCGATCTCGTCACCCAGTCCATATGTCCAATGCAGGTCAAGATATAATTCGGAGATCGTGTCCATCGCCTTTGGCAACACATCATCGACGCGAATATTGGGGTATCCGTGGACAGGCGCATTCTCTGGGCCAGGGTCGAATTGCCAGGTGATGGAGAACTCGGGCGCGGTTTGGGTTGGATAAGTCTCGTTGACGAATGTCGTGACCTAGATCAGATGATACATTAGTACGTCCTCTGTAGAAGTGAAGATAGATGTTCGATGCGTACATTCATGCAGAGCCCGTTTCCTGTTGATGTTGATGTCACACCCCATTGATTTGGGTTCACTGTAATCCCGTCAGTCGTCGTTCAAGTCAACAGCGCCTGCGCTGGTAATCCAAGAGCACTAACGCGTGTATTGTCCGGATTTCGACGGTGGACTGATTCCGATTGAATGATTGCAGTACTGGGTGCTCGACACGCCATTGTTCGTGACAGTGTGATGACCACTACCGCCGCCGCCAGTGCTGTCGCTGCCAGAGTTGCCGCCAGAGCTGCCACCGCCAGTGCTGATGCCATCGTCAGTGTCCCCCCCGGTGAATAGAGGTTTCTGACCATTCGCTGCTCGGTGGGCATCAATACCCATTAGAGCTCCAACGCATCCCCCAACTGGGATGCCCACCAGGACCGCATTGACCAGTAGTCCTAATGCGACGACCATGACCAAAAATGAGAGTAGTATAAAACAAGAAACTAAGCGAGAGTGAAAATGATGAAGGAAAAGCGAGCAGCAAGTACGAAGTACAGCGAATTAGCAACTGAAATTCTCGGCCTCACATCGGAAGATGTGAACGGGTGGATGGAGATGCATCGGGTTAGTCTGTCTAGGGCGATCGAGAACTAAGCGTTGACCACACAAATCTTGTTGATAAGAAAAGGGCCTGAGTGGGGTAAGTCAAGGTTAGCGTGGTAATGGTGTGCTCATGACTTGTATATTACGGGGGGATTCAGGTACAATCAGGACAATTAGTATAATCTGGTACTTCAGGTACAGCAGGTACAATCTGGTACAGCAGGTACGGAACCACATCATTTACCGATGGCACTTTTACTGAATTTGTATTTATGATTGGCTCAATTCAGTGGCAAAATTATAGATGAAAACATGGAACCATGGTTAGAATTGCTAAAATTGCTAAAAAGAGAAAATAGATTATTCAAAGACCCACTTTGATGCAACCAAAAATTACCACAAACTCAAACCCCGTAAGAAACCACTGCTCACAGTGAAAGTTACGTTGAAAATTTCACCAGAATCTATTTTTGCGGCTCGGGCCTAAAGCGGCCATGCACCTCGGTCCTTGGCATGCGCTAGTCCCAGGGCTTAACCAGCTGGTCCCTTAGAGATCGCTGGTTTCGTATTCTTCTTTACTAGGAATGTGAGACCTTTTCTCTTCCATCCTTCCATTCCAGCTCTCAGGGCTGATCACACTCGTTTTCGACGTTTCTACCCCTTCCAACGCTTTCAATATACATTCCTCACCTTTTTGACTTTACATAATCTATAGCCTTTCTGTCGATATGGACAGGCGTGGTGGTCATGACGAGGACGAAAAGGTAGAACTGAATGCCTATCCCGCCAACCATTCAAACCACAGCTTCGAATCTCAGCCTTTTTCACCCTCACCAATAACTCCAAGGCCTCTTACTCCAGTCAGACCGGGTCATTTCCCTACCGATGAATACGGGCAACCCGTTTGGCTTCAACCCACCGCTCGAATGTCGGGCAACTCCGATTCCTTTCACAACTCGTCCTGGGACCTACGAACGCCGTATGATTCCCGGTCGGCTTCACCAACTCTAGTTAGTACAGTCCGTCTTTGTTTCTTTGGTCTCTTTGTTGTCGGTATAGATCCAGCCTAACCGTTTTCCCGTACAGTACCAAAACAATGGAGTGCAAGAAAGCCACCAGAGTCTAGCTCCCCTAGTGAGCTCCCCGGCTCCCCCGGGATTTGCAAAGGATTGGGTCAAGTCTGGATCGATTGCTCGAATTAACGACCGTGATGATGCGGATACATGGAAAGGGTGGAAGAGATGGGTATTTGCCCTGGTACCGTTTCTCACATTCGCCAACACCGGAATCTACTTGTTCTACCTTGGGCTGAGAATTGCCTGCATTATCATGGCTCAAAATGTTTCTGGAGTTTCATATGCCGGAGCTTGGGTTTTTGTGGCTATTGAGATCACTGTTGCAATCCCCTCCCTCATGCACAACTGTTGGACTATGATGGCGTTGAAGAAGAGAGGCCGTGCCAAGCTGAGATTGACCGGCAATGACTGTCCGACAGTGGATGTGTTTATTACCTGCTGTGGAGAGGATGATGAAGTTGTCCTCGATACTGTCCGTGGTGCGTGTGACCAGGACTACCCTCCCGACCAGATGAGGGTTGTCATCTTGGACGACGCCAAGTCTGCCACCCTCGAGGCTGGCTGCAACCAACTCGCTGTGAATCATCCCAACATCATTTACATGGCTCGTGAAAAGATCCCCGGAAAACCCCACCACTTCAAGGCAGGTAATCTGAACTACGGTCTGGAGCAGGTCAACCTTCTGCCTGGAGGCGCCGGCCAGTTCATGGCCGCCCTGGACGCTGATATGGTAAATTACAGATCCCGGCCTACATTGAAATTGAAATTCCTGTACTGACTGACAATCTGCAGATTCCTGAACAAGAGTGGCTTCGTGCGATTCTTCCCCACTTGTTGGTGGATCCCAAAATGGCCCTTGCATGCCCGCCGCAGCTTTTCTACAATACCCCTGCATCCGACCCGCTTGCCCAGAGTTTGGATTTCTTCGTGCATGTTATTGAGCCGATCAAGGATGCCCTCGGTGTGGCTTGGTGCACTGGATCTGGTTACGTCGTTCGACGCGAGGCGCTCGAAGAGATTGGCAACTTCCCGCTCGGTTCCTTGGCTGAAGATGTCGCGACCTCCACACTCATGCTTGGCAAAGGATGGAAAACCGCATACATCCACGAGCCGCTTCAATTTGGTACCGTGCCGGAAGACTTTGGTGGACATCTCAAGCAGCGTACGCGATGGGCAATTGGAACCGTCGACACCGCTGCCAAGCTGAAGTTCTGTCTCTGGGGTGACGCCGTTCGACAGATGACCGCTGCTCAACGATTCTCCGGCTTCCTCTATGCAACTCTCAGTGTCTACACCCTCCTACTCACCGCTTCCCTCTTTGCTATCCCGATCATCCTCTTGTGGGGCAAGCGCCTCGTCGCCTTTGCGACAGAAGAGCAACTCCGCTGGCTGATCTGGTCCTGCTTCGCCGCCACTATTTCCAACCGTCTGTGTGAACTGGCCCTGTTCATCCCAGCCGGCTATAACACCGGCCAACGAGGCTCCCGCTATCAGCTTTGGATGTCACCCTATATCGCTCTCTGTATTGTGCGCGCCTTCATCCTCCCCACTTGGCTGGGCGGTCAAACCCAAGCCTTCAAGCCTACTGGTTCGCTAGGCTCAGCTCTGAACGAGCGCGACCCAAACAAGTCCAAGAACATGTTCGTCCGCCTCCGCGTGATCCTGCTCAACTACATGGCCAGCTTCCACCTTGCCTTTGTCTACGTCACCCTCATCGGAGTCGTCATCTCCTCTTACCGCTGTTTCGCCCAGAACAGTGGCTTCCGAGATATCATCCTCTGCCTCATCACGCACGCATTCTGGCCCCCGCTGACCTTCCTTTTCATCTGCACTTCGCTGTGGACCCCGGTCTCGTATGCGATCGACCCGCCACGCATGCCAGAGCGTGAAGAACTCCTTACACGTGACCCCAAGACTGGTGTGGCGCACCCGACGAAGAAGAGTAAAAAGATCGCCTTCGGTGGCCAGGCCGCTTGGTTCGAGCTTGAATACACGGTTGCCACCGTGGTCACGATTTTGGTCTTCATCTACTCGTTTATGTTCTAATTCTCTGATTTCCTGGTTTGGAAATCTGTCTGCATAGCTAACGTGTCACATGCTTCAATCCCGATCCTTTATCTTATATGTATCTATCTACACCTGGGGAATGGCGTTTAAGCTTTGTGTCTTTCCGGTGTACAATCACTCTACTGCATATTCGATCTTCGTTATACATGAATACATATGTTGATCAACTCCAAAATGACTTATCGCCGGGGCTGTGTAGTACTCCATGCATAAATAGTCGATACGCACGGAGTACAACCTTCTACGTGCCCCTTTCGGCCAATCATCTCCAGACTGGTCTAGGCGCTGGATTTAATTTCGGACCAACGCGGGTTGGCTATCTGAGACTTTGACTTGCCTTCAGCCAAATGCGCCAATCCGCGATATTAATTAATTCTGCATTGAGGCCTGGCCTGATAGCCCATTTGCCGTGTCAACGGTTATTTACTCTCTCTGCTTTATTGCTTATCTAGTGCTATTGATCGCCCACGCGTCTTGATCTGCCATTTATTGGACATGTTCTTTTTATAGTCTGCGCGTCACCGCTATTCTGCTGACGTTGCTTAGCCAGAGCTTGTGCAGAGAGCGACATAACGTTGAAAGCTTGACTCAAAAGTGAGACAGATAATTATTATTTGGACTTTCTCTTCATTAAGATTAATATCGAAAGATACAAGGGTTTGTTACTAGCTCAGACGGTAGCCCTGAGACTTGGTCTTTATTGGCCACTGATTCTCTCGCCCTGAAACATCTTCTTGGCGAAAGAATCCTCGTGAATCTTTTCTCTTTCTGAATCTTTGTCAATAATTAGCCAGTTTCAATCGAGGAACCTTTGTTGATCCCACAATGAATCATGGATGATGTTGGTTCGCTTTAGAAAGCCTCGCAAAAGCCACCTTGAAGGATCGCGACCTGCTAGTTCTAGTTCTCGTGACTAGTCTGGCGGCAATGCCGGAAATGAATGAATCATACGTTCAAATGTGGTCATTGCCATTGGCCAATGTCCACAGTCTTCTCTTGTGGCTCTCATACCCCAGATTCCCACTCATGGACAAACACTTCCATTTAAGGTATGTCTAAACCGCCGGCGTTGATCGGATTTACCCCGAACCGCTGACGGGTCGGGACTTTATCAGCTGCCCGGCTTGCCAGCAGTCCAGGAGTCTTTGTGACGAGAGGCGCCTTTGATAGGCTTCAGCCACTCGGTCCGGTTTCCAGCCCGGTCACCTGATCGGTTTTTAGGTATATCTCCCGCAAGGAATGGCTATCTGAATACAATCAGCCTCCAGCCATGTCACCGGGCTCGGATTCGAAGGTCGAGATCCGGTTATGCGTCGGATTGGATTGGTCCACGCTCCGAATTTCATGAGATAGTTGTGATTGCGATGGCTATATAGAAGAGCAGACGTCTCCGTCTTTAGATTTAGTATAGCAACGCAGTCACCACTCTTCTTTCTATCCAACTACCATCTCTTCGAATTGTATTCACAATGTCCTTCCTAAGGAACTACTTCGGTACCTCCGCTGTCCCGGCGAAGGAAGAGAAGAAGCCCATCCGTGCCCTGCCCGCCTCCTGGTACACATCGCCGGAGATGTACGAGCTCGAACGACGCTCCATCTTCTCCCGAAAGTGGCTTCTCACCACACACAAGCACCGAGTCCCCAAGAACGGCGACAGTATCACATATGACGCCGCGGGCTACGAGTTCGTCGTCGCCAAAGACAACAACGGAAACATCATTGCATACCACAGCAACGATCTCTTCCCCGCGCATGTGCACATCGACCGAAACGGATTCGTCTGGGTGAACCTAGACGCCAGCGAAACCCCCGAGGTCGCCTGGAAAGACGACTTCGAGGGCGTCGACGAGCAGCCCCGGTTCAAGCAGTACAACTTCGAGGACTACTCCTTCGATCACACTTGGGATATGGCGGGCGATTTCAACTGGAAGATCCTGGCCGACAACTACAATGAGTGCTACCACTGCCAGGTCGCGCACCCCGATATCCCTACCATCGCCGACCTCAACTCCTACTATGTCAAGACCAAGGACGGCCACATCCAGCATTACGGCGCCCAGCGACCCGACCAGGTTGCGAAGGGTTTCAACATTGCAGTTACCTACTTCTGGCCGAATGCCTCCTTCAATATCTCGTGAGTATAGGATATGGTATCCTTCTATTATAATTATAATAAACACTAACATTGAACTCCCAGTCCCAATTTCTTCTTCATGCAGCGATTCACCCCGACCAGCCCGACGCAATGTGTTATGCGCTACGAGGTCTACCGTCACAAGGACGCCACCGACGAGAACTTCAACCTCATCAGCGACATCTACAAGCGCATCATGTCGGAGGACAAGTATCTGTGCATGCACACGCAGAAGAACCTCAACACCGGTGTCTTTGTCAATGGCCAGCTTCATCCCGAGATGGAGAAGGGTCCGCTTCATTTCCAGAAGACTGTTCGTGATGTTGTTACGGAACACTTTGCTAAGGAGGAGGCTGCGGGTCATCAGATCTGGCCTGCCAAGCATGATCTTCCTGTTGGCCAGGAGCAGGATAATGCTTTCCGTACTGGTGTGTCTGACTACAAGGTCGATACTTTCAAGGACTCTATGGGTTCTGGGCTCTCTACGGTAACGGCTATTGCTGTATAGAGCTGGGGGTTTAAGTGGAGATGTTTATTGTATATAGTTTGATATTGCGTCGCATTGTGTTGATGATAATGATTGTGCATGTGTTTCTTGTGTGGATTTTAGCCTTAACAGAATGGATACTTCTATGTTTTACAACTATCTTTGGCCTTCGAAGGATGGATACCTCCAAGTCTGATATGCCCAGCTTGATTACTCGCTAGCAAGTGTATGAACGAACTATATCCTAATCAAATTATCCCGCTAACATTACATTCATTTATACATATACAATCTCCCAAAACCAATCACTCAACCCAATCAACAAGAAATTCATCCAACAAATCATAATTAGTCCTCTCCCTCTCCCTCCGTCCCCGAAGAAGATCAGCAGCAATATCAAAACTGGGCTCAGGTCTAGAGCCCTCCTTCTCCGGCGACGAAGCCCGACTGGGAACATCCATATGTCGAACGACATCAGTGTTCCCTTCAACAGGCTTAGTACTGGGTATCCCAGACTCGAACTCTACCATATCAACCTCAGCCCCAGTCTGTCTCTCAGCATCATGTACTTCACGCCCATCGGCTCCCACAGCCTTGACACCAAGCAGCGACGAACCACGCCCAGTCGTCCGCCTAGGATAATGATACGGCTCCGAAGACGCCGGCGACTCAGACCTCGCACGGCTATCACTATGATCAACGGAATCAAAACTCCGCGGCGACCACGGCAACCTCTGCTCAAGCGCATCCTTATCCTCCGATCCACGCTGCCTACGCGCACCAGCACGCCCATAACCACCCGGGTCGCGCGAACAATACCGATGCTCACACCCATCAGTCAACAACTCCGTAAGCAGGACGTTTAACTGCGCCAAGCGCTTGACCTGTCTAGCCGGGATCGCGTCCTCGGGATACTGTTTCCTCTTACGGGCTCCGCGCGCGCCGATTCCCATCCCGATTCCCATCTCGGGTTCCTGTTCCCGATCCCGTTCTCGTTCGCGTTCGCGCTCACGCTCACGTTCTCGACTCTCCCGCAGCCCGCGCGCCTCAAACCGCGGCGACTGCCCGGCTTCCATCTTCAGCGCTTCTTCCTCGTCGTAGGCGATCGCGGGCTTGAAGCCGATGCCGTGGTCGGTCAGTACTTGGTTGAGGTAGTTCACGCGGCTTTCGAGGAAGGCTACGTAGCTGCGTGGCACTTCTTGTTTTGTGAGGGGGTCATAGCCCACGCAGCGCACTTGGGCTTTTTCGCAGGACTCGCAGCGCGGGAGGCGCTGGTCGCAGCGGTGTTTGCGGATGCGACATCTGTTGCAGGCGGAGACGCTGCGGAAGGGGGGCGCTGGGGGTTCGGTGGGTTCGTTTGCGGTGGGTTTTGGGGTTGGGTTTTGGTTTTGGTCTGATGTGAGCGGTGGGGAGGTTGGAGGGTTTCTGCGATTTGTTTTCACTGTTTTGGAGTTGGGGTGTGGACTGGTTCGTTTGGTTTCTAGGGAGGTGGAGGTTGGGGATGGGAGTTTCAGCATTGTGTATAGTTTATAAGTGGAATTGAGATTCCAGGAGTATGAAATGAGGATTTTATGGGCTACATGGTAAAATCCTTTCAGCAAGATTAGTATACTCCTTACTCCGAAGCTATGTACTCCAAATAGGGCTAATATTTCTGATAGAGTTCGGATTCCGGTTAACACACCGGAGCTCAGTTCTCCCCGGGTACTCCATAACGGAGGTCATAACTCCGAGTGGGGGTTTTCTTTGTTTAAAGGGGGATATATAAAGAGGTAACTAAAGAGGTGGCTATGTAGAGCCTTTATATATCTACACATAACTCATTTACCCCTATATTCTACACCACAAACCTCAATATCTAGCAAATCGACCCGACTCGGCCGAATGCCACGTTACTGGAATGTGGAGCAGCCGATATCAACCCCCACGCTGAACGTCAAAACTTCCCCATTCGGAATTCGGGTGAGAGAGATCGGGTATCGTCTCGGCTTAAGACGGAAAGCAACGCCATTGGATGCATGGACCACTGCTTGTCCCCGCATTCCTTATATCTTGGAGAGCGAAGTACGAAAGAGTATAACCGATCTCGCATATCTCGGTTATACATGGTAAGCCTTTTGGCGTTCTTCCGTGAAGGATTGGATATCCGAATGGAAGAATAACTAAATGATACTATTGATTTTGTAGGAACAAGTATAGATATCTATTCTAGACTTATGGCAACATTGAAGAGACATCGTTCTAGCCCTAGATATTCTCATCTCACTCATTTAAAGGTTGAATATAAGCTTCTGTACATACTCCAGAGGAAAGCTTCCTCCCTGTCGATCTTCCACCCTCTTCACGCCAATCTTCTGCGTCAATCCTCCAATGTGGTCGAGTATAATCAGCTAGCTTCGCCCTATTCAGACATAGTTCACCTTCGTCAAGATCCACACAGCTACACTCCTACTCAAATCCATCCGAAAAGTCCAAGATCGGTCGATAGTGCACCTGTAAGTGTAAGAACTCCCTCCGATCACTGTCCCGACTCTCCCCCCGCAATACCCGAACACTCGGACAGATGTTAGACCCTCGGTCCCTGTTTCAAGACACGCCATTTGCCATTCTGCTAGCGTAGCCGAAGCGCATCCTCCGGTCTAGGGACCCTCGGCTATAACAAGCCCCTAGGGGCGATATCGTCCCGAGGGTTTGACCGGCCCAAACCGACGGTGGCCCGCGCGGGAAATGACTTGTACACCGGCACGATTGCCGATTGACCCCGCGAGCGAGTCTGGTCATGAGCCCCGTTCAACAATTCCCGTACGTTGTGACCCTCCTTCAAAGTGCCTTTCGGACCTCGATCACTCTACTCGTGCGTTATCGGTCTCTGCTTCGCGACGGAATATGTAACCCATCATATATATCCCTCAATCATAACGCTGATCCGGTAATTCAGGGCGAAGTGGTTTTCCGGCAGCATCCTGAGGCAACTCCTGACAAAACTCAGTCGGGTCGGTACCATGTATCTCTCTTACATGCATATGTGGTTGTCGTTGTTGCATTTCCGTCCCATGAGGAACGCCCATGCTAGCTGTAGCCTGCTGTGTTGCTCTTAATTGCCTAGCTCTCAACCGAACCAGTGCAGCCATTGCAAGTAGTATAGGGACGCCTATCCCAACGCCGAGTCCGAGTGCAAGCTTTGCCGTCGTTGTGAGTGCTAGCGTTTGACCGGTCGGACCGACGGTATTATCAGAGGAAGGGGACGAAGACGCCAAATTCGAATTGACTGGGATCGAAGCGGTGGTCTTTGCCGTCGATGATCTTCTGGTTATGTTGAAATACGCCGAGGAGAAACCGCCTGGTCCGGGGTTGATCTAGAAAAAGAACGTGGGTGAATAATCCAAATCGAAGCCGTAGAGTTGGACAGTCCAGGTGAAGTTCGATACATGGTCTTTTTCGTGGACTTGGGCTGGCTCTTGTTAGTCTGGTTTCTTGTTTTCGGTTCTTCTCTGGGCATACCGTATACGTTGCCTCGAGTGTAGGCGCCTCCCCCTAATGGATTCTGCTGCCATATAGATACGTTGAACACTGGTAGGTCTGTTTTCCATGCAACCACTTTCTGGTCGCCGAGTGTCCAAACTGGACTTTTTCCGTTGATGTAGACAGGGTTGATCATATAATTGGTCTTTTCGGCTTTGACAGTTGCGAGGAGGGCAGAGAGAAGGATTAAGAGGGGCTGGAACAAGCGTATCATACTTTCGATCTTCAATAGTGGTATGGCAGAGCTTAAATGTTAGAACTTCACGTAGTCCACGGGTGAAAATATAAGAAAGGTGGTCTCTGGCGGGTGGGCTTAGGTAGGTAGGTATTAGGGGCTGGCAATCCTGGTTAGGGGTGTAACCAGGTACAAGGCTCTGGGGCAGTCTGTATTGCAATGCAATAGTGAAAAAGGAGATAATGAAGGCCTGGGATTGTGATTCCAGCTAGTAATTTTGAGTGAGAAACCTGAGGGATAAGATATAAACCGTTGATACATATATTTGCCTCACTCTCTAAACGACAAGCAGACAATTTTGAAGGTATATTATTGTTTCTGTGAGGTATCATGTTTCACTTCGTAGTCTCCGCAGATCCAGGTACTTGGCAGCATAATCATTAGCCAATACCGGATCGCCCGTAAGGTGCATAACAGTAGCCTTCTTGGCCATCATCTCCGTCTGGCCCTTGATATCCTCGATTTCCTCGAAATGATCATACGCCGAGTCAATATATCCAAGAGCACGGTTGATGTACTCTTTTCTCGCAGACGTCGAGTCCCGACCCTGCAAGCTCCACAACTCACCCGCCATGCCCATATTTGCATCCACGAGAAGTGAGTACGCCTGCGCGATGAGACTGAAATTTTCCGACTCCAGGACCTGGGGCATTATGCTCTCGACTAGTTCGCCCGTGGCTTCGAATTCACGAAGACTTAGCAACACTGTCGCTAGTGTGCAGATAGATTCCCACAGGTCGGCGAGGACTTTTGAGCGATGTGCGATGTTGGCTGCGCGCATCGCGAGGGAGAAGCCGCGTTGCGGTTGGCCGGATTTGCCGAGGATTTGTGCTTTTAGGCAGAGGAGCTTGACTTGGGAGTGGACGTCGAAGTTCTCTGGTTGCATAGAGTGCGCGGCTTGCTCGACCATTCTCAGCGCGCGACCGTAGTCGCCTTGGCGCATGGTGAAGTCTATTGAATAAAATGCTAGAAGTAGGCGCATGTCGAAGTCACGGAGTTGCACTGCCTGGAGTTGGGATATAATGTGTTCGACGGCCACTTTGTCGTCGCTGCAGGATGTTAGGAATAGATCTGTAAGAAGTCATATGGTTGTACTTACCGACAGATTTGTCTTCGCAATTGCAGTAACCCTGAAAAGAAAGTCCAGGCGTTGTTGTATCTGAAAGCTCGGAGCTTCTCTGGGTCGATTTTGTTCATCCGTGTGAATGCCTCCTTGTAATTGCCTTTCTGTGCCAACTGTAGGTGATGAATTAGCATTTCTGTCATACAAATTCAGAAAAAGGTTGACATACTATTTGGCAATTTCGGAATGTGATCTTGACAAAGTCATCATGAGGTTGGCCCTCCGAATAGCACTCGCGGAATATCTCGGTGTTCAGCCAAGCAAGGTGTGTAGCTCCTGTCGGCTGATTAGCGTCATCACAATTACTATACACTTAGCATCATACCTATTCTGGCGTACATGGCGCCTTGTAACAGCATGTATGCACCCGTGGGAGTTGAACCGCCCTTTGTCACATTGACGTGGGATGCTCGCACGAAGGTTTCGACAATTGATGCAAGGCTCTCTCCCTGCTCATCATTAGCATCAACTTAGTCAAAGGAAACATAGATCCTTACTTGCTGCATCTCCAACTTAGCCTCGCTAAGTAATGTGGTGCCCATGAGAGACCACATGTCAGTTTCCTTAGACTTGGCCTTGAGAAAAGCGAGGCCCTCTTTCTCATTACCCAGCATCCCACTGTTCTGAACTTCCCGCATCTGCTCGGGAAAAGCTTTGCCAAAGTGATACATCCAGCTCATGCAGAAGTTCAGGCAGTTCATGTCATGAGACTCGCGAGCAATCGCTACGGCCTCTTGCACGGCTGAGATAGCTTCACTGAAACACTCAAAATCTGCTTGCATGATAGCCAGGTTCAGAAGGGCAAATTGATATGCACTGCGGTCGAGATTTGCGTGCATGGTGTAGTCGAAATAGCGGTGGAGATTGTCAAAGGCCGAGGTATAGTCTCCAGCCCTCCAGGCGTCAAGATATCTGTCATTTGTCAATTACAATACCTCCATAATAATATATGCAAGAACGTACTCCAGGTAATACATCATTACTGGGACTGAAGACTCTGAGGTCATGATGCGTTTCAGCTGAGCCCTCATTTCATCCGGAACTCTCCCTCCCATTCCTATATCTGTCAGCACGTGGTCATTGTAGCCGGAGAAAATTGCATACTTTGCAGTTCACCGACTTGGAATTCGATCAGTCGCTCTGCATCCTTGACGCTGACTTCTCCCTCTCCATCCTCGTCATCTTCGATGTCACCATATACCACCTGTGAAAGGTAGCTGGTTGAATCCAGCCCTAGGTCGCGTAGATTAACATCAACCGCGATTTGATCAGCCTCGGGATGTCTGCGACTCCAGTAACTGTATGTGGGTAGACGGTATTTGACAAATCCCGCCCAGAGCTTCACAGAATCATGAAACTGTAGCCGCGTGTATTCAAGATAAGCTCTGCGTACGAACGCACCAAGTGGCGAGCTCCTAGACAAGCGCATGCGATCATCTTCCACTGGTGGAATTCCATTATCCCTGTCATGGATCAATTCGTCGCGTGATTTAGCCAGGAGCGACGGGATGACCTCGCCGAAGAAGGTTTCTAGCGCATCCAGCGAGTCGATGGACCAGAGGTTCTTCAGAAACAAGTCCCAGAGTGTACGCCCAGGAACAGAGGACTCATGGCGAGACAGGCATTCTTCAAGCTCTGAAATCGTCGGCAAGTAATGCTCCTCCCATTGCTTATCGGCGGCATCTAGTGGGAACAGACCCGCCGTGAGGAACGAGAGGACGTCAATAGCAGAAGAATTGGGCACGACGCCTTCAGTGTAGAGGGTGACCAGACACAGCAAAGAGACTCTCCAGGGAGTCAAATAACGCGTCATTTTGCCTTTGCTATGGCTGCCACATCTTGCTGTGTTCTATCACGGTATTGTTCCAAGGGCGCGTGTTGGATAATTGATCGACACCTGAGGCTGCAAGGCCGCAATGCGGGACAGTACTTGGGAAAAAAAAGATGACGCATAACTACTTTCCTCCAACTCACCAATTGAACGATTTCACAATGGCCCAAGCTCTGACAACCATAGATTTGCAGGGTGCCTTGCCTCTTGTCGCCAGTGGCAAGGTCCGCGACCTCTATGAAATTGACGATAAGACCCTCCTCTTCGTCGCAAGCGATCGCATCTCCGCCTACGATGTGATCATGGAGAATGTATACAACACCACAATTGCGTACCAGACTGCTTGCTGATACCGTCTACAAAATAGGGTATCCCTAACAAGGGTGTTCTCCTCACCCTCTGCACGCAAACGTGGTTCAAGGCCCTGAAAGAGGCAAACCCCTCCCTCCGCACCCACTTCATCACCCTCGACCTCCCACCTCAGATCCCGGAATCCCTCCGCCCTGTTCTACAGAACCGGAGTATGCAAGTGCGCAAGCTACGCATTCTCCCCATTGAGGCAATCGTCCGCGGATACATCACCGGCTCGGCATGGAATGAATACAAGAAGTCCGGGACCGTGCATGGAATCCAGGTCCCCGCCGGTCTGCAGGAGAGCCAGGCTTTCCCCGACGGTCCCATCTACACCCCCAGCACGAAGGCAGAGCAGGGCGAGCATGATGAGAATATTCATCCAGATCAGGGTATGTTCTTTTCGAATCTGTTGGTTTGAGATATCTATACTAGATATAGTACACAACGAGAAGACCTCACCTAACATCCCTCACAGCTGTCGCCATCCTGGGCGAACCCTACGCCTCGACTGTTGCCAAGATGGCTGTTGAGCTCTACAAGACAGCGCACGAGTACGCTCTCGCGCGCGGTGTGATCATCGCCGATACCAAGTTTGAGTTTGGAGTCGACGAGGAAACTGGTGAGGTCGTGCTGGCTGATGAAGTCCTGACGCCCGACTCCTCTCGCTTCTGGCCTAAGGAATCTTACGCTGTCGGTCGCGGCCAGGCTAGCTTCGATAAGCAGTTCCTGCGTGACTGGTTGGTCAGTGAGGGTCTCAAGGGTAAGGAGGGTGTGCGCATACCTGATGATATTGCGCTTAAGACGGCGGAGAAGTACCATGAGGCTTGGGAGAAGCTCACGGGTGGTAAAATCTAGAGAAGTATATGGTTAAGCCGGTTATGTGGAGGGGTATATATGGTTTTAGTGTAGATTTTTGTATTTGTTTATGATTGATTTGAGACGAGAATGAAATTCAAGTGTCATGTCCAAATTGTGGCCCTGAGGGTGTAGTGAAAATGATTATACACATAGACTTATCCTGTCCTATATTTACTCCTCCCACTCAGACTTCAACCCCTTGAGACCCTTCTTATTCAAATCCCCATCCTGCTTTTTGATCTCTTCCTTGATGGACTTCACCTTGGACTTCGCCTCGGGCTGATTACTCCAACCAGAGCTAACACCCTCATCAAGAGGCAGCGCATGATCACCACAAATACGTCGCTCCTCTTCAATCTCTGCCTCACTGATGCCATTCGTGGCCCAAATCTTATGGATGCGTAAATCAAAGGGACCCTCAACACGGTCCGTGAGACCAATACCAATACTCTTAACACGCTGCCGAGTCAAAGAAGTCTGGGGCTCAATGACAAAGCCGTGATTCGTACGCACAAACGAGTTGAAAGGCAAGAGAACGGTTTCCCATCCATTTGAGCCAGACGTCGTTGTACTAGTAGAGGTAGAAATGATCGTCGATTCAGGTGGGGCATCCGAAAGCGCAGCGGGCAAGCCGCTAGGATATAGGTCCTCAACGGCGTCAGGTGAGTCTGCTTGGAAGTCATAGTCCTCCTCCGATTTTGGTGTGTCGCGTAGGAGGTGGTGTCGCGTGTATAGTCTGTGCTGGTGGATATCCGTCTCGACGACCGCGTCTGTCTGCACGTTGACAGTGTATCGGCGGCCGTCGGACTTGATGCGCAGAGCAAGGTATGCGTAGGGATCAACGTCCCAGTAAAGTCGGCCGAAGAGCCAGAAGCCTCGATCTTGGTTGCGGAACGCGGCATAGCCTGGTTGCGGTTATTAGTAAATTTTAATCTTTAATCTTTATTTTCGTGCTCTAGATCCTTGTCTGTGTCGCTAATTAGGCAGCTGGTAGATAACATACCGGTTCTTTCGACGCGCCAGTTGTCAGGAAGCTTGGTTGAGATGCTACCGTGGAAGCGGGCATGCGCGGGAGTATTTGTAGAAGGTTCAGCGGGTTCGTAATCTAGGCTGGCTGTGCTAAAGCCTCCTACTGCGCGGTCGGCCATGGTCTTGCATCCTGTAACAGTGCCCTCGTTTTCGAAATCCAGGAGGACATAAGGTTTAGTCGGGGTGTGGAGGGCTTCTGTGTTCCAAGCTGCGACAAATTAGTTGAGCTGCAAGAATGACGACATACAACTTACCGATCTTTGACAGACGGCCGAATTCATCGGCGCTGCGCCTGAAGAATCCGGCTTGGGCTAAACGTCGAGTTGGAAACATATTGGAGTAATTGTGAGGATAGGAAGAAGCTCTGACGTGCCTGGAGTTGCTTAATTAGCTGTCGGCTTCCGAGGTGGCGTGAACGGCCGATAAGATAAGTGTTTGGCTTGTTTGTCTTTGCCCTCAACTTCTTTTATACTTCAGTTTCATTGTTCCTAAAGACACATGGGACCTTGCTAACTCTACATTCTCTCGATCATATACACGTCATTATGTTGCAACTTTACTTTCCAGGGATTCGGAATTTGGGATTCAAGAGTCAGGCTAAGTGCACAAGCCAATATCTTGAAGACTTGATCATATTTTGTCCCTGTTGACTTAGTACTCTTGTTATTGAATGCGATGCATCTGCCGATACCTGACGACATTCTGATCCCCAGGAGCATCTCACATACTTCGCCAGGCTGACATCTGAATCGGTTATGACGCGTATTCCTCTTTTTGGAAGGACATCCAATGTTCATGACCAACTCTATCCGAGGAGTCATGGATCATATGCGCGATAAACCACTTCATGAGGGCCCAGCTCTGTCTTTCTCCTGGGCGTCCGGCTTTGAACCAGTGGTTGGACTGACTAGCTCTGGTAATGCCTGATTCTGAGTCAAGGTCGCTGCATAGGTACCACCTAGGCAGTCCTGTGAGGGCTCCCCCGGAAATATACCGTGGTTATTTCATATCTACTTTCCTGTGCTGGGGTAGCCTAGTTCTGGTAATCGGATATTTCGATATTTATCCCAAAATGGCGACGGAGATAGTGTTAATAGAGGATATCCCACGTAGTTATCTCGATATCTCTCTTCTCTTTTCTATACATCCATACCACACTCGTTTACCGCAGTTGAACCATTCGTCTATTGCAGTACAAACATCTATTTACTCTCGTTGATTATATACCGCCGCAATGGCTATGCATTACGTTGAACAGAATATCTCTGCGCCTGTGTCTTGGTATAGTGCCCCGGAGCCTACTATCATATGCCAAGATCCCCATGATACAGGCTCGGAATCTAGTGCCTTTGAATCTGGTAGCTCGAAGCCTAGTACCCCAGAGCAACCTGATGCCAGGCCAGTCGAGCCATTTAGGCCAGTTGAGCCAGTCCAACCAGTTGAGCCAGTCGAGCTAGTCACACCAAAGGAAACCAAGCCAGGCGACAAAAAGAAGCCCGGAGAGGGAGACAATCCGGTATACATGCCGCGTGAAGACCGACTGAATCAAACGCCGACCAAGGGAAATGCACAGGGCCTCTTTCTTCCTGCTTGTTGTGTCTTTGTGGGAAAGTAGGTATTTCTCGATTCTATCTAGTACTGTATACTGACTTTGAATAGCCTCTCCATCAAGGTTTCTCCTGAAAAGTTGGAAGAAGATCTTACAGAAATGATCTCTACATTTGGCCGGTGTCATGTTAAAATCAAACTATCCCAGGGCGTGAAGAAACTGCCTGTTGGATTTGTACAGTTTGAAGTGAGTACAACTGTTTGATACATATGAGATATATATCTCATATGGTATACTGACATACTAAATAGGACACCAAAGCAGCAAATGCTGCATTGAAACAAAATGGAAACCTGATGCTTCATAATCGGGTGTTGAGATTGGAATCATCCAAAGCAAGACGTGAGTGTTCTTTTTATTTTGTTGGACTTCATCTGCTCAACACCTTTTGCATCCTGCACCCTGCACCTTGCACCTTTCCACCTTCGCACTTTCTCACTTTCTCACTTTCTATCTTCACACCTTCTTAACTTTTTGTTCTCCTTAGGAACTGCCAACTTCGGTCGTCTCTCTGATGCTCCCGTCGAAAAAGCTGATGTCGTTGCTGCCCTGAGGGGACGTGGTAGCCTCGAGAGCATAGCTATTGAGCACTTCGTCAACCAAGACGGAGAAGACTCTACCTTTGGTGTTGTGACTTTCGCATACCCTGACGATTACGCAGATGCCCTCCAGGTAAGTCGACTGTCCAAGTTTGCTTTGACTCCACTAACCACTTGACCATTCTAGCATTTCCAAAACAATCCGGATTACTATATGACCAGATCCACCATGGATCCCAACGACCAGCTTCCTCAGGATTACCCTGCTGCAGGACACAGGTCATCTAACCAGCCTCCCGCAAACCGTGGCAACCAGCAGCGATACAACAACAATGGCCGCAGACCCTTCCACCGTCCATGGTATAGCGGCGGCAACAATAATAACAATAGAGGCGGATTCCGAAATGCTCCTGGTCCTGCCCCCAGACAGCAAAATACACCCTTTGCAAATCATGGTCACAGTCAAAGCTTCAATGGCCAGGGTCATTCGCCTCACGGCTCTTTCTCTCAGAACTACTCGGGCAACGGTTTCCCTCAGAACAACTTCAACCAAGGCTATCCCAACCCCAACCCCAACTACAATCAAAACTTCCCTGGCAACAACTTCCACCCAAACTATCAGGGCAACTTCCCGAACTACCCCAATCAAAACTTCGTGGCTGCGGGTCCCTTTCCCAATGCGCCGGTTCTGTTCAACCAAATGCAAATGCCTGAAGGCCCACCCCCGCCATATCATGCTGAGTACACTGCTATGCAAAACCCAGGCTTTCCCGTGTTCTTGGGCAATCAATCATACCAGCCTCCCAATACTCTTCCTCCAATGATGACTCCGGTTCAGGCTGTTGCTGGTCCTGTTCAGGGTCCTGTTCCTGGCGCTGTTCCTGGAGCTGTTCCTCATCGCCGGCGATTGCCCCCTCGTCCAGACTGTCCCTTGATTGTCTCCAGTCAGCCTCAATTTGACACCGAACAGCACCTGAAACTCTACTATGAGCCCTATCCTGGTGACGAACCCGTCGCGAGTATGCAGCCAGGCTGGACTGGTCACACTTGTTTCGTGCAGCCTGACTACAACCAGCCTTGCCCGCCCGACGCATATCCTCGCAGTCGCCAATCTAGCATGGAAAGTCAGCATAACACCTGTTCGCCGCCCAGGGTCAACGAATCAGAGTCAATCTTGACCCAGACTAAAGTTCACACTCCTGAGGTTGAGAGAGGTCGCCCACTAGTTCGGCCGCGCCATCCCAACACCGATGGAGGCTTTGACACGGCTCCAGTTTCTGCTCCTGCTAAGGCTCAGAGAGACTCATCCTCTGTTAAACCCCTGGATGGGTCCTCAGGAAGAGCTAGCAAGTCCACTGATGCTCAGGTTGAGCCCGCTCTACCTATGAGAAAGCCTATCAAGTCTGAGAACAAAGCCACCGAACCTGAGACCGAGCTCAACCCGCCTCAGCCTGAATCCACCTGTGGTCCGAGTCATGATGAAAAGAAAAAAGAGTTGATGGATGAAACCAAGCCACCGTTGAGCATTGATACCAATGAAGAAAGCGCAGGGTCCTCCTCCGAGGCCGGCCCTAAGACACCAGACACGGAGCAGTCTCGGGAAAGCGCTAAACTTCCGACTCCAGCCAAAGCTGGCTCGGTGAAATCTGCCGGTACTAAGACCCCTGATAGCGCTGAAACCCTCAAGCCAGCGGACAAGGGCACTTCGGACAAAGGCAAATCTCCGGAAGTGGGCACATCCACTCCAACCAAGAGTGGCAGCAAAAGACTCGAGCCCGCAGTGCCAGACAGCAAACATCTACTGGCTCGCCATGCTTTCCAGCATCGCAAACCCCTCACGAAAAAGTACCAACCCAAGACCGACACCGGCAAAACAGTTGAGCAGTACACCCGTGAAATAAATGCGCAGCGCGCCTCGGTTGACCCTGACTCGCGTGTCCCTGAACATATTCTGCAAGAGGTGATCCAAGAGCTAGAGAATGAGCGCAGAGAAAATATTCGGAAGAGTCTCGGTCTCGGACCCAGTGCTAAAAGCAGCATGGACAGTGGTACTTCGAAGAAGAAGTAGGTGATATTGCAGTGATGGAAATTACCCAATTCGATTTTCTTACTATGATGGGGCGTCTTATTATTATCTCTTTCTTACTCTTTTGTCCATGCTGGCTATGGTTTGTTCTTTCTTTATTCAATCTGTGTGTCTGCGTTTCCAGGAAAAGAAAAAACTACAAAAAAAGGGGAGCATGGACATGCTCGAGTCAAGTATCAATCATCAATTTTCAATTTTTCAATTTTTATTCTGCAACCTTGCCCATTCCTACAGTAATCCAATGCATCGTATTAGTTCTAGTCAGGGATGGTTTTGATTCTAGTCCGTCAGCCCTATGGGCCGAGAATATAAATATACAAAGGTAAAAGAATGAAGTAGCTCATCGATGATAATATGATAATATCTGAGTTGATTGATATGACTGACATGGCCGAAATGGCCAATATAGCAACTTCATCCCCGCCAATGTAAACGCCGAGACCGAAAGAAAGCCGGTTTATATACACAAAATGCTTCTCGATGCCAGATTGCATGCCATAGATACCGAAACCGAATGCCAGTGGGGGATAATGATGCACGCCAAACAGAAAGAAAGAACAAAGAAGAAAACAAAATAGCAAATTCCCTTATGGAAACGCTCATGGATAGATTAAATGTGGGTCGTGAGGATAGAGATGATATGTATGCTGTGATGGGGGTATGAGGTAGAGGAGAGGAGTGAAGAGGAGAGGAGCGGAGAAGCGATCGGATATGAAGAAGATAACGCTGGGAGTAAAAGAAGAGAGATTAAATATGTAGAGGAGTGGGAATTAGTGCATCAAGCTCTCACACGCCTCGCGTCGAAGAAGCCAAGATTGACGGCTGTGTCATTGACGCCCAGGAACGGCGCCGCATCCTCAAGTAGTTCCCAAGGACGGACTGGGTAGGGACCGGCAACACGACCGCGGCGTTGAAGACGAAGTCGACTGGCCATACAGTTTGAGTCGGACTGTCCGGTAGACAAGCCCGATGCTGCTGCGACAGCTGTTGACCCCAGTGCTGCCGGAGAGGGAGCTGAGACTTGCTGGGAATTTGCAGGGTATTGTGCTGAAATTGGGCCCAGGAGGTAGAGGAAGCGAGAGTCGTTCTGAAATGGAGCGAAAAATGGACATTTCTCTTTCAGGAACCGTGCACACTGGTGGCGGACTTCGTCTGGGAAGATGTCGATTAGCGAGGCGGCCACGTCGAGGGCGTGGGTCTGTAGGAGGATTCCTGGACAGGGACGGAAGCCTTCGGCCGGAGTCGGATGCGGGAAGTAATCCGCTGCAGGGAATAGACGAAGGACGTCTCCAGGGAGGCTCGAGAGTGCAATGCAGAATATTGAGGTCAGAAGACGGAGCTGTTCGTGCAGAGGATTGATCTTGAGAGCTGGTGGCGGTTGGGCGAATGCGGACCGATGGAGGACGATCATCCTCAGCAAAGCAGAGAACCAGAATGCAAGAGCTCGCTCGAAATT
The DNA here is from genome assembly GCF_028828465.1 of Penicillium psychrosexuale. Taxonomy (NCBI): domain Eukaryota; kingdom Fungi; phylum Ascomycota; class Eurotiomycetes; order Eurotiales; family Aspergillaceae; genus Penicillium; species Penicillium psychrosexuale. Next base: position 5,842,643 of record NW_026643187.1, read on the forward strand.
TGCACGAGCCGTGTTGGCCACACCCTTGAGGGTACTGTTGTGCAGGGTGATGATCTTGTGGAGAAGGGCGTCCATCTTTTCCACGAGCACTGGAGCGACAGATGGAGCTCCAGAATCGGGGATGCTACTCGCAAGCTCTTCAATAATGGTAAGATACATTTTGGCAGTCTCCAATGATCCCAGCTTGTCAGGCAAATCAGGAATATCACCTAGTGGCTCTTCAAGCAGTGGGATGGAGAAGAACGCCTTCTCGGCACGTTCCCGGATTTGGCGTACGGCGTCCGGGCTCATCAGTGCAACCAGGTCAATCCAATGAAGTCTGTGAGCACGACAGTCTGATACGGCAGTCTTGAACATGGCATCAACAATATTGGTTCGGTCTTCAGACCCTGAGTCCGCATGGAATAGAACTTGGAGCTTCAACTGGCAAAATGGAAGCGAGAAGTCATCAGTCATACGGGCAAGCTTTTCAACCTTCGAGAGGACTGACTTGCCGTCGGACTGTGACTCGATGCCCAGTAAAAGGTCAAGCGCTTTCTGGACAACACCCAAAGCGGCTGGGTATTGGTCAATGAGCTTTTGCATGCCATTCTGTGCCGCACATTCGGGGTGTCGCACAAGAAGATCACGTAACAGAATGACCATAGAGTGCTCCAGCTCAGTGTGCCCGGTGAAAGAACCAACGGCATTGGATGATGCGGCGTCGCAAACAATCTTGAGCGCTTCCTCGGAGTCCTTATTGAGAAATTCCTGCTGTGCTAACTGGAACCGATAGGACACCAAATCAGAGAACTTGCTATCTTCACCGGAGACAAGAAGTTGAACAAGTTCAGCAGGCAGTTGGGCTGCATTAGGGACTATTGCTGGCTTAGAGAGTGCGAGTCTCTTCGCAAGGGCCAAGAAAGCTCTGATAGTAACGCATCCGACACCAATTAGCGGCGGGAGAATTCGCAGCAATACGGTACGTTCCGGAGATCGCAAATGACCACAGACCCAACGGGCGAGCATGCCATCAAAATGCTTTGGATGGAAAGACCTGAGCTGCGCGAGGTAACGGCAGGCGTCATTTGCTGACAGGTTCGTATCGCCATTATCAGACTCCAGATGTTTTATGAGTGTAGTGAAAATGGTGTCCAGAGTGGGCTCATCCATGACATTTCCCGAATGCAAAAGCTGATCTAACTTCTCTCGGAAGAAGGAACCAACGCCATCAAAATCATCTGGAATGTGATCCGACACTGGAGAAGATGCGGCCACCATTGACCTGTTCTCCATCCGAGAGAGATCCTGGCGAAGAATGGACACAGTATTGAGTTCACTCGGGATGCGCAAACCAAGTTCAATCAGAGAGAATATCAGATCAAGACTTGGCATGCCAAACCTCTTCATTCCAGCGTAGGCATCAATGAGTCTCCGGAATAGGTCAGTTGTGGCGCCAATTATGCAAAGAGAGTCGAAATGGCAGTTTGTGGTATCTGCAACCGAGGCGAGAACAGTGCTATCACCACAACTAGATGCAAACTTCAACACATCTGCTAACATTGAAATGTCGCCAAATGTTTCAAGAGCATCGCGGACAGTGTAAAACTCGGCGGGAGTCAGCGCAGACACCACAGAGATATTGCCAATGGGAAACACTCCTCTGTTACTTTAGAGTTAGTAAGATAATTGACGAGATTAGGAGAAAAATGCGAATGCTCACTCTGTGCTCCGGTTGTGTTCCGCAACTGCTCTCCGTAACCACTGGCCAACATCGGCTTTTACAGCCCAAGGCAAGTTTGTTGGTAATGATTCGAATTCCATTGACGTAGATTCCTGGACACCGAAAATTCCCGGTAGACGTTGGCTGATGATGTCTTTCACGCTTTCGATAGCTGCGTTCTCTCCTGAAGCAGAGAGCCCAGTACGATTCAGCAGAGTACTCCGCAAGTTCCCAACATGCTCCGGAAGACGAGCAACAGGGAGTTGCGCTATCAGTCCGATATCTATTGGTAAGTTCTTCGCCTGTAAATCTGTTAGTGACCGAAACAGTTTGATCTGTAAAATCGATCTTACCTTGGGATCCTCGGTTGAAGATGATCCATTGGTAACGCCTCGTGCCATGAGCCATTGAAGATAGCGGCCAACAGAGAATGTCTGTGACCTGACAAGTTCAGAGACGACATGGTAGATTTGATCCACGTTGAGCTTTTGATTATTCTGTCCGCTCGATAGAAAGGCCAGTATGTGACTGTCTATATCGACGCCGGTTAATTTCCATTTACGGAGCAGGCGAACACCAATGTAAACCCGACAGAGACCGTAGCGGAAGGGCGTAGAAAGCCATTCCAATAACTTGAAGACCAAAACAGCCTTGTCATCAAAAGCGTTGAGATAGTCAAATATAGAAGGGAGATCATGAGAGAAGCGTATGGAGTCGAGTAGTCGGACGATGTGTTGATGGGGTGAGCGCTGGGTTGTTTGTTTCGAGTGTCTGGGTCGTTGCACTCGCGCGTTGCGCTCTGCGAGGCTCTGGAAAAGAGCTTTTTCTGCTTCGTTACCCAAATCAAGGGCAGATAACACCTGTTGTTTATACGTATCCCAAGAATTTGGGAGTATCATCGAGGAAGTATGGTCAAGAACAAGCTTTTTGATAAAGCGAAATAGACGATCGATAAGAGGTTGAAGCTGAGTTAACTTAGCTTCAGTTGCCTATTGCTAAATGTCAGTATTGGCGGGCACAAAGTAGTTGCAAGTTGAACACACCTGTCGCACTTTGTGGAGCAGCAGCTCAGCTAATCGCCGCCCCCTTCGCCGATATCGCATGATATTTTTCCAATATATGCCGAGCATTAAAAGCCAGATTGGAATCGTGACGATAGAAGCAGCCTCAAACGACGACAAGAACCATTCAAGGAAATGGTCATGGTCCAATAAGTTTTCGGAAAATAAACGAGCAGTCAACCCGACTCTAGAGATAAGGTTAGCATGCTCACAGTCGACGCAAATCCAAGGGCACGTACGCATATGTCATCTTCGCCTTCCAATCCGGAGACTTGGTGGCAGTACATACTCCTTCAACAAATTGCTGGACATTCGTCGTCCAGTCTCGGACCCATTTAGCCTCTAACCCAACAGCCAAAGCACCACTGGTGCCTTTTCGTTTGAAGGCACGAATTTCATTCGCACCCACACACTTTGCCAACCAAACAGCACGTGCAACTGGAATACATTTACCAAGGCACTGGTCCAGGAGAATCTTGCCACGGATACCATGGGGAATGGTTCGGCTCAACCTTCGCAGTGGAACAGATGGGTTGGCGAGATCTCGAAGCCATGCCTCACGCTTGTTATCGGTGAGTGTGACTCGAGGCGGCGGTTTAAAAGTTGACGGGGCGTGAATAGTGTTGTGACTTTGTCGTTTCTCTAACGCCGCAGCGAAGACGGACGAAAGCATTTGTAACCCCGTGCGATTCTTGAGCTGCGCATATAATGCAGGACGCGCTGTATTCGATTCATTCTGCGAGACTTGTGTACGGTCATAATACCCTTGTTTCGTGGTTTGCTCGCTCAGGACGTCCTCCGGATGGTTTCCGGTCCATGGGGCGAAGTCGGCGGGTTCTGTAACGGACGATTAGTCTCCATAGTTAGGATTCAGGGATCTGGGGTCAAATTACTGTGATCTTTGTATAACGGTGCGACGGAAGGGATCTCAATGCGATACGGGGTCGTTTGTACAGCCCCGACGGGGGAGCTTTCCCTCGACTTCACAGAGGCGCTTCCCTCAGGCTCGGGCACAAAATTGTTCATCCATGGCTGGGCCGGTAACGGAGGTGGGGACGGGGGTTTCAGTGCAGCGCCATCGCCCCGATTCTCATTGCTCGGGATTTCCGACACGAGAGCCTGGAAGGACCAGACAGGACGGCCGCGCCACGAGGCTGCAGGTCGCGAGATTGCACTTCCGGGGTTGTTCCTTGTTTCTCCCACCGCTGGGCCAGTATCCGACGTATTTGACCTGCTCGGGACTTCCAGTCTCGGTCTTTTCGGGGGCGGTTCTCTGTCTTGCGACTCGGGACCACCTGCGGTCAAGTCAACGACGGCGGGTTGTCGAATTGGCGGTTGGGGTAGTGAGGCTGCCCTATTGGACTGGTCATATTGTCCCAACATCTGCGCATTATCAACACGTCCGAGACCGCCATTGAAGGTTCGCAGAGGGTGGCCCCACGGTTGGCCGCCGGCAGAGGAATGGGGGATCATCTTAGGTTCATGATGTATCCAAAGGGAGGATTATTCGGGTCATCCAGGCGATGTTCGGTTTCGAGGGATTCGAGTCAATCTTGGAAAATGGGTGTAAACGCGCGGAATTAGGTGGAAGTCGGGTTAGGGTGAGCTGATGTGGAATCGGGGAATGGCCACTCGGGTATCTGGGTATCTGGGATATCTGGGTATCTGGGGTTGATCGGGGAAAACACACAAATGCTAAATGAGGGAAAGGATCAATAGGGTTGTACGGAGTCAAGTACGACTAGAGAATATAGTATGTACTCTAAGTCGAGAGAAGTGCAAGAGTTCAAGCGTTCAAATGTTTATCATATGATTTGACGGGTAATGGGCTGACAATACCAACGTGGACCTGCACTCTCTCTCATTTGCCCTTTTCCTGATAATCGCAATATTTCGGGATTATTTCCTCTTTTCTTCGGTCTTTACTTGGTAAATATCCGAGTCGTTTACGTACAGCGCTGACATTTCCAGGGCTTCTTATTGCCTATATCGTTTTGCCTTCTGTCAGTCCGTCCGCTCCCGGAAATCGCCCTATCTGGTGATATGCCTCGCCGGCAAGATGTCTTAGCCGCGCGATTACTCTTGAAGTCCCAATGTGGGACTATTGAGGACTGTTGGAATGAACAATCCAATGCCAAACTACCCATGATCTGTCACACCGTAAGTCCAACGCAACGGGCCGTTCCCATTCTCTCTCGGTAAATCCCCGAGGCTTTCCAAATGGCTTATCGCCGGAGTTCCATGACCCGTGAACATTCCGCAGGGCGCGTATCGGGTCTATCGGGTCTTTGCATCTCCAATTTCCAATTTGACTCTGAACCCGTGGCATGTTTGACTCGGGGCTTAAAGGCAATGCATGTGCCGATGTATACCCATGTCCATTCTATGAAACAACAGCGAGGACTGGAATATGCTAACTGCAAGGGATTCGTTGTAAGTTGTAGGCTACGGAGTCCGCTGTACCTTGTTATATACGTTGTAGGAAGTGATTAATGCACAGCCATCACACTCCATGCAGCATACATATCTAGACCATGACACAAACCCTGTATGATGTCGGCAGATTTTTATTCGTATTATCTTCGGACTATTCCATTTAAAGCCATCCGAATGACTCTATTTCATATGAATCGCACGTATGTTGCACATTGTACATTATAGCAATATGTCAACAAGTGTTTATCTAACTTGAAATATTCCGATCCCTACGTACTTATCCGTTCAAGACAGAAGAGATAGAAAATACACATGCATAAAGGAATAAAGTACTCCGCACACAAAAGAAAAAGCAAAGAGGTTGTCCATGCTCCAGCTCGGAGATATTCAGTCCGGGGTTGTTCTCGGAAAGTCTAGCCCAGACTGGCATCGCCTTGGCACCCGTGGCCGACCCCGGGGGGCCAGTTCGATCCTTCTGGTTAACTCAACCCATCACCTTGATATCATATCCCAACACAATGTCGTCAAAGAAAGATATGCGCAGAGCTGATCTCGGTGAGTGTCAGAGGAATTGCTTCAAGTCTTGGCTCATCAATACTAACGTTGAAAAGTGATCCCCTACGTCGATCCACCCAAGAGCAGCAGCGATGCAGATATCTCCAGTACGCACCACCTTCGTTGTTTCGACAATGGCACGCTTCAGTGCGAGGATTATGAAGGCTGATTGAGCTATGCAACAGGCACAATGTCGAGCACTATGCCCATGGCGGCTGTAAGTTGTGGCCCAACATCTGACCTTGCGATAACTTGACCCTGACCTCGATCTTTTAGATGTTTACTCGGAACCGGTGAGTCGCGCATCTTACACGAGCTATAGACAGTATTGACGAATGTCGCGACACAGCATGATCGGATGGTAAGAACAAGGCGAGCAGTCAATGGTTTGGCCAGGTTATCTGACTCGGAAACAGGGTATCCTTCGTCTTCTCACTTCAGTCCTGGCTGGGTGAATCCGCAGAGCAGAAGAAGACTGCTTCTACACCGGCCTACATGTCGGTTCTCATGTCCTGTTCGTTTCTCTCCGTACCCCTCGTGTTTGCAGGACTAATCTTATGGCGTGTTATAGTGATGGCATTGGTTGTCGTATGTTTTCCGAGCCTACTAAAATGCGATGCGCCCAGCTTAACAACCCCTTTCAGACCTATTTCCCTCTCTTCTTGCCTCCGCAGGCTCCAGGGGGCACCACCGGCGCCGCCGCACCGACTCCGCTGGCCTCTTGAACACCCGATCCTCCTTGATATCCACCCACATACCTATCATAATCTTCACGCAGTCTTATCATGTGAAATACAAGAATTAATTGTTCGCGGGTCATCAGATTCTGAGTCCGGATTGAGAGATCTCCACGGTTATCTATTGTTGTCACGATGTAGCCATATTCAACCCGAGTTCTGCCCTTGTGATCAGGAATTAGCCTGTCTCCACCATAGTTGCCACCAATTATTTGCTAGTTTAAAATAGATATTGTATATGATTTCCCCTTAATATGTAGTTCTTGCGCGCTCCTCCAGGGGCTTGATGCGCGAGAATCGCTTAGTCATACACCGCCTACCCCACAACGTGACCCTTGCCTCAAAAGGCTCTGCCACTTCTTCTCTCATTCTTCTACCACAGCACCTCTCTCCTAACCACGCACGCTCCGATCTTTTACAGAGATATTGAATCTCGTCCTTCGCTCACTCCATCAATACCCATTTTAAACGCCGTTTACTACGAAAAGGCCGAGTTTATGTCCATCGAAAACCTCAAGACCTTCGGTAAGTTCGCCACCTTTCCCCTCCTGAGCGCGTATCGGGCTTCAACCCCCACCCGCACGCATATCCACAGCTGTGATGACTATGTATGCGGATGGCGACATATGCCTTTCGTCATGTATAGTGCGCGCTGTATATTTCAGCTCTCCCCGCCTGTGTTGCACCGAGTCTCACGACGGCGGGGTAGAGATTTGATACTGGGCTGAGGCTGACATGTGCATATTACAGACCCCTTCGCCGAAGCCGACGAAGATACCGGCGAGACTAAGCAGTCTCAGAACTATATTCACATACGGATTCAGCGTACGTTCACTCTCCTGTCCTCACCTCCTGTCCTCACCGCCCATGGCTGCTCTTGCGATTGCCGGCGCTTCAAGGGGGGCACATGCTAACTCCTTATTCCACAACAGAACGCAATGGTCGCAAGACTCTGACCACTGTTCAGGGTCTTCCCAAGAAGTTCGACCAGAAGAAAATTCTCAAGGTCATCAAGAAGAAGTTCGGTATGTCTCGTGACCTATGCATACGTATGTCCGGGTCAGATGCTAACTATATCCTAGCTTGCAATGGCACCATCGTCTCTGACACCGAGATGGGCGAGGTGATTCAGCTGCAAGGAGATCAGAGAAAGGATGTCCAGGAGTTCTTGACTGACAAGGAGGGGCTCGAGCTTGATGCCAAGACCATCAAGGTATGTCGCTGCCTCAATACGTCCTCCGTCACCATTACCAGTTCTAATCTGTCATATTTTAGGTCCACGGGTTCTAATCCCATCACCAACATCATGCCTCGTTCCCGTCCCCTCTTCCCGGTTTATGTTGCCCTGTGAGCGGTGGGATAGGAAGCATCCTCATCCGCCGGCCGTATACAATATACATACTGGCCTTCACATCGATCGAATGTCTTGCTTTCTCCCCCCACCACTCTGTGCCTGGCGTGTTAGACCTGGGCCCTTCGTCGACATGACCCGCTACACCAGTGTGCCCCCGCCTATCATTGTCACATGATTAGCAGGGAGCGGGGTGGATCGACTGCTATTTTAGGACGGGATTATGACGGAACGAGGAGTTGGTAGATACCCAATATCTGCATAGACAGACAACATTTTTTTTTATCGGCTTGCGTGTTTTCCATTCTTTTATCCCTGGAGAAGGGGTTGCCTTTGCTTGTATTGCTAATTGCCATTGCATTCCCATGGTCAATTTTGTCAGTCTGGCTGATCGAGGAGATCCAGGTTGAACTAATGGCGTGCTATTGCTGAATCGTTTTCTCGGTCTCTACCGTCTACTTTTAATATTTGTGCTGTTCTCGCTCTTTGTTCTTGCGACAAGGAAATTGAACTGTTCTCGAGTGTCATCCTCCAGCTGATGCAGCAACATAGAGTAAATTCGAGATAGGAACTTGCTCTCTCAGTCTATGTTAGTTTAAGAGGGTGCGCATTGTGAATCAATCAATAAACAAAAATAATAGATTAGATCTATCAAAGATCGCCATGTCTGAAAATAAAAACTTCCCTAGGCCAGGGGTATCAAGCGCAACAAAGTACTCTTCCAGTACTTTTGCTAAATCAAAATCACAATCAGATCCCAAAAATGTACAAATCATGCAGCCTGCCAGCCAATAACGCTTGTCCAGACTGTGGAACCAACTCTGCAAAATATTCGGAAACAGAAAAAGCAACAAAAGTCCAACAACCAACAGGCAAGTAATCAAGCTATAGCTCTCCCATAGGAATACGGTCATCCGCAATTCGCATGCGCAGGAAGATGGCCACAGCCCAGTCCCAAAGTTTGCGGGTAATGACGAAGACAGGCACTTCTGGTTCGTTTTCACGGGTCAGATGCAGCTGCATGAGGAGCGAGGACATGCTTAGGAAGCTTGCGACGGAAACGACTAGTAGCGATGCTGCTGTTTCGCGTTTGATGGTTGCATGGTTTTGCGTTGCGTGGTAAACAAATGTTAAAGACTAGGCGAAGGGTCAATGGCTGTTGCAAGGTCGATGAACAATTGGAAGTCGATGTACGTACGGTTGTTATGGAGATCCAGGCTGGTAAAAGGAGTCTAGGGTCAGAGGATGCACCAGATAGGTAAAGGACCCAAGAAGTGATATATGCAATCAAACCGTTAGTTGTAAGAAGACGAATCACAACGGCTGGTGGTGTGTAGTTTAAAAGCCTGAGTATATCACGGATTAGCATTATGGACATAGTGGGACGTCAAGGGTAGAGAAAACCAACCAACGAGACATCATGCAATCAGCAAAGAAATAGGAAAGATATGCGGATGCACAGCACTGTCAAGTAGTCAGTATAAGAGTAGGCCGTTGGATAGCATATCAAGGGAATACATACCCACATAATAGCCAACGCCACTTCTGTCACACGAAATCTCCTCTCAACATCCCATTCCTGTCCAACACTACCAACAATCGCCGCCGCCCACCCCTCTCGTCCCATACCCGGCCTTATATGCAGCAATTCGGCGAGGAAAGTAAAAGCGCATCGCAAACCCCACCAGGCAGCAGGAAGCGTGCTCAGAGCCCGACATACCAGCAGGGGAATATACCACCTGCGGTCCACTCCGAGGATGACAGCAACCCGCGGGTGCAGTGCTGACTTAGGGCCATCGCTGCTGGGTGGAGTATGGGACGAGGAAGTCGGGGAAGGCGGGACAGTCGAAGCAGATGGAGAAGCCACCTCTTTTGGCAGTCGGCTTTGTAGTAGTTCAGGGGAATTGCTGAGGTAGCTGGGCGGACGAGCCGGTCGCGTGAGATTCAGGTCTGGAGCACGGTGTGGATGTTGTGGATAGTCTCGGGGAGTGTATGGTGGAGGAGAGGCATTACGTCGAGGAGGAGCCAGCCTTTATTCTGAATCGCGGCATATGCGGCCGCCACGCAAGGAAGGGAAGGGGTATAGGATGAGTGTTACAATCGAGTCGTGAGCTCTCGACAAATTATTCAAAATTGGGTTGTTGTCAAGCTGTTTGCGAGTCCCCTAATTGGCAGATATCAGACCCCAGTGTGTGGCGGGCGGTGTCTTTTTCGGAGGCAGTTTAATTTTATATGATCGACTTCTTTTTACATATGACAGTGAGACTGAAGAAACAGCGAGGAAGATATAAGCTGTAGCCTCGATAAGAGGGCGCTTTGTTCACAAGAATCCCGAGCTACTTGTTGCTGTCGACCGGAGTGATTCACGTGACTGACAGTTCCGCGGATTTCATTCTTCGGCGAGGAACCACTTCTCTTACTCAACCTGATTCGCAATGGCGTCTACCATAAGATTGCCCGCGGGCACATCCGCTCGGATTGTCCCATCTGGTTCCTTCGTACAATGTCGGGCCTTCTCCGAGACCTCCCAACAATGGCGTGGGAGACAAATGAACTTCCGTCCTCCAAGCCAAGTGCAGCCCGCCTTCAAAACCAGAACCCAGGGCATGAGAATAGCCGATCTGCCAAATGATATCGGCATATTACCAGGTACCTTTGTCCGACCGTTGTGGAGGGATATGCCTTCGATTTTCAAGGCACCGCGTGATAGGTGGCATATGGAATGGACATGGCTCAAGGCCTGGCTGAGCAACCATGCCAGGTTAGTTATCCTCGAATTCTCGGAATGCTCGGTATACTCCGGCGGTTACGCTGAGCAAGAGCTGCTTATGCCATATACTTACAAAGATGTTTTTTCTAACTAAATTCCAGTCTGCTCCAATACTGCAAGCGCGAAAATACCCTTCCTCTTCTCCTAGGCAAGCGGCGCCATTTCGCCGCAAAGCTTCACAATGATGCGTTTACAGCATTTGCCGAGTAAGCCTGCGTCTTTTCTCCCGTTTAATTTTCAGCGGGACTAACCGCTATGGATTGTTATAGAGGCAACATCCCTAAAATCCGCCAGATCTGCTGCGACAATCTCGCCAAGAACCTCAGCACAGCTATCGAACGCCGCCCGAAGAATGAGCAGATAACCTGGAAACTGGTGAAATACCTGCGTAAGCCAAGCACAAACTTTACGGGTCTCCGCGTCATCTCAGATCGCGCAACATCCATCCCCGATATCCCGAAATCCGGTATTCGTCAGATTGTCGTGCGCATCACGAGCCGACAGGCTACGACTCGGGCCCAGAAACCCAGCGGGAAGGGACCTACAGAAGATGTCACCGTCGACAAGAAGGAGCAGGACTGTACCGAGCACGTTGTCATTCAGCATCTCCGCTGGAACAACCAGGATAAGGGCTGGAGAGTCTGGGGCAACATCACTCCCACCACGTTGCATGACGCTTGGACTAATCCCTACTTCATGCCTGGGTTGTCGGCCCTCGAACGTCTGGACATGATCAAGGACTCGATGGGCAAGAAATAAATTTGAGTCGCATCTCAAACTGTGATTTGTATTTCTTTCTGTCAGAATGATATCTGCGCATTTGGAAGACTGCGACTACAAGATCCGCACAGACGAGACTATGACTTGCCAAAGGTTCTTTGACCTACCATTTTATTCGACCAACAGCGAATGGGTTTGACATAATATCCTTTATCTCACCTTCTTGTCTAGCAACTCCTCGTTTTGGGCCTAACACTGGATAGAGGCTCAGATCAGCTTCGTTTCTGGTCCGTTCTCTTCCTCGCCTCGGAAACCCCTTGATATAGAAGCATTTACACCTCCCTATGTACCATAGCCACCTGTTTTGATAAATTCACCTTTTTGAGCCGTTACTTGTATAAATGAATATCAATCTCTCAGTCTCCTTCCTACAATCTCTATCCCATTCCCTACCACGTACTCTCTAGTTTTCAGCTTCTTTAGTACGATTGCCCTGCCTCTAGAACAAATACTACCAAGAATATGTGGGGAAAGCACAATAGGTTAGGCAGCCATGCCACCTAGCGAATTTCCGGCGTCCTACTGCTGGCAGTATACTGTATACTTTCTACCAATGTAATACCAAATACGCCAATATATGCATCCCAACCTGACATCATCGGTAACATGATTATACGTTGCTAAAGTCAAAACTAAGGACTAGCCAGGATGTATATATACAATCGGAAGGCACAAAAGCAGTTTTTAACGTGTAGCACAGGTATCACTCCAAGAACACAAGAACAAGACGTACGAATGGATAAGAAAAAGAGGTACAAGAGAGCACCGGGAAGCGACGCATCATCAAAACATTATACGTGGGTCCGCGAACCAACGCTCATATCCCAATAAACAAACAATAAAGAAACTAGGAATGGGCCGGGGGTGAATTGATCTAATCGTCGTCGAAGATCTGGAATGTGTTATTCAGGATCGTCTCGACGACACGGACTTGCCATGCAGCGTCGGCGATGCTGCCACCGGAATTAGCGCCCATGAGGGTGGGTCTATAGCGAGAGTTAGCAAGTCTGTACTGATAACATCCTTGTTTAAATGGATTTGGAGCGTGCAAGGACATACCCGAAGCAAATGGCTAGATTGCCCGCGTTCATGCGGTTCTGAGTATAGTGTTCTTGGATCTTGTTGAGATGCTGTAATGGACTGGATTAGTATCTGATGGAAACAAAGACTGTGTTTTTGTTGGGGATCGTACCAGAATGATGGCCCGGAGAGTAGCATAGTGGGCATCGGGCAGACTATTAATAAGGGCGTGCATCGAGTCTCGGCGTTGGATGTCATCATCGAAGCCTGCGGTTTCATTGTCAGTTTCTCGATACGGGATTATCTACTCTCTTCATGACGTGAACGCTACTTACGGGCGGCATCAACAAACTGCTGGTAGAACTGGGTAGTGAACAGAGGGTCGGGTAGGTCCCTGAAGAATTGCTTCACAAGTCCTGCAACACTGTTGACATCATGGTAAAAGTTCTCCGGGTTTGTGAAGTCGACTTGGGATGAGTCTGTTCATGTGAAATTAGGTTAGCAAGCTGCCCATCTCATCAACTGTGTGATCAAGCTTACCATTGTCAAAGATGGCTTTCATGTGACTGATATGATTGGCACTACCCGAGAGTCGGTAGATGCCCTCCATATCCAGACCGAACAGCTCAATTGCTTGGAAGCACTGGTACACAATGAACGGAACTGCCGTTCCATCCCGGGCGTACAGGTCGTTCAGCGAAACACCGAATACTGGCTTCAGCGGAGGAAGATTTGATTGGAGACTCCGGTCCATTGGAGGAGGTCCGGCCATTGGCACCGGAATCATGGGTGCAGGTTCCGGAGCAGACGGTCCCGAGACTGGGTAGGGAGCTGTGCCCGCTGGGGGCGGGGTGAAGGTCTTCTCCGGCTGGGGAACATAAGGTGTCTGTGGCTGTGGCAATCGATCACCGCTCTGCGGTGGCTGAACCACCGGCGAGGTGACATTATTCGAGGTGAATGCCGGTAGTACGGTTGACCCGCGCCTATTTTGAGTCGTTGGCTGCGAAGCTGCCGCAGACGCAGAAGAAACAGCCCCACCACCACCGAGTGTCTACTCAATAAGTTAGTATCGTGAAGCAATCGAGGGACAATGCAGGACTTACAGGGTGGCGCTCGTATTTGACAGGTTCGGAAGCCACAGCCCCCGGGTTACCTTCATGGCTTAAAATAAACTCATGGAGATCTTTCTGGTTATCGACTTGGCGAACAACATCGGCAAGGCTCTTAAGTCCTAATGCCCCGCTCGCATCGGTCTTCAATGGGCTGACGCAAAGACCTTGGCCCAGAAGCAGTTTCTCGCTGAAAGTAGCTGCAAATAATAAGCCGATGAACTGGACAAGAAAGCCACCTACGTAGGAAGGAATTGCACATACCGAACTTCTGCTGCTGTAGGGTCAAGCCCGAGTCACACTCAGCGATCAACTGCTGTAGATTGTGTACAGCCTGAGGTCGGTGGGTAGACACCAGCTCCTGGCGCGCCGTCTGCGCCGCCTGAACCTTAGACCCATAATCGCTATCCGCGTGCTGGACCTTGCGCAACAGCTCCTCCTCGTGCTGCGCCGCAGACTTGTGGCCCTTGAGACCGAACTTCCCACCCTGCTTGTCTCCCGTGCGCACACGGTCATACTGCTCCGCCAACGACTCGTATTTGGCCTTTGCCTTCTCCGCCAGCGACATCGCATCGACGACTTTCTTCTCTGCAGCTAACCCCGTCTGTTTCCATTGCTTGCGGCCGCGCTCGATGTTGCCGGCAAGCTCGTGCAGGTCGTCGGACATCTGGTGGAGGGAGACGGCGAATTGGAGGCCATGGTCGACCATTCGCTCCTGGATTCGGTGGATGTCCTTGTAGCTGGAACTGTATGTTCCTTGTCGGTTGTCGGTGCGTTGCGCCGCATCGCTGATCACGCGGGACAGTTTTCGCAGCCCCTGAGCGTGCTCTTCTTCGAGGGAGCCTCGCTTTTTCAGGAAGGTTGAGAAATCCTAGTAGATATTGTGTTAGCATTCGCGATCGTCGCGGGAGTCCTTTCGCGACTACTAACCCTGGCGGAGGCCACGCTTTGCTTCAGCCGTGTCAGGAGTGTGGTTATCCCGATCTACTCATGATTAATATAATTGCGTCTTTGTTTAGTATGCACCTGAAGGTGGATTCTTTGTGTCTGCTCACATCAGAGTAGATAACTTTGTCTAGGCGGGCTTTCAGCTCGTCTGAGATGGCCTCGTGGGTCGGCTGGGTCTGCTCGCCCCCGTGGCTAGGGGATGAGCGACCGGCGCTCGACGGAGGCGCATCATGCGTTAACGTCGAATCGTGTAGGGCTTGATCCGACATGGAAAGGGTCTTGACTCGTGTGAATGTCAAGAGAGAGAGTTAAATAGAGGGGGTGGGACGGAAAGCCTCACGGGCCACTATTAATGGAGTGGCAGATCAAAATGAGGTCCAGGCACAGGAACAGGGAATGCTGCAGCCTTCTGCAGTCTCAATTGGGCTGAAACGTGGTGAACCTGGCGGAATGTCTTAGTGGTGTTCTAGTGGTGTTCTTGGGGTCAAGACGTAATTGCGGGTTCGGCCAAGTGGATCTTGGGCTTCATTGTACGTATGGAGTGACCTCAGTGTACGTGGTATGGTGAACTAGCTAGCTCTACGTATTTACAAGCTTAATACACAGGAAAAATCACTTTTATTCTGGTATCGTCGCTAGAAATCCATACATATATACAAAAACACCCATGCCAGTAACTCGCATCTACAAAACCGGAGGTGCGACGAAAGAGTCGGGAATACCGTCAAAAACCCAATTGAGAGAATCAAAGACTTCCGAGAACCCAGATTCGCTGAAAAATGCTCCGCCTTCGTCAAACTGAGCTGGCATCATCAAAGATTGATCCTCCAGGGAGCTATCATGTTGCCGCGTCATATGTCCTGACGGACCTAGTATATCTTGATTCGCTGCTATGGCGGCAGCTGTAAAAGGAGATTTTGTTAACAACTGGGATAAAATAAATAAAGGGGGAAAAAGCAAAGAAACTTACCTTGCATCTCTTCGAGGCTTCTCACCGGTCGGAACCGCTGTCGCCAACGCCAAACCGTGTCGTAGACATGACTCATGCTCATCCGGCACCGGACTTTAAGCTGTAGGGCATCTTCTTCAGCGGGCTCTAGACTCGTGGCATTCCACATCTGAGCGAGAATGTCTGCAAGACGAATGGGACGATCGTGATCCATGACACTTATTCGGCGAATTGCTGAGATTGCGCCGTTGAACAGTAGCTTGCCATGGTTGAAATCGAGGTGTCTACTGAAGCTGCTCTTCAGCAGCTTCATGAGAGCAAAAGCAGCCGACACAATCATTTGAAGAATATAGTTGGTGGAGTGGCCGATCAATTCACCTGGCGATGTTTCGAGATCTAATACTCGACTAAGGAAGGAGGTTGTCGCAAGGAAAAGCTTGATCAGATCGTCACTTCGCGCAGTGGATCCTAGAAACATGAAATATCGGAAGTGTAGTTCTGCAGCTCGGAGATGGATCGTATTGATTGCTTGGTACTAGTGTCAGCGTGCCAAATTGGAAAGATACGAAATTAACTCACCAGAGATCTTTCCTTCAAACTCGACATCCATGTCTCTGAGTTCGCATTCCAAAACCTGCACAACCACGAGCTTGTCGGCGCTAATAAACTCCCCAGGCTCGGGTTTACTACTGTATAACGCCTTTGTCACCCGGTCGCAGAACTTCTCGATACGCAACCGAATGACCAGGTCTTCAGGAAGCCGGTAGTCCGCATCCCTCAAAGAAGCAGGCTCGAGGGCCCAGTCGTATATTGTGCTCGGTGGCTGGCCGTAACCAGTCGCAACACTGCCGAATCCTAAATCAGTCTATGATAAACGGCCATATAAAGGAAGCACTCACTTTTGAGCCACGATGTTACAAATAACCCACGTGTGTAGTCGATCCTTTAGAGCTTCACCTTGAACTTCCATGCGGAAAGTTGTGAACTCTTCCGCTTGAACTGGACGGTGTAGCCCAAGCTGCATAGCAATCTGCATCATCAAGCCACTGAGCATGAAGGTTGCATCGGTGCGCTGGCTTGTAGTCGGAAGAGGCCATGTACACAGAACGCAAAGGGCCTTGACCACCCGGTAGTCTTGCGGGACACTGGTAATGGTTGCCCAAAGCAGTCTGCTGAATGGTCCGGACAGTGCGCTCAAGAGCCCAGGCTCATATTGAGACCTTCGGCTCGCAACACAAATCATAGTCCACGCCAAAAGAGGGCATCGGTTGAGATACACCTCCGGGGGCTTGGGTGGATTCAAAAGAGGAAGAAAGGGGTGATAATAAGTGAAGTATCTATACAGATGTCAATCATAGAAACGGGCCAAGTAAATGGGTAGTGCATACTGTTCGAATAATCGAAGAACTCGGGCTCTAGAGAGAGAAACATCTTCCAGTCGCCATTGGCCCTCATCCTGTGATACAATAGAACCATCCCTTTTCATAGTCAAAGGGGTTGCTATAGTTGAATGGGATTCAATCGGCACCGAGACAGGTCGAGATTGGTCAATCGCGGCCGAGTCACGGCGAGCAAAGACATCCTCTGAGCAATGGGACAATTCATCACCAGGCTCATGGGACTCTACACCTTGCTCTTGATCTGAGTTGGGTCCCAGACGGCGGCGGAGATCAGCAATCTCCTTTTCCATTTCAGCATTGCGCCTGTTAATAGAGTCAATAAGATGAGAGAGAAGAAGAAAACCAAACAAAAAAGTTACCTTCTCTTAGAGATGCGCTTGAACGACTGTTCAACTTTACAGTCTATCCCAAGCCGGCGACAGCGCGAACAGGCCGCCGCTGGCGTTTGAACAATATCACAGCGCAGCTTTCAAGGTTTAGAGACATCAGCGCGATTGTCGGAGACCGGATGCGGTCGGGGTTGGTTTTGGGTAAAATCGCATAGTAATTATATGCACATGACTCACCTTTTGCTGCTTACATTCATTACAGGCTTTTCGGCTGCCACCTCGGCGTTTGCCCGTGACAGGCGGAGCCTTCTCCATCTCGCAAGATTCCGAGCTTGTCTGCATGAAATCGATAACCGGGGTTGGCCGGGGTAGAGTGGGGGACCGAAAGTCGGTCGGGGGGAGTGAGTAGTGCGGCCCATCCGGTGCCAGTATGTTCCGATACCCCAAATCCATGGAGATCAGCCTGCGTTCAGCCGGTATAAAACCCCACGAAACGTGAACGAGTGCTCGCGGAGTCCATCTGCCGTAAATCGGAGAAATCGGCCCGCTGAAGGAGGATGTGGGGAGCCTGTCTGCCGATTGAGGACGATGATTTGCGGGAGAATTGACGCCGAGACGAATGTCGGCGGTTGCTGAGTCATCTGGTGCCTGAGGCATAGATGATGTAATCTCTCCATTTCACCTAACTAGTTAGCCCTAGAGCAGGTTTGAAGCTGACCATATTGTTAGGCATAGGCATAGGGTTATGTATTAGGTTAGATACTCCATACTCCACATAGGGATTATACTTCAAAGACTAGTCAATTGCCACTAAGCATTGGAGAGTTCATAGCATCCATGGATATTGCCTTACCACCAGAAGTATATAAACAAAAACACGCAAATAAACAAATTTTAGCTTATATTCAAGTAGAAATCACTGGATAGAAGAAGTATCTAGAGTTCTTAAGTCATAGCCGATATTCCAATATAGTCAAGCCTTATATATGTGGACTTCATGCCCCGCTTGCCATGGACCGAGGTCGATGTGGATTATTTGATTATATGATCTGCATTCAATACATTTACATATTTAACTCCTTGATCCTTTGTTTCTGCAAGAGTTATCATTCCAATATCTGATCTAAGATACGACTGTATGAGAGTGCGTTGTTCTACAGTCCTCCTGCTACTTATTAACCAAGACTAACAACTCAACCCAGGCATCAATCATGTCTGAGATCAACGCCACCGCAATTCTCGTTCCAAAGCCTGAGAAATTTGAAGAAGTTAGCACAGCCCCATACTCTTTGACAGTCTAATAATCTAACATATCGTGTTCCTCTAGGTATCTACTCTTGTAGCCGAAGTCATCAAACAGGTGGAAGAACACGAACCGGACACACTGCTTTACTACGCATTTCCAATCAAGGACAAGAATGAGATTGTGATCGTTGAGCGGTAAGTCAACCATCGAGTATGCCGTGGATACGTCGCCGTCTCTTGATAGCTCCCCCGCATGGAGAAAGCAGATGTGCCTCGGTCCAAGTACTTTGCCGTCCAAGATTCTGATCCTCCAATATACAGGTATAAAAATCAAGTGGCGATCCAGACCCACGTCAAATCACCCTATTTCCGAACCTTCGCAGGGAAATTATCCACTTTATTGACGAAGCCGGCGGAGATCAGGGCAGGTGGATTCCTGAGTGGTTCGAGGGGCGTATCGCGACTGTAGTTGGTTGTATCTGATGTCTGGGGGTGGTTGGGTCGATATAAATAGGATGCATCAGCACTCCCAGAATGATTCGACATTGAGTCGGCCATGTCCCGTCACTCGTGATCGACTTGTCATGCGATTGGTGCATTAGTGGTGGCGGCCCAGCAGATATCGGGAGGTCTGTGAGATATTTAGGAGCAATTCGGCCCTATCAGACTAAGAACCGACGACGGGGGCATAGAGCAGGGTATTCACGACCATATATCCTCCGTACTTTGTATATTCTCGATTCTGATATTCTATTTAGACACCCTCAGTGTCAATATTTAGAAATTAAGTGGAGACGGACTCTTTTTCTTCAGAAAAAGAATCTTGACCTTGGCTAGGGGAACTAGTCCAATCACTTTTCCCTTCTTTCCCCTTTCTGCCTCTTCTTCCTCTTCTTCTTCTTTATATATGTTTTGTATTGTTCTTTTGGTGAGTTCCAAATCTTCCTTCTGTCTCCACATCTCTCCCACCCCCTCTTTTCCCAAGCTCCAGTCTCCTAGCTTCTTCCCTTCAAGCTGTTCCCCCCCCTGAAGCTAAAGCTGATATTCTGAAGATACCCTTGCCTTGTTGACATTGTGTCCTTCTACCTTATCGCTGCCATCCCCTTATCGCCCAGCCCCTGTTGCAATCTGCCTTGATCTGGCTTGATTCATACTTTTTTTTTGCGACATGGCGTCGGGTCCGGCTACTCAGTCATTGAAGGTGAGCATCGGATCGAATCAGCGATGCGCGGCGTGAATTGACAGTCCATCTAGTGTGTGGTGACCGGTGATGGTGCGGTTGGCAAAGTTAGTATAATCCCCCGACACTATCCCTACTTATAATCGTGCAATAGATGTTGACATCCATTCCTTCAGACATGTCTTTTGATCTCCTACACAACGAATGCATTCCCCGGTGAATACATCCCTACTGTGTTCGTACCCTCTGCCCCTCAATGCGAAACCTTGAATCCCGAACGGATATTGATTCCATAACAGCTTTGACAACTACACGGCCAGTGTTATGGTTGACGGCCGGCCGATCAGCCTGGGACTGTGGGATACTGCTGGACAAGAGGATTACGATCGCCTGAGACCGTTATCTTACCCGCAAACCGACGTCTTTTTGATCTGCTTCTCCATCGTCAGCCCGCCATCATTCGATAACGTCAAAGCGAAGGTACGAACGGGAACATACCAGACTCTTTCTAGTTTCATGCGACTAACCGTTCCCCCGCTTCTAGTGGTTCCCTGAGATCGAACACCACGCCCCTAATGTCCCCATCATCCTCGTCGGTACCAAGCTCGATCTGAGAGACGACCGCGCCACTATTGAAGCCCTCCGCGCACGCAAGATGGAGACCGTCTCCTACGAACAAGCCCTGGCCGTCGCCAAGGAGATTCGCGCACATAAGTACCTTGAATGTTCGGCGCTGACACAACGCAACCTGAAGAGCGTGTTCGACGAAGCCATCCGGTGAGTCTTCATATCCTTTCCCGGACCGGTTGTGGATATCCGTTTTCTAACTGTCTACCACAGGGCCGTTCTCAATCCCCGTCCCACTACGAAATCCGGGAGGAAGGCAGTCAAATGCAATCTCTTGTAAAGCACGTTTGTTTGGCTTGACTCGTCTCCCCATGTTCTCGTATGCTACAATGAGTAATATAGTGTTAATACGGCGTCTGGGTAGTTAGAGGCCTTTTTTTTTTAATTCCGCCGGCCGCCTCTCAGTGCTGTTTTGTGATGAAATCCATTGACCGTCTTTCTTGGCGATATTTTTCTGTCTTTGCCTCTCTCGGCTTGTTCATAGTCTGTCCCAATTCTATCGCGATGTTCTTGATTCCGAGATTATACCATGGTCGTTCTAAGTTATTAGTTCATGTCATAGATGTCCACTCGGGCAATGTTTGGGAAGAAAGCACAGAAAAGAACATATGAATTGGTATCTTCAAAATCAAAACAATAGAGACATGAAGTAAGTACTTTTTGGAATACATAAGAAAAAAACCAGCCAAACCTGATGCTCCCGGGAATGCATGGCTATCAAAATGTCCAGCTGCCTGCAGATGCTCCGGACACCTTGCTGTACACTGTTCCAATCCCCCAACGAGTTGAGACCGTTCCAAATAAGCCACGACAGTGAACCAGCGACTTTTTTGATTTACATTCGGCCTCTGCGGCTAGGGTGCAGACCAGCCCACTGATCGTTGGCAGCGCTGCCAGCGTTGTCGGCTGCGCCGTCCAGGCCAGCAGCATTCGCACCGGAGCCGCCAGCCGGGGCAGCCTTCTTCTCGTGCTTCCTCTTGTCCTTCTGGATATCCTTAGCCTGGCGCTGGCGCTCCTCATTGAGCTTCTCGTTCTTGGCCTGGATCTTGGCATTGCGATGTTCGGACTTGGCGCCGCCGCCACCAGCACTAGAATTGAGGGTTAGTATGCGGCTATGACTGCAGTTGCTTGGAGAGCAATTATATTCTCGAATTGGGGGTAACTCACGTCAGCTCGACGTTCATGCGTCGGGGTGGGTACTTTCCGTCGTCGAAGTTGGAGTGGTGGTACAACTTGAGACAGGTCTTCATGCGGTCGTAGTTGTCAAACTCGATGAATGCGAAACCGCGGCACTTCTTGGGGTCTTCTTTCTTGGTTGCGACGCGGATTGTGGCCGGGGGTTCTTTTCAAAGTGCTTGCTCAAGGAGTCATGGTTGGCGGAGTAGGGAAGGTTGCCTGTATATAGGAATATCCTTTGGTTAATCCTGCGTCTTTGGTTCGGGATAATTCATCTGGATTGGAATCACTTACCGACAAAGCAGATGAAGCGGGAACTCTTCTGGGCTTGCTCGCCCTCCGCAGATTCAGCGGTAGGCTCTTCTTCGGTCTCAGCAGCGGGCTCGGTCTTCTCCTTCTTCTGCTTTTTCTCCTTCTTGTCCTTCTTCTTGTCTTTCTTCTCCTTCTTATCGCCGTCCGCCTTCTCGGCAGGGATCACCTCAATATCCATAGCGTCCTCGGAGGGAGCAGCAGGCTCGGCGTCGGTCTCCTCGGCCTTGCGCTTCTCCTTCTTCTCGGACTTGTCCTTCTTCTCGGACTTGTCCTTCTTCTCGGACTTGTCTTTCTTCTCAGATTTGTCCTTCTTGTCCTTCTTGTCCTTCTTCTCCTTCACCTCTTCCTGTGCCGGAGCAGCAGTTTCAGCGGGAGCGACAACCTCGGACTCCTCTTGCGACTTGCGCTTTTCCTTCTTTTCCTTCTTGTCTTTCTTGTCCTTCTTCTCCTTCTTCATCTTCTTGCCCTCGGGCTCGACGACCTCATCCTGCACGAGTTTGCGCTTATCGCCCATTGTGTTTGTTTGGGGTATATGTTGTGATGAAAAGAGTCAATGATAGGATGCGAAAGCAATCGGGACGAATGAAAGTTCGGGTAATTTGGGAAAACAAGAAAAAGAGGTGGAGAACTTTGCAGCGCAACGAGACTCAAGCTCCAAAAAAAAGTCGGGCGGAGAGAAAAGTGAAATTTATTTTTGCCGTGTCTCGGAAGGCGGTCAAGGGGCTTGCTGATAAGCCCTTGATTTTTATAGTACGCAATTTATCTACTTACTACAAGCAATTGTTTGAATACGATCATTCAAGTGTGCATTTACTCGAATCATATACTAGTATAAAGTTCGTGACCAGCGCTCTGTTAGATCAGAACACCAAGATCTTCACACCCTTCTTCACCCCATAGCGCTCACGCAGTTCCGGCCGAGTAAGCAGCTTCAACAGCGGCATATGCGTGTCCTTCATGTCAAAGATGCCTCTTTGCTTCTGGTCAATGTGCGATCCATCAATGACAATGCGCTCCAGTTCCTCCAGGTTGAGAGTTCCTAGAAGATATATCAGCATCTGTATATGTAACGAAATGGAGCTATCTATAGATAGTAAGCAAGCAAACTCACCAGACTCGATCAAATCTGAGATTCTGGTTGGGGTTCCAGCCCCGATACCAGACCGAGCACGTTGAAGGAACTGCTTCGCTTCCTCCAACTTGATGTGTTTCGCGAACAGCTTTCCTACAATGCTATCCTTGGTTTGGAAAGAGCGCAGTGCCCTATTAACCCCAATTGTCAGTCCCGGCTTCGATTCATTCCAGAAAAAAGCGACTGAAAGTTGTCCACTTACCGTACAACATCAGCGGCTCGCATAGCAGCACCCGAAATAACTAGTGTATGAGGGGTGCCGTTCTTCTCGGACGACTTTGACAGGTCGGCACCTTTACTGAACGATTTGAGGAATTCGGGGAGTTGCTCGAGCTTTCGGCTGGAGGTGAAGGAAGAGGTATCGAGGAATGCGGAATCTATAGCTTGGTTAATGTCTAGAACACTCCTCGGCCTTGGCCGACAGAACAAGAGGAAGTATACATACCTGGAATCGAAAGATCACTCAGTTCAACAGCAGAAAGCTCTTTTTCGTGTCTTTTGGCTTTCTGCGCAAAGTGATCGCCTAACAACCGGCCGTCCATCTTGCCAATCGAGTCGTCAATGCCGTCTTTGCGTGTTGACTGATGCTCATCGTGTTCCGCCTGCTTCTTTTTGTTCTTGTTCTTCTTCTGCTTCTTCTTGCTTGACCCCTCTGCGGGTGTGCCTGCTTCGGGCTTTTCTTGCTTGAGAGCAGCGTCGTCGGCTTGTCTCTTGCGCTTGTTTTGGAGCTTATTGGAAAGCCCTTTGGGGGCGTTTGTGTCAGCCATTGTAAGAATAGCCAGTATGAACTCGGCAACAAAATCTTCCGAGTATTTTGAGCTTCGATTAGTAAATGCAAGTCTCGAAGACTTCATTGCGCAAAAAAAAAGCCGGCTGATTCAGCCAATCTTATCGATAAGAAAGGGCCAATCACGCACTGGCCCGCAATTGTTGTTTCTAGACGCGACAGACAAACATCGACATCCTGTAATTCACCGTTTGCCCAGCTGATCTGGGATTTTATTGTGGTGGGGATCACATATGTGGTCTATTATATTGTGCATGATATAGTTGCACCTATCTTGCAGAAAAAACAAGCCATGTCAACTTCTACACCCAACGCGCGTGGCCGTCGGTCACCATTTGGGACCGCTACCCCATCTGGGGAAACAACATTGACCGGAGTCAGTGCTACCCATCACCGTTTGAGAGGCTAGAAATTGATAACCGTATTATCTCCCTACAGCTTCAACGCCTTCCTATCCATACCCGATACCCTCTTACGCCAAGTCGACTTGTCACCGCAACCACCCCAGGCACCCAACGGTCCGCCTCTCGATATACACCACGCCCTCGAGGCGTGGGTGCTCCAGCAACGCCACATGTAATTCGTGCCCGGCAACAACGAGCGGCGAATACCCCTGGTCGGGATCGCCGACGAAGCGGCAGAGTGCAGCGGGAGACTACATTCGATATTCTCAGAAACCTGGGCAAAGGTAAGAGCTTCGCCACGTATCATTCGATATGAGAACTGGACTAAAATACTTGGGTTGTCTTAGCGCTCGCTCCTGTATCTCAACCTATCCGATCCTCGCCGCAGGAGAAGCCAGAGCCTATGGAGGAGCCAATTGATGAATTTGAACAGCTTGATAATGAGCCGGAAATCGAGCGACCACGGTTATCATTGCCTATTCAAGAGTCTGAGGAAGAAGGCGATGAAGTCAGTCCTGAAATGAACCCCCCGAGGATGTCTCTCGCCTTCGCAGAGGAGGATATGGATATGACTTACCGGTCTGTCGAATACCCTCGCGACGCTAGCGTCAGAGACCGGGACCGTTTATCTATGATGAGCCGAGCTACCGGAAGAATCAGTGGAGATTTCGACGAGACGAGATTAGAGAGCGATGATGCAGACGAAACTGGTATTGTGGGCGAGGATGATGAGGCAGAGGATACAATGATGAGTGGGGGCGACTTTGATCGAGGGTAAGTATACAAGAGTTGGATTTTCTATGTTACAAATAATGGCTAATATGACAAATAGGGGAGAGACGGAAGACCTGGGTCGCTTCCACTTTGATCTTAACTTTCCATCTCCTGCAGCTGCTCCGCTTGAATATCCCGCTGACGAAGATATGAACGATATGGAGGATTTCGAACTGTCCACCGCGGAGCAACCCCAAGCTCCATCAGACGATGATGATGACGATGTTGGAGGTGATTTTGGGTTTGGACTCGAGTTCCCACCCGCAGCATCCCCCAGTGAGAGCCCCGGCATCGTTGGAGGTGGATTGCGAGATGAAGCTATCCCAGCCCAGGGAAAGCAAAAGAAGATTTCACGACATGGAATTCCTGTCCCAAACTTGCCTGCAGGTGTGGTAAAAAAGCTAGCGACTCGCTTCGCGCGTTCGGGGGCTGGATCAAAGGCAAAAATCAACAAGGCCACACTGGCCGCCATCGAGCAAGCGTCCTCTTGGTACTTTGAGCAAGCAAGCCAAGATTTGGCTGCATATTCAAAGCATGCGGGACGGAAGACCATTGATGAGAGCGATGTCACCACATTGCTGAGGAGGTCAGTTTCAATGGAAGCCAACCAGCGCATGGGAGTAATTGCTGACTTGTTCCAGGCAACGCCATATCAACAAAACGACCACAGTGTTTTCCCTCGCCCAGAAGCATTTACCCAAAGAACTTCAGCAAGACATGAGATTGTCCATGCCTCCATGAATAACAAAATTCCCCATGAAAAGTAACGCTTTCAACGCCAATGAATTATGCTAAGGTAAAGCTGGAATCCCACTAGATTACCAGTTTCGGTTCTGGCGAACTCGGCGCAGTGCCTCGTTGGGGTTCCTCCGTACAACCATCCACATCATGATGGTCGTGGCCAAAGACAGGCCATACCTGCAAAGTATGAGCGACAATCTCGAGTGGGAAGAAAAAGCACAACGGATCTAACTTACCAGGTGAAGATGTATTGAGAATGGTTGTTTCTCAAATTCACCTCTGCGGCGCGGCCAATCGGGATACCCTTAGCCTCGCGATCACAAGACTCGAGGAAGTCAGGAACTAGAAACGCAAATCAATGTTAGCCATGAATTAGCAAGATTATTCAATATAGGCTCATTACCCATTGTCTGCTCAATCCAAACAGGCTGGCTCCCGCTCTTCTCTGCCATCTGATTGATATCCGGGAAGTAGAACTTTCCCTCGTCCGGCTTGTTATCCGGCGTGAACATGTTTTTCTTCCATGGCTCTCGTAGCAAACCTTCCACGGTCACCTCTCCATCCGGTACACCCAAAGGTCGGTCCTTTTGGTCCTTCAATTTCCTTGAGATCCAACCCCGGTTCACAAGTACGGTGCTCTGTCCCTCTCGCTCGAGGGGAGTCACTACGATGAACCCGTCCTCTCCTTCGTTCATGCGGGGGCCAACCAGCATTTCTTTGTCATGACGGAAATGGCCGGTAGCGTACACGCGGCGGTAGTCGAACTCTGAAATGGCATCCGGGTCGACTCGCGGCGGCAGTGGCAGAGGAGGTTTCACGAGACGGTCCTCGAATTTGGCCATCAGTTTGGTTTTCCAGCCCAGGCGTTGTACCTGCCATGTCCCCAGGATAAATGAGATGATAGGGATCAGAGCTATAGTGTAGAACAATACGTTAGTAATTATCTCTAAATATAGCATTTTCGAGAATATGTAGCATTGAACATTAACATACCCAAGATGATCAGACCAGGTCCATGTTTCTTATTAACACGCACAAGCCGCGCCGGGTGGTCTACAATATTCAGACCATCGGCCAGCTGGCGTGATTGAGAGATATGGCGGAATTGGTGTAGGCGGTATTTGGCGCAGAGGAAATTGATCTTGGATGGTACACGAGGGTTTCGAAGAGCGCGAGTCGGAGGCGTCCAGGCCCTCGCGGATGTCTTCTGCAAAGCAGAGAAGATTGGCCGCATGTTGACAGTTTAGAAACCCGAAGAATGCACTCTTAATTGACGTTCGGATGGGGTTGGAGTTGTCGTTTCTGCAAATGCGACGGCAGTTGGGAATTTCGGGATCGGTGACCGCCCAGGCTTCTCCTATCGACAACATTGTATACTTGTCACTCCGCACTGGCGCTTAGTCTTCACGGAATGCGATTATGACGATTTTCTACATCGGAGGTCTTCAGGAGGGCATTAGTGCTGCAGTGAGAGATGACAAAGTGGTTACTTGTTTTGTTAGAGGTCGCTGAATGTTCTCCCCGCATCGAATGACATGTTGCTGATCTTGGGACTTGAGCATATAGATGACGAGGAGTTGAGCTCTGAATGGGAGGAGGACTATTTTGGTGATGCTGAGGTATATATACTCACTAAAACTGAATGTCGAACGGTATCTGATTCTCTACAGGTTGTACAAGCACTCCATGCCAACTCGATTGTATTGCGCTTGACAGCGGGTTCACAGGAAGCTGAACTCCTGGCCTCCTTCTCTCCGATCCAGAAGGTCCCGAGTGTTATCGTTATCAAGTGCGTTCAACCGTTCAAGGCCTTGTGGCAAGTCGATATTAGTTTGCTAACCTCGTTCTAGCAATGGCAAGAATTATTACATCGAGCCAGATATCACGAAGGATGACTTCCGCACTCGATTGATTGCAGCTTTGAAAAAGGAACAGACAATTAGTCCTACACAGCAAGTACAAGGTAATGCTACACCTACTGCTTCAACAAATAATACGACGGTGTCAGTCGTGCCACAACCCCAGCCTGAGGCGCCATCCAATGCCAGCAATTCCGCACGATCCGCAAAGAAAGCAAGTGAAATTACAATAAAGAAACAATCACCGATTGGACAAGTACCAAAGAAAGCTGCGGAACCTGCAAAGTCAACAAGCTCTACATCTCAAACATCATCCAAAGAAGCCAGCAATAAAGACTACAAAGGCAAAGCGCCGATGGGGTCTAAGAAGCCCACTGAGAAAGGTGTCGTAAAGAGTGAACACCAAGAGCCAAAGACTATAGTTTCTCGGGGACCTCCAACCGAGTACCGGCTACAAGTGCGCCTGTTCGATGGAAGCTCCGTGCGGTCTAGCTTCGCACCCACCCAGAGCATCCGAAATGATGTACGAGCTTGGCTTGATGAAAAGATGGAAGGCGACAACCGACCCTACAACCTCAAACACATCTTAACCCCCTTCCCTAGCGAAACTCTTTCCGTCGCCCAAGAATCGCAAACCCTCCGCGACTTAAATCTCGGTTCCACTGCGAACCTCGTCATGATTCCTGTATCAACATATACGGAAGCCTATTCGGCAGCGGGTAGCTTGCCCGCCCGTAGTGTCTCTGCCATCTACAACCTGGCCTCTTCTGCTGCCAGCACTGCAACGGGTTTTGTGGGTTCATTCCTTGGATATGGCCCAACGGCACCAGCAAGCGGTGCAACCACCTCTTCGGCCTCTCCGGCTACTGGCAACTCTCAGCGTCCTGGGACTACGGGACTCAATATTCGGACGCTGAGAGACCAGCAAGATGGACGTGGGGATAACCAGCTCTACAATGGGAACCAGGTATGTGATTATGCAAGATGAGAATATCTTGTCCGGGATTGGCTAACATTTTTCTCAGTTGAATTTCGAGCCACGGAATAACGAGAATGACAAGGATAAATGAGTCCCAGCGGTATTGCTTCGGTGTTCTTGCATTATTTATCTATGGCGTTGATGGATCTGATTAGCTCACCAGCCTCTCTATTTAACTATGACACTGCTATTATTCACATTTTGGTTACTGCAAAGTTGGCAGTCACAATAAGTGATCTTGTCCATGAAGCCTTTACTGGTCCTTTCCATCGTATTTGGTTTTTGATAGAGGTCCAAACAATCATCAGAGAACTACAAATATTGGAGTTCGTTAAATTCATGCATTCGAATTCTTGATTCAGTAGTCAGGTATATTGATCCCTTTATCGAGGAGAGGTGGTATAAAGTACAAAGAGGGGATATGGAAATGGCTATGCAAAAGAAAGATTGGCTCGGCTATGGAACAAGCCCATAAATCTGTGAACCCCATCACTTATTACGAAGAATGGTATCTGTCTTTCTGATCAAAAAGGGTCAAATTGGTATCAATCCCTTAGTAAGGCTTAGCGGCAGCCTGGCAAGCTTTCTGTGGTACGATTAGTATGTATTGAAAATGCAAAAAAAAAGCCGAAGTGTAAACATACCAGCTGGTCAAGGTACCAACCGCAGATGCTCAAGTTACCCTGGTTCTCATCCATGCAAGTGCGGAAGTTGCGGACGTCAACCTCACAAGCAGGGTTCTCGTACGAGGTCTGGGCAGCGTTGCTCTGGTAGAGGCCGCTGTCCATACCCTGGAACTCAGAAGGGGCAGGAGCCTGCTGGGCCTCAGCGGGGGCGCTGGAGCCGCCGCCGAAGAAGCCACCGATGGCGTGGCCGATAGAGGAGCCGACGGCAACACCACTGCATCGGAATAAACCGTTAGCACATATTTCGGGAAAGTCGAATCCCAACCCGGGTCTTGTCGGGGAATGGATCGCAAAGCCGAATCTGGAACTTACGCTGCGGTCGAGGCCATCTGGCCGAAAAGTCCAGGGCCGGCGCTCTGCTGCTGCATGGGAGGAGCCTGGGCCTGGGGAGGCTGAGCGGCGGTCGAGTGAGGCTGCGACTGCTGCTGCGAGGGACCAGCCGCGGGCCGAGCAGGAGCGGCGGTAGGACGACGGGGAGCGCTGCGCGCAGGGGCGGGAGCGGAACGACGTTGACGAGCCATTTTGTTGTGTGTGGGTTTGTTTGGAGGAATTGGAAAGGGAGGTGAAGATGTATGCAAGTTGGGATAAGTATACGGACTAGTGGAGAAAGAAGAAGCTAGAAGATGAGTAAGTTCGGCCATTGAGGCAAACTCCGATGCAAACCGTGGAGTTTTCTGGACGTTGATTGGCTGACTTCAGTCACGTGGATCGGACATCACGGTGCCGATTGCCCGGAGCGGAGTCAGCAACGGAGATACTACGGGAATTACTAGCATGTGCTAACTATTAAAAGAGCAAATTATGTCATAGGAAGGACCAGTCGGTTTCATCTGCTAGTTTGTGCATAGAGTATACCGCGGAGCTTGTTGCAGCTCCCATTCCGAAAGGGTATCTTGATTCATGGAGACATAGAAGTCTCGTACATAGTACATAGAGCCACTCATTGTGGTCTCGAGATGGCCGAGACATCCATCTGAAGGAAGCTCATGGCTGGGCAGGCTTGGCAAATCGATTGCTAGATTCGACAATGCATAACGTGTCGACAGGATTCTGGTAGTGGTGAGGCATAGCCAATGGTATGCTTTGGGAATGCCCGGCAGTCCGTTCTTAGGGTTTGAGGCGCAAGCCGGTCCGTACTGAATTCTCACTAAGATCGGGGTGCAATGCACTCATTGCGCTTTTCGGGCCTTCCGAGCCTCCTCCTTCTTCAGCCGTCGCTCCTTCTTCTCTTCTTTCATTGCTGCCTTGTTGATTTTCCTCTCTTTCTTTGCCTTGCTGTCTTCCGATTTGTGTTCTCCTCTGGATTTCTTTTGGCTATCCTTCTCGGTCTTTTCGGCGTGGTTTGTGTCAACCCGGGGCTCTGCTGCTGTTGCAAGGTCGACGCCCCCTTCAGAATCGTCATCGTCAGAGTCGGGTTGCCCGTTCGTCGCGTCAATGCTCTTGGGGGCAAACATGGCTGCTTTGAGCTGGGCACGGGCTCGCTCTTTAGCCTGCTTTTCTGCCCGTTCTAAGTCATACTTATCATTGCCAGCCTGTAAAAACTTGATTAATTGCCATTCTATACAATTATAATAGGTTAATACTTACAAGGCCATGTTTGATGAATCTGCTCGCAGCTCCCTTATCAAGGGTCATGGGGCGTTCCTCGGGCTCGGTCTCCAGTGCCTTGATCTTTTCAAAGTACTGCTTCACACGAGTCAGTTCCCGGAACACTGGGTGTTGCTTCGCATCCACGCCATGAAGCCGCAGATAAGCTGTCAAATTTCATTAGTAAGAGCAAAATTTGTAGAATTTGTAGTGTGACGTACAGAAGATTAATGATTCTAGTGTGTAGGTGATCAACACGTGAAGTTTTGCTTTGTCCATAACAGGCAATTTGTTTGAGTTTTTAAGAAGTGTGCTTGTCAAAAGAGGCTGGAGAACAGCCTCTAAGTCATCGACATTATCATCCAGCTGCTCAAGCAGCGGTAGTAGGTCTGTTGGGTCCATGGCAGTGAGATGTGATGTAGATGAGAAATTGCTTGATCTAAAAAAATAGGACGGGTTCAACTAGGCGGTGAGAGGAGCGGTGTGGATTCTGGACCGATCATCATCTGCGCAACTGAGATCGCCGAGAACTCGTGCATATCCAACAATTGGTTGATTGTTAAGAAATAGGCCTTGGTGGACATCCCAGTGGCTGGGATCTTGCCTATTTGACAATATCCATGACATAAGGATCGATACCTCACCAAACCATCGCTCTAACCTCCTCCCCGTCGACAAACACATACTTGCAACTCAATCGGATATCCCGGGGAGTTTTTCCTCAACACTCTTATAATGCAGTCGACATTTCGGCCCCGATCTTTGTGGCGAACCGGCATTCTTGGTACATGTGTTCGGTCCCGGTTCCAGGTCTATGGTGTACCAAACACACGATTTATCTCAACATGGAAGGAAGAGTTGCATGAGGTCAACCAGGATACGAAAGCCCCTCTGTCAGGACGAGTTCACATCCTCGGAATGGGTAATCTAGGTTGCTTCTTTGCTCATTCTTTAGCCACGAGACGGTCACCGCCGCCCATCACAATATGCTTGCACAATGACTATCTCTACCAGGCCTTTGTCCGGAAAAGGGGACAAATTTCTGTCAGCACACATGGCCTTGACGATGTCAGAACGGGATTTGATGTTGAAACAGTGGACGAAGAAGGCAGATGGTATACAATGCCGCCTGTTGACAACCGGCCCTCGCCATTCAATCCCCAGTCTCCGCCGGATAGTGGTCGTATCGAGTGTCTAATTATTTGCACCAAGGCGCATCACACGGAGCTTGCCATTAAAGATATCAGTCACCGCTTGACTAAAGATTCGACCATTTGTCTTGTTCATAATGGCATGGGTGTGCTCGATTCTATCAATCAAAATGTTTTCCCCGATCCCAACAATCGACCACATTACATCCAGGCAGTCTTCAGCCATGGTCTGGGTAGGAACGACTCGTTCAAGATTTCGCATTTGGGAGTTGGGACCACAATCCTTAGCCCAGTTGGAGATCCAAGCATCCCTCCCACAAACCCGGAAGCTGACCAGACGTGGGCGCCGTCCACAAAATATCTTCTGCGCCTCTTGACTCTCACTCCGCCATTGGTCGCTGTGGCTGATACACCGGCAGGTCTGTTACAATATCAACTTGAAAAATTGGCAGTGAACTGCGTCATCAATCCCCTGACTGCACTGAGCGACTGTACCAATGGCGAGATCTTGTACTCGTTCAGCTTTACCCGTGTCATGCGGCTGCTACTCTTTGAGATCTCCGCCGTGATTTGTGCTCTTCCTGAATTACAAGGTATCCCGGGCATCGAAGATCGTTTCTCCCCAGAACGCCTGCGTCGTTTGGTCGTGAACATCGCGAGCAACACGGCCAAGAACCACAGTTCAATGCAGCAAGATATCAACCAAAGGAGATTGACAGAGATTGAATACTTCAACGGATGGATTGTGCGTCGCGGTGAAGAACTGGGTATCAAATGCGCACTCAACTACATGATCAAGCATTTAGTCGCTGCCAAAGCGGCTACCCATCGGAGCCGAGAAGCTGGCGCGATTCCCCTCGATCTCGACAATGTCATCTCTACCAACGAACCTCCCATTTAACTGCTCCGGACTACCTTCTTCTGTCAAGTCCTTACTCTACCTTGGCTCCTTGTCATATCGCTGTGTGTGAGCAGGTCAAAGGATTCAACAATAATCTAAATTATTTGCGGGGACTCTATACAGAGACAGTTTTAGCCGCATGATCGCAGAGCTCCTTGATCTGCTTCCACCGTCTCAGCAGCATCTCCGCTTTTGAACGATGTGCTTGCACTGTGGTGTCGAGTTCCATGGTCTTCTGCAGCGCGGTTATAGTTGCATCTGCCTCTGCCGCATATGTCTGAATCCACCTCTTGATTGTGGCCTCGGATCGGCTCTCGTCCAAACCCTGCGATTGGCCTTCAAGAACATGGTTCCGCCAATCCTCCTCCTTCATATAACTCAGGCATGCAGCGACCTCTGTGCGGTAACAGGGTCCGTGTGGAGTGACTTGGTAGTTACTAGCGCTGTGTCAGTGGAGGACTATATATATTGCGTGGGGAATGCGCATTGTCATGTAAAATATCAATCAAACCACATACCCATAATACTGATTCAGCCACAATTCCTCTTGCTGCTGGGCAGTTTGAATGTCCCGAAAAACAATATCGTCAAGATAGATCGAATCTGCTTCATTCACATCGAGGAAGAAGCCATCTTAAAGCGACGAAGTCAGCACGTCGAAGGGAAAAGAATAACAACACTTTCTCACATTCTGCTAGTAAAGTATCATTCGGATGACTACCATAGTTCATGAACACTTCCTCACCCTCCTCATAATCTTTCGTAGCGCGAAATTCATATACACTCTCATCGAATCTGACATCCCGCTGTTTCCATCTAGTGTTAGCTTTATCAGTAGTATGGAATTCAGACGAAGTACGTACAGCAACATCCGCATGATTGAAGTAATCAGCAAATGGCACCAGCCCCATCGCATCATTAGGGTCTTCCGGCGTTTCCTGGCCCTCTCCAATCCAATAGAAGCTCCTCGTATTCACAATCAGCCAGTTGTAGGAGAATGTCTCCCAGTTGGTCTCCGGGAAAACAGAAATGACGTCCGTCCATGCTTTGCGCAGGCGCTGGGCCTGCTGCGAAAGAATGTTCTGGTGATCTGAGCTGTATTTCCTCGTTTTGGGGCCTGGCTGTAGAGTATTCCAGAGGCCTGAAATGGACGACGGGAGAAGACTTGGCTGCTTCGAGTCTGTCGAGGCGTCGTCCTTGCTGTTGGGTAACTGCGGTCCTCCCAGGACGGTTGGCCAAAGGATCGGCATGCTGTCTTCGAAGTCTTTTCGGCTGGGCCATGACTTGCGCCATTGGTCGTATTTTGATAGTTCATCTGGTGCACCGTGTGTGAGATACGCTGCTAGAAGTGCTTGTACGGCAATGTCTTCTGGGAGTTTGTCGATAAAGGCGGAAGGGATATCTTCGGCCCCTAGCATCAACTGTGTCGGCACTTGGAGGACAATTTCTCCTTTCTAAACATATACTTAGTGAGCAAATTTCAAATGAGAAGTAGATATAGATTCGAGAGCTCATAGTCATACTTTAATGTTCCGAGTGGCCATCATTCCCAAACCACGTCCTTGAAACCGGGCTGGGGTCACCGAGTTGATATCTATGCCATTGGAGATTGCCCATTCAGTGAAGGCCTCATGCTCTTCTCCGGGCCACCATTCTGGCTTCATATTGGCTTCTTGGCAGATTTTGAGATGCTTCCTCCAGTCAGCATATACTACAAGACAGGGATTGAGTTGGAGAGATATACAATTGTTAGAACACACCTTCAGAGTAGTCTGTTCTATTATCTCCTGTTCCTTCAAACCAATAGCCTAAAAAGAATATTTAGTAGTCTCAATGGGCGTCGATGTGTGTCTGAAATTCACTCTACACTGTGGAGCAGAAGGTTATCGATAAAGGCGTTATCGCGAACTACGGCAGGGCACGACGACCACTCGTGCCGTCCCTGCCGATCTGATAATCGTACCACTTCGGCTTTCACTTGAGCTTTCGTCCCAGACGATGCACAAGTTCCTTTAGCTTTGGGATTCATAATGTCAGTACTTGGGAGGCGTGGAGCAATTGAGCTTCGAGCCTTGGCTACCAGCCCAAATCTATCAGCTGCAAGCACTCTACGGCCCTTTTCCGTGCTGAACCGCCCACCACCAAACTACCCCGGCCATGTCCCATTGACCACTATTGAACGCGGGGCTCTTGCTATAGGCTCGGCAATTGGATCCCTTATCAACCCTAGAAGAGCGGGTGCGTGGATATAATTTCCTACATAACCAGAATAGAATCTCGGATCACGATCTAACATGGTACTCTATAGATCTCATTGCGGCCTTGGGCGAAGCCACCGCCACACCATTTTTCATATACCGACTACGCGATGCTATGCTCTCAGATCCAACAGGGCGCCGTATTCTCCGCGATCGTCCCCGTATCACCTCCGAAACTCTCAAAATGACCCATCTCCGCACCCTCCCCGAGAACTCCGTCGGCCGGACATACGCTAAATGGTTAGATCGCGAGGGCGTATCCCCCGACACCCGAGATAACGTCCAGTATATCGACAATGAAGAATGTGCATACGTCATGCAGCGATACCGCGAGTGCCATGATTTCTACCATGCAGTGACGGGTCTACCGATTTTCGTGGAGGGCGAGCTCGCTCTCAAGGCGCTGGAGTTCTTGAATACACTTCTACCCATGACGGGCCTGAGTCTATTTGCCTTTGTGCGGATGAAGCCCGCCGAGAAAGAGCGGTTCCTCTCGTTACATCTTCCGTGGGCTATTCGCAGTGGGCTGGGGAGTAAGGAGCTTATCAATGTTTATTGGGAGGAGGTGTTGGAGAAGGATGTGGACGAGCTTAGAGCTGAGTTGAATATTGAGCGTCCGCCGGATCTAAGAGAGATTCGGAAGATGATTCGGCAGCAGCAGAAGCGGGAAAAAGAGAGACAGCAGCAGGCTTCGAACTGAGCTGGGTTGCGTCCTGTCGGAGCGATGAAATCTCGAATATAGGGAGAGATGTATGATTATTGAATCGTTGTAAACAATATCACCGATGCGCAGATGCGCAAATGCGAGGCTGATTGCCCTGAATTCAACCCAGCTGCAAATGTAGAAGAAAGGACCATAACGCCTGGAGTAGATTTTCCCAGTGGCCACGAGCGGATAGCGACAGAGGTATCCGAATGCAATAAACAAAAGGGCCATAGGCACAAGTGATCATCGATCACATTTTATGCGACCCTTACAGGTCCAAGAGATCATCATCGTCATCCCACCCACCTTTGCGGCGAGAGATGACAATTTTGTGCTCCTCCTCTTCTTTGCGCTGGTTCTCCGCAACAGCCCCCAACAACTCCTTAAGTTGTGCCTCTGTTACCTTTGACCGTAACTGTCCAGACTGGGCGAGCATGATAAGGCGGTTCTCGATATCGGTTGCGCGCGACTCCTTAACGAGGCGGATACGGCCCAGGCGATCGGCAGCGTCGGGGTCGAGGATTTGTGTCAGGATCGAAGCGCGTTGCTCGGCTGGAATGAATCAAGATGGGTTAGATACGGAAATACAAGGACGTCATCGCCTGCGAGTTGGTGGTTTAAAGGGACATACCCTCGGCTTGTCTGGTTGAATTCATTAGCATACAGCATCTTCTTGCGGCTTATTCCAACACTTACCTCCTCTGCTGTGCCTGCTCACCACCATCCTGACCGGCTGGACCACCTCCACCTCCTCCTTGTTGCTGGAGTTGCGCGAGACGAGCTCGGCGGATCTGTTTCTCTCTTAGTACCGGAATCGAAGGATGCAGACCTCTCTCGTGCTAGGGCTGTGGGACTGACCTCTTCTAGCTCTGCGTCTGCCATGGTGGATATTCAAATCAAATGAGGGGCTTGGAGTGATCAAGTGTTGAAGAATCAAGGATTAATTCCGTGTACCCCACTTGGGCTCGCCTGAGTACGGAGGGGTGGGACGACCATACTTCAATGTTCTCTGGGGTAGTTTTGAAATAGTTAGTTATACAACAATTTGCTTATATATTTACTGGTAGAAATAGGAATTGAATACTTAATGTCATTGTGGTCATAATCCTACGACTTATATATATGTTTAACTACCATCTATATATTTTCTGTAGTTGTCCTCACCCTCACCTTCTACAGTAGATGATTATAAATTTAAAAGCCACAAAAGATAATAATATTAAATAGAGATATGTAGCAATAAGTAGTGAATAACAACAGAATCATTCAACACTATCTACATCGTAGAGTACATATATTCAATGTCCCCTGGGTTCGGAGTAAGTCTCCTATTGTACCCCGTACCTGGGGAATTAATTACACGTGGGACTGGAATGTTTTAAAATTCCTCCGTACAACTACGCCTATTTGTACATATCCATTAGTCTATTTCTCTAATTGGCTGGCTTAATGGCCTAATATCTTACTATATTCGCGTGGTCAACGCTATCCGGCATGTTCTGCGTGATAAGACCTTGACGAGTACTTTTGTAGACGCGTATCACACAGCCAGCCACTAACGACACGGTAAATTGGGATCCATTCTACTGCGCCTTGAGGGGCAAATCTCAGGAAAAAAAAGCGAAAGGCTTCAGGGTTAGCTCCAAATTAATCCCCCGGGGGCTATCAGACGCGCCCGGGGTGTCCGTCGTTCCGTCTCCCGGTGGCAATGCTGGATTTACCCTCACGGTGGCCTTCCCCTCAAGCCCATTTTATATTTCATATTCATATTGAAGTCTTCACTCCCTTTACAAGTGCATACGACGTAAGCAGTCGATCTTTCAATCTTTCAATAAGCCCACCCGTGCTCGGTCCACGGGTTCATATCCGGGTGACTAAGCTTCGATTCGCCCTCGCGCTGCAACCCTGACTTCCTCGACATCCTCAACAGGCTGATATTTCCGATCAGACCTGTTTGTGGCGATTCAATCCTTCTCTTCACTTTCAACACATTCCTTTCTGTTGTCTCTGCAGCCGTCCGACTCTCCTCACTCCGAATTCCGGATTCCGCTATCTTTTACCCTATCACGTACCCCCGTGGACTACTCGCACGCGCGAACTTTCGATTCTAAAACCTGTCTTTTTGGTGTGGATGGCGTGGATAGCATCTTGTCTACCAAAGCTTTCCTGGACGTGATCTCGATTTTTGATCTTGATCTGGCGACGAGCGATCCATTTCTTCCCTTACATCCCGAACGCCTTCTACGTCACTCACCATGGCCGAGTAAGTATCCATCAAGATTACCGCGACTTCAATTATTGACGCTTTAGGTGGGGCAGTTTAATTGCCTTTCAGACCTCGCATCATAGCTTCTTCTCCCCATCCAAAATGATCTCGCGCAACTCCCATAAGAGGTCGCTCTCCTCCGAGCACCGGTCCTTATCTCCTGACCGAACCGTCACGAAAGCGAAGTCCACCACCAATCTCTCCGAGATCGCTGCTGCCAATGCAGCGCAAAACTCCGGATATTACGAAAGCAGTTTCAGCACATTGCAAGACCCGCGATTGCTGATCGGGTCGGAGGTCTCGCATTCGACGTCATCGTCTCACCACCCGGATCTGAGCAACGAAGTAGCGGCATTGTCTGTGAAATTGATCCAGGCTATCAACAACCAAACAAACCTTGACGATAACCTGGTCGCTACTCGGCAAGAGCTAGAGCTGGCTCAGGGCAAAATTCAAGCTCTGGAGTACCAGAACGAGAAATATCGGCGAGATATTGATAACCAAGTCTATATAAAGAAGGTCGACTCTGATCGCGAAATTTCACAATTACGAGATGCATTAGCAGAAGAAACGACCCTGCGTCTCGCCGCTGAAAAGGGCAGGAAAAATATTGAGCAAGAAGTGGAAACTCTCACTGCGGCTCTTTTTGAAGAAGCCAATAAGGTCGGTAATCTCCTTCAACGTATGCATTTTGTACTAAATTCTAACGTTACTTTAGATGGTAGCTTCGGCTAAAATTGACCGAGAGGCGGTGGAAAAGAAGAATGAGCAATTGCGTTCACAAGTCAAAGATACCGAGTTACTCCTGGCATCGCACCAAGACCAGCTTGCCGAGCTCAAGTCTGTCATGCAAACGATGAATCTTCACAAAGATGACATGGAATGCCGTCTCGCTAACAGTCCATCGTCCCCGGACGAGTCACAAGCGCAAGGTTCTAACCAAGACACTGAGTTTGAACCCGTTCCTATATTGATTGGCAACCCGGAGGAGTTCACCCCGGGTCCTTCCTCTAGCTTCCCTCATCTCCTCCGCATGGTATGTCGCGCGGATTTGCAGGCTTATGAGGATTTCCGCGATTTGCTGGTACTCTCTCGGAGCTCAAAACCTCCCAGCCGTGCTGCTAGTGGGTCATATGGAGGCCTCAACGTGATGGGCCTGGCAAGCTTTGCGAGTGGAGGGTCTCCATCGTCGACCTCATCACCTACCAAAGGGTTTAGCTACTCCCCTAATGGGAGCATATCTTCCACAACGGGTTCGGGATTTTCCTTGAAGGAAACTCGCTTCTACAAGCGGGTGCTTATGGAGGATATCGAACCTACATTGCGACTAGATCTAGCGCCGGGGATTTCTTGGTTGACGCGGCGTACCGTTCTAAGTGGTATCTGTGAAGGCAGTCTCGTCGTCGAGCCAATGCCCACATCAGCTCAGAAATTCGAGTTCCCCTGCTCTGTCTGTGGTGAACGCAGACCCGGCACGTCTAATGCGAGAACCCATCGTTTCCGAACGTCAGACAGCGAGACTGCTCAAAGGTACTCCCTTTGCATTCTCTGCTTAGAAAGAGTGCGCTCATGTTGCGAGTTCACTGGCTACTTGCGTCTCATCCTTGATGGACATCTTCGGGCTGGGGATACCGAAGAAGAAAAGGAAATCTGGGATGAGACTATCCGTCTCAGAGAGAGGATGTTCTGGTCCCGCGTCGGAGGAGGCATCATTCCATTGGGCAATCGCCCAAGCGAACCGGATGTGCCGGCCAGCACAGAGCCTAATACTGGCGTCCAAGACGATGACGACCAGTATCTCTATCCTGTGGACGTTACTTATCTCGAGCCCAGGACAGAAAAAGTACCCGTTGCTGATCAAATCGCGCCGGAAACACCAGTTAGAGCATCCACTACTGATCATATAACCCCCCTGATCTTCCTCGACCTCAAAGTCCTATGTATGACAGGAATGATGCTGCTTCTTTGGATGACTTGCAACGCAAGCGACTTTCTATTGATTCAGCAGCAAGCGTTTATGAAGAAGCCAGCACTGACGTGGATGCCAATACCACGGCACCTGCCCCCAACGAACCCTCGATCATGCAGAGTCGAGAGACAGACACAGACATCGCCAAACCTAATGGTTTGAGCGACTCTTTACCTCGGTTGATCACAAGCGATCAACACGAGTGAGACGACTATACGTTTTACACAGCGTTTAATGATCCGCTTAATGTCTTCACCCTTCACTACACCCCTTGGCATTGCGTTCTTCAGTCACTTAATTTCTTCTATTTCCTCCAGGTCGTCGATAAGACCTGCCCTTTGGAAATCCTGCTTCTGCTTTTACCTCTACCTTTAATAACCCTTTGGGTTACACCTTGATAATGTTCCTCATCCGTTCTGGCTTTTTGGACATCCTTCTCTTCATTTTCGGCAGCATGGCCTACTGTATTATTATCAACTTTTCACTTCCAACCATGTATACATAATAATGCGTTTTGCTTTCCCCTTTCCCCTTTCCCTTTCTTTTTTTTGCGGACATTTGGACCAGGTGCGGCATTGTGGATTTCACTGTTTCTGTTCTTTTTTCTCTTTTTTCTCCTTTTTTTCTGTGCCCACTTTTGATTCGCGGCAATGCTGGTTTCGGGACCTATTGGTGGAAGTTCGGTGATAAATGATAGACGATTTGAATCAAATTGCATACAAAGTCATCTATTCTCTTATAATAATAAACGTAGAAGATGCGAGGAACGCATGCCAGTTCTAGTCACCAATGCCCAGAATCACCACTACTTGATACGCAATATAGACAGGATCCAAGTACTAAACAGGATGGAGAGAAGCATGGACTAGACAAGATGTTTCATGAGGCTAAGAATAAAAAAGCGCTATTGTACACAAATAGGAAAAAAGAAGCTCATCATCCAGATTCCATCCCTCCCAAACTCCACAAATGGCAGAAAAGATAGCCTTTGAAATAGAAAACCCGCGAAAACCTCAATGCGAACGAGAACATCCCGTCTGAACTGTACGTAGCCGGGGAAGATATCATTTCTTGGCAAGCTGGTGAATGTGCCGGAGCTGATCTTCGATGTTCATGCTCTGGGGGTTGGGAGTGGCGTTCGGGTTCTGTGGGCCAGCCGAGGCATCGAGACCCGTAGACAGACGCTTGCGGCGAGCTTCCTCCTCGGGGTCGAGGGGAGCAGGGTCGAAGACGTCGCTGCGCTGGCTGGCAAGACGCTTGAGGTTGTTGACCACGTCGACGGTGGACAGATTGGTGGTGGCACTGCGGGCTTCGGCCTTGGCACGCTGCTCTTTCCAGCGCGGGTCGAGCAGCTCGATACGGATGTGCTCGTCCAGCTCGTTGGAGGGCACTTTCTGGTTGCAGTAAGGGCAGATCCCCATCTGGGCTTGTTGACGGCGGGCCTGAGCGCGGGGCACGTAGTCTGAGCGGATGCGCATTGGCTGTTGGCCTGGGGGGGCTTGGGCTGCTGCCTGGGCGGCGGCGGCTTGGTCGCGCGCCTGGGTCCGCTCGCGGATGCGCTGGTCTTCGGCAGGGTTGGTGAACTGGCCGGCTGCGGGGTAGGGGCTTGCTGGGTAGGGCGCGACTGCGGGCTGGGGGGCGGGCTGAGGGACGGGCATCGGTGCTGGTCGAACTGGGTAGGCGTTGTAGTAGACGGGTTCGTCAAGGCCATTGGGCATCGCTTCATCGATACGGAGTGCGTTGAGGGAAAAGGATGCTCTCTGCTCGAGGGAGGCGGACTGCAGATCATTGGCGGAGGTCGGCGGTGGCAAGTCTGCGTGGTTGTCGTGCTCGGTGAATTCAATAGTCTCGACCACGACGAAGTCATGCCAGTCGATCTGGGCGTACTCAATGCGTTCCTGTTCACTTTGCTGTTCCTTCTCTTGCTTCTGTTGACGTTGGTATTTCACCCATTCTGCGCGCTGCTTAGCGCGCTCCATGACGTGGAATTTGTTCTTTGCACTTTGTTGCAGCTCTTCGATTCTCTTCGTGGCTGAAGTCACGTCATCGATACCCTCGTCGCGAAGCAAGATAGTGTATTGGTCGACCAAACGCGTGAAGAATTGGTAGAGACTATGCTGTGGGCGCAAGAAGTCGAACTGGGAATTTCTGGCCTCGCGCTGCGCCAGCGCGGTCATGAATGACTTCCCCGCTTCGCGACAAACATCGCCGTGAGCTTCACCACCTCCAAATCCTGCGCATTGATAATAGGCATGCGCGCAGAGAAGTGGAACGGAGATGGTTCAGGTGGTCCTTTGGGCTTTTCGGGTTCCGCAGCGGCGACAGCCTCGCCAGCTCGTGCTGGTCCGACTCGACCTGCTCTGTACTCGGCGATATACCATTGATAGTATGGCTCGTAGGCATCTCCAGCATTCAGGAAAGAGAATTTGTAGTTGTTCCTTTCCCTCTCGCGGATACGGTCTTCAAAGACACCTTTATGGCGAACGACATAGCTTGCTGTGGTCTCGATGGCTTTGCGAATATCCTTGGGAGGAAGAACCATACCCTCTGGAGGCTTGATAACCCCCTCAGACCCCTCAGGGCGAGGTGTAGTTCCATTGGATGGCTCCATGGTGGATGGCAAGGATATGAAGAGATAGAGGTCTTGCCAGTAGGAAAGCAAATGATGGATCCACCATTTCACCGCCGTAAAGAGTGGCATTTTGACGGCGGTGTGAATTTTGGCGGTGTGTGTTGTGGCGGGGATTGGATTGTGGCGTAGGTTGTGGGATTGTGGCGGTGCCTCCCGTGCACGCGGCCATGTTCCTGTGTTCTGCATTTGTCCACGGGAATGTTTACTTTCTCTTTTTTATAGTCAATTGATTTCTAGATCATCTTATATACATGTAGATATCCAAAAGTATAGTATTTCAAATCTACATGCTACTGGCGTACTCTGTAGAGCCCGTTAGAACACTAGGGGCTAAAAACTAAGGGGCTCACATGTTGTCCTCCACAGCCGCCGTTGATCTGGCCTCAAGGCGGAACTGCACACTGCACGCTTTCGTCCATCCGCGTTCACTCCAGTTCTTGATTCTCAACTTTTTTTTTCTTTCTTACTCTCTCTTCAACAGCCAATTTTCTTTAGTCTTTTACTTCTTCCCTGTCATGGGGCCTTTTTCCTCATTATTACACGATCATTAATTGGTGTGCTGTTTGAAGCTATTGAACGGTTGACAGCTCGAGGTCGAACATAGCTCTCGATAGCGTACACTCGTCCATCGAACCCTGAGAAACCTCTCATTGGCAATTCAAACTATAACTCAACTACACGCAATCCTCATATCGTTTCTCCTCGACATTCCGACTTCGATTCCGACTCCCGCGCCGTTCTCCTGAACCGCTGACGTCGTATCGAAACAATATGGGCCAGAAAGCGCAAGACACGCTGGCCGTGCGGCCACAGAGCCGTGGTAGGCGCTCGCCCAGTCGGTCGCCCAAACCCAAGAACCGCAAGCCTTTGGCGGTGCCTCAGACGTATGCCTCGGAGGGAGTGAAGAACAATGACATCTTCAAACTCCCCGGCTCGGACTATAGACTTATTGTACTGGTAACTCTGATCGCCGCAGCTGTTCGCCTATTCAGAATCTATCAGCCCACCAGCGTGGTCTTCGATGAAGTCCAGTACGTTCCGCCCAAGCTTGTGTTTTCAATCGGAATAAAAACAAACAGAGACTAATGATTGCGCGTGAACAGCTTCGGTGGATTTGCTTCCAAATATATCAAGGGAAAATTCTTCA
Source organism: Penicillium psychrosexuale (assembly GCF_028828465.1). NCBI lineage: Eukaryota > Fungi > Ascomycota > Eurotiomycetes > Eurotiales > Aspergillaceae > Penicillium > Penicillium psychrosexuale. Next base: position 5,886,309 of record NW_026643187.1, read on the forward strand.
TGGACGTGCACCCCCCGCTAGCTAAACTGCTGCTTACGCTGGCTGGTTGGTTGGCTGGGTTCGACGGAAACTTCGACTTCAAGGATATTGGCAAGGATTATTTGGAGCCCGGTGTTCCTTATGTGGCCATGCGCATGCTTCCAGCTATTCTGGGTGTTCTGACTGTCCCATTGATGTTCCTCACCCTCAAAGTTACCGGGTGCCGAACTTCAACTTCAGTCCTAGGTGCTGGTCTTGTTATCTTTGACAATGCTTTGGTCACTCAGTCCCGTCTGATTTTGCTCGACTCCCCACTGATTTTCTTTACCGCTCTGACAGCCTTGGCCTTCAGCTGCTTCACCAACCAACAAGAGCTGGGACCGGCCTATGCCTTCCGTGGCCCGTGGTGGTTCTGGCTCGTGTGTACCGGTCTTTCTCTTGGCGCAACCCTGAGCGTGAAGTGGGTTGGCCTCTTCACTATGGCTTGGGTTGGATCTCTCACGGCTCTCCAGTTGTGGGTACTGTTGGGCGATTCTAAAAATGTCACACCGGTATGGGTTTCCAGATTCAGATCAAGCCGTGTTCTATGCTAACAGTAGGATTCTTACAGCGTCTGTGGTTCAAGCATTTCTTCTCTCGGGTATTCTGTCTCATTGTCATTCCTCTCGGTTTCTACATGGCCATGTTTGCCATCCACTTTACATGCTTGGTTAACCCTGGAGAAGGTGACGGCTTCATGTCATCGGAATTCCAGGCAACTTTGAACTCAAAGTCTATGCAAGATGTTCCCGCAGATGTCTCATTTGGATCCCGGGTCAGCCTCCGCCACCTGAACACACAGGGCGGCTACCTGCACTCCCACCCTCACATGTACCCAACAGGTAGCAAGCAGCAGCAGATCACGCTCTACCCCCACAAGGATGAGAACAACGAGTTCCTCCTGGAGAACTCGACTCAGCCTCTAGGACCCTATGGAGAGGTCGAGGGCCCGTTCGCCTGGGATAACCTGACTGCTCCTGGTTTCATTGAGGATGGTTCGATTATCAGACTTTACCATGTGATCACTCACCGAAGAATTCACTCGCATGACGAGCGCCCTCCGGTGACCGAGGCCGACTGGCAGTATGAGGTCTCTGCCTACGGATACGAAGGCTTCCCTGGTGATGCCAACGACTTATGGAGGGTTGAGATTGTGAAGTCCATGTCCGAGACCCCGGAGTCTAAGAAGCGCCTGCGGACTATCCAGTCCAAGTTCAAGTTGGTGCACGTCATGACTGGTTGTGTCCTGTTCTCCCACAAGGTCAAGCTTCCGGACTGGGGATACGAGCAGCAGGAAGTGACTTGCGCCAAGGGTGGTACTCTTCCCAATAGCATTTGGTATATTGAGTCCAACCAGCATCCCGCTATGGCCCCAGACGCCGAGCGAGTGAACTACCGGAATCCCGGATTCTTGGGCAAGTTCTGGGAATTGCAGAAGGTCATGTGGACCACGAACGCAGGCTTAGTTGAGTCCCATGCCTGGGATTCTCGTCCGCCCTCCTGGCCTACCCTCCTTCGTGGCATCAACTTCTGGGGCAAAGACAACCGCCAAATTTACCTCCTCGGAAACCCTCTTATTTGGTGGTCGACCACTCTGGCTATCGGAGTCTATTTCGTTTTCAAGGCTCTCTCCATTGTTCGGTGGCAACGAAGCTGTGATGACTACAAGCACACTTCGTTCAAGCGCTTTGACTACGAGGTTGGCACCAGCGTTTTGGGCTGGTTCTTCCACTATTTCCCATTCTACCTCATGGCCCGCCAGCTCTTCTTGCATCACTACCTCCCTGCCCTTTACTTCGCCATTATGGTCTTCTGCCAAGAATTTGACTTCCTCACAAACCGCATTAAGAGCCTGGGGCTTGCATCGAAGCCCGTGATCGGCAAGGCTCTGATGGCAGTCTTCCTGGGTCTTAGCGTTGTTGTATTCACGCTCTACGCCCCACTCGTGTATGGCAACCCCTGGACTAGGGATGCCTGCAACCAGGTGAAGCTGCTTGGATCCTGGGATTTCGACTGTAACACATTCCACACCGACGTAAGTGTTCCGGAATGGAAACCTCCCCGACGAGGTTATTGAACGAATCGACGAGATCACGACTGACATAGGCTTTTTGGACTCCACTAGTTGAGCCAGTACATCACTCAGTACGTGCCGAGCCTACCCCCCCGTGGCTGCCTCTACAACCGCAGCTCAAGCACCACCCCCACCGCCACCAGTCCAGGCTCAAGAGCCTGCGCCTGCGCCTGCAGGTGAGGCTGTTCAAGAATCAGACCCAGCGGCCGTCACCGCGCCCAAGCTTAAGGGCTCCGTGGCGCGCGTTGAGTACCGCGACCAAAACGGCAAAGTTCTTGACGAGAACCTTGTAGCCTCGCTCCGAGCAGAAGGTAAAGTCAAGTTCGAGACTCGCTATGAAGCTGGTCATCCTCTGGAGAATGCCCATGAGGTTCCTATCGTCGATGGCCAGCTCGCTCCCCCGCACCCGGATGTGCAGGGCCAGAATCCCGAGACTGCCAGCGCGCCCGAAGACATCGTGCCCCCTGAGAGCCCCGCGTCTGTGGCCGATGGTAACGAGCGCTCCGTCGAGCAGCCAAGCTCCATGGAAGCCAAACCTGCCAGCGAGGGCAATGATGCGACTAGCTAGTGGCCGGAAGATAAAATGTAAGAGGAGACTGGATTCTGCCATGTATAATGAGACTCCATAGAGTACTTGTCCATTTCTCTAGTCAATGTTAGCTTTTTTTTAGTGTTGCCACAATTGACAGTAATATTTTTTGCTATATAAAATAATATTCAAGGTCAGTTAGCTGGCCAATCTCAGCGCTTGTAGCTCTGGTTTGTCAGGTATGGTTCTAGATTGCTAATTCAATCTTGTAACCAAGCCAGCAGGATACGGATGTAACGGAAGAAAGAGACATATTCCCAATTGACTCTTTATCTGAATACGGATACTATGCACAAATCTCTTGCTATCCAAATGGCAAGTTCACGCAGCCCTCTCCTCTCCCCGGTCTTAGTGTACAGCAGCCGGCCGCGGGAAGCGGCGGTTCGCTTCATTCGACTTCTTAAGGCACTTCTTGTGGCTAATCAATAGCCGTTTAGTAGTCCCACTCCTCCTTGCCGTACTTGTTGAAACGCTCGTGGAGGTCCTATTAGAAAGAAGCTAATGTCAGCATTTACTACCAAAACAGCAACGCGATCACACATGACACTTTCAACAAGTTCTGAAGTGATCCAACGTATGGCATAAATAAGAAGTATCAGCGAATTCATACCTCGGGCAGGGTGACATTGGGAACAATGACAGTGTTCATGGCGCTGGGGGCAGCACGGAGGGGCTGGTTCTTGTCGCCGTGAGGGTGGTACTGGTACTTGTAGACCTTGCCATCCTCGGACTGGCCCTGCCAGGGCATGGCACTCTCGCCAATGCGAACGTTGCTCTCAGAGGTCACGGAGGTGGGCTTGCGGCCGAAGTACCTATATTATCGCGAATACCAAACTGATTAGCGACCGTTGTGCTTATTGTATGTGCATGCGCCATTGAGAGTGATAGGTAGGTTAGGTAAAACGCCAAAGAAGTGCCGACGTCACAGTGGCGGAAATGGGGCGACCCAGGGCACGAGGCATTGTAGGGCAATTTCGGGAGGGATGCTCACCATCCGGCAATCAGGAAAGCACCAGACATGACACCGAGAAGGACCTAGAAGTACTGCAGTTAGGACGAAAGATCGAGCATGGTTCAATGGCTCCGTGGGATCCGTACGTAGAGCTCGGGATCACGCTTGCCGGCCTTTTCGAGGTTGGCCTCCTCGACCTTGGCGGAGCTGAAGCGGCGCGGGGGAGCGCGGAGGAGGGACTGGCGGGTCAGAGCCCGGCGGGTAGCCAGAGCAGCAATTGAGGACATGGTTGCAGCAATTCGAGCGTGCGTTGGAAGGATAATTCGTGGGCAGAGAACTGGAGACGGGGTAGTGGGAGAGAATCATGAACGTCGAATGATGTTGCCGGAATATCAGGTGACGCTGAGTCAGCACCGGTTCAAGCAATAACTATGGGTCACGACTTTCGAGCTTCCTGTTGGTTGATATTCTATGGTTCAAGTTATCTGACTTGCTGACGCATGTACGATCATTCGGTGTTGATTCTGTGATGTAATTGGCCTTGACGATTTGTTTGGCCTCTCGATCGCTGTTTATGCCTTGAGGTATGGTGTTCCGGTTCTTTCCATCAGGGGCTCTGTCTTGGCCCCGGCTTTGCGGCGCGTTTGTTAATTTGAGCCTAATGGGATTATAGGACCTTGATTAATCCGTCTATTCACTTCGCTCATTAGTTAGACATTGTCTCGGCTCCATCGTCACTCCTTTCTCAGCTCCGCGCGCTGCTCACCGTATCCCGTCGATATTAGCTGCCTACGTTACACCGCAATTCGCTCCCATCCCTTCGCCGTTGCCAATTAGGAACACAATATGATAGCGTGCATTTACATCTAGCAAATTTTAATATTCACATCCTTTCATGGCCATGGAAAACTCCGCAGATCGTCCAGAGGCTGGCGACACAAACCAAGGATCGATACCGCAACATGTACTAGGGATTCCTCGCCCTCCCTCTGTTGGCGGAATTTCGTCCCGAGTGACAGATGAAGATGGAGAGCGAACACCATCTTACACATCACCTACCCAGTCGCGGTTCTCTGTTACCTCCAGGCGTGCTCCTCCTCCAGTGCGGAACTCCATCAATGCACCCAGCCAGGTGACCAGCAGGCCTGGTAGCTCGGGCAGTCGTTTGAGTAGAACGCATATACCGTCCCTGACGGCACAGGGTTTTTTCCGGCCCATGAGCTCGCAACGATTGCAGGCACACCGAGGAACACGCCCTGCGACTAAAGGGACGATTTCATCCACCGACGACTGGACGGAGCATGGAAGCCAGAACAGGAGGAGCTTAATCTCTAATACTAGCACAGCCCCGCAAGTCTCTCAGCTTCCGGCTGATATGGAAGCTCCTCCGTCTCGGGGAACAGAGTTCACAGATTCTATCATTCCAGACCGCAACACCTCCAACGCTAGCCCTGCCGGTAACACAACCATCCGTAGTTTGGGTGAAAGCGTCCGACTGCTGCGGGACCGAGATCAAAAGGAGAAGCCCCAGCGTCTCAACCTGGGTGCCAACTATACAGGGAATGCCGTGCAGGAGGCACCGCCGAAATCACCTCTTTCATTCCTATCATTGCAAAATAGGGGTGCCGGACACAACCACGATTCTCGGGCTCATCAAGGCCACGAACATCTTTCTTCCGCTGGCTCCTCTCCGGGTTCCATTGACCTGAAAAAACCCCCTCTACAAAAAACGAATTTGGGCAAGAATTACCAGTACTTCCTTGGCAACACATTCTTCTGCGGCGGAGGGCGGTTCCAGAACTCGAGAGACAAGCCTGTCAATATTGCAACAGGGCTTCTAATCGTGGTACCATCGGCATTGTTCTTTGGCTTCTCGTATGTGAATTCGCTTAATGTGACCACTGGGCCAATAGCTAATCTCTGAAATCAGGGCTCCCTGGCTGTGGCATAATATCTCTCCTGCCATTCCCATAGTGTTCGCTTACATTTTCTACGTGTGTTTCTCGTCATTTGTTCATGCGTCCGTTGTCGACCCTGGAGTAAGTGACTCGCTCCTGATTGGGTTTGGTGATTGCTAACATGATACCCCCAGATCATGCCTCGAAATGTACACCCTATGCCTCAACCACATTCTTCGGACGATCCTCTGGCGCCTGGTCCGCCGACAAATGACTGGGTCATGGTCAAGCTTGCTACTTCCGATGTAGCTGCCATGGACGTGCCTGTGAAATACTGCAAGACATGTAATATCTGGCGGCCTCCTCGCTGCTATCACTGCCGTGTCTGCAACAACTGTGTGGAAACCCTCGACCATCACTGCGTGTGGCTCAACAATTGTGTTGGTCGCCGGAATTATCGTTATTTCTTCACTTTCGTCAGCTCTTCAACCCTCTTGGCTCTCTTTTTGATCGGTGCTAGTCTGGCACATATATTGGTCTACAGGTCTCGGGAGAGCATATCATTCGGGGCTGCAATCTCTAAATGGAGAGTCCCATGGGCCATGGTGATATATGGGTTGGTTGCAGTGCCATACCCTACATCGCTTTGGGCATATCATCTTTTCCTAGTTGGCCGTGGCGAAACTACCAGAGAATATCTCAACTCGCACAAGTTTGCCAAGACTGACCGACACCGACCATTCACCCAAGGAAACATCCTCAGGAATTGGATTGCTGTTCTTGGGCGTCCTCGCCCTCCCACCTACATGCAATTCAAGCAGCGGTATGAAGACGGTGACCAACGCTTAGACTCTCAAAAGAGCAAATATCGCGTCCCGGATGTCGAGTCCCAAGGCATTGAGATGGAACAAGTTGGTCCCCAACAGGATTAAAACAAAAAGTCGTTTTTTTGCCTGTCGGCCTTGTTTCGACGGCTACGATCTGTGAAGATGATATTTATGATTTCCTCTTTTTTGCTTCCCAATTATTACTGTTCTTACTCATACCAGGGCATCTATCACTTTCTAATCACTACATTACACATACCCTTCTTGTCCCCATCCCTCTTTGTTCGATTTGCTATACCTAGCGCAGACATAATTCTCTCATTCTACTGATCCATGACGATCTATTTCTTATCCTGTTATATGCTGTTACTTGTTGTGACTACATACCTGGGAATAGGTAACCCTATCCAGAATTAGCCTTTACTTTCCATGTCCTATTAGGACTATATATTCACCTTTGCTTGGACATTTGATATCATCCAGTGTATGTCACGGCTAGAATAACAATCCATATATCCATATCATCCCAGGCATAGATTCTCTCATGTTCATGTGGGGGCGAGAGGGAGCGATTTCGGCATTCGGCACAAGATCTAGCATTGTAAGCCCTGGAAGATGCTTACTCTTCCCTTCTCCCTTATCCCTTGCTTTTCTTATTCTTCTTATTGCGGTAATATTCTTGTACGTTGGGACATTCTACGATTGGAGTGCTCGAAAGGGTTGTTGCACGCGTCAGACTCTCGCCCTAAATTGATAAGAAGCGCGGCGCGGGAAGCTGATCCTCTTCGATCCACCATCTTCCCCTGGTATTACCCCAACCAGTTTGACCAAACGCGGCAGTTGTTCTACATCGATAGAGAAAGGGCGGTTCCAGGTGGAATTGTCCTTCTTGTTATCCCATCCTCTCGAAAATGGCGCCACGAACGTCCCGATCAACCGCGTCCGCGGCTCCCGATGCCCAGGCTCACGAGCCTACCGAAGACAACATGAGCCTCGACGTGCCAGAGCAACTATTGACGCCTGAAAACAGCCGCTCGGAGACTTCAAGCAACAACGAGAACGCGCTGACCGACGAAACATCCGCAGGACGGCGAAGGTCAACACGGGTTACTCGCGCATCGTCGCGGCCGAGTGAGCCACTGGAGGACACACCTGAGAACGAGGAAGCCGCAGCCTCATCTAGCGAGGCCTACGTCGACAGCCTTGCCAAGGCGAAACGCTCGCACTCTTCTCTACGCCACAGTATTGCAGTAATGGAATCTTCCTTGCGGAGCGGAACCCCAGTCAACGATGATACTGCGGCCGACAACACTATGGCCCCCGATACACCTGTCTCGAGGTCTTCCCAGGGCTTGCAATCTGAGGATATGAATACGGCGCTTCAGCAGCGGACGCTACGAAACCGTGTGGGGAAGGAATTGGTCGAAGACGAAGGAACGGCCACGGCCGAACTAGTCTCATCCCGAACCTCTCCGCGCAAATCTCTACGACGGTCAGGTCGCTTCGATTTAATGAGTAAGGCTTCAGATTTGGTCGACCGGGCCAGCAGCATACTGGGAAAGCGCACGAGAAGCCAGGCAGACAAGGATCTCGATCGGCGTAGCAGTCTCCGATCTCGCAATATTGTCCCGTCGAAAGATGAAACGGCTCTTTCGACAGTCAACGAGCCAGCATCGAAGAAGCGTCGGGTATCTGAGAGCGACTTGTCCAAACTCCAGGATCAGGATAGTTCTGAAGAGGAACCGGCTGTGCCTGCTTCGTCGCGACCTAGGCGCAAGATATGGCTATCACATGGCCTCTATACAGGACAGGAACCCTCAGACTCGCCTCCTAAGCAGCGTCGGAGTAAGAATTCGAAGAAAACTGGAACCGGTCCCATGCATCGCACCATCCTTCCTATGCCGATGTTCAAAGGTGCTCGGCTTTTGAAGACTGGACGGGACTACCTGCTGCCGTTTGATATCTTTTCACCACTACCACCTGGCCAGCCTAAACCTGATGAGTGGCGCAAGACTAACAAGAGTGAGTGACGAGTATCCCACATCGTGAAGCGAGGACTAACAGACAGTCTAGATGTTTTTGTTGGTGATGCCGGAAGCTTCTGGAAAGCGAACAAAAAACTCGAGCTGTCTACTTGTATGTGTACCGAAGACACTGGCTGTGATGATAACTGCCAGAACCGCTATATGTTCTACGAGTGTGACAATGGTAACTGCAGGCTGGGTCCCGAGTGCGGTAACCGAAATTTCGAGGGCCTTAAGCACCGGACCAAGGCCGGGGGCAAGTATAACATTGGAGTCGAAGTTATCAAGACAGCAGATCGCGGGTATGGCGTTCGCAGCAATCGTTCCTTCGAGCCCAACCAGATTATCGTGGAATACACCGGCGAGATTCTTACCCAGCTTGAGTGCGAGAGGAGGATGAGAACAGTATACAAAAACAATGAAGTACGTGCCCTTTCTGTCGGTGCTTTACTACTTACTGACATCGTGAACTAGTGTTACTATCTCATGTATTTTGATCAAAATATGATCATTGATGCTACTCGCGGGTCTATTGCTCGCTTTGTTAACCATGCCTGTGAGCCAAACTGCCGTATGGAGAAGTGGACTGTCGGTGGCAAGCCACGCATGGCACTTTTCGCTGGGGATCGAGGAGTCTCGACAGGGGAGGAATTGAGTTATGACTACAACTTTGAGTGCGTATTACATGCATATCAAGCCACTTGACCATGCGCTAACACTATACCAGTCCTTACTCTAGCAAGAATGTTCAACAATGCCGCTGTGGATCAGCGAACTGTCGAGGCTTCCTTGGTCCCCGACTAAAGGATAAGCAGCAACGTGCCAAAGAACTCGAGAAACGAAAGGCCGAGGGAATTCAGCAGGCAACTACAAAAAAGGCCGTCGATAAGAAGCGAAAGGTCTCAGAAGAAGTCGAAAGCGACGACTCCCATCAAGGTAAAAAGCGCAAGATGACCAAGTCCAAAGCCATCAAGGCCGGCGTGAAAAAGGCCATGGCTACCGTTTGTGGGAAGAAAACGACCAAGACAACGGCAAAAGCCAAAAGCACAACCACTGTCAAGTCGAAGACCAACGTCAAGCTACCAACCGTGAAAGCTACAGGCCGGATGAAGGCCACTGTTCGCTCTTCCCGGTCTAACAGAGCAGCCAAGGAACCCCCGGCTTCTCCCAAGAGAACATCCCAACTCAAGAGGCCTTCTACTGAGACTAAGAAGCAAATCCTCGCTGCTGCTTCCAAAGGCTCTGGGGCTCCTCCCCGCAAGTCTGCGAAAAAGGCCCCTACCCAGAGCCCCGTCAAAGCTAAGAAGCCTGCTCCTAAGGCTAAGAGCACTAGCAAAGGGAGATTTGGCAAGGGAGTCAAAACTGCGGCTCGCCGTGTTATGAAGTCAGTGAAGGGAGCAAGGAAATGATTGATCTCTGGTCAGACTACGGTCGTTATTGCTGTTACGGACTTGCTTGAAAGGACCGAATTATTTGCACAACACATCTTTGCTGTCTGGAATCCTAGGTCTGTATTCTTTGTTGACCTTAATACTTGCCAGTGGTCCATTCGTTCTATTCTATTTGATAATTTTCTGGTAATTTATTCTCTCTATGGCTAAAATTCGGGTTGGCAATGGTCCCCTTGCTTGACATCGTGTCTTCCCCCTTCACTCCCCTTTGCTTCCTTTCGATTTCCCTGTGCGTTTTATTTACTATGGCTTCATGATTCCTTCGGTCTTGATTTATGCGTCACGGTTATGAAAGTGAGAGATTCTGATATAGCCAGGGTAAGATGCCTCTGAATTCAACATGGTTTCCTCTGGACTTCCTATACTCTTGTAGACCTTGGAAGTCTATAAAGTGTAGATATAGTACCCCATATATCATTCCAAGTTGGATGCATTTGTTGGTAATTTGTCCATGTTTCTTTTTCCCCAAGAGCTGTAAATTGCAAGACTATTCTACAACTGCCTTCTGACCACCCTATTCTATGACACTACTCATCTATCCAAGCTAGTAAATCATATAGTGTAAAAGGTTAGATCATCAGACCAAATCTATTGGCAAATTGAAACTATCTAAACCAGGGGAATCCATAGAAGAAAAAAAAAGCCCACGAGTTAAAAGCCAGCACTTTGTTCTATGTGCGGCAAAACATTAATCGACTCCAACAAGCCTCACGCAACCTGAGAAATTTTAAATACGCTCCAGGAAGCCCTGGCTCTCCAAGATGAGAATGATTTCGTGCACAATGCTGCGCACACTCTGCTTGGAGAAGTCGACAACGAGATCAGCCTTCTCAGGAGTCTCGTAGGGGTCATCGACACCAGTGAAGCCCTTGATCTCGCCACGACGGGCAGCATCGTAGATGCCGCGCTTGTCGGACTTCTCGCAGTACTCGAGGGGAGTGGCGACGTGCACCAAGAAAAAGGAGCCAGCCTGGGAGACGGCGTCGCGCGCGAACTTGCGGGACTCCTCGTAGGGAGCAATGGGGGAGGCGATGACAGCGGCACCGGCACGGGTCAGCTCGGTGGCCACGAAGGCAATGCGCTGGATGTTGGTGTGGCGGTCCTCGCGGGTGAAGCCCAGCTCGGAGGAGAGCTCGTGGCGGACGGTGTCACCCAGCAACAGGGAGACGGAGCGACCACCCTGCTGGTTCAGGGTGACCTGCAAAGCACGGGCGATAGCGTCCTTGCCGGAGTTCATGTAGCCAGTCAGGAAGATGGTGAAACCCTGGGTGGCGCGAGGAGGGTTGGACTCGCGCAGAATTTTGACAACCTCTGGGTAAGAGAACCACTCGGGAATATGGGCACCGGAGCGCAGACGACGGCGGAGCTCGGTACCGGAGATGTTGAGGGTCTTGACGCCAGCGGGGACCTGGTCAACGGGGCGGTACTCGTCGGTATCGGGGAGGTAGGTAACCATCTGGAATTCGACAACCTCGATGCCGAGCTCATCCTTGTACTTCTCGACGGCGTGTTGAGCATCGTAGGGACCGTAGAAATCCTCGCCCTTGGAGTTGGAACCAGGACCGGCGTGGTCACGACCAACAATGAAGTGGGTGGCACCGTGGTTCTTGCGGATGATGGCGTGCCAGATAGCCTCACGGGGACCACCCATACGCATGGCCAGACCGAGGAGACCCAGGACGGCCATGCCGTTGGGATAACGGGGAAGGAGCGCCTCGTATGCGCGGACACGGGTGAAGTGGTCAATGTCACCGGGCTTGGTCAGACCGACAACGGGGTGAATCAGGACATTGGCTTGGCGGGAACGAGCCGCGCGGACAGTCAGCTCACGGTGAGCACGGTGCATGGGGTTACGAGTCTGGAAGGCGACGACGCGGGACCAGCCCAGTTTGTCGAAGTGGACACGCAACTCTGCGGGGGTGTCTGTGGAGGGATTATTAGCTAGATTCAAGAATGGGATGGGGAATTGAACATACAGCGGAGGGCGACATAGTCGTAGTGGTTCAGCTTGTTGACAGCCTCGATCTTTCCACCAATGTAGAACTCCTCGACGGAGTTGTTCAAATACACGATAGCCGGGTGCTCTGGGTCACCGCCGAAGACAAGCTTAGCCTCTCTAGTCCTAAATTGGAGAACCGCGTCAGCGAGCCCCACTATAGCACGAACCACATCGACTCATTGGGTAAGGATTGAAGTTTTGTGACATCAAACGGTCATGATAAAGATAAAACAGGGTATCCGAGGAGAAATAACGATCGACAGTGCGACCGGTTTCGGCAAATTGTGAAAGAGAAAGGGAAAACTCACTTGTCGGGGTGGTAAATGTCGTCAATGGTGAGAATAGCCAAGTTACGGTCGTCACGGAAGTCACGTAGGGTGATGCGAGTACCGGCTTGGAGCTTGTTCTCTTCAATAACCTTTTTGCTAGCGTCGAGGGTAATGGGCATAGAGAACACATTGCCATCGGCAAGGCGGTTGTCCTCACAGACACTATGCACATTGTCAGCTGCTGCTGTTGTATATTTTCGTGCAGAATGAGGGGTTTCTCATTCCAATGGGATCATCTGTATCAAACATACCGGTCGTAGTCTGCCTGGTTCATGAAACCTGCATGAAAATTAGTAATTGTCGTCTATGCGCATGTTCAAAGAGAAAGGTCATTTGAATCTGAGAATAAACAATTGCACTTACCCTCCAGAGGAGAGAAACCTCCGTTCATGATCAGCTCGAGATCGCACAGCTGGCGCTCGGTGAGCGTCACAGCGGGGAGAGTCTCGGCCTCGGCGGCGAGCTCGGCGTGACGGGGAGCATCGCGGGCGAGAAGGTCCTTGAGGACACCACCGTGGGGGGCGTTGGCCATAATGAATAATAAAGAACGAAAGATGGAATATGAAGAGAAGTAATGTACAAGAAAAGAAAAGAGGGAAAGGCCTTGGTTATCAAGAAATTTCGAGTATGGAGGGGTGTGGATTGCACCATCCACATCCAACAGAAGTCGTCAACAAGTGGAGACCCGGTGGAAGTCTTGGCTTCGGGGTACAGGAAGTTGTTTGTGTCGTTCTTATGGATATTATATGGATCTTAGGGCTATTAGGGCTATTATTATCTTGTTTTGAATGCTTTATTCAGATAATTAGTACTATACAGCATATATGTCTTCCTATTTCAGCAGTATGAGGGTATAATTCTGATATTCTGATCATCCGAAGACCGATCTACAACGTTGTATAACTATTGTACGTACTGCAGTTTCAGATTGTCAGATTTTCAGGGGCAATACACACCCCCGGAACCCCTGACTGATATCATAGAGGCTTTGATTCTAAAGAAAGATCTTGTACCCCGTAGTACGTAGGAGTACACGTACACTTGGTATACAACCGATATACCTAACGCTATCCGGAAGTCCAAAAGCGGCTTAGCTCGACGCCACATCTGCAGAGGCTGAGGTCATGTGACCAAGCACGTCACCTCCGCGCGGAATCACGACATCCCATCCCCCAATTAGGAATAGATCGGCCGGGTGATCTGAAAACCCTAAATCCGGCTAGAATTCCATTAATATAGAACGCCAATAACCCGATATATTAAAACTATGGACACTATATACAACATACATCTCTCCCTACATATTTTCACTCCGCCTTCACCGTGCTATTGGGAAGCGTGATGGTCAATTTCTCGAAATCCACAGCAAACGCCCCTACCTTCATGGCCGGCTGAGTCGCGTTCGCATAGGAATCGGCCAGGTATTCTTCGATGTCCTCCCCCGAGGACAGAGCGGTGTCAAGTGAGCCTGTCTTCTGCAAAATGTACAACACCGCAATTCGAGAAAACCCAACAACCGTATCGGGAACGCTGATCGCGGTGGATGTGGAGGCAGCGGCAGTGGTTTGAGAGCTAGCCTTGGTAGCGGAGGCGCTCGTCGCGGACTCAGTTTGAGTGGGTGCCGACGTGGTCGTGGCTGTCTTGCTTGATTCCGAGTCGTCGTATAGGATACCGTTCATGGTGGCTTCGGAACGGACAGCTAGGACTGGTGTTGGGTCGGTTTTCGAGACGGATGGCATCGAGTCGGCTACTAACTTCACAGATCGTCGGGTCTTGCTTGTGTCGGTTGTGATAGCGCTGAAAGCTACGAGCGCGTTTTCGGTCGTGCAGGTGACGTCGTTCATGTTGAACAGAGCCATGATTGTGACTGGGTCGAGGGTGATGTTGAATTTCTCCTTGGATTCCTCGAACAGAACAGGAAGTGCACTGCCCATGGTCGCGTTCGATCCGTCACTTATCAGGGCGGTGGTGCAGCTACCATCACCCAAAACGGTGCACTGTGAGCCGATATAACCGTTCGAACATATGCACGAGCATTGGGTGCCGGCTGAGACGCTCACACCTCCATTCTCACAAGGGTTCTTTTCAGCACAGGTCGTGCTCGCATTCTCGCGGGGCACGGCGACAAGGAACACGGGGAGAAGAACTGCCAGAATGACGATGATGAAGATTACGACACAGATGAGCACGAAGATCTTCCGAGGTATTCCACAGCATGTCTTCTTGTGTCGGGGAGCATTAGGGTCGTCGTCGTTCGAGTTTAGCTGCTCGACATTACGCAAGTTAGAGCGTCCAAAGAACACGGGCCATGATGCGGTTGATCCGCGCGCTTCGGGTGTCGCCAAACCGGGCGGGGGAAAAGAGGCAAGCATTTCTGATAAAGAGCCAGAGTTACGTGGTCGGTGTCCTAAGCATACAGCAGTTAGTACTATTTTCGGTTTCCACATAGCCTGGATCCGAAAAACTCACCCATCCCTTTAAACCCAGCCTCATCACCAACCAGATTGGCTCGGCTGGCGGTTCTCCCATGATCCAGGTTCGATGCGAGCTTTGTCGCCCTCCGAATCAAATCAGATAAGCTGGAAAGACTTCCACGAGCCTCTGCATCCCGCAACGCATGCATATTCAGAGCAGGAGGCTTGCGACCGCCAGGCCTCTTGTCACTCATTGTTGGTGCGGCGGTAGGCAGCTGTCCGAAGGCCTCGAGCTCTTTTTCGAGTTGTACATTGGAGGAGAGCGATTCATGCTTTGTGGACAAGGGGGGTTTTTCTAAGTTCAGGCCTTTCGGTGGTTCACTCGATGTAGTAGACGACTTTCGTAATTGGCTTGGTATATGGGGCGCCTGGCTTGCAGCAGCTCCCAGCCCGACAGACCGCACTGCTGTTCCCTTGGCGGATTCCTCCTGAGTAGGTGCTGGCATGTCTACAACGGAAACAGGGTTAGACTTGAGAATGGTACGCATCGTCGGCTTTCCTCGCTTTCCAATACTGGCATTTCGGACAAGCCTCGTATCGTCCTCTTGGAAGCCAGGTGAGCGCTGGCCATCGTCTGAATCTATGTCGTATGCTCCCAGAATCTCGGATTCAGCGGGACCGGATCCCCAGCTTGGGATGGCTCGGCTCGACGCGACGGAGCATTTTGTAAAGCGAGGGTGGGCGAGTTCTTCTGGAATGGGCGAAACAGATGATCGACGAGCCCGAGGGGGCCGTCGCGAATTCAGCGGTGCAACAAGACCTGCCGTCCGGTGTCTAGGCTCATCCTGAGAAAGATCGGACTCGGCTGGCAGAGAAGTGGGTGGAAATTGGGGCAAATCGGAGGCTACAGATTGCCTGAACAAATCTTCCGTTGCGATCGATATTCGAGGAGTCAGGTCGATTGTGCTGGTGGGACTGGCAGGGATATTATCTATCGGCCGGTGAGACTGCGCTAGCGCAGAAGGCTGAGGTTGTGAGGAGGACCGGGGAGGTAATCCCATTTCTGAAACTCGGCTATCTCGTTCTGAGTAAATGGATGGCGAAGGCATTTCACCCGGATGAGGTGGTCTCTGAGGTGGAGGACCACGCCGAACCAAATACCTAGGATGTTGATTGGCCGGGTGTGGTGGGAGACCTGTATCAGGGAGAGGCCATTGTGCCTGGTGGGAGATATTCCTAGGGACGGGAGGTTGTCCCATCTGGGGTGGCGAGGCTCTTTCTGGACGCACGCCGGCATCTAGCATTTGCCTGGCCCGTTTGACGGATCCTTTCCTGGCAGGCTCGCCAGAGGGCCCGGAGTTTGGTAAGTCAGTGCTCATTGAGAAGTATGGCTAGCCTCTCGCGAGAAGTTAGGGCTCGCAGTGTAGGAAGTGTGGCGTGGTACTGCTGTCCAAAAGAGAGACTTGTCTCTCGAATATTGAGGATGATAATGAATGATTGCTCGATGCCTTGATCGAGCTGAAAAAAAAAACGAATGAAAAGATATCAAAAGGATTGAAACCAGAGAACCGGGGTCTGGCCACTGAGCAAGTGTCTACAAGATTGTAGAAGTGGATAAAGCAATGAGAACGATCTAGCAAGGCGAGATCCACAGGATCAAGATCGCAAACGAATGGAAGGGCATTCAATGCCACTGTATAAAACAGTCAGGACCAGCTTCAAGTCATCGTGGAGTTGCATTCGGAAGACTCACCGTTGAAAAAGGGGACTGGGAAAACGAGAGGAACCGCTAGTATCAAACTGGCGTTCAAGGATAGATTAGCCCCAGTCTTTGACCTGGGTAGACTACCAATTCAAATGGGGAGAGCCTCAAGCTCTTCTAAAGGTGGGAAAAAGGAGAGAAAAGAGGCATTGAATCTGACACGACCCAGGGCTAACGCGGTGACATGGAAGCTAGTCCACATCTCAAACGGGAAGTATATTAAGGCTAAACCTCACGGATTAATCTATTCTTCCTTGATTTCGTGCACTTCCCTGTCGTATAAGAGTACGAAGTTGCATATATCCAAAGACTACGTACTCCATATATCCTGCATACTTCCAACCCCCTTCTGATCTGCATAGTACACATGTCGCTTTTCAGCATTGTACTTTTGTAGCAAAAAGAAGGGAAAAATGGAATGAAAGGCCAACCCCCTCAACATGAGACGGCCAAATTACTCCGTAGACGAATCACATCTCGACTATATCAGTGGGGTTGGTGTTAGTCCCGGACGCTAACGTCTCACATAAAGGCTCCCTTGAGTAATTTGAAACTTGTTCAATGAGTTATTGAATATGTTATAGCACATTTATATCCATGCATTGCATATTGTATACTCCATAGGTTTATAGACTCCATAGTACATGGGACTAAAAGACGTTGAATGCAAAAATTAAAGGTGCAGGGCGGCTATAAACTCCGTACTTTGATAGACCAGGCTTTGCACTGAAACACCTTAACCCTACTTAGTATTAGCCAGCCATTTACAGCCCCTTTAAATGAATAATTTATTATACGATAGATATTTCTCCGCTCGAGTCTATGCATCCACAGTGGCCCTGATCTGGGCCCTTCCACATGAACAGTTCGTCATGAGGATATTGGACATTGTTGTCTGAGTCCCATTTTTAGATATGAGGATATGAGGTATTTGCGACTCCCAATTTTAAACACATCTGGTCGTACAAGGTGATCTCCTTGGAACCGCAACAATATAATGCTTTGTGCGACCTGTCAACCAACTTGACCTTGCGACGACTGATCAACCGTGCAATGTCGGACAAAGTCACGGATAATTACAACATGGTCGCATCGGAGGATTCGATTTCCAGCCGAGCCCGTAGTTCGCTTATCTGCTGTTCCAGCGCTCGCATTTCGACCGTTGTACTAGCCAAATCCGGCACCTGATTGTCTATCGCATTTGCGAAAGAATCCTGCGCCCTGCGCAGCGACTGGGGGACCAATATTCCATACCAATGAATTGGATCAGTAGAACGAAACTTCTTAGGAGCGGGCTCTGGTTTCTCGACAGGGGTGACTTCGGTTTCTGCAGTGTCAGAGGGTTCCGAGCTAGCCGTCTCAGCCGGGCTGGTTTCCTCATGTCCACTCTGGACCGGAGAAGAAGCTTTGGTCTCGTTATCCCCATCAGCCTCCTCTAGTGGATCACTGGTTGTAGCTTTGAGGGAGAATGTGTATTCAGGATCAGGTGGCACAGTGATATCCCCTTTCTCTTGTGGATCGTTCGTGGGTTTCTCCGTGTCTTGTTCGGATTGGATTGATCTGTCAATTTGGCCCAGTTAACAAGCGCCAGGAATCAACAACAGCAGGTGAAGTTACATCTTTCTCGTTGCTTTCATGCGCCCATCGTAATAATCAGGACCGTAACGACGGCCAGGAGGACTAGAGAAGTTGGCCTGGGCGAGAGCAAAGAACCCCTACTTTGTCTCAGCATATTTCATGAACCATGATTGACAGCGTCATACCGACGATAGATGACCTGCCAGGCTTGACTGTAGTTTCTGCTGCCGATCAAGCAGATGCAAGTATTTCTCAAGAAGTGTATCCAAACATTGGACTGAATCCTCCAAAGTTATAGGCTTCACCTTCACTTCGGGCGCCTCTGAGCCCGGTCGCGACGCTGGTGGCGTGGGTATTTGAGCCATGGAGAAAAGATCAAAGGCCAATGAAGCAGATATTCAATGCAAATATCCACAAAACCGAGTGACTTGAACAATAAGTCCAATAAAATCCCAAAAGCTTGAGATACAGAAGAAACGTGGAGCAAAGGAGCTCGGCCCCGGTAACTCCGTCATTCGTCTCCGAACCCAAAAGAATTTCCCATTTCTGCGCTTCTTCTTCTTTCTTGCATACTTCAACCCACTGTGTCTCTTGTGTTGTAAGAGACTGTGCTACGATCGATCAAACCCATCGCTTCCTGTGCGATTTAATTTCCCCCGAATCTTTGTTCTTGCAATATCGAACCGCCACCCTCCGATTGCGTTTTTGATACGAGTCATTGCGCCCAACGTACGTGAACTACACTCTGGTATCTCGACCATTGCAATACGAACGGTCGCTCTAACCCAGCAGCTCTTAGGACCACTTCTTGCCGCAGCAGCGCCGTGGCGACCACGCGACCAAGGCGGCATCAGTGATAACCTGGGGTTGACCAAGCAGGCGTCTTGCACTACTCACCTTCGGCTTTTTGGCTCTGATTACCGTCTGAATTCTTTTCAAAATATTACCATAACCTCAGCTATCATGTCTGTCGCGTCCTTGCACCGTGAGACTGCCTTCCAGGCACGGTCTTTGGTATGTCCTCTTGACTTTATATGCGCTTCAACCTCTTGTGTTTATCCTTAAAGCATCAAACTAACGAGCGTCTTTCTCTTTTTATTAGTTCCGCTCCCTTCTGCGCTATTCCGGACAGTTTTCCAACTACAACTTCCGTGAATACGCTCGTCGGAAGACAAGGGATTCGTTCCGCGAGCACCAAAACGCCACAGAGGAACGCCAGATACAGGAACTGATCCAGGAGGGACTTAAGAGCTTGCGCATGCTGAAGGTCAGTGGTGTTACATGGCTTTTTCGGGGTGAAACTCGATCGGTGGCAGATATCGGGGATCTATCCTCAGCCCCGCATATTGAAAGTCGACGAGTCCTCACCCTACCACACTGCCCTACAAATCATCGGATCCAAATCTTGGGAATAATATACTGACATAGCCACAGAGACAAACGATCATCAGCCAGTTCTACCAGTTGGATAAGTTGGTGGTGGAAGGCCAGAAGACAGTAAGTTCTACGTTGGCTTAGGGCCTTCCCCCAGCACTCAAACTTACATTATCTTTGAAGGGAAAGGAAACCGGGAACCATGGAGGCATTGTCCGCCAGAAGGATACTGGGTAAGTCATTCAAATGAAGCTCCAACCCACCTTCTGCATGTACTGACTTGTAGTAGTTGGGATTGATTCTTAGACGTTGGATGGAAACTTGTTATTATTCCATTGTGTTTTTTCGATAACTTGCCAATGGTGGACTAATTAAACACCTGCTCTTTTTTGTATTTATACACCCAGCGATGCAGCTGCAGCTGTAGCTATTCTTTTATCAAGCACCAGAAACACCCATTCCACTCCTGAATCACAATATAAATCGCTGAACAATTTGCTTTCTATCAATCGAGGGACACTGCCACAATATAGATAGCTGCCATAGCAAGATATTGCATCAATGTTCAATAAGTATGCATCACGTGATATCTCTTTACGGTTCTAGCATCGCAACGCGACCGAGTTACACTGCACTGCACCACCACACACTCCATCACATCGCGCTAAAGAATCCTGCCCAGGAGGTCGCCATAAGGACATTACAAGCCTCCTGATCGGGCGCACTTGCCTTTGAATTTGTATAGGGGCATCTGCCATGCCTTCCACGGTACGTTTCAACTTGCCCCCGTGGTGATCTGGCGCCGAGCTGGTTGCTCTAGACACATGGTCATTCCAGATACTAGATCTTTTAATTCCCGAATTAGCTAGCTAAAATCCACCACAGTTCAGAGCCTCGCGCTCGGGGCGACACCTCGACGGTGCCCCAAACCGCACCCGAACCGGCCAAATCGATCACGATGTCTTTGAGGGATTGCCAGTGCGTCGCTGGTCCCGACAGCAGCACACTTTCTCTCAAGCGCCTAAACCTGTTGAGTCGGAATTCGCCGTTCAAGGTCCAGGCGGCGGACCAACGCTACCAGAGCTCCCCATGCCAAGAGACAGCCAGCTCCTACCGCCGATCAGTCGCGCACTCCTTCGAGCAGCCCGTGCTGGATGTATCCATATCCTCCAAGGTAGTCGAACAGAGGATGAGGATAAAAGCGGAGAAGATGCGGATGATTCGGCCTCCGCATCTCATGTGGCCGATCGGAGCTTCACAACTCGCAAATGGATGACGCTTCCCAAGCACCTCGAGCCTGCGGAGGTGGAGTTTCTGGCAAAGAGACGACCTGGTCTTTCATCTCTTTATGGCACCGTTACTACTATAGATGGAAGCTCCGGGCCCATGCGGAGAACGAAATTCAAGAAAGTTGATCCCCAAACAGGCAACATATCTATCTACGAGGCGTGGGTGCCCGAGGGCCATCGAATTGAAGGAGAGATTACTGGCGACTTACAGACATTTGCGGAGCAGAGCAACGTGCCTGTGAAGCCCGAGGCGCCTGCGCCTGGAACAATTGTCGAGGGGGTCGGCATTGTCAATGCCGAGGGTGTTGTTGTCGCGGAGGCTGGATCAGCAGCTGTAATGACTCCTCCAAAGCGACGTCCACCTCCACCTAAGCGAAAGGGCAAGGGTATTGGAAGGGGCCGGAAGAAGAAGGTCATGTTTGCGCCTGGCGAAGGATCTGATGCCGCGACAGTACATGGAGCTGGCCCCTCTAATGGCAACGGGGAGGGTGGCTACAAGAGAGAAGGTCAGCAGGATGCTTCACGTATGTCCATTGACCAGGCTGGTCAAGATGAAGACGATGAAGATGGTGACGAGGGAGATGACAGCGATGACGGTGATGATTCGATGATGGACGCGAAGACTCCTGATACCCCGCAGCCTCTGTCTGGCCCTGAGTTTGTGAATCAGCCTTCATTCGAGACTCCTGCCAAGCAATCGGTTGATGTCGACATGTCTGATGCTGTTCCCGAAAACCAGCCTCATGCCCCTGAAATTCCTTCATTAACCGAAAAGGACCAGCAAAACCAGCCCGAAAACACCGCAGAGGTGGATTTCGGCGCCCTGGCTTCCAATGTTCCCTCAGAGAAAGCGGAGGCCAATGCTTCAGATGAGAAGCCTGTCATTTCGGAGCATGACAAGACTCCCACTTCTCCCACCAGAACTGCCGCAACGACAAGTGAATCTACCGAGCTCCCAGCTGCAGTTGCCGAAGCTCAAAGCTCAGATATCAAGGTGGAAGGAGGAGAAGAAGTCATAGAGCCGACGGCTGACCTTGCGCCAAAGGAGGAACCTGCTCTTTCAAACCAACAGGAAATTGCGATTACCCTGCCACCTGTTGGCCCCGAAATTTCCTCAGAGCCCCCAGTAGCACGACTTTCGACCCAATTGCAAACACTTGAGCACACAGAACCCGAGCAGACGGCAGTATCGGCCAATGCCTTGGATGAGGCTCAGGAACCTCAACAGATCCCAGACGAGTCCGTTTCCAATACCGACACACAAGAAACGCTCTCGATAGCTACCGATCGCGAACAACCGAACCCCTTCGATGCTTTCGGGCCCAGTCTACACCCAGACGAAACAAAAGACGTCGCGATGGGAGATGCACCGTCACCAGAACAAAGCCAAGGGCTCAATGCCCAGTCTCTCGCGAACCCAGAAGTACCTGAAGCGCCAACAACCGAAGAGCATCCACAGTCCAAGCCCACTGCAGCGGAGCCCACTGCAGCCAATACCGCAGACCTCAGTCTATTAAAGAGATCAACGCCTGCCGTAGACGAAGAGTCAGAAACAGCAACCGAAACAAGTGTTCGTGATGAAACTCTTGCCATCAAAGCAGAGCTGCAGGAAGATTCTCGATCTAACGAAGCTAAGGAAGCCCATGACGAACTTGAGAAACTACCTACGATCCCACAGGGTGATTCGTCTGAGTCTACATGAGTTACTTGTGAGAGCTTTCATTTTTTCCCAGCCAACTAATGTACAATGAATGGCATTGGTTTTGTTTATTGCCTTTTGGTGGGATTGTTTATGTTTGTGGATAGGCGTATAGGATCATTGTGCATCATATTGTAGGACCACATAGTTTATTCTTCAATTCAAATCTTTTCTTCGAAGTCACTCCGTTTACTCATGCTTTTTTCTCTGTTCTTTTGTACAATAGACGCTTATCTTAGGGATGCTGTATGAATATATAAGATACAGCATACATATAGAGACGAGAAGAAAGTAGCAAGTATTATTATCTCTCCATATGGCGAAATCAGCAAAGGAGAATTAGTTAGTTCAAAGCAAAGTCAACTCTACAAAAGTTTCTTCGGAAAGAAAAATTACCAGGCAAGTTGCTGAATATCCTTCGAGATCTGCCATCCATGCGCCAATGCAACTCTTCTGTAGGCGTCTACTGCTTCGCCTACTGAATAGTCGATTTTTGCGCTATGGAGATCCAGACGCGCGGGTCTTGGGTCGGTGTTGGTAATAGCCATGCGAACCTGTAACAATAGACTCTCAATTGAAGCCGTTGGTAGCCAGCCCGAGTGTGTCAGTAGTTCCATGCACATAGATCCACCGGCGGTAACGTGGCCGCCGCCTCCAGCAGCAAACTGGAGGAAACGAGGGCGAACGACCCGTACAAGGGGTGGATCCATAGGGAATTGCCGGGGAAAGCGGAGCTCCAAGACGATGCTTTTTTGTTTGGTCTTTTTGAGGTCTTTTGCTAGTGGGAGGGATGGATCAAACGTATGCAGCTCTGCAATCCATTGGTAGACTGTTGTAATCAAGCTGGGGTCGACGTACCATCCGAGCTCGTGGAGTGGCACTCGCTCCTGGGTTTTTATGGTAGCCTGAAGATGCTGCTGTAGGATTTTTGTGGCTGAGGTAGTCGCAAATCGGGGTGGAGAAAGTGTAGGCAAAGAAGTATCCTGTAGGGTTCCGGGTCGGAAATCAGTCTTGAGGTCTGTTGCTGGGACAGCTCCTTCTTGCATGCTAGGACCTGGGGGACTTTCACACATCTCATCGTCAGATAAAAGAATGCTGAGATCCTCTGTGGTCGTTTCAACGCTGACATTGTCGTCGTTGTCGTCGTTGTGTTGTTCAGTATCTTGAATTGAATATTTGCGTCTCTTGGATGACGGCACAAGGTCTGCAAGCCCGGTTTCACTAGCGGCATGAAGGAATTTCGCCCTTTGGCCGCTAAATACCGAGATGGGAATTTTGATCTGTTCGTTATTGGGACCGACAGCCGGATAACGTTTATCTTGTTTGTATATAAGGCTTTCATCATGTTGATACGATGATGGCTGGGCTTTTGAGCTCTTTGACTTACTCCCATGCGCATATCCATCAGTTTTCTTTGCCATACCAGGTACGTTCAAGTCACAGAGCTTGACGAAAAGGTACCTTGGTTGGATCCAATCCAAGTGTTGCACGACGTAGGGACTACGGCACACAAACTTATTGGGAGCATTGACGACCTCATTAAGAGAAATCACCGTCGCGAGCTCCAGCCGACTCGCGGACAACGTGGGAGATGTGGAAAACGTGGGAAGAAAATTCCTACCACAGTATGACAATGAGGTATGGAAGTGGTTCGACATGTAAACACCATGACCACAGGAGCGGCCATGGACAACTTGCTTGAAATGCAACCCCTCACGTAGAATACTGTGCCAATTATGCAAAGCGCTGCCATGCCAAGCGAATATCGTAGGATGCTTTGGATTCTGGGCCAAAGAAGTGGAGTTGACCGCTTGAAGAAAGCGCTGCTCTTTGTCGACAGCACCTTGAACAAGTCTGAATTGCATGTAGTCGCCCATTCCAGCTATCTGATGCCGAGGCTCATCGACATCTTGCTTGATGAAAGATCGATTTGAGGCGACAACCCAGCGTAAAAGGTCCAATCCAGCGGGGGATATGACGTCTCTCCAGGTTGAAAGAAGCTTGCCCCTTTTGTCGCTCCCAATGAATGTCTTCATTTCCTCGATACTAGGTAGTATGGCCAATAGGCAAGAAATCATCCACTGTTTCTGTGTGGGTGCCAAATCGTCTAGATTGGTGTCATAAACAACAAATCTCACTTGCTGGGGCTCCACCCCTAGCACCTCTTTTGGCTGCACTCGACGGCCTCTACTAATTGGACATGAGATGCGAATATGATTTAACTTCTCGCCAATGTGTTCAACGTGACAGTGCCATTCTGCAGGTTTTGGAGTCTTCATAATGAGGACAATCCAATCACCGACTTTGACCGGAGTCGGCTGATCTGGCCGAATTTCAAGATTGGTTGCATCAAATTGCCCGATATAATCTGTAGCACAATCTGACTTTTCTTGAGGAAGTAATTTCTCGGGTACGCGTAGCCGAAGACCAGTTGGGAAGTCTTCAAGAAGCCCCGCTGAAGCCCTCGCGTATGCCAGGCTGGTTAGCAAGTCAACGACAAAGGGCTGGGACTGGATCTCATACTCAAGGCTTGCGCCCAGGCCCAGCGCCATGTATTGGTAGAGGCATAAATCGTTGGAGCAAACATATGGCTTCAGTGATTCGAAGGCATCACCAGTTTTGCAGTGGCAAACTAGGCAAAATTCTGTGCACTTGACAAAATGTCGCAGGGTAAACTGCATGGCAAGAAGAGGAAAAGACATATTAGAGATATTGCGGTCCAGTTCAGTCATATGATCAGCCAAAAGGATTTCTGGCGTCGACGTGGCCCAGCTGTCCGGCTGATAGTCCTCCTCGGAAAAGTTCTCAGAGCTGTAATCCCTGCCTTGGTTGGTCTGGAAGAAAAGTTCTGCCCCTGTCCATGAAAACCCATGTTTTAGTCGAAGACTGATGATCCCAAGCAGGCGCTCTCTGATTAGTAAATTGAGCGATTTTCCAATGAACAGCGGCCTGAAAAGATGACCACGTATTGTTTTGTCCGAAGTCATACTCTCGTCTTTCGTCTGTTGACCCTGTGACTCCTGTATGACTTCCATAGCGTGCTCTAAGGATGGCTTGTATGAGCTGCAAAGGCCAACATTCATCTGAACCGGTGGGTTTTTCGAATCAATTGCCATCTCGATAATTGTTTGGAGTTCATGGTAAGTCGGTCGATAATGGATCAGCAAAACCAAATACTCCGACGGTTCGACGCCCCAAGAATCCATAGCTTCCTCGGAAATGCCAAGCTTGGAAATGCGGCAAGACACTGACACAATAATGTCGCCATGTTTTAACCCCAGGTATCCCACTTTGAATCCCGCGTTCTTGACCACACGAAGGTCACGGCGAATCTTCTCTCGTAACTTCGTCTTACTTTGAGTAGATGTGAATATTCTGGTTTCATCATCAGACGCCCAGCCAGGCTCAGTATCACTGGCAGTCGAGTCGTCGTCGTTGGAGTCACGAGAGCCTAGGTCCTCTGGGTAACTGGATGTCGAATCAGGATCAACCATAGAGTTGGTGATAATGTTCTCAATGTTGCGCAACAAGTCATGGATAGTTAAGCCTGTGAATGAAGGCACTGCATTTTCGAGGGAGGAGCTGACTGTCTTTGGACAGTTCTCAGACGATGGGAAGACCAAAAAGCCATGGTCCCGGGGATAATCGTGAGAGTCTGTTTGTGCGTCAGCAAGAGATTAGATCCTTGAAAGATAATATGAGCTATTAATATTACTTACCGGAAACTATAGCTTGGAGATCAAGGGTGAGGCTTGCCTCGGGTGCTGCGAATGTGAAGGAAATTGATCCATCATACTCCCCTGTTCTGATATCGGAGGTACGGGGGAATCGGCCAGGGACCGCTGCATCTGCGAGATCTCGCAGGAATTCTTTGCGTGGCATAGCGCAGTGAAACTTTGAAAAGAAGGTGGAAGAGAAGAAGTAATGAGACGCGAAAGTCAGGGTCAAGAGTCGGTCAAGGGATCAAGCCTAGAAGTGCTTCATGTATATCAAAGAAGTATATCAAGCAAAATAAAGACACGATGAGAAAGGAATGACGAGCACAGAAGAAAAACAAAGAGTAACGACGTAAACCATTTGGTGATTTCAACCATGACCAGGTACTTAGGCAGCCTCAGGCCCCGATTAGGAATAGCCCCACTATCTTAATTCTTATCTAATCGGGTCGATCGGTCTTGGCAGGTCCACTCCGGGGCTTCTATACTTCATGCATTACGGAGTAGACAAATTCATACATGCAAACCTCC
Source organism: Penicillium psychrosexuale (assembly GCF_028828465.1). Classification (NCBI taxonomy): domain Eukaryota; kingdom Fungi; phylum Ascomycota; class Eurotiomycetes; order Eurotiales; family Aspergillaceae; genus Penicillium; species Penicillium psychrosexuale. The sequence continues at coordinate 5,912,833 of NW_026643187.1, forward strand.
TACAGATCTAAGCTAGATTCAAGTCTGAAGGAGAATAAGAGAGGCACGAAGGAGAAAATCAGAGGTTCGCTTTTGAGGAGGTCTTTGCGAGTATCCTCCAGAGAAAGCGCCATTTTGAATTCTAGTTCGTGAGATAGTCTAGGTGCTTCCCTCATACTCACGGTAAGATGTACAGAAAGGGCTCGCTTAGGGAGTGTTTCTTGCCTCTGGTGCTCGAACAATTCAGTCCATGAATATGTGTCAACGAATCAGCAGGCGAAGCATGACTTCTGTCACAAGAATACAGTGCAACAGTGGGCTTGACATTCGAGGTTGAAGACAATGCAAATTCTAGCATTCGAAACTGATCTATATCTGTCAAGGAACTGTTAAACTTCAATTCTATCATTATGCCTATTTCAATTCGACCTATCCAAGCATTGCGTCCGAGTCGCACTACAACATCTACAACGGTCACGTGCAGATCAAACAAGACAAACATTCATCACCAATACAAGTAAGGCTTCATCAATCTCCAATCTTTTCAGTAACACAATCATGTTGCCCCCTCGAAGCGCCATCGGTCGAATACCGAGTCATATCCGGCCGACTCATCTGCCTCGGATCTCCGGTCCCAACGTACATCTCCGACCATTCACCCAACGCACACGCCTACTTCTTCTTTCTCCAGCGCCGGGTCGCCCTCAACTACCCTTCCTATCACCTCTTGCGCCGACCCGTCCACTCCCACCGCTATCAATCCACCTCCGCCAGCATTTTGGTCGTTTGATATCTACCGAGAGCCGCGAGCATTACAAGCGAAGGGTATCGCGAGGTGTCAAGATCGGCCTGTCAGTGTCTGCCATCCTTGTCTTGTTCTCTGCGATACAGCTCGGCATCTACCAAGAAAACATTGAGCATTCATGGCCCACTCCAACAGAGTGGTCCTGGAAAAGCCGCTGGTGTCTGCGATCTGCGCAGGCACTGCAGAATCCTGAGCAGATCGGCAAGCTGATGACGAATTGGCCTATGGTCGCTGGGTATCTTCGCGAGCTGCTTGAGCGTCTGGAGAACCTAGAGGGCGAAGGCAAAGGTCTCATAGAACAGGGTGAGGGTGGATTCCTGGTCGAAGGCGTCGGCCACACTGGGTTCGATGTCTCCGCAAAGAGTGAGCCTTGGCGCCGTGGATATTTCCAGGCCCTGATGGGTGCTGCCAAGGCTGCTGAGAACCTGGACGGCTGGTTGACAGATCGCAAGCAGAAGATATCTGCGCCTGCGGAATATGTTGTTGGACCCTCGAATCCTCGACCAAAACCTATGCCCGCCGGCCAGAAGAAGGTCCCACGGGAAGAGGACTGTGAGGAAGCGTCTCCGTCTCCGGAGCGCTTCTACATGAAGATTTTGACAACAAAGGGCTTTGACACAAGGCAGAAACTTGACGCTGCCTTGGCCTATGCTGATTGGCTTGATTTCAAAGGCTTGGGCCTTACGGCGGGTGACATGTATAAGTGGGCCTTGGACATTGCTGCTGATGGGCTGAAAGGAGATGCTAGCACAATTGTGGATTTGAAGAGCGGCCTGTTGAAAGATAATAGTGGAGAGCTACCTTCAGAGAATATTCTCCGTGTCTCCACGGCCCTCGCCGTCCACAATGCTCGTCAAGCCAATCTTCCCACAGCGTTGTCCCTTTTCACATCTGTTCTCAAAGCCCGACGCAGCCTCCCTTTATCATCGGACTATGATAGATCTCCGTCCTTTCCAACTCTGCCTAAATCCAACAACGACCCATTCTCTTCTCTCTTCAAATCGCTTAAAAATGTCCTCATTCCCGTGAAGTACCCAGACCCCCTCCCATCAGGCGACGAACCCCCACGTCGCACCACGGCATCAGCCTGCGAAGAAGCAGGATTAATGACCTATATCGGCGAGATCCTGTACGCCTCCTCGTCGAAGGAATCCGGTCTTGCCTGGACGCGCGATGCAGTCGACATGGCCGAGTCCACGATGCTCCAACTCAGCAATTCAGCCGACCGAAATGCTCGAACTCGCTGCGCACAGTGTCTGAAGGTTGGGCTGGAGAATTGGAAAATCATGGTCTCTACCCTTGTTATCCGTGCTCGACAAGAAGAGCAGAAGAGCAGGGATCAGGCTAAGGCTGCTTGGTTTGGCGGCGAACGCCGCGCAGAGGCGAAGCAGCTCGATCGTCGACGTTGGGAGGCTGAAGATGCTATTCTAGAGGATCGGATTCGTCGTCTCTTCCCTCTCCTCGAGGGCGAGTCCGGGCTGGATCTCCTCGCTCCAAATAGCTCTTTGTTTGTGTAGTGTTATCATCTACTTGTATACCTGGACATTTTTGGTGGAGTTGAGGTGACTTTTAAATATGTACAACATACAGATTATGTTCGCCATGGCGGTCAATTTTGTTATCCAATCAGATTTCCCGTATATCAAACCCCGTCGAGCTTTGTAGACCTCTGTACTCCGTACAGTCCAGCGAAGTAAGCAAATCGACGAGGATTGGCAAATATCCTATGATACAAGTGTCTATCATTGAATGTGGACTAAATCGAATAATGTAGTGTATGTCACAAAGAAACAATATATTTTTCTGAGCGACAAGACGTTTTCGCTATCTTCAAGACTTCGCACCACAGTTTCTTTGTGGCCTGAGTTCTATCTCATTGTGTTATTTGCGTCAACCTCATCGTTGAAGTTATATATATATAACCGGGGACTTCTATGAGTCAAGAAACCAACAATCCGAGCTTCATGCGCTTTGAGGGAGTATTCTTGTATAAAATGAAGCACATGGTAAGAAATATTTCTTATATTTGAAGCATATCATTGTAGACCTATTGAGAGACGTGTCTTGGTCAGATAGTCTAGTCGCAGTATCTACTTAGCGGGATTGGCGATTACGATCAGCCGATGCAACTTGGAAGCATAGGCTTTGAGACAAATAGATATATGATCCAAAAAGAGACAAAAGAAATAGCAGCAAGAATGAATGTTGACTAGTACATAGTAAGCTTCGCCTCACTCTGTCAACTGGACTTTGAGCTCCCCAAGCATTTGACTGTGTTTCCACATGGGAACGACAGTGTGGTATATGTACATGGAAGAGCCAACCCTGACACACACTCAATGATTTCCTGGCGGATTCGAAGGGGAGTCTCGAGTATATGGAAAGATTGCGAGCGGCCTAATTTAGGCGGCCTTGTCCTTGTTGTGGTAGTTCACATCGGAGTTCCAGCTGTAGATGAGTTAGTCCTGGGGTTTCCGGGGGTGATGTGGAATGTCATGCGATCCGGTTGAAAAAGCAGATCATCAGATGTAAGATTGCAGAAGCTGCTGTTCCGCAGAACAATGTATAGTATGTGGTGGGGTGGAAAGTCGGAACTCACAAGATGGTCTATTCCGGACATAGATTAGCTCGAGTCTTCAGCACATAGCATAATTAGATTCACATACCTTATCACCGTCTCCCCAAGGGAAGTTCTTCGTGCGGATGTTCTGGTAAGGGTACTCGGTGCGCTCCTCGAGCGGGGGCATGTGCGACCAGTGCTCCCAGTGCTCATTCCAGAGGTTGTAGGCGTTGAGACCACCACCAATCAGGCAGGGAATAACGGCACTATGAATTAATTAAGTTTTAGGTGAGAATGTCAAACCAAGGAGTGGATTGAAACGTACAAGACAGACAGCTTGAGCCAGAGGCCTGTGGAATAATCGGGTCAGTAATGGATATTGTCTACGGCCAATGACCATGCTGCACAATCAATTGAGTTAGTTGTGGGGTACATACTGCTGGTAGAGGCAGCATGGTGCTTGACGGCAGCTCTCTCGCGGTTGAATTCGTTGTCGACGATCCAAGAAGGCTTCGCCTCGGCGCTGTTGAAACGGCGCTGGATGGTGGAGCGGACCGGAGCGGAACGCATCTTCTGCGAAGCACGCTGGGAAAGGCGACCGATATTGCGTTGAGGGAACATGGTGGGTGATGCTAAGGAGGTCTCTTAGTGGTGAAGGTCAAAAGTGGTGCGATGAGGTCTGAAGCCGTCTTTAGCGTATCCCCGTGATCTCCCGGATTATGTAACCTGATGTCATGAAGCCTTATATATCAGGCATACACAAGGCCACTGGAGTCACGTGATTGTTTTGAATATGTATGAACGTCGGGATGCAGGTCCCGCAACCAGTTAACTATATTGAATAAGTAAGGGTGGTTCTAATCCTTGGCTGACTCGATCTTTTCTATTGTATCTCGACCTGTCTTGATCATTTGCATCGCAAGAAATGCCGCGTTGTCCCCTGATACACTAGCGCGCCCAACATGGGAGTTCGCATCACCACGTGGAATGGTAAGTCCTATCTGAATCATCGGGAGCTCCGAGTAGTGAATATATACCAACGGTGCATAACCTTTTAGTCAATGGTATACGGTATGAAAGAAACCTGCTAGTTGAACCGGTTCAACACTAATATAACAAAAGAAACCCGTTCTCCTATGAGCCATGGAGAGGAACGCGCACATTTGAGGTAAGTGTATATCCTTCTATTTCTCAGTAGCCGAGCTTATCTAGTCCAAAGTCCATGTTTGACATACTGGAGACGGATATTGTAATTCTCCAAGAAACCAAGATTCAGCGCAAAGACCTCCGCGATGACATGGTCTTGGTTCCAGGATGGGACTGTTATTTCAGTCTCCCTCGAGTCAAAAAAGGCAAGCTAATACCCCAATGCTATCCATACAGAAGATTAACAGCTTTTAGGATACTCGGGTGTTGTGATCTACACGCGCAATGCCACATGTTCTCCAATAAGGGCAGAAGAGGGCATTACTGGGGTTCTCTGCCCACCAAAATCCTCAACATCTTTTCGCAGTCTTCCAGAAGAGCAGCAGATTGGTGGATATCCAACTTCAGATCAGCTTTCCAGGCCCGCAGTGAATCTCGAGGGGCCTGACTCGGAAGAGGAGCAAGAGTATGTTAGCTCGGTGCCCAATACTACAATAGATGCACCAACCCTCGACTCCGAAGGGCGCTGCGTCATTCTGGAGTTTCCTGCATTTGTCCTCATTGGTGTCTACTGCCCTGCCTATCGGGATGAAAATCGGGATACCTTTCGCATGGACTTTCTCAATGTCCTAGATTCTCGAATCCGAAACCTGATTGCGATGGGGAAGAATGTGGTCGTGGCTGGGGATATCAATATTTCGAAGCAGGGCATTGATGCTGCTCATGGAATCGAGGCCATACGAAAAGGTACAATGACCGAGGAGGAATTTATATCTGCGCCTTCTCGACGCCTGTTCAACCACTTGATATCAGATGGCGTTGTGATTGGTGAACGTGACAAAGGCAGGGAAGATCCTGTTCTCTTCGATGTCTGCAGGTCATTCCATCCAGACCGTGCAGGCATGTATACATGCTGGGACCAGAAGCTCAATGCTCGACCAGGGAATTACGGCTCAAGGATTGACTATGTGTTGTGCAGCCTTGGTATGCGGAGCTGGTTCTCCGACTCAAACATTCAAGAGGGACTGATGGTATAGACTTCTCGCCTTTATGATGTGAATCATTGACTGACTGATTTCTAGGGATCAGACCATTGTCCTGTGTATGCTGTTATCAAGGAGTCTGTGAACCAGCCCAATGGCGAAGTAAACGTTCGGGATATTCTCAACCCGCCAGGAATGTTTCACTGTGGCAGGCGTCAACAGGAATACCCAAACGAGTGCGCATTGCCCGCTTCCGGGCGTTTGCTCCCCGAATTCGACGTTGATAAGCGCAGAAGCATCAAGGACATGTTCGCTCGAAAACCAACCAGCGTTCCGTCGAGGGCGGTAGACCTAGCCAACAAACCAGCTAACATTCCCACGACTCAAGTCACAGAATCTACAGGCATGCACACAGCCTTCGGATCCACTGACTCGGCCAAAACGATCCCTGCGCCTATCACTGCGAGAAATCAACTTCTTCAGACTGTTTCTCGCAAACGCTCGCAGCCTCTACCTACCACATCCACGAAACGCTCCAAATCCGCCGTATCGACGTCTTCTGGGGGCTCTGCGGCAGGCCAGAAGATGTTAACAGGCTTCTTCAAGCCAAAAGCTGTTATATCTGAAACCACCCAGTCACCTATTCCTTTATCAGGATCCTCGACACCATCACTCAATCCCGAATCATCAGAACAGTCACAAGAGAAAGGGAAATGTCCAGAGATCAACCCGCAGCCTCCGGGGTTACAAGAAGAAAGCATAAAAGAGGAATCTGATATTTCTACCGAAGGGCCAACGGCCAGCAAATTCATTGACGACACAATAATTGACCCGATTGTCAGCAAGGAGGATTGGTCAAAACTTTTTACCAAGAAACCTGTTCCACCGTGCGATGGGCACCAAGAGCCATGTATCAGCTTGACCACGAAGAAACCCGGGATGAATCGCGGCCGCTCCTTTTGGATCTGTCCTCGGCCATTGGGACCCAGCGGAGAAAAGGAGAAGGGTACGCAATGGCGTTGTCCCACTTTCATCTGGGCCAGTGACTGGAACTCGCCGGTTGCGACGCAAGAGCAATAACATACATGTCCCAGGAAGGCAGATATTCCTTGATAGCCAACAGAGTTGCTGAAAATTCTACACCCGAGTATCGATATTCATACGTTGTAAATCTAGCGAGGTTGAGCCCCGGACAATCCAAAGATTAGACGTACGCATACATAACTCATGGAGACTGCTTCTGATGTCCTGTTGTCCTAGCAATAATCAACGAGTAGGGCACTTTGCATGCTATTCAAAAGGATGTCATGTACTCAAATGCTAGCATGTAGCGGGTAATCCATAGCGCAAACTTCACTGAAGTCTCCCAGGTCTCCAGCCATTTTCCCTAGTTCCATTTGTGGACTAGTAGCTGCCAGTTTCTTTGTTCTATTGTCTTCTTTGTTTACCTGGGCTTTATTTGTTTATCTTATTGTATTTATCGAGTTGATGTCCCGATTGGGCATTTTTCTTTTTTTCGATTTAATTTCTTTGTTTGACTATTTATTATTTTATTATTTATTAAATTTTTTTTAATTAATTAATCATTTTATTAATTATTATTTCATGAGTCACTTCGTTTGCCCGTTGCCATGGGAATTCGAGTCACGATACATTTGAGTAGGTACGTCGACAACTGACTCACTCCCATATTACTCATAGTTTGAATCATTATTTCACAATGACTGAGATTATGCAATTAGAAACAGATCCCGTAGTTCAAAGCTAGTATTTTGTGTAAAGTTTGGTATGTTTTTTAAAGTTACATGTGGCAGCGGGATACAGCGGGAGCTAGTCCCCGGATCTGCAGTGGCACGCGCCATATGCACATCAACCGTAGCACAGACAGAGCTAGTATAGATCGAACTACATAGTATATCTTCATGAACTATTAGGATATATTATTCATAGCAATTATTAGATAGAGAAGCATATCAAATACGTAATGTGCGGTTACAATCCGAATGGACAGTCCAAGCATCTAGATAGACAAGATAGTATACGACCTGTTTGTCGCACTAGTACTTGATGGCAAGGTCACTTGTAGCATAGTCATATCCCTCCAGAATTGACTTTCTTTGTTCTACTGCTACTATGCCTAATGGGGAAGTCTTCTCTGAGGATGAGACCTTGTGATTGGTGTCGCTGGGCAAACAAAGAAACACGTCTCTCACCCCGCCAAACAAAGAAACCACCCAACTCGGCACCTACCTTGTTCTGCGCTCCCAGCCCCTCCGGGACTATATTTGTTTACCTCGCGCCTTGTTTCTTCTTCTTCCTCTTCCCTCCTCTCTCCATCCTGTTCTCTTTTTCTTGCACTTCACATCCAAATTTTCTATCTTACTACATCTCATTACAATCACTCATTGTATCTATCTCTTCAGTCAATCTTCTTCGCTATGGCGAACACCCTCTTTGAGCTGGTTGGTGAGGACGACGACATGTCTCCTCGCCGTACTATGGAGCTCCTTTGGGCGGATGCCGTCGCCCATCTTCCTCAGACTGATGGTGAAGTGTTCCTGCCGCGCAACGTTGTTGATGACGTGCTTGACATGGATCTTCTCATGGACATGGCAACCCGTCTTGCGTAAGTCTTGACCCTATGGCTATTTGAACATGTTATTAACGAGCCATGATAGGAGCATGCTCAACAAGAAAGTTGACATTGTTCTCGATGAGTCCATTGATGCTTACCGCATGTTCCCCAAGCACATCGCAGCGGAAAATGACGAAGATGTGTGGGTTGAATCGCATGGCCTTGAGCTCGATGATCACCGTCGGATCAGCAAGTCTATTTACAATGCTGGCAACTCCGTGAAGCTCCCCGTCCGTCCTGCCAAAGTCCCTCGTCCTCCCAACTGCTTTATCCTGTACCGCCAAGCCAACCACCACTTGGTCAAGGATGCCAACCCTGGTGTCTCGAACAACGAAATTTGTGAGTCTCCTCCAACTGTGCTTGCCTTGTTTCTAGCTAATGAATGAATCAGCTCGTATCCTCGGGGCACGTTGGAACAATGAGAGCTCCGAGATTCGGGAGCAGTTCACTCGTCTGGCTGACGATCTGAAGCGGGAGCACGCTATCAAGCACCCCGACTATCAGTACGCTCCTCGTCGTCCCTCCGAGCGCAAGCGTCGCACCCCCCGCACCCGTGCCAGCTGTCTGCCTGTCGCTCAGGAAGATTCTAACTACGTTGATGTCGATGACCAGTTGATGACAATCGATGACAAGTTTATGTCTGAGTTGCACAGCAACGGTTACCTTTTCGGTCCGAACGGTGTCGAGCCAGTGTCTGCCCCCTTCACCAACGAAGAATGCTTGGAAATGAGCAATGAACTGCTTTCAGGCAACATTCTTGCTTCTCTGCCATACGTCCCTATGTTCTAAATGGCTCTTGTACCTTGACCGGGCGCGGCAATGTTGACAGTCTTGATCAACAATTGTCTACTTTCACTTCGTGGTGACTCTCCGGTCACGATGAGATTACACCGATAAATCTCAGTCATCAGACTTTCTTTTCGGTTTCTACTACGACTCACAAACAAACAAAAGAGAGAAAAAAAAAGTTAAAAACTAATCAAAAAACAAAAAAAAAGTTGAAAAACAGAAAAATCCCCACAAAAAAAGGTCCCTTTGCATGTATTTTTGGCTCACGACAAGTTTTCAGGAGGAGAGTCGACTGGGTTTCTTTCCCACGGGGTTTTCCTGGTCGCTCTCCTCCTGCCGAGTGAGTATTGTTCTGTACTTGAATTGAAATCAATTAGTGATTTTCTCAAACTTCTTTCTCTCTTGTAGCACGTATATTCTCAGATGAATATGTAGAAACGCATCTAGGACACGATCGCAACAACCTTTTGGCATCACAGGTGCTCAGTGACATACTTCGACAACCAACCATTCCCAAATCCTAGGTTTACCAAGATTACGAAGCAGATACCCTCAGTTTCTCACTCAGAATGCCATTGGGCCTATTTCACTTTGATCTCAAAACTCGACTACACAGCGACGCCCAGAGACTCGGTGCATGAGGTGACGTCTCGATACTCTTTGTTCACAGCCGCCGCTAAGTCGGCGCCACCCGCGGATCGGCATGCACTACATCCATGGTTCCACCAGTCGGGTATGGACCGAGGGAGACAACGCTTGGCATGCAGCGTGGAGCAAGGGACATCCATGTCCGGCCATGCGACCGTGCGACAGTGCGCTCTACAGGGGTATCTACTGGCGCTAGGACATGGACACGGATGCAGGGGAGTGGATCTACACATATACAATATACGCACTACAATGAATCAGGGAACTAGGTAAGTTGCTTGTATTCGCTATGGGAAATCAAAACAAGGGACTAACTACGGGATTAGGGAGAAGAGCCCAGACCGAACAACGCAAAGTGCGACACGGGCGAAGCAAAACTCCTCGAAATTTGGATGTGGAATATACACAGACAGCCAAGAGCGAAAGACAGATGCGACGATTTCCCTAATCCTCCTGGTATGAGATCTTGCGCATTTCGCCCAGACGCTGGCGGGCGCGAGCGAGACCGTTCTCGAGTTGGAGGATTTCGACCTATTGGGAGGAGACATATTAGCATTGCATGGATGGGATACAAGGGGAAATGGGACGTCACATACCTGCTGCTCCATCTCGCGGACCTTGAACTCGTGCGAGCTTAACTTTCCATAATCCTCTCCGTCATCGCCGTCGCGATTCTTCTCCTTGATGATGTCCTGCACTTGTCGCACGAGGGCACGGCAAGCAGCACCAACCGCCTTGCTGGCGGTCTCCAGGCGGTCCTGGGTCTTGCTCATGAATGTTGCCTTGACGCGACTGGCTGCGACAAGCTGGGCAGTGCTGGCTGCAACATCGTTGGAGGCGACAATGAGTTGCTCTGGTGAGTTACGGCCCGAGATTACACCGTCTGCAGTCTCGATCAATGTGTTGGTCGAAGAAGCCACTGCTTTGGCGGCAGAGATCAAGCCCTCCGTCCAACGGTTGTTCTTCTTGTAGAAGGCAGTGCGAGACGAGCTACCACGGCCTTCGCGAACAATCTCTTGCTGGGTCTCTGTGGCGGCCTTGATCAGCTCCGAGATCGCGTTGGTGACGGCAATAGCGGCGGCAAGGATGACATCGTTGATGCGCAGCTCGTAAGTCGAGAACCCGTCACGGGGCTTGTTCTTGAGCTTGGCCAGACGCTGGGCAGCTGCGTCAATGGCATCGGCGGCCTTGAGCAGCTCCTGGTCGACAAGATCACCCAAATCACCACTGGTGCTGATCTTGGTATTCTTGGGGGCGAACGATTCAACAAGCTTCGACAGCGCCTGCAAGTCACGCTGGACTTCGAGGTTGTTGTTGATGACAACATCAGTCTTTTGCAGTGGTTCCAGACCTTCGAGACGGAACGACTGCAAGCTACGGAAGAACCGAACGGTCGCCTGAGCAGACTTGCGTGCAGCATTAACCAGGTGATCGGAGCTCTTGTCATCGGTGGCGAAGCGGATGAGACCCTTGGTGTTGCTCAACACATCCGAGACAGATCCAGAGAAGATGGACACTGTGCGGATAATCTCGGCATGAGGACTATTGGGGCCATCGGCAACAAAGTTGTTGAAAGCTGTTGAGAACTCAGTAGCGGAAGCTGACGCCTTTTCAATCTGCGAAAGAACATATGGAGGAGAGGCATTTTGGTTACCGGCCTGCATGGACGAGTCCAATTCATACAGAGCATCGTCGACACGCTGCACACCAGTCTGCAGCACGGAGTCGATAATATCGTTAATCTTCGCGACTGTACCGTGAAGCACAGTGTCAATCTGGCTGTCCAGCGCATGGTCGACATCGCCTTGGCTCTATAGTTGACTGTGGTCAGTATGCAGGCATCCAATATCGTCAAGATCATCACTAACCAGTCTAAGCTCCTCCAGTTCCATAAGAGCCTGTTCCATACCAGACTTGTACACCTCAATCTCCTCGTCCTTCTCACGAAGCGACAGGTCAAGATCTTCCTGGCGGTCATTGTTGCGACTGGAATGTTCGTCCAATGCGCGCGTTTTAATCTATAAGGTCAGCATAAATCACACATCTCAGCAAGATGGACAGTTACTCACTCGGAGGGACTCTTCCAAATCAGCCATCTCCCGGTTATACTTGGACAGCAAGGACGAGATCTCGGTTCCCTTTGAGCGTTCTGCATTTTCAGCACGCTCAAGAGCCATACGAAGCTCACGCTTGACCTTCTCCAAGTCATCCTTGTTGGTTCCGGTCAGACGGTCACGGTCGTGCAGAGCACGATCACGTTCCCGAATCATGTCAGCAAGCTCCAAGTTCTTAGTCTTCAGCTCGCGCTCCAGCTTCTCTCGTCGCTCGATTGCTTCTTGTGCGGAGGCTGCCTTGAGCTTGAGGCTCTTTGTGGTCTGCAGAAGATCGAGGTGCTCTTGTCGAAGCTGTGAGTACAGTTTGGCCAATGCCTCGTACTTGGATCTCCAGGTGTTCACCTGCTCTTGCAGGGATCGAATCTGATCGTCCTTCGAGGCATTCTGCAAGTTCAGGTTCGAGGTCAAGTGGTTCATCTGCTCCTCAACCTCTTTGACACGGCGGTCATATTGCTGCAGCATCAGCTGGTCGCGCTCATACTGTGCACGGGCGTTGAGATTCTCCTGCTCCAGCTCTGCCAGCCGACCTTGGGTTTGGGTCTGGTACTGGTCGCGGAGAAGCTGCTCCTGTGCCAATCGCTGCTGTTCCGCCTGCAGGCGCTGCTGCTCCTCGAAATCGTTCTGGGCTTGCTGTTGGGCAAGGAGTTGCTGGCGTTGCTGGTCCTCCCACTGTTGCTGCAAGCGTTGTTGTTCCGCCTCGTACTCTTCTTGCTGGCGTTTAGCTTCGTTTGTCCAGAAATCATTGATCGGCTCCGGCTCAGCAGCGACCTTCGGTGGAGGCGAGGGCTGGTGTTCCACTTCTTTCGTCGGTCGTCTGGGAAGAGCTGGGCGATCGTCATCCTCGGAAAGCAAATTTGGTGGATCTTGTGGCAACTTCGGGATGGTGATGAGGCCTGTTAGGTAGCGCAGGTTGGAACACTCATAGTAGAACCGAACAAGGCGGTGATGCTGGGCATCATATCGACCTCGGAGTGGCTCGAGAGCTTCATCCTCTCCGGTGGCTACAGGAGACATCAGTCAGCGGCTATTTAACGCAGATTCAAGGACCAAAGGCAACATACTTGTGTGCATGGCTCGCAACATGCTGGTGATGAACTTGTAGATGCCATAACTCTCCTGCACAAGTGGCACCAATGCCGAGATTCGACATTCGTTGTTCGTGCCGGACTGGAAGTTCGAGAAGATGAGCTTTTGGAAGGAATCAATTTGATCTTGCAAAGACATCAAATCGGTGATGGTCTCGTAGCTTTGTGACTGTCAACACGTTTCTCCATTGTCGCAAAAACCAGGTATTTACGTACCCTTCGTTCGGATCGTTGATCAATTTCAGACTAATGTACTCCTCATATTCAAACAAGCCTGCGACTGTCAGACCCCCGCACTTGACAGAACTCATCAACCATGGACGACATACCGTTGAATTCGGGGTGATTGCGATGGAAGTTCAGTTTCGCCTCGAGGAAGAAGACGTATTCTCGAATGAGCGGCGCATATCCTATCCAGAACTGTTATTATACCGTCCGTTGCATGCGTCGCTACTCCTCGAGCAGAGAGCAATTGCGCAGTCATCCTGCGTGGAATCCATACCTCGAACGCCGTCGCCTCCGACTCCTCGCATCAAACTATCAATCCAGTTTGTATGTTGCTGCGCCTCACGGATAACCATGGGGTGGCCCTCCTGGAGAACCTTGTGTATTGTGATCAGGGCCTTGAACGTCTGGACCTCGTCGGCGAGGACGGGCTGCCTATGAAAAACGAAGCCATGTCAGCCATATCGAGAACAATACCCCTGACCACGTCTTTCAGGTATCCCAAAACTTACACTTTCATGCCAGCCCAGAAAGCCGCCGATGACTTGTGGTCCCACGTATAGACGATGCAGCTTCGCACATGTTTCCCTACAGGCGCGGGGGGTGGTCAGTTCGATTCGGACGGGGCAAAGTCGAGGCGGCATCAATCGTTTCGATGGAGGGAAGGGTAATATTATCAGGACATACGTTTGGGAGCGGTTTCCTCTGTTGGTTGTCAAAATGTCAGTCGTCATGTCCTGTCTCTCGTGTTGGTCTCATCCCCGATTGACGACTTACCGATACTGGTGGCCTTGCGGATATTGATGGCCAAATCGGCCTCGGTCCTGCGCAATGCTTTATTAGACAAACACTCTCAAAGTCCCATGTCGGTCTTGCTTACCGACTCATCGTGGCCGTTAGGGTGTGTGCTCAGGGGGGAGGAGGGTGTATGAAGGTCGGGAAGGTTTGTCGCGTTGACAAGATCTTGAGCCCGGACAGCGCACAGACACTAAGAATAGGTTGCGCTGACCGGAATAAGCGGATATTTCGAATCGCAAAGCAAAGGCGAAAAAGACACACGTGGGAGTTCGGACAATGACGTTGATGGGGAACGGGAAAGTTGGCGCCTGTCGGGAGTCTTGGCGACGCCTAAGCCGATGCGGGTTTGGGCCGCGGCTTGGATTTTAAGGCTTCATCCCTGACGAAAGCTGTCTCGGTCTACGCCTCATATACACACTCCAGGCTAGGCAGAAGGAATACATGGGCTATTCATCATGGCCGATCTCTACGGTGTGCTTGGTCTACTTCGTTCGAAACGACTTCAGATCGGCATGGATATATGGAATATCGGAGTATTAGCTACATACATAAAGAAGTCACATAAAGGACTTGGAATACACTGTGCGAGAGAGCGATCACATGCGGGATAACCAGCCCGATATGGAGACTGCTATCCAGCACAGCAATATGGCCAAGCAGTCGAAAAAAAGTACAAAGGGCCTCGCCATCCAATTCGATGGTCGTATGATCTATCTATACCAAGGGTCCTTGGTCCTCGGTCCTTTCCCTCTTTCATGTCTGGGCGAAGGCAACGAGCATTATGGTGAGGGTGTTTCTACCCTTTCAGTAGACGCCAGGGTTTCATGACTGCCTGGAGTTGAAGAGGGCACCTGTTCAACAGAGCACGGCGATTCAACAGCAGGCAACTGTCCTTGCTCCTCCAACCGTCCTTGCTCTTCATGATTAACCTCGAGCTGTTGGGCCTTTGGTGGTGTCTCACTCTCAACAGGAGTCGGGGCTATTAGACTGGACTCTGACTCCGGGTCCCCAGGGGACGGGCTATTTGGCTCGGACTCTTGGGGAGCTTCCACCACGAGAAGTTCGTCAGTACCTTGGTTAACACGCACTTCAGGGGGCATTGGTTTCCTGCGTGGTAAAGTTGATGGTGGGGAGTGTTGGTCTCGTTCAGGCACTATGTGTGCTGCTACAGGTTTACGCTTGGGCAATTTTCCTGAGTTCCTCTTCAAGGCATATTTGTCTGGGCGCGGCAATGGTGTTCCAAGTGGTGGATGAGGATGGCCACGCCCAATCGGTTGGGTAAGCGTGCCTGGAGGAGTCCGCGACGATTCTTGACCGTGATTTTGGTCACCTTTACCAAACACGCTCCAACTCCATTTCTTGGCAGCGGCGGTGGCTTGTCCGAGAGTCATCGGACCTGAAGGCTTATCGTCGGAAGATGTAAAGGTTTTGGTGATGGTTTCAATTGTGCTGCGTCTTGGGGCCGTATCGCTGACAAGGGACGTGGTGGAACTACCCCGAGAGTTTCTCGAGCTGGGGAAGCCCCCGCTCTCCATGCGAGTAGAAGAAGGTCTTTGAATAAAACTCTCATGTGGAAAACGAACGCTGTCAATAGAATCTGCAATCGATGACCCGCGGCTATGGAGCGCATTTTCTGGTATCATAAGGCCACCTGTAGGTGGCGAGGTGCCCGGAGTTTGGTTCGGGGATGTAGGTGGGGACCGGCTTGATATCTCTATCATGGCGCTTGTTGCATGACTCTTTTCTTCGCCTTTGCTCTCCGAAACAAGCTTGTCAACCTTGGCATTGTCCGCTGTGACTACGGGATCTGCAGCGTGGGAAAAAGTCTGTGACCGAATAGCTCGAGGCAGCGGTGTGCTGCCCGGTCTCTCAACGCCAGTTGAACTTGCAGTTGCAGTGGAATCATTCGATTGCAGATCCGATAGGGAAGATTTCACGCCTTTGCGCAGCTTCTTCTTGGCCGTTCCGGACTCAGAAAGGACAGGCATGCTCATCGTGCGATCGTCCTTGACCTTGAGGGCTTCAATGGGATTACTGTCAACGCTCTTCGGGGTCGAGGGAGCTACACCAGATTCATCTGGTATCTCTGGTATCTCTACCTGAGCACTCGACTCTGGAGTGTCTCGCTGCCAGACACCACCGCGGAAAGCCTGGCCGAGCGTATTATGGAAGGGAACGTCGTCCCAGAAAGGCAGAACGATGCTCTCTGCCACTGCTTCGCGGATCTTACTCTCGATCGTGCGAAGGATGAGGCTGTATGTGATTTGTTTGGAGCTGACAATGGGTTGGATGTCCATTTCCATCTTCGGCATCGTTTCGAAAGACATCCAGATGCGATTGCTAGGTGGGGGCTTGAAGCGTACCAACAAATGGCCTTCAAGTTTCTTCAACACAACGGCAAGGACAATATCGACCTCTCTGGCCTTGAATCGAGTGCCCAAGTCAATACGCACCGTCGCCGAGATCTCGACCCGGAAGTTTCCTGTGTATTGCATATCGGCTTCCACGCAGCAATTGCCGTCCACAGTCAAGTCCTTGAGTCTTGGGTTGGTGATAAATGGAGCCCCTTCACCCATATCAATTCTCTGTAAGCCGATCTTGCTGATAAAGTTAGGTTTGTTGGCGCGAGAGATCTTCTTGACGATCTTGCTCCGCACGAAAGCCTCATACTCAGGTGTCCGGTACATCGCTAAAAACCACCTTCCAAGGAAAGCATTGATCCAACGTGTCTGCAACTGCTCTTCGGATGAATGCAGACGCTGAACCAAGGTGACAATATGTTTGGTATCAAACTCCTGGGGCTTGGGCGGGCGATCAGGCGAGTCCCACAGCCGGTTTTGATTCTGCAGCATGGCGATATAGAAATCCTCCTTCTCAGACAAATTTTCAGAGAAGAGGTAAAACGGCGGAGTCGGTCCTCCTAGATCCCCAAGCGAGCCCAGTCGCCGTGAGAGGCAGATGGCATTTCTTTTGAGCCACAGCTCTCCTTCTGGGATATCCCCTTCTCCGCCATATATGGTCACATCGTGGTGAGCAAGCGAAATGACATACCGCACCTCGACCTGATTTACGTCATCATAAAGCATCAAGTGGCCATGTCTGAGCATATGTCATCCATCGTCAGCAATTAGCGCTTAAATAGCAACCTATACATCCAGACAAAGAGATGCATACCGGAGAACAATGTAAAAGACATTTCGCGCCCGTTTCGTGGTCTTTCCATTCGCCTTCGCCGGATCGATGCTGGGTGCCTGCTTTCGATCGAACAGACTCCGGTACATGGTCTGATACACGCTAGGACTTTCGGCCGCGACGACTTCTCCCGCGGGTGTCGTTCTCTCCGGGGGTTTCCCATTGACACCACCGGGTACATATTCACGACAGACGGCAAAGTATCCGGCAGCGACATCGGACTCGTGCGTGCGATGGAATTTCTCCGCCAGCTGGTCTGTGCCGGACATGAGACTAAAGTCGTCATCGGTGGGTTGGCGGACCGGATCGGGCGCTTTCTCGCATGGTTGCGGCGGTTGCGGTGCCGGTGGGAGGGTCAGATAGGCGTAGAGGAGAAATAAGGACAAGACTAGTGGAATGAAAGTAATTCCACCGAGGGCGTAAACGAAGAGGAAGCTAGCGAGCGAACCCATCGGGAACCAGTCGATCAATGCGGGCGGATCGAAAGCTCCATAGTTTGGGAGAGCGACCTCCAACAGCTTAGAAAGAACACGGCAAACAGGAAGAGACCGGCTCCGGAATAAAACGAGCGATGGGGGACAAAGAATTATCAGGCACAAGTGAGTGAGTTGGAGGGAGTTGGTAGCTTCCAAAGTCATGACGGGATGACGAAGGTCAACTGTGTTGAGACATCGGTATTGGTGTTTTGTATCTGTATTACTAGTAAAGTACTTATTTTAATTAATGTAATGCTGTATTTATATTGTATTTTTAATACTTACTATAATATTACCTGTAGCTCCGCTTGTACCCCACCTGAATCAACCAGCTGTCAGGAACATGAGAAGAATCTTGGAAACCAACAACCTCACCTATTACTGTTTTAGTCAATTCCAATTGTGGATAGGGCTAATTTAGCCTAAAATGGGTATTGAAGACCTTTGATCAGCGAAATAGTCGATAATTCTCCTCTTCATGCAGTGCAACAGTGACTTTAAGACCCGCCGATCTGATAATCCTGCATTCTATAACTATAGAGATCACACTGGCAGAGTTTAGCATCGTGGACAAGATATCAACATATTTTGCCAGTTCTTTTATTTAGGGTTCATGTATGTATCCATCCATGGATAATGTGAGAAGAGAAGAAAACGTTCCTATTGGTGAAGATCATATATATATATCCAACCATCTAAGACATCTAAGTGTACATAGCATATAGAAAACAAAATAACCGAAGAAACAACAAGGAATGGGCAAGCTGAAAGACAAGTATGTGTACATGGGAGCGCAATCTCCTCTACTTCCTGCGATTCATGGTCTTTTCGCACATCTCAATCAGACCGGTCTTGGCATCACTATCTGGGAAGTCGCTGATGGCGGCAATGGCCTTGTCAGCGTATTCCTGGGCCAGGGCACGGGTCTGCTCAACACCGTTGCTACGGTAAACGAGCTCACGAGCCTAGTAAAATCGAGTCGTTAGTATCATTGCACCAAGCAAGGTCACCCGCGATTTTGAACACCCACCTTCTGCACATCACCCTCCTTGCCGAACTTCCGTCCAACCAGGGGACCAAGCTCCGGGTTGCTCTTCCACGCAAACAAGAGTGGCGCAGTGGCCAATCCAAGCTCCAAGTCTGCACCAACTGGTTTGCCCATCTCCGCCTCGGTGACCGTGTAATCCAACATATCATCAACAAGCTGGAAAGCTAGACCCAGGTTACGGCCATATGCGTACGAAGCCTCGATAACCTCCGGGGCACTCCGTCCCAGAACCGCAGCGGAACGGCAGGACTTGCTGATCAGACTGGCGGTCTTCAGGTAGGTCTTCTGGAGGTAGTAGGCAAGTGTCTCGTCGGTGTAGACGGGTTTCGCTTCGTCTTGCGCGGTGTTCTTCAGTTGCATGAACTCGCCCTCCACCAGATTAGCAATAACAGTGGCCATGAGTTCGGTGACCTCAGGATCGCGCAGACGAGCCAGTGCTACCGAGGCACGCCCAAGCAAGAAGTCACCGGCTAGCACGGCCATCTTATTTCCGAACGCTAGATTTGCGGAGCTATTGGCGCGGCGTGTGACGGCATTGTCGATAACATCGTCGTGCAGGAGAGACGCTGTGTGAATCAACTCTGTGATCTCGGCCAGCCGCCGTTGTGAAGGTAGGATGTTGTCATCTCCCACGAGATCATATTTGCTCTCGGCGTTTGGGGCCACGAGCGGGTTCATTTCTGGGTTGGCGTCTTCGAGGATAGATGGTGCACTGAAGGAGGAATCGACGGGGCTCGGTTTATCCGTGTAGGTATGGTGCTTGCGAGGGTCCAAAGCTGTTGCTTGGGACATGAGGAGAACAAGCATGGGCCGCATGTGCTTGCCCTCACTATGAGTGTAGTACTTGGCGACCTTATCCAGAGCTGGGTGACCCGATCCAAGTAATTGTCGGATGTTCTTGGTGAGGAATTTGAGCTCTTTCCCAACCATTCTCAACGGGTCGACGGATATACCTGGAGGCGCCTTCGGCATACCCTTGAAGATGGCCTGGGCCGCTGTCACGGCGGCCCCAAATGGTGAGGCATCCCGCCGGCGTGTCGGATGGTATTTGCGAGATTGAAGAGCAATATGCACGAAGCGGAGGTCATCGCGGAGGCATTGGGAACAGACAGTTGCTCGTGATGAGAGGATCAGCCCGGTGGCCGATGCAGTTCGAGCTCCCATGCTCAATGCGAGGGCTCTTCAATTATAAACGAGAGAATCCAAATTAAACCATAGGAATCCAATCCCAGGGAACAATATCGATGTGAGGTGTTTGCGGAGTCCAAGGACGAACAATCTTGCGGGCGGGAAGATTTCGAGCTCTCTCGGGTCGGCACGGACCCGGTACCTACGCAGCCAAGTATGACTCGGTGACCTGTTATTGACACTTTTCTACTTCAAAAAGATACGATTAAGGTGATATTAATAGAGGACAGTATAGTCTACCAGTCATTGATCACTCAGTTGTGGCATACGATTCTAATAAAGGCACAATGCAAGAAATAATTCCAGTATAATAGACACAGAACACTGCGCCGGCCATCTTGGTCCCCTTCGTAAACATCCGAATGAAGAACCAGAACAAGGAAAACAAATTGCACAATTAACACAAGGGTTGAAGAAGGCCGCTACGAGGTAGATACCCATGCATGGGACCAGTGCGGTAGACGGGGAAGAAAAAATGCTGTATCGATTATGGAACAACCACACTCCTCTTTAAATGGCATCGAAATCACCACCGGCATCTTCATCGTCCATGTCTCCCTCCTGGATCTCTTTGGCAAGCTCGCGCTCCCGTTCCCGAGCTTCTTGGGCACTCTTGAGCTCCAGGCGGTGCTGGTTCATGGGGAAACGCATAGCCTAGATCGAGTCCATGTTAGTAGATATTTTTTAGGGATGTTCAGTGAGAGACGAAATAACATACCTTAACACTCTCATCGTGGAGGGCCAGACAGGCGCGGATACGCTCGTGGAACGCCTCGCCAGGCTCTCTGGTGGCATAGATGTCACCCACTTCCTTACTCTTCATGAATCCGTGCTCGTGATCAAGCGTAGCCTCGATAACACCGTCTCGAATAGCCTTGGCCACAATGTACTCGGCAGATTCTTCGCTGTCGAGTCCAAGGCGAAGGCAAATATCCCGCAGCGAGATACGAGAGTAAGACAGTGACATCATGCGAATACCGGTCTTGATGACATTCTGCCGCAAACGCAAGATCAAGGTGTATGTGCCATCTTTCCGGAAAGTCTCACTGTAGGTGTTGACAATGTTGAGGAACCCATCCAGATCAGCAACACTGACTGCCTGAGAAAGCAACAGATAAGGGTGCATGGCCCGTTCCAGAGCCGGTTGGCGGAAGACTGCACGGTCAGGAATATCACCCATCAATAGCTCGACAACGACCAACAACTTGTTAGAGGCCTGGTAGAACCCACGAGCCACCGGGCTAGCAGGCGACTTACGCGTAGCCCCAATCAGATGACTATGGGCCTCGGTGTATTGCAGCTGAATAGCACGGATGCGGCCGAGGTAGAACAGATACCGAGCAATCTGATTGTTAGAAGCAGCCATGGGGAATGGGTTGTGCGAGATCAGTAGATCTGCCTGTGAGATATGAGACGTGGACAGGTAGTTGCGAAGCAGCAAGGTCATCACAGTAGCCTGTGTATCGACATCTTTCCGAAGCACAGCCGTGCGAAGCGCCGCCAACAATGGCTGGCGGATAGTGGTAACAGCCGCTGCAGGAGAAGGAGGAAGCGGAGCGATTTGCTCGAAGAAGAGAGAGTAGTAAAAGTACGCGCGGGCGGTGAGAGAATCCAGCGTACGACGGTTCAATGCTCGCAGGCGCTCGATCAAGTTTGTCGAGAACTGGGCTCCCTTCTGAATCTCTCGTTGGTCGAACAGGTATATCTGGACGAGAATAGCAAGATATGCATCCACCTCGGCAAGGGTCTCCTGAGCGATGGGATTCTTATCCGAGTCAACTTCCATCTCCGAACTAGCTGGAGCATTCTCGAAAGCATTGGTTTGACCAAGAGCTTCCAAAAGGAACGAGGCGGTAGAGCTAGAAGCGGAATAGGTTTCCACAATGACTTCGGCGAGGACCTCCGGGGTGAGGTGTTTCCGCATAGACGATATCGATCGCAGAACACGGAGGGTAAATCTGGGGTCGAAATGGGCAACGGCTCGCTCGAGAAGGGTAAAGTTGGATTTGATGTCTAAAAGCATGCCGGGCAAACAGACATATAGTTAGACATTTGGACTTCTTTGAGCAACAAGGAAGACTAGACGAACCTTGAATCGCCTTAGTTGTCGGGTCGACCTCTGGCTCGGTGTTCTCGACATCCTCCGCACCTTCCATCGTCACATCGTCCTCCTTATCCTTGCCAGACGATTTGGAACCCTTGGTCGGGGGCACTACAACAGTCATCTTCTCGTTACTTTTGCGGTCCTTGCTGGTGCTGGATGAGGATGTAGGCGCACCTGCCGTATCTCCCATCTCAACATCTTCGGATCCATTCACACCGTTCTCGGTTGACTTCGATCCGTTCGTATGCGACTTATCATCGTCTCCCATGTTGCCGTTTGATGCGCCTTTTGCGTCTTTCTTGGTCGGAGCTGACTTGGCCTTGTTGGCGGCGGCGCGAGTAGTGGGCGCCTTGTCTTTCGCACCCGGGCTCTGAGAGTTCGAGTTTGCCTTTTCACCGTTAGCGGATGAAGAGGTGTCGGATTTATTGTTTGATCGCAAAGAACGCCTTTCGGCCGGCATCTTTCTCAAGCTGTTGAGCTCGGCTGGGCAGCCACCAAGCTATGGAAGGAGTAGTAGGGGGAAGGGCGAGTGAGTACGATGTGAAGATAGAAAGCGGAAAAGCAATTCCAAAAGACCCAAGCTGCTGATATCACGAGTATTGATGAAGAAAAACTTGTGTGGACAGATGGATGAAGTGGATGGGTGATGTGATGTCAAGAGATGGATGAACGGGCGCGAGAGACCAGATGAGTGCTTAGTCAGTGGGAGCTTACCGCAGCCTCACTCGGCGCTTTTGCTGTTGAAGCTGTTACAACCAGAATATATTGAAAGAAAATTGGCAAAAATAGAATAAGAACAATCTGTAAATCTAAACCAAATCAGCACCATCGTATTTGGTCAAATTTAGCGTATCTAGATGCGGTTACTGATACCCAGGCATATTCTGAATTTAATGCCTCAGGCATATATGCAGCTTTCCGAGAGGTAAACAGTGCGGTGCAGTGTAGAGCGTTCAACCACTCATCCTTCACGATCTGAGGCTCTCAAAACACCCACAACATGTCACTGCTCAATTCTCACCTAGAACAGATTAGGCTCTCTTCCAATGCTATTGCCGATTTGCCGTTAGTGCCTATGATCTCCCTCAACCATGTTGCTTTGACTAACGCAAGCAAGCATTCAGGTTCCCTCCCCCACGTATTTTCACCACTGCACTGCTGGGCTCTCACGATATAACAGCCTTGATTCGTGATACTGAAGCCCACGAACGAGCACTCTTCCAGGTTGACCCGTCTACCAAAGCCCATGGACCACAAAGACGCGCCACACGACGCGGGACTATGTTCCCCGCTGAGACCGAAAGGGAGTCAATGGCAAGCCGCATTTATTCAGCGCGGGACAAGCGCAACCAGTCTGCAGTGGCAAGGGTACTGGGACATGATATGATGGAGGAGATCAAGCAATCAGCGGGCACCTCGACTAGAGGACCCCGCGGGGAGGTCAACATTGAAGTGCTTCTTCGAGGCGCCGAGATCCTGTGCAATGTTTAGTGAGTGCTACATATCTGATAACAAGTATTGCTTGATCTAACCAGCTCAAAGTCCCGTTGCCGGTGCACGGGAAAAGATTGCCAACCTTCGCTATCGGCATGAGATGATCAGTGAGTCCATAGCGCAGTTAGAAGGCCGGGTTGCAACGAATACTGCAGAATTGGATCATATGCGACACTCTTATGGAGATGATGAAGATGATTTTCCCCCTGCACCGGTGGCACAGCCAGAGATTCCAGAGGTCACTGATGAGGATATTGAACGGGAGTTGGCTGAAATCCGGGGCTTGGAGCAGAGGAAGCGAAGGCTCGAAGAACGGGTTACAGGCATGGATCGAGATTTGGGTGGTTTGATAGGCTGAGCCTTTCTTTCGCGATGGTTATATTCCTGCCTTATGGAAGACTTTCTACTGACCTCTTGTCTGCCTCTCTACCCACCAAACAAGGACATCATGCTCTCTGGACGCCTCCGGCTGGATACCACAACTCTATCTAAACGAAGAGCTCTCCAGGTTGATGACTCGTCCCTGGTTTACACTGCCTTAACCATTGGAGACAACAGGGTCTGACAAGTTGTTATACTTAGCCAGAATAGCCTTCTCAGTTCTGCATGCTGCTCATACTGAGCCTTTGTTCTGAGTGAGGCTTACTTTTGGGTCGCTTCTAAGTTTCACCGAAAATGCGCCTGACACCTGCGTCAAGGTCATCACCACCCACAGCCTCTGGTGCCCGTCCTATCCATGCCAAGTTCCCTATGAGAGATTTTCGTGATACATACAGCTTTTCATGTTTTACGATAGTCATGAATATCAAGATCAATCCATTATTCACGATATTATTACTCGGCATCAACTGGGTTATTTACAACGTACTATAGCAGAAACCACGTACTACATACTAGTGGATTTCCTCTGTTATTTCTTCCAAGGCATGTCAAATATGGCTGTGAGCATTCCGTATCTCCAACAATCATAGAACGGCCTACCTGGACAAAAGCAAGCACAGGCTTAACCCCGAGTTCGAATAGCGCTATTGGCCCTTTTGGGTGTATTATTGGAGAGGTTGTGAGCACAGTGCAAACGTTGCTTATATTATCGCCGTGAGACTACCGATGCCCGCACCTGTTATTATGTATATAGGTATGTGACCGGCGGTCTCCTCTTAGGCGGCTGCCAGCTACACAATATCATCATCTCTTCCCTCAGCTATCAATGCAATGACCAATGCAATGACCGGTAGCATGTCGCGGTATATGACCAGGCCTATTATCTTCACTCTGCATTGATCGAATCCCTAACGGTCTTGCGGTTCTTATATATCTTCTGTCCATTCACTCAGATATCATCCGGGGGGGCGGTTCCTAAGACGCCTGCGACCATTGAACAGCTTCACTGTTGCTGCTAACTGACAGTGGATTTGTTGAACTACATGGATCATGCAAAGGAAGGAAGCGGGATACACGAGCAACAAGGATAGTCGGCCGCTTGTGTAGCCTATCATGTCTTCTAGTACTTTTTATATGTCTTTTTAGATGTCTTTTTTTTATAGATATTTCTCCCCATTCTCGATCAGTTAACAGGCTTCTCCAAGAGCCTTGACTTTCTGTGGAATTTCAGAAAACTTCGGGGCGTAAAAGGGTCAATAACGAACCACCAATGACCACGAAGACGTTATTTACTTCTTCGAAAAAGCAATATGGCCGGGCCCAGCCCGACCCAACCATGTGGTTTGTTTTGCTTTTTGCTTTCATTTGGTATATGCACCCCCGATCAGCAAGAGGAGATATAAACAGAGGCGCAGGACAACGAAGTGTGTGCGAGCACTGGAGTTGCCCATCCAGCAAGCGCTCCGTGGGGTGGAGGATCAGTCTTAGACAGCTGAGATATCCAGTAGCAGTCCTTTTATAAGGTCAGAGAGAGTAGCTGTTTAACGTACATAGGTTAATTGGACCTAAAGCCCTGAACCGTCAATCACGTAGCATCTACACAAGAATGTGACAACATTGGACCTGGCTGTCCTCGACAGCGATGAATCAACTAGATGATTCCAAAATGGCATTGTTGAGTATGTGAATGGTTGGAGTTGTATACTATTTTGAATGAGCAGACTGCGCTAGGTATGTGGTGTGAAGGGAGAACTCGCTGTGATTGTCTATAGATCAGTGACCAGGCACGTGATAATGGTCCCGTACTCAGGCTTACTCCTGAAGTTGACCATACGATATGCAGCAATAGCACATAGAACAGTTGATCTAAAGTCAAAGAATATCACAGGCAATCACAAAATAGCCAAATTACCATACTAAATAATAAAGATATATGAATCTGCGAGATTGTAGTTTGAACATCTCTGTTATAAAGGACGGATGCCAAGACCGGGCCCAACCTCATCCGCCGTCAGAAGTCGTAATCTGCCAAATCTGAGGTTGATTGCATTCGAACTTGCCTGCTCTAACATCTGCGCGATAGACTACAGCCTTGCTTGATTTCTAGGCAACGGCGATCGGCTATATATATTAACATAGACCATTTCGTGACGACTACCCTGTCTCCACCATTCAACTCCTGCCCTTGAATCACTAGCAGAGTACCAGCATATCAACTCGGATATGGATGGGTCTCAGGGCCAAGTTGGCCAGCCAATGGGTGTCCCGCAGCAGCCACAGCACTCAAATCTCATTCGAACCGATCAAGTACAGAAGCTACCGCACCTCAGTGACCAGCAGAAGGCCCAGCATACCCAACTGGTGCGCAGCCTCTGGGATATGTTGAACACCCGCGATCCACAGACCCACGAATACCAACAGGCGCATACGAAGCTCTCGCAGCTGTCACAGAACTTGATGAAGGGAATGCGGGTTTTCCAGCAGAATCGACAGCAGGCAATGCAGCATCAGCACCAGCAAGCGGTGCAGGGACAGCCAGGACAACAGCCACAGCAAGGGACACAGCCGGTACAACAAGCTACCCAGGGAGCTGTTCAGGGAGCGCAGGGGCCACAGGGACAACCAGTCCAGCGGACGCAATCGAACAATCCACAGACGATTAATCAGCTCATTCCGCAAATCCAAGCCCGGGTCAGCGCGCTCAATTTCTTCCTGCCTCCGAACGTGACTCCCGAGCAGGTGCAGACATGGATACCCGAAGCCCGGTTGCGATATGGTATCGCTCTTCAGAAACAAGAGGTTGGACGAGCTCGGATGGCTGATCTTCGTTCGTCATATGCTCAGCGGCAGGCTCAGGGCAATATGAGCCAGGAGGAAATGCAAGAATTCAAAAACCGACAGCTGGCAGCTGAAAAGCTGTTCCGAGAGGGTAGCGAGTTCTTGAACAAATTCAAGGAACAGCAGGAAAGCTTTAAGCTTCAATCGCAGCAAAATCCACAGAATCAAGCCATGAATCAGGCAGGACAGGGGAATACGCCTGCTAATTTGAACCAACCCCCAGTCGCGCCTCCCATGTCAACTCAAAACGTACCAAATCCCCAGGCAGGAGCGGCAGCCAACCCCATGCAATCAGGACAAAGTCAAGCCCCAGCTCCTCACACCATCAACTCAGCGGTCAACGCAGCGCGCCAAACTGCAATGTCTCCCTCTACCTCTCAGCCTGGACAGCCACCTTCTGCGCAATCTGCTGGAAACACTCCAGTCCCAATCAGTGCACCGCTGCCTCAAGTGCAACGTCCACAGCCATCCCAGCAAGGAACTCCAGGAGGACAAGTCACATTCAGCCAAAACCCTCATCCTGACGGTTCCGCCCCCACGCCACCAGGGCCCCCCCAACAGGTGAACCAAGGCCCACCTCGTCCTCTCTCGCACCAAGCTGCTATCTCACAAGCAGCGCAAACCTACACCAACCCCACCCCTCAACAGCAAACAATGACTCAGCAAGCCCAGGCTAACCAGCAGGCTCACCCCCAGGGTTATCTTTCAAACCGCCCAGGCGAAACTTCCACCCGTAACACCAACATGGCAATCCCCAAGAACCTTCATGTCTCCACCCCCGAGCCCGTCTCAATGCCAGGCTCGCGCCCCTCTCTTTCTGGCGGTCCCAGCCACGGTGCCATGGGTATGATGGGCCAGCCCGCGATCCAGAAACACCCTGGCTACGTACTGGAAGGTGAAGGCCAGCGCGTGCTGAGCAAGAAGATGCTCGACATCCTCGTGCGACAGGTGACCGGTGGCGGCGAAGGAGAAATGCTGACTCCAGATGCGGAAGAGGTAAGTTTGTCCCGTTTCTCCCTTTCACAATGAAAGATAAATATGAAAAAAAAGATCGGAAATGTTAATGGTTTCACAGTTCATCCTCCAAATGGCCGACGACTTCGTCGACGAAGTCATCACCCAGGCCTGCCGTCTCGCCAAACTGCGCCCTTCCTCGACCCTCGAGCTTCGCGATATCCAGCTTGTCCTCGAGCGCAACTACAACATGCGTATCTCCGGTTTCTCGACCGATGATCTCCGCACCGTCAAGAAGCCACAGCCTACCCAGGGCTGGACTCAGAAGATGTCCGCTGTCCAGGCTGCCAAAGTCACTCAAGGCAAGAACGAGTAAGATGCAGATGGTCTGCCATCTGTCTTTCTTCTAATAATGCTGCACACAACGCTTTGCTTTACGTTTTTTCTTCTCTTGGAGGTCAAATGGGGTGTTTTTTTTTCTTCTTTTTCTTTCCCCATCTTACTATTTTACCCTTTTATATTGTCTCTTGAGAATATGGCGTAACTGGCGAATGGGCTCGTCTTTCTTTGCTTCTTTCATTTGGCCGCATTTCATGGTTGGGACGGGGTCTTCTTGGTCTTTTAGTTAGGTCCATATATGCTTTCTGGCCGCCCAGTCTATGCTGTGCTTGGATAATGAATTTTCTATCCTGGCTTTCCTGTCTTTTCTAGATTTGTTTCAGTCCGTGTGCTGGTAGTCTTGTGTATGTACGTGCTGGCCTTGGGCTCTACGTCTGTCCTCTCCAATATAGAGAAGATATAGGCATATTGAATCAAGCCTTACTGCGCACTGTATCTAGGTAGTTACCCTCTGTACAGTGTTACTATAAAGTATTTACTTTACCATTTACGAATGGATACAACGAACAGAAAAAATAAGTAAGTTCCCACGCTGAATTCTGCTAAGTTGATCATCCTCAGCAGTTAAGAAGCACGAATATCGGGAGACAACATGTGGTATAGTGGTTAGTACAGGGTATGGAGAGAGACTCGATCAAGGAAGAAGCAAATCAAAGAGAAAAGAAGAAGAAGAAGTGGGATACACAAGAGAGATACAAAAAGGAAAAAAAAAACGCTCGATGAACGGAGTGAGGACCGGATTCTGGGCCCGATGCTATTCTTTGGCTGTGAGGGCGTTCTTTGAAAACAAAAGTGAAATGAGAAAGGAAATGAAATGGTTGGTGGAAAGATTGGATCATCGATGTGACGTTGGCGCAAAATATGACAATAACGCTCATTGGACTGGAGATGAGACCTGGTTATGATATAGAGAGTGTGGCAACGGTATGTTCGATCAATGAGGGTGGAACCTGTACAGTTCATGCGTGACCCGCGGACAGTACAGGGTCGTGGTAAGCAATGTTAAAAAGAATTAAAGCGTTCGAGACGGCGAAGAAAAGGGGGAAAGAGTCGGTGAGGTTGGGCCTTCAGGCCTTGAGTTTGGGGCTTTGTCCAAATGTTCCGAGTAATGCAGGCAAAAATAAACAGGAAACAGACGAAGAGGTGGAGATGAGTCGCTCAACAGTCAAGAGAAATTATACACATGTCACTCGTGAACATCAGTTTCTTGCGGAAAGTGTTTAGGGGAAGTATGAGGATGGGAAGATGATATGCCTCGCGCAGACCCATGCTGAGGAAACAAAATAGGTGGTTCTATCAAGAGCAACAAGGGGGATATCTCGCTGAATACAAAAAAAAACAAGACAGAGTGACGAATTAAGGTATCATGGGGATGTCAGTATGTCAGTCGCTAGAAAGAGCTAACGTCGGGCCGGATTGGGAGTCGGGAAATTGCGCCGGTCAACTTCCTTGCCTTTGCCGGGTGCCGATGGACCGCTGCGAGGGATGGGAGGCAATGCCTTGTCTGATGCTGGAGGGCCGTGTCGGCTGTGTGAGCTGCGCCCTCCGACACTGCTAGCCTCGCCGGCTTCATCCACAATGGGGAGAGTCGAAGTCGGGCCGGGACCCCCGGCATCTGCTGGGTCCCAAACAGTGGCTAATGTTCTAGGATGTGTGACGGACACGTCTTTCGATGCCTCCTTCTCCGCTGCCTGCATTGTTCTTTCGACAGAAGAGGATCTCGAACTTGGCTTTTCAGTTGATTGCTGAGGTGCACCAGATGCGGAACCGCGTCGTCGTTCGGCTTCTTCCTTTGACATGGTGATTCCCTTGATGAAATTAATGAAGCGCTCTCCGTAGCTCTCTGGCGGGATTGGAGAAATCTGTCCCCGGTCATGCGAGAGTCCTTTGAAAAAGTTCTCGAATTTCTTGGTGGTCCCGTAATGAGTCAAGCAATCAATAATACCGAGGTAATAGATCTCGTCACCGGGTTGGCCATTCTCATGAGTGGCTCGGAAACCTCCATCATCCGCGTAGAAGACATGATATTTCCGTTCATCGAGGATTTCTTCTGGCATCTTCGCAGCCGCTTTGTCCAATGGAACAGGCCGTTCACGTTTGATAAGCATGCGCAGCTCCCGGGCCTTGCGTTCATTCTCCAATTTCGATGGAGTGCGCATCAGGTTGTTGGGAGTCGGAGCCGTATCCTCTTCGCGATTACCTCCTGGTTGGAAGACCTGAAGCGTCTTGTCACGCAATTTCTCTTCATTGCCCCTGCCTGCATCATGGATGCCTACCAGAAGAGAATAGTCCATTATCTTGAGCCTTTGAAGCAACACAACGTCGCGTTTCAATTGCTCAAGGAAGAATTCTCGTTTTGCCGGGCCACATTCTATGTGACGGTTGCGACGAACCCAGTTGAGGTCCTTCATAGTTGCTCTAGGGTTTCTTTCGAGATCTGACTCTTGCAGATCACGGCCAACCGTCGAGCCCTTCAGGTCGAATGTCTGGTGGATATCCCGGTGGGGCGGGAACAGGTTATTCATCACGACAAAGTGGATCTTTCGGCCGTATGCCATCTTGACTCGGTGCAATCCGTAAAATTGTGAGATGAGAGTGCTTGGGTTGTTCTCCACGTGCCGGTAGTACTCAGGAAGAATCTTCCGGAGAAGCTTGTGCTCGGAATGGTGAATGGTCTTGATAATGTACTTGTAGTCCCGCGAGAAGTAAAAGAAACTCCCGCTCTTGCCAGGGGAACCCAGTTCCGACAAAATGTACTTGCTTGTGAGAGACATAAGGTAGTCGGCAGGATCGAGGCGAAACTTGGCACGAAGGTGTCGGAATACCCAAGGTGCGTAGTCTTTGAACTTGAAGTCGTATTTGGCCGAGGGAATCAGTTCGTTGCCGGTTCTGTTACTGTCAGTCATGTCCAAATTGTCAACATTAGAAGGGGTACACACATGTCAAAGGAGAACTTGTGCCTGGCATTAAAGTCCGCCGGGGTGAGTTCCCGGTCCATTTTCGCGTTGATTCTCGAGACCGTAAAGCGGATACCAGTCAACATGTTGTATGCGGTTACATAGTTGACGTGGTTCTGGTCCACCTTGGTGCCCACAATCACCCGGTCGTCGTCTTCCTCTTCGCGACGTCGTCGCGAGGCTCGCTTTTGTTTGATAGCTTCGGCCCATCGGGCTGCATCTTCATCCGGCGGTGTCTCATCCAAAGTGATATCTTGCTGGGTGCTGGTTTTCGTTGCCCGTCGAATAAGACCGACTGACGCGCGTCGGAAGCCGGTCGTCGGTGACATTCGGCCAGTGCTATACGCAGCATCATCATTGCATTCTGTGCTTTCTCGTCGAACACTAGGCGTTCTTGGAACCTGCAATGAATTTCGCTGTCGCATATTAGAGTTCTGCGATTCTGGCACGGGAGCGACGTCGTGTGTAGATGAGGCGGGTGGGGAGGCATGACGCGGTTGGCTGGGCTTCGAATTTGGTGCCAGGCGATCAGGGTCTGGAGAAAAACGGCCGGTCTCATCCTGCTGCGGGATCTGTAAGAGCGAGGCCGACGGCGAGATCGAAGACTCATCGTAGGGCGGATAACTATCTCCATTGACCATAAGTTTCCCCTGAACAGGTCGGCCATTTGCAGTGCCATTGGGTTGTTGACTAGAAGGGGATGTGGTTGTGGAGATAGCCCCCGGTCCAGTGTCCGAAGGTTTTCGGTCCAGCATGGCGGACGGCCGGCCGTTCTCGCGGGGATCCCTGACGGGCCCATTGCCTACCGACTGCATGCTGCCGTCCTTGGACAGGGGCGGGTCGCGCGTGTACGAGCCGACACTAGAGCGAGGGCCATTCAGGGAGTATGTACTACCGTTCTTCAGGTCGGTTAAAAGGTTCCTGTCATTCTGATGAGAGTCGTTATTCGCGTCGTCGCCGTTGGGCCAGTTAGTCCACAGGAACGTATTTCCGACGGGGGTCTTATCATGCGACTTTCGGACTGATTCGAACGAGCGCGGATGAGTGGCTGTGGCCGTGACTGTGGCAGTCTGATAGGAGACGTCGTTGGAGAAGACAGGCATATTGAAATTTCAGGGAACAGGGTGACGTGAGTTCTGCGTGGACCGGCAACCCGAAGTGACGGCAGTCGCCCTTATTGGCGGAGATCCAGGAAAGTTGTGAACCGGACGGAGAAAGGGGAAACAAAGAAAGTATAGAGCCAGGTGCCCAGGGCGAGGATATTCAACCGATCAACATAACTCAGCCAATGCAAGGGAAAGGGGAGATTAAGGGTAAATGAGGTGGTGAAATGGGGGAAATATGGGGGGGTGGGAAGGGGAGGTGGAAGATGGTTGTCTGGGAGAAAAGAATTACACGTACAAAATGTACGCGGACCTCCACTTCACATGTTTCTACATGCAATGATTCTTTATATTAGATGTTATTCTATATTCTAGTACGGAGGAGACATGGCCACATTTATTCTGATTCTTTATGTAGAGAATATGTGTTCTGATCGTTGTATAAGGAAATACCAAGGTATTAGGCATGAAAACTCAGATGTTTAATGAGCGTACAACATCACGTAGTTTAGCACATCATTTCCATATATTTTCCTCCTTTATATTACTTACTATTAGTTGACTAGTATCGCTTTCATATACTCCGTACTGGCAGTTTCGTTCTCTTCAACTCCCCTCTACCAGTTGTATATGCAAGGAGGTCGTGTTGTACAACTCTATAGAATACAGTCTCTAGGGAGTAAGTTATCAAGAGATACAGTTACCTATATGTTATACATAGTCACCTATAATAAGATATAACATCTACTATACCATTGCCCTGGGCCAATACCCATACAACATACTCCGTACTCCATACCAATACACGTGGAGATGCAGAGTGGCGACCAATTATACGCCAATGAGCCTATCTCCTGTCCCTGACCTTGTAATTTCTTGGGTTTAGGGCAGGGATTGAGTAGATGTTATTGTTCTTCTGCATCTCTTTCTACTCTAGATGTTATATACTCCTATGTACTCAAAGAAAAGCAATTGTTCCAAAAATAGGGCTCAATAATGAAATCTTCCGCATCTGCGCCACAGGGGAAATTCTCCACTTCAAGGCCAAAGATACAATGATACAATAATACAATGTGGTAAGGATCCTCTCTGACCGGCATCCCCGTCGCCGAGCCCCGACCTGAACAAATTGAACATCCGAGCCGAGAGAAAGAGTCAGACTGTACGGAGTAGAAAGGTGCAATATTATAGGTGCATCCGTGTGCGGATCGAACTGAACTGCTAATTTCCCATATCGGAGCTATCTATAAAGAACATGTGCTCTTCTCCCTCACCTCTACGGAGTACCAATTGTCATAAATTTCACTTTTACTGGCATATTCCATAGCTTCAACCCATGGTCCTTAACATCGGTACCGACATAGCCATTCAGAGATCGCTATCATATACCTTGCGGGAGTGTTACATTGATATGTGCATGTTCCTGTATGCGAATGGCAAGGTAGGATCGCAAATCCTAAATCGCCACTTCGTCACATGACTTCTGTAGCCCGCAAAAACACGGATTTGGTAGTGAAAATCCCCGTTATGGAAATACTATAACAAGAAGTATATGACTTCACTTGCCTGATTTGACCATCTGCCATTCTATCATCAATTGTAGATGTATAAATTATTTCTAATACTACTTCTATTAAATAGAATACTCTTATGATTCTATTCACGATAAGGCCCCGGGCCGTGATCTGGTTAGCCCCCACCGAAGGTACCCACAAAATCCCAAGATCACACCAAATAACGTGAGATTGAATCAAATGAGAATGAGTTAATTAGATTTCCCTTCGCTAGCACTTCCTATTTGGCAACGATGGGCTAGTAGAGGTCGAATCTACGAACTACGTGGCGTACTTGGCCACTTCTGTCTCCGTCGAATTTATAGGAACAAAGAAAAAGTAGCTCCACCGCAACCTACTACAACACCATCCCTGTAGTTCACGATTCTGGCTCAATATTGTGACTTTAATTGTAGAATATTGCATCATCTGGGAACGGTCTACTTCCTCGTTTGGCGTGAAATTTTATTTTGTCTCGTCGTGCGCTATAGTGAACCTACTCAATGTTTAGCATAGATATAGATGGGCAAGAAGTAAATCTATCAGAATTGGATGCCGATCTTTCTAAGGTTGTTCTCAAAAGAGGAGAAAGACACAGCACAATCTCGCAGGAGCTAAAGTAGTTTTTACCGGGGTAGTTGGTGCAAGCAGCCATATTAGGCAAGAAGAGGCATCCTTCGAAGTTATCATATCCCAAACGTGGAAACGCCGCTGAATGCAAGAATCCGAGTAGGGGAACTTCGAAAGGTATTTAGTTATTGTGTTGACCTGCCAGCAACATTGTCCCACAGCTACCCATCCTTCCTTCAAACCTTTTATCCACTGTGTTTATTGCCCACTATCATGACTATACAACAATCTCCCAATGACAACACCCGAAAGGTGTGGAACCATGAGTTCACCTGGACGGATAAGCATTTCACGCCCGAAGAACTGCTGCCATTGAGACAGCAGACCGATGATCTTGCCGTCGATGCTGTGAATCGACTGCAGGCTATTGCCGTGAAGGCGAAGAGCAACAAAAGCAACATGGGACAATGTTTTGGTCGATTTGACATGTACAGTGTTCTGAAGGAACATCATGAAGAAGACAGTGTATTGCAAGAACTCTGGGAAGAAGTAAACACAGTCCCCGAATGGGTTGACTGGACCCAAATTGAACGCGGACAAGAGTTTGTCTATCGCTATATGATCCCCAACATTACCGGACTTGCTCTCCAGGGATTCCTAGGTGGTACTGCCGTGAGTAAATTCTTCTATTGACATTGATCTACAGATTGCTGACTTCAAAAGACAATCGCAGGTGGAACGGAAGTCATCGTCAGAACGGGTGGCTTTTCCATCCGTGTCCTGCCTAGAAGATTCCTCGAAAGCTTCCTATGGCTGTTACAAGTGACAATGGATCTGGAGTCTATCAAGCCCGGCGGGGAAGGACACACTTCGACCGTACGTGTCCGTCTATTGCACGCTACGGTTCGGAACCGAATCGTGAAGCTCATGGACCAAGACCCGATGTACTTCGATGAAGCTAAGTATGGCGTGCCGGTCAATATGAGAGACGCAATTCATGCGACGGCTATCTTCTGCTGTATGCCGCTTTTCCGTCAACTCCCTAAGATCGGTATCCAGCCTCGCCCGCAGGAGACGGAGGATTTCCTAGCGCTGTTCCGATACATCGCCTATGTTATGGCGACTCCGGACAGCTTTTTTAACGGAGCTGAACAATCAAAGGCTACTATGGAGAGTGTCATGATGTGCGAGCCTGAGCCGACGGAGTCCTCTAAGGCCGTTGGAGCGAATTTCGTCGCTGCTATCCAGGATTATCCTGGCGTCAATGTGTCTAAGTCAATGATCGAGGTTGGATGCCGTGTACTAAGCGGCGATGATCTGGCAGATAAGATGGGATTTTCGCAGCCTGGGATATTTTACCGGGCCTCTTTCAGAGGATGGTGCCAACTTCTTGTGGCTATTAACGCTCTTCAGCGGTTGTCCCCGGCCTTTGATCAAATACTTATGAGGGTGAGTTGCTGAGAAGACAAGAAAACAAGAATTATAGAGTGCTAGGAAAAGAACGATGTGTTCAACTACTACTAGAATACTAATATCTTACAGAAATCGAAAGAGTTCGTGCTCGTCAACGTGTTTGGAGCGTCGATTTTGAAAGAAGGGAACAAATTCGAGTTCACTCACCAACCACAACTGAACAAATTCACCAAGAAGGAAACTAAGGCAGATACCAATATCTCCTGGTTCAGACCGGTGGAGACAATCGGGTTTGTTATGTTCCTATTTGAATGCCTTGTTTATGCCCTGGCATTCGGCTTGCCGGTATATGTTCTCTATGCAAATGGCATAGTCTCTCGCACTCTTCTACATGTCCTTAGATGATGTGCATAAAAGGCTTTCCAAGTTGTTTCGATGACGTGTGCCACTTC
Source organism: Penicillium psychrosexuale (assembly GCF_028828465.1). Classification (NCBI taxonomy): domain Eukaryota; kingdom Fungi; phylum Ascomycota; class Eurotiomycetes; order Eurotiales; family Aspergillaceae; genus Penicillium; species Penicillium psychrosexuale. The sequence continues at coordinate 5,948,722 of NW_026643187.1, forward strand.
AATCACAGAAATAGCCCTTTAGCTGAACACTTGTGCGATAATTACATTGACTTTACCGTTTCTTACCGTTTTTATCTAATTATAGTATGGGCTAAATAAAGTACCGGTATCCGATCGTAAAAACCAAGTATATTAAGGGCTTGGGACTTCAGTATAAACACCATCCTACTCGCAAATTGATTTTATGTATACGCTGTACTGTTTTGCATTCTCAACATAGATTGGACTATCTCAAGGACAGTAAAACGCCAAGAAGCCAAGATAAAAATAGCTGACACTGACACTTGACACGGGACAGAATGTGGAGAGATCTACCGTTTGTTTACAACTTATTTGACCAAGGTAGCATAACTCTACAGTTTCAGCTCAAAAATCCAAAACCAATATGAATTCCAGTGACGATGGAATTAATCACAATACCAAGGTAATAAGAAGACCGCAGTTCCCCATTGCAAACCCCACCGCAGGACGCCATCCACTAGACTTTGGAAAGAAGCAAAGCCCATAACAAAGATATCCAAAAAAAAAACTATAGAGAAACAACACCGAGGAAAGCATCAGAGCCACTGAGATCACTGAGTCCAAAGAAAGAAATTACAAGAGAAGAACAAAGAAAATCAGTAACAGGTACTCTCCCTGGAAATGCGCACGTGAAAATATAGGGAGAGCTCAACCTGGTGAAAAACAAAGGCATCAAAGCCTCTACTTCTTGGTGGTCCGCTTCTTGGGAGCTGCCCGAGTTGTTGTTGTTGGCTGAGGGGCAGTAGTCTTGGTGATACGGCCAGACTTTGTCTTTCCAAGAATCTTGGGCTGCTCAACGATAGCAGGAGCCTGGAATGTTTGTCAGTAACAGAGAGATGGACTAAACATCTGGAATCAACTCACGTTGTCGGTAGCCTTGCGGGCCTTGCCAGAGTTAGCCTTGGGCTTGGTGGCGGTGGTCTTCTTGACCGCAGCCTTCTTGGGAGCGGCAGTCTTTGCGACAGTAGCCTTCTTGGGAGCAGCCTTGGGAGCCGCAGCCTTTTTACAATAAGCAGGGAACATAGCATACTTCTTTGATGAGAGCTTACCTTGACGATGGGCTTAGCAGGGGCCTTGGTGACAGGCTTCGCCACAGGCTTAGGAGCGGCCTTGACAGGGACATCCTTCTTCGCAAGCTTCAGGGGGCCAGATGGGCCTAGAGTTCGACGCGTCAGTTAAATGGTCGAGACATATGCAAGGTAATGCAGAAATGGATCAAATCGCGCAGAATAGGATAGAATCCATGCGCAGGGTAAATAATAACTTACCCTTAGGCTGAGTGAACTCATTCTTCTCAACACCAGCCTTGATAGCCTTGTTGAACTGAGAGTCAAAGACACTCTGAGAAGTGACGTTGATCTTGTTGTTCGACTGAACGTACTTCTTAATAGCCTGACGACTAAAACAGGGGAAATGCAGTCAGTGGCTGGTTTCTGGGATAAATGGCGCGAGAATCCAGACCGATCCCCGAGGCATCGGAGACGGAAGGAAAACACCAGAAAACATACCTGCTACCATTACGTTCTTTCAACTGTACACACAAAGGGCCCGAGTCAGCAATGAGATCCAATAAAAACTACAAAATTGATTTGGTTGTGCCATGCCCAAAGGCAAAGACGTGTCACGGTCGGGCGCGCGACCCGAATCACAACAACCAGCGCGCCGGCAGAGATCAACTTACGTTAATAATGGCATCCTTGATCATATCTGTATCACCCGAATCAGCAGATGCTCGCGACGAAACCCATGTCTATATCGATTTTACGCGAAGTGGTGGGCGTTCAGGGTTAGTAGAGACATACCGCGGTAGGAAGTGTGCAGAGCAGGCGCCACCTTCTTGGACGCGCTGGTAACCTTCTTGGGAGGCATGATTGATGATTGATTTGAGAAGAGGATAGGATGAAGAAGGTCCGATTATCAAAAGATGAGAAGACTTTAGAAAAAAAAGGTGGTGAGAGTGAAAGCAGAAGAAGAAAAAAAGAGCAGAAGGGAAGGGAAGGCCGCGGGGCATCCGCGATTTATAGGCGACCGGTGTTGACAAGATCATCGGAGAGATTTAGAAAAAAGCACTTTCTTTGGGTTTTTCTTTCTTGCAAGTTGTCGTCCAGCTGGTTTTTGTTTTTAATTAACGTGGTGTTTCTCTTCTGTGTGTCCTTGCGAGTTGTCTCTTCGCGTGTTCCAACCTTGAGATGGCTGATATGGCTGATGTCTACAGGTTCTCTCTCTTTTGTATCAGATACTTGCAGTATTAAACATTATTATCTTTCTTTCGAGATCTATTAGAATACCTAAAGACTTTGCAATATTATAACGCGACAATAATCATATAAACTGGTAAAATGGTGCTTCTACGCGTCCCCTTTCCCCCGATAGAAATCGCGCATACTCTATTTTGGAGGCTTTTAGGGCGAGCCATATCTCTCAGACTAGGGCAGAGGGAGATCATCTCTTATGCACATTCCAATGCTGTCTGGGGTAACCCTTCCCTCTTGTTGAGCCGAATCTGAACCCTTGAAACCTAGAATCTAGTCGCGAGGAACACAGTTCGGAGATATAGTATGACCTTTTATATCTCTAACGTTCCTTAACGCATCAAAGCCTCCTTGCTTGGAGGGGAACCTGGGGAGGCTGCATTGCCTCGTGCTAAAAGGTCACGTTGTAGGTCAAAGACCTGTGACTTGTGACCATGGTACCGCCCCTTAATGATGTCGAGACTCGCTTTATACGAACAACCTTCTATCTTGAATCAAGTAGTGGGTGGGAAATAGGAGATGATACTTCGGTTCTTCCTGATCATGTAGAAAATAATAGGAATAATAGTAGCAAAATAAGCACACTCCATGGAACAATACGATGACCATATATATTATCGAAAGTAACAAGACAAATGGATATATTTTCCTAACATTCCATCATATCTAGATACCATAAACCATAACAAACACAAGGTTTATGAAGCCCAACTTCAATCAGAACCCGGGTGGCACACGATAACTCCTTTGTATATATCCAAGAGAGGGGAAAGGCTCTCACCTCAGCTGCAACGCCACTACTTAATCACATCGGGATCACCAGGCCAGCCAATCAAAGGCGCGGAATAGCCCCGATTCCACCATTCCCCGCTGATACGCGCCCCTAAAGTTACCGAGAAGAAACAAGAAAGGTGGCCGGGGGCATGGGATCGACCCGCCACAGATGTATGAGGGAACGAGCGCGTTTGCCCCAACGCCGAACCAACACAGACAGATAGTAATAAGGATCTATTCTCATTGGACTATATTCCCAATTTCCTATCGCATGACTCTAATTATTGGCCCATCGGCGTAGCTGTGTGACGGGGATCACCGTATCTGCATCCGCAACCGGCGCGTCGAATCAAGGGCTCAGCTGGTGTAAACGCTGATCCTGCACCACATAAACTCTTTCTGCATATTTTGATAGTGTAGATTCCTCATGGCACCTGGTGTCAGTATATATCTTCTGCATTCGAAGTATTTGCTGCTCCTTCCGTGAAGATCAGTCGTGGTTGGTGTTGTGAGGCCTCGAGTAACCTCGCTAATCGGGCCCGATCTATACATCCTGGACGCGAACACTGAATATGAACACCCCTGAGATAGCTACACCAGAACATCTGAAAAGGAGTTTTGATATGCTGAAGTGTTGGGAACAGATGGAAGATAATAAATATACAGTTTTTGGATTCTTCTCCCAACTGTAGCCCCCAGGATCAGACGGAATTCCCGTGTCTGCTCTACTTGATCTTGTTTGATCCTGACGTCCAACGGACCAAATATGGTTACTTAAACAAGAGAGAAGCATCGGAGTACATATTTCTCAAGTTATATTTCAAACCAGACCACCTTTGGCTATGATACAAGGAACTTCATGCCTTGACCCGATCCCGAGGCGAAACGGTCATTTTCCGCAATGAAAAAAATCCTTATGCATAAACATTAGAAACAAATAAAACATATAACGCCACGCCAGTCCAGCTCATGTTAGATCAGGAATATTTTTGTATCATAAGTACGGAAAAAACATCTCTCGTCATCAAGAGACTAGGCCGCTCCACGCGGCTTTGACTTGGCATCCTTCTTAGCCTTGGCATCTTCCTTCTTTTTCTTCTTTTGCTGCTGCAACTTCTCGTCGTGCTTGCGCTTGAGAGATGCCTTTTCGTCCTCGGTGCGAGCGACGGGCTTGAAGAATCCCTCCAGTCGGGACTGCTGAGCTGTCTTGAGATGCTTCGACAGACGGGCAGCACCATTGCGCACACGGTCCTCGTTAAAGCCCTTGTCCCCAACCAGGTACTCAATCAGGCCTTCGACGTTGGGAGCTTCCCACTTGAAGTCGCATTCGGGGTCATCGGCAGGCCGGACGTCAGGGTGGACAAAAAGTTCTCGCGCATCTTCGTATGGCCAGTCCTCAGGAACGACGAATTTCTTCTTCGGGTCGTTCTTCATGAATTCTAGAACCTTCTCTAGAGACTTGTGCTCCTTGATCAGGCTGAGAGCAGTGGTGGCTCCCACTTTAGGAATAGGCTCTAGGTAGTCACAGCCTAGAAGAATGCAGAGATCGATGAACTAGACGTAATTAGCAATTGTGACTGCGCACATCATAGCCAGGATACGTACCTGTGGGCGGTCCATATCGAGACCCTCAAGCGCTCGATCCAGATGAATCTCCTGGATAGGTTCCTTGCGCTGCTCACTGAACGTCAAGTGCCGCAGGAGAATCGGCGACTCAAAGCACAATGTATCCATATCCTCTGACGCAGCGGCGTACACTTTACCCGCTCGAGCCAGGACCGCACACTGTGCTTCGGCCTCCGTCGGCGCGTTAATAAACGGAATTCCCATCAGCCCAAGAAGCTTCTTGCACTCCGCATTGTGTTCACGAGTGACGCGGACAGTCCGCCGTGAGAACTTTTCGATATCTTCCGCAGTTCCAGTTTCCTTGGCCTCTTCATGGGCCTCGGTTGCCTCGGCTTTGCGTGCAACACGCTTCGCCAATTCGCCAGACTTGAGCTTCGGCGGCGCTCCGTCGAAAACGTAAAGAGGTTTGATGCCGTTGTCCACCATCCGCAGGGTACGGTAGAACATGCCCATCAGGTGGGATGTGGTCTCGCCAGACTCGCTCATGAGCTGTTGACCCTCCGAGCGCACGGCGATCAGGAAACTGTAGATGCTCATCGACCTATTCTGGGTTAGATCCTTGAGCTACCGGGACGGTGATCCAATGACGTACGCATCCTAATTCGGAGAGTTCATGTCAGCATCTGAAAATATATGGTAAGTTATACATTTCATACAATTGCGACCTTGCGGCCGAAGTGGTTCTTGATCTCGCCCGTCTTGATCGCATCGGGGGCATTCTCGGCGATTACCTGGTATAGGTCTGGTATTTATTTAGCAAGAGGTATGGATAATCGGGAATAGAATACTTACGTTTAATACCCATCTTGAACGTGAGCTTAGGTTGTCTCAAGTTGAATTCTTGTGTCTGTGTAGAAGTTGAGCTTGACCTGTCGCAGTACGCGAACGCGCTGGGCTGCAAGCGCGACACCATTTAAACCCAATTAGGCATAGTGTCATGCAAATATCACGTGACCGGCCAAACTTGGACCCACTCCTGTCTTATCTTGGCCTGAATATGCATGTCTGCCTCAGGCGGCCAACCGGCAATGAGTAATTATTCGGGCCAGAACCGGCCGGTGTGAAGCTGCTCCGACCCCGCCTTTCTGTATTCCCCGGAATGCGCCAGGAGGAGGATGAGTCCAACCTCCACACCAATATGAAGCGGAATCGCATTCAATTCGAGGCCAATGGCGAGGCCTCGTCTGCTTCTCCCCCTCAGGGTGTCTTCACCCCGGAGGACCGCCCTCACCATGTGCCGAAGATCTCTAGACGGATACGGGCATGCACTGAGTGTAAGCGGCACAAGGTGCGCTGTGATATGAAGGCAACTGACTCGGTATGCTCGCGCTGTCAGCGCATGGGGCTGGAGTGTATCGTGAACAAAAGTCTTCAAACATTGCTGGAGGACGAAGCTGAGTAAGTGCCTTATCTTCGGTGCTTACATCGGTGACTTATACTGATTGCGGGTTATGATAGGTGGAAATCAATGATCGAATCGGCAATGACGGACCTGCTCAGAAGATCGCAGCTACCGGAGCTATCATACTACCAAGCAGGCGGTGGTACAGAGACACCTTCGAACAAGAGAGGCCGGAAAGACTCCACCGTCTCGACTGATGATACTGGACTTGCGCAACATAAAAGGGCCGAGCCAGTCGGTAATAATGTAAAAAATGACGCAGCTGAAAGGTCAAATTATGGCTTCTCCCAACAACAGCCACGATATTCTTTAGACCGCGAGGAAACTGGCGCAACCTCTCTGGTCACAGCGCCGATGGGCAGTCTGTACGAGGTGACACAGCTCAGTGAAAACCGCGAGAGCTCGCCCGGACAAAAGCTTGCCCCAGACCAAGTATTGGTCACTGATCTCATCTCGCGCGGAGTGGTCGATATTCAGGAAGCGGAGGAGTTGTTTTATCACTTCGACCAGGTACTCAACCGCTACCTATGGGATGGAGCCTTGCTAGCACATAAAGACTTGACATCTGTCCGACGATCTTCATCAATGCTGTCTGCTGCCATTTTGGCCGTCACCGCGCTTCACATGCCGACCAAGGAACGCACGTTTGATACATGCTATACCGAGTTTGCAAAATTGGCATCAGAGTCTATGCTGGGCCACCATCATACCCTAGATGATATCCGCGCACTATGCATTGGAGCATTCTGGCTTGCTGATGTTAGTTGGAAGCTCTCTGGCTATGCGGTTCGTATTGCAACCGAGCGCAACCTGCACCAGTTCTTTCGCAAAGCCACACAAGGGTCGCCAGAACACATGGAACAGGCGAGGCTATGGTATCTCCTCTATGTGAGTAATGTTTGACCCAAAGTGTTGTTGTTTTTTGCTCATATTTTTCAGACCTTGGAACACCACTTTTCTATTGCATACGGCCGACCACCGATGATCCACGAAGATGTTAGTATTATTCAACACAATGTCTTTACACAAAATCCGTCCATTTCACAAGGTGATCTTCGACTTCATAGCCAGGTCGACCTGTTCATCATTCTCACCCGAATGTATTTTGCATTCGGTCCAGATGTCGACCTAGAAGTTCCAGAGAGCGATTTCCCCAAAATTGATCAATACGATATCGATATAGGGGACTGGAAGTCAGCATGGCTTCCTAGACTCGGTAAGTCTTGACTTCATGAGACACAACTACATTGTCTAACATGTTACTACAGCGGGGAGTCGCTACGTCGGTGCATATCCATACAAGGCCGTGTATATGCACTATCATTTCTCTCGGCTGCAGCTTAACTCACTTGCTCTGCGCACATACCACTCGTCAACCTCCTCAGGACAAATGTCTTATGAACGCAGGAAGCGTGCTAACATCGCTGTTGAATCAGCCATTGCGACTCTCCAGGTTTGTCTGGAAGAGCGAGACATCCAGCTGGCGCTCGTCGGCGTCCCACTATATCTCCACAGCATGATCACATTTGCCGCGGTCTTTCTGCTAAAGATCACAGCCAAGATTTGCTCGAATGGGACCATTCCCGGGAGCCAGGGCAAACGGACCTCAATCGCCTCGGCAGGGCTACACGTTGACGTGAGCTACGTGCGTGTTCTCGTTGGCCGGGTCGTCGAGCTCATGGTCTCCTGTAGTCAGCGAGCGAGCGAGCGCCACCTGAGTCACCACATCGCCCGGGGTCTCCGCAAGATGCTGACTGGGCTTGAGGAATGGGAGAAGCGCACTGCTGGTACCCATTCCATGGGGTTAGCTGCGCATGAAGCCCATTCTCTTTTCAAGCCGGTGGTAATTCCTGGAGCGCAGATGCTGGGTGAGCGTGACACTATTCTGAACCACCCGCCTCCATTGCTTGGTGTGGCACCGCTGTCCGCTGAACGCAGCAACGGGTTTGAACACCCTCTAACCCCAGGGAAGCACGAGCCCGGTCTATCGGAAGGCTCGGCTGACCCTATGATGGCGGATCTTTGGGGATTTGACGAGGATTATTTCCCTACGGGAGTGTTTGACTTCCTTCAGAGCCAGATGCCAGCGTGATCCGGACTTGGAATGCTTTCCCTGGGCTGTTCTCTTTATACATAGTAATAAACGGCCTATGATTGACGACCACGGTTGTTGCAGGAGAATATATGATGAACATTAGAAACATACATTAGAGTGAACTACTAATTGAGTCGGGCTATATCTCCATGCAAATAGATCATTTCCCTAGTAAATGGTACTGCCCAGTATATATGGATGGATGGGAATTTGGAATTTGGTGCCACTTGATCCCCGTCCATTCTTTTCCAATTATCACCATGCGACTAAGGCAAATATTCTCTACGGAGTATAACATATCTTGTCTCTCGGTGCTTGGCATAGAGCCACCCGGTAGACCGAAAAAGTCCGAGTCGGTTGAACATGCGGAACCAAACAGCCCATTTCTCGGGGATTCTGTCGAATCACATTGGACTGGACTACTACAAAAGCCGACTTACTGTTGATCTTGTAATTCCGTTATTCCTGGTGTATTGCGCTCGGTGATTCCATTTACCCCAAACTTGCAAGACTGCCGAGGGTATCCGCATATTTGATCCAGTTTCCGCAACAATTGGCAACTTTGTTCTCTCTCCACTCTGTTAATTGTCCCTTTTCTGTTTTAGCTATGATGAACCGATCTCTTCTTCGCGCAGCTGCGCGCTCAATCCAGGCTGGTCCTACCTCCGTGGCAGGCCGCCGGTACGCCTCCTCGGCCGTCTTCAACTGGGAAGATCCCCTCGTCGCAGCGGACCTGTTGACAGAGGAGGAACTGGCAATTCAGGAGACAGCACGCCAATATTGCCAGGATAAGCTTGCACCCCGCGTTTTGGGTATGTTTAATTCGCTTGCTTCCGTGAAATGATGGACTGACGTCAATGACCTCCTTGCAGAGGCCTACCGTAACGAGAACTACGACCGTCGAATCCTGGAAGAGATGGGCGACCTCGGCCTCCTCGGAGCTTCAATTGAAGGATACGGATGCGCCGGTGTCAGCACCGTGGCATCGGGCCTCATCACCAAGGAAGTTGAGCGCGTGGACTCGGGATACCGATCAGGCATGTCAGTTCAGAGCTCGCTGGCTATGACCGGTATCTACGAGTTCGGCACAGAAGAGCAAAAGCAGCGCTTCCTGCCTAGCCTCGCTAAGGGCACAATCGCCGGCTGCTTCGGTTTGACAGAGCCCAACCACGGCTCCGACCCTGGGTCCATGGAAACCGTGGCGCGGGAGCACCCCACGCAGAAGGGCGTGTACCTGCTCACCGGCAGCAAGACATGGATCACGAACTCGCCCATCGCTGACATCGCGCTCGTATGGGCTAAGCTTGAATCTACTGGGAAGATCCGTGGATTTATCGTGGAGCGTAAGCGTGCGACGCCCGGGTCGTACGAGACCCCCGCTATCAAGAATAAGACTGCCCTGCGTGCTTCCGTCACTGGTATGATCCATATGGATAACTGCCCTGTACCGGCGGAGAATATGCTGCCCGATGTCGAAGGCCTCAAGGGTCCCTTTACGTGCTTGAACAGTGCCCGTTTGGGAATTGCCTTTGGTGCCATGGGTGCCCTGGAGGATTGTCTTGCCCGTGCGCGCGAGTACAGTCTGGAGCGCAAGCAATTCAAGGGCAACCCGCTTGCCAAGTACCAGCTTATTCAGATGAAGTTGGCTAACGCTGCTACGGATGCTGCTTACGGAACCCTGGCTGCGATCCAGGTGGCTCGTCTTAAGGATGCTGGCAAGGCTACGCCTGAGATGATCTCGATGATCAAGCGTCAGAACTGTGATCGTGCTCTGGCTAATTCTAGAACGTAGGTTTCTTTTTTGTCTTTCTGGGTTGCTTTACTGACATAGTATTAGTCTGCAAGAAATCTTCGGTGGCAACGCTGCCAGCGACGAGTATCATATCGGCCGCCATGTGGCCAACCTGTTTGTGGTGCAGACCTACGAAGGTCAGAGCGATATCCATGGTAAGTCAACTCTGCCTGATTGTGTTCGGCTGAGACTAATGCATGTTTCAAGCTTTGATCCTGGGCCGTGCCATTACGGGCAAGCAGGCCTTTGTCTGAAAATAAAAAGAACATATTTGTATATAGACTATATCCCAATCGGATGTTTCAAAGAGGTACATCGCATTTACAGGAGTAGCCAGTAAGACATCAGGAGCTTCCCCTGAGGAGTATAGGATAGATCCTTCCTCTTTGGGACAAGCGGGAAATTGCGGACGCCTCACCCGCACGTGACATCATCGAGGGGCAGTGTATCAGTATCATGCGGTGTAATACGGGTTTCCATACATACAGAGGTATATTGAATGGGAGAGGATTGGATATAAAGTGTATGACATGTATAAAATTGGACATGGCCATATTAGAAATGTGTATATGTGTCTACCCGGTTAGGCACTGCTCTCTATGTATCAGGCTGGTCACTTGAAATATCCACCTGTCTGCTAATGCCGTCTTGTATACGGAGTACTCCGTATATGCCTTTTCCTGAGCCCAAATTCGATCAGCCCTAGGCATTGCCTTTCATGAAGCAATACTAAATCACAATACATACACATCTCCCATTCTATCTACTTCTGCCTCATTCTCCAATACATCAGCCCAGCTGAGTCATCATGTGTTAAGTGGGCGCCCGGTAATTACAGTATTGGGTCGTACAATACCGACAGAATCGATTCCGCCCATGGGGGCACTTTTCCCCCTCTTCCTCTTGAGACTCCCAATTATCTTCTTCCCTCTTCTTTTTCCACACAAAGGCGTAATCGTAAGATCTGTTTTTATCTCGAACTTTGAGCATCAACTGACCATCCATCGCCCAGCTTCTTTTCCACTTTCTTCACCTTTCTCTCTTTGCTCGTCATGGCTCTCAAGCGTATTAACAAGGAACTCGCTGACCTCGGCCGGTAAGCCTATCCTGATGCTATCTCTGCTATCGTCTGTGGTCCATGAATCTAACTCTCCTCTAGGGATCCACCCTCGTCCTGCTCCGCTGGTCCCGTTGGAGATGATCTGGTATGAAATCTCAACTCTCGTTTTCTTGCTCGGCGCCATCTGGCGGGGCACAACCCCGGCTTTGACCATATTGATATCAATGAGGAGATCGTGGATGACTGACTTGTCATTTTTCTCTTATAGTTCCACTGGCAAGCAACCATCATGGGTCCTGTAAGTTGTTCTCGTCTGTGCTCTGGAGGACCTTGGGGCCATTTGGCCCTTTGCGAGCTCCGGAGATTCATCACCAGATTCATGATACTAATAGACCATATAGGGTGACTCCCCATACTCTGGCGGTGTCTTCTTCCTTGCCATCCACTTCCCTACCGACTACCCCTTCAAGCCCCCCAAGGTCAACTTCACCACCCGCATCTACCACCCCAACATCAACTCGAACGGCAGCATCTGCCTGGACATCCTGAGAGACCAATGGAGCCCTGCTCTCACCATTTCTAAAGGTGAGCAAGACCTTTTTTTCATTCTCTGCACACAGTTTCTAACGGCCCATAGTGTTGCTCTCCATTTGCTCCATGCTCACAGACCCCAACCCGGACGATCCTCTGGTGCCCGAAATCGCGCACGTCTACAAGACCGACCGACCCCGTTACGAGGCGACGGCTCGCGAGTGGACGCGGAAGTACGCTATTTGAGTGAAACGACAAATCTGATTACTCCTTCGCTTCTTATGTCTTCTCTATCTATCCCTCAATAACCCTCCTTGCGGCCCCTATTTCGCTCGACCACTTTTTATCGGTGTCATTTCAACGTCGCTCTGCATCTTTCCGCTTTCTTGCCCCGCTCTAGATTCAGAATCCGCGAAAGCCTGGCGTACCTGTGGTCGTAGAAACGTTTTCAGTTTTCCCAAACTCAGTGTGTTAATTTCAAATGCACCTGTTCTTGCGCGCGTTTGCTTCCTACTTCGGTGCCGAAAACTCCATTTCCGCCGGGTTTGACCTTGTTTGTTGGGCTGAGTTTCTGGGACTTTCCATATCCAACGATCCTTATGACAAATTCTCATGCATTCATGGCATCCATTTCTTCTCTTTTTTCAAACGCCCCATGCGTCTAGGATTGAAGTATGGACACTGCCGAGTTTCCTCCAGTTCTTCTTTTGCTTGTACTAGCGATGCTTCAGACTCGGTGGGTAATGCTTCGAGAGTTTCAGATAGTAGTTCGAGATCGCCCTTGTCTTGGGTCTTGCGCTTAGGGGTTTTTAAGGGGCTTTATCTTTTCCTATCCAAATAGCACAATCTAGGCAGGGCCTATCTTGTGTAGGAGCTTTTGATATTGTAGACTGTAGTTTGTACGTCGTATAACTACAACTTCAAACACTGATTGATTCACTTGATGCAATCCAATTGCCCAATTCCAAATCCAAACTCCCTATATGTGTATGTATGTATATGTATCTGTGTAAATGCAAATAAAGAAATGAATAGTAGAAATCCATCAAATCAACTGTCGTAAACCATGCGACTGAACCAAACCCAGACTCAAAGCAAGTCCAAGCAAGTCCAGGATCAAAAGAAAGAAAGAAAGAAGCAAAATGCAAAATAAATCAAACCCAGCCCCCTGAAAAGAAGGAGGGAACCAGGCAGACCTATTCAAAACATGCATCATCAAACCGCCTGACTTCCCCGTCGACTCCCAGCCCGCGACCCCTCCTTCGCAGTGCGCTGACTAGCCCGAGAAACCTGACTCACCGAATCCGCCGGGCTGACACGATCATCAGCCCTAGAGCTCTTCGAACTCCCAGACCGATGCGAGCGGTGGCGATGCGGATGCAACCCAACCTGGCTAATCGAGTCATCCGGCGAGACTTGCGAGGCAACGTCCAGATCCACCACGCTCTCAGGAAGCGGGACGTTCCGCGCAGAGAAATGCGACTTCCCGCCGTCCTTGCTGTGGATACTCGGGCTGGAGTAGAATGTTGCGTTCGAGCCGGTGGGGAGGGGGATATTGCGCGCTGAGCGCGGGGACGAGGCAACGCTGGCGTTGTCCTTGCCGGCGTGTGAGTGCGTGCCATGCTGGCTCTTGTGCGAGCGCGACGCCGTGCTCTGCGGCGCTTTGATCGTTGAGGCGCTGTGCACGCTGCTTGGCGCGCGCATCTTTTCTTCGTGGTAGCTGCTGATGAAGGTGGACGGGGCGCACGCGTAGCGTTTCTGTGAGGCGTTGCTGGCGGGTGGGTACTCGATTGCCCGGAGCGGGATGTCTTCTGGGATGCTGTAGATGCTGCCTTCTGAAGCGCGGCGAGGGTTCTCCATGTACTCGGAGCCGTCGTAGATTGTGCTGGCGCGGGGGTTCTTGGAGGTTACGCTGCGCGTTAATGTTGAGCGTGGGTTTGAGGCGGTGGTGTAGGCGCTGCGGGGTGGTGCGGGAGCTTCGATGGCGCGGAATTGGGATTGTTGGTCGTCGTTGCCGAAGAAGGACTGTGCGGCGGCTTTGAGTTGGGGGAAGCTGTTTGCGAACTGCATTGGTTCATGTTCTTGGGCCGTTGACTGTGAGTCGCCTTTGACCATTGCGTAGGCGATCGCTGCGCCTGCGGCGGCGCCAATGAGCGTGCCTACGATGGTCTTGGCTGCCATGCTGCCGTCGTCGCTCTGGGGCGGTGCGTGCGACTGCATGGTGTATGACGGTGGTGGCGGGCCTTGGAATTGGCGCGAGACCATAGATGGTGCAGACCGCTCATAGACTGAGGGTGCTTTGGAACCTGCGCGAGACTTGGTGTCTGATCGGGCTTCGGATCTTGCTTCAGATCGGGCTTCAGATCTCGCCTCAGATCTTGCCACGGATCTAGTGTCGGACCTTGCCACGGATCTTTCGGACATAGCCTCAGACCTTGGGGGTGCGATGCTCTCCGCCTTGGCAGTGCTAGCTCTACTGCTCGCCCTTGAGACCACAGAGCGGCTAGAACCCTCCAGCAGAGCCATTGTCGGCCCGCTGGCGGCGGATATCACCGAGGCAGCGCCAGGCCGGTAGACGGCTTCAACGCTGTTGCCATCGAAGTCGATGACGGCTGCACTGAAGTACCCAGATTGCGAATCTCGCATTTTGGGTTCGCCGTGGATCTTCGCGCCGGCTTTAAGAGCGCTTATGAAGAACGAGCCGACAGCGTCTTTCGACGGGGCTGGAAAGGCGACATGGACTGCACCAGGAGGACATCTTTGGTTTAAGTCAGCTTTGTCGAGAGACAGGGTTTCTATATCACTTACCCAGGCTTAGTCTCGGTCATCCAGAAATCAGCAGGTTCCCCCTGCTTCTGACCGAACCCTATATAGTCGTCATGTCGACCGATGAATTGGTATCCCAATGGCTGTAAACATGATAAGTAGAAGGAGGTAGAGGTCGGGAGGTGAGCGACAGTCAGGGTGATATGCGAGACAGGCATTGCGAAGGTTGAAGTTAGGGTGCCTGGATACTAGCACGTAGAGTAAAAGAGAATAGAGATATGATAAAACGAAGGTGGCTGGAAGGAAAAGGGAGATTAAATGGAGTCGGTAAAGATATATACGGTGAAGGAATCCAAGTCTATAGCCAGAAGTATGACGCCGGGAAACGAGGCCACATGAACATTTCCCCCAAGAGCCAGTCAGAATAAATGCCGTGTGACTCTAAACCAAAAACAGAGCCGAAACTAGGCTAGCAGCTTCCAAAATCCTGCCCAAGCTGGCGAAAAGGTGTCACCCAGAACACCGCATGTCTCCCCTCGATAGTAGGTGGGCACTGAGGAACGTGTGAACTCTGTATGGAGTCAGGCCAGTGGGGTCCCCGAGACGATTGGCCAAACGATCAAGTCAATGCTTTGGACCCGATCTGCACGGGATATTTGAAACGGTCCAGGACGAGGCGTGTCCAGGGCCCAAGTTGCATTCCGTGCTCCATACTTGGTGAGCACAGAAATAATAATGCCAGTTCGTACTCCCAGTAGCATGGTACTCAGACCGGAAATTGTTCCTGTTCCTGTGCCTGGCCGCTTTCGGATACCTCGGGGCCCAACTTTGGGAAAGTGAAACGCTGGATGGCTGGAAGGGTGCAGATGGGTCCCTGCCAGGTCATCGCGGGGAGCCAATGTGGATTCTTGTTGGCGGATGGGGCGTCTGTTCAGGATGCCCTGAGCGAGGTGCATGAGCCTATCGACGTTAAGTGGGCATTTTGCTTACTTGTTCCTCTCGTGTGAGCAAATGGCGGACTTTGGAGTGGAGGAAGAGGAGATTTGCCAGGTGGGCTTGGGTAGATGTGCTGACCGCTACGGGGTTGAGTCATATGTTGTACAGTAGCAGAGCAACTAACTAACTATGGAGTATGTTGTACACCGTAAGTCGATATTCTGGGATAATTATGAGAATATGATCTAGAATGCTACGATCTCTACATCTCCAAATATAAAATGGGCAGAAGTGCATCTCCTATCGCCACCCTCGGTCCGATTCGCGTATTCAAAGTGAGGCGAGGCTAGTTGCATGCCACGTCAATCGGAATTATTGGGAGAAAGAGAGGTGAAAGTAAAAAGCAAAGTGAAAAAGTAAAGTTAAAAGTCAAAAATAAAAAAGCCATAATTGTATTGAACACAGAAGTTGAAGATATGTGTCTCAGGAATCCCCAAACGGGCCCTGACCTATGTGCTGTTCACTTTTTCTGGTCTACACATCGCAGCGAGGTTGAAGCTGGATGGAGGCAAGACGAATCAAGGACTGGCGAAAAGGAACCAAATGCCATCCGACCCGTAACGGAGGGGGAAAAAGAACCAGGTGCTCTCTAAACACCCGTACCCTTGGGATGAATCCCGATGCTTGGTAGTCCCAGTATGTTGTATGCAGTATTTCCAGTCCCCCCAAACAAAACAGAGAGATATAGAAAGGCAGAGAGAGCTGGGCTTGGAGAACAGCCAAAAATATGGAACAAGAACAGATATAAGCAGAGATATGATCGGTAGCTTCGTTCTGGGCAGCTCAATCCCCGCCTGTAAAAAAAAGGTGCCTAGCAAATGTGCCGTCAGTACAGACGACCACGACGCGCGCTCTCTGGGCGCGATCCTTTCTTTTGTTTTTCCATTGAGTGTCTCAGAGAATATCCCAGACCTCTTCGGCAGCGTGGCAGAACTTGCTGCAGGCCACACTGGCACTAAGACTGTAATTACTGATACTGATGGTTTCATCCTTAAAAGAGTCCGCAAAGTCGTCGTTTCCCTTGGCCATGGCACCGACAAAGATGGCGACACTCTCATTGGGGTTCAGCGTCTCTAGATAGTCCTTGGTGCGGACCACGGGCGCCTCGAAACTCATGGTCACCTTGCGGCAGTTCGGGGGCAGATGGTCGGTGATCGGGTTCTTAATAACCTTGAGGAGCTTTTCTTGCGAGTTGGTCGAACGGATGGAGAGTCGGTGGAGCAGTTGCACCATGAGACCGGCGAACCGCTTGAATGTTCTCGGGATACGGACGGAAGGGTTGACTTCGATCAAGACGCCCTTGGCGGTGTGGATGAAAATTTGGAGCCGACCGGCCTTGTTCACGGGGGAATCGAGAAGAGTGAGCAGACACTACGCTGGATTAGTGGGGATTCTTTGACCTTGCTATTGCCACTGGCGATGTTGAATCGTACCTGGTGGGTAATATCCGGTCGGGCTTCACTGATATCGCGGTTCATTTTGCGCATGATACCGATGTGCTCATCGCTGTTCAACAGAGAGAACTTCTCATCCTTGGTTCCTGAACGTCCACTGGAGACAGCCTTGTAGGTTTCCAGACTGGCATTGGAGAGAACCACAATCAAGCGTTGGGTGTTCTTGTCATGGGGAGGGATTGGCATATGCTGTTCGGCGACGAGCTGGGGAAGCTCTGGAGGAGGGCATGACTGGGTCCCTGGCGATGAAAAGTCAGACATGATGAAGTTGAGAATTGCAATTTGGGCGCGGGGAGGGGTAAGGGAAGGTGGGAAAAGGTGACAGATGTGGCTGGGATGTGATCCGAGGGGATCAATGCCCAGCAATATGTCACACGGACCAAATCAGAATGAATCCCTGGAAGGATTGATGTTGGATTTTGAAGGGTTGGAGTCTGTAGTTGCGGCGAAAAAAAATCAAACACAGTTGAAGAGATTGCCGCAAAACAAGGGGAAAAAGACATAGAATCAAAAGAAATACTTACTCGCACGCTTTCTCTTTCCAGCAGCTTGTTCTTGGTCTGACATTGTTGGTCTGAATGTATTTGCAAGATGTTGAAGTTGAAGAGTTTTTGGGGGAGAAAACTTTCGGGGAAAAAGGCGGCCCCAAGAAAGTCGAGCGTCGGAATTATATAGAAATCTAATGCGTTTCTACGTAACTACGTTTCTCTTTTATTGTTTGTTAGAATGTATTCTTCGGACTATTTCAGTCTCAAGAGCAACATAGGAGAATGATAGACAAAATATGGGAGTCCACGCGCATGTATATCAACATCGGATATTGTATTTACTCGTACTCTTCGATCACCTTGGAAATTCCCTTTTATGTTAGCTTAACGGCTTAGTGCCAGAGATCGACATTAACTAACCCCTCTACGGGGTACATGCCTGTATACAATTCCAACAGCGTTTGAATCATCCGGAAAGCCACATCAGCTTCTCTTTTGCAGGTTGATAGGTCCAACATCCCAATAATAGCAAAGCGCCTGACAAGGATGTACCAACTCAACTTACTTGGGAGTAACTACCTCTGTACTAGCCCTGATAGACTGGTAATGTTGGTACCTACAGTACAGAGTCCTCTCTGGGGCATGAATATTGAATATCAGAGGATTGAGTTCGGATGATGAGGATGTGTAACATTCTTGCATAATACTGCGTTGGTGACTCAGAATACACTGATCTGACTGGCTCATGTTCTAGCAATGCCTCTTGGGGGCCAGCGTACACCGAGAGGCTGCTACCCAGTGGATGAGCAGGGTCAGCACAGATGTGAGGCCATGAATGGATCGGAATGGCAAAGGTGCTACAAGGAAGCTTTGTCACTAGGCAGTGAATCTGCCGAACAAGGAGCAGCTCTTCTGGTAATCTTTGAGGCAGCTCAGAGTGCCTGCCTCGCTCGTGATCTGGACCCCGCCGGTAGCGACCGGATGAATGTGTATCATGTAGGCTCCAGCACAAGCTCTTTGCACGATGACATGCCAAGGGCTCAGTTGCCACCGAGTCGGCACTGTGAGAGTGAAATCCGGGGGAGCCCATATGTGACCTGGTAACCTTAGCCAACTAGCATCAAGCCAATCACTTGAGCTCGGGACTTGACCCAATCAGCCCGGAAGAGTTTGTGTTGGGTTGGCAACGCCCCAGTATTCCCTGTGATGAAAATTAATTGCAGCCTATAACCGGTCAGCTGTAGGCGCTGGACATGAAAAAACAGAGCGGTCAATGAGGATCATCACAATTCCAACGTGGGCTTCCTTGCACGATGCAATACGGGGAGGCCTTGCACGCCTTAATCAGAGGCCAAGGGCTCAGGAGAGCGTCATCTTTAATCTCCCTGACTTTGGACTTATCCTAGACCAGAGAAGCCCCATTGGCTGGAATTTTCGATTGGAGCCTGTCTGTTGTGTGTTCGGAGCACTGTGAATCAATTTAAGTAGAAAGGGGGCGAAAAAAAAAGAAGTGCCCGACATACCAACCACAGGAATTCGACAAGGCTGGTGTTGTGTGTTATACTCCATTTATTGCATCTTCACGTCTTCACGTCTTGAATTTCCCCCTTCATCTTCTTCTCTTAAATCTCTCATCTTCCGCATTTCTCCTTGGCCCGGTATTAATCCCGGCTGGTGGCGAGACTCTCCTTTTTTTCACAAAACCCAGCTCTCCACCAACTATTGATCGCTTCATTTCTATTTTTCTTTTATCTTTTTCTCCCTGAACTTGAAATTGCTCTCAAGCAAACCTGAAATCCTCACAGTCAGGGATACAAGCCCTAAGAGCTCTGGTAAGTCAACGCTCGTCATCTAAAAACAATATGTCCTAAAACAGACTAGCGTCCACGCGTGCCGTCACCGAGGACTTTCTCAACTTCTTCATCCCGCCGTCAGCAGCTTGGAGCTTGTCAGGAGCAAATTTTTTGGAAAGTCAGGGTCATGCCGTGGATAGTTACCAATTCATTTAAGAGGTATGTTGATGTGGTTCTAATTTACCCCAGCGTGACTAACATCCCACTTCAGAGGCCTCATGAAAACTTACGGACGACCAACATGGCGCGTCTACGATGATGAGCGCGCCGCGAAGAAAAGACGCGTGGATGACTATGATGAAGCTGAGGCCAATCTGCAATATGCTATCCGGGAATCTTCAGCTGCCGTGCTGTCGAGCCCGTCGCGTCGTAATTCCGTGTTGTCGGAAGACACGCTTGATGATATTGACGATCTCACTACACCACCATCGTCGCCACCACCAAGCTTAACCCCACCACCAGCAAACACTCGCAAGCCGACATTTGCATTTCTCAAGCGCAAGCACAAGGAAACTCCGACCGCATCACCCTTGACAGAGGTGAACTCGAATAGCGTACGCGCATCCGTGGACCCACCAAAACAAAAGGGTCAGAAACAACCTGTCATGCGCCAAATGCAGATCGACCTGGGAAATGATACACGAAAGACTTGTGCTACCTGTTCTATGGAGTACATCCCATCCAATACAGAGGACGCGGCACTGCATAAAAAATTCCACGAGATGAATGCGACTGGGATCGACCTGGGCAAGGCATTTATGCGTGCCAACGCCTCACGTTGGGTTTACGAAGCGACTCGATTCGACGAGGGGTATGTGGTCATCGTGGACCGCAAGGCGTCCCCTAGCGCCAAGAGCCAAGCGAAGAAAGTGCTCGAGGTTGTCAATAAAGAGCTCTCCTCACCGGATATCGATGACGAGATCCTCTGGAGCCAAACGGAACCGCCCAAGCATTTGCAAAAGGGCTCTCCCGAGAAAGTAGACCGGTACCGAGTCTTTCTGCACATGAAGGACAGTCGCTGTGTCGGGCTCTGCCTAACCGAGCGCATCTGGGAATGCCGACCGGTGGTCAAGGAACAGAATGGCGACGCACCCAACGGCTCTGTCTCGACACGAGATGAAATCTGCCCGGCCATTGTCGGAGTCTCGCGCATCTGGACTTCCGGATCCTCGCGGCGCAAGGGAATCGCTTTAGATCTCCTCGACTGCGTGGTCATCAACTTTATTTACGGAATGGAAATAACAAAGGCACAAATTGCATTCAGCCAGCCTACGGAGAGCGGCAATCGCCTGGCACATAAGTTTTTCGAGGGTGAAGAGACATGGCATGTCTATAACGAGCAGTGATGGGTTGACTTGAATATGGGAGGTCTTTCTTTTTCTTTAATTTATCTCACAGCAATGAGCGAGGCATCGGGCTTTGATTGTGTTCTCGAGCGTGTCTTTTTATTTTTTATATGCTTCTGTACCATACCTGGACCCTTTTTCCCGTGTACCATAGGGAGCTGGGACGCATTCGTTTCAATATTCCAATTTGACTGAACTATTATCTCCGTATAAAAACAATTTGTACGTCTTGTACTTCTTTTTATGCATTTTATTCAAGCCTCGGGCAGCCGGACTCGATCTCGGAAAGCGGCGCGTACTGGGAACCTCATGGATAAGAAACTCGGCGGGGACCCCTCAATTCTTCTCTTTTTCTTTTTCTCTCGATTCTAACGTATTCATTCTCGCGATGCCTGGATCAAATCCTTTTCGTGTTAGAAACCTGGGTGAGTATTGTTTTCCCCTCCTCTTGAGCCTTCCCGGTAACACGGAGTCATAACGTGGCGCTGATGTCAATCTGGAGACACAGGCAATCCCGCAGCTCCATTGTCTACCAACCCGGGCACCTTGGCCCCTGTGCCTTCTAAGCCTCTGTCCACTCCACCTATAGCCCCGAATGGTTACCCCAGGAAGTCATCGATACCGCTCGAACGCGAGGTAGCTGACTCGAGCTCCTCGGACGAAGAGACAAACCCATTCAACCTGCGTGTGTCGGCGAGCGAGAGTGAGGAGAAAATCAATGCACACAAGAGCCCAGCTCCCCTTGAGGATGATCGACAACGAGATTATTCTGGGTCAGCTCCACATCTAGCTCCATCAACAGATGGATCCCCCATATCACCCGACCACAACATGCCGTCTGCGACAGGCGCAGACAGCTTCTATACAGGACGTCATGCACGGTCGTCTATAGAGCTTGATGCAAGCCCCGTCGGCCGAGCCAGAGACAAGAAGCCGCCACCTCCGCCTAGGAGTCATCACGGCCGAAGAATCGGCTCTATAGCCACCGCAGAACCATCCCAGACCGCTCGGTCCAGGTCTACTAACCGCCTGTCAATTCCTGGCTCCCCTGGAAATCTGACGCTTGGCACCTCGCATCCCAGCTCGGTGTCTCTATCCTCGGCCGACTACTTCTCGGTCACTGTAGCGACAGGGTCCACGGACTCGCTCCAGCGCAGCCAGTCTCAGCATAAGCGTCCCCCGACGCCACCTCTCAGTCGACGGCACAGCCAGATGCGGAGATCCAAGTCTACACAGTCCAAAATTACCAGCAGATTAAATATGTCTTACGATTCGGAGAGCAATGATGGCTCTCTGCCTCCCAGCCCGGGCCCTTCCAGTCGGGCGGAAAACAAGAGACTCAGCATGCCTCCGCCATCCTCGGGAGACTTCCAGGCGACTGCGCCGTTGGGAAATATCTCACTGAACCTGTCTCCCCCCACTAACTCCAGACCATCATCACTGAAGGCTGGTCGGCGGACATCATCCTATGGGAGTGTCTCTGGACCACCTCCGCCTCCTCCACCTCGGCGCACTCGAGACTCCATTGCCCGTAGCAGTGATGTGATGGGGTTGAAGGAGAACCAGTCCCCAGCCCCAGTTCCAGTCCCAGCCCCACAACCATCCAATGCCCTTGACATCCTGGCTGATCTCACCAAACTGCAGAAAGAGGTGGATGATCTCCGAGGGCATTATGAGAATCGTTAGTGATCGAAGGGGGCAGCAGGCTGTTTTCTCTCACGTTTTAGTATAGGCGATTGCATACATGAATGAACGAATGCATGAATTTGGCGTAGTGATTACCAGTATTGAATTTCTGGTAAACACCTTTATGGGGAAAGATGGGCGGGACAGATATTAACCATATGGTGGCTATTAGTGCCCATCACGATAGCTCCGGTTTGTATAAAATAGGGGCGAAATATAACTCTCTAATATTCATTTTCGACCGAATAAACTGGATAATTCAATATCTCGTCAAGAATAGAGCCCCTCTAAGTGGAATAGCCGATCAATAGACCTGGTACTCTCCTATTAATATGGTGGCCCGCAGTATTGTCCCCATGGCCGTTAACTCTCGCGGTATACGCCACGAGGTATGACGTGGGGGGAAATTAATTATTTAGTTCGCAAAGTCCAAGGCCAAGTCCACCCTCCTTCCCTCTTTCTCTCCATCTTCTCTTTTGACAGCTCTCGCATTACTGACTCTACTTAATTTCTAAAGAATTAGTTCATCTTCATATCTTCGCATCATGAATACTCCCACGCTGATCAATTTGCCTCCTCCCCCATCGGACCCCGTCACTCCATCGGATATGGGACCGTAAGAGCTCTCTATAACTCCATCTTCCCTGTCTCTATACGTAGCATGGAGTGTTGACTGACTTGCTAATCAACGGAGAAAATCAGAGGCACCCCCAACTCCGGCACTACATCGCTGTCCGCTCTTTCGACAACAGCCATCAAAGATGGTCACCAGGGCCAACCATTCCCTCACAGCCACCATGCGCACCAGTCCTCCACATCCTCCACAACCCTAGAGGCTGAGCGCGCAGACCGCATCTCCCGTCTAGCGGGCCTTGAGCGCGTTGCCACAGCCCGCGCCGGTGGCCAGACACCCACTAGCCAGCTTCTGCCATATGCCCCAGGATACTTCGAGAGTCAAGCACTGAAGGAGCGCAGCACAGTCGGCAGCGCCAGTGCGACTGGAAGCGTCGCCGGACGCACGACCTGGGCGAGCAGTAGCGACACATACGACGCCGACAAGATGAGCGAGCACGAGGACGACGGCACTTCCAGTGTCAGTAACGTCAGTGATGAAGGTAATGCCAGTCTCGTCGGTTTTGGCGAGGGCGCCAACAGTACTTACAGCGGGCCGATTTCTCGTCCGCCTGGAATGAGCCGTGTGTCCTCTGGAGGTATTGCAGGACGGCCTACTTCTATCGGCAGCTCGAATATCAATCGCCCGAACTCGCTGGCTTCATATCTCCAGCAACAACAGCAACATGCTGGGGAGAGCTCCATGAGGTCGTCGTCGCCGGCTGGGTCAATCACCCCCGAGCCTATCAATGAGGATGCTCGCATGGTGGATGGTATGACTTTTGACTCGGATGTCGTTGATACTACTGTCAGAACTCCACGATTGGTTTCTACACCCGGTCATAGCAGCAGTGGATTTGGCTCGCCAGCCCGGGATTAGTGTCTGGTTCATGCTTTGGTAGATTCAAGAAGTTACGAAGGCGTTTTTCTTTAGTGGCTTGATGCCTCGAATGGATAGCTTTTTTTTTGTGTCTGTTTGGAATTAGCAATGACTACTCCTGTAATTCTAGGAGAAACCTGTGTATTGAGACTCTTCTCTTTCAATTATCTAACGTGTTGGTAACTACCTGGGTCTTCCCTCTAAAGACCATTGCCACCTGTCTTTCCACATAAATACAGACACCTAGACAATATCCTTGCTATTTAACATAGAATAATATATCAGCAAGCT
Organism: Penicillium psychrosexuale; assembly: GCF_028828465.1. Taxonomy (NCBI): domain Eukaryota; kingdom Fungi; phylum Ascomycota; class Eurotiomycetes; order Eurotiales; family Aspergillaceae; genus Penicillium; species Penicillium psychrosexuale. The sequence continues at coordinate 5,972,647 of NW_026643187.1, forward strand.
GCCATATAGTCTATCAAGCTCCAAGCCAAGCCCGAAGCCCATGACCTATACAATTGGTGTCCCGGCACAACGCGTATACTGCAGATGACGGCATGCCGCCTGAGCCACATCGCCAAACCCGAGTTTTCTTCCTTTCACTTCTCAACCACCCCAACTACCTTTCTTCGCCCGACCCCTTTTGCTGGCATTGACTTGTCTAGCAGTCTTCTATTCCGCCGACTTGCTGGTTTCACTTGCCCAGAAACCCCACGAATTCCCAATCCGAGAAATACCCCCGAAAAGCCCGTTTCGCTTCGCCTTTGTTCGACTCCCGTTATTTCACCGGGACCGTTGTTCGCTGCGAGACTATTTTGGTCCTATAAGTTCGCTTTGTGATTCGTGTTTCTTCCTAGAAGATTCCATTTTACTTTGTGTTCCCGAAAAGCATTCGATTTCTCTTCTTTTGGTGGATTCATTCTAGACCCGCGAGTCGAAATCAAGATGGCTGCTCCTACGCAACTTGCTTGTACGTGTTTTCCTTTCCTTATACTTGTTCTCGTCAGCTTGTATTTGGCTATGCGAGTGGATCAATGGTTGCTGATAATCACACAGTCCGCACGCTCAAGGGCATTAGCATCATGGATGCTGCCCCTGTCTACCAGCCCCTTTCTGGGTTCGCGAAGTAAGCATTGAGCCAGATAACAAACAAGGGATATCGCTGACTCGTTTCCCAGACCGGAGGGCAACCTCCGCTGTAGCGGCTACTCGCCGTGTGGCCGGTACTTCGCATGGGCATCACCTGAGAAGTAAGTTGATTGCCCCCCGATTCCACGTCCAAAATCTAACATTCCTCTCCAACACAGTGTCACCATTATCGACCCCTCCGTGGGCCAAGTCGTTGGAACCATCCCCGCCGAGAACGTGTTCGAGCTTGGATTCTCGCCACTCGGCACCTATGTGATCACCTGGCAGCGCACATCCAAGGACGAGAACGGAGACGCCGTCAAGAACTTGAAGGTGTGGCGTGCCATTGAGGATGGGGACGATCACACGGTTGTGGGAAGTTTCGTCCAGAAGTCGCAGACCGGTTGGAACTTGCAGTACACTGCCGATGAGCGGTTGTGCGCCCGCACCGTGACCAACGAGGTTCAGTTCTACCAGAGCGACAACCTGTCCACCGTTTGGAACAAATTGCGCGTGGAGGGAGTGGCGGATTTTGCGTTGTCGCCTGGTCAGACTCAGTCCATTGCCGTGTTCATTCCTGAGCGCAAGGGCCAGCCCGCCCAGGTTAAGGTGTTCATTGTCCCGCAGTTCACTTCGCCCGTGTCGCAGAAGAGTTTCTTCAAGGGCGATAAAGTCCAACTGAAGTGGAACGCTTCGGGAACTACTTTGATCGTGCTTGCGCAGACTGAGGTGGACCGCACTGGCAAGAGTTACTACGGCGAGACAACCCTGTACTTGCTAAGCGCTAGCGGTTCATTCGACTCGCGCATTGATCTTGGTATGTCTCCTCACTTTAGTACATGTTGAACTAACTGACACTCCACAGATAAGGAGGGTCCTATTCACGATGTTAGCTGGAACCCCAACTCGAAGGAATTCGGTGTTGTGTACGGCTACATGCCCACGAAGACGACCATCTTCAACTTCCGCGGTGTGCCCAAACACAACTTCCCCCTTGCGCCGCGCAACACCATCCAGTTCTCGCCGCACGGCCGCTTCGTGCTAGTTGCCGGTTTCGGTAACCTGGCAGGACAGATGGACATCTACGATATGGACAAGAACTACCACAAGATCACCACCGTCGAGGCCTCCAACGCCAGCGTGTGCGCCTGGTCGCCCGATGGACAGTATATTCTGACTGCGACGACCAGTCCCCGTCTGCGTGTCGACAACGGCGTGCGCATCTGGCACGTTACCGGCGGTCTCGTCTACAACGAGGAGATGACCGAGCTCTACGACGTCAGCTGGCGCCCGCAGAGCATCGAGCAGCACCCGCTGGGCGAGCCGCTCACCAAAGTGCCTGCGCCCCACCCCTCCGCTCTCGCGTATATGGGCACGCGCAAGGCTCCCGTCAAGCCCGCAGGTGCCTACCGTCCCCCTGGTGCCCGCGGCCAGCTGACCCCGCTCGCATTCAAGCGTGAAGACGAAGGCGGTGCCGCCTTTGTCCGCGATGGCGTGTCCGGCGCCAGCATGAACACTTTCGGCAAGCCCCGTCGCCGTGAGATCCCCGGTGCCGAGCCCTCGGAGGAGTATCTGCCTCCCGGAGCCGCACCCGGCGGCGGCGTCGCCCTGCCTGCCGAGAACCTGTCCAAGTCGGCCGCGAAGAACAAGAAGAAGCGTGAGGCGGCCAAGAAGGCTAAGGAAGAAGGAACCGACGTTCCCGCGAACGCCCCGACTGCGCCCAGCTCAGAACGCAGTCGTAACCGCGGCAAGAATGGCACTACGAATGGAAACGGTCCGGCCAAGTCCGCGCCTACTCCTCCTCCCGCTGCTCCTGCTCCTGCTCCCACCCCTCCTCCCCCTGCTCCCGTGTCTGTTGAGGATTCCTCTGCTCAAGATAAGAAGGTCCGTGGCCTACTGAAGAAGATTCGCGCTATTGATGAGCTTAAAATGCGTCTTGCAGGTGGCGAGAAGCTGGAGGATACGCAGATGAAGAAGATCCAGACTGAGGATGCGGTGAGGAAAGAGCTCCAGGCTGTTGGGTATGATGGTTGATTGGAATTGAACAGAGAATGCGTGATGCTTGATGCTCGACGCTTGACGACGTTATGCAGATTGCACCCTTGCATGGATATACTTATCGACCTGCGTGTATTGCATCTGGTATAGGAGCTGTTCAGATTGATATCGATATCCGTATCAATATCAATACCACTCACTATCAATATAAACTTGAAATGGCTTATAGAATATCTGTAACAATAACCATCTACACTAAATTTACATCTATCTAGAATATCTCACAGATCTGACTCTAGTGGACCAGAAAAGAAGTAGAAAAGAGGTGATACGGCCGAATGAAGGCTCTCGATTGTCTGCAATGAACTTCTGGGAAATTTATATTTCAGAAAAAAAGAAATTAGGAATGCACATGGCATTGAAGACTCAATCTCTCTTCCTAATGCGAATAAAATTATATCTGACTCTCTCCCTCAAGATCTCCAACCTGAACACCCCAAACTTGCCACTTAGCTTCTTCAACGAAGTCCCTCCGCAACCACAGCCCAGACGGCTGACCCTGCGTCGAAGATAGCAGCCCTCTACTCGAAAGATGGTCGCGTTCATCGCCAGGCTGAGTACGATCCAGCCAATCAAATAGCAAACGAAGCTGCCAGATCCGATCACGAATTTGGTCCGGATCAGCGCCGCGACCGCGTGCGGATTGCACGATGTTGCGCACGGTGTGGGACAGAGCGAGTCTCGCATCTACAGCCGAGGTACGCAGCCAAGGTGGTACGGAGATAAGATCGGTGGTGATGCGCGCGGAGCGCATCGGGAAGGAAGATGGGAGGACGAGGGAGCGCTCGCGGATGTCGAGGTCTTGTAGGGATGGGAGGTGGAAGACCCAGTCCCAGGGGTTTTGGGACGGAGTTATCAATGTAGATGCCTTGCCGGTGAGTAGGGCCATGCGGGTTGGCCATGCTGAGGGTGGGAGGCCCTTGGCTGGGTTCGAGAGGGGGCCAGCGGTTGCCGGGAGGATGTCTTGGGCTTCGCTGAGGCCGGTCAGGGTAGAGGCGAATACGGAGGTTGAGGAGCTTGGACTGTAGGTTGCCTTGCGGCGAAGATAGATGGATGGGTCGCCGCGGAGGAACTTTTCGCGCAGGGCATCGTTCTGGCTGAAATCTAGAACGAGCGGCCAGTGGTCTGGTCCGCGAATCTCGATACGGGCGATGCTACTAAGATCTGGCAGTAGACAGGGAGCGCTGACGGTGCGGGTTGTCTCGTCATGAGAAGTGATGGTAATGGGTATCGAAATTGGGCGGCGGGAATCAAGATCACGAGGGATGAGGCATCGCGGTTCAGCCGCGAGAACCCAGAGATGGCGGAAGGCTTGGAGATGGCATTTGTTATCAAGGACAGTCGTTGGGAAGATAGGGTAGAATGCGCATATGAGCGCGGTCACAGCCCGGTTGGATGTGCCAAGTGTATAGCTGCCTCCTCCGAGGAAGAGTATTCCGATAGCCATGTGTGCCGCCATGTGACTGCCATATGGTGTATCAGCGTCGATTCGACCATGGAGCGAGCGCAGGCGCCGGAACAGAGCTAGATCACCCGTGCCGGCCATGACTGCCGCAGCAGATAGGGCTACCAAGTCTTGACAATTCCGAACCGAATTGCGGGCGAGTCTAGCATCGTAGCTTCGCACAGGCAGCCGTGAGATGCGGATAAGCTGGTCTAAATAAAACAACAAAAGATCTCGGGCCTGTGCTTGTCCCGATCCAGCATGGCGGAGACCGACGGCAAAGCAGAGGCCTGCAATAATGTTGAAGAATGGCATATCTTCGCTGCGCAGCCGGCGCACCTCGCTGAGTTGGGATCGTCCCCGGTAGACTTCGGGCAGACTCTGGCTGATCCACTCAGCAGTGGGCTTGATACTATCCCACATGATCAAGTGTCGTGCCAGTGTTCGTAACAGGAAGATATCTGGCCTCACGTAGTCGAAGCGAACAGTAGTATCAGGAATGTCAATCTTCTTCGCTAGTACCGAGTCATTTGTCTTCATGAAGATAATCATGAGAGCGATGGTCGCGCCAGCCGTGGCGCGGTCGAGTACATGAGCGATTTCGACGGTCTTGGTACCCACGGCGATTGACAATAGCCGTTCAACAATGTGCATATCGCGCATGCCCCGCAAGTCATCGCCTTTGCCAAGGTTAATGAAACCGAGGGCAAAGCCTGCGGCCAGACGATATCCTTCGTCGCGGAGTTCTTCTCCGGTAGCAGCAGCTTGCTCGTCCTGCTCACTGTTCTCGATTTCCGAGAGCATGACCTCGCTCATACGACGATGCTGGGAGCCACAGTAAAGTAAACCGATGCCCATAATTCCAGCAGTCTGAGTCAAAGGTGACAGGTTCAACTCAGCTGCTCCAAATGGAAGCATTCTTGTAACATGTACCGAAAGCAAGCGTGTGATTAGAGTATCCATTGTGCCCAGGTATGACGCAGAAAGACCGAGCAGGAGACCAATTGATGTCATGGTATGCTTTGGAGTAAGGTACTTAAAAGCTACCCACTTAGCCAACGATTTAAGATGGCCATTCAGACCCAGAGCCAACAAGAACCCGGCATGACGGTTGGTAAGATCCTGTGGCTTGTTGAACAAGATCCACGACGTATCAATACCCTTCGAAGCCTTGGAGATTGCCAGACCGGTTGAGACTCCGTTGTGGAAGAAGGCCCAGCAGACCTTTTCTTCCGAGAACGCAGATTTATCCGCGCTGACAGTCACATTGTCCGGCTTCATGACACACTGCAGGGAAAATGAAGGGATGGGCAGTTTCTCAGTCAACAAAGGCAATCGGCCACTAAAAGTGAGCATTGCACGACCCGCTGGAGTAGACAACGTCCGGACTGTCACGAGCTGCACGATTTCTTTCTGCGCCTCTAACAAGTCCGAGTCACTCCAGCCAGGTTCGGCTATGCACTCTGCCACCGGTGCTTTGGACTGGTTTAGTAGTTTAGCTGCTTCCATAAATCGCTTATCCTCTCGGAATATCAGCCTGGTGACTGAGTATCGGTCAGCCTCTGCAGAGGCCTCAAACGCATTGATGGTATCAATATCCAATGCTGAGCTGCTGATATAATGGAAATCCCGAACGGCATTATGATTGGGCTGCTGCGGCACTGCCAATGAATTGGGTTGGGCCGGGTTCATCGACATATAAAGGTCTTCTCTGTCAATCATTTCTAGGAGCGTGGCGTTCCAGGACGTGGAGGCTTCGATCTGGCATTGCATGACGGCTTCATAGAGCGGGGCACTGACGCCTTCTGGGAAGCTATCAATGACACTCTTTGTGAAGCCCCAACGCTGCAAAAGCTTGATTTTTTCCAAGGGTGTCGATACACTGTGAACCTCGGTGAAGAATCCATTCAACGCACACGTCCTTGGTGTGATACCGAAACATTCACGCCACATTCGCCCTTTTCTGGGAGTTCGCTCGGCTGCATTCACAATATCAAGGAGAGAAACAAACGGTGTGGGACTCCGATGAGCAGCAGCTCCCATGAGAAATTCGAAGATGGACGGAGGCGGGAAAGGTTCGGCGGGAACCTTTAGCCCAGCGATATGTGTATTATCCTCAAACTGCCAGCGCTCCATACTGGCCATTTCGGTGCCATAATATGCATCCTCGGCCCATGTCCAGGATTCCCATCCTAGCCAGCTGCCCAGTTGTGCAATAACGGGAGCAAGCAAACCTAGAGGTCTTTGGGATTCCTCCGAGTCGCAGGTGGAGAGCTTCTGTTCTTCCCGCAATAGATGCAAGGCTACAAGAACACTGCACAATGCGGTACATCTTGTGTTTTCCGAGAATGCTTCAGAGACAGGGAGGCAGCCGTCTCGGCCAGCAGCCTTGAGGCCTTCGGGACTCTGGAGGAATTCACGGCTGAGGGCGATGCACCGGATCAAGCACGAATTCTGGCGATATGTAGACCGACTTGCGTTGACACCCTTGGGTGCGTCTCCTGACGCGAGACTCTCAATTGCATCTTGTTCAACGATCCATCCCCAGGAACTGTCCATCATCCACGGAGCTACAACGCCGGATGAGCCAGACTCCAGGTCCAGCATGGACTCCCAGCTTTCCAGATCCAGGTGTCCTCCACTACTTGATCTGAGTAGACCCTTTTGCGACGCGTTCGTTTGGGAGTCTGCGTTTGTGGAGGGGTGACGAATGGGGCTGCTAGACTCAACAAGACGACTGTCATGGCGGTCCACTCAATGTTGTTTTCCTCCTTGCCTCGAAGCCATTTCATGACCTCCCACCATGCGACCGTGATGCCATCGCCCGCTTTCTCAGACTCACGCAAGGCAAACATGCAGATTTTGAGTATTTTCTTCACTAGTTCATTGCGAGGCTCCATTCGAATTTGGAGTCTGTGATGCTTTTTATCAGTGTCTACCAGGTCGACTTTCCCGCGGGAGCATCCATGATCAAACTTGTTGAAGACGAGGCTGGGATCTGCCATGACTCGGTGGACACCACTTTCTCTTGGGCGACTCTCGAGTTTGTTGGCAGAGATGCCATCCGGTTCATACAGCTGCAGTGGAACAGGAACCTCAACTTTGACTGGACTACCCCACAGGGTTTGCAATGATAGCTCGCGTTGTCCGCTTTCTGTTTCGCTTAGTGAGAGTATTCGCGAAAGATCCCCATCAGAGATTCTACAAGCATCCAAAACATTTGAGACATTTTGGATCCTAACCGCACGCACGAGTAATGGGGTCTTGGACTTTTTCTTCCGGTTCTTGGGGGCTGGCTGTCGGTCGGCCCTCAGATTCACAATAGTTAATTTCCGTGCCTCCTGGTCCACGATGTATACAGCTAGGGAAGTTGTGTTGCCTTTGTGGGCGCTTCCAAACTCGGTGGATGCCAATGTAGAGATCTTCAACCGGCGAGATGCTGGCTCTTTTTGGAAGCTGCCCGAGAATTGGGACGAGAAACTTTCAACCTTGGTCAATATAAGTTCTTCCGGGAGTCCGGATGTCGATTCACGTAGGGCAATGTTGTCAACCCCGGAAGATAGACTGTCATTGTTGAGCTCTTCGAGTAGCTTGTCCACTGGAGTATCCAGAAAGCTGCCCGCAGTGCTGTAAACAGACCCTGTGCCTGGAGGTAGAGAGCCTCGAGGATTGAAACCAAAGCTTCCACGCATGCTTGCTCCGAGAGATTGCCTGAACCCAGCACCATGAGGCATGTTGCTGGACTGACTGCCAGTAGCCAGGTCCGAAAAAGTGATACGGTCCTGGCTAGTTGCAAGGTCTGTTCGGGCGAGCAGTGAGCTGACTCGCCTCGATGTTTTAAGGGGAACACCGACATCTCCGAAGTCTTGGGCTACTCTCGAAGCCAAGTCGTCTTCAGCATCATTCCTCCCTTCAGATAGCTGAGTGGAAGGCCAGTTGTCAGTCCGAGGCCCGAAGCTCTCTCGGCCTGCTCCAGAGCGAGCGGCTGGTGTTGTCGCGCCAGTCGCCATCCCGAAATGCGAGCTTCGCCTTACTGACCGGGTACCTCCTGTTTCCCGTCTGGTTTTATCTTTCATCGAGCCGCCTGATTCATCATCTTTGTAGCGCGCAGTCCAGATCGTATAAATACCTGTAGTTGTGTTGATGGTAACCACTAGGATCAAAGGACCACTATTTGGTCTGTTGATGCCCGAGAGTTCGTCTTTTGGAGAGATATACACAATCTCATCCACAGGGTCCAACACCTCTAGTCTAGACGGCCTTTTTCTGGTGCTATTGATGCTGCTCTGAAGCCAGCGGGAAGTTTGCGACGTCACAACCAAACCCATCTCGGAATGAGGGTTAATGAGAGAGAAAACTCGGGGTAAGTCGGTGCTTGAGGCTGTATTTGGCACCCAGGAAGGACCTGGAGCAGACGACGATTTCGTCGATGGACGCTTGTTTTTGCTGAGAGAGAATGACTGAGAGGCACCGGGATCAAATAGCGAAGACATGAAGGAATTAGGCGGCGCAGTCGGTTGCTGACTGCTACTATTTTCATCCTGGACCTTTCTTTGGAAAATAAGACCCCGAGGCGTAGCGAAGACCGAGTCAACCTCAAATGGGAGGGGAATTGTATGGCTATTGCCCGCCACGAAGAAGATATGAGCTTGCGATTTGAGAACTACCACCAACGCTCTAGAAAGAGCCTCGTTGGAGTGCTGGGGAGCTACAACCGCCACTCGTGCATCTCCATGTAGATCCAATGTTGAGAAGGTTTCAGTCCGTTTTTGTTTCTGCGTGCCAGTAGTTGCTTCAGGTCGACTTGGAGGCGTGGGTTTGGCGCGTTTCGTGTCTTCAGCGGCAAAACGAGTGAATAAAGCATGTCGAATCTCTTCTTTCTCGGGGTCCATTCGAAATACTCGCTTCACCATCCCTGCGCGGGACCATACAACACAGTGTTTCGTCCATACTAACTCATCGTCCACCGGGCCAGTCAATCCGCTTTCGTCCACGCATAGCGTCCAGTTGTAATGGTCTTCTGAAGGTTCCTGAGGGAGAATTCCCTCTGCGACTAAGTAGGAGATGGCCGAGGGTTCGTGGACGCCCAAAGAGCGAACTGACGCCATGGTGGGCTGCTTAACAGCCGTAGCGATCGTGGTCCGCCGTCACAAACAGTTCTGCAGTCAAACTCGTTGAAATCATTTCCATCGATCATATAAGTCATGCAAGTTCAATTAACGGTGCGCTAAGAACGCATGCCAAGTGGTTGAATGGCGAAGTTGGAAGACGCGCTGGAACACGGATTGGATCAAGTTGTCTTCGCTTTCCCCGACCAAAACAACTTCCTTTCTCCATCTACCCAACCCTCCACTCTCCCTACCTCTAACATCCTTCTCTCAATCTGCTTTTGCATAGGAACAGACGTTCAGTTATCAGATCTTACTTTGACTACAAATCTTCGACTGTCTATCATCCCTGCGGTGCACTGTTGCGCCTGTGCTCGAAGCTACCTGTAGCTCGACAGCATCGCCAACTAACACAATGCCCTCATTTCCCACTACGCCCTTGGTGCGGCCTAGGGAAGATGGCTTGCAGATCAGGTATGAGTGATGCGCTTAGGTCACGATACTTGGATTGACGCTAATCTCGTTTTTGCAAAATCTTTAGCTATCCGCTCTCCCATCGCATTCACACAGCAAAAGGCTACCCACTTCGAGCTCCGAATGGCTCCTCGATCATCATTTACGGTTACGATACTGGATTAAAAATTGTGTGGAGAGGAGGGAAACGGTTTGCCGAACTAAAGCTGACTCGGCCTCAAGCGAAGCCCAAGCCAGCAGGAAACAATGCGGATTCCGATTCAGTCATGATTATTGACTCCGATGACGAGGACCCTCAACCAGCACAAGAAGAACCTGTGGTTGAATTCAGTCTAGAGGAAAGCGAGGTTGACCCTGCTGCTCCGTACGAAGAGATTCTGCGACAAATTGATATTCCCCTTGGAAGCCAGGTGCTAGAAGTGGCGGTGCCCCGTGTTCTCCCCGAGGAAGCTCGCTCGCCTTTAGACCCCTTCCCACCTATACTGAGAAACACAATTGTTGTGTCGGTAGTTTGTTCGGACCTGTCAACAAAAGTTGTGACTCTACCACTTGTGCCTCCTCACCCTAGGCAGACGGATTCAAAAAGCTGGCGCATCCAAACCCTCTCGATCAATGGGGCCACCACTCATCAAGATATTCCACGTGGTGTATCTATCACATTCACCTGTCATGAATTTGAGGATGAGCAAGACCAGCGAAAATCGCGGGGCCGATTTGGAAATTTTGGTAAATGGGATCTGCTTGTGGCCACGCATTCTGCAGAGGGATGTGGCGTGCTGTTGCTGCACCGGATTCCGATCCGCGAGGAATCCTCTTTGCGTCTCGTGGAAGAGGACATTATCTCTCAACGGCGCCTCTTGCCGGCACCTGCACAGACGATTGCCTTCAACCCATCCACATGGCCATCCCCCCGTCATGCCAACCTGCTTGTCGCATTCTACAGCGGATGTGTGAAGATTTATTCTTGCTTTGTTAAAAAGGCCTCGAAATCCTTGCGACGGGCTTCGATGCCAGTAGAAGAATATGAAACTATCGACACGGAAGGTCGCTGGTTGATCAATTTGTACCCCGGCTTTGAGCAAGGGCCCGGCGGACTTCCCCGGCGGAAGAGAATCATTGATGCCGACTGGGTGCTTGGCGGCCGAGCAGTTATGGTGCTTCTCGAAGACGGCGAATGGGGCGTATGGGATATCGAAGGTGCCGGTCCTGGTGCTGTCAAGGGCCCGCTGCAACGTCAGACGAGTGTCCAAGGTGTGACTGGCGGCTCCTTGACAGCATACGCTGTCTGCGGTCGTATTATGACACCACTTTCCAACACCAACTCCGAAACAGAGCAGCGACCCCGGTTCGCGCCTATGACACCATCCACAAGACGGGTACGTGAAGATGGATTGCTGAAGGGATCGATGAGCACAGCCAGTCCGTCTCACCGTGGCCAAATCTCTGTCTTGCAGACAAATCCATCCTCGGACGTATTGCCTGACGAATCGATCCTGCTCCGTCACGGCCGCCAGAGCGCGGTCATCACGAGCTTACTGTCTCTGTGGCGCAACGCTGTCAAAACCACCGGCACTTTTGATTCCTCAAACCGATGCCGCGTTTCTCCTTTCCAGGACGTAAATTTGATGGGCCAGAACTTCCAAGCAATTGGACACATACCTGCACCGGCACGCCGATCACGGCAAGCAGTGCGGCAAGTCTGGGATGTACTTGTGGCAGCAGAGCACCAGATCATGATTCTCGCCCCGAGGTTGACAGAATCCATCGAGGAAAGCCTGCCCGTAGTGAAACAGGAAGAAACAGAAGAGACCGACCAGCTGATGCTCCGACGAGGCGAACTGGATGTGGAAGGAATGGGCCGCCTACTGAATGGTATGGCCGGCGGAAACGCGTCTATGCGTATGGGCAGCCCTGTAAAGCGGACCCGCGTGTTCGCCTGATCTCAGTCATAGTCTACTAATACCCATACTCCAAGTTTCTTGCTTCTGTTATGCTCACGTTCTACTCATTCATAGGATACTATTCGCGCTGTAAGGTGGAGCGCAAGGCGAGATCCATGCCTTGAAATTCCTTCCTCGGAAGTGAATAAGCTCTGTATCGGATGCGATATATCAATGACCGTTGCAAAAAGTGCTATGCACGACCCTGACATTGCAATTGAATGTTGCAGTGCAACATTCCGTTGCAATTCTCGTATTTGGCTTTGGGTTCCCATCTTCGTCTCTGTTCTACTGCGGATATCGATCTGTCTCTCGACGAATCTTACATCGATGGCCGCGGGGGCAGAGGAGGGGATGGCCAAAGTTGGATGCGAGTGAACATGGGTATGATGGGACATTTCAATTAGAAAGCGTAGATGTGCACCTGATACAATTGAATATTATCATGACTTTTTTGTACTGTATGCATAAACATATATATCATGTTAGTTTCCTCAGCCGAACAAAATGCAACGACATCATCTATAGAGATCGATGCTGGTTTTCCTTCAACAACCCACGATCACCACCTCCTCCCTTCTGCCACAACCATATACCCTCAACTGCCCATGCAGCCGCACTAGCATGACGACCAACACCGGATGCAAGAGGCAAGTCACTACCCTCGGCATCTTTTATATTTTTGCTCTTATCTCTACCCTGGGTCTGACCAGCAGCGCCATCGGCCTCGGCAAGCATACCAGCAACAATGCCTTCCTTTTCAATAACGAACCAGAGTCCATCGGACAACTGCCCGCCCCGCTCTCCAAACTCTGCTCGACCGAGACGGAATAAGATCCGGCCAACGACCTGCCACGCGATGCATCGCTGCGCGGGGAACGTCGAGCGTGCCAGAATCGCCAGCTCGGGGATCGTGTAACCCGCGGCATGCGGATCCTCGCCGTGATGGTGCAGGCCCATGGTTGTCGGGAGGGAGAGGGATGTTTCGGGAGCAAGGATGGTGCCTCTTAGTGAGAAGCGGATTGCCGAGGGCGCCATTGAGATGGCGTTGCTGGCTGGGTGGTAGGCTGACGTGGAATCTGGGTCTTCTTCGTCGGCGGAGAGAGGCTGCATCCAGGAGAGCGTTGATGGGTCCTGTGCTATCTCGGGGAAGTAACGTGACTGGAGATCTGCCAGGAAAGACGGTGAAGATGGGTCTAGGACTGGCATCGGCGCTTTTGGCTGGGGGAAGTGGAAGGTTTCGAGAGTAGCGGGGTCAAGGGAGGGCCGTTCAGAGGCCGGGTGGAGGTCTTGTGGGAGGTTGGGTGGAGCGAGATCTTCATTACGGGGGTGCGGCTTAGGTGATGGTTTGGGTAGAGAATGCTGTGCGCTTGGAGCAGAAACAGGTGCAGACGAAGGAGTGTTGAAGGAGACTGATTTTTTTGGTTTAGATTTTTCGTCGGCCACAGGTGCCGGCGGTTCAAATCCAGTCTTTTCATCTTCTTCAATATTTGCTCTGCGGAGGAATCGTGCAAGAAGTCCTGGGTCCATCTGTTCCATCAGCTCCTCTCGCTCCTGTTGAATCTGCGCGTCTGACATTGCCGCCAGCTGACGGCGGTTCTCCTCATCGATGGATTTCTTGTCATCTTGGATTGTCGGTTGAGTAGGTACAGGAGTCGGAGGAGTGGACTGGTTTGCTCGTCGCTGTTTAAAGGAAGAGGGCTTGCGCGGGCGAGGGGCAGGGAATCCAGTCGATGACGACAAGGTCGGCAATTTAGGCGCGGGGGGAATGGCGGTGGGGGGAGCCCGTTCTTGGATCTCCCCGATCAGAGAGAATGGAGAGGGGATTTCTGGAGCACCAGATTCATCATCCAGGTCGAGAAGGAAGCGTTCACCTCGAAAAGCCATGATGCGTAAATACTGGTGAAGAGGAGAAAAAAAGGTTATGTCAGCGCGGGGAGATCCAAGATGCGGCTCCCAAAGCTAAAATGGGGCTGCAGAAGAGGCTAACCGGAATGGGCTAGTGGAAGATGGCGGATGTGCTAGTCCCAATTGGATTCCTCACATTGGTCCGTGGCATCTACAATGTTGTATACGGCCTGTGTTGATTTTTCTATGCTATATAAGACCGATGGAAGACTGATTAGGATCATTCATATCGATGGGAATAGAAAGAAGAATGTTGGAGGGGTTTTCCCTCAGCTAAACGGTTCTTATGCACGTCGACGTCGATATTGTCGTACCTATCATGAACTTCCACAGGGAATACACAGGCAGGATCAATATTACATAGACTCTATTGTCTATAAGATGGAAGAAATAGTCAGTCTAAACCAGATATAATCCCAAAATATAGCGAACATCTGATTTGAATCACATGAGGCCATTCGGTAAATGAGGCCATTCCGGTATCAGGTACTGCGCACAATTTACGGTTCTAAGCTAAACGATCCGCAAGGGAATTATGGATATGATCTCCAATGCTCCGTGACTTCAGGAAACGAGAATTCTACATAAGATAGAGGGCAAGCATAGCGCCACGATCCCTCTCTATATACCGTTCTATAGCAATTTCCCCATATCTCCGACGTACTATAGAGCTGGACATATCAAATTGCCAGTACTTTGCCAAATGTAATGTGTTGTTTGATCCATAACCTGCTTGCTCTCGTCCCCTTTCTTCCCTTTTTCCCTCTTTTTTTCCCTTCGTCTTCTCCCTTTCTATTTCCGCTTTCGCTCTCTTTTTCCTCTCAACATTTTCCCCTTCCCCCCTTCCGCTCCTCTCGCTTTTTTTTCTGCTTTTCCCGCGCTTCCTGGCTGTTTTCTCTCTGCCTACCATCTTATCTTTCTGGTGTTCCTCTTCCCCCCAAATCTCTGTTTGCCGACCTGATACCGACACGTTTCACCACTTTGCGTCAACTCAACGCCTTCATCCCGATTTTGACTAATTCCATCACTTTGTCAATTTTCGGTCTGTTAATTGGGATTGGGATTGTGCTAAATTATGTCGGACCCTGCTAAGATGGGTATACAAAAAGAAGAAGGGCCCATTGACGATGTCAAATCCGGAGCAGGCGCCCGACGTGCCTCCGGTACCGCCAGGCGGTCGCGTCGTAAGAAGGACGACGACCCCGACAAGGACAAGGACAAGACCAAAAAGGACAAGGAACCGAAGGAAACGAAAGAGAAACCGGTCCGAGCTCCTCGTCGGCCACGGGAGAAATCCAACACCACTGCTTCCCGGAAAAAGCCCAAGCTGGAACCCGCGGAAGAAAGGGCTGCTCCAGACGCTCGCAGCCCTCCACACACCCCTGCAACGCCTCAACCTGCACAGCCCGCTCAACCAACTCAACCTACGCAACCTCAAATAGCTCCACCGCCTCAACCTCCTCAACAACCTCAACCTGCTCCGACTTCATACTCAAATACACCCTCCCATACAGCCCCAGGAGCTTTGTATCAGCTGTCACAACCCTCCCGCCCACAATCGCAACCTCCAGTACCGCAACCGCCACCTCAACGAACCAGCGGGCAAAACTTCGACCCCATTCGCTCTGCGTTTGACAATCCATCTCCAGCGCCCTCATACAGTCCTTCTACTCGCGCAATCTCTCCTCGCAATGCTTATCGTGCCAGTGCATCGCCGGCGATCTCAAGCATTATCGATCCACCAGCCCAGAACTCGCAACCAATTTACAACACCCTTCAGCGCTCCTCTTCTGGCCATGTATCCGGCCTCTCTTCGCCAGCACTGTCTGCGATGGTTTCCACCTCTCCACATCCGTCCTTAGCACCCCCCGTTTCCTCCGCTGCCCGTGGAGCCATGCACATCCCGCAGGCCATGTCGCAGTCTACCCCCTACACCACCCCATACCCACCTACCGAGCAGCGGCCAACGCCAACGCCATCACAAACTCCTAAACCCGAACCGTCTCCGCCGGTGCAACCTCAGCCTCCCGCGCAACCCGAACCCGCTGTTCTGTCGACTCCGCCCAGACAACAACCAGCCGAATCAATGGGAATCGATCCCACAGAGCAGCTTGAACCTAGCGCCAAAAAGGAAAAGAGTACAGCTACTGCACCGACATCAAAGGCCTCATCTCCCAAGCCAGCGCGATCTGCCAAAGATGCTCCTCAACTGCCCCAAGGATCTGGCATGATCACAAACGCGCTGTTCGGCGGAGGAGAGGAACCTGCAAAGTCACCTGACTCACGTAGCGCACCCAGCATCATCGTTCATGTTCCGCTACAAAAGGGCAACCAGATTGTCAACTTTGCACGGCTTGCAGAAGAGCAATATGGCTTCGCTGCCTTGCACCCTCGGCTGGCCGCTCACAAAGCACGCATGGCTCGTGTGGCAGCTGCTGCGGCCGCGTTAGAACGAAATGATAAGACTGCCAAAGGGATATCTGCCAGCGAGAGTGCCGATGAGGATCTGAGCCTCGATGCAGAACGCGATAGTGATATGGATGGCGATGTTCCCATGGGTGGTACTGGCACAGGAACCAACGGTGCGCCCTCGGAGACTAGCGATGGAAAGAAGAAGCGACGCAAGAAGGTTGAGGAATATGACCGTGATGATCCATTTGTGGATGACACCGAAATGGTGTGGCAGGAGCAGGCTGCTGCCAGCAAGGACGGGTTCTTTGTCTACAGTGGGCCACTAGTCCCGGAGGGAGAAAAGGTCCAAGTGGAACGGTATGTCTACTCATTGTCCCCTTACTACACATTTACTAATTATCTGCAGCGCCGATGGTACAATCAAACGTGGCCGCGGCCGTGGGCGAGGAACAGGCCGGGCTCGGACCGTGACCTCACACCCACACGTTCCTATTGCAGCTGCCGTGCCCGTCTCCCAAGATACTGGCCTGCCATTACGTGGACCTGGCTCTCGAGGTGGCACCTCACGCCGACCGCGGGGCAATAAGAGAGCCGATGGTGGCAGCGACCGCGCTGCTACCGCAGCCTTCACTGCATCCGCTTCCCATGAAAGCCGTGGTGGCCGTGGTGGCGGCACTGGGAGCTCTGGTCGTGGTGGAACTAACAGCACTCGGGGTGGAAAGTCGTCCATATCAATCCCGATGCCAGATCTTGCTCCTGCGCCATCGGGTGTTGCCCATGGACCCCCTGCTCACAGTTCGCTAGCTAGCCCAGAGCTCATGATGAAATAGAGAACATGTTGACTGATTTTTCGTGGCGTTTGTTTGGTGGTCGGAGCTTGATGACTTTGTTTGGTTTTATTTGCGCTATCATTTTGCTCACAGGTATGATTTGCCCACCTATTACATTTTTTTTTTTGTTGTCGGACTCGAGAAACCGTTTGCTTTGTGAACACATGGACTCTCTATGTACACCTCGGTTATGTTATTATGGCTGAATATCTTAATTTTCAGCCAGTGATTCAAGACATTCAAGATGCTTCCAATGGAACACGCTTAGACTACGTCATCCTTAGGCGCCTCAGATATTGAGTTTGTTTTACCTTTGTCGATTCTTTGTATGAAACAAAGGTGGTGTTTCATGTTTTATGATATGAAACAATATGCAGAGTCTAAAGTACTCTATGAAACAAACCTAAACTGGTGTTTATAGATACGCTTCCAAAAGACGTACAAGTACCAGTAAAAATATTATATCAAATGTAATTACTGACCTGTCCTATATCTATCGGTCCTCTGTAGGCATGAGTCTAGAATAAGTGGTTTATTGGAAATATTGATCGGACGCATATCCATAGAAAGAGTACAACATATGAAATTGCACTTATGTACGCCGTGTAATGCAGGAAAACATCCCAGCAGCTAAAGATAGAATCGGAAATGAACAAAATAGGGTTCGTTGCGATATGTTTCGAAGCAGAGTCATTGAATGAGAAGTAAGAAGGAGAAAATAGAAAGAGAGAGAAGAGAGAGAGATATACCCATAGATCAATGGAAGAAAAAAAGAAAGTCCTGTTAGGGCAGCTTGCCTCGGGCTCTCTTTTCTTTGTTCCATCAAAAGCGCCGTGATAACACACCAGACAGAACAACACAGCCGACAAGGAAATAACAGATATCCACGATCATCAAAGCCGAAATCGTATCACATCGACTTTTCAGGTGTATGTGCACGTTACCTGGACATAGACATGACAATGGAAGGAAATAGAACCAAGACATCCAAGTACATTAACTAGTCGTCACCAAATTACCGGGGCGTACTTCCTGGTTGAGTGCGCCAGTTTCCGCCTGATGGAACAGGCAATGGGGGAGGCGGGCCGTTCGGAGGCGCAGTGCGGATAGGCATCGCCGTGGAGTGCAGGTTCGTGCGGGGATTAGAGTTGTTGGAGCTGGCGGAGCGAGGGCTCATGAATGGGCGAGATGGGGCATCGATGGCAGAAACGGGCTCGTTGAGCTGCTGACGCATCGCGCGACGACCGTATCGGCTGTCCTCGTCGTTTGCTTCCAGCGAGAGGTGCTCCAGAGAGGGGGGTGGTGGAGACCGCGTGGTTCGGGACGAAGACGATGAGGAATATTGAGGCTGGGGCTGGGGCTGCGACTGAGGCTGGGACTGAGGATAGTGACGGTAGCTGGATGGGAACTCGTTGGCGATCTTTAGAGGGATTTCGCCTGATGCTGGGTTTGACGGGAATGGTGACTGCTGTGGGGTTCGTGTTTGCTTGTTGACGAGAGGGGGTTTCCCGATAGTGCCTGATATGGGAGCTGCGGCGGGAGACGATTTTGGGGTTGGTTTCGAGGCCTCTCTAGAGAGTTGGGTTGATATTGGTGGTCCCAAATAGGACTTGCGCTTTTCTTGGTCCATCATGCTCATTGCCCATCCTTCGAGGTTGACTGGTGTGCGCTTCGCGGCCTGCAAGAAGGCATCTTTGTCCTGAAAGGAGTTAGTACATGTGAAAAAAAGCTACAGGTCAAAAAGAGAGGTGAACATACATAAAGCTCTCGTGGGGTTGGGCGCTCTTCGGATTTCTTCAAGAGACACTTCCCAACAAAGTCATGTAGGATAGGCGGGAAGGCATCGCTCTTGGGCAGCTTGGGCGCTGTCTCGTGCACGATTTGCTGAAGTAGATCCAAAATTCCCATCGGCCCTGTGCTAGCACGGTTTCCGGCACCAGAGTCGGAGTGATCGAAGGGGAACTTTCCAACAGCCAGCTCCATGACCGTCAAGCCCACGCTCCACACGTCGGAACGGACCGTATAGGCGCCTCCCTGAATTCGTTCGGGAGCCATATATGTGGAAGTGCCAACAAATGTATCGGCAATCGAGTTAACTGTCTCGGTAGCAACACCAAAGTCACAGAGCTTGATGTTGCCGCGGGAATTGAGTAAGATATTGGACGGCTTGATATCACGATGCATGATGCGGTGGGTTTCGTATAAGTAGACAAGGCCAGCCAAGACGGACTCGGTGATCTTTCCCAGCACATCGACTCGAACAGGGCCGAAATCTTTAGAAACGCGGTCGAGAGATCTGATGGCCCGTCAGCTATATCCTCTTTGTTTCCCATATCGGTCCACCTACCCGAGGTCCATATATTCCATGCATAGCACAATATCTCTCGCTTCGTTTTGGAATGCACCATAGAAAGTGACAATATTGGGACAATTGCAGTCATGTCCGACTCGAAGTTCTCGTAGAATCTGTTTCCGCACGTTCTCTTTGGCTTCCACACGGATAATCTGCGGGCATAAGGAAGATTAGAGCTGACCAACAAGCAAAAACACACCATAGACAATACACACCTTTCGAGCCATCACCACCTTAGTGGATGCATGCATCACCTTGGAAACAGTACCTCCATTTCCGGCGCCGAGTTCCTTCAATGTGACTAGGTCTTCACTGCGAAGATCGAGGCGAAACTCCAGACCGATTTCGAGCGTATCTGTGTTGCTGAGTTCGCTATTACCAGCAGACCCAGCCTGTGTATCGCCATCGGCAGGTTTAGGGGCTGCATTGAGAGCAAGACCTTTGACATTCTTTCGTTTCAACGTCCGAGCCTTGAACTGGTCCGTCATGGCGCCTGGAGGGGTTGGACTTGCACAAGGGGAAAGTTGTGAAAGAAAGAAAACGAACAGCCCAGCGCCTGAGTGATATCAAGTCCGGGTTACCCAAGCCGATGGGATCAGAGTGGTCAAAACGAACCCCCGAGCTAGCGGCGGGGAAGTCGATATCACCTTGCGATGTTCTTGGCGACGCTGATTGGACCTTTCGGGCGCGTCGCTTCGACCAACTATGACCAAAATGTGCCGGTCGGCGGCTAACAGATATTGGATTTTTCTTACAGGTATGAAGGGAGAAACTGGGAGATGATCTTCAAGAACTATGAAAGCCACTGCAATCAATGAAACAACAAGTGTTTCGGGGGTTCCACCAGCCTTTTGGGCTAGCTTGGGTACTTGTGGCTTTACACAACGGGGTTTACGGCTAAAATGAAGTGGATAACACTATTCAAACTCGGGCACGTTCAATAGTCTCGGCCCTACATCAATAGTGTAAAGCGATATGCATATTGAGGATCCGACCAGGGCATCGTTGAATGTACACAAAGACATCAGCACGTGACATGAATGGCTCAAGCCACAATGAGGCTACCCCAATAGGACTAGCGTCTAGCCACATCAGCACTAGCCAATCACCGCTACCCGCGTCCTCTCCTCGCCGATGGCCGTGATTCTTCCTCTTGACAACTATTGCTTCAATTCCACCTCTTTGTCTCACTTTTGACCGAGCTAACGAGCTGGGCACTACCTGGTGTCGCATCTGCGCCATTCTATCTTGAATCTTTCATCCGAAACCGCATTCTTTTCGGTCCCTAGCAATAGGGATCTCTACTTCAAGATGAGCCTTCGCGACCTAATCGAGGGTGAGGCAGTTATGGATGACGACGATGAGGAAGTTGCCGACGACTATGATGCCGAGGGCCGCCAGGGCGCAGGTGCCGCCAACCACTACAATGACTCGAGCGAGGAGGAAGACGAAGAAGAAGATGACGAGGAGGCTGCTCGCGCCGTCAGTTTTCGCCTTTCACCGGGTTGTATCTCTTTGCTGACGAACTATTAGGTCCGTGAAGGTTTCATTGTTGATGAAGACGAAGAAGACGAGCGTGCCGCCCGCAAACACCGGAAACGTCCACGCGCTGCTCGCGAAGAAGAGCACCTTGATGAAGAAGATCTGGAACTCATTGGACATGGCCCAAGTCAGCATCGTGGACCAGCTACTGATGTATGTAAGCCGCAGCTCATTACTTGACAAGATTCTGATGCTCTGATTTTAGTCAAAGTTTAAGCGCCTGAAGCGAGGCAAAGATCGCGAAAGCTACCAACAGTCTCACGGCGTTGACGATATTTTCAACTCGGACGAAGAGGAGGAAGCGCAACAATATGCTAGACCAGGCCAGCGTCGTGGTCTGCGCGATGAAATGGACGACTTTATTGAAGAGGATACCTTCTCTGACGATGAGGCTCAGCGTGAACGGGATGACCTTGGGGTTGCGCCTGCCTCCAGAGTCAACAAGACCGGCTTGATTCCGACTGACACCTCGGGCTTAGATGAAAATGCACTTGAGGATATGCGCGCTGCATTTGGTGATGGCACAGAGTACGATTTCGCACTGCAAATGGAAGACCAAGAGGACGCCGATAAACAAACCGAAGAACGTCACCTAGATTTGAAGGACGTCTTTGAACCATCCGAACTGGCTGAAAGGATGTTGACGGAGGACGATAACGAAATTCGTCTCCTCGATGAACCCGAACGCCATCAGGTTGCTCGCAAGCCCTATAAACATGTGACATTGACCGAGGATCAATTCCGGGAGGAGGCAGTCTGGATTTCAAATTTGATGCTACTAAAGAAGCGCATGGATCCCGAACTGCGCGAACCATTCCAGCGCTCCGTTGCTAAGATGTTGGAATTCCTGATCACGGACGATTGGGAGGTGCCCTTCATTTTTCAGCATCGCAAAGACTACATGATTCATGCTGTCAAAGATATGGCCAATGGCGCCGATCCCGACGACGAGTCCGCCAAATACAACATCCGGGCCGAGAAACTCCTCAATATGACAGATCTATGGGATATCTTCGACCATGATCTCAAATTCCGGGCTTTGATCGACAAGCGTGGTACAATTAAAAAGACATACGACAATCTGCAAAGCCTCTTCAATGTGAATGATTCCAACGTCGAGGATCAACTTATTGCAGCCACGAGCATGGAGGAGCTTCAAGATGTGCAGGACTATATCCATTTCCAGTACTCCTCACAGCTACGTGATCTCAACCAGGTCAATGGCGATGGTACTGGAGAAACACAACGCCGAAAAGCCACTGGAAGATCTTTCTTTGAGCGTGTTCGGAACGGCAAGGCCTATGGCTTCGTGCGTGCTTTTGGTATCACTGCAGATGCGTTTGCTCAGAATGCCTCCAAGGAAGGTCGCCGGCAATACACCGAAGATCCCACTGAGCAGCCTGAAGATCTGGCAGATCAGTTTGTCGACAATGACTTTTCTAACAGTGCGCATGTCCTCAAAGCTGCTAAGTCGATGTTCGCCGAAGAGCTTGCTGTCAGTCCTAAAATGCGCAAGGTGATCCGTCAGGCATACTACATGAATGGAGTCGTGGATTGCTTCCGCACAGAGAAAGGACTTCGCCGGATCGATGAGCAGCATCCGTATGCTGAATTCAAATACCTGCGGAACCAGCAGCTAAGCGATATTGCCCGTCGCCCGGAGATGTTCTTGCGCATGCTCAAGGCCGAGGAAGAAGGACTCGTTGATGTCCGGGTGAGGTTTGAGAACTTTGACCAGTTCCGCAAACGTCTCTACGCCGATATTGAGTCAGACAACTACAGTGAGCTTGCTGATGCTTGGAACCGTGTTCGCCGTGAGGTGCTGGATCTGGCTCTGGGCAAACTGGAAAAGTTGATCAATCGCAGTGTGAAGGAAAATATTCGACAGGAATGTGAGAACCATGTGGCCAAGGAGTGCCGCGAAGCGTTCTCACAACGTCTCGACCAGGCCCCTTACAAACCCAAGGGCATGGTCCTGGGCACAGTGCCCCGTGTTCTCACTCTCTCCACCGGATCTGGTCAGCTGGGCCGGGACCCCATTCACTGGGCTTACACAGAAGAAGATGGCCGTGTCTTGGAGAATGGCAAATTCTTTGATCTTTCGGTAGGAGATGAGAGCCGTGACATTGCAGATGGTGAGAACCTAGCCGCTTTTTTGGATCTGATGGATCGTCGTCGACCAGATGTCATTGGTGTTTCGGGCATGACGCCAGAGACGCGCCGCCTGTACAAGCTTCTATCCGAAATTGTCGAACAAAAAGACATACGTGGTGCATCCTACACAAATGAGCACGATGAGGAGATCAGCGACCCATTAGAGGTGGTCATTGTCAATGATGAGGTTGCCCGGTTGTACCACAACAGCCCTCGCGCCAGAAGCGACAATCCAGGCTTTGGACCTCTTACCCATTACTGTGTGGCTCTAGGCCGGTACTTGCAGAGCCCGCTCAAGGAATATGCATCCTTAGGCCGTGACGTTGTCTCCATCCAGTTCAAACCAGGCCAGCAACTAGTCTCCCAGGACCTGCTTCTCAAGCAGCTGGAAACCGCCCTGGTGGACATGGTCAACTTGGTCGGCGTTGATCTCAACGAGGCAGTGGCGGACACGGCGACAGCCAATCTCTTGCCGTATGTCTGCGGTCTTGGTCCCCGAAAGGCGGCTCACTTGCTCAAGATTGTCAATATGAACGGCGGAGTCGTTAACAACCGGGTGGAATTGCTTGGTGTCAACGCAACATACCCGGCTATGGGTGTCAAGGTTTGGAACAACTGTGCTAGTTTCGTCTACATCGACTTCGAGAATGCTGATCCCGATGCTGATCCGCTGGATAACACCCGTGTGCATCCCGAAGACTACGATATTGCGCGCAAGATGGCCGCCGACGCACTTGAGCTGGACGAGGAAGATATCAAGGCCGAGACTGACGAGAACGGCACTGGTGCTATCATGCGGAAGCTGTTCCGGGAAGAGGCACAGGACCGTGTCAACGATCTTATTCTGGAGGAGTACGCAGAGCAGCTTGAGAAAAACCTCAACCAGCGCAAGCGTGCCACACTCGAGACGATCCGAGCCGAGTTACAACAACCCTACGAGGAATTGCGCAAGCACTATGTCTTCCTCAGCACCGATGATATTTTCACAATGCTCACTGGCGAGACGCCCGACTCTTTAACACCTGGTATGGTGGTGCCCATTGCTATCAAGCGGGTATTTGAGGATCACATTGAGGCGAAATTGGATTGCGGAGTTGATGTACTCGTGGCCGAGACCGAACTCGGCGTTCCCTACGAAATCCCTGTACGCAATGTATACCAAGTCCACCAAACTGTCCCGGCCAAGATTCTGTTCTTGAACCGCAAGGGTTTCTCTTGCAACGTCTCTCTACGTGAGGATCAGGTCAGCCATCCATCTCGTCGGAACCAGGATCATGGCTTCGACGATTGGGACGAACAGCAGGAGAAAGCCGACAAGGAGTCGCTGCAAGAAAAGACGCAGCGTGGCGGCCAAGCCATGCGTGTCATCAAGCACCCGCTTTTCCGGCCGTTTAACTCTACCCAGGCCGAGGAGTTCCTAGGTTCTCAAAGCCCAGGCGACGTTGTTATTCGCCCGTCCTCCCGAGGCCCCGATCACTTAGCTGTCACCTGGAAGGTGGCGCAAGGTGTGTACCAGCACATCGATGTTCTCGAGCTGGACAAAGAGAACGAGTTCTCTGTCGGCCGTGTCCTCAAGGTCGGTGGTCGGTATACTTACAGTGACCTGGACGACCTGATCGTCAATCACGTCAAAGCGATGGCCAAGAAGGTGGGCGAGATGGTATTCCACGAGAAATTCCAAGAAGGCAGCAAGGCCGAGACAGGTATGTTTTTGATAATTTATCCCATCTAACTAGCATCCAACTAACATCTAATAGATCAATGGCTCGATACTTATACCAAGGCCAACCCTCGCCGCTCGGCATATGCATTCTGCATCAACCCCAAATACCCCGGTTACTTTTATCTTTGCTTCAAGGCAGGCGAACATGCACGACTTCAGAACTGGCCGGTCAAGGTGATTCCCCAGGGCTACGAACTGCAGAAGAACCCCTACCCGGACATGAACGCTCTATGCAACGGCTTTAAGCTGATGTTCAGCAACATGAGCAAGGGCAACCGGAGATGAGTGTTTCTCGTCTGTACAGTGTACTATCTATTCCCCAAAAAAATCCCCAAATCCCGAAAAGATGGGATGGAATTTCCTACTTCTTTTAATTTGATACACCTTTGGCATCGGGCATGTAAACAATATCAATGAATTTCAAGCGATTTGTGGACCTCGAGACTGTATAGACCGGATTACGTAGGCTGTATACACCGCGATCTACCATTTGAACTCATCATCCTCGGTTTCAACATTGTTTTCCACTTTCGCCCCTCATATTTCCTCGCATTTCCTCATATTTCTTTGTTTTATTAAAGCTTCATCCCCGAATGTTCCTGTGATGTCAATTGTATAGTGTGGCTTATCCCCCGCATCGCCACGTTCAGCCGCACCGGACCGCGACGGACACATTGCGGTTCTTGCAACCCCTCACTGCGCAATTATGGCGGCCATGGAAGAGCTGGAGATTCACAGCAAGGTAGGGTTGGCACAGTCACAGTCAAGGACTAAAGCTCAACTAATATCTCTAGTCGTACTTTGTACGTTGGATTAATGTCAGCGCGAACTACACCATCTCCTGGAGTATCCAACCGCACAAGAAGTCCGTCAACTTTGGCATCTTCAAACACCCCGGCAAATCGTCTGTTCTGAGCTCCCATATTCCTGCTCCCGATTCCCAAAGCACCGATTCAACCGAGAACCTTCCCGCAACGGCGACGACCGCTGGCGCGCGACAACAACCATCTGCTGTTATTGAGAAGCTGACGGGGATTGGGCTCAAACCAATTAAATGGACGGGCAAGTGTGAGGCAGACAAGATTACCCAGGGGACCTACGATGTACCGTTCAGCGAAGGGGGCAACTATGCCCTCGTTTTCGATAACACCTTCTCCAAACAAATCTCCAAGACCTTGACACTTGTCCTCCTCACCTATCCAACCGGCCTTCAACCACCTAGCTCCGTATCTCAGCCAGGGGCGTCGACCGAGTCGCTGCCGCAGCCCAAGACCCGTCGACGAGGCAACAGTCGAGCCACGCTCAACTCCCTGCAAGTTGACGCGTCGAACCAAAATGTCTACACTGGACTGCTGCAGAAGCGGCGACGAAAGCGTCACCAGGGTTGGGCACGCCGGTTCTTTTCGCTGGACTTTACCTCGTGCACGTTGTCATACTATCATGACCGCAACTCTGCCGCACTGCGAGGCGCGATCCCACTCTCGCTAGCGGCCGTTGCGACCAACGAAAAGTCCCGTGAGATATCTATTGATTCCGGTACCGAGATATGGCATCTGCGTGCCAATAACGAGCATGAATTTGGTGAATGGAAGAGTGCCCTCGAGAAAGCTTCCTCCAAGGAAGCTTCTAAGGACAAGAACAATGGCGGTCTAGCTGCCCCTCCGGAGCTGCGGCTTTTCGCCCCATCGCAGCCCTCACCGATGGAGGAGAGTGAATGGGCTCGCGTTGAGAGCCTTGTCAGTTATATTTCCGGATCGCGAGATGCGATCCGCCGGCTAGCCAAGGATACAGATCCCAAGTATCTTACCTCGCCCCTCTCAACTCCTATCGACCGGCCTCGTTCGCGTGGCCGGTCCCCTAGTCCCCAGCGCAGTACTCATGAGGCTACCCCCAGTGAGATGGAGGCCAGGCGCCCGTTCTGGAAGCGCAAGACAAGTGGACAATTGAATGCCAACAGCAAGCGACCATCGGCCATGTCCACGGACTCCAGTTCCTCGCAGCTTGTGGTGCCTGCTACCGAGGGCAAGGGAAAGCCTGCCAGTATCACCAGTCCCATAGACAGCATGGATGAGATTCATGACCATTTGATGTCTGTGCTGCGCGATCTTGACAATGCGGTCACTGAGTTCTCCACGCTGATTACCGAGAGCAAAGAGCGGCGGCACCCGCCTCAGCCATCTTTGGTTCCTCGCCGGAGTATGGAGTCTGACATGTCGCAAGAATTCTTTGATGCGACAGATGGAGGTGGTGACAGGTCTCCCCTCCTGACTATCCAGGACAGCGACGACGAAGGGCCTGAAGAGGACCGGCCTGCCTCTGCTGCCGAGGCAGTCCAGGATGATGCCCCCTCTGACAGTGACGGTGAATGCCACGCGGCAGCAACTCGCCAGGAAAGCAGCACCGCATCGGGCATGTTCCCAGTCAAACCCAAATCGTTGGTCCCGCTGCCCCTAGAGCCCATAAAACGCCGGGCGAACATTCTCGCCCCAACAGTCCTACCTCCAAGCTTGATTGGCTTCCTGCGCAAGAACGTCGGAAAGGACTTGTCCACAATATCGATGCCGGTGTCCGCAAACGAGCCCATATCTCTTCTGCAACGCGCCGCCGAGGTCATGGAGTACTCAAATCTGCTTGACCAGGCCACCAAATCCACAGATCCCATTGAGCGCCTGATGTACATAACCGCCTTCGCAATATCCTCCCTCTCAAGCAGCCGCGTCCGCGAGCGTTCCATCCGAAAACCATTCAACCCAATGCTAGGCGAGACCTACGAGCTAGTCCGTGAAGATCAAGGCTTCCGTTTCATCTCAGAAAAAGTCTCACATCGGCCCGTCCAACTAGCCTACCAAGCCGATAGCAAAGAATGGAGCATTTCGCAGTCCCCGATGCCTAGCCAGAAATTCTGGGGCAAATCCGCCGAGATCACAACCGAAGGCCGCGTTCGCATTATCCTACACAGCACCGGCGACCGCTATAGCTGGACGCCGGCAACATCCTTCCTACGCAACATCATCGCAGGCGAGAAATACGTCGAGCCCGTCGGCGAGCTAGCCGTCACATGCGAATCCACCGGCCACCGCTCCATCTCAACATTCAAAGCTGGCGGCATGTTCTCTGGCCGCAGCGAGGAAGTCTCCACCCGCGCCGTCGACGCAAACAACAAACCCGTATCCCTCGGCTTATCTGGCTCCTGGCCCTCCACGCTAACTCTGACTCGTGACGGTAACCCGACCGATGACATTATCTGGACCGCCGGCTCGCTCGTCCCCTCTGCGCCAAAACACTACGGTCTCACCTCCTTTGCAGCTGCGCTGAATGAAATTACCTCGATTGAGGATAAGCATTTGCCCGTCACGGACTCCCGTCTGCGTCCTGATCAGCGCGCGCTGGAGAACGGTGACCTCGACCATGCCGAGGAGCTTAAGGTGCAGCTTGAGGAGGGACAGCGTGCGCGCAGGCGCGATATGGAGGATGCTGGGGAGAGTTGGGTTCCGCGCTGGTTTACGCGGATTACTGATGACACTGACGGGGAGGTTGCTTGGCGGCTCAAGAGTGGGAAAGATGGGTATTGGGAGGAGAGGGCTAAGGGGAGCTGGTCTAATGTTGTGCCTGTGTTCGAGAATTAAGAGGGTTAGACTAGATAGTTGTTGATGTTGGTTTGTTCTGTTGGTTACATTCTGTTGGGCATGCAAGACCAAGACTATAAAGGAGAGATGAGGCTTCGCGGTGTTTTGGGCAGGACCTTCTTCACTCTATATCACGATAAATACGGACTTTTCTTTCTCTGGATGTATCATTCTCTTGAACGGTTTACTGAACGTGAGGATACTCAATTCGCAGTCATTTCGTTAGGTACAAAAGTTAAGAGTATCGAATCACAAACAAGAAGTCAAGTAAATATAAACAGAAAACAGAAAGCAAACATCAATGAAGAGAACATTGAAGCTGAAAATAAATCCCATGAACCGAGCCTTGTGTGCGAGAATGAAATCCTCCATGTGGCATAAAACCGTAAGCTGTCGGATTCATTGATAATTGAATAACCGAAAAACATAACTCCTTTTTATTCATCGTTCCATTCCTAGATCATCACCGATGCGAGTATGCAAGGTAGTCATTTACTCGTCGTCATCAGATTGGGGAGCAGTCCAGCGACGCGAGTTGCGCATCTTGGCTGCCTTGCGTGCACTTTGGCGATCCACCGACCCATAACCCTGATTTGCCATGCGCATCATGACGGGAAGACTGTTGAGAACGGAACGGTTACCCTGGAAATAGTGTTCGGAGAAGCCGCCCTGCAGGATGCGGCGCAGAGCAGTGAGTCGCACCCACTTCCACCAGCGGTCGATAGTCATGACTCCATGGCGGCCGATCTTGACAGTGAGAGTGCTGCCGTAATGGCGGTTGGTGTTCTGGTCGATGGCGGTGTTGTAACGAGGACCGCGGCCTGGGTTCTCGACAGTGGTGAGGATCGAGGCGAAGTTGCTGTGGAGGGACTTCTTGTCGCGCTTGCTTATCTGCTTGCCGTGGACGGTGGCCAGGTTCTGAAGTTGGCTCTCCAGCTCGGGAGTGTTGTGGTAAGCGTTGTATCTTTTCACGAGCTTGGGACCGGATGTGGAATCGTGCTCATGCTCGTCGCTGTCATCGTTTGAATCTGCGCTCTCCTCGTCTTCGTCGTCCTCTTGGGGACTGTAGCTCTTCTCATAGAGTAGGGCAATGTTCTCGCCTGCTGCAATTTGCACGTTGGAATCAGAGCTGTCGAGCTGATCCATGAAGATCTGGACTGCTTCCTCGCTTTCTTCTTCAAAATCGTCGACTTCGGTGGCGAGGAATCCCCATTGCTGGAGCGCGGCAGTAACAATGGTGGGGTCGTCTGTGGCATCGATGGATTGGCCATCAGAGGCGATGATGTCCAGGAGGAAACTCATCTGTTCAAGGATGCCATCTTCACCGGCACCTCCGAAGATAGTACACGCCCCAAGGCAGTGAATAGCTGCTGCCTTGACAAGAGGGGAAGCGGAGTCACGAACGGTGCGGGTGAGTAAGGACTCGGTGTTTTCGTAAACGGTGGTGTCGAAAGCTGAGATGACAAGCAACTCGATAGCGCGCAAGCCAAGGGTTGCTTCGCGCACACTAATCTCGGTGCGGACGCTTCGCTCAAATGCGGCCAGTAGTTCTGGAACAACGCCGTGGATTTCTTCTACTGTGTAGTGGTATTTGGTCAGGCGGCAGAATACTTGCAGGGCCTCCTCGCGGCCTTGGACACTGCTGCGCTTGCGATCAAGAATTTCTTGAATACGCTCGCCGAGTTCGTGTTCCCAATCGGGATTATCTTGTTCGGGGTTCTCATCGTCGAAAGATCCGATGCTATCCCAAATTGGTTAGTGCCTTGATTGTAAAAACTTGCCGACATCATTGGTGACATCATCCCGCCACGAGAGTGGGACCATATGAAGATACAAAAAAAAAACAGACGAAAAGCGCAAGGGGAATACTATCTGCTTACCTCATAGATGTTTCATCAGAGAGAAATCCTGAGTCTTCTTCGTCTGAAGGAGCTCTGCTGGCATTACGAGAGCCCTGGCGCGAGGTCTGCTTTGAACTGGCGGGGGAGTTGGTGCGGGATGCTTCACGGGATGCTGCCTTTCGTGAGACAGTCTTGCCGCTCTCGAAGATCTGGCGACGTAGATCGGGCATTTTGATAAGATGATAGGGGAAATCCTCGAAATGGGGTAGATTGGGAACCCAGTATGGGAGTAAGTAGTAAAAAGGATCAAGCCAAGAGACGGTTGTCTTTTTAACCTATGGGTACTGGACAATAGTCGAGAATTAGAAGAGAAAGAAGTAAGTAATTGTGCATGTTCTCAAAGAATTCGAGTATACTGGAAGAAGAGGAAGAGAAGAGAAGAAGAGAAAAGAACAATAAGAACAATAGGACGACCTCGGGACTCGTGACTGCGTATGTAAGCCTATCAGATGGCTTCTTTTACATTTTGTCTGGCATTCCACCAATCAGATATATATTGGGACAATATTCTTCTTCCTTTGAAACTGTTCATCGTCATTGTTCAATGTGCTACTAGTCCACTTACGGCAGAGTTTTCCATTTCCAAGGTTGGGGAGCCATGACAGCATCGGTATCGGTATCGGAGGATTGGACATGGACTTTGACATTACGCCTGCTGAGTATTCCCTTTGATCTTTGTTTGAGGGGTATCATTATCATACATCCGAGAAGTTGGAGCCTGTTACAGCTGCTGCCGCACCAACTCGAGGATCTGTTGGGCCTTGGCGCCCTCGAGATACTCGCGACCTTCCTGTCGCCATTCATCTTCCTCGTCTTCCTCATCCCCAATCTCCAAGTCCACCTGCAGACTAGCATTGTAGGCACCTTTAACCGTATCTTCGTCCACACGCACTCCGTTTTGTACCAGAACTCGAATACACTGTGTCAACCGTGCAATCTCCCGACGGGTCTGTGGCGGGATATCGTCATTCTGGCTAGAGTAGATGGAGCTGGACACCATCTCTTCCATGCGCGTAATAGAGACATTTTCAGTAGTCGATGATGCGGCATCTTCATCGGAATTCTTGGAGATAAATATGTACCCATTCACTCCAAGGACAATGTTCACGTTACCACCACCATTGGCAGTGGATTCCGTCCACACCTGTCGACGAGACCGCACCACACCGCCAGTACCAGAACCTCCAGGAGCAGCCAAAGCGCTGCCTGAAGCCGAATTCCCAACCCCAACGCCGCCCTTGACGCTAGAGCTAGATGCTGCACTGCCTCCGGTTCCTGTAACGGCGAGGAAAACACCGTTGCGCAGCTTCCCGTACTTCAAAGACCGTGTGTGTAGTGACGCCGACCCATCTTGGTGCACGCTCTGCACTTCGGCAACTACAAGATCGCCTTCGCTGAAAAATGTTCGGATCTGGAGCTCGTCGGCGCTTGTTCGTCGACGCAGAATACCGCCGGGCAGGTTGATTGCGGAAAGAGGGAGCTGGGCAAGTAGCGGTGCCGCGACGTCGACCTTCCACCGTCGTGATTGCACTTCGACAATGCGGCCAACGACGAGATCTCCAATTTCGGGGGTATAGCGGGCGCGCAGAGGGTGAACAGAGAGTAGCTTATTTGTCTTTTGAACTGTGCCGGCAACAGTGGCAATGATAGAGGTCGAGAGCGGGTTCATATAGGTACCATGACCTCTGTAGATTGTTAGTGCTGAAAAAGGAAAATGACGATATGAGCCCCGCGTTTTTTTTTGCGCAGCATTCAAGGTCAGACCAACCTCATCCATTGTGGATCATCTGTGACCACTTCTCCTGGTGTGACAATCCCTGTGCCAATATTCGAATTTCCTTGTAAACGGGGTCGCTTGTGAGGCCGAGAGATACCAGTCATTTCGACATCCTCCTCGGAGTCCATGGACATGGAGTCATCTGAGTCAGCTTCGTAGGGACGGGAGTCCTCTACCACTGGTGGGAGAATAGTAATTGCCATTGCACAGTATGTTGTCTGTGATCGATTGCGGTTGACTTCAAAATGGGAGTGGAGGCATTCAGATAGGTAGAGAAGAAAATCCAGGTCACGTGATAGCCCCACACTATAGCCCTCACTATTTACAAGAGAAAGTACATTAGATTGGAGCTACCTCAATACCGCATGAAGACTACATTTCATGTCACTATATTTCAAATTACCAATGCTAATGGTCCATCGTATCATTTAAAGCCAGTGAATCAACCCAACGCCAATATTAATACATAAAATGAATTCCGTTTATGAAACCAACTGCTCAAGTCTTTTTGGCCACTTTGCTTGGGTTGGAAGTGGGCTCTTCCTTCTTCTTTTTTGACCTGCTGCTACCACCCTTGGGTCTATAACCGGTGTCCTCTTCACGCTTGCGCTTGTTCTTAGGAGTAGGCTGGGCCTCTGTCCCGTCCTCATCATACATATCCTCATCTTTGCGCTGAGCTGGCGCCCGCTTGGAAGATCGATTGGAAGGGCGTGATGCAGACTTTTCAGAAGCAATCTCATTATCCTGGAGAGTCTGAGGTTGGTTGCGACGGAGCCAATTGTATACCGATGCGGGATTCCGCATGGAAAGATCACGCTCACGTTCCGCAAACGTGGGACGTTCTGGAATGCGTGCGAGCTGCGTGGCAGCCGCCTCATCACCTAGCTTGGCGTCCAAGGCAAGGTAGTACTCAGTCTCACGCTCGGGCGTAAAGTATCCAAGTTGGCGTTCACAATCGTTGTCGGGCTTCTTTTGAACAGTGTCTGGAGTGATATGATGAGCCCGTGACAGGGAGCTATACTGCTGGGCTGGTGCAAACGCTTTATTTCGTTTGATGTTGTCCTCAATGATACGATAAGCACGCGTGTCAATGCTACCAGCAGCCAGTCCAGCTTTGGCCTCCTTCCATGCTTGTTTTGCTAGTGTCGCATCGTTGATCAAAGGTACAATTTCCTGCTCGGGGGTTGGTAGCAAGGGAAGGTCGGTCGGCATGCTCAGATCGAATCGCACATCAGGAGAAACATGTAGGCTTTCGTTGAACTCGAGGAGAACCTCCAGCAATTGACTAGCACGGAGGAATTAGCAATAGTTCATATAGGAGGGAATTTGTAAGTCCCATACTCGTTTTGCTCTTGGATGCGCTTGGATAGGTCCTCTATGCGCAATTCTTCCCGGATCAAACTCTCATTCTCTCGGGTTCCTAGCTCGAACCTGACTTTCAGCTTGGCATATTTCTTCCTGGAGAAAAGAGAGTCAGCATTATCCGATGGGCTGATTGGGAGGACTCGTACTTGAAAGACCGGACTGATGGCTTAGGAGGCGGTGCAGTAGCTGCATTTGGCAAAGTTGCAGTGAAGCGGTTATCGTTTGGTTCTGCCATGGTGTTATGGGGAAGAGAAGTTTAGAAAAGCCGGGATGAAGGGGATGTGGTCACCCTGCGCGTTCACGCCAAGAAGCGGATCCGGCTGCGTGAGAGGCGGGTCCTGGCCGCCGTAAAAAAAAAGTAAAATTATTGTTCGGTTTCCTGTGACCAGAAACAATCTCAGGCTTCTGATAGATTGACTATTATTATAGTGGTCATCACACCATTTTGCACCTTTCGCATTATGTCGGAACTCACCGAAGTCAGCCAAAAGAAGCGCAAGCTGCAGGACGGTCCTGAGCTTGAAATCGATGTCTCTGCACCCGAGCCAGTCTCAAAAAAGGCGCTGCGCAAAGCGAAAAAGAACAAAGGAGGCGATGCGGGTGATGATGAAAAACCCAAGTCCAGCAAATCTAGCAAACCCGAGTCTAAAGAAGCCGAAACAGACGGGAAGCGGTCCAAATATGGTATCTGGATTGGAAACCTATCATTCTCAGTGACCAGTGAAGAGCTGCGCATGTTCTTCACCGTCAACGCTGATATCTCCGAGTCAAATATCACCCGAATTCATCTGCCTAAGGGCCCTGAAAGATTTGGGAGGTCGCAGAACAAGGGCTTCGCTTATGTTGACTTCACCGACAAGAAGTCTTTGCAAGAAGCAATTGGCTTAAGCGAACAGCTCATGACCGGCCGGCGCGTGCTTATCAAAGATGCAAACAATTATGAAGGTCGCCCAGACAAATCCGAAGCCCAGGCGAATGCCGCGGGTGCAGCCAAGTCTGGCCACCCTC
The DNA here is from genome assembly GCF_028828465.1 of Penicillium psychrosexuale. Taxonomy (NCBI): domain Eukaryota; kingdom Fungi; phylum Ascomycota; class Eurotiomycetes; order Eurotiales; family Aspergillaceae; genus Penicillium; species Penicillium psychrosexuale. Next base: position 6,006,933 of record NW_026643187.1, read on the forward strand.
CCTCCAAGCGAATCTTTGTCGGCAATCTGAGCTTCGATGTGACCAAGGAAAACCTCGAGGAAAACTTCGCCAAATGCGGGACTGTTAACAACGTTCATATGGCGACTTTCCAAGACACGGGAAAATGCAAGGGTTATGCGTGGGTGGAGTTTGAAGAACTCGCTGCCGCAGAAGCTGCGGTGAGGGGATTCATGTTGATCAAGGAGGATGACGAGGAAGAGGATTCCTCTGACAGTGATTCTGACTCGGCCTCTGAGAAGAAGAAGTCGAAGAAGCTAAAACCCCGCGTGCAACGGGTTTGGGTGAACCAGCTCATGGGTCGCCGTATGCGAATGGAGTTTGCCGAAGATGCGGGTACACGATACAAGAAGCGCTTTGGAAAGGATGCCGAGAAGAAGGATGAACCCGCTATCACCGAAGTCGATGGTGAATCACGAGAAAGACCCCGACACAAGAAGAGACGTGAATCCATCGATGAGTCTCGCTACTCGAAGGAAACCGTCCAGAAGCTCAGTGGTGCCATTGTCGAGGGCCAAGGTCAGAAAATCACGTTTGACTAAGTTATTCATCTGCTTCGTGGAGTCCAATCATTTGCGGTCTTTCTACAGGACCATTCAATTATCTCATACACAAATGTATCAGTGGAATTCTGATACCTGTCAATGATCTGCCCGCAACCGAGGTGGCATTGGGATCAAACCCCGACCGTGGTCTACCCTGTGACTTAAGCGGGATCCTTTGGTCATAGTTTTTCAATATTTGTACGATCTCTCAGATATCCATGGTCATCGAGTCCATTACTCGGTGGCACAGCTTGCAGTGAAATGCGCAAGAAAATGCACGTATACTTCCGGATATCACAACATCCGGCCTGCATACTAGGGCGCAACCTCAAATTTCCCAGAATACAAGCAAAGTTTCTCACATAACAATATTTTATATCAAAGCCTTCTGTAGTTGTCAATATTTAGTTCAGACACTAACCAAATCAAGTAAACAATTCTAGGCCCAATCGTGGCAGAAACAGCTTCACCGCCTGGACTAGGCCCGATCAGGCCTGACGTCTCTCGCGATGTCATGCCCTTCCTCTGAACTCGAATCTCTCTGTACTCCTCATCTCTCTTGGGCTGCATCTCCTTTCTCCTTTCCCCTTGCTCTTTCTCTTCTTGCTCTTCACTTTGGTTATTCTTCTTGCACACGGTTTCTTTTTGTTTCTTCTAGCCTTTCTTAGTACTTTGGTCTTGCTTGATTTCATTTGCTATTCCACCGATTTATCGTCCTTCAACGTCCGTTGTCTACCCCGGATTCCGTCCTCTAACATAATCCGGTCCCGGTAACCACCCAGTCAAGCGTCAACGGGGAAGGCTTAAGCCACCCCCAAGTGATTAATCCCTTGTGTCTCTACCATGGCTCCTCTTCGACGTCATATCGGGGCCAGCCGCAGAAAGAGACGGGAGGAAGATGGTGAAGAAGAGAGTTCGATGGCTGGTGACATGGGAGATGACTCGTTGAGTGAAGGCTCGTGCGACAGCCATCAGGAGGACGAAGATGCAGACGGAGAAGTCAGTGAAGAGAGCGAGGACGAGGTTTCGTTGGATAAGGCGGGCAAGGTCAACGGTTGTGGGGTGGACAAAGCTACACGGAACAGCTCTGCATCGCCCGGAAAACGAGGACTCAAGACAACAGTTTCGGATACAGAGGCAATGCTCAACGGCCTGAAGGTCTCAGACGGTGCGGGCGACGCTACGGACGTTCATTTCGAAGGTCTAAAGGAACAAAGGGAGCCTCACGCTGGAAGAACGCCTTCCGCCCCTCCAACCGAATCAAGTCGAAACAATTTAGCTTCCAGAAAGCGCCGCGAGAATGACAAGAATGTCAAGGAACGAGAGCAGAACCCAGCCTTCGTCCCCACTCGCGGCAGCTTTTTCCTTCATGACAAGCGATCCACCGACAACGGTCACCGACTCAAGAGCAAGTCTCGTCCCTACGGCCTGATCGTAGATGGTAGCTCTCGCAGGTATGTTATATTCCATTCTATTTCCGACTCCTGTTTCTTACTAACATGATTCAGGTCTTCTAAGCCCGATACCAGTGGGCAGTGGGCACACGATCTCCACGATACCGTGGCTGGCGAGGATCGACCCGCAGCAAAGCGCCCAACACCATCCGCGATGCCTAATCCTGGCGCATCCGTCCCCACCGCCCCGAGATCTTCCCCGCCCAACCGGTCCTTCTCTAGCACAACGTTGGTTGGGAACGTACCTGTTGTTGTTTCCTTGCCTGGCATGGCCAGCCCAATTCATTTTTCTTCCGTGCCCAAAAGACTCCACACCCGGCTACCTCAGCATCGACCCCCTTTGCGACGCGACAAGCCGGTGCGAATCTCTCTTCCCAGCCAGCCTCCCCGATACATATTTCCCTCTGTTGAACGTTCGTTTATCTTCATCCCCCGCGCGTTGCGGCCGAACCAAGTCTCTCGTGGTCGAGGTGGTCGTGGTGGCGGCTGGTACAGTGGACGACGCCCTAGCTACTACCCCAACTCATCTTACACGCCGAGCATTATCAGCCGTCGATCTTCGTTTGGTATGCCACCTTCTCAGGATGGGTGGCCCTCACCTGCTGTGTCTGTCTACTCCAGACCTATAATTTCCAACGACTCTAAGCCCGTTGTTCGCCTTCCCCCTCCATCTCGTCCGCCTGTCGGGATCCCACCATTTGGGCCTGCGATGGCCATGTCCCTTCCTCACCCGGCCTATCGCGAAAGCCGCCCCGCCCCAATCCCGATGCACCAACCTCGTCCCCAGAAGACCGTTTCTGTTGCGGACATTGAAAGTCCGGCAGCTTTCCCGTTAGCTTTCAACCCGCCTCAACCCCAGCATGAGCAACCTTTCCACCATCAGGTCCCTCTCCCAGCCCATGGCCCACCCAGCCAGCCTTCGGCCACCCCACTTTCCCAGATCCCGGAGCGGGCGATTCATGCACCGCCCTTTCAACCTTACAATTACCACCAGCCTAGCTTCTACCCTCCGAGTTATCCTTCAGGCGGCATGTATTACCCGCCTTCGGGGCCCGATTACACGGGTTACAATGGACCCGTTGGCCCCGGAGCTTCTGTGCCAAACTTCCCGGGCCAGCAAGTGATGCCGTATTTAGCTGGGGAGCAGCCTCCTCCACCAGGTACTGTTGCTCATGAGTCTGGTGGCACCGTCTACTTTTACGATGCCAATCATATTTATGGAGGTCCCGCACCACCAGGATCTGGGCCTGGGGGGTGGTTGGCATGGGTGGAATGATGACGCCGCCAGGCACGACCTTCTACTACCCTCAACAATCCGGTCAGTATTATGGGCAGTGATGAATGACTTTGACTGTTTTTTTCTTTCCTTTCCTTCTCTCTCTTCTTATCTTTTTTTCGGATCTCACAACATCTTCAATTTCCACCAATTCTCTCTTTGTTCTCAATTCTCTCTCCCTTTTCTTTCAACTCTCTCCAGGATCTACAGGGGTCTTGGGTTCACTTTACTTTTTCTTTCTTATCTGCATCCACACATTCTCTAGCCAAGTTTTGCCCTTTTTTCCTCCCCTAATTTTTGTCCTAGTGTTTGACTCATTTCGGTCCTGGATTTTGATGCATTTGAGCGTTTTCCTTTGTCTCCACCACTTTCCCCATACTGTACTTGGCCTTGGGGAGAATCACGTCTTGATTCTAGCCCTTGTCAGCCCTTCCAAAACCCCCTCAATCCCCTCAACTCTCCTCCAATCGGGCGATCGAATTGCCGTTCTGCATTCACCCATGCATGACATCATATCTTCGCTGGTTTCTATTTGATGATCTTGTGTACTCCCTTTCTAGGGTATTTTGATGAAGACGAATTAAAACAAAGCCACTACTGCCAGTAATTCGATCCGTCCACCTGGGCACTACCACATATGTACTCCGTAGACTACGTAGTTCTGACTAGTCTTGGCATTCTCGGCCCGGCGATAAACACGTCACATTCTTATGTAATCCATACTGAAAGCAAGCCAATCCCTCACCGCCTGCCCTGTCAGCTCACAGCAGCTGACCGTCTCTCCGCTTTTCCCCTTCAATTCGACTGCTTCTTGTACAACTCCCCTCTTATTTTCCTTAACTCTCTTCTGCTTCTTCTACTTTCTCCCTCTTCATCATAACAGATCATCATTTTATCTTCCGGCATTCCTTTCTTACTCGTAACTCAGTACAATCTTCCCCCTTCCCCTTCCATCATAGTACTGCTGCCTTATCTCAGAGGTGTATCCACCCTTTGACATTGGCATCATCTACGATGACAACTCCATCTACTACTTCTCATTCCAGTCCAGAGAATCTGGTTACTGTCAAAGTCCTCTACAATGACAGTAACCGTCGCTTCAAGATGCCTCTCAGGGAGCTGAAGGCCGAGATGTTCCCCCAGACTGTAAGTCTCCACTCAAGCTCCGGATCTGGAGTCCGACTTATCTTCAACGATCATCAGATTATATTTGTATCGAAATAATTTGTTCCAACCCTAATCAGAAATACCGTGTTGTTTTCGACTGACTTAATTTTTCGTTTAGCTTAGGAAACTGCTCGGCGTTCCGGCGGATGTCAACGTCATCCTTGAACGCTATTCCGACAGTGCTGGCTCTTACGTTCGCTTGGACTGTGACAACATCGCAGTCTATAAACAGCTCTACCGGGCTGCCAAGGCAAAGTCTAAGCTCCGTATTAAGGTTACTACTCTTCCTTCCAAAAACACATCCGCCCCAACCCCAGCACCATCAGAACCCACTGTGCCGATGGAGTCAACCAACCACACTCGTCACAGTTATCTCGAAACAGTCCTGAGACCTCTACCACCTCCCGATACCCTTCCTCTCATGGACTCAGCCCAATTCCCTTGTTCCACTGGTGAGAAAGAGTTTCCTCTCGGTCAACCTCGCTACCGCAACTTCGAGATGGACCAAGAAAAACATCAGTTCCCGGTCATCTCCCACGCCTCGTCCAACGGGATGTTCTGCATTGACTGCAATCACTGTGGCCGGTCTATTGCAAATGCGCATTATCACTGCAGCATTTGTGAGAACGGGGACTATGACTTGTGTCTACTGTGTGTCGGTGCCGGCGCATCTTGCCGCGGTGAAGGTCACTGGTTGATCAAGAGGACCGTCAAGGATGGTGTCGTCACAAACAGTACCACCGAGACTATTCCTCCCCGTGATCAATCAGCACTGGAGTTCAACCCCATGCTGCCTCGGCAGATTCAGCGCGAAGTGATCACTAAGCCGGTGGTCCACATCCCTGAGTCGGTCACTGAGTCAGTCCCTGAGTTGATCCAAGAGTCGATCCCAGAGCCAGCGGCCCCGTCAGCTTGTTTGGATGCAGCCACCATTCAAGGTGATGACAAGCCAATGTGTAATGGATGCTGTCGTGGTAAGTCTTCTCTTTCTCACCTCCCTTTCTCTTTTCTCTTTGCTCACAACACACAGAAGTCGACGAAATCAATCTCGTCCGTTGCAATGACTGCGAGGACTATGATCTTTGCCTTCGCTGCCTGCTCCGAAATAAGCATGGACACCACCCTGGCCATACCTTCCACCTCGGATCTGACCGGAACTTTTGCTTGAAGAATTTGATCACGTCTCGCTGCCTTCCCGGTCGGCAGTTCCGACACTCCGCTGTCTGTGACGGCTGTGACAAGGTATTTACTCACACATTCCACTTGCTTAGGAGGTCCTCGGCTAATTTTTGCTAGCGCATCGTTGGTGTTCGTCACAAGTGCTTGGCCTGCCCCGATTGGGACTTCTGCCCCGATTGCATCTTGACTTCTTCGCAGAGCCACCCTGGTCATCGGTTTGTGCAAGTTTACGAGACTATCGGTGAGCCAGCTCGTGAGCACGAAATTCACTATGGCATCTTCTGTGATGGTCCACTGTGCAAGAGCAAACCTGCTCAGAGCTACATCAACGGAGTTCGTTACAAGTGCGCTGTCTGTGATGACACCGACTTCTGTGCGAGCTGCGAGGCCCTCCCGACCAACCACCACAACCGCACTCATCCGCTGGTCAAGTTCAACACCCCGGTCCGCAATGTGACTGTGAGCACCATGGGCGACGACGGCTCGAGTGGAGCAGTTGTCCTAGGTGACCAGCCTCGTGCCCCCACTTGCCCCGTTGAGCAGATCGAGATTGCGGAGCCGGAACCCGTTGAGGTGGATGCTAGCAAACCTGTGGAGAAGGATGAGCCTCAGCCATTCGTGGACGAGCCCCTTCTCGGAACTGATAGCTCTGATATGACGGACTACAGGGCATTCTTTATCCGTGACACTGTCACTGACGGTACAAAGATGGCCCCAAACACCACGTTCCGCCAGACCTGGACTCTCTACAACCCCGGTCCTTTAGCATGGCCCGTTGGCTGTGATGTGCGCTTCGTCGGTGGAGACAAGATGTTCAACGTCGATGTCTGCCACCCGTCTAGCGTCGAGTCTATTCGCTCGGCCATGGAAAGCACCAAGTTGGTTGCCCCTGTGGAGCCAGGCGAGAAGGCTGACTTTACTGTCAACCTTCGCACTCCTCAACACGAAGGCCCTGCTATCTCCTACTGGCGTCTGAAACTCCCTAACGGTGTGGCCATTGGTCATCGTCTGTGGTGTGATCTTGAGGTGGAGACCGCTTCTCTGGAAAAAGCTGAGACCCACGAGACATACTCTGGCGTATCTGAAATTGCCAGCAGTGGCATGATCTTCCCCAAGCTAGAGAAGGAATCTCCGGAGTCAAGCACTCACCAAGCCGAGGCTCCTGCCCCGCAGGCACCGAGCTTGTCGAATTCTTCGGAAGTGGACGTTTTAGAAGACGTTGAGAGCCTGACTTTGGACGATACCTTCACTGACGCCGACACTGGCTTCCTGACGGACGAAGAATATGACGTTCTTGACGCCAGTGATCAGGAATATATTGAAGCCAAGCAGGCCACAAATTGAAAATGTTCGAAGGAAATCATCACGACACGATATGGGAATGGGAATTTGCACAACTGCACTCTTTTTTACTTCTTTTTTTTTCGGACTTTGCCGCTGAGGTCTAGTCACTCCGAGCATGACTAGACTTAATGAGATTGATATTTTTTTTTGGCCTACGAAAACAAGCAAAGAAAAAAAAAAGAACTACATTTTTGCCTGAGATAGTTCAATGCACTTTCGCTGTTTTGAGGATTTTGATTGTGTAGTACGCTAACCCTATTAAGCATCGACATAAGCATCGAGTCCTTGCCTCCTCCCTACATGTATGCAGTGACCAAGTCTCCCTGGGAACTGCCAAGAGTTCCAAGTTTTTGCCCTCGCAGAGATTCCCGAACTGAATAACCTCGGGAATTCAGTGAGGGGTCGAGAAATGGCTATAAATTTGGAATTTGTCACTTCTTTCGCTTTATATCCCCAGATTCTTTCACATTTGATACAATGGGACTAAGCATCGTCGGTCTCGGCCTAGTCGCTCTGGTCGCATTCTTGGCTGGTCCAATCAGCCATTTCGTGCAGATTGCAGGGGTCTTCCTCACGCCTAATTCGACAGTGCTAGCTGCAGGCCAGGGCCCAATCTACATCCAAGACACCATCCATTGCGAGGATGTGCATCACTACCGCCCGGCGAACCTGCTGTTCACTGCCTGCGAGGACGACAAAAGCACGCGGTTTAGCTGGTTCCCGCCGATTGGCCACTTCCTGCCAGTCGCGACCCAAGGCTCTATTCATGTCGTGGATCCTAAGGTGACTTTGTTCAGGGCAGATTGAAATCAAATATCAAAAATTAACCCCAAACATAGACTATGAAATCAACTCGTCTGGCATTCGAGAACTTCCAAGGCACCTTCGTGACACATGGAATCGATGTCATTGAGGACCCCGAGGACTCGGACGCCGTCTACATTTACGCCGTCAACCACTTGCCCAACCCGGCATACTTTGAAGCCGGCGAGCCCAAGGACGTCCCCAAAGCCCAGTCCCAGATTGAGCTCTTCCACCACATCCTCAACTCCGATTCTGTCCGGCATGTGCGCTCAATCAGCCACCCGCTCATTAAAACCCCCAACGACATCTACGCGGTCAGCCCGGTCTCCTTCTATGTCACTAACGACCACTTCTACCGCGAGGGGCCCCTGCGACTCCTCGAAGCCGTCTGGCGCTCAGCCAAGTGGTCCAACATCATCTCCGTGCAGATCGCGGATCTGGCAAGCAAAGACGCACCCGTCGAAGCCTCCGTCGCGCTGACGGGTCTATGGAACAACAACGGTCTCGGGCACGGCCGCACCGACGACGAAGTTGTCATTGCTAGCGCTATGGGCGGCGAGATCTTCCTCGCAACCCGGCACGAGTCCAATCACTCACTCTCTATCGATACCTCGATTGCCTTTCCTAGTTCTCTCGCTGATAACCCGTCCTACTATGAAGACCCATACCGCACTGACTCGCATGATGCGAGCGGCTTCCTGGCCGCCGGTATCTCGCAGGCTATTCGCTTTTTGGGGAATGCTAAGGATCCGAATGCCAAAGATCCGATCCAGGTGTGGTATACGACTCTCAATTCGCACACTGGGGTCTGGGAGAAGAAGGTGCTGTTTGAGGATGATGGGTCTAGGGTTCGGACTGCGAGTGCCGCTGTTTTGGTGCCTATTGAGCCTAAGGCTGGTGAAAGACTGGCTTGGCTCTTTGTTACTGGGTTCATGTCGGAGAGTATGGTGGCTGTACAGGTTGAGCTGTAAATTAGAATTGTAAAACATCACGCATTCAAAAAAAACAAAGAATGTTGTTTGTTCTTTGCCCTGACTTTGTCTATATAAATTCCACTTCCTTCCCCCCCCCAGATTCAACTATTCCTCTTCTATCTCACGCTATATCAAAGGCTCTATATATATTCCATCAACTTAGCATCTTTCCAACTCTTACTTTATATATATTTCCACAAGTTTCAACTTACTACTTTACTCGCGTACAGAATCGTTGTTGAGTCGAGAGAATTTCAGAAGTATGTATTTTGTAAGTGCTATTTCTACCAAAACTAACCATCTCAGTTCCAACCAAGAAGCCAAACGAAACGCCATAGGCCATCTCCTCTCTATCAACCTTGATCTCGCCACCTCCTGGTACGGAACACAACTTCGAGACCTGCGATGGGGAAGAAATGGGAATGCGCAAACTCCTAGGCTGTCCTAGCTCAGCCAAAAAGCCTTCCTCGTCTTCACCTCTCCAAATAGCCATGTCGTCGTCATCAAATCCGGTCCTGTGTGGAGTCTTACATATATACGAGGAATACTATTTATTCAATATGGGGTATGTTTCCCGTCCATCCTCGTTGATCTAAGCCGACAGCTGACATCATCCTCTATAGATAGGACCGACAATCTCCAGTCATTATCAAAGGTCCAGATACACCGGATCTTGCTGACTCTTAGCTCGGATATAAATTCAGCAAGGAGGGAATTGCAACAGCGTATCGACGAAAATAGTTGAGGCTCTGCTGAACGCTGAGTTGCGCTCCTCTATGTTCGGTGTGGATGATACCCGCCTACAATACATACTGCGCGTTGCCTTTGACGATCCTGTTGTCTTTAGAAACCTGCGACCATTTTGCCCGTCCGGCCTTGCCAATTCCTGCCGCCACTGTACCAATAGTCTGGTCTGCTTCCGCGTGCCATCCCTCAGTGGTCGGGAGCTCGCCCCCAGCTACTTCGGAACGCCCTTGTGTCGGGTCACGCCTTCTAGTATCTGTACTCCCGACTACTGAGAGATGGGATACGGAAGCACGCCAGGCTATTGTGGCGGCAGGAATTGGCTGGGCCGGACAGGCAAAATGGTCGCAGGTTTCTAAAGACAATAGGATCGTTAAAGGCCACGCAGGACGCAGTACTATCAAAAGTTCTAGCCCGGTATCAGGTTTAAAACCAAAGCAACTGCTCGGATTGCTTCTTGATACATTGATTTAGCTTTTATTCCAAGTATATTCGTTGTCGTCCCCTCGAATGGAAAACAGGGCCGCGATATAATTAGGCTCGAGTAAACATAGTGGTTGAGAATCCCAACAGCTTTAGAGACAAAGTTCAATTGGGTTGACAGAAAGCATGTAGATGTCTGAAATTGAAGTGCTAGCGCCGCTGCAATGCAAATTGGAAGAAAAAGCCAAGGTAAATAACAAGATTCATAATAACACCAAGTAGTACACCACATTCATCTCATCATTTGATTTCTCTGCTTCATCTGTCTGACTTGCCCGGAGTCTGGGAAGAGAATGAACAGTACTTGTCCTTGATCGCGATAACCTCGTAAGTTCCCTCATCAGAGGTCTTGATGGTCTTGACGTTTTCATATGAGATGTCGTGCTTGATATCAAGAATCTCCGACTTCTTTCCCTTGCGGGCATTCGAGCTCCGAATGTATCTGTGGAATATTAGCAAACTGTTATACAGAGCATAGGTAGAGGCTATTGACTTACGTGAATTCGAATGGTGGTGTACCCCAGAACTCAAAGTGAAGCTCGGCTTCTCCACCCTCGTGAATGTCCACCACCGATTCTTTACCCTTGCTGATCCGCACGCTCGGCATAGCGTGGATAACCTTGGTGATGTCTTTGTGGGCCTTGCATTTCCCACTAGCTCCGTCACTGACGGCGTTGATGGTGAACTGACCGGGAAGTTCCGCAATACGACGGAAGTTAGTGGTTTGGGTAGTGGCCTTGCGCTTGGCGCCATCGAACGTGTAGAACACATCAAATGGAGCATGGCCTGACAGCGCGAATGAAAGTCGTTCGCCCACACAGTAGTCGGTCTTGGACTCGAGCGGGACAATGGTAGGAACGTCGGAGATGGCGACCCGCACCGAGGAGGCATCAAGCTCAGTGGTCCTTTGACATCCTCGAGAATCGCGAACCTTGTGGATGCTGACTTGGTGTTGCCCCAAGTCAAGATGGCGACGAGGAATCAGCAGTTTATGGCGATTGGAATTAATCTTGGAAATCGTGACAATCTCCGGCTTGGCGTTCGAGTGGTGTTTGATATTGATCTCCAGCGTGAATGGTGGGACACCCTCCAAGGTAATGGGGATGGATTCCTCGCCGTTGATATCTTCCTTGCAGAAGCCAAAGACGTGGCCAGGTTGGTCGAATTTAGCGGACGGTAGCGGGTTGACCTTTTGTGTCACAACCAGAGCGTTGCTCTTGGGATCGTGGTCGTAGAGGCTGTCGCCAACTTGTGTGAATTTGTAGCTGTATTCTCCAGCCTCGGAGGTATCCATCTCCATCGAAGTCACATGAAGAGCAGACTTCAAAGCCCGTGGCTTCGCCGCAGAGAACCCTCCACGGTCCGTCTTGCGTCGCTTCTCGTATTGAACACTGTATGGAGGATTGCCCGACAGCCGAACCTCAAGGCTGTCATCGTCGCCTTGACAGACCTCGGACTTTGCAAACTCCTTAGCGGCTCCAATGGGTGAGCCGTCCAAGGCAGTGATTTCGGGCCGTGGAATCCACGAGACCTCAAATTCCTTTGCAGACTGGTCCACGGTTCCAGGACAACCGGCGTCAAATACTTCTATGATCTCATACAAGCCCTGCTTGTCGACGGCCAAGACACTGTTTTCGTCCCGGAAGGTTTTCTGAACGGGCGCCGATTCCGCGTCAACATTCTTGTACTTGACAGTCCAAGGGCGCTCGCCACTCAGCCTCAATGGAAGCTCAATCTTGGAGCCCTGCAAAGCCAAGACACTTCTCTTCTTGTCAATCTGACCGAAAGAGACGTGCGGGGGCTGCGAGCGGGCTTCAACATTGATGCTGTCCTTGAGAGTTCGTTTGCAACCAGAGATATCCTTGACGCTGGTCAGAGACACGGTGTAGTCACCACCGCTGACCAGTTTGTCAGTCGTGATGGTTGCCACATCGGTATCGGATTCGAGTGCCTTCCTCAATCGCTTCCCATTGTGGACGATCTCATATTGCAAGACCCAAGGGGCCTCTCCAAGGAAAGATACCTCCAGAGGAACAGCCTCACCGAAGCAGGCGGTTCTCAATCTTCTTGATAGGAAATGAGCCGAAGCCGGTGGTTTTACATCTTGTTCAAGCACCGGAATATTGAGAAACCGTGGCGAGTAGACGGCGTCTTCGATGTCTATGAAACGATAGGTGTATGAGCCGGCTTCCGACGGGGTGAAGTCGAGCTGCGTGCGCATTCCATCGATGGTTTGTACTTTGGAAACAACGCCCTTGGAGCTCTCAATGCTGTATCGGAGAGAGAACGGAGGCGATCCCGTGAGATCTAAATCCACAAGTAATCCAATAGCGTTGTTGGCACAGCGGTCGAATATCTTTTCAGCCTTGACTGTCAATTCTGGCTCAGGTGGGTTATGCAACTGGCAAGATGAAGGCTCGAGGATCTCTCCAGGACAAAACTTGGTAGAGATTGATGTCAAGGCATACAAACCAGGCTCTTTGATGTCTAAAGTCTGATTCATATGCTTCAGATCGACGATCTGTTCACGTGCTGCTTCTTGGTTGTTGCCCGTGAACGAATAACCGACCGAAAAGGGACCATCGTTAGTATATGCGTGACCGTCGGGATGAAAGCTCAAGGGGAACCTCGTGCTATCTCCCTTGGCCACTTGCAGCGGATTCTCGGAATTACAGGTTTGCAGTGACAACTGCGGGCGCTCGTGAACGGAGAATTGGTACCACTGGGATTGCGACTTTGTGGACGGCCGATCTCCTTCATCAAAGATGGTAGAATAATTGGCAACGTTTCCAATAGCATCATGGACCTCTTCGATGGTGTAAAACCATTCTCCGCCGTCGTTCAACGATTCATTCAATGGAACTTCAATCTTTTGACTCTGCGCCCACGAAACGTCGGGCTGGTTGATGCTGTACAGAGCAGCCGTAGTTCTTCCATTGAGCAGCGGAGAGCGCAGATGATCGGGCTGAATGTTGAGGACCGAAAATCCACGATCGAGATTGTTGACCTGGCGACTGTATTTGATTTTCAAGGGAGGTGTGCCTTCCACCTCCAGTTTGAAGTCGGACAATTCCCCTTTGCACTTGTCGATGTGTGAGTTTTTGATCAAGGCTCGCGGGCAAGAGACCACCAGTGCATCAAATGTTCGCGTATGAACATCAAGTTGAGACTCGTCCACCACCCGTTGGAGACGATAGACACCCGTTTTGCGCACAGGGAAGAGCAAGTCGCGGTGGAGTTGACCGGGAACATGCTTCTTTTCCGCCTGCTTTTTGAGAGTCTTCAGCTGTTTCGCCGGAATGCTAATGGTTTCATTTTCGCCAGTGTTAAAATCCAGACGCAACACTTCGATAAGGATCGGGTCGGTCTGGTTGACACGGATGGGCAGGTCGATTGTGGATTGCAGAGAATCGAGGCAAAGCGAGGTTCGATCCGGATTGAGGACGGCAGATCTATTATAAAGTCAGTATGATCTGAGGTGGGTATATTCGAACGGCATAGCTTACCCCTCCGGCAGAATGTGCACAATTTGCCTTCCCAGGATCAATGACGCATTGTGAATGATATCGCCGGGCTTGACCCTGCGCTCAGAAACGGATAATTCGCGATCGTATGCCACCTTTACTAGTCCAGTAAACCATGCAGCCCAAGGAATCTGCAGGTATTAGCGCGGATCGACAGTCTAAAAAAAGAAGAAAAAAACTCACTGGGATGCGGAACATCAAAAAGACATTGCCCACGGCATGAAGAAGGAATAGAGTGAGCGTAGTCGGGAATGCCCATTCTAGCCAAGGTATACGCAGAGTCTGCAGCCCGACCAAGAAGATTCCATCGATCGTGGCCCATTTCAACAACAACCAGGTTGAATCGAGGTCATCGGATGCAGTCAAGGACTCGTAAATCCGCCACGCATTCAAGGCAAAATATATTGCAACGACATAGAGTCGTTGAGATGGAGCATCGATCAAATTGGTGGGGATCAGTGGCACATCGGTGTTCGCGTTCGGGGGTGGTGGTCTCGACGCCCTCGAGGCCGATTTGGATGGTGATCTGAGTGGCGTTCGCCCAGCCCGGGTCTCTCGTGGCTGCGATCGCGAAGGAGTCTCAAAGAGCTTTCTCCTTCCAGTTCCAGGGATTGTTTTAGGTGTCTGCGGAAAGGCAGATGGGAGGAGGGGAGTGCCGTTCATGGCATGCTGTGGTTGCCGGAGCTGGCGAAAGATGGGGGATGTAGTGAGAGTGCGATGTTGGCCCTTCTAAAGCTTTAAGAAGTTCTAAATGAGGTCCAAGGAAGGTGTTTGGAGCTGTCTAGTGGCAATTCGTGCCTATAGCAGATGGAAAAAGAAACAAAAAAGTTGGAGACGCGGGAAGCGCGTCGGGAGAAGCTCGGCCCACTCAACGACATGACCTAACCGCTTCTCTCTGTCCCTGTATTGTCTTCTATTGCCGACGTCTGGTGTCTAGTTCTATAAAAGATTTCATATTTTTCAAGATTTGATACCTGGCTCCCTTTCTGTTCCCCTCAGTGGGAAGAGCAAACTTATTATCATCTCAGGACTCCTTTTATCATAGCTTCCTCTCATTTCAATCTCATCTTGAAGCTCTACAGCTCTACAGCTCTACAGCTACTACTTTTGAAAAGAACCGAAATGGGTCCTCGAGTTAAAAGGCGCCGCCTGATGGACTCAGACGATCTCAGTGATGATATCTGCCAGCCTGCGTCCCGTCTGGAAAAAGACAGCTGGAATGGATTTTGTGAAATCGAATCAGAACCGGTATGTTTACCTGACAGTGGCATTAGCAGTTCTTTGCTTACGGAATTAGGCCTTATTTAATGTGATGCTACGTGAATTCCAAGTCAAGGGTGTAAAAGTCCAAGAAGTCGTTTCTCTCGACGAAGAAATGATGGCATTCCTCAAGTATGTTATTTGCAGTCTCTCACTATGCTCTTACATATAGACTCGATGGCTGACTATGAGCAGTAAGCCTGTTTACGGCTTGATTTTTCTTTTCCGCTGGCGTGAAGATAACGATGGAAAGCAGGAAGCGACTTGCCCTGACGGGCTGTGGTTTGCAAACCAGGTCAGTCCTCTATTCTTTGGCTGAATGGTCCTTTACTGATTATTTATAGACCGCCGACAATTCCTGTGCCAGCGTAGCACTACTAAACATTGTCAACAACATCCCAGATATTGATCTAGGAGAGAATCTACGGTCTTTCAAGGAATTCACTATGCCTTTCACCCCAGCCTTGCGTGGGGATGCAATCAACAACTTCAAATTTGTTAAAAGGATACACAACTCATTTGCACGGTAAGCCATTTGGCAGCTTCTTGACCACCCAGATACTAATTCGATATAAGAAAAATGGACATTCTCAATTCAGATCTACACCTCAAGACTGAAGCTACCACTAGGAAAAAGGGATCCAGGGGCCAGAGTGCTGATGAATCCGACGCCACCTTTCATTTCATTGCTTTTATGCCTGTGATGGGCCAACTATGGAAGTTTGATGGCCTGGAGCGACAGCCACGAGCACTTGGTATGCACTCTAACAAACCAGTTGGAATGACACTGCTGACTCTAGTAGGGGAATGTTCCGAGGACGACTGGCTGGAACTGGTCCGACCCAATCTTCAGGACCGAATGGCTGCATACGAAGAAGAAGAAATTGAATTCTCGATTTTGGGACTCGTGCGAGACCCTCTGACTGATCTCATCAACGACCTGGCTGTCAACGTGAGAACTTTGGAAATTCTCAACGAGCGTGCCGCATCCCTATGTTCATTATCAGATACGCTCGATTTGCATAAATCTGATGAAACTGTACTTGGCCCTGACCCTTCCCTATCTCTGACACGCGAAGAGATCGATGTGGCAGTGATCCCCCAGGAAGCACTGGATGATTACCAGACGTGCTCCGATGAGAAATTGCACGAGTATCGGCAGAAGATAAGCAGGAGGCAGCGAGAACTCCGTCTACGCATTCGCGAAGAGCAGCTATCTCACCGGTCGGATTATGACTACGCAGCTGGACGGCGGTTTGACTATGGGCTAGCGATACGGACGTGGCTCCGACTCTTGGCACAGAAAGAACAGCTGCAGGAGATGTCGACCCCCGTGGCCTATTGATTGGATGATATCTGCTATTCCCTCTCCTTTTCTATCTCAGACGTGCTTATCAGGTGACGTAGTGATGTGACCTCCGTTTCCCCCTCAATTGATTTGGCGTCGAGTACTTCCTCCATGTCCATCATCCTAGAAATACGCAATATATACCAGAAATCTAAGAACCATAACAAGAGTCAACGTCAAAATATAAAAGCCCTGGAAAGTGACGCCTGAGGTACCCCACCGGGCAAAAAATAGTTCAAACGTCACCGCCTCGAATGTTGTTGAGCTTCTCTTTTCCAACCTCCTTTTTGGACGATGAATTTGTGATTTTGACGTGGAAGTCTTCGGAAACTTGAACTATCCTATTAGTATCCTTGTTTCGGAATAGAGGCAGGGCCCGAGAGATCCCCCTCTCTTCAATTTGCCACCCTTTCTATTCTACTCCCCATCTACCTCTCCCTCTCTCTACCTCTCTCTTTCTCTTTCTCTACAATTCCTCGCCTGAACACACACCATGTCTGCTGTCGCAGTGCCTGAAAAGGCACCGGATGACTCCTCCAAGCTGAAGACCTTCCTCTCCATCCTTCGAAAGTAGGAAACCCTTCCTTGGCCCCCGCTCCGCTCCGCTGCGCAGATGCCGATATAACCAGACCTCAGACGCTAATATGATCGGGAATTAGGTTCGTCGGTGTGGCAGATATCGCTTCAGTTCGCTTTTCACTGCCGGCACAACTGCTGGAGCCGCGACCAAACCTGGGTAGGTCATTGTTCGTGTTACGCTGTGCGGGGTCAGTGCTGACTGTGGATGGCAACAAGAATACTGGCATTATCTAGATCGACCGGAGACATTTGCGAGGTCAGGAAATGTGCCCATATTTGGCGGACGCTTGTGTGCTGACCAGGAGCTACAGCATTGGCAAATCGGATGATGAGCTAGGTCGGATGTTGGAGGTGTTGCGGTTCTGGTTCACTAAGGATCTGGTATGTTTCGGCTGCTCGGATTCACTTGACCACTTGCTGATTGTGCTGCAGAAATACGTCAAAGGGAAACCCTGCAAACCATACAACTCAACCCTGGGGGAATTCTTCCGAGTGAGTCCCAGTTTCTTCGGCATTTCAATCATGGCAATCCATTGCTAACACCCTTTAGTGCAGCTGGGACGTTAGCGACAATATCCCCGAAGAAACAAATCTTCCCGGTACCAAAGGAATCACCAATGGCTCCTCCACCGTAACAGACGGCGACGAGAAAGTCAAAGTATGCTACCTCACAGAACAGACCTCCCACCACCCCCCAGTCTCAGCATTCTATATCGACTGCCCCGAACGAGGCGTCTCAGCGCGCGGATTTGACCAACTCAGCGCCAAGTTCACCGGTACTAGTATCCGGGTGAGCCCGGGACAGCACAACCTCGGAATCTTCGTGAGCATCGAAAAGAGAGACAACGAGGAATACCAGTTGACCCACCCAAATGCCCACCTCGGAGGATTACTGCGCGGAGCGCTTTCAGTCACAGTCGCCGACACATGCTACGTCACCTGCCCCAAAACGGGCCTGAAGGCGATCCTGCAGTACTTGGAAGAGGGCTGGATTGGCCGGTCACAGAACAAGCTCGAGGGCGTAATTTTCCGCTACAACCGGGACAATGATACGATCAATCGACTGAAAGATGTGCCAGAGAGTGACATTGTCGCTCGTATCACCGGCTCCTGGCATGGAAAGATATTCTTCACTCCGGCGGGTACCAAGGAGCCCCGTCTGCTCATCGACATAACCCCGCTTAATCCCGTTCCAAAGACCCTGCCTCCATCCGAACAACAGCTGTCCAACGAGTCATTGAAGTTTTGGTCGGGTGTGACGAACGCCATTGTCGAGAAGCAGTTCAACCAGGCTACCAAGCTCAAGCAGGATATCGAGGAACGGCAACGGCAGCGGGCTGCGGAGCGCCTTGAGAAGGGCACTGAATGGCGTCCCCGGTTCTTCACTGGCGCCGTGACGCCGTTGGGTAAGCCGGAGCTCACAGAGGAGGGACAAAAGGTTTTGGAGGGAATTCGCTCGGGCAACTTCGCTTTGACGGAAAGTACAGAGCAGGGCGCATAGATCTCATTGTGTTTCCCTTGTGTAAGCAACGTTGGCGTATCTGGCATGCGACCATACAACCATCGAATACGGCGTCTCTTTGTTTTACTTCCTTTTGATCTCTTTTTTGGTTATACTTTTATTCTCACATAGACCTTATTCTCTAGAAATCTGTTTTGGATTACAAAATTGAAATAGTATATCATACATAGGTTCAAATAGAACGATTAATCCTATTCATAAAAAGAATCACAACCGTTGGTCCATACTAACGCCGCCAGACTCCAATCATCAAGTACGTCAACACATAATCCATCTCAGATCCCGAGCTCAGTCTCAGGCTGCGGCACTGACTACCTTGAACCCTGTACTGACGGTCTTGGTAATCTCCTCATTCTTATGCGGCAGAAGAGACAGGGCATACGCAACATCGTTCCACTGTCGCTCTGTTTCGCAACGAGGAAGTCGAGCGGCCAGCTTGTCGGCCAGCTGGCGAGCGTGTTTTTCCTAGGCTAACATTAGCATAGATCATTATAAACGAAGAAGAGAGAGAAAAACGTACCTTCTCGACAAAACCGATCAAGAACTTGACGATACGGCGGAGGGATGCTTCATCTAGGTTGCGCTCTGCACTCAGCAGACTGAACATGTCAACAAAGTGGTTGTAGACGGCATTGTCCTTGGTTGCAAGTTCCGTGAAGAACATGCGAGCCAGATCCGCGATCTTCTTGTCATCATCCTCCAGACATTTCGCCATCTCGCCTAGTTGTCCCTTGACCTTGACTTGCCCAGCCAAGATGAGGAAGGTAAGGGTCATGAGACAGGTGCGCTTGACAGAGTCATCGTCATCATTCAAACGACGGTAGAGGAAATCTGTGTTCTCGTCGATGAGGTGGTTGAAGCAAACGGCCATGTCGCCTAGTGCAATGACAGCATTGCTACGGACAATAGGATCTTCGGACCGCTCCATGATAGTGATCAGGAGTGGCAGGTTCTTCTCACAGTACTCAGCAGATACACACATGAGTTTGGCAAGGCAGAGGGTCGCAGAGGCCTGCAAGTCACGATCCGGGTAGGAGTTATTGTTGGCCAAAATCTCCACTACAAGCGGGCCAAATTTGGCCAAGAGGGAGTTCTCTCCATAGAGTAGCTCGCGTTCTCGGATATGGGCCATGGCTTCCTGGAAGTCGTCTTCTGTTGTTCCGCCGATAAGATCAAGTTCGTCTGCTTCGGCATTGTCTTGTTCTTGGGGAGCAGTGGCTGCTTTGTTCTTCTCTTGTTCGACTTTGCGGCGTTTGAAGTCAAGCTCACACAGCTCTAGATGCACGATCTGTTTGATTGCAACGTGACCGACAACGTACAGCAACTGTGAGAGTGCAGCGGATGCTGGCTTAGGCTTGGATTCCTGGCCATCGACGGATGCAGTCTCAGGCCGTTGTTGCTCCTCGTCTCCGCTGACAGAGGCATCGGAGGAAGGTGGACGCTGTTGTAGGTGTGGCGCAAAGACGAATCTCGTCTTTCGTCGTAGGATATCAGAGCAAATAACGTCAGGATGCTTGGACAAAGTGTAAATAGCGTTGAGGGCATGCTCTGCCACTCCATACCATTCCTTGCTGGCTGTCTCGATCTCAAGCATGGCTACCAACTTGACCAAAACCGAGTGGTCGCTAGCGAGTTTGGGAATCCCAAGAACCTCCTTTGATTTGGCTTGACGCCCGGGGATCATGCGCCGCAAAGCAATACAAGTGTACTTGGCGAGCACAAGGTCAGCCCTTCCTAAGCCACCTAGACCAATTCGCAGCATGGCCTCGATCTCTTTCACCACAATCTCTGGATCTGCCAGAGCAAGCATTCCGAGAACAATGATCGAACCCCGGCGCTGAGTCCGTGAGATTTCCTTCTTCTGGATACTGTAGACTTGCCATAGCTTGGCGATCACTGCGTCGGATACGTTTCCAGCCTTCATCATCGTGCTGAGCAACTGCTCGAGACAGGTAAGTTCTGCAGGAGTTGCACCAAACGTCAAACTGATCATGTTGCGGGCGATGTAGTTTGCAGCATCGTTGGGTGTGAAAGAGCCTGGTGCATCGAAGAAAAGAGCCTTGTAACAATCAATCAGATGTGTCTGGACGCCCTTTCCTTCATCACTGTTGCCCTTGGTCCAAATCAGGCGCAGCATGCGGCGAATTCCACTGCGGGCAGTCTCAACTTTGTATGCATCGAGAACAACAAAGAAATCCATGGCTTCAATAACCTCGCTCTTGTTCCGGGATGCGAGTAACTGTGTCACGATAATGGACCCGGAATGAAGCACTTCAATAAACCGGATGGCCTCGTTGTAATACTTTCTCGTCAGTTGGAGGCGTGTCATCAATTCAGAGGTGGCCGCCTGTTCTGCGGCTTTCTGCACAGCAACAGCCTTCTGTTCATCACTCATCCGGGGCGCTTTTGACGGGGAATCATCCGGGATCTGTGTAGCGTCATCCAACAATTCGGGGTCAACCTGAGTCATGTCGCCTGCCCCAAAGCCGGGCGTTTCAGCAGGACGCAGGGAATTCAACTCGGCGTCAACCGCGTCCATTCTATCAGTCCACTCCTTTAATGAGAGGAGCCCGCCATGCATAACACTGAAAGGATGTGTGGAAACAAGCTTGGACAGCAGTTTGATCGCGTTGCGTCGCACATTGCTGCTCTTATCCTCCAAGCTTCTAGCGGCGAGTTCCGCTGCAGCCTGTCGCCTTTTCGGGAACTTCTGCTCCAGATCGCAAATCCGCATGAATACCTGGATCGCGCGACACCGGCAGTAAGGGTTGATATCAAGGAACCTTTCTTCTAATACGTCGAAAAAGGCGTTGATCTGGGTCTTATAATTATCACTGCGTTCTTCCTGTCGACTGAGATCGGAAATGAGGTTTCCGCAGACCTCAATCACTGCACAGCGAAGAGTATATGCCTGTACTTGTTAGTGGAGCTTTGGGTAAATTGAGAGTATTACTCACGTCACTATCTAGCTGTTTAGCCAGAAGGGTCATTTGCTTGATGATCAATCTGGGCGCAAGTTCGGACAGTTTGATAATGAATGTCGATACAGACTTGGGGCCTCTCGTATCATTAGAATTGAACTCCTTATTTCCGAGCTCCCTACATGTAAAGTTAGCAACTATCCGGTCGGTTTGCTGATATAATCTCACTTTAGGATCTCGTCGGAAAGCTGTGGATAGTCGTATTGTTCTGCTAGAATATGCAGGAATTCGGCCATGGGTTCAGACAGATGTTCGAAGTAAGTCAAGCTTTGCACAATCGAAGTTTGAGCTCCTATGCTAGAGTCAGCTATCGCTCAGCCGGAATATGCATCAGGACACCTACCAAAGGCCTGGCCATGGTGCTTGACTGCAATGCAAAGAACCTTGAAAGCATGCATGCGAATGGCCATGCTCTTCACCCGCTGCTCGCTCTCGAGGACCAGATAGATTGTGCGCGTGAATAGGGTAATAAAAGTGTCACGATCCGAAGTGGTCAAAAAAATGCGTCCTAGCTTGAGCTTCATCACCTTGCACATGGTCTCCATGGATATTTGAATCTGGGGCGTCCAATCCCACTGGCCGCTATTGGCGGATTTCTTAGATTTGGGTCCTCCTCGTCGAACGGGTGCTGCCTCGGTGGGCTTCTCTGCAGCCTTGACCTCTACGGCAGACAAAGCCCACTGGAGAAGGAACCCGTACATCTCCAAAAGCTGCTTATGGTGTTGAATAACATCCTGCTCGTCGGATTCAAGGTCTCCGTGGATGACGTCTGCCTCAACAGACAGGCCAGAAACAACCAAATCCAAAAGTTTGCTCAAGTGCTTTGCAGGAAGTAGGGTCGCGTATCTGCAAGAGTGAAAAGGATCGTCAGATTCGAGTCCAGGCGGGCGGAAGCCTCCATGGGCAAGTTGGGAAGGGACCGGGGCGCACTTTAGTAGAAATTGCAGTGAGTCAAATAACGATGCTCGTGTTAATGCCTCGGGGTTCTCTGCCACAGCATCCACGATCGGGTTCAAGATACTGTCAATCAGCGCTGGCGAAAGTTGATCCGGATCCGATTCGCAATCCAACAGTTCCGGGTCCGCATCAGGAGTCGGGATCGAGGCGGGATCACTCAAGTAGTACTTGAGCGACTCATTTATGTTGAACTCGATTCTGTCCTCCATTGTGGTGTCAAATGAGAAAAAGAGGTGAAAGCGGGGAGGAAAGCCGATTTGTTGATAAGCCCCGTTGTTTGGCTTTTGCCTGTTTGGGTGCTGCTTATGTCATCACGTCGTATTTTACCGCTAGTTAATGCTGCAGACCCCTCTCATGTGTTACCGCACCGCCTTGTATTGATTGATTTGGCTACCAGTCGTATTGTCATATTTGTCACGCGTGGTAATGCCAACCTAGGTTGTTGTGTTTGCATTCTTATCTCGGCAGTTGCGATAGAACATTGAAAGAACTTGACCTTGAAGCAACACGCGACACGATCTTATGACTTTGTTTCTCCACTTTGTACTCAACACATTGAATTCGAAGACTCCTCATTGTTCTCCGTGCCACCATGTCGGCCATACGCGCTGCTCCGGGTGTATTTGAGCTGAAGCGCAACAAGTCCCGTCAAGGGCCACAATTGCAACACAAATACTCGCTGGGACACGACGATGAACCGGTCTCGCCAAGCGATGCACCCCAGGAGAGTGAATATGAGGAAGAGGTGGAGGAATCGGTCAGAGAGGATATGAGAAAGCTTGAAGACACATTCCCAGGAATCTCGGATCGGTTCCGTCTGGTGAATAGGATCGGAGAAGGTAGGACTTGACTGGTTCCCCGTCATTGGTGGGCTTCTTTATTGACAGGCCCAATAGGTACATTCTCCACGGTTTACAAAGCAGAGGACCTTCATTATGATGCACACCAAAATGACTGGGATGTTTCAACACCAACACAAGACAACTATGCGGAGCCTCCATCCAAACGACGGCGATTCGGAAGGGAGCCAACCGGACGAAAAAAAACGAAATTCGTCGCATTGAAGAAGATCTATGTGACGAGTAGCCCGCTGCGGATTCAGAACGAGCTAGAACTGCTGCACGATCTCCGAGGATGCGGGTCTGTCTGCCCGCTGATCACTGCTTTCCGATACCAAGACCAAGTGGTTGCTGTGTTGCCCTATTTCCCCCATACCGACTTTCGCATTCAATACCGCACATTCATGGTTGCAGATATGCGCCATTATCTACGATCCCTCCTGACCGCATTGAACTCGGTACATGAACATGAAATCCTTCACCGTGATATCAAGCCGACGTAAGTGTCATTCTTTCGACGGCCTGAATTATGCTAATATCTTTAAGCAACTTTCTCTACAATCCAGACCTGAAGGAAGGCGTCCTGGTTGACTTCGGGCTTGCGGAGGTATGATTATTGGCCGTCATATGTTGATGCGTTTACTAATTGTCCCCACAGCGCGAAGGCTCCGAATACACCAACCCATGTCTATGTACTCATCAAAGCTACGTCCGTCGAAGCCGGATCCTTTCAAGTTACTACTCCAAGAACCCCCCGTCCACGGGGTTTTCAGCCGGCTACCCTAAGAATGATTCACGGCCATCACGACGAGCGAATCGCGCTGGAACTCGAGGCTTCCGTGCCCCAGAAGTTCTCCTTAAATGCACGTCACAGACCACAAAGATTGACATGTGGTCAGTGGGTGTCATTCTTTTGACTCTACTGGGACGTCGGTTTCCCTTCTTCAACTCTGCCGACGATATCGATGCGATGATCGAAATGTCGAGCATCTTCGGCACCAAACGCATGAAGACCGCTGCGGCCATGCATGGTCAGATTTTCGAAACAAACATCCCCACCATCGGCGAGAAAGGCTACAGCTGGGAGAAGCTGGTGAAATGGTCCAGCTGTGTAGAAGATTTGACGGAAAGCGAGCAGCAAGCTACACGCCTCTTGTCTGGACTGATGGAACTGGAACCGTCTAAGCGCCTCAGTGCCGCGGATGCCCTGGAGCATGAATTCTTCACGGATCCCGTTCACCATGATGTGCCATGGGGAGGTAACCCGGAAGAAAGCGCAGAATCAGGAGAGGAGGAGGAGGCAGATGATGCAGACGAGGTTGCCATGCTATGAGACCCAAGATTATTTGTACGATATGTGAGATCAGTTTTACGCCATACACTGCATACCACTTTATTCAGGGCAATGAAGCAGCCTTCATATGAACAATCCCGCTGTATGCCTATCTATCCTGTATGCAATCTTTTCTAGCTCGCTTCTCCGAAATCGTAGTGCCCGGTCTCCGCGGCATGCTTCGTAGCACCTTTCTCTCCGGTGAATTTGCCTCCACAGACGTTACAGCGAACAGTGAATCCAGAAGTGTCCGTGTAGTAGTGCTTGCTTTGCAACACCTGGCATAATTCTTTAGCCCTTTGCAAGACAACCGGATCAACAGCCTCAAAGATCTTTGTGTCATCATGCGCCAGTGGATTGGCACGAGTATAGGGTGGGCGAGAAGGGGACAGCGCAAGGACATCGTAATGAATCCCCGAATAGACCACAATACACCGTGTTGGTGCTCCCTCATTAAACTGGAACATGTGCAGAGTCTGTACATCGATGGAGCATATCTCGATATTGAAGTATTCGCTGAGAATCTTGAGTTCGATGGCGCCACCCCACGAGTCCTCGTTCTGAATCCAGGTACAGTATTCGTCCGGTTTTTTGCCTAAAATCGCTGCAGTATATTCGGACGGGTTGGATTGAATAGCTCCTGCGACGATCGATCGTAGCTCAACCATCGTATCCATGTCGCCCATGACTGCAGAGCCCACTGCTCGGAAAAGGCACGAGTTGTCGTCGGGCATCACCCGGAGAACGAACGTTCCGGCATGCTCTGGAGAGGCAATTTCTGGCGGGTCTTCAGCGGTGTTCTCTGGTCGTCTTTGCGACAATGATGGCTGCGACGGCTGTGATGGTTGTGGTGGCGCTGTTCGGGCTATGGGCGCATCATCGCTTACGCCCCGGCTGGCCCCCTCTTTCTGTGCGACGATGAGTGACTCCCCATTTAGATTTATCCCAACTTCTAATATCCTTTGGTCTGGTTGGAAGCTGTCAAGCTCAAGTGGTTTGAGAGGGTATCCATATTTGACGTCAAAGGCAGCAAGGCCGGTCTTCTCCGCTATTTGGGTTTGGAGATCTTTGATGGTTGCAGTGTCATCCAAGGTGACAGTTGATTGGCCTGAAGGCCCACGGACTCGGATTCTCATTGTGATGAAGTCCCAAAGAGGCCGAGAGCTTAGGGAACTGTGAAGTATGTTGTAGATAATCTTAAGAACGGAGGTTCCACTGATAGGGAGATATGACGACTTCCGTGTGGGGTAGTTATACCTGGGTACGGAGTATACCAAGGCAGTCTGGAATGCAAGCCAAATGGTATGGGCCCTAAGAAGAGATGGACTGATATGTAAATCAGTAGTCTGTTCAAATCTAAAACAGTGAAGTCGCAAAAGACTGTAAGTAAGGGGAGACTACCCACCAAACTAATCATTGCATGCATGTAGCCAAGAGCTGCATACATATTGTACATTGAAAGTACGCTGAGGCGTGATAACTTCAATTCCAGTCACAGCAGACAGTTGTAGCAAAGATTCTCATAGAAGAGACGTGAATAGAGACATGATTGAGTCCAAATACAGCCTCTTTTAATGAAAAGTTATGAAAGGTGAGGCCATCGTCGTGGAATGTCACGTGAAATGTCATGGAATTACCGTAATGTGAAATGGCCGCTGAGTCAGCAATAGCTTCACCTGTCCACTGGACGCGTTGGTAAAACATCCTCCGACATCTACAGTGTCCCCTATTGTCTTATCTGAATTCTGGCTTGCTTCAATTGATTTGGTCTAAAAGATTGCTAAATTTACCCTTGCGTGGAAACGCGCGTGTCGCCAACGACATGGAGTCCGAAAAAGAGCTATCGCAACCCCCGCGCGAGCAACCCGTCAACTCCATCGAGAATGACGGTGCGATCACGCGCGAAACTTGGAAAATCATGATGGATGTGGTCCTGGCAATTTATGACTACCGAGAAGAGGAGTGCGACTGACTTTATATGAGATATACAGCGAGATCTGGCTAATTGTTATCTTGCGCAGTGGTCATGACCCGTCACGATTGTTCCATCGCAGTGTCAACAAGCGCTATGTTCCCGACTACTATGAGATCATCAAGGAGCCGATGGCCCTGAGTATTTTGAAAGCGCGCATCAATAAACGGGAATATAAGCACTTTTCCGAATTTGTCCGCGATTGCGCCTTGGTGAGTGGTTGCGCCCTCCAGGTTTGCAACTAGCTAACGATATAGATCCCACACAATGCGCAGACATACAACAGACCTAGATCACAGGCCTATGAAGATGCTCTGGTTGTCAAAGTATGTCGGAGTGAACTCGGTCACCCTGTGCACTCAACTGACAGTTTCCAGGAAGTTTTCGCCGCCGAGTTCAAAAAGCTGGCCGCCCAAGGCCTGATCCCCGCCGACGAGGCAGAGCTACCCGATCTCGGAGAGATCCCAGAGGCCGATCCGCTGCCGGATGATGAGGAGGAAGAGGAGGAGGAGGAAGAAGATGAGGATGACGACTCTGAGGATGAGGGCCGACGAAGAAAGAAGCCCGGTCCCAAGCCCGGCTTCAAGCGTGGGCTGACTCAAAAGCACGAACCCGACCTTCGCAAGAAACGAGGCCGTCCTCCCCGCGTGGACACACCTATGGAAATCCGCATCAAAACAATTCTGAAGGGAATTCGGAAGTTCAAGGGCGCCGGTGGCCACCTGAAGATCACACACTTTGAACGCCTGCCCGACAAATCCGCTTATCCGGACTACTACCTGGAGACTAAGGAACCCATCGCCATCGATATTATCAAGCGCAAGTCCAAGCGCAAGAAGTACAACTCCGTCGATCATTTCATGCGGGACCTTGACCTCATGTTCGAAAATGCCAAGGCGTACAACCAGTCGGACAGTCAGATCTTCAAGGATGCGGTTGATCTGCAAACCGAGTCACGAAAGTTGGCCGAACAAGAAAAGAAGAAGCCTGATAGCGAGTTCTTGATGGAAGACGGACGCTTCCCACTCCCTGATGGTATTCTCCACCGCGGTGAACTGTGGAAGGTTGGCGACTGGGTTCATATCCAAAACCAAAATGATGTAACCAAGCCCATCGTTGCACAGATCTACCGAACCTGGCAGGACTCCGATGGGGAGAAATGGATCAACGCATGTTGGTACTACCGTCCTGAGCAGACCGTGCATCACGTCGACAAGCACTTCTACCCCAACGAGGTTGTGAAGACTGGGCAATACCGAGACCACCGGATTGATGAGATTGTGGATCGCTGCTTTGTTATGTTCTTCACCCGCTACAGCCGTGGTCGCCCAAGAGATCTTGCACCGGATAAGGAAATATACGTGTGTGAGGCTCGCTACAACGAGGAGAAACACAAGTTGAACAAGATCAAGACATGGGCCAGCTGTCTGCCAGATGAAGTGCGAGAGAAGGACTATGAGATGGATCTCTTTGATGTGCCGCGCAAGATCAAGAAAATTCCCAGTCCGATCAAACACCTTCTCAGAGAGGATGCCAAGGAGACCGATGACCTTCCTCGGCCGACCTGGGGAACCGACAATGCGCCCCCTCTTGCCGGCGCTGTTCACCGCCGTCCACGAGACGAGAATGTAAGTCTTTTTCCCCCCACATGAGAAAAGATCCTGAAAGCTGACAACATTAGGAATCACCACCACCCGAGCCAACTCCATCCCCGCCTCCTCCTTCCTTGCCTCAGTCTGTAGTACCTCGTCAATCACTGGGCCTGGGCCAATCACTTTCCAGAACAGCCATGAGCCCAGGCACTGCTGGACTCCAAACACGTACTCCAGCACCCCCAATCATCATACACACTACTCCCGCCCCCATTCGCCCACCGGGCTTCCATCAAATGACCCCATCCCAAGCCTTTACGGCGTCCCTCCAGCGCCGCGCAAGCAACCTTGCTACCCCGCAAACCCCAGCAGGCTACCAGCCCTCACCATCGGCCCAGCAAACCCCCGCCACCGGCTACTCTCAAAGCCGCATGCAAGCCCCACCAGCTGTGTACAACCCCAACGCACCGCGACCCATTGAAGTCTTCCACCTGAGCGACACAGCCAACGCTGCCATCCCTGAAGACATCCGCGACCAATTCCACTGCGACGACCAAGGGCACGTGCTCTTCTTCTCCACACCGCCGGTGGATTTCATCCCGCCCTCCAAGAAGAAGCTTGGCCATTCCCTCAAATACCTCGCTACCAAAGAGGAGCATCAGAAGAAGGTCGCGGAGCGGAAACGCAAGCTGGCTGACGAGAAGATGGAACGTGATGAGGCTGCGAAGCGCCAGCGCGCTGAGGTGGAGACTACACTTGCGGCCCGTGCCGAGGCGCTTACCGGTAAGGCGCTTGAGACGTTGGTGCAGCACGTCGTTGCGGGTACGGATCAGCTCTATGAATCTCTCCATTAAGCATGGATGATGCTATGGACTTTGATGGAACGTGGGAGCGTGGTTCTGCGAGGAATCGCCAGGCTATGGGACAGTTTACGGAGAATGGTTTGGTCAATTTGGAAGGTACTGCTTTGTACCTGCACAAGGCTTACGGAGAAAAGGCGAACATACTGGTGTGGCTTGGCGTAATCTTCGGAGGCATTCTGTTCTAGTTTAAGATGTGTATGATTAGGTATCAAATGAAATGATTATTATGTATGTTACTCCTGTTACTTCTAACTAGCCATACCAACCTACTCCCTTTACGAAGACTAGTATCAAGGAATTGTTTATTTGCACATCTCCAGTTTGTACATGCCTGCAGTCCTGGGAATCAAGACCACATTTTCCGACAGTAGGGGACAAAGAACAAGGGAGAAGAAGACAAAGCAAGCACCTAGTAAGCCCCAGAGATCGCAGTGGTCGTGGAATCATGAAACAAAAGCAGAGATAGAAAAAGAGGCGAGATATGTCAACCCAGGTACAGTGCAATATCCAGGAATGGAAACGAATAAAAAAAGAGAAAAGGCAGAGATTAATACAGTAAATGGCTGGTTAGAGAGATCCTCTGAAGGCCCAGCAACGAGAAACACATATGACTGGTCTAAATGATTCCAAATGATGGAATAAAACAAGGCAGATGATGCTGAGTGCCAGTTTATGATGAGAGGGATGTGAAGTTTTTTTTTGTGCCTTTTGTTTTTGCCGAATCAGATATCTCACTTGAGGAGAGAAAAGGATGTATTGTCTTCGACCCTTCTTTTGTTTTGTCTCTTTGATGTATGTTGCCCAATTGAACTCCGATGCCCTTTTTCCTGTGTTTTTGGTGAGTATGAACATGTCCCAATGTTGGACTTGGACTTGACATGTCGTGATGAAATTGATTGAAAACAAACGACAGATTAGGAGGAACTTTCTTTGTTCTCAGTCCACGAGGCACTGGTCCGCTTGTGGCCGACCTCTTCCTCCATGTCGAAGACCAGGTCACTCTGCTCTTCCTCCTCAATCTTGCCTGTGTTGACAGGAGGGGAGATGATTCGGTCAAATCGGCCGATAGGAGTAGGACCGATAGGAGTAGGACCGATAGGGGTAGGATTGCTGAGACTGCTAGGAATGGCAGGCGATGGACGAGCAGAACCAGGGTGAAGGCCCATGCCGCTGAGCTGCTCGGAGATAATGGACATTGAGGATTGACGTCCAGGGCTCGAGATGAACGACGCTTCGTGGGATACCCGGCTACTACCAATGGGTCCCAGGCTAGGGCTGGTGATTGGGTTCAGTGATGACTCACGGAGAGGGGAGCCGATGTGGAAAGAGGAAGAGCCGTGAGATTCCTCTTCCTTGCGCTGGCGCTGCTTAGCAAACAATGCACCAAAGCGAGACGGGCTCGACGCCAGGGGAGAACCATTCTTGGAAAAGCTGGTGCTGGTCATGCCAAGGCCAGTGAGGTCGCGGTGGCTGGAGCTTAGGTCGTTATCGGTCCGGGAGAGGCGGCGCAGCTTTTCCTGTGGAGTCAGAACATCGTCGTGCAGATTGAATGGTAGATAATCCTCTTCCATGGGGAAGTTCTCATCCCATTCCTCAAGGGCCGTGGGACGAGGAACACTAGCGGAAAACATGCGTGGCCTGACGGGGCGCGACGAGTGCATGAACCGGGTACCGACTGTATCTTCGGGGGCGGGAGGAGAAGATCCTATGTTCGATGAAGGCTTGCGCAAACTGGTGCCATAGCCGAGATCGCCCAGGTTCCGGAATATATCTGCATGAGCCGGTCTCTGGGGTGGTGGCGATTCCAATCCAAATTGCGAGGGCATGGAAGCAGCCACCGGACCGTAACGGGCAGCATGAGAGATACCTTGACTGTCGAAGGAAGCCGGGAGCCCTGCATCGAGGGCGCTGAGGTGGTTGTTATTAGGCGACATGAGGTATCGGACATCTTCAGCGGGAGATCCATACTTGGAGCCGGCATCGGATGCCAGGCCCGTATCGATCGTGGGGATTCCATCATAGGACGGCTGTTGCTGCCCATGCAGGGATTCATACTCCTCTTGCGGGGCCAGCTGAGCATATCGAGGCTGCTCGTGACCGTTCATGCGCTGTTGGGAGAGCACCGAGTTGGTCAAGGCGGAGTCCTGGTTGACATAGGCCTGCGGATTCACCCGGCCGCCCAGATTGAGATGGCCGCTTCCTATTCCCATGTTCCCAGTCGGCCGGTTGACTCTCCGTCCATCTGGTAGGATATGCGCCAGTGCGCATTTTGCGCCGAATTTGCAGTTTCCCTAAAATCATTGCCCCGTTAGCTTCCGACGGCCTCGGATAATAAGCCATGAGAGGAGGACTTCGAAACAGTTCCGATTTCATACCTTCGCAAAATACTTGCACGGAGCGTAATCAATGCCGGCATCGGTGGAGTGTAAAAACGGACAGGCGGGGCCTGCCTGGCAGGCACCCTGGCGGAAGAATTTGCAAGGAACATGTTTGGTGTCTGTATATATGATAGCAGACGGTTAGTTTCGCATTCCGGGTATCGCTACACTCATATGAATGAATCAAGTCAAGACTTACTCTTATTGCTCTGGTTCGGCGGGCTGCGGGCAACGTCAAGTGCCGATGGATTGCGAGAATGTCCGTTCTGGGGGTTCTGGGGTGCCCCAGAGGTAGCCGGAAGAGGCGCACGACCTCTCATCTCTGAATGATTGGCTCGACGAGATGGCGGAGCACGAGAAGACACCTGCATAGAGACGTAGGAGGGGTTGGAGATTGAAGAGGGGAAAGAGAGATAGGCCCAGGCGGTGGAGACGGCGGGGAGATCAAATAATAGATGATTCACGACAATACGAAGAACTGTGAAGAAGTGAAGTTAACGCGGCGTATTATTAGAATAATAATAACATCATTATGTTATACGATCTCACCACAGCCTTGTCTCATATGATAATGTTCATCTGATTGCGGTTCGCCTCATCCCGCGTTGCCTCCATTCCATACCGGCGAATCAGATCTCCCATCGGAAATAGAATACACACCTTAAAGCCTCTAGAATCCCCCCGGTAGCTCTCACACTAAACGTGTGCATGGGTGTCAAATGATGTGACTCGGGTGGGGACTAGGTAGAGAGATCACCACTCCGCGATGACCTCTTATTGGAGCGTTCCTTCAAGCCCCAAAGATTCCTGATAACATTTGTCAGAATTCCAGAGCATGAACGATTGGAGAGCTTTGAGGCTATGTCACTCGTCATTCGCAAAAACTTACCCAGAGCTCCGCCGCAGTCATGTCCTCCGGAAGTACCTCAGAGCATTGGTCCCAGAGATCGCGACAGATCCGACGGCGCAGGTTGGCATGTCGTTGCCAATATTTCCATTCTTTTTCGAGCTTTTCTCTTTTTTCTGGTGATATTTGAACGGGGTCGCCCTCGTGACGACTTGCCAAGCGAGCCTGGATCGTCGATTCCTCGCTCTCAAGACGGCTGATGTCCTGCCGGAGTTCGGATATTCGGGGCTTTGCGTGCAGGGCTGCTAACGCTGCTCGGGCCTTCTTTTCGTTTGCCTTTAGAGTTGAAATCTCGTCTTCGAGCCTTTCAATGTCACGCTGGAGAGCTGCAGCTATCTCTGGGGTTGTGATATCCGAGGGATCTTGCAGAGCATGGTAAACTGCCTGTTTGCCTATACGTCACTTGGTTAGTATGTCTTTCTGTTCAAGTATGTCAGACTTACCAGAAGCTCTCCCTTCAATCTCGTTCTTCTCGTGCAAGTCCCGAAGAAGCTTTGCGGCTTGCGCTAGAAGCCCATATATTAGGAAAGCCTAGACAGGGTCATAGAACCAGTCTTACTTTTGGTCACCTTGTTGTGGAGATTTGCAGAGACATCAATGGCCTAGACAATGCTTGGTCAACTCTCTGTTCCTCAGGCTGTCATGAAGAGGGAGCGAACCGAGTATGGACGACTGGGCCAGGCGATGTTAGCCACCATCTCGAGTATCAAACAACTTATTGGAGCTAACATACTTTTGTTGGCCTGCAAACCCATCCAGTAAGTCAATTGTGAGCAAACATCTGTCAAGATCCAGATTCTTTCCAGATACTCACGAAGGTATTCTCGGATCATTGAAGCATCTTTGCAGTCAAGGTCAGCAGGTCAACAAGGATTTGATCAAGAGAATATCTCACCATCATCTGCAGATGCATCTGTCTTGGGCTTACGTGGAGCCATGGTGTGATTATTAGGAAGATGTTTGAGATTGGGAAGATGTTTGAATGTACTGAGTTGGTACGAGTTGGAGTTCACACCGGTGGACCTCACGTGTGTGAAGTGACTACAGTGACACTACAATTCAAAGACTGAACTTTCAATGACAATAAATTCACAGTAAATTCACAACTACTCCTAATTCATGCCCAAACTTACAACCCGAATGATAATATGTCCAGGGAAAAGAAACAAAAAAGCTTAAGGCAGATATGAAATGGGCGCAAATGCAGTCATGTGGAAACAAGAAGCCATTGAGACCATTCGCCTCCCGGACGGCGAATACTTTTTGAACCCCCGAGATTATAGAAAGTAGAGAAAATGCAAGTGGAAGGGAGACAGCCAAACGTGCTTGGATAAGGAACAGAGCCCGGGGTATCACATCACAATCTGCAAAAGTCAGCTTTGAGTCAAGTTCAATGGCTAAAAAGTAGGGTTTACATACGCAATCACTGTCTTTCGCCGCACTAGGAACACCCATCTCTTCAAAGGTCTTGGGTCCCTTGCTTGGTGGCTTGGCGGGCTTCGGCTGGGGCGCGGATGAAGTCGACGATGCGACTGAGGGGGCGATCGAGGGCGCGATCGAGGGCGCCGGCTGAGGCGTCGAGGCACCCGAACCGTGAGAAGATGGCCGAGACTCCATACGTGGAGGAAACGAGGGCGAACCAGGCGGACGAGGAGATACCAGACCGGGTGAGGACATTCCGGAGTGGCCAGCAGTAGGAGGTCTCATAGGCTTGCGTTCAGCCGAGTCAAGTCGAGGTGGTGGGCGTCGCCCACCTGGAGGCGGCATTGGTGCAGAATAACCAATATCGAGACGAGGAGCCCCACCAGAACTGACCATGTTACTAGACTGTGGGCTTGTAGGTCCAGGAGGAGCGCTGAGAGGTGCTCCAGGGACGGGCTGGCGGTAGTTCATGGGCCCGTTAGGTCCATAGGACGGATTGTGAGATCTAGGGGGGCCTTGGGCAGGTGGACCACCATATCCCGAGGGTGCATTGGTTCGAAGATTGGGAAGGTTTGGATTAACGCCGAAAGCAGAGCTTGGGCGATTGTCTGACAGTTGATAACTCTGCTGGGGCTGGGGCCGGGGACGAGTAGAGGAAGGACGATCGGGGTAAGGAGCTCCAGATGGTGGGCCGTCAGACAAACTCATCCTCGAGGGATCTGGCATTTGGATGTTCTCTGGGGTTGATTCCACTGAATTACCTCGCTGATGAGCGGTATATCGCGTCGATTTGATGCGCGAGACAGCGATTTTCTCATGGTCCTTTCTGGACAGAGTCTTTGAGCGCGAGATACTTTCAATCCGACCAGATGCATCCTTGTTACCACTAGCAGCGGCCTTGGCGTACCAAGAGCGGGCTTCCTTAATATCCACCGGTACAAAGATACCAACCTCATAGAAGTAACCCAGAGCAAATTCGGCTGTCGGAAGACCACTCTGGGCCGCGCGTTGAGCATATGTAAATGCTAGCTCGTCATTTTTCTCAAAAATACCCTCATGTCCACACAGGAACCATTTGCTGATCGCCATCTCGGCTTCGGGCTCACCCTGACGGGCTGCCAGTGCATTGTAGTGCAGGGACAGCGCGGGGTTGAAATCACAGCCCAGTTGACAAAGTTCATATGCAGCACCCATCTTGACCTGGGCCTTGGCGAACCCGTGATATGCCGCCTTTTCGATATTTACACGTGCCATGTTCAGATCGAGGGGTAGGAAACTTTCCGGGACGCTCACTTGAGGGAGCTCTCGAGCCAAGAGCATGCCGTATACCTTTTCTCGATTAGAATGATTTCGAAGATAGAAATTTAGACAAAACTCACGTATGCGCCTTGAGGTGCGTTCTGGTCGCATGACTGCGCCGCCAGCCGGATGTAGTCTAACCCAGTGTTGAAATCCTGGTGCTGTCCATGCTGACCCAAAAGAATCATCATTCCCAGGCGCTGAAAGTATGTTAGTTTCTCCACTATGTCCAGTCTATTTGATAACCCACATAGTATGAGGCAGAATCCGCCCGCGCAACACCCCGCTGGTAATGTTTGATCGCCTTCTCAGGCTCACCCGAGCTCTCAAATTGCATTCCGATGCGGTACTCGGCACGCGCATATCCCTTCTCAGCGGCTCGGGAGTATGATCGGAATGCCTCCTTGCGATCGACGGGGCAGCCAAATTTGCCGAACTCGAGCCACATGCCCTTGATAAATTCCGCTTTGGGGTGACGCTGCTCGGCAAGAAAGCCGACAATGTTCATCGCGTCGACTCTTAGCCGCCGCTCCACCTGCGGGGTCTGCGGGCGTGGCGGTTGGGTCAGAGAGAGGCGGACATCGTTCTGCGCGGCAACCTCGACAAAGGCGAGGGCATCCAAGGCCCATGCAAGTTGCATCTCCGGGTCTGTGGTCGACAGCACGGCCATCCGCGCGCGCTCTAGGTTCGCCTCTCTCTGTTCATCGGTGGGCGGGACGTTAGGTGGTGGGTTCCGCAAAACCGGGAACGGTGAGAAGTTTGGGTGATCCATGCTATCATAGGTCGCGGATTGCGCGTAGGAATTGGGATCATGAGCTTCATCGTGTGGGGAATGGACGGCGGACGAGGTGCGTTCGGGATAGGTGTTAGCGCGTTGGTATGGCGGTTGTTGTTGCCCGCGGCGGGGGTCGGCGCGGTATTCCAACTCAGCGATATTGTCCTGCATGTTCTCGGGCACTTCTGGCATCACTCTAGGGTGAATTAGTACTCGGATTTTCGGCATTCTCGGCATTCGCAGGATTTGCAAAGATCGCAGAGATGACAGTGATGACAGAAATCGCGGAAATCGCAGATAGATGTGAATTCAAATTGATACCTTTGAGGAGATGGGGATATGACCTCTGGCATGTAGAAGTCATCTTGCCCCCTGGATACCATGTTGCACCTAGGTGCTGCTGACCACCCTGTGGTGGTCTGTTCATTGTGAAATTGTTAGAGAATTGTCCAATCCCCCTTGTCAATAGTAAAGGTCGAATAGTGTCAAGAGAGAGGGGGAAATGAAAAGAGGAGTTGAAGGTGATTTAAGGGAAAAAGGTAGACCCCCACCCCCGCCAGGTCAAACGGATTTGAAGAAGAGTTATTATTAGTATATTGATAGTAGTATTGGTAGTATTAATAGGATATACTCTTCTACTTCTAGTAATATAATAGCGCC
Source organism: Penicillium psychrosexuale (assembly GCF_028828465.1). NCBI lineage: Eukaryota > Fungi > Ascomycota > Eurotiomycetes > Eurotiales > Aspergillaceae > Penicillium > Penicillium psychrosexuale. Next base: position 6,043,132 of record NW_026643187.1, read on the forward strand.
GACCTGTATAAGCTCCATTATGTACATATTGTATTCTTCAGCCTCATCGATGGATGAGGTACAACATACATAACTGTACCGGCGGACGTAGGGGACTTCCATCTGGTGGGGCTCTCTTGGGGGCCGCTTTAAGGCGGATGTAAGCTGACTAAGTCGGTTTCACCGCCGAGGTTAGGTAAATCTCAGTCCGGGAGGCTGAGCGCTAAGCCACGTGATAGTTATATCAGTGAGGCTAAGTAATCAACACAGCCCCACAGTGTCTATTTTGGTAAGAATGATTTTTGATGAGCGGAGTAATCTAGAGACTTTCTCAGCAGGAAGAGCTCGTTAATGATGTCAAGGGTTGAATGATGGAGGCTTGGAGTTTCATAATGTTAATGTGGCTATAGAATCATAACTATATCACATCTCATGAGCCTTATGTATCACTCCAAACTCATATCCCATTACAGTGAATCCGACATCCCATTCTTGGTAACCACAGCACTCTTCTCACAGGGCTTTGGGTAGTGATCGGATGCTGCTTCCAACCCCTCGAGCATCACTGGGTCTGTGTGATCCAATTTGGGATCCTCGAAAAGAGCGGCGAGCTCAACTTCGGTTTTTCCTTTCGTTTCCGGAAACACGAAAAATATGATCAAAGTCTTTATAAAAGGAATTAGTACCCGAGGTATGGGAACAGTAGTAGAAATTGCACTCACGCCGAGGACAAGCATTCCCAGGTAGAAAATATAGTAGTAATATCCAATGCTCTCCAGTGCAATGGGATTAACATATTGATTGACGGTAAGTGCTGCCTGTGAGATAGCCACTTGAATACTTAAACCCTTGGCCCGAATTGCAAACGGCAGAAGCTCCGTCGGATAGCAATAAAGAAGTGGGTTATTGGCCAGATTAAAGGCCGCATCGTAGAAAAAAAGAAATACAACGACAGCAAACGAGGCTCCCTTGGATCCATGTTGGGCATACATGGCCGAACATATAGTCAATGGGATGTTGACGAGAATCATGCCGATGAATGAGATCAGCCAGAGAGTTCGTCTGCCGATTCGGTCCGCTAGTAAAGCCCCTGCTAGGGGAGAACAGCAGGTTCCATATCTGCAAGCCACCGTTGATACCGGTTTGCTGAGGTGTAGAGGTGATACCAATGCTGGTCAAGATGGGGCTGAAGTAGTATCGATTACTCCCTGGCCGTTCCAGAGTGTCAAGAGGGCAACAGTAGCCACCAGGGCAATTCGTTTCCAATTTGCCGGCGACTGGTAGAGAATGCGCCAGCTACTTTGACCACTCTTTTGGGCGGCCGCCTCAGCCTCCAACAAGGTATGTATCTCTTCCATCTCATGGATCACAAGAGCCGAGTGCATGTTGCCGTTGCTATGATACTTTGCAAGCAGTCGTTGGGCTTCTTCCGGGCGGTGTTTTGCACAAAGCCATCGCGGACTTTCGGGGAGACCGCAAAGAACGGACATCATGACGAGAAGTGCGGGAACTCCTTGAATGAGCGACGGTATACGCCATGACCAGCTGGTAGTCATATATCCTGTGCCAAACGTTGTCCATGCCGCGATGATGGAGCCTACGTACCAAAGTACATTGAACTATAGAAGTCTCAGGTCAGCGGAATGTATAAAGAGCTTGGATATATTAGTAAGGGGACCTTACCAAAGAAGATATTGTGCCACGCGTCGCCGGATGAGCCAGTTCGAAGAGCAGCGAGGGGCCAGCAACACATGTTAAAGTAATTCCAACGCCAATCAAAAACCGACCACCAATAAACATACCAGCTGATTGTGCAGCTGATTGTGCAGCTGTTTGAATTACAGATCCCGAAAACGTCAGGCTTGCTCCAACAAACATGGCTACTCGTCGTCCGAAGTAGTCCACTGTGGGCGAGGCAATCAGAGCACCAACAAAGCCCCCAACGAAGACAATAGTTGTTATGAGTCCGATTCTAGATGAGTCTGGATTTCCCATATCTGGTGAGAGCTGCATGGTTAGCTTCTATCTCGAAGGGAATGTAGAAAGGATCTACGGACCTTTGACCCAGGGCTTCATGGACTGGAAACTTCCCACCACACTTTCATCATAACCAGTGGTCATTTGCGATATAAGGATGGTAGCCTGCCATGCTAGTAGCTTGCGCATACCAAGATCTTTCCACCATTTGTCAAAGCGATGAGTTTCGATTTCATGAATGGGGGCAGTCATTTTGGAGGATGAGGTTGATCTCCGGGGTTAACAAACACAGAGGAGGGCATCTGGGAGAGCCAAGGAACCCATTGAACTTATATTTTGCCATGATCAATGGTATCTGAGAGTGCAAGCAGATAGTTCATTGACGGTTGTAGATATCGATGTTGGTCAACTCGCGCGAAACTCGCGCGAGTTTCTTATCTGCGGAGGCGCGGCAGTTTCCGCCAACCACTCCGAGGGACATTTCCGGATACAATTAGGGCTTAAATAAAGACGCAACATACCGAAGTCTGCTTTCAAGATGCTTTCAAGGCGCTTTTACCAATCATTGACATTCCCGACCGCTCGATCCTGTACCTAGTTTCCCACCCATACCATGCCCCATCCAACGACTAATCAAGTCACCGTGGACGATTCCAAAGTTCATGGAGACTGGCGAGACGAATTGTTCCAAAATGGGTACGTTGTGGTGAAAAACGCCATCCTACCTGAGCGATGTGAATACTACATCGACAAGATGTTTGAGTGGTTGGAAAGTTTCCCTTTCGGGTTTGACAGGAACGATCGCTCAACTTGGACCGAACAACATTTACCCACGCATATCAAGGGCGGAATGTATCCTGGATACCGTATCCAGCATGAGAAGTTTATATGGGAGGCTCGAACGTAAGTCTTCAATTCCATATCCGACGATACACAGCTAATCGATTTGACCAGAGAGGACGGAGTAATCGAAGCCTTCGCAAAGCTATGGGGAACAGACAAGCTTCTGGTCTCTTTCGATGGAATGAACTTCACTCTTCCATCTGGTACTACTCTGCCACAAACTAAACCTTGGCCACATATTGATCAAAGCCCACTGCGACAGGGTATGCAGTGTGTCCAGGGTGTTCTCAACTTCGCACCAAATGGTCCTCAAGATGGGGGTCTTCTCGTCGTGAAGGGATCTACAAAGCTTATGCCCGAGTTTGTCAAGACTCACTCGGGTGAAATTGGCCGAGAAACATGGGGACCTAGCGATTGGTTTGGCTTTGACGAGAGTGAGGTGAAGTGGTTCGAGGAAAGAGGCTGCGAGATTCTTAAGGTGAATGCTGAAGCCGGAGATCTTATTCTTTGGGACTCTCGCACTATGCACTTCAATTGCGTCCCATCATCTCAGAATCTACGTGCCGTTGTTTGTGAGTTCTCTTCTCCGATCCAAGTGGTCTCTCTCTGACTGTTCATAGATGCGTGCTATACACCAGCATCCTTTGCAACGCCTGATGTCTTGCAGAAAAAGAGTGAATTCTTCGACCAGCGAATTGGAACGGTAGGTTATCCTTTCTCCTGTCTCTTCTGCATAAAAGGGCAGTTTATTAACTTCTTGAATAGACACATTGGCCCCATGACAATCTATTCACTGAAACTAGCCACGCAAACCGCCCAGAAGAGGACGAAGGGGACTTGACCAAGCGTCTTTATGAGGAACCTGTTGAGACGGACTTGGTGTTAAAGCTGGCAGGGAAAAAGCCTTACTAGATGTTTTTAGATTACTTACTCGCCCATAGCTCATATCTTTCAGATTCAGATAGTTACATTCTTCCTGAGTCCTCTCAATCGATTAAGTATTTTGACATGGAGCCGAATTTTCTTCCATATCCCTAGTCTCTTTCATATGTGGGTATAAGAGAAGAGAAAAGCGACGTAATAAGAATTTTCAAATCCGCTCTAGAATGCGAAGCACCTGAAAACGAACAAATCCAAAGTACACTTAGCCCATCATACCTATATTATTACTCGTACAATAACTAATATCTCGCTAAATGACTTCCAGCGAAGGTCTCGATAAGGATAATCTCGGGGTATTCAAGGTGGGGATGGTTAGACCAATCAGATCAAGTCCCCCAAAGGGTCATAGATAAAGACCGCCAAGGCTGCATTTGTGTCTTCCACATATCCTCAATGACAGCAAGAAAGAGCCAAAGGGCACCCAATGCTTGCTCTAGTTGTGCTAAATGTCGGGTGAGGTGCGACAAACAGGTCCCATGTGGAACTTGTCTTGCAAGAGGCCTAGAAACTACGTGTGCAAGAGAAGTTGTCAACGTCAAAGGCCGAGTTACCAGGTGAGTCAAGCAATCCAGTATATAACTAGTGCTAAAACAGAGACAGCGGAAATCGACGTCTTCTACATATCCTAGACAGGAGATTTCCGCTGAAGTGCTCGAAAACCAGACGAATCTGCAACATGGAAAAAGCGATTATCATCAGCAGGTGTGGAATCGAACAGACATCTGGATGCCAAGCAAAGACTGCAGTGATATTTTATTGCATCACGGCTTTACCTGGACCTCATGGATCCATTTTGCTGTTCATCTGCAGACATTCGAGCTGGAGCATGAGTCTGCTTGGATAAACGGGGTATTCCTTGATGGCGATCCTCTCTGGCTTGCTATATATTTTGGCTTCATAGCAGTGAGCAATATTTCCTGTTTTTCTTTTATTGACGAGGAACCTAATTGATCATAGATGAGTCTGATGCTTATGGATGAGGATGAAGTTTACGGATGAGGATGAAGCTAGAAGAGCGTGACTACCTCTAGGTTTGACTACCCACGCGTTTTCCCAGTCAAGTTAATACTTCTCTAGTCTAATGCATCCTAGAAAATACGTCTGAACTTGTTCAGAATTGGTACGGCGCGGCACTATTTTTCCTCAACGAGGCGGAGTTTCTACGAAATCCGAATTTCAAGACAGTACAGTCCATTGCCATACTTCTCGGATTGGCCAAAAATGTTGGGGACTTTGATCTTCAACCGGTTCTTCATGCGACAGGAATAAAGATAGGCCAGATTCTAGGAATTGATCAGGAGCCTCCCATGATATCCGACGACCCTGTTATGCAAGAGATCAGTCGACGAGTTTGGTGGACCTTGGTCATCTGTGAATGGCTGTCCATACCAGCGCGACCGCCTTGCATCCACCAAGCAGACTTCAATGTCAGGCTGCCTCTGGTCCTATCTGATGAAGAGTTGACGACGGGATTGATCAATGAGCCGAATATGGCAACCGAAATGCCACGTCCAGTGGATTATCACAATGCTATGATCTTTTTAGCAAAGTCGAACTATCACTTTCAAATCCAAATGAGGGCTATCGAAAATCTGGATGAAGATAATCTTCTGGAAGACCTTGTTCTGACAACGGATGAAGCGCTAGCCAATATCATCTCACAGTTGCCATCTCATCTTCTCGAGATCTCCGGAGGACTAGCCAAAGACAGGGAACAATATCCACCCTGGGTACTGTGGCAACAAACCACATTGTCTCTCTCCTTTTTGTTCTATTGAATGAAGGTCAACCGAGTCCTACAACATCGATGGGCCTCTTCTTCGGATGTCCTTCTTGCAAGGTCAAAAGCAATCTGTTTAGACTCGGCCAACACGATTGTGTCGATGGTCAAGCAACACAAAGTTGTCTTGGCACGCCATCGTCCATGGTGAGTCTCAATTCTTCTTCTGCTTTTCTGGGTCCTGTTCACTAAATATTCTACTTCTTCTTCCTCATGATAGGGCAACAACCTCTGCCCTGTTTTCCACTGCCTTGACCCTTGCAGCAGAGGCAAAGCGTCTTGACTCAAATGCCGCAGAGGAGTACATTGACAGAGTTCAAACTTGTTTTTCATTTTTTGAGTATATCAAAGATCACAGCGCTCTTGCAACGCGAGTCCTAAGTGAATTGCGGGCGTTTTGTTTTCATGATTCTGAGTCAACTAGTGTCTAGTAATTACAGTAATATTATGAATCCCATTGCATTGAAATTTATAACCAGAGAGTGATGCAGTCGATTCTTTCTAGATGGAAGACTCAACTATATATATGTTTAGAGTCATTTCTTATCGGTACGTCTTTGGCTAGTAATATCAAAGGTGTAAATGCTTTAGGTCCTTGGGTAGTATGAGCGAATGGGAAATTGATCCGATCAACATAGCTCATACGTGGCTCTGCCAGCTTTGATAAAGCAGACGTTGCATGTGACGAGACTAGCGTGTCACATTCCATGGAACCTTAGAACCTTAGAATATGGGAACCTTGGCTCGGCTTAAACTCAATGAGCGAATCAGGGCGTTCAGATAATAATTAGTGGGTCAGAGAGGGGCATGCCCAGTTGTACCCAGTACTACCCAGTAAGACAAAAGCGGCAAGGCCTGAAATCCGGTACCTGCGTACAATACTTCCAAGGCTGGTCTCTCATATTTCCAAGATGTACCTAACCTCCTCCGTACCGGTAATTTTACCTTCTCCGTTTTATTTTTATCTTTTCCCTTTCCTTTGGCTATTCTCCCGAGGTCCCTTCTTACTGGCTATCATCTCCAATGGATTTCCACCATCCCTATAAGCCATACGATATTCAACTACAGTTTATGCAGGCCTTGTATGCCTGCCTGGAAGATAGCAAGGTCGCTGTATTTGAATCCCCGACTGGTAAGCTAGAATTCACAGTGTTGGTTTCGTTGATCTATCTAACATAATGTTATGCAGGTACTGGAAAATCTTTAAGCTTAATCTGTGGCTCTTTGACTTGGCTTCGGGATCACAAGCGGAAGGCCTTCCAGGAAAGTGTTGATGCAACATGTGGGTCCCATTGTGAAAGATATGACTGCATAGCATCTGTCTGACATTCCAGGCGATGACGATGAGCCCGAGTGGATGATAGAACATGCCAAACGGGAATCTAGGCGTGCCATTACCGAAAAGAGACAAGAATTCGAAGCCCGACTGGCCAAGATTAGGCAAGAGGAAGAACGTTTGAAACAGGCCCAGGACAGTGCAGACCGACCCCGTAAAAAGCAGGTATGCATATATTCACCGATTGGTGCAAGGTCACTATACCAACTAGAAAATAGCGACTGGACGAATCAGCACCGGAACTTGTGGACGATGACGACCAATTTGTTCTCGATGACTATGATAGCGACACAGACAATCAGAAAAGGCAGAATGACTCTGGGAATTCCGACGGCCTGTCTGCAAGCACTCTAGCCTTGTTAGAACGCTTTCAAGGGAAATTCTCAACACAAAAGAAAGAGAAAGAGGATGACGGAGATGATGAGATTAAGATCTTTTTTTGCTCAAGAACACATTCTCAGCTGAGCCAGTTTGCCGGTGAATTGCGACGAGTCACCTTTCCATCTAGTTTACCTAGCGACCTCGATCCAGAGAGCAAAGATGACCTCTCCAAACTGGAAGAGCGCGTGAAACACCTGTCGCTAGGGTCCAGAAAGAATCTGTGCATCAATCCCAAAGTCCGAGCCTTGGAGAACAACACCGCAATTAACGAGAAGTGCTTGGATTTACAGCAAGCCGGCGTAGCAGCCGACAAGAAATGCCCCGTTATTCCCTCCAAAGATGACGAGGCTCTGGCTCTTGAGTTCAGGGACCATGCTTTGGCGACTGTCAAGGACATCGAAGACATTGCCCAGGTTGGGAAAAAGCTCGGAATATGTCCCTACTATGCATCTCGTCCAGTTATCAAACACAGCGAGGTCAGTTTCACCCGGGAACAGATAGAACGTCGTCTCTAACTCAAAACTAGATCGTCACACTTCCATATCCCTTGTTGCTGCAAAGATCAGCCCGCGAAGCCCTCAATCTCTCCGTCAAAGGTCATATTGTTATCATCGATGAAGCCCACAACCTCATGGATGCAATAGCTGGCATTCATTCGGTGACTGTCTCCCTAAGTCAACTGCAGAGTGCAATTGGGCAGCTGACAACATACGCCCGTAAGTTCAAGAACAGACTAAAAGGGAAGAATCGGAACTATGTTGCGCAAGTCATCCGCTTGGTAAGCTCAATTGCGGAGCATATGAAGTCGATCTCCCAGCAAAAAGGACCACTAGAAGGCTCGGTGCAAGCATCAGATCTGATGGCTGGAAAGGGAGTTGACCAGATCAACCCTTATAAGCTCTCTAGATATCTGCAAGAGAGCAAGCTCGCCCGGAAAGTTGACGGCTATCTCGAATCTTCGCAACAGCCACAACCTGGTAGATCCAAGGATAAAACAACAATGCCGGTTTTATTTCATATTCAAAGCTTTCTTCTTCCTCTTATGAACCCTTCGGAAGAGGGACGGCTCTTCTTTCAGAAAAGTCAAGACGATGTTTTGTTGAAATACATGCTTCTTGACCCGACAAACCACTTTCGGGAAATTGCCGAAGATGCTAGGGCCGTCATTTTAGCTGGTGGTACCATGTCTCCGGTGAGTACAGCTCATATCTTCTGGCATTGTAACTCTCTTACGCTGTCAACAGATGTCAGATTATGTGAATCATTTGTTTTCATATTTACCCCCAGAACGACTGGGGACATTCAGCTATGGCCACGTCATTCCAAAATCCAACTTAGTGGCGCAGTCATTGGCTCAAGGGCTGATGGGAAACGAATTTGATTTTACTTATGAGGCACGAAATTCTGAAAGGATGGTATGTACAAATTCCTGTACTTTGAAAAGGTTTGTTATTGACATATGAACTAGATCACCGACCTTGGTCGTACGATAACAACCCTCTGTCAAGTCATTCCAGACGGTGTCGTCGCGTTCTTCCCCAGTTATGACTATCTCAGTCATGTTCTGAGTGTTTGGAAGAAGCCCATTCCCAACGGGAACGGCCAAACCACTCTCAATCTACTGGAACGGAAGAAGAAGGTTATGTACGACTCTCGCGAAGCAGTGACAACTACAGATGATTTACTGAGGGAGTACACTGAGGCCGTTGAGTCGGGATCCGGGGCTTTACTTCTCTCTATCGTGGGCGGCAAGTTGTCAGAAGGCATTAATTTCTCCGACAAGCTAGGGCGCGGCGTCTTTATCATCGGCCTACCATTTCCCAATATCCGCAGCGCTGTCTGGCAGGCCAAAATCCAGTACCTCGAGGAAAAGACCTACAAACAGGCTTCTGGGTCCGAGTCGGAAAGGAAAGCAACGGGCAAGGCAGCGGGCAGGGAATTCTACGAGAATTCGTGCATGCGAGCAGTGAACCAGTGTATTGGTCGAGCCATCAGGCATGTAAACGACTACGCTGCTATTATCATGATTGACCGCCGGTATGAGTCGCCGCGGATCCAGCAAAAACTGCCTGGTTGGATTAGAGGAAGCTTGGTCCCAGCACCTCCCACGCGGGCGGCTCAAATGACTGTGCAAAGACTTTCAAAATTCTTCGCCGAAAAAAGGGCGATAGTGGAATATGCACTGTAATTGGATCATTACAAATAATGATACAGCATCATAATCTTCCCATCAAATCCGTGCTCGTATTGGAGATGTGCCGTAACCCTACATTGTAAAAGACCGGCAGAATGGAGAAGGCGGTGTATGTCATCCGTGACATAAGTTCTGACAAAGCCAGGGCTAGGGTTCCACGATCACGGGACAAGCGAATTTGTTAGCGCACACTCTAAGCCTGGATTTCAACATCCTGTAGACGGAACGATCCCTTCAACGCCAAACATCAACGGTCTTGTCGAAACACCCCCGCCGACAAGATGCCTACCCGTTTCTCTAACACCCGGAAGCAGTGAGTCGACACCCTTTCCTGTGCCGTCTGAATCGAATTCTTTTCTCGTCGATCGCGACCAGAAGAACCAAATTCGTCATACCCCAGTCGCAATATCACATCAACATATCACTAACCTGTCTTTCTCTCGCAGCCGCGGCCATGTGTCTGCCGGTTACGGTCGTGTCGGCAAGCACCGCAAGTCCCCCGGTGGTCGCGGTATGGCCGGTGGTCAACACCACCACCGTACCAACATCGACAAGTTCCACCCTGGTTACTTCGGTAAGGTTGGTATGCGTTACTTCCACAAGACCAACCAGCAATTCTGGAAGCCCACTATCAACGTCGATAAGGTACGTTACATCTACATTTTGCGAGTCGATTCGAGATGAAGGAGAAGAAGTTGTGGATTGGTCTGGAGTTGGAGCACCGGTGCGCAAATGGCGACAATATGCAAAAGAGGAGGGAGGCCAATCGACAACTATCCGAAGAATTTGCGGAATTCGATTCAAATGGACAATTATCGCTGACCGCGACTTTCTTCTACAGCTCTGGTCCCTCGTTCCCGCCGAGCAGCGTGACGCCTACCTGAGCGGCCAGAAGACCGATGTCGCCCCCGTCATCGACCTCCTGCCCCTCGGCTACTCCAAGGTTCTTGGAAAGGGCCGTCTCCCCCAGATCCCCGTCGTCGTTCGTGCCCGCTACGTCAGCCGTGACGCCGAGGAGAAGATCAAGGCCGCCGGTGGTGTTGTTGAGCTCGTCGCATAAGCGTTGATTCGTCGAGATATTTCTGGAGAAGGCGGGTGAATAGGGGCAATTTGAAGCCCTAGCTGTGTTCGTTCGCCAGCATGGAGGACGATCGGAACTCAAAATGAGATTTGCCCGAACCGAAACTAAGTCGGTTCAAGCGGTCGAAAATAAAAAGGGTTTTTTTGTATGCAATCAGCATAGCATATGGCCTCCGAATGCCCTTACGATTTCATCAGTGTGTTAAACAAATACCATAAGGAGGATTTTTTTCAAATGTTTATGATGACTCCCGGGCAGAGTGTTGGTTCTGAATTATTGCGCCACGCTCATGTAGGATGACCGAGGCTGTCTTGGGGCATGAAAGGTTTCGAATACCGAACAGGTTCGCTGTTAAAGCTCTATCTTCGTAGATTTGTCTACCAATCTGTCCGATTACAATTGCAGAACCTACGCCAGTGACAGGTCTTGTCTATTCACATCTAATCTCATTCTATGTTGTATACATCGAGGTATTTACCATGGCCTAGTGCTCTCAGATCTTCGACTCTCGCACCGAACCCCGTCGACCCCCCTGATCGGGACCCACGGCCAACGTCTCACTGATAAACCGAACAGCCTCGTCAGCCATCTTAGCAGTGACCTCATGGGCTGCCGACTCGTCAATGATATCTTCAAAGTGCACCCCGCCATCACCGAACCACCCATCGGACGAGATACTCTGCTTGAGCCAGTTGAGGAACAGTTCTCCACGGTGATAGGGAACAAGCTTGTCCTTGGCGCCAGACAGATTCAAAATACGCTTGCCAGCCAAGGCATGAGTCAAAATCGGCCGCAGCACCTTCTGCTCGCTTTCTGAAGGCTGAGGCAACGGACCTTCGCGCAAAGGACTAGTCAATGGCCCGCAATCCACATGCTTCAGCATCATACTGGCAGGATCATATCGGCTGACGGTCTCTAGGAAAGAAGTCGGCAAGGCTTCCGAGCCAAGGACCTCGGCGCCAGGTGGATCACTCTTAGTCCATGATGGCAGCTTCGACAGCCGTGCGCGGTCTGCCATCAGATTGATATAGTCCGGGCAGCCGATGATGACAACTCCGGCGGTGACTCGAGGCTCGTGCAGTAGACAGCTCCATGCTGCGTGTCCTCCCAGCGAGACTCCTAGAACTAGATTCTGGGTGATCTTGTGCTCGCCGCTGGGGAATATGTAGGAGGGAAGGTAGTCCATGAGCACTGATGTATCTCTTGCAGTGCCCTCTAGTTATAGTTAGAATACCATATTCTTATTTTACAAATTCTTTCACTCACGGAAGATGGAGAACATATCCTGGGCATGTCTGGGGTTCCCCTTTTTCCAAGATTCATTTCCGAGAGGGTCGACCAGCCGAGTACCATGGTTTCTCTGGTCGAACGAGACGGCAATCAGGCCCTTGGCCGTAGGGGTGTCCTGGTTTCTCGTGTTCCAGTCGGTAATGGCGGAATTGGCAATGCTAGTCATGCGCTCTTGGGTGGCTAATCTGGGGTGAAGAAGCCAGAGACATGCGACCTCCGAGGCCTCTTTGCGGAGCTCTTCCAGTCCGAAGACCGTTACCGAGATACCAGCAATTGTATAGACCCTTTCAGAGATGGCGGCTGCCACGCTGCCTGCATCATTCACGGATTTCAATGGATCAGTCATTGTTGAACAGAGATATGAAATATGTTGAAGAGAGGTGGGCTGAATAGCGGGGAGATAACTCGGGTATACTACGAAAAGCCGAGGCCGTTGGTTTAGATCGCATGTTTCCGAGACTACGAGGATTTGTTATGTTCTAGATGTTCTCTAGTTACGTTGTCTATTGCCTATACCTATTCTCCTTTATTGCAAGTTGATCCTCTCCTTTTTGTATATTTGATTCCACAGTGTTACTCCAAGGTCCTCAACTAAAGCCACATATACGGCCACTTTTGTTTGCTATTAAAGGACAAAACCCTTTGAATTCAGTCAGTCTAATTCAATATTCCCATTGTATATACTTCATATGTCCTATTATATACCAAATACTCCATATATACTGTTGTAGAGCCCATGTCCGTTGATCATAACACGCCTCGACGTGCCCCTTTTCCAGACCGCCCACTCTTCTCCAGTCGGAGAGACAGCTGGGCACTCCACTGTAAACCAATTATCGATGCTCCTTTAAATGTCAACACACGTTTTTTATCCTGGACTTTCTTGTTTATTTCTTGTTCTTTTAATATGATGACTACCTAGTCAGTTTCGACAGTGTATGTACGTGAACGTGGTAGAATCCCTGTGAACTGCAACTGATAATCGCCTTGCATTAGCTCCAATCATGTCGGCCTCGTCAGTTCACAAGGACGTGGAAACTGGCTCACTGAGGATCAACACAAAGAAGCAAGAGCCCCCTTTGGCTTCAAACAAATCAAAACTGGCAAGCCCACTGCCTTCTCCCACCGAAACCAAAAAACCAGCATCGATCAAGCAGGTCCAACCCACGACGGACGGCCATGAAACAGATGGAATAATAGGCGACAAGGAAAATACACATCCATCATCCTTGAACCAGGGCTCACCGAGAGGAAGAACATCCCTGGGCACTCAACCGCCAAACCAGTCAGCTGAGGACCAACAATGGCGCTATCAACGCCAGTCGTCTAAACCCAGAATGTCTCCTCCATCCCGTCCCCCAAGTGTACATTTCAGAGATACAGACACCGAGGCTCCTGACGCGTCCCATTCCCGGCCGCCATCTCGACCCGTCTCTCGACCAGCCTCCCAACACGGCGACGATGATGAGCAGGGTCCCAAAGGAAAACAGTCGTTGTTCGGCAAACTCAAGTCACTCGCTAATGCACCCAACCTTGCACCACACTCACGATCTGCCAGCGGCGCGAGTACGGACTTCCGCCCAGGTCCAAGCGATATAGCTACCCCGGGGTCGGAAAGGGGAGAATTCCGCTTCCCAGAGGCCCTGGAAGAAGAGGGTAGCGAGATCGATGCCGACGCGGAAGAGAGTGGTGGCGAGCAACCCGATCCTCGTGAAAAGAGAAAACTGCAACGCCGGCGAAAGCAACGGGAGGAAGAGGCTGGCCCCAACACCGCCCCTACAACACCTAAAACAGCGCGCAGACCATCATTCCACTTCTCATCCTCCTTCGCTCCTTTCGAGAATTATCGTACTAATCTGTTCCCTCGAAGAGCAAGCACTACGGACTTCACGCCTCAACAACGCGAAGGTGTTTCGGAAGATGAAGGTCGTCAAAGGCTCAGCCGACGGATGAGGAGTCGCCCATGGGCAAATACTCGGGTTGGCAGCTATAATGACCACCCAGATACCAATCCGGATGAACAACGCCCGAGCAATTTGAGGCGATTTACCGGGCTTGCTGGACCATCTGGAAACGATGAAAGCCTAACGGCGAGCTGGAGACGCCATCGAGCCGAGCGAGGCACCAGTGCCAGTGCTCAACGATGGAAGCAAATCAAAGCAGGTCTGAAACTCATTGGGCAGCGACGAAAGCCAGAGAATACAGTGGACAATAAAAAATCCGCAGAGTTACTTGCTGAACTCGCTTCGGCCGTGCCTGCTGCGCTTATACTGGCCAGCGCGTTCCAACGAGATGAGCACGGCAGTAGAAGAATCCCGATTCTTTTGGAGCAATTGAAGGTTCGTGTTACGGACAGCCGGATTGATTCCCACTCCGGTGATCGTCATCTGGTCTTCCGAATCGAAATGGAGTATGGAAGTGGCATGACTCGCATGAAATGGATCATCTTCCGCACGCTAAGAGACTTTGCCAATCTACATCTCAAGTATAAGCTTCATTTGGGAACTCAGAAGTACATTCAACTACGCACGAGTGAGAACAGCCCGAGTCTCCCCCGATTCCCTAGAAGTGCCTTCCCCTACATGCGAGGTGTGCGAGGCCTTGAAAGTGAATTTGAGGATGAAGATGAAGAGGGTGGTTATGAGACTGGCGCCGAGGGAATGAGTGGAACGGAGAGGCCTCCGATGAAGAAAAAGCAGAATCAACAAGCACACCAGCGTCGAGTCTCTGGTCCGCTTCCTCGCAGAAAGTCCAGCCTCACCAATCAAGAAGGAGACACAGCCGCGGGACCTTCGTCCACTAACGAAGGTGTCTCGGGAGTCAGGAAAGAAACATACCCTGAGAAGCAGCGAAAGAAGCTTGAGCTCTATCTGCAAAAGATGATTAGGTTCCTAATCTTTAGGGCTGATAGTAATCGCCTGTGCAAATTTTTGGAACTGTCCGCTCTCGGTGTCCGTCTGGCCGCAGAAGGCAGTTACCACGGCAAAGAAGGATTCCTAATAATCCAGTCCTCCAAGGGTCTCGATTTCCGAAAGGCGCTCACCCCGGCTCTAGTCAAGAAGCGCCATTCGCCCAAGTGGTTTTTGGTCAGGCACAGCTATGTAGTCTGCGTGGACTCCCCCGAGGAGATGAATATTTATGATGTCTTCTTGGTGGATGCCTGGTTCAAGGTTCAGACACCGAAGCTTAGTCTTCGCAAGCAAAATCCAAAGGATATTGCCAAGTCTGCAAAGCAGTCTGCGAGACACCCTCAGCACCACACTCTCCGGCTTGAGAACTCCGAACGCAAGCTCAAACTGCTGGCCCGGAATGAGCGTCAACTCCAACAGTTTGAAGACTCGATCCGCTTCATGAGTGCCAATACTCCGTGGATGCAGCCCAACCGCTTTGACAGTTTCGCACCTGTGCGACAAAACTGCTTTGCACAGTGGCTGGTCGATGCAAGAGATCACATGTGGGTGGTCTCACGAGCGATCAACCAGGCAAAGGATGTCATTTATATCCATGACTGGTGGCTGAGTCCAGAGCTTTATATGCGTCGACCTGCTGCCATCAGCCAGAAATGGCGATTGGACCGTCTCCTGCAACAGAAAGCTCGGGAGGGCGTCAAAGTCTTCGTGATCATGTATCGTAACATCAACTCCGCTATCCCCATTGACTCGGAGTATTCCAAGTTCTCTCTCCTTGATCTCCACCCCAACATCTTCGTTCAGCGATCACCAAATCAGTTCCGACAAAACACTTTCTTCTGGGCTCATCACGAGAAGCTTTGTCTTATTGACCACACCATCGCATTTGTTGGAGGTATTGATCTGTGCTTTGGGCGATGGGATACTCCTCAACATCTGTTGACCGATGACAAGCCTACCGGCTTTGAAACCACTGACGGTCCCAAAGATGCAGATCAATGCCAACTCTGGCCGGGCAAGGACTACTCCAATCCTAGAATCCAAGATTTCTATGACCTAGATAAGCCGTATGAGGAGATGTATGATCGCAATGTTGTACCCCGGATGCCGTGGCATGACATTTCTATGCATGTCGTGGGCCAGCCTGCTCGGGATCTTACTCGTCATTTCGTGCAACGCTGGAATTACATTCTTCGCCAGCGAAAGCCCACGCGGCCGACGCCCTTCCTCTTGCCGCCACCCGATTTCAACCCAGCAGATTTGGAAGCCTTGGGTCTTGATGGAACTTGCGAGGTACAAATTCTCCGTTCTAGCAGTATGTGGTCGACAGGAACTCCCGATGTCGTTGAGCACAGCATCATGAACGCCTATGTCAAGTTGATTGAAGAATCCGAGCATTTCGTCTACATCGAGAATCAGTTCTTCATCAGCACCTGCGAGATTGAGGGCCGAAAAATCGAGAACCTCATTGGAGATGCCCTAGTTGAGCGTATTGTCCGAGCTGCCAAAAATGAGGAAGCCTGGCGTGCCGTCATTGTCATCCCACTGATGCCAGGATTCCAGAACACCGTGGACAGTGAAGGTGGAACCAGTGTTCGCCTTATCATGCAGTGTCAATACCGCAGTATCTGCCGTGGAGAGACATCCATCTTCGGCCGTCTCCGTGCTCTTGGAATTGAGCCAGAGGACTATATCCAATTCTATAGTCTGCGAACTTGGGGCAAGATTGGACCGCAAAAAGCACTGGTGACCGAGCAACTCTATATTCACGCTAAATGCATGGTCGTTGACGACCGTGCTGCTATCATTGGATCGGCAAACATCAACGAACGATCCATGTTAGGTTCGCGTGATTCAGAGGTTGCCTCTGTAGTGCGAGACACCGATATGATGATGTCGAGCATGAATGGCAAGCCATACCTTGTTGGCCGATTCCCACATACTTTGCGTATGCGTCTGATGAGAGAACATCTCGGAATTGACGTCGACGAACTCATGGAACATGACTTTGCTACTGAAGAAGAACTACGGAAGATCCAGGTCGCCGAGGGGAGTGAGCACCCAGTTGACAACCAAGAACGAAGAAATTCGGCGTCCTCGGCCGTCGAACGACAAGATGAGAGGGATATGGTCGAACGTCGGCATCGTGTCCAGGATGAGTTTCTTTCTCGCTCCGAGGAAATGTATAGCTTCAACCACGATGTGGATTGGGAGCAGGGTTGTAACCCTAACCTCAAATCGAACCGCAAGCTCACTGCCGACCCTCGCGTCACTGAAAATCCTGATCACAGGAAAGACGTGGAAGGGGATGGCGCCGATCATCTGACAGCTGCTGCTCAGGCTGGATTATCAGTCGGTCGTGATTCGGAGATGGAGGCCAATGGAAGAGAAGCCCTGCTTTCAGCCATCGCTCCTGAGGGGAAGGGTACTGTTGAGCGACCGAGATCATCGCAGCAAAAGCCACCTTCAACACCCTCCACCCCGAAGGACCGCAGACCTGGGTCATCGAGTGAGACCAATCCAATCCCCGAGATCAATGCGACTACACCGTCACAAGGCCATGGACTTAATGGATCGTCGAGCCTCGAGTCCGAGACTAGCGGTACCGGTTCGAACACGGCTAAAGAAGAAAATGAACACTCCAAGCACCACCATCCGTCTGTTCCGGATCCCAAGCGTATCTTCATCGACAACGACTGCATGAGGGACCCGATCATCGATGGCTTCTACCTGGACACATGGCAAGCTGTGGCCGAGAAGAACACTAAAATTTACCGATCTGTTTTCCGCTGCATGCCCGATAGCGAGGTGAAGAACTGGAAGGAATACAAGGAGTATGCCACCTATGGCGAGCGCTTTGCAGAGATGCAGAGCCAACAGGGCAACAAGCCAGCCCAACCTCAACAACCTCAACAAAAACAAAATGGCTCTTCTCCAGCCGGTCCTACGGTTAGCTCTCCGATGTCGATCGCTTCTCAGATGTCTTTCATCACTCCAAAGGCCGAAGGATCGCAGGCAGACCCGAAGAGCCCCCAGACAATTAACGAGAAGGTCGTAACTGGGAATGACGCTGGTCGTCCACAGTCTGAGCAGCTAGCGAAGCAGGAGACGTTATCATCTATCGATGAGAAGGCCGCACTCAAGACAGTTTCGGATCCGAACCTGTTGGCCAGTGTTCCGAACGGGAACGGGACCAGCGACGACAATAGTTTCGTCGTCGGTGATGATATCGAGAAGGCACGAACAACCTCGCCTCATGTCGATTACTCTGAAGCCGTGAACCTGAATCTGAACTCGAGCCATTCTCGGAGACGTAGACGCAGAGCTACAACGATTGGCTCAAAGCGTGACCCCCATGGCACAGATGAGTATTTGGACAAGGGCCGTGCAGAGGACCTCCTTAACCATACTCAAGGCCATCTCATCATGTGGCCTTATGACTGGTATGTCTCAACAACGCTTCCATTGGATCTCAGGATATCCACTGACCAGTTCTATTACAGGCTCGAGAAAGAGGAGCAAGGTGGAAACTGGCTCTATGCTTTGGATCAGATTTCTCCTCTGGAGATCTAGTAAGTTGTCTCTCCTTGTTGCTTTCTGAACAGAATATTAACGGATATATAGCAACTAATCTCTAATTGCACTTGACGGCGTCTTGCTCGTGCTTGTCTACTTGGTGTCTGTGTTGGAATTCGCGAGCGCCGCTATAGCGATTGATGCATTTTCATCTTCTTAGACCTTCTTGGGTCTTTGCCTAGTCATCCTTCGGAGTTTTCATGCATCACGGTGTTCTCTATGTTACCCCTACCTAGGTAGCGCAATAAGTAATCATCTTTCGAATACGGGGATAGTATATTCTCCCTCCAAGGTCCTGTGTGGTGTGTAATAGATGTACTATTTCAACGGTGATTGATGAAACGGCTTGTACTTTAGTAGAATAATGCTAAACAGCAGAAGAAAATTGAATTCATGATTATATATCTATGAAGAAGTAGGCTCTTCCGCAACGTAGTGCAGGTAAGCTCCCAGCAGCTTGGTTCCCTCAATGTAGTTTCTCTTGTCAAGCTTCTCGTTGACAGAGTGGGCAGCATCGGTCGAGCTTCCCATGGGGAGAAGCAAAACGTTCTTGCCGGTGGCTTGCTCGAAGGTCAATGTGACAGGGATGCTATCAATGGTTAGCTGCGGGACTATTTCATTTATGGGAAAAGAAGAATCTCACCTTCCACCCTCGCGAGTCATATCAGGCTCGACTCCGAAGACCTGCTGAACAGCCTTGCTGGCAGCCGAGAAGTTCCAGTGCTTGGGGCTGGCGACCCACCACTTGCCGTCGTGCTGCAGCCAAACATCCAAAGTGTTCTTGGTGTTCAGCTTGGCGAACTCGGCCTTCACATAGTCGATGACCAGCTTGGTCACATCTTCGCTCTCCATATTGGGCACGGTACGGATAGAGAATTTACCAATAACCTTGGCAGGAATGACGGTCTTAGCACCGGGGGCCGAGTAAGCACCCTCGATACCGTGGATGGACAGAGAGGGATAACGCCATCTGGCCATCAGGGTACGCTCCTTGGTGGGGTGGATACCTGTCTCAGCACCCAACGACTCGTGGAGGTTGTCCATAGTGTAGCTGATCTTTCCATAGAGAGTCTTCTCCTCCTCAGTCAAGGGAGCCACCAGATCCATGATACCCGGAATCAAGATGTTACCCTGGGCATCAACCAGCTTGGATAGAACGTTGACCAGATCAGTCATGGGCTCGTGGGCAGAACCGCCAAAGACACCGCTGTGCAGATCTTGAGCGGGGCCCGAAATGCTGATGGAGTAGTAGTTGCAGCCACGCAGACCATAGGTGAGACAGGGCTTCTCGGTGCCGAGCCAGTAGTTGTCAGAGATACAAACGGCATCCGTGTCCTTGAAGTACTTCTTACTCTCGTCCTTGATGAAGTCATCCAGGCCCTCGGATCCATACTCCTCCATTCCCTCGAAGCAGCACAGCAAGTTGACGGGGAATTCGATGCCAGCCTTGCGGTGGGCATCGATGACGTTAAGCCAACCCAAAACAGGACCCTTGTCATCGGTAGAGCCACGGCCGTACATCCGATCCTTCTCGTCAATAGTCAACTCAAAGGGCTCGGTAGCCCAGCCGTCTTCCTTCAGAGCCGGTTGCACATCGTAGTGTCCGTAGACCAGAATAGTGCGCTTGTTCTTATCGTTACCGTATCTCGCAACCACCACGGGTGGCAGCTCGAGGTGCTCTTTGCCAGGCTGCTTGCCCAATGGTCGTTGCTCGACCTCGGCTCCAAGAGCTGTGAGCTCATCGGCAAGGAATTGACCCATCTAGAAAAGATTAGACCCTGGATTTGGATGTCTGCTGGGAAACTCACGCGGAACACATCCGGTCGGTTCTCATCTTGCGCCGAGATCGATGGGATCGCAACCGCCTTCCGTAGACCTTGACCAAAAATCAGCGAGGACCTTGCGAGGAACCAGTATTACCTACGATCGATGAAATCGTTGGACGAGGCGTCGACCCTTGTGACTGTTAGTTGACATCTCTCTTCAGAGATTAGCATACTTACTGCTTGAAAAAGGGCTCTAGCTGGGGAGCCATTTTGGAATCACTGATATAGCCGTAGAAGAAGCGGCGAGAGGAGAGAG
Organism: Penicillium psychrosexuale; assembly: GCF_028828465.1. Lineage (NCBI taxonomy): Eukaryota > Fungi > Ascomycota > Eurotiomycetes > Eurotiales > Aspergillaceae > Penicillium > Penicillium psychrosexuale. The sequence goes on from NW_026643187.1 coordinate 6,063,502, forward strand.
GCGAACGAACAGCTGGAGAAAATCGAGAAGAAAAAGGAGCGAGTTTGAATGAAACGCGACGGAGGGGAAAGAGGGGCATTGCCGTCTTTGCCCTTTGGTAACCGGAGAGAGTCTAGAGGTGACTTCTTATCACGTAATTTTCTATTGGCCCTATCACAGCGATGTGGTCAGCGGACAAGTTTTAGGCGACTGAGACATGGACTTTGGCATATTTTAGGCAAAAGATACAGTCGAGACATTAGAATTCCCCCATTGATCCTTATTTCTATATAGCTCTTGATAAAGTAGAAGATTTGGTATGGAATACATAAACAATGCTACAAATAAGCTAGAATACATGGATTTTTCTTTACAAAGCACCCCCCGAGTATCATGCTGCCACTATGCATCTCGTCCCCAGGCCTCGCGCCGCAGTTGACGGTCCTCTCTGGCCATGCGGCGCTTGGGTCCCCATCGCGATTGCACGGCCTCCAAGATCCGGGCCTGGATCTCTCTCTTCTCTGGGCTTGCCTGGCAAACCATGGCAATAAAAACGGGCGAGCATTCAAACCGTTTGGCGAGCTTGTTTCGGCTCCAGGTCATGGGATCGTTCATGCGGAGTTTGCGGATTTCTTCAATATCCGAAGGGGAGAGGTGGTATTTCCTTTCGGGCACGGACTTGTAGACACCGGGAAGATCGTCGGCATTGGGGGTCGCAGTGGAAGAGAGGATTGATGCTTTCCGAACATCATCGGCTGGCAGGAATTTGGATGGGGTGTGGTAGGCATTTGGAGCACTCGATGGCGGGTTGTGGATAATGTGATCGTGACCCAGGTTAGACGGGTCAAATGAGGAGTCTGGCTTCACACGTAGTCGCTGCTTGGTTCGTCGGTATGAAGATTGGTTTCGTCGGAAGCCTAAAGCCAGCGAATCCGACAAGGAGGGAATAAGGAATGGCAATGTGAGAAATGGCCGCTTCGTCGCGGCAATGAAGGTCGCCATTGCCTCTGGTCAATGGGGGGAATTGATCAGAAACTAGAATGATGGAAGAGAAGGGGTTAGTAAGTCTGCATGGATAGTGGTTGCAGTGATTCAACCAACCTAAAGGGAAGAGTGAATTTGGGGGTTGAAGGACTGGACGTGTTGGCGTCTCTTGCGCTCGAACCCGAACTTTTCCCCTGGTCTCGTGACCCTGGTCTGGGTGTATTTGCAATACCGTATTGAAATATACGTATGTATCCGGTACCTGATAAGCCTTTGTTGTGAGTGCCTTTGCAAAGTACCGAATACAACTTATCTCCGTCCTTACGTACTGCCCCAAGTAGGTAATAATCCTCCCCGTTTGGGCCCGTTGGGGCTTGTCACCTGGTCTACTCCAGTTACGATGTCTCACAGATGTCATCAAGACTTTTGCTAACTCCCATATACCCATATACTCTACTTTATTGATTATGTCCAGATTTTGTTAGTTCATCTTATCGAAATGTCGGATATCGAAATGTCGAGATCTGCAGCCCAGACAGAGAAGCCAAACGAGGCTGAAGCGAGTACACGAGCGAAGCCCACTGCTCTCACATGGGACAATCAAAGCGACAAAGGTTGCATATCGCCTGTGAGGTCATTCGAAGGCCTGCGAACACCAAATCATGATTCGCCCAAGTACATGCGACACCCCTCGTCGCCTGAAAGCTCATCCTATCTGCCGTCTCGTATACATTCCCCCGCCTCTCAGATATTCGAACGAGACGTGGAAGATATAGTGCCAGCGCAGGCGTCGCCTTCGATCCCTACGCATATTCGCACAGATAACTATATTCCACCGGTCCTAGAAGCATCCTCGGCCGCGATCACAGATGACCACCTCGATCCAGATTCGGTCGAGATTGTCACACATAGCCTACACCAGTCAGCAGGTGGTCCATCGGGAGAGCAGTCAATGTCGTCCTCCAGCATTGACCATCTCTTGGGCCAGCTCGATGGAGATGAACTCGCGTCCAGTTATGGCGCATTGGACACGGCAGACGTACGTCGGCTGAGCTTTATTTCCTTTGCCGACGTTGTCAACGCCGAGCATGCAGAAACAAATGAAGCTCATGCTGGTTTAATATCTCGGGGGCGCCTAGCAGGTTTCAATCAATCTCCGTCTCCATTGCGCTCTCCATCTTCTTCGCGTGGACTCGGCACTTCGCCGCCAACAAGCCGTGCGACTTCCTTCAGAGGGCTCGATATGTCTCCTACTCGGTTCCCTACTTCTAGTGTTGCCCAAAGCCCAATCTCGTCCAATTTTGGGGGCGACCTCAATATAGAGACCATGCGACAGGCTTTGAGAAAAACCGCTAGTGGAGACCTGGGCGTCACAAGCCGGGCCGTGAGTACCATAGGGGATGACCTGCTGGATCGTACCATTTAGCAGATCCAAGTGCTTTTGTTTGGCGTTTGGATAGTGAAAGGCTCGGAGCAAGATCTCGTTTTCTTCATGGTACAGTGTGATAATCTAGGGTCTGCTTTATATGATATATACCGCAATCTACGGATCTGGATATTCCAGAACCTGAAAAGTCCAAGTTCTTGTGTAATGCACAGGCCAACTTTGATTGAATTGGGGTAGACTATGCACTTGCCTGCCCAACTTTTTGCACTGCGTCCAAGGCCAGTTGTACCCGGGCGCGCAGGTCGGCTGCATCTTCTAATCCAACACTGATTCTCACTAGATCCGGATCGACATCGAAGGTTCTCGCCTGATGCATGTTAGTTATGGCCTGGTCAACATGCTCGTGGTGTACATACCCAATCTAATTCGCCGTAATGGGCTAGGAGGACGTATGGAGAGCTGAAAAGTTAGCAAAACCCAAGACAGATGGCCTGCGTACTCACCTCAATGTAAAATTGGTCCCAAGGCTGGGTCCCTTGAAAACCTCGATGGTGTCAAAAAAGGCAATCGCCTCGGCTGTGGTGTGGAATGTCACAGAGAAGAGACCACCATAACCACCATTGGCATTGCGGAGACTATCATATAGTGGTTTCGAGGGGCTGTATTTCGGGTAGTAAACGTCTTTCACTGTGAAATTGTCAGTATAGCTCTCACTCCAGGTAAATGCATGCTTACCTAGGGGGGACTCCTTCAGCATCGCTGTAATGTCCTCAGTGGTAGCATTGATCTGTTCAATGCGAGCAATAAAATCACGGCTGTTTCTCTCCAGGAACACGACATCCTCAGCCCAGTAGATATCTTCGTAGTCCTGGTTATATGTTTCCTTGATGGCCGCATAATACGGCGCTTGAGGGTTGAGCACAGCACTTCCTCCCATGACGTTGCTATCTCCGCTGAAAATCTTGGTCAAGCTGCTGACAACGATGTCGGCCAAGTGCAAAACGTTGATGTTTATAAAGTTGCTGATAGTTTCGTCGACCACCACCGCAAAGCCATACTGGTCTGCCAAAGCGCGAATCCGTTTGAGGTCCGGTGTTTTGAGAAGAGGGTTACCTGGTACTTCGGTGAAAAGCCCAAGGAAACGCTCACCAGCCTTCAGTCGAGATTCCAGATCATCCAGATCTTCCGACGAGCCGTGACCATAGAAGACGCAGCCTGGTCCCCACTTTTGGAGAATCTTCAATGTATCCGTGTAAGGGAACCCGAAACAAATTGACGGCAAATCGCCTCTAGTAGCCAGTAAGGTCTGATGAGCGTTGAAGATAGCGCTCATACCCGCAGGATAAAGATAGACATCCTCCTCGGATATACCGGCGACTCGGCCTTCTGATGAAGCTGTCTTTAAGGCTTCTGGCAGTTCAGCATTGGCAGTCAAGACACCCGCAATACGTTTGCGAACAGCCAGCTTGGCCTGGTTGGCGAGAGAAGTGCTCAGATTTCGGCCAAACCGCTCCTCAATAAACTGACCATAGTCTCGGCCGCCGTCTTCGGTGTTTAATTTGGGAGGAGATTCCCCAACAGAGCCCTTTCTCCCTTTACTGATACCTTGGTATCTGCGGGGTCCCTTACAAGGACGCTGGGAGATTGACTCCGCAGTCGCAAGGCCCTTGTCTTCCACCAAGAACCCGTCCTCCAATGCTCCAAGGCAGAACTCACCTCGTCGACTGGAGATTCCATTGCCCGAGTGTTGCCATACCTGCTTGGTAATGGAGGCGTATTCTTTTGGGTAAATGACACACGACAAGGAAGATGTCACTGTCGATCCGGATTCGGTATGCGGGGATGGGACGAAGTTGACAATCCGTACTTTGTATGCCTGATCTGCAGGAATTTTGCTAAGCAAAAAAGAGTGACAGATGCGCGCTGATTTGACTGAGGCGAATAGGGTTGCAGACTCGAGGTTGGGGTCACCGACTCGGCGAACAATCTCCTGCGCGAGCTTTTGAATAATAGGATGGACGAAGAATCGAGGATAACCGCATTGCATCTTGTCTATCACCCAAGCTTCTCCTTCTTCGTAGCCGATGCTTTCCCTCCATGATGGAAGCGATACACTGACGGCCTTGTAAATGTTAGAAGAGTCATGGAGGGGTTGCGGGGAGTTAGCCATACATGGTCAGTGTTTGGAGGCACAGGTCCTCCCAAAGCCTGCAACATTTTCAACTGAAAATAGAAACCAGGTAGAATTTATGCTCTATTGCAGATAATTGCTCTAGAATAATAGAGAGAGGGAAAAAAAAGACTGTAAGGTAAATGATGCAATTCCTCCACTCAGCGACTTCGGCGATGCTCCGGTACCTGATAAATTACGAATGAGTCAGCCGTACGTTAACTATTTACCAGATACAATACCGTTATCGCCAAAAAAAAAAATCTCGAGGGCCTCACTGCTAACAACTGCTACGCTCACGAAATGTCGGACCACACATCCAAGCGCAGAAAGCTCAGTCCTTCCCCGGAGAATGCTGTTACTAGCGCTTCAACGAAACAGACATCGAAAGTGACCGAGAAGCGAAACCCGGCTCGAGGCAAAGATGAGCGCTCCGCAGAGCTTGCAATGGCCAGCGGCTTTTACAAGTCCAGTTTCTTCAAGCTGCAAATGGACGATCTGCTGGCGGGATTGAGACCTAACTACAGCAAGCAAGTCTCAAAGGTTCAGGATACACTGCAGCAGATCAAAACCGCCATTGAAGGCCTGCCCGAAAAGTCTCCACAATCTGTCCCCGATGCCGAGAAGGAGCTACGTGCTTCTGGTCTGGTGGTCCCATGGCCTGAGCCTCGGCCGAGCAAGGATGTCAAGTACAGTATGGCATACGCAAAGCCAGCGAACATCAACGTGGTAGGTAGCTTTGCGCTGAAAACAGGCGCTCGCAATTTGGCGTCGCGCCCAATTGACCTGGCAATCACTATGCCAAGTTCGCTCTTCCAGGAGAAGGACTATGTCAACTTCAGATACTTCCACAAGCGGGCCTACTATATCGCGTGTGTGGCCGCTGGGGTTCAAGAAACCGCGAACACCCTCGGGTTTGATATCAAATTTGGTCCTCAGGATGGAGACAGTGTCCGACCTATTATCTTGTTGGAACCACGTCAAGCCGAATCTTCCAGGCCTACAATCCGGATTCTGACCGCAATCGATCCTACGTTGTTCCCAGTCACAAGGACGCTTCCACTCAAGAGCAATATCCGACAGGCCTCCAATAACTCGGAGATCGGCGAACCGACCTCGTATTACAATGCCAGCCTCCGGTCCGATGCCACAGTCTCTCTCTATCACAAGTCTATTTACTCGGCCTCCAAGAAGTGCGATTCTTTCAGCGACGCATGCATTCTTGGCCGTACTTGGCTGCAACAAAGAGGCTTCCATACCCCTTTCCAGAATGGAGGCTTTGGCGGTTTCGAATGGACTGTACTCCTATCTTTGCTGTTTGAGGGCGGTGGTCCAACTGGACAACCGGTCCTGCTACCGTCATACAGCTGCTATCAGATTTTCAAGGCCACTATTCAGTTTTTGGCCGGCAGGGATTTAACCACTCCTCTATTCTTTGGCCATGAGGTCCCAGTTCCTTCCGGAGTACCTGTTGTCTTTGATGGCCGCAGAGGGTTGAACATCCTTTACAAAATGACGCCTTGGTCATACACAACACTGCGTCACGAAGCCGCCAGCACCCTAAAAATGCTCAACGAATCACGAGAGGACAACTTTGATAAAGTTTTCATTCTCAAGGTTGACGAGCCAGTCCTCAGATTTGACCGCTTGATCTCATTCCCCAAGTCATTCAATGGAGACACGCTCCGCGCTCTTCACGAACAGAATGCTTTGTATAATGTTCTTTCCCGGGCTCTGGGAGACAGAGTCAAACTTGTCTCTATTGTGGGTCACGCCATTGATTCGTGGTCGGTCAAATCCAAGCAGCCCAAACGGTCGAGTCAGGGTGTGTCCGTAGGACTGTTGTTGAATGCTGAAAATGTCGGACGAATTGTCGACCACGGTCCTGCTGCAGAAGAAAAAGAAGAGTCTGCTTCGTTCCAGGCTTTCTGGGGTGAAAAGTCGGAGCTTCGACGATTCAAGGATGGCAGCATCCTGGAGAGTCTTGTGTGGTCTGATGAGTCGGAGACGTCTATCATCTATCAGATTTTGGAGTATATCCTCCAACGGCACTTCAAAATCACCACCGATGAATTTGTATTTGTTGGTGATGAATATGACGAGCTCCTCAAAGAGCATGGCGATGGCATTCTAGCATACTCCAGCCCTGCTTTCCAGTCAATCGACAATGCCTTCAAGGATCTTGAGAAATCTATTCGCGGTATGGACGAGGTGCCACTGGAGGTACGTCATTTGGCCCCGGCCAGTTCGCTTCTTCGTTATACCTCCCTCAGACCAACGGGACCTACCGACGTTGTTCTTCAGTTTGAAAGCTCCTCGCGTTGGCCTGATGACTTTGCTGCTATCCAAATGACCAAGGTTGCATTCCTTTTGAAGATTGGAGACTCTCTAGAATCATCAGGTGCTGCCTCGTCTTGCCGTGTAGGCCTCGAAAACGAATCGAGCAAAGTGATCAACAATGCTTATTTGGAAATTCCCCATTCCTCTGGTGTGTTGTTCCGGTTGAGAATTCACCACGAACGTGAACAAATCCTACTCGACCGCAATCTGAAAGACCGAAATCTGAGTCCCCGGGAACGAGAAGAGGCCGCCTATGCTCTCTTCGCCTACAAGAAAACCTTTGTCCAGACTCCACGCTTGACACAGGCACTCCGAAGCCTCTGCACACGCTTTCCTCTGTTGTCGCCCACCATTCGTCTTACCAAACAATGGTTTAATTCTCACCTGTTCACTGCCCAGGTCAGCGAGGAGTTGGTTGAATTGCTGGTAATACGCACCTTCACCCAGCCTAGCCCCTGGGAATGTCCTTCGTCTGTCATGACCGGATTCCTGAGAACTCTCCACTCCCTCTCTCGGTGGGACTGGCAGCAGGAGCCGTTCATTGTTGACCTGGGAGGTGATCTGGCCCCACAAGTGACGGCAAATATCCGCACTCGCTTCACAGCTTGGCGCAGCATCGACCCTGCGATGAACACTCTGGCTCTTTTCGTCGCCTCTGACCTCGACACCGAAGGAGTGACCTGGACCCAATATGAGATGCCCTCCAAGGTTGTGGCTGCTCGAATGTCCAGCCTGACCAAAGCAGCAGTAAGCCTGCTACGGAGCAAAACCCATGACATGGAAGTTTCCGAACTGTTTGATACCTCGCTTGCTCCCTATGACTTTGTTATCCATCTTCGCCCAAAGCTGTTTAGCCGTTCCTCGACACCCAAATTCAAGAACTTGGCCGAACCCCGCGCCGGAATGATGCAGACCATCAAGTCGTTTGTCTGTGATGTGCAAGCCTGTTACGGCCAGAGCATTTTGCTCTTCCACGGAGACGATCGTTGTGCAGTGATTGCTGGCCTTTGGAACCCGCAGACTCTGAAGTCGCGAACCTGGAATCTGAAGACGGCGTACTCGACCGCCCCAGGTGATACCGAGGGGGGGTTGTAATCAACCAGACTGCTATTCTGAACGAGATCGCGCGGCTGGGCAATGGGCTCATCGAAAACATTGAGCTTCATTCAGAATAGGTCTTGTCTTGGTTCAATTAGTGTACATTACCCTACAAAATAGTTCGAGCATATATAGCATTCTAACGAATTCCGTTTTTCTTCAACTTATGAACTCTTAGCCTCAAGTATGTATTATAGTAGATGATCCTCTAAATACTCTAATCCTCTTAGTGAACATCTTGATATTGACATCGATGCCTAAGGTGTCAACAATCGATAACATTGTGCAACCATCAGCCTTTCATCTTCTCTCATCAACACAACAATGGCCAATATAACACGGGGCCAGCGAGCGCTCCACGCCCAATTAAGATCGTGGAATCACTCTTGTTTCCAGCCTCGCCCCCAATCCCAGTTACTGCCCATCCGCGCGCAATCCCAGCTCTTCTCAACCTCCCCCAGCCAGCAATCTCGCCGACCCTCCCCGTCACCTCCTGCCACAACCACCGTCTCAACTCCCTCCAAATCCGAAATCAATGCCCCGATCAGCACCCACCCCGCCACGCTCACAACCCCATCCCCCCTAAGCCCCTCCGCAGGCGCAGCGGACAAATTAAAACGCCTTGTCGGAATCGGTCGCGCGTACCTTACCTTCTACAAAACAGGCCTGAAGAATGTCTACCACAACTACCGTGCCTCGCTCCCTCTACGGAGAAAAATAGGTCTACCCGCCTATATCCCTATATCCCCACACAACATCCACCACCGTAGCGCGCCATCAATAACAGAAGAATCCAAGCTCGGCCGCGCGCAGTTCCAGCTCGTCCGCCGCTCAGCCCGCGATGTCCGCCGCATGATCCCCTTCACGATGATCCTGATCGTCTGCGGGGAACTCACGCCGCTTATCGTTCCGTTTTTCGGCTCTGCTATTACGCCCGCGACGTGTCGTGTGCCCTCGCAGGTGGAGAAGGAGCGCGGTGTTGCTACGGTGCGCAAACTCGCGGCGCTAGATGCGTTTGTTGCGGAGAATAAGGATCGCTCGGTGCATTTGCTCAAGGCGGGCAGTGCGGAGCAGTTGGCTCTGCTTGCTAAGTGTTTTGCGGATCCTGTCTGGGTCGCCGGTGCGAGCTCTGCGGATGTGTTGCGTGCTTGTGCTGTTTTTGGTTTGGTTAAGCGTCATAATAGGACTGCGGGTGAGGCGCTTGCTGGTTTGATCTACCGGCCTCGGCTGGCGAAGCATGTCGAGTACCTGGCTAATGATGATGGGATGATTCGTGGTGGAGGGGTTTCGGCTATGAATGCTACTGAGGTGCGGATTGCCGTTGAGGAGCGTGGTGGTGTGGACGTCGCTTCTGGTGTTCAGGACCGGAAACGCGTGGAGGAGTTGGAGAGGCGCTGGTTGGAGCAGTGGCTGGCTGTTCGTGGAAAAAGTCCCAAGGCCAAGAAGCTGTAGTTTCTTGGACTGATAAACTGGAGGTCCTTTCTCGGGGGCTTTTTGTAATATATATATCCAACATTTCGACTCTTAAAAGGGCTGTTTTTCGTCCAGCTTTGCGATCATTACTAGCCGCAGTACTAGCTAGCCGTAGAGTGCAATCTCAAACTATATATAAGAAGACATGTACGAAAGGAAAATCCAAATGTCCAAGCGCTCAAAAGTAGCATGTGTCAATTTCGACAGTCAAATGGAAGGGTATCAAGAAACCAGCCTTTCTGATGGAGAAGGCAATCAATTGAAAAAAAAAACCAAGTTTATATACTCACCATCAGTCCACTGTAATAGAAGAAGCCGCAGCCTGCGCCTGCGCCTGGCTACGGACTTGCTTCGCCCACCGCAGACCACAGCTATTGCAAAGATCCCGGTTTCCACTCGGACCACGCCGCCACTCGGGGGTGTTCTTTGTGTTGCACATGGCGCAAAACTTCTCGATCGCATTAGCGCCTTGCTTGCGCTTACGCTTCCTGCGGCGAGCCAGCAGACGTTGCAGTTCATCGGCCAGAGTGCGGTTCTGCTTCTCTAGCTCGCGCAGCTCGATCTGCCAGCTCGATCCGCGCGTGGGATTGAGCTCTGTAAAGAAGGTTGCTGGGTCGGTAGAGGGAGAAATGCTGCGGTTGCCACTGGGCAGACCGTTGAGGCCGATCAGGTTCGCTAGATCGGGCATGCGTTGACCAAGGGCACCGTACTGCTGGGGCGGGGTGGGGTTATCGACGGTAAGTGTTGTGTTGCGTGCAGTACCGGTAAGCGTAGCGAGACTGTTGTCTTCGGCGGCTGAGATGGCGGTGGCGGATGGAGAGGCTCGAGCGAATCGTATCTGGGCGACGAGGAAGGTCGGTTTTATCCCCTTCGGTGTATCGCCGGTGTACAATGTGGTATGTGCTGAAAGGGCATGGCCTTTCTTATGCCATATTTTGTGTTTGAATGAGGGTGGTTCATTCGTTTCCTTGCCGCTACCTGTAACGGTGGATAGGCCAGCTCCTTGTCCACCACAGGCAGCCTCCAGGGCTTGTGTGATCGTGGCATTGCCACCAGTCTCAGGCTCCATAATCTCTTGTATGCCCTTACCAATCAAATCGTCAGGCGAGCGGCCGAGCACCGGCTTCACCTTGGTAGTAACGAACAGAATCACACCAGACAAAGAAATCTTGGCCCAAATGTCATTCTCGGCCAGCGCGGCGGATGAGCCCAGGCGGGCAATCTGATCCAAGGTGTAGACGGGTCGTGGGCGGCCGGTCATGACAAGGTACCTCCGGCCCTGATTCGGATCGATATGCCAGGCGCCGTGACTCTCGAACCACATATATCCTTGGTGCTTTTGTCTGATACGATACACGACACTCACTGGAGCGGTTGTCGTGCTCCCTCGCAAGTCACGTATTACAGGACCAATATCACTGGGATGGCAGATGGCGGACAGGGTCTTGCCGATCAGTTCGGCCGGATCGTACTCCAGAATCTTGTGGCAAGAGGGCGACAGATACAAGAATTCACCGTTGAATGAAAGCACATGGATCACATCATCGGTATTCTCAACCAGAATGCGGTCCAGGTAGTGCCGGTTGACATCATTGCCAGCTGCACCCATGGCGTTGAGAATGTTAGTCACTTCGTCATGGCCATATCGCAACACGAGGTCTGGTCGTGAGGAGCGCACATCTTGTGGTGGAACTATATACTGTGGCAGATGATCGCGCTGGTAGTTTATGGTATAATTACCATCTATACAATGTTAGCGAGGGCACTCGCCACGAAGAATGCAAAGCATACCAGGATTCCTTCCCCTCACAGCATCGGGTTTTTCAACCAGATCGACCTGAAACCCGACATAATACCGATAAACATCCGAGTCCCACTGGATGGGGATCATCGTGATGAGATTCATGAAGGGTTGTCCACCCTTGCGGTAGTTAATTATACTGGCCTGGATCTCATTGCGATCGTCGATGGTTGACCGTAGCCGATAGACGGTCTGTCCATCGACAAAGGTCCGCTTGGCACCAGAGTTGATTATGCCGTCGGGTGCTTGGAGGAATCGACAGTTCCGGCCAACGATTTCATCTTTAGTATAGCCGGTCAGTCGTTCAAAGGCCTCTGATACATAGACGATTGGATGATCCTCGGCCAAGATGTCACACATCACAAAGGCACATGAGAGATCGACCGCGCCAATGTTGATTTTAGGGTTGGGTCGCATAGCCACACGGCCCTGAATAAGGTTAATATATCGTCGGATACTCTCCATGGAGATGAAAGACTTACCAACGCTCCCAGCACGTCAAAGCCAGTCGTTGAATAAATGCCGGTATGTTCAGTCTTGCCAATCTCGGACTTTGCGAGCCCCGGCGAGAAATCCTCTGGTTGCACGGTCCCACGTCAGTCATACCATGGGACAGAGCCAACGGGGAGTTGCCAGACACAGACACAACTCACCTTTAGTAACAACGGGTTTCTTGGGCTGGATAGCCACCGGTTGCGATGGACGGTACGGCTGGCCAACAGGCAGGCGGCGCTCTGGAGGTTGTCGCTGAGCCCGCTGCACCTGCACCGGCGCCTGCGCCTGTGACCAGTCGCTCGTGCGACCTGAGAAGTCGGAATCCTCGAAATTTGCTGTCGAGTCGGTGCTTGTATCATATCGTTCCTTGGGCGCTGGCCGAGCGGGCTGGGAATAATGGGGTAGCGGCATAGATTGTGGGAAAGGCGGATATGCAGACTGAAACTGTGAATGATCCATCTGCGGAGGCAACCCCATGATAGCCGGGTACGTGGCTGGGATATCGTAGGAATAGGCATTGGTAGCATTCGTATTCATTGGCATTGAGATACCCGAGGTCGGAATCCCGTCGTATGTGAGCATGGCATTAGACCTCAGTCCCTCCAGGTCCGACGGCTGTGAGCGTGCGAAGTTCTGGAGCGGTAGATCCGCATCCTGGGATAGCATGGCACTGAAGGCATAATTATTCTGATTGGAAAAGGTCGTATATGGCGGATTGGTGGGTTGTGGGGGAACCTGATGTTCGTCATCATAGTCCAAGTTGAAGCTGTTCATGTTGGTTGAAATATCTGTGGCCCAGACCGAGTTCCATCGCCCCGCAGGATGACACCCTGGGCAAAAGTGAGAATTGCCGTCGAAATATGCTTGAAATTTGTTTATCAAAAGGAATGTTCGATATATTAGAGAGATGGAGGAGGAGACTGGCGAGAGGGTGTGTGTGTGAGGGAGAGAGAAGAGAAGAGAACTTGATATCTCCAATGATGTGGAGAAGTACTCGCCAATCTTGATATATGGGGATTTGCCATCCAGGATTTGTAGGTGTTGTATTTTGTTTATTTATGTATTCTTTCTGTTTATGCTTATGTTTCTGTTTCTATTTCTGTTTCTATTTCCCTTTCTTGATTCTATATCTATATCTATATATATGCTAAATTGTAGGTTGTAGGTTGTAGAAAGGTGTCCTGTATGAAGTGTATGCCATGCCATGCGCAAACCCTCACAATGACAATGGCAATGGCAATGGTAGACTGGAAGAGCTACTATAGTATATAGTATTAGCTACAGTCAAAGATAGAGAGCTACCAGGGCTATATTATGTAGTATATATATAGAGCTAGTATATATTGCCCCTATTATATAAATAAACCCCTGTCAACATTCCCCATTTCCCCTCCTCACTCTTTCTCCAATAATGTCCATTGGCCATGGACAAGATCTCAATCACCATCTGCGGAGATGGTGGATGTGGTATGTTGCTTCTCTTGTCTCCTGGGAATTTCCTGACTCCGTGATTCGGTGCCATGTTTCCGGGTTTCGCGCGATCGAGATCTGATCAAATCGGGATGCAGGCAAATCTTCAATCACTATGCGGCTGGTCCGTAGTCAATGGGTTCACGAGTAAGGACATCTCCCTGGTCTTGGTAACCTAGTGCTAATATCTCATTTCTAGATATGATCCAACAATCGGTATTGCGCCATCCCAACGCCCTTCCAATGCCCTTCCAATTCTAACCGGGCCCAGAGGATTCCTACTCCGTCACTCGCACCGTCGACGGTCGCCCCTACGTCCTTTCGATCACCGATACTGCAGGCCAGGAGGAGTACCGGGGGCTATGGTCTGCCTCGACCCTGAGTTCGGACGCGTTCCTCCTAGTTTACGATATCACCAACCCGTCGAGTCTTGAAACGCTGGATCATTTCATGGAGATGATTGATATGGAGGCGGAACAGCGCGTCGAGGACAACCAGCAACTGCGCCAGAGGTTGGGGAATAAATATGGGGGTGTCGGCCATGTAGGCATGCCACCGCCGGTCAAAGTCATCGCGGGCAACAAATGCGATCTCAAGGACGGTCGCGCGGTGACATCCCGCGACGGACTGGCCTATGCGCGCAAGCATGGCTGCGGGTTTATGGAGACCAGCGCTCGCGAGACAGTCAACATCGAGGAGACTTTTGGCCGTATGACACACGTCTGTCAACAAAGAAGGAGAGAGAGCTAACGGTCGGATAGATTTAATCCGTCGCGTTGTCGAAGCCCGCCGACTCCAATGTCAACAGGGTGTTCTTCCTCCCAGCGAACCATCGCACACTGCGCTCCCGACCAGCACGGTGGACGCAGTTGCAGAGACCAAATCCCGTCGAAGTCGGGCGTGGGAGTTTATCAAACACCGGAAGACAACGGAACCAAACGGCGAACAGGGTCAGGAACAGAGTGAAATGCAAAACGGAACCGAAAAAGAGAAGGAGCCGGGTCAAGAGTGCGAACCGGATGAAAGGTGCGCTCGTCAGGTGTGGTGTTTTCGCTGTTGATTTGAATTGCGGAGCGAAGCGAAGCAATTAAAACATCAATGTATTCATTATGTATAGTACCTTGCATCTGTGAGCAATGTGTATATTTCTGTGTCGTAGAATTGTATCTTGTATATTGTAGATTGTAGAGGAACATGTACATAAAGTTCGGGGTGAATAGGAATAGGGTTAAAGGGTCAAGGATGAATGGACTCGGAATGCGTCTCCGACAATCAACTACGGGATATGATGCTGAATAGAGGGAGTTCCCATGGACAAATTGAAGTCTGAATTTGATAGATGATTTCATAGGGATTAGATTTAGATCGTCACATATTTCCAAAAGCAGTAAGTATTTAGCTAAGCTTTGTGAACGGAAACCCAGCCGAGAAGAAAAGAAATAGGAGGAAAATAGGAGACGCCAGAGAATCGAAACAGGATATCATTCTAGAAGCGAGGCCTAGCCCTTGCTCACGCCCAAAAGGGACATAGTTCCTTATTGGGCGACTCGGAATGGTCACGTCATGGACTTGAAGGGCCATCACCTTGACGGATGACAATTGGTGATAGTCTAAGAGGCCTATCATGAATCATGGAGATGACCTCAGGATTGAATAGAATACACAGTTTACAGTAAATGGATAGAATGCAGTCTCGAAGCTATTCGGCATGGGCTTGCCGATTTAATATCCGCTTACATAGGCAGTATAAGGATTGCATAGTTATGCAACTTAGGATATTAACTATGTACAACATATGTTCTATTATTCTATTCTTCTACCTATGTTGATAGTTGTTATATTCTATATTCTCTATATTCTTTCTATATTCTATATTCTATCTATATTATAATTCCACCATTCTACCATTCTCTATAATAATAATCAATATCCACTCCTATACGTCAGAAACACTTCCCAAATGCCGAGTCATCCTGTATTTTTCCGTAACACCCCCGTACCGTCATTTATGATCTTCGATCCGATCCCTTTTTTATGTCCAGCGAGACTCGAGACTCCAATGACTCTAAGAAGAAAAGCCAGAGAATATTATTTTTATAAAAATAATAATCCGAAACGAGTAGGGCCCCTCTTTTCGTGATTCCTATATATGCACATCGACGCCCATGGTGACCTGGGATGTTACTTTTCTTTAAGAGTCTATTACTTCACTCGAGCATCTTCCTAGATCACTACTCTCCTCTCTCTATTATTTCTCTAAACCTTCTTATATCCACGGTCCCCAGCATTTCTCTCTCTGCATCCGTCTACTCTATTTGAACTCAATTTCTGTTAATCCGTGAACATCATTATATCATTGACATTTGACGTCGATCATCCTCCCTCTCGAAGTATAGCTAAGGCTCGGATTCCTGTTCTTCTCTCTACACTTTCGACCGCAAATCATGGCAGCTCGACAATCAACACCCACCTCCGAGCACTCGCATTCGGATAGTAATGTCCGTAAAAGAGTATGCAAAGCTTGCGATCGGTGTCGTTTAAAGAAATCCAAGGTATGTACAGCTAAACGAATAAATCCTCCCAACATCCACTGACCCTCCGGACAGTGTGACGGATCTAGTCCTTGTTCCCGGTGTCGTGCCGATAATGCCATCTGCGTCTTTGGCGAGCGCAAGAAGGCACATGACAAAGTGTACCCGAAGGGGTAAGCGACATCACAGTCCTAGCTCGAAACTCCTCCCACTGACCAGCTCTCTCCTTCTAGTTACGTCGAGATGCTTGAACAGCAACAATCTTGGCTGGTCCATGGCCTCCAGGAACTTTATCGACGCAACATCGAAGGCGAAGGCTGGCCCGGCGAGCAGCTGAAACTCGAACCCAACGGTCACCCACTCACCCACGACCTTCTCATGCGCCTCGGCGCCCTCGACGGCTCCAAGGGCGAGCGCTTCGAAGAAAACCCCGAAGCCTTACAGCAGGATCTGTGGCACACCAACGCCGGCATGCAACGCCAGGAATCGTCCGACGGTGGCTCCGATAGCCCCCAGTCACCAGTGCCCCGTTCGCGCTTCTCCTCCGATGCTTTCTCCCAGCAACATATGCCGCCCACACCGCCCACATACAGTCCCACGACGCGTGCGCCCATCAAGACCGAGCAGCCTTCTCAATCTCAGATGCCCAGCACCCCGCAATTCACTCAACCTTTGTCCATGCAAGGCGTCGTCAACCCACTGGCGTTGCAAAGTCCGCAACAGTGGCCTAGTAGCGGGTTCAATTCTTTCGACGAGATGGACTTGATGTCCACGGCCGATTACTCCAATATGCCCTTTGACGACCAGCAGTTGTCGTCGCCGATGTTCAATCGCCAGGTGCCCTTGAGCTGTTTGTCGCAAGGGTCATATCTTGATTCCAAGGACTATGACGATTTCAACCAGTTCCTCAATCCGAACCCTACGGAGATCACCTCGATCTGAGCCTTCTTCTGAGCTATCTTGAGCTATCCTGAGCCATCCTGAGCCACCCTGAGCCTTATCCTTCTAAGGATCGACTATTTTAACGCCGTATGACGTGATGCATGTATACTATACATGTTCTGTTTTTCTTTCTCTTCTCTTCTGGGGCTATTTTCCCCCGCAAGTTCTGTTGATCGGATTCAGGCGCAATTGGGATCCTAATCACCTCTGTACAGTGAACCGGTTTTCGGAGATTTGGAGTTATTTCTTTTTCCATTCTTCTTCTTTTCTTTCTTCTACACTTTGTTTCCTTTCTTTCTGGCGTTCTAAAACGGGGTTTCAAGGAGTCGTCCATTTATTGTCTAATTAGAATTCAATGAAGTTTTAAGGCCATGTCACCGTTACACCATCCGAAACGGGAAATGATCTCATTCGACTTGATATCCACTTAGCAGTTACCCAGGTACCGTTCCAGATCGAAAAGATCTACAGAAGTAGCGGAGGGAGATGCCGATTTGCTCTAGCCCTGGAGCCCTGGATCCCTCCATCCTTGCCTTAATCCCTGGAGGGTCATGGAGTTCGAACATCAATGGAGCAAACGGCAATAACTCGGACCTTTATTTGGTATTTTATTTTCTTTCGCGTATTTTTTGATTTTTAATAAGATTATTGATCTTCCAGCTGACTCAGCGGCCCATTCCCCACTTTGAGCGATTTTCGGATCCTTTTTGTCTGCTTACGTCAGCCGTTGGCCTGCGAGAGCCCGCGAAAAGTCGCCGAATCCCGATTGTTACCGTTCCGGGGCAAATGCTCCGACGCCAAAATATAAAAAATCGGTACTTTGGCCTTTGTAGATGAGCATGTTCATCCTTATTTGACCGTGGAACTTATGTTATAACCTTCTGGCCAAGCCGTCTCCCTCGTATACAACCTGTTCAGTCACGAAGTATATTTGAACGGCCGAACACATAAGGCCGAGTTATCGCCAAACCTGCTTTCGCAAGAAAATGCCTCTCAATCCCATGCCAATCCAACCTAATACCAACCCAACGCCGACCCAATGCTAAAACTCTATTATATCCTGGTACCTGCCATATATTAATATCAAACCCTTGGGCCTTGGCATGTCTCCTTTTGTTCTTTCGTTCGGTGGGCCGACACGAGTCCGGGGTATAGATCCCTTCGGACGCCGGACCTCGTTCTCTCCGAACGGATGCAGGCTGACCCTAACGCCGATGTGCTATGTCCGTTCTATGCGTGATATAGTGTACTGATCTGATTGGAGAATACCAGTTCGATACACGTTACGGAGTACGTAGTTGGCTTTTTAACCTTTGAGACAATTGAGGTTATACTTTAAAGTCGCTCGCCACAGGTCCAGCCCGGTTTGATATGGATTACGGAAGATGTCACGAGTTGAGCTTTACCCTAATTGGGTCATGGTCAAAATATTCAAAGCGCTCTCTTTTAGTCTAATCAACCTAAATCAGGACCCTCTTAGACAAATAAACACCTCTCAAAGCCTTGGATATTAATATTTATGCTGAACCAAAATAAAGGAGTCATGTTGTCGGTGCTTGATCCCGCAGATTGCGGGGTTGCTAACGTCACGTCGCTTAAAAAATTTAAAGTACATGCTATGCTCTTCTTTCCCCGCCTATCTCATCCTTCGAGAGCAAATCAAATAAAAGGAACCGCATCATGTCCGAACAAGCTGCTTTCAACTTCCTGCCTTTGGGCGCCATCATCCAAACCTTCTCCGTCGGTGGTAAGAACATCGTGCTGAATTTCCCTACGCAGGAGGACTATGTCAAGCACAATACCCCACACTATGGTGCCACCATCGGCCGTGTTGCAAACCGTATCAAGGATGGTCTGATTCAGGAGCTAAATGGCCAGAAGGTTCAACTGGTGCAGAACAACGGCCCTAATTCCCTGCATGGTGGGGAGAACAATTGGGCTAAGCGCGTCTTTGACGGCCCATACACCGTCCAGCGCAATGGTCACGATGCCGTGCACTTCAAGTACCTCTGCAGAGATGGTTCGGAGGGATTCCCCGGGACCATCGAGGTGCGCGTGTGGTACATCGCTAGCAACGAGGACGCCAAGACCGTGCTGACGGCCGAGTACGAGGTGGAATTTGTTGGCAACGAGTGCGAGGAGACTGTAGTTAATATCACCAACCACAGGTAAAGATCTAGCCCCTTCCCCCTTCAAAGCTGATGACGACATTCAATCTTGAAAATTGGAGCTATTCCCCGCTGACCAAGCTTCCCCACCTCTCACAGCTACTTTAACATTGGCGATGGCCCCGATATTTCAGGCACCACCGCCCAGCTCGCTACAGCCGACTATCTGCCCCTCGATAGCACGGGCATTCCCTCGGGTGAGATCGCCAAGTTCCCGCGGGACGTGACAGCCCCGTTCGCGCTCGCCGCAACCGGCGCACACTTCGACGACGTCTTTGTGCTCGAGTCCGATCCTAGCAAAATCCCCCTGGACACTCGTGGCTTACCGCTACGCCGTCTAGCCCAGTTTAGCAATGCAAGCTCGGGCCTACATTTCGAAGTGTACAGCACCGAGCCTGCCTTCCAATTCTACACTGGCAAGTACCTCGATGTGCCATCGGTCAATGGGGCACCAGCACATCATGAAGGAGCTGCATTCTGTGTGGAACCTAGTCGGTTCGTGAATGCGATTAACGAGCCTGCGTGGCGGTCCATGGTTCTGCTGAAGAAGGGTCAACTGTTTGGCTGCAAGACTGTTTACAAGGCGTGGAAGGCCTGAAGGGGCCTAAAAGAGGATAGCAGTATGGAGTCCTGGGTACATCGGTGGATCTTGAGACATTTTTCAGCATTCAAGTCAAGAGGAGTGGAGATCGACCTAGCCATGTATGTATCTTTGATTACTATACAAGGAACCTCGGCATTGTATAGACATTGTAATCCCAAAAGAATTTAAAAAAAATAAAAGAAATAAAAAATAAAATGCCGAAGCCGACCAAGTTATCTCCGTCGTCCCGGGTCCTCGGCAGCCCGTGTTTCCCTTGGAATTTGAGTTCTTCTTTTATCAGATGATTCTCTACGTTCATATATGCGAATGTCTCTCTTGTCACCTAACGAAATACCTCTATATACCTAGGAGATATGTAGTATGTGTAGAGGTATACCAACTCAAAACAATTACCCAATTCGTGACCTTTGTGACCCGCTCTCTTCGAGAATAATCTCTTCTCCACTGTGAATGTCAAGCCCGTGACGATCTATCTTTTTTAGTGTGCCGCATTCCCGGAATGTGGCGCTATAAGATACTATTAGTTTTTTTTATCTTTATTGTTACGGATATAGGATTTGTTTTAGGGTTTGCTTATAGTTAGCTATATTGCGCGATAATCTACAACAATCTCAATAACAGGACACAACCATATTGCCTATTAGCCTGGGCTTACTCTTTTTGCGTAGCTTGATCTATCTGGGTGTATGTTGAATAACTAGTTAACTACATGTAACTAAACTCAATGTATTATCGTATACTCCCACGTGACCTCGGCCACAATCGGACTCCGGACCGGGCCAACCCGAGCTTCTTCACCCCGCGCGGGGGAACTTCGACATGCGAACTCGCGGATCAACACAACTTCTCCAAATACCTTAATCCAATTCATTATTCAATCTACTCCACTTACAATGGCCTTGGCTCACGGAGATCTGCGCCATCTACTACCCGGCAACTACAAGCGCTTCATCACATCCTGGCTGGAAGAGGACTGCCCTAGTCTGGACTATGGCGGTTTTGTTGTCGGCGAGTCAGAGGGCGAGGCCCGACTACTAGGAAAGAGCAAGGTAAAGTGACAGTGTCTATAATCAGATGATCCTAACCCTAAAAGAACATTAACTGATCAACTCAGGGCATCGTCGCAGGCGTACCATTCTTCGACGAGGTATTCTCGCAACTAGGCTGCACGTAAGCCATACCCCACTCCAATCCCACCCCACCTCTCTAACCCGTCCAGAATCGAATGGCACATCAAAGAAGGCGAAGTAATCACCCCAATTCAGCACTGCGCAACCGTCCGCGGCCCCATCCGCAAGATCCTCCTCGGCGAGCGCGTAGCCCTCAACATTCTCGCGCGTTGCTCAGGCATCGCCAGTAAGAGTGCCTCCATGCTTGCTGCGCTGCGCGCGCAAGGATGGCAAGGTACCCTAGCCGGTACAAGGAAGACAACGCCTGGGTTCCGGCTTGTTGAGAAATACGGAATGCTTGCGGGTGGCGCCGACCCGCACCGCCACGATCTGAGCTCCATGACCATGCTAAAGGACAACCACGTGTGGGCGTGCGCGAACAACCGCGCTGCAGCCGATGGTGGCGTTGCGGACCCGTCATCGCTTGAGTCTATTGCGGCGGCGATCCCGCGCGCTGTGCAGGCGGCCAAGGCAACTGGTGGGTTCTCGACTAAGGTTGAGGTTGAGTGTCGGAGTGTGGAGGAGGCTAATGCGGCGATTGGGGCTGGGGCCGATATCATTATGTTGGATAACTTTACGCCCGAGGGGGTGCGGGAGGCTGCGGCGCAGCTAAAGCGCGAGTGGGCTTCGAAGAGGCCTTTCTTGATTGAGGTGAGTGGTGGATTGACGGAAGAGAATGCGCCGGCGTATGTATGTGCCGATATCGATATCTTGTCTACCAGCTCCATCCACCAGGGTACGGGGATTGTGGATTTCTCGCTCAAGGTATCGTTGCGGTAGAAATGTATCATAGAATTTTGGATGGCATCCTAGTAGAGCAGCATATCGACGTGTATAAAGTACAACGAAAGAAGAAAATGCACAAAAAACCCCGACAGTCCCTCAACAAGATGTTTTAGCCCCGAATAACATTAAAATAAAAGCCTAACACAAACAGACAGTGGGTATATATAGCATAGGAAAAAAAAGCGCGGCAAAATCAAACTTCGATGTCCACGGTGATGCCCTCCCCTTCACTGGAGCTGGGAGCCTCATCTGAACCCGGAGGGCGACTGGGACGGTTGCCATCTGCAATGGTCCCTGAAGGTCCTCGCCGCCTACGTTCCCGGTTGAGCTGATCTCGAAGTTTCTGGTTCTCGGCATCGCGCTCCTCAAGTCGCTCGCGGGCGCCACTGCGGTCTAGGAGGCGACCTTCACGTTCAGATTTGAGTTGCCTCTCCAGCCCATGTAGTCTGTGAATCCATTTCTCATCGCCACCATTCCAGCCACTTTGCGAGCTGCGCGTGCGTGGTATCATTGTTCCAGGATTGTTGGTTAACGTGCTGCTGGAAGAGGAATGAGAGGGCTGCCCTGTAACGTTGCGAGTGGCGCCTTTCTCGGCGCGAGGTCTATCAGTACCAGCCGTAGAGCTAGAACGCCCTAGGGATCGGTCCGACTCTGCTCTTGACGTCAAAGAAGGGGAGCGGGGTCCTGCCATGACTGCAGCCGCAGCCGCAGCCACAGACGCAGGACCCTGTCCTCGCGAGTTGGATTGAAGTAGGTTGAGTTCAGCCTTTAGCAGACGGTTCTCGCCACGCAATTTAGACATCTCCGGAGTGGAACTCGACTGTCCGCGACCGGATCGCATGTTTTTGAAAGCCTCTTCGAGGCGCTCGAGCTTCTTGATTCGTCCGTTATATGACAGCTCAAGCGTGTGATAACGCTTGGTCAACTCATGGTCGATGCTCTTGATGCGAGACTTGAAACCCGCCATCACGGCCTCGACAGTCTTCATTGCAAGCAGAAGGTTGCGGCTGAAGCCTGGCCAGAACAGCATATTACCAATGACTTCCTGGCTCGGGAGATTGCCATTGATAAGACTGTTGGAGTGCGCCCAATCTGGCCCGCAAAGCCCAGATATTCTCTTCCAAATGTTAAGAAACATGATGTTCCTCTCGTTAAGCTGGTCCTTGAATTGCTGTTCCAGCGATGCGTATCTTTTGCGGTCCTCGGTCCGCGCTTTTTCCAGATCTGTGATACGGGAATTGCTTTGTGTGATGGTCCGAGATGCGTGCTGATGGGATTTGAGCGACGACTCAAATGACTGCTTGTCGGCTCGACGCGCATGTCTTTCGCGATCCAGGAGTTCTGAGAGTTTTCGTGACTCAAGCCCATGACTCTCGAGCAGAGCGTCACGATTTCGAAGCAGAGATTCTTTCTCATCTAGCTGTGAGCGGACGCTCTCTAACTCAAGGGCGGTGGACTCGAGTTCCTTTTGCAGCTTCATGATGTTGGTGATCAAGCTAGACCGGCTGCCGCTGAGATCACCTAGCGTTTCCCTCAAATTGTTTTCGAGGTCCATCAACCGTTCTCGCCAGGTGGAGGTTTCAATCTCCTGGGCTGAAAGGCTCTTCTTCAGACGTCGGACCTCCTCTTTGGAAGCTGAAGCTTCGCGGTTCAATTCATTCATGATACGCTGGACATCTTGCTTCTCCTTGCTTCCTACCACCTCTCGCTGGTGACGTTCATCTGCCAGTCGCTGCTCGAGTTCTCTGGTCTTCTCTTTTTCACTAACCAAGCTCAGGTGGTAGTTTTTGAGGTCCGATTCGAGATCTCCGATGCGGATCTTATCGCCGTCTTGCTCTTCGCGAAGGAAAGCAATTTCATTTTGGCTCGATTCAATCTGCACCGTCAGCCGCTGCACCTTAGTGTTGGCCTCAAACAGGCTCTTCTCCATAGACTCCATCTCGCGATTGGTCTCTTCAAGTTCCTGCTGCACAGACTTGTACGCGGCCAGGTTGTTCTGTGCATCTTCCTCGAGACGGATGATGCCTTCGCTGGCAGAACGCATTTCGGCCTGCAAAGCCCTGAGGTTTTCGTCTTGGTTTCTCAAGTCCTCATTCATACGCTGGCACTCAACAATTTTCTGGTCGAGTTCGTCTCCAAGGGTATCCAACTCTTCCTGCGCTTCGGCCCGCAGGTCCTGGAAAGCGGCATCTCGTTCATTCGCCATGTTTACGGCCTGGTCTCGTTCTTGCTGTAGGTTTTGCATCTCTTCTTCGGCTTGATCAACATCAGCCTGGTATGCCTTGTCAAGAGCCTCTAGTTCTGCAATATAGTCCTCAAGTTCGGCTCGGATGGCTTGATTCTCAAGCTTGAGGGTCGACACTAAGTCCCGGAGTTGTCCATTCCGGGCTTCGAGTTCATCGTGGTCCATGTCGCTGCGCGACATACCCGTTCCGTCGCTAGCCTGAGACGAAGGTCGGACATGAGTGCGTGAGACGGAACGGTCGAAGATACTGTCTCCCGCTATGGATCGGCCAACATGACGACGCTCTCCGAGCTTCAATTCTTCAATCTCCTGATAAAGACGTTCCTTTTCTCGGTTACGAGACGTGAGCATTGAAGTCTGGGCACTGACTTCTTTTCTTAGTTCTGCATTCTCCTGTTTAAGGAGCCCCAGCTCTACAACAAGCGTGCTGTTGGGAACGGTAGGAACTCGGTTGCCATCTCTATCAGATGTGTATGAAAAAGAGTCGTATTGGCCGGGCTTTGTGGCAGCGTACATCTCACTTCGCAAACGAATCGACTCATCCCTAAGTCTTCGATTTTCTTCCTCGGCTTGCTCTCGCGCTGAGGTTTCTGCGTCAAGCATATCCTTCCACATCTCCTGTATATCTAATTAGCTCGGATCTGACTTGATCGTGTTTGTCTCACTTACTCGCTCTTCCCTCGCGCCGGCGTCGGACTCTCCCGCACGATTATCGCTGAGCGACCTGATCATCTCGGCCAACCGTCTCTTCTCACTTTCCCGTGCAATAGTTTCTGACCTCATACGCTCAATCTCGAGTTCATAAGTTTCAACCCGTTCACGTAGGAAGACGATCTCTTCGTCTTGGGCCGAGTCACGATCGCCATCCTCTGATCCCTCGGGGTCATGATTGACCATGGAATCCTTGTCGGATTGATGCTCTTTCATTTGCTTTTCCAAGTCTCGAATCTTGCGTCTTAGGCTTTGATTGTCCTTTGAGAGCTTGACCTTATCTGATTTTAGCTCAACATTCTCCGAGATCATCTCCTTGATGCCTTCCTCGGATCGCTTGTTCAACGCCTCATTAAGAAAGTGAATTCGCATTTTCAGGTCAAAGTTCTCCTTCGCCAAGCGATCAATGGTGCTGCTCTGTTCCTTGAGGGTCAAGTTCCGACCACTTTTCGCAAACGCAGGGGTCGAGGCACCCAAACGCTTCTCCGGGAGTGCTTGGAAGTCTTCTCGGAACCGTTGTGCAAACGTGGTAGGAATTTGAATGTCCCTAGCTCGCTCGGCAATTGCTGTATCAGTAGGGTTGCTGTCTTGTGGCTTCGCTTTGGGTGTCACCGGTGTTGAGGCGTCTTCGTGGTCAACAGGGCTGGTACGGGAATGTGGTGAGCCTTCCTCCTCCAGCGTATGTAGTCCGCCGTCCATTGGACCAGACATGTTTGCTTTGTCGAGTGGGTTTTCTTCGCTATACCCGGAGATTCCAGATGCCATGCTGCCGAGACTGGTTGTCCTAGCCATCTTGGCACGGCTTTCAGCGTGCATGCTTCCATAGTTGTCAGAAGTCGCGCCCCCAGTTTGAAGGGCATAGTCCGCGCCCAGTGTGGCATCGCTGTTGGTTGTTTCGGTGTTGTTACTGGCGGCTGATGAGTGTGACGAACGATTGGCTGATTGTCGGCTAGTCAGGTACTTGGGTCGGCTAGCTCTCCGACTACCAGTAGCACTGGTACTCTGGTCATTAGATAGGTGCGACGCACCGGGCGATAGGCTGCGGGAGGTGTTTCGAAGCTTCGAGGGGGTAAGTTGCGATTCGTTCTCGGCCATGGAATATTCAGATCTGAAGGGACGCTCATCTTGGGAGAACGGGCTGGTTTCTGGTGCATTTTCGGACAATGTGGATTGAGTTTGTCGCAGCGCTGCAGCTGCCGTAGGTGACGAGGAGTGGGAGTAAAACAAGGAATTGTTCGCATGTTGTCCTGTAGGGCCAGGTGCCGAGTCCAAATTCGTACCTGGCTTCTCCTCCTCGGTGTGTTCTTCGTCTTCCACCGGGATTTTCTCGGCTGGTTCTGTGAATGAGAGCTGTGAGGAGTCCTGTGTTATGTCTGCAGTGTCATTCTTCGGAACCCCAACTAGGTACGTATCATCCGCGCCAGCAGTAGGACCGGTCGCAGCCACGTCAATTGTTGAGGGTTCCGGCAGAAAGCTCGATTCAATGTCCATAAGTTTGCGACGCATTTCGTGCTCTTCAATTAGGGTTTGGTTATTGTCGCGTTCGTGGTCGCCATTTTCGCTCGATGGATGGAATAGACTGCTCTCGTCGTGGTCAACCGAGGAAGGGATAAAACTATGATCGTTCAAATCTAGTTGGGTCGATGTCATGGTAAATTCAGGGTCTTCATGGTCTTCATGATCTTCATGGTCTTGGTCTCCATGATCCGGCTCTGAAGGAGTTGATTGCGCGTATTCAGATTGGGACTGTGTGACCGAGTTCGGGGGAAGACTCCCCGGTGCGTCCTCTGCCATGAAGTACTCTGAACTGAAATCATTCAATGTCTGATCTGGCGTCTGGAATACCGACACAGACGGAGAGCGCACTGAAACTGGGGAGATGACGCCCAATGTTTGGGGATCCACTCCCTGGATCTCGCTACCCGCCTCGATCGGCGAATGAGCGGTCATTGTATTTGGATGTATGGGAAAAGTTGAGAAAGTCGCGAAGAGATGGATTTGTAGTGTTCAAACTAAGTGAAGATGAAGGTCTGACTTGGATTCGAACATACTTGAAAGTCATCTGGCAAGAGCATATGGCATAGGAGTAGATGAATAGTATGGACACGGCCAGGATAATGTAGTGGTATTGCCACGCAGTATATATACCATATTCATTACTGCCACGCGCATATCACTCGACTATACAACAAGTATCAAGAATCGAGAATCGAATCAACAGAAATATACAAATCGATGATATTCATATGTAAAAACGACAATCATGGTATCCATAGCATCACATCACCATCCCAAGCATTAATCGGAATAATCCACCCATAACAGAACATTAATAGGAAAGAGGTATACTAGACAAAGTTGTATCAAACAAAAGTCACCAAAAAAAAAGAGAAAAGGACCAAGATATCGGGCCCTTTTGAAAGGTAGGTATCATGGAGTTTCCCCAAGCCAGAAAAAAAGAAGTATATACAGCCGGTTCATTAAAAGGCGAAAAGAGAAAGAGTGTGCAATTACGCTGCAACTTCCGTAGGCTCAATGGTTGCCTCCTCATCCACTTGGGGGTAGTTGGTTGAAGCAAGAATTCTCTCTTTAGAGCTGATGGCGTTGCGTAGGGAGTCGATATACGTGCGAAACTTAACAATCTCACGTAACAGATACGAAGATTTCCGTTCCCAGTTGGCCATGGCTTTAGCGGCGTTGGGGTGACGTGGAGAGAATGCAAGGTTCATCGCAGAACGCAGCTCATTGTGGCGAGAGAGATCATCTTCCACGTTCTGCACGTAGCCCTGCAGGGCCTTCAACTGTTCCTCCTCTGTCAGGTTGGAGGCGACCATGCTTTGCTGTGGTGGGCTCCAGTCACTGATGTTGACCCGATCCGCAGGAAGTCGGGGTCGCACACCCTGATGATCCATGGAGCTTCGGATGGAGCTTTGAATACTTGGCCGTGCGCCTGACGAAGGCGGCGGGGATCGACTTTCACCGCCGATCAGCGCGCTGTTAATGACACTGTCGCTCCATCCATATTCAATATTGCTGATGCCTCCTATCAGTGGTTGCTTGGATAATCGCGCGCTCCAGTAGTTGGCCGTGGAGACAAATTCTCGGACAATCTCAGGCGTTCCAGCTTGGAAGAGATGAACCGCCCCAGTGGGCAAACTCAGGGCCCAGACATGAGGGCGAGACTTAGAGTATCCAGGCGATGGTAAGGCACTGGCAATGGTCTGGCGCAGCATGAACTTCCAAAGCTCTTCTGCATTTTCCGTCCAGTTGCCACCACCGACTATAACCCCTCCGCGCTGTTTAGACTTTTGTCGCATTGACTTGGTGGAGTTGTTGAACGAGAAAAGACGCATCCAGCCTTGCTGTATAACCGCAAAACAGTCATTCCAGTTCCGGTCCTTGGCCCGTTTGTCCACCGCGTCTAGATGATGCTTGTGTTTTAGGCTCCCCTCCTTGGCCCACGGGGCGCCGGCTAGAGCTAACGTATCATCTTCAAGCAGAGGGGTCGTTCGCTCGGGCTCCTCGTAGCTGTATACCGAGGTAGCAGAGTCCTCCCTGATGATGGCCTGACTCAGAGCATTGGCAAACCCGATAGATTGTTGGTACTCGCCGCGAGGGAAGTCTGAACCAAAAGAGTCTACAGACGCTGAAGTAAACTTGCCTAAAGAATATTTACTCCAGGTACTGGACCCAGTCGGACTCCAGACAGATTGGTCGTCTAGGCTGGTACGGCTGGAGCCCATCGCCGAAGGAGGATAGAGCCTCCCAGCCCGAGAGCGGGGTTTGGATGACCATCGCGCAGCTCCATGGCTTGAATTGGCGGAACGACCGCGAGGAAAGATATCAGAACCACTCTTGCTAATTGTGCTAGGGCTCCTGCGAAGAGTGTTGCTAGAGGGGCCCAAAAAGTTGTTGGAAGACATGCGAGATACTTCACGTTCTGGTTGGGCACCGAACAGAGGCAGTTTTTGCTTTTGGATCGATGTGTAGAATTCCTTGAGTACTGCTTCAACCTGTTGCTCCCAGGCTCTCACTGTTCCGGTGAATGGCGTATTAACCAAAGGCCCAACATCATTTGCACCGCCGTCTCTGTCAAACAAGCCGTGGGTGACCTCTGAAGGGAAAGTTGCAGAGCGTGCCGACGTAGGGGCAGAGTGCGCTTCATGGGATTGAGTCTTGGAGCGGTTGACTGGACGCAACGTCTCAAATCCCTCCGGTGCGGCATCCATTGCGACTCGGTGTATAGTGGGCATGGTATTTCGAACGAATTGAGATTTGGTCATTTTTGAATCGATGTCAGCCATATGCAGATCAGTGTTTAGTAGCAAAATAGAATAGCAAATGGTATGGACAACGTCAGTAGCTTTGAAGCCATGACTCGGGTTGCAATCACACCATCTGGTCGAAAAGGCATCCAGCACTCGATCCACTTGTTGGGTTTCTCCCTTGAGCACCAAACGGTCGCAAAGAGCCCGAAGAGAGGCCACAATGTTGAGATTAGACCAATTGTACAGTCGCATGTATGCTTCACGAACCATTGCCCGATCAGGGTCACCCAGCCAAGCGGCAGCAGACTCGTTGCCTACCATCTGGTCCTGGCTGTCGAAGAGCCTCTGTGCTTGTTCTCGATCTGCAGCTGTGGGTCCATCTTCAATAGCTTCGCCAGGTCCATCTGCCTGATCTTCGGTGTCATCAGACTGAGAGTCTTCCTGTTCAATGAGTGGGGTGTTCGCAGCGGTCTGATAGTTCGATGCTGTTGATATAGAATCAACAGGAGATTCGCAAGCCCTGTCCTCGGACGGAAGCGCCAATCTAGCGACATTGATTTGAGGAATTGCGACCTTTGATTTGATGCTGCGCGAGAAATTCTCCACAACGGGGGACAGGGTACTAGAGGCAGTAACACTCTGAGACTTTTCCTGCAAAGCCAAGTCTGTGAAGACTTCGCCAGTTGAAGATCGATCCTTCTCTGCAAGAGGCGAGATGTCCTGACCACGAGAGGCAGTTGAGGGCTGAAGAGAAGTCTTCGGCTTGGGAGCTCCAGGAGCTGAAACACTTTCTCTTTTCTTCTGCGCCTGCAAAAATGCCGGTTGTCGAATTTTGGCCTCCCAGTCCGCATTTTCTTTCCGGTCTGATTCCTCGTCGAGATAAGGATTCATGATCTGCCGCAGGCTACTCACAGGGCTTGGAGCCGCCATATTATCCATAGTCTGTGGTGCAAGATGTTGAGGAATAACAATTGGGGGAGGAGCATGGTCAGGTACCGACCTCTTCCTTCTACGGAAGAACGAAGATTTCTTGTTCACGACCTGATGGGGTCCTGTGCGAGTTGAGGACGGAGAAGCACCTGCAGGGCTCTTAACTGCCTGCTGAGGTCGTAGCTTTGGGCTGGCAGTCATCCCATTGGTTTCTCTACTCTCATTTTCTTGTAGATGTGACAGATCGTTGGCGTTTATACTTGCTGCATCTGCCGGTCCAGGGACTGAATTCTTAGATCCAAATACACGCCGGAAGAAACCTGGGCGTTCTTTTGTGATTGGAGCAGCATAGTTGGTGGAGATGTTGGCCGAAATTGTGGTGGTTGCCGTTGAGTCTGGGGGAGGAAAAGCCGGCTTGTTATAGGAGATGGTCGGACTGGGGGCAGGCGAGTCCAACGAAGCCGCAATGGCCGGAGGGAGGCCAAGATCCGTATCATCCATATTCTGGAAGTCGTTATCCCGAGCTCTGAGAGTTCCCGTGGCGAGATTTTCAGGCCGAACCTTTCGAACCTGGGGGGCATAAGCAGTTTTCAAACTGTTCCGTCGCGGTGCTACCGGTGTCCGCGCGGCAGCAGTTGCTGGCGTCCTGCCATAATCGTGAACCTTTCGTGGTCCTGCCGGGACACTTGGGGTGGGTGCAGCATCGTGATCGTCGTACAGCGTCAAGTCCTGCCCGACACTGGAATCAGCATAAGGTGCGAACGCTCGTTTTGGCCCGCAATCGAAGCTGGCTGAACGGCGGCCCAAGCCATGATCCGCTCGTGCTCTTGGGATTGTGTATGAGTAGTCCGCGGTGGAGGATGAGCTTCCCTTGCTGTCTTTTCGAGTAGTATTTGTTTGTGGCATAGTTCCGATACCCCCGCGCGAGCTTCCTATCTGCCTCGGTGTCTGGTTATTGGAGCTGCTGTTGCTGCGTCGGCCCTTCGCTGTGATTGTTGCGTAGCGATCATTCCCATCTTCGTATCCGTAGTCTGGTTCTGAGGACACTGACGAGGAGAAGGTGTGTCCGCGGTACCGGCCGTGCGAATCGGATTCTTGTGAGTAATGACTGTGATGGTCGGTTTCGAAGGCGGAATTGAAAAGACGATAGTCGTCCAGAACAGACGAACTAGAGGCGAATTGATCGAGCGAAAGAAGCATGTTGTCGACGATCGACGTTCGTGTAGCATGTTGCGGGGATAGAGAGAGATCATGCGGGTCTCGATCATCCGACTCACTGGTTCTCGCTGGATTATCCATGACGTCTGGGAAAGCATCGCGGATGGAAGGTCGCTCTGGGTATCCTCGTTTGGAGGGCTTGTATCTTGCGGTTTGGGAGGGTGGTGTATGGGGAGGAGAGTACGCCTCCCGTTGGGACATTATTGCGCTAACCGATGTTAATTATTTTATTTCTTAGGCTGATCAAATTTCCAATCCACACAAAGGGAATGACAGGCTCATTGTAGTAGTTGAGGGGGGATGGGGGGATTCGGAGCCACTCGGTTTCCAACATACCAGATCTCTTGCAGGTCTCACAAGGTAATTGACTAAACTGAATTCGACCTGCAGTATCCGATTTGACGGATTGAATGGTAATTTACTTGGTCATAGTCCCACGAGGCCAGGGATGTAAAAAAATAACGAAGATCAAAGGAGTGTAAAAGGGTGGGCAATAGCAAGAGGAACAAGAAACCGGGGGTGGAACGAACTCCTGAGAGTCAGGGAGGTTAGGCGGGAACTTTTTAAAGCCTCTCCGCTACTGCATTGGTACTTTTTTTTATAATATGAGACATATATAGTTAATCAGGAAGAATTTAACATATGATATTGAATAGAAACATGCGAAGGGGGAAATTGCTTGGGTTTTTAGGGATCTACAGATTCAGGGGTTTCATACATACATATTAAGGGCTTATATAGTTACTTTAGGTCGACTTGGATAGTGGTATGTTATAAGGTATGCATATTAGACAGCATATATCAACGCTCTTTGCCTTGCAATCCTTCAAGTACAATCTACAATCTACAATATGTTGTAGTATAGCCAAAAGTACACAAGTGGAGCTGTGGGGATGGAGCTCTTTGTATGTTGATTTCCGTGAATAGAGAGATAGATCTCCGTAGAGACAGTTATAGACGAATGCCTGTGTAGATAAAAGTGAATCCCAGAGTAATAACTACTAAGCACTCCCTGTATCTCTTTCACGGTATGCTACCCCGTATCCATGTTAAGTAGTGTATATAACTTAAGTCTTATAGTTTGGCCCCTTGCAGAGTGGATTATCTGGAGAGGAACCCTTTTCCAGCGGGAATGACACCTGTTCAGAAGAGACATGAGTTGAGATCTATCTAGACTGCAAATTCCAGCAGAAGAGAGTATCTTATACAGAGTACTGTGTCCATCAGGAACTAGGTACATAAAACATAAAAATCCAAAAATAAACAAATGACCGATATACCCAACACGTGATCAAGAAGATGACATAACCGGGCCCAACTCGCATCGGATAGACGTACAACAATTGAACTGCATTGTGAATGCTCCGAGATTGATTTCCCTCCTCGAAAACGGGGTCTAAGATCATGAACCCTCACATCTCTGTTCCCCGCCAACATGCCGGCCCTGCCAACTTCGGCTCAACACCTGCAACCCGGTCTAGTGTCCGCATGCCGCGCTTCTTCAAGAGGTAGGACCAAAGAATCTCGGCGCGAGAGACAATCACTGATATGGGACAGGCTTTTCAAATTCCCACAAATGGACTTTGAAATGGCAATTTGGGAGATGACCTCGTTGCTGATCGCACCCAAGAAGGTATTCAAATCGATATACTACCATGTAAGTGGTCTCTATCCTAACTGGCCCTCGAACTACGCTGATCATGCTATCTGATTTAGAAACGTGAGTCTACTTATTATTCCAAACTTGGCTCGTACCTCGATTGAACAAGCACATACAACTGGCAATACCGGTTACTATCGTCCCAGCCGAGCACTATTGACGCCTTCGAGCAGAAACCAAAAACACATGGCACCGGCCTGATCCGTCATTCACCTACCTACTATCATTCTTCCTCCTCCTCACAGCCCTCGCATGGGGCCTTGCTTATACGCCGGGCTTCGGCGCAATTATACGCCTCGCTTTCCTCTTCGTGTTCGTGCATTTCATCGGCTCGTCACTGCTCGTCTCGACAATTGGATACTTTATCATTGGCCGTCTATTCGGTCCGAATGGAGCCGCCGCCTCTCTAGCTGGCCTGCGGGGCTCCCGTGGCCGAAGACGAGGTGCCGCTCAGGGCTTGTTTACTCAGCCAGGGGAGAAGGAGCAATTGGAGTTTGGATATTGTTTTGACGTAAGACTCCCTGCCATAAATTCCGTGGAATCTCCGACTTACTGACACTGTCGTTGCATAGGTATCCAACCGGGCCTTCTTTCCTCTATATCTCCACCTCTACGTGGTGCAGTTCCTCCTTCTGCCGCTCCTCACCCGCAGCCCGAGTAATTTCCTGGCTACTTTCCTTGGAAACTCGCTTTACCTCTCTGCTCTCATTTACTACACCTACATCACGTTCCTGGGATATAATGCTCTCCCATTCCTGCACAACACAGAACTTCTGCTTGTGCCTATCCTCATATTCGCCGTTATGTGGCTAGTCAGCCTGATTGCCGGTTGGGGCATTGTCATGCAAGGCCGCAGTGTTGAGGGGTTGTTCTGGGGCGTGTGAAGTAGCAAGCTTCCCCCCGAATTATATCCTCTCCCCGGGATTTCCATTCCTTGTACGAAACCTGAAATATCTTTTTTGTCCGGCTCATCCCTTCTCGAAAAAAGCCAGCCCAAAAATGAGGTGATTATCTAATGCTATGGGGGCGTCGGTGTACATGATTTCAATTTACATGATTGCGCATATTTTCTACTGTTTGATTGATTCCAGATGTCCAATGTGAGGAGTATCTCAACTGTTTGCTTTGTTTTTTTTTTTTTGTTGTCTAGATGTGTAACCAACAATTCGACCCAAGTCATGACCACATATAAAGCGAAATCCACAAGCTTATTTCTTACCAACTTTCTTAGTCTTCCCCGAAGCTGCAGCACGCAAACGATCCTCTCGCTGCTGAGCGGCATCGGCACGCTCCTTGGCTTGCTCGTCCTTCTCCTCCTTCTCGGCCAACTTGCGCAGACGCTCCGTCTCACGCTGCTCACGGATAACGGCGAGACGAGCCAGATCCGACTTCGCCTCGTCAGTCTTACCCTCGGCGTGCAGCTTCTGGTAACGTTCACGGGCCTGCTGGGCCTGGACGGCCTCGCGCTCCCGTCGGGACAACTGCGAGATATCCTTGACCTTAGCGGGCTTCTTGGGCTCAGCGGCGGGGTCGTCGACGGGCTTCAGGGTCTGCGAGCGGGACTTGGCAGTGTGGTTGGGGTTGGCGGGGAGCTCGCCGTCGGATTCTTCCGAGTCTGAAGGGGGTAAGTCGCCCGGTTGGGCGGGTCCTTGGCCTCGCTTCTTCAATGCGGCTGCCTTCTTAGCTTTGGCAGCGGCGCGGCGCTCCTCGCGGCTTCCTGCAGCTGTGGATGACTCGATCGGCTTGGACTCGTCCTCGCTGGATTCCTCGGAGCTTTCTTCTTCGGATGAAGAATCTTCGTCACCCGATGACTTGATTTGCTCACCAGGCTCCTATGAGAGGGATATTATGATCAGGATGCTGTGCAAATTGAGTTCATTGGGGCTGAAGTTCACTTACCCGCCAGAGACCCATTTGATTGCCATCCTTGTCTAATGGCTGAAGATCTCTGCTGAAGTGCTTGCCTCCTATTCATCGTCTGATCAGCTTCAAGTATCTCGTACTTATGCTCAGGCGCACACGACATACCTCCTCGAGTAGGCTTGGAGAACTTTCCTCCACGACCACGGGGCGCCATATTGATATGTAGGAAATACTTGAGAGCTTGAGAGCTTTGGTAACAAGGCTGAAGTAATGTATATCTCTATATCGAGAACGAGTTAGCGGGTTCTCATTGAGGGGGGTTTCGCACACAATGAATGGAGGGGCAAAGGCGGGGTGTCGCTTCACAGTTCCTCCAGGATGGAATCAAAAAACAAATCACTTACATGGAGAATTCAAAGTAGTTTAAAACTCTTCAAATGTTGTAAAGGATACAAAAATTCGAAGGGAACAAGTTCGCGAGTTGTCAAGTCACCGCGCTCGCATTAAATCACATGTGGAGACGTTTTTCTTCTCCGTCAAACCACAAGTCGTTGATTTGTTAAGACATACAACATGCAACATACGACATTTGGGATATATATATAGCATTATCATTATATCTTCTATATTCCTATATACTATCTATTTTATCATATTCTCATTCATCAAACTCGAGCTAGACCAGTGCCCACCTTGGTCACTCGAGCCCCAATCAACGTCAATCCACCAAGGAGGACCGCAGATCCCATGAACATCTGGGCGTACAGGTAGTTGCCATTATCACGAACAACTAGCTCACCAGCAATAGGAGACCCTATGAGGGCTGCCACTGCCACCACGCTGAGTACCATACCCATGCGTACACCGATCTTCTTCATATCAGTCGTGAGGGTGCTGAGGGTCGCTGGGAATAACGATTGAATACCCGCAGCAAAGAGGCCATAAAACACAGCAAATGTCCATAGCCCGGACAGGCCGTGGACTGCCGCCCAGCAGTAGCCAACCAAGGCCGTTGCGAAACTGAACGGGATCAACAGGTTGAGAGGACCGGTGAGCTGATCAGCAAGCAGGTTGGGGACCAATCGCCCGACCAATCCGACTCCGTTCATGACTAGGAGCAGATCAATAGATCGATCACTTGACACGCCGATGATGTTACGACTGAAACTGCCGATGTAGAAAAAGCCGACATACAGGCCCCAGAAGTTCATGAACATGCCAATCGCAAACAGCAAGTAGGGCAGCTCGGTGAAGGCAGCCCACTCGACAATCGGACCAGTCTTACGTGGAGGAAGACGCTGCTTAAGGAACAACACACAGGGAGTCAGCGTGGCTACCGAGATAAAGCCCAGCGTTCGTATTGTCCACCCATATCCGACATGGGGCAGCATCTTCATGACAACAGCCGGGAAGACCAGACCCCCCGTCGCAGAGCCCGATGCAACGAGGCCAATAGCGATGCCACGGTTCTTGGCAAAATAAGTCGAGACCAAAGCTAGGGTTGGGCAGAACATGAGACCACACCCAATTCCTTGGCCAACACCCTGTGCTAGGAATAGCTGCCAGTACTTTGTGCAGAGCGAGGTCATGAAGATACTGAAGCATTCCAAGATAGCACCGCAGGCCAGAGTAAACGTGAAATAACCGGCATCGGTGGCCCTGCCGGAGAAAGTGCCAATAAAAAACAACAAAAAGATCTGGATACTCCCGACCCAGGAGATATCCGAGGGTGGATGTCCCAGTGTCTGGGAATAGTATGTCTGGAAGACGCCGAAGCTATTGATATAACCCCATGTATTGAAGATGACGAAGTGTGCGAGGGCAACCTGCGACCAAGCCTGAAATCCGCCGTCCGGAGGCGGCCCGAGATCTTTGCCAGATTCCCGAGTGCGCACCGCCGATAGTGTACGGCTCAAGGCGCTGGTGTTGGTTGGTATGTGGGAAAGGTTGAGTTCATGTCTGATGGTTGATTCTTCATCTGAGGAATGGCGAGTATGGTCTATGTCCTTTTCGTTCTCTGCATGTTCTTCGGTCATACTTGAGGGTTTCTTGGATATATTGGCCATGTTAAAAGTTGGCATGGTTCCTTGATGCGCCTTGCACATGTAGGAGTTTTCCAAGATAACAAAAAACTTGTCAAATGAGTCAAGTCAAAATTGGGGAAAAATTCTTATAACGGGGATCCTTCCGATCGTCGTTCGCAGAGATGGCCGCGCCCTTCGGATGACAGGTCCACTTCCGAAGTTGTAAGCGTATCTTTTTATGTTGCATCTATGTTGTATCTATAGCTAACTCCTATTTTCCAAGTTGAATAGCCTCTAATATCTACATTATACATGTATCTATATATCTTATATTGACCCCACACTCACTTGATATGGCGCAATCCCGGGGTCCCCGCAAAACCGGCTCTCTCGGATAGTTCTAGGTACGTCTCTCTTTGTATGTGACATAACACTTCAGGGAATTCAATGGCTTTCTTTCTAGCACGTACATACATGTAAGTCTATACAAAATCATGGCAAAAAAACCTGTCGTAGGAAGGTGAAAAGCAAGGGAGCATAAACTGGAGCCGACCTAAAACCGTGTTGGCGGAGGTAATGCCTGGATAGCAAGCAACCTTTGAACTAGTGCAGTGTCTTAATATGGGACTAATGGGCCGCTAGCAATAGATCAACCCATCTTCAAGATCGTGTGATAATTTCCGGCATGCGGATCTGAAACGGATGCCAAGGCTAGATTCCCCGATGAAGCATGGCGTATACTTGGCTGTGGCGGGTAATCATCGGTTTGTTGGCCAAAGTCTTGTTCAAATCTCAGTGATCTTGGTTGGCGCTGCTAAAAAGCATTTGAATTGACCCAATAACATCGGCCGGTTCCAATAAGTGCCAGCTGGCATCGGTCTGCTTTGAGCTGGCACCCACCGTAACTGAGTAAACGTGGTCGCGTGGTAGATCAAACTTCTTGAGGGCTCGGAACATATCTAAATTGAATGTTAATCCACGATCTCAGCATCAATCAGGTGAGCAATTTTACCTTCATCGGTGAAGTCATCACCCAAACATAGGATGAAGTCCGGTGCCTTCCCCGGGGCCGTGCCATATTCGTCGACCAACCGGGTGGCGATAAATCCCTTGTTCACAAAGGTTGGCCGGACCTCTAGATTGGCCTTGCCTGCCATGACTTCCACATCCCACCGTTTGGCGACAGTGTCCTCCAAAGCCTTTCGACACTCGCGAGCCTGGAACGCACCGTACTCTGGGTCTGCGCGACGATAGTGCCAGGTCAATGCTACCCGTTTCCGTTCAATGAATGAACCTTGTGTTCGCTCTGTGTAATGTTGGAAGACATCAACCACTTCTTTCTGCCATCCCATGTCGCTTTTCTCGGCTAAATTCTCCCAATCCTCAGATCCGGGCTTTCGGATAAAACAACCGTGCTCGGCACTCAATCCAAGTTCTGGGATATGGCCCATCCACTCGTCCAGGAAAGCCTGGTCTCGTCCACTGATAATCCACACGGCATTTCGTGGGTCAGCCGATAGGCTCTTCAGAGTACGGAGTACCCGATCTGAAGGAATGGCTGCCTGGGGATCCTTGACAATTGGTGTCAATGTGCCATCGTAGTCGAACATGAACAGTCGTCGGCGAGCCTTGCGGTACTGCTTCATTAGTTTTGCGCGATCGAGTGCAGGTGTAGCGACCGATTGGTCAAAGGACGAAAGGTTGGTCAATAGGCGATTGAGGAATTGCCTGGACCACATGGAAACTGTGTTGGTCACCACATGCTTGTATAACTGGAGGTGTTGCTCCTTTCGCTGGTCGGCTGGCATAGTCAATGCTTGATTGATCGCTCCAGCCACCCCGACTAGATCCCACGGGTTGATGTGGATGGCACTAGGCAGGGTGCCCGCCGTACCGGAGAATTCGGAAAGAATCAAAGGGCTGTGGTTGGTTTGTTGACAGACAATATATTCCAGACTCGTTGTGTTCATGCCATCTCGCACCGTAGTGATCAAGCCGAC
This sequence comes from Penicillium psychrosexuale, assembly GCF_028828465.1. Lineage (NCBI taxonomy): Eukaryota > Fungi > Ascomycota > Eurotiomycetes > Eurotiales > Aspergillaceae > Penicillium > Penicillium psychrosexuale. The sequence goes on from NW_026643187.1 coordinate 6,101,818, forward strand.
ATCGGCTACACGCAACAGAGCGAAATACTCGCGTGGAGATAAGTATTGCGGATAGTACTGCACGGGCGAGAAACTCAAAGAGCCAAATCTTCCGTTGATGGTCGAAACCAAATTGGATATTTGGCCAGCAATCTTGTTGTCGTCTTCCTTCTCCTCTTCCACGCTAGTTGGACTGGTCACCTGGATGAGGACAACTTTGTCACGCCATTCCGGGTAGCGCTCCAGGAAAATCTCGAATGCCTGTAGCTTCTGCGCGACGCCGCGAACACTGTCGAGTCGATCGCGGCCGACGATGATTTTCTTTCCAGCATAGAGCTTGCGAATGCCCAACACAGTCTTCTCGATATCCGGAGCTCCAAAGGCGGCTTTTTGAATTGAACGTGCGTCGATGCCAATGGGAAAGACATCTACTGCAACATGGGCGCCGTAGGCATCAACCCCGGCGGAGTTGGACTCAAAGCCCAAAACACGTGTGCAGCACGAGGTAAAGTGTCGAGAATAGGAAAATGTTTGGAATCCAATCATGTTGGCACCCAGGACTCCCTCCAGGATCTCCTTGCGCTTTGCAAGACACCGGACGAATTCGCTGCTTGGAAAAGGCGAATGTAAGAAGAATCCCACGTAGATATTCGGGATACGTTGCCGCAGCAGACTGGGTAGAAGGAATAAGTGATAATCATGAACCCAGACCACGTCTCCTTCTTGATATTCCTGCACAATGCGATCCGCAAACAATTGGTTCAGGCGCAGGTAGTCGGCCCACCACCGTCGCTCAGATCGGCCATCTGTCGGGCCATGTTGCTTGTAGTGGAGTAGAGGATATAACTCACGTTCAGCATAACGGCGCCATCTCCCTTGATCTTTCAGCAGAATAGTCTCTTCTGGTTCTTCTGATGCATCCGACAACCACACAGGCAATACCCGGCCATGACGGCCTGAGCTCAATTGTTCATCGAGTCGTTCTCGGTCCTGTTGGGTGACACTAATTCCCTCTACCAGCGGATGAGCGGGTGGCTTCTTGGTTCCATCCACGGGAACCGGTGCGGCAGCCTTGTTCAATGCTTGGTTGGCAACAAGGTTACTGGGGGTTAGAGGTGCGACTACAGAATTGGGATGTATTTGCTGCAAGGGTGCTTTCATGTCCACATCAGGCTCGACCTCTCCGGTCCAGCCTACTAAGGTGTGAGACCAAGATGTCTCATCAGATGCAAGATGTGCAAATGAATCGAACAGCGCCGAAGTACCGGAGCGCGACTTGAGCGTCTGTGATCCGGTCAGCCAATACGATCTCCCAAATAGACGGAGTCATCCACGTACCCAGTCTGATCCCGATCGAAAGTTGAGCTTGTATGGTATGCAGAAAGCGGCACTGATGAGACGGCCACTCAAGCGAAGTCCTGGGTGTTCTAGGCGTGGATCAGTCTCGGGAGATTCAGCGGTCAAGCTTAAGCGGCGCAGCAAATCTATGCCGGATGATGCTCTCTCTGCAGTCTGCACTGGCTCTGACTTAGTCTCAGACGGGTCGGCGGTTACAGCGTTGGCCCTGGGGAGATTGTTAAAGTATGAAGGGGCGTCGCTCGACGTCTTCTCCAGACTGGGTGTCGCATTTGTCGCTTGAGTGTACGCGTCATTTTTGAGAGCCTTTAATCCGGGCCCAACGAGGACGGGGTTTGGCTGGTCATCGGGCACCTGCGCGGGGCTCTCTGGTTCAGACATGACGAGCAGATGAGCAGATGAGCAGTCAAGCAGTCAAGTAGTCGAGCGGTGCTTATGACGGGAAGATGGAGGATGAGATCCGGTATGGTTTGATTAGACTGTGGGAGTTAGGCTGCAATTGTTACATGCACCAAGGTCCGGGGAAAGCTTGACGTCGGTGGGTTGGAAATGGGGAGATGATCAAGGCTACATACCTCGGGGGATTAGGACTGACTGGATAAGCAAGGCCGGGAGGGAAATGAACTATGACAGCAAAGCCATGGACGATGTAAAGAAGATGATCAAAACAAAAAACAGATCGACTATAAAGAAAGGAGGAACAGGGAATAGTAAGGATGGAGGGGCAAGCGGTGAAGTAAAGTCGTCTTATCGAGAGTTATCGAAGGAAATGGCCTGGAAAGCGATTAGACCACTTTTCAGGACAATATCTTCGGGTTGACAGTGAATAGGGGAATAACTAGAAAATAGAAACAGTTCGCAGACGAAGATGAAGAGAGTATGGAGGGGGATGTGTGGATATTTCCTCAGTGCTACGTCATGTATGGATTTCTTTCTCTTTCTATGCGCTGTCGTATGAGGTCCTCTATGCACTTGTGATCTAGATAGATGTTTCGATGTAGAACATTCATCCATGCAGGTATACATCGCAGATATAAAAAAACAGAACTTGTTAGAATGCAACCCCTTTGTCACATGGCGGTTTCGGCCTAAGGCATACATTCTCAAATAGTTCGAGTCGTGCAAAATATCCTTAGGAACCTGCATGCATCCTCGGCATGGTGACATCCACTCCGGTGTCCTTTGCTCTCTTCAAATGCCCTAAGACTGTTATGCAGCTTTCGAGCCTACCTTTACGCATCCGTCCCTCTCACCTCTTTCGTCCATTCCATAGCTCTGTTGCGGTAGCCAAGACCCCCGATGTCTTTGCCAACAGCCTGCGAAAGACCCTAGAAGCCCATCGGTCCAAAAATCGGTCTCGTTTGATTCGCAAAATTTACCCCGTTGAAGATCCCGCCGGACTCTGGCGGCCTGAGATCCCATCTAAGAGTCGCGCGGACTACCAACCACCCGTGGAACCAGCTCTGCCGAACTCGGAATATTCGCCGGATACTCCTGACCCGGGGTCTAAAAGACGCCAGAAAAAACGCGCAAGTCTTGTTGATATACCGTCTCACCAATCACTCATCAGTCAACGTGGAGAAGATGCGATTCAACCTGCAGGGACAGGTCGTCCGGCACAGAGTCCATGGTTGACAAATTTGGAGCTGTCTCGCGCCAATGCCGAGATCACTCTGGATGCAGAAATTCGAGCATTGCATCAATATCTGAGCCCAAGAGCTCAGGAACGAGACCGCGTAGAGAAGCTCAGGACAGAGGTAGCTTCACTTCTCAAAACAGTGGTCCCACATGCTCCAAGAGTCATTGGATCCCACTGCACTGGCCTTGTACTGGCGCACTCGGATCTTGACTTTATACTCCCATATGAAGACCCTTCTAGATCACTAGAACGTGATCGAAGACCAAGCCCTACGCGGCCTCAGATCCAAGATGCCCACATCCGCCTTCTGCGTCAAGTCCAAAGAGCTCTACAGCACACCGATATATTCGACAATGTCAAAATATCTGACAAGCGAAACCCTTCACTATCCGCTCGCCACCGGCCGACTGGACTCCTGCTCCAATTCTATTGTGGCGAAGATATCCCTGCCATCACGGAGTATCTGCAAGATTATCAGGCCGAATATCCTGCCCTGCGACCTCTGTACGCAGTAACACGTACACTGCTAGAGGCGCGTGGCCTTTTTGGCTCATCGCAGGCGAGCGTTGGGCCGGATGCGCTAGCCATGCTAGTCGTGGCATTCCTGAAGATGAACCATGGCCGGTTCCCCGGGCCCAATAGCTTGGGTGACCAGTTTCTTGCTCTTCTACAGTTCTATGGTACTCAGGTTGACCTCAAGTCTGTCGGTGTCGCCGTGGATCCCCCCGGGCTTTTCAGCACAGACATGTTGCCTGTAGCTCGCGGGGCTGATGAAACTGCCCACCAGCGCGGTCAGCGTTCTCTGATCAACGTCAAGCGGACCGCTGCGGGAAAGCGGAATTTTCTTATTGCGCAACGATTATGCATACAAGACCCTACCCACTACATGAATGATCTAGGCCGGTCATGTACTCGGACTTCTGAGTTACAGAGTGCATTTGCAGCTGCGCGTCAGCAGCTTCGTGACGCATGTGATGAATGGGCAAGCGATGGCAATATCAAGAGTTCAAGTGTCCTTGCCACTACTCTACAGGCTAATTTTGATGGACTAGAGAAGGTGCGCAATCAACTCGCGTACCTCTAGCCAAAGGAAGTTGTAATCTAGCGGTAGATCGAACGATCGGCTATTGATCAAAATAATATCCCCTATACATCTGACCAACACATGTAGAACTCGCTATGCAATAGGTCTCGTCTATAGTTTTGGTTATGGGAGTCTCTTTGTGGTCACTGGACAAAGAAACACTGGATGTCGTTGTCCCCTCGAATTTCTACAACATACTCATAAGCAAAGCAATTTCGATTCCCTCTCTTAGTTTCATCTTTCTTCTTGAACTCAGCAGCAAGACAAAAGAACGCTGAAGGCTACGTTCTCACTCGGGGGTGGTGCCCATTTGATTACTAAGTCTGTTTCACGGACGCGACGCGACCTCGGGCCTCAGTTCGTGGGGTTTTCGTGGCAGAAAACCGCGACAATCAGTCAAGACTGACGAGTCCGTTCGCTATGCTAGCCGCTGGCTTTGGTTGATAACTATTTCTTCAAATGTCATCCCGCAAGCGCGTGCAGAAGTCTACGGACTCCGACGAGGAAAGCGATGGGTCCAACCAGCCGGCCATGAGTTCTTCAGTACGATTCCAGCAAGTATAACTTTAAGCAGAGCTAAGCTAACAGTCACAGAGAAAACGACAGCGGACAAATTCAGAGAGCTCAACAAACTCTGAATCTTCAACCTCTTCTGGCGCTGATACCAACACCGATTCACTTCTAGCAGTCAACGACGATGCACTTCTCGACGACGAGGACGAGCTAGAGCTCCGCCAGACCCAGATCATACAAGAAAAATACTCGCATTTGATCGACGAGGCCAATGTGCCCGCCGATCATGGAATCCTCGAACGCGTTGAGTGCTACAATTTCATGTGCCATGATCACTTCTACGTCGAACTAGGTCCTTTGATCAACTTTATTGTTGGAAAGAACGGTAGCGGCAAGAGTGCGATCCTGACAGCGATCACCCTCTGTCTAGGTGGCAAAGCCTCTGCGACAAATCGTGGCCAAACTCTCAAAAGCTTCATCAAAGAGGGCAAGGAAAATAGCACGATCATCGTTCGCATCAAGAATCAAGGCGACGGTGCCTATTTGTCAGACGATTTTGGGAAGACCATTATTGTCGAGCGTCATTTCTCCCGAAGCGGCACCAGCGGGTTCAAGATCAAGTCAGAGAATGGGCGCATCGTCTCGACTAAAAAGAGCGAGCTGGATGCTATCACGGACTACTTTTCCCTGCAGATTGAAAACCCTATGAACGTACTCTCTCAAGACATGGCCCGTCAGTTCCTAAGTACATCAAGCCCGGCTGAGAAATATAAATTCTTTGTCAAAGGCGTCCAGTTGGAACAGCTCGATAATGACTACCGGCTGGTGGAGGAATCTCTTGACTCAATTGAAGAAAAGCTCAGAACATCAGCCCAAGACGTACAGGTCCTTCAAAACCGCAAGGAACTGGCCAAGAAAAAGCTCGACATCTCTGACCAGCACGATTCTCTGAGAAAACGGATCAGAAATATCCGAGGCCAAATGGCTTGGGCTCAAGTTGAAGAGCAAGAAAGAGTTAGTCCCACCCTACTCCCCGCTTTGATGATTGACTGACAAGACAGATGGAAATTTCACTCACCGAACAAATCGCCGAGGCGGATCAGAAAATTGCGGAGGCCGAGTCTCGCCTTACTAGGTTTGATGCTGCCTTTGATGAAGTCACCGCGGAGGAAACAGCTGCGGGTGAACATGCCTGGCGAGCTGCCGTGGCAGTGAATGAGGCCCAAGAGGAAAGAGACAAAATCAAAGAGAACTTGGACAGTGAGATGGCCGGCCGGCATGACCTTCAGGTACGTCCTTCGAGTCACCTTGAAATACCTTCTCTGACTGTTTTTTATAGGCAGAGCAACGCCAGATTAGGGAATATCTCAAAGCGGCCGAGTCGAGAATCCAGGAAACCCAGCAAAAAGTCGATGATGAGAATCAACGTCTCGCTGATGTGAGCGATGGTGGCTACGCTCGAAAACAAGAGGAGTGTGAACAAGCCGCCAATGACGCTTCTGCTGCCAGGAAGGAATACGAAGAGCATCGCCAAGGTGCCGCTCGCCTACGGGAAGACATTGAAACAGCCAAGCGAGATTTCACAGAAGCGAAAGGTCCGCTTGAACAGAAAAAACGCGAGATTAGTCAAGCGGAGAACCAACTTCGGAACCTCACCAAAGAAGGTGGATCGAGACAATCTGGCTTCAATTTCAAAATGCCGGCACTCCTCAAAGCCATTCAACAGGAACAATCATGGGAATCGCGCCCTGTCGGCCCAATTGGGCACCATGTCACTCTGCTAGAACCGAAGTGGTCATCTATTTTGGAAAGAGTGTTTGGTGGCACGCTTGCCAGTTTCATCGTTTCGTCCAAGAATGACATGAAGCTTCTCTTCGACATCATGCGGCGTGTTCAGTGGTGAGTTTTACCAGGGGTCCTATATTGAAACTGAAGCTGATCTGACCTGACCTGACAGCAATTGTCCAATCTTCATTGGCTCTGGTGGGCGTTTGGACACCTCAGCACATGAACCAGACTCCCAACACAAGACTGTGTTACGAACACTTCAGGTAGCCACCCTCTCCCCTTCCACGATTCATGGAACGTGCTGACCTTTTAGATCGACAATGAATTAGTGAGGCGACAACTGATCATCAACCATGGGGTTGAACAAATGCTGTTGATCGAAGACGTAAAGGAAGCCTCCGCTGTACTATTCGACGGTGCGCGACCAAGAAACGTTAAGCGCTGTTACTCTATTGACGCAAAAGATCGACGTCGAGGAATCTATCTCTCATACAGCCGAGCCGGAGAACCGAGTCAGGCTCCTGTTATGGGGTGGACCGATGGTCCGCGCATGAAATCCGACGTGGCCTTGCAAATCAAGTAAGTAAGCCTCCTTCCCTGAAACCTGTAACAGTGGCTGATGGCTCTAGCGCACAACGCGACATCATTGCCGACCTCCAACGCCAACAGAACGACATCGAACAGTCATTGGTAACTGCCCGGTCACGCATCGAAGCCTGCAAACAGGCATTGGTCCGACACGGAAGAATTGAGAAAGATTTGCAAATTCAAATGCAACGAATGGAAGATCATGCCGAGGCACTTAGAGACGCCTTGGATAAAGAGAACGCCGAGGATGGACGCATTGATGCCCTTTTAGCAGCATTGAAGGAAGCCGAAGATGAAAAGCAGCTCAATGAGGGATCATACAAGGATAGTGAGGCAGCCATGAAAGCCACATTGCAGACTCTCAAAGAAATCCGGCGAGAACTGGCCGCCAAAGATTCTGAACTTGGAACCCTCCGAGAAAGACTACAAGTTGCTGAAAGCGAGCAAAATCTTGTCAAAACGAAAAAAACGGAAATCCTCGACGAGAAGAACGAAGCTGTTGGACTTATTAACCAAGATAAACAGACCAAGGCTGAAATCGAGGCGAGAAAAGAAGCGATAAAAGCACGGGTTATTGAATACAACGAAAAGGCCAACTTAGTTTCTTCTCGAGTTCCTGTGGACGAAGGAGAAACACCCGGTAGCCTCGACAAAAAGCTTGATAAATTAAGCCGTGATCTGGATCGTTACAATTTGGAGTATGTCTCTTGCAGCTTAGCGTTGGCCATAAAACTGACAATCCATAGGTTGGGAAGTTCTCGAGAGGAAATTGCTGCTGAGGCAACAAAGACTGCAGCAACTTATGATCGAGCCTTGCAGCAACTTGATCAATTCTCGGCCTTGAGTCGGGTAATTACCCCCTTGTTTTATTTTTGTTGGTTTCTTTGGTCTAATCTAATATTCGTTCAGGCCCTGAAAGATACCCTCCAGAACCGTAAGAAGAGATGGGAAATCTTCAGGGCGCACATCTCGTCTCGAGCCAAAGCCCAATTCACCTATCTCTTGAGTGAGAGAAGTTTCCGTGGTCGGCTTCTGGCCGACCATACCAACAAACTTCTGGATCTACACGTAAGCCTGTTCACCAGAACCCCAGAATAGACCGATCAATGCTGACTACTGTCTAGGTTGAACCTGATATCACCAAAGATGATAGCACCGGGAGAGATGCAAAGACACTATCTGGTGGAGAAAAATCATTCTCACAAGTCTGTCTGTTGTTGTCTCTCTGGGAAGCCATGGGATCTCCAATACGTTGTCTTGATGAATTGTAAGTTTTGTTCATGGTATGGTTCGGGTCTTCATGCTGACTTCAAAAGTGATGTGTACATGGATCATATTAACCGAAAGATGGCGATTGACATGCTTGTAAGTGTCACTTCTCCTTCCTAGGGCTCCTTACTGACTGACGAATGTTCTAGATGGTTGCCGCTAGACGATCTATCGGACGACAGTTCATTCTGATCACGCCTGGTAGCAAGACCGATATCACCATCTCTGCGGATGTCAGAGTGAAGGAGTTGGCAGAGCCAGAGCGTGGCCAGACGACACTAACCTTCCGGCGCTGAACTCGTCAATTCTCGGTTAATCTTATTTGCAGCGAAATACCCTTAGGAAATGCCATGTTCTTGCCATATTTTAAATTAGTTTCACACCTTGTGTCATGAATAAAATCGTAGTTGTAGTCGAGTGACACGTGACCATAACCAGAGGAACGTTTAGCTTCACTCTTTACCTCAAACCTCTTCGCTCCCCGCCATCATAATCTCAACATATCCTACCTTCCTACCTTTTTTCCCCTATTTGTCAACAGAGCTGGTTTATACCATTCTTTATCCTATCTGTGAACTCCCCCAGCTTTGGCATCAAAGATCTTTCTTGGTTCCACGCAGAAGCTTCATATCATTGAATACCTGATCTCCCATTTCCTCCAACCTGACCTTATTGGTTTCGACGAATATCTCTCTTCTCCCCTCCCGTTTCCGTTACCTCGAACCTCTGCCAAAACATTACTATTCTAACTTCCGCGCAACCATTTCACACACCTTGATCGCAAACAAAATCGGTCACCTCACTTGCTCCCCACCTCCTTAGCACCTTATCGTCACAATGGCCGACGCGCTTGCTGCACAACTCAGCAATACTAAGCTGTAAGTCGATCGATTTCCTTAGTCCCTAAAACAAATCTGACTAGACCAGGGAAGCAACTTCAGAGCAAAAACTGCAGGACACATTGAATCTCCCCCCCAAAGATACTCGCCCACAAACTGAGGTGAATATATTGTGACTGCCAGTCAATGCTAAATACTGACTCTGACTAGGATGTTACTGCCACTAAAGGCCTCGAATTCGAGGACTTCTACATCAAACGTGAACTCATGATGGGCATTTTTGAGGCTGGATTTGAAAAGCCCTCCCCTATCCAAGAAGAGACGATACCAGTTGCCCTCACAGGCAGAGATATCTTGGCCCGAGCTAAGAACGGCACTGGAAAGACTGCCGCCTTTGTTATTCCAACTCTCGAGCGCATAAACCCCAAAAGTACAAAGACCCAGGCCTTGATTCTGGTTCCCACACGAGAGCTCGCACTCCAGACATCACAGGTCTGCAAGACCCTAGGCAAACACCTTGGTATCAATGTTATGGTCACCACCGGTGGAACTGGCTTGATGGACGACATTATCCGGTTGAATGACCCTGTTCACATTCTTGTGGGAACCCCCGGACGAGTATTGGATTTGGCTAGCAAAGGTGTCGCCGACTTGAGCGAATGCCCGACATTTGTGATGGATGAAGCAGACAAGTTGCTGTCTCCTGAATTTACTCCTGTCATTGAGCAACTTATGTCCTTCCATCCCAAGGATCGCCAGGTCATGCTCTTCAGTGCCACTTTCCCTTTGATTGTCAAGTCATTTAAGGACAAGCACATGCGTAACCCTTACGAGATCAACCTTATGGACGAACTTACCCTGCGTGGTATCACCCAGTACTATGCTTTCGTTGAGGAGAAGCAAAAGGTTCATTGCTTAAACACTCTTTTCTCCAAGCTTCAGATCAACCAGTCAATCATTTTCTGCAACTCAACCAACCGGGTTGAGCTTCTGGCCAAAAAAATCACCGAACTCGGCTATTCGTGCTTTTACTCTCATGCTCGGATGCTTCAGCAGCACCGTAACCGAGTCTTCCATGACTTCCGCAATGGCGTATGCCGCAACTTGGTTTGCTCTGACCTGTTGACTCGCGGTATCGATATTCAAGCGGTCAATGTTGTGATCAACTTTGATTTTCCGAAGAACGCGGAGACTTATCTTCACCGTATCGGCCGTTCGGGTCGTTTCGGACACTTGGGTCTCGCCATTAACCTCATCAACTGGGAGGATCGGTTCAATCTGTACAAGATTGAGCAAGAACTAGGCACTGAAATCCAGCCCATCCCGCAGAATATTGACAAGAAGCTTTATGTCTATGATTCTCCTGAGAACATCCCTCGACCCATCTCCAACCCTCCACCTCAAACTGGAGCTGGATCCGTGAACATGAACGGAGACCGTCAACCTCGTCGGAACAACAACAATGGGCAACCACAGAGTCAACAACAGGGTCAACAGCATGGTCAATACTACAATAATCGAGGACGCGGTTCTTATCGTGGTCGTGGACAGGGCCAACGTCGTGGGGCACAAAATGACGCCAACCGGATCACCTTTGGTCAACCAAATCCGGGTCAACCCCAGGCGCCTATCTCTTAGTCCCAGACACGCCTACACAACACTTTTTTCATATCGCTGCGCTTTGGTTTCCTCGATTCTCTTATTCTATTCCGCTCTATCTTCGAGATCTTGTCGGGCTATCCCGGCATTGATTATCTGGTCATAATGATACGGGAGTGCAATGTATCATATGTCTTTTTCCGTTCAGGTCCCTTGTCCAATGAGTTGGATCCTTGAGGAAAATGCATTTTCGGCGCCTACGCTCTTCGTTTTCCGAGGCTGTATTCTGTGTTTCAAGGACTTGAAGGATTTGCAAGGATTTGCAAGGGCGTTCTACAGGACAAGCGTCTCATGTGGGTTTTTTCCCCCATGGGCACTTTTTTATTTTCCCGACGCAACGAGTGATGATCTCACCCTTTACCAACCTTTTGTTGGCAGCCTGGAGTCCTCCCACCACTCTACCATGCTTAACCTCATTCCTGCCTACGCTCACTTTGTGTGATTGCCGTTGTCAATAGACACGGTGCACACTACTCTCCCACTCTCCCACTCTAAAAAAAAACACCAAAAAAAGAAGGAAAAAAATGGAGGAGCACTAGTTGTCTAACGGATCTATTTATATCAGCTAGTGAATTGACAATATCCCTCCGATTTGTTCCACTGTAGTAAGTTGTAAGACCTCGACGCAGTCTTCGTGTGTATATATTTATTCCCATATGAATGCGTTTTGTAAAAGAACTGGTCTCCTAGTCCCCTGGCTGATTCCATAGATCCATCGACTGCGGGAATGGCACGTGCCGAGGGCCGTATATTGCTGGAACTCCGAGTTCGGCGACCGCAATTCCTCCAAACCACCAAAAAGAAAATGGCGACGGTGAATAAGGATCACAAGGGAAAGGTTTGTTCTCCAGCCAAATAATACAGTCCACTTGAAGCTCACCAATAAATAGCCCAGTGCCCTTCGCTCCATCCTTGCGGGGTCCACCGCCGGAGCCGTGGAGATCGGTAAAGAGCTCAATGACCCCTACCAGGCCGCTAGCTAACCGTATACTGCAGCGATCACATACCCGGCCGAATGTATGACCCTTTGAATGTCTTCCAACGATTTTTGCTAATGCTACGAAGTTGCAAAGACCCGGACACAACTCAATCGCCAGCTTACCCACGGCCAAAAGCTACCATGGCCACCGTTTGGAAGCCAGTGGTATGCAGGATGTACAACACTGATTATCGGAAACTCGCTCAAGGCCGGAATTCGTGCGTCTACCTTCCGCGATTGTCTGGGGCAGCGCTGATGTATACTAGGATTCGTCGCTTTCGATGCCATAAAATCGGTTCTCCAGGATGAGAACGGCAAAATCTCAGGACCAAGGACGGTTGTTGCTGGATTTGGTGCTGGATTCACCGAGTCTCTTTTCGCCGTCACCCCTTTTGAAAGCATCAAGACTCAATTGTACGTTTTCTGTCCTATTTCTGGCTAGCTCTACTGACCGAATTATAGGATCGACGACCGAAAGTCTGCCAAACCTCGGATGCGTGGTTTCTTGCATGGTAGCAAGCTCATTTTCCAAGAAAGAGGTGTCAAGGGTTTCTTCCAAGGCTTTGTGCCCACCACAGCAAGACAGGCCGCCAACTCAGCAACCCGATTCACGGCCTACACAACATTGAAGCAGCTTGCAGAGGGCTATACGGCGCCAGGTGAAAAGCTGGGCACTGCAGCCACATTTGGAATTGGTGGAATTGCAGGGCTCATCACAGTGTAGGACTTGATCCCTGAAGACGATGGGCAAAAAGACACATCCAAGCTAACATGACTCAGTTATGTGACCCAACCATTGGATACGGTCAAGACAAGGTTAGCATCCCCACGCGCGCTAATGGTATATATAAGGTCCTAACTATATTAGAATGCAATCAATCGAGGCCAGCAAGCATTACAAGAACAGCATTGTTTGCGCAACAAGAATCGTCAAGGATGAAGGTGTCCTCACTTTGTGGTCTGGCGCCATGCCACGGCTTGCGAGATTGATCATGAGTGGAGGAATTGTGTTCACTATGTTCGTGACCAACCCAAGTCGTACTATGAAAGTTGCTAACTGCTGGGCAGGTATGAGAAGACTATGGAAGGGCTGGACATCTTGGATCCGGAGCGAAAGTATTTGTAGAATATCAATACATGGTATCTCTGTACATCAAAAGAACAACTCTGCTATTTACTCTTTGCTTTTGCCATGTCCTCGGCAACCATGGCCTCAACTTCACTATCGGCCATCCAAGCCCGCACACTGTCCATCACGGTATCCAAACCATCACCGCCATCAAGAATACCATCCAAATTGTGGACGGTGATACCTGTACGATGGTCGGTGCAGCGACTTTGGCCAAAATTGTAAGTTCGAATCTTATCACCTCGACCCATTTTGGCCACACCACCCAATATACCTCGTCTGAGCTGCATAAGCTCTTGCTCACGAGCTTCTTGCCGGGCTTCGGCCAGCTTTGCCCGTAGCATCTGCCACGCCTTCCTCCGATTGGCCTGCTGGGATCGTTCATCTTGCATGGAGACAACCGTATGAGTAGGGATATGAGTCAGTCGAATGGCGGACTCGGTTTTGTTGACGTGTTGCCCACCAGCACCTCCAGCCCTCATCTTCTCAACCCGGACCTCTTGCGGGTCAATATAGTAATCGCTGCTGGGGTCTTCAAAGTTCATGGCACTATCCATCTCACTGCCGTCCTCTGGGAAACTCGGCAAGACCATTACGCTGACGGCGCTAGTATGGGTGCGACCCTTGGTCTCGGTTGCGGGGACTCTCTGCACCCTATGTACCCCCGATTCAGTCCGTAATATATCGTATGCACCATTGGCTTCAATTTCAATTACCGCTTCAAAGAGACGGTCGTCGGACGCGCCGACCTCTGTGTCCTGCTTCAATATTGTTGGGCGGAGGCCCCTTCTGGAGCAAAAGGCAACGTACATCCGTAACATCTCAAAAGCAAACAAGCCTGCTTCATCTCCACCTGCACCGGGTCGGATTTCGAGCAAACAAGGAAGGTCTGCAAATGGATGTCGCGGAATGAGAGCCTTCTTCAGTCGGTCTGATATCGTAGGCAAGGTATCGCGACTGCTCTCAAGGTCTTCTGTTGCCAAAGACCGTAGTTCGGAGTCAGTGTTGGGGTCGTTTAATAGGGATTTGAGCTCGACGATAGACTAGCGGAGTTAGTAGGGCTCCAACAAAGTTTCCCAAGGCGCTTACATCGTTGGCATGGACCCATTCTTTCAAGATATTTGCAACCGGTGCCAGTTCTCCGGCTCGTTTGGCCGTTTTCGCATCGAAGGATTCTCCCAATCGCTCCGCAAGCTTTGTATGTTCATCTGCAAGTAGACGTGCTCTGCTTACAAGAGCTGGAGACAAGGCATAATCGGATGCTACGTCGCAATTAGCATTGATCAGAAAATAACCGGACCGGTCTTACCGGTATGTACACCTCGCAAGGGCGACAGTTTCAGACCAAGCCTAGGCCGCAAGATATTTCGACATATTGACTTGACGAGCATACTTCGAGTCAGAGTAGTGAAGACCAAGATCCGGAGCGAAAGCGATTGGAGATAAATTCCATGTCACATGACGGTAACGGAACAATACGAGGCGTAAAGGCCACGGAGTATGCTCATCCAACTTCCAGTTTCTTGTTCATTGTTCATTGCGCTTTGTACTTTTCTCTTTTGACCTAACTTCTTTGGATTATGCCCCTCTTCTTGTAGTCCTAGGGAGACTGATTCTACACCAAACCCCTCATTTACATCTCCATTACTGCATTACTGCGTCGCATACCCCCGAGATGCTCGTTTCATTGGAATTATTCACGGCCTTTCTGGCTTGTGTCTCGGCTGGATATGCCCTTCAAATATCGCCAGATACGCCTCTCTCCGAATTGATCTCTTCCGCCAAAGCCCACCTCGCGCAGGGCTCACCCCGAGATGCCGTGGTATACTTCGATGCCGCCGTCTCGCGCGATCCAACCAACTATATCACCATCTTCCAGCGCGGCGCGGCTTATCTATCCATTGGCAAAAACTCACAAGCCTCAAGTGACTTTGATCGAGTTCTAGAACTCAAGCCAGACTTTGAGGGCGCTCTTCTACAGCGATCCCGCTTAAACGCACGCTCCGCGCATTGGCAAGGGGCCTTGCAAGATCTCGAGCGGGCCGGGAAGAAGTCGACGGATGATTACAAGGAACTAGAAGCCGCACGGGATGCGGCCACATTGGCCCTCAATGCTGAAAAGCAGGGCGCCTGGGACACGTGTGTCTCGGAGGCAAATGTGGCCATCCTAAAGGCAAATACAGCACTGCCTCTGCGGCAGGCTCGATCCCATTGTCATTTTGAAAAAGGCGAGACGGAAGAAGGGCTCAGTGATTTGGCACATGTTCTGCAAATGTCCCCGAACTTGGTCGAAACTCACCTACAAATGTCGTCCATGCTGTTCTACTCTCTAGGAGACAGTGACCGTGGCCTTGCTCAAATCCGTAAATGTCTCCATACCGATCCTGACTCAAAACCGTGCAACCGGCTCTATCGACGTGAACGAAAGCTTGCCAAACAGCTAGAAAAATTGCATACTGCCCTAGACTCACGCAAGTTCAGCAATGCAGCAAATCTCATGGTCGGCGATAGTGATACCAGTGGACTGATCGCAGACGTCAAGGCTGATGTTGAAGAAGCAAGACAAGCTAACCATATTCATCGCCTGGCACCCAATAATCTTTACACATTCCTAGTCGAGAAGACCTGCGAGGCTTACCGTGAAGTGAGTGCCCACTACACATGGCTTGGTTTCTGTCACTAACATAGCCAGATGCGTATGATCAAAAAGGCTGGTCCTTACTGCGCCGAAGCTCTCCAGCTTGTTCCTCACTCACTTGCCGGGCTTCTCTATAAAGCCCAGATTGCTTTGGACGAGGATCGATTCGAGGACGCCATACGTACGCTCGAATCGGCCAAGGAACACCACCCCGGTTCCCAAGAGGCGCAATCTCTCCAACAGAAGGCTCAGACCCTACTCAAGCGTTCTAAGCAGAAAGATTACTACAAGGTCCTTGGTATTAGCCGTGATGCGGATGATCGGACGATCAAGCGCGCGTATCGCCAGCTAGTGAAGCAACATCACCCTGATAAGGCCCACTCCCAGGGTGTAAGCAAAGAAGAGGCAGAGAAAAAGATGGCGGCTATTAATGAAGCCTACGAGGTTTTATCCGACCCCGAACTCCGGACACGGTTCGACAATGGCGACGACCCCAATGATTCTGAATCGCAACAGCGGGGCAGTCCGTTCCAAGGCAACCAATTCGGTGGTCAACAGTTCTTCTTCCAACAGGGTGGTCCACAGTTCCAGGGAGGTTTCAAATTCCCTGGTGGATTCCGCTGATCGGATTGTCTTTTGTGAAACATACCAGGTGTTCGTGGAGTTTCTCGATGTATTTGGGAAGCTATAGATCTTTTGAAGCCCGCATGAGGGATAGGTTTAGGAAAGCACATGAACTGATATTATTTCTGTTATTTGGATCGAAGTAAATGGTTTGCAATCTCATCCTCATGGAGCATCTGTCAAGGGCACGTAGCTCACCTGGAAGACCTTCTCCTTGTGAATGGATCCGTCTTCCTTTTTATCCACCACCCAGATATATTGACCCCCATTGGGATCGATAGCACCCTCGCTGTCTTCCGATTCCACCGGGATGAATAGTCTCCCAGGAGCACGTAGCTGGTCCACCAGAGTTGGATGAAGCTTGTCGGCTGCGGCGCCAACGTGGATGGCGTCGTAGGGTGCACCTTCTTTCCATCCAAGACGTCCGTCGCCCGTGATAAACTTCACGGTGCCGTTGGTCTGGAACGCACTACCTTTCTTGGACTTGTTCATGTTGGAACGAGCCATGTCTGTCAGCTCGGGGATATGGTCAATACCAATCACCTGTCCCTGGGCGTTGCCGGATGAGCTGGTCACCAAATTGGCAATGACATGGGTCAAGTATCCTGAGCCAGATCCAACATCTAACACCCGGGCACCTGGTTTGAGATAATCAATCAGATACTCACATGCATGGCCATGCATGTGCGGTGCTGATATGGTGGCCCCGTATCCAATGGGTTGAGGCGAGTCCGAATACGGCCGTGATGGAGCATAATGGGCTCGATCAACCTTGGTCATGTTAGAGGTGACAATGAATCAGATATATATTAATATGCTCACTCCTATCATGGCATCTTTTACACGCTCATTCTGGATCAGTCCGGCCTTGAATAGGTTCTCAATCAACTCGGTGTTGGTAGATCCAGAACAATACCACGCCATGGTCATAGCCTGTGTTGCTTTGTGGATGAATTTTGGTTTGTACGGACTAATCATGGGCTGGATGGGTGTTGGATGGTGAAAGAGAGAAGAGTTACTGTCCAGGTATGTTTGGCCAATTACATAGTATGTACATATGTGTGACTATATATAAATGACGCCATGATATCTACATTTCACACGTGATACCTGAAATAGTCACAGTTGCAGTAGAATTTATCCCTTTGATTCATATATTCTATAATGTTATATCTAGTCAAACTAAATTTATAATCCTAATATACTAGAAGGGAATGCGTGCAATCACACGTAGAATGGCTACAGAGTACCAAGTCACGTGAAAGTGATATCAAAACATCTTACAGGTCCGTGGACATCGCCGACTCATCGCGCCGACTCATCGCGCCGACTACGCGCGTTGATAAAATCGCCGTGGGAACAATTACACTTACAGGGCATCATGGACCTCTCTAGGACTATTCACATACCCCTCATCTGATACCCCCCCTGGCTTCAGCCATCAGTATTGACCTTCAAAATGGCGGACCGAGGCCCTGGCACAGCAGCGACTGTGGATCTGCTGATTCTCGACTACATGGTCTGCCTGTGTATCAGTGGACTCCTAGAAGGTATTTCACAAGCAAGAGCATCCGAGGACATTGAATACTTTGCGCTCTTTGTTGAACGTAAGCACCAGAACCTGCTAGCAATGGATCATGCATACTGAATATGGCTCTAGAACTCCACCGGCGGCTTGCCCTTCATCACCTCGAAGGCCCCCTGCCCTGGGACCTGGATTTCAAATTGCGCATCTTCTACATGTCCAATCTATTTCTCCACTGGTACCCCCCCAAAGACTACGACATGGGTCCCTTTGTTCCTCTGTCTGATATCGCAGTCCATTTCTTGGACCTATGCCTCGATGCAGTCGCCCACGTATCCCGGGGACGCTGGTTCGACCTCGGTGCTCACTTCATGGTCCATGCGATGCTAGAAGAACATGCGCGCTTCCCCGACCAGCTAGACGCACTCTGCAACTGGAGAACCAACGACAGTGAACTCGATATATGGTGGGAGGTCAGCCGTAACTGGTTCCTTGGGCACATGCCACCCCCATTTGGTACGGCGGATCCAATGAGCCAAGCAGAGATTAATGAGGGGTTTCCCCTCCAAGCGCTGCAGCATCGTTATGTCGAGTTCTTCGAGGACCTCATGGATGTACTGGATGTGCCCCTTCTTCTTCAGCTGGAGCAAGGTCAGCTGGAAGGTTTGACTCGGGAGGAGACCCGACAGGTTCGAGAGTATTGTGGAATTTAATATTCCTCTACACAACGATACGAAAAAATGCCTTTCTATGTGCTTCCATGTTTAATGACGCCAAGTCAGACACGTGAAGGATCATGAGTTAATGCGCAACACCACATGTACACTAACTTGATCATATTGATCGTTCAATCTTGATCAATTTTTAACCAATCCAGATCGAAAGCCAATACACACATAAGACAGGAATAGTACTTAGAGCCCACTACAAGACCCTTGACATGGCATTTATAACTTGGAACAATAATAATTTACAAAGGGCGCAAGGCCGCTCTAGGTACGAGAACACAAACAACAAAAGGCGCGTGACAAACACTCATGCTACTTAGCCGAGCAGCATGCGCCGGGGGTCCTCAATGTACTCCTTGACCTGCGATGGGATTAGTGATTGATTCGGGCGAACGAGGAGGTAGACATACCTTGACAAGGAAAGTAACGGCCTCACGACCATCCAGGAGACGGTGATCGTAGGTCAGAGCCAGATACATCATCTAAAAATATCAGTAAACCGAAGAATGTGATTGGGAGTTCCTGTACGTACGGGACGGATCTCGACCTTGCCGTTCACAGCGACAGGCTTCTCCTTAATGGCGTGGAGACCCAAGACAGCTAGACAAAATTAGACCTGAACCTCAAAAATAGTACGAGGGAGCTCACCTGTTTGGGGAGTGTTGATGATTGGTGTGCCCATCAGCGAGCCGAAGACACCACCCTGGGATGAGTTAGCCATGTTATTGTGAAACACACAAACAGACGAAACATACGTTGCTGATGGTGAAGGTACCACCGGCCATGTCTTCAATGGTCAACTTATTGTCACGAGCCTAATACAAGTCAGTAAGCTGGACACCCTCTAGAAAAACAACTGCTCACCTTCTTTCCGAGATCGGCAATGGCCTTCTCAATTCCAATCATATCCTTGCCTTCACTGTTACGGACAACAGGAGTCACAAGACCCTTTTCGGTGGCGACTGCAACGCTGATGTCAACGTAATCGCGGTAGACAATGGTGTCACCGCCGTTAGGACCCTCAATAGAAGCGTTGACAGCGGGGATATCCTTCATGGCAAGCACACAAGCACGGGAGAAGGCGCTCATGAAGCCAAGCTTCACACCGGTCTTCTTGAGAGTATCTTCCTTGTACAGTTTCCGGAACTCCATCAGCGAGGACATGTCAACCTCGTTGAAAGTGGTGAGTGAAGCGGCGGTGTTCTGGGACTGCTTCAGGCGCTCGGCAATACGCAGACGCATACGGTTCATTTTGACCTAGACCAAAATTAGCTTAAGCTTAAGCCAAAGTGAAAGGCCTATTGGCGGTCAACTTACCCGGCGTTCCTCGCGGTTACCAATAGAAGCTGGCTGTTCGGCAGCTTGGGGCTTAGGAGCTTCCTTGGGAGGCGCAGCCTTCTTAGGTTCAGGCGCCTTGGGCTTCTCGGTCTCGGTGGGGGCGGGCGGGGCCTCCTTCTTAGGCTCAGGCTCTTTAGGCTCAGGCGCTTTGGGTTCGGGCTCCTTGGGCTTCTCGGCGCCCTCGTCCTTCTTTCCGCCTTCGGGAGCGGCGCCAAGCTCGATCCTGACGAGATCCTGGCCGACAGTAACAGTATCTTCCTCGTTCACAAGGAACTCCTTGATAACACCAGAATCCGGGGCATTGACCGAGACATCAATCTGAACAGAAAACTCACGTTAGCGACAGTACTAGTTGCGAGGGACGGAAGCGGAGTTGGTATTTACCTTGTCTGTTTCAATTGTCGCAATCTCCTCGTCGCGCTCGACGAAATCGCCAACCTCTATATCAGAATAAGCAAATGTCAAAATGTTCAACCACAGCTAAAGCACCATACGTTTTGAGAACTGCTTGAGGGTACCCTCTGTAATTGACTCAGCCATGTTGGGGACCTTGATAATGGAGTCGGCTAAGCATTATTAGCAATTGACCAACAAGACTGCTGCTTAAGAAAAGCATTTACCATAGGTGCGAAGCTGGTGGCCTCCCAGAGGAGCAAGGTAGAGCCTCGAGACATTGATGCTATAGGGTTGTATGAGCCAAAATTGCGACAGACAGTAATGAGATTCGAATACTTACCCGGAGGAGACCTGCAACAAGCCCGAAGCTGAGCGAGCCGAAGCCTTC
Organism: Penicillium psychrosexuale; assembly: GCF_028828465.1. Lineage (NCBI taxonomy): Eukaryota > Fungi > Ascomycota > Eurotiomycetes > Eurotiales > Aspergillaceae > Penicillium > Penicillium psychrosexuale. Next base: position 6,122,277 of record NW_026643187.1, read on the forward strand.
CGCGTAAGGGTAGACAATCCCTTGACATTGCGGAACTGGCTTGCTCCCCGAGGAGCGGTTCTGGCCACAGCCGAGAAGCGTTGGCCCGAGAGGCGCGCAATAGAGATTCGAGAAGCCATGATATGAATTAAAGCAAACTTTATACTTGAAAAAAACCGAAGCGGTTATGTAGGAGAGAGGAAGAACTTCAACTCTTTGAAAATTAGAGAAAGCAGGGAAGATGAAGCTCGGATTAGGTCGGGTCAAAGTAAACCGGGCACCCTTCCGGCAGAGGCGGACCATTATTCTCTACGGGGACGGGCAATGACCATTTGAGCAAATCCATGCCGAGCGAATTAGGAAGCCCAGAATAGTCAACCTGACGACATTGAAGCCCTCAACCCCAACCCGTTGTCTATCAGGAGCCCTAACGATCTCCAAGGTTGTCATACCTGTTTATAGATCTGTGTATCAACGTACACCTTTCTTGTTTCCCACTTCCTCTTCCAGTTGGCCGGAATTGGACCCGGGACAAAACTTGAGCACAATGTCCACCTCCGCTGTTAAGTGAGTAGGCCGGTGTCCCCCTAGTGGACTGTTCACTGATCTACTCTAGGTCGCTCTACCGGCGCTCCCTGAAATTGTCTTTTGACTGGGCCGTCCACCGGCAGCTCTGGCGTGGACAAGCAGTCTATATCCGATCCCTTTTCGACGCCAACAAGGACGTCCGCGATCCTCGCCAACAACAAGTATGTAAAACCGCAACTCATGGCTGGCAAGCCTAACACATGCTCTAGGTTTTGTTGCGCGAGACAGAGAAGCTCTTGGAGACCTGGAAGCACCCTGACCCATACCACGCACCTACTGCGCCTGGCGGCAACAAATGGGAGCGCAACCTGCCGGCCCCAATCCTGCCATGTATGTTCATACCCCCCCATGCAACATTGGATTTGCACTAACTATGAAACAATATAGATGCCCAACCTCCCGGTCCACACTAAGTAATATCGCAAAACACAATATGAGGATTGGGCCAATTGCAAACATGAAGTGATGCAACATGAACTATGCGTATCTTCCCTGCAAATGTAGAGTACTCAATCAGAATCTAGAATAAGCAATTTTGTTCATGTAAAATAGCCACCACGAGAGCAACAAGCCTCCAAGAATCGCGTTTATATGTACAATGTATACAGGAAGTACGAAAGGCAATATAGTATACTTTTCCTTAACAATTGAAATACCTGGAGTTTTCATTGATTTGGGCTCATGCCCAGAGCTAGTATCCGAAAGTTGAAATCCCTCAAGCGAGTTAAGGTCGTCGGTATCATTTCATGTCCGTAGACATAATGTACAACCAGGAAATTGATGAAAAAAGAGAAAACGCAGAGCCATAACGTGCCCGTCCCATAACCCCATTATCGTGTCAAAGAACCAATCCGCGCCGGAAAAGAAAGCAAACAAAACCCGCGAAAAAAAGAAACCCTTACAGCTCCTGGCTGCCCTTGCCGGCCTTGGGAGTCTTCTTGGGGAGAAGGTCTGAGATTCATGTTAGCATGGTGGAAAAGAAACGGTTGGTTTGGGAGAGAACGTACTCTGGTGAATGTTGGGGAGAACACCACCCTGGGCAATGGTGACGTGACCCAGAAGCTTGTTCAGCTCCTCATCGTTGCGAATGGCAAGCTGGAGGTGACGGGGAATGATACGGGTCTTCTTGTTGTCGCGAGCGGCGTTTCCAGCCAGCTCAAGAATCTCAGCAGCGAGGTACTCAAGAACAGCAGCGAGGTAAACGGGAGCACCGGCACCGACACGCTGGGCGTAGTTGCCCTTGCGGAGCAGACGGTGGACACGGCCAACGGGGAAGGCCAAACCAGCCTTGGAGGAACGACTGAAGGTGTTGATGTCAGTATGAAACGCATATGTAAGAAGCGAAATGTAAATAACTCACGACTGCGCGTTCTTGCTGCCGCTAGCCTTGCCGCCGGACTTTCCGCCAGTCATTTTGATGGTTGGATTTGAAAAAAGGGGGGGATTGGGGAAAGAAAAGAAGTTGTTTGTTGAAGATGAAAAGCTTGGGTTATGGTGTAAAGTCGCAAGAGCAGTTGGGAGAGCGTGTGGAAGCGAAGGACCTTTATAAGGACGCGGTGAGGGTGACGTTGGGACGGCATCAATGGGCCCTCCAGATCACGGCCTCGCTTAGACGTTGCAGCCAATGATCAATCAGATCAGACCTTCCGCTTTGGGAATGATGTGGTAAGATAAGGCCATTACCATACCGGACAGTCAGCTGACTGTGATTCTACCCCACCTTTCCCGTCTTTCCCACCTTAAGACGCGTCAATGTCGGTTTAATCATACAGATCATACCAGGCTCTTACCGTATTGAAATTCGTCCTCCTTTGCACCCCCTCCAGGATCAACTGACCTTTGGAACACGAGTATAAAGACGCTGTCTCCCCTCGTCACCGCGTCTCTCTAACTTACCCTTCCACATTCCATCTCTGTTTCCCACCCACACGCTTCATCCATCTTTACTTCAACTCTTCCAACTCTTTTTTTCCCAACCAACCTTTTTCAAATCCACATTCAAAATGCCCCCTAAGGCCGCTGAAAAGAAGCCCTCCACCGGTGGCAAGGCCCCCGTTGGCGGCAAGGCCCCTGCTGAGAAGAAGGAGGCTGGCAAGAAGACTGCCACCACTGCCACTGGCGAGAAGAAGAAGCGCGGCAAGACCCGCAAGGAGACCTACTCTTCCTACATCTACAAGGGTGAGTTGATTCCTGAACGCGACATCAGTCTTCAAAGAAAAACCACGCGTCCATACTGACTCCATTTTCAGTCCTCAAGCAGGTCCACCCTGACACTGGTATCTCTACTCGTGCCATGTCTATCTTGAACTCCTTCGTCAACGGTATGTTTTCCTCTTCGCGAAATGCACGCGTTTACGCGTTCTTCCACGTCACGTTTTCTAACTTCATTTTCCAGACATTTTCGAGCGTGTCGCTACCGAGGCCTCCAAGCTGGCTGCTTACAACAAGAAGTCCACTATCTCGTCCCGGGAGATCCAGACCTCTGTCCGCCTCATCCTCCCCGGTGAGCTGGCCAAGCACGCCGTCTCTGAGGGCACCAAGGCTGTGACCAAGTACTCTTCTTCCGCCAAATAAGCGGTTTCTTTACGTTTTCTTTCCAGCTTGCTTTTGTTTTTACTACCTCTTGATCTGTTATGGGCTCTGAGGTGGTCGGTTATGGGTGTTTTGCGGGTTTCTAATGCGTCATGGGATGGCTTGAATTTTCTTTTCCCCGATGGGTGATTTTTTTTGAATGGTTACCACTCGATACGTGAATGCGGTGTAACATAACTCGGGTCTGGGGCAGGCATGGATTGGCCTCCCCTACTAGAACGCGAAATTCCAAATGCTTAATTGCATTGCATCATCATTCTATTTCTCTTTCCTGGTAAATGTTCCAAGCCAACTAAAAATGAACATGGGTGCCTTTCATCTCATGGTTTGTCTGTTATCTTACTCCATCTCATCTGAATCATCCAGCGCCTCAACTTCATCCAGAGCCTCTGCCCGACCGTAGCCATGATCTGGCTGATGCTGACTGGGGAAGATGTGCACAATAGGCTGTCCAGGCGTGGATTGGATTCGTTTCTTCCAGTCGGCCCAATCGTCTTCGTCCTTGATAAGAAATCCAATCAACATGCTGGGGTCCATGTCCTTGACATGGATTCGCCGTAGTCGGCCGGTGTAATAGCTATCCAATTCCTCTTTGGTGTAGAGCCCGTCTGGTCGGTATGATGTTGCAGGTCGGGTGGTATGCGGGTCAAGGAAAAAGAGGTGGCAGTCTTGAGCACCCACGAAGTAATGCGATGCCGATGGGCGTCCGCTGTCTTGGTTAGCACACGCTTTATACCAGAACAGACGCATGGACCTACCCTGCAATGCCAACGGATTGGGGATATGTCAGTGCGGCTCGGAGTCCATCCCAATACGCTGGGGTGACATTGTCGATACCCAACCTAGTTCCAATCAGGATGAGCGTGGGTTGAATTTGGCCTGATCTATCGTGGGCCACGTGTGCAAATTTGTCTTCATAGACGTCCGATGTGTCATTGGTTACATAGACCCTGAGTTGGGGGGCCTCGCTTTGGGTTGAAAGTAGCCTATCACCATCAGCATCACTCTATAGCTCGAGTTTTGGCAGCACTCACTGGATACATTTAGCAGTTGCCGAGGGCCCAAACCATTCGCCTGGGTATTTCCCGCATGATTCTGCACCGCGATCGACAAATTGATGTATAGAGAATGGAGCATCGGGATGATCAGCGAACATCGATATTAGCTTTGACTCCTCCTCCACTTTCTCCCCTCGACGCCAGTCTAGTATATCTGGTTAGCTCTTGTTGTAGTGTCTTTTGAGGGCGAGGGTATGATTGGAGGGATCTCTCACCTCGTCCTAGTAGTAAAACTGAAAATGTGTTTGCCAAAAGGCTTTGTCCGGATCTGATCATGCAGCCCCACCCTGTATCTGATGTAAAGCCTTGGGGGTCCATCAGCTGACTTCTCAGACGTACTCCCAGTGTCATCGAGGATGTTGCTTCTGGTGTCTTTGTTCGTGGGATCGGTGTAAAGTTTGATCGATATGTGATCCATATTCTCGATCCAAAATCAGAGAGAAAGGCCTTGGGCCATTCTGTGTCATTCAATATGCTAGCATCGGGCTGTTCTGGGGAGCTGTGTGGGTTGTTGGCTATATGGGAGGGATATTAGAAGGTTGGTCTTGGAGTTATATCTTCACTTAAGCAAAACTCACTGTCCTGGTCACTGGGTGGTTGCGGGGGGGCATACTCTCTGCCTAGGCACCATATTGAAGCTGCAGGTATGTCATTTCTGGGTTCAGGGTCCCAGAAGTATTGTACTATGCGTTTGCACTTTTCCATGTCCACGGTCATGGTTGGTGCTGTTTTTCTGCCGTGGACTTGTTGTAGTTATGGTTGAGGGTAGGTGATTCAATGTTGGAGGTCAGTCAGTAGTAGATTATATATATCTCCTGGAAGATAACCCAGTGATTTGAAAACCAAGTGAGTCAACCCAGGTCACCATAAGAAGAACCGAGGAAAACCCCAAACCAAAAAGAATGGAGATACGAATGACAACCAGTGAAATATCTAGACAAAAGAAGTTGGATCTTCCCTTTCTCAGGACATACGCAGGTGAGGGGGAAGTCTTCCGTCACGAGCCAAGACGTCACCGACCAACTCCTATATATATAATGAGTGTGTAAGTCTGCACTCCATACATTTACACTTGAAATTGTCATTTGAATATTAATAAAAACAACTAAAAAACAAGATCACTCTTATAGAATCCCCTATATTATTGTTACCCTTTGTAGAATCTCCGTCACCGCCCGGACCCAAAGGCAAAAGAATGAATTCCCCCGTCTGCTTATTTTTTTTCCCATCAACAGTTCAGATTCACCATCACCTATGGCCCGCCATGGGAAATTCAAGGCCCGTAGCAGGCGGGCACCACCGGGTAGAGGTAACCAGTGTGCTCCTGTTCTTTTGATGAATACTAACTTGTTCAAGACCCAACGCCACACCAGTTTACCATGCAGGAAGAAGCTCAGAACACCGAAACCCATCAGCGTTCATGGTCAGATAGCAACCTTCGTCACAAAGCTATTCACTTTGTGAGCGCAGGAAGCTTGAAGCCGACATTGGAACCAACATTGGAACAAGCAGACGAGGACCAGACAAAATTGGACACGGACCGTGAAGAACCGAACACCGACAACACACCGGACAAAAAGACCGACATTGAGGTCTCGTTCTTCTTCGACTCAAAGGGGCAAGGAGTTATTCATACAGAGCACCCAGACCCAGTATTGCAGTCCAAATTATCGGACATAGACGACTCGAGTGAAGATGAGGTTGTGTTCACCGGCCGCAGGAGGAATACAAAACCCGTTCTCATCGAAACGCATCAGAACGAGATTGAAGAAATGGTGCAGACGAATACTGTTGCATTTATGCAGAAATCACAGACACCAACGTTGGACTATACGTCCGGGGACCCTTCGCCCGCCGCTACACCTACAGACAGCCTTGAATCCAATACGGAGAGACCAGACTGGCCACAGAAAGAAGAGACCGACCCACTAGCCGACTATATTGCCAACATCGACAACGACTACCACGAGGCAGTGACCTACAGTGCAAATATTGAACTAGAAGGTGGCATTGACGTCGAAAAAGCCGCAACTCAACTAGACCTGTCGGCTTCAAGCCCCACAGGGTCCAAAATTGGATCACCAAGATCACTAGCTCAAATGCAAATTGACACCGAACATGATTCAATTTCAACATCAAGCGAAGACGACGAGGACGATATGGTCATCTCTGGATCAGACGAAGACACACTTGAAGATTTTGTGTTGCTTGAGGACCTGGCGAACGGATATTCTGGGTCCATCAAGAAGGGTTCCCGTTATGGAAAACCCTCATTTCCATCGGCATCGGCACTGGCGGATGCTCTTGAGTCCGACCCATATTTCGGGTTTGACATAATGGACTTTGACCGGCCAAGTCTACGGAAAAAAAACAAGGGCAAGCAGTCCATCCCCGGCTCGGTACTATCAGATAGTGAATTCGAGCTACAGGAAGTCTGGCAGAACGACCGGACCAAAAAGAAGATACGGAAGATGGAGCGGGCAGAGCTCCGAGCGCAAGGACTACTGGGCAGAAAAGCTGGGAAACCAGACCTCAAGGTCAAGTATCCCAAGGAAATGAACATGGAGGAATTCATGACCGAGATTCGCTCATTCCTCATGTCTGCCAAAAATAGGTTCGTTTTATATCTGCTCATTCTCATTCACCTAGCTAATCCAGTATAGCCTGTCCTTGCCGCCCATGACCAAGCAACGCAGAAAGCTGATACATGAACTGGCCAATGCGCTGAACCTGAAATCACAGTCACGCGGCAATGGACTCTCTCGCTTCCCGGTCCTCAATAAGACGGCGCGCACCCCGCGATACACACCAAAGACTATATCTAACGTTGACGAGCTCTTATCCGGGAGGAAGTTCAACCGTCGGTTGTTCAAATCATGGGGCACGGAAGTGCCAAAATTCTCCCAACCCAAGCGTGGAAAGTCCGGTGCTGCTTCATATATGGATGGCGATGTGGTTGGTGCCTCTGCTCCAGAAATCGGAGCTGAAAACCGAGGGCGGGCTATGTTGGAGAAGATGGGATGGAGTACAGGTACTGCTCTGGGTGCCGCCGACAATAAGGGAATTCTGCAGCCTGTCGCGCAGGTCGTGAAGAACTCACGGGCTGGGTTAGGTTAGATCTTTGGGGTTGTGTGTGGTAAGAAGAGGAGGATTTCCAGCCGGCATGTGCGGCCTCGTTCAACTAGAGAAAATATAAATGTAAGACTCGACGGCACCTTTTCATCTTTTCATTATTTAAAGAAAACAACAAGAAGAAGAAGAAGAAGAAGAAGAACGGGAAATGAGCCTCACCTACGTGTTTGTTCCTAGTGTTTCCTCCCCTTCTTAGCAAGAGACCCTTTCAAAGGTTGTGCGTGATCGAGGTCTCTAATATGATCGAATAATTTAGACTTGGATGTAAAGGGAGCCTGGCAATTTGCACAAATAAACCCAGTGGGTTGATCCGCTTGTCTTGCGGCCTTTTTCGCCCGTTTCTGCTTGGCCTTGCCCATTTTGAGAGTTGGTGACTGCTCGGTGAGGTCCGAAGAGAACGGACGACCAGGGATGTCAGAGGAGTCTCCGGCGCCTGTGGACAAAGAATCCATGTCGGTGCGGAGTCTAGTCTCGACATATTCCCTGGAGGCATAATCGTCATCGTGCGAAGACGTTGGGGAGCTTAACTCGGAAAGAGGAATTGTTTCCTCTAGACCATGTGAAGTTTCTCGATCCTCAGCATCAATGTCATGGCTCTCCAAGGAGGCATCTGATACCACATCGACCTCCGAGGCAGCAGAAACCTTATATTTCCCGTCATCAACGTCGTCAAGAGGTTTAGTTGTAACTGCATTGGTACCCGAGTCATCAGCAGACTCCAAATCCAATTCATCATTCTGCATTCGCATCTCCCAGCATAGCTGTTTGACTGCCTTCAAATGTTTCTTGCTACGTTCGTGCGCCTCGAATTGCTTCTGACTTTTGAAATATTTGTGACATGCCACACATTCAAAACTCTCGACTTCGCTCTCTTCGCTCCTCTCCTGGTCGTCATCTGCCACCGGTTGCTCTGATTGGGCCCACTCGGGGAGGACATGATCCCGCATCTTGGCTTGATTCACAGCTCGTGACCTTGCAGCTTGTGCAGCCACAGACTGGCGGAGGGTTTCTTGGCGTTGAGCTTCACTTTGGGCGTTGACTTTATACCGCGGGTCACGTTTCTTGACAAAGGCCACGAGAGACCTGACAGCATCGTTGAATTCTCGGATGCCTTCCTCCCGAAGACGTCTGTTCTCCTTTTCCATCATTCGTCGCACCCGACGATCAGGCGCTTCAGAATAACGATGAGCATCTTTCCATGCGAATGATTTTTGGGTGGAGAATCCGGTCCATGCAGCATAGAAGGGTCGCACAACGGTCTCAAAATCATCGTCACCAGATCCAAATGATGGATATTCAATAGGATCTTGATTCTCCCACTGACAGGCCAATCTTTCTTCCAGCACGAGCTGTTCGAATTGCTCTCGTAAACCACCAAAGAATCCGGTTGGGGAGTCGGAGAATTTCATTTGAGGACTGAACTTCGAAAAAAGTCTGAGGACATCTTCAGCTGTTGTAATTCGAACATTGTACGAGTGTTGATCGTCGGTGTTTCCGTTGGTCCCTAAAAATGCATCGCTATGGGAGTCGTACCATGCTCGTTCCTGGGGATCTGCCAGTACTTCGTATGCAGATTGGATTTCGGCGAACAGCTTAGTAGCCTCGTCAACATTCCCGTAATTTCGATCTGGGTGCAATATAAGAGCTTTTTTTCGATATGCCTTTTTGATCCTAAGAGTTCGTTTTAGTTATGTCCGTTACCACATATCCACATATCCATATGAACTTACTCCTCATCTGTTGCACCGCGTATTACACCAAGTAGCTCATAATAGTCGGTCTTCTGCTCTGTCTGTTCTGAAGCGCCAGAGCTCGCCTGGCTAGTGGAATGGAATTGGCCCATGGCGTTCAAGGATGAATACCGCAATAATCACCGGTTGTTTTTAGAGGAACTTAGTAATTCATTCCAAGTACCCCAAGCAAATCATTGGAAGTATAGAGCGAGAGTACTGTCTCAAGTGTCCATAAGCAGAAGAAAGGAAGAAAAAAAACATTGCGATGGAATTCAAGGGCTTGGCGCCTTCGATAACGAAAGCGGGGAGAAACATTTTCTCAATGACTTTTGTATTTTCCTGTTTTCCTATTCTCCTGTTCTCCTGTTCCCCTACATGATCCCCTGAGTTTCTGATTTACCTTTTTAATTTGCTTCTTTACCTTCAACTACCGAGGAATGTAAACCGGTTGTTCTTCCGTTTTGATTGCCCTCTCCGTTGGTCTTCTCCAATATCGTCAATATTCCACCTCCAGGGATGGTTCGGTCTTTAAGCCATCTTCCAGACGAGATCCTGAATTCGATTCTACGTTATTCTTCTCCTCAGTCTTGCGCCGCCGTCGAACAAACCAACAGTCGATTTCAAAACGTAACGAATGAGCCTTTACTATGGCGTCACCATTGCCAGTCGCATTACAAATTCTGGGATGGGCGACATGATATGCCCCGGAAACTTGCCCGCCCAGTGAATTCAACCGATTGGAGGGCCCTTTTTGTCTTCAAGTATCAGGTTGACCGATCTGTCACTCGGCTTCTTGATAGTATTCTTGGTAGCCAGATCGGCCGGATCGAGAAGTTTCGCCGTGTTATCAATATGGGATACGATACAAAAGATACTCTTCTACGATATAGCTTGATAGATTCTGGAGAGGATTATCTGGCCAGAAGGTGGGCTACTGATTCTATGCGAGTTGGCATGTGTTTCCCTCAAGTTGACCAGTGCCTTGTGCCAATTACAAAAGGTACTATGCCCACGCGCTCTTGACTTGCCTACACCGAAACATTGCGATACCAGAGTGGGCGAAACTCAAACGCGGAGAACCCGTGTCACTCGACCGAGCCTTGGCTTGCTTTGATCTCTTTATACCCGAAAGTGGAACTGGGGATTTGGATGAAGTAGGTGTTATTTCAGGTCAACCCCCTGGACAGATCTATGCCTAACTCCGATCTAGATACGAGACTGTCTGGATGAGATCCTCGACCGCTTTGTCGCATCTCACCCGGATCTTTACCTCTCGACTCCTCGTGAGAAGGCACTAGCCGTAGCATCCTGGCTAGCGCTGAATAATCTCACGGGGATCGATCCAGAGCGGGAATATCATTCTTTAGAGCATAACTTTTTAGGACTGGCTCTAAAGCATCTAGGGCATAACTCTCTGCCGTTGGTGTCAGCTGCGATATACTGCTTTGTTGCGCAGGGCGTGGGCCTGAACGCCCGTCCCTGTGGATTTCCGTTCCATGTGCATGTGATCATTACCCCTCAGCCGGGCTCAGATATCAATGGCAACGCTTTGAGTGGGGTGGAGCCAGGGAAGCCCCTTTACTTGGACCCGTTTCGGGGTGCTAGAGAGACTGATGTCTCAAATTTGCGCAGCCAGTTAACATTTTTGGGCATGTCCAACACGGACCAGATCGCAACTCTGGGTGAAGCATCGACTTCTGGCGTTATCTTACGCTGTGGTAAGAACATATTGAACTCGATTCGTGTCGAACCCCAAAATCCGACCTCGCGTGCCACCTCCATAGCCATAGATGTTGTGAGCGCAAAGTACGCAGCACTCTGGTCTGTGATGCTACTGTCGGACGATTCGAGGCCGATGGATCTACGCCATCAGTTGCCATGGCTCATGGAACTGTTCGCTACGGACTTTCCTTCTGATATATTTCTAGTCGAGCAGTACATCATGCCTTTGTTTCGTGGCCTGTTCGAGTATGAGCATATACTGAAGAGCCTTCATGTGATGAGGGCCATGGATGAGGTCCCAAAGAAGATTCGGAGACGAACCGGTGGTAATGCAAATATACAATACAAGGTGGGCCAGATTTTCCGCCATCGTCGCTATCATTACGAGGCTATTATCACGGGCTGGGACTCGGAATGTGGCGCGGACGAACAGTGGATGACGAGAATGGGCATTGATCGATTAGAAGCTGGCAGGCATCAAAGCTTCTATCATGTGCTGTGTGTGGTTTTGTACTTGTATCCTCTTCTTGGCTAATGGCTAATTATGGATATATAGTGTGGCGGATCGAAGTGCCCGATACGTGGCTGAGGAAAATATTGGCATAATTCGGCCTCGCTTCACGGAATTGCCTGGAAGCTTGACTGCCATTGCGGGTAAGCATTTCAAACGGTGGGATGAGCGGGAGAGGATGTTTGTGAGTAACATGAAGGATGAATACCCCGATGACTAGTTCAAATCAACCCCGCTTTATCGGGCTGCTAGCTCGGATAGACTCGTAAAAAGCCTAGACTTATGGTAGGCTATATAACGTATTCGGTAAGCGAGCTGAGCACCCTAACCAAAACGCGTCCATGAATTAGCACCTAGTCAATTCAACTACCTACCGTGCCACTAATACGCCCCCGATCGTCTATAAAGTCAATAGAGCAGTAGGATCTTATTAGCTATCGAGGCTTTTTAAAAAGAATTACTAACGGACAAAGTGCGGACTGTTTTCTATGGTACGAGCAGTAGGATACTGGACCAAAGGGTAAAATGAGTGTGATTGTTAGGAGTGTTATGTCGACCAGAAATGGCGCACTTCCGTACATTCCTTACTTCCGGTGGTATATTAGTAGTCAGCAGCCACTTGTCGTGATTATATAAACATATACCAAGATAGTGTGATCCCAGACCCCTGTCATGTGATCATATATGAGTACGTGCCTTGTTATATGACTATTACGTGCCTGTGTGGTCCTGTATAGACCATTCTGTATACTTAGGTACTCCTAACTCCTATACTAGATTATACTTAGTCGTTAGCTTACCTAACCTAATAGAAACCATGCGATCCTCTCTATATTATATCTAGTAGTATATTGGTTTAAGCTAACTCCTACGTTAGCCTAGGGAGGTATAAGATAGTAACTATAGCTATATAGCTAAGGTAAGATTAGTCTCTCTTATACTATCCTAATATATAATCTAGTAGACCTAAAATACTAGGTATTATAGATTCTTATCCTATTATTTCTCCTATATATCCTCCTAAACCCTTATAAGATAAAGAGGGTATTAGGGCTATATTACTATAGCTAGTACTAGAGAATAGTAAGAGAATGGTCGGTAAACTAACTATTATTAGCTAATATTAGATTCTAGGCTATAAAGATATCTATAGATATATACTCTCTAACTAATAATAAGGTATATAAAGGCTATATATAACCTAAGCCCTCCTTCCCTTATATAGTAGGAAGGAGGGAAATACTATATATTACTAGACTATATATTATTAGAGTATATATTATTATAAACTAGGTTATATAACCTAGGGGGATCCTAAGTAGTAGCCTATTATCTAATACCTAACTATCTAGCTAGATCTATATCTAGATACTACTACTATAAAAGGGTAGCTTCCTAACCTAATAAGAGGAATAGAAACTAGTTAATTTCTACCCTCTAAGTAATAAAAAGCTCTAACCCTTAATAAATATATCTATATAAGTCTCTAAGGCCCCTACTTTAGCTAAAATCTGCGCTAATCTTCTAGATAGTATTAATAAAGCCCTTAACCTCCTAACTAAGGTAGAACGTAATATCTATATTTAGATATATAGGAATCCCTAGGTAACCGATATACTAGTCTACCCTACTATTATTTCTACTACCTAAAAGGCCTAGGTAGCCCTAGAAGTATAGAAAGAGACTATATAGCTAGTTACCTAGTATACTAAGGAATAGGCTATATAATAAGTGTTAAATAAAAGAGAGGCTGTTTTATATGGTATGAGTAGTGGGATACTGGACCAAAGGGTAAAATGAGTATAATTGTGAAAAGGAGGGTTCTCCTCCGAGATCTATCTTAGTATATATTTATATAATCGCTATATATAGCTACTGACTACTAATATACTACTAGATATAAGGAATATACAGAAGTACATTATTTCTAGTCGATATACCCCCCTAGAAGCTATATTATAGCTCCTAAATTTATCTTATCTATTATTAAGCTATCTATCTATCTACTAGATCCTAGATATTTACTAGTCCTAAGGACTAAATAAACTTTTTATAGGATTATACTAATAGTAACTTAGTAAGCCTATCTACCTATATATTAGTAGTAGCTGTTACGTGCCAGGTTCTCTTTAATAGAAGAAGTGCATTGCTAACGAAATATTAAGTATAAAGAAGAAAAGAAAAGAAAACAAAACGTAAAATAACAAATAGGTCTTTATACCCCTTCGGTAGCATAACCCTATCCTCGCTTATCCTAGAAGGAAAGTATAATTACCTTATATAAACGAGAAGGAACGACTAATAGTACGATCCTAAATAGGAAGGTACGAGTTCTTTAAGTGCTAATTGTAATATAACCCCTAGGTAAGAATATATTTAGTCCCTAAATACTAGCTTCTTATTATCTATATAGTTATCTAATATTCGATTATCCTATACGGCCTCGATCTATTCTTATAGATATATTAGTAGTCTAGGCTTCGCTAGATAGGTATTATAGAATTCCTTAATTATTTCTAGAGTATTCTTAAAGTTACTAGCTAGGTACTATATAGGATCTAGGTTATATCTTAACTACTATATATAGTACTATAGCTTCTTATAATACTTCCTTATATCTAGGATCTTTTTAACTTCCTATTTATTAGTCTATCCTACCTATATTAGAAGTAGTAGATCTATATATTATCCTATAAGTAGTTCTATACTTACTACCTTCTATAGCTTACTTAGGTTAAATACTAGGTAGATATTAATTAATTATAATAGTTCTAACTTATATATATTCCTAACCTTTTCGATAATCTTATAGGATCTACTAGTTATATAGGAGAGTTTTTAACTTAGATAATCCTATAGCTAATCCTTTATAGTAATAAAGACTAGGTTACTAATATTAAAGTCCTCTTTATAATAATAATAATTAGCCTATTATATTTATAGTTCCTATAACTTTATAATTTATTTATATATATCTTCCTAGATTTATTATAACTTTAAGAGTTAATTAACTACTTCTTATTTATTATATATTAGTCCTATATAATTCTAATCGAAAGATATTACTAGTTTATAACCCTATTTAATAAAGAAAGGGGACCTCTTTATTATATCCTATAGAAGAATTAATACTATAAAATCTACTATTAGTAGGTATTCTAACTAATTATCCTAGTTATATTTAATATATAGTCTTAATTACTATATTATAAACTAATTTATAATTTTACTCTAGCTATCTATCTATAAGTAGTATATAGTAGATAGTTTTTACTTAATCCCTAGGATTCTATAGAACTCTATCTAGAACTTAGAGATAAACTATCCTTCTTAGTCTAATATAATAGTTTTAGGGATTCCTATAATCTATATAATATTATCTATAAATAGATATACTATCTACTTTATATTAGTATCTTTATAATAGGGAATTAATATTAGTCTCTTACTTAATTAGTTAATAATAATAAATACTATATTATAGCTATATCTATCCTTTAGGAAGGAATAGAAATCTATTATAGATATTACTATAGTTATTTAGGAATTAGTAGTAAGTATAGGAGACTAGGTATATAATCTCTCTAGGTCTTTATATATTTATATACTAAATAGTTATCTATATATTACTTTATATCTATAACCTATCCTAGCTAATAGTATCTAGTTATAATAAGCTTCTTAAGTTTCTTAATACTAGGGTATATAGTTAGTAGTTATTAGTATATCTTATTAAGTAACTATACTTAAAGATTCCCTTTATTAGGTACTTCTAGATAATCTTTAAATAATAGTAATTTATCTTATATTACCTAATAGGAATCTATATAATCTCTTATAATCTATTAGAATACTTCTAGCTCTAGGTTCTAGCGGTTTACTAACTAGACTTATTTAGTTATATCTAGGTCCTATATAGTCTTAATTAATAGAAGGGAAACCTTAGTATCTTATATAGGTTCTATCTATAAGGGGGATACCTCGATTTCTAGTACTAGTTCTATTTCTTCTCTAAAATATTCCTTAGGGAGTAATATAAGGTATCGACTAATATCTATATAGGGACTTTCCTTTCTTAAAAGGATATCTATAATGATATTCCATTTCCTAGGATAGTATTTAATCATAAAGTAGAACTATAAGAGGAACTCGCTCTACTGCACTTATTATTAATTTATCTATCATACTGTTATATTGGAATATATGTATTCCTATTTTAATGATATAATTGATGATATCATTGATTGCTTACTTTATTATATCTAAAGAGAAGTCATGAATCATCTGATCTTTGATTTACTAAGTTATCCGCGATGTTTGATTACTATAAGAAAGCCCTAAATTGTACTAAATGTTAGTTAGATAAATTAACTATTTCATCCCATAATATATACTTTGATCTCATCTTTAACCTAATACTTAACCGCCTAGCTGTTTATCTATTTAAATACTATATATTTGACCCCTTAAGAGTGCCTTATAAAGCATTATACCTAGTTCTACCATACTCTAATAGTTATAAGCCCAGCTTAATCCTTTTATCTAAACTCTTTAATCTTATCTTATCTAATCTTCTTCTATCTGATTTTACTACTATAATAGAAGTAAAATCCCCAGTTATACTTAGTTAGTAATCTGATTAGCTAGTCTAGTATATATATATTAGATTAATTACTATTAGTTACTAACTATAGGATTACATTAATCCAGAAGAAATAATAACTTAACCGATACTAACTAAACCTATTTATCCTATCTTCGCTAAGATATTTATAAATAATAAATCAATATTTACTTTAACTAATTATTAACTTTCTCTCTAATAAGAATTGAGATAAGAATATAAGATTAATTATAAATAATTTAAGACAATTAATAATAGGGCTTAAGCCCTATTCTATACTATTATTAGATTAATCTTAATTAATAATAGATAACTAATTAGTAATACTATAGCTAGTTAAGATACTTTATCTATACTATATAATATTTATATACTAATAAATAAATCATAAAAACGTTATATAATATACTAATAGTATACTTTATAGTAAGGACTATTATATAATTAATCGATTAAGAAGTAGCTTATAAATTAGGAGAATATCTATATAGAAGTATCTTAAATAGAAATCGCCGAAACTATAGGATTATATACTTTATATAACTTTCTTAAAGCTATAGGATTATTATCCCTATATTTTATAGAATATTAGACTAATTATTTTATAATAATTAAAGAATTAGGTAGAATATTACCTAATTTCTATTTACTAATTAAAAAATACTATAATTCTATTTATCTAAACCTACTAAAGATTATAATAAAGGTTATATATACTACTTTCTAAGATAATAAATAAAGTAGTAAAGACTAAAGTAGTAAAAACTAGTAGAAAGATTAGATAAAACTAATATATAATCTCTAATACCCTTACTAAGAAGACCTAAAGTAAGGAAACTATATATTTAATAACTACTACTATATTAATCCTAAGAAGAGACTAAATAATTAGAAAGTATTACCTAATATAGAAGAACGCTTTAAAAAAGCCTATTAATATAAAGGCTTTAATTATATATATTAAAATACCCTAAAAAAGTATACTTTAGATAATAAAAAGAATAAAATAATAATAATAATAATATAATTTAGTAGCTATACTACTATATAAATAATATAGATATTATATAATAATCTCTTATATAATCTTTAGATATTCGATATAGGTTCTAATACCTATCTATATAATAATATAAGTAAGTTTATTAATTATATACTAAATTTATCCTATATTTCTATTAGAGATATAATTACAAAAATTAATAGTTTTAGGACTATTTTAGTAGAACTTACTAAGTTACCTAATTAAACTATATTTAAATTAATAAATATAGTATATTCCCTAGGTTTTTATCTTAACTTAATATTAGCTAGTTTAGTAGAGAAAGTAGGTATATAGTATAATAGATAAAAAAGCTACCTTAAAAATAATAAAGGAAGCTTTATTTATAAGGTTAAGAAGGATTCTAACCTAATTTTTATCTAATAGTACTAAGATTCCCTTAATTATCTATTAAAGATTAATAATTAGATTAATATAATTAATTTATCTAATCTTATTAACTATATAACTATACTAAATATCTTATATATAATATAGTTAGCTAATCCTTATATAGTAAGTAGGTTATATAATCTATAGTATACCTATTTAGGCTATTCTAATATATAAGTACTCAATTATCTTAAAAAAGTAGCTAAAAATATTAAAATTAATAAGAATTTAATCCTTTCTTCTTATAAAATATACCTGATTTCTAAGGTAAAAAGATAGATATCCTATCGATTAATTATAATAGGAGAAAACCTATTTAAAGCTATTTATTAGGACTTAATTTATATAATAGAAGTATATAATTACTATAGATATATCTCTTATCTAATTAACCCTATAACTAAATACTAGATTTCGTCTAATCTTAGTTATAAAGATTAGGTAATAGATATAGTTTAGATAAAATTTACCCTTATTAATACCTAATTTAATATTAGACTAAAGGTTTTATATTATAATAGAGATAGGAATTTACTCCTATTTCTTATAGAATATAAAGAAAAAGGAATTAAAGTTTATATAACCCTACCTTATTAACCTAAGTAAAATAGCTATACTAAGAGATTAGGTACTTTGATCTTAATTATAGTATATACTATACTTATTAATACTAATTTACCTATATATTTATAGCCTAAGGTAGTTAATACTACTGTTTATATCTAGAATAGGCTCCCTAATAAGTAGCTAAACTAGATATCCCCCTAATAAGCGCTAGTTAGCTAAATGGTAATACCCCTAGTTTATATAATAATAATCCTATCTTTATTAAATATTAAGGTTTATAGCTATAAGGTATATATTTAAATCCTATTAATACCATACTTATTTAAAATAAGTATATATATATAGATTAGCTATCTTATTAGATATAATATATCTAATATATAGTATATTTAGATACCCTAATCTAGGAAGATTATATATATATATAATATTATCTTCGATAAAATAAGCTTCTATATCCTAGAATAGGAATAGGAAATTAATATTCTAGTAATAAATAAGACTAATAAAGTAATCTTAATACTAATTTAGTCTAAATTCGACTAACTAATTGATAAAATTAAGGTTACTAAAGAAATCGATATACTAGATAAAATATATAACGAATAAGTAGAAGATTAATTAATAACTAAGGTATCTAAATAGCCTAAGGTAGAAGAAGTAGAACTAGACG
The DNA here is from genome assembly GCF_028828465.1 of Penicillium psychrosexuale. NCBI lineage: Eukaryota > Fungi > Ascomycota > Eurotiomycetes > Eurotiales > Aspergillaceae > Penicillium > Penicillium psychrosexuale. The sequence continues at coordinate 6,140,891 of NW_026643187.1, forward strand.
AAATCCTTAGTAATCAGCTAGTAATACTAGATAAGAGTAAACTAGATAAAATCCTTAGAGATCAGCCTATTATACTATTAGAAAGTATTAATAATTAATAACTATATAATAATAGTCTAATAGTATTTATTAATAATTCTAACTTTAATAGAGATAATTATATATCTCTAAAACGACTATTCTTACTAAATAATAATAATAAAGAATTACCTAATAAGAAATATTAGATAAATTTAATTCTAAGCTATTTATACGTGTTTTTAACGGTATTACTCTCTTAACCAAAGAAGATACCAGTTAATAGTTTATTAAAAGAACTAGATAACTAGTTAGAAGTATAAGTTTATACCTATAAAGCTAAATAGTACTATATAATATAAGTTAAATATAATAAGCTGAATAAGATAAATACTTAGATACCTAAGAAAACTAATTATATAATATAACTATATTTAGATAAATATAGAGATATATCTTAGAATACCTGCCCTAGGTATTAAATTCTTCTAATCTAATAGGTATTTAAATATAAATTAGATAAAAACAGCTTTTTAATATAATTTAAAGCTTATATTTATATTTATAGTAACCTTTAGATTATTAAAGATAAAGAAGATATTAGGGCTGTAACCCTAGTAGCCTATACCCTATATATATTACTAGTAATAGTAGCTATATTTAATCTAGAAACCTTCTAAATAGATATAGTAAATATATTTCTTAATAGTTCCCTTTTACCCTATCTATATTACTAGTTTCTATTAGGTTACTAATAATAAGGGTATATTTTATAACTAAACTAAGCTCTTTATAGCTTATAAATCTTACTATATTTATAGGAAGAAATAACTAAATTAAAGCTTATTAAGATAGGCTTTTATCCTATTCCTAAAGACCTATACCTTTTCTTAGATAGAAAGGTTATATTAATAATCTTTATTAATAATCTTCTTAGTATATATCTTATAAAATACTAAAAATATACTAAATTTATTAGAAATTATCTATATTAAAGCTTTAAGATAAAAGACTATAGTAAATTAACCTAATTTATTAGTATATATATAATTAGAAACTAGATAAAATAGAAAATCTAATTAAATTAAGATATATATATTAAGAAGATATCCTATCGATTCTATCTAACTAATAGGAAGCTACTAAAGATACTACTTCCTAGTAAAAATCTTATTTATATATTACTTAATATATTATTATCTAATTATAAAGCTTATCTATAGCTAATCTAGTATTACTAATTATTAGTAGGATTAATTAGTTTTACTATAATTATAATATAACCTAATATTACTTTTATATATTAGATACTTTCTTAATAGCTAATAAAGCTAGAAAGAAGTTATATAATCACTATAGAGTAAATAATCTTATACCTTTATAGGATAAGATATTATTCTATTAAATTTAATAGGTTATATAATCTATAATATATCTTTTAAGTAGCTTTAGATATAAGCTTTACTAATAATATTAGATAAAAAAGCTTATAAGGCTTTATTTTTACCCTATTTAGTAGTCTAATTAATTAATTAGTAAGAAAATAATAAGTTATTATAATATTAATAATAGAAGCTAAATTAGTTATACTTTCTAAAGTAGCTAAATACCTCCTTTAGATAAAAAGACTGCTTAATTTAATTGAATTTAATACCTAATATAATCTAATACTATTATATAATAATAAGTAAATAATTAATCTAATAACAAAATCTAATTTACTATATTAGATAAAACTATATTATATAGATATTAATAAATATTAGTTATATAAAAAGGTAAGAAATAGAGATATATATCTCTAGTAGATTCTAATAAATACTATGATTACTAATAGATTAATAAAATACCTTTTATTATAAAAATACCTTAAATTCTTAAATCTGCTGAATTTAAGATAATTGCCTAATCGGGTAACCGAATTCGATAATATTTAATCTATTCTTTCTCTCCTATTTTATCCTATATTTATAGCTTTTAACTAAGGTCAAAATCTAAAGGGGTATATTAGAATATATATATTCCTGTTTTAATGATATAATTAATAATATCATTGATTACTTGCTTTATTATATCTAAAGAGAAGTCATGAATCATCTGATCTTTGATTTACCAAGTTATCCGCGATATTTGATTGCTATAAGAAAGCCCTAAATTGTACTGAATGTTAGTTAGACAAATTGACTATTTCATCCTATAATATATACTTTGATCTCATCTTTGACCTGACACTTGACTGCCTAGCTGTTTATCTGTTTAAACACTACGCATTTGACCCCTCAAGAGTGCCTTATAAAGCATTATACCTAGTTCTACTACACTCTAACATATTATAAAGTATTTAAGAGATTAATAATCTATAAGGATCTCGAAATATTCTATATAAGAGAGTCCTTCAAGTTCTAGGTACTATTCCTAGAGTATATAAATAATCGCGAGGAGTTCCTTATCCCTAATTTTATAATTAAGCTCTATAAGTTATATAATCTTTAAGAAGAAGGTAATAGGATACTAAAAATTATTAGCCTTATAGTATTATAAGAGGATAGTATTAATAACTCTATTTAAGGTATCTATTTCTATATAGGTCTAGAGGTCTAGATTATAATACTATAGGATAGGTATAGTTATTAACTTATACTTTAGTTATATAAATACTTACTTATAGTCTAGTAACTATTTATATACTATATTATACTATATAAGATAGTATAATAGTTTTAAAAGGAAACTATAATCTTTAATAAATTATTAATAGAAGTTATAGAATCCTAAAAAAGACTATATTCCCTTAATTATTAATAGTATCTTCTAGTTCTTAATAACTATAATCTTCTCTAGATCTACTATAATACCCTTAGTACTTATAATAAATCCTAAGAACTTAGTTTTTTATATAGAGAATTTATACTTAGATAGTATAACCTATAATCCTACCTTTTATAACTATTTAAGGACTTCTCTAATATACTTCTTATATTCTTTAAGTATCTTACTATAGATTATAATATTATCTATAAATATAACTATATAGTTATCTATATAGTCTCTAAATACTATATTTATAAATTACTAGAATATTATTAGACTATTTATAAGACTAAATAGAGTTACTTTATATTTAAATAATCTATATTAAGTATAGAATATTATAAGATCTTCTATAGCTAATATTAATCTAATATAGTAGAAACCTTAATAGATATTAAGCTTTATAAAGAATTTTACTTTACTTATTTATTAGAGTATTTTATTAATAAGGGATAATAGGTAATAATCTTTCCTTATAATTATATTTAATCTTTAGAAGTCTATATAGAAATATAGACTATTACCTAGCTTCTTAGCTATTAAGATTAGTAAGATATATAGAGCTAAACTAGGTATAATAAATCCTTTCTTAAGGTTATTAAGGATATATTATTTTATAACCTTTAGTTTATTTAATAATAATTTATAGAGTAGGTAGTATCCTAGCTATATCTCTACTTTAAGGATGATTTTATAGTCTACCCTTAGGTAATATAGTAGTAGTTTATTAGACTTTTTCTTAGAGAATACTTCTATAAGATTATAGTACTCTCTTAAAAGGGTTCATTTAATCTTATTAAGTTCTATATCCTTTATAATTATAGATTTAATATTAATAATCTAATTAATTTTATAGAATAAGGTCTAGAAGACTTTAATATCTTTATTAATAACTATTTATATTTATAAATAATTAAATCCTACCTAGCTAATAATACTAATATCTATTAGTAGAAGAACTTCCTTTATTTCCTTCTCTAATACCTCTATTTAGAAAGGTATTAATTTAATTTTATTATTTAGGTTTTATACTATCTTATAATACTCTTTAACTTACTAGTATCTATATTAATATTCCCTTATAATAGGGTATAGCTTCTAAGTCTTTAGGTCCTATTATAGATTACTTAAGGCTTATTTCTTAAAGAGATAATTATATTATTCTATATCCTTCTAGTAATCTAGCTTAATTTATATAGGCTATTTAAGGATTATTATAGGTACTAGTATAGCTAACTAGTCTACTACCTTATTAAAAAGGGTATTCTTATCTAGCTAGATTATATAATACTATTAGTAGTTAAGAAGGATATTATTCTTAGTAAACTATATATATCTAATAATTATATTATATCTACCTAGATCTATTACTAATATAGGAATCTACTATTAGATCTAGTTATCTATACTTAGTATAAGGATAATAGTATATATAATTAGTTAGGATAATTTACTATTAAATCCTTTAATTAGATACTTATAGTCTAGCTTATAGGTATATAATCTAAATTTCTTACTAAGTAGTATAACTAGTTCTATATTAATAAATATTAAGCTATTTACTCTAGTATCTACTAGTACTAAGATTATAAAGGAATATCTATTATAAGTTAATCTTATATTAAATACTAAACTATCTTATAAACCTTCTAAAAGCTTATATAGATCTAATATATATAGTAATACTTATTTCCTACCTAGGATTAAGACTTTTCTTAGGCTATTACTTTTCCTAGGTCTATATTATCCTCTAATTCTTTAAGTTTAGTTATATATAATTAGCTATAGGTCTAATTAGTTATAGTAATAGTACTTATAGCTATATTTACCTTTTTCTTTAGATATTCGAATATTATATATCCCTTCTCTTTATAGTAGAAGTATTAACCCTCTTTTATAAAAGTCTTTTATTCTATAGCTAATAGGCTAGATAATAATATAGCCCCTTCTTACTTTATATATAGGTTAAAACTAGACTAATTAGTAGTAGTCTTAGCTCTACTTCTAAATATAGTTATTATATAGATATATATAGTACCCTTTACTTCCTATTAAAGACTAATCTTATAGGATATACTCTAATAACTCTAGGTAAAGGTATTAAAAGGAACCGTTTCTTAATTAATAGCCTATATAACTTAGCTCTATAATAGATATAGAAGTTTTAAATATAGGTTATACTTATAGTTTTCTTTAATAACTATAGCTTCTTCTATAAGTTATATAAATTTAGCTAAGAAGTTAGTAAAATCTTCTTTAGGTTTTATCTTAAGTTTATAGTAGGCTATATATACTTCTATATAATAATTTAGGTTTATAAAGATAGTATAGAGGTAGATAATAATATCTTCTATATTAATATATAGGTTATTTAAGGTTATATTTATTTATAGGGTAATATATAACTATACTTTACTTTTATATTAGCTTTATATATATAGTTTCTAGTAAACTAATAGTAGGTAGTAGTTAATATTTACTTTAAGTTTCTATTTAATAACTATTTCCTATATTTTAAAATAGACTTCCTTTCTATCCTTTAGTATTAGTATATTAGGTATCTTTATAGATTTCTAGCTAATAACTTCTATAATTAGTATATTACTTTAGGCCTAGTTTATTTTACTCTAAGTAAGAATAAGATAGTAGATAAGGTTATTATACTTATATATAATAATATCTCTATAAGTAGTAGCCTTATTATATTCTTCTATAGTTTAGTTATATTCTATTATAAGGTAATCCCTTTCTATATAGAATTAATTATATTCCTCTATAATTTATTTAATAGCTTCCTTAGACTTTCTATTCTCTATAATTAAGATTTAGATTTTATCTTATATTATCTAGTTATTATCTTTAACTATTTAGAATTAATTAACTAGCTTAATAAATCGTTCCTTACTAAGAGTTAAGTATATAATCTCTTAAATAAAAGGAGTTGAAGGACTCTCCTTAGGGCTATTATATTTAATACTTTTAATTAGGTCCTATATTCTAATAGGAGTTAGGGTTTTAAGGTTTATAGCTTCTTCTATAAGATAATCTAATACTATAGGTTATTTTCCCTTACTAATTGCAGCGATCTATTATAGTAGAACTATAGTTAGTCTTATTCTAGTTAGTTTTAGGATAGGTAGGGTAAAACTAGACTAGGACTAATTATAATAATTATCTATATAGTTATATAGCTTCGAAAGTTTAGGTTTAGGATAATACTTAATATTATATTATATACTAGCCTACTAGGTTCTCTTTAATAGAAGAAGTATATTACTAACGAAATATCAAGTATAAAGAAGAAAAGAAAAGAAAATAAAATATAAAATAATAAATAGGTCTTTATACCCCTTCGGGGGTATAACCCTATCCTTACTTATTCTAGAAGGAAAGTACGATTACCTTATATAAACGAGAAGGAACGACTAACGGTATAATCCTAAACGGGAAGGTACGAGTTCTTTAAGTGCCAATCGTGATAGTAGCTACCTACTAGATTAAGATATAGCTAGTATTAACCTCTTAGTATAGCTAATAGTTATAGATATTAATATAGCGAAGCTTAGTTTATAATTATAGTTATTTATAGGTAAGTAAATCAACTATCTATTAGTTATTATAATTAATAATAAGATTAGTTTAGTAGTTAAGATTAACTATATAGAGTAGCTATTCCTACTATATTACTAACTTTCTAGCCTTAGAGATAGTAAGTAGGTTAACTTCGGTTATAGATATTATAACTATATGTTAGAATATATATATTCCTATTTTAATGATATAATTGATAATGTCATTGATTGCTTACTTTATTATATCTGAAGAAAGTCATGATTCATCTAAAGAGAAGTTATAAATCATCTGATCTTTGATTTACTAAGTTATCCACGATATTTGATTATTATAAGAAAGCCCTAAATTATACTGAATGTTAGTTAGACAAATTGACTATTTCATCCTATAATATATACTTTGATCTTATCTTTAACCTAATACTTAACCGCCTAGCTGTTTATCTGTTTAAATACTATACATTTGACCCCTTAAGAGTGCCTTATAAAGTATTATACCTAGTTCTACTATACTCTAATACTATATATTACTTACTAGCTTTCTAATCTATTACTATACTAAATAGTTTATAAAGGAAGCCTTCTAAGCTTTTCTAGTTAGAATAGTTACTAAATAATATATTATTAGAGAAGTAAAGTACTAGTTATTTATATAATAGATAGTACTTAAGAGCTAGATATTATATAATATATTTCATATATAAGTAGGCCACCACTAGCGAGTGGGCTACCTATCTAAAACGTGTCTATAAATTAGTACCTAGTTAGTTTAACTACCTACCATGCTACCAATTCGCTCTTAACGCTCTAGAAATTCAATAGAGTAAGAGGGTAGGATCTTACTAGCTATCTAGGCTTTTAAGAATTAAGAAATTTCTTTAATTTATAAGGTAGCGCGCCGTTTTAAAATCCCCTACACTACTTTGTAACGGTACCTTACTAGTAATACCTTTTGTCTTAAAATATACGCTAATAACTATAAGTTAACTAAAAGTAAGGAGGAATTACTTTAAAAATAGATACTCTCTATAGATTCTTATAGATCAGCCCCCTAGCCCTATATAGTATAAGAAATAGCGAATCTTCTCCTCTAATAATATAGAACTATCTTAGTCCTTTCGGTTAGTAAGAATTAGGTTACAAATTTTATAAAATAGCATCCTCTCCTCTCCTCCTAATTCTCAAAGTATTATAATTATAAGCGCGCGAAATATAAAGACCTAAAGATTATTAAAGAGTAGTTTAATTTAGTTTAAAAGATAATCCTTTAATTTAGAATCGATCCTAATAATATTTATAACTTTAATAAGACTAGTTTTATAATAGGATTAATAGTAACTATAAGGGTAATTATAAGGAAGGAATACTATAGTCGGAGATCTCTTTTATAACCTAGAAATTATAATTAGGTAACTGTAATTAAGTATATAAATACTTCTAGTTAGGTACTTCCTCTATATATAATTTTTAAAGGTAAAGTCTTTATTAAATCTTAGTTTAATAGCTTTCTAGGAAACTAGTATTTTAAAGTTAGTCTAAACGGTTAGACTTCTAATAAAATTAGGCTTTACTAGCTTTAAAAGCTCTTTATTCCTTCGACTTCTTTATATACTAAGGGAAGGTATCGACTTTTAGTACTAGATAGCTATAGAAGCTATTTAATACTAAAGTTCAATAAAATTTATAAGTAAAATAATATTATACTAATTTATATACTACTATATTCCTCTTACCTTTTATAACCACTTAATATTAGCTGTTTTATAGTATTAAAGTAGGTATATAGTTAGTTAGTTAAATTAAAAATATAGACTAGGATTAACTATATTAATAAACTTAACTTCTTTAAAGTATACCCTTCTATATAAATTAAAGCTTTTAAATTAGAGATAATTAAAAATAGCTTCTTAGTAGCCGGTTTAGTACCCTTTTTACCTAATTAGGTACTTTTAAAGCTAAATATCTAGCTTTAAATACCTACCCCCCCTCTAAGCTAGGGTAGTGACTTAAGCCGGAATTTCACCCTAAAAACTCTATTTATAGAGAAAGAACTATATCGATAAGCTTTATTAATTAATACTTTACTTTATATATAATCTCGAAGCCTAATAAGTCCTTCTAAACGTATATTAAACTAACTTATTAAAGGCTTCTGTCTTTTAATATAAGGTACTATCTTACTTACTAAAGAAAATAAGGAATTATATACCTCTAATAAGAAGTAAAAGTAAAAGTATACTAGATCTCAGAGGTAGATACCCACTGAAGAAGGCCTCTTAGTCTAAGAAGCCTCTATATTAATTATATAGTAATAGGAAGTAACTGAAGGGCCTCCCTCTGTCCCCGGTATACCTTAGGAATCGGCTATTTAGCTATATACGCGGCCCCCCCGGGGGTATAGAATATATAGATTACTGGGATATAGAAGAGAAATATATCTAGATAGACTAATTAGTTAGTTAAATTAATTTAATAACATTTTGGTTGAAATATATATATTTAAGATTGGTAGGTTAGGATAGGTGGCCCACTCGCTAGTAGTGGCCTACTCGTATATAAAATATATTATTATATAGATATTAGATTAAGCGATTAACTACCTTATAATACTTAGGTCCTAGGTTAACTAGGAATTTAGTAAGGTAATTTACTACCTTTACTATATTAGGATAAGTTATAACTATTAGATAAAGGGCTAAGCTAAGCTTTTATTAATACTTATAGATCTACTCCTTTATTATAATCCCTAAGAACTTAGTTATTTTATTTATAGGAAGTAGGGTTTTATACTTATAACTACTAGTAAGTCTATACTTAGTTACTATTAATAAGATATAAGAATCCTAGTATAACTATAGTTTATAATTTATAGTATCTTAGAGAATATAGATTCTAAGAAATTAGCTTACTTTTCCTATCTTATAAAATTCCTAATACTATTTTAGTTTTTCTTTAAGCTAAATACTTCCTAGAGCTAAGATTAGTAGTAAATAATAATAATATTATTAATATAGAAGAAGATAATTATTCTATTATAGGTAAAGAGATAAGGATCTTTTAGAATAAAGATAAATCCTAGCTTTTTAAGTATCTAGGTTACTTCCTTCTACTATAATTTAGGTAACTTTCTAAGTCTATAGAATACTTTATAAAGCCTTTATAATATATTATTACTTCGAAATCCTTCTAGTATTTAGGTATAAACTATATTATTAAGATTATTATTTAGGAATATATTTATAGTATCTATCTAGATTATACTAAGATTAAATATTATAATAAGTATAAAGACTACTTATACTATATAGGCTACTAGAGTAGTTATATACTTTTTATTAGAATTAATATTCTATAAATTACTATAAATATAGATCCTTACTTTTAGTTTTATAAGAAAGCTATTACTATTATATTTATATATAAAGACCTAGGTTAAAGGTAGTACCTAGATTACCTAGTCTCTTAATTAAGGTTTAACTTTAAAGGTTCTATATTACTTAATTAATTAGATTTCTAGTCCTACTATAATAAGGAAGCCTTTATAAAATAGGTAGTTAAGTATATCCTTCTATATCTATAATTTAAGAAGAAGGTTATCTTAGTAGTACTATAGTTCTAAGTATCCTAAGGATAGTATAGTTATAAATATAGTAAGTACTATTATATAGTTATCTTTAATATTATATATTAGATAGCTTACTATATTATAATCTTTATATAGTTTCTACTTATATTTTCTATAAATAATATTTAATAAGATAATATCTCTATAAATAGTTCTTCTATACTATTATTATAGGAAGCTTCCTAGTATTTATAGAAAGGAAGATAATTATTATTAAGAGACTACTTACTATATAGCTACTTACTATATAACTATATATTAGTCTTAGCTATAGTAGACTAGTCTATATATTAGTTTTTTAATTATAAGTCTATATTAATATTTATATTCTCTTAGTACCTAGATTTAGACTTAGAATAGTTAGTTAAGAGTAACTAGTAGATATAATACTACTATTAAAGGTATAACTACTACTAGGATTAGTATTCCCTATAGTATTATTAATTCCTCTTAGGTAAGAAATAGTAATCCTAATAGTATTATTAAAGGGAAGACTTACTTACTTAATAGGAGTAGAAGATTAGCTAGACTTTATAGAAATAGAGGAAGAGAGGATATACTTAGTATTAGTAATAGTATTATATACTTACTTTATAGGTCTCCTTAGAGAGAGTTTAGATTTCTATAATTATTAGAGCTACCTATTTTTTAAGTAAAAATTAGGCTACCTATTTTTTAGGTAAAAATATATTAGTCTTCTATTAGCTAACTAGACCCTACTTCTTATAATAAAGAAATTTCCTCTACTATTATAGTTATTTCTTCTTCTTCTCTATTTTATATTTTATTCTAGATTATTAGTATTATATTAACCTAGTGAATTTGTGGGAGTATAGCAGAACTAGGTATAATGCTTTATAAGGTACTCTTGAGGGGTCAAATATATAGTATTTAAATAGATAAATAGCTAGGTGGTCAAGTGTCAGGTTAAAGATAAGATCAAAGTGTATATCATAGGATGAAATAGTCAATTTGTCTAACTAACATTTAGTATAATTTAGGGCTTTCTTATAGTAATCAAATATCGCGGATAACTTAGTAAATTAAAGATCAGATGATTTATAACTTCTCTTTAGATAAATCATGACTTTCTTTAGATATAATAAAGTAAGTAATCAATGATATTATTAATTATATTATTAAAATAGGAATATATATATTCTAATATACCCCTTCAGATTTTGACCTTAGTTAAAAGCTATAAATATAGGATAAAATAGGAAAGAATAGATTAAATATTATCGAATTTAGTTATCTAATTAGGTAATTATCTTAAATTTAGCTGATTTAAGAATTTAAGGTATTTTTATAATAAAAGGTATTTTATTAATCTATCGGTAATTATAGTATTTATTAGAATCTATTAGAGATATATATCTCTATTTCTTACCTTTTTATATAGCTAATATTTGTTAATATCTATATAATATAGTTTTATATAATATAGTGAATTAGATTTTATTATTAGATTAATTGTTTACTTATTATTATATAATAGTATTAGATTATATTAGGTATTAAACTTAATTAAATTAAGTAGTCTTTTTATCTAAAGGAGATACTTAGCTACTTTAGAAAGTATAACTAATTTAGCTTTAGTTATTAATATTATAATAACTTACTATTTTCTTACTAACTAATTAATTAGACTACTAAATAGAGTAAAAATAAAGCCTTATAAGCTTTTTTATCTAATATTATTAGTAAAGCTTATATCTAAAGCTACTTAAAAGATATATTATAGATTATATAACCTATTAAATTTAATAGAATAATATCTTATCCTATAAAGGTATAAGATTATTTACTCTATAGTGATTATATAACTTCTTTCTAGCTTTATTAGCTATTAAGAAAGTATCTAATATATAAAAGTAATATTAGGTTATATTATAATTATAGTAAAACTAATTAATCCTACTAATAATTAGTAATACTAGATTAGCTATAGATAAGCTTTATAATTAGATAATAATATATTAAGTAATATATAAATAAGATTTTTACTAGGAAGTAGTATCTTTAGTAGCTTCCTATTAGTTAGATAGAATCGATAGGATATCTTCTTAATATATATATCTTAATTTAATTAGATTTTCTATTTTATCTAGTTTCTAATTATATATATACTAATAAATTAGGTTAATTTACTATAGTCTTTTATCTTAAAGCTTTAATATAGATAATTTCTAATAAATTTAGTATATTTTTAGTATTTTATAAGATATATACTAAGAAGATTATTAATAAAGATTATTAATATAACCTTTCTATCTAAGAAAAGGTATAGGTCTTTAGGAATAGGATAAAAGCCTATCTTAATAAGCTTTAATTTAGTTATTTCTTCCTATAAATATAGTAAGATTTATAAGCTATAAAGAGCTTAGTTTAGTTATAAAATATACCCTTATTATTAGTAACCTAATAGAAACTAGTAATATAGATAGGGTAAAAGGGAACTATTAAGTGTTACGATCGCTATGTTTGTTTGCTTGTTTATGTTTGTTTGCTTGTTTGTTATTGGCATTATTGCAAAGCGGTCAGCGGCTGGCATTATTGCAAAGCGGTCAGCGGCTAGCATATTAACTAGCTGTCTCCCACTTTGCAACTTGCTTCTTCTTTCCTTCTTCTTATCTTAGTTATCTTCGTCGGAATACACTCTTCTGTTGTATATGCACTCTTTCTTCATTGATCGACCTGGCACGTCACATAATAACTAAGATCCTTGCTACGCAGTCCTGTGGCAAGTAGTGGCACGCTTTCGCACACCGTACAGAAGTCTCATTGCGAGTACATTCTCGGTCGAAGCATCTTTTCTCTTTTAGACAGTCCGGTAACGCGGCAGACCTCAGGTTGCGAGCTAGAGACTAGACTGCTCCGGGACGATTAAGTAAGCTGTGCGCGAGAGACTTTTTCGGACCCTCCTACCCAGAACCCTGAATTTTCTTGATCTTGAATCCACCTTTTTTTCTTCTTCCTTCCAAAAACGCCCAGGCCACGGTTCCAGTGCAATTTTTCAACCTCGCTCCCTTCCCTCGATCCTCGCCAAAATGGATCAACAACAACTTCGCGCTGAGCTTCGTACAGAACTTGGCGCAGAATTCGCCGCCACAATCGAAACCCTTCGCAGCGAAATTCGAAACCTTCAAGCGCAGGTTCAACAACCACCTGCTCCCCAAGCAAGACGTCCAAAGTCTTCGCTTCCAGACCCAGAGAAGTTTACCGGTCAGTCAGTTAAATACGACACGTGGGACGCCGCTATTTGTGCCAAACTTGCTATCGATGGATCAGCGATCGGAGATTCGACAGCCCAATTCTATTACGTCTATCTCAACCTCGCAAGCCAAGTTCAGGCAATGGTCCTACCCCAGCTCGCTATTGCACGTGATTCCGGCATACACAATTTTAATACAATTCTCGATCAACTCCGTCGCGTTTACGATAATCCCAATAAGACTCAAGAAGCCGAAGATCGTCTCCTTTCGATTAAGCAGGATACCGATTCGATCCCCGCTTATATTGCTAAGTTCGAGAGAGTTCTCTACGAAGCTAAAGGTCAAGACTGGCCCGACGTTACAAAGATCTCCGCTTTCCGCAAAGGCCTTAATAATTCACTCCGCAGCCGCCTTTCTCAACAACTGAATCTTCCACGTACTTACCCGGAATTTATCAAAATTGTCCAACAACTCGCCGGATATTCTTTCTCGTCCACTCATTCAAACGCAACAAATTCTACGCACAATAATTCCAGCAACCACAATAACGGCGACCGTATGGATCTCGCTGTCGGCTCGTTAGCTATTGACTCGATCAACCCAGATCTAGTTGCTCTCGAAGCTGATGATGAAGATGATTTTGATTACGACGCTGCTATTGCTAGTCTAGCATCTAGGGACTAGATGGAATTTCGCGCGGGGGATATGTTACGATCGCTATGTTTGTTTGCTTGTTTATGTTTGTTTGCTTGTTTGTTATTGGCATTATTGCAAAGCGGTCAGCGGCTGGCATTATTGCAAAGCGGTCAGCGGCTAGCATATTAACTAGCTGTCTCCCACTTTGCAACTTGCTTCTTCTTTCCTTCTTCTTATCTTAGTTATCTTCGTCGGAATACACTCTTCTGTTGTATATGCACTCTTTCTTCATTGATCGACCTGGCACGTCACATTAAGAAATATATTTACTATATCTATTTAGAAGGTTTCTAGATTAAATATAGCTACTATTACTAGTAATATATATAGGATATAGGCTACTAGGGTTATAGTCCTAATATCTTCTTTATCTTTAATAATCTAAAGGTTACTATAAATATAAATATAAGCTTTAAACTATATTAAAAAGCCGTTTTTATCTAATTTATATTTAAATACCTATTAGATTAAAAGAATTTAATACTTAGAGTAGGTATTCTAAGATATATCTCTATATTTATCTAAATATAATTATATTATATAATTAGTTTTCTTAGGTATCTAAGTATTTATCTTATTTAGCTTATTATATTTAACTTATATTATATAGTACTATTTAGCTTTATAGGTATAAACTTATACTTTTAACTAGTTATCTAGTTCTTTTAGTAAACTATTAACTAGTATCTTCTTTAGTTAAGAGAGTAATACTATTAAAAATATATATAAATAGCTTAGAATTAAATTTATCTAATATTTCTTATTAGGTGATTCTTTATTATTATTATTTAGTAAAAATAGTCGTTTTAGAGATATATAATTATCTCTATTAAAGTTAGAATTATTAATAAATACTATTAGACTATTATTATATAGTTAATTATTACTTTCTAATAGTATAATAGGCTAATCTCTAAGGATTTTATCTAGTTTACTCTTATCTAGTATTACTAGTTAATTACTAAGGATTTTATCTAGTTCTACTTCTTCTACCTTAGGCTATTTAGATACCTTAGTTATTAATTAGTCTTCTACTTATTTATTATATATTTTATCTAATATATCAATTTCTTTACTAACCTTAATTTTATTAATTAGTTAGTTAAATTTAGACTAAGAGAAATGCTACCGATACGCGAAAATTACTACCGTCACGTTGCCCACCATACTACTTTAGGTAAGTCTCCTGCTGGCCGCAATTTTCAACCAGCCTTTATAATTTATTATGGTATAGTCTACCATATGATCAAAACTAAAAGATTACCTGATATAATTATATAACTTGGTCACATGTTTTGGTTACCTATTTTAGCTATATGACTTTATATACTTTGGTTACCTATTTTAGTCACTTATTTTAGTCACTTGATATAATCATATGACTTGACCATAATGCTTAGTCATATGATCATATTATCTAGCTTACTTTACCTACTATTTATATTATTAAAGTCATATAACTAAAATATATGACTAAAACATATGACCAAAACATATGACCAAAATATATGACTAAAACATATGACCAAAATATATATCCAAGCATATATCTAAGTCACATAACTAAGTTATGTAATTACATCAGGTGACTTTTGCTTTTTTGTTTTTAATCATATGATCGATTATACTATAATAAATTATAAAGGCTAGTTGAAAATTGCGGCTAGCAGGAGACTTACCTAAAGTAGTATGGTAGGCAACGTAACGGTAGCAATTTTCGTGTATCAGTAGTATTTCTCTTAGACTAAATTAGTATTAAGATTATTTTATTAGTCTTATTTACTACTAGAATATTAATCTCTTATTCTAGGATATAGAAGCTTATTTTATTAAAGATAATATTATATATATATATAATCTTCCTAGATTAGGGTATCTAAATATACTATATATTAGATATATTATATCTAACTAGGTAGCCGATCTATATATATATACTTATTTTAAATAAGTATAGTATATATAGGATTTAAATATATACCTTATAACTATAAACCTTAATATTTAATAAAGATAGGATTATTATTATATAAACTAGGGGTATTACTATTCGGCTAACTAGTACTTATTAGGGAGATATCTAGTTTAGCTATTTATTAGAGAGCCTATTCTAGATATAAATAGTAGTATTAACTACCTTAGGCTATAAATATATAGGTAAATTAATATTAATAAGTATAGTATATATTATAATTAAGATTAAAGTACCTAATCTCTTAGTATAACTATTTTACTTAGGTTAATAGGGTAAGGTTATATAAACTTTAATTCCTTTTTCTTTATATTCTATAAGGAATAGGAGTAAATTCCTATCTCTATTATAATATAAAACCTTTAGTCTAATATTAAATTAGGTATTAATAAGGGCAAATTTTATCTAAACTATATCTATTATCTAATCTTTATAACTAAGATTAGACGAAATCTAGTATTTAGTTATAGGGTTAATTAGATAAGAGATATATCTATAGTAATTATATACTTCTATTATATAAATTAAGTCCTAATAAATAGCTTTAAATAGGTTTTCTCCTATTATAATTAATCGATAGGATATCTATCTTTTTACCTTAGAAATCAGGTATATTTTATAAGAAGAAAGGGTTAAATTCTTATTAATTTTAATATTTTTAGCTACTTTTTTAAGATAATTAAGTACTTATCTATTAAGATAGCCTAAATAGGTATACTATAGATTATATAACCTACTTACTATATAAGGATTAGCTAACTATATTATATATAAGATATTAAGTATAGTTATATAGTTAATAAAATTAGATAAATTAATTATATTAATCTAATTATCGATCTTTAATAGGTAATTAAGGAAATCTTAGTACTATTAGATAAAAATTAGGTTAGAATCCTTCTTAACCTTATAAATAAGGCTTCCTTTATTATTTTTAAGGTAGCTTTTTTATCTATTATACTATATACCTACTTTCTCTGCTAAACCTACTAATATTAAGTTAAGATAAAAACCTAGGGAATATACTATATTTATTAATTTAAATATAGTTTAATTAGATAACTTAGTAGGTTCTATTAAAATAGTCCTAAAACTATTAATTTTTATAATTATATCTCTAATAGAAATATAAGATAAATTTGGTATATAATCGATAAACTTACTTATATTATTATATAGATAGGTATTAGAACCTATATCGAATACCTAGAGATTATATAAGAGGTTATTATATAATATCTATATTTATATAGTAGTATAGCTACTAAATTATATTATTATTATTATTATTTTATTCTTTTTATTATCTAAAATATACTTTTTAGGGTATTTTAATATATATAATTAAAGCCTTTATATTAATATACTTTTTCGAACCATTCTTTTATATTAGGTAATACTTTCTAATTATTTAGTCTCTTCTTAGGATTAATATAGTAGTAGTTATTAAATATATAGTTTCCTTACTTTAGGTCTTCTTAGTAAGGGTATTAGAGATTATATATTAGTTTTATCTAATCTTTCTACTAGTTTTTACTACTTTATTTATTACCTTAGAAAGTAGTATATATAACCTTTATTATAATCTTTAATAGATTTAGATAAATAGAATTATAGTATTTTTTAATTAGTAAATAGAAATTAGGTAATATTCTACCTAATTCTTTAATTATTATAAAATAACTAGTCTAATATTCTATAAAATATAGGGATAATAATCCTATAGTTTGAAGAAAGTTATATAAAGTACTAATATTCTATAAAATATAGGGATAATAATCCTATAGTTTTAAGAAAGTTATATAAAGTATATAATCCTATAGCTTTAGCAATTTCTATTTAGGATACTTTTATATAGATATTCTCCTAATTTATAAGTTACTTCTTAATTAATCGATTATATAATAGTCCTTACTATAAAGTATACTATTAGTATATTATATAATATTTTCTTGATTTATTTATTAGTATATAGATATTATATAGTATAGATAAAGTATCTTAACTAGCTATAGTATTACTAATTAGTTATCTATTATTAATTAAGATTAATCTAATAATAGTATAGAATAGGGCTTAAGCCCTATTATTAATTATCTTAAATTATTTATAATTAATCTTATATTCTTATCTTAATTCTTACTAGAGAGAAAGTTAATAATTAGTTAAAGTAAATATCAATTTATTATTTATAAATATCTTAGTAAAGATAGAATAAATAGGTTTAGTTAGTATCAGTTAGGTTATTATTTCTTCTAGATTAATATAATCCTATAGTTAGTAACTAATAGTAATTAATCTAATATATATATATTAGACTAGCTAATTAGATTACTAACTAAGTATAACTAATGTAATCGGTAAGCGAGCCGCTACTATAAGCGAGCCGCCACCCTACCTAAAACGCGTCTATGAATTAGTACCTAGTCAGTTTAACTACCTACTATACCACTAATTCGCTCTCAGTCTACTAGAAAATTAGAATAGTAAGAGGGTAGGCTTTTATTAGCTATCTAGGCTCTTCGAAACAGAGATATTAGCTCTATTACTCTTACTGTATATACTTTTAGTATCCTATATATAACTTTATATAACTACCTCTCTAGCTATTCTTAATAAAGTACTATATATACTAACTCTTCTAAATTAACTGTAATTAAAGAGGAATCTCTTTAAAAATAGATTCTCTCTATAGATTCTTATAGATTAGCTCCCCGGCCCTCTATAGTATAAGAAATAGCGAATCTTCTTCTTAAAAAGTATAGAACTACCCTAGTTCTTTTAGTTAGTAAAAAATAGGTTTATAATTTTATAAAATAATACCCTTCTCTTTCCTTATAGTTCTTAAGATATTATAATTATAAGTATACGAAATATAAAGACCTAAAAATCATTAAAGAATAGTTTAATCTTATTTAAAAAACTATTATTTAATTTAGAATTTACCTAGATAATATTTATAACTTTAATAAGACTAGATTTATAATAAGATTAACTATAATAGTAAAGGTTATAATAAGAAGTAAATATTATAGTTAGAGATTACTTTTATAACCTAGAAATTATAAGTAGGTAACTATAATTAAATATATAAACTCAGTAGGGTAGGCCCTCCCTCTATATATTATTTTTAAAGGTAAGGTCTTTCTTAAATTATAGTTCGAAAGCCTTCCTAGCGATTAGTACTTTAAAGTTAGTCTAAATAGGTAGATATTAGATAAAATAGGCCTTTATTAACTATAAAAGCTCTTTATTCTAACTACTTCTTCTTATATAAAGGGAGTATATTAACTTTTAGTACTTAATAGCTATAGAAGCTATTTAACCCTAAAATTCTATAAGATTTATAAGAAAAATAAGATTATACTAATTTATATACTATTATATTTATCTTACCTTTTATAACCCCTTAATATTAGTTATTTTATAGTAGTAAAACAGTTATATAGCCAGTTAGTTAAGATAAAAATATAGACTAGGATTAACTATATTAATAAACTTAAGTTCCTAGAAGTATATCCCTCTATATAAATTAAAGCTTTAAAATTAGAGATAATTAAAAACAGCTTCTTAGTAGCTAGTTTAATACCTTTTTTATCTAATCGGGTACTTTTAAAACTTAATATTTATCTTTAAATACTAACTCTCCCTCCTAGTAGGGGTAGTAATTTAAGCTAGAATTTTACCCTAAAAACCCCTTTTAATAGTAAAGATCTATATTAATAGGCTTTATTAATTAAAGCTTTACTTTATATCTAATCTCGAAGCCTAATAAGCCCTTCTAAGTATATATTAGATTAACTTATTAAAGGCTACTAGATTATAATATATAGCGCTATTCTACTAGTAAAAGAAAATAAGGATTTATAGGATAAAAATAAGAATAAGAAGTAAAAGTGGGCCTAATCTAAAAGGTAGATACCTACTAAAGAAGGCCTCTCTATTTAGGAAGCTTCTAAAATAATTACTAGGCTAGTAGAAGTATTAGAAATACCCCTATACCCCCTAGGCGGAAGCACTTAATCAGGGTTAGAACCATAACCATAGGCTATACTAAGGTATAGTAGGTATTAGAAGATAGGATATAAGATTAATAGGTATCTAGATAAATGATCCTTTTTAGTTTAATTAATTTAATGGCGTTCTGGTTAAAATATTTACCTTAGAAAACTATACTCTTGGGTAGGGTGGCGGCTCGCTTACAGTGGCGGCTCGCTTACCGATTATATTAGGGATTTTACTTCTATTATAGTAGTAAAATTAAATAGAAGAAGATTAGATAAGATAAGATTAGATAGATAGTTAAGATAAAAGAGTTTAGATAAAAGGATTAAGCTAGGCTTATAACTATTAGAGTATAGTAGAACTAGGTATAATACTTTATAATATACTCTCGAGGGGTTAAATGTATAGTTATTTAAATAGATAAACAGCTAGGCGGTTAAGTATTAGGTTAAAGATAAGATTAAAGTATATATTATAGGATAAAATAGTCAATTTTGTCTAACTAATATTTAGTACAATTTGGGGCTTTCTTATAGTAATTAAATATTGTGGATAACTCGGTAAATCAAAGATCAGATGATTCATGACTTCTCTTTAGATAAATCATAACTTTCTTCAGATATAATAAAGTAAGTAATCAATGATATCATCAATTATATTATTAAAACAGGAATACATATATTCTAATATAATCTAATACTATTATATAATAATAAGTAAATAACTAATCTAATAATAAAATCTAATTCACTATATTAGATAAAACTATATTATATAGATATTAATAAATATTAGCTATATAAAAAGGTAAGAAATAGAGATATATATCTCTAATAGATTCTAATAAATACTATAATTACCGATAGATTAATAAAATACCTTTTATTATAAAAATACCTCAAATTCTTAAATCAGCTAAATTTAAGATAATTACCTAATTAGATAACTAAATTTAATAATATAATCGGTAAGTGAGCCGCTACTATAAGTAAGCCGCTACCCTACCTAAAACGCGGCTATAAATTAGTACCTAGTTAGTTTAACTACCTACTATACCACTAATTCACTCTTAGTCTATTAGAAAATTAGAATTGTAAGAGGGTAGGCTTTTATTAGCTATCTAAGCTCTTTAAAATAGAGATATTAGCTCTATTACTCTTACTATATATACTTTTAGTATCCTATATATAACTTTACGCGACTGCCTCTCTAACTATTCTTAACGAAGTACTATATATACTAACTCTTCTAAATTAACTATAATTAAAGAGGAATCTCTTTAAAAATAGATTCTTTCTATAGATTCTTATAGATTAGCTCCCTAGCCCTCTATAGTATAAGAAATAGTGAATCTTCTTCTTAAAAAGTATAGAACTACCCTAGTTCTTTTAGTTAGTAAAAAATAGGTTTATAATTTTATAAAATAATACCTTTCTCTTTCCTTATAGTTCTTAAGATATTATAATTATAAGTATATAAAATATAAAGACCTAAAAATCATTAGAGAATGGTTTAATCTTATTTAAAAAACTATTATTTAATTTAGAATTTACTTAGATAATATTTATAACTTTAATAAGACTAGATTTATAATAGGATTAACTATAATAGTAAAGGTTATAATAAGAAGTAAATACTATAGTTAGAAATTAGTTTTATAACCTAGAAATCGCGAGTAAGTAACTATAATTAAATATATAAACTTAATAGGGTAGGCCCTCTCTCTATATATTATTTTTAAAGGTAAGGTCTTTCTTAAATTATAGTTTAAAGGCTTTCCTAATAACTAGTACTTTAAAGTTATTCTAAATAGGTAGATATTAGATAAAATAGGCCTTTATTAGTTATAAAAGCTCTTTATTCTAACTACTTCTTCTTATATAAAGGGAGTATATCGACTTTTAGTACTTAATAGCTATAGAA
Organism: Penicillium psychrosexuale; assembly: GCF_028828465.1. Classification (NCBI taxonomy): domain Eukaryota; kingdom Fungi; phylum Ascomycota; class Eurotiomycetes; order Eurotiales; family Aspergillaceae; genus Penicillium; species Penicillium psychrosexuale. The sequence goes on from NW_026643187.1 coordinate 6,162,728, forward strand.
GCTATTTAACCCTAAAATTTAATAAGATTTATAAGAAAAATAAGATTATACTAATTTATATACTATTATATTTATCTTACCTTTTATAATCCCTTAATATTAGTTATTTTATAGTAGTAAAATAGTTATATAACTAGTTAATTAAGATAAAAATATAGACTAGGATTAACTATATTAATAAACTTAAGTTCCTAGAAGTATACCCTTTTATATAAATTAAAGCTTTAAAATTAGAGATAATTAAAAATAGCTTTTTAGTAACTAGTTTAATACCTTTTTTATCTAATTAGATACTTTTAAAACTTAATATTTATCTTTAAATACTAACCTTCCTTCCTAGTAGGGATAGTAATTTAAGCTAGAATTTTACCCTAAAAATCCCTTTTAATAGTAAAGATCTATATTAATAGACTTTATTAATTAAAGCTTTATTTTATACCTAATCTTAAAGCCTAATAAGCCCTTCTAAGTATATATTAGATTAACTTATTAAAGGCTGCTAGATTATAATATATAGCGCTATTCTACTAATAAAAGAAAATAAGGATTTATAGGATAAAAATAAGAATAAGAAGTAAAAGTAGGCCTAATCTAAAAGGTAGATACCTACTAAAGAAGGCCTCTCTATTTAGGAAGGTTCTAAAATAATTACTAGGCTAATAGAAGTATTAGAAATACCCCTATACCCTCTAGGCAGAAGTACTTAATTAGGGTTAGAACTATAACTATAGGCTATACTAAGGTATAGTAGGTATAGAAAGATAGGATATAAGATTAATAGGTATCTAGATAAATAATCCTTTTTAGTTTAATTAATTTAATAGTATTCTAGTTAAAATATTTACCTTAGAAAACTATACTCTTAGGTAGGGTAGCGGCTTACTTATAGTGGCGGCTTACTTACCGATTACATTAATATTTAATCTATTCTTCTCTCTTTCCTATTTTATCCTATATTTATAGCTTTTAACTAAGGTTAAAATCTAAAGGGATATATTAGAATATATATATTCCTATTTTAATAATATAATTGATAATATCATTGATTACTTACTTTATTATATCTAAAGAAAGTTATGATTTATCTAAGGAGAAGTTATAAATCATCTGATCTTTGATTTACTGAGTTATCCGCGATATTTAATTACTATAAGAAAGCCCCAAATTGTACTAAATATTAGTTAGATAAATTAACTATTTTATCCTATAATATATACTTTAATCTTATCTTTAACCTAATACTTAACCGCCTAGCTGTTTATCTATTTAAATACTACATATTTAACCCCTCGAGAGTACCTTATAAAGCATTATACCTAGTTCTACCATACTCTAATAGTTATCTATTATTAATTAAGATTAATCTAATAATAGTATAGAATAGGGCTTAAGCCCTATTATTAATTATCTCAAATTATTTATAATTAATCTTATATTCTTATCTTAACTCTTACTAGAGAGAAAGTTAATAATTAGTTAAAGTAAATATCGATTTATTATTTATAAATATCTCGGTAAAGATAGGATAAATAGGTTTAGTTAATATCGGTTAGGTTATTATTTCTTCTAGATTAATATAATCCTATAGTTAGTAACTAATAGTAATTGATCTAATATATATATATTAGACTAGCTAATTAGATTACTAACTTAGTATAACTAAGGATTTTACTTCTATTATAATAGTAAAATTAGATAGAAGGAAATTAGATAAGATAAGGTTAGATAGATAGTTAATATTAGATAAAAGAGTTTAGATAAAAGGATTAAGCTAGGCTTATAACTATTATAGTATAGTAGAACTAGGTATAATACTTTATAATATACTCTTAAGGGGTTAAATGTATAGTATTTAAATAGATAAATAACTAGGTAGTTAAGTGTTAGGTTAAAGATAAGATCAAAGTATATATTATAGGATAAAATAGTTAATTTTGTCTAACTAATATTTAGTATAATTTAGGGCTTTCTTATAGTAATTAAATATTGCAGATAACTTAGTAAATCAAAGATCAGATAATTCATGACTTCTCTTTAGATGAATTATAACTTTTTTTTAGATATAATAAAGCAAGATAGGATATAATAAAGTAAGCAATTAATAATATCATTAATTATATTATTAAACCAGGAATATATATATTCTAACAATTCTTAACTACTACTCTATTTTACTTTAAAAAAAAATTCTATATCTTTATTATTAATTATAGATATTATTGGAATATATATATTCCTATTTTAATAATATTATTAATTATTAACCAGAAATGATGTACTTCCGTACGTTCCTTATATCTAGTAGTATATTAGTAGTCAGTAGCTACGTATAGCGATTATATGAATATATACTAAGATAGATCTCGGAGGAGAACCCTCCTTTTTATAATTACACTTATTTTACCCTTTAGTCCAGTATCCTACTGCTTATACTATATAAAACAGCCTCTCTTTTATTTAATAGTTATAAGCCTAGTTTACTAGTATATTAATTGTAATTAAATACTACCGCGGTCTACTCTATAAGCTACTTATAAGACCCCTAGGTATAGAATACCTAAGGGAATACTATATATAATAGAGGATTGGGAAATAGAGATAGTAATATATATAGTAGTATATTAGAACTAATAGCTACCTCTCTAAAGAAGTAGTATATAAGGATAATATATAGGTTTATAGGTTATATAACCTAAGGAGGCTATATAGGTAGTATACCTTACTCCTATCTAGTCTATAGTCCCCTATATACCTAGGATAGGTACTCTATATACTATAATAGGTATTATACTTTAGGTATTAGCCTTCTTAGTACTAGGTATTATATACTAGGTTCTTTTAATAGAAGAAGTATATTACTAAACGAATATTAAGTATAGAGAAAGAAAAGAAAATAAAATAAAATGTAAAATAATAAATAGGTCTTTATACCCCTTTAGGGGTAAAGCCCTATCCTTACTTAATCTAGAAGGAAGGTATAATTATTTATATAAATAAGAAGGAATAACTAATAGTATAATCTTAAATAGGAAGGTATAAGTTCTATAAGTACTAATTATAATATAACCCCTAGGTAAGAATATATTTAGTCCCTAAATACTAGTTTCTTATTATCTATATAGTTATCTAATATCTAATTATCCTATATAGCCTTAATCTATTTGTATAGATATATCGGTAGTCTAGGCTTTACTAGATAGGTATTATAGAATTCCTTAATTATCTCTAGAGTATTCTTAAAGTTACTAACTAGGTATTATATAAGATCTAGGTTATATCCTAACTACTATATATAGTACTATAGCTTCCTATAATACTTTCTTATATCTAGGATCTTTTTAACTTCCTACTTATTAGTCTATCCTACCTATATTAGAGATAATAGATCTATATATTATCTTATAAGTAGTTCTATACTTACTACCTTCTATAGCTTACTTAAGTTAAATATTAGATAGATATTAATTAATTATAGTAGTTCTAACTTATATATATTCCTAACCTTTTTAATAACCTTATAGGGTTTACTAGTTATATAGAAGAGTTTTTAACTTAGATAGTCTTATAGCTAATCCTTTATAGTAATAAAGATTAGATTACTAATATTAAAGTCCTCTTTATAATAATAATAATTAGCCTATTATATTTATAGTTCCTATAACTTTATAATTTATTTATATATATCTTCCTAGATTTATTATAACTTTAAGAGTTAATTAACTATTTCTTATTTCTTATATATTAGTTCTATATAATTCTAGTTAAAAGATATTACTAATTTATAACCTTATTTAATAAAGAAAGGAGACCTCTTTATTATATTTTATAGAAGAATTAATACTATAAAATCTACTATTAGTAGATATTTTAATTAATTATCTTAGTTATATTTAATATATAGTCTTAATTACTATACTATAAACTAATTTATAATTTTATTCTAACTATCTATCTATAAGTAGTATATAGTAGATAGTTTTTACTTAATCCCTAGGATTCTATAGAATTCTATCTAAAACTTAGAGATAAACTATTCTCCTTAGTCTAATATAATAGTTTTAGGGATTCCTATAATCTATATAATATTATCTATAAATAAATATACTATCTACTTTATATTAGTATCTTTATAATAGGGGATTAATATTAGTCTCTTACTTAGTTAATTAATAATAATAAATACTATATTATAGCTATATCTATCCTTTAGGAAGGAATAGAAATCTATTAATAGATATTACTATAGTTATTTAGGAATTAATAGTAGGTATAGGAGACTAGGTATATAATCTCTCTAGGTCTTTATATATTTATATATTAGATAATTATCTATATATTACTTTATATCTATAACCTATCTTAACTAATAGTATCTAATTATAATAAGCTTCTTAAGTTTCTTAATATTAGGGTATATAGTTAATAGTTATTAGTATATCTTATTAAATAACTATATTTAAAGATCCCTTTTATTAGATACTTCTAGATAATCTTTAAATAGTAGTAATTTATCTTATACTACCTAATAGGGATCTATTTAATCTCTTATAATCTATTAGAATACTTCTAATTTTAGGTTCTAATAGTTTATTAATTAGACTTATTTAATTATATCTAGGTCCTATATAGTCTTAATTAGTAGAGAGAGAACCTTAGTATCTTATATAGGTTCTATCTATAAGGGAGATATCTTAATTTCTAGTATTAATTCTATTTCTTCTCTAAAATATTCTTTAGAAAGTAATATAAGGTATCGATTAATATCTATATAGGAACTTTCCTTTCTTAAAAGGATATCTATAATAATATTCTATTTCCTAGGATAGTATTTAATTATAAAGTAGAATTATAAGAGAAACTTACTCTACTATACTTATTATTAATTTATCTATTATACTATTATAAAGTATTTAAGAGATTAATAATCTATAAGGATCTTAAAATATTCTATATAAAAGAGTCCTTTAAGTTTTAGGTACTATTCCTAAAGTATATAAATAATTATAAGGAGTTCCTTATCCCTAATTTTATAATTAAGCTCTATAGATTATATAATTTTTAAAAAGAAGGTAATAGGATACTAAAAATTATTAGCCTTATAATATTATAAGAGGATAGTATTAATAACTCTATTTAAGGTATCTATCTCTATATAAGTCTAGAGGTCTAGATTATAATATTATAGGATAGATATAATTATTAACTTATATTTTAGTTATATAAATACTTACTTATAGTCTAGTAACTATTTATATACTATATTATATTATATAAGATAGTATAATAATTTTAAAAGGAAATTATAATCTTTAATAAATTATTAATAGAAGTTATAGAATCCTAAGAAGGACTATATTCCTTTAATTATTAATAGTATCTTCTAATTCCTAATAACTATAATCTTCTTTAGATCTATTATAATATCCTTAGTACTTATAATAAATCCTAAGAACTTAGTTTTTTATATAGAGAATTTATACTTAGATAATATAACTTATAATCCTACCTTTTATAACTATTTAAGGACTTCTCTAATATATTTCTTATATTCTTTAAATATCTTACTATAGATTATAATATTATCTATAAATATAACTATATAGTTATTTATATAGTTTCTAAGTACTATATTTATAAATTACTAGAATATTACTAGACTATTTATAAGACTAAATAGAGTTACTTTATACTTAAATAATCTATATTAGATATAGAATATTATAAGATCTTTTATAGCTAGTATTAATCTAATATAGTAGAAACCTTAATAGATATTAAGCTTTATAAAGAACTTTACTTTACTTATTTATTAGAATACTTTATTAATAAGGGATAATAGGTAATAATCTTTCCTTATAATTATATTTAATCTTTAGAAGTCTATATAGAAATATAGACTACTACCTAGCTTCTTAGCTATTAAGATCAGTAAGGTATATAGAGCTAAACTAGGTATAATAAATCCTTTTTTAAGGTTATTAAGGATATACTATTTTATAGCCTTTAGTTTATCTAATAATAATTTATAGAGTAAGTAGTATTTTAGCTATATCTCTACTTTAAGGATAATTTTATAATCTATCTCTAGGTAATATAATAGTAGTTTATTAGACTTCTTTTTAGAGAATACTTCTATAAGATTATAGTATTCTTTTAGAAGGATTTATTTAATCTTATTAAGTTCTATATCCTTTATAATTATAGATTTAATATTAATAATCTAATTGATTTTATAAAGTAAGGTCTAGAAGACTTTAATATCTTTATTAATAACTATTTATATTTATAAATAATTAAATCCTATCTAGCTAATAATACTAATATCTATTAATAGGTAAACTTCCTTTATTTCCTCCTCTAGTATCTTTATTTAGAGAGATACTAGTTTAATTTTATTATTTAGGTTTTATACTATCTTATAATATTCTTTAACTTACTAGTATCTATATTAATACTCCCTTATAATAGGGTATAGCTTCTAAGTCTTTAGGACCTATTATAGATTACTTAAGACTTATTTCTTAAAGAAATAATTATATTATTCTATATCTTTCTAATAATCTAGCTTAATTTATATAAGCTATTTAAGGATTATTATAGGTATTAGTATAGTTAACTAACCTACTACCTTATTAAAAAGGGTATTCTTATTTAGCTAGATTATATAATACTATTAGTAGTTAAGGAAGATATTATTCTTAGTAAACTATATATATCTAATAATTATATTATATCTACCTAGATCTACTACTAATATAGGAATCTACTATTAGATCTAGTTATCTATACTTAGTATAAGGATAATAGTATATATAATAGGTTAAGATAATTTACTATCGAATCCTTTAATTAGATATTTATAGTCTAGCTTATAGATATATAATCTAAATTTCTTACTAAGTAGTATAACTAGTTCTATATTAATAAATATTAAGCTATCTACTTTAATATCTACTAGTACTAAGATTATAAAGGAATATCTATTATAAGTTAATCTTATATTAAATACTAAACTATCTTATAGACCTCCTAAAAGCTTATATAAATCTAATATATATAGTAATACTTATTTCCTACCTAGGATTAAGACTTCTCTTAGGCTATTACTTTTCTTAGGTCTATATTATCCTCTAATTCTTTAAGTTTAATTATATATAATTAGCTATAGGTCTAATTAGTTATAGTAATAGTACTTATAGCTGTCACGATTGGCATATATAGAACTCGTACCTTCCCGTTTGGGATCGTACCGTTGGTCGTTTGCGCAAGTAATTGTACCTTCCTTCATGGCTAAGCAAGGATAGGGCTTTACCCCCGAAGGGGTATAAGGACCCGTTTATTATTTTACGTTTTTGTTTTCTTTTCCTTTTTTCTTTATACTTGATATTTAATTAGAATACACTTCTTTCGTTAAAGAGAACCTGGCATATAATATAATATTAAGTATCACCCTAAACCTAAACTTTCGAAGCTGTATAACTATATAGATAATTATTACAATTAGTCCTAGTCTAGTTTTACCCTACCTATCCTAAAACTAACTAGAATAGGACTAGCTATAGTTCTACTATAATAGATTACTGCAATCGGTAAGGGAAAATAAGCTATAGTACTGGATTATCTTATAGAAGAAGCTGTAAACCTTAAAACCCTAACTCCTACTAGAATATAGGACCTAATTAAAAGTATTAAATATAATAGCCCTAAGGAAGGTCCTTTAACTCCTTCTATCTAAGAGATTATATATATAACTCTTAGTAAGGAATGATTTATTAAACTAGCTAATTGGTTCTAAATAGTCGAAGATAATAACCAGATAATATAAGATAAAATCTAAATCCTAATTATAAAGAATAGAAAGTCTAAGGAAGCTATTAAACGAATTATAGAGGAATATAATCGATTCTATATAGAAAGGGATCGCCTTATAATAGAATATAACTAAGTTATAGAAGAATATAATAAGGCTACTATTTATAGAGATATTACTATATATAAGTATAATAACCTTACCTACTACCTTATTCTTACTTAGAGTAAAACGAACTAGGCCTAAAGTAATATACTGATTATAGGAGTTACCGGCCAGAGATCTATAAAGATACCTAATATACTAATACTAAAGGATAGAAAGGAAGTCTATTTTAAAATATAGGAAATAGTTATTAGATAGAAACTTAAAGCGAATACTAATTACTACCTACTACTAGTTTACTAGAAGCTATATATATAAAGCCGATATAAAGGTAAAGTATAGCTATATATTATCCTATAAATAAGTATAACCTCTAATAACCTATATATTAATATAGAAGATATTATTATCTACCTCTATACTATCTTTATAAACCCGAATCGTTATATAGAAGTATATACAGCCTACTATAAACTTAAGATAAAACCTAAGGAAGATTTTACCGACTTCTTAGTTAAATTTATATAACTTATAGAAGAAGCTGCGGTTATTAAAGAAAACTATAAGTATAACCTATATTTAAAACTTCTATATCTATTATAAAGCTAAGTTATATAGGCTATTAATCAAGAAACAGTTCCTTTCGATACCTTTACCTAGAGTTATTAGAGTATATCCTATAAGATTAGTCTCTAATAGGAAGTAAAAGGGTACTGTATATACCTATATAATAACTATATTTAGAAGTAGAGCTAGGACTACTACTAACTAGTCTAGTTTTACCCTATATATAAAGTATAAAGGGACTACCTTATTATCTAACCTATTAGCTATAGAGTAAGAGACTCTTATAAAGGAGGGTCGATACTTCTACTATAAGGAGAAGGGGTATATAACGTTTAAATACCTAAAGAAAAAGGCGAATATAGCTATAAGTACTATTACTATAACTAATTAGACCTATAGCTAGTTATATATAACTAAACTTAAAGAATTAAAGGATAATATAGATCTAGGAAAAGTGATAGCCTAGGAGAAGTTTTAATCCTAGGTAGGAAATAAGTATTGCTATATATACTAGATCTATATAAGCTTTTAGGAGGTCTATAAGATAGTTTAGTATTTAATATAAGATTAACTTATAATAGATATTCCTTTATAATCTTAGTACTAGTAGATACTAAAGTAGATAGCTTAATATTTATTAATATAGAACTAATTATATTACTTAGTAAGAAATTCAGATTATATACCTATAAGCTAGACTATAAGTATCTAGTTAGAGGATTCAATAGTAAATTATCCTAACCGATTATATATACTATTATCCTTATACTAAGTATAGATAACTAGATCTAATAGTAGATTCCTATACTAGTAGTAGATCTAGGTAGATATAATATAATTATCGGATATATATAGTTTACTAAGAATAATATCCTCCTTAACTACTAATAGTATTATATAATCTAGCTAGATAAGAATACCCTTTTCGATAAGGTAGTAGGATAGTTAGCCATACTAGTACCTATAATAATCCTTAAATAGCCTATATAAATTAAGCTAGATTACTAGAAGAATATAGAATAATATAATTATCTTTTTAAGAAATAAGTCTTAAGTAATCTATAGTAGGACCTAAAGACTTAGAAGCTATACCCTATTATAAGGGAGTATTAATATAGATACTAGTAAATTAAAGAGTATTATAAGATAGTATAAAATCTAAATAATAAAATCAAACTAGTATCTCTCTAAATAGAGGTACTAGAGGAAGAAATAAAGGAAGTTCTCCTACTAATAGATATTAGTATTATCGGCTAGGTAGGATTTAATTATTTATAAATATAAATGGTTATCGATAAAGATATCGAAGTCTTCTAGACCTTACTCTATAAAATTAATTAGATTATTAATATTAAATCTATAATTATAAAGGATATAGAACTTAATAAGATTAAATAAACCCTTCTAAAGGAATACCATAATCTTATAGAAGTATTCTCTAAGAAGAAGTTTAATAAACTACTACTATATTACCTAGGGGTAGACTATAAAATCATCCTTAAAGTAGAGGTATAGTTAGGATACTATCTACTCTATAAATTATTATTAGATAAACTAAAGGCTATAAAATAGTATATCCTTAATAACCTTAAAAAAGGATTTATTATACCTAGTTTAGCTCTATATACCTTATTAATCTTAATAGCTAAGAAGCTAGGTAGTAGTCTATATTTCTATATAGACTTCTAAAGATTAAATATAATTATAAGGAAAGATTATTACCTATTACCCCTTATTAATAAAGTACTCTAACGAATAAGTAAAGCGAAGTTCTTTATAAAGCTTAATATCTATTAAGGTTTCTACTATATTAGATTAATACTAGCTATAGAAGATCTTATAATATTCTATACCTAATATAGATCGTTTAAATATAAAGTAACTCTATTTAGTCTTATAAATAGTCTAGTAATATTCTAGTGATTTATAAATATAGTACTTAGAGACTATATAGATAACTATATAGTTATATTTATAGATAATATTATAATCTATAGTAAGATACTCGAAGAATATAAGAAATATATCAGAGAAGTCCTTAAATAACTATAAAAGGTAGGATTATAGGTTATATTATCTAAGTATAAATTCTTTATATAGAAAACTAAGTTCTTAGGATTTATTATAAGTACTAAGGGTATTATAGTAGATCTAGAGAAGATTATAGTTATTAGGAACTAGAAGATACTATTAATAATTAAGGGAATATAATCCTTCTTAGGATTCTATAACTTCTATTAATAATTTATTAAGGATTATAGTTTCCTTTCGAAACTATTATACTGTCTTATATAATATAATATAGTATATAAATAGTTACTAGACTATAAGTAAGTATTTATATAATTAAAGTATAAGTTAATAACTATACCTATCCTATAGTACTATAATCTAGACCTCTAGACCTATATAGAGATAGATATCTTAAATAGAGTTATTAGTACTATTCTCTTATAATACTATAAGGCTAATAATTTTTAGTATCCTATTACCTTCTTCTTAAAGACTATATAACCTATAGAGCTTAATTATAAAATCAGGGATAAGGAATTCCTTATAATTATTTATATACTCTAGGAATAGTACCTAGAACTTAAAGGACTCTCTTATATAGAATATTTTAAGATCCTTATAGATTATTAATCTCTTAAATACTTTATAATAGTATAATAGATAAATTAATAATAAGTATAGTAGAGCGAGTTCCTCTTATAGTTCTACTTTATAATTAAATACTACCCTAGGAAATGGAATATTATTATAGATATCCTTTTAAGAAAGGAAAGTCCCTATATAGATATCAGTTAATACCTTATATTACTCTCTAAGGAATATTTTAGAGAAGAAATAGAACTAGTACTAGAAATCGAGGTATCTCCCTTATAGATAGAACCTATATAAGATACTAAGGTTCCCTCCCTACTAATTAAGACTATATAGGACCTAGATATAACTAAATAAGTCTAGTTAATAAACCACTAGAACCTAGAGCTAGAAGTATTCTAATAGATTATAAGAGATTAAACGGATCCCTATTAGGTAGTATAAGATAAATTACTACTATTTAAAGATTATCTAGAAGTACCTAATAAAGGGAATCTTTAAGTATAGTTACTTAATAAGATATACTAATAACTACTAACTATATACCCTAGTATTGAGAAACTTAAGAAGCTTATTATAATTAGATACTATTAGCTAGGATAGGTTATAGATATAAAGTAATATATAGATAACTATCTAATATATAAATATATAAAGACCTAGAGAGATTATATACCTAGTTTCCTATACCTACTACCGATTCCTAAATAACTATAGTAATATCTATTAATAGATTTCTATTCTTTCCTAAAGGATAGATATAGCTATAATATAGTATTTATTATTATTAACTAACTAAGTAAAAGACTAATATTAATCCCCTATTATAAAGATACTAATATAAAGTAGATAGTATATCTATTTATAGATAATATTATATAGATTATAGGAATCCCTAAAACTATTATATTAGACTAAGGAGGATAGTTTATCTCTAAGTTCTAGATAGAGTTCTATAGAATCCTAGGGATTAAGTGAAAACTATCTACTATATACTACCTATAGATAGATAGCTAGAGTAAAATTATAAATTAGTTTATAGTATAGTAATTAAGACTATATATTAAATATAACTAGGATAACTAGTTAGAATACCTACTAATAGTAGATTTTATAGTATTAATTCTTCTATAGGATATAATAAAGAGGTCCCCTTTCTTTATTAAATAGGGTTATAAACTAGTAATATCTTTTAACTAGAATTATATAAGACTAATATATAATAAATAAGAAGTAGCTAATTAACTCTTAAAGTTATAATAAATCTAGGAAGATATATATAAATAAATTATAAAGTTATAGGAACTATAAATATAGTAGGCTAACTGTTATTATTATAAAGAGGACTTTAACGTTAGCGACCTAGTCTTTATCACTATAAAAGATTAGCTATAGGACTATCTAAGTTAAAAACTCTCCTATATAACTAGTAGACCCTATAAGATTATCGAAAAGGTTAGGAATATATATAAGTTAGAACTACTACAGTTAATTAATATCTACCTAGTATTTAACCTAAGTAAGCTATAGAAGGTAGTAAGTATAGAACTACTTATAGGATAATATATAGATCTACTACCTCTAATATAGGTAGGATAGACTAATAAGTAGGAAGTTAAAAAGATCCTAGATATAAGAAAGTATTATAGGAAGCTGCAGTACTATATATAGTGGTTAGGACATAACCTAGATCCTATATAGTACCTATCCGGTAACTTTAAGAATACTCTAGAGATAATCAAGGAATTCTATAATACCTATCTAATAAAGCCTAGACTACTAATATATCTATAAGAATAGATCGAGGCCGCGTAGGATAATTAAATATTAGATAACCATATAGATAACGAGAAGCTAGTATTTAGAGACTAAATGTATTCTTACCTAGAGGTTATATCACAATTAGTATGTATAGAACTCGTACCTTCCCGTTTAGGATCGTACTATTAGTCGTTTACGCAAGCAATCGTACCTTCCTTTATGGCTAAGTGAGGATAGGGCTTTGCCCCTAAAGGGGTATAAGGACCCGTTTGTTATTTTATATTTTTATTTTCTTTTCCTTTTTTCTTCATACTTGATATTTGATTAGAATGTACTTCTTTCGTTAAAGAGAACCTGGCATATAATAATAGCTATATTTACCTTTTTCTTTAGGTATTTAAATATTATATACCCCTTCTCCTTATAGTAGAAGTATTAACCTTCCTTTATAAGAGTCTCTTATTCTATAGTTAATAGGCTAGATAATAAGATAGCCCTTTCTTACTTTATATATAAGATAAAACTAGACTAATTAGTAGTAGTCTTAGTTTTACTTCTAAATATAGTAGTTATATAGGTATATATAATACCCTTTATTTCCTATTAGAGATTAATCTTATAAGATATATTCTAATAACTCTAGATAAAAGTATTAAAAGGAATTATTTCTTAATTAATAACTTATATAACTTAGTTCTATAATAGATATAGAAGTTTTAAATATAGGTTATACTTATAGTTTTCTTTAATAACTATAGCTTCTTCTATAAGTTATATAAATTTAGTTAAAAAGTTAGTAAAATCTTCCTTAGGTTTTATCTTAAGTTTATAGTAGGCTATATATACTTCTATATAATAATTTAGGTTTATAAAGATAATATAGAGGTAGATAATAATATCTTTTATATTAATATATAGGTTATTTAAGGTTATACTTATTTATAGTATAATATATAGCTATACTTTATCTTTATATCTACTTTATATATATAGCTTTTAGTAAACTAGTAGTAGGTAGTAGTTAGTATTTACTTTAAGTTTCTATCTAATAACTATTTCCTATATTTTAAAATAGACTTCCTTTCTATCCTTTAATATTAATATATTAGGTATCTTTATAGATTTCTAGCTAGTAATTCCTATAATTAGTATATTACTTTAGGCCTAGTTTATTTTATTCTAAATAAGAATAAGGTAGTAGGTAAGGTTATTATACTTATATATAGTAATATCTCTATAAGTAATAGCCTTATTATATTCTTCTATAGCTTAGTTATATTCTATTATAAGATAATCCCTTTCTATATAGAATCGATTATATTCCTCTATAATTTATTTAATAGCTTCCTTAGACTTTCTATTCTTTATAATTAAGATTTAGATTTTATCTTATATTATCTAGTTATTATCTTTAACTATTTAGAACTAATTAGTTAGCTTAGTAAATTATTCCTTATTAGGAGTTAAGTATATAATCTCTTAAATAGAAAGAGTTAAAAGACCCTCCTTAGGGCTATTATATTTAATACTTTTAATTAGGTCCTATATTCTAGTAGGAGTTAGGGTTTTAAGATTTATAGCTTCTTTTATAAGGTAATCTAGTATTATAGGTTATTTTCCCTTACTATTTATAGTAATCTATTATAATAGAACTATAGCTAGTCCTATTCTAGTTAATTTTAGGATAGGTAGGATAAAACTAGATTAGGATTAATTATAATAATTATCTATATAGTTATATAGCTTCGAAAGTTTAGGTTTAGGGTAATACTTAATATTATATTATTACTAGGTTCTTTTAATAGAAGAAGTATATTACTAAATAAATATTAAGTATAGAGAAAGAAAAGAAAAGAAAATAAAACATAAAATAATAAATAGGTCTTTATATCCCTTTAGGGGTAAAGCCCTATCCTCGCTTAATCTAGAAGGAAGGTATAATTACTTATATAAATAAGAAGGAACGACTAATAGTATAATCCTAAATAGGAAGGTATAAGTTCTATAAGTACTAATTGTGATACTAGGGTCCTAATAATATCCCCCTCCTTATAGTATATAGTCCCTATAGGCTTAGAATAGGAGAAGAATAAAGGAGTAACTTAGTCTATTAAAACCTATATATCTAAAAAACCTTATAGTAAGGGTAAAAAGGTATCTAGGGAAAGGTATCTAGCCTTAATACTCTAAAAATATAAAAAATAATATAATAGAAGTATAAATAGAGGGTATAGTATATATAATAAGGTCTATATATAGTATAGTTATATAACTATACTAAGAAATTAGGTAGCTATAGTCTCTAATAGATATAGTATATTAGTTAGCCTATAAACTTAGGTATCTTATATATATAAGGTTTAGCTAAGTAGTTATTTACTAGTAAGAGAATATATTAGAATATATATATTCCTGTTTTAATGATATCATTAATAATATTATTAATTGCTTACTTTATTATATCTAAAGAAAGTTATAAATCATCTAATCTTTGATTTACTGAGTTATCCGCGATATTTGATTACTATAAGAAAGCCCTAAATTATACTAAATGTTAGGTAGATAAATTAACTATTTTATCCTATAATATATACTTTAATCTTATCTTTGACCTAATACTTAACCGCCTAGCTATTTATCTATTTAAATACTATATATTTAACCCCTTAAGAGTATATTATAAAGTATTATACCTAGTTTTACTATACTCTAATAGTTATAAGCCTAGCTTAATCCTTTTATCTAAACTATTTTATCTAAACTCTTTTATCTAATATTAACTATCTATCTAATCTTTTCTTATCTAATCTTCTTCTATCTAATTTTACTATTATAATAGAAGTAAAATCCCTAGTTATACTAAGTTAGTAATCTAATTAGCTAGTCTAGTATATATATATTAGATTAATTACTATTAGTTATAGACTATAGGATTATATTAATCTAGAAGAAATAATGACCTAACTAATATTAACTAAACCTATTTATCCTATCTTTACTAAGATATTTATAAATAATAAAATGATATTTACTTTAACCAATTATTAACTTTCTCTCTAGTAAGAGTTAAGATAAGAATATAAGATTAATTATAAATAATTTAAGATAATTAATAATAGGGCTTAAGCCCTATTCTATATTATTATTAGATTAATCTTAATTAATAATAGATAATTAGTTAATAATACTATAGCTAATTAAGATACTTTATCTATACTATATAATATCTATATACTAATAAATAAATTAAGAAAATATTATATATAATATAATAATAGTATACTTTATAGTAAGGACTATTATATAATCGATTGATTAAGAAGTAGCTTATAAATTAGGAGAATATCTATATAGAAGTATCCTAAATAGAAATCGCTAAAGCTATAGGATTATATACTTTATATAACTTTCTTAAAGCTATAGGATTATTATCCCTATATTTTATAGAGTATTAGACTAATTATTTTATAATAATCAAAGAATTAGGTAGAATATTACCTAATTTCTATTTACTAATTAAAAAATACTATAATTCTATTTATCTAAATCTATTAAAGATTATAATAAAGGTTATATATACTACTTTCTAAGGTAATAAATAAAGTAGTAAAAACTAGTAGAAAGATTAGATAAAACTAATATATAATCTCTAATACCCTTACTAAGAAGACCTAAAGTAAGGAAACTATATATTTAATAACTACTACTATATTAATCCTAAGAAGAGACTAAATAATTAGAAAGTATTACCTAATATAAAAGAATGGTTCGAAAAAGTATATTAATATAAAGGCTTTAATTATATATATTAAAATACCCTAAAAAGTATACTTTAGATAATAAAAAGAATAAAATAATAATAATAATAATATAATTTAGTAGCTATACTACTATATAAATATAGATATTATATAATAACCTCTTATATAATCTCTAGGTATTCGATATAGGTTCTAATACCTATCTATATAATAATATAAGTAAGTTTATCGATTAGCCGTCTTACCATCCCACCCTGGGAGCCAGGGTGGGTCTGTCCCACATAACGAGAGTTTCCCACAAAACGAGAGATTTTCAATTTCACCACTGCTTTAAACACATATTTACATATAACCACCACGACTATCTAAATACCATTTCCCAGGACTACCATATCTAGCCGATAATCTAGCTTTACGTTCAGCTTCAGCCGCGTCCCTTGCCATTTGAGCCTATTGTTCAATTTCTGCTAGCCGGGCATGTTTTTCCTATAGCCTCTGAATCTTCTTCTGGTCGGCCTCCTGCCTTTTTTTGATCATCCGATTTGCATTTGCCGGTGTGAGTGCCATTGGACCTGTATTGAGAATTGATTTGCGATTTTTGGGAGCGCTTGCTCGCGATCTGTGGTCCTGAGACTTCTTTAAAGATTCCTCGTATATTTCGAGCCGCTGGGCTAGAAGTAGATTTGTATTGGTACTTCGACGAATATGCCTTTTTATCCTCATAGATAAAGAATCTAGCTTAGCTAGATTATAAAGAAGCTTATTATTAAGCTTCTTAACCTGTGGGATAGTATCTAGTGGCGAATTGGTCACTGAGTTAGAAGGCTTAGGGGGGGGTGATAGTATATTGATTATCCTAAGAGTTTCTCCTTGCTCCGCTTACTCCTGTAAAGGACTAAGAATCTTCTTAGGATCTAAAGGATAAATACTACGAGAACTAAAAGATGATCTAATAGTTCGTTGGGTAAAGCCCTTCTGTTGGATATCACCAATTATCCGGAAAAAATCCCGCTTTTAGCTAACACTTCTACCCTATATTACTACTTTATTATTTGCCTTTTTGAAGTAGTGTTTGATATATTAGAATGCCTAGCTATTAAGGGGTTGGTATAGATGGGTTGTATGGGGTAAAAACTAAATTGGAATGATGTTTTTGTTGGTATAAAAAGTGGTAAATTCAAGTGTTATATGGGATGGATGGTTATCTATAAGAAGAACCTGGGGCCTATTCTGTTTAACCCGATCTTTTGTAGCTTTATGGAAAGAATAAAGCCATTCGAAAGCAGTTTTATTATTAATCTACCCCTTAGGGGTAGGTTTAATACGAAAATCGGGAATTGTGATATTGGTATACCACTCTTCTATCTGCCGGTTTCCTTTGACTAAAAACCACGGTAGTATCACCTAACTATCGGCAGTAATACATTTAATACCAGTAATTAATTTAGTAAGACTACTAGTAGCGATATGACTAGTTGCTCTAGAAGAAATAACTTTACGTGGCTTTCCCTGGCTAATTTGGTAGCTAGTCTTATCCTAATTATAGATCTTATGAGGGAGGATTTTATGTTCTTCTATAACCTTTGAGAAGTGGTAAAACTAGAGAGAAAGACTCTCTATATTTTCACTTTCTATACGCGCCTTTTCCTTGGGTTTTTGCATAAGATATTTGATATCGGGGGGTAGTTGTCGAAGAAAGCGATATACCTAGTTATGACCAACGGTAACTTTATAACCTGTGTGTACTAAAAGCCGATTTGCAGTCTCTTCAATCTCTTTAGGGGAAGGTTGAATATAATTGGTATCTAGCAATTTGATCCAGCTAACTAATACCTTTTCTTGAATTGGACTGAGGGTTTTGGAAAGGTCGGTACGGTTGGAATGAGTCTGGCGACTGTGGAGACGCGTATAGAGGGTTTTGTAAGGAACTGAGAATTCTTGCGCCAATGGGGCGATTTTTGGCTTTTTTCTTTGATGGTAGGCTTTGATAGCTAGTTGCATTTCATCCTCTGAATATTTGGCTTTTTTCGATATCGTTTTGTGGTAACAAAATTGGTAGGAAGTTGGTGTAAAAAGAAAAATCTCTCGTTTTGTGGGAAACTCTCGTTATGTGGGACAGACCCATACCTGGTCTAGGTATGGGGGCGGTAAGACGGCTATATACTAAATTTATCTTATATTTCTATTAGAGATATAATTATAAAAATTAATAGTTTTAGGACTATTTTAGTAGAACCTACTAAGTTACCTAATTAAACTATATTTAAATTAATAAATATAGTATATTCCCTAGGTTTTTATCTTAACTTAATATTAGCTGATTTAGTAGAGAAAGTAGGTATATAGTATAATAGATAAAAAAGCTACCTTAAAAACGATAAAGGAAGCCTTATTTATAAGGTTAAGAAGGATTCTAACCTAATTTTTATCTAATAGTACTAAGATTCCCTTAATTACCTAATAATATTAAAGATTAATAATTAGATTAATATAATTAATTTATCTAATCTTATTAACTATATAACTATACTTAACGTCTTATATATAATATAGTTAGCTAATCCTTATATAGTAAGTAGGTTATATAATCTATAGTATACCTATTTAGGCTATCCTAATATATAAGTACTCGACTATCTTAAAAAAGTAGCTAAAAATATTAAAATTAATAAGAATTTAACCCTTTCTTCTTATAAAATATACCTAATTTCTAAGGTAAAAAGATAGATATCCTATTGACTAATTATAATAGGAGAAAACCTATTTAAAGCTATCTATTAGGACTTAATTTATATAATAAAAGTATATAATCACTATAGATATATCTCTTATCTAATTAACCCTATAACTAACGTAATTTATAAGCGAGTCGCTACCATAAGCGACCCGCCACCCTATCTAATAGTCTAGTTTTTTAATGCATTTATTTTAACCATAATGCTATTAAATTCATTAAACTAAAAAGAATCATTTATCTAGATACCTATTGATCTTATACCCTATCTTTCTATACCTACTATACCTTAGTATAGCCTATAGATATAGTTTTAACCCTGATTGAGTGCTTCCGCTTAGGGGGTCTAAGGGTATTTCTAATACTTCTATTAACCTAGTAATTATTTCAGAAGCTTCTTAGACTAAAAGACCCTCTATAGTAGGTATCTACCGTTTAGATTAGGTATACTTTTACTTCTTCTTCTTATTTTTAGTATATAAATCCTTATTTTCTTTTACTAGTAAAATAGTATTATATATTATAATCTAGTAGCCTTTAATAAGTTAGTTTAATATATATTTAGAAGGACTTATTAGGCTTTAAGATTAGGTATAAAGTAAAGCTTTAATTAATAAAGCCTATCGATATAAATCTTTCCTAGTAGTAGGGATTTTTAGTATAAAATTCTAGCTTAAATTACTACCCTAGCTTAGGGAGGGGGTTAGTATTTAAAGATAAATATTAAGTTTTAAAAGTACCTAATTAGGTAAAAAAGGTATTAAACTAGCTACTAAGAAGCTATTTTTAATTATCTCCGATTTTAAAGCTTTAATTTATATAGAGGGATATACTTTAAGGAAGTTATATTTATTAATATAGTTAATCCTAGTCTATATTTTTATCTTAACTAACTAGCTATACAATTATTTTACTATTATAAAATAACCGATATTAAGAGGTTATAAAAGGTAAGAGGAATATAGTAGTATATAAATTAATATAATATTATTTTCCTTATAAATCTTATCGAATTTTAGGATTAAATAGCTTCTATAACTATTAAGTACTAGAAACTAATACTAACCTTTTAACTATAGAAAAGTTGGTAGAATAAAGAGCTTTTAAAGCTAGTAAAGTCTAATTTTATTAGAAGTCTAGCTATTTAGACTAACTTTAAAATACTAGTTATTTAAAAGGTTATTAAACTAAGATTCTATATAGACCTTACCTTTAAAAATAATATATAGAGGGAGGGCCTACCCTATTATATTTATATATTTAATTATAGTTACTTACTTATAATTTCTAGGTTATAAAAGTAATCTCCGACTATAGTATTTATATCTAGTAATAACCTTTACTATCGCGGTTAATCCTATAGTAAAACCTATCTTATTAAAGTTATAAATATTATCTAGATCAATTCTATACTAAAGAATGGTTTTTTAAACTAGATTAAACCACTCTCTAATAATCCTTAGGTCTTTACATTTCATATACTTATAATTATAATATCTTAAGAATCGGGATATAAGGATAGGATACTATTTAACGAAATTTATAACCTAATTTAGACTAACTAAAATAACTAGGGTTATTCTATATTATTTAAGAAGAAGATCTACTATTTCTTATATTATAGAGGGCTAGGGGGCTAATCTATAAGAATCTATAGAGAGTATCTATTTTTTAAGAGATTCCTCTTTAATTATAGTTAATTTAGTTAAGTTAGCGTAAGAAGTCGCGCGGTATTTTATACTACTAAGGTAGTCCTAAAGTATTAAATATAGTATATTAAAAATACAGGTGGTAGTAGAAATATTAGTAAATTCTTGATTTTAAAAAGCCTAGATAGCTAGTAAGATCTTACCCTCTTACTCTACTGAATTTATAGAGGATTAAGAGTATATTTGTGGTATGGTGGGTGGTTGAACTAACTAAGTGCTAATTCATAGACGCGTTTTTAGATAGGGTGGCGGGTCGCTTATAGTGGCGACTCGCTTGTGAATTATATTATATTATAGTTATAAAGATTAGGTAATAGATATAGTTTAGATAAAGTTTACCCTTATTAATACCTAATTTAATATTAGACTAAAGGTTTTATATTATAATAGAGATAGGAATTTACTCCTATTCCTTATAGAATATAAAGAAAAAGGAATTGAAGTTTATATAACCCTACCTTATTAACCTAAGTAAAATAGCTATACTAAGAGGTTAGGTACTTTAATCTTAATTATAGTATATACTATACTTATTAATACTAATTTACCTATATATTTATAGCCTAAGGTAGTTAATACTACTATTTATATCTAGAATAGGCTCCCTAATAAATAGCTGAACTAGATATCTCCCTAATAAGCGCTAGTTAGCCGAATAGTAATACCCCTAGTTTATATAATAATAATCCTATCTTTATTAAATAGGTTTATAGTTATAAGGTATACATTTAAATCCTATTAATACTATGCTTATTTAAAATAAGTATATATATATAGATCGGCTACCTTATTAGATATAATATATCTAATATATAGTATATTTAGATACCCTAACCTAGGAAGATTATATATATATATAACGTTATCTTTAATAAAATAAGCTTCTATACCCTAGAATAGGAGATTAATATTCTAGTAGTAAATAAGATAAATAAAGTAATCTTAATACTAATTTAGTCTAAATTTAACTAACTAATTAATAAAATTAAGGTTACTAAAGAAATCGATATATTAGATAAAATATATAATAAATAAATAGAAGACTAATTAATAATTAGGGTATCTGAATAACCTAAGGTAGAAGAAGTAGAACTAGATAAAATCCTTAGTAATTAGCTAGTAATACTAGATAAGAGTAAACTAGATAAAATCCTTAGAGATTAGCCTATTATACTATTAGAAAGTATTAATAATCAACTATATAATAATAGTTTAATAGTATTTATTAATAATTCTAACTTTATTAGAGATAATTATATATCTCTAAAGTAACTATTTTTACTAAATAATGATAATAAAGAATTACCTAATAAGAAATATTAGATAAATTTAATTTTAAGCTATTTATATATATTTTTAATAGTATTACTCTCTTAACTAAAGAAGATACTAGTTAATAGTTTATTAAAAGAACTAGATAACTAGTTAGAAGTATAAGTTTATACCTATAAAGCTAAATAGTACTATATAATATAAGTTAAATATAATAAGCTAAATAAGATAAATACTTAGATACCTAAGAAAACTAATTATATAATATAATTATATTTAGATAAATATAGAGATATATCTTAGAATACCTACCCTAGGTATTAAATTCTTCTAATCTAATAGGTATTTAAATATAAATTAGATAAAAACAGCTTTTTAATATAGTTTAAAGCTTATATTTATATTTATAGTAACCTTTAGATTATTAAAGATAAAGAAGATATTAGGGCTATAACCCTAGTAGCCTATATCTTATATATATTACTAATAATAGTAGCTATATTTAATCTAGAAACCTTCTAAATAGATATAGTAAATATATTTCTTAATAGTTCCCTTTTATCCTATCTATACTACTATTTTCTACTAGGTTACTAATAATAAGGATATATTTTATAACTAAACTAAGTTCTTTATAGCTTATAAATCTTATTATATTTATAGGAAGAAACAATTAAATTAAAGCTTATTAAGATAGGCTTTTATCCTATTCCTAAAGACCTATACCTTTTTTTAGATAGAAAGGTTATATTAATAATCTTTATTAATAATCTTCTTAGTATATATCTTATAAAATACTAAAATTATACCGAATTTATTAGAAATTATCTTTATTAAAGCTTTAAGATAAAAGACTATAGCGAATTAACCTAATTTATTAGTATATATATAATTAGAAACTAGATAAATTAAAAAATCTAGTTAAATTAAGATATATATATATTAAGAAGATCTCCTATTAATTCTATCTAACTAATAGGAAGCTAACGTAATTTATATACGAGCCGCTACCACATACAACCCGCCACCCTATTCAATAATCTAGTTTTTAAATACATTTATCTCAACCATAACGCCATTAAATTAATCCAACTAACTAAGTAGTCTATCTGGATATGTTTCTCTTCTATGCCCTAGCAATCTATATATTCCATACCCCCGGGGGGGTGTATATATGGTTAAATAGTCGATTCTCTAGGTATACCGGGGCCGGGGGAAGGTACTTTAATTACTTCTTATTACTATATAATTAATATAGATACTTCTTAAATAGAGAGGCCTTCTTTGGTAGATATCTACCTTCTAGATTAGGTCCGTTTTTACTTCTTCTTCTTATTTTTATCTTATAACTCCTTATTTTCTTTCGCTAGTAGAATAGTATTATATATTATAACTTAGTAGCCTTTAATAAGTTAGTTTAATATATATTTAGAAGGACTTATTAGGCTTTAAGATTATATATAAAGTAAAGTATTGATTAATAAAGCCTATTAATATAGATCTTTCCTAGTAGTAGGGGTTTTTAGTATAAAATTCTAGCTTAAGTCACTACCCTAGCTTAGAGGGGGGGGTAGATATTTAAAGCTAGATATTTAGCTTTAAAAGTACCTAATTAGATAAAAAGGGTATTAAACTAGTTATTAAGAAGCTATTTTTAATTATCTCTGATTTAAAAGCTTTAATTTATATAGTAGGGTATACTTTAAGAAAGTCGAGTTTATTAATATAGTTAATCCTATACTATATTTTTATTTTAACTAACTAACTATATATATATTTTAAGACTATAAAATAGCTGATATTAAGTAGTTATAAAAGGTAAGAGGAATATAGTAGTATATAAATTAGTATAATATCGTTTTACTTATAAATTTTATCGAATTTTAGTATTAAATAGCTTCTATAGCTATTAAGTATTAAAAGTCAATACCTTCCTACTATATATAATAAAGTTAATAGTATAAAGAGTTTCTAAAGCTAATAAAGTCTAATTTTATTAGAAGTCTAACTATTTAGACTAATTTTAAAATACTAATTATCTAGAAGGCTATTAAACTAAGATTTAATAAAGACTTTACCTTTAAAAATCATATATAGAGAAAGTACCTACCCTATTATATTTATATATTTAATTATAGTTACCTACTCGCGATTTCTAGGTTATAAAAGTAATCTCTAACTATAGTATTTACTTCTAGTTATAACCTTTATTATTATAGTTAATCCTATAGTAAAACCTATCTTATTAAAGTTATAAATATTATCTAGATCGATTCTATACTAAAGAATGGTTTTTTAAACTAGATTAAACCACTCTCTAATAATCCTTAGGTCTTTATATTTTATATACTTATAATTATAATATCTTAAGAATCGGGATATAAGGGTAGGATACTATTTAATAAAATATATAACCTAATTTTAGCTAACTGAAATAACTAGGGTAGTTCTGCGTTATTTAAGAAGAAGATCCGCCATTTCTTATACTATAGAGGGCTGGGGGGCCGATCTATAAGAATCTATAGAGATTATTTATTTTTAAAGAGATTCCTCTTCAATTATGGTTAATTTAGTTAAGTTAGCGCGAGAAGTCGCGCGTTATTATATATCACTAAGGCAGTCCTAAAGGGTTGAACGCGGTATATTAAAAGTACAGGCAGTAGTAGAAATATTGGAAAATTCTTAATTCTTAAAAGCCTGGATAGCTAATAAGATCCTACCCTCTTTCTCTATTAAATCTTTAGAGGATTGAGAGCGTTTTGGTAGCATGGTGGGTGGTTGAATTAACTAGGTACTAATTCATGGACGCGTTTTTGGATAGGGTGGCGGGTCGTATGTGGTGGCGGCTCGTATGTGAATTACGTTATTAAAGATACTACTTCCTAGTAAAAATCTTACTTATATATTACCTAACTATAAAGCCTATCTATAGCTAATCTAGTACTACTAATTATTAGTAGGATTAATTGGTTTTACTATAATTATAATATAACCTAATATTACTTTTATATATTAGATACTTTCTTAATAGCTAATAAAGCTAGAAAAAAGTTATATAATTGCTATAGAGTAAATAATCTTATACCTTTATAGGATAAGATATTATTCTATTAAATTTAATAGGTTATATAATCTATAATATATCTTTTAAGTAGCTTTAGATATAAGTTTTACTAATAATATTAGATAAAAAAGCTTATAAGGCTTTATTTTCACTCTATTTAGTAGTCTAATTAATTAATTAGTAAGAAAATAGTAAGTTATTATAATATTAATAACTAAAGCTAAATTAGTTATACTATCTAAAGTAGCTAAATACCTTCTTTAGATAAAAAGACTACTTAATTTAATTAAATTCGATACCTAATATAATCTAATACTATTATATAATAATAAGTAAATAATTAATCTAATAATAAAATCTAATTCACTATATTAGATAAAACTATATTATATAGATATTAATAAATATTAGTTATATAAAAAGGTAAGAAATAGAGATATATATCTCTAATAGATTCTAATAAATACTATGATTACTAATAGATTAATAAAATACCTTTTATCGCAAAAATACCTCGAATTCTTAAATCAGCTGAATTTAAGATAATTACCTAATTAGGTAACCGAATTTAATAATATTTAATCTATTCTTTTATTCCTATTTTATCCTATATTTATAGCTTTTAACTAAGGTCAAAATCTAAAGGGGTATATTAGAATATATATATTCCTATTTTAATAATATAATTGATAATATTATTAATTGCTTACTTTATTATATCTAAAGAAAGTCATGATTTATCTAAAGAGAAGTCATGAATCATCTGATCTTTGATTTACTAAGTTATCCGCAATATTTAATTGCTATAAGAAAGCCCTAAATTGTATTGAATGTTAGTTAGACAAATTGACTATTTCATCCCATGATATATACTTTGATCTCATCTTTAACCTGACACTTGACCGCCTAGCTGTTTATCTGTTTAAACACTACGCATTTGACCCCTCGAGAGTGCCTTATAAAGCATTGTGCCTAGTTCTGCCATACTCCAATACTTACTATTAATAATAAGATTACCTAATATATTTCTTCCTTTAGGAATAGGGTCTAGAAGAATTATAAGTATATTAAGCTAATCGATATATAGTAGGCCTACTTTAGGCTATATAGTAAGTTAATAACCCTACTCTATATAAAGGATCTCTAAGATTATAGTCTTTAGATTAATACTAATAGGTTCTATTATATAGCTAGGAGTAGAAGGGATCTTAAAGAGGTTAGTAATATATTAATTAATAGATATAGTAGCTAGTAGCCTAAATAGCTAATACTACTACTAAGTACCCTAGGATTCAATATAAGTAAGGTTTAATAGGAAGGGAGAGGGAATAGATAGGATAGGCCCCTAGCTATTCTACTAAATAATAATACTATAGCTATCCTACTAAGTAATAATACTATAGTAATAGTAATAATAAGCTAACCTACTAATAGGATATATAGCTACTATATAGTAGAGATAATAATAGATAAGTATATAATAATTATAAAAGATAGTATATAGAAGGAGAGAGAGGCCCTAGTTACCTTTAGGAAAATTATAAAACTAGTCGATAGAGAGTTTAGTATTAGTTATATCTATTTTAAATATATTAGGTATATAAGGTAGTAGTAAGAGCCCTTAGGAATTAGTAGAATAAATCTAATTTAGTTACTACTATCTTAGTTAATAGGATAAGTTTTAGAGGAAGTTCTCTAACTAGTTTATACTAGGCCTAGATCCTAGAAACCTAAAGGAAATATATAGTATCTATAAATTTAATCTAAAACCTATATTCCTAGTAGTTATATTATTTAATACTATATACTAGCTTTTATTTAAGAGTATTTATAGAAGGGTTATACCTAGATACTAATTTTAGCCTAATATTATCTATACCTAAATAACTATAGATAGTAGTATAATACTACTATAGCTATTTAGGTAGTTAAAGGAAGACTTTAATAGTACCTACTCTAATAGAATTCTATTACTAATCTACTAAGAATTCGATATATATAAATACTATTTTAGTAAATATTATAAGTACTACCTTAGCTAACTATAGAGTATATAGTATAGCTTAGTATAGTAACTAATCTAATAAGACCTAGTATACTATACCTATTATATCTTCTTTTAGCTAGACTACTAATAGAAATTAATTATATTTCTATATTATATAAAGAGTATACTACCTAGTAAGAGAATATTATTCTAATATATTAATATTAATATTAGGGAGTTTATAGCTACTAGTAGGGATAGTAATATCCTATAGGGATTAGTCTCTTTTAATAATAAAGATAATAGTAATTATACTATTATTCTATTAGAGATATAATACTATATTACTTTTTAGTAGAATAACCTATAAATTTATATAGAAGACCTAGAAAACCTATTTAGCCGAAAGCTATTTAAGGTTCTTAATAGCTTTATCTATAGGATTACCTTAAAGATATAGTAACTAGAGGATATAGCTTAGTACTAAATAAACTAGAAAAAGTAAGTCTATAAGGTAGGTAATATCTACCTATCCCTTCCTACCCTTCCCTATAGCTTAATAAGACTAGTAATTAAATAGAGGAAGATTATCTTACTATAGTTTATAGGTATTAGGAATAACTACTTAATACTTAATATACCTAAGTCTAGTTCCTAGGAGGAAGTATTAGCTATATATAGAGATCTCCTTAATACTATTAGGATACCCTTTAGACTAATAAGTTAGTAATATATATATATCCTATATACCTTCCCTACTACTACCTACTTCTATACTACCTCTACTATTTTAGAATACCTAATAGGGTAGTCTAAGTAGATAATACTAGCTACTATAAAGGACCTTAATATACTCTTTAGGCCTAATAAGGCTACTATAGTAATATATATTTAGAATTAGAGGTAAGAGGTATAGCTAGAGTATACTTACCTATTTAAGCTAACTATTAAGGCTAAAAAGGATGCCTATAGGAAGAACTTATTCTTTTAGAGATATAAGAAGGGCCTTCTCGATAGTAGTGATACTAGTAGTAGTAATATTAATAGTAGTAATACTAATAGTAGTAATACTAATAGTAGTAATACTAATAGTAGTAATACTAATAGTAGTAATACTAATAGTAGTAATACTAATAGTAGTAATACTAAGAGTAGTAATAGTGATAATAATAATAATAATAGTAGTAATAATTAGCCTAATAATAATATTGGTATTAATATTAAGATAAGTAAGAGGAAGGAAGAAGGTAGTAAGGCTAATAGAGAATTTAAGGAGGTTAATAATTAAGGCTATACCAGTAAATTTCAATAGGTACTAGATATATCTTTTTTTTATAGATAGATATAACTATAATAATTTCTTTTATAATAATACTTCTACCTTACCGCTACTACTTATAGTTTTTTTACCTAAAAAACCAGTTACTAGTTTTTTAGGTAAAAAACTCTTAGTCTAAGAAGTAGCTTACTTTTATACTTCTATTTTACTACTACTACTTAAAGTTTTTTAGCTAGTAACAAAAACTAGTTACTAGTTTTTTACCCTCCTTAGTACCTACCTACCTAGTAGAGAATAGGCTAAGCTCCTATTATAGAAGACTGTAACGGATAAAGATCTGTATAAGAGGGAAACATATGTAAGTCTATATAGGCTTGGGAAGGAATATCTATGTCGTCATACATCCATTCCGATGTCGATTCGTAAGGGGTTCGTCACATGAACATAGGCAGACAGATTTCCTTATAGATGGGGACCCCCCAGGGCCCCCCCTCGAAACTAGCAAGAATTAGTCTTAACACTATCAATACATTATGTTCCCTCTACCAAGCCCTTTGTATCTTACCCGGTTGATAGGCCTTATACCTATATAACATATATCATTATAAAGACTATACTTCCTATTTATATATATCTTATTTTATATATATCCTATCCCTATCTCTATACTCTATACTACTACCCCTATTATATATAGTACTAGGTATAATACCTAGAAGTACTTATTCTAATAGGGATATAGATCTAGCTTATAGCCTAGGCTATATTCCCTCCTTCCCTTAGGCTTCCTAGATAGAGTCTACTTAAATTCTATCCTCTTTTCTTCTACTATCTAGTAGCTAGGCTATACCCTCTAACGCTAACTTCCTATATCCCCTAAGCTACTAAGACCCCTTACCTTATCTTACTTATATTAGGCCTAATTAGAGAAAGGCCTTTATCCTCTATAAAAAGATAGTATATATAGAGTAGGTTAAGTAGTAGCTATAAACTAACTATAGGTAGAGGTTTAAGGACTAGATATACTAGGATTTAACTTATAATATTCCTATATAGTATAAGTTTAGTTAGATAGCCTACTTTAAGGATAGGATACTAAAGGTCTAGTATAAGGCCTACTATAGCCTTTTAGAATACCTAAACTCCCTATTTTCTACTAAAGGTAGCTATAATAGTATATTAATAATAATAAGATACTCTAAAATATAGGCCTACTAGAAGGCCTAGGAAAGAAGGAAGAGAGGAAGAGGAATAATAGCCTAATTTCTTTAAAATATAGTATATTACTAGGGCTTATATTCCTATCTTAAAAACTTACTTATATACCTAGACCTAGATTTCTAGGCCTAAGAGGCTCCCTTTTTATAAGACCTTTAGTAGGAGAGTTTTCTCTAATTTATTATAGGATACTAAGTTCTATTTTATATAGTTAAAAGCCTAGTATTTATAAAGCTCTTCTAGGTTACTTACTCTATACTATCCCTCTTAAAGGTACCCTCTACTAATACTATTTACTATTACCTATAAAAGGCTATTAGATAGGGCTTATCTATAGTACTCTATATATTACTAAAGGATATAAAAATCTTAGTTACCTTAGATTATTAGACTTCTCTATATAACTAGGTATTTATAGTAATTACTAGTTACTTTATTAATAGTAACTAGGTATACTAGGAGGTTTTACTTAGGTTTAAGCTACTTTATAGGCTATATATAAGGAAATATCTAAGTACTATCCTTTTTAAAATATTAGATAAATACTAGATTAAAGATTAGGTATTTAGAATTATAACTAATAATATATCTAATAATATAACCCTAGTTAAGGTTACTTAGATAGTACTCCCTAATAGTATATAGATATTCTAAGTACCCTACCTTACTTATATTATCTAACTTTCTCTAGGTTAACTCCTTAATTACCTAAAGGTAATACCTAAAAATTAGTTCCTTAAAATAAAGTAGGACTAGGAGAAATCATAGTTAATAAGGAAAAATAGTAGATATAAGATATAGAAGATCTTATATATACTAAATAAGGTCTACTTCCTAGCTATCTATATTTATACTAGCTCCTAGCGCTAGGATACCTTTCTTAAGGACTAGGAGAAAGGGTAGAAACTTATTCTAATTTAGGATATATTAACCTAATAAAACTTAATATTCTTAATACTTTAGTAGGTAATGTGACGTGCCAGGTCGATTAATAAAGAAAGAGTGCATATATAACAGAAGAGTGTATTCCGACGAAGATAACTAAGATAAGAAGAAGGAAAGAAGAAGTAAGTTATAAAGTGGGAGACAGCTAGCTAATATAGCTAGCTGCTAACCGCTTTATAATAATGCTAATAACAAACAAGTAAATAAACAAATAAATAAATATACTAATTGTAATATATCCCCTGTATAAAATTCTATCTAGTCTCTAGATACTAGACTAGTAATAGTAGCTTTATAATCAAAATCATCTTTATCATCAGCTTTAAGAGTAACTAGATCTAGGTTAATCGAGTTAATAGCTAATAAGCCGATAGCGAGATCTATATAGTCGCTATTATTATAAGAATTATTATACGTAGAATTTATTATATTAGAATTAGTAGAGAACGAATAACTAGCTAGTTATTAGATAATCTTAATAAATTCTAGGTAAGTATATAGAAGATTTAGATATTAAGAAAGGCGGCTATAGAGTAAATTATTAAAGCCTTTATAGAAAGCGGAGATCTTTATAATATTAGGCTAGTCTTAACCTTTAGCTTTATAAAGAACTCTCTCGAACTTAGCGATATAAGTAGGAATTGAATCGGTATCCTACTTAATCGAAAGGAGATAATCTTCGGCTTCTTAAGTCTTATTAGGATTATTATAAATATAATAGAGTTAATCGAGAATTATATTAAAATTATATATACTAGAATTATATATAATAGTAAGCTAGGGTAGGACTATTACCTAAACTTAGCTTATAAGGTTAAGATAGATATAATAGAATTAGGCTATCGAATCTCTAATCGCTAATCTATTAATAGTAAGTTTAGTATAAATAGTAGTATCCTATATATTATATTTAATTAACTAACTAGTAAACTTCTCTAGGTCTAGAAGCGAAGACTTTAGATATCTTACTTAAGGAATAGGTAGTTATTAAACCTATACTTAAAATATCTATTAAAGATCTTAGATTTTACCGCGAAGGGTCTTAATTATAGTAGCGAATTCTATACTAAGTTTAGTATAGAGTTCGGTATAAAGTTATTATTAGGGATCTATTTTAATAAGGATCGAGGGAAGGGAGTAAGGTTAAAAAATTATACTAGAACTATGGCCTAGGTATATTAGAAAGAAAAAGAAAAAAGGTGGATTTAAGATTAAGAATTCAGTTTTATAAAGAAAAAGAAAACGTTAGGGTTCTAGGTAGGAGGGTCTGAAAAAGTCTCTTATATATAGCTTACTTAATCGTCCTAGAGTAGTCTAGTCTCTAGCTCATAACCTAAGGTCTACCGCGTTACTAGACTGTCTAAAAGAGAAAAGATACTTCGACTAAGAATATACTCGTAGTAAGACTTCTATACAGTATGCGAAAGTATGCCACTACTTGCTATAGGACTGTGTAGTAAGGATCTTAGTTATTATATAATGTACCAGGTCGATCAATAAAGAAAGAGTATATATATAACAGAAGAGTGTATTCCGACGAAGATAACTAAGATAAGAAGAAGGAAAGAAGAAGCAAGTTGCAAAGTAGGAGACAGCTAGCTAATATAGCTAGCTGCTGACCGCTTTGCAATAATGCCAATAACAAACAAGCAAACAAACAAACAAACAAACATGCCAATCGTAACAAATAAAGAGATTATACTACTTCTTTTATAAGTTCTATTCTAAGTTTTACTATACTAAGATATAACTTAGTAATAAGGAATAGTATTAAATTAACTACTTTCTATAAATTACTCAGCCTTTCTATAACTTTATAATAGAACTCTTAAAGATAAAGGATATAACTACCTATCTTATCTTTAAGCTTTATAATACCCTCTTTAACTACTTTAACTAGGTAGCTACCCTACTTCGGTAGAAGTATATTCTATAGAAGTTAGAGATACTTAAGGTACTTAAGGCTAGTTATAAAAAGCTTAAAGAGTACTATATATAGATAACTAGCCTTTAGGGAAATATTTATATAGTTAGGATAATACTAGCCCCTAATAGTTAATCTTAATTCTTCTAAATATAATAATAGGAGGCCTACTAATACTATAAGTATAGGAAGGCCTTCTAAAAAATATTAGCTCCCTACTAAGTATATCTAATAGTAAATAGGAGATTAGCTAAAATACTAGCTACTAGGCTAGGTACCTCTTAGCTAACTAATCTCCTAAAAGGAGGCTAGAAATTAGTAAAGCTAGCTAGTAATAAGCTAACCTAGTACCTTAATAGTAGTATATATATAATATATAATCTAGTTATATCTATTACTATACTAACCCCCTACTATTAGATATAGTTAATATTAAGCCTTTATAGTTTTAGTAGGAGAACGAATCTTATTTCCCTATAATTATATTACTTACCTACGATATTCTCTTAATTCTAGTAACTAGTACTAGTATTAAGTAGCTCTTTAATACTATATAAGATATTTACTATTATTACTATAGTTATATAAAGTCTAAAACCATTAAGGACCTTATACTATTATTTTATTCTTCTTACTCTTATATATTAGTTATATACTGTCGACCAGAAATGACGCACTTCTGTACGTTCCTTACATCTGGTGGTGTATTAGTAGTCAGCAGCTACGTATAGCGATTATGTAAATATATACCAAGATAGATCTCGGAGGAGAACCCTCCTTTTCACAATTATACTCATTTTACCCTTTGGTCTAGTATCCTACTGCTTATACCATATAAAACAGCCTCTCTTTTATTTAATAGTTATAAGCCTAGTTTACTAGTATATCAATTGCAATTGAATACTACCGCAGTCTATTCTATAAGCTACTATACCCCTAAGCATAGAAGTACTTTTACTTACCTAGTACTTCCTATCTATCCTCTACTAACTTATATAAGAAAGCTGTAGAAAATGAGATATTATTCCTTTATAATAATCCTAGTAGGATTACTAAATAGGTCTTGAGTATACCTAGAGTATATATTATTTTAAGGAACTTAACCTAATAGTAAACCTAGTTTATATAGGTAGAGATAATTACCGAAAATCTTAATATTTAGGATTATATTAACCTAAATATTAGTAAAGAAAAGCGGCCTACCCTACCTATAAAGCTAATTTAACTAAATAAAAATAATAAAAAGTATAATTATAATATAATAAGTCAATTAATAATAAATAGCTAACTTAACTATAATAATAATCGGAAAGATTATAATAATAATCTATCTAAGTATAAGATAATTAAACTAGTACTTAATAAGGTCTCTAAGAGAATAAGGAATATACTTACTATCGAGATCTAGAATCTAATAGTTAAAGTATAGGAGACTAGTAAGCTACTAGCTACCCTATAATCACATTTCTCTTATATAGATATAAAGTAGGTCTAGATTATTAGGAGATAGTAGATAGTTATAGTAATAATACTAATTAAAGATATAGTAATTAATAGTTAGTTAATAAAATTAGAAAATCTCTATATAGAATATATAGCTATAAAAGTAAGCTTTATAACTAATAACTAAAATATAATCTATAATTTCTTAATAGTACTTAATTCTATTAAGCCTTAATTCTATTACTATTAGTACTAGAAGGTCTTTAAATAAAATGGAAAATATATATTTACTAGTATAGTAAATATATACTATTTAGAATAGTCGCTCTTTAATTAGAAGAAGTTATTAAAGCTAAAGGTACTATAGGCTGCTTTTATAACTCTTAGTAATTAAAGGGAAGCTAAAAAACTAGCGACTATAACTATAATAACTACTATAACTATAAAGGGAAAGAAGATATCGATATCTCTCCTAGCTTATATATATAGAGAAAACTACTACTTCGGTATATATCTATACCTAGTTAAGGTAGTATACCTACCTAGTTAGAAACCTAATCCTAATATTTAAAAGAATATATAAAGAAAGGTCGATAAGTTATCTAGAAAAGTAAAGGACTATATAAACTAACTTCTAGCTAAACTAGTAGAAGAAGAAAATATAGATTAAGTATACTTTATAGAAGTAGATCTAAATAATAAAGACTACTTAATAGCTATTAAAGATACTACTTTCCTAATAAACTTATAATCTACCTTATAGGATTATTAGCTAATTAATTTAGTAACTAGCTAATATATTATAAATAACTAAGGCCTCTTTATTAAATTCTATAAAAAGATAGGAGAGCTAAAGGTTAGTAATATATTTACTAAAGTCTATAGTACTAGTAAAGTCTAGATAAAAACTATTAGCTATTATAGCTAACCTATTAATCTAATATTAAATAATATTAAGTACTTTCCTAGCTTCTACTATAATCTTATCTTAGTAGTACTAATTAAATAGAGGGAGTATAAAGTAGATTTTAATAATCTAACTATTATATATAAAGATATAGGCTAGACCTTTATAAAAATAGAAGAGATTAGGAACTTCTTTATACTCCTATATACTAACTTTATATTTCTAGTAGTATTTATAATAACCTCTTTTAATATAATTAAATGTTTAATATAGCTACTAGTCTTAAAAGTAATAGTAGAGAGATAGTACTAGTAACTTAGCTATATATTTAGTAAGTATATAGAATAGCTTACTAAAATGGTTAAAGGTATTTAGATTATAAAACCCTTATATATAAATACTAAGAGTACTATAAATAACCTAGAGTTATATAAGATATATTAGCTTAGTAGAATGCCTAAGTAAGTCTCTTATTATATTTAAGATATAAATTTTAGACCACTTAGTTAGATATATTTCGATCTTATTATACTCCCTAAAGTATATAATAGTAATAAGTAGATCTCTTACTTCTATATTAATAGTATCTAATACTACTAGGCCTTAATATATAAGAAGAAGAATAGTTACTAATAGGTAATTATTAAATTTATCTTATAAATATAAATATAGTTTAATTTACTAATTTATATTTTCTATTCTAATAATAAAGGATTAATTAATTAAAAGATAATAGACTTTATAAAAGAAAATAAGATTATTACCTAATAGACTATAGTTAGTATACTAGAATAAAATGGTTTTACTAAGTAATCTAGGGAGGTAATTATTATTAGAGTATAGTTATTTCTTTAAGAATCGAAGCTTCTAAAGAACCTCTAGCTAGAAGTAGTATAAGCTACTATCTATATTATTAATAGATCGCTAATAAAGTTAAACTTAGGAAAGTAGATTATACCTTAGTAAGAATTCTACTAATAAGGAATAGGTACCTTTATTCTAATTAACCTATTAAATCTAAAGGTTTATAGGTACTATACCTATATTAGGATCTAAGGAATTCCTTTATTAGATAAAATGTATAACTAAGCGGAGATTAGGTATATTATAGGATTTTATATAAGTAATATCTAGAAGGTCTAGTTCCTATATATAAATAGCTATAAGTATATTTAGGATACTACCTTTAATAAGAATCTTAACTTTATAAACCACCCTATAGAACTACTAAGAATCTAGATTATAGACTTTACTAAAGTACTTAATAAAGATGAACTAGATATAGAACTAGAGTAAGTAATTCGCTAGGTTAGTATAATACTAATAATCTAGAATAAAATATAAAATAGAGAAGAAGAAGAAGCGACTGTGATAATAGAGGAAATTTCTTTATTATAAGAAGTAGGGTCTATCTAACTAATAGAAGACTAGTATATTTTCGCCTAAAAAATAGGTAGCCTAGTTTTTGCCTAAAAAATAGGTAGCTCTAATAACTGTAAAAATCTAAACCCCCTAGGTAAGTATATAACGCTATTACTAATACTAAGTATATCCTCTCTTCCTCTATTTCTATAAAGCCTAGCTGATCTTCTACTCCTACTAAGTAAGTAAGTCTTCCCTTTAATAATACTGTTAGGATTACTATATCCTACCTAAGAGGAATTAATAATACTATAGGGAATACTACCCCTAGCGGTAGTTATACCCTTAATAGTAGTACTATACCAGCCGGTTATACTATTAATAGTAGTACTATATTTACTAGTTACTCTTAACTAACTATTCTAAGTCTAAATTTAGGTACTAAGAGAATATAAATGTTAATATAGACTTATAATTAAAAAACTAATATATAGACTAGTCTACTATAGCTAAGACTAGTATATAGTTATATAGTAAGTAGCTATATAGTAAGTAGTCTCCTAATAATAATTATCTCCCCTTCTATAAATACTAGGAAGCTTCCTATAATAATAGTATAGAAGAACTATTTATAGAGATATTACCCTATCGAATATTATTTATAGAAAATATAAGTAGAAACTATATAAAGATTATAATATAGTAAGTTATCTTATATATAATACTAAAGATAACTATATAGTAGTACTTACTATATTTATAACTATATTATCCTTAGGATACCTAGAACTATAGTACTACTAAGATAACCTCTCTCTTAAACTATAGATATAGAAGGATATACTTAACTACCTATTTTATAAAGGATTCCTTACTATAGTAGGACTAGAAGTCTAATCGATTAAGTAATATAGAACCTTTAAAGTTAAACCTTAACCTAGAGACTAGGTAATTTAGGTACTACTATTAATCTAGGTCTTTATATATAAATATAATAGTAACGGCTTTCTTATAAAATTAAAAGTAAGGATCTATATTTATAGTAACTTATAGAATATTAATTCTAATAAAAAGTATATAGCTATACTAACAGCCTATATAGTATAAGTAGTCTTTGTACTTATTATAGTATTTAATCTTAGTATAATCTAGATAGATACTATAAATATATTTCTAAATAGTAATCTTAATAATATAGTCTATACCTAAATACTAGAAGGATTTTAAAGTAGTAGTATATTATAAAGGCTTTATAAAGTACTTTATAGACTTAGAAAGTTACCTAGACTATAGTAAAGGGAAGTAACCTAAGTACTTAAAAAGCTAGGATTTATCTTTATTCTAGAAGATCCTTATCTCTTTACTTATAATAGAATGATTATCTTCTTCTATATTAATAATATTATTATTATTTACTACTAATCTTAGCTTTAGGAAGTACTTTAGCTTAAAGAAGAACTAAAATAGTACTAGGAGCTTTATAAGATAGGGAAAGTAAGCTAGTTTCTTAGAATTTATATTCTCTAAGATATTATAAATTATAAACTATAGTTATACTAGGATTCTTATATCTTATTAATAGTAACTAAGTATAGACTTACTAGTAGTTATAAGTATAAAATACTACTTCCTATAAATAAAATAACTAAGTTCTTAAGGATTATAATAAAGGAGTAGATTTATAAGTATTAATAAAAGCTTAGCTTAGCCCTTTATCTAATAGTTATAACTTATCCTAATATAGTAAAGGTAGTAAATCATCTTACTGAATTCCTAGTTAACCTAAGACCTAAGTATTATAAGGTAGTTAATCGCTTGATCTAATATCTATATAATATATAATATCTAGCTCTTAAGTACTACCTATTATATAAATAACTAGTACTTTACTTCTTTAGTAATATATTATTTAGCGACTATTCTAACTAGAAAAGCTTAGAAGGCTTCCTTTATAAACTATTCGGTATAGTAATAGA
The DNA here is from genome assembly GCF_028828465.1 of Penicillium psychrosexuale. NCBI lineage: Eukaryota > Fungi > Ascomycota > Eurotiomycetes > Eurotiales > Aspergillaceae > Penicillium > Penicillium psychrosexuale. Next base: position 6,201,156 of record NW_026643187.1, read on the forward strand.
TTAGAAGGCTAGTAAGTAATATATAGTTATAACTTTAATAACTAAGGCTAAGCTTCTTACTATCTCTAAGGCTAGAAAGTTAGTAATATAGTAGGAACAGCTACTCTATATAGTTAATCTTAACTACTAGACCGATCTTATTATTAATTATAATAACTAATAGATAGTTAATTTACTTACCTACAAATAACTGTAATTATAAACTAAGCTTTACTATATCGATATCTATAACTATTAGCTATACTAAGAGGTTAATACTAGCTATATCTTAATCTAGTAGGTAGCTACTACTAATATATAGGTAGATAGGCTTACTAAGTTACTACTAGTATAGTCCTACGAAAAGTTTGTTTAGTCCTTAGGATTAGTAGATATCTAGGATCTGGTAGATAGATAGATAGCTTGATAATAGATAAGACGAATTTAGGAGCTATAATATAGCTTCTAGGGGGGTATATCGACCAGAAATGATATACTTCCGTACGTTCCTTATATCTGGTAGTATATTAGTAGTCAGCAGCCATATATAGCGATTATATAAATATATACTAAGATAGATCTCGGAGGAGAACCCTCCTTTTTATAATTACACTCATTTTACCCTTTGGTCTAGTATCCTATTGCTTGTACCATACAAAACAGCCTCTCTTTTGTTCAACATATACTTTAATCCCTTAATATTAGTATATTTAGTATTTATAAATATTAGTATAGTAAGGTAGTTAAGGTAGCTATAATAAGTAGATACTATAGATTTTTAAAGGATAAATTCCTATTCTTAATTACTAAAATTCGATAAAAAACCTTCTAACTATATATAATTAAGCTTAGGTTTAAATTAACTAACCTTTAGCCTATTAATTCTAAGCTTATTACTAATAAATTAGATTTATATAATCTATATAATAATAATTTACCTTAGCTAGATATACTATTAACTATCTTATAATATACTAAGTTTAGTACTCTAAAAACTACTAAAAGAATTTAAAGAATTAGTATTTATCTTAATTAAACTAATCCTACTACTTAGTAGTTTAAAGAAGGGCTTATAAAGCTTATAAAGGGAGCTAAGGCTTAGGCTACTTTAGTACTTTAGCTATAGCGGGAATTTAATTATATAGAAGCAATTATAGGGATATACTATACCTAGTATAATACTTCTTACTAGAATATTCGAATTACTAGTATTATTAATTCATCCTAGGTTAAAGAAATGAAGTAGAAAGAATATAAATTAACTGAGAAAGCCGATTAAGAAAAAACGAAGTAGAAGTAGAAGAAGGTCTTAATTAAGGTTAGGAAGTATAGAAGGGCATAAAAACGGCTAGGGAAGTGATTTTTTTTTATATTTTAGTAGTAAATTGGTTAATATATATAGTTCTTTTATTAAATTATTGAATTTACTATATGGTGGTAGTAATTAAGGTAAAAGTATAAAAATTGAAAAAAAACCGCCTACTAGGTAGGCCCTACCATATAGGTAGCAGACCCTCGCTTACAAGGGTCCGTATTTTTAGTAAAAAAATTTTAAGGCTTACTACTTAACTAAGTAGGACTTATTCTTTTTATCTTAATAGGATAGGATATATTTAATCTTATACTCTACCTAATTATTAATCTTAATTAGTTTAGGAGTATTATTATTAGTTAGAATATTACTATAATATAATTCTAATACTAATATATAGTATATTAGGTATAGTAATCTAAAATAGGGAGATAGATATAACTTATGTACTTATATACCGACCTTCTTAAGAATTAGAAATAGACCTAGTATTTTATAATCTAGTTTCTTACTTAGCCTACCTATTTCTATATTCTTACTCTTAAAATATATCTAATTACTAACCTTAAAGGATTTATCTATATAGTATTTATCTATATAGTACTTTATCTATATAGTACTTTATTAACTCTTTTACCTTAGTAAGTCACTTTTTTATAAAGCCTCTTATTTCTTAGATTTTCTATACCCTCTATATAGTATCTATATAATATTCCTTAGGGTACTCTTTAATACTATCTTAGATAGATAGGTTATAACCTATTAATACTTTATATAATAACTTTCTAGTTATACTATAAGTTATTATATTATATATAAATACTATAATAGGTAGCTAGTATACCTAGTTATCTTACTTCTAGTTAATATATAACTAAAGGAAATACTCTAGTACCTAATTTTAGTATTTAGTCTAGCTATTAGTTTAGGAGTAGAATATAGTAGATAACTAGTACTTAACTATAAGGAGAAAATAGAAGGTTAACTAGAACTAGCTAATAAATAAGCTACCTCTATTACTTACTAGGTTCTCTAGTATACTAAAGATTAGAATTATATATTTATATAATAAATCTACTAACTTAGGTATATTAATTTCTTTTATATAAGGAAGATAAAGGGTATACTTTATAAATATATCTACTAAGATAAGTACTATATTATATACCTTACTATTCTATTATAATAGAGATATTCTAGTAATAAAATCTATACTAAGCTACCTACTAGGCCTCTTAAATACTAGTAATAGCTATAATAATCTATATAGCTTATACCTATAAATTAAATTATATTAATAACTTATATAGTTATATATATACTCTCTTATATCCTTTATAATTCTATACTAATAGAACTTATACTAGATATCTTTATGATTTTATATGAGACTATAGTCTCTCTTAGGATATAAATATAGTTATTATACCTAAATAGCCTATCTAGTATTAATCCCTAAGGTATATTACTTAGCTTTTATTTACTAATACTATCTTCTATTTTTATATAGATATCCTATAATATTAGATTATAATCCTATATTATATAAAGTAATTCTATTATAGAGTTCTTTAGTACTAGCATATATACTATTTTACCTTAAAAAGCTCTTATAGCTATTAGGTATAGTACTAGGGGGTCTAGAATTCCTATATTATTAGTAGTATAATACTTATCTATAATACTTATATTATAGGTATTATATACTATATTATTATAGTCCTCTACTATACTATATAGATAATTAGATTTAAGTACTAATATTATATTAACTACCTTTATAAAGATATATAATTTTAGATCTAGTATTACTATAACCCTATATATTAGGGTAGATTATAATCTTTATACTATTTCTTTATTATTATTAAGACTCTTTTATAGCTTTTCCTAAAAAGTAGGTAAAAGTAAGTTCTCTAAGAACTCTCTTTCCTTAGATATATAGTCTAGTTAGTAACTAGGTATATTAGTAGGATTTAAGGTTATTAAATAGTACTTAATAATAAAGTTAAATATAGTAAGCTTCTCTATCTACTTTATCTAATATCTAGTTAACTCCTTTATAGTTATAAAGTATTATAGGTTAATATAATTAGATAGTATTAATATAGGGAATTTACTACCCTTAAGATAGTATCTCTAATATTTAAATAACTTAATAATTATAAGTAATTCTAAATTATATATTTTATAGTATATTTTAGTACTAATTATCTTTCTAGATTAGAAAGTAATTAGGTATTAGTAACCCTTAGAATCTAGTTATATAGTAATTACTATTATAGTAAATCCTAAATTATCTAGCTTAATTTATATAGATTTCTCTAGGTTAAAGTAGAATAATATAGGTATACTTAAGAAATATTTCTTTATTTCTTTAAAGGCTACCCTTACTTTAGGTATAAAGATAAAGCCTTACTTTTAATAATTTATACCTTTCCTCTTTAGAGTACCCTTTATTAACTTAGATAGGGATATAGTAATATATAAGTAATTCTTAATAAATTACTAGTAAAAATTCCTAAAACTAATAAATTATTATATATTATATAAGTACTATAGTTCTAGCTATTCTAAGATAGTATAAATCCTCTCTAGTTCTATAGATATACCCTTAGGTATAATTAGGAAGCTAAGAAAAGCTACTAACTTTATATAGAAGGTATATTTCGATATTTTTATATATAACTTATATATATAATCGTGCTAAGCGCCTAAAACACGTCCCGTATATTAGTATACCCCACTTAACGATAATTTTCACTTAATAATAATTTTATTAAAATAATTCTAGTTAACTTAATATTTATAAGTAACTACCCTGACTATCTATATATTAATTTCTATGATTAAGATTCCTTACTAATATTAAAGCTTTATACTTAGCCTTAACTAAATCCCTAGCCTTTTAGGCTTACTATTTAGCTTCTAACTTCTTAGTATATTTTACCTAGAACTACTCTAACTTTTTAGAATCAGCTATTTACCTATCTACTATCTTCTTATTTATATAGATTAGTACTAGTACTAAGCCCTATATTCTAAGAATCGATTATCTATTTTTCTTAGTTTCTATATTTAATCTAGAGGTACTAGCCTTTTTTAATTCTACTTTAAGAATAGCGACCTCTTAGCATAAAAGTAGATTTATAGCTGTCTTACCGCCCCTATACCTATTCCAGGTATGGGTCTATCCCACATAACAGAAGATTCCCATAAAACAGAAGATTTTTCTTTTTATACCAACTTCCTACCAATTTTTTTACCATAATACAATGCCGAAAAAAGCTAAATATTCAGAGGATAAAATGTAACTAGCTGTTAAAGCCTACTATTAAAGAAAAAAACCAAAAATCGCCCTATTAGCACAAGAATTCTCTATTTTATATATAACCCTCTATACGTATATCTATAGTAGTAAGACTTATTCTAACTATACTGACCTTTCTAAAACACTTAGTCTAATTTAGGAAAAGGTACTTATTAGCTAGGCTACTTTACTAGATACCAATTATATTTAACCTATACCTAAAGAGATTAAAGAGACTATAAACCAACTTTTATAATATATAGGTTATAATATTTCTATTAGTTATAACTAGGTATATCGCTTCCTTACTAGACTACCCCCCTACCTTAAATATATTATATAAAAACCTAAGGAAAAGGTATATATAGATAGTAAGAGTATTAAGGGTCTTACTCTTTGGTTTTACTATTTCTTAAAGGTTATAGAAGAGTATAAACTCCTACTTTATAAGATTTATAATTAGGATAAGACTAGCTACTAAATTAGCTAAGGAAAGCTATATAAAGTTATATCTTCTTATTCGACTAGTTATATTACTACCGGTAGTCTTACTAAATTAATTACTAGTATTAAATATATTACTATAGATAGTTAGGCGATATTACTATAGTTCTTAGTTAAAGGATACTAGTAGATAGAAGAATAGTATACTAATATTATAATCCCTAATTTTTATATTAAACCTACCCCTAAGGGGTAGATTAATAATAATACTATATTTAAATAGCTTCATTCTTTTTATAAGGCTATAAAAAACTAGGTCTAAAAGGATAGGCCCTATATTCTTCTAATAGATAATTATCTATCTTATACCTTACTTAAATTTACTACCTTTTATACTAATAAATTTATTATCCTAATCTAGTTTTTACCCTATACTACCTACTTATACTAACCTCTCGATAGCTAGGTATTCTAATATATTAAATACTACTTTAAAAAGTCAAATAATAAAGTAGTAATATAGGGTAGAAGTATTAGCTAAAAGTAGGATTTTTTCTAGATAATTAGTAAGATATAAAGTAATACCTTTACCTAATAAACTATTAGATTATCTTTTAGTTCTTATAGTATTTTTCCTTTTAATCCTAAGAAAATTATTAGTCCTTTATAGGAATAGGTACTTAAGGGAGAAGTCCTAAGGATTATTAATATACTATTATCCCCCCCTAAGCTATCTAGTTTAGTAATAAATTTACTACTAGATACTATCCTATAGGTTAAGAAGCTTAATAATAAGCTTCTTAATAATCTAGTTAAGCTAGATAATTTATCTATATATATAAAAAGGTATATTTATCGAAGTATAAACGTAAGTTCTCTTCTAGCCTAATAGCTTAAAATTTATAAGGTTTCTTTAAAGAAGTCTTAGGACTATAGATCGTAAGTAAGTACTCCTAAAAATTATAAATTAATTCTTAATATAGGTCTAATAGTACTTATACTAGTAAATATAAATTAAAAAAAGGTAGGAAGCTGACTAGAAGAAGATTCAGAGGCTATAAGAAAAACACGCCTAGTTAGCAGAAATTAAACAATAGGCTTAAATAGTAAAGGATACAGCTAAAGCTAAACGTAAGGCTAGATTATCGGCTAGGTATAGTAGTCCTAGGAAATAGTATTTAGATAGTCGTGGTAGTTATATATAAATAGGTATTTGAAGTTATGGTAAAATTGAAAATCTTCTGTTTTGTGGGAATCTTCTGTTATATGGGATAGACCTACCCTGATAATGTCAGGGTGGGATAGTAAGACGGCTATCTATACTTTACTAAATATATTATCTAGTTACCTAAGATTAGTTATTAATCTTCTTTAGATTATAGACTAGCTTAGTATTTAGAATACTTAACTATCTAGTAGTTAATAGAAATAGGTTATATAAGGTAAAAAAAGAAGAGGATAATAAAATACTAGTTATAAAATTTAATAAACTTAATTATTATATAGGAGTAATAGTTATCTATAAGAAGTAGGTATAGTCTACCCTTCTTAACCTAGGATATTAAGGCTTTATAAAAAGAATAAAGCTATTTAAAAGTAGTATTACTATTAATCTAGCTATTAGGTATAGGTTTAATTTAAAAATTAGGTATTTTAATATTTTTATACCACTCTTCTATATATAAAGAACCCCTTAGTAAAAACTAGGGTAGTATAACCTAACTATTAGTACTTATATATTTAATACTAGTAATTAATTCCTTTTAACTACTAGTCTAATTAGTAAAATTAATATTAGATATAAGTTCCTTTTAGTATTTTCCTTAACTAATTTAGTAGTTAGTTTTATCCTAGTTAAAGATCTTATTTAGTAGAAAGTAATACTTTTTAAAGAGAAGATTAAGGTTATTAAACTAAAGAAGTAGTAGGCTATATTACTTACTATCTACCCTCGATTTTTTAGATATTTTTAGGAATATATAGGGTATTATAGGTAATAGTCTTTATATATACTAATAGACCTAATTTAAGCCTACTATCTAATCGCTTCTAGTATAGTATAGAATTAAATTTATAACCTCTTTAAGAATTAAATTAGGAATTACTATATTACTAATATAGAGAGTATTAATCTATATTCTTAACTTTCTCTTAGATTAGGCTTAGGGTCTTTTTTAGACTAGTAGTAGTGGTTTTAGTCCTATACCTATAAATATAGGCGTAAAGCCGTTAGTATAGAACCTTAAATTCCTATACTAATTAAGCGATATTAGGTTTTTCGGCTTTATAGTAAGTATAAATAGCCTCTAAGATTCTATCCTCGAGATTTTCAATTTAATCTACTATGGTAGTAGGGTATAGGATATTAATAAAGTAGGTAACGAAGACTAAAATTATTGTTAAGTGAAAATTATCGTTAAGTGGGGTATACCAATACATAACATATGTATTAGGCGCTTGGCACAATTCTAGTCTATCTAGTACTTTATATATATTATATATATACTACTTCTTAGTTTATAAATAAATAAGGATATTATTAAGGTATATAATATAGTAGATATTAAGTAGATTACTTAATACTCTATTAATATATAACTAGAATATTATAGATATATTTACTAATCTAAATAGTATAACTATATACTTAAAATAACTATATTAGGTCTAGAATATAGTTTTCTATTTATTATCCTTATAAATCTAAATATAATAATATATATCTTTTAAATTAAGCTATATAAAGATCTTTATATTAGATAGCTAATCTATAGTCTTATTAATTAGTAGTAAGGAATACTAATTCTTAAGAGTTAATATATTAAGTCCCTAGTAATCTATATATAGATATAACCCTCTATCTTTCTTTAGTATAAATAAAATAGGTATACCTACTAGGCTCTATAATAGCCTAATCTAGCCCTTCTTAATATATTCTTTAATATAATCTTAAAGTACTATAAGTTCTATCTTAGAAAGAGGGTAGATTAGCTTATAAGGAATTTATTTACCTACTTCTATTTTAATAGTATAATTATATTTATTATTCTTTAATAACTTCCCTACTTTTTTAGGATTAAAGATATTAGTTTAGTCTAAATACTAAATAGATAAATCTTTCTCTATACCTTATACTATAGTAAAGAGTAGGATAGGCTTACCTTTTATAATTAAATAAAGATATACTATAAGTATAAGGAAGGGCCTTATAGAGGATCTCTTATATAAAGGCTACTATAATTATCTTTTTAGTCTTCTTATTAGATAGGTAATAATATTATACCTAGTTTTTCTAATTAATATTAGGATTAATAGATTTTAGCTAATTATAACTAATAATTATATTATAACCTATTATCTTAACTACTTTATAGGAAAGTATATAGCTATATATTATATCCCTACTATCTTATAGCTTACTATTTAGCTTTTAAAAGCTATAGAATTAGACTATATAATTATCTATAATTATAATAGGTTTTAAGGAGCCTATATTTATATATAAAAGGTACTATTTAATCTAATTCTAACTAATAAAGGTTTTCTTAGCCTTACTATCTATTAGTATCTATATAGTTTACTTCCTATTATTAGTTTTAATACTAACTTTATAAATAAAAGTAAGTTCTAATTCTTACTTAATATTATTAAGCCCTAATACTACTAATATTATAAATATTAAGGTACTTAGTTTTTTAACTATAAATCCCTCTTAGTCTCTTTATAAATATTTATATAATAGCCTAGTTTTCTATACTTAAAGTAGTTACTATAAGGGATACTATTAGGGTTTATTTTTTATTTATTATACTTATACTTATACTTTTTATTAGGTTTTTTACCCTACTTATCCTTACCTTTATTTTTAAACTTAGCTTTATATTTCTTTATATCTAATATAAATAAGGTATAAGAGCTAAGACTAATATTTAAGCTTAGATCTATTTTAATAGTATTATTCTTACTACTATTAGCGCTTTTCTCTTTCTATATATAAAGTAATTTCTATTAATTAAGGATTTAGCTTTCTACTATTTCTAGCTTAGTAGGCTATTTTAATAACTTAGTATAAATAGTATTAATTACTTTAGCCTAGAGGTACTTCTTTTAATACTATTAACTATATAAGTACTTTAGATAATAATAAATAGTATTAAGCTATATTATATATATCTATATAGATTAATATTACTTCTACTATAGAATACTATACTCTAATATAATATCTTAATAGATATTTTAAGGATTATTTATAAGATATAGATAGAAGTCCTAGAAATCTTACTAGATAGTAAGCTCTTTAAATATCTTTATATAAGACTACTAATTATTATTCCTTTAATTATCTAATTATTTAATTATAGCCTCTACTTTATATAGGCTAAAATTATACTATTACTAGTACTTATTAAAGTATAACTAAAGTTAGTTAATAAAGATATAGTATTCCTAGGTTATATTTCTATAGAATAGTTTAATATTTATAGGCTCTCTTAATATATAAATATAGTATTTTTTAATAACCTATAGTATAATATAGTTATTTATACTTATTAGAGTAAGAGGCTTTACTTATTCTAAGATTTCTAATTATATAAGGAGGTTCTAATATTCCTCTCTTACCTTAGTTTCTTTAATATATTTCCTTAGTTAATTAAATATTAATAGGGAAGGATTTATAGGGTACTATACTAATATTAGGTCTAATAGTATAGTAGTTTCCTATATTAACTCTAAGGTATCTATAAGAGGATAGTTTATAATAGAAGGAAGGGTTTAATTAATCGAAGCCTATTTATTAGGCTATAGTATTATAGGGAGTCCCTATAACTATATATTATAAAGGTTCGATATAATATAAATAAGGGGTAGTCTCTATTAGGTAATCTAAGTATATAACGTAATTCATACACGAGCCGCCACCACATATAACCCGCCACCCCATTCAATAATCTAGTTTTTAAATACATTTATCTCAACCATAACGCCATTAAATTAATTAAACTAAATTCAACTATCTTTCTGGATACCTATTAATTTTATGCCTGGTTCTTCTATACCCACTATACCTTACTGCAGCCTATAGATATGGTTCTAACCCTAATTGAGGGCTTCCGCGCGGGGGGTATAGAGGTACTTCTAATACTTCTACTACCTTAGTAATCAATTAAGAAGCTTCTTAAACTAAGAGGCCTTCTTCAGCGGGTATCTGCCTTCTAGATTAGGTCCATTTTTGCTTCTTCTTCTTATTTTTATCCTGTAACTCCTTGTTTTCTTTCGCTAGTAAAATAGCGCTATATATCGTAAGCTGGCAGCCTTTAATAAGTTAGTTTAATATATATTTAGAAGGACTTATTAGGCTTCGAGATTATATATAAAGTAAAGTATGATCCTATGTGGTAGGCCACCTATATATATATACCACTGCAGTAAAGTCAGTTCCCATGAACTGACTTTACTATGACCTTTTGGTCTAATAGGTAACTGTGCGGAGCAGTGGCCGTCGGATCTCATAAAGTCAGTTCATAACCGGGTCTTAGAGGGTTATAGTTCAATTCCGGTATATACGGAATTTATCTACCTATTATTATAATCATACCTTTAGATTAATTATATAATAGCCTCTAATACTTAACCTAGATAAGGCCTATATTAAGCTACTTTGAGTTCTGCCTTACTCTTATGTAGGTCCCTTAGAGGGCGATATATATATATATATAGCCTTACTTACTAAGAAACTAGAGATAGTGATCTTCCGGCTTAGTTAACCAATTCTAGCCTAAGGATTAATAAGATTAACCTTAAAAATTGGGCAAAAATCCTAGGTATGATTTACATTTAGTAGGGGAGGATATAATCCCATATAGTAGGGTACCTAATATATATATACCACTGCAGTGAAGTCAGTTCCCATAAACTGACTTTGCTATAACCTTTTGGTCTAATGGGTAACTGTGCGGAGTAGTGGCCGTCGGATCTCAAAAGCATTAATTAACAAAGCCTATCGACGTAGATCTTTCCTAGTAGTAGGGATTTTTAGTATAAAATTCTAGCTTAAATCGCTACCCCTACTAGGGGGGGGGGTTAGTATTCGAAGATAAATATTTAGTTTTAAAAGGACCCGATTAGGTAAAAAGGGTACTAAACTAGCTACTAAGAAGCTGTTTTTAATTATCTCTAATTTAAAAGCTTTAATTTATATAGTAGGGTATACTTCGAGAAAGTCAAGTTTATTAATATAGTTAATCCTATACTATATTTTCGTTTTAACTAACTAACTATATATACGTTTTAAGACTATAAAACAGCCGATATTAAGTAGTTATAAAAGGTAAGAGGAATATAGTGGTATATAAATTAGTATAATATCGTTTTACTTATAAATTTTATCGAATTTTAGTATTAAATAGCTTCTATAGCTATTAAGTATTAAAAGTCGATACCTTCCTACTATATATAATAATATCGATAGTATAAAGAGTTTCTAAAGCTAGCGAAGTCTAATTTTATTAGAAGTCTAACTATTTAGACTAATTTTAAAATACTAATTATCTAGAAGGCTATTAAACTAAGATTTAATAAAGACTTTACCTTTAAAAATCATATATAAAGGAAGTACCTACCCTACTATATTTATATATTTAATTATAGTTACCTACTCGCAATTTCTAGGTTATAAAAGTAATCTTTAACTATAGTATTTACTTCTAGTTATAACCTTTATTATTATAGTTAATCCTATAGTAAAACCTATCTTATTAAAGTTATAAATATTATCTAGATCGATTCTATACTAAAGAATGGTTTTTTAAACTAGATTAAACCACTCTCTAATAATCCTTAGGTCTTTATATTTTGTATACTTATAATTATAATATCTTAAGAATTAGGATATAAGGGTAGGGTACTATTTAATAAAATATATAACCTAATTTTAGTTAATTAAAATAACTAGGGTAGTTCTATATTATTTAAGAAGAAGATCTACTATTTCTTATACTATAGAGGGCTAGGGGGCCGATCTATAAGAATCTATAGAGATTATCTATTTTCGAAGAGATTCCTCTTTAATTACAGTTAATTTAGTTAAGTTAGTATAAGAAGTCGCGTAGTATTATATACCATTAAGGTAGTCCTAAAGGGTTAAACGTAGTATATTAAAAGTACAGGCGGTAGTAGAAATATTAGAAAATTCTTGATTCTTAAAAGCCTAGATAGCTAATAAGATCCTACCCTCTTTCTCTATTAAATCTTTAGAGGATTAAGAGCGTTTTGGTAGCATAGTAGGTAGTTGAATTAACTAGGTACTAATTCATGGACGCGTTTTTGGATGGGGTAGCGGGTTGTATATGGTAGCGGCTCGTATATGAATTATATTATAACCTTTCTATCTAAGAAAAGGTATAGGTCTTTAGGAATAGGATAAAAGCCTATCTTAATAAGCTTTAATTTAATCGTTTCTTCCTATAAATATAGTAAGATTTATAAACTATATAGAGCTTGGTTTAGTTATAAAATATACCCTTATTATTAGTAACCTAGTAGAAACTAGTAGTATAGATAGGGTGAAAGGGAACTATTAAGAAATGTATTTACTATATCTATTTAGAAGGTTTCTAGATTAAATATAGCTACTATTACTAGTAATATATATAGGATATAGGCTGCTAGGGTTATAGTCCTAATGTCTTCTTTATCTTTAATAATCTAAAGGTCGCTATAAATATAAATATAAGCTTTAAACTATATTAAAAAGATAGGATATAGGCTGCTAGGGTTATAGTCCTAATGTCTTCTTTATCTTTAATAATCTAAAGGTCGCTATAAATATAAATATAAGCTTTAAACTATATTAAAAAGCCGTTTTTATCTGATTTATATTTAAATACCTATTAGATTAGAAGAATTTAATACCTAGGGCAGGTATTCTATAATATATTTCCACATTTATCTAAATATAATTATATTATATAATTGTTTTTCTTAGGTATCTAAGTATTTATCTTATTCAGCTTATTATATTTAACTTATATTATATAGTACCATTTAGCTTTATAGGTATAAACTTATACTTCTAACTAGTTATCTAGTTCTTTTAGTAAACTATTAACTAGTATCTTCTTTAGTTAAGAGAGTAATACTATTAAAAACGCGTATAAATAGCTTAGAATTAGGTTTATCTAATATTTCTTATTAGGTAATTCTTTATCGTTATCGTTTAGTAAGAATGGTTGTTTTAGAGATATATAATCATCTCTATTAAAGTTAGAATTATTAATAAATACTATTAGACTATTATTATATAATTAATTATTACTTTCTAATAGTATAATAGGCTGATCTCTAAGGATTTTGTCTAGTTCGCTCTTATCTAGTATTACTAGCTAATTACTAAGGATTTTATCTAGTTCTACTTCTTCTGCCTTAGGTTATTTAGATACCTTAGTTATTAATTAATCTTCTATTTATTTATTATATATTTTATCTAGTATATCGATTTCTTTAGTAACCTTAATTTTATTAATCAGTTAGTTAAATTTAGACTAAATTAGTATTAAGATCACTTTATTAGTCTTATTTACTACTAGAATATTATTCTCCTATTCTAGGGTATAGAAGCTTATTTTATTAAAGATAATATTATATATATATATAATCTTCCTAGATTAGGGTATCTAAATATACTATATATTAGATATATTATATCTAATAAGATAGCTAATCTATATATATATACTTATTTTAAATAAGTATAGTATTAATAGGATTTAAATATATGCCTTATAGCTATAAATCTTAATATTTAATAAAGATAGGATTATTATTATATAAACTAGGGGTATTACTATTTAGCTAACTAGTACTTATTAGGGAGATATCTAGTTTAGCTACTTATTAGAGAGCCTATTCTAGATATAAATAGTAGTATTAACTACCTTAGGCTATAAATATATAGGTCAATTAGTATTAATAAGTATAATATATACTATAATTAAGATTAAAGTACCTAATCTCTTAGTATAGCTATTTTACTTAAGTTAATAAAGTAGGATTATATAAACTTTAATTCCTTTTTCTTTATATTCTATAAGGAATAGGAGTAAATTCCTATCTCTATTATAATATAAAACCTTTAGTCTAATATTGAATTAGGTTTTAATAAGGGTAAATTTTATCTAAACTATATCTATTACCTAATCTTTATAACTAAGATTAGACAAAATCTAGTATTTAGTTATAGGATTAATTAGATAAGAGATATATCTATAATAATTATATATTTCTATTATATAGATTAAGTCCTAATAGATAGCTTTAAATAGATTTTCTCCTATTATAATTAGTCGATAGGATATCTATCTTTTTACCTTAGAAATTAGGTATATTTTATAAGAAGAAAGGGTTAAATTCTTATTAATTTTAATATTTTTAGCTACTTTTTTAAGATAGTCGAGTACTTATATATTAGGATAGCCTAAATAGGTATACTATAGATTATATAACCTACTTACTATATAAGGATTAGCTAACTATATTATATATAAGACATTTAGTATAGTTATATAATTAATAAGATTAGATAAATCAATTATATTAATCTAATTATCGATCTTTAATAGATAATTAAGGGAATTTTAGTACTATTAGATAAAAATTAGGTTAGAATCCTTCTTAACCTTATAAATAAGGCTTCCTTTATTATTTTTAAGGTAGCTTTTTTATCTATTATACTATATACCTACTTTCTCTACTAAACTAGCTAATATTAAGTTAAGATAAAAACCTAGGGAATATACTATATTTATTAATTTAAATATAGTTTAATTAGGTAACTTAGTAGGTTCTACTAAAATAGTCCTAAGACTATCAATTTTTATAATTATATCTCTAATAGAAATATAGGATAAATTCGGTATATAATCGATAAACTTACTTATATTATTATATAGATAGGTATTAGAACCTATATCAAATACCTAAAGATTATATAAGAGATTATTATATAACTTCTATATTTATATAGTAGTATAGCTACTAAATTATATTATTATTATTATTATTTTATTCTTTTTATTATCTAAAGTATACTTTTTTAGGGTATTTTAATATATATAATTAATACCTTTATATTAATAGGCTTTTTCGAATTATTCTTCTATATTAGGTAATACTTTCTAATTATTTAGTCTCTTCTTAGGATTAATATAGTAGTAGTTATTAAATATATGGTTTCCTTACTTTAGGTCTTCTTAGTAAGGGTATTAGAGATTATATATTAGTTTTATCTAATTTTTCTATTAGTTTTTTCTACTTTAGTCTTTACCGCTTTAGTCTTTACTACTTTATTTATTTCCTTAGAAGGTAGTATATATAACCTTTATTATAATCTTTAGTAGGTTTAGATAAATAGAATCGCGGTATTTTTTAATTACTAAATAGAAATTAGGTAATATTCTACCTAATTCTTTAATTATTATAAAATAATTGGTCTAATACTTAGTAAAATATAGGGATAATAATCCTATAGCTTTAAGAAAGTTATATAAAGTATATAATCCTATAGCTTCGGCGATTTCTATTTAGGATACTTCTATATAGATATTCTCCTAATTTATAAGCTATTTCTTAATTAATCGATTATATAATAGTCCTTACTATAAAGTATACTATTAGTATATTATATAATATTTTTGTGATTTATTTATAGGTATATAGATATTATATAATATAGATAAAGTATCTTAACTAGCTATAGTATTACTAATTAGTTATCTATTATTAATTAAGATTAATCTAATAATAGTATAGAATAGGGCTTAAGCCCTATTATTAATTATCTTAAATCATTTATAATTAATCTTATATTCTTATCTCAATTCTTACTAAAGAGAAAGTTAATAATTAGTTAAAGTAAATATCGATTTATTATTTATAAATATCTTAATAAAGATAGGATAAATAGATTTAGTTAGTATTAGTTAGGTTATTATTTCTTCTAGATTAATATAATCCTATAGTCTATAACTAATAGCAATTAATCTAATATATATATACTAGATTAACTAATTAGATTACTAACTAAGTATAACTAGGGATTTTACTTCTATTATAGTAGTAAAATTAGATAGAAGAAGATTAGATAAGATAAGATTAGATTAGATAGATAGTTAATATTAGCTTTAGATAAAAGGGTTAGGCTAGGCTTATAACTATTAGAATATAGTAGAACTAGGTATAAGGCTTTATAATATACTCTCGAGGGGTTAAATATATAGTATTTAAACAGATAAACAGCTAGGCAGTCAAGTATTAGGTTAAAGATAAGATCAAAGTATATATTATAGGATGAAATAGTCAATTTGTCTAACTAACATTTAGTATAATTTAGGGCTTTCTTATAGCAATCAAATATCGCGGATAACTCAGTAAATCAAAGATTAGATGATTCATGACTTTTCTTCAGATAAATCATGACTTTCTTTAGATATAACAAAGTAAGCAATCAATGACATCATCAATTATATCATTAAAATAGGAATACATATATTCTAATAATAGTTTATCTCTAAGTTCTAAATAGAGTTCTATAGAATCCTAGGGATTAAGTAAAAACTATCTACTATATACTACCTATAGATAGATAGCTAGAGTAAAATTATAAATTAGTTTATAGTATAATAATTAAGACTATATATTAAATATAATAAGGATAACTAGTTAGAATACCTACTAATAGTAGATTTTATAGTATTAATTCTTCTATAAGATATAATAAAGAGGTCCTCTTTCTTTATTAAATAGGGTTATAAACTAGTAATATCTTTTAACTAGAATTATATAGGACTAATATATAATAAATAAGAAGTAGCTAATTAACTCTTAAAGTTATAATAAATCTAAGAAGATATATATAAATAAATTATAAAGTTATAGGAACTATAAATATAATAGGCTAACTATTATTATTATAAAGAAGACTTTAATATTAGTAACCTAGTCTTTATTACTATAAAGGATTAGTTATAGGACTATCTAAGTTAAAAACTCTCCTATATAACTAGTAGACCCTATAAGATTATTAAAAAGATTAGGAATATATATAAGTTAGAACTACTATAGTTAATTAATATCTACCTAGTATTTAACCTAAGTAAGTTATAGAAGGTAGTAAGTATAGAACTACTTATAAGATAATATATAGATCTACTACCTCTAATATAGATAGGATAGACTAATAAATAGGAAGTTAAAAAGATCCTAGATATAAGAAAGTATTATAGGAAGCTATAATACTATATATAGTAGTTAGGATATAACCTAGATCCTATATAGTACCTAGCTAGTAACTTTAAAAATACTCTAGAAATAATTAAGGAATTCTATAATACCTATCTAGTAAAGCCTAGACTACCGATATATCTATAAGAATAGATTAAGGCTATATAGAATAATTAGATATTAGATAACTATATAGATAATAAGAAGCTAGTATTTAGGGACTAAATATATTCTTGCCTAGGGGTTATATTATAATTAGTACTTAAAGAACTTATACCTTCCTATTTAGGATTATACTATTAGTTATTCCTTCTCGTTTATATAGGTAATTGTACCTTCCTTCTAGGTTAAGTAAGGATAGGGCTTTGCCCCTAAAGGGGTATAAAGACCTATTTATTATTTTACATTTTGTTTTCTTTTCTTTTCTTTCTCTATACTTGATATTCGTTTAGCAATGCACTTCTTCTATTAAAGAGAACCTAGCACATAATAGTAGTTAGCAGCCACTTATTACAATTATATAAACATATACCAAGATAGATCTCGGAGGAGAATACTCCTTTTTAGAATTATACTCATTTTACCCTTTAGTCTAGTATCCTACTATTTATACTATATAAAACAGCCTCTCCTTTATTTGTTAGTTATAAGCCTAGTTCCCTAGTATATTAATTATAATTAAATACTACTATAGTCTACTCTATAAGCTACTGCACCCCTAAGTATATAAGTACTTTTACTTACCTAGTACTTCCTA
Organism: Penicillium psychrosexuale; assembly: GCF_028828465.1. Classification (NCBI taxonomy): domain Eukaryota; kingdom Fungi; phylum Ascomycota; class Eurotiomycetes; order Eurotiales; family Aspergillaceae; genus Penicillium; species Penicillium psychrosexuale. The sequence continues at coordinate 6,219,237 of NW_026643187.1, forward strand.
TCTATCCTTAATAAATTTATATAAGAGAGCTATAGAAAATAAGATATTATTCCTTTATAATAATCCTAGTAATAGGGTTACTAAATAGGTCTTAAGTATACCTAGAGTATATATTATTCTAATAAACTTAACCTAATAGTAAACCTAGTTTATATAGGTAGAAATAATTACCAAAAATCTTAATAAAGAAAAGTGGCCTATCCTACCTATAAAACTAATTTATCTAAATAAAAACGATATAAAGTATAATTATAATATAATATATTAATTAATAAAAAATAGCTAATTTAACTATAATAATAATTAGAAAGATTATAATAATAATCTATCTAAGTATAAGATAATTAAACTAGTACTTAATAAGGTCTCTAAGAGAATCTAAAATATACTTACTATTAAGATCTAGAATCTAATAGTCGAAGTATAGGAGACTGGTAAGCTACTAGCTATCCTATAATTATATTTCTCTTATATAGATATAAAGTAGGTCTAGATTATTAGGAGATAGTAGATAGTTATAGTAATAATACCAATTAAAGATATAGTAATTAATAGCTAGTTAATAAAATTAGAGAATCTCTATACTAAATATATAGTTATTGGAGTATGGCAGAACTAGGCACAATGCTTTATAATATACTCTCGAGGGGTCAAATGCGTAGTATTTAAACAGATAAACAACTAGGCGGTCAAGTATCAGGTCAAAGATGAGATTAAAGTGTATATCATAGGATGAAATAGTCAATTTGTCTAACTAATATTCAGTATAATTTAGGGCTTTCTTATAACAATCAAACATCGCAGATAACTCGGTAAATCAAAGATTAGATGATTTATAACTCTCTTTAGATAAATCATAACTTCTTCTTTGGATATAATAAAGTGAGTAATTAATAATATTATTAAAATAGGAATATATATATTCTAATGAGATCCGACGGCCACTGCTCCGCACGGTTACCCATTAGACCAAAAGGTCATAGCAAAGTCAGTTCATAGGAACTGACTTCACTGCAGTGGTATATATATATAGGTGCCCCACCACATGGGATCACATTAGTAACTTAGCTATATATTTAGTAAATATATAAAATAGCTTACTAAAATAATTAAAGGTATTTAGATTATAAAACCTTTCTTATATATAAATATTAAGAATATTATAAATAACCCTAAGTTATATAAAGTATATTAGCCTAATAGAATATTAAAGTAAGTCTTTTATTATATTTAAGATATAAATTTTAGACTACTTAGTTAGATATATTTTAATCTTATTATATTTCCTAAAGTATATAATAGTAATAAGTAGATCTCTTATTTCTATATTAATAATATCTAATACTATTAGGCCTTAATATATAAGAAGAAGAGTAGTTACTAATAAGTAATTATTAAATTTATCTTATAAATATAAATATAGTTTAATCTATTAATTTATATTTTCTATTCTAATAATAAAGGATTAATTAATTAATAGATAATAGACTTTATAAAAGAAAATAGGATTATTACCTAATAGACTATAGTTAGTATACTAGAATAGAATAGTTTTACTAAGTAATCTAAGGGAATAATTATTATTAGAATATAGTTATTTCTTTAAGAATTAAAGCTTTTAAAGAACCTTTAGCTAAAAGTACTATCTATATTATTAATAGATTATTAATAAAGTTAAACTCTAATAAGTAGATTATACCTTAATAAGAATTCTATTAATAAAGAATAGGTACCTTTATTCTAATTAACCTATTAAATCTTAGGGTTTATAGGTACTATACCTATATTAAGATCTAAGGAATTGCTTTATTAGATAAAATATATAATTAAGTAGAGATTAGGTATCTTATAAGATTTTATATAAGTAATATTATAATTATATACATTATATAGGTATAAGGCCTATCAACTAGGTAAGATACAAAGGGCTTAGTAGAGGGAATACAATGTATTAATAGTGTGTTAAGACTAATTCTTACTAGTCTTAAGGGGGGCCTAGGGGGTCCCTATCTATAAGGAAATCTATCTACCTATGTTCATATAACGAACCCCTTACGAATCGATATCGGAATAGATATATAATAATATAGATATTCCTTCCTAAGCCTATATAGACTTATATATATTTCCCTCTTATATAGATCTTTATCTATTATAATTATCTCCCTCTCCCTATATAGATATCCTTATCTATATATAAACGTAATTGCTAAAGAACGAAAGAATAAAGAATCAGAGAGGTATTAGGGAGTTTATATATTAAAGAAAATAAAGTAGTAGATATATTAAAGATTATATATAATAAATTAAAAGAAAGGTAAATAATAAGAGATATACTCTATATTTTATACTTCTTTTAAAAGGGTGGCTATATAAATATTATATCTCTTTAAGACTAATAATATATAGATATATATTATCTTTTTAGTAGAAAGGTACTATATAGACTTCTAGGATTTACTTCTAATTCTATACTAATTCTTTACTAGAATATATATATTTTATATAATATAGAAAATATCTAGAAATAGGTAGAGATTTAAAAGGTATAGATTTACCTTTATAGCGATATTCTTTATAGGTATTTATATAAAGAAATATACTTATAATAGCTATTATTTAGGGTATAATTATATTCCTTTAATAGTTTTATAGTAGATAGTTATAGTTATAATATATTTACTACCTTTTCTCTCTACTTTTCTATAATCTCTAAACCTTTTCTTCTAATTATTTTATCTTATTAGAATATATGTATTCCTGTTTTAATAATATAATTGATGATGTCATTGATTGCTTACTTTGTTATATCTGAAGAAAGTCATGATTCATCTAAAGAGAAGTCATGAATCATCTGATCTTTGATTTACTGAGTTATCCGCGATATTTGATTACTATAAGAAAGCCCTAAATTATACTAAATATTAGTTAGATAAATTAACTATTTCATCCTATAATATATACTTTAATCTTATCTTTGACCTAATACTTAACCGTCTAGCTATTTATCTATTTAAATATTACGCATTTAACCCCTCGAGAGTATATTATAAAGTATTATACCTAGTTCTACTATACTCTAATAGTTATAAGCCCGGCTTAACCCCTTTTATCTAAAGCTAATATTAACTATCTATCTAATCTTATCTTATTATCTAATCTTCTTCTATCTAATTTTACTACTATAATAGAAGTAAAATCCCTAGTTATACTTAGTTAGTAATCTAATTAGCTAATCTAGTATATATATATTAGATTAATTACTATTAGTTACTAACTATAGGATTATATTAATCTAGAAGAAATAATAACCTAACTAATATTAACTAAACCTATTTATCCTATCTTTACTAAGATATTTATAAATAATAAATCGATATTTACTTTAACTAATTATTAAGTTTCTCTCTAGTAAGAATTAAGATAAGAATATAAGATTAATTATAAATAATTTAAGATAATTAATAATAGGGCTCGAGCCCTATTCTATACTATTATTAGATTAATCTTAATTAATAATAGATAATTAGTTAGTAATACTATAGCTAATCGAGATACTTTATCTATACTATATAATATCTATATACTAATAAATAAATTAAGAAAATACTATATAATATACTAATAGTATACTTTATAGTAAGGACTATTATATAATCGATTAATTAAGAAATAGCTTATAAATTAGGAGAATATCTATATAGAAGTATCCTAAATAGAAATTACTAAAGCTATAGGATTATATACTTTATATAACTTTCTTAAAGCTATAGGATTATTATCCCTATATTTTATTAAGTATTAGACTAATTATTTTATAATACTTAAAGAATTAGGTAGAATATTACCTAATTTCTATTTATTAATTAAAAAATACTATAATTCTATTTATCTAAACCTACTAAAGATTATAATAAAGGTTATATATACTACCTTCTAAGGAAATAAATAAAGTAGTAAAGACTAAAGTAGTAAAAACTAATAGAAAGATTAGATAAAACTAATATATAATCTCTAATACCCTTACTAAGAAGATCTAAAGTAAGGAAACTATATATTTAATAACTACTACTATATTAATCCTAAGAAGAGACTAAATGATTAGAAAGTATTACCTAATATAAAAGAATAGTTTAAAAAAGCCTATTAATATAAAGGCTTTAATTATATATATTAAAATACCCTAAAAAAGTATACTTTAGATAATAAAAAGAATAAAATAATAATAATAATAATATAATTTAGTAGCTATACTACTATATAAATAATATAGATATTATATAATAATCTCTTATATAATCTCTAGGTATTTAATATAGGTTCTAATACCTATCTATATAATAATATAAGTAAGTTTATTAATTATATACTAAATTTATCCTATATTTCTATTGGAGATATAATTACAAAAATTGATAGTTTTAGGACTATTTTAGTAGAACCTACTAAGTTACCTAATTAAACTATATTTAAATTAATAAATATAGTATATTCCCTAGGTTTTTATCTTAACTTAATATTAGCTGGTTTAGTAGAGAAAGTAGGTATATAGTATAATAGACGAAAAAGCTACCTTAAAAATAATAAAGGAAGCCTTATTTATAAGGTTAAGAAGGATTCTAACCTAATTTTTGTCTAATAGTACTAAGATTCCCTTAATTACCTAATAATATTAAAGATTAATAATTAGATTAATAAAATTAATTTATCTAATCTTATTAACTATATAACTATACTAAATATCTTATATATAATATAGTCAGCTGATCCTTATATAGTAAGTAGGTCATATAATCTATAGTATACCTATTTAGGCCATCCTAATATATAAATACTCAATTATCTTAAAAAAGCTGCTGAAAATATTAAAATTAATAAGAATTCAACCCTCTCTTCTTATAAAATATACCTGATTTCTAAGGCAAGAAGACAGATATCCCGTCGACCAATCATAATAGGAGAAAACCTATTTAAAGCTATTTATTAGGACTTGATTTATATAATAGAAGTATACAATCACTGTAGATATATCTCTCATCTGATCGATCCTATGACTAAATACCAGATTTCGTCTAATCTTAGTCGCAAAGATCAGGTGACAGACGTAGTTCGCATGAAATTTGCCCTCATTGACACCCAATTCGACATCAGACCAAAGGTTTTGACGATAGTCTAATGGTATTCATTGACAATTCCAACTTCAATAGAGATGATTATACATTAAAACGACCATTCTTACCAAATGACGATAACGAAGAATCACCTAATAAGAAACATTGGACGAACCTAATTCTAAGCTATCTACGCGCGTTTTTAATAGCATTACTCTCTCAACTAAAGAAGATACCGGTTAATAGTTTACTAAAAGAACCAGATAACTAGTCAGAAGTATAAGTTTATACCTATAAAGCTGAATAGTACTATATAATATAAGTTAAATATAATAAGCTAAATAAGATAAATGCTTAACGTAATTCACAAGCGAGCCGGCCACACAAGCCAGCCGGCCACCCCAAAACATATAGTAAATGCGGTAAATTACAACTCGATATATCAACAACGGTAGTTTATATGGAGATTTCCTTATGGATTATTGCTTTTTAAGTCATATCTAGTATATTTAGGGAGTTTAGGAAAAGTTGATACCTTGATGGTTGCGTTATATATACTTCTAGCTTTTGGCAACGTAATTTTCGGTATTTTTTGAAATCATCACAAAATAGCCTTCTGCTTACTTTAATATTGATATATAGTGCTAGTAAGCCCTATCGATTACTATCGACAAATAAGGAGATAAGATGAAAACATGGTTGTTGAGATATAGATGTAGAATATATCGCATTTACTATGGTGTTTTGGGGTGGCCGGCTGGCTTGTGTGGCCGGCTCGCTTGTGAATTACGTTAGATACCTAAGAAAACTGATTATATAATATAATTACATTTAGATAAATATAGAGATATATCTTAGAATACCTACCTTAGGTATTAAATTCTTCTAATCTAATAGGTATTTAAATATAAATTAGATGAAAACGGCTTTTTAATATAGTTTAAAGCTTATATTTATATTTATAGTAACCTTTAGATTATTAAAGATAAAGAAGATATTAGGGCTATAACCCTAATAGCCTAGACCCTATATATATTACTAGTAATAGTAGCTATATTTAATCTAAAAACCTTCTAAATAGATATAGTAAATATATTTCTTAATAGTTCCCTTTTACCCTATCTATACTATTAGTTTCTACTAGGTTACCGATAATAAGGGTATATTTTATAACTAAACTAAGCTCTTTATAGCTTATAAATCTTACTATATTTATAGGAAAAAATAATTAAATTAAAGTTTATTAAGATAGGCTTTTATCCTATTCCTAAAGACCTATACCTTTTCTTAGATAGAAAGATTATATTAATAATCTTTATTAACGATCTTCTTAGTATATATCTTATAAAATACTAAAACTATATTAAATTTATTAGAAATTATCTTTATTAAAGCTTTAAGATAAAAGACTATAGTAAATTAACCTAATTTATTAGTATATATATAATTAGAAACTAGATAAAATAGAAAATCTAGTTAAACTAAGATATATATATTAAGAAGATATCCTATCGATTCTATCTAATTAATAGGAAGCTACTAAAGATACTACTTCTTAGTAAAAATCTTATTTATATATTACCTAATATATTATTATCTAATTATAAAGCTTATCTATAGCTAATCTAGTACTACTAATTATTAGTAGGATTAATTAGTTTTACTATAATTATAATATAACCTAATATTACTTTTATATATTAGATACTTTCTTAATAGCTAATAAAGCTAGAAAGAAGTCATATAATCGCTATAGAATAAATAATCTTATACCTTTATAAGATAAGATATCATTCTGTTGGAATATATGTGTTCCTGTTTTAATGATATAATTGATGATATCATTGATTGCTTACTTTGTTATATCTAAAGAAAGTCATGATTTATCTGAAGAGAAGTCATGAATCATCTGATCTTTGATTTACTAAGTTATCCGCGATGTTTAATTACTATAAGAAAGCCCCAAATTATATTGAATGTTAGTTAGACAAATTGACTATTTTATCCTATAATATATACTTTAATCTTATCCTTAACCTAATACTTAACCGCCTAGTTGTTTATCTATTTAAATACTATGCATTTGACCCCTCGAGAGTATATTATAAAGTATTATACCTAGTTCTGCCATACTCTAATAGTTATAAGCCCGGCCTAACCCTTTTATCTAAAGCTAATATCAACTGTCTATCTTATGATTTATCTTATCTTATCTAATCTTCTTCTATCTAATTTCGCTACTATAATAGAAGTAAAATCCCTAGTTATACTTAGTTAGTAATCTAATTAACTAGTCTAATATATATATATTAGATTAATTGCTATTAGTTACTAACTATAGGATTACGTTAATCTAGAAGAAATAATGACCTAACTAATACTAACTAAACCTATTTATCCTATCTTTACTAAGATATTTATAAATAATAAGACAATATTTACTTTAACTAATTATTAACTTTCTCTCTAGTAAGAATTAAGATAAGAATATAAGATTAATTATAAACGATTTAAGATAATTAATAATAGGGCTTAAGCCCTATTCTATACTATTATTAGATTAATCTTAATTAATAATAGATAACTAATTAGTAATACTATAGCTAGTTGAGATACTTTATCTATACTATATAATATCTATATACTAATAAATGAATCACAAAAATATTATATAATATACTAATAGTATGCTTTATAGTAAGGACTATTATATAATCGATTAATCGAAAAGTAGCTTATAAATTAGGAAAATATCTATATAGAAGTATTCTAAATAGAAATCGCTGAAGCTATAGGATTATATACTTTATATAACTTTCTTAAAGCTATAGGTTTATTATCCCTATATTTTACTAAGTATTAGACCAATTATTTTATAATATTTAAAGAATTAGGTAGAATACTACCTAATTTCTATTTATTAATTAAAAAATACTACGATTCTATTTATCTAAACCTACTAAAGATTGTAATAAAGGTTATATATACTACCTTCTAAGGTAATAAATAAAGTAATAAAGACTAAAGCGGTAAAAACTAGTAGAAAGATTAGATAAAACTAATATATAATCTCTAATACCCTTACTAAGAAGACCTAAAGTAAGGAAACTATATATTTAATAACTACTACTATATTAATCCTAAGAAGAGACTAAATAATTAGAAAGTATTACCTAATATAGAAGAATGGTTCGAAAAAGCCTATTAATATAAAGGATTTAATTATATATATTAAAATACCCTAAAAAAGCATACTTTAGATAATAAAAAGAATAAAATGATAATGATAATAATATAATTTAGTGGCTATACTACTATATAAATATAGACGTTATATAATAATCTCTTATATAATCTTAATCTCTTATATAATCTCTAGGTATTTAATATAGGATCTAATACCTATCTATATAATGATATAAGTAAGTTTATCGATTATATACCGAATTTATCCTATATTTCTATTAGAGATATAATCACGAAAATTGATAGTTTTAGGACTATTTTAGTAGAACCTACTAAGTTACCTAATTAAACTATATTTAAATTGATAAATATAGTATATTCCCTAGGTTTTTATCTTAACTTAATATTAGCTGGTTTAGTAGAGAAAGTAGGTATATAGTATAATAGATAAAAAGGCTACCTTAAAAACGATAAAGGAAGCCTTATTTATAAGGTTAAGAAGGATTCTAACCTAATTTTTATCTAATAGTACTAAGATTCCCTTAATTACCTAATAACGTTAAAGATCGATAATTAGATTAATAATTTATCTAATCTTATTAACCATATAACTATACTTAATATCTTATATATAACGCGGTCAGCTGATCCTTATATGGTAAGTAGGTTATATAATCTATGGTATACCCATTTAGGCTATCCTAATATATAAGTACTTAACTATCTTGAAAAAGTAGCTGAAAACGTTAAAATTGATAAGAATTTAACCCTTTCTTCTTATAAAATATACCTGATTTCTAAGGTAAAAAGATAGATATCCTATCGACTAATCATAATGGGAGAAAACCTATTTGAAGCTGTTTATTAGGACTTGATTTATATGATAGAAGTATATAATCACTGTAGATATATCTCTTATCTGATCGATCCTGTGACTAAATACTAGATTTCGTCTAATCTTAGTCATAAAGATCAGGTGATAGATGTAGTTCGGATGAAATTTGCCCTTATTGATACCCAATTCGATATCAGACCAAAGGTTTTGCATTATGTTAGAATATATATGTTCCTGTTTTAATGATGTAATTGATAATGTTATTGATTGCTTACTTTGTTATATCTGAAGAAAGTCATGATTCATCTGAAGAGAAGTCATGAATCATCTGATCTTTGATTTACTGAGTTATCCGCGATGTTTGATTGCTATAAGAAAGCCCTAAATTGTACTAAATGTTAGTTAGATAAATTGACTATTTTATCCCATGATATATACTTTGATCTCATCTTGACCTGACCCTTGACCGCCTAGTTGTTTATCTATTTAAACACTATGTATTTGACCCCTCGAGAGTACATTATAAAGTATTATACCTAGTTCTACCATACTCTAATAGTTATAAGCCCGGCCTAACCCTTTTATCTAAAGCTAATATCAACTGTCTATCTAATCTGATCTTATCTTATCTAATCTTCTTCTATCTGATTTTACCACTATAATAGAAGTAAAATCCCTAGTTATACTTAGTTAGTAATCTGATTAGCTAGTCTAGTATATATATATCAGATCAATTACCGTTAGTTACCGACTATAGGATTATATTAATCCAGAAGAAATAATGACCTAACCGATACTAACTGAACCCATTTATCCTATCTTTACTAAGATATTTATAAATAATAAATCGATATTTACTTTAACTAATTATTAACTTTCTCTCTAGTAAGAATTAAGATAAGAATACGAGATTGATTATAAACGATTTAAGACGATTGATAATAGGGCTTGAGCCCTATTCTATACCATTATTAGATTAATCTTAATTAATAATAGACGACTAATTGGTAACGCTATAGCTAGTTAAGATACTTTATCTATACTATATAATATCTATATACCTATAAATAAATCACGAAAACGTTATATGATACGCTAATGGTATACTTTATAGCAAGGACTATTATATGATCGATCGATCGAGAAGTAGCTTACAAATTGGGAGAATATCTACATAGAAGTATCCTAAACGGAAATCGCCGAAGCTATAGGATCATGTGCTTTATACGACTTTCTTGAAGCTATGGGATTGTTATCCCCACATTTCACAGAGTATTAGACCAATTATTTTATAATAATCAAAGAATCAGGTGGAACATTGCCTGATTTCTATTCGCTGATTAAAAAATACCGCGATTCCATTCGTCTGAACCCGCCAAAGATCGTAACAAAGGTTGTACACGCCACTTTCCAAGGCAATGAACAAAGCGGTAAAGACCAAAGCGGTAAAGACCAAAGCGGTAAAGATCAAAGCGGTAAAAACCAGCAGAAAGATCAGACGAAACCGACACGTGATCTCCAATGCCCTTGCCCTGAAGACCCATGCCTTTTCTCAGACGGAAAGGTCATATTGATGATCTTTGTTGACGATCTTCTTGGTATATACCTTGCAAAACACCAAAAACATGCCGAATTCGTCAGAAATCGTCTTTATCAGAGCTTTGAGATGAAAGACTGTGGCGAATTGACCCAATTCATCGGCATATATGTGATCAGAAACTGGATGAAACGGAAAATCTGGTTAAACCAAGATATATATATTAAAAAGATCTCCTACCGATTCTATCTAACTAATAGGAAGCTACTAAAGATACCACTTCCTAGTGAAAATCTTATTTATATATCATATGATACGTTATCATCTAATTATAAAGCTTATCTATAGCTAATCTAGCACTACTAATCATTAGTAGGATTAATTAGTTTTACTATAATTATAATATAACCTAATATAGCTTTTATATATTAGATACTTTCTTAATAGCTGATAAAGCTAGAAAGAAGTTATATAATCACTATAGAGTAAATAATCTTATACCTTTATAGGATAAGATATTATTCTATTGAATTTAATAGGTTATATAATCTATAATATATCTTTCGAGTAGCTTTAAATATAAGCTTTACTAATAATATTAGACGAAAAAGCTTATAAGGCTTTATTTTTACCCTATTTAGTAGTCTAATTGATTAGTTAGCGAGAAAATAGCGAGTTATTATAACGTTAATAACGGAAGCTGAATTAGTTATACTTTCTAAAGTAGCTAAATACCTTCTTTAAATGAAAAGACTACTTAATTCAATTGAATTCGATACCTAATACGATCTAATACTATTATATAATAATAAGTAAACAATTGATCTGATAATAAAATCCAATTCGCTGTATTAGATAAAACTACATTATATAGATATTAATAAACATTAGTTATGTAAAAAGGTAAGAAATAGAGATATATATCTCTAATAGATCCTAATAAATACTATAATTGCCGATAGATTGATAAAATACCTTTTATCATAAAAATACCTTGAATTCTTGAATCAGCTGAATTTGAGACAATTACCTAATTAGGTAACCGAATTCAATAATATTTAATCTATTCTTTTATTCCTGTTTTATCCTATGTTTGCAGCTTTTGACTAAGGTCAAAATCTGAAGGGGTGTGTTGGAATATATATGTTCCTATTTTAATGATATAATTGATGATATCATTGATTGCTTACTTTGTTATATCTGAAGAAAGTCATGATTCATCTAAAGAGAAGTTATGAATCATCTGATCTTTGATTTACTGAGTTATCCGCGATGTTTGATTGCTATAAGAAAGCCCCAAATTGTACTAAATGTTAGTTAGACAAATTGACTATTTTATCCCATGATATATACTTTGATCTTATCTTGACCTGACCCTTGACCGCCTAGTTATTTATCTGTTTAAATACTACGCATTTGACCCCTCGAGAGTGCATTACAAAGCATTATGCCTAGTTCTACCATACTCTAACACATTATAATGGAGATAGGAATTTGCTCCTATTCCTTATAGAATGTGAAGAAAAAGGAATTAAAGTTCACGTGACCCTACCTTATTAATCTAAGTAAAATGGCTATGCTGAGAGGTCAGGTACTTTAATCTTAATTATAGCGTATACTATGCTTATTAATACCAATTTACCTATATATTTATGGCCTAAGGTAGTTAATACTACTATTTATATCTAGAATAGGCTCCCTAATAAGTAGCTAAACTAGATATCCCCCTAATAAGCGCTGGTTAGCCGAATAGTAATACCCCTAGTTTATATAATGATAATCCTATCTTTATTAAATATCAAGATTTATAGCTATAAGGTATATATTCGAATCCTATTAATACCACACTTATTTAAAATAAGTGTATATATATAGATCGGCTATCTTATTAGATATAATACGACTAATATATGGTATATTTGGATACCCTAATCTAGGAAGATTATATATATATATAATATTATCTTTAATGAAATAAGCTTCTATACCCTAGAACGGGAGATTAATATTCTAGTGGTAAATAAGACTAATAAAGTGATCTTAATACTAATTTAGTCTGAATTCGACTAACTGATTAATAAAATTAAGGTTACTAAAGAAATCGATATACTAGATGAAATCGATATACTAGATAAAATAAACGATAAATAAGTAGAAGATTAATTAATAACTGAGGTATCTAAATAGCCTAAGGTAGAAGAAATAGAACTAGATAAAATCCTTAGTAATTAGCTAGTAATACTAGATAAGAGTGAACTAGACGAAATCCTTAGAGATTAGCCTATTATACTATTAGAAAGTATTAATGATTAATAACTATATAATAATAGTCTAATAGTATTTATTAATAATTCTAATTATAATAGAGATAATTATATATCTCTAAAACGACCATTCTTACTAAATAACGATAATAATAAAGAATTACCTAATAAGAAATATTAGATAAACCTAATTCTAAGCTATTTATATATATTTTTAATAGTATTACTTTCTTAACTAAAGAAGATACCGGTTAATAGTTTACTAAAAGAATTAGATAACTAGTTAGAAGTATAAGTTTATACCTATAAAGCTAAATAGTACTATATAATATAAGTTAAATATAATAAGCTAAATGAGATAAATGCTTAGATACCTAAGAAAACTGATTATATAATATAACTATATTTAGATAAATATAGAAATATATCATAGAATACCTGCCCTAGGTATTAAATTCTTCTAATCTAATAGGTATTTAAATATAAATTAGATAAAAATGGCTTTTTAATATAGTTTAAAGCTTATATTTATATTTATAGTAACCTTTAGATTATTAAAGATAAAGAAGATATTAGGGCTATAACCCTAGTAGTATATACCCTATATATATTACTAGTAATAGTAGCTATATTTAATTTAGAAACCTTCTAAATAGATATAGTAAATATATTTCTTAATAGTTCCCTTTTACCCTATCTATACTACTAGTTTCTATTAGGTTACTAATAATAAGGGTATATTTTATAACTAAACTAAGCTCTTTATAGCTTATAAATCTCGCTATATTTATAAGAAGAAACGATTAAATTAAAGCTTATTAAGATAGGCTTTTATCCTATTCCTAAAGACCTATACCTTTTCTTAGATAGAAAGGTTATATTAATAATCTTTATTAATAATCTTCTTAGTATATACCTTATAAAATACTAAAAATATACTAAATTCGTTAGAAATTATCTTTATTAGAGCTTTAAGATAAAAGACTATAGCGAATTAACCTAATTTATCGGTATATATATAATTAGAAACTAGATAAAACGAAAAATCTAGTTAAATTAAGATATATATATTAAGAAGATATCCTATTAATTCTATCTAACTAATAGGAAGCTACTAAAGATACTACTTCCTAGTAAAAATCTTATTTATATATTACCTAATATATTATTATCTAATTATAAAGCTTATCTCTAGCTAATCTAATATTACTAATTATTAGTAGGATTAATTGGTTTTACTATAATTATAATATAACCTAATATTACTTTTATATATTAGATACTTTCTTAATAGCTAATAAAGCTAGAAAGAAGTTATATAATTACTATAGAGTAAACGATCTTATACCTTTATAGGATAAGATATCATTCTATTAAATTTAATAGGTTATATAATCTATAATATATCTTTTAAGTAGCTTTAGATATAAGCTTTACTAATAATATTAGATAAAAAAGCTTATAAGGCTTTATTTTTATCCTATTTAATAGTCTAATTAATTGGTTAGTAAGAAAATAGTGAGTTATTATAATATTAATAATAGAAGCTAAATTAGTTATACTTTCTAAAGTAGCTAAATACCTTCTTTAGATAAAAAGACTACTTAATTTAATTAAATTTAATACCTAATATAATCTAATACTATTATATAATAATAAGTAAATAATTAATCTAATAATAAAATCTAATTTACTATATTAGATAAAACTATATTATATAGATATTAATAAATATTAGTTATATAAAAAGGTAAGAAATAGAGATATATATCTCTAGTAGATTCTAATAAATACTATGATTACTAATAGATTAATAAAATACCTTTTATTATAAAAATACCTCGAATTCTTAAATCAGCTGAATTTAAGATAATTGCCTAATTAGGTAACTAAATTCGATAATATTTAATCTATTCTTTTATTCCTATTTTATCCTATATTTATAGCTTTTAATAAGGTCAAAATCTAAAGGGGTATATTAGAATATATATATTCCTGTTTTAATAATATAATTGATGATATTATTAATTGCTTACTTTATTATATCTAAAGAAAGTCATGATTTATCTAAAGAGAAGTCATAAATCATCTGATCTTTGATTTACCGAGTTATCTACAATATTTGATTACTATAAGAAAGCCCTAAATTGTATTGAATGTTAGTTAGATAAATTGACTATTTCATCCTATGATATATACTTTGATCTTATCCTTGACCTGATACTTGACCACCTAGTTGTTTATCTGTTTAAATACTACGCATTTGACCCCTCGAGAGTGCATTATAAAGCATTGTGCCTAGTTCTGCCATACTCTAACAATACCTGATTTCTAAGGTAAAAAGACAGATATCCTATCGACCAATCATAATAGGAGAAAACCTATTTAAAGCTATTTATTAGGACTTGATTCATATAATAGAAGCATATAATCACTATAGATATATCTCTTATTTAATCGATCCTATAACTAAATACTAGATTTCGTCTAATCTCAGTCGCAAAGATTAGGTAATAGATATAGTTCGGATGAAATTTGCCCTTATTAATACCCAATTCGATATTAGACCAAAGGTTTTATATTGCGATAGAGATAGGAATTTACTCCTATTCCTCATAGAATACAAAGAAAAAGGAATTAAAGTTTATATAACCCTACCTTATTAACCTAAGTAAAATGGCTACGCCAAGAGGTCAGATACTTTAATCTCAATTATAGTATATACTATACTTATTAATATTAATTTACCTATATATTTATAGCCTAAGGTAGTTAATACTACTGTTTATATCTAGAATAGGCTCTCTAATAAGCAGCTAAACTAGATATCCCCCTAATAAGCGCTAGTTAGCTAAATAGTAATACCCCCGGTTTATATAATAATAATCCTATCTTTATTAAATATTAAGATTTATAGCTATAAGGTATATATTCGAATCCTATTAATACCTCGCTTATTTAAAATAAGTATATATATATAGATTGGCTATCTTATTAGATATAATACGTCTAATATATAGTATATTTAGATATCCTAATCTAGGAAGATTATATATATATATAATATCGTCTTTAATAAAATAAGCTTCTATACCCTAGAACGGGAGATCAATATTCTGGTAGTAAATAAGACTAATAAAGTGATCTTAATACTAATTTAGTCTGAATTCGACTAACTAATTAATAAAATTAATATTACTAAAGAAATCGATATACTAGATAAAATATATAATAAATAAGTAGAAGATTAATTAATAACTAAGGCATCCGAACAGCCTAAGGCAGAAGAAGTAGAACCAGACGAAATCCTTAGCGATTAGCTAGTAATACTAGATAAGAGTAAACTAGACGAAATCCTTAGAGATCAGCCTATTATACTATTAGAAAGTATTAACGATTAATAACTATATAATAATAGTCTAATAGTATTTATTAATAATTCTAATTTTAATAGAGATAATTATATATCTCTAAAACAACTATTCTTACTAAATAATAATAATAACGAAGAATCACCTAATAAGAAATATTAGATAAACCTGATTCTAAGCTATTTATATATATTTTTAATAGTATTACTCTCTTAACTAAAGAAGATACTGGTTAATAGTTTACTAAAAGAACTAGATAACTAGTTAGAAGTATAAGTTTATACCTATAAAGCTAAATAGTACTATATAATATAAGTTAAATATAATAAGCTGAATGAAATAAATGCTTAGATACCTAAGAAAACTAATTATATAATATAACTATATTTAGATAAATATAGAGATATATCTTAGAATACCTACCCTAGGTATTAAATTCTTCTAATCTAATAGGTATTTAAATATAAATTAGATAAAAACAGCTTTTTAATATAGTTTAAAGCTTATATTTATATTTATAGCGACCTTTAGATTATTAAAGATAAAGAAGATATTAGGGCTATAACCCTAGTAGCCTATACCCTATATATATTACTAGTAATAGTAGCTATATTTAATCTAGAAACCTTCTAAATAGATATAGTAAATATATTTCTTAATAGTTCCCTTTTACCTTATCTATACTACTAGTTTCTACTAGGTTACTAATAATAAGGGTATATTTTATAACTAAACTAAGCTCTTTATAGCTTATAAATCTTACTATATTTATAGGAAGAAACGATTAAATTAAAGCTTATTAAGATAGGCTTTTATTCTATTCCTAAAGACCTATACCTTTTCTTAGATAGAAAGGTTATATTAATAATCTTTATTAATAATCTTCTTAGTATATACCTTATAAAATACTAAAAATATACTAAATTCGTTAGAAATTATCTTTATTAGAGCTTTAAGATAAAAGACTATAGTAAATTAACCTAATTTATCGGTATATATATAATTAGAAACTAGATAAAACGGAAAATCTAGTTAAACTAAGATATATATATTAAGAAGATATCCTATCGATTCTATCTAACTAATAGGAAGCTACTAAAGATACTACTTCCTAGTAAAAATCTTATTTATATATTACCTAATATATTATTATCTAATTATAAAGCTTATTATCAGGACCCCAGTACTAAGAAGGCTGATGCCTAAGGTATAAGCCCTGTCATAGGGTGTGGAGCACCCATCCTAGGTACATGGGGGACTGTGGACTGGATAGGAGTAATGCGTACTGCCTACACAGCCTCCTTAGGTCATATGACCCATAAACCTGTATATTATCCTCGTATGCTGCTTCTTTAGAGAAGCAGCTATTAGTTCTAATATACCACTGCGTATACTACTATCTCTATTTCCCAATCCTCTATTATATATAGCATTCCCTTAGGTATTCTATACCTAGGGGTCTTATAGTTCTAATAGCTCTTAAATACTTGGATTACCTGATAGAGACTACCCCTCGTTCGCACTATATTGAATCCTTATAATATATAGTCGCAGGGACTTCCTACGATACTACAGCCTGACGAATAGGCTTCGACTGATTAAACCCTTCCTCCTACTATAAACCATCCTCCTATAGATATCTTGGAATCGATATAGGAAACCACTATACTATTAGATCTGATACTAGTGTAGTACCCTACGAACCTATCCCTATTAATACTCGATTAACTAAGGAAATGAGTCGAAGAAGCTAAGGTAAGAGAGGAATACTAAAACCTCCTTATAGAATTAGAAATCCTAGAGTAAGTAAAGCCTCCTACTCTAATAAGTGCGAATAACTATATTATACTGTAGGTTATAGAAAAATACCGCATTTATATACTGAGAGAGCCTATAAATATCAAACTATTCTATAGAAATATAACCTAGGAATACTATACCTTTATCAACCGACTTTAGTTGTACTTCGATAAGTACTAGTAATAGTATAATTTCGGCCTATATAAGGTAGAGGCTGCAGTTAAACAATTAGACGATTAGAGGAATAATGATTAGTAGTCTTATATAAAGATATTTAAAGAGCCTACTACCTAATAAGACTTCTAGGACTTCTACCTATATCTTATGAATAATCCTTAAAATATCTACTGAGATAGTATATTAGAGTATAGTATTCTATAGTAGAAGTAATATTAATCTATACGGATATTTATAATATAGCTCGATATAATCTATTATTACCTAAAGTACCTATATAGTTAATAGTACTAGAAGGAGTACCTCTAGGCTAAAGTGATCGATACTATTTATACTAAGTCGCTAAAATAGCCTACTAAGCTAGAAATGTATAAAGTGTATATTAGATACCTTTCTATAGTAGAAAGCTAAATCCCTAATTAGTAAAAATCACTTTGTGTATAGAAAGAGAAAAGCGCTAGCAGTAGTAAGAATAATGCTACTAAAATAGATCTAAGCCTGGATACTAGTCTTAGCTCTTATATCTCGTTTATGTTAGGTATAAAGAAACGTAAGGATAAGTCTAAAAATAAAGGTAAGGATAAGTAGGGTAAAAAACCCGATAAGAAATATAAGTGTAACGAATAAAAAATAAACCCTAATAGTATCCCTTATAGTAGCTACTTTAAGTATAGAAAACTAGGTTACTATATAGATACCTGTAAAGAGACTAAGGGGGATTTATAGTTAAAAAACTAAGTATCCTAGCGCTTGTAGTATCGGTAGCGTTAGGGCTTAATGGTATTAAGTAAGAGTTAGAACTTACTTTCGCTTATAAAGTTAGTATTGAAACTAACGATAGGGAGCGAACTATATAGACGCTAATAGACAGTAGGGCTAAGAAAATATTTATTAGTTAAAACTAGGTTAAATAGTACCTTCTATATATAGATATAGGCCCCCTGAAACCTATTATAGCTATAGACGGTCATATAGTCTACTCCTATAGCTCCTATAAGCTAAATAGTAAGCTGTAAGATAGTAGAGATATAGTACGTAACTATATACTCTCCTATAAAGTAGTTAAGATAATAGGTTATAAGATGATTATTAGTTATAACTAGCTAAAATCTATTAATCCTAATATTAATTAGAAAAACTGGGTATAGTATTATCGCCTATCTAGTAAGAAGATTGAAAAGATAACTATAGCGGCCTTTATATAAGAGATCCTCTATAGGGCCCTTATACTTATAGTATATCCTTATCTAATTGTGAAAGGTAAGCCTATCTTGCTCTTCGCTATAGTATAGGGTATAGAGAAAGCTTTACCTATCTAGTATTTAGACTAGGCTGATATCTTCGATCCTAAAGAGGTAGGGAAGCTACTGGAGAGTAATAAGTATAATTATACTATCGAGATAGAAGTAGGTAAATAAATTCCCTATAAGCTAATCTACCCCCTTTCTAAGATAGAACTTATAGTGCTTTGAGATTATATTAAAGAATATATTAAGAAGGGCTAGATCAGGCCGTTATAGAGCCTAGTAGGTATACCTATTTTATTTATACTAAAGAAGGATAGAGGGTTGTATCTATATATAGATTACCGGGGACTTAATATATTAACTCTTAAGAATCGGTATCCTCTGCTGCTAATTAGCGAGACCATAGATCGGCTATCCGGTATAAAGATCTTTATATAGCTTGATTTAAAAGATATATATTATTATATCCGAATTTGTAAGGGTGATAAATAGAAAACTATATTCCGGACCTGATATAGTTATTTTAAGTATATGGTTATACTATTTAGATTAGTAAACGTACCTACGATATTCTAGTTATATATTAATAGAGTATTAAACGATCTACTTGATATCTACTGCGTTATATACCTTAACGATATCCTCATTTATTTATAAACTAAGGAGCAGTATATATATGATATATATAAGGTACTAAATAGACTATATATATATAAGTTATATATAAAAATATCGAAATGTGCCTTCTATATAAAGTTAGTAGCTTTCCTTAGCTTCCTTATTATACCTAAGGGTATATCTATAAAGCTAGAGAGGATTCATACTATCTTAGAATGGCTAGAACCGCAATACTTATATAATATATAATAATTCATTGGCTTTGGTAATTTTTACTAGCGATTTATTAAGAATTACTTATATATTGCCGTACCCCTATCTGAGTTAATAAAGGGTGCTCTGAAGAAGAAGGGTACAAATTATTAAAAGTAAGGCTTTATCTTTATACCTAAAGTAAGGGTGGCTTTTAAAGAAATAAAGAAATGCTTCTTAAGTATACCTATATTATTCTACTTCGACCTAGAGAAGCCTATATAAATTAAGCTAGATGCTTTAGGATTTACTATAGCGGTAATTGCTATATAGCTAGATTCTAAGGGTCGCTAGTACCTAATTGCTTTCTAGTCTAGAAAGATGATTAGTACTAAAATGTACTATAAAACGTATAATTCAGAACTACTTATAATCGTTAAGTTATTTAAGTATTAGAAATACTATCTTAAGGGTAGTAAATTCCCTATATTAGTACTATCTGATCATACTAACCTATAATATTTCATGACTATAAAAGAGTTAACCAGGTATTAGGTAAGGTAGGTAGAGAAGCTTACTATATTTAACTTTATTATTGAGTACTACTTAGGAACCTTAAATCCTACTAATATACCTAGTCGCCGATTAGACTATATACCTAAAGAGAGAGAGTTCTTAGAGAACTTACTTTTACCTACTCTTTAGGAAAAGCTGTGAAAGAGTCTTAGTAATAATAAAGAAGTAGTATGAAGGTTATAATCTACCCTAGTATATAGGGTTACGGTAATACTAGACCTAAAATTGTATATCTCTATAAGGGTAGCTAATATGATATTAGTACCTAAATCTGATTATCTATATAGTATAGTGGAGGACTATAGTGATATAGTATATAATACCTACGATATAAGTATTATAGATAAGTATTACGCTACTAGTGATATAGGAATTCTAGACCCCCTGGTACTATGTCTAATGGCTATAAGAGCTTTTTAAGGTAAAATAGTATATATACTAGTGCTAAAGAACTCTATGGTGGAATTGCTCTATATGATATAGGATCGCGATCTGATATCATAGGATATCTATATAAAAATAGAGGAGGATAGTATTAGTAAATAAAAGCTAAGTAATATACCCTAGGGATTAACGCTAAATAGGCTATTTAGGTTTAATGACTACGTTTATATCCTAAGAGAGACTACGATCTTATATAAAATTATAAAGATATACTATAATAACCCCTAGGGAGGCTATTATACTAGTAAACGTACCCTTGAAGCTATCTGGTATAAGTTCTATTAGTATGGAATTATAAAGGATATAAGGGAGTATATATATAACTATATAAGTTATTAACGCAATTCGGTTTATAGGTATAAGCTATATGGATTATTGCAGCTACTACCGGTACCTAAGAGGCCTGGTAAGTGGCTTAGTATGGATTTTATTACTAGAATACCTCTATTATAGTAGAACGGTAAGGTATATAACGTAGTACTTATCTTAGTAGATATATTTATAAAGTATACCCTTTATCTTCCTTATATAAAAGAAATTGATATACCTAAGTTAGCAGATTTATTATATAAACGTATAATTCCGATCTTTAGTATACTAGAGAACCTAGTAAGCGATAGGGGCAGCCTATTTATTAGCTAGTTCTAGTTAACCTTCTATTTTCTCCTTACAGCTAAGTGCTAGTTATCTACTACGTTCTACCTATAAACCGATAGCTAGACTAAACGCTAAAATCAGGTATTAGAATATTTCCTTTGGTTATATATTAACTAGGAGTAAGATGACTAGGTATACTAGCTACCTATCGCGGTATTTATATATAATATAACAACTCACAGTGTAACCGGAAAGTCACTATACGAAGTATTAATAGGTTATAACCCGTCTATCTAAGATAGTATTAAAGAGTACCCTAAGGAGTACCATATAGATACTATATAAAGGGTATAGGAAATCTAAGAAATAAAGGGCTTTATAAAAGAGTGACTTACTAAGGCAAAAGAGTCGATAAAGTACTATATAGACAAATACCATATAGATAAATCCTTTAAGGTTAGTAATTAGGTATATCTTAAGAGTAAGAATGTAGAAATAGGTAGGCTGAGTGAGAAACTAGATTATAAAATACTAGGTCTATTTCCGATTCTTAAGAAGGTCGGTATATAAGTATATAAGCTATATCTATCCCCCTATTTTAGATTGCTATACCTAATGTACTATATATTAGTATTAGAATTATATTATAGTAATACTCCGACCGACGATAATGCTCCTAAACTAATTAAGATTAATAATTAGGTAGAGTATAAGATCGAACGTATCCTATCCTATTAAGGTAAGAAGAATAAGTCCTACTTAGTTAAGTGGTATAGCTATAACGATATCGAAGTAACCTAGGAACTGCAGTCTATAGTCGAAGAGACTAAGGCCCTTAATAACTATAAGGCTAGGTTAAATATAGCTGTAAAGATACTGAAGAAGATAAGGACTAAAAACGTGTACTTGAAATATAAGAAGCTTTGATTATAAATTAAAAATTAGTATTGCGCTCCCTATACTTAATAGGATTTATATATAGGCGTAGGTAAGGTTAGTATACCTAGCTAGACTCGAATACTAATAGGATAGTATTAAAAACGCTATAGAGTAGTAAAATAGACTCTATAATCAGGGTATCCTAAGAGGTAGGGGCTAAGTTTATAGGGGTAAATAAAGTGTCGCTAGGTATACCTATATTAAGAACCGCGCTTTCCTCTACTAAGCTAATAAGGGTATCGAAGAATTCTTTAACTTTAGAGATATCCCCTATGTTTTTCATGACTTCTAGGGCTACGATAACTTTAATAACTACTGTAACCTCTATAACCTCTATAGCTTCTGTAATAGTAGCGGCCTTTTTAGCCTTATTAGCTGCGTAGGTCAAGCGCTTAACGCTCTGCTCGATGATATATACTTAGGGTATATGAGTAGATACAGGCGATATATTAAGAGCGGTATAGGTAGTAGGCTGAACCTTAGTAGGAAGCTATATTATTATTAGTAACGGATTCCTCCCTATAATAACGTAGCTAACTTATAGGTATATAACTGTGCTTTACCGAAGTATAGTAAGTATATTTAGTATAACCTATAAGGGTCTTATACTTATGGTTTAGGTAGCTTTATAACTAGAAGAAGTACCGCTAGTAAGGTAGTGGTTCCTTAATAGACTCAGGGGTTACTAGGCGAGGTAGTAGAGTTATAGGCCGGCGGCCTAATATATAACGGCGCTATACCTATAGATATAGAGTTTTATCTTCCTTAGAGGAGGGCGGTATAGGATAATAATGTACTATTACTATACTATAAATATAGTTAGTATACGAACTAGAAAATAAGGCTGTTTCCTATAAGGAAGGGGTAGATATAATGTTAAAAAATTCTCGGCATACTATATAGAATGTAATACCACTAAATTTAAATGTATCTACTATATTTATTAACCAATAGTAGTACCCTAACTAGAATAGTTTTATCCTAATAGAAGTACTATTAAATTAATAGAATTTTGATAAAAAAACGAACTAGGTATACTTATAGATTAAGTAAGATAAGAGGTTAAAGAAGAGAAGAAGATACTAGGGGTATATCCTAGGTATATATAGGTATGGTATCTCCCTTTATCCTAACTGTATTCTCTTACCAGTAAATAACTACTTAGCTATACCTTATATATATAAGATACCTAAGTTTATAGGCCAACTAATATACTGTATTTATTAGAGACTATAGCTGCCTGATTTCTTAGCGCAGTTATACAACCACACTGTATATAGACCTTATTATATATACTATACCCTCTATTCATACTTCTGTTATATCATTTTTTATATTCTTAGAGTATTAAGGCTAGATACCTTTCCCTACGCACCTTTTTGCCCTTACTATAAGGTTTTTTAGATATATAGGTTTTAATAGACTAAGCTGCTCCTTTATTCTTCTCCTATTCCGAGCCTATAGGGACCGTATACTATAAGGAAGGGGATATTATCAGGACCCTAGTACTAAGAAGGCTGATACCTGAGGTATAAGCCCTATTATGGGGCATAGAGCACCTATCCTGGGTATATGGGGGACTGTAGACTAGATAGGAGTAATGTATACTGCCTGCACAGCCTCCTTAGGTCATGTAACCTATAAACCTATATATTATCCTCGCATGCTGCTTCTTTGGAGAAGCAGCTATTAGTTCCAATATACCACTGCGTATACTACTATCTCTATTTCCCGATCCTCCATTACATATAGCATTCCCTTAGGCATTCCATACCTAGGGGTCTCACACTTATCTATAGCTAATCTAGTACTACTAATTATTAGTAGGATTAATTGGTTTTACTATAATTATAATATAACCTAATATTACTTTTATATATTAGATACTTTCTTAATAGCTAATAAAGCTAGAAAAAAGTCATATAATCGCTATAGAGTAAATAATCTTATACCTTTATAAGATAAGATATTATTCTATTAAATTTAACGGATTATATAATCTATAATATATCTTTTAAGTAGCTTTAGATATAAGCTTTACTAATAATATTAGATAAAAAAGCTTATAAGGCTTTATTTTCACCCTATTTAGTAGTCTAATTAATTAGTTAGTAAGAAAATAGCGAGTAGTTATAATATTAATAATAGAAGTTAAATTAGTTATACTTTCTAAAATAGCTAAATACCTTCTTTAGATAAAAAGACTACTTAATTTAATTAAATTCGATACCTAATATAATCTAATACTATTATATAATAATAAGTAAACAATTAATCTAATAATAAAATCTAATTCACTATATTAGATAAAACTATATTATATAGATATTAATAAATATTAGTTATAAGAAAAGGTAAGAAATAGAGATATATATCTCTAATAGATTCTAATAAATACTATGATTACTAATAGATTAATAAAATACCTTTTATTATAAAAATACCTTAAATTCTTAAATCAGCTGAATTTAAGACAATTACCTAATTAGGTAACTGAATTCGATAATATTTAATCTATTCTTTCTTTCCTATTTTATCCTATATTTATAGCTTTTAACTAAGGTTAAAATCTAAAGGGGTATATTAGAATATATATATTCCTGTTTTAATAATATTATTAATAATATAATTAATTGCTTACTTTATTATATCTAAAGAAAGTCATGATTTATCTAAAGAAAAATCATGAATCATCTAATCTTTGATTTACCGAGTTATCTGTGATATTTGATTGCTATAAGAAAGCCCTAAATTGTATTAAATGTTAGTTAGATAAATTGACTATTTCATCCTATGATATATACTTTGATCTTATCTTTAACCTGATACTTGACTGCCTAGCTGTTTATCTGTTTAAATACTACGCATTTGACCCCTCGAGAGTACATTATAAAGCATTGTGCCTAGTTCTACCACACTCCAATAGATTCTAATAAATACTATAATTACTAATAGATTAATATCGACCAGAAATGACACACTTCCGTTCGTTCCTTATATCTGGTAGTATATTAGTAGTTAGCAGCTATATATAGCAATTATATAAATATATACTAAGATAGATCTCAGAGGAGAACCCTCCTTTTTATAATTATACTCATTTTACCCTTTGGTCTAGTATCCTACTACTTATACTATATAAAACAGCCTCTCTTTTATTTAATAGTTATAAGCCTGGTTTACTAGTATATTAATTACAATTAAATACTACCGCGGTCTATTCTATAAGCTACTATACCCCTAAGTATAGAAGTACTTTTATTTACCTAGTACTTCTTATCTATCCTCTACTAACTTATATAAGAAAAAGCTGTAGAAAATAAGATATTATTCCTTTATAATAATCCTAGTAGGATTACTAAATAAGTCTTAAGTATACCTAGAGTATATATTATTCTAAGGAACTTAACCTAATAGTAAACCTAGTTTATATAGGTAGAGATAATTACTAAAAATCTTAATATTTAGGATTATATTAACCTAAATATTAGTAAAGAAAAGCGGCCTACCTTATCTATAAAGCTAATTTAACTAAATAAAAATAATAATAAGTATAATTATAATATAATAAGTTAATTAATAATAAATAGCTAACTTAACTATAATAATAATTAGAAAGACTATAATAATAATCTATCTAAGTATAAGATAATTAAACTAGTACTTAATAAGGTTTCTAAGAGAATAAGGAATATACTTACTATTAAGATCTAGAATCTAATAGTTAAAGTATAGGAAACTAGTAAGCTACTAGCTACCCTATAATTATATTTCTCTTATATAAATATAAAATAGGTCTAGATTATTAGGAGATAGTAGATAATTATAGTAATAATACTAATTAAAGATATAGTAATTAATAGCTAGTTAATAAAATTAGAGAATCTCTATATAGAATATATAGTTATAAAAGTAAGCTTTATAACTAATAACTAAAATATAATCTATAATTTCTTAATAGTACTTAATTCTATTAAGCCTTAATTCTATTACTATTAGTATTAGAAGGTCTTTAAATAAAATAGAAAATATATATTTATTAGTATAGTAAATATATATTATTTAGAATAATCGCTCTTTAATTAGAAGAAGTTATTAAAGCTAAAGGTACTATAGGCTACTTTTATAACTTTTAGTAGTTAGGGGAAAGCTAAAAAACTAGTAACTATAACTATAATAACTACTATAACTATAAAGGGAAAGAAGATATTAATATCTCTTTTAACTTATATATATAGAGAAAACTACTACTTTAGTATATATCTATACCTAGTTAAGGTAGTATACCTATTTAATTAGAAACCTAATCCTAATATTTAAAAGAATATAAAAGGAAAGGTTAATAAGTTATCTAGAAAAGTAAAGGACTATATAAACTAACTTCTAACTAAACTAGTAGAAGAAGAAGATATAGACTAAGTATACTTTATAGAAATAGATCTAAATAATAAAGACTACTTAATAGCTATTAAAGATACTACTTTCCTAATAAACTTATAATCTACCCTATAGGATTATTAGCTAATTAATTTAATAATTAGCCGATATATTATAAATAACTAAGACCTCTTTATTAAATTCTATAAAAAGATAAGAGAGCTAAAGGTTAATAATATATTTACTAAAGTCTATAGTATTAGTAAAGTCTAGATTAAAACTATTAACTATTATAACTAATCTATTAATCTAATATTAAATAATATTAAGTACTCTCCTAGCTTCTATTATAATCTTATCTTAATAGTATTAATTAAATAAAGGGAGTATAAAGTAGATTTTAATAATCTAACTATTATCTATAAAGATATAAGCTAGACCTTTATAAAAATAGAAGAGATTAGGAACTTCTTTATATTCCTATATACTAACTTTATATTTCTAGTAGTATTTATAATAACCTCTTTTAATATAACTTAATATTTAGTATAGCTATTAGTCTTAAAAGTAATAGTAGAGAGATAGTATTAATAATTTAGCTATATATTTAGTAAGTATATAGAATAGCTTACTAAAATAGTTAAGGGTATTTAGATTATAAAACCCTTATATATAAATATTAAGAGTACTATAAATAACCTAAAGTTATATAAAATATATTAGTTTAGTAGAATACTAAAGTAAGTCTCTTATTATATTTAAGATATAAATTTTAGACTACTTAATTAGATATATTTCGATCTTATTATACTCCCTAAAGTATATAATAGTAATAAGTAGATCTCTTACTTCTATATTAATAGTATCTAATACTACTAGGCCTTAATATATAAGAAGAAGAGTAGTTACTAATAGGTAATTATTAAATTTATCTTATAAATATAAATATAGTTTAATTTATTAATTTATATTTTCTATTCTAATAATAAAGGATTAATTAATTAAAAGATAATAAACTTTATAAAAGAAAATAGGATTATTACCTAATAGACTATAGTTAGTATATTAGAATAGAATAGTTTTACTAAATAATCTAAGGGAATAATTATTATTAGAGTATAGTTACTTCTTTAAGAATTAAAGCTTCTAAAGAACCTTTAGCTAGAAGTAGTATAAGTTACTATCTATATTATTAATAGATTACTAATAAAGTTAAACTTAGGAAAGTAGATTATACCTTAGTAAGAATTCTACTAATAAGGAATAGGTACCTTTATTCTAATTAACCTATTAAATCTAAAGGTTTATAGATACTATACCTATATTAGGATCTAAGGAATTCCTTTATTAGATAAAATATATAACTAAGTAGAGATTAGGTATCTTATAGGATTTTATATAAGTAATATCTAAAAGGTCTAGTTCCTATATATAAATAGCTATAAGTATATTTAGGATACTACCTTTAATAAGAATCTTAACTTTATAAATTACCCTATAGAACTACTAAGAATCTAGATTATAGACTTTACTAAAGTACTTAATAAAGATAAACTAGATATAGAACTAGAGTAAGTAATTCGCTAGGTTAGTATAATACTAATAATCTAGAATAAAATATAAAATAGAGAAGAAGAAGAAGTAACTATAATAATAGAGGAAATTTCTTTATTATAAGAAGTAACCGGCCCCTTGAAATTTTTTTACCAAAAATACGGACCCTTGTAAGCGAGGGTCTGCTACCTATATAGTGGGGCCTACCTAGTAGGCGGTTTTTTTTATACTTTCACTTCAATTACCATTTATACTACTACCACGTAGTAAATTTAATAATTTAATGAAAGAACTATATACATTAACTAATTTACTACTAGAATATAAAAAAAAATCACTTTCCTAGCCGTTTTTATGCCCTTCTATACTTCCTAACCTCGATTAAGACCTTCTTCTACTTCCGCTTCGTTTTTTCTTAATTGGCTTTCTTAGTTAATTTATATTCTTTCCGCTTTATTTCTTTAACCTAGGATGAATTGATAATACCAGTAATTCGAATATTCTAGCGAGAAGTATTATACTAGGCGTAGTGTATCCCTATAATCGCTTCTATATAATCGAATTCCTACTATAGCTAAAGTACTAAAGTAGCCTAAGCCTTAGCTCCCTTTATAAGCTTTATAAGCCCTTCTTTAAACCACTGAGTAGTAGGATTAGTTTAATTAAGATAAATACTAATTCTTCGAATTCTTTTAGTAGTTTTTAGAGTACTAAACTTAGTATATTATAAGATAGTTAATAGTATATCCGGCTGAGGTAAATTATTATTATATAGATTATATAAATCTAATTTATCGGTAATAAGCTTAGAATTAATAGGCTAAAGGCTAGTTAATTTAAACCTAAGCTTAATTATATATAGCCAGAAGGTTTTTTATCGAATTTTAGTAATTAAGAATAGGAATTCATCCTTTAAAAATCTATAGTATCTACTTATTGTAGCCGCCTTAACTACCTTACTATACTAATATTTATAAATACTAAATATACCGATATCGAGGGGTTAAAGTATATAACTAGTATATAAGAGTAAGAAGAATAAAATAATATTATTCTTCTTATAAAATTTAACGAATTAATATATTAAATAGGATCTAAAATGGTTATAAAGAATAAGCCTCTTTAAACTAATTATTCGACTAATTATCTACTTATAAAATAGCTGAATCTATTAAAATACTAATAGATTATTGATATAGCTAGTATTAGATATAGCTATATACTTATCTTCTTTAATAGAATTAAACTAATAAAGTAAAACCTATTTTATACTTAGGATAATAAGTGGTAGATAGGTAAAACCATTAGTAGAAACTACTTCTAAAATAGTAATAGATTCGCGATTAGTAATTGATCTATTAAAGAGCTTCTTTTGTAGATACCTAGTAATAATAAATTGATTATAACTAATACTAATTTAGAAGCTAGTCTTATTAAAATTATAGATATCTTATTAGTATATACTATACTTAAGTACTATATATTAATAGTCTTAAAACCACCTTTCTACCATAGTTTTATCGAGTATATTAGCTCTTTTAATATCAAGAGCTCGCTATTATCGTATATAGTACTAAGGATTATATTTAAGAAAACGTTTTAGCTAATAGTTACTAACGTAGGGTAGAGGAGTATTTAGGTCGGAATAGTCATCCTTAAGAATTAAATCGGTAGTAACCACAATTTATTGATAGTTTATTAAAGATCTAACTGTATCAAAGTAATTAATATATTTATATAAAGCTTTCTCTTATACTAGACTAAGCTTCCGACCATTAGGTAGTTATTAAAATAACGATTTTCTACCTTTCTACCGGTGATAAAGGGTGGTTTCAGCTACCGCGAATTCTCGCGCAGTTTTCGCGATATTCGGTTTAGATTACTTAGAGAGAGAATCTAGAGCTTAAAGAATCTAAACCTCTAAAATTTTTTTAGATTTAGGCATTTTTGGTGGTATAGTTGGTGATTAAGGTAAAAATATAAAAATTGAAAAAAAACTGCCTACTAGGTAGGCCCTACCATATAGGTGGCAGACCCTCGCTTACGAGGGTCTGTATTTTTGGTAAAAAAATTTCAAGGGGCCGGTTAGGATCTATCTAGCTAATAGAAAACTAGTATATTTTTACCTAAAAAATAGGTAGCCTAGTTTTTACCTAAAAAATAGGTAGTTCTAATAACTATAGAAATCTAAACCCCTTAGGTAAGTATATAATACTATTACTAATACTAAGTATATCCTCTCTTCCTCTATTTCTATAAAGTCTAGCTAATCTTCTACTTCTATTAAGTAAGTAAGTCTCCCTTTTAATAATACTATTAGGATTACTATATCCTACCTAAGAGGAATTAATAATATTATAGGGAATACTATCCCTAGTAGTAGTTATACCTTTAATAGTAGTACTATATCTACTAGTTATACTATTAATAGTAATACTATATTTACTAGTTACTCCTAACTAACTATTCTAAGTCTAAATTTAGGTACTAAGAGAATATAAGTATTAATATAGACTTATAATTAAAAAACTAATATATAGACTAGTCTACTATAGCTAAGACTAGTATATAGTTATATAGTAAGTAGCTATATAGTAAGTAGTTTCCTAATAATAATTATCTTTCCTTCTATAAATACTAGGAAGCTTCCTATAATAATAGTATAGAAGAACTATTTATAGAGATATTACTCTATTAAATATTATTTATAGAAAATATAAGTAGAAATTATATAAAGATTATAATATAGTAAGTTATCTTATATATAATACTAAAGATAACTATATAGTAATACTTACTATATTTATAATTATACTATCCTTAGGATACTTAGAACTATAGTACTACTAAGATAATCTCCTTCTTAAACTATAGATATAGAAGGATATACTTAACTACCTATTTTAGGAAGGCTTCCTTATTATAGTAGGACTAGAAGTCTAATTAATTAAGTAATATAGAACCTTTAAAGTTAAACCTTAACCTAGAGACTAGGTAATCTAGGTACTACTATTAACCTAGGTCTTTATATATAAATATAATAGTAATAGCTTTCTTATAAAACTAAAAGTAAGGATCTATATTTATAGTAACTTATAGAATATTAATTCTAATAAAAAGTATATAGCTATATTAGTAGCCTATATAGTATAAGTAGTCTTTATACTTATTATAGTATTTAATCTTAGTATAATCTAGATAGATACTATAAATATATTCCTAAATAGTAATCTTAATAATATAGTCTATACCTAAATACTAGAAGGATTTCGAAGTAATAGTATATTATAAAGGCTTTATAAAGTATTCTATAGACTTAGAAAGTTACTTAGACTATAGTAAAAGGAAATAACCTAGGTACTTAAAAAGCTAGGATTTATCTTTATTCTAGAAGATCCTTATCTCTTTATCTATAATAGAATGATTATCTTCTTCTATATTAATAATATTATTATTATTTACTACTAATCTTAGCTCTAGGAAGTACTTTAGCTTAAAGAAGAACTAAAATAGTACTAGGAGCTTTATAAGATAGGGAAAGTAAGCTAGTTTCTTAGAATCTATATTCTCTAAGATACTATAAATTATAAACTATAGTTATACTAGGATTCTTATATCTTATTAATAGTAATTAAGTATAGACTTACTAGTAATTATAAGTATAAAATCCTATTTCCTATAAATAAAATAACTAAGTTCTTAGGGATTATAATAAAGAAGTAGATTTATAAGTATTAATAAAAGCTTAGCTTAGCCCTTTATCTAATAGTTATAACTTATCCTAATATAGTAAAGGTAGTAAATTATCTTACTAAATTCCTAGTTAACCTAGGACCTAAGTATTATAAGGTAGTTAATCGCTTAATCTAATATCTATATAATATATAATATCTAGCTCTTAAGTACTACCTATTATATAAATAACTAGTACTTTATTTCTCTAGTAATATATTATTTAGTAACTATTCTAACTAGAAAAGCTTAGAAGGCTTCCTTTATAAACTATTTAATATAGTAATAGATTAGAAGGCTAATAAGTAATATATAGTTATAATATCTATAACTAAGGCTAAGCTTCTTACTATCTCTAAGGCCGGAAAGTTAGTAATATAGTAGGAACAGCTACTCTATATAGTTAATCTTAACTATTAGACTAATCTTATTATTAATTATAATAATTAATAGATAGTTGATTTACTTACCTATAAATAACTATAATTATAAACTAAGCTTCGCTATATCGATATCTATAACTATTAGCTATATTAAGAGGTTAATACTAGCTATATCTTAATCTAGTAGGTAGCTACTACTAATATATAGGTAGATAGGCTTACTAAGTTATTACTAGTATAATCCTATAAAAAGTTTATTTAGTCCTTAGGACTAGTAGATATCTAGGATCTAGTAGATAGATAGATAGCTTAATAATAGATAAGATAAATTTAGGAGCTATAATATAGCTTCTAGGGGGATATATTAACTAGAAATAACATACTTCTATATATTCCTTATATCTAGTAGTATATTAGTAGTCAGTAGCTATATATAGCGATTATATAAATATATACTAAGATAGATCTTAGAGGAGAACCCTCCTTTTCACAATTTATACTCATTTTACCCTTTGGTCTAGTATCCTACTGCTTATACTATATAAAACAGCCTCTCTTTTATTCAATACTTATAGTCTAGCTTATAGGTATATAATCTAAATTTCTTATTAAATAGTATAACTAGTTCTATATTAATAAATATTAAGCTATCTACTCTAGTATCTACTAGTACTAAGATTATAAAGGAATATCTATTATAAGTTAATCTTATATTAAATACTAAACTATCTTATAGACCTCCTAAAAGCTTATATAGATCTAGTATATATAATAATACTTATTTCCTACTTAGGATTAAGACTTCTTTTAGGTTATTACTTTTCCTAGGTCTATATTATCCTTTAATTCTTTAAGTTTAGTTATATATAATTAGCTATAAGTCTAGTTAGTTATAGTAATAGTACTTATAGCTATATTTACCTTTTTCTTTAGGTATTTAAATATTATATATCCTTTCTCCTTATAGTAGAAGTATCGATCTTCCTTTATAAGAGTCTCTTACTCTATAGCTAATAAGCTAGATAATAAGGTAGCCCCTTTATACTTTATATATAGGATAAAACTAGACTAATTAGTAGTAGTCCTAGCTCTACTTCTAAATATAATTATTATATAAGTATATATAGTACCCTTTATTTCTTATTAGAGACTAATCTTATAAGATATACTCTAATAACTCTAGGTAAAGGTATTAAAAGGAACTATTTCCTAATTAATAGCTTATATAACTTAGCTTTATAATAGATATAAAAGTTTCGAATATAGGTTATACTTATAGTTTTCTTTAATAACTATAGCTTCCTTTATAAGTTATATAAATTTAGCTAAGAAGTTAGTAAAATCTTCCTTAGGTTTTATCTTAAGTTTATAGTAGGCTATATATACTTTTTATTAGAATATATATATTCCTGTTTTAATGATATAATTGATGATATCATTGATTACTTACTTTATTATATCTGAAGAAAGTCATGATTTATCTAAAGAAAAGTCATGAATCATCTAATCTTTAATTTACCGAGTTATCCACAATATTTGATTACTATAAGAAAGCCCTAAATTATACTAAATGTTAGTTAGATAAATTGACTATTTCATCCCATGATATATACTTTGATCTTATCTTTGACCTGACACTTGACTGCCTAGCTATTTATCTGTTTAAATACTATACATTTGACCCCTTAAGAGTATATTATAAAGCATTGTGCCTAGTTCTGCCATACTCTAACACTTTTATATAATAATTTAGGTTTATAAAGATAGTATAAAGGTAGATAATAATATCCTCTATATTAATATATAGGTTATTTAAGGTTATATTTATTTATAAGGTAATATATAGCTATACTTTACCTTTATATTAGCTTTATATATATAGTTTCTAGTAAACTAGTAGTAGGTAGTAGTTAGTATTTACTTTAAGTTTCTATCTAATAACTATTTCCTATATTTTAAAATAGACTTCTTTTCTATCCTTTAGTTAATATATATTAGGTATTTTTATAGATTTCTAACTAATAACTCTTATAATTAGTATATTACTTTAGGCCTAGTTTATTTTATTCTAAGTAAGAATAAGGTAGTAAGTAAGGTTATTATACTTATATATAGTAATATCTTTATAAGTAGTAGCCTTATTATATTCTTTTATAGCTTAGTTATATTCTATTATAAGATAATCTCTTTCTATATAGAATTAATTATATTCCTCTATAATTTATTTAATAGCTTCCTTAGACTTTCTATTCTTTATAATTAAGATTTAGATTTTATCTTATATTATCTAGTTATTATCTTTAATTATTTAGAACTAATTAGCTAGCTTAATAAATTATTCCTTATTAGGAATTATATATATAATCTCTTAAATAGAAGGAGTTAAAGGACCTTCCTTAGGGCTATTATATTTAATACTTTTAATTAGATCCTATATTCTAGTAGAAATTAGGGTTTTAAGGTTTATAGCTTCTTTTATAAGGTAATCTAGTACTATAGGTTATTTTCCCTTACTAATTATAGTAATCTATTATAGTAGAACTATAGCTAGTCCTATTCTAATTAGTTTTAGGATAGGTAGGATAAAACTAGACTAAGACTAATTATAATAATTATCTATATAGTTATATAGCTTCAAAAGTTTAGGTTTAGGGTAATACTTAATATTATATTATATACTAGGTTCTCTTTAATAGAAGAAGTATATTACTAAACGAATATTAAGTATAGAGAAAGAAAAGAAAATAAAATAAAATGTAAAATAATAAATAGGTCTTTATACCCCTTCGGGGGTAAAGCCCTATCCTTACTTAACCTAGGAGGAAGGTACAATTGCCTATATAAATAAGAAGGAACAACCAACGGTACAATCCTAAATAGGAAGGTACGAGTTCTTTAAGTGCCAATCGTGACAACTACTAATATACTACCAGATGTAAGGAATATACGGAAGTGCGTCATTTCTGGTCGACATTATATTAACTAAGCCGTTTACTATATTATCTAAAGGCTTAAGGAAAGGAAATAAAGTTTATAGGAAGAAATAGGAATAAAAAGGGGTAAGCAAAGGTCATATACTTATTATATGATCCTATATAGGCCCTAGCCTATTATATATATATATCATTTCTAGTCGACAATAATACAGTAAAATATCATCGGCTAACTTTGGCAGAATAATCCAACCGACAGAAAAAGATTGACTAGGCCTAACGGGCATGTCCCGACGGTCCCTAGAGAATGAACCATCATTTTCTTCCCCAGAGCTTCTATAGTCATACTTTACGTAGCATTAGAAGATTAGTCATTTTGCTCTGCAACTGCGGCCGCCCAGATCCCTCGTACTATTCGATCTATAAAGAACTAGCATACAACACAAAGTAGTTTTAATAGGGGTGCGTAAATAGTATTTCTCTTGATGTATTATAACATATTAGGTACCGGCACTGATCATATTCGTCATCATGTTCCAATGTTCATGCCTCTCATTGCCCAGAAAGTCTATCGGGTATTATGGCCAAAAGCGACCTGAAACCTATCCAATTATCGCCTCAGACTAAGCAGGGTGAGCGACGAAAACAAGTTCTCATTCGCAGTCATGGTGCGGGTGCCGGGGGAGGGACTTCTGGCTTTTTTTCCACTTTAGGACCCCCTTTGCCCCCTCGGCGATTGGTGCCACCTAACATCCACATCGCGAAACTCCCGGGGACATCTGGTCCTCTGGCCTTGGCTTTTTTAGGAGCTAGAGAAAAGGTAAGCGCGTGTCTTTGGGAGTGCTTGAAAGTGACATTCTTACCATCTGCTTTCTTCTTCGGCTCCGCAGGTGGATCAGGGGGTTTTACAGGGGCCGGTTCCGGTGCAGGGGGAGGAGGGTCTTCCTTTGGCTTTTCGGGAATTGGCCACATGTGCATAGTGATAGCCCAGTCAGGCTCGACCACAGTTTCCCAAACCTGTGGGAGGATAATGTCGCCATTCGGGCCGATAAGATCATAATGACCCTCGGCGACATGAGGTCCAATGACTTCAATATGGAGGAAAGCCTGCCGGATGAGCTCTTCCATCCCCTATAACTAAAATTAGGACGAGAGAACTATATGACCGGAGTGAGGGGTTGACGTACCTGCCAGGTAGCACATAGTTCAAATGGAAAACTGAATTTTCTCCCAACAGCATCCTTGAATTTGATAGGCTGCTTCTTCTCTGGGGGTGGTGGTGGCGGCGGTGGTGGGGGCGGTTCGGCAGCCTTAGCAGCTGCCTCAGCAGCTTCTGCGGCCGCTTTGGCAGCTGCTTCATTAGCTGCGGCCGTTGCTGCTGCTGCTGCCTCGGCAGCGGCCGCGGCGGTGGCTTTCTCTGCTGCCTCCTTGGCCTTTGCGGCATCCTCCGCTGCCTTTTTTTCGGCATCCGCTCGAGCAAGCGCCGCAGCTTCCTGGGTAATCTTCCGATCATGCGCAGTCTGCGCATCCTGGGCTGCTTTCTCGGCGGCCGCGCGTTCAATAGCCTGCTGTTTGGCAAGCTCTTTCGCTTCGCGATCTAGACGGTCGTCCAAAATCAACTTCTCTAGCCTCGCAATTTGCTCATCCTTGGCAGTGTCAACCGGTGGAGGCGGTGGTGGAGGGGGAGCAGGTTCAGGGGCTGGAGCCGGAGCCGGAGCAGGAGCTGGGGCTGGGGCTGGAGCCGGAGCAGGTTCGGGAGCAGGCGTTGCAGGGGGCGGAGATTTAGGTTTGGGTTGCACTGGAGGAGAAGGCACTGGGGGATAGGGTGGCCAATAATGAGAAGGCATCATGCCCGGGATCGGTCCCCCGAAATAGCTGGGTTGATCTCGATAGAAACCAGTCTGACCGTAGGCCATTAACTCGTGGGGATATCCAGGGTAAGGGGAATGGATACCATGGGGACCCATCGCGTGCGGCATTGGCGGCATTGGCGGCATTGACTGCATTGGATTGTGCAATTGAGGCGGCTGGCGAGGCGCATGTCGTGGATGAAGTTGCGGTTGATCGGGAAGAAAATGAGGCCCAGGTTGAAAGTGAGGTGGGTATCCATAAGGCGGAGGAGCACCATAGGGGTTAGGTTGGCCCGGGTGAGGAATTCTCATGAGTTCCGATGTGATCGGAGGAGGATTGTGGTGGGCATACGGGCCATGGCCCGGGGGTGGGGGAGGAGGGTAGGGAGTATAAGATGGACCAGAGGACTGGCTAGGGGCATATCCAGGGGCGGGTGGCATAGGTTGCTGCCACCCCCTCCGATCATTTCGACCAAAATTGAGAGGGTACTCATCGGCGGAATCGGCACTATCGGGAGAATCTGGTGATTGTTGTCTTCGGCCTCGAGGGGCGAACGACTGGTGTTCCTGAACCATACGTCGCGATGTTGGGCGACGGCCCGAAGCGGAGCGTGAACCGTGGGGCGGACGACTGCGGTGCGAAGTTCTTGGTCGGGAGGCTGAATCAGATGGTTTCAATTCATCCGGATATGGCAAATGCGCCCACTCATCATAATCCTGGTACTCATGACTTTCTAACTCGGAAGATGTAGGGACATGGACACCAGACGAGCCCTCGTCGTCGGAATAAGAGCGATCCGAGCCGTGGGGATCTGGATCAATCGAGATACTGAGCCTGTAGAGAAAAGAATTAAGGGTGAGAAAGTGCGTTTCTTAAAGAAGGGGGAGGGGGATATAGGAAAACAAAACCCAAACATACGTCATAGAGACAATGAGAAGCCTTTCAGAGGTTTAAAAAATGTATATATCAAGGACAAGGACTTGTCCTCCCACTTTCTCGCATGCGCGAAGTGAGGAGGGAATACCCAAGTAGGGTTTGACCAGACGTGTAAAGTTGAGGGAGAAAGGAAGAAAAAAAAAAGTCAGGTGAAAATGATCGCGGGGGATTTGCGCATGGACGAATTATCTCTCTTTGCTTTTTCTGTCTTTGTCCCTTTTTTCTCTTCTTTTGATCGGATCTCTTTGGATAGAGTAGAATAGAAAGAACAGAAGAAATATAAAACAAAAACAAACACCCTTTTTAAATGGGATAGGGGGTATAAGAAGGACAGCGTAGGAGTATATGGAGTACAAAGTATGTAGGACAACAAGTTCAGGGGTATATAGATGTCCATCAAAGAAAAGAAACAGAACAGAACGAAGAAGCCCTTTTTTAGTTCTCGAATCTGATATTTCATCAGGCCCATTGGGCATTTTCCTTTGTGTGTTTCTTAAACCATCTTTTTCTCGTTTCAATCTGCTGCCCAAACGAAAATGCCCAATATCTCTATACTCCGATCCACTCCCCGTACAATGCCCCATACCCTACTCCATACATATGTACAACAATCGAACACTCTAGATTTCAACAGATCTGTTTTATTAGGGTATGCTCGAATCAGAAGGCTTAGTTTTAAGCCGCCTGAATAATTACTTCACTGGCGATTCAGTAGTTCTTTGGCTGCAATCAGCTCGCTTCGACTCGATGCCCAATGTTGGTCATCGATCGACCGTGACTCAACAATCTCGCCTAACTTTAGGAGCGCAAAGGCCTTCAATCGTTCTAGGGTCTTCTTGGGAAATTGACCTGATACGCCAGCGTAATCATTGTCAAGCATCCGAGTTGAGGCCTACGGGGGAAACCCAGGTTAGAATGGAATGAGTCAATACCATTATTTGCCGACTTACCAAAGTTAACCCATAGAATCCTCGCAGGTAGTCGTCACAAAGCTCAATGCTTCGACTGAAATGTTGCACCGACCTCCCAAGGAGCCGGGATGCGTCCCCATCGGAGGCGCATATGTATAGCAGTTCACCGAGGCGGGAATGAATCTTACATTTTAATGTTAGCGACCATTTGATTTGAAAAAGAAAAGAAAAGAAAAAAAAGGTGCCTGCATGCATACATTCCAAGAGTTAGGAGCAATGAGTAAAGCCTCCTCGAGGCTAAAAATGGCTTGGGAACCCAACCCTTGTGACTGATACAAGTCGGCCAGTTCACACCAAGCTTCAGCATCAGTAGGGATGGCATCGAGGAGTTGAATAAGACCGGAGATTGCATCAGATGGTCGGTTGAGCGAGCGTAATAACGCCACCCGGCGCTTCAGGATGGGCTGTGTGTATGGTTAGTCTTGCATAGCCCGTAACTACCCCAGGACCTGTAACCAATACTGACCACATTCACCGGACTCTGTGACAGGGTATTGTCGTATTCCTGCAGGCATTTCTCTAGCGCTGACTGATCCTTGGCGGTTGCCTCCTCGTACAGGCCTCGAAGCCCCATGATCCTTTCATTAGACGGTCCAAACCGGAGACTGAGGCGATTCAGGCAGGTATGTGCTGACTGATCATCTCCCGTCCGAAGACAGGCTAATAGAAGCTGTTCTAATCGTGCATAGTAATCTGCAGTTTCTGAAGATTTAGATGAGGTAACCCCAGACCCGGATACCTGGCCAAGGATCGCTGGTGCTTGTTGAGCAAGATGAAGAGCAGAGATCAGATCCGATCCGTTCATCTCACGGATATCAGCGACGGGCCCAGCCATAATAGACTGTCAAAAAAGACAACACAGCTTCAAATGACCTTGAGAAAAATGGTGCTAAGCCGAGAGCAGGGGTGATCCTATTAGGACAGATGTTAAGAGAACAGAGTGCACCAGAGCTTAACTGGCCAGAGTCCCGTGATCCGGTCTCTTATCGGGGATCCCCCCAAACGCCAACTTCTCCACCCCGCGGAGCTTGGGTTGCTTTACACTCAACATCTTTCATTTTTGTTTTGAACTATGGCTGATCTGACAGCCCAATTTACA
The DNA here is from genome assembly GCF_028828465.1 of Penicillium psychrosexuale. Classification (NCBI taxonomy): domain Eukaryota; kingdom Fungi; phylum Ascomycota; class Eurotiomycetes; order Eurotiales; family Aspergillaceae; genus Penicillium; species Penicillium psychrosexuale. Next base: position 6,259,967 of record NW_026643187.1, read on the forward strand.
ATGCACCTCCAGTCTTACTAGGGGAATTCGTTATTATTCTTCTCTTGACTCGACCTTGTGACCATTGATAGCTCTGACACGATGTGGGCCCCTCCATGTTTCTGCCCTAGATTGGCCACCACTAATTCCAGTACCCTAGGTTCGAAAAATCACTTTATGACCTTATCAAAGGTCTCCGGGGTCACAAGGGAGGCGAAAATGAATACATCCAGAGTTCATTGCGTGAATGCAAGGCCGAGATCAAAACACAAGACATGGGTACTAACTACCTATTTACCCGGCAATGGATTTGATGCTGATGTCGAGTAGACAAAAAAGCTACAGCCCTCTTGAAGCTTATCTATCTTGAAATGTTTGGGTATGACATGTCATGGGCATCTTTTCACGTCCTCGAAGTCATGTCATCCGCCAAATACCTCCAGAAAAGAGTCGGGTATCTCGGAGCAGTACAGAGCTTCCGACCAGATACTGAAGTTCTGATGCTGGCAACCAACTTGCTGAAGAAGGTTTGTACCCTGCATAGCTTCAAATTCCCCTTAGTCGCTAATGCTCTTGACAGGATATTGTCACCTCCAGTATTCCCAACATGTCACTCCCTTTGGTCACTTTGCCGCACATTATCACACCTTCCCTAGCAATGTCCTTGCTTTCTGATTTACTCTCCCGGCTTTCACACTCAAGCCCTGTGGTGCGTAAGAAGACGATTGTCTGTCTCTATAGGCTTGCTTTGGTGTATCCTGAAGCTCTGAAGTTGGCATGGCCTAAGATAAAAGATCATTTGATGGACGACCAAGAGGATGGAAGTGTTACTACTGCAGCGATCAACGTCGTTTGTGAGCTTGGTTGGCGACGACCTCATGACTTCCTCCCTCTGGCACCTCGATTCTTTGAGCTTCTGGTTGATAGCGGCAATAATTGGATGGCTATCAAAATCATCAAACTTGTTAGTCCCCTATGCCCCCAACCCTATGGAATGACTTTCTTCTGAGCACCATCTGACTTCTGCTAGTTTGCAACATTAACCCCGCTAGAGCCAAGGCTGACTCGCAAACTCCTGCGTCCATTGACGAATATCATTCAAACCACATCTGCAATGTCTTTGCTCTATGAATGTATAAATGGTATCATTCAAGGGGGAATTCTGGACGGAGAAGAGAATCTCCAGGAAAGGGACGAAGTTGCCACTCTTTGTGTTGGTAAATTGCGGGGTATGATAGTTATGGATAGTGACCCTAATCGTGAGTATCCTTTTATCGCATTTCAAATATATGATCGCTGACCATCGAGGCAGTCAAATATGTCGCACTTCTTGCGCTGAACCGCATTGTTGCTACGCATCCAACGTTGGTTTCCATGCAGCAGGATGTCATTATGGATTGTCTGGATGATGCGGACGTCTCTATTCGATTGCAGGCTTTGGAGCTTGCCGTTGGAATGGTCAACAGTGATTCTCTCCAGCAAGTCGTGAACCGTCTACTAGATCAGCTGCAACAAACCTCTGTGCCTGCAGTTGAATTGGTTGATACGCCCGAAAGCCCGAAAACCCCGACCTTATGGCCCAACGACTACCAGACTGAGGTTGTTCACCGGATCTTGGATCTTTGTTCTCAAAAGAACTACTCTGACATTGTTGATTTTGAGTGGTATGTCGCTGTGTTAGTACAGCTAGTCGGACTTCTCCCACCGTCGGAGAGTGAAGACGATTGGAGTCATCCGAAAGAGCAAGAGGCTATACCAAATTCGAGGATGAACGCTGCGCTTCGAATAGGGACAGAGCTTCGCAATGTTGCCGTAAGGGTAAAGGGTGTCCGTATGGAGGCCACAAGGGCAGCTGAGTCTCTCATGTTTATCGACAACAGATCAACTTTTTTCCCCTCCGGTTCAACTATCGGCGATGGTGTCTTAGGCCCCGTCGCCTGGGTTGTCGGTGAATATGCTGAATATCTACTGTCGCCTAATCGGACACTACTGTCGTTGATCGACGTCTCTAATGCATCCCTCCCCCCCAGAACTCTTTCCCTCTTTTTGCAAGCCATTCCAAAGGTGTTTGTTCAGGTTAGCCAGACCAGTGAACCAGGAGATCTTTGGAGAAGTGAGATGTCGCTTTTACTTACTCGAGTCGTTGACTTCCTCGAGGGTTTGGCAGCCCATCCTGATCTGGATGTGCAAGAGCGAGCCATCGAGTTCCTAGAAGTCCTCCGCCTAGCAGCTGAGGCATTGACTTCCGATACACAAAAAATACCATTTCTTCTCGCTTCCGTCATACCAAACCTATTCACAGGGCTCGAACTCAACCCTGTTGCGACCACTGCGCAGAGGAAGGTTGTCTTACCAGATAGCCTTCGCCTAGAGGAGCCATTCAGTCACGATCTGCCAGGACTTTTTCGCAACCTGGACAGCCCATCATCGCACGGGTCAAAGTCTTGGGAAATAACAGACTTCTATCATCTTCCTGAACTCTCGTATACGAACAAGCAGACTCGTGACCTCGCACCGGTTGATTTGCAGCCCCATGCGTCATATCAAAACTTTACCGGTCCTCCGGTGGAATCCTCTACTACAGTACAAAGAAGAATGCTTGAGCGTAGAGAACGCTTCAAGGATGACCCCTTCTATATTGCTCCTTCCGGAGAATTGTCTGGCACATCTACGCCATTCCACGAAGCTCTGAGCACATCCAATGGCGAGGTCTTGGACATTGATTCCATCCCCATAGTTAACTTGAAGTTGGGAGATGAACAGCTCAGCCATGCTGATCTCGATCGCCAAAGAAGTCGTCGACCACCTGTGAACAAATTGGTAGTTGCTGGCGATGAGACCTTTGAAACTCCGAACTCTTTGACAGAAACCCCCAGGACTAAGGGTGCGAGTGATGACCATCCTATGTATAAGCGCTCTCTGCTCCAAGTTGACTCGAGCAGCCTAGGGAATTTGTCCTTGGCAAAAGGCCCATCCCCCCAAGTTTCCGCAGATGAAGGGGACACAGAAATGGCCCGAGCATTGCGACAAGTGGAGGAAGTACGATTGCAGATGCAGCGAGCATCGGAGCGAATCCAATTAGAGGGCACTCCGGCAGAAGGAACCCTAGTCAAGAAGAAGAAGAAGAAGAAGAAGAAGACGAAAAAGCACGTTGCTTCAGACCGAGATATCGGCACGGTGGTTGAAGACCCTACGGAGCCTGCGACAGGGAAGAAGAAGAGAAAGAAGAAGACCAAGGAATCCGAAAAGCTACCAGGCGAAAATTGAATATCTTCCAGGCCGGCGGAGTGAATCTTGCAACACGTGTGGTATTTGGCTCAAGCAGCAACAGTGAGATACAATCAAATAATACATATTTTAAAAAAAAAAGGCTCTCTGACATGCAAACCATCTTGATTTTGACATTCATTTGTCCCCAAATTCATCCCTTGTTCGTGGTCCATTGACCCCTCGACGTGAGTGTAGAGTATGAGGGATGGTCGGTCATGCTGACTCGAGACATATCGGAAGGATATAAGCTAGGGTATTGGCACAGTAGGTAAATCGTCACTTGAAGTCCATTTTATCCTGTGATCCGTGTGAACCATGAAACCACAGTGGACCAGAGGTCAGGGACAATCCGTAGGAGCTCTAGAAGAAGACCGCCGCAAACAACAAAAGCGAGTAGCACTAGAGACTCTTCAGCACGGCTTCAATTTAACAGTGGAGTTCAGACACATACCAACCCAGCTTGCTGAAAGGGGCGACTTTGTGTTCTTCTTCGGTTTAATTGTGGTTGGCGCCTTTCCTCTCTTTGCGGCTTCGGTCTTCGCGAAGCGGTCATTTGCTCTACGTTGCTGTGGTGTTTGTGCCTGGTGTGTGTTAATCATCATACACAACAAATTTATAGCCTCTGGACCTTACCATGATGGTTTGCGTATGAGAGAGATTTGAGGGAGACAGATGGATGGGGAAGGGATAATTCAAGACGTGAATGTGCCGGCAAAAAAAAGGCCACGTTGTTTTTTGAGGAGACACGTTACTATATACACTTTGACCCCCTGAAATTAAGTGGTTTCAATCTCTAGACTAATTGCGCTATGGACGAGTAGAGTATGTTTGGACGTAGTTTTCAAAATAGATTCAACATTATGCCTTCGTTGTCCTAATATTCTTATAAAAAGAACAAGAGGCTATAGACAAAGATAGGTATAGGGAAAAAGCTTGGTTTGAGATGGTGTAGTCTCTGCCACAAATTACGTACATTACTGTAATCTGTCAAATGGAGAATCCTGTTCTTTCACTGTCTAGAGAGAATAAATATACGTCGATGTCCAATACATACTATTATACTAGTATGGATATACGACATGGAGTATACGGGGAATCAGACATTCTAAAGGCGGTGTAAACCATCGGAGAACAAGGCGGTCAGGGATGACATCAGTGGACTTAGTCATCTTAGTCAAGCTCAGACATCGACCTCGGTACAACCTAGACGTACCGACCGACAGCTGGTCGAATGTTAGAATGGGACCGTAAATTTAGCGTGAAGGAAAATATATTAATCCGTGTTAATCCGCGTTTCGACCATCTATCTGCTCAGAGGGGTCTTAGCGAATGTCGAGATCTCTCTTTACACTAGGATGTCTTCATAGCTTATAATAGACGTTCATAAAGACCCCGTGGTCATTATTTACAGTATTATCTTTACCACTAAATCCTATCTTCTTCTGTACTAGGGTATTATAACCCCTAAAAAAATCCCGACATTCGCTGATGTCTAACGTTCACTGAGCTCTCGGAACTCGGATTAATACATGTTCCTCTGGGCTAAGAGGCGCTAAAAATTAGCGGTCCAGACATACCCTAGTTAGGTAGTTAAAACCAGCCCGGGCACAAAGTAATCTTATTATCCACTTGAAAGTCTGGCATTGTAATATCGCTACACTAAATATTCAGAATCTAAGATTGATTATTGTCTATACATCAATGGGCCGTTTATCATTGAAGAAGCGGCTTCCACCCGATCTGCTCACTGGCCGAGTCACTGAGAAGATCGGTAGAGCCCGTATCAGCAGTCACACCACTCCCTGGACTATCCTGCGATGATGTGTGTTGACCAGAAGGTGATACTGTCCCGGCCTTCGTCTGAGAACTTAGTGATAGCGGTTTACGAGGAACAGCCGGTCGAACTTTCGCCTTTTCAACTGCATGGGGCGATAAAGACCCCGTGGGGGACTCGAAAGTATCGCGTCGCGGAGGGAGCATGGGCTTCTCCCTCGTATCTTGAACCGGGTCGGTGTTTCTGTTCTTTAGGGAGCCTGGACTTGGTACCCAATCGACATCTGCAGAAAATGGATTGGATTTTCGTTGAGGATTTGGAATATACCCTTGCTTCGGTGGTTGTACTGTTGCTTTTACGGATGCGCCTGTCATGCGTTAGAAAACCCGCCATATCCGCAGACCAAGACACTCACCATTGTCTAGCCACCACCGGCTTCTGTCAGAGCTTGCCGGTGGCAGCCCCGGTGCGATAGAAACATGTGTTGTCATTTCGTCGTCGTCCAAGTCCAGAAGAGAGACAGAGTCTGCGAAAGAATTGTGACCGTGGCCCTGTTTCTCCTCGTATATCGATTGTCTGAGGCTTTCTTTCAGTGCATGGTCGACGATATCAATGACACAATCAAAAGTTGCCCAGACGGGACGATGGTCAGACACTTTCAAATCCGCAGTTTGGTAGTTCGTTTGCCGCAGATTGCTTCCTCTCCATAAAATTCGGTCACACCATGCAGGGATTCGTGATTTTTCACTGCCATATGTTAGTTGCCTCTTGGTTAGATTCACAGTGTACTTACGACGTATCATAGATGTCTCCCCCAACGTCGTACTTATAAGTCGGCGGAAACTCGATTGGGCCTTCTGAATAGAATTGAAACACCCTGCCCGCTACCATCTGTAAATTCAACTATTGTTGTTAGCCCAACGTCGGGTGCCAAAAGGTTATTTACCTTACTTGATCATTGTCGTATAGCCTTTGGTAGTCTCGCTGTAAGATGAGCTCTCTTACGCTTGGGTTGCCCAACCCAATTCGATAGTTGAAATCACCTAACCAGATCACTGCGTCATGATCAGCGATTGACCGGTTCTTTTGAAACCTCAGCGCTCGGTCGATGATCTCATAGTCTCTATTTCTTTCATCGTAGTTTGCAAACCCGGCAGCAAGATGAGCGGTAACGAAGCAAATACTCGTGTTGGAGAAGTCGAAGCGAACAGCACAACCGCCCTTGTTACCAGCAATCCCAGAAAGGCCGGTCTGTGAATACCAGTTAGTTGAAACAGTACCTTGGAAAATGTAGAATGACTTGCCTTCTTCACACTGCCTTCAACATTCTTGATATACTTCAGCGAACTCTCTTTTACGTAAAGCAGAACAGCAGCGCCGACTAGCTGGCCACTTCTCAGGTGCACGTATTTTCCAGTCCCTTTCATCTTCGAATGGGTATTTAAACAATCGTGGACCGCTCTTTCCCAGACCTTGCGGGTGCTGGGATCGGTGGACATAATTTGCTGAGGGCTCAGGGCGACGATTTCCTGGAATCCGACAACAAATATTGTTGGATCTTCGTCGGACTCATCCGACTCTGGGAAAAGCCACGGAGTGAGATCAGTACCTGGGCCTTCATTACGTCCATTCACATTGAAAGTGCCAACCCAGAACCGAACTTGTTTTCGCGAAGAATATTCTGGAGTTCGGTGGTTCAACTCCTCTATAACCAAATCATTGATTGGATCGTAGAGGTATACAGGGAGTTGATTTGTGAGCCTCCCTAAGAGAAGATCAATCGTCCTCTGTCTAGCCTTGTCCGTGAAATTGTTGACATAAAGTCGAGTAGCACTCTTCCGCGCATCTGCAAGTGCCCCCGCAAGTGACATCTTTCCGTGTCGGGTGAAAGAGGATTTGAGGGCGCCGGTCCCGGCATATATCTTCGAAAGAGCATCACCATTGTCCGCCCAGATGGTGGAATGCCGAACCTGCATGTCCGAACTGAGCCTGCCGCCTTGCTGCGATAAAAAGTACTCCAATGCCATCAAACTGATGATGGTCTGGACGAGGTTTGTTCTATCCAGGCAGTCCAGGCAATTGGTCCGAAACACACCCTCTTGCTGTAAAATGACCGAAGAGTTGTTCACTGCATCATCTCTGTCGTAGGGAGTTTTGTTGGGACGATGTGAATCTTCCGACAAAAAATAGGAAAACTCATCTAATGAGTTGACAAGCTCATGTTTGATCTGGGAGCTAGCCTCATATCCCGAAGGACCTCGGGTCTCAGCAAGAAAATCATATTCGGTAAGTCGCAAGAGACTCCGATGTGGGGACGTCCCGTCACCTTCTTTCTGTCGGGTTGAGCTCTTGCTGATGTGCTTTCGAAACTTCGACGACAACTCTGCTTCTCCAGGCTTCAGCTCACTTAGCAGATTTACCACATGTACTGCGCCATATTCCAACTCCAGAGCTTCAAAGTGTTTGTTAAATGCGTGCTGCGTTGCGTCGCTCGACCGCGTGACCTCAATCTTTTGCTGGCCCGGAATGAGCCCTGGGGCTTGTTCCCAGAAAATAGGTACCGAGCCTCGGACTTGGGCATATGAAAATGCAATGCCCGGTGAAACCCATAGAATGGTTTCGGTTTGCACGAAATTGGCGACATTCCCATCATCGTCAATGCCTCTCGAGTTAAACCTCGTACCAGCACGGCGAGAAGCTTGCCGGGATATGATTGTCAACATCGAAGGGAAGTTTGTCCGCACATGAGGAAGGATTGAAACCGTCGCTGGCACTTTGAGTGTACTGGCAAATCCACGGATAACACAGGTTAACATCTGCGATGCATCTAATTTGGCCTTATCGGATGGTGGCAAGTGGCTCCGAAACAAGAGAAGCGGACTGATCATGTAAGAGTTCCACAGCATATCTTCATCTAGAGTATCGATGTCGAATGCCACGGGTTTGTTGGCCCTTGCAATATTGTTAGTTGAAAAAGATCGGCTAGTGAAGAACAAGGAGCGGATAGCTTACCGGTCTTGTAGGCGATCCGTAAGGTTAAAATCGAGACTGTAATAGAAACTCCCATCTCCAAGGAGCTTCTTCAACGCCAGGAACGGATGGTCAGTTACCACATCTTTCCCGTCCGTGCCGAGTCCCTCCTCGGCGGCGAATTGAGACCCGGTCTCATGGTCTAAACCGTACTCGTATTCTGAACGATTGAGACAATCTTATATTGTTAGCAATGAGTCGGCCAGAAAGGTGCATAGGAAACATACAGAAGCCTACATTGTCAATTCTTGACACGGTTTCTCCGGGTCTCACGGTGGCAGCTTGCGAGGAGCCGGTGACGACGCAGACAAACACATCTTCGTTGAGAGTAACAAGGCCGAGAGTACCATATCCATATCCCAACGGCCTGTAGCCTTCCAGGTCCACTTCCTCTAAGTCCGAGAACTCGACTTGACAGCGTGGGCTGTCCTTCGCACTGGTATCGGTTGATGTGTAGTGGAACACTAGGGCATGTTCGGAAGAGACCAGCGCAATTGTACGTTGAGGTTGATCTCGACAGAGAACCCGGAGATTCGACATGACGCGAGAGAAATCAGAGTGTGGGGAGAAGCAGTGGCATTGCTTACTTCCACACCAATAAGTCTTATCCTATTTCGGCGATTTCTATATCCTAGAAAAGGACCACTTCACCACAAGAGCCCGAACAAAGCGAAGAAATAGCTTCGATCCTCAATATTATTAAAGAAGTCCTCAATAATAATAATATAAGAATTATTGTCGAGCTGAGGTGGAGTTGTCAAGAGCTCTCTCGGTCTATTCTCCCCGCGACGTCGGGAGCCCTGGAACACCGGCCTTATCGGTTGCTTACTCATCCCGCGTCTCTCCACTTTTTTTTCTTTTTCTTTTTTTCGATTCTTCGTCGATCTCCAACAAACACATTTCTCTGATTGATTCGATATCGTCGTCATGGGCTTAGCAGGGCCGAGGAAGTATGCGACCCAACCTCATCCTTTCACGCATGATTTTCTAACGCCCGAGTAGGAGTACCAAGATCGGCAATGATCCCAATAACACCAACTGGACCCGGTCCACAACCGGATTCGGACATCGGATCATGAGCTCTCAAGGCTGGACTCCTGGAAGTCTTTTGGGAGCAAAGGACGCCACGCACGCCGATTTGTTGACCGCCGCCAGTGCTTCCCATATCAAAGTCACCCTCAAGGACGATAATCTCGGATTGGGTGCTCGTATTGGACGAGAGAGTGAGCCGACTGGACTTGATGCCTTCAAAGGATTGCTTGGTCGTCTCAATGGCAAGAGCGAAGTGGAACTAAAGAAAGATGAACAAAAGCGTGATGACGTTCGATTGGCTCGATATGCCGCCCTGAAATTTCCGGAAGTCAGGTTCGTCCGCGGTGGACTGTTAGCACAGGAGAAGGAAACCGAGATTCCTCGGCCGACCCCTAAGGATGAAACAGCCAAGAGATCGAAATCGGACAAGAAAGAACACACAAAGACCAAGGACGACGGAACCTCTTCAAGCGAATCTGATGCCCCAGCCCGCAAATCCAAGTCCAAATCCAAATCCAAGAAATCGCGCTCTCGAGATGAAACAGATGGCAACGAATCAAGCTCGGAATCAAAGAAGAAAAAGAAGTCGAAGAAGAGGAAGGCAGATTCCGAGCAGAGTGAATCTACAGACAAGGCATCTGAAGCGGAAGTCAAGGTAGCTGCACCAATATCTAGGGAGCGGCGGCCTATGGGACGGAATGTCACTCGTTCACGCCATATCGCACAGAAGAAGAGAGCTATTATGGACGAGAAGTCTCTGAACGAGGTAAGCTGTGCAGTAACTATTTTCCATTATATCTTTGCTGACCTGAACCAGATCTTCATGATCAAAGCATAGAGTTTATGCAAGTCTGCATCTGAAGCGCATTGGATATAAAACTTGGAGTTATTTGGTGTTCTCACTTTTTAAGATTTCCCGTCTTGAACTAGATATATCCTGTTATGAATCAAAAGAATTCCAATATCAACTATTGTTGCATCATGTACTCCGAATATATTATTGTACTGATAGTTATAGTTTTGCCGAGATATAGATTACCTAAGCTAAACCGTTCCCGGGTGCCTTGCGGTATCCACAATCAACGTCATATCAAAACTTAGCGTGTTTGTCCCTAATCGCGGATTGCTCGGCATTGAGGGTGCACAGTCCCGACTCACGCCTTAGGAGAATTTGTACAGGTCACTTGCATCGAATCCCCGACGGAGAACTCGTTTCGGGATCCACCACAACTCCTATAATCTCTGGCAATCTACATGAACTTTTAGCACCTCTCGCCCTGCCACGACCCGAGCGGAGACTGGGAGCTGTGCAGAAATTGTGCCACCACAGAGGGTTGTCCCTCCTCCCATCCAACAATGAACGGGGAGACGTTGTCAGCTGGACAGGCCTCGGCGTCCACATCTCAGTCGAGTCGCGGAAGAAGACAGTAAGACAGGTCCAACACCTCTTGAATATATCCGTAACTGACTCCATATAGCATCCACTGGGCACCTTTGAATATTGGTCTTGAGAGACGCCTACAAACATTCGTCGTGCTATGCCACACTTTGACTATCGCTATCTTCCTGACTATCTTCTTTTTTACATGCGCCATCCCGTTGTTCTGGCCACTTTTGGTCCCATATCTCGTTTACATATCTCTTTTCTCTACCGCTGCTACATCGGGCAATCTCAAGGGACGTAGCCCATTCATGCGCTCACTTCCTATCTGGAAACTGTATGCATCTTACTTCCCTGCTCGTCTTCACCGCGAGGAGTCACTTCCGTCTACAAAGAAGTATATCTTTGGATACCATCCACATGGTATTATCTCCCATGGTGCGTTCGCCGCATTTGGGACGGAAGCTTTGGGCTTCTCCAAACTTTTCCCAGGAATCACCAACACTCTGCTGACGCTGGATGCGAACTTCCGCATTCCTTTCTACCGAGAATACGCACTTGCCATGGGACTTGCCAGTGTTTCCCGGGAATCCTGTGAGAATATTCTCACTAAAGGAGGTGCAGACGGAGAAGGCATGGGACGAGCAATCACGATTGTCGTGGGAGGTGCCCGGGAATCTCTCAATGCCCAGCCTAATTCCTTACGTCTTGTGTTGAAGCGACGAAAAGGGTTCGTCAAGCTCGCTATTCGAACGGGAGCTGATCTGGTGCCTGTCTTGGCCTTTGGTGAAAACAACCTCTATGATCAAGTAGACTCGGATCAGCACCCGATAATTCACAAGCTTCAGATGCTTGTAAAACAGACTTTAGGATTCACCATTCCCCTGTTTCATGCACGTGGGGTTTTCAATTACGACGTCGGACTGATGCCCTATCGAACTCCTCTAAATATCGTCGTCGGACGACCAATTCCGGTCATGCAGCAGCAGAACCGCGACAAGATCAACGATCTATACATCGATGAACTTCATTCTCGATATGTGAAGGAGCTGGAGCGCTTGTGGGATCAATGGAAGGATGTCTATGCCAAAGACAGAGAAGGCGAATTAGAGATTATCTCATGATACTACATCTTTATGTACGGGTTGACCGGTCTACTATGACAACATGTGGACCTTATGGGGCATATTACACAGCAATACTTATAGAGAAATAAGCCAGAAATGAATCCGTACACTCGATCTCCAATGTAGTTCGGATTAAATAACACGCGCGAAAAAGTAAACCTATGAATTGGGTATCAGATCAGACAAAATCAAAGAGCTTGCGCAAAAGCATAAAAAAATAGATAAAAAAGAAGAGAGAAAAAAAAAAAAAAGAAAAACACATCAAGGATTTCATCCTCGGAATGGCGAGCTGAGGTTCGGATCGCATGAGGTAGCAGTTGGGTTTAGACCTGGCACTTCCGCTGATGAGGATACTCGTCGGCTTTCACTAGCAATGCTCCTATTCTTAGCATTGTGCCCACTTTCTGCTCGAACCTGAATCATTTCCTCCAGCATGCGTGAGACCTCGTCCATATTCTTTCCCGGGTCCTCTTTTTCACTCCTATCAGACAAGGGACGCTTGCCTGGACTCGCAGACAGTGCACCGAAGCCATTGGTCCCTGCAAAATTGTCTACATCTCCAGTAGTAGAGCCATTCTTGCTCTTCAACTCTGGTGACTGCGAGTCATTGGTCACAGCAGCCAAGTCTCGATGCCTAGCTGCGGACCGAAGCGCAGCAAGCATACGATCCTTATCATCGAGCTGCAACCGAAGCTCATTGATCTCCATATCTTTCTCACGAACCACAGCGGAGACATCTGGATGCTCGGCAATTGTAGCATTTACGGGCTTAATGCCCCCTGACATTCGGGAATGACTGGACCGTCTTGCCTGAAGCAGCCGGCGCTCTAGGGTAGAGATGTAACGGTTCTTATCACCGAGATCAGCCTGCAGCGCAGTGATCTGTCGTTGCAAGCTGGCTTTGCCATCACCAAATTCACCAAGGTCGTACTCGTCCTCGTTGCCAAACGAACCTCCCGTGTATATCATAGCCGACGACGGATCGTTGCTACTGACAGACATGAATGAGATGGGCCGAATCGATGAATGACCGGCACCCAGTGTAGATTGGCTGGCGGACGAACGTAGTGAACGTGAACCCGAATCCGTTGCAGACATGCGGGAAAAACGCCCAAACGCAGAGAGGCTATTATGGTTGTTGACACCGGTGGACTTGGAGCTCAAAATCAGGCGATTGAGATGTTCGATCCGCTCTTTGAGCGCAGTCCGAGCCAACTGCATTTCCAACACCTGTTCCTCGTGTCGGACCTGTGCTTCCTTTTCATATTGTTGTTCGTCCCATTTGAGTTCCTTCTCCGCTTGGGATTTGGCCTGAGTATCAAGCTGACCACGAAGAGCCTGGATCTCCATACGGTACCGTTCAAGCAGTACCCGACTTCCGGAATCACCGCCACCGCCGCCGTATGCCTCCTCGGCCTTTTTAGCATGACTGACAATATTATTCTTCGCTCGCGCAGCGAATTTCATGGTATTCAGAGTTTCACCGGTATGCGAATTGATCGCACTCGAAAACTGAATGGTGCAGAGAATACTCACAAGCGAACCACCGGACAAGGCTGGTTGTAGGAGTCTGGTCAACTTGCTATCCCGGTAAGGCAAATGCCTCCCGTCACGGTCCATGGGGTTGCCTTGCTTATCCTTATTTTCCGAGAGCCGAGAGATGATGGTTCCCAGAGTGAGCAGACTTTTGTTAATATGAGAACCTTCTGTGCGACGTTCCTTATCATCGGCCGCACGCTCAGAGCCAGCCAGATCAATCAGACTCAAGGTCGACACTCGCACACCACCCGGGGGAATCCCGGCGCGCTTATCTTGAGAGCTGCCGGATGGCACTCGCTCTCGACTCTCGACCACGATCTGAACCACCGCGTGACTTCGAGAACTGCGCGCATTGAACTGTGTGCTGCTCGTTCGTCGTGCATGGTCACCCCGGGCGATAACACGGAGGAGTTGTGTCGGGCTCTGGACAATCTCTTCCTTAAGCGGCGTTGCATATACTCCTCGTTTGCTGTCCTCTCTCAATTTGATTTCCTCCTGCTGGGCTCCTGCGGGGGCGTTGGCAGCGGAAGCGGAAAGGAGGTCGTTAATCTTCTCGTTGTAGATTTCTAGATAGCTGACCCGCAGCAAGAATTCCCGATGTGGGGTCTCTCTGATGAAGGAAAAGATGTCGGTGATTGCGAGCGGGATTACACCGGGGGAAGTGGCTGTTCCCTGCATAGAGAAGGTCTTTCCGGTTCCCGTCATACCATATGCAAACACCGTTCCGTGATAGCCCTCCATAACACGCCGGACCAGACGTTTGGCAGCCGAATCATAAACCTTGGCGTTGTTTTCTTGTGGATTAAAGACATTATCTGTTCAACGGTTAGTTACGAGGGGTGGGCAAGTGAGTTAAGGAGTATCATTCTCACCATAAAAGTAATCGCCTCCTTCTTTCCCACGGTATGAGATGAGGCTTTGCCGGCTATCGACGGACCATTCGCCATGATTGCGGGGAGTTTCCCCTCCGCTGTTGTTGTCCGGACGAACGCGCACGCTGACCAGCACATTGCCCTTGAACTCCTTTGGCTTAGAGCTTGATTTTCCCATCGCATCATCTGCATCTTCAAAGGTTGTCGCACTCGTTGAGCAAGATCCTTGGGCAGAAGAACTTCTGCTGTGGGTTGGAGACGCCTCTTGATCTCGCGCGTCCCCACTTGATATGTATTTCCCCTCGCCACTGCCGTTGAGTAATGATAGGGTTTTGGAGCTCCGATAACTGCTCGTAGTGCCTGTGCTCAGTCGCGAGCTTCTTTGGGGTCGCCCGTTGGAAGTAGCACCTTGGATTCCAGAGATCGATGATGCAGTGGATGGACGACTGCTGGCCTTTGGTGGTTGCGGGAACGAGGCGATACTAATTGTTCGTCGCAAAGATTTGTCGGGGCTACCAGGAGTGCGCCCACCGGAAGCTGACCGAGCCGCGTTTAGGTTGGAGGTTGAGTTTGAACTTGATAGAGGTGACTTGAGCGATGGTTTGGGGCTCGATGGGGTCCGCAATTTGGAGGTCTGGTAGGGGGATGCAGCCTGTAGCGCGTCGGAACCCGTCGACCTTCTGGGTTTCGAGTTGGGGAGGGGCTGCGACAGCTGCGAGGGCTGTGGCAATGTTGACATTGAGGCCATGGCGAATTTGTATCTCCTAATGCGAAATGGGGATGTATTTAATGGGAATCAGTGAACGCGATGGCCATGCGGGCAGATTGACGAGGTCGAGGTTGAGCCTATGCCATTTTTCAGAGTTAGCCAAATGAATAAGACATGAGGATTGGGCCCAGTCAAGGCCCATGAGATAAACGGGGATTCTACTGCAGTTTTTTCGCCAAATGCAGTCTTGGGGGGATCGTCAAAAAATACATCGCACACGGATGTTATGATGTTATGATTTTGGTCTCGGGTACTCACGGATTCAAAACGTGTGATGTTGCAATCGCGACGGGGTAAGAAAGAAGTGGAGATGGAGATCAAAGAAAGTAACGAAAGGTAATAAAAGTAATGAAAAGTAAAGATGAAGAGAGACGCGAAGACGCGAAGACGCAAAAACGCAAAGACGCAGAGAGATCAGAGAGAAATGCAAATC
Organism: Penicillium psychrosexuale; assembly: GCF_028828465.1. Lineage (NCBI taxonomy): Eukaryota > Fungi > Ascomycota > Eurotiomycetes > Eurotiales > Aspergillaceae > Penicillium > Penicillium psychrosexuale. The sequence continues at coordinate 6,275,173 of NW_026643187.1, forward strand.
GAGTCCCCGCAGAAGGTCGGGGCCAGACTGCGTGTAAGACTATATTTATGGATGTCTGGGTGTTTTATATTACATCGTCTTCTCTAAATCCTTATTTCAATCCTTATATCTATCTATCATTCTCTGCTCTGCTCCTCTCTCCTTCTCTCCTTCTATCAGTCCCCCTAGACTCACTATCATAGCTGAGAAAGCACTCCCCTTCTCTTATATCTCCCATAAGAGTCAAGTATATGAAAAAGGGGGCCGCTAAACCATCACACCTTTTTCGACGTTAAACCGAAGGGGGAATTCCCTGCGAAGCTCGGGGCATCTCATGTCCAATGATAGACAGTGGAGGTTTCAGGTTCGGGTCAGGGAAAAAGGGGGCGAATGAGATGTCTAAGTCTGCAGTTCTTTTTTTTTGGTGGGACCAATCTCATTATTTCGACTTCAAGGTAGGATTGGGAGATCGGGAGCTGGTCCTGTTGTCCTGTTGTCCTGTTGTCCTGTTGTCCTGTTGTCCTGCCACATTGCCGCTTGCCCTTAAGGGTTGAAGGAGTAGACTCCAGGTACTCTCCCTCTAAAGGTGAAGCTTGGGATGAACTCCTGTTCGAGACAGAACCAAAAAGATAACGGCTATTCGAATCAAGCAAAGATTGACGTCTAAGCCAAAATTAAAATTAATCTGACGTTGATCCTCATTTGCGTCCCGTTGTCCCGTGATCTGTATATCTGTATAACTATGTACATCTGCATCTACTGTATACACATATATGACTGCAACATACAAAGTACAGAGTAGGTAACTAACTAGCTAGTTATATATTGGATCTATTTGTCATTCGGATAACCTCTTTTTCTTTCAAACTCAATCTGGAAGCGAGGAATACATCTATGCAAGGGAGCCTATACTCATAGATCGCAGCCCTAACTTGAACAGTGCGAACAGTGCAACGTGATAGATTGGTGATCGTGGGGAAAATCCATAAAATCCCTGACTAGAGGACAATCCAATAGTTGCCGCACATGTCAATGTCATGCATATCTAGTGTCTCGTAATACACAATGCTGTTATTAGCGTGCTTTTGCTTTTCTTTGTCTATACTGTACATCGAATATTGTATTTTGTCTATGGTGTCATTATTTCATACCGAAATCCAGTTGCCGGGCAGCACTCTTGAACATGCCCTCATCCAGCTCGCCGACACGTCGGGTCAAATCATCGCCCATCTTTTTAGTCCCACCCGATTTCCGCGGGAGATCTTCATTCTTGGTCGGACGGGGTTCAATGGTCCACCAGTTGTGTCGCAGGCACTGGACAGCCGTACTGCGCTTGCGGGGATCAAGCGCACACATCGACATCAGCAAATCGGCACCCACCGGGCCTGCAGTGGGGAACTGTCGCATGAAGAAATCGCGCCCTTGCAACGGCACCAAATGGGCCTTGTCGGTGGGAATGTAGTAGGGCAACTTGCTGACCCCTGGCCAGTTCTCCTCTGTTGGTGTGCCGAACGCTTCGCAGATTTTGGAGGTTTGGTCCAGGTCGGTGTTACCTGCTACGAAGGGAACCCGTAGCAGGAGCTCGGCAAAGACCATCCCCATGGACCAAACATCGACTGCGCCGGAGTACTGTCGCGCACCGTAAAGAAGCTCGGGTGGCCGATACCACCGAGTGATGACCTGATGGGTCATGTTGAACAAGGGATCGGCGAAGGATCGGGCGAGACCGAAATCGGCCAATTTGACCTCCCCATCTGACGCGATCAACAAGTTGTTGGGCTTGATATCCCGGTGGAGAACAAAGTTCTCGTGACACCACCATACACCCCGGGCAAGCATCCCCATCCAAGCTTTGATATCAGCCACACCGTAGTGAATGTCACTATCTTTGATGAGCATCTCAAGGTCTCCACCGGGAAGAAACTCAAGAACCAGGCTTAGATTTTGATCCTTGGAAGAGAAAACATCGTGGAGGGCAATGACATTGGGATGTTTCAGCTCTTGAAGGTACTTCACTTCACGAACCGCATCCATAGCAAGTCCATCCTTGTATTCGGCATTAACTTTGATCTTCTTGATCGCGACGAGGGATGACGGATCGTGTCGGAGGTGGCCAACATATACCACGGCATATGTACCTTCTCCTACTTTTTTGTCTAGTTTTAAGTTAGCAAATTGATCCTTAGAAAGTAATACAGCACATATTCAGCTACCTTTGACGTATCGTTCCCGAATATCAATATTTAATTGTTCGGTAAGTTCGCGATCCCCATTCTGCACAGGCTTTGCCACAGCTGCAGCTGCAGGCCCAGTAATTGAGTTCTGTGCAGCAGTGGCTCTGAGTCTGATTGCTGTATTTGGGGAATGCACAGTCATGGATGGCGAACGAGAGCCGAAGGGTGAGAGTGCCATGATTAGAATGATTTGAAGCAAAAGGTCAAACTCCTGGGATAGACAGTATTAAAAAAAACAGCCACAGATACTTAGTGGCTATTCTTAATATTAAGAGATCATCTTTAGCAAATATCTTCTGAAGTCAAGGCAGTAGTGTCAAGACATGAGGGCCGATGTCATTCCCAAGATAGGCTGGTTCGGAGTATTGTTGATCCTGGACTTTGTTGGCGACTCCCGAAATTTCTCCAAGTCCGTCAACAGCGACCCCAGCCAATTCCTCGGCAACTGCTGGAAACCAGTCAATCTCAAAGGCCTCGCTCAGCAGTTCTCCTCATCCACACCACTACGAATCCAATCTTCCGGAGAAGAAAAAAGTACAGTTACGAGCAAAGTCGGGGCTTGCGGCATCCTTCCCGCAACACCTTCACTATGAGCGTCATGGCAATGCGCAATTCGCCGCTAGGCAGCTTGACAGCGCGCCTATTCAAGCCGGTGTCGATTTCCAACCAATACATTCGATCACTCCACAAAAACGCGCCGCCGCCTGTGCCATCTCCGACCCCTTTCGTTCCCGACGTCCAGACCTTCCTCACGCTGATTGGCCGCGAAATGTCTAAGCAAGCGAGCAAGATCCCCTCATGGGAAGAGCTTTTTACCTTAAACTCGAACCAGCTCCGCCAAGCCGGCATTGAGCCAGCCCGCCAGAGACGGTACCTGATCCGAAAGCGCGAGAAGTTCAGGAACGGACTGTACGGCCCTGGAGGCGATCTGGAGACTGTGGTTGATGGTGTTGCCCAATTGCGGGTTGTTGAAGTGCCTATTAATGCCAGAGGCCTGACACATGAAGGCGCACAAATGGCCGTTCAAACTTCTTCTGCTACACTGTCACCCGGCATGGTGAAAGCCATTGTTAACCTAGCGCCTGATGTCACTACGTATTACTATGGCAAAAAAAACCTGATCAAGAAATTTGCGCATATGAAGATTCACCGTGGCTGTCAGCCGATGGGCCCGTTCCTTCAGCCTTTGAAGGGTTCTAATGGTACTGCTGCTACCATTTCGGTCCAGGAGGGTATGTGGGAGGACAAGCGGGGACATAAGGTTGATGGTGGTGAGCGACGGCGCCGGGAGGTCCGGAACAAGAAGAGGTTGGATGAGAGAAAGAAGGCGTGAATGTGAACGGTGAAATACCACTTTGTGTATCTTGCATATTTCCTGTTGAGCCTGGATGTTCAAATTCGAACTGTACAATACTATTGCTATACTATTGCAATCATGATTCTTTTTCCATATTCTTTATATCCTTTAGGGGTTTTCTAGGGAAAGAAGCGAGATGTTGTTATGTGCCTGATTAAAATAATATGACTGAGCTATGTAAACGTTTAGAGAAACATGCGATTCAAAGTCGCGAAAGGTGGATGGATATTCATACAGCAAAATCGTTTCGGAGTGAAGAAAGAAAACCATGATGCGAGAGCTGTCAATTCCAGGCGGACTTGGCTCAAGGTCAGTCTGAACCTTTGATGCATCAATGCAGGGCATTAAAAATGTGATCAAAATTTGAATGAGAATCTTTTCTAAACCGTAACTCCGATCATGCTTTGACTCCACGTCTCTCATACTGAACAAATGATGTACCCAGAGGCTTGGAGAAGAGGGACTAGAATATGGTTAGTCAAATTCCAGGTCGATCGCAATAGAGCATCACTTACCGAATAGTCCGTCTCGGGGAAGGGTGTACCGGCGATAGGCGTGGAGAACTTGAAGTGTCTCACCAGCGCAGCCAGGATTGTGCCCAGTTGCACATAGGCGAACTGTTCACCAATACAGCGATGGCGACCAGCACCGAAAGGCAGATAAGGACTGTTGGTGCCCTTGGTTACCAATCCATAACCATAGTCGATCTGCTCCTCATCTTCATCCTTGGTATTCTCAGTTGAAGCCTCATCCCAGCGGTGGGGGTTCCACTTCAGAGGCTCGGGGAAGAACTCTGGAGAGCGAGCAGTAACACCGGGAGAAGAGAGGACATTGTGAGTGGTGGGAATGACATAAGAAGTGCCCTCCACGGGCATGGGGTTCTTGACGGCGCGAATGATCGAGTGGATAGGAGCGTGTATACGGAGGGTTTCCTTGATCACCTTAGCGTGCAAGTCGAGCTTCTGGAGTGCTTCGTGGGTAAGAGGAGGCAGGTCAGAGCCCAGAACCTGGAGTTGTTCTTGGTAAAGCTCCTCAACAATCTCAGGGCAGCTGGCCAGGCGCAAAACAATCCAGGCAGCAGTAGAGGACGAAGAGTGCTGGCCCGCCATAAGCAGCGCAATCATCATGTGGGCAATTTCCTCATCAGGAATCGGATTTCCATTCTTGTAGGTGCACGACATCAAGTTCCAGACCATATCCTCGGAGTCCTTCTTATCACCAGCTGCGCGGCGCGCCTTGATGATGTCCATGTATGTCTCGGTCATCTTCTTCTGCGCAGCATCGCGCTTGCGGTTGTGAGGGAGCGGGGCCCATGGCAGCATGAAGTTGATAGGAGCGAAACCCTTATCGAGGTCGTGGTACATTTCAGCAAAAGTCGAGTCGAATCGATCGCGGACTTCCTGTCCTTGCAACGAGCGGGAGGCTGTGTAAATTGTGATTTCCGCAATGACCTTGGAAACATTGAAAGTACCCTTAGGGTCCTTGAACGCGGAGGAATTCTTCACAAAGTCATCGACCTCATTGGTGATCAAGTGAACATAAGACCGAAGTGCCTCGGAGGTAAGCCCGAATTTGACAAACTAGGCAACAATCAGCAGCCGGACTTTTTGGTGTAATCCATTCCTGCATACCTTCTTCTGCTCCATGAGCTTAGCATTGGGGCAATCGTAGACGACGTGACGACCGAAGACGGGGGTGGTGAGGGGGGAGTAAACCTCTTCGGCGTTCACATCACGAAGCTTGCCATTGAGGATAAACTCATTTCCCTTGGTGCCTAGGTAGACGGTGGTTTTCTTGCCCAGGAGGACAAAGGTGAAGATGTCGCCATACTGCGTTTGACCTCAGATTAGCAATTAAATTGATCCATGGGCCAGCCAGACATCTGCGATCGACATACCTTTGCGCGAGCTTGGTCGAAGAAGTTGTATGGGTTCATGCCATAGCTGATGGTGCTTCCAATAAAGGGGACCCAGTGGAAGACCACGGGGGGCTCATGGGATTTCTTGAAGAAGAGCTGGCGCAGCACATTGATCACAATCGATAGCGCAACGAATGACAGTGCCCCGACACTGGCCAAAGTGTAGATTGACTGGGTCGAGCAGTGCTCGCAGAAAGTGGCGAGGAAAGTTGCGAAGAGGCCCATGTTGTCAGGAGATCAAAGGAGAGAGAGAAGAAAAACAGCGGGAAAGGGAAAGAAAACGGGCTCACAATGACCCTACGACCCTGTTTGTTCGTCCAATTGAATAATAGAGAAAGAGAGAAGAAGTTGAGTGAAGGTTAAACAGGAGGCGAAGGGGAAAATAATTAAGTTCGATATCATTCGGCGAGAGAGACCCGCCCCTTTAGGGAGTACGAAGTACGGAGTATGGAGTATGTGTCTAGAGGAGACGCCAAGCGATATAATTTGCATCGTAAGTTATATTTTATTTCTTAGTTGGTGTTAGTGAGCCTATTTTGTGTCTATTTTGTGTCTGCTTGTGTCTATTTTATGAATTATCTTCCTTTTATGTGATAGCATTGGCTATATAGCCACATCATGCCACTCCGGTCAAGGGGTTCCCGCTAGATGGGACGTATATTGACTATTGGGAGTATTTAAACACACAGGACGGAGTACATATCGAATTATTAGCGTATGGAGTACCTAGGGAGTACATAGCATACTATTACCTCTTGTAAATGTATCATTTCACCGGATTTTGACCTAATAATACATGAACCCTTTCCTTTTGACACGCCCCTAGCCCTGATAATGATATCCCCAAGTACACGCAAAAGTCAATAAGAATAAATCAAAAGTTGTACAAAGCCACACAGTACCCCTTAATTGTCGTACAAGGTGGGATCGCCACGCTCTCCAATGTTGATGAAATCTTTCGGGGCCCGGTTGCCACTTGGTGAGACTTCACGTTGGGACGCCTTGGCTGGTCGGTTATGGACACGCTTCCTGGCTTCATTTCGGAATACTTTGACCGGTTCCTCGCTGCCTTCGGCGTGCTCGCTGAAGTTGGCATTGTTGATGCTGCTCAACAAGGTCCGCTCCCGTTGCAATTTGCGCTTCGAGAAGTCCAGTTTACCAAGAGCCCCCGTCAGGCCATCTGTGCTGTCAGTGAGACTCGGGTACTTTCCGGTCATCCAAGGATGCTCAAGACACTCATCCACCGTGATTCTCTTGTCGACGTCCACGGTAAGCATTCTGTCGATTAGGTCCAGAGCGGGATCGCCAACGGAGTCCCAGTACGGTGACGGATAGTCAAACTTGCCCATCTTGATCTGCTGGGCGAGAGTGAATGGGTTCTCTGGAGTGTTCAGTTCATCCGAGAACGGCGGGAAGCCACAGAGACAGATGTAGAGAACAACGCCAAGGGACCATACATCCACAGCCTTGGTGTATTTCCGGTGGCGGGTATCTTGCAAAATCTCCGGCGCAACGTCTGCGAAATTAGTATTAAGACTGCGGTTCCAAGGTCATATGCTTTGTGACTTACAGCTTGGTGTACCGCAGCTGGAAGCGAATTGTTAGCCATCATTCACATTGACACGGACAGACATCACCTACAGGGTTGTCGTGAAAGATTCCTCCCCAATAATTTTAGCCAGCCCGAAGTCACCCAATTTAACGTTCAAATTCCTGTCTGCAACCAGGATATTTTCTGGCTTGATGTCTCGATGCACAATACCTCGTTCGTGCTGATGACACGTTAGCTGACCCAGTACTGTATATGTGGACTTTTGGTATGCATACCAGATATTTCAATCCGTCAAACAGCTGGCGGAACACACCACGAGTTTCATCTTCGGCCATTTTATTATTGTTCACAATCCAGTTGAACAGTTCTCCCTCGGGTGCCAATTCAAGTACCAGATAAGCGCCGCCACTTTCATCGAAGGATTCCTTGAGACATAGTAGATTCGGGTGATGAACGCCCATCAACAACGCAATCTCTTGCTGCAGAGCATTGTCGTTCTGTGACTTTTGCGGGTCACTGAGGCGTCTTTCAAAGACTTTGACTGCATACTTGTCTCCAGTAGATCGTTCAGCACACAGATAGACGGTTGCAAAGTGACCTTTGCCGAGCTGGCTGAGAATCCGGTATTGCTGACGGAAACCATTCGTTTCCCGAGTACGGGGGTAGCGGAAGACAAAACGGGCTTCATTCAGAATTGAAACTTCATCGCCGTCCTCCAGTTCCCGGTGCTTGTTACGCCCAACAATGGCATCATTAACAAATGTGCCATTGCTAGAGAGATCCTCCAGCACAGCAACCACATCGCCTTTCTTCTTTTCGGCAAAAATAAGGAAGTGCCGGTTTGAAATTGTGGGAATCTCAAGGACGCGATCTGACTATAGTTAGAACAGACACTCGACAACCATCAAGCTATTACTTACCGCACTCAGGATGACGGCCTACCAAAAATCCACCTGGCGACTTAGCGCTCTTGGAGGGTTGGGACTTTTTCTCCTTGGCTTTGGTAGTACCATCATCATTACCGCAACCATCGCGCGTCCTCAGCACAAGTGGGCCATTCCCCTTCTCATCCAGTGGTAGCAGGTAGCCCCAGACCCCTTCAGCGTCCTCATCCTTCACATCGTCCGCGAATGCTCTGGGTGGATACACGAACTGTGAAAGCGCCTGAGTATCCTCTAATCCTGGCGGCGAGGAAGTCGCGTGTTCGGGTTGGGATGAGATTTGTTGATGGCTGTTGCGCGGACTTTCGGGGGGTGTAACAGTCACCTCATTATGAGTTTCTGTGGTGACAGATTGGGGACCGGTGACTGGGGTTGGCAAGTAGTTCAAGTCGACTGGCGTGTCTCGCGGTTGGACCTGACTCGAGATTCTTTGAGAGCGTCGAGGTTTCTTTTGGTCTTGTGAATCTGCATCGACAGTAGCCTATAGTAACCCCTGTAAGAAAATGAGTTGCGCCAATAGGAAAAAGAACGTACCCTTCCTCGCTTGAGCGAGCTTTTCTCGCGGGGGGGCATAATACAGGCTATTATCACCCTGACTGGAGAGGGCTCCAGACCAATTAGCGATAGTTGTCAATTCAACGGTAGGAACGTCAATAAAGACCTTTTTCGATGCCGTAAAGAAAATACACAATTGTAGAGGGAGAAAAGAAGAAGTAACGAAGAAAGATATGATAGTCTATAGCATGTTTGGGGGAAAGAGACCCCCTGGTGACTCTCCGCCCCAAAATTGACGAGCGCGAATATGAGAAGAAGTAAAGATATGTTTATATATGGTATTGAAGCTCTAAAACCATTGAATCTGTAAACAATACTGTATATAATATAATACAGTATAGTATACTATAGTCCAACTAGTATACTTCATGTCAATAAATAATTATGTTGTTCGGACCTAACACGTGCTGTCCCCTGACCTCATTCTTCGGCTTTCCACCCAACCTTTAGGCCCTTAAGTCCTTCACAATGGACGGGTATGTGAGATTCTTCAATGCTGAGAGGATCATGCTAATGGACAATCAAAGCCTTTCAGGTGGAATTAGACGTTTCGCTTTTGAAAAGCTCGCTGCCTTGGCAGTTGAGGCGCCTGCCAATGGATCGGAGCTTGCTCGCCTCGCGGAGCAGTCTCAGGCGACCTCCGAGTCTGATGGCGCTCTGAATGAAGTCTTGAGACAACAGGCCCCGACATCGCAGGTTCCAATGGTTTGTCCCTCTATTGCTGCCGACCCCCGGTAGTGCAGTGGGTGCAGGCTAACGTTCGGACAGGGAATCCGTGAACTAGATGTCCTCCTGGCCCTATGCAAGGCGGCCTCCTCCGTGAACGATCCAGAAAATGCTGCTCAATTGGCATTCCAACTCTCCCGGTACCTGCCAGAATCTCACAGCCAGCTATTCCGGTCCTCGCCCTTCCTCCATGGCGTAAAGCCGTCGCCTTGGGAGACTCTCACGAATAACCTGGCTCTTGCGCTTTTGTCGTTGGGAACTAAATATCCAGACCTGCGACAGACAGCTCTCGAAGCTGTGCACGGATATTTGAACAACTGCGCCGAGGCTATCGCTGCGGTCACGCCTTTTCAATATTCTAGATCTGACGCGGGGCGACAGGGTGTTATACATGAATCTGTTACCGTTTTGTCAATCGCCGTTTCCCTTGTTGGATTTATGGAAGCATCCGCGGAATACACTTCTATCTGGCATGCGAGCGAAAAGTTACAGGTGGTCGATCATCTGCGAGCGATGCTGTCCGAGCCTTTCCTAATCGCGGTTGAGACGGCTTCGTCCACTCTCCGCAATGCAAACGTCGCGGAGCATGCTTTCAGAGACTGGAGAAAATATACCCGTCGATATGCTGCTCATGCTCGCCCATTAGGTGCTATGCTTGTACAAGAAGGCTATATGCGCTTTGTGAAATCATGCGCATCCTCTCTGATCGGGTTCCAGCACCTGACTGATGAGCAACTCTTGGATGACTACATGACTGGCGTTGGAATTGCCAAGAGTTATGACGAGGCGGATATCTCTCTAGTCGAGCGCGTCACGGATATCATTAGTGAGGAAATTCACTTGCTAGAGGATGGCTCCGACTACCTGCAAGTCGGGTCTCCTTGGCAGCAGCACCTTGCCTTCTCTGTTAAGGGGCATGCCCTAGTAGGCTTCCTTAACTGCGTGATTCTTGGAGAAGATGCAAACAACAACGAAATACTGCTATCCTGGCTCGAAGATACATTGCTTGACCCCCAGCAAATGTCGAACGAGGAACTATCTGTGACGGTTCTGAAGTGTACCGCTATCCTTGCAAGAATGTCTCCAAATGGTGCGTCTATTGGAAGACGCTGCCTTTTGAGGTTTCTGGCCCAGGGGGGTGTGTCGGCTCGCTCCACCGTTGCCGTCGCTTCTCGGTGCCTTGCTCAGATATTGACTATTCTTTCCGAGGATGCTGTAATCACTACACTTTATTCACTTGGTAATGCGATAAGCCCGAGCACGAACGTGGACCAATCTAGCCAAGACCAACTCGTTGGGGATCATACCGGGCCCGGGATGAACCTCGAGGCATACCCAAAAAATGCAAGCCAGACTTCGCTCTCGGCAAATGGCGAAGATGACACTATCACCTACAGGAATGTCATTCATGCCATTGTGACAGTTGCGACTAATTGCAACGATGACAAAATCAGTGCATTAGCCCAGTCTATGCTGCTCCAAAAGATTGGCAAGCTCAATGTCGCAGTTGATGCCTTTATCATCCAGGAAACTGCTGTTCTTGCTTTGAGTGGCGGACAAGCCGAGTTCCAGCTTCTGTTGAAGTTCTATGCACGTATCTACCTAGATGGTGTCAACAAAGGACTGAGCACCATCTCTGATGCTGTTCAATGTGCCATGGTTTACCTGTCGATCACTTTGGATCAAAAGTCACCACTCCACAGGATTTATCTGGTCCATTTATTGGAAAGCATTATCAACAAGGGTGATGTGCCAGACTTTGAGTATGAGCGGCACAAGGAAATTGTTTTTGCCGCGGATGATATCACCCCCCTCTTGAAACCACTGGCTCTGCTCGTGTCTTCCAATGGCAGTTCTACCGGGTCTGCCCGGTCAGCCTTTGAGTACGATGAAGCCATTCTAACTCTGTTCCGAGATGCTTGGTTCAATATCGCCATCCATGGAATATCTCTCAGCTCTAGTGTTGCCCAGCGGCATCACAAGGAACTCCGCCTTCTCGCACATCATTCTCCACCTTTGGTGGCTGAAAACCACATGGACTCTCTGGAGAGCGATGTGGAATTGAACACGGTGCTTAGACGCGGGATGGGACCGCAGCGAGGCACGGAACAGAAGAGAGCTTTGATTTCTGAACTCCCTGGCCGAGAATCTGATATCAAGAAATTGGACTATTCAGGAGCAGTGTTTCTTAACGCTGTCGTCTTGATCGAGAGCCTCCGCGCCTCCTCAGGGGACTCTACCAAGACGCTTAGTTATTTCCTTGACCCAGCCTTGGCCACCCCGGAGATAGTTGTGTGCATGAATGCGGTTGCAGACAAAGCGGTTACTTGTTATCTGTCTCTTACACTTTCCGGGGAGCACGATGACTTTTCGACCCCTTATCTGTCTAAGCAGCTTGCCGGATTCCTGGTGGCTTGCTGTCATCGTATTGAGAGGGTTCAGAGTATTGCAACGCAATGTGCCGACAGAATCATTCGTGAATGCCCTTCTGCATTGTGCGAAAAGCATTCGCTCTTTGCTTTGCTTGAGATTTTGACCGTCATGTGGTCTTCCTGTCTTCAAGGAGAACTCGATGAGTTTGACTGGAAGCCGTCCTTGGTATCTCCCATGGGCATTGTCAAGGTCGAATTGCCCGACAACTATGCGTTGAGAAGGGCGACTCTGAATCGGTTTCATGAACGAGCCAGAACCTGGGTGACAACCGTCCTAAACATTGCCCCATTAGATGTCAAAGGGTTACTCCAGACCTATCTTTCCGAATATGACGACGACGGCGGCTATGGACACATTTCGATGGGACGTTCATTCGCTCTCGAGATGGGTTCCCTTATCCCACAAAGTGACCCACGGCTTGGGTCGATCGATGGCTACGGAAGCAGCGACTTCAATGTCGCATCTGACTTCATGGCACTATATACGACACGCCAGAAGTACCGACGTGCGGACATGCCTTCTCTCGGCGGCCTAGGAGGGAATCTTGATAGCGGCTATGTTGAACAGCCCCGCGTTAATGTTTTGTCTGAGTCTGCCGATTCTTTGGAAGAAACCCTCTCTCGTCTATATGGACGGAGCATTGCTGGTGAGGATATTCCCCTTGTGGAAGTTAGAGATGTCCTTCGGCAGGCTGCGGGACTTATTTGCAGCAGCAGCAAGCCACGCCTCTCTGTGGTTCACTACTTGGTTGCTTTGCCTTTCCAGATTTTCACCAAGGAGATAGTCAAGCTTGGTGTGTCTCTCTGGCTTGGGGTCATTCACGAGAACCCAAGCACCGAGCCACGGATCCTTTGTGAGGTGATAGAGGCTTGGGAGAGAAGCATGAAGCGCCGTAAAGGATTGTTCGATCCTACCTTTGAATACATTGACCCAATGTATACTAAGATTGAACTTTTGCCAACTGACAAGGATGTTATGCTTCGTACGCAGAACAAAGCTCAAGACACTCTCTCGCCGCACCTGCGAGTTCTACATTTCTTCGAGAGCCATTTCAACGCCATCCGCCTAGGAAACCTGCAAGATCAACAGCTATTGTGTCGCTTGATTGGTAGTACGGCTGTTGGACTTTCAAAGACCGGGGCCCATCCATTGGCAAGAGAAATTCATTTCCGCATTGTGCTCCTTGGTCTCACGGTCCTGAGGCATTTCAGCCCCCGAAATAGTGGCGCATCTTGGAAACTAAAGGATCGGATTCTGTCTGCTGCTTTGAGTTGGTTTAGGCACCCTCCAAGGTGGTCATTCGGAGGCAATCGGCTGCAGATTAAGGCAGAGGACAAAATTCTCAGCGAGGTGACCGCAGCTTTACGAGCCGTGGCAGGTATCGCTGCCAATGCGCAAGGGTCATGCAAATCTTTGCAAGCCAAACAAGACCTGCTTCAAATCCTCGTGGAGAATGAACGATCACGCCTTCGAGTTTGGCTCTTCCCCCTGGAACCGGAACGAAAGCACCATATGCCTTCGATTGGTGGCAAGAATCTCGATGACGGCCCCGTATCTTTACTTCGGCTTGCCTGGGCGGAAAATGCAGGGTTGGCTATTCAGATGGCTGCCCGGTTCCCGTCACCCAAAATGCAGGCTGATGTTAGGTCACTGATACTCAATTTCCCCGAGAAGGTCATTGAGGAGCCAAGCGCTCTGGAGCTTATGTTTGACAACTGTCTGCCTGCTGACGTCGGTTCTCAGTTGAAATACATGCTATACTGGGCTCCTGTTACTCCTACGGAGGCGATCACATACTTCATGCCCGCTTACGGCAACCATCCTTATATCTTGCAGTATGCCATGCGGGCGCTGGAAAGCTATTCGATGGATGTTCGGTTCTACTTTGTGCCACAACTTATTCAGGCCCTGCGCTACGATGCTCTGGGTTATGTGGACCGCTATATCCTCGAAACAGCCAAGTTGTCTCAGCTGTTTGCCCACCAAGTTATTTGGAACATGAAGGCCAACTCCTACAAGGACGAGGATTCTCAGATTGTAAGTATTGATATTGTCAACTTGGTCACCGTTAGCTAACATCCTGTTTCAAGCCGGACCCTATCAAAGGAACACTCGACCGTTTCCTAGATAACTTGATCTCAAGCTTCTCGGGCGAGGAGCGTGCGTTCTATGAGAGAGAATTTTCGTTCTTCAACGAAGTTACGGACGTCTCCGGCAAACTTCGCCCTTACATCAAGAGGAGTAAGCCTGAGAAGAAGGAAAAGATCGAGGAAGAGTTGCGTAAGATCAAGGTGGAAGTTGGAGTGTACCTTCCTAGCAACCCTGACGGTGTAGTCATTGGCATTGACCGCAAGTCTGGCAAACCCTTGCAAAGTCACGCAAAAGCACCTTATATGGCGACGTTCCGCATCCAGAAGACGAGACCACGATTGATTCAAAAGGCCGAGGCCAACGCTGGTGACCATCACCACCAGCGCCAATTGACGAATCATTCCGAGCCTGAGCAGGAGACATATGAAGTGTGGCAGTCAGCCATCTTCAAAGTCGGTGACGATTGTCGCCAGGACATGCTTGCCTTGCAAATGATTGCGGCCTTCAGGAGCATCTTCACCAGTGTCGGTCTAGACGTTTGGGTCTACCCTTACCGGGTGACTTCGACAGCGCCTGGCTGTGGTGTGATTGATGTGCTTCCCAACTCCATTTCTCGCGACATGCTCGGCCGCGAGGCCGTCAACGGGCTCTATGACTACTTCGTGTCGAAATACGGAGGCGAGGACTCTATCCGATTCCAAGAAGCGCGCACCAACTTCGTCAAGAGTATGGCCGCCTACTCAGTCATCTCTTACCTGCTGCAATTCAAGGACCGACACAACGGAAACATTATGATTGATGACGCCGGCCATATCATCCACATTGACTTTGGATTCTGCTTCGATATCGCGCCTGGTGGCGTGCGATTCGAGCGCGCGCCGTTCAAGTTGACCTCGGAGATGGTCGCCGTCATGAGTGGAACCCATGACCCAGCTCACCACCAGGGTGGTAACTCGGGCATTAACCTGCCAGGCAGCTCCCACAACCCAACCAACACGCAGCCATACCGATGGTTCGAGTCGTTGGTGGTGAAGGCATACCTTGCATCTCGCCCTTATAGCACCAAACTGGGCAACATTGTCTCCCTCATGCTTGACAGTGGACTTCCGTGCTTCAAGCCCGAGACTCTGAAGAATTTCCGTGACCGGTTCGTGTTGGAGAAGAGCGAGCGCGATGCAGCCGAGTACATGCGAGAACTTGTGCGCAAGTCGTACATGAGCGTGTCGACTAAGGGTTATGATCAGTTCCAACTGATGACCAACGGTATTCCTTACTAAGACTATATAGATGTTGTGTTACACTTACACAAGACATTTTCTCCATAAATATATAATGCATTTATCATGTTCTGTCACTTTGCCCGAAGTGTATGGTTGACGTCACGACTTCGCCGGCGCCACGGCGTACTGATCGGGCCATCCATAACACCCCTGATATTAGAGATAATCCGCAGGAAATAGGATAGAAGATAGACTGATGAAAATGCATGTAAATTCGGCATATACAGTTACCTCAGCAATGATAGAGATACTCATATATAACAGACTTCAGGGTGGCACATTCAAGGCACGAGGATCTACACATCGTAGTGCCGGAAGTGGCAAGATGACGATGCGAAGGCACTGGACTTAGATCAGACCTTTATAATGTGCAAGAATCCTTGGGTGCAGTCCCAACATCGAACCTGGATACATGGAAACTACATATTCTTACTGTATATAACCCCCATCTCCCATCTCAAGGATGAGAATCTCATTCCTCAATAAGCTCAGCGGTGGAGGGACAGGGACCAAGTCCCCGCCATTGACGGACCTGTCGGGAGAGTCAGCGATAGCGGATCGTGAAAAGAGAGGCAGCAACATGGACGAGTCGCGTGTGCCATGGGTGACATGGAGATCTGTGTTGCTAGGCGCATTTGTCTCCATTGGTGGTGTCATCTTCGGATATGATACTGGCCAAATCTCAGGCTTTTTGGAGATGAATAACTTCAAGCAGAGATTTGCGCAGCTGAAGCCCGACGGGACGTATAAGTTTAACAATGTTCGGTCTGGGTTGATTGTTTCCCTGGTGAGTCTTTGAAAGGCGAAGTCGGAAGATGCGTGAATGTGGCAAAAGCTAACGCTTTCCAGCTCTCCATCGGTACATTGATAGGAGCTCTCCTCGCCGGACCACTGACCGATCGAATTGGTCGAAAATGGTCCATCTTCTTCTGGTGCATCATCCTCCATGTCGGGCTGATAATCCAGATCTCCTCGCCAACAGGAAAATGGTACCAGTTCATGATGGGACGATTCATAACTGGGTTCGGTGTAGGAGCCTGTTCACTGCTGGTTCCTATGTACCAGGGTGAGATTGCACCACGACACATCCGAGGAGCGATGGTGTGGTAAGTAACAATCCAATACTCAACATTGCAAGATACTGACCATAACCCTAACACAACCCAGCTCCTACCAATTATTTGTAACATTGGGCATCTTCGTCGCATATTGCATCAACTTTGGCACAGAAACTATGGACAGCACCGCATCGTGGCGAATCCCACTTGGTATCACATTCCTGTGGGCTCTCGTCCTTGGAATAGGTATCCTCCTCTTCCCGGAGAGTCCTCGCTTCGACTACCGGAATGGCCGTATAGACCGCGCCCGACGCACCATGTCGAAGCTGTACGGTATACCCGAGAATCACCGGGTGATCGTGCATGAGATTACCGAGATCCAGGAACAGCTGGATGCCGAGGAGGGGGCGCAAGACGGGATCCGCGGTTGGCTTGAGATGTTCCAGGCGCCGCGCATGACGTACCGCATCGTACTTGGTGTAGTGCTTCAAGCTCTGCAGCAGCTGACCGGTGCTAACTACTTCTTCTATTATGTGAGTGTTTTATTTCGACATAGACACCGCACTTTGCTAATATATATATATATAGGGAACGGTGATCTTCAACGGGGCAGGGATAGACAACACATTCGTGACGCAGATGATCCTAGGCGGGGTGAACTTCGGCACCACATTCGGCGGACTATACGTGATCGAGCACTTCGGACGACGCAAGTCTCTGATCGCAGGCGGGATCTGGATGTTCATCTGCTTTATGGTGTTTGCGTCTGTAGGCCACTTCTCGCTTGACGTTCAGACACCGCGGAACACGCCCGGAGCGGGCAAAGCAATGGTTGTATTTGCGTGTCTGTTCATCACCGGGTTTGCCATGACATGGGGCCCGATGGTATGGGCGATTGTGGCCGAGCTGTATCCATCGCGGTATCGGGCGCGGGCTATGGCGTTGGCAACTGCGTCGAACTGGTTATGGAATTTCCTGATTGGATTCTTCACGCCGTTTATCACTGGCGATATTGACTTTGCATATGGGTATGTGTTTGCTGGGTGCTTGTTCTTCGCGGTGATTATTGTTTACTTCTTTGTTATCGAGGGCAAGGATAAGACGCTTGAGGAGATGGACATGATGTATGTTATGCGCGTGCCGCCGTGGAAGAGCAGCAAGTGGAAGCCCCCGGAACCGGAGAATCAGCTCACGACCGATCAGCTTATGGATCGGAAGGTTGCGAAGAAATATAACAAGGAAGAGGAGGTGCCTGGACATTCACATGCTGAGACTGCGAATGATGCTGGGGCTGGACCTTCGAATTTCTCTTGAGAGTTGGCCTTGGGTGACCTTGGGGTGACACGAAGAGTTGAAGTGGTGGGCTGTGGTGGGCTGTATATGGACCGAAGGGGTAATGAACATACTTTCAGTGTATATACTGAAAATAGGAGATGTAGAGTACTTCAAAATGTAGTCCAATAATGAGTGACCAATGGATGTCAATTTGGTAGTCATAAGAATAAAGTCATCCGCATCACCAGGATGGGATGGGTATGAAATAGGCTCAAAAATATGAAAACGCCGATCCCAGAGCTGAAAAAAAAAAGACTCAAAAGTCGATGACGCTCCATGAATCATTTTTTTTATACATATCCACCTATTTTCAAAGGAAAGGGTTGGGAAGACACATCGAGAGGATGGAGACCCTAGAATTGATACAAGTCTGTTGAGACTTTCGGCGTCAAATGCAGAAAAAGTAAAAAGAAGCCAGAGGAGGCCCAGCAGCACCGATCGAGATATACTTCCCTTGAAAAGTGACGAGAACCAATCTCTAATCCATAAAGTCACCCCTCAAGATCTTCTCCTGGAAGAAATCCGGCTTATTCTGCTTAGGCTGACGGGGAATTTCCCGGCTAGGCTGCTCCATAGATGCGATGGAAGCGGCACGCTGGTGGTTACCATTGGAACGATGTGGGGAGACGGGGCCGCCGAAGGAAGGGGCACGCCCAGCACGAGAGCGGAGGGCCTCTGACCAGTTAAAGCCTTCGCCTAAGGGTCGGCGTGATACGTTAGATCTCTCATCCGGAGGCGAGGTTGAAGTACTTGCGGAAGATCGGGTGGTAACGATGGCCGAGCCGGCCGGAGGGGGGCAGTTTCTACCATTTCCTATGCTCCCTGCACGAGAATCACGCAGAGCTTGTGCACCAAAGGAGACGCGTCTCCCGAACTGCGAGTTGGGCGAGGTTCCTGTTATTTGCTTGTCGTCGACAGCATCTTCGACTGGACCGTTGGAGCCCATTGAGCTAGATAGGCTGCCTCGACGGAAGTTGCTATTGCCACCGAAGGCGGATGCCTGGGTGGGAGAACCAGAGAGGCCCAGCGTGTTGATTGACAGCCGACGCTGGTTGGATTGCTGGCTTGGAACCTGGGTTTTGGATGGGTTGCTCGGCTTGGAGAATATGTCGGCGATGGACCCACGACGTCGACGGTTCTCCGCATGTGGGACCGAGATGGGGGAGGTTGGATCGTTGGACATTGTCAAATGAAGCGGGGTTGAACTGAGAGCAGGAATGTAGACGGACTAGCCGCCCTTCTCATAGAATAGAGGGTTCGACAATAGAGATCAAAGTGACGAGAATGATCTCAGCACTTGGAAGGGTGGGGAGGGTGGAACGATGTGGAACGATGGTGGGGGATGTTGATTTGAGGACAAGACAAGATTGAAAGATTGATACCAGAACTCGAACAAATAAAATAAAAGAAGGGAGAAGTGTCTGGAGAATAAGTTGAGAAAAAAAAGAAGACGAGAAAGAGAGAAGGGGGAAATATCGAGGTTCACCGAGTAGAGAGAGCTGAGCATCACATTATCTGGGGAAAGTGGCGCTAAGTGGAGTGGTGATGTCGATGGCTGACTCAGCAGTTTATTGACATGAGGTTATTTTATCAGTTAGAGTATTAGTTAGGGTATTAGTTAGTCGATTGGTTTGGATTGATTGTTCAACTGCTTCAATTGCTATGGCCATCTGAAGATTAGTACACTAGAATGTCATATAAGACTATATATTGGTACTTCATGTACCTATTACCTATATAACGTCTACAATGGGGTTATCGTGCAGAATAACAAATGCTAATCCCTGCAGAAAAAAGGGAGAGCATTCGTATTCGTAGCTCAAGAAAATAAATATGGCCGTACATCGTGTATTGCTCGTTTCCCATAAAGTGGCGTCTCTGATTCCTATTCCAGAATGAATCCCCTCTGTCGACATCTGCTATCATAAATCATAGACCATCAAAGAAGCTCTTGATAACCGCAGGAACTAAAGACAGAGGAGATCATCCACATGGAAAGAAATCAGGAACTCAAGGCAAATGAAACAACTGAATCAGCTTACGCCCGATCGTTGGCTCAATTTCGGTACCGTCACGAGCGATTTTGATTTCCCGATTCGCATTCCAAGGGTTACGAAGGCCTCGAGTGCGCTGGAAAGGTACTCGCTCTGTCGAAATCCATTGAATGCGGAACGGTTTGCCAAAGGTTTGACCCTCTTCTGGATCCTCGGGCTCGACGCTTTTCTCGCTAGCATTGTCGTTCTCATCTTCCGATGACTCGACCTCCCAGAAGATAGTACCCCGCACTGAATCATCGATGATTCGTCCTTGGGGCGCTGTCGAAGTTGCCGCTGTCAGGGTCACGTCAAGTTCGTCGGGCCCGCCGGGCGGGGGATCGGGCCGAGATGGCATCTCCAAGGCCAGTTCTTCGTCATCGCTGATCGGCGACATCATACGGGCGTATCCAAAATATTCGCCAGATTTGTTGGCGGAGAAAATTAAATAAACGTAATCTGTGTTCTGGGTAAAGGTCAGTTTCGGTCATTGCTGGGCTACATAGGTTTGGACTCACCTCGAAAGCCTGATTCATTGCCGCCTCGTTGTGCGACTGTGTAGCCCAAATGCCACTTTGCTTGCTCAACTCGAGATCCTCCACTGTCAAGCTCTTAACAATAAAGTACCGATCTACCAGCCGGGCCGGGGGAGGATGGTTCCCCGTAGCAGGCGCTGCGGAACCGGGCTCCGGTGTGATTGAATGGTCCTCGCCCGGGTCCGTAGCAGTAGTCGTAGCAGTAGTCGTAGCTGTCGTAGTCGTAGTCGTAGCCGTAGCAATATCCTCCGAACGTGGTCGGAGAGCATTATTCGGAGCTGCAGACCCGGAGCCCGGAGCAGTGAGCCCCTTTCGCAGTCGGCAGACAACGCGGACGCCCTGAAATCGGGAGTCGTGAAATCTCGCCAAAGCTGCGACGCAGGCGGCAGCCGACTTGTAATTCACAAACGCACAATTACTCTTGGAGATCAGGAACACGCTCTCAATGTCGTTTTTTGCATCTTGCGAGAAGTGATCTTTGAGATCAATGACACTGGCTCCGGGAGGAAGATTTCCAACCCACAGCGCGTGGCCAGATTGCTTGGGCTTTCGGGGTGGTCCTCGTGGGGTACTCGGAGCGGTCGGGAGTGGTTGCGAAGGGGGAGTATTGTCTTTAGATGAATGCAGGTTAGTAACGGTTGCAAAGCGAGGGGATTCGACAAGAGCTCACTGGAGAACGGCGGTTGTGGTTGGGACTGCGCTAATTTTTTGGGGTTCGATCCATCCACGATGGTCTTTGAAACGTCGTATTCCAGATCCGTCATTCGTTTATCGGCTTCTTTGCGCAAGGAGACCGGTTTCGAGGGTGAACTGGTGTTAGTACGTACTGGAGATATAGCCTGAGGCATTTGGCCGGCAGGCACTCCATGTCCATAAGGGCTGTATGATGAATGAGGGTAATAGCCCGAGCTATACGGAGATACTTGCCCGGGACTGAGGTTTGGCATGTTTTGCATTTGGGTTCCATGAGGCGGGTAATGATGTTGAGGTTGAGGGCCAGGGTGTTGAGGGATGGCATACGGCGGATAAGCAGGGTAAGACATGCCGTACGGCATGCCTCCGGAGTTGTGTCCATACGGAGTCATTGGCATGGGGTACATCATGCCTTGCCCGTGGGCTGTGTACTGATGCATTGACTGCGGATTATAGCCTTGTGAATGATGGCCTGGGAAGTTGTATCCCATGACCATATTTAAGGGAGAGGGGGCGGTTCCATATCGAGCTTCTGCGAAGCTGGAATGATGTGTGACACTGGGACGTGGCGCTGAAGTAGGAGATGCACCTGAGAAGAGATTTAGTCAGGCAAAGCTTGGACGGCATTTGAAAAGGAAGGGCTAACCCTGTTCTGATATCGGGGCTGTCTCGTCAGCTGTCTTGTCTGAAGGAACATTGCCCATGGGGCCGTTGATGAGACTTTCAATTGCAACCTTTTGAAAACTACTGGGTCTTTAGTGTCTGTAGGGAATGGACACATCTTACTCGAGACCTTTGCCTTACCTAAGTCACGTAGCCCGGATGTCACCGCGGTGTAGGAATTCTTATAGAAATCCCACCGACGCAAGTAAGACTTCCCTAAGAGTCCGGTAGAATAGAATAGAATAGAACAGAACAGAACACCGTAGAAGAGGGGAAGTGCAAAGATCTAATCCGGGAAGGAAAAGGCCCAAGCCATGCAAGTTAGTTCTCCGGATTTTGTGAAGAAAATATCAAGGATAGAATGTGTGTGTGATGGTAAGAAATTGAAAGGGGAAGAAAACCGGTCAACAGGACTGACCCCCCTCCTGCTAGGCCATAAGCCGAAGCTCACAAAACAAAGTAGGACAAACACATATAAAGGGATTCTAGATAAGCCACGGTGGACAGTGGGCTAGGTACCAGAGACAGGGGAAGCTTAAGGCTAACTGACAGCCAATACATGCCAGAGGAGGGGGAAGAAGTGCTAGACATGCCAGGGAAGAGTACCGAATTCAGGTACATTGCGAGAACAGGGGACCATCCCCGTTAAAAAAAGGGTCACATACCGAGTAATTTGGCTAGTGTTTTGTTTCAAGAGGCGTTGTGTTACTCGACGATGGTCTAGACAGAACCTGTTTTTGGGCCAAATGGGATTGAGAACAAAAGAGCCGAGGGAGGCTGGTGGAAGGAGCTAAAATAGTGTAGAATCGAGGGCCCGAGAATAAAAAAAGCACCCGGGAGTCAGATATAGGGCAGAAAAATAAAGATGCCCAAGGGAAGCTAAGGGTAAATAAGAGAAAGTTAACGTTGCAGAGGGATCTTGTTGATGGGGGTGGTCCTGATCCTGGCCCTGGGGGGATTGAAGCCAATCAACTCTTCTTGGCAGGCTGTGGCTCAATGGCTTAGTACATATTCCAAGGCATAAAAAAAAAGAAAAGATATAAAAAAGAAAAGAAAATAAGAAAAGAAAATAAGAAAAGAAAAGCGGGATGTGCTCGGGAAGTGTATACTGTATATAGCATTTAGAGTCGCTAATATAGAACTGGGCTATATGGTCGAATAGGAGATTGGGCATTATTCTGAAAATAATTTCAGAACGAGGATCGTGTCATTCGAGCAGCTGTTGCCGTATCCCTGAGCTGCAGGTTGCCGTCTTTTTTTTTTTTCTATTTTTTTGTGTCTTCCTTTTTTCTTTTCTTTTTGCATCCTGTGATGGGTATCTGGGCGGGGCCAGCACAATGGTCGCGATTGGGGCATATTATGTTGGGCGTGAAAAAAAAATTGGAATGACTTACACACCCGAGGAGCCTCTTCGACTGGAACCAATCGAAGTGAAAGACACAATTGCCACTCTCAGGGGTGTGGCAAAAGACTCAAGAGTCGAGAAAACCGCCCAGGGCGAATGGTATGTATGAGTGTGTTCCGTGCAACCTGTACAACGGTACAACGGTACAACAGGTACCTATGGTACCTATGTATCATATACCTCGGAAGGGCCGAATGAGCCCTGGATCCAACGGCCTTTGGAACCGTAAGAGGAAGGCAATAGGAGGAGCTCTGGATACACACTCCTACTATCATGATTCGTAGATGTTCCAATGGGATGTTTCACTTCTTTGAAACGTGGATATTGGGGGTACAATGTTGTACAATGTTGTACAATGTTGTATATTGCAGTATTTCGAGTTCCAGCCCAGTCCAGAGGTAAGAGCGACATCGTGTTGCTGTACAAGGTAGTACTGACTGCCGTTTCAGAGTATGTATATGCCATGGAAACATACGTACCGTTGGGTGGGGGTCAAATGGAGCTTGATGATCCTGTAAAAAAAGGAAGGACATGAATCTGGACATCCAGCACGAGGGAAACTTCTTCCATGGGAATTGAGCCAATTGGAAAATGAAAAATGACGACAGAAGAAGAAGCTAAAGGGACAAAAAGGAAGTGAAGTCGGATCCACTCGGTTTGACCACCGGGATCGCATCCCAGCCAATCAGAGCGGGCTATTCGAGACTACATATCCCCTAAACAAGAGATAGCAGAGAATGGTACTTTGTAGAATAACGGAATACGGGGATAAGAGCATAGTATACAATGTACTATATACATTGTACTATATATCGTACTATATACACTCAGGGTATGTTATAACTTGGCTCATTGGACCTATACCCCCGGACTCTTTCTCCAAATCAACTGACCAGTCACTTGAGCTGTTCTTAACTGGGTCATGTGACTCACCAGCTCTAGTGGAGTACTCCAATTGGGTTGTATAACCCGGAGATTTCCCGAAAACGGGCATTGACAGTCTCTAATCTACAGAATAAAAGTACAATTCAACCCGAAGGATGATACTGACGACAGTGGAGGGTCACTGACGCAGCTTTGATGTAATGACACCCATCTTTCAAAAAGGTACTCCGGCGTCTTCCACTATACCATGTTTTGATGAAGAAACAAGCCACGTCCGGACGATTAGGGAATTGGCGATCAGCTCAAAGACTGGACGCCACATTGACACCTGAGGCGTCACTATGGATTTCTGACGTCATGGGCGTTCTCCCCACATCTCCATGCTTTCTACAACATATACTGATCTATGAGAATCATAAGCCCTTCTGTCCATGGACGCCATACTGGGGCTTTCAACTGGGAATCAATCATCGTACGTATACACCAACACCTGCCAGTCGGACTTGACCGTCAAGGCCGTGTCAAGAGAGCGAGTTGATCCATTCTATAATATCCATAACGCGTTATCTATTATTAGTGGCTTTGTGGCTGTGCTCCTCCCACTACAACATACAAAAAAACACGAAGAGCCCAATCACGGCAGGGATCAGCAGGGATCTGAGTAGGGCGTCTCCATTCCCCATCCTTCGTACATATTGTGATTGACCGAGAGCGAATTGTTGCAATGTATCGACTCTTCACAGCCACCACATCTCCACCTCCATATATCCATATATCCGTCTCTATCTTGGATGTAGTGAAAAGTAGGTGCTTATACTTCCGTGTAGAAAATTGCAGGTCTTACCTTCCTCGGGCACTTCTAGTCGCCACAGCCCCACGGATGTGCAGTTTCAACTCTATGATCGAGATTTCGTCAGCTGCTGGCGGTCAAAGTGTGGCGGCGATGGTTGGTGTTGCCACTGTTAGGTAACTGGTTTCTGCATGGCCAGGATTGATCACTGTGATATGTAGTAGATCCGACCGAGGTTTCCAAAGCTCGAAAAGTACAAGTCTCCCAGAATGGAGAGACACAACTACACGCGATAAAATATAATGATCAGAACGCAGGGCAAAGGCAACAGACCACAGACCCGACCCATATTTGAATTTGTCTTAGAAGACAATAATGTGTGAAAGTGGTACGCATCCATCCAAAAGAAGGATTGAGCTGCTAGTATCAAGAACTAATACGAAGAAGTGAAAAAGAAGAGAAAGAAACCACCGCCTGGCCCTCATAGAACCAAAGGGCGAAAAAGAAATATCCTGACCATCAGAAACGGAAAACAAAGAGCGGCAGGAAAATCAAAAAAAGTCATCAGAGGGGAATTTTCATGCGGAATCTCATTAAACACTGATATAATTACGATTACGGGCGGCGCGGCTGATGTGCTAGACGGGGGGGTATAGACAAGATGAAGCGCGGGGAGGAGGAGCCCTTTATCGATCAATTCCAAGTGAAGCCACTTTTCCCGCAAAGCGAGCGCCAGCGCTTCCTCTTTTGGAGAGCTTCTCTCTGTCTTTGTCTCTGCTGTCTGTGACAGTTGAAGCGTTTGACGAAGAGGAAGACTCCTTGCTGCGAATAGTTGGGAGAGAGCCCAGGGTATCGTTTGCGTAGGACTTTCCACCTAGCGGCGGTGGAGGCACGCTGAAGGCAGATGTGCGGGCGGTCCGTTGGCTGAGATACAGCTTGGCTGCGGGGGAGAGAGGGATGGAAGGAGGTTGTGGCGGGATCTCAGCGCCGTTTTGGACTAACAGCTCGGCGATAGGGAATGGGATGGCTTTTGCGCTAGATCTCGCGGCAAGAGTGGTTGGTGGGGCGCCTGGGGACGCAGGATCGGCTGCGGC
Organism: Penicillium psychrosexuale; assembly: GCF_028828465.1. NCBI lineage: Eukaryota > Fungi > Ascomycota > Eurotiomycetes > Eurotiales > Aspergillaceae > Penicillium > Penicillium psychrosexuale. The sequence goes on from NW_026643187.1 coordinate 6,300,731, forward strand.
AAGGGCTAGGAAGGTTGCGTGAGTGTTGCGGGAGCGATCAGTTATATTTACGTTGCCCCCCAGGGCGAGGCCGTAGAGGACGCCTTGGATGTCGTTCTGTTTGATTGACGCGAGGAGCGTTTCATCGGCCGTCGCGAAGCGAGAACGTGGTGAAGGCAGATTCTCAACGTAGGCTCGATCAACATATTTGGCGGTGATGAATTTCAACCGTTGCTCTCGTGTAGAACTGGCGCTCGGCTTGAGAGTTTGATCCAAGGTCGCCTCCCAAATCATGTTGCTAACGCGGTTGCCAATCTGCAGGAGAATCTCGACGATATCATTCGAGAAGGAATGTACATCCAATGTGAGAGAGCGAATCTTGGATATATGCGTGCCCAGAGAGCGGTGGATCCCACTACATTCAATGCAGAGAATGATTCCAAGGTTGATGGACACCCATTCAACTTTAGATGATGATCCGCAATCAGCACACCAGTTGTTGCCTTGATCCGCATCCCGTACAACCTGCAGAAGCTTTGCAGGATTCTCTTCAAAGTTGCTATCAGGACGGACATAGCTTGGGCGCGCACCGACGGTTGTTCGGCGGATGACGCCAGCGTTGCTGGCTGAGCTAGAGGAGGAATGGGAGTGGTGACCAGACACAGACGAGCTTTTCCCTGTTAGAGCGGAACCAATATCCCGACTGGTCGGTCTATCATTCCTAGATGCGGAGGGAGGCGGAGTCTCCTGGCCTTCAACCGCACTCTGCAGCGCGTTGTTGATAGCCCTGATCCAATTGGACATGTCGTCCTCGGATGTCGCTTGGTAAATACGTTTGAATTGGGGTGTGATCACTTCGAAACAGAACCGTCGTTCCGCGTTTCGAGCTTCACGGACTGATGCCATGCGCAGATCGATGGGGTCCATGTGTAGATCCAGCTTTTGTTTCCAGTTGCTATACTCGGATAATTTCCCTTGATCCAAAACAATCCAAAATCTGACAAAATTAGAACTTGTACAACCATTCCTGCGCTTGTACTTACTTGTGCCATGCTTGCTTGTTGATCCCCTTCGGATCGATGTGAGATCCTGGACGTGACAGTGCCCACAAAAGGCCTTCTTTGCGCTGTTGACTACTTGTCCGATCAGATCCGCTGTTGTGCTCCTCGAGATCCCGGATACCCTTGAAGCGATTCTGGCCCACATTAGCAGCCACCGTCGAGTTTGACGCGGGTGCACTGATTCCTGTGGCTGGTGCGGCCGGTCCTGCATTTGCTTGAGACGAAATCGATGAGGTGTTGCTAATGACTCCTCGAAGCTGAGAGCCTGTGCTATCAGCCCTACCAAGCTCCACCTCGGTAGAAGGACCGCTATTGGCGGTCCCAGGAGGGATAGGAGGCACACTAGTTGTACCGACCACTACGTCGGGCTCAAGATATGGGTTACTGCCATTCTCCAGAGCCCGGCGCTTCTCTTCGCGCTCTGTACGCTGGAATTGGAACTCCTTGTCGGCCTGGTCCACCTCGTGAATAAGAGCTTCCAGCTGAGGGGTCATTCCTTCAACCTTTTTGGCGGCTGACAGGAAATTCTTGGCCTGGCAACTCGCATATTTGGTGAGATGTGAGAGAACCTCTTGCTCTTTGCGACCTCCGTGGAGATCTTGCATAAAAGAGGAGTAATCAAATCGCCTCAGTTCGAAATTTCGCCGCTTGGCTTGATACTTCGAATCGCTCTCGGCACGCTTCTTCTCTTTCAGCGAATCCTGTCGCTGGCCCAAATACCGACTGACATATGCGTAATAGTCGCGGCTCTCTTCATCCCAGTCCTTCTTTTTGGCTTCTGCTTGCTTAATATCGTTATTATATAGTTTGACCAGAGGATCAATCACCAGTTTCTGAAGTTGCACCGTGTTGAGCTGCTCGTAGCTCAGAATTTGCCGAGCAATTTTCTCGAAGTAATGATCTAACGCGGGTTGAATAGCATTTGCATTAGACGTAGACGCATCATTCAATGACGTTAGGAACTGCTCCATGGCCTCATTGCAATTGGCTTGCGCTAGCTGCGCGCTCTCGGCTTTCTTGAGCACCTTCTTGATTTTGGTTCGCATGTTGCTTGTCTTCGACTCTAGCGCTTTCATAGTCGCCCGGAACAATGGTCCATCCTCCACTCCGCTCATCTCATCACCTGCCCGCGAATGTGGGAGATCTACCTTGGCTGGTGGTGGGGGAGGAGGCGCGGACGGCGGAGGAGGAGGAGGTGGGAGAGACTTCTCCACTGGCTCAGGTGGGGTGATGGATGGATTAACGGTTGATTCAGCATCGCTATAGTGAGATATAACGGATTGAGTCGATGAAATCCGAGAGCGCGGAAAGACGGGTAACTCCAGGTGTGGCAATGAGATCTGAGGGCTCGGCGGAGGACGCAAGGAGTTGTGCACCCAGAAGGAAAAATGGGCGAGAGTGTTAAGGCGATTTGTTCTTTGATCGTAATCCAAGAAGCTGCAGCTGTTGCGCCAACCGCCACCTTTGTCCTCTGTTACCTTCGGAGGCTTCCATCGCCATGACCATTCGAACGACACGGACGGGGTACCCCCAGTGGAGTAATCTCCAATCAGCTGAACATTAGAGTTATTCTGAAGGTTAGGGTTCGCATGGAACTCTCTTGTGATCAGATTATCCAGTTCCTTCGAGTTGGATGCGTGAGCGAACGTGAGTCCCGTGAGACTAGTGTCTGCCACCTCGGGCATAGTCGTTGAAACACCGTTGACAGAGTTTGGAGCATTGCCAGTCTTCATCTGACGAATGATAAAGGTAAACTTGAAGATCAGCTCCTCGTCGTTCGACAGGCGTAGCATGAAGGTCGGGATCGGAGCGGTGGAGGGGGTGTCGGGGTCCTGTTCGGTTTGAGGGGACTTGTTAGCTAGAAGACCCGATACATCCATATTAGGTACCGCGTACCTGAATATATTCGATCGGAGTATCGTCGCCAGCATCGCGCTTGGCTACGAACCTCGCCGCCGGGAACGCGTTGGGGGATAGAGTCAAAAGACGACGTCGTGAGTTGCTTATCGTGACCGATGCGATCGCGACTATTGAAATTTCATCAGCATATCGACAAGAGGTTCAGATCCGGTATTTTAACCCACAACGATTCTGATCCTTGAAAAACAAGTTCCCCGCATCGTCAAGGCGGGTGGCAACATTCCCCATGATGGCAAAGGGATCAGGTCACGGCGCGAGAAAGGGACCGAAGTAGCGGGACCAATCGTTGGCCATCGACGGTCTGCGAACCTGCAGTCGGATGGCCTTTGTATTGAAGTGTGCGAAGAAACCGAGTAATCATTCAGTGAAGGTGTCTAGGGGATGGGGGAGAGAGAGCGAGCTCAAAGATCTGAAGGAGGGGCGAAAGTTGATCGGATAAATGCGCAGGCACCCGACCCCATATAGTGCCATTTAGTGTGAAGCTTCTTTTTATTTAAATATTCTTATTTGGTTTCAGTTATATAGTTCGATTTGTATCTGTTATATATCATTTAATCATCTGTTGGTTTGGACTTGTTCAAGGGCATTATTTAACAAGAACATCTAACGCGACTACATCCATATAACTAGATATAACACGACCATAGCCTCACTTCTGACTCAAAATGCTATAAATATATGCCAAACTTGTATTAATAGGATCAACTGTACAAAACAAGAAAAACAACCTGGTATGAAAAATTAATCGTGAACGTCGTGAGACTCGGTTCCAAACCCGAGACCCGGGAATAGAAAAGAAGAGAAGAACAGAAAACAAAAAAATCAGGGCATCAACTCGCGACTTGGCTTGTCCCATGATTGGGTTCAGTGGGAATCGCACCAGTCGAAGCAGGGCGGCGCTCACGGCCAGAGAAGTACCGATGCTTGTGCTTATGGCCATCGGGCTTTTCATCCGCTTCTACCCACCGCATTACCTGTCCTCGTAGATCGCGCATCTCGTGAACTCGTCTGGAAAGATCTCCTCGTTTCTTAGATTGACCACTGCGCTCATTGAGCTCATCCTCTTCCGAGCTGGAGATTGACAGTGAAGACGCGCTGCTCTGCTGCAGGAACGTGATGACATTGCCTGCGGTCTTCTTGAATTCGCGCTGCTCGTTCTTCAGATTTTCCATTCGTTCCGCATCCGCCTGGCAATCCAGAGTGGTAACGTGGAGTCCGGGGAAGTTGGAGGACATAAATTCCTGTAAGAGTGGTAGTTTCTCTCCGTTGGGACGGTAAGTTCCACTGTCGTTATCAATAAAGAGTTCATAATCCTCTGGATTGGTTGAGATAGTGATCCCTTCTTCGGTTTGGCCCAGGTCCTCGCCCTCATTGTGGTGCTCATCTTCCTCCACAGGAAACTCGTCTGTAGGCACCGTGCTCGATTCTGCGTTCTCTGCATTACCTGCATTCCCTGCACGTTCTCCATTCTCTGCATGTTCTGCATTCTCTGCACGCTCGGCACGCCCTTCTGGGGAGTTACGGCGATGGCGATGCTTGCGCCGCCGAACGAAGAATTCACCCGAATACGCGATGTAGATAGACACGTCACTGTGCATGGTGTGCTTACTCAGCATATCAATGCCAAATTCTTTACCGGTCTCGGTGAATCGGATTTGTCCGTCCAAGGTGAGCACGTAGGTGAAGATCCGTCCACCCTGGCCATAGTGCGCAAACTCCAAAAATTTCTGAGAGAGTTCACGGCAAGGCCTTTGAAAGGACCCATACAAGGTAGTACGATCGAAATTGTAGATGCGCTGATGCTGATGATGGAGTGTTTTATGCAGGATACGCCCTCGTAGACTTTGCGCCTGGAACATTCCCGCCACGAAGGGCCTGAACTCTACATAGCGATGGTATAGCTCTGCAGGTACAGGGCCTGTGAGCTGCATCTCAATAGCCTGGAAACTATTCGGAGTCAGTATATAGATGGCCCAGGGGGGAAGGGAAGGAAGACACACTTGTAACGGGTAATCGACTTGCCACTGCCATCTGTGCTTTGAACATGGTCTTTGATGCCAGCCAGTCGTCCAATCAGAGGAGAAAAATGTTTAAACCAAAAGTTAGGACCGATGGTGTACATATGACCCCCCTCTGTGCCGGGGGTTTTTCCGAGACATTCGATGCTGACCACCAACCAGGACTCCTTACGGTGACCAGTCGCAAACGCGGAGACATTAGTAAATACGTAGACGCGCTTGCTCCCAAAGCGCTTTTTAACCTTGAAGGACTTCTCCTTGAAACCTGCCCAGTCGTCTGTAAGTGCAGGAACGTCGATAAAAGCAATCCCCAGCTTATCGTCGTGATCCGTGGGATCCTCGTCCATGAGATGACATTTCAACTGAAATCCCGAAGCGGGAACATTTGCGATGATCCAGTCGCATTCCCACTTGGGGTTCATGTCCCTGCGTACGGTCGGAGTGCGGAAATGCACGTCGGGGTCTTGTTTGTGGCGCGTCGGTAGGTCGACTACCATATGCGCGTCGACATAGGGATCGGAGGAGAAACTGCCAAAATCCGCGACGGGGAGGTCTTCTGCGCGATGGAAAGTAATCTTGAGGGTGTAGCCTGGCGGGGCGTGGGGAAACGGAGTGGGATCATAGCCTCCGGCAGGCTTTGACTCTTCATTTGTAGTGAGCCGGCGATGTATTTTGTCAGCCTTCTCGACTAGTTTGGGGCCAAATTTGTCGACCGGATGGACAGGCAATGGCTGGGGTTGGGAGTCATCCATGGTGAGTATAGGGGGAAAAACAAACGTGGGATCTCTTCCCAGAGATAAAGATAAGTAAACCCGAATAATAATACTAGTCATGGAAGAGGGAAGGGAAGAAGAGAGTGGAGAGTCCAAGCTTTTTCAGCCTTACAAAATGAAGAACCGTGTGAGTTCCCTCAAGTCCCCCCTAAGGGCCCCCAATAAGGAAAGATGAGCGCAAGGCAACAGAGATTATATCGCCAAGCCCTTGCCAAGACCTGTCTAGCGGCACCGGATGACGTCATTGGGCTTTGTCTGGTTCCCGCGCCTTCTTTTCAGGGGGTCCCGAGGTCAGCCCTATATTATGTTGATGTGGTGCATGTTTACATATTTATCTTCTCTATCAAGTAATTTGAAATACATTAAAGGCCAAAAAAAGAAAGATACCCAGAATAAGATAGAACACATCATAATCGTACACATAGCGAAATAAGAGTAAAATAATAGGCATTAGGTCATGAGGATCATGGGGGGAAAAAGACAACTCCTTGCGCGAGGACTGACGAATGTGGCGTATAAAGAACATGGCTTCTCTAGGTTCCTCGGAAGAGGAATTGCATGTCCTCCGGGGTCAGTTTTTCCAATGCCGCCGCTTGATCTTTATTCAGGGTACCCCGGATGAGGTTGGCCTTCTTCTCTTGAAGTTGAATGATTCGGGACTCGACCGAGTCCTCGATACAGAGACGAGTGACCACACAAGGCCGCTGCTGGCCAATTCGGTGACTGCGATCGGCGCTTTGCCATTCTGCCGCGGGATTCCACCATGGGTCGATAATAAAAACTCGGGAGGCTTCCGTGAGGTTAAGTGCCACGCCACCGGCCTTGAGAGAGACTAAGAAAACCTCAACCTCGGGTTTAGTCATGAAATGTTCAATGGACTTTTGCCGCTGTGCTGGGGTCATCGATCCATCCAGCATCACGGTGTTGAACCCGGCATGGCGTAGCCGCCACTCCACCAGTTGTAGCATGGATGTGAACTGGGAGAAGATGATAGATTTAGGGGTGTGACTTTTGCTTCGCTCCTTGAAAAGTTCATAAAGGAGCATCTCAATTTTGGTGGAAGAGGTCCAGCTCTCCATGGAGATGCGGTTGATGATGGAATTCTTCTTGACAGACTCTTCGTATTCGGCAAGGGTAGGTTGTTCCAAATCGATGGAAAGGGCAATATGGCACCGTGGGCAGTCAACATGCTTGCTATCGTCCTGGAAAGACTGAATGTAGTCCTTGGCACATTGACGACAGAATTCATGACGGCACTGAGACCGAATGCCATCTTCTGCGGGCTCGTCACAGATACAGCATACAGCAACGTTGAACCCTAATTGCGCTTTTTTCTTCAGAATGAGATCGGGATGGTTTGCAACTTGGCGCATCTGCATGATCAATCCGAAGATGTTGGCATAGTTATTCAACATGACACCCTCGCTGACATAGGTGTCGAATTTTCTTGTCGAGTTCGTCATAATGCTGCGTGAGAAATCTTGTTCGATCTCACCGAAAAATTCATTGTGTAACATGATACGTTTAGGTGGGAGTTCCATCGACGTTGTATGCTGTTGCTTCATCCGGCGGAGCATGATATGATCGGTGATGAGACGGAGCTTGTCGAGACCCTCTTTACGTTGCCGCTGAGTTTTCCCTTCAATAATTGGGTTGAGAATCTCCTTGTTGAAGATCGAAATATGCATAAACCCAGTGTGAGAGCACTCAGTACAACGCCCCTCTTTAGTCGAGGTCCACTGGAGTTGTTCGCAATCGCACTGCTTACAAAAGTAGCATGCAAATGGCTTGACTTGTAGAAATCGCAGAAGGGAGAAGAATTCTCCAATCCGGTTCTGTACGGGTGTGCCCGATAGGCACCACTTGTAATTGGCCTCCAAGGCAAAACATGCCCTAGCAACACCCGTGGTACGTGATTTGATACTATGCGCCTCGTCAAGGATGAGGCGGTGATAGTGGACTGCGTGGATGACACTGTCTGCTTTGACCATCGTTGCACCGCGAGAGAAGCCTTTCTCCTGCTTGCGGTAAATGGATTCGAGACTTGCGTAGGAAATCATGATGACATCGTACTTACGGATCTCAGCCGGCGTCAACTTTTTGATTTTCGCGTCCGAGTTGTGGTAGACCAAGACCTTCAGCTTGCCATCCGTGTATTCCTTGATCTCGGATACCCACTGCATCAAAGCGACCGGTGGGACGAGAACGAGGGTCGGGTCAGACTGGGGGAAATCGGACATGATGAGTGAAACTGCTTGAATAGTCTTTCCCATGCCCATCTCATCGCCCAACAAACCACCCCTGTATTCAGTCTTTTCCTGAGCTATCATCCAGTTCAAGCCCTCCAGTTGGAATGGCTTGAGTTTGCGAGTTATAGAGACAGGTTGCTTGGCTTCCTTTGGCTGGATAATAGGCTGTGCTTTGAGCACATCCCACATGGTACCAACTGTGGGATGCCTGTACACAAGGTTCTTTCGGTCTCTTTCTACCTAGGGGATGGTTAGTCATGGAAGGCACGTGGGAAAAGAACCCTCGGCTTACACGGCGAGCTTTCCGCTGCTCTTCCCAGCTCGGGGGCAGATCTGCTTCAGAGTCGTGCAGACCGTCATCGAGACCGTCCTCAAGAGGATCTTCTGATGTATCCGAAGAAGCAACGCCAGAATGAAATAACCCAGGTGGCTCAGGGCTCAACGGAGAGAAGGACACTGGTCTAGAATCTGGGTCGGAGTCGTATTCCAAGTGTTCATCAACGAATTTGTCTACGAGCGAACCTTGTTCTGTTGTCGGGCGTGGGTAGTCGTATTCCTCCATTTGAAGAGCATGAGCCAGAGCCGCATCAGAAGTCTCAAGATCGTTTTGGACAGACAGAGTACCCATAGGCCGTTTTGCCGCCCTTTTTTTGGAGGCATGAGCTAGTGAAATATCGGAGGCACCAGCATCCTCCGCCAGTGCCGCTGCGGATCGTTTTCTTCCTCTTTGGGAAGCTCCAAGGGATAGTGCGCTCGACTGTAGTTTCTTTACGCGATCAGCGGCATTGATACGCGCCGAAGTCTTTGTCGCAACCTTGATGTCAGGTTCAGTAACTGCAGCACCAACGCTAGTAGCCGGGGTACTGTAGCCCGTGGTCAGATTCCCCAGCGAACTCCGAGAATTGGAGTCACTGGGCGATTCATTTTTCATGGGTACCACCACCTCAATCCTGCCCGAAGCAGAATTACCCGGTGTCACCGAATCCACGACATAGTCGTCCTCATCTGCCTCGGAATCTTGGATGACGCGAGGGCGAGAACGAGAAAGGGATGACCCACCAGCTCGCAGAGGTGCCGATCGACTTGATCGACGGAGGGGGGATAAATTCCTTGGTGACGTCTCGCTGAACTGTGAATCATCGTCTGAATCAGGGATTGTGGTTCTGGGTCTCAGATTGTGCCTCATATTGGAACCAAGCGAATATAAAGAGGGCGGTGATGAGACGAGAGGCTGGAACTGGGGATGGGATCTCAGCTATAACGACAGATCTTATTAGCCGCGTTCAAAATATATAGGGAAGTGACATGGATGTACCTAGAAAAGCGCGACTTTGCTTGTTTGTGGTACGAATATGTGATCAGTCGCTAGACGACAGGAGATGGGATAAAAGCCGGGATAAGCCGCGAATTAGAGAGGTAAATAAATAAATGAGAAATCAAAGGAAACAAAGGAGGATGAGAAGATGAAAAGAAAATGAGAGGAGGATGCAGTCGGGAGGCAGCAGGTGCCTGAACCAGAGAAATATTTTCCTCGGAATCTTCCGATTTCCCTTTCAGTTCCTTTTCTTCTTTTCTGTCTTGGTGGCAAATCATCATCTTCAAACTCATCAAGTATCAAAGGTCTCTAACATCTCTCTTCTTCCGCATAATTCCCTCCTATTCCCCTGTATTCCCCATCGCCCATTTCTTATCTCAGATAAGACCGCGTTAAGTGAAACGCGAAATTGCCACGGGTCCAGTGACTCGGGCCCAGACCGACTTGGAGCCTCACTTTACAACCTCCAAATATGTGAGTAGTGCTATCCTTTGTGATATTATCCAAACTGACAGGTTAAAAAGGACGGGAAGGAGACAGGCAAGGCGGACAAGAGAGCCAAACCAGCCTCAGGGCATTCGGGGCCCGTATGTTTTGCTTCCCATAACCTTATCGCCCCCCAGAGACTCACTGCACACACTAGACGCTCTGCCTTGACCGACTATCTTGCTGTATGTTGATGTTCTTGTTCTTCTACATATTATGGCTTGGCTGACTGGTTGTAGTCAAATAATATCTCAGCCCAACAAATTCGTGATGATTGGGACCGCCGGCAAGCCGAGGCGCAGCGCCAGCCTGATCAAGCTGAACAAGAATCATCCAATGCAGCTGAAGAATCTAGGTCCCCATCGGTCTTGGAGTCACTAGATGACCCTATAAAAAAGCGCAAGCGCCAGCAAGCCATTGCAAGGATCAAAAATAGTAAGGAGTTTGCTAAGCGCAAGGCTCGCTTCAGTGGCGATTACGATGATGAGGAAGACGATGACTTCCTTGCGCTACAGATCCACGAAGAAAAGAACCGGCCGCAACCGGGTCAGCTTGCAAACTGTGAAATCTGCGACAAGCGTTTCACCGTGACTCCCTATAGCAAGGCCGGTCCGAACGGAGGCCTGCTTTGCGTTGATTGCTCTAAGAAGCAAAAGGCCGACGAGAAAAAACCCCCGGCAAAGAAGCGTGCCCCTGGTATTGGACGGCGTCAGAATCAAGCTAATCTACTTGATGGGTTGACACCTCATGGAACTCAGAGTCTACTGGAAACCTGCATCAAGGTATGTACACAGCATTCAAATTCCAGGGAATTGAGCAAGGAGTGCTAATTGTTCCATAGAAAGTGGCAGATTATATCCATGATATTGAGGACTTCGGTGATTTGCCTCCGTCTTTGCTGTTACGTCTCGGTCAGATCTTGTCTAGAAGGCGGGCCGTGACCTCACGAACCTTAGATCTATTCTTACGACCCCAGTACACATCCATCGACTTGTTCGATTGTGCTAGTAAGTCAGAGTTATTTCCTCTTGTTTGAACAAAGAAAGTCTAACCAATGGCTAGAACTCGGCACGGATGATTACCACAAGATCCTAGCTTCCATGCCTCGTCTAACAAGGGTCAACCTTCGGTTTACCACACCAATGAAGGACCCGATTTTTCACTATATGATGGAGCGTGATATGGAGATCAAAGATCTCCACCTAGATGGGCCAAACCTTGTGACCGATGCCTGTTGGCGCCAAATTTTCATGAAACTTGGTCATCGTTTCATAAGCCTCAAACTGTGGAACCTGGATGATGCATTTGATAATGAAACCGCTCGAGTGATGTGTCTTCATTGCCCAAACCTTCAAAGACTGAAATTGAAGTTTTTACACAAAATCGACAATGAGATGCTTGAGGGAATTTCGACGCTCAAGTCCCTTCAGCATTTGTCGCTGCGCTTTCTGGCTGAGACCGACGTTAAGACCGAGCCTCTCCTAAAAGTCATCAGTAGCATTGGCCCTCAGCTGGAAACCCTATCTCTGGAGGAATTCAACCTTGTCGATGATCGACTCCTACAGCATATCCATGAACATTGCCGTCATATGACCAAGCTTCGTCTTGCTCTCAACTCAACCTTCACCGATAAAGGTTTAGCCGCGTTATTCACAGACTGGTCTAATCCGGCCCTTACCTATGTAGACTTGAACTCCCTCCGAGACGTGGACATGACGAACCCGGCCGGCCCGGAAGAGCCTATTGGGCTTGCTTCCAACGGCTTCGTCGCGCTCATGGAACATTCAGGGTTGAAGATCCAACACTTGAACATCGCCTCGTGCCGTCATATCTCATACAAAGCGTTCGAACAGGTTTTTGCGGAAGACAAAATGTATTCCAACCTCAAATATCTTGATATTTCCTTTAGCACTGCCGTGGACGACTACCTTGCGCAGTGTATCTTCCGGTGCTGTCCCGCCCTTCAGAGACTGGTTGTTTTTGCTTGCTTCAAGATTCGCGACGTCCACATCCCCAGGGGACTTGCTCTGATCGGTACCGTGGGAGCGACTATCAAAATCGACGGAATCACCCAGAGCGAGACAATTTGAGCGGCGCTACGGTGGTTCGACAGTACTATTTTTCCTTTTTTCTCTCGTGTAGTTTGGCGATATTGCGATCTGAATCAAAAGTCTTTGAAAAATTTCAGGCAAACTTGGTTTTCTCCCTAGAATCTTTGACAACTTATAAAATACTCCGATTAATTTATCTCGGAATAATATTAGGGACGTTATATTCAAGATAGCACTGCAATAGCTTTCTACATGTCTTTTTCGTTCCTGGGGCTGTAGCCAAGAAGAATACGCGCGGTGAGAAAGAACTCTTTCATGTGTAATATGTGATATGATGTATTTATCAATGCTCCCGAGGTCGGGACTTGCTGAATCATTCATATAAAGGACTTCATTCGTTCACTATCATGTACACCTACGCCAAACACCACGATGTATGTAATCATAACCCATATATCTCAAGGAAATGCAAACCAATTGACAGAGCCCATGGTCTTTATCCCATTCGCTTGCCAATCTCACTCTGCCAGTTTCGAGACCTCTCAAATCCATTGGAGGCGGTCTGGTAGTCGAGCATCGCCTGGTAAACCTCATCCTGAGTGTTCAGTACAAAAGGACCATACTGAACAACCTTCTGGTCCAGTGGCTGACCAGCCACAAGGAAAATGCGGGCACCCTTCTCGGCATTATCCGGGACGGAGAGTTCAACAAAGTCACCCGTCTGCTCGAATTGAACGTTTGTGAATTCCTTCACGATGCGAGTGGAATCATTCGAGCCAAAGACAGTCTCACCAGCCAAGGTGTAAGCAAATGAGTTCCATCCCTGTGGCAGAGGCTGCGATATACGACCACCGGGCTTGATGGTGATATCCAAGATCCAGACAGGGGTGTAGGCCAAGTCACGCACGGAGTCAACACCGTGCGACTGGCCCGAGATGACCTTGATCTTGACGCGGCCCTCATCGACTGTGGCGAGGGGAATCTCCTCGGCGCGAAGATCACGATAACGAGGCTCACAGAATTTCAGCTTCTGGGGCAGATCGACCCACAACTGCATACCGACATTCGGGCTACCGTCTTCGTTCTCGTGGGGCATCTCAGCGTGCATGATACCGCGGCCTGCGGTCATGAATTGCAGATCGCCGGGTCCGATAGTGCCCTTGTTACCGGCAAAGTCTTCATGGTCAACGCCGCCGGACAGCAAATATGTGATGGTCTCTTGACCGCGGTGAGGGTGGTCTGGGAAGCCGGCGCCCTTGCCGATGGTGAAGTGGTCAAGCATGAGGAAGGGACTGAAGTTGCGGAGCTTGGCAGTTCCAATGGAGCGGCGCACACGGGCACCTGCGCCTTCTGCTTGCTCAATGGCAAGGAATGCCTGTCGGATAGAGCGAGGGACGGACATGTCTGTGATGGGGAAGACTATGGGCGTCGGGGTTTCCAGGTTCAGGTTGTGGTTGTAGTTTGTCTGATTGACAATGTTTTTGGTCTGAAGGTACTCTGACAGGCTAGGAGCTTGTTGCTGGATAAATGAGAGCAAAGAGTCTTTGAGAGAGTCTTTGATAGAAGGGTTATAGGCAAGGAAGATTGCTGTGATACAAATTAAAAGTGGCAGAAGTAGTTTCATGGATGAGATGTGGACTATTTATATGCCAAAGAAGCGATTGAAAAGAGTAGAATGTTCTGCTGGGAAGGAAAATGCTGTCAGCGTTAGTCAATCTCATAAATACTCTTTGTAGTATCCATCCTGGGCATCGCAATGCTTTGCAAGACATCAGTCAGCCTGGTCCGGCCAATGAGATGGCGTGGCTTTATTACCAACTTTCCCGTCAGCAGCCGCTAAGCAAAGAGCTAGCCAGATGTGGTTAGTGTTAGTACCTGATAAATGAGGTACTAATGCTGAGTTCAGCATTTCAAATCAGGTGACCTTGGAAATTGGGATCTATAAGCCATCAGTAATTCTGTGGATATAAGGATCGATATATGCGTGCTAGAGACTTCCATGCAGAGTGATTCTATGAGAAATATTAAAATACCCATTTCCATGCATTCTACAATATGTACATCTGCTTCCAAGTGGTACAAGTGTTCCGTCGGAAGTACGGAGTACATAGATTGGTCGTTATCAGATAAGGCCACGAAGCAGCTGCCGCTCTCCAACTGCCAAACCTGACATGCGAGGACCGCCTTGTGGGTAGGCATTTGATTCATTCCAGCCTTGGAAAATTACTTACTCCTGTCTTTATATAAATACACTGATACCTATATGCGATTGATTTACATGAAAAACCCTTACCATTGCCGAATTGAAGCTTCTTGCGACAAGCGCCTTTCGCGGGGAAGCTTCGGGATACCTGACTTCCACAACGCCTAGACTCCACTGTCATCCTTGGTCCACTGTGTTCTAATCTGATCTGTTCTAAGAGATGGGTCACTCAGCAAGCCTGGCGCCGTGGCTGGTATTGGCATGTGCTGTGTCTAGCACATGGGCAAACAAAAAACCGTTCAACATTAATGACGATATTCTGGCTTATCCCCAGGTAGGTTGGTTGGATCTGTCTTGCACCGATTTAAAGCAAACCTAACGTTGGATATTGCTTAAAGTATCAAGTGACATTCCCCGAGGAGTATGTGCTTGAATCCCACGCCGAAGCATTGCTCCGATCCGAGGCCAGCCCCGGCGCCAATGACCAGAACAATCCCCAGGTTTACAAGGGAAAGGATAGAACGGACTCCACCGCCCAACCCGAGGATGCGAATGTATCTCTGTTCACCTACGAAGAGATGATACTAGAGAACCGGCGACTCCTCTGCCAGATCCCACGTGTCACGAACGACGACCATAATACAACGAGAGACAAGGAGGATAGCAAAGCCGAGGAGCAGAGGGAACTAGCTCGGGCGACAGATCGCGGCCTGGAACTCCTACGTGAAATGGAGGGGAAATGCATGTACTATTTCTCTGGCTGGTGGTCCTACTCCTTCTGTTATCAGAAGCAGATCAAGCAGTTCCATGCGCTCCCCGCTGGCCGTGGTATCCCCAACTACCCACCAATCGAAGACACTCAAACGCATTCCTTCGTCTTGGGAAAGTTTATTGGCGACAAGGGCGAGGGAGAGAAACAATCCGCCCAGACAGATGTGGCAGAGCTTCACACGCAGGGCGGCTCACGGTACTTGGTCCAGCATCTGCGTGGCGGGACCAAGTGCGATCTTACGGGACGCGAGCGCAAAGTTGAAGTGCAGTTTCATTGCCACCCACAATCGACAGATCACATCGGCTGGATTAAGGAGCTCACCACGTGCTCTTACCTAATGGTAATCTATACCCCTCGTCTATGTGATGACGTCGCTTTCCTGCCACCACGGCAGGATGAGGTACACACTATCGAGTGTCGTGAAATCCTGATGCCTGACGAAGTCACCGAATGGGAAGCAATCACAGAGTGGTACATGGCCAACCAACTAGCCGATGCTGCTGCGGATGCGGATGCAGATGCCGACCAAGCCAGCCTCCCGATTGTCGGAGGAATCGAAGTTGGCGGTCGTAAGCTTGTTGGCATGGAGGGCAAGGTAATTGAAAAAGGACGGGTGGTATCCACAAGCGAGGAGCGAGTGGAGGTGGTGGTGGTTGCGAAACGCGAGAATGGCGAGGTCCGGAAAACGTCCAAGCAGGTACTGAAAAAGTACGATATCGACCCGGAGAAACTGGAGGAGATGAAGAATCTACTGGAAGAAAGAGCAGAAGGCAAAGACTGGACGCTGGAAGTTGTTGAAAGCAACGGCGTGATCAAGTTCCAAGGCAGCTTTGAAGACGACGAGGAAGACACTTTGAACGACAAGCCTTCTTCAGAGAAACTGGATGAAAACAAGGTATCTGAAAGTTTCTCTGGCCAAAAGCCAAAGCAGGAAACAGAGTCGGTCGAAAAGAAGAAGCAGTCCTCAACCAAGCCTGAAAACAGCGAGGGTAGCGAAGAGACCTTTAAAGATGAACTATGACATTGTATAGTAGATCTTGTACATTTTGATGTCTTATTTTTTACAAGCCTCATATGAATGATATTGTGTTTATTTTCTGCGATTAGCTGAGCTAGGAACATTACTAGCCTACCTCGGTTTACTATAAATACTCATTCTGAACTTCATGCGAAGGTGCAAATTTTGTCTAAGAGCTAATTCGTATCTTACGTGATATCTATTACATGTAACTAATCCATTTACTTTAGAGGTACTATTCAAGTGTTTTATGCTTCCAGATGTCGTGTATGGGTACATTTATATATTTAATAGATGTTTATACGCGTCCTAATTCTCGAGATTTCTACTGTAGGAAGCATTCTAATGTTAGATTCAGGCAATTGGATTGCAACCCACATACCTCCAAGGCTAGTATATTAACCCTATATTAATCAAATATATAGCCGCAGGCGTACGTCAGTTGCCCTGCGGAGCCGAGGGGCGCTTTGGATAGACAAGTAGTCCGGAGAATTAAAGAAGTACAAGACAGATAATGGCAAGAAAAGAAAAGAAGAAGAGAAAAGAAAGGAAAAGGCAAAAGAATTCCACCGAAGAGAATGAAACAACCACATAGTTCACTATAGCTCGAGGCAACGTGACTGTAAACTCCCTATCGCCTATGGCCCACCTTCCCGCCCTCTCCCTCTCTCCTAATCCAACCTCACCCTCTTCTTACCTTTCCCCCTCTCTCAATCCCTTGCGCCTAACCTTTTTCTCTACCTCCGCGCGCCCCGACATCTGACCCGTACCCGCACTAAGGAGCGCCAAGGCTGACCGAGCAACGGACAGCGTCACTAATTCTACCGGTTCTTCCCCTACATCACTGCGAAACCTAGAGCTGGCACGTTGAGACGCTGCCATCTGCAGCGGACTGCCGTCATAATTGATCGCCGTAGGACCACGAGTTGTTTCCAATATGGGTTTCATCGGTGTATACTCGGCTGTGTACGACTACCAGCCACAGGGAGCGGGCGAACTCGAGATTCACGAGGGCGACCTCCTCTACATTTTGGAAAAGAATGCGGATGATGCCTGGTGGAGGGCTAAAAAGAAGGCTAGTCGGGAGGATGAGGACGAACCTGAAGGCCTAGTTCCCAACAACTATGTCGAAGAGGTGAGTCTCCGCCGATGGCATCCGCGCAGGCCTCGCTGCATGGACAATTGCTGATATTATATGAAACAGGTGCAACCAGCGCACAGAGCTACAGCCCTCTTCGACTATACGCGACAGACCGACGAGGAGATTTCCTTCTCAGAAGATGCTGAGCTGATGGTGTATGACACCTCGGATCCAGACTGGACGTTGGTTGGAGCCAACTCGGAGTATGGGTTTGCGCCGTCGAATTACATCGAAATCATCGAGGATACCTCCGCTGAAACGACTCCCCCCCTCAACCTTCTGTTCGAGCCGAGCCTGCCGCGCCGACGCTTCCGCAGCGGCCGACGCAGACTGCATCGGAAGAAACCGAGGCATCCCCCGCCGCCTCTCCGGTTGATATGTCTCACAACCCCGCTGCTGCTGCGATCGCCAGCATCATCCATAAGCAGCATGCCCCTACGAGGGTATCTGCCGAGACGACCAGAGATGAACCCCCGCCACCCAGTCTTCCCGTCCGACCATCGTACGATCAAGAAGAGGACCACGAGGAGTCTCCGCCGCCTAGTCTGCCACGTCGACCACCTTCGGAACATGCGTCCCCCACTATGAACCGTTACTCGCCTGACCCAACTCCGCCACGTCCCCAGCAGGCGGCGCCTGCCATGGGTCGTGATCGGACACATGTCAAAGCATCACCCCCTTACAACCGGGCAGGTGAGATGACGCCTCGGTCACCTTCCGGCTATCATATCTACAATATCAATGAGATGGTTGAAGTGATGGGCAAGAGAAAGAAGATGCCGACGACATTGGGAATCAACATGGCTACTGGAATCATCTTCATCTCTCCTGAAGGCGATGATCGGCAGAAAGAATGGAGTGCAGAGAAGCTCACTCATTACTCGATCGAAGGCAAGCATGTCTTTGTTGACCTTGTCAGGCCTAGCAAAAGCATCGATTTCCATGCAGGTGCCAAAGACACTGCCCACGAGATTGCAGCGGCACTCGGCGAGATCGCCGGTGCCTACCGGGCAGAAGGACTGCGTGAGGTGATCGAGGCAGGAGAAGGGGGCGGTCCCAAGAAGGGCCAGATCCTGTATGACTTTATGGCGCAAGGTGATGATGAAGTTACAGTAGCTGTGGGGGACGAGGTCATCATCCTTGATGATACCAAGTCTGAAGAGTGGTGGATGGTGCGGCGATTGAAGAACAACAAGGAGGGTGTTGTCCCTAGCAGCTATGTTGAAGTCATAGGATTGATACCGAAGGCGCCTTTGATGCCTCATGAACCAGGTTTGTCGAGTGTGGAAAAGAACCGGATGGAGGAGATGCGGCTGTCCAAACTTGCGATGGGCAAGTCACGGACGGAATCCATGGATTCATCGGACCGTCACAGCAAGCGCGACAGCAAAATCAAATCGAAACCCGATATGACTAAGGTGCGAAGGTGGACGGATCGGACCAAGGATTTCACAGTGGAAGCCCAGTTTATAGGTCTCCAGGATGGTAAAATCCAGCTTCACAAGGTGAACGGTATCAAGATTGCCGTCCCTGTCTCGAAGATGTCAGTTGAAGATCTCGAGCATGTGGAGAAAGTTGCCGGCGTCTCGCTAGATGAGGACAAACCTCTTTCAAGCATCCGACCTCGCGTTACCATTGGCAATGATTCCAAAGCTGGGGCTTCTGTGCAACGTTCCGATTACGATTGGTTTGACTTCTTCCTTAAGGCTGGCGTTGGGCCACATCGCTGTGAGCGATATGCACAGTCATTTAACAAGGACGCGATGGACGAATCTGTGCTGCCGGACATTACATCTGAAATCCTTCAGACTCTGGGTCTAAACCAGGGTGATACCTTGCGAGTAATGAAGGTCTTGGATGCCAAATATGGCCGTGCCCCGGACAAGACCAAGCTTCGAAATGTCAGTTTCGGTGGTGAGGAAGTCATTGGCAATGGCGAGGACGGAGGGCAAGGTGGTCTGTTTTCCGGGCCCGGTGGTGTGCTGCGCAACAACACTCGCAGGGCCAGACCAACACCAAACGTTCCAGCCGGAGAGGTCGATCCCAAGGCGTTCGGGCAGGGAGAGGAACCTAAATCATCAGACAGCTCGGCGAGCCCACCACCTGCGGCAGCTGAAAAGCCTGCAGCTGGATTTGAAGATGATGCTTGGGAGGTGAAGCAGCCGAAGCAACCTGCTGGGCCACCTGCAGCCACCCCGACGCCACCGCCTGCGGCAGCTCAGGTTCCTCAGCCAACAGGGGCAATGGCGGATCTGACTTTGCTTCAAGCTCCTTTGCAGCCGACACCGGCTCAGCCTACTGCACCGGCTGCCCCGCCTATACCCGCCCTGCAGCCGCAGGCCACTGCCGTGCAATCCCCAGCTATACAGGCTCAACAAACAGGTGCCACTCCTAGCTTGTTTGCGCAAGTGGCACAGATAGGACAGTATCAACGATCTTTCAGCCCTCAACAGACCGGGTTCCAAGCACAGGCCAGACAACGCCCACAGGCCCCTCCGACAGTTGGGCATAATTCACTTCTGCCTCCGCCCCCGCAGCGCCCACTGTCCGCGCCTCAGAACTTCTCGCAACTGCAAAACTCCTTTGGCCCTCCTCCATTGCAAGCTCAACTGACGGGCCTTCCCCAGGCGGGTCCTCCGGTTGCTCCTCCTGGCCAGAGTCTGAGCGAAATAAACCAGCTACGTTACCAAGCCGCGATGCAGCCGCAAGCGACAGGATTTATGGGTCAACCTCAATATCAGAATGGCTTGATGCCGCAGCCCACCGGGTTTACTCCCCAGTCACAATTCGGTATCCAGCAGCAACAGCAACAGCAACAGCAACTGCCGTTTGGTAGCCAGATGGCCCCTCAACAAACTGGATTCCAGGGACTTGGGCCACAGCCCACAGGCTTTGGTGGATATGGGCAATTCCAACAACCAATGCAGACTGGTATCAACTCTGTCCTTCCCCCTGCACTGCAACCGCAACCCACTGGTGTCAATGGCTACGGCAACCAGTCCTACACATCTCCGCCTCCTGTGCCGCCAATTCCCCAGCAACCAACAGCGACCGCCCTGTCACCACAGAAGACCGGACCGGCTCCCCCTATCAGATTTGGTGTCAAGCCAGATGGTCCCAAGAAGCTTGAGCCACAACCGACTGGACTCAGAGCTAACCTTTCGCAAGCTAGTAAGTTTTTCTTACCATTAAAGGTGGTAAAATTTAACAGAAACTAACTCGATTCACAGCCCCCAATAATCCGTTCGGCTTCTAAACTGCTTCTGTGTTTGCCCATACTAGACTGGCGTATATAATTCTGGTTTCCTGGCAATTTCCCCTATATTGCCTCAAGTTTTGCTCATTCTGAGGCTAGGATGTTCTTTTCACATATCGCAGTGTCCTTTTGAACCAGTGCCCTTGGAATCAACACATGTACATATCATGACCCTGGTCCCCGTTTTGACGCAGCGCGTATCGAAGCTCATGCCACGAATCCTCTTCGTCCTTTTCCCTTGCAAAACCCCCGCACTTAGCGAGCTATCCATATTCCTTTCCTGTGCTCTGACAGGTCTGATTAGGCCTCTCATATCCTGCATTTTTCTTTGTCTCTAGCTTATTGTCATATAAATCTGTCTATGGTGATGCTTATTGTGTGGATGCCCTCTCTTTCTCCCTTTTCTTTGTCTGGATGGTTACCCTTTTCGCTCTTGTTCTCTCCCTTTCTACCGGCTCATACATAATCCAAGGAGTCGTTGGAATTTGCCTAGTCTACGTACTCCATGAGTAAACTTTCTATGCACCGCGACCCAGATCGAACTGGTACCTGTAATATGAACATATATCATCACTCAAAATACATAGTGCAATTCCTTTCTCTTGCCTCTCAGCCTCAGAAACGTATGGCGTTGACATCAAATTTGGTCATTCGATGCACTCTGGCCTGACCAATACCACATAAATTCTGTACGGATCCACGTAAAAATAAATCGATTCGCCCTCGGGGGTATATATATCAACACATCCGACCATACAAAAAAAATTACAAGAGAGCATCATAATCCCCGAAACAATAGGAAGATCTGTACCAGTACACCCGCTTTTCATCGCATCTTCTAATTCGTTTTCCGACATGCACTGGGTAATCATGGCTCATCTCCCCAGATGCCAAAGACTGGAAGATCCTCAGCCATATACAGCAGACCGTTATCCGGGAACATCACGTCAGAAAGCGGAGATGGGCCAGACGCTGGGATCGGGCCGGAAGGAATAGTCCCGCCAGGAGAGCAGCCGACCGGGATGCCCGAGGTAGTTAACGCAGAAATGGCTGCATCATAAGACAAAGCTGCGGTGGGGTCTGCGCCATTGCACAGGGCTTCCCAAACATCGTTGTCGGTTAAGAGTTGGGGTTGAGAGAGTGGTTGGGGGAGTGGTTGGGAGGGTATGTAGGAGGATGGACTTCCAACGGGCATTTTGTCAGGGGATTTAGGGGATAGTGCAGTTGCAGATGCAGATGAGTGAGCAGCACTTGGCTCAGTGAAAGGTGGAGCTCCTGGGGTCGGGGAGTTGCGATCCTCATCACCGCCTACTTGGCCGAAGAGCTGGTCGACCTGTTTGCTGCGCCTATTCATCCATTGTCGATTTCGGCGGGAAACGTATTCGGTTACAGCAGCGCGGAGGTATTTGATAATCTGGAAGAAACGGCATGCATGTGGATCGTGCGGAACAAATAGCCCTAGAAACCGTTCGGCTTTGTTCATTCCTTCTTCCAAGGGGAGAAGATTATCGTAGTCGGCGAAGAATGCAGCGCCGAGAACGATGACAGAGTTAAAAACGGAGTTGATCAAGAAGGGTAGTCGACGTGGAAGGGATGCATAATGGCAGAGATCATCGACCACGTCTAGACCTCGGAGTGCGGAATAGACACATGCATCGGCAAACAATGATATTCGAGAGCTACCGTTTCGAGTTTCGGGGGCCGAATCGAGTTTGCCCTTGACATACTGGGCAACACGGTATATTAGGAATGGCCGTGTCAACAGGATAATCGACCAATAATAGGACCCGAATACATGAGCTGCGGCTAAGCTGTTTTCCATGGATTTGTGTTCGAGCCGCTCAGTCTGCATTTTGAGGATTGCTGGCAGAGTGCGAACCCAAGCCCGATGCTGGTTCGATATCGTCTCTGCAACATTGATCGAGATGACTTGCTTCATGTATACATCGGTCAAGATCCGTTCGAATATTCGACAAAGCGAGATCACCGCAGCTGAAAGCTGTTGGTCTACAGTCAAATGGTGCTGTGATTCGCCTGATATAAGAGCATCTTCCCGTATGTCATAGTCGTAGTCTGAAGTTGCGGGAGGGCGTCCCAGGGAGGCGCTGAGAAATAGATCCATCATACGAAGACTCTTCCAAACGCGCTCCCTTGCTCGGCGCTCACGCCCACAAAAGAGCGCATTTGCATCCTTGCGGTGAATTCCTACCGCGTATGCAGCACGCAGAGCAATCCCCAGATTCATGAATGCACCATTGCGCCTGCATGCGCCGAGCATATACATGGAAACCAAAACGTATGATTGAATGGTGGATATGCTTGGGGTTTCCTGAAAGGCCGAGAACGCCAACTGACGGCCGCTGCCAAAATATTGCTCAGCTACTGTCTGATCAATATCGGAAACCTGAGCTCCAATGGCAAGGACAAGATAGAAAATCGAGCTAACGGTATCTTCGTCACCCGATGGGTTTGCAACCCAATTAGCTAGCCGTGGATGAAATTCCTCCAGATCAAATAAGTCAAGCAACGGGCTTGTAGCAAGCACAAACTGACGAGCTAGTCGTTGGGCTTCGTGATTGCTTGGTGGCGCAACTAGAGCTCCGGACTGAGTGCTTGGGTTGCCCTGAAATGCCTCGAGCATTGAGTGTCGCGAGTTGTCCTCGGTAAACTCACATCGGCCAATGGAAGACGTAACAACACGGCGCAGACTCTGTAAAAACGACAAACTCGCCGAATCACCAATATACATAAACTTTCCCTGCCCATCGCGCAGAAGTCGCGCCACCTTTGGCACGGGAGCCGTCCCTTCCTTCTCATCTTTTTCCTGGCGTTCCATATTCATTCCTTGGTCCTCGAGAGAGTTCAAAAGGCGGTCCATTGCCGTTTCCCTCTGCGGGGATGCTACCATGCGCTCACTGAGCAACATTGTCGAGTCCTTGGCGTCCGGCTTGAGTAGGCGGGCAGGCCGGTCCGAGAAATGGCATTCCGACTCCTTGTGCCTTTGAACACAGATTGTACATGGTTGTTCCCCGTTGCATTTTTGCTTTCGCCTTTTACAGCTGTCGCAGGCTCGTCGGCATCGGAGGCGTGCTCCCGGGGTAGTGCTGGCCCGAGGCATCCCGATCGCCGCGCTCGCGTTTGGTGAATAGGTCGGGTCACTCGTCCGGGGTTTCAGTGGTAATCATCGAGGCGTGAGAGATATATGAACCGATTGAGTCGGGAACGATCTATATTGATTCAAGTCATTGTTGAGGCTTAATGAAGTGCTAAGCCTGTTAAGTGCGGCCGTCTGCTTTCCCCGGACTCCAGCATCTGACTAAGCAGATTCATCCCACCTGGGCAAGATGCCCCAGGTCTGTACATACGGAGTAGATGAACTTGGAATCAGAATCTCACATGATGTATTGGTGCATTGATATGACAATACATTTACTTCAAGCTTACTTCTCCAGAAGATCACGGCCGGAACGATACTATCTTGCCCCAGGTGTCGGCAGTGCCCCAAATGCCAGTCCGCAGGCATTCTAACTGCACAATCTGGCTGTGATCCACAAACAGGTTGACATCAATACCAAACTCACGAACGTACCAATTAAAGACCTTGGGATCTGCAGCTTCAAACATGATATGCTCAGGAGGAAGCTCCTTCATGATCTTCGACACCACATCAGTCCGCCAGGAGGTGACGTTTTCAGTGATACCTTCTGACTCAATCATCAACCGCTTCACACCAGCGTTGAGGAATCTACGACCCAAGTTCACTAATTTGCCGGGGTCAGAGGTCCCAATCGATTCAAGTCCTGAGGCAGGTGTGTCTCCGCCGGCTCCGAATTGAATCCCCAATTCAGGCTTCGGTTCCAACTTGTATGAGTGGACTTTATCAATAAGTCGGAGCCAGTCATCCTCTGGGAATGACAGAAAACCGGAAGACAATTCGATGACATCGAATCTATGTTGACTAGTCAGATTTTATATTCCAGGCTCCTGGGCCTCGAGCTGAGGATGCACGTACCCGAGATCCTTGCATTTTTTCAGATAGCGGTCAAACACCGTATTTGGATCGGGATGTGTGAGGAGATGCTCAGCCCATCCACCCTAAAACCGGTGTCAAATACGCTAATTTGCTGGTCTAAGACAGTCTTACCGTTGAGACGTACACGCCGTGCTCATGGGCAAGATCGACCAATTCCCGCAGTGGCGTCTCGTGAAAAAGAGTAAAAGCACCTGGGTTGGTGTTTATCTCAGCGCTCTCGTTTCTGGCGACAGCCGAAGCCCTGCTGGGACTCACCTCCGGCAAACTTCAGACCATCTACGTGATCGCCCATCCTATCAGTTGTTGTCAGATGCCATTTGGTTACGTAGGTGGGGACATTTCGAAATATTACGTTTCGAGAATATCCGCGAGATATCTTTTACCCATGACCTAGTTTAGGTTAGCTCCACAGAAAACGATGATAGGGCTATATGGTACTCACTGAGTAGTATGGGCCTCGGATCTCCGTGACTCCCTTCGTTCTAGGCTTGGCAGGTCTAGGGTTTGACCGCACGAAGCCAAAGCCATTTTGCTTGTCTTGCAGAAGAGTGATACCTTGATATATTTTCGGGGTGACAGAAAAGTGTCTAGATGGGGTCGACAGAGCAATTGAAGTGCGGCTCATTACACGCCCGGTTACAAATGGATTAACAAACATATTTAGGCAGTTACTGGACGAGTCGAGCTATCCGCAGAAGAAATCATGTATATTGGGAAGTGTCGACGTCAAACATACTTCATCGAATCAATGCCAATGAGTTTACGTAGTATATTACATCAATTTGGAAATACCATTACAATCTACAATAATATTGTATTCCTTCTACATACGGAGTACTCTGTACAACATATGTAGTTCTATACAACCCCGGCTCGGATACCGGAGACTCTGTAACGCGAAGTGTTTCGGCGTTCGGCAAGAGCAGACCCGATCTTGCACATTTTATCCATCCATGATGCCACCGTTGTAGAAGGTCTTTCTCGGATGACATAGGTACCGAGGTATATGCCTTGAAGTACTACTTTATGAATAACTTTATATACATGAGGTCGTTGTGTATCTCCTTGTGCACATATCTATGCACATCTCTACTCCGTACAACCCTAGCTATATCCAATCAATGTCAGGGAATCCCCAAACTACAGTCTCTGTATCCAGCCACGCTCCTCGCCAAGAACAAAAGCCAGCCTTGTGGACTCAGCTTTCACACACCGATTCGATATAGAGAGTTATACCCAAGGAAAAGCCAAAAGAATATGCAATTGATTCCGGTGGCTCCCGCCCTGGCCCTGGCACCTGCCTTGGACATTCGCCGATTTTCGAACACAACTAGATGGCCCTGAAGCCAACTCTCCTCCTCTATTACCTACATAATTCAAATCCCCTCATTCTTAAAGTACTTCTTTATAGGCTGCTAGGACCCCTTCTTCTTCTTTCAAGTCGAGAGAACGACTGGTCCCTTGGTCTGATACCCATCATGGGAGCTGGAATGGTCATAGAGCCTTTGGTGGTTATTGTTCTCTTATTTGGAGGCACCTGGATTAACCGCTCTGTCGGATCATCCTCGACTAAAAGCTACAACCGACGGAACTCGAACGACCTTCGACGAGCTGCTTCATTTGATTCTTTGGAGTCGGGTTACTCAAGCCAATCGACAAAGGATGGTCTGCTGAGCCCTCGCTCCCACTCACCACAAGCCCCGGAAGATGGATGGCACAAGCGACAAGTTGGACTTTTAGGGTTGAATTTCGAGGTATCCTCGCCGAATACGATTGTGTTCCAAGACCGTTTGCTCAGTCGATTGCTTCGGAAGTTTCCTTTCTTGGTGGAATGTTGGTATTGGGCTTTGGTTTACTGGGTAGGTTGATTTGCTCCTTAACTTATCATCGGTCTTGGCTAAACCAAACTCACAATTTGTATAGACGTACCAGCTCGGTCGTGCCTTTACCGCCGTGACTCTCAAGGATGACACCGTCGATGTCGCGAGGAGGCATGCATTGCAACTAATCGTGATCGAGGAGAATCTGGGAATATTCTGGGAGACCTTGATACAGAGACGCTTCCTTCGCCATCCTCTTGTCATGCCTTGGATCAATTGGATGTACTCGTTCATACACATTCCTGGGACAATCGCGTTTCTCGTTTGGCTCTATTACTATACTACCGTGCGGAATCGGATCGACGAAGCTCAGCCCGGAAAGCCCAAGGGAGCTATGAGCGGGTCGCCTGCAGGTCCTCTTCTATACCAGGCGCGTCGGCGGACTTTGGCCGTGTGCAATCTCCTCGCATTCGTGGTGTTCACTCTTTGGCCTTGCATGCCACCTCGGTTACTGAGTGATACAGCCGTGGATGGTGACGAGGGAGATCTAGCCCGCAGTTATAGGTTCGTGGACACGGTGCATGGTATCAAGGGATCGGGCAGTGTGTGGACCGAAAACCGCTTCTGTAACCAATATGGCAAGTGTTGTCTGGAATCCTCTCTATGAATCCTTGGCTAACTGTTACCAGCGGCGATGCCTTCCTTGCATTTCGGCTACTCTTTATTGATCGGCCTCACACTGATCACAATCCCTTTGCCGCAGCACCACCGGCACACAATCCTGCGTACTCGGCTGACCCGTGCCTTGAGACTGGAGCTCCCGTCGTGGCGCCGCCTCGTTTGCGTCATACTCGGCTTCCTATATCCGTTTACCATCCTTGTGGCTATTGTTGCCACTGCCAACCATTTTATTCTGGATGCTGTCGCAGGAGCGCTTGTATGTGCCTTGGGGTGGTATTTTAATGGGGTGCTGCTCAACCTGTTGCCACTGGAAGACTACTTCCTTTGCCTTGTCCGGATCCATAAGCCTGAGCCGTCACTTCTCGATGTCCATGAAGAGGAGTGTCCCACGACCGAAAGTGTTTGAGAACATGGCATCCGAGGACACCCATAGTTGATTCGACTTTGGATTCAGCGTCTTTGTTTTAGAACTTGATACCCTGTATGAAACCCCACCAGACCGCCTGGTCTGGTTTATAATCTGTCTACATGAACCTCCCTAGTTATTGTTACCCAGTTCTCTCTGTGAGATTGATGTCTCTCCCGTACCTAACCTTCGCCAATTAATATGTTTATGCAAGAAACATTCTTTGCTTACTAGAAGAGAAAGATGATTATTATCTAAATAGCTTTGTAGACAGTAGAGCATAATTATCACCGTACATACAAAGACAGTCCGGATATTACAAAAACTTCATATAATCTCTCTCTCAAATCCAAAATATAAATACTCCCTGGAAAAAACATCAGACCAGGAAAGGAGGAATCGCATCATCTTGGTGGGGTTTACTTCCATAGAACTTCAGATGCGTTTAAATCAACTCATTTGATTCCATTTGTCCCTCGTATTCGCTCACCTCGTTCAAATCAACAACCCATCCAATACTTATTACAGTGTGCTGGATCACATATTACATGGTTGTCACGGTCGACACAATAACATGAGGAGGTACAGAGTCGCAAGCTCCCTGGATGACCCTTGAGTTCTGATCTGCTCGTGATTACACACCTCTCGAGAGCATTGAATACACACTTGATACGGTGGCCTACCTCGATATGTATTGCGACTCTATCGCTTTAGCGATTTGCGATTGCTTGCAAACAATAATTGAGCACAGCACCGAGGCTGTTATAGTGTTGTGGCTATAACAAAAGGAACACGTCACATTCCCTTACATTGCGGCCAGGCTGGTTTGAATCGATGAATTTGCAGTTAATTTGAAAAGAATCTAACCCGAAGAACAGATTCATCCACGTGCCTATGCCCCGAATATCGCGGTGATAGCTCGAAGTATACATGTCTCTTGGCACTTGACAGTGTGTGGTATTATATGCCAGTGAATGAATGCGAGACCAGAAGATAACGAAGACAAAAGAGCAAATTGACTCTCGTATGTCACCAATCGTTGCTATTGCGCCGTGTTGTTCAGATATACGGTGATTGTGAAGGCATACAGCAAAGACGTCCATCGACTGCTACAATTTATCAATCTTCTAGCGAGACATCAGAGGAGACCAGAAAGAATAACGGTCGTTCCTTTGGTTTATGTCGAAAACTTGGAATATCAGTCTGCCCACGATCCGTGATATGCAATCCCACCAAGCGTCATTACTTCCCCTTGATACCTATTAGGAGCTGACATCGATACTCCATTGGCATCTTGGATGCATATTCCCATCGTGAAGTGCCTGTCTATTGAAAAACTTCAGAGAGGTAACTATTCAGAGACATTTCTACGGAGTACCCCTATGCGCGCTGTGCAACGCTCTTCCATTGACCATCCAAATACCTTGAAACATTTAAAATCCAAAAAGCGAATCAATCAATCACCCTCATCTTCTAATTCACCGTCTAAGCCTTGTTGTGTGGTGACTTGAAACTTGTGGCGTCATTGGGGTCTTCCGTTCTCAGACGCGTCTTGAAGTTCCCGCGCCTTTCGCGACTCTCTTTCTTCTCCACATCTCTCCTACCCTCCCTCCCCTGGAAGCTCCTCCCACCACCTATCCCAGTTCCAATCTACCCAATCGCCCTGTGAATTTTCACTCATCTCATCCCAGCTTGCCATTATGGCTGACGATACCCCTGTCTCTGCGCCCCAAGGCGAGCAGCCCGAGCGCGCCACTGAGCAACCCACTGACTCTGAGAACAAGTCTGAGGATGTCACCTTGTCGGAAGACAAGCCTGCCGGTAAGCATAGACTGATTGATATCAATTCATCGTTTTGCGACTCCATTTTTCAACGCTGTCCCCCGGTCGGGACATCCTGTTTCTGTGCGACGCCACTAACCCGCTGTTTCTTCCAGAGACTGAAGCTGCGCCCGACAAGAAGACGGACGCTGAAGCTGAGGCTGATAAGCCTGCTTTCTCTGACGAGGCTCCTGAGGCCAAGGCCGATGGCGAAGCCGCCGAGGCTGCACCTGCCGATGCGGAGGCCGTTGCGCCCGCGGAGGCCAACGGAACCCCTGCTTCAGCGAAGAAATCCTCCAAGAATCGCCGGACCTCCACTGGTGCCACCCAGAAGCTGAGCCGCAAAAAGTCTCAGAGTCGCATCACCCACCTGGACGCTAAGCCAGGCCAAACTTATCTTGCCCGCCTTCGCAGTTATGCGCCCTGGCCCGCTATCATCTGTGACGAGGGTATTCTGCCACCCAGCCTTCTCGAAACTCGTCCAGTTACTGCCATGCAAAAGGATGGATCCTACAAGGGCGAGTATGGTGACAATGGCAGGCGCGCCCATGAGCGTACCTTCCCCGTCATGTTCTTCGATACCAATGAATTGTGAGTCGACCATCCGCGCAGCCTCTACGCCAGACGCGAACTTCTACTGACTAATTTTTTTTGTACAGCGCCTGGGTTCCCAACACTAACCTGACTCCTCTCGACCCTGCCGAGTGCAAAAATATTTCCGAGAAGAATAAGACCAAATCACTCATCAATGCCTACAAGGTTGCATCCGAGGGCCACAACCTTCAATACTTCAAGAAGCTGCTGAACGACCACCAGGCAGCTATTGACCAGGAAGAAGCTGAGTTGGAAGCCCAAGAAGCGGAGAAAGAGGCTGCCAAGGCCGCAAAGGAGGCCAAGAAGGGCAAGCGTAAGAGCAAGGGCGCTGAGACCGATGTTGAAATGGAGGACGCGGATGACTCGAAGAAATCCAAGGCTCCTTCCAAGAAGCGCAAGAAGGATGCTGAGACCGATGCTGAGACGGAAAAGGTATGTGTTACAATTTCATTGTGTTGTGATCTCTCATCTCACGAAATTATAGCCTGCTAAGACTCCCAAGTCTAACACAAAGCTGAAGTTGACCACCCCCAAGGCTCCTACCGAGGATACTGGCAAGAAGACTCCCGCCAGCAAGACCAAGAAAGCACCTGCCAAGAAGGCCAAGGCAGCTCCCGTTGCCAGCGATGAAGGAGACAGTGCCGATGCTAAGGAATCCGAGAAGCCGATTGACCCAGAGGAACTGAGAAAGAAGAAGGAAAAAGAGAGTATGAGATCCCCCATCTCCCCCGACGAGTCCGATCAGGCCAGCTTATACCTTACAGTTTTGTTCCTCCGCCACAAACTCCAAAAGGGGTTCATCTCCCGCGACCAACCCCCCAAGGAAGATGAAATGGCTAGCATGGCCGGCTACTTTGACAAATTGGAAAAGCATTCAGACTTGGAGGTGTCGATCATCCGTTCGACTAAGATTAACAAGGTCCTTAAGATGATTGTCAAGCTCAACTCGATTCCCCGGGATGAGGAGTTCAACTTCCGTCACCGTGCCATGGGCATCTTGTCTAGCTGGAAGAACATCTTGGACGCGGACACCCCCGGCCCGGCGGACAAGGATGAGAAGTCCGCCGTTAACGGATCCAAGGAGGAGGATGGTGCTGAAACCCCCAAACTGGAGACAGAAGAGGAAAAGGAGCTCGAGTCCAAGTCGACTAAGAACGTTGACTCCCCAATGCCTGACGCGGATGAGAAAGCCCCTGAGCCCGAGAAGGAAGAAAAGCCTGAGGAGAAGGCAGCTGAGGAGCCCACCGAGGAGAAATCTGAGGAAAAGCCCGCGGAGGCTGCTGCTTAAGTGGTAGGATCACGACTCTGCGATATCTATTTTCTTACTCCTATCCATTTGCGCTCTCATTCAAGTTCTCTTCTCTGTTTCTGTTTCTGTTTCAATCTACGCGGTTCCGCCGGTTTTGTTTTCTTTTTCATCTTTTTTGTCACCTGCCAATGCAATACTGGGATACGGGGCTGGACCAACCAGCAAGGCTTCTTTGAATCAATTGAAAATGTGATTATTGTTTTTTTTTTTAATCGGCTTCTGCACATTGACCTGTGTTCTGGCCATGGAGCATAGGAGTTACCCGGCTCTGGATCTCCCCAGAGGTTGCACGCCAATGATTTCTTCTATGTCGGGCTGGTTATGCACCAATTCGGGCCCAGAGTATCGGAGCGAATGCTGTTTTATGTGCAAATGCACAGAAAGATCCCCAAGGGTACGTAATGGAGAGACTATGTCTTATTCACTGCATGTATTGAGCTCTTGAATACAAGGATCCATAATGGCTGTTCAGTAAATAGTAGAATGTATGTTGGTAAGCCTCTTTCGAAGGTCAAAGGGCGTGGGCAATTGGGATTATTATGTCTATAGAATCTCTATTTGAATGGAGTCAAGGTATCGACGTATATGCCCGGCTCTCTGCAAAATCAAAAATCCCCGCGCCTTCTATATATGTATGCAATTATACATCACGCTGCTAGAAAACAAACGGAAAAACACAATATGATGCCGGTTCGACGAAATCTCCAGATTTCCTGTCCAAATCACTCATGCATCGACAGCGATGACAACCACGACGCAGATATCATCAACTTTCCCGCCGCGGTAATATTCACCGGGGTAGTAGCGCTGAGCCTCCTTGGCAAAGGGCCCATCACGACGATAGTCGATACTAGCAATCTTCGCCTCGCCAGCAATGGTCGCCGCGAGAACAGACTGCAAGGTGATTCCATCCTCAGGTCCGGACTCGGTGTGAGCCGGGTTCTTGGAAAGCGGCGAGCCTGACGGAGTCGGAAGAGCACTAGCCAATCCACCCGGCGCAGCAAGTGCACGCAGATTCTCCGAGACTCCGACGCCAGACTCCGTAGCCGTCCACGCGCCCGTCAGAACCATACGGCTCGTGACGAGCTTGAGAATGTCCTGATTATTGATATTATCAAAAACACCATCGGTAGCAATAATGAGCACATCCCCATTCTGCATCTGCACATTCGTAACGGACGCATCACTGGGGAAATCCTCCAAAAACGCCCCGCCAAAGACAGACGCCTGGGCGCGCATACGCGGCGGGATCATGCTAAGTTGGTATGGGGTGTTGAAACCATGCGTCTGCGGAATCGAGTAATGATGCACCGCGGCCCTCCTCAACAACACCGAGCCAGAATCACCCAAATTGGCCAACTCGACCCGTCCATCCGGCAACGCGACGCCAATAGAGGCCGTACTCCCGCCTGCGCGGATTGTCGAATCCGCCACGACCTGGTCGTACCCGGCCTGCAGGAGGTACTTAGAGCGCAAGCGCTCGGCGGGTTCGTGCCAGGTCTGTGCGGTGTGCGCCATGTAGTTGCACAAGCCGTGGGAGAAGTCGGCCGGGTCGACGCGAGATTCCGTCCAGCCGCCTACGCCGTCTGCGACGCCGAAAGCGACTGCTTCGGCGTTTGTTTCTTGGTAGTCTGAGATGCGATTTCCGATACGGCTTACGAAGAAGGCGTCTTCGCCGGAGTCTGGGCGGTTGCGGCGGCGACTGACGGAGTTCTTGTCACTTGAAACGCCTATGGCGTCTGCGGCGGGGTCGAAGTTATATGCATTTTTGATGGGGTGGAAGCGGCGGCCTTTGCCGGAGGAGGAGACGGCGACGCGGTAGGAAAATTTCGAGGGAGAGGGTTTCTCTAGGTGTGTTGCTGGCGTTGCGTGGAAGGCTCGACGCGAGGGTTGGCGGGTTAAATTCAGGCTTAGATGGGAATCTGGTCTGACTCCTGCGGCGTGAGACGAGAAACGGACATGTTGGGTTTTGAACAGCGAGGAATTGTATGCGTTCGGATTGGTGGAGATTGAATATACGCCATCGCGGACGATGGCTTGGAGGCTACTGCAGGCGGAACTGCAGGCTCGACACGAGACACTTGGCGGAATCATCGCTGGTCGGGGGGCTTATATACAGTTCCCTCGTGAAGGATAGGGCTCCAATTTGGGAGCGAGCGTATAAGACAGAATCCAAAAAACTAAAAAATCAAGGAGCTGCATGAATCTCAATGGATAAGACAGTACCCGCCCTTATCGTCTGACCGCCTCGCGTCATTGGTTTTTCGTTGGTACCTGATTTCTCAGGCAGAAATTGTCATTGTATGGGATCAGACTTGGTATTGGAAGAAAACAAGAGAATCTGTTCAATATTATTCTCATATTTTGTTGCATTCAAATATTTCCACTTCCACGCGACGTTCGTCAAGTTGCATGCTCTTCAACGCTATACCGCCAACCAAAGTTTATCAATGATTCTGCCGCCCGCAACATCTTGTCTCCCGCCAACCTTTTCCTCTACCCCAATTCTTTTCTTTTACTCAAGCGCGAGTCTTTATTAATCTGCCTTTTGAGCCACTGGAGAAGCACAGGCTTCTGAGTTGCCCAAGATGATGCACCCATCGCGACAAGCTTATGTTGAGGAGACAGAGGATACAGACATGGGGGGCATCAGCTATGCCGATCTTCGTGAGTAGTTCTCGAAAGCTTCGATTTGAAGCTTCCTAATAAAATCATAGCCATGGACCAAGATTACGATATGCCCTCTACCCCAGGGGGTATCCCAACTGAGCGCGCCTCCGCCATTCTATCGCAATTCGAACGGAAACGCAGAGCGGCAGCGATGGTGGTTCCCACAGATGACACACGAGTGCGTGCGCGACTACGAGAACTCGGGGAGCCAATTACCTTATTTGGCGAAGGACCATCAGAGCGACGCGATCGTCTACGTGAATTTTTGACCGACATGGCAGAGAAACAAGGCGGAGGCGAGATAGAAATGGAAGAGGCCGAGGAGGAAGGGGAACAACAAGAAGAATTCTTCACAGATGGTGGGCAAGATTTACTCGAGGCGCGGAAAAATATTGCGCTCTATTCTTTGCCGCGCGCAAAGGCTCGAGTGGCTCGGCTCAAGGACGAATCAACAATCACACTTCGAACACATGTCAAGCATCGCAAAGCTGTCAAGGAAAAGCTACAAGGATTCGATCTTTACGGGTCGCAGATTGCTGGCGATCGTCCGGTTAGCATTTGTCGATTCGCGCCGGATGGGCAGACCATCGCTGCTGGAAACTGGAGCGGGGAGATCAAATTGCTCGGCGTGCCCAATCTGGAAGAAAAAGCGACCTTCAAGGCGCATACGGATCGAGTGGGCGGTTTGTCGTGGTTCCCCGGTGCCACTCTACCCGGCTCGAATGTCTCACCCTCAACTGTCAATTTGATTTCCGGAGGCGGCGAAGGAAATCTCCACCTCTGGGCTCTTGATCAAGAAAAGCCGCTGGCTACGTTATCTGGCCATTCGGCGCGTGTATGCCGTACCGAGTTCCACCCTTCGGGCCGATACGCAGCATCGGCATCCTTCGACAGCTCATGGCGGCTGTGGGATATAGAAACGGCAACTGAGCTGCTCCTGCAAGAAGGCCATTCGCGCGAGGTATATACAGTGGCGTTCAACAGTGATGGCTCCCTCGTAGCTAGTGGTGGATTCGACAGCATCGGGCGTATCTGGGATCTGCGGACAGGGCGCAACGTGATGATCCTCGACGGTCACATTCGGGAGATCTACGGTATGGACTGGGGAGTTGATGGTTACCGGGTGCTGTCTGGTTCCGGTGACGGCTTGGTCAAATGCTGGGACTTGCGACAGATGAAGGAGACGGGCGGGATTGGTGCGCATAAGAGCGTGGTGTCAGATCTCCGCTGGTACAAGGGTGCAGAGGCTGCTTCATTCTTGCCTTCTACCGATGGCGGGATGGACATTGATGGCGCTGCACCGGCTGCAGCAGATAAAGCAGCGGAAGCCCCCTCGCCCAAGAAATCCGGCACATTCTTTGTGAGCAGTGGATTTGATAAAAGTGTCAACATTTTTAGTGCGGATGATTGGTCCCTAGTGAAGTCGCTGAGCGGCCACTCGGGCAATGTTCTTAGCACGGATATCAGTGACGATGCGAAGTGGATTGCTAGCAGCGGCCACGATCGTACGGTGAAGCTTTGGGGGATTGAATGATTCGGGTTTATAGCTTGACTATTCCCCTGTCTGATGCCTCCTAATTGGAAATCGTACACAACTCAAAGAACAGGCTGTATGTTACCTATTGAAGAAGATCTATCATTATCTACATCGCTTTCCTGTGTAATTCGTAGTCACGTGCCAAATGCGGGGATGACGTAAAGCGGTATGCCGAGAGCTTTTTATCAACTTTGAAGTTATAGCACTTCCTTTGACCTTCCCTTGGCTGTAAAAATACTATATAGTCATGGCTTTCCGTCCACAGAGGATTGCACAGCATTTCTGTCGCACAACAACCCCACGGCCTTTATCACGACCAACCTCGTTATCAAACACAAGTCAAGATGCATGCCTCTTCTGCCGATATCGCCAGCCAGCGCGAGGACTAACAACCCTCCCAACACGTGGACCTCTCATAGCCCGGACATCCAAGATACAGCACCGCTCTGCCTCAACAGAGACCTCCACCCCAGCAGAGCCAAGCAAAAACACCCTTGCCGGCGCGCCAGACATAACCAACCACTACACGATCTTCCCTCAAACGCTACCAGCAGGCCCGCCACCAGCCTCGGCGTTCGCAATTCCAACCAGCGAACTCCGCCGCGAATTCCTCCAACTACAAGGCCTCGTTCACCCGGACAAGTACCCCAACGGAGCGGAGAAGCAGCTTGCCGAGGGCCTCTCGGCACGGATCAATGAAGCATACCGGACACTCCTGGACCCGCTGCAGCGGGCACAGTACATTCTACGGGAATGGCACGGGATCGACGTGACGGCGGAAGATGCATCGACTAAGCATGCGCTTGATGCGGAGACGCTGATGGAGGTTATGGAGGTGCAGGAGACTATTGAGGAGGTCGGGGGGTCTCCTGAGGCGGAGGCGCAGATCAATACGCTTAAGAAGGAGAATGAGGCGAGGGTTCTTGAGTGTGTGGGGAGACTTGGGGAGGCGTTCGAGAAAGGGGATTTGGAGGCTGCGAGGAAGGAATGTATTCGATTGCGATTTTGGTATAGTGTTGGGGAAGGGTTGAGGGAGTGGGAACCGGGGAACACGGAGATTCGGTTGATGCATACTAGTTGATCTGTGGTTTATTTTGTAAATTATTAGATTTGTTTTGATATATTTGGATAGACTACGCTACTCTTTTTACATGTGATGTTTGGAGAATTGAATGTACAACAGGTGTTGTTCGTTGTATACTCCTAAGGGTGCCAATTATATTTGTGGATTCGCGATGGGATGGTAGAATACGCTTGTTCCTGGGATAGAGGGGGCAAGGGATATATTTAACCTGTAACAGCGGAGCCAGAGGTTTCAAAATGTCTATTTTTATAGACATCTGTAAAAAATTTGTGAATCTCGTCGTTTTTTCCAACCTCCGTATATAAGATTAGGTAGCGTTTCAGGGCACCGTTGTACAACCGTTGACCGCTACATCCAACATATCCAGAATCCCGAGGACAAAGAAAAAAATTCAAACCAAGTGAAGCTTCAAATTTAAAACGATGGAGCTTGCAGGAGCAAATCAACCAGTGAGGCCCGAGATTGGGTTCTCTGAAGGCTGGGGATT
Source organism: Penicillium psychrosexuale (assembly GCF_028828465.1). NCBI lineage: Eukaryota > Fungi > Ascomycota > Eurotiomycetes > Eurotiales > Aspergillaceae > Penicillium > Penicillium psychrosexuale. Next base: position 6,337,415 of record NW_026643187.1, read on the forward strand.
GGGCACAAACCTGCTGATGCCAATGTCGCCCAACAATTGGACAATGCATGATCCAGTTAACATCGGCTGTTCTGTATGGCTGCTCTGTGTGGCTGCTTTGCGTTGTTTTTTGTGTCGGTGATAGCGGCATCGCATTCAAATGGTTCAAACGGACGGGTGGGTGGTGGCCATTGGCATTGGGGGGGGACCAAATCATAGTATATCGAGAGAACAGTGTAGGGCGAACACACACAACGGCAACATCAAACCTCTTTTGGCCCCATTTGCATATCGCATATCGCGAGTTAGTCATTTGGTCTAGCGTTAGTACAATGGGTCTTGGAAAGGGTTACATGCCCCCATCACAGCTGCACACGTAGCATACCACTCTCCTCGCCCGAGATCGCTTCCAGCGCCTTGGAAATTGGAGCGTAAAATATTTAATGGAGCTATCCCGCATGTTAGAACGTAGTTTTCTTCATCTCATCCCTTCTGAAGCGGAAGGTCAACTGTCATGGAGTCTGTTCCTAACTTCAATAGGTATGGAGAGCGCATCTCAGCTATGACATAGGCATAGACTGTTAGCAGACCGCTAATTCAACATCTTCAGAATCATCCATTCAGCATCATTCACCTTCCTCGTCGGCCCACAACATACAAAGCTGACGATCCAGTCGGGGCTCGCCTACCATGTCTCTAAAACACTGGATCATCTCATGAACGGTCCGACGAGGGAATCGAAACACCGAATCGCCGTTCTGGAAGAAGACGATGTTGAAACCTTCGTCGCTTTCTGCGAGTATGCATACACTGGCAATTATAGCGTGCCTCGTCCCGAGGTCCAGGAAGATCACAGACTTGGAGTAGTCGAGAGCTCGCCAATTACCAACTGGAGAGGGAATTATCGGTCTGATTCAATGTCGTCGATTGTGCCACCCCCGGCTCCATCGCCGCCTCCGCAATTTCGCCATCAGAGACAAGAATCGTACCACCAGTCTGAGCCTTCGCCCGCCTATGTAAAGGAACTGGTTACTCCGACACTTGCGCGAGAGCCCGAGGCCGAGTCGGCTCCAGATCCCAAGACTCCAGTCAGTGTAGCGGAGCCGGAGTTAGAGACATACCACGAAGCGGAGACTGCACCCGAGCCACCGGCCGAAGAAGTGCCTCCTGCCGACGATGAATGGGCGGTTCCGACCGAAGAACCTGTGTCATGGGAACCAGAGGAGCCTAAGGCAGGCAAAAAGAAGGGAAAGAAAGGAAAGAAGGGTAAAAAGCAAGCGGAGATCGTCGAAGAAGAACCTCCCGCACCGACTGAGCCTGTCAGCCTTACGCCGCCATCAACACCGCCGCCAGAAGTTGCTGCCGAGCCAGAGGCAGAGCCAGAAACAGAGCCCGCTGAAGAATGGTCTCCAGTAAACCCTGTCCCAGAAGCAGAATCAGAACCGGCTGAGTACTGGGCACAGCCAGCTGAAGAGCCTGCACCTGAACCTGAGCCTGAACCTGCAACCGAAGAGCCCGCGCCTGTAGAAGAACAGCCCACACCCGCTGCGGAAGGACCGATGGAAGATTCATGGACTCAAGACAGAAGCCCAGGCACCAGCGTTACCAAAGCACAGCCGCAAAGACCAATGCTCGACATGTCTTTTGCCCAACAGAAAGCCTCCTCATCCAGCGAGCCTGGTCTCAACCTATGGGACGAGTTCATCTCCCTGCAATACAACGACGAGCCCACAGCCTCCAAGCCCACCCCGGTCGAGTCGCCAAGCACTGAGCTCCCCTACATTACCTTCCACGCGAAATTATACGTCTTCGCCACACGGTACCTAATCCCCGCTCTCGCCCAGCTTTGTCTCCGAAAGCTGCATCACGACTTAGTCCTCCTCTCACCGACGGAATTCGAAACCCCCCACCTAGACGACTCGGAAATTCTAGACGGCTTGGCAGCAACCAAGGCGCAGATGGTGCTAGAGCTGGTGCAATACGCATACACGAAGACGGCCCGACTAGAGCCGATCTCGCCGACATCCGCCACACAGCTTCGGGAGAATGAGCTGCGTCGACTGGTAGTGCACTATTTGGCGTGCAACGTGAAAGAATTGTCACGATATCATTCGGCGGAGGATTCGGTCTCGGCGACGCCTAATTTGCGGCCGGTAGATGCCAAGACGGAGCGGGCTGAGACCTCCACTTCTACGTCCCCTAAAAGCCTTCGTGCTTTGTTAGATTTGACGACAGAGCTGGCCTCAGATCTGGTCTATCGCATGATGTGAGTGGATGCCGGGATGTGATTGGGTCATAGGTCAGGGATATGCCCAGACTTTTGGTGTTCTATTTTCTGCGTTAACTTGATATGATTTTATGCATTGATGCCCTTGAGATGTTTCGAAGGATCGCGCTGGCGTTCTGTTGCACAATTTGAATGTGTCATTTTCTGTTTTCGAGGTGCATTGCATTATCTTGCATTTGTCCTGCATGATGTTAATCTTTTTCTTCTTTTCTTTCCTTTTATTTGAATGAATTTGCAATTTAGTTTGTGTCCATGGCTGTCGTATAGTTGTAGCCTTCCGGGTGATCGGTGGGGTCCCGTCGACTTGATAGGAGAGAGTGGACTCCATGAACTCCATAACCGCCAGACCCTGATTGTATCAAGTGAATTCCTGATGACATCGACATGGGTTTCATCGTATAGGTCACTCTCAAACAAGGTGGCATCTTGGCAAAACGGCGAAAGATAAGCCAACCAACTCACCAATGACGATCCAAACATCCCCCCTTGAAAGAAGATCGACCGATCGACAAAGATCCATGTCCGAATAGTCTCTTGGCAAGAATCCCAGCGTCAATAGTGCTGTTTGACGGGGGCTGTGAAGGTTGTGAAGGCTGTGAGGGTCGAGAGGTTCAGGGGAAAAGAAGCGCCAAGAGATTCCGAGGTACGTCAACCTTCCAACTCCACCTGACTTTGTGTCAAATTCTCATCTCAACTTCTCTCCTTGATCTTCAGCTGCGTGTCTTCTATTGAATTTGTTCTACACGTGCATACTCCGTACACGCAATGGTGTGACCTATTATTTCCTCTCCTCCAATCCTGTCTCTGTCTTCATAATCAAAGCTTGGCAGCGGTCCGTCAATGTACTGGAGATCGCTCTTGGCATTTGGCGTTCAGGCACGTTGGAGGCGCATTTGAATATCCCTGTTTAGGCTTTTTCTATACATCTGATGCCCTATCGGAAGGGCTCGGCGTCAAAGACAATCAAAATCGGCCCGTAACTCGGCTTTGAGATTCATCATCTGAGTAACCTGTCTCTGATTCAAAGTGAGTGTTGAACTGACACAAATGTACAGATTGTCAATCAGCCTACTCTGTACTCTCCCAACGACTGGGTCTCCATTCTGGGAATATCACTACGCAATGGTTTCTACATGTTCTTGGCAGAGCTGGACTTTCCACCCCCCTAGGCATCAAAGTTCTATATGCCTAATGCTCAGATCCGCAGTGGATCTCTGTGCTTTCGGAACTGCCCCTAGAGGCACAAACCCCCTGACGCATATGGAGTATGAATCGTCCGAGCCCAACATCCTGGCCGATCTATTCTTATAGATTTCTCCATGAATTATGGGTCCGAAATGCTCGTTGAGGCCGCTGGTAGGTCCATTGCAAATGATTCCTTTGCCTTGCCTACCTTGTATATAATCCCCTTTCGGTTTTTGATCTTTTTCACTATCAAAATGTAGAGTCTTGGAATTCCTTGGCTGATCTTCAGTGATTTCTGAAAAATATGAAATCGATATGCCTGGACGTTCTGCCCATGGTATATTAACATCACCCTTTCGCTCCTTCTCCCAGATCACTTCTATTCATCACTCATTTACTTCAATTCTTCCAGACTTGACTTGAATTTGCTTTTTCATTCATTCTATGATCCACTGGTCTATAGTCCTATCTTGAATACATTCCATCTATACTCCTTTTTCATGTTTCAACTTTAGGGCTGAATCTATACCTCGTTGCATACACACACACACACAATGTCCAACCCAGTTCTACTAGGGGCCTACCCTAACCACAGCCAAGAGCTTCAGCCTCCATCTGCACCGCCGTCTGCACCGCCGTCTGCTCACTCCGAAACACCCTTCATGGAATCAGAGAAGTACCAGAAGCAGTACCCACTGAGCTTCCGCGATCGTCTCCGCCATTTCACATGGGCATGGTACACCCTCACCATGAGCGCAGGAGGCCTCGCACTTCTCATAGCGAACCAGCCGAACAAGTTCACAGGCTACCACGAGATCGGCCTAGCCATCTATCTGATCAACCTCGTCCTCTTCTCCCTCGTCTGCTCTCTCATGGCAGCGCGATTCATAATCCACGGCGGCGCCCTCAACTCCCTCCGCCACGAACGCGAGGGCCTCTTCTTCCCAACCTTCTGGCTCTCCGTCGCAACACTGATCACCGGCCTGGAGAAGTACTTCGGCGAGAACCCCGCCCCATCCTTCACAGCCACACTCGAAGTCCTCTTCTGGATATACTGCTTCTGCACATTCACTCTCGCCGTCGTACAATACTCCTTCGTCTTCACCTCGCACACCTACCGCCTGCAAACAATGATGCCCTCGTGGATCCTCCCCGCGTTCCCAATCATGCTAAGCGGGACGATCGCGTCTGTAATCGCCAAAAGCCAGCCCGCGCGCGCAGCAATCCCAATCGTCACCGCTGGAATGACCTTCCAAGGTCTGGGCTTCTGCATCTCCTTCATGATGTACTCGCACTACATCGGCCGGCTGATGGAGAGCGGACTTCCGTGTCGGGAACACAGACCGGCGATGTTCATCTGCGTTGGACCACCGGCGTTCACAGCCCTTGCTCTCGTGGGTATGGCGCAGGGACTGCCTGCGACGTTCAACGTGATGGGCAGTGAGGACACTGCTGCTGACGGGCGGATGCTGGAGATTCTGGCGTTGGCGGCGGGCGCGTTCTTGTGGGCGCTGAGCTTTTGGTTCTTCTGCGTCGCTGCTATTGCGGTTATTCGGGCGCCGCCGACGAGCTTCCATCTCAGCTGGTGGGCGATGGTTTTCCCGAATACTGGGTTTACGATTGCGACCATTACGCTTGGAAATGCGTTTGACAGCTCCGCGATTAAGGGCGTTGGCTCTGCGATGACTGTCTGCATTGTCTGCATGTTCCTCTTCGTCTTTGTCAACCATGGTCTTGCAGTCTATCGCCAGGATATTATGTATCCTGGTAAAGATGAGGATACCTCGGATTGAGATGCCCTTCCGACCGAGGGATTATTGTCTCTCGTTCTGTTTTTGATTTCTTTCTTGTCACTTTTGGTATTTTCTCGGCTTCTTGCACAGTCCTTGTTCGCGTTGGTCTTCTTTCACTGCACACACTACTGTCATCTCATTGCGGTCTTTTTCATTTTGATTCCCAATTCTTGTTGATTCTCCCTTTTGCTCTTTCGATTCAAAAAAGCGTTCAAGCATTTTGTTTTCTTTGTTTTGGTTCTATGAGAACTCTGCATCTCCGGCGTCTCATGTCCTGTCTGATCTTCCATCTCCTTAGCGACTACTACATTTCAATAGAATTAGAACAAGAACATTTCATTTCATTGCAATCATTTCATACCTGCCTAGTAATAATAAAGCAAAACAAAAACAAAAGACCAATCCGTTGTGTACAAGTACGCGGTCCAAGAACCAGAACAAAGAAAACAAGTCACGCGACCGTAAGAGCCCTACTTGGAAGCCATCATTGCAAAACAAACACAACACTGCAGAGCGGAAAAAAAAAAATTCGCAAAGCGCAATCAGGAAACAAAACATTGAAGAGGCTCGTCTTGGCTTCATCCCGAAGGATTACTGGACCCCAGCACCACGTTGAGGTGCGAGCCATCGCTGGGGTAAATGGCAGAATAAATGGCAAGATACATGGCAAGATAAATGGCAGAGGACATTGTAAAGCAGACATGATAACGAAGTCCCTCTCTTCACTTCCCAGCCGGCACCAGGTTGCCCCAGGACCGGTGAGCAGAAGGCGGGGGATAAATGAGGAAGATGTATGAGTGACATGATATGTAAATGGTAAACAAAGATGTAAACAAATGTCAGAAACATGTCATAGATGGCAGGCTCGTCTTGGCTTCACCCCGGAGGGTTACTGGACCCCAGCACCACGTTGAGGTGCGAGCCGTCGCTGGGGTAAATGGCAAAATAAATGGCAAGATAAATGGCAGAGAACGTTATAAGCAGACATGATGACGAAGTCCCTCTCTTCACTTCCCAGCCGGCACCAGGTTGCCCCAGGACCGGTGGGCAGAAGGCGGGGGATAAATGGAAAGATAGATGGCAAGACATGGTGACGAGTCCCTCTCTTCACTTCCCAGCCGGCACCAGGTTTCCCCAGGACCGGTGAGCAGAAGGCGGGGGAGAAATGATAAACAAGAAACCCGAAATGTGAAATGTAAACAAAGGGAAGGGGCTCACCGTTGCTTCACCCCCCCCCCCCAGCACCCGGTGGTGCGCGAGCCGTCGATGGAGGAGGTGTAAACAAAGGACGGTGACAAGAAAATGGGGAAGAGGAAGAAAACAAATAAGTGATGATGATGGATGGATGGGTGGAAGTGGGAGATGGAGGACGATGAAGATGATATGAAGAATGGGAAATGAGAGATGAGAAAAAAAGGAGGGATGGGGAGATGAAGAAGAGAAGAGGAAGATGGGGGAGACAGGGGTATTTATGGGAGAAATAGTCGATGGCCTCAGGATACACCTGGTCGCCCTGGCAATAACTATGTATGTCACCATTATGTCAATATGTATAGAAGTAGAAGAGAAGACAATGATATTGAATCCTATGTAAGAGATTGTCACCTTGCTCAAGCAAGTTTTGTGTGGGTATCATGATGACAGGAAAAAGCAGTCTTTTGCCGCACATGGCTTCGTCGCTGTGAAGCGACAGGTCGAGTTCATGCTCGACAGTCAGGCCTTGAGACGTCTAAGCTTCATGGAGCACACTGGCGCGCACTGGGAAAACGGCCAGAAACACGTGACGCCGACGGCATCTGATGGACTACCACGCGGCCCCATCTGCTGGGAAGGAGTGAACTGCTGAGACGAGACTTCCGGGTTGGTGAAGGCCCTCAGAGTGGTAGACTTGGGATGAAGTGCGAAAGCCGTTCACAGCAGCTTAAGCAATCTTTCTGCCGACGTTACCGATTCCACGGCCGACAATGCTGACAATCACATCTCCATCTCCATTGTCAGGTGCGTCTCGGATACCCCAGCCGGGGGCACCAAACTTGGACAGGTCTCGAGCGAGCTGGACCACGTTGGGATCAGCAATCACATCTCGGCCAACCTGCAGCCGCCCGACATCCTCCGATCCCATGGTCATGAGAGTGAACATGGTGGTCGCAGCCGCAGGAGCCACACAACCACCCTTGGCAACTGTCTCCAGAAGCTGGAATGCGCACTGCTTTCCAACTTCCTCGGGAGCTTGACCACCAGACGGTGGAGAGGCCACATCAGCTGAGAAGAGGCAGCCCGTGGAGGACTCTGCCACCAAGGACAAACCAAACCCAAGGCCAATCTTTTTCTTTGCCTGGGGGTTGGTCTTATCCGGAGCTGGTAGTAAAGGCGCAGACGCAACGTCGGAGAAAATATAAGTATCAGGGCTGAGTGGGTTGAGGATACCACGGGCAGTCTCAATCATGCGAGCGTTGTTCGAGCCAGACACACCAACCGAGTATACCACACCACGGATGCGCTTGATGCGGCCTGCGTTCATCAAGTGCAGAGTCTTCGGCAGACGGACCTGGTGGCCAAACACAAGTTGCACTTCACCACCGCCACCCCTACCAGTGGGGCCAGTGTTTGATCGCCTCAGGATACGGAGCTCGATGTTGTTGAAGATGCCAAATTGTTTGTACAGAGGGAGGATCGCTGTGCGAACACTGTCGACGGACATATCTCCAGTCTGTGTCGACGATGTGATCACACCGGGTCCTGTGAAGAGCACCTTCATGGGTGCTTTGGCAAATGGGGCCAGCAGACACAGAGGGATTAGGAAGTAACTGAGACCGCGGTTACAGTTTGAAGGAAGCTCGTAGGTGATCATGCCGCCGCTGGCTCCAGTACCGGCCGTGCTGCCGGTGATCAGACCCGGCTTATAAACAAGCACAGTACCTGTGTATGAGATCTCCATTTGAGAGCCATTGGTGATTGCATCTAAAAGGCGGAGGAAAGAAATTTCATGAGGCGCAAGACCAGGGTTCGTGGGCGACGAGGAACGAATTTGGGAGATGTGGACTGTGCGGCCGGTGAGGGTGGACAAAACCAGGCGATATACCAAATTATGATGGGATGTGAACCGAAGGGGGGGTTGAGAGGTGGCCATTTTGTGTGGTTGGTCAAGACTCTCGCCGTTAAACACTGTAGGCCGACTGTTGGATTCGAGATGGGAAAAAGAAAAATTGGCGGAGGGAAGTTGATCCGGGCCGATTGTTTAAGTCCGGGGTGGAGCTGATATCTCCGGGGATCAGATCATCGTTTTCGCTTTCTGACGGTTCCGACCTCATGCGACATTTGCGAAAAGCTACCAAAGTAGAACAGAACACTGACAAGATCATATGTTGATATATTCACGATGCTTCCACCAGCACTAAACATTCCCAAATGGCAAGTCCAAGACTTAACATATCTTTCTTACAATGCTTCCGAGGTTCCCCCACTATATGATACCATGATTCATCACGCGACCCATAAGCAAGCTATCCCAACAAAAGCCACTGCTAATGAAATCTATTCAGGCTCGAAGAGAACTCCCATCTCCTCCAACCACCGGTCAACAACTATTGCGTCTATCACCCCTCCGCCACAGCCGGCTACACGGTGATGATAGTGGGCGGGCCCAACGCCCGAACCGACTTCCACATCAACACAACCCCAGAGTTCTTCTACCAATACCGGGGATCAATGCTCCTCAAAACAGTCAACAATTCAACCACACCTGCTAGTTTCCAAGATATTCCCATCCACGAAGGCTCGATCTTCCTACTGCCCGCAAACACCCCGCACTGCCCCGTGCGATTCAAGGACACTGTCGGTGTCGTGATGGAGCTGCCGCGGGCTAAGGATGCAGTGGATGCTATGAGATGGTATTGCAGGAAGTGCAAGGAGATTGTCTGGGAGAAGAAGTTCGTGTGTGTTGACCTTGGAACGCAGGTTAAGGCCGTGGTTGAGGAGTTTGCGGCCGACGAGGAAAAGCGCAAGTGTAAGGCGTGTGGAGAGATTGCGGCGTCGAAGTACCAGGATGGGGAAATTGTGCAACCCCCGACTCATCCTGAGTAGTATACTGATCAGGTCCATGAGGTGAGGTTGTAATTCTATCAGTTATGAGTGGTTATGAGTGGTTATGAGTGACCAATTCAATATTCCTTGATGATAAGAATAGAATAGAGATAGAGTAGAATGAGACGGATACGTTCCTCGACATATCAACAGGCGATCCGAGTCGAGGATATACAACGGAACATGGGAAGCAGATATACACCAACGAACATCTTATTATGACCAAAGGTATGGTATTTATTACAAGTACAAAGCCCTCACCGTGTTGCCATTCCTCTGCTTTCCTCCAGCTCCCGAAAAAGCAAACACCATTTATTAACCGGGTAACCGACCCAACAATCATGTACTAGAAAAAACACCCCATAGATGCATGCAACAGAGCTGTGACAGAGAGCTGTGATCTTGTGGGATACACTGAACCCATGTCTCTAATATCCAGAACCTTATTCATCAAACGGGCAGTCGATGCTTTCATGCCCATCTTGCTCACAGAGAGCACACCACTTGGACTCATCGACGACTCCGGATGACTTACCGGCAACGGCAGCCATAGATGAACCCAGCCCGCCGATACCTTTTAGTCCTTCCATGACCACATCCCGTCCTGTCTTTAGTGCGGGAGGAGTATTGGTACGGATGGACGAGGCTTTGGTCTGGAGGGGTTCTGTCTTCTCAATTGGGTGTTCCTCGGCAAGTTCATCGGCAGCCTCATGTTTGGGATTCTTCTCTTCGGTGTTGTTCTGGCCAGAGCCAAACATGCTAGTGCAGTTCAGGATGTCGTGGCCGCCTGTTTCGCAGATCTCGCACCACATGGTATCCTCATCGGAAGAGCGCTCGGATTCATGCATGGTCTCCAGTCGCGATTGAGAAGAGTTTGACATATTACGGTGATGATGGAGGTCCGAAGGAGCATCCTGCCAGTCGGTCGGGACCACTGTACGGTCAGAGAGACGGTTGCTGTTGGGGTTGTCTAAAGGATTGGGGATATTGCCCGCAGAGTGCGATGACCTGTGTTGCTTTGGCGAAAGAGTGACAGTAGAGCTGCGGCGACGACCACCAGACTGCAGGTGCATTTCTTGAAGTTCACGCTCGAGCTCTTGGATGCGATTGTTTTTGCGGTTTGTAGTTTCTTCCACCTCCTGCAGTCGAATCTCCAGCTGAGTAACGTGCTCTGGATCATGGTCATGATCTGCCGAGTTGTTCTGTCCTTCGCCGCTGGGGTTTCCTCGACTCAGAGAATGAATAATGGCCTTGAGCCCTCGGATCTCATCATCCTTCTGATCCAACTCACTACTGCTTCGGGGTCCGTCTGCGGCGGCATGTGCATCTTTCAATGCAGCGGCGGAGTGATCACGCTCCTTCTTCAGCTCCAGCTTGGTGCGTTCAACTTCACCGCGGAGGAACTCGACTTCGGCCCTAGCCTCGGCCTCTCCACGCCGGGCGTCCTCGAGGCCTTCCTCTAACTCCGAGACTAGCTCTTCCAGCTGCTTGAGCTGCTGCGCAACAACCTCAACATCTTCGCCGCGGTCTTGCAGTTCTTTGTTCTGCTGTATAAGCTCGTCGAGACGCTGCTCGTAGACGCGTTCTGTTTCGGAGGCTGCGATCTCCAATGTGTCGAGGGTACTTCTGAAGTCTGCGCGGTGAACGTCGAATTCGGCCGTTAATTGGATAATCCGCTCGTTACGTTCACGCAGTTGTGTACGGAATGAATGACCTTCCGATCCCTCCATCTCCTCCAAGGTCTTCTGGAACTCGCCCAAAGTCCCAGACTGCTCGTCGAGCTGCTTATCTCGGTCTAGCAGCTGCTTCTCTAGACTCTTGATCTGATCCTTCAAGTCTTGGATCTCCGACGAGGGCGGTCGACGGAAGTCCGACGGCCGTCCATACGACGAAGCATCATCATCCACACTAAGTCGCGACGATGGTCTATCAGACAGCCGAGATGGAGCCTTGACGGGGCTACGCATGCCACCGTTCAGCCCCGCTCTTGATGCAGTCGACGGTGTACGCAAGCCGGCCAGGCTTAGTTTCGGAGGAGGCGGCACGCGCGGAGATTCGGGTCGAGGGAGAGAGGGTCGTCGGACTCGGGGGCGGGGAGTAGCAAGAGCTGCACCGACAGATTTGCTGAAGTTGACGGGCCCCCCACGTGCAGGAGTAATCGGTGTAGAGATATTTGAGGATCGCCTTGTGACATACTTGTTGTTGTTCATGGGCACGAATATACCAGAACCCGGAATCGAGGTTGTGAAGTACTTCCGGCCCTCAACATCGCCGCTGTTTTTGCCTCTTTGCGCGTGCTCGGCGCTCAGTTCGACACCTGCGAATCGTCCGGCCTTCCCCGCTACCGATCCCAAGTATTTGATCGTCCCATGCATGCCACCGGGGACATTCACCACGTCACCGACCTGTACATCATCGTGCGCCATTGGGGAGAAATATGGGGTGATATGAATATGAGGAGAATAGGGTGGGATGCGGCTTTTAAATAATAGCTCCGGGCGAATATCAATAGCCCCTGGAAGGGTTTAGAAGTCAGGGTGCAGAGGGAGTGTTTAGGAGAATGCAAGGATATTTGACGGCCCAACTTCCACCATGACGATTGGGAAGGGGAAAAAAGGAAATAAGTGGAAAACGACAGGCCCGATTAGTCCCGATTTAATTAGTTAGAATAAGAGAAATGAAGGTGATCGAGAAATCCAACGAACGCAACGACAAGAGAAAGGGGGAAGACAACAAATGAACGGGACTCCACTCCACGTAATGCCAACTGACATCCTCAACTTCCACCATCTCCTCCTCGGCATATACAAACCTTGCCTCTGAGTCTCTGCATCTCCAAGACATCTTTCCGACGATCTTGTCCGTTCCGTACGAACTCCTGCGCAACTACCACCTACCGTGCCGGACGTCACCGGGGCCCGACATCTCCACCTCTTGCCCTCGCATCATACACCATGGCGCAATACTTCTTCGACCTTCTATACAACTTCACGGATTGCATGTGCTGCTTTCCCAGCTCTCCACAGCTAAAGATCAACAACCGAAGTTTCAAGCTCCTACGTTTGTTGGGCGAGGTATGGATACCCGATAACGATAGCTGCAAGCTGGTCTGAACTGACAACGCAACAGGGTGGATTTTCCTACGTCTACCTAGTCCAAGATAAAGCGAGCTCCGATTTATTTGCGCTGAAGAAGATCCGCTGTCCCTTCGGTCAAGAGTCCGTATCGCAAGCGCTGAAAGAAGTCGAAGCCTACAACCTCTTCAACTCCCAATCCAACATCATCCACTCGATCGACCACTGCGTGTCCACAGAATCCGGCTCGAAATTCAGATCCGATGGCGGAGATCCAGGCTCGAAAACGGTCTATATCCTACTCCCATACTACCAGCGCGGTAATCTCCAGGATGCTATTAATGCCAATCTGGTCAACCATACCAAGTTCCCCGAGAAGCGGCTGATGGTCCTCATACTCGGTGTTGCTGATGCGCTGCGCTCGATGCATCAGTATCGGGTGAAGAACGGAGCGGCGTCTACGCGAAAGGCGAAGGCTGTTCGGAGAGAAGGCGAGGAGGCAGACGACGAACGGACCATGCAGATGAAACCGAAACGAAGGGCTAGCCATCGCATTCCTGAGAATGAGGATGAGGAGAATGAGCCCCTGATGGATGACGAGGTCACCCGGAGTCAGGAGGGTGTCGAGGATGGGGACCTGCGCCCCTATGCGCACCGAGATGTCAAGCCTGGTGAGTGGCTGCTGCACATGCGGAAATTTCGAATCGACTCGATGAGCTAACTGTCATTACAGGAAACATCATGATCGACGACAACGGCCAATCTCCCATCCTGATGGATCTAGGCTCTTTGGCGCCCAGCCCCATCGCCATTACATCGCGCTCACTCGCCTTGGCGGTGCAGGATACCGCAGCAGAACACAGCACGATGCCGTATCGCGCACCGGAGCTCTTCGATGTAAAGACAGGGTCGATTATTGATACCAAGGTTGATATCTGGTCGCTAGGCTGCACACTCTATGCCTGTCTCGTGGGCAAGAGTCCCTTCGAGGCGCGCAGTGAAGAGACCGGTGGCAGTTTGAGCATGTGCGTTCTTGGTGGTGACTGGCGATTCCCCGATGAGAAGTCTGGCGCTTCTAAGGGTAAAGCCAAGTCCGGCGAAAGCGAGGATGCGTCTAAGAACGAGGTCCCTGCGATCAGCGCACCCGTCAAGGATATTGTTCGCAGGTGTCTCACTGTTGAACCCTCGGAACGGCCCGACATTGACGAGCTTATCGAGCTCATGAAGAGTGTCATTGATCAGATGCCTGAAGATGATGCGGGCCCATCTCACTGAGATCTACTTGGATCTTGCTTGTTTTCTGTTTTATCTGCGTTCTTCTTTTTGACCGGCAGGCTCCGTATGGGCGGTTTCTTTAGCTGTACATTATGAATGCGAATTGATTTTTGTGATATCAGGGCTGTTCACCGTCTACTTTTTGCTGTTCGAATTACCAGTGTGTCTATAAGTTGCAACCCATAATTCTACTCGATGTTTATCGCCATATTTTTTTGTTGCTTCAGTCGTGACTCTATCATACTCCGATATGGCTTCATGATGACGACATGCCGAGTTTGTCCACGATTCACACCAAGCAGAGATATCTCAACCCAACCCAAACCAAACAGAATCGAGCACAATGAGCAGTACCTTCGATGACCATACACAGGGGACGGACGTGTTGAATTTGTTCCCAGACCGGGTGAAGCACAAAACATGTACCGCCACAGTCCCAACTCACGCGGTATAAAACTAATCACCGCATAGTCCTAATATCCGGCCTTAGACGAGGCGATCTCGCCGCAATGACCGCAGACGTCCTCGCGCACGGCGGCGCAGGGACCATAATATACACGGGCCGCTCCAAGCACGAACTCCAGCCTGTGATCGACCATATCAACCGGAAATACAAACCGGTCAAGATGATTTTTGTAACGGCAGACTCCGGCAGCCTGGCTTCATTCCGCGAGGCAGCGCATACTATCAAGAAGCTGGACGTGTCGATTGATGGCTTCGTTGGGTTTCCCGAGGTCATGGCTGTACCGTGGTCGCTCACGGAGGACGGACTCGAGTCGCATTTCCAAAGGAATTACCTGTGTTATTTCCTGCTGCTGAATCTGCTGCGTGATGTTATGGGGCCCAGGTCGAGGGTTGTTCTGGTGACGTCTAGTTTGCGGAATGAGGCGCCTGCGCCTACGTGGGATGATTTGGGGTTCGAGGTGAGTGTGATTCTTTTGTTTGGGATATATGTATACTTGCTGGTGTAGTAGATGCTGATTTGGGTAGAATGGAGAAAATTACCATTGTCTCGATGGATATTCGCAGTCGATGCTCGCGATCATCTTGTTTATCAAGTCTTTTGCAAAGAAGCATAGTGGATCTATCGCTGCCTTTTCTGCAAATCCAGGAAGTGAGTTATTAATGTCGTGAATGTGTTTTTGATTCTCATTCTCATTCCATCTAGATACCAAAACCAATGTCCAAACATATGTTGGATGGGAGGAGGTCAAATCCTGGCTGCAGCGGAAGAAAGAAGGTACGTCCAGATAACTAGCAGATAGCGAAGACCATTTCATTTGACAGGATTTCCTTTATCCAGCCGGCGAAGACCTACCGGTTCTTTTGCAACAAGCGCCGAAGTCCCTTTGTCAGGGTAGTGGCGCTGTCTTGCGCGGGTTGCTCGATCCGGAGCTTGAAGGTAAGATAACCATCCGACGACAATGTGTATGTACTGATTGGTGGATATGAGTATCAGCCCAATCTGGAGCCTTTCTCGATCATTGCCAGACCCCAAAACTACCCCATCTCGACTTCCCAGCAGGCGAAGAGAGTGCAGAGGCGTTATGGAAACGAAGTCAAAAATTAGTTGAACCGTTTCTTTCCTGAAAGGGGAGAGAGACTTAGGCCGAAATAGGAAGGTAATCTATGCTATCAAAGTATCAAAGGAGTATAGGATTCCGAGATTACTCTGATATCGGACTCGACGATGTTCTTTGTATTCGGATATTTGCAGTGAAAGTGATGGCTAAAGAGACTATATGCCAGTCTATGCCAGTCTATAAATCCATACAAGCCCATAGAATCCCTATAAATTCAAGATATAAAAACAGAAAATATAAGAATCCTCGCCAAGACCTTCTTTGCGGGGAAAAGTTCTTATCTTTTCTCCTCGCCTCCTCTTCATCTTCTAGGAATCTCAACATGTCGATCTTCGATCATATCTGTGTTATCTTTATCCCTTCGATTCGGCTGCCTTGATTTAAACTGGCTTTCCTCCGGGAAATAATATCTCATACTTGAGCGGGCTTTTTTTTTTCTTGAATTCACCCCATTCATATATATAGGAAGGAACTGTACTTCACCATGGCGCCAGTCATCGACAGCACAGTCATCCCTGGCACCGTGACTCTGGTAGACGTGGATCATGTCGTGGAGACCCGGCACTTGGACCACGGAGACCGTGACATTGTATTGATCCCGACCCCGTCAAATGACCCAGATGATCCCCTCAATTGGAGTCCGAGACGGAAGATTCTGTCGACTGCTTGCGTGAGCATGTAAGTGCAGGCTATGACCTGACCCGAGGATCAATGTTGACTTTCTAGCTATACGATGTTCTCAGGAATTGCCTGCTCGGTCGTTTACTCGGTGATTACGCCGCTGCACGAACAAACAGGATTACCCATTAGTACTCTGAACGAGGGAAGCGGGTATATGTTTTTGTTGGCTGGCTGGGGTTTGCTGTTCTGGCAGCCTTTCGCTATGCAATATGGCAAGCGGCCGACATACATGTTGTCGTTGATCGGAATTTTGGTATGTCATACTTAATTATTTTGGATATCACTTTAACAGTATAGCTAACAACCCTAGGGTATGACGATGTGGGGGTAAGAGCACCATAATGCCCGTGATGAGACAAGACTAACACCAATCAGACCATACGCAAGCACCAAGGGCCAATGGCTCGCAAGAAACATCGTCTTGGGTTTCTTCACAGCACCTGTAGAAGCGCTTCCTCAGATCTCCGTCACGGACGTGGTAAGTAAAACCCCATGAGGAAATGACTCACGCTTACACAATATCAGTACTTTACCCACGAGCGAGGAACATACATGGGTCTTTATGCATTCTTCCTAGCAGGAAGTAACTACCTAGCGCCGGTCATTTGCGGCTTTATCGCTCAGTACCAGGGCTGGCGGTGGGTATTCTACTACCCTAGTATCTTCGTCGGCGGTGCCCTTATCTTCCTCTTCTTTTTCTGCGAGGAAACAAACTATGTTCGAGCACAGCCCGACGAGCCTAGCACTATCGCGGAAACCCCAAAACTCAGCTCGGAAGACCACGAAAAAGAGAAATCTGTGGATGTTGACATGGAAGCTGCCACTAGGGCTAGTATAAGTTCGGGCTACACCAAGAAGTCATATGTGAAGAAATTGGCGCTCTGGGGACCGAGTCAGGAGCAGAATACTTTTTTTCCGGCGACTCTGGCAGTGTCTTTACTACCTGTCCTGGCCGACAATCTTCTATGCCGGGTATGGATACAACGTTTCTAGTTTTATATACGTTTTGACTAACATGCACACAGCTTCTCTTACGGATCCTACCTGGTTTACTTCAACATCATGAATGGAACAGCCTCTATCATTCTTGGTGGAGAGCCATATAACTTCGGGTTGGTCTAATTATTACCCGAACAATGAACGGAGCAAGCTAACAAATCCCAGATCTTCCATGGTCGGTCTGAGCTATCTAGCACCCATCACCGGTGTGGTCCTGGGGTAAGATCTTCACCTTGGCCCGATACTCTAACGCAAGCTGACAGTAATAGATCCTTTTTCACTGGCCGATTTAGCGACTGGCTTACTGTGGAACTCGCCCGCCGGAACAATGGCGTCATGGAGGCAGAGCACCGTCTCTGGCCCTTCCTCGCTTGTGTGGTGCTTGTGCCTGCTTCCCTTATTCTATGGGGGGTTGGTGCTGCCCATGAGGTCCATTGGTTTGGACTAATTGCTGGAATGTGCATGCTGGCCTTCACGAATACATGTGGCATCACGCTCAGCGTTAATTACTTTATTGACAGCTACCGAGAGTTGAGCGGCATTGCCATGGCTAGTGTGATTTTGATTCGGAACACCATGGGCTTTGCAATTGGTTATGGGTAGGTTTTACTCTTCCAATTCTAGCAGACAAACACTAATTTCGTTTAGTATCACGCCTTGGATTGAGAACATGGGGTACCAGAACTGTTTCATCTCCGCTGCTTTCATTGGCATGGCATGCGCCTCAGTCTTCCTCTTCATGATTAAATTCGGAAAGACCTTCCGTGAACGTTCTCGCGAGAAGTACTGGAAGCTGGTTCAAGAGAACTGGGAGAAGGGCATGGGCAATTAGAATAGATGCACCGTTATAATTCACGTATACAGCTCAATAGACCAACATTTATTACACAGGAGTCTGTTCCTCAGCAAGATGAATAGTCCCTTCATCATCATAAACAATCTCCCTCACCTTAACCGACCTCAAATGATCGATCCCCTCAGAAAGCTCACAGTCATGATAAAACAAGTACCATTTCCCCTGGAACTCAACAATCGAATGATGCGTCGTCCATCCAAGCACGGGATCCAGAATGCGTCCCCGATACGTAAAAGGCCCCCAAGGCGAGTCTCCCGTGGCATAAGCCAAGAAATGTGTATCACCAGTCGAGTAGGAGAAGTAATACGTCCCTTGATACCGATGCACCCAAGCGGCCTCAAAGAATCTCCTCTCATGATCATCTGCCAGCAAGGGCTCCCCGGTCTCCGGCGCAAGGATAACAACCTCCTTCATCGACGACGCAAGCGAAAGCATATCATCCTTCAACAGCGCAACACGCGGACAAAGCGCCCTAACACCCTCGCCAGTAGGTTCCTGAGGTCCAGACCTACTCTCATCGAAAACAAGTCTCTTCTTCCGTCCAGCACCCTCCCCATCAACACATTCCCCCTCCTCGCCCCCATCCTCATCCTTCCCCTCAACCCAACATTGCAACTGTCCACCCCAAATCCCGCCAACATAGAGATACGCCTCGCCGCCCGCTTCTTCATCAACGAAGACAGCAGGATCAATGCTGTATGTACCCTGGATATAATTATCCTGCGGGACGAACGGTCCTTCCGGGGATTGAGAGACAGCTACGCCAATACGGAATATCCCTTTGTGGTCTCGGGCCGGGAAGAATAGGTAGAACTTGTTATTCTTCGTTGCGGCATCCGGGGCCCAGAGTTGCTTTGAGACCCAAGGGATGTCTTTGTCTCGGAGGACGACGCCGTGGTCGGTTACGGGGCTGGTGATTGTGTCCATGGAAAGGACGTGGTAGTCGGCCATGTCGTATTGGTCGCCATTGTCGTTGAAGGCGATTGTTGTTTCGCGGTCGTGGCTGGGGTAAATGTAGAGTTTGTTGTTGAAGACGTGGGCGGAGGGGTCGGCTGTGTAGATGTGGGAGACGAGAGGTTTGGGCATGGTGGTGCTGATGGTGGTGAGGTTATATAGGGTTAAATGTATAGATGGAAGAGCTGGGTATATTCAGGGGAATGAAGGCTATTAATATTTGATTCTCTACTACTATACCATGTTACTATGCTATATTATCCCCTCATTATCCTACTATCATCCCCTTATTAGCCTATAGCTTGTCTCTATACCTCTTTTAACCGACGGCTAAATCACCACGGCGCAAAGTCCGTCTCAGAAAGGAAACCCATGCATAGCCCGGATGTTTCATGTTCTACATTTTGTCTATATTCCATTTCATCAGAAATCAAACTCACTTCAAGTTCCACCGATGCCCCTCCTCAGCATACGCCCTTTGCAACGCCTGCTGCCACTCCCACTCCATCTGGCGTAGCACCTCATCTTCACCTCCATTCATACCTTCCCCATTATCACTACCACTCCCATGTTCATCATGATCCTCCATTTCCGCATCCTCATCCTCCTTCGCATCCTCCTCACACCCCATCAACCCAAAAAACCGCCCTAACCTCCGCACCCTCGTAGGGAGATCAATGTTCTTCTCCTCCGCCGTGCCAATCCACGGGGTAATATGAACAGGATAATTATATGTGGCAGGGACAGGCGGGTAGACCTGATGGAAATGACGGGCGAGGTTATCGACCTGCTCCGAGGTCAGAAGGTTGTAGGCTAGCATGGTTGGTGGGAAGTCCGGGTGTTGGAGGCCTGTTTCGCAGTTGACGAGGGGCCAGAGGTGGGAGGAGAGGTGGCGGAGGAGGGGTAGGAAATGAGGGTGGAAGTTAGGGCTTTCGTGAAAGGTGATGTTGGGATATTCAATTGGGAAGGGGGATTCGGTGAGGTCTAGAGGCGTTATGCTTGCGGAGGACATGCTCATTGGGCTTAGAGTGTCTGCTATGGTTGTGGTTGATGTGCAGATTGAGAGGGTTCGGTCGGAGAGCCAGCTGATGCTGTGAGGGGAGTTGGGGGTTGTCGGGTCGTTTTCCATTTTGGTGTTGGTAGTTGTAACGGTGGTGGTAGTGTTGAAAAGACAAGACAAGGTACACTATGCAAAGTATGAAGAATGTAAATTAAGAGAAATAAGGACACTTATATAGATGAGATGTATGCGATTGTCGAAAACTTCAAAGAACCAACGACAATGAGATGAGACGTCTCGAAACAGCCTCTTCTTTATAACACAAAGACATCGTGAGCTCTCCAATCAAGCCGAGTTTCACGCACAACCCCCTTCTCCGCTTTGTTTCCAAGAAAAGAACAATAACCATGTTCATAAATATCTGTCATATACGTTTCATATTCAAGTTGAGTCTCCCATTGGCCCAAACGGCCAAATCAAAGAGACCATTGTCATCACAGCGACAAATTACCCACTCCGCGTGACAGATCGGGTTCCTCTGACACAGCTGGCAGACCCACGTACTTGTTAATCCAGTTCAAAACGGTCCGGTGCCACATGAGCGAGTTTTCAGGGTTCAGAACCCAATGATTCTCATCAGGGAATGTCAGGAACGCACTATCGATGCCGCGCATCTGGAGCACATTAAACGCAGCCAAGCCCTCAGCGATAGTCAGACGGTAATCCAACTCGTTGTGAATGATCAGATGAGGCGTGTTCCAGTGTTCCGTGAGCCGCGACGGATCCCACTTCGCCCAGTTCTCGGGCACCTTCCAGATTGGCCCTTTCAGGTCGTGTAGAGGGAAGTATTGCTCTTCACTAGCCATCTGTGACGTCATGCTAAACACTCCGTCGTGAGTGACTAACGCTTTGAACTTGCGACCGAGCAGGTTTCCCTGCATCCAGTTCATCATGTAGCCGCCATACGAGGCACCCAGTGCAACCGCGCGTGTGACGTCGACGTACTCTAGGTGTTGCTCGATATAGTCGAATCCTTTGACTAGGTCCTCGTAGGGCCGACCGCCCCATTGTCCCTGGATTCCGTCGGTGAAGGGCTGGCCGTAGCCTGTACTGCCTGTTGGATTGGGGGTTATCACAACATAACCTTGTTCAGCGAAAACAGCGGGGTTCCAACGCGTGCTCCACTGATCGTTCCATGCGCCCTGGGGTCCACCGTGGATCAAATACGCAAGCGGGTATTTGCTCCCGGGCCTGAAGTCCGACGGCTTCACGACCCACGCATGGACAGGGTGGTCTTCGGCTCCCTTGAACCAGATTTCATCGACCTGAGACGGAGACAAGCCGAATGCTCTGCCGCCCCGCCCGTTTGAGGATACCAGTTGAACATCATCTGGGCGGGCCGGGTCGATGATGGTCCACAGGCTGTTATCGACCAAGCTGCTGCTGGACACGAACAACTTGGGTGATTTAGCAGCTGCGGGAACGGCATCGTTCACGTATCCCGATCTGGTTAGTCTCTTTAAAGAGTCGGGCTTGATTGTGTGCGCATTCTCCAGTGGCAGCTGGTAAAGAACTCCGCGACCGGCCTCCTCGACATGAATAAGCAGTGACTTGTCATCATGAACGAACGATATAGCTGATGGACTGAGATCCCAGAGTCCTTCGCCGTCGTCCGACTGGAAAATTTCGATCATATCTCCATTCCACGGGTTGGGAACATACAAGATACGGTTCTTATCAGACTCATAGCCATCCTCGCGCATCGTCAGAACGGCAATAGAGCTACCGTCCGAGCTAAGGACAGGAGACGACATCGCTCCCTGAAGACCAGCAACCTTGCAGATTTTCGGTCCGGGGTCACTCATGCTAGTCCACGAGAACATGGGAGAATAGTAGCACGAGCAAGAGGTATGAGTCGCGGGGTTTAAGTTAGGATCTTTCGCAATAAAGACAATGGCCGACGCACTAATATCAAAGTCTGCAGTACCACCAAAAGGTGGAATCGGCGACTCGACGCCTGTCAGCCCCGAGACCGCGATCAAGTTTGTGAGGCCCGAGATGGAATATTTCCCAGCGCATCTACGGGCCGGTGACAGAGGAGCCTGTTCTAGCAAGCCATAGAAGATCGCGTTCTTCTGGGGCTCGACATACGAGTCCCAGTGCCTAACAAAGAGAGACGTGTACAGTTTTCCGGTTGTATGGGGCTTCTTCGCATCGTGGGGATTGTACAGCGACCCGTCTGTATTGGCCTTGCCTGTCACGGCGAAGCCGACCTTTCCTGGCTCCAGAACGACCACCTTCAAGTCCGATACCGGGCCTGGGACAGTGCCTGCGGTGTATGTTTCATTGGCCTGGCGGGCATCGCCGACAACGAAGCTTGTATTGCCGTTGCCTTTTGTCTTTAGCCAGACAAGTTTGTCGCTGTCGTCCACCCACTGTGGGTTACTGGCGCCGGGGTCGTTGGTGATAAGGGCAGAGCGGCCAGAGCTAATATCGATAACGCGGATTTCATTTGTCTTGGCATGAGACTCGAAGGAGTAGGATGTCTGCGTGTAGACTGCTAGTGTGCCGGCCGCATTGGGGATGGCAGAGGACCGCCTGGGTGCTCCGAGCAGGACCCTGGAGGAATCGGTGTCAGCTCAGTGCCCCCAAGAGGTTCAATGGATATTGATGTCAAACTGTCAAGTATCTCAAGTCTACTTACTCGGGAGTGAACTTCATGTTCCGAATGGTCATATCAGATCGTATGGGAGATAAGATAGGAAGCTCGGGGGAGCTTCCAGGATCGGATTGAGCTTAAATCGAGGTATCAACAGGGTCTTAGTATAAATGAAAAACGAAAAACACAAGTTAAGTATGCTATTGATGATATCAAGACAAATAGGGTATGAGAAGAGGAGAGTTGGAGAAGAGAAGAGGAGGTTGGGGAGCAACGTGATCATGCGGGGGGTTACGGTCTGGATCGGGTTAAGCGCCATGTACCTTGCAGGCATGGCATATACAGTGTTACATCGAGGAAGAGCAAAGTAATATAGAACCGATTTTGTACTCTTAGACTTCGGAAACTTAACTATTATTACAAATTGTAAACCAGATCATGACATTTACTCTTCCTCTTCCTCGCTTTCATCTTCGTCCATTCCCTCCGCCGCATTGACACTGAACGTAGGAGCCTGATCCACACCAACATAGCTGTCGCTCATAAGATAGAGCGTCAACTCATGGTTTCCAGGTGTAGGGACTACATATTCCAGGCGCAGCTCGAGCTTGCGACCGATGGTGACACGTTTGATAGCCAGCAGGCTCTTGGTCTTTTCATCGCCGACAACCAACCACCAGTTCTCCATCTTCTGGTTGGGGTAGAATGGTGCATGGACAGTAGCGTCGGGCTCCTCGTCTTCTTCGATGTCCCGCTCGATTTTGACCTTGAGGTATGCGGGTTCGCCCGAAGTGATACCCTCGGCATCCTCAACTTCGAAGTCAAGCTCGATGTTGGGATACTTCTCATTGGTGAAAGCCGCAGCTTGCGCCAATTGTTTGTTGTCAAGGCCGAGGCGCTTGACCAAAGTAGCGTAATCCTTGTTCTCTGATGGATCCATGGCCTCCATGAATTCGAAGATATCATTGATTCTGTACAAAGAGTCAGCAAATGTGTCTAGAGATATTTCGGATGATACATACTTGTACTCATTAGCCACCTTGATCACCTCATTAGAGAAGTGGGGAATCTGCTTCAGAGGGCTGTCACGATCCCACATGGCCTGAACCACCATCTGGGACAGTTCCATCGCGTTCATCGCGTTGAGATGACCCTCGGATGAGAGGACATCCACACAAGCGCTGAGCAGGTTGAGGACCTTGCGAACGATGTCTTCCTGGTCCTTGGCAAGATCAAGAGGGAGCTGCATGCGCGAGAAGTGGGCCTGGAGGAGGACGAAGGCCTTGAAATGAGGAGAGTCGAAGGAAACCTCTGACATCTTGACCGGTACACGATCATACACGCGACGGAGAATGTGATTCTCATGGCGACGCATCTGGATAGACTCGAACTCGGTCGCCGATGTCACAATCTCCAGGATACCCTTGAGCTTCGTTCGAGACGAGAGAGACAACAAGAATGTTTGCATTGTGATGAAAGAGATGTTGTAGTAAGCACAAATCATAGCAGCGTTCAAAGGCGAAACGCTGTCATCTTCTTCATCAACGTCGATGATCTTTGCCTCTGACAACTCCTTCAATGTATTCTCCACCAGTTCCGAGAGGAATGTGCTGAGTCCCTCGTGGCTCACATCGCTAAGGCCGTAGAAACTGGGGTTTGCAAGGAGACGGCGATAGAAATAGGTGTATGTCATCCAATCAACCGCATCCTGGGTGGAGGAGATGGTCCTTGTGCTGACTTCGGTCACAAAGGCATCGTGGAGGTAAACCTGCAGGTGACTCTCGACAGGCAAGGCCTCATTCAAGAACTTCTTGTAGTAGTCGCGCTTCACTGCTGGCACCATAAGAACACCACGGCCAAGCTTGTCCTGACCGGGACGGGAGGCTTTGCCGAACATCTGTAGGATATCGCTGATGGGGTAGTCGATGTAGCGATGCTCACGACCATCGAAGAATTGGGTGTTCATAACGATGACCAAGTGAGCCGTGATATCCAGTTCCCAGCACACATCTCTCGAAGCTAACAGCACCTGAATCGCACCAATGTTAAACAGGTGTAAGACAATGCGCTTGTCAGTGGCATTGAGAGCTTCATGGTAGTAGCCAATACCGTGAGAAAGCGATGTGGCAAGAGTTTGCTCATGGACACGTTCAAGCAAAGGCGTAAGCTCACTGGCAACGGCGTTCAGGAAACGATCTTCATCGTTGTCGATGGCACACGCCGAGAGAAGATCCGCAGCGGTCGCACGGACCTGCTTGCGGCTTGGCACAAAGACCAGAGCAGGCTTATCGGGAGAGAGTTGCAAAATCGATTGGTAGGCCGGGCGAGCCATTGCAAGCATGGCGGATGGGAAGTGAGGGATGGTGAAAGATTGAAGGTGGAGCTCAAGAGGAACAGGACGGGCATGAGGGCTGAAGTTGTAGATGGTGTGCTTGTTGGCACCGATCCACTCTCCGATATCCCGAGCATTAGAGAGAGGCACGCTAAGACCAACAATGCGCATTTCATTTTCAGTCTGGAGAGCGATGTAGTGCATGCGAGACACGATCACTTCGTACACGTATCCAGCATAGCCACCGAGCAAGTGTAGCTCGTCGGGGATGAACAGTTGCACTGTCTGGATGTTCTTACGGCGCTGCCACTGGCGCGACAACACATCCCACTGAGTAGGAGTGGCGAGCACGAGATCAGCCTGTTCGAGAAGTTTCAAATCGGCTGTGGTTTCGCCCGTGAGCTTGACAATGGTTTTACCTCCATCCAGTCCACCAAGACGCTTCTGCCAGTCAGCTAGCCGGTGATCAACAAGCTCCTGGAAAGGCGCAATGTAAACTGCGCGGCCGCTATCCTGTTTTGACCAGTGACGAAGCAAGGCCAACTCAGCGCAAACAGTCTTTCCACTTCCTGTGGGAGCACCGATGAAGATATTGTCATTGGTGTCGAATACTGACTTGAAGACCTGAGACTGAATCTTGTTGAAATGCTGCCAGTTGGGGTACAGTGCTTCGTAGTCCTCACGCTTCAGTGCTTTGACGGGTGCGCGCTGCATGTCGAGTAGAGGCGTATGGGGAGGGAAACGCTCGGGAAGAACCAGCTTCTGGAAGGACACGGCAATCTTCGTCTCAGAATGCATCCATCGGTCAGACACAAGCGATATGAAGTAGTTGGGAGGCATCGGGTCAGTGACAGGAACAGTGAATTCGACGAGATGCTCATTCATCTCGGACTTGGCAAATTCAGCACGAAGCAAGAATCGATCATGGAACAAGATCTCCTCTCCGTCACAGTCCTCTACCAAAATCCAGAAATCTTGAGCGTTGCCATGTATTTCGTCATCCCAGACAAAATTGGGGGTAATGGTCAACTCTACCCGCAGCATGGATCGCGTGATGGGCTGCACTTGAGCTTGAACATCGAGTCGAGGGAACTTGGATACCAAGTCGCACACCACACGTCCAGCCTTGGGCATGCTCAGAAGCTCACCCATACGGGGAGGATCCAAATCGAAATAACTGCTCCAAGGCACGTCAATGCGCTCCGCCTTCTGCAAGACGTCCCTTGGGCAGTGAGGGAATTGACGAAGGGGGGACATAGTTGGCCACATGCGCTTCTCGGCCATTTTGCACAGATCGAGCGCGGTCTTGGCCACTGAGGCCCAGCCCTTCTTCAGGCAAATCTCGAAAATCGCGCGGATGATACGTCCAGCAGATTGAGTGACATAGACCATGTCTGCCATCAGGGCCAGCCCCTCAAGCTTGAGCCTGGAGATATAAGCCTGCAAAAGAACATTGATTTTGGCATGAGGTTCATCAATCGTCTCCTTGACAGGGATGGGCACCCGGCCGAGCAGTTTTCCTAACTCAAGCTTCTCATCCTGACGGACCGGAATGTATTTAAACTCATCACTCAAGGCAAAGATTCGGAACAATTCAATGTTTGTAATAGAGGGCTGGAGGTGTTGGGAGTAGGTCAGCATTGAGTTGTGACCAATGTAGTAGTGCGAAGAGATACGTCCAAGCTCAGTCGACTGCAGGCGCCCAGTCTTCTTATCATACTTCACGAGACCGGCCTTCTCAAGTACCACAGCAGCGGAGTGAATAAGATCAACTCGCTTTTGCTCTAGTGCATCATCGTTCTGATAATCGGCGCCAACACTGTACAGGCCAGGTGATCGGAGCATCCGAACGTAAAGGTATGTGTAGCCTAGCCAATCCACACCTTCATCGCGGGTACGGACATTGCCAAGTACAATCTCAGCATTGAGATTGTCCGCCAGTTTGCTCATCAGCTGCGACTCAATTGGAAGCTGTTGGTTCAAGAGCGAGAGGTAGTATTGAAGCTCAGCTTGCGATGTGATGATAATACCCTCACCGAAGGTATCATATTGCGGTCGACCAGCTCGTCCCAACATCTGCAGAACGTCTTGCGGGCTCAACTCGACCCAGGCACCCTTCTCGGGGGAGTAGACCTGGGTCCCCTTGATGATGACGGTGTGGGCGGGAAGGTTGACACCCCAGGCTAGTGTTGCAGTACAAACGAGGACTTGGATGCTTCCATCGGCGAAAAGAGCTTGGACGGAATCACGATCGGCAAGACTCAGACCAGCATGGTGAATACCGAGACCGTACGGCATGAGATCCTTCAGGTTAGCATCGTCCACAGAGTCTGCTTCTTCGGAGAGAATGGCACGACTAGCAGCGTCACTGCGCAGAATCTGACCAATGGTTTCATTCTCAAGAGCCTTGTCTCTGATGTACTTGGCGGTCTTGGCAGTCTCCTTTCGAGAGTGGACGAAGATAAGCATTTGGTTTCGTTGTTGCCCGACCTGCTCCATAACCTTGGTATAACAAATGTCGTTCATCGTCTTCAACTGTTTGATGGCCTTCTTTTCGGTGACACCGATGAATTCCTGCTTGAGGGGGCAAGGACGGTAGCTGCCGTCGAAATGGAACGTGCCCTTGACAGGATCTGCGCGCAGGAAACTTCCCACATCACGGTAGTTGGGAAGCGTAGCACTGAGACCCACAATTCGTACAGGTTCTCCAGTCTGCTCGGTTTTGCGAATCGTTCGGCTAACGATGCTCTCGAGGACGGGGCCACGTTCATCGTGGAGGAGATGAATCTCGTCGATGACAATAAGGCGGACAAGGTTGGTGTAGCTAGTTTCGGTTGCCTTTCTGGTGATGACGTCGTACTTCTCAGGGGTGGTGACAATGATCTGGGTATCGGCGATTTGCTGCTTGGTGAGCTGACGATCACCTGTGAGCTCGGACACTCGGATACCATAAGGTTCCAAGCGCTTGCCAAGGTTGCCGACTTGTTCCTGAACCAAAGCCTTCAAGGGAGAGATGTATACAATTTTAAAGTCATCCAGCATGATCTCTCCTGTTTCAGGGTTGCGATTCTTCCCGATTTCTCGAAGGATCGCGAGCATAGCAACGTTGGTCTTTCCGGAACCCGTGGGAGCACAAACAAGCAGGTTTCCATCGTCAAGGAAAGCTGAGGGATAGCACCTTGTCTGCACACGGTTGAGTTCTTTTGAGGTTCCAAATCCAACACGGGCCCATTCCGGCAGCTCGGTGGTCGGGATATTCTTCTCTCCAGCCTCCTTCTTAGCCTTAGGTGGTGGCACATGGATCTCTTCGTACCCCTTGAATGCTCGCTTGGTTGAGCCCTGGGGAAGCTTAACATTGGCATTGGTCATAAGATGATTGCCTTGATGGAAGACCAAATTTTCCAAATTGATTGTTCTCTTGGGCTGAAGAATGCCAGCCTCGCCACCTTCGGCTGTTTTGTGATCGGTAGTTGGACCTGAAGGAACATCGACATCCATCAAGTCGAACTTCATCTTCTTACCTGGTGGTGCTCCAAGTTCGTCACCGGTTTCTTTGCCACGGATTTCATCGAGGATGGCACGTTGACCGGCTTCGACCATCTCAATCTCCACGAGATTGCGCGCAGAAGGATCTTCTGCGACTCTTCTCCAGCGAGTGACCCAGACGGCCTTGTCACGGTTGGTAACTAGTTTGGCGACAAGATCGGGATGGTCATAGTCGAAGAGTTCCATGAGGTCGTTCTCAACATCGCGCAGGGGTTTCAATGTTCCATCCTCGTCCTTTCCACCGAGGATTTCAAGTGCTTCATCTGTTTTCTCATGTTGAATGTGAGCATCTGTGTATATCGCACCGATTTCACGTTGCAGCCAGTAAGCGTCAATTTCGCGAGCGGAGACGTTCAATCCGGTCTTTTCTGTGGCTTTATCACTTCGGCCAAGACCTCCATCGATGACCATTTCATCTCCGTCTTCGTCTTGGGCTGCTGCAGCATCGTCGATTGCGAGTCGTTCCTGTTCATCCTCCTCTTCTTCGTCACTGAGCTCGTCCTCGTCTCGAACCTCGTCTACGGTTCCCATGCGCTCATCGTCTTCATCTTCATCGAAAACGACAGCAACACCTTGGCGTTCATCAAGTTCGCCACCTTCTTCCTCGAGGCCACCTTCCACCTCTTCCTCTTCGTCTTGGGCATCGTAATCTGTAATTTTTTTGCCGAGGTTCACCAGCTCGTTGAACTCCTTGGGGTTCATTGAGGTACCCAGAAGATCATCAATCTCCTTCTTTTTATCGAAATCCTTCATATCTTCGTCCTTCAGTAGTTCCAAAACTGCATCGGCAGCACTTCGAACGACTTCATGCGGAACATCGCCCAGCTGGCTTCCGGTGATTGTGAGAATAAGGTCATACGTGGCTCGTGTGGCGGGTGTGCGGGGACGATATTTCAATCCTTCGACGAAGGCATCGGCGGCTGAAAGGATGCCCTGGCCTCGAAGTTGTGCTGGTTGGCCGCGGTGGCGCTTTTTCTGTTCGCGTAGAAGCACATCTTCACCCTCGCCGATTGCACCCCGCTCAAGACCTGTCGGGGCTGCCTTTTTGGATTTGGGCGCGTCTTCACGCGCGACTCGTCCACCCATCTCCCGAATCCCAATGCGACCCGCTAGAGACTCCGGGTCTCCAGTGGGTTCGTCATGGGTGCGAGTGATAAAACGACGATCCGCCTGGAGAACCAGGTTGGACATCGCCGAGTACTTATACTGTGAGATATCTTGGTCCGCCATCTTGTTGGTTATATGGCTGA
Source organism: Penicillium psychrosexuale (assembly GCF_028828465.1). Lineage (NCBI taxonomy): Eukaryota > Fungi > Ascomycota > Eurotiomycetes > Eurotiales > Aspergillaceae > Penicillium > Penicillium psychrosexuale. Next base: position 6,366,951 of record NW_026643187.1, read on the forward strand.
ATCAAGGGAAAAAGGATGAAAGAAAGAGTGAGTTGCGACAAGAACCTGCCTGCGGAGGGTCAAGATTCAGGCCGCGCCAAGACACGAGATGTCGGCGATTGATCAATTTTAAATGGTCTCACAAACCTGGCTCATCCTCCTGCCGCAAGTAATGTCACTTGTAAGGGAGAAATATCAGCCAAGGTTGTAGCTAGTAGATCTCAAGGAGAGTGCAGCTCGGGAAGATTTCGGTGGCGAAGGCGGAAGAGGGGGAGCTTGAATGGTTCTGCCACTCCAAACGGTCCGGGGGCGCGTCGCAACAATGCGCGCTGGTCTCTCTCGTCATTTAATGCCAGTTTATATGAGGCCTCTGGCGACTTTGATACGTTCATCTGATCGTTGTAACATCCACCGGACCATATGTCACCATGCACGTCGAACCTCCATACACCAACGCGTGTACACCGCCGCACCGAAAGTCCACATACAAGGCGCAAAAACTAAAGCGACAGTAAAGTTGAAAGACCTTCCTCAAGGAGTTTTGAAACTCGAGGCATACGATGATCAGGTGGATGAGGCTCCTCGTTACCCGACTGTGGTGCAGGGGCACCGAAACAATATGCAAACGTTCAAGAATTGTGTTATCTTGACCCGGGTCGGGGGCTTCTATGAGGTACGATAATAGGCACCACATGGCTAGAGAGCTCCATGCTGAGAGTGTGTTCTGTAGCTCTATTTTGAACAAGCAGAGGAGCTGGCACCATTGCTCAATCTCAAGCTCGCGACCAAAAAGACCAACGGCGGGCCAGTTCCGATGGCTGGCTTTCCCTTTTTCCAGCTTGATCGTTTTCTTAAAACCCTCGTCGGAGATCTCAACAAGTATGTGGCTATTAGCGAAGAGTTTGCCATTAATGCAGAAGACAAGGCACGCACGAGCGGCCTCCTCTTTGATCGGAAAGTTGCTAGGATCATCACACCTGGCACGCTGATTGACGAGAAGTTCATTGACCCTACCGAGCATAATTTCTTATTGGCCATATACTTGGATGTGCCGTCTTTGAAAATCCAATTGAAGCAGCACGCTGACAAGGATCTCCAATCATCGCATCAGCATATCTTAGCCTCTGTGCCCCAACAAGTAGGATTGTCATGGCTTGACCTCTCAACTGGTGATTTCTTCACTCAGCTCACAACGAGTCAAATGCTTCCGTCTGCGATTGCACGGATTGGAGCTCGTGAGATTTTGGTAGATCAGAATGTGCAAGATCTTATTGGACATGAATTGCAAATGCTCGTTGGACACGATCATCGCCTTGTCACCTTCTTCCAATACCCTGGAGAATCCAAACCGGTATCTGAATGGGGGACAATGTTAGAGTCTCCCGTTCCTGAAGAAACTCAGGCCTCCTTCACACCAGAGGAAGTAGCAGCTGGGTACAGCCTGCTTGAGTACATTCGCGTGCAGTTGCAAGGATCGAATCTCAAGCTTCAGCCTCCAATTCGAAGACATTTGAATGAATCAATGGGCATTGATCGTAACAGTCTGAGTGGTCTCGAGATTTTAGAAACAGCCAGAGACGGTTTTGGGAAAGGAAGTCTCCTTCACGCTGTGCGAAGGACTTCTACAAAAAGTGGTGCACGGCTTCTACGAGACCGACTGAGTATGCCCAACTAAGAGTCAAAAGCTTTTGTATGGCTTTGCTAATGCATTACACACAGCCTCCCCATCTACATCCTTACAGGTCATCAATGAGCGTTTGGACCTTGTCTCGGTCTTCATAGAAAATGTCGAGCTCCGTGACAGCGTCATCCAACTTTTGAAACGCAGCCATGATTCTCAACGCCTAGTTCAGAAATTCGCATTTGGAAAAGGAGACCCAGATGACTTGATTTGTCTTTCTCGTGCCATTGAGGCTTCTAAGGAAGTCAGACAAGTCCTTCTAGATCACAATAGACTTTCGGTCTCGTCCAATACTTCGGATTTGAATCACAGTCTTACTATCATGATTTCACGGCTTTTTCTCGATGGTCCCATCGCGCTAGCGGATCAAATTCTTGCAGCCATTGACGAAGAAGGCATGTTACAAAAACAACGCATCGAGGATAGTACTGCCGCAGAGGCAGCCAGTCTGGCACAAAAGGTTACTCTAGATGAAGCCACATCCAGCGAGCTCGAAGCGCTGCCGAAAAAGGTCAGAGCAAAGAAGGGCGAGCGAACATTTATGGCTGATACGGACTCCGGTCCTATCGATACCTGGATTATGAGACGTGACGCTAGTAAGACTTTGAATACACTCCACGGGGACTTGGAACGGTTGGGCGATGAAAAGACTTCATTGACTCAACGTCTCCGTGATTCAGTTGAGTCGTCAGCCCTGAGCCTTAAATGGACCCCAGGGTTGGGCCACATTTGCCACGTTAAAGGGGCAAAGATATCCCAGAAATCCCTGGAAGGCTTGGGGGTCACTCGAAATGTCTCATCAACCAAATCTACCCGGTCATTCTATTTACCAGCCTGGACAGAGCTAGGAGTCAAAATGGACCACGTCAAGGTCCGGATCCGTCAAGAGGAGCAAACGATCTTTGAACGTCTGCGCCGCGAGGTGATCCTGAACCTTGTCAAAATCCGCCGAAACGCAGCAGTCATGGATGAGCTGGACGTGGCGTGTTCATTTGCAACTCTCGCCCAGGAACAGCAAATGGTACGGCCGATTCTCAATGACGGTACCTGTCACAATATTGTGGGTGGACGACATCCCACGGTCAAACTGGGTTTGGAGGAACAAGGGCGATCGTTCGTGAGCAATGATTGCTTCTTGGGTGATTCTGAGCGGATCTGGCTCATTACTGGCCCCAATATGGCAGGTAAAAGTACCTTCTTGCGACAAAACGCTCTAATTACAATCCTCGCCCAAATCGGATCTTTTGTACCCGCAGCTTATGCCGAGATCGGTATCGTGGATCAGATCTTCAGCCGAATTGGTGCAGCGGATGACCTCTTCCGTGACCAGTCGACCTTCATGGTGGAGATGTTGGAAACGGCTACTATTCTCAAACAAGCCACGCCCAAGTCATTTGTGATCATGGATGAGGTGGGCCGAGGCACAACGCCCGAAGACGGTACAGCTGTTAGCTTTGCATGCCTACACCATTTACACTATCATAACCAGTCTCGGGTGCTTTTTGCTACTCATTTCCATGCCCTTGCGGATATGACGGAGGACTTTGACAAATTGGCGAGATACTGCACGGATGTGAAAACTACGGCTTCGGGTGCCTTCTCTTTCGTCCACCGACTGCGGAAAGGCGTCAATCGCCAGTCTCATGCTCTGAAGGTTGCCCAACTGGCTGGTTTGCCCAAAGAGACCCTCGAGCTTGCTATGCGGGTCCGCCAGGAAATGAAGGATGGAATTCCACCATCTCGAGTTGCTGATGGGGATGAACCCTAGCATCAGCGTGCTGGAGGCGAAATGTTGTGGCTAACGTGTATCACTTGAAGGTACCCGGTTCTCGCCAAGTAACCCAATCATACCCGAATGGGGATTGGGTTACTTGGCGAGAACCGGGTACTATGTGTCAAGAATGGGATATGGCCCCTCTAGGCCCTAAACAAGAACCTTGGTTTTTGTTATGGTCTAGTGGTAAATTACGCTGTACGAAATTCAACACCATGTAAGATATTTATGTACAATTTTCGGCTTCTCCTGTTAAAGATACCACTAAATCAGAGAGCAAGGTTGGCAAATGCCTTACTCGCATCTTTTTTTTTTTTCAATCCAACTGTCGGAGTCTTCGCTTTCACCCTAGGAACCCAACTTTTGCGATTGTTTCGTAGACATTCATTTACACATCAAAGCTTAGGTGACCACAACCTCGGACCCTTCTCAATCCGACCGTGTTGACCTTCGCGACCAAGATCAACAACAAGACCCTCCTTAAACGCAACCTCCTGGCAATCCTCACTCCCAACCCCATTAACAAACTGCACAACAACAAAATCAATCCTCCTATGACCCAAAACTACCATGGGGGCATGCCACGTGCCAACACCATAAGTCACAGCCTGACCAGCACGCGCCACAAACGCCTTAATATTATTCAGATCCGGCGGGTCACGAATGGTGACCGTCTCGCCGGCCTCATTCTCCGCGGTAGCAGTCCTCCACTTTAAAGTGGGGGCAACCACTATCAAAAACAACGGCTCTTCCTCATCATTCCCGACCTTGGAATGGGCGGACAAATCGACCGGGATGAAAGTTTGATTAGTAAACGGGTGGCGCTCAAGGATCCGCACGTCAAAGACCTCCCGGTCTGGCATCTGGGGGCCGCCGCTGACAGTGCGCAAAACGCGCGGGAAGCAGCAAAACATGGTCATGCGTGCCTCGGAGGGCTGCCCGCTTGGACATAAATTGGTGTATCGGTCGATGAGCGGGGAGATGGGACTGTATTTGAGAGCGGAGTTTTGGTTCGCCAGTACCGGGGTTGGGTTATGTGGCGGTAGACATGATGATTCAGGGGCGATATTTAGTTCTCTCGGTAATGGGGAGACCACTGCTGTACCGAACGGTGCGAAATTCTCCGCTGTCAGAGGCTCCGGAGTGAGTGTGACTGTCGGGTTGGATGTGAGGACCGACAACATAGTGAGCTTTTAGGTGTAGGTGTGTGTGGATGTGTGTGTTGGTCAATCGCTTCGTGTTCGCCACTTGCTAGCGTGCAGGTCTACAGCTTTATGGGAGAGAAAAAGAAAGAAAAGGAAATTGGATTGGATGTGGTTTATGAAGCTAATGCCGGCGGCGTCCTCCGGCGATAAGATAAGCGGCCGAGACCCTTTTTTGGATATATTTTGGATTCATTTTTATACAACTTGGAGAATACTACTCGGGGAACTATATAAATAGGCTGTTTGCAACCATTCTCTTTTGATTATTTTGCCGTTGATGTCAGCTCAAGTGGCAAGTTTCATGGTGTGTTGCCGCTTAGCTCGTCCATCTCCATCTCGTCCAACTCGTTCAAGCGTGATAAAATACACCAATTTCTTTTGCAAAATTATACAAGGTCTCTACACATAAAAGGAGCTAATTCAAAGATATCGTGGCATTGAAGTCCGTGCAGAGGACCCTTGGGATTTTATGACAATTTTCTCGTACCCAGATAGACATACATAGATAATACACAGTACATGGGAGTCACCTTATGATATGCATGCATAGATTAGATCTATCAATGTCGGTGTAAGAGCCATATATGCATTTTGATGTACAATCATGTACTCTGCAACCCTGGAGTACTTGACCGGTTATTACAGGTAGATCTAAAAGACAACAGGATCTTTCGGGATATACGCGGAATGACGACGATAATAGCTATTGGCTTACTATAGGTCCGTTGCTCCGGGACTGATATGCAATATAGAACTGCATGAAGTTCACACAGCGGTGACTCAATTCTCGTTGTCTTGCTCTTGGTCAATGCTATAGGAAATACTTAGGTATAAAGCATTCCTCCTGAGAGCTCGGCTCATTCTATCCTCCTTCTGATATTCAAAGGAACCTACTCGTGCTTCGACCCTACTTAGGATATAGTATTCTAAGTGGCAAAGAAATATTTCCAGTGCAATATATAACAAACGCAACAATGAATTCTTCCAATCAATCTTCTCCCCAGCAACCATCTACCGCCAATACAGGCAGTTCAACTGCTGCCGCTGCAAGCTCATCCACTCCTCTAACAAGTTCTACCTATACTTATACAGAGAAACCATTAAGGTAAGACAAATATCTATTATCTCGACTATTCGAAAGTGCTGATACGGACTCGACAACTCAAATAGTGACGACGAAAACTTCCAACGAAACACAGACCACATGGGTGGTTGGATCAAAGACCTCAACCACCCGAATCAATTGTCATTGTCTAACTGAGTAGGCAACCAATTCCACTCAGCTTTAACTCCACGGACATGTCAACAATGCGGCTATTTGATGGGTCTGAAAATGATACATGCAAGAAACGGCGAGCTGGTTCGTGCCTGAAGGATTGTCGATAAATTCACTCATGCATTCAAATTCCGAACACGCCCGAAATTGACAGTCTTATTCTTCTTATGACGCCTATTCGGAGAAATGGCGCACTGATGCATGTATATTTGGAGTGGGAGACCCCTGGGACTGATACGAACATATGACGTGGTTTTCTATTCTCTATCCTCTATTTTCTATTTTCTTTTATCTCTGTCTTTGTCCTTTCTTTGGACGACAAACATGTGATAGGACAAAAATTGAGGGGGAGAGTGACTAGGGTATGCAGCCACTAATCGTCTTGCATGGTATGCCAGCGAATTGATAGATGGCAACATTTCCGAGATATTCGACGCCATGAGAACGGAGGTCAACACCGAATAAGGAATATGATTTTTAGCCGAGGATGGACATGCTATGTGTTGTCTTTGATGTGTTTCCCCTCTTTTTTTTCCTATCTCGGGCAATTAGCCTCCGTATTCGTTATTAAAATGTTAATATTATGCGTGGTGCTAGTGGTGCTAGTGATGCGGGTCACCAACTTATTTGATTTGGGGTGGAATCATTTGAAACGTGCATATAGATGTAACATCAAGTCATATGCTTGATGCAGTCGTGCCCAAAGTAAGCTTGTGGGATTTTAGCGTCATAATGGAGTCAGATACAGCAAGGATGGCATAGCCAAGCTGCTAGTTTGCCGCTCACTCTGGTAGGACTGGAAAAAGCCCTTAGCACGTATGAAGCTCTATCCCCGAGCCACTTTATGCGTAAAGTATAATCAATTCCACACTCTGCCAAGCTCATACCTACATGCAGTTAGTTATAGTTAACCAGTAGCAGCCTGAGGGAAAAGGCATGCTCGGAGTAAACAACTGAGAACTTCACCTTCCGGGGACATAGAATCCTTCTACAAGAGTGATCTATGAGCTAACGACTTGAAATCGACACATCTCTCTCCGATAGAACAAGGAAATACGTCTTTGGATAGAAACCCGATGACGGATATTGATTGATCAAATCGGGCAGACTATGGAATGAAAGGCCTGGATAATCCCTAGTTAGACGGTCATATATTCGCTCCTGGCTTTCCATCTCCCGGCAGGGAATCAAGTCTTCGCTTTCGCATCCCATGTAAGTCCATTCAGCGAGCAATAAATTCGATTTGCTCGCCTTTTACTGTCATCGCCGAAAGGATTCATCTTATTGTAACATAAACCCGAGCGATGGCAATTGCCATTCGTTTCCCATTGCTTGATCATAGCATAGATGATGGCAGGACTGGACTCCCCAATATCGACGGTGACTGATAGAGCCGGACCAGACTCATATAAGTGGGCCGTATCGATCAAGCAAGATATCTTCCTTCTGATCAATTTACCGAGTGTGAGGCCTAGGTGTGCTGCATCGCAACTCTCAGAACACCGAGCTGGACCTTTCAACAGCCTTGAAATGTGTTCTTTGATCATTAATTCGAATTTTTCGATGCATTCCTGTCTACGTTGATCGATTACGTCTAGAAGTGCACGATTAGTGATTTTTCACATGAATCTCATCTCAAAATAAATGCAACGTTCTATTTTGTTCACATACCTTTGACGGAATTTGGAATCGGGAGATTGCTTGTGTCAAATGGCCCTGTTGCTTGCTGTATGGCAATTTTTGTTGTTTTTTGGAAGATCATGGAGTGGGACCGGAAGACACAGGAGATCATCATCCATATTTTCATGTCTTGTGAAAATGAAGACGGAACAAGCGACTCCAGGGCTTGTATCCAGATACCAGCAAACACTTCGACCACCTCGTTGCATTGAAAAAAATCGGTGGCCACGGCGATATCACTCAATTGCGGTAGGGTCAGCTTCAGGGGAACTTGTCGTGAACGTCCATGGATGAGGTTCAAAAGGACCAGAAGGATATCTGGTTTGCAGTCGTTGACGGGAATCTCAACAGATCCCTTCTTTGAAAGAGCACCCCCTTCAGCCCAACAATCTTTCAGCATTCGCTTGAAATAAGCCGATGCTAGTGCTAGGTGCTTCGATGAGACTTGGAAGCGAGCGTAATTTCCCGGCACATTGCCTTTGCTGAAGTCAATCAGGGGGGTTTCTGGTGTGAAGAGAATAATATCTCCATCCGAATCAACCTGATAGGGCGGATGCAAGTCAGGTGCCACTACAGCAGTCAATATGGGTCTAGTGCCCTCCTGTTCCTGAGTCGAAGCCGTGGTTGTAGCCGATGATGACTTTCCCAAATCAAAGCCACGCAGTGATTCTTTTTTGCGCGGTGGCATTACGGCTGTAGGTATGTTGAGGGATATTCAACTTGGCCAACTTCAACAGAGAGAAGAGAATGGGGAGCAAGACAGAGAAAATAAACTCGTATTTATGTTGTCGGAAATGAGGCGTAAGCAAAATTAAAAGGATCATTTGCATATCTACAGTGAAGTACAGCGACACGTTGGACACATTCTATTACTGTACGATATAATGAAGGATGACCAAAAATACCTGGCTTTAGGCATACAGAGATATGTTGACTTTCCTGGGAGGGGGGTCTTTACTCTTTGTATAGCAGGATACCCAAGAACTAGTCTCTATGTACAGCGTTCCGCCTATAAATATGTTTATTAAAGGGCAGTTCAGGGTCAATAATAGATCTCAGGTACAATTTTTACATGCTAGCGTGAGTTGATCATGACAGTAATTCCAAAGCCTAAGCTTCGTATCATCAGTAGCGCTTAGCACCGGTGTTTTTGTAAGAGTCGACTAGCAAAATTCAAAAGGATGTGTCTTGATGGCTTGGTAAGGGATACTCAAATGATAAATCCATTCATATATGCCCATTCCAACTATGCTATAATTGGAAAATGTAAATGAATTCCGAGAGCTACCGTAGTAACGGCACCATTGTGATAATGACTAGGCTTCACATTTGAGAGTGAAGGGTAACAGTAATGAAGACACCACATCAGAAATACTCTTCAGGCAAGAGAATATCTCTGGGTAACATATTGTTCGGCTCTGCAGCGGCGCGTACATCATCGTGGTGTATTGGGTAGCGATTGAGTCACAGCGGTTGCTCAAAAAAGTCTCAATTAAAACACCAGGGGGTGTTTCGAGCAGTTTGGCTCACAACTTATGATACTCGCTAATGGTAAGCCAGAGTATATCAATATTCCTGCCTTCTGGTGACAGAGAAACGGACTCCCATGGCAGGGAAGGTTTAAAGACGCCGTAGCAAGTTTAAATCAAGTAGCATTCTCTCCTTTTGCGTCAAATTTTGCTTTCTTGGCTCGTCGTTTGATTTCTCTCTTGGACAAAGGCTTGTCAGCATCCTCGCCGACAGGCTCAGAACTGATAGAAGCCTTCCTCTTGAGATTGTCCACTCCATTTTCTGGCTGCACAGGTTCTTTGGCTTTGGGGTTATTCTTTTGCTTTGGCGTAGATCCTTCGGGTTTGACTTTCTCCCCACCATTGACGATATCCACGATGCCTCGCCAACTGGTTCGCTTCAACTTAGCCAACGCGGTCACCTTTCGCGACTCTTCGCAGACTGCTTCCTTTCCACGCTCTTGTGATAGACCCCAAACACAGGCAAGATTGATCACGTCCCACGGGGCTCGTAGACCTAAAGCTCGTCTTGCTTCGCTAGACACAATGATGCCTCGACCGCGTGTCGCGCGGATCAAGGATGTTGCATTCCCAATGAGGTTCCTTCGAGCGTCAAGTCCACTCCCCGTGATCCCTGGCCCATAGCAGATCTCGATGCGAACTCCACGTGAGATTGCCGCAGACAGCATCTTGAATTTGAAGTGGTATGGGAGTCGCACCGAGAGATCCACGGAGATCACGTCGCATTCCAAGTTGGTGCATGCATTTAGAAGTGACTTTTCATTCGTGGGACGGAGAGCAACGATGTCGTACGCTTGACTCAGCGCGTTTAGGCGCTGATTCTGCGCGGGATCGGCCAGAGTCAGGTTCAACCGGGTCAGCAGTTGGAGAGATTTCGGCGCGTTTGTTGGAAGCGGAGGTGGAGCGAGGCTTGGGGGGAGCTTCCCGTTGATTGTTTGAGACAGGGCTACGGTAGTGTAACCAACTAAAAAGTCAGGTCAGTCCCTCATGTGCTCCAACCTGCGGATCTTGTGCCGCAGAGCGGAATGAATGACTTACGCTCGGCAAGGAAATTCAGAGTATGGGGCACCTCCGGGTCATCGGGGCTGTAAGGTACATTCAGGTCGTAAAACATGGTGAATTTAAAGGAAGGTCAGCCCTGCCCGTGGAAGTTATTGCTTTACTTCTCAGCGCTCTTGGTCACATCGAACTGTCCCAAAAAGGCAATCAGAAAATCTATCGGATTAACAGAGGATCCGTCAGTACGCTAACTGCTTTAGGTCGGGTCCCCACAAACCTCTCTGATCCCGTGACCTCAGGCGGAACCGATCTCGTTCTACTGATCATATCACGACAATATCTCACTTCGTCCATCCCATTGCTCAAGGCTTCTTGTGAGCACTGTGTTTGGGCTGAATAGTCGCTGGGCCTGTTGCTACCTGTCTCCTACGTCTACCTAATCCCCGACCCCTTCCTCCGTCGCACGGCCGAGCCCCTCGTGACCCCGCCGCACATCTTTCAATTGTGGCCGCACTCGGAAACCGCCTGTCATCGTCAAGATGGCGCGTGTCTATGCCGATGTCAACGAGCATATGCCTCGGTCCTACTGGGATTATGATAGTGTCAACATCTCTTGGGGTGTCCTTGAAAATTATGAAATCGTTCGCAAGATAGGTGAGAGATGATGAAACCTGTCCTTCTGCAGCATGTCGGAGATGGTTGCCGCTGTGAACTGCGGGTGAAATTTGAGAACAAGCTTTCTGACTTTCTACTTTAGGTCGGGGAAAGTACTCCGAGGTTTTCGAGGGTATCAACGTCGTCAACTACCAAAAATGCGTTATCAAAGTCCTCAAGCCCGTCAAGAAGAAGAAGATCAAGCGTGAGATCAAGATTTTGCAGAATCTCGCGGGTGGGCCCAATGTCGTGGCATTGCTGGACGTTGTTCGCGATAACCAGAGCAAGACTCCTAGTCTAGTGTTCGAAGCTATCAACAACACCGACTTCCGCACACTGTACCCTCGCTTTTCCGATTACGATGTTCGCTTCTATGTTTTCGAGCTGCTTAAGGCGTTAGACTTCTGCCACAGCAAGGGTATTATGCATCGGGATGTGAAGCCCCACAATGTCATGATTGATCATGAAAAGCGCAAGGTTAGTGGGCTTATCAATTAGTTGTGGCGGAAATCATGAATCTAACATGTTATAGCTTCGTCTGATTGATTGGGGTCTGGCTGAGTTCTACCACAAGGGCACGGAATATAACGTCCGTGTTGCATCTCGGTATTTCAAGGGCCCCGAGCTGCTGGTTGATTTCCAGGAATACGACTATTCTTTGGATATGTGGTCCCTAGGGGCTATGTTCGCATCCATGATCTTCCGTAAGGAGCCTTTCTTCCACGGAGGCAGCAATACGGACCAGTTGGTCAAGATTGCCAAGGTCCTTGGTACTGAAGAGCTGTTTGAGTACTTGGACAAGTACGACATTGAACTGGACCCGCAATACGACGACATCCTCTCCCGTTTCCCTCGGAAGCCATGGCACTCATTTGTCAACGCAGAGAACCAGCGTTTCATCAGTGACGAGGCCATTGACTTCCTTGACAAGCTTCTGCGCTACGATCATGCCGTACGTTGTGATTAACATCTCTATTAATGTTCTATGCTGACTTCTCAAAGGACCGCTTGACTGCTCAAGAGGCAATGGCACACGCATACTTTGATCCTGTGCGTGCTGATGCAGCTGCCCTTAGCCACAACAATGTGACACTCCCCTGAATTCCTCTCGCATGAACTGTTGATGATCATGGTTCTGATCCTTTTACTGCGATGCCCGGCTTCCAAGTTCTCCGCATGCTGCCATCAAGATTTTGTCGGGCATCACAATAATTACGTACCTCTTACATTTGAAATTTGCTGATATGAACGGCACAACGATGATCGAAAACATGAAATGGCTTGATCTTCGTACTTCCTGTTCCTCTTCTCACTGGCCGTTCGATGATGGGCTGCGGCAAACGATCAAATCCTGAATGAAGACGACTTCGATGACAAGACATCATGACATTTAATTTGCTGGTTCCCTCCAAGCCTCTTATCGCCTAGGTCGTTTGGCGTGTCAATGAGCGTGATAAACCAACGTCTTAGATGGGGCAATCGCTCTTCTTTTTCATCTTTTCCTATTTGTATAGCGCTCGTGGGTCTCCCTAATTGATTTCTCCCTTGTTAGTTAAATTGGTGTTTTGGCCTTTCTGTTGGGTGCTTCGTGTTTCAAGGGATGCTTTTTCCTAAGACAACCCATTGCATTTTCTTAATGTTTCTCTTTTTATGAATGAAACATTGGACGAGATACAAAAAAGAAGTTTCAAGAGACCCTAGAATTGCAATTTGTATGGATTGAACATTGTAGGTAGGGTTCTATGTATGACGCGTATAATATGACTCGACCCATGGATAGAATGACATGGTATAACTATATAGACTCAGACCATAAAACAGATATCAAGTATGAATAACCTCCAATTCAGTAAATACAATTCAGTAAATAATCCCAATCTTCCTCTTCCAATCCGGTTCTTATAGATGTAGCCTCAGATCACCCGTTGGCTCCAGCGTATCACGTGAGGGTTATCGCGATGTCGTCCTGGCCGAACAAATACAAGAAAAGACGAATTGCAACAAAGAACACGCGAAGAAAGGAACATAAGATACCCAATAATACCCAATGAGTGTTGACTCATATAAACGCGCTTCATTGACCTGCCCGCCGACTCCACCGAACCTCCCACCAAGCCCCGCGCTCTCATTCGTTCATTCAGCGTTGGAAATTTAATTGCCCGCATTTCGCACAACCACCCCTCCTTATACCTCTCCATCTCTCAAGATACTTATCCGGCGATTCGTGGCGCGATCGGCGCCTTGGAGATTTACTCCTCACTATCGTGCATTCTCCAGGATGGCTCAAAACTCTGCCTCCCAAACCCCCAGTGAGTTTCATGACTCATTCTCAAATGTCGCAGAAGCTTATAGTGAATAGCGGGTGAGCCTACGGCTCCCGTGACTAGTGCAACCCCCCAGGTCGACGAACAGACTCGCGCCGAGTTCGCCGATGTTGCCGCAAAGGCCCCCCAGAATCCGCAGGGCGGACCGGCCGGCGCTCCCAAGGTGAAGACCGAGAAAGAGTGTATGTTACCACCAAGATCTATATTCGGACCTTTCCTCGGAAGTCGTTTTTATATAATGAGCATTTGCTGATACTGTGGGTGATTACTAGTGGAAAAGGAACGCAAGAAGGCCGAAAAGAACAAGAAGTTCGAAGAGAGGCAAGCGGCCAAGGCCAAGGCTGCCGCCAGCAAGGCCGCGGCTCCCAAAGTCGAGAAGAAGGTGAAACCCGAGAAGGACAAGACCGCCGATGCCTACGATCCCATTTCCATCGAAGCCGGTCGTCTCGAATGGTGGGAGGAGCGTGATCTCTTCAAGCCCGAATTCGGACCTGATGGCAAGGTTAAGCCGGAAGGCTCCTTCGTCATCCCCATTCCCCCTCCCAATGTTACCGGTTCTCTTCACATGGGCCATGCCCTTACCAACGCCCTCCAGGACACCATGATCCGGTGGCAAAGAATGAAGGGCAAGACTACCCTGTGGCTTCCCGGAATGGACCACGCCGGTATCTCGACTCAGAGCGTCGTCGAGAAGATGTTGTGGAAGAAGGAAAAGAAGACCCGTCACGATATTGGCCGAGAGGCCATGGTCAACTTGATCTGGGATTGGAAAGATGAATACCACAAGAACATCAAGAACGCCCTGCGCAGACTTGGTGGTTCGTTCGACTGGAGCCGTGAGGCCTTCACCATGGACCCCAACCTGTCAGCTGCTGTGACCGAGACCTTCGTTCGCCTCCACGAGGAGGGTATTATCTACCGTGCCAACCGCCTGGTCAACTGGTGTGTGGCTCTGAACACCTCTTTGTCTAACCTTGAGGTCGAGAACAAGGAAATCGAGGGCCGCACACTTCTCGATGTGCCTGGCTACGACAAGAAGGTCGAGTTCGGTGTTCTGACTCACTTCTGCTACGAGGTTGATGGAACTACCGAGCGTATCGAGATTGCTACTACTCGTCCTGAGACCATGGTTGGTGATACCGGTATTGCCGTCCACCCCGACGACAAGCGCTACCAGCATTTGATCGGCAAGAACGCTCGCCATCCTTTCTTGGACCGTCTGATCCCTATCTTTGCTGACACCGATGTCGACCCCGAATTCGGTACTGGTGCCGTCAAGATCACCCCCGCCCACGACTTTAACGATTTCAACCGTGGTAAGGCCCACAACCTGGAGTTCATCTCTGTCATGAACGACGATGGTACCTTCAACAAGAATGCTGGTCCCTTTGCCGGCATGAAGCGCTTTGATGCCCGTTACAAGGTCATCGAGGACCTTAAGGAGAAAGGTCTGTACGTCAAGTGGGAGCACAACCCCATGAAAGTGCCTCGTTGCGCCAAGTCCAACGATGTCATTGAGCCTATAATGAAGCCGCAATGGTGGATGAAGATGGAAAGCCTGGTTCAGCCTGCCATTGATGCCGTTGAGAATGGCGATATCGTTATCCGCCCCGAGTCCGCTGAGAAGAGCTACTTCCGCTGGATGCGAAACCTCAACGATTGGTGTCTGTCCCGTCAGCTCTGGTGGGGACACCAGGCTCCTGCTTACTTCGTCAAGATCGAAGGCGAGGAGGGCGATGACAGTGACGGTAACCTCTGGGTCACTGGCCGTACCGAGGAGGATGCTCGCAAGAAGGCCGAGGAGAAGTTCCCCGGCAAGAAGTTCTCTCTGGTCCGTGATCCCGATGTTCTCGACACTTGGTTCTCTTCTGGCCTGTGGCCCTTCTCTACTCTGGGCTGGCCCCGCCAGACTCACGACTTCGAGAACCTGTACCCCACCTCTGTTCTGGAGACTGGTTGGGATATTCTCTTCTTCTGGGTTGCCCGTATGATCATGCTGGGTATTAAGATGACTGGTCAGGTTCCTTTCCGTGAGGTCTACTGCCACTCTCTCATCAGAGATTCCGATGGCCGCAAGATGTCCAAGTCTCTGGGCAACGTTATCGATCCTCTGGATGTTATGGAGGGTATTCAGCTGCAGACTCTTCACGACAAGCTGCAGTTGGGCAACATTGCCGATAAGGAGATTGCTGCTGCTACCAGATACCAGAAGAAGGCCTTCCCCAAGGGTATCCCCGAGTGTGGCGCCGATGCTCTCCGCTTCGCCCTTGTCTCTTACACCACCGGTGGTAGGTTTCATCTCATGTCCTTGTTTGATTCCATTTACTAATCGTATTTTGCAGGAGGTGATATTGCTTTCGATATCCAGGTCATTCACGGCTACCGTAAGTTCTGTAACAAGATCTACCAGGCTACCAAGTTCGTCCTCGGCAAGCTTGGCGATGACTTCAAGCCCCAGGCTGGTGTTAAGAAGACTGGCCATGAATCCCTTTCCGAGCGCTGGATTCTGCACAAGTTCAACATTGCCGCCAAGGAGATGAACGAGGTCCTTGAGCAGCGTGATTTCTCCAACTCCGCTCAGATCTCCTATCAGTACTGGTACTCCCAGCTGTGTGATGTGTTCATCGAGAACTCTAAGTACCTGCTGGCGGATGATGCCTCGGCTGAAACCAAGGAGTCTGCCAAGCAGACCCTCTACACAGCCCTCGAGGGTGGCCTAACCTTGATACACCCCATCATGCCGTTCGTCACCGAGCACCTGTGGCAGCGTCTACCCCGCCGCGAAGGTGATAAGACCATCTCGATCATGAAGGCCAAGTACCCTGAGTACATCGCCGAATTCGACGATCCCGCCGCCGCCGACGCCTACGAGCTTATTCTCAACACCTCCAAGGCCATCCGCTCGATCCTGTCTCAGTACGACGTCAAGACCCAGGGTGATATTATCATCCAGACCTACAACACTACCAGCGAAAAGACCGTGTCTGGGGAGATGACCACCATCAAGTCTCTGGGTGGTAAGACCCTCGGCGAGCTGTCTCACCTCGGCCCGGAGAACAAGAACCCTCCCTCTGGCTGCGTGGTGGCTGCTGTCGGCTCTGATGCCGCTGTCTACCTCCGTGTCTCCAAGGAGGTTGCGCTAGAGCAGGAAGAGAAGGCTAAGGCTAGCCTGGCCAAGGCCCGTGAGACTGTTCGCAGGTCTCAGGGTATTATCAACGGCGCTGGCTGGAAGGAGAAGGTCAAGGCCGAGGTCCGTGAGCAGGAGGAGAAGCGTCTGCGTGATGCTGAGGGCGAGGCTGCCCGTCTCGAGGAGCAGGTTAAGGAGTTTGAGAAGTTGCGTCTGGAGTAAATTGTCCATCATTGGATAGAGTTAAACAAAATACATCAATTTATCCCCCTCTTTCAACCGTGCATTCACTGTAGAGTCGTATCCCAGTTAATCAGTAATTACCCATGTAAGAGTGTTCCAATAGTAACCTGCACTCCGGCTCGCCCAGAACCGGTGCAGCCGATGCGATGTGCATCGGATTAATGTATGATATACGAGTCATTAATCACTTTCATTCAACAGCATCCGATGTTGTCATTGATATTCCTATTGTGTATTCGGCATGTTTTCTGCAGTCCGTATATATGCGCTGTGCGAAGAGATTATCGAACTTAAATTCTCTGGTATTACAATAATATTAACATCTTTGCAAGATCTCATTTCATTGCAATCCATTAATTTAGTATAGCTGTTTCATCTGTACTTTTTCCAACACATCCATGTGGCGATATATATCATCGGATGGCATAGCAAAGTTATACAGCGCGGACAATATATAGCAAATATACGCGATTATTTAGGGCAGAAAGGTTGTAGTTCTGCATACTAAAAACAAAAGCACTTTCTATATTCGATATAAGATTCAATAAAAAGAATTACCTCTGCTCTATTCAAAAGGACAAAAAACATAGTTTCCCTGGGAATCGAACCCAGAACCTTTCCGGAACATCAGCGAATCGCATTTGTTAACGGAAAATCATAACCGCTAGACCAGGAAACTGCTCGACCACTTGGGCCAATTGATGAATGGAAAGGCCATTATTGGCATCATGACTCTATAACTTTGTTCTCAATTATTTAGGTCCGGAGTAACAGAACGAATTTGTTTCGCCAACCTTCCAACATTCGAAAGTGGGCAATATTCAAACCACAGCGGCGAGACTCCCAATGGCTCTTAATAACGGAGTATTCTGCTCTGCATAGGAACCATCTAGACCCAATATGAATCGAGGATACATTTTCACTTATGGATACCATATGCTGCCGAGCACATATTCGAAGCTCAAAACTACAGAATAACCTGAAGCTTAGGAGTATTTACCAGGTCTTGAAATTACAGTCTACCCCTTGTGGCTTAGATATATGTGGCTGAACCCGGGTAACCCTATGTCAATACCTAGTCGGCCATTGCCTATTTAGGTAACGAAAAAAGGACTACGGAGTATGCCATTCGCTATATTCCGCGTATCTATGGCTTATCAAGGAGAAACCAACAGATAGTGTTCGAGGTCACATGACCTCTCCGCTCTCCCAACAACCATTTAGTCCCAGCAGATAGCTTCCTTTTCCTCCCCACGCAACTCAAGAGATTTTCCAGACCACCTACGTTTTCATCCGTAGTATTCTAGATTCCATCTCCCACACTTAGGGTGTCGTAAAGCAAACAGCCGATGGAAGCCTGAAAAGCAAGGTACAAGTGCCAAACACTTTCTTCATCGTGCGTTCTTATTTCCCCTCCCTTTGCTCTTCTATTCTCTTCTATTCTCTTAGTATTTCTTGCATTATTACATACATAAGTATATAAATTCGGCGACCAAAACGGTGTCCATCTACTCAACCTCACCAAACCACCTCGCTAGGAGAATGGCAACGAACCTCCCCCCAGAACTGTTGATTCAGATCGCAAAGCTTCTGAAAGATGATGACGCCTCCCTGGCCCCATGTACTTCTGTATGCCGATCTTGGCAGATGGCTTTTGAGCCCCTCCTGTACTCCGAGCTGCTTGTTTACAGCGACGAAGACCACAAAGAAGAGGAACCATTAGGAATGTCTCTCACAAAGTTTCAGAAACTCACATCCGGCTCTCATGCCATAAGGCGATCCTGGATCCGAAAGTTGCAGTATGATATCTTCGTCCCATTCAAGATTTCTGACTGGATCACACAAAACTGGAACACACGCAAAAAGAAAGACGAAGAAGACTACAGTACCTCAAATCCTACCAAGGAGCCGAACGTTCTAGCTTTCCAAACGGCGATGGCTAGCCTTTTCCAAACGCTTTCCTCATGGGGCCAGACTGGCTGCCTCACCTTACAACTAAGACTTGAGGGATATCGCCTAGGTGAATACTATGAAGAGTGTGCAGGGATTTATGCTTACAGCTACACAGATGGATCCCAAAAGGAGGTTCCCCCATACTTGGTGCGATTTGCTGATGTGGGAAGTTTATCGCATGTTCCCTGCATTGATAAACTTTTTCTCTCAACGACGATGGTCAGAATCATCAAATCTGGACCAAAGCAGCGAAAACAATCATCGAACACTGTCCAAATGTCACAAACGTAACGCTGAGCTTCTACGAGTGGATTCCATCTGACTCGATATATATGGAAAAAGATAGGACAGGTAAACTGTGTCCCCTTTCCTCCCTATAACCGACATGTTTCTAATACTAGCAATATAGCGATGTCTTCTCTAATCAGTGTGATTCCCAGGAGCCTACATACATTTACCTTCATAATTAGGTGTCAAAGGCGAGGGCGAAACAAGCCGCCTACCCTGAGTGCCATCCCTTCAGGCGTTGACAGATTGGCAATCAACTTGAGAGATTTCAGCACCTGCCTTCGGGTACTCTTGTTGGAAAATCCTACCCTCCCACTTGACCTTATGTGGCCTTTGAATAAAGAAGGCGAGCCAATACCGGAGAGAGGCTCGTTGTGGTGGCCATATCTGGAAACATGGCAGGCTGATTTCATAGACCCTTGGCGTCCTTCAGGTGATTACTCCACACAACTTAGCACGTAGATGGCCACTGACAGTGGCTAATTGAACAGGAGAATACGTTGTCCTCCCAGACGCCGATGAGCAGGCCAAAATTGACGGCTGGGATGACGACCCCGAGCAAATGCTACTGGAAGTAGATCAATTCCACCGACTTTTCATCTCACTAGGCTACGCCGCCCAACACATGCCTCGTTTAAAGCGTATGCAATGTCCTATGCAATTCAGGTGGGAGTTGTCTAATTGGTTTCAATTTTGCTTTGTCAACAACGCCGATGGGATTACCTTGACATGGGAATGTAATTTTGGCTATCTGCCGGATAGCCGGGTTGAAAGAGCCTGGGGATTTTGCTCGGATGATCTGATGACTGGACAAGGGACGTGTTCTGGGATGAAGATGTGTTGTGTGACGCTGCCGAGGTGGCCTCCTGATGAGACTGTCTAAGTTCAGGACCTGGGTCGTGTCTACAAGTTGATGGATTCCTGAATGGGAGAGGAAAGAAGGCTGTGTGGGAGATTTCAATATGCACTTCCCACGATTACGAGAATGGAAATGAAGACATTACACTTATGCGTTAGATGTGATTGAGAAAGCAATATCAACAGTTTTTACTATTGCAGTGCCTAGGCCAGGCCGTGCAAGCATTAAGATTAGACAACTAATTTATGTTTCTGATCTCTTCGAACTCGGTGACTTCATTCTAGCTTTGGTAAGAACTATAAAATAAGAAATTCAGTTGCAAATAGGAGAAAGTAAGGGTTAGTCAGGTATATCAACTCACATCCCACCTTTCTATTCCTTTCCTCGTTGCTGAGCAGAAGACATACGGTTGACAAAATGAATAGCAGATGTACTTAGGGATTAGATCTAGGAGATGCGGCTCAAAGATTTCTCTGTAGCCTCCGGCCAAGAACTCTTCCAAGTCCGTCCGGGCCCCCATCCCCCCAAAAGTGAAGTAAGACCGGAAAGTAAATAGATCAACGACCGCGGTGAAGTTCTGAGAGAACAAAGAACAAAAACAAAAAACATACAACAGTGAGGATTCGCTGGTGGTCACCCACCCAACTACTAACTCACCGGCGTGTGGCTTAAGTACGGCTGAGCGGACGGGAAGCCCTGTTTTCCACACCCTATGGTCGTATGTATGAGGTCTCATGGAATAGAGACTCATAGACTAACGTAGTATAACTTAGTAGGTGGTGAGGGGTGAGGATGGACGAGAAGGTTGAGTGCACAATGACGGGTTGAGAAGAGGATCGATCACCCTCGGGCGACCGCCCTACTGCCCCTTCCAGCAAAATTGCCGCGCCTCAATCAAGTCGAGAATTTTAGAAAACTCCTATGTGCTTCGCTTGGTCTTGGTCCTTGAACTCTGGAGGTGCTTAAATGTGAGGACGTAGTCGATTGCATCGCAGCAACTGCAAAAAGCGGTTGTAGGTTCTGCGGCTGATCTTTTGCCCGCACAGCCGCGAATGTCCGGTCCCATTCAGCGCATTGCTTGTCCTCGATGGTTTGCGCAGCTGTCCCCTTGGCTCCTGGAAGTGTAGAGATACGGTCTGCCTCTTCGCCGCGGCAAACAAGTTCTAGATACCGTAAATCGGCTAGAGAGAAGGAGGTTACATTCACTAGGAGAGAATAGTCAGATAGGAAAATCTGTTATTGTGGACAGTGGACATCGTACCTTGCGTTCGGTTCTTTCTCTTATCAATATCAATGGCAAAAAAATAGATCAGCACATCTTCATCTTCGCAGTCGTCATCATCGCAGGTGCATTCTTCAGAATATGAAAGTCAAGAGGGTAAGGTGAGGTAAATTCATCATCATGGCCAAAACGCCATTTAACATCATAGGCCATACCGGCCGTGTCAGTGACCGAATTCAGCAAATTTCAATCTTGTCTGATACTCATGTCCAGTTTGAATGTGCACCCCAATACTTCGTGCGTAAGCCTCATCCATAATCAATACCTTTGAGCCAGAATCAGCCAGAGCACTCTGTACCTGACCATTGATAGACCCCTCAAACATTGGGGTAGATGCCCCAAGGTATATCAGATGGAACTGCGAGATACCTTTGGCGACTCTTTCTTTCACACGACGATAGAAATTGGCAACGTTTGAGAACGTCCGAGTGAGCTTCAAAAATGGCTTCCCAATGATCACATCGTGGATGCAGTTGGGGAGAAGCTGGAATTCAAGGTTGTGCACCTCTTTTTTCGCCGCTGAACCGGAATGGTACAGTTGCAGTTCCCGTAGTCGTCACTTGGTTCCCATGCCGATGGTGATTTCGCAAGTAGCATTCCGGCTTATTGGTAATCCTAAGCTAAGGGCATATCTTTCTTTCATGAAGTTTCTTTTTGCCCCGTAATCCCCAACCGCGTCGGTGGAATGCTCTGCCAGTTGACAAGGTATTTCGAAGATGCGCACCCCGCGATTAGTGGAAAGAGAACTTTTTGAGTCCGATTCTTGTAACATATATGGCCCACCTGGAGGATGTTGCGAACCCAAGAAAGAATAGTCATGCTCATATAAGAGTGTGCGATGTAAGGAGATCAGTGCTTGCCATTGCGACTGTGAGAGTTCAGCTTTCGATTCCGTTTGTTGCCTGTCGATCTTGATGCACTTCTTTTCCACCCTCACCAGCCCGGTATAGATTCCTTGTACTTCATCGATCAATTGCTCTTCTGTGAGATGGTTGGATTCTTGGTGTACGAGGAAACCGGCATCGCCATCCTGAATTTCCCTTATCGAGGGAGCTGTCGTGTCTGAATGAGCGGAACAGGCCGACGGAGGGCTTGAATCCAATGTGGGTAGTTCCGACTCTTTTGTTTTATCAGGAATAAATATTCCAGAAGTTCTCCTATGGGACGTAAGAATATGACTAAAATTAGACTCGACTAGTCACGAATAACACACCGTGGAGGATCGTCCTCGTTGACCTCCATGCTGATGGAGCTCTCCCTTGATTTGGACGCTTTGTTTTAAATTTGTGATTTGAACCCGGAATGGCAGGACTGTATAATATAAGTCAGGAATACGTGAGCTAAATCCATTGAAGTCCGTAGAACCGATCAGGCAGCCTAGCACAGCCACGTTAGGCGTGCTGACGAGGAAGAAAGTCACATGTGGCCGCTGGCTTCCCGCGGGGCGTTTCCCAGGGCTGACGGTCACATTAGCATGGATTCCAAACAGCAAATATTTACTTGCGACTGCAGTGTCGATGATCAAAGCTGCAGAGATCAATCAATATTGAGACGGAAATGAATATAGATCTGTGATTGGAGAAAATAGATAGCACAGTCTAACCTTTTGGAGATAGGCTGTGAATCAGAACTCTTCCATATTAGTCGATCTTGAATTTATAAGCAGTCTTTGGGGGCCAAGTGTATAACTAGATATTTAGCGGGGTTTCAAAGCTCATTTTGCTTTGTATTCTCAAAGTCCTCATACCCTAAATCTTCCTTATTTCACTTTCACAATGTCGGTTGGTCCTGATCTTGATGATGACGCTGTATTGAAATGGCTCGAAGCGGTAAGGCTATTTCTTCTAGCAAATCGCAGCACAATTAACTTGCAGCGACATTTAGTTCCACCGAGCGAGCGCTACTCTCAACACCGATCAGTGGCTTGATGAATTCATGACCGACGATGTGGAAATGCAATATGCAAATAACCCTGTGATCAAGGGCAGCGAAGTGCGGCAGATGTTCAAAGCCGTCCTCGGCCAACTGGACATGATGACCCACGAGATCCGCTACTTTGACTACGTCGCCCCTCGTATCTATCAAGCCGCAACCATCCGATATCTCGTCAAAGGAGACAGCCTAGACACCGACCAAATCACTATTCCAGGCTTTGCCGTCTTCTCCGTTCGGAAGGACGATGACGGGCGTGTAAAGTGCTACCGGGCAGAGACATTCCTGGAACCATCGGCATTGTTTCAACGAATGGCTGAAAAATCAAGCCAACCTTAGAATATTCGTGGTAGGCATATTGGTGGTTGAGGTGATAGACTTGATATCTAGACCATTACTGCATGTATCCATGTTTGCTTGGTTTGTTGTTCTGATATATTTCTACCATACACCAATGATCTATCCACAAATATGCCAATTCGTCTGATCTGCCTATAATCAATTCCTCTGATTTGTCCACAATTGTTAAAAATGATGCTATTCCCAGATCACCCCACCAATTCGTCTGATCTCTGTACAAATATAAATTCATCTGATCTCTGTACATATCCTCAAGGAAGTTTTATTTGATATAGTCCTCGGCATGTCAGATTTTAATGTCCTTACTTAGTTATGTGGTTTAGCGTAGTAATTTTTAATGCCAAAGACTTTCGTCTTTGTAGAATTTACCCGCTGGCCTTGAATATGCATATGCCGTGATGATATGGAACCCAAAGCTTTGCTATTTTGTTGAGATGCTATATCTTCAACTCACCAAGAATCACTTTACAAGTACGGGCGAATATGGTGACCCAGAGCTCTGTCAGCCAGAATATGGGCCCCCTAGATCCTAGTCAATTACCTTGGTTGTTGATGTGATATAGTGGTCAAAGTGTCCAATTTTGCTCCACAAGCTCCTTTTAGAACTACACTGACTTCTACTTGCTGCTGAATGCTGCTGAATGCTGCTCAAACAGGTGACGGATTCAAGTCATAAGCTACTTTAATTCCAATATAGTAAAAAGATAGATGAAGTGTTAGAGCTGTAAAAATGCGAATCATCTTTAAGTATGACAATGCAGAGGGTTCTACCTACTGCTCTCTAACCACCCTGTGACTCTACAATCCTCTTCTACTGGTAAGCTCATACATACGACCATAGGGTGTGGAAAACAGGGCTTCCCGTCCGCTCAGCCGTACTTAAGCCACACGCCGGTGAGTTAGTAGTTGGGTGGGTGACCACCAGCGAATCCTCACTGTTGTATGTTTTTGCTTTTTATTTGTTCACTATATATAGTAATAGTAGCATGTTCATCTTAGGCCCCGTTGTGGAACTCCATATAGAGTACGGAGTACAACAGAACATTTTAGGAATTAAGCTTAACGAGACATAAGAACACTTGATATATTGATCTATCTGACGCTATGACCATCTAAGGGCAGAGGTCACCTGACCCAATGGTAACGATGAGACATAAGCCGTGTTACTATCCCACATAGTCTATAGTTCTCAGCTATTATATGTTCCCCTCCAGTGCTATACCAAATACATACGACC
This sequence comes from Penicillium psychrosexuale, assembly GCF_028828465.1. Classification (NCBI taxonomy): domain Eukaryota; kingdom Fungi; phylum Ascomycota; class Eurotiomycetes; order Eurotiales; family Aspergillaceae; genus Penicillium; species Penicillium psychrosexuale. The sequence continues at coordinate 6,391,333 of NW_026643187.1, forward strand.
ATAGGGTGTGGAAAACAGGGCTTCCCGTCCGCTCAGCCGTACTCAAGCCACACGCCGGTGAGTTAGTAGTTGGGTGGGTGACCACCAGCGAATCCTCACTGTTGTATGTTTTTCCTTGTTGCTATTTTTGTGCTATTGGTCTATAATCCCCCTCCGATCCGAAACCCAGGAATTTCCATTGATACCCAAGTGTAATAATAATAATAATAATGTACACTATACATACGTACAAATAACCCTGCAACCCTTCCGTCACGGCCCGGGCCGTAGATACTTTAGCGTAGGTTTATTTAAAGTCTGAAAGTTTCAATTGCGTACCTAGTGTCTGGACTCTGTACCCTATGTGGTCTGGGTCTAGTACTATGTACTAAAGAGAGGTATGTTTTAAAAATTAAACGCCATATCCCGCAACAGGTACTCTAGCAGTCCCCGAGGTTGGGGTTTCACCTGGTTAAATCCATTGAGTATAACAGCTGTCAAGAATGGGATATGGCCCTCTAGGCCCTAAACAAGAACCTTCGTTCTTTTTAAGGTCTAGTGTAAATTACGCTGCACGAATTTCGTCAACAGCATCTACAGATGTATGGGTATCTCTCAGGATTCGGTAATGTGAGAACGGGGAAAGAAGCAAGAACATATGAGACTAGGAAATATTCAATACCACTCAACCATTATAACAGTAGTACACAACTTGAAGACAAACGGCAACAACTTGCCTGCGTACACACATATCATAGACCAGACGTATTGTGTAAAGGTTCGCAAAGGATGGGTCTTATTCCAACCCTTTGAGGACCCTTCAATTCAGAACGAGTGCTTAGAGAGAGAATCACGAGAATGCCCCTGAAAAACACCGTATACAGGCTCAAGATAACGCGGCGGGCTTTGGTAGGGACCCAAAGTATGAGGTTGAATTGTTTCCAGCAACTCCGCAGCCTCGATCATTCTGTCATCCCGTCGCACGCTCACGGCCCTCTGATACCTCCTCTGGATCATGCTAGGTGCCTCTCGTGCATAGCGCCGTAGTGCTGCTACTGCAGTTCTAAAGCCTTGATCGGATGGGCTGTCGAACTTGGCCATTCTTTGATGATCCGCAGCAATGCCACACCTTTCAGTGTTGTCAATTATTGGAGCTGCACTCGCCTCAGTGACGATGTAATCTCTTTTGTATTTGAGATCAGTCTTCTCTTGCTCCCAGAAGAAAAAGACGCGGAAGTTGGACATGAGCGGTGTAAATTGGTCGGTGATGTTTTGCAGGACTTCAGATTCCTTCTCGAGTGCATTGACCAATCCTGATTCAAGGTCTATAGCGGCTCTGGGGGTTGCAATTGATATAATCTTTTGAAGACTACTAAGGATATTCGCTTTGCTGGATCCTTGATGCGGGGTGCCGAAGAAGAGGATAGCAAATGTACAAACGTAGATTGAATGGATGTGAGCGAGTCCAACGCGACTCTCTGCATACGCCAAGGCCTATTCATGGTTAGCCAAGGGAACAATATTGGTCTTTACAACTTCCTTGTATGCAATCCTAAACAACTTACTCTTTTCACGATTATGCCGCCTAGGGAATGGCATATAAAAATGATGGGCCTTTCCGCTGCATTTTCGAGCTAAAACTGTCAGCAGGGCTTCATTCATATAGACTCAGACAGTTCCCTACATCCCTATCAGCCTCTAGTTGAGAGACTAATGTCTGCGCATGTTGTAAAACCCTGTCTGTGCTGGGTGCCTTTCCGTTCTGTGAAAAGATGCTCGCATTATAGCCCCATACTAAAACTCGGGCACGAGGAATGTATCTCGGGAGGAAAGATGCGTTGCTCAGCCAACAAATTCCTTGCGGCTTGGATGTCCATGACCCTGTCGCATGGCCATTGAGCCCATGGACGGCAACAATGCTAGTTATTGTCAACGAGATCCAACATTCCAATGATAACTAAACACTCACTCAACCTCAACTGGCTCCCCACACGGTCGATATAACTCTTGGATCCCGTAAATTTGCTTCGGAAATTCTTTGTTTCGACTCATTGTCATGGATTTTGAAGTTGAGTGTCGAATGTGGAGTAATAGTGTTGTTGAGAGTTGGTCAAGGTAGGTTGAAGTGCAATTTTGGTATTATTCTGACCCCTCATGAGGGACCTTACCAATGGCCTTTTATTGGGTATCTCGCCAGTGTGGCCCAATTTGTACTGCATTAGTGTACACACTAGTGGAATGAAAAATAATTGGTGAGACACTTCGCTTTGTACGGGGTGCATATCGCGATACCTGATTCTTGAGGTGTGTGGCTGTCTACCATCCCAATGACTATCTTTTAAGGACTTCCACTCTGCAGCCTTCAGCACGCGAGAGAACTAATGTTAGTCGCTGTCTTTCGGTTCCGACAGGCTGATTTGGCTCTCCCGCCGCCAACATAATCTGCGGAAATGTCTGTAGCATCCTCACGATTGTGTAAGAGATTTATTTCCATTCGAGCAAATTCCTCCCCCAAGCATCGACGGGGCCCGCGGCTGGAAGGAAAGTAGGCCCAGCCAATATTGTCAAGTTCGCCGGTTTCCCATCGCTCAGAACGAAATTCATATGCATTAGGGCCGTATATATTATTTTTCCTTGAATTCACGTACTGTGAATAAACAACAAGTTCACCCTTTCTCACTAGGATAAACACGACGACAGCCCAGATCATATACTTCTCAATCATATTTTCTTAATTCTTGTGTTATGATTTCGAAGGCTTTGGGGGCTGGGAAGAAGCTTTGTATATTGTACCCCCAATATAGGTGGCTGTTAGCGCCCAATTCATAGGCGAGATGCACTGTGTAAGCACTAATGCAGCTATATCACACGAGAATAAGACAAGGGTGGAGAAAGCGGTAAATCTCCCTTCCTGTCATGTGATAGGCTCGTAATCACGCAGATCACAACCTTTATGGGTCGATCGTGCATGTGCCTCAGAATACATTCTATGTATGCATGTGCCCGGGTGTTTTCAATTCCCTCATCATTGAACTCCGCACGCGGTTAGAAGTCTAGTTCCTTATCATCACTATGTCAATACATGTCTCTCTGTAAAGAACGATCAGAAATCTAACCTTACGCGATGCCACTAGGCCTTCATGTGCTTCATTCGCACAACATCAGCCATTGTGCGGCAGATTTGGATCAGAATGGTGGTGTCGAGTGAGAAATCCTAATTTTCTCCCTGGAGTTGGGCGTATTACATCGCTAACAAAGGATTTGATAGTATCGTCGCGGTCCATGGCTTGGGGAAAAACTCGTTAGAGACATGGACACATCATGAAACGGGTACTTTGTGGCTGAGAGACCTTCTGCCACGGAGTATCCATAATGCCCGAGTTCTCACATTTGATTATGACGCAAGTCCTTCCCTTTATACCGGAAAAGACTTCATGGACAGAGTTCAAAGTCAAGCAACTACCCTAGTGGCAGACTTGGAGGGCGAGAGGAGCCTAGAAAATGCTTCTAGGCGACCTGTCATCTTTATCTGTCACGGACTCGGAGGCATCATCGTGAAGAGTGCGCTCGTTCATTCAGCGAGTCGAACATCCCATTTCACATCACACCTCAATGCTATATATATCTCGACTTTTGCCATTCTGTTCTTCAGCACCCCCCATGATCAGATCGATGTTGGGAAATGGATTGCTTCAAGTACATCGACATCGACATCAAACTTCTTAACCCGCCGAGCGAAGGAGAGAATTAGCATGCCTGAAATGCCAATCACTGTGCATACTTTAGACGTCATCACAAATCAGTTCGCTCCACTCATGAAGAAGGTTCACATGTACCTTTTTTGGGAGGGGTTGAGAACACAGCTTACGAGCGGCGCGGAGTTTATGGTAGACCCGTCCTCTGCCGCTCCACATTTGTATGATACAGAAAGATGTGGAATTCCGAACTCCAACCACTCAGATATGACGAAGTTTCACCAATCTGACTCTGCTTATCGGACAGTTATATCTGCCCTGATGAAGTACTGCTACTCGGCGCCGGCAATTGTCACATACCGATGGAAAGAGGCAATGGAATCAATGATGCGGATGCGAAGAAATGAAGCCCGTGAATTAACGGGCCTATTTCTTGAAATTCCGGACAAAGTCCCGATCCCCACGGAGAGCAATACCGAAGCTATCGAAGCCTCTTTGCAAAATGAATATTTCCACCCACCATGCACTGTTTCCATGGACTTTATAGGTCAGGAGGACATCATGAACACACTCCAGGGTGCCTTTGAACCAGAAGACCAGACATTGGTGGATAAACAGCAAAAGCGATTTGTCGTCTATGGAATTGGGGGATCTGGGAAGACACAAATATCCGCAAAATATGCCCAAAGTAACCGACAACAGTAAGTATTTGAACACCTAAATATCGATTCTCACTTACTGACATATGCTTTGTTCAGTTATTGGGCAATCTTTACTATCGATGCAACTTCGGCCCAGACCGCGAAAGAATCATTCTGTAAAATCGGACGTATGGGGGGTCTCGAAGCCACCGAAGACTCTGGTAAACATTTTCTTTCCCAAGCTCGAAAGAATTGGTTGCTCATAATCGATAACGCGGACAAGCCTGGCCTCAAGTTCGAAAACCTCATTGTGCCTGGAGAAAGAGGTCATATCCTCGTAACTACAAGAAATCCCAGCCTTCGAAGGCAAGGTAACGTTGGGAGTATGGAGGTCAAAGGTCTTAAGCAAAGAGATGCTCTCCACCTTCTCATGAAAGTTGCAGATATTCTCCCGCCGTGGGATTTGTCCTCTGAAACGGCAGCAAATGAGATTACCAAGACACTGGGATATTTGGCCCTTGCAGTCATTCAGGCGGGCAACTCAATTTACAACAAAATATGCAACTTAGAAGAGTACCTCGGGTTCTACAGACGCTTTTTGGAAAATCGCCAGAGAAGAAAATCCGTTTCAAACACTGAAGATGTTGTCGGTGGGGAAGTCGAGAATGATGATATCTATTCGGCATTTGATTTTTCATTCCAACACATCGTGTCCAACAATACGATCCCAAGTCAGGATGCAGTGGAGATCCTCAACATTGTGAGCTTCTATCACTTTGATAATATACGAGTTGACATCTTCGAAAGAGGCATGAGCCTTGAGCGAAGCCAGTTGCGTCAATATCCAACCAGATCCCTTCAGGAAGGATTTGTACAAGCTATTGTCAGTCGCTTCAGACCACCTCGGGCACTTCCCCGAATACTCAAGCAAAGTGCGGATGATATGCATCCATTGTGCATCAGAGAGGCTCTTCGCGAGTTGTATTCGTCCTCATTGATAACATATGAAAATGACGAACAGAGTTTCTCATTACATCCTTTGGTCCATGCTTGGGCAAGAGACCGCATACCTCCCAAGGAGAGGAGCCTCTGGGCAATAATTTCCTTTCATACACTCATGGCCTCCATACCACTCCCTCCGATGGAAACGGGGGAGTCCCACACTAGTTTTCGGAGGAGTCTAATTCCTCACCTTAACGAATGTCTGGAGGCCTGTCCGATAGAGTTTAGAGAATTCTCTGGGCTACACATTGGAAAATACCGTCGATTTACGTTACTGTTCCAGCCCACTTTACTGTTCTCAATTCGAGAGATGATTCAAAACGCTGCAAAGTGTGGGATTCTGCACGCCGAGAAAGGTGATTTTTCGAAGTCCGTATATTACCTTTTTCTGGCAAAGGAGTCGCTGGTTACGCTTTTCGGCCCGAACGACGCAAAGACAACAACCACGATGTTAGGATTGGCCAGTATACTTTGGGGTCTAGGGCGCTTAAAAGAAGCCATAGCCTTGCAAGAACAGGTTGTCGAGTCGCGGCAGAGATTCTTAGGACCAGATCATCGTGAAACTCTACTGGCTATGGACTCCCTTGGTCACTCTTTCTGGCTCAGTGGACAATATTGTGAAGCTCTTCAACTTCAGCAACAAACTGCCGAGAAAATGCAGGCACACCTCGGCGAAGGAGATGACGACACGCTCAAAGCGCTTGATCACTTGGGTGTCACATTAGGCTCTTGGCACCGGTTTAGAGAGAGTAGAGACATACATCAGAAGGTTCTGGAAATTCGAATACAAAGTCTGGAGGAGAGTGACTTGAGGGTCCTCGAAACGAAGAACAATCTGGCGATGGCCCTATATGATCTAAAAGAGCTTGATGACGCAATATCCTTGATGGAGGAAGTCTATAACGGCCGCAGGGCCCAGATGGGCAAAGAGCACCCCTACACTCTCTGGGCGCTATGCTACCTAGCGAAGATATACACTGAAATGGGAGAGTTGCAAAAATCCGAGGATATTCTCATTGAGGGCATCGCCGCTGGTAAACGAAGCCTTGGTGAAGATCACCTTGGGGTTTTGATAGGCTGCGGGGAACTTGCTCGAACTTATTCTCGTCAGGGTCGCCTAGACGAAGCTGTGAAACTGATTATCACGACCATCGAGAAGATCAAGCTTTTTCGAGGTAGCGAGCACCCCGACTACGCTACCGGAATGTGGAGTTTGGGCAAGGTATGGGAGAAAAAGCAGGAGCAAGCCAAGGCAATCAATGCCTACCAAGTCGCGTTGGAAGCGACAGAAAAGAGGTTAACAACAGAGCATCCGCTCTACAAGATTATCTCGGATCGCATCATTCTCCTAACAGAGGGAGCTCACAGCAATGACTACAAAGAGGCTACAGAAAATGGCTCGGTCACAAATGGCGTTGAGGATCTGCGAATCAAACGTTTGCATAATACGCAGACATGGTAGAAATAGCATGCTTAACTAGTCCCTTTGATGTGTTACTATTGATGAAGTTGATGTTCTACTAATTAATATTTTCCCATGTATTACGACATCTTTGTCGTCACCTCGTATATCAACCGGAGATAAATATACTTGGAAGGCCGAGAGTCTAGCTATCAACATGATGAATTTCAAAGAAAATCTTCGACTCGGGCCCTATATATAACTCTCTCGGTCGGCAGCATTCACTGATTTACCTAGTCAAGTACGCTGACATACCTGTATCCCAAACTCACAGGACATGAAGCGTAGCGTCGTCATGATTGACACTGCTTAGATTCACGTAGCAAAAACAAAAACATACAACAGTGAGGATTCGCTGGTGGTCACCCACCCAACTACTAACTCACCGGCGTGTGGCTTGAGTACGGCTGAGCGGACGGGAAGCCCTATTTTCCACACCCTATGGTCGTATGTACTTGGCGTAGCACTGGAGGGGAACATATAATAGCTGAAAACTATAGACTATAGCCGTGGGTAGGATGGTAAGACGACTTATATCTCATCGTGACCATTGTGTCAGGTGATCTCTGCCCCTAGATGGTCATAGCGTCAGATAGATACGTTAAGTGCTCGTATGTCTCGTTAAGCTTAATCTCTAAAAAGTTAGGGTAGTGATATGACCACCCCCCTGCCTGAATTTTCAGTCACCGCCTTCTTAATCAGGTACCACCCATAATTCTGTCATGTTTCCACACTTTGTTTTTTTTTTCTGCCATATATTCTGCCCATTTCTGGTTTATATAGTAAAAATAAAAAAGACATACATTTTGATCAGAAAAAATCGTACATTTCATTGACTCTATATTGATCTACCCTACAAATTGATCCTGCAAACTGATTACCATACTTAGTTGTACTTTCGCTCCTTCCCCGAGCTACCATTTGTATAGTTTACAAGAAGGATAGGTATAAAATTGGAGGTGACAAAAGTGACTTAATTTTGCTAGGGGCTTATACAAATTACAGGTATCTCCCGTCTTATACTATTGTATGACTTTTCGGCCGGAAAGTGCAGAGCTTATTTTTCTGCAGAAAAGATTACAAAGCGGTAACTTTCTGCAGTCTAATATTATTTATAAAAGCGGTATCCAAATTAAGAAGGCGGTGACTGAAAATTCAGGCAGGGGGGTGGTCAGATCTAAGGGGGGGGTGGTCATATCACTACCTAAAAGTTATTATAGACTTCCACAACGGAACCCAAGACAAATACATATGATATTGCTATATTTCATTCACACCGATAAAACAAAACAAAAAACATACAACAGTGAGGATTCGCTGGTGGTCACCCACCCAACTACTAACTCACCGGCGTGTGGCTTGAGTACGGCTGAGCGGACGGGAAGCCCTGTTTTCCACACCCTATGGTCGTATGTGCTTGACATACAACTAGAGAGAAATATATAATGCATGTAGTTGATGAGAGGGTCCTGCAAATTGTTGGCATACAACATTGTATGTTGTAGTCGAAAATCACTACTGGCACAGTCGTCTAACCTAATTAGGATAGGTCGCTCTTGGCAATGTTATTTCATTACTCCGTACACCTCCGAATAACATCAGCCACATAACGAGTACTCCCTTAATGATCTCGACAGTCTAAGGTCTCCAGATAGTCATTGCATAGCGAAGCGACTGATTTCACTTCTAATGCTACGCAAAGCCCCCCTCTTAGTGGCTTATTGGCTTTTTACATTTGATAATCACTTTTCACAACAAACCTCTGGCATCATCCATCGCGCAACCTATGAAGTTTGCGTCTGGAAGTTCATCACGTCGGCAGCCCATGACGGCAAGCCGCCTAATGCAGCTGAGACTTGCCCGCTTTCTTACTCGTGGCGAGAGCACCGGCCAGGCCGAATTGAGAAGAGACACCGTTAATACGATGAGTTGAGTTCAGGTTCTTGACTACAACCATCTGGTAACAGGTGGCCATGTCTTCGCGAGAGGCGATAACGGACCAGGCGAGGAACAGCTCCCAGATCTAGGGCATGTTAGGTTTCATGGAAAGTACTATGGTAGACGGGGGAAAACTTACTCTATACCATCTGGGGCCATATTTGGCCTTGATCGGTTCCACATTTCCAATCCAGTTCCGGTACCATCGCCAGAGGGTACCGGAGTAATGCACACCGACAGTATCAATGCTGGTCATTATCAGTAAATGCACTTGCGAGAACAGTCCTAGAACCTGAGTAAAACTCACCCCTTAAGTTCGAATCCAGCTTGTTCCAGACACTTGACATAGTACCACAGAGGAGTTGAAGCATCCGCGCCACGGAAGATGTACTTATTCAAATACAGACCCCAAATGAAATCTTCGTACTGCCACGCCTGACGCAGACCTGAAAGCTGAACATACATAGCACCATCGTCATTGAGCATATCATAACACTGGCGGAAGAACGTGGTAAGCTTCCGGATACCAACGTGCTCGCCCATTTCCAACTGCGTGATCTTGTCATATTTTGTCCGTGGGATATCGCGGTAGTCGAGGCAGAGAATACGACTCTGTTGTTCAGGAATCCCGGCCTTGCGGAGAGCGTCATTGCCCCAAGCGGTTTGATTCTCCGCGATAGTAAGCCCGGTGACTTTAGCGCCGTAGTTGAGACTGGCAAATTTGGCGAAGGTTCCCCAGCCGCAGCCAATATCTAGCATGGTCTCGCCTTCCTTGAGGCCAATCTTCTCGCAGACGACGGCCATCTTGTTATCTTGCATTTCTTCGAGGGTCTCTTCCTTCTCCGGGTCTGAGATGATGCCAGAGGTATAGATCATGCGAGGGCCAAGGAACCAAGCATAGTGGTCGTTACCGCGATCATAGTTGGGACGGATCTGTTCCTCATCTTGGGCTTTGGTGTGGAAGATGATGTCCTTGAAAAAGGTGAAAAAGATGAACTTGAAGAGGCCCAAGGTAAAAGAGAAGTTTGCCCAGTCGTGACGGTATTCCATCACCTCGAGTGCGTCGCCGTTGAAATCCACCAAGCCGTCCAGGTACATTTCCGCAAATCGCTGGATGGGAACTTTGTTGTTTCCGTGCCATTTCGCTTTATCCGCTTCGCGCTTGAAGGTCAAGTAATATTCAATGGGTCGTCCGGGTAGCTTGACTTTTTCGTTGGTGCGGGGGCTGCAGCTGGATTTCCAGGACCAGAATACAACCAAAAGAGGAAGGAAGAGAAGGATTAAAAGGAAGAAAAATGTCTTCTTTCCTCCATTGAGCAGGTAGGTAAGAATTGTAGGAATTCCGGCGAGGACGCCGCCTAGGAGGAGGTTCGAGAAGCTTTCATTTCCGGGGCCATCCGCGGGCATTGTGAATGGCTGGGAACTATTTGGAGGGATTAGCCAGGTTGAAGGCAGGAGGGAGGTCAATGGCATGAACTCACGTTTGTCAGAGCAATTCCACAGTCCTCTCCGGTCTGGAGCTTCGCAGGTTTGGCTGCAGGAGTCTTGATGAAGTCGATGTCGCCAGACAGCTCGACTTCCTTGACTCCTTTAGCACTCATTGTCGATTGTTCTCCTATATGCACAATCGAGGATGGGGAACGAGAAATCACGTAATAATGAATGGGAAGACGGGAGGGGATATGGACATCGTGTTCGAGGATATTATAGACCTGATAAACGCGGTAATCGATAAGGTATAGGGTTCCACCATGTGGGTCATCGGTCCCCGCGGGCCCCGTTAGTGTACACGTTGCAGGCACTCTCAGGTTCAAGTTTCACATTCCAAATGGGCTTGCTTTGTCAACAAGCGGACTGCTCTCAAAGACTTATTGGACCAACTTGTGAATTTCAATAAAGGCATCGAGGCCGAAGAGGAAGCCCAGTCTGATGGGGTTTTGGATCTCCACTACTTTTGTCCAGGTGCTTCGCCCGCCCATCTACTCCAGATCGCAAGTCTCTTATCCCTTGCCCCGAATCGTGACAAGTCTTTTGCGCTTGAGTGTCTTCGTAGCTTTTGCTTTTCGCGGAAAGAATTCTTGCATCCTATTCATGCAATGCCTAGGTTGATCCCACGACGGCGCATGGTAATTGCTAATCCATATGGCCCGAATACACGTCCACTCAGGTCATTCCAAAGCTGCTCAAGAAGCAAAGCAGCCTGCAAGCAGTGCTGCATGTGGAATCTGTTAGACCGCAGGCCATCTAGGAGTGACTGTCGTTGTTCAGTTCGCAACATGCAGGAGCCTGCAATAACCAGAGGACCCAGGAATATAGTCTCATAAGGTGATCCAGCGGCCTGCTCTGCGTATAGCATGATGTTGTCGATATGCTTCTGTACTTTCGCCAACGTTACAGTGTCATTTGATGCATCTGGGACCATTGCGGTCCTGAGGTAGAGGAGGGTAGCCTCCCGGCAGAGACTGAGTGCTGTATCTCGTTGCGGCTGCGATTTCTGGCCAGTGACTGCAGAATCTGGAGGTTTATATTCTGTTATTCGGGCGTAGAGTGCTAGGTGCATCTCTAAGCTCGCCTGTGAAGGGGTTCGCTCTGTGAGACGTCGGGCGGCAAGAACTGCTATGTCAGGCAGAATTTCGAATAAGCCATGGGTGTCGCCGAAGACGACTCCCCATGTGTCGAAATGGTTCATTGTGCCGAGGATGCCGTCGAGGAATGTGTCTTGAGGCACGGTTCGGCGATTGATAGAGCCGTAGGGGACGATATTGTTACTGAGAATGAAAAAGCGATATATCTCCAACACAAATGCAAACAGGCGTCCGTTGTCATTGATGCTTGACGGTAACGAGCTATTGGCTAATTGGATAATGATTTGGCGGCTTGCGCGGAGGTGGCTAAACATTGCCCCTGGTCATCCCCAGATAGTGTCTAGACATTGCATTAGTGAGCCTTTTATGGACACGAGGCCTAAAACCCATGTAAATACCTCGAAGAACGATAGTATCATCAGGGTCAACAACATTCGTAGTGCTTGAGGTACATCGAATGCTGTCTGGTCTGATATACAATCCCGAATTGTCCTTATCACGACCGAGTAATGTCTGTATGTCGCGAGAGATACTTCGAGCCCAGGGTTTCGGGACTTCATGTGGGCCCCACTAAGCGCCAGCAAAGAATGCATGAGCAGGTCGTCATTGCAGCACAGAGGCACAAGTAGAGTCACAAACGGGTTATTGCCATGTGGAGAAAAGGAAGACAGAACGTTGGCCGTTTCAGTTATGTAATGTGTAAAGAGAAGGTTTGATGTCTGTGTAAGCGTTGAAGCTTTCGTTGGAGACACGAACGAGCCTGTGAGACTCGACCATTGAGCCGATGGGTCGAGCTGATCTGGACTATTTTTATAATCTTGTGACGCAGCTCGGACTATCGATTTCTGAGACTTTGAGCGCGGACCAACAACCGGCCAGGAACATTGTAAGCTGTTACGTGTGCATCCAACGCATTTTGGTTTCCTCTCATCGCATTTTTTTCTTGCGCTGGCGACATGTGAGGCACCCTGTCAAGGAGCGGAACCGGTGTTGTTTCGTAGGGGCTTGGCTCGTCCGGGGTGTCGTGGGCTCCGCGCCGGTCGAAAATGGCGCCAGCATGCCCTTGCAAAGCGGGAATTTGGGCGACGAGCTAGCTGATACAAGCTAGTCTAGAACACAAGGTTTGAGAGAGGCGAGACGTCGGCTGAACCGAGGTCTGTGTCGATCTGGGCGTGCAGCTTGAGGCCCCAACTCAATCCAGCTCCTCTTTTGTGGGCCTTCTTATCTGTAGGGGCTCATGTGGATAACTCAATATCAATTCACGCTCCAGCTCGGCGTCAGCGGAGCGGGGAACTCAAGTATAGACCGCTTTCGACACCGCTCTATACCGTGTACTGTAAATTGAAGCTATTCCTACAGACCATACTCCGTACTAATCACTAGCTGGGCGTTGAGACCCGTATCCGACCGTACAAACGGTTGAATTGAAGCTATCTCGACCCCATAAATCATCAGTTTCTTTGAATCCTGGGCGTTAAGAACCGCCTCCGACCGCACAAAACGGGAAAGATGTATGGTGGGAATAGCTTCGTTTTTTGAACTGAGTTCCAAGGTTCCAAGGTTAGATACTTTGCTTTTTAAGCCCGCTGTCATGGTAATTCGGGTTTACAATTCAGACATGTTCAGACATTAGGCCTGAAAAATCAGGCATTTGATCCTTCGCACACTGCCAACACAATTTTCCCCGAGACAGTAGCCGCCCCCCCTTTTCATATTCCTCCACTTATATACAAATTTACAGAATGCCGCTCGAGGCAAGACAAGATCATCATGTGTGGATGCTAGCCACTCTTGCCAACTGGTACTGGGAATGCTTCGAGAACAACTGAACGATAGTAACCAGCTTGTCCAACAGGAACCCAACGCTGCGTTGATCCATGGTCTCCTCAGTAGCTGTGACCATGAGCTCAAGCCGAGATCCGTGTTCTACAGAAATGATACCCAGCTGACCGTGCGCCAACTTGGAGCTGGCCCAGTCGCAACCAGACGACGAGCGAACACCGCCCATCTCGAAGGGCTCCGCAGATTCTTCGCTCTGGTGGTGCACAAGACAAGCCATTTTTGAGCCAGGTTGCCACTCTGTGCAAAATTCTGCGATCGCGTCAAACGATGCCTCATCATGGGCAGTGATCGCTAGCTGCTGCACCTGGACATGATGCAAGAAATCCTCCACCGTCCAGTCAGGTTCAATTCTGATTCGAACGGGCAGATGATTCAAGCAGGGTCCAATGGCCGTATTCGGGCCCAAGGGACTTCCACGCCCGTGCATAACCTGACCTAAAATGATATCAGATCGCGCAGTTTCCTCAAAGAGAACCCATGAGAGAGCTGCTTTCACGAGCGTTGACACGGTCATGTCCGGTGCGAGAGAGGGCATTGCCACTTGGCGCCACTCGACTATGTCATTGTCTGAGATTCGTGCCTTCCCAGTTTGATCAAGGGGGTCAAGGGCAGCGCACGGAGCACCTTGAAGATATCGTCGCCAGAATGAAATCTCGGCTTTGTTCAGATCGCCCATTCGCCTATAAGCGACATCCTTGAATTGTGCAGCCGGTGTGAGAGGCTCATTCTGATAGGCTTTTTTGATTGTCTCCCACAGCAACGGTATGGAGGCCCCATCATACTGCGCATGTGATATGCGAAGAATCAATGCAGAGCACTGTTTGATGCCGCTAGTCACGAGAGTGAAGCTGACTGGCATTATACCTTGGGCTGTAGAGGGTGGATCCTTTTGCTCAGACTCTCGAGCAACATATGCCTCTGGATCATCACATTGAACAACATTTAGCACAGGCTCAACTTCCCGGAGGATCACCTGGAAGAACCGGCCATTGGCCTCCATGAATACCGTGCGGAGGATGCTGTGGTGAGCCACAACCTGCCTGCACGTGCCCTCCAGTCTATCGATATCCAGGGCTGCTGGGAATACTTGTGCCATCGAGACTGGCGATGAATGGGTTATGTAAAAGACTTGGAATGGAAGCGCTGGGATGATATCTTCCACATTATCTTTGACCAACGAATGTCCCGTTGCGGAGTGCCAAGCAAAAAGTTCTGCGTGCTCGTCATCTGTAATCAGGGAGTAGGGTATATTGTGCTGCGAGGAAGAAGCTGCAGTCTGTATCCCATCTATGATATCGCCGGGGTTCAAGGTGGTAGCATGTTCGGCAACGCGCATTATTGTTTTCCACTGGAACAAACTCTCCACTGAATGCTCAATCCCGGCTGCCCGAGCCCTTGATGCGGCTTTTAGAGCCGAGATCGAATCACCTCCCAATTGGAAGAAGCTTTCCTCAGCACCGATCTCGTCGGGTGCAATACCGAGTACTTTCGCCCAGATGTGCTGCAATTCCCGCTCCGTTCCCATGGCGGGCATTCGCTTATCTGAAGGAGCTTCAGCGAACAATGACTCCAGCTGAACACGCGTTGCGCTCGCCGCTGAGTCTCTCAATCGCTTTCGGTCTACTTTGCCACTGGCGGTGTGAGGTATCCGTCGAAGCGGCACGAAGGCAGACGGTACCATATAGTCTGGAAGGATGTCGCCTAGTTGGCGTCTGACACTTGATATCTGGGCCGTAAAGTTGGTCGGGGCAACAATTTCCAAGGAAGCGATAGACGAGATCGATACCGGTGGCGCCATCTCAGCCGATTTCGAAGCGACAAAGACAACCAAACATTTGGAATTCATCGAAGCCATCGGAGTCACAATCTCCGCCACGATGTCCGTCAGATCTTCGGGCCAAATCTCCTGCAGTCGCTTCTCAACTTCTGCAAGCTCAAAGCGTTGACCTCGTAGCTTGACCTGGAGGTCCTTTCGTCCTACAAACGAGAGAGATCCGTCCTTCTCATAACGGACAAGGTCTCCTGTTCGATACACCCGGCCACCACTAGTGAGGCCAACACGGCGCATCCATGTTGGACATGAGATAAAGTTTGTAGCTGTTTGGTCCGGACTGTTCAGATATCCGCGACCCACCAGAGGCCCTTGAAGAAGAAGCTCGCCCACAGCACCAATAGGAGCGACTCGGTGGGGATTCCGTGGGTCGGTCACCCAGCAGGCCCCTGCAATCGGGAAACCGATATTCCCGCCTTGCGAGTTAGAGTCAATCGGGGACTGCACAGTAAACACGACCGTGCATTCTGCTGGACCGTAAACGGGTACGAGGCGTGCATGTGGCACCCACTGCTGGATGTCACTCGACCGAAGGGGCTCTCCACCAAGCATGATCGTTCGGAGTGATCCCAACTCATTTGGTGTCATTGCGCGCAATACACTGGGGGTTAAATGAGCATGAGATGGTTGTAGCCCTTTCAATGCCTCGGTCAGTCGGCCTCTCCGCTCAGCCTCCGTCAAGACGCAGATGCAAGCACCCGCAAGCAATGGACCGAGTATCTCCAAAATACTCACGTCGAAAGCATAGGAGGAGAAGTTCAGCACGCGGGAACCTGGGCCAATATCCATAAGACGAGAAACTTCTCTGGTCATTGTCATAAAAGAACCATCCTCAATCACAACCCCTTTGGGTTTACCGGTTGAGCCAGATGTAAATACCGCATAAAGAGCACGATCGGTACCAAACCGGGTCGTCTCACGATCTGGCATCGATGTGCACTCTGAGTCGATGCTCTGAGGCATGATGAGGACATTGTGGAACAGCGCCTCAGCTTTCTGAAGATGCTCTGGCGATGTAAGTATGAAAGGAGGCTTTACCTCCTCGCAAATATTCCGAAGCCGCTCTTGTGGATGCGAGGTGTCAAGAAGGACGAAGGCTGCCCCTGCCTTGAGCACGGCCAACACCGCTACCACAGTCCAGCAGGACCGATCCAAGTATATTGGAACAAAGACCTCTGATGTGGCTCCCTGCAAACGCAGAAGGCCAGCGATGTTGCTCGAAAGAAGGTCTAGTTCCTTATAAGATAGGCTGAGGTTGGAAGACGAGACGGCTATACGCAATGGTTGCTTCTCACAATGCTGGGAAATCACATCAGTGACCGATAACGGACATCGTGACGGGAATCCAATGTTCCAGGCTTGCAGCTGCTGGATATCTTTGTCATTTAGTGTAGCAATTTCGTGCACCAGTCTTCCTGGATGATGGTGCACCTGCTGCAAAATGTGGCTGAATTGATCTAGCATATGTTCCACTTGCCATGGTGGAGTGACACGCTCATCAGTGGACATGGCAACAGTCACCACATTTGGCTTGAGCATAACGGCTAACTGGATGGCATATGTATTTGACGCAGCATCCCCGGACGATGTTCCCATGGGTTCCATAGGATCATTGGCGGTTCCCAAGTTCTCAACCTCTCCTCTCCCCTCTACAAGAAGGGTTTGGAACGAACAGGCCTGCTTGGCCTCCGGCCCTATGGCAGCAATTTCAGACAGCCCAACTTGTTCGAATGGAATGAGCTGTACTGTGCGCTCCTGCAGATTTCTGAGGGCATGTGAGACGGTCGCATTATCATCGATTTGCACGCGCAAAGGAAGCGTGGCAATTGTCGGACCGGCCATGCCCTCAATGCCATTGACAGATGCTGCTCGTCCAGGAGACACAATACCAAATACCACATCGTCATTACTCTGGTAATGAGACTGAACAAGAGCCCATGCGAAACGAATGGCGGTGGTTCGACTGACACATTCATCCATCACTGGGCCGGTCTCAATCGTTCGAACCGTCTGTTTCGAAGCTTGAGGCCGGTATGATGTGGACGGAAGTGCGGGAAATGGCTCGGCGGTAAGTTCATGGAATTCCCGACGCCAGTGTTCGAGCGCGTCTTTCTGTTGGGACATGGAATATTTGATGAATTCTTTGAATGGAGTCATGTCGGAGGGCGTTAACGCCTGGCCCTGGTAGGCCTGTTGTGCACGATGTACAAGCAGAGGCAGTGACCAAGAGTCATACAGAGCATGATGAATGGTGATAACCAGGTCCAGTCGCTGAGCCATATTGGAATCATCGCTCATGACTGGGACGACTTCAAACTGCACCAGTGGCTGACCTAGAAGAACGTTCCAGTTCAACTTTTTGTGCTCCTCCATGCCCCCCGAGATCCAGTGAAGCTCGCTGTTCTGTATCAGGACCTGCATGAAGCCAAACTCCGACTGAATGAATCGTGTGCGCAGAATTCCATTATGTTCTGCTACGGTCTGCCACGCAGTCTTCAATAAAGACAGATCAATACCTGGCTCTAAACGGAAGCGATGGTATGCGATATATGACCCGGGACGCTCCGCTGTCAAAGCTACCATACCGGCCTGCAATGCGGTACAGGGGTATATGTCCGCGATTTGCTCAATCGGAAGTCTGCATTGTTCCATTGCCTGCGATTTCAATTCTTCCCGGTGATTTGCCGGGAGTATTGAGAATGGAGGCACAGAATCATCCAATTCCTTTGGTTTGAAGTTTGGCCGTTCCTTTGGTCCCGGAAGCGAGCAATTCAGTGCAAGGTCGCTAAGCTTGGGGTGCAGGAAGATATCCGAGACACCTAGTTGAATGCCTTGATCGCTAGCTGTAGCAGCCAGCCTCATTGCTGCGATCGAGTCTCCACCCAAGCGGAAGAAGTTGTCGTCAGGTCCGATTGTCTCCGCAGGGCGAGCCAGCACTTCAGCCCAGCAAGTTTGCAATGCAAGTTCGCCCTTTGTCATTTCTCTCAACTGTCGCAGGTGGTGACTGGTCGCCTCTTGGCCAATATGGGCTCGTAGCGCTTGAGATGCTGCGTGTCGCAGTTCCTTCCGGTCAATCTTTCCATTCACCAATCGTGGTACCTGATAAACAGGAATGAATGCCGATGGAATAAGAGAAGCTGGAACATCTGCCCGAAGACGTGACTGCATCTGCTCCACGGCCGCCTCGAAGGCTTGAACATCGCCGCTGTCTTCTGGTTGAACAATAGAAGCTACCAAGTGTGCATCTTTGGGACCATTTAGTGCGATCAAATCTGCAAAGACTTCGGGGTCGTTGATAGGGAAGCACTGCTGAACATGGTGCTCAACTTCAGCAAGTTCAATACGTTGTCCACGCAACTTGACTTGGCGGTCTTTCCGTCCCATGTATTGTATAGAGCCATCCACAAGACGCCGCACGAGGTCACCCGTTCGATACAAGACACCCTTTCCGGAGGCACGGATCTTGGATAACCAAATGGGATATGGGACGAATGCCGCTGCCATAGCCTCCGGACGATTAACGTAACCGCGACCGACAATAGGACCATCGATGAGCAATTCTCCGACAGCACCCACAGGCACGAGCTTCTCTGGTTTGTTTGGATGGGCCACCCATGCGACACAACCAGCAGGGTATCCAATGTTTGATTCGTCCTGTGAGAGGTATTGCGGTGAAGGCTGGGCCGCGGCAATGACAGAGCATTCCGAAGGACCGTAGGCATTCATCAAGCGTAAATGTGGTGACCAGCGACGAACATCGTCCTTCGTCATGCCCTCTCCACCGAGCACGAGTGTTTCCAAGGTCGAAACATGCTGCGGATTTAGGATGCGTGCCACAGAAGGGGTCAGCAGCGCCCAATTCACTTGCATCTCGCGGATTGTATGGCCCAGTCTCTGATTTCGGTCTGTATCGGAGGGAATGCAGATACAGCCGCCGACCAAAAGCGTATCGATCATTTCTACAATGCTAGCATCAAAAGCGTAGGAGGCAAATTGGATGACCCGGGCGTTTCTATCAAGACGAAGCACCTGGGCATGTGCGGCTGATGCTGACAGGAATGACTGGTGCTCGATGACGCTTGCCTTTGGCCTACCCGTCGATCCAGACGTGAAAACAGCATATGCGGCGGACTTTGGACTGGTCGCCAATGGGATAATGTCTTTTCGAACCCCTGAATGCGGCTTTTGGCTGAGGTCCTCAACGATGATAGGATTTGGCGCCAGATTGGCTGCAAGTTCAAGGTACCTCGATGAGGTGATGATTACTGGACACTGGAAGTCCACTTGCACCATCTCTTGCAGTCTCTCTGCTGGATGCGATGGGTCAAGCAAGATGAATGCTCCACCTGCCTTCATAATGGCGATTATGGCGACAACTGTCCATCGGGATCTCTCACGGCATACTGGCACAAATACCTCGGGACCGACACCAAGCAGTACCAGGTCCGTAGCCAATAGTGATGAGAGGAAGTCGAGGGTCTCATATGTAAACTGACCATCCCAGGCATCGACTGCAGGGGATGTGGGTTGCGCCGTCGTCATTCGTTGTATGTCAGTGTGAATACAAGATCGCACAGTTTGCGGTAGGTTGTAATTGAAACGAAGCATTTGACTCTGATTCTTCCCCATTGACAGGTTGATGTCGCTTAGGTTTATGATCGTGGGATCAATAAGCTGCTGAACGATGTGACAAAAGGTGTCGGCCACCAATTCAGCCTGAGCTTCAGCCACAGCGTGCGTCCAGTATGTCAAATCACAATCGATGGTCTTTTGACGCGAAGTGATATTGATCGTCAGGTCATACTGTGTTTTGGTAAGTTAGTGCTTTTTCGTTCTGAATGACTATTTTGGGTATTAGACTATCCACACATACCTCAGTTGAATCAATTCCATCTTCCGGTTGCAATTTAATCTTTTCAGACTTATCAGAAAATAGATTTCCGGCGTCCTTTTGTAATGACATCGCGGTATTGAACAAAGGTTGACCGGAGCGCCTCAAAGAGTGCATGACCTCTGCCAAAGAGCAATGTTGGTGATCGAGACTTTGGGCATAGGCTGCATGATTTTCGGCAAGCGTTGAGAGAACTGGTGAATCATCAGCCAAAGATAGGCGGCAAATCAACAAATTGATCAAAGGTCCAGAGATGTCGTGCGCATCTTGGACTGGGATATCACGACAAGCATTCAGATACCCGAAGCATACAGACTCGCTTCCTGTGTATGCACGAAGAGCAACACCCCAAGCGACCTGAAGCAAACTGGAAATGGTGATACCGTGATGCCGGCAGAATGAGGAGAGATCTTGTCCAATACTCATGGAGAATGGCAACGATTTCAGAGAGCTTGGGGCGGTTGCATGCTCTTTCAATCCAAGAGATGGAAAAACACACGGGTGAACATCAGTCAGGTATTCCTTCCAATATGATTCCGAGGCCCTATGGTCCTGAGTCTTCAGATAACTCAGGTACCTGCTATAGCTGCCCGCAGACTCGGCGTCTAGTGTCCCATTGCATGCTTGGTGGAATTCAGACAGTAGTCTTTGCTCAGTGATACCGTCAACAAGAATGTGGTGAATAGCCAGCTGGCAGTAAGCCCCACCATTAGGCTCAATTGCGACCGTAAGCTGATGTGGTGGGCGACCCTTCGTGTTTGATGACTTTGGATTCAACAAGAACTCATCCGAAAGGGACGGAACTTGGCCCTCCGCGCGCAATTCCGATCCCGACAACACCTTGATATTTGCCTCGCAAGTCCTCAGAACTATCTGGACAGGATGACCGTGCCCTTTAACGCCATCGACGAAGACAGTGCGCAAGATAGGTTGACGATCAACAACCTGCTGCCATGCTTGCTTCACTTGATTGATATCGAGTGAGGAGTTGGCGGATGTTGGGCACAGAGACCACCGGATATGCGACCAGTATACTTGAGGGTTTCTTAATTGGCTCAACCACATGCCGAGTTGAATGGGCGAGCAAGGGAACATATCCTCGATTCCAGACGGAGATACATCAAATCGGCCTGAGACTTGATGGAGTAGGCTGTGAAGGTGCTCCTCGCTTGCAAGTGATAGCAACGGAAAATCGACAGCGGCGAGTTGCTGTTCCTGCTGCAGCTCCATGGGGAGTTCCTCAAGGGTTTGTTGGCAATTGCTGATCCATTGATCTAGTCGGTCCTGGTGTTGTAATTGTTGGTTATAAATGAAGGACAAGTTGAGGGAGCCGTTCATGACGGTTGCGTTCACATCAATGAGAGCCATGCGCGGCAAATCGGCTGCCATGGGGAGAAGGGAGTCATCTTGGACTGATGTCATCTGAAGAAGGGCACCTGGTCGTTCAAATTGTTGGAAAAGACCGGTGTAGTTGAAAAGAATCTCCATTGGGGAATGACTCTTGAATTTTTCCGGTCCTTCAGGGTGGAGGAATCGCGACGCAAAGTATGCCCATCCGTTCGTGGATATGCTGCGGCGGCCGTCTTTTGTCATCTGCAAGATCCTCCTTACGTTGTCCTCTTTCTTAACATCCAAAAACAAAGGTGCAATAGTGGTGAACCATCCAACTGTGCGGGATATATCAATTTCCGGATCCCATGGCTCTCTTCCATGCCCCTCGCTGAACATGGTGGGTGCAGGTCGATTTTCAAAGGCCTGAACAAAGGCGTAAAGTACGGCTGCCTGGATGATTTCCACTGGCTGGGTATGAAATGCGCCATTTGCAGCACCAATTATTGCCTCTGTTGTTTCCCGCGATACCGTGATGGTTCGTCGCGTTGCATCCGCCCAGGTATTCGAACCCAGGATAGCCTCTGGGCCCCAATAGTCCATTGAAGGACGTGGAATTTCTGTCTTCAGCGTTTCGCTCGGATCAAGAGACTGCTGAGCATAGCTTTGTTGAAGCCGGGACCATTGTTGGAATGATATAGAGAGGGGTTGTATTGTACGGCCCGTGTTGAGGATGTCTTCCAGGTCTTGCAGAAGGACACGCCATGACACGAGGTCAACCACAAGATGATGGGCCATCAATCCCAAGAACTGCTCCCCGGCATCCGTAGTGATAACGTCAACAACAATCATCACTCCCTGAACGATATCAAGCGTGTTCTGGCTGATTGACAAAATCTTCTGCAAGGCTTCACGGTCATTCATAGAGGGCACCCGATGCTCTCTAAACCGAAGGCTTCTAGACACATCAGGGCCAATAATCTGTCCCCATTGGCCATCCGCTCGTTTTTCAAAACGGGCGCGGAGCATTGAATGAGTTGCAACAATCTTCTCAATCGCCCGTTTAATCTCAGGAGGTGGAAGTGGTGTGCCGAGCCGGAGAATGAACTCAAGAGTAAACTTGTTGTGACCATCGGGCACTCGCTCAAAGAAGAGCTTCTGGATCGGAGAAAGTTCAAACCACACCTCGGTTTGGTCATCCTCCGCGGCTGAGGCAAAAGAGACAGATCCAGAATCTTGGATTCTTTCCGCCAGTTGTCTGATGCTTGGGAACCGGAAGATATCAGCAACAGCTACTTTGAGTCCGACGGTGCGACAGCCTGCAGCAACTTGCATCGCGCTGACTGAATCCCCTCCCAGACGAAAGAAGCTTTCCGTAGTTCCAATTTCTTCAACAGTCCGATTTAGTGTATCGGCCCAGATCTGTTGAAGTTTTTCCTCGCGAGAAGTTGACGGCGCCTCCGGTTGCATTTTCGCAGCTCGATATGCCTTCATCTGCTCCAAAGACAGCTTATTGGCCTGCTCCTGGATGGAACGTCTATTGGTCTTCCCAGAGGGCGTCAGAGGTACATGCGATAAAGGTAGGTAAAACCGTGGAATCATGAAAGATGGTAGAACATCCGACATGCTAGCCTCTGCTTCAGCA
Source organism: Penicillium psychrosexuale (assembly GCF_028828465.1). Taxonomy (NCBI): domain Eukaryota; kingdom Fungi; phylum Ascomycota; class Eurotiomycetes; order Eurotiales; family Aspergillaceae; genus Penicillium; species Penicillium psychrosexuale. The sequence continues at coordinate 6,414,173 of NW_026643187.1, forward strand.
CAAGCTTCACGAAATTCGTCGGATGGAGGAAGGAACTCGACTTGATGACTGCCGTCGTCATCTGGAAGCGACGCTGGAAGACATATAAATGCTATCAGCAAAGCCTCCGGTCGATGTCCATTGGTATTGTTATGAGGAAATGACCGGCGAACGTCTGCAAGGGTCTGGCTGGCTTTGGGAAATGCTTTGTGAAGATGGTACTCAATGTCCGCCAGTTCCAAGCGCTGTCCGTGAAGCTTGACTTGGGTATCCTTCCGTCCAAGGTATCGGAAACTACCATCCCCGGTAGCTTGGACCAAATCTCCGCTTTTGTACAATTTTCCGGATGGAGGGGAGCCAAATTGCAGGCGCCAGGGGGGTGCTTCAACGAAGACCCGGACCGTCTGCTCGGGATTCGATAGATAACCCTTGCCAACAATCGGTCCTTCTATTAACAGTTCTCCAGTGCAGCCCAGTGGCATGAGCACCCGATGATCCTCCGGGTGAACAACCCATCCAGATCCACCTGTGCTAAATCCTATGTTTGCTGGATCGTTGCTCTTGAGATTTGGTTGTACACTGAACACTGCTGAACACTCCGCTGGGCCGTACGCATTTCCAACGTGTACAAAAGGCTCCCAGCGGAGAACATCGCTAGCCAGAACTGCTTCTCCGACAAACATCAAAATCTTCAAGGATTTAAGACTGTCAGGACTAATAATGCGAGTGACACTGGGCGTCAGGCACGCAACGTCCACTTCAAAGCGGTTCATAGATTCCACAAGATGACCGTGACAGTCGTCCGTTGACGGAATGCAAACACAGCCTCCTTGGATCAGCGTACTGAGATGTTCGATAATGCAAGAATCGAACGCTGGAGAGGCAAATTGCAGCACACGCGACTCTGGTTTGAAGTGGTATGGCTTGCCATGTGCCACAGAACTTGATGCAAAGCCTTCATGGTGAACAATTACACCTTTGGGTGTGCCTGTGGATCCAGAGGTAAATGTCAGATAGACGGGGTCCTGTGGGCTGATCGCCGACCTCTGAGATGAGCTATTGCACTGAACCTGCTCCGGGTCAAAAGTATCCACGTTGAGCAACGCTTGAACGCCAAGCTTGGCCGCCAGAGCGATATGCCAGCCGCAAGTCAATACCAGGGGAGCTGCAACAGCTTCACACATATTCCGTAACCGGGACAGTGGGTGTGATGGCTCTAGCAGCACAAAGGCAGCACCGGATTTCATCACAGCAAGCATGGCGACGGCCATCCACTTGGTTTTTCCCAAGAGAAGAGGCACAAATGACCCAGGGCCAACACGATGCCAGGAAAGATGGTCAGCCAATGCCGAAGACAAGTCGTCGAGGGCTTGATATGAGTAGCTGCCATCCCAGCTACTGATGGCCGGGGCAAAGGGCCGTTGTCGCGTGCGGCTTTCAATTAGAGAATGGACACACGGGATGACATCAGGGCGCTTTGTCAAGATGTTCTGTCGACGCAGATCGCTCAAATCTTCGGGGCTCACGGCACTGATGTTGGAAAGCGTGAGGCCTGGCTTAGTGTCGATCTGCTCGTAAATATGAATGAATTGGGAGAGAATCCGCTCCATTTGACAGACCTCGGTTGCTGCCGGATCAAAAGAAGCCTCAATCCACATTGTCACGGCTGAGGGGCGACACCGTAGGACCAGAGGATACATATCGTACGCCACTTGAGTCGATCGACTCTGGGAGAATATATCGGGAAGTTGATGGCCATCTCGAGGCTCGACTGAGAGCAGCGTCTGGAAATGACATGCTGCCGCTGGCCCAGGTCCAAGGCGAAGCAGATTTTGCAATCCGACATGTTCGAACTCCATCGATGCTGCCCATTCGTCCTGTACTTTAATCAAAGCATCTGCAACGGTATTCTGCCCGCACAGCTTGATGCGCACCGGTACGCTAGCGAGTGCAGGTCCACTCAAGTCCTGTACACCGGCAACAGATACTGCACGACCCGCGTTGACTGCTCCAAATAATGTATCGTCAGAGCCAGTGTAGACAGATTGCAGGATAGCCCACGCCAACCGAATCTTGGTGCCGACGGTGCTTGAGGAACCACTGCCAGATTGAATGTTAAAGGACCTTTCCAGCCGCTCGGTTGGTCTGGCAGAATGACCCACAGTGGGTAGTTGAGGAAATGCCACCATCGTGGCCTCGTGTGCATCACGGAACATAGATCTCCAGAAATCATTGGCTTTGTCTTGAGTCCGCTGTACATGGTCCACTAGTGGCCGAAAGGGGTGGAAAGACAGTTCCTCGTCTCTGTAAGCGGCGTCGGCTTGGCGCAACAGCAATGCCATCGACCAGTGGTCGCAGATGGAATGGTGAATGATCACTTTCAGCTTATGTTCGGTGACATTGAAGAAGAAATATGCCAGCGGAGCCCCTGCTCTCCAGGAAGGGCTGGTGAGCTCACCGTTGATGCCGTCGTCGGTCTCCTGCACCTGCCATGGAATTGATCCTCGCACCACTGCCTGCATACAGCCGCGCTGACTAGTGGGAATCATGCGAGTCCTCAATATCGGGTTGGCTTGGGCTGTCGTTATCCAGGCCTCCTGCAGCTTATGGTGGTCGATCTCTCGTGGCAGATGGTATTCGTGTTCGATGGTGTATGCTCTTGGATCCTTGAAAGTGAGGGCTATCATTGCTTCCTGGAGAGCGGTGCAGGGGTATACATCTTCAATCTCTTCCAGGGAGCAGTGACATTGATCGGCAACTTGTCGCCAAATTTCATCTACCTCATTCTCCTCTTCAGTCGACGGGGACGGAGTAAAGGTGCCTTTGTTGAACGAGATCAATGTTTCCTCCAATGAATCTCCCGGTGGAGTGATAACACCTGTGACAGGCATATCTGTTGATGGCCTCATACTGTGTTCGAGGTGCTGAATGCCCATAATTTCAAGTCTCTTTGCTTCCCATTCGATTAGGAAATATCGCTCTCTTTTTGGGGTCTATATTCACATACCTGTTCCACTCAATTGTCTCTTGTGTTATTCCAGTGTTTTTCCACGCACGATGGATACTATCGGTATTGTTACTTCCTATGGGAATAAGGGTTTGTAATTGGCAACCAAGAGGCGAGTTCGAATGAGACTTATAGAATATCGACATCCACGGTACCTAGTGCTACCTACACCTCAGAATAATCACGTTATGGGCTCCATACAGGCACAGGATAAACATCATGCGCCCTGATCCAAGGAATTTCACATAAACCATGGCATATACGATTTGTAAATGTAACATGATAGCTTCCTTGACGTACGTAGTAAAAGAAACCAGCATCTTTTAACAACGGCTTCTTCTTTTCCGGCGATGTCTACCTTGTTTTCGTTCTGCCAAGGACTTGACATGTAAAATTCATCATCGATTGCGCTGATTCCAAGATGTCTCACAATATGCTTCCGAAAATGGTAATATGAAAGAACTGCGCGAACTGCGTGAACTGCCTAAATAGGAATTGGGTTACATCCGGAACTCCACGACCTAACCCACACACCTTGACGTCCTGACATCACCGCTCACTCCACTGATTCTACCATTTGGCCAATATGAGAAATCAAAAGGTTGTGATGACCTGGAGACTTTGGTGCCTGGCTTTTTGATTGTTGGCTAGAATGGTTCGCGTGGTATCAGAGTGCCAAGTGGTTCCCCCTGATTCTTACCATCTGACAAATGACTCACGAGCTCCTTTACAAGTTTATTCAGTTCCCCAGTTACACACGAAATTAGAACCCCGAAGATGGTGCCAAAAGTCCCTGTTTAACAAAGGATTTTCTTTCATCAAAACGCTGTGCTGATGGGGTGAAAATGCATTCTCCGTCAACTTCCCCGCAGCGTGTCGACACACCAACATCGCCAGAGAATATCTCCATCAGTTCCGATATGGTCGCAAATTCGGCGAATTCAAAAGACGAGATAGCCAAACCAGCAAGTCTCGGTAGCTATGCGGTGGGTTATGTTTTATTGATGGACCCGGCTTTGTCTGTCGCTTACACCCCTCTAGAGAATTCTATCATATGGTACCTCTAATGGGGGTATCTATATTATGATTTTGGGCCTGGTTTGTGCTATGGCTTCAGGAGTCGTGAGTTAGAGCAACTGTCGAGTACTCAATATCAACTAATGAAACTCCAGGCTCTTCCATTGATGAATATTGTCTTTGGCCAGCTGGTCGGCAAATTCAATCAGTACTTTATTCCAGGATCAGGTATCACAGAGCAATCATTCAAGTCCTCGGTCAATCAAGACAGGTAGATACCTCGCCCTCTATTTCTCATGGCAGCAAACTTACCGTCTCCTTCTAGCTTATATATTGTGTATTTGTTTATCGGAAAGTTCTGTTTGACTTACATATCTATGGTACTATGACTTTCCACCTCCATAACCCTATTGTTACTCACACAATATAGATTTGTTTCCGATTGACCAGCCTCCGCGCCTCAGGGGCCTTGCGCCTGGAGTACACCCAGGCTCTCTTTTCACTTCCTATGAGCAAGCTGGATGAGATGTCAGTCGGAACTGTGACACATGCGATTACAGCGCTGTCAAATACGATCCAGCAAAGTGTTTCCGATCGACTCGCCATTCTGTTCCAGTCATTCGCCTTACTCGTTGCGGCTTACGCGATCGCATTCCGTTATTCATGGGCACTGACGCTTGTTGTCAGTGCGGCCATTGTATTTGTGGTCCTTGGGTTTAGCCTGACAATGCCGTTTTTGGTGAAGGCGCAGCAGAGTGTGGACAAAGCGGATGAGAAACATGCAGCCCTCGCCGCAGAAGTATTCGGCTCTATTCGGACAGTGTTCGCCCTGGGTGCTGAGCAACCACTCTTCAAAAAGTATACACTATGGGTCGAGGAAGCACGGAAACGTGGCCTACGTATGTCTTTGGTCAGTGGGGTTCACCTTGCCATGCTCTTCTTTGCCATGTATGTCAGCTTCTCCCTGGCCTTCTGGTTTGGGTTGAAGCTGTATCGCGAAGGTCATATTGCTAATATTAACACCGTGATCACGTATGATCATCCCAACTTTTGAATCTTTGTGATGCCGTTTTCTAACAATCAATCAGGGTATTCTTTTCTGTGCTCCTCGTGGTCACTATTTTGGGAGGTATTGCGGGGCCATTGATGGCTATTTCAAAAGCCATAAGTGCATCCGGTGCCTTTTTTGGTGTTATTGACTCCAAGCCAGATAATATAGCTGGCATTCGCGATCCGGAGTCCAACCATGCTGATATCGTGTTTCAGAACGTGACGTTTTCCTATCCCACACGAGCAGAAATCACTGTGCTTAAGGGATTCCATGCTCGATTTGAGCGAAATAAGACCACGGCTCTGGTCGGACCCTCCGGTTCGGGGAAAAGCACCATCGTCGCTTTAATCGAGCGATGGTATCAACTTCAGTCTGAGGAAGCAGAAGCCACGTCGGGCCATATCCATGTGGGAGCTCACAACATTAATGACCTGGATGTGAAGTGGTGGCGATCCCAAATTGGACTTGTTCAGCAAGAACCATTTCTGTTCAATGACTCAATATACAACAACGTTGCTTTTGGTCTGATCGGATCGCAGTGGGAGAACGATACAGAACCCGTGAAGATGGAACTGGTCACCACAGCTTGCAAGCAAGCCTTTGCAGACGAATTTATCGACCGCCTTCCCATGGTATCATCACACCTCTTGCACTGCATTTCTTTATGACGGAAAATCTGATTCTTTTATTTCTAGGGTTACTCAACCACTGTTGGGGAAGGTGGAATCACATTGAGTGGCGGACAGCGCCAAAGAATTGCCATCGCGCGAAGCATCGTCAACCAACCCCAAATTCTCATACTTGATGAAGCGACCAGCTCGATCGATATTCAAGGAGAAAAGATTGTGCAAGCTGCCCTTGATCGTGTGTCCAAAGATCGCACTACAATCATGATCGCCCATCGATTGGCCACCGTCCGCCGTGCGGACAAGATCATCGTCATGAAAGATGGCCAGAATGTTGAAGAAGGTTCTCACAAAGAGTTGATACTCAAGGAAGGGATATACCATAGCTTGGTCCATGCGCAACAGCTAGAGCCATTGACAGATTTGATGGATACTGACATGCCAGTTTCGATTTCTTCGCAGAAAGAAGAAGTCAGGGCTTGGGCTTACACCACCAAAGAAAGCAGCGATCAAAATTGCCAGGATACTCCCGAGCCTGAAAGAGCCTTTGGCTTTTTCCACAGCTTTGGGGTGCTCATTTATGAAAATCGTAGCCATTGGATCTTCTATGCACTGACGCTAATCGGGGCTATAGGGGCAGGTTGTAAGTATTCGCCTTGCTCTTTTGCATATTTCCAAATATATGCTTACAGATTCCAATAGCGGGATTCTCCCTACAAAGTTGGCTTTTCGCCAGACTTGTGCAGGTTTTCCAGTTCACTGGCGAGAAGCTCGTGCACGCTGCGAACTTCTGGGCATTGATGTTTTTCGTCCTCGCTCTTGCCATGGCGACCTTCTATTTCATGCTGGGATTTTCATCGAATTCGATCTCGATGGTGAGTCTCACAAATACACGGACTTCAAGCAAAGCTAACTGTTCAGTTTGTCGTGTCCAATGCTCGGATGGATTATTTCTACAACCTATTGTCCAAACCCGTGTCGTACTATGATCGCGAGGAAAATTCCTCGGGTACTCTGATATCCAGACTCTCCACTGACTCAAAACAGTTGCAGGAGATGTTTGGTCCCACTGGTGTTTTCCCTCTCATCTCGATCTTCAACATCATTGGATGTGTTGCAATCTCCTTCGCTTTTGGATGGAAGCTGGCAGCTGTCACCTTTTTTGCCGCCATGCCATTCTTATTTTTCTCTGCCTTCATGCGCATTCGATATGAAATCAAATTCGAAAGCCTGAATGCCGAGGTTTATGCCGATAGCTCCAAGTTCGCAACAGAGGCGGTCCGGGCCTTCAGAACGGTCACTGCTTTGACCATGGAAGATACAATTTTGAAAAGATATTCAACCCTGCTGAAAGATCAGCGTCAAAAGGCCACTCGGAAGGCGTGGTACGCAACGTTGGTATTTGCGTTTTCCGACAGTGTTGAGCTATGTGCCATGGCGCTCGCATTTTGGTACGGCGGCCAGCTCCTCGCGTCTCACGAATATGACCCAGTTGCATTTTTCGTGGTCTATATCGCTATCATTCAAGGCGGCCAATCGGCAGGACAGTTCTTCAGCTTTGGTCCAAACATTGCTCAGGCTAAAGCTTCTGCCAATCGCATATTGGCTGCACGGCTACCTACCTCAGAACAGCTTCAGCATGTTCCAGTGGGGCCGCTCTCTTCTTCGGACTACACCCCCAGACCCTCTGTTGAACTAAAAAACGTCTCTTTCCAATATTCTTCTCGCGAGATACCAACCTTTGTTAATTTGGATCTCGCCATTGAGAGCGGTCAGTTCGTAGCATTTGTCGGACCTTCAGGCTGTGGAAAGTCCACGCTTGTCTCGCTACTCGAGCGCTTCTATGACTGCACTCAGGGATGCATCCTATTCGGTGGCCGGGACATTCGTTCTATTGAACTATCCTCTTACAGAAGTGCTTTGTCACTCGTCGCCCAGGAGCCCAAACTCTTCGAAGGAACCATCCGCGAGAATCTCCTTCTCGGTTTCGAAGCCCCCAATAACATGAACACCGAGGACCAAATGATTCAAGCATGCAAAGACGCCGAAATTTACGACTTCATCGTATCCCTGCCAGATGGCTTCTTGACGGAACTTGGCGTCAACGCTCAAGCCTCGCTGAGTGGTGGGCAAAAACAGCGTATTTGCATTGCGCGAGCGCTGATCCGAAAACCGCTACTTCTCCTTCTTGATGAGGCTACATCTAGTTTGGACTCTCAGTCGGAAAGCCTTGTACAAGGTGCTATGGAGAGATTAGCAAGCAAGCGAAACATGACTATTATTGCGGTCGCGCACAGACTAGCCACTATTCAGAAAGCCGATGCAATTTTTGTCTTTGCAGAAGGGGCGTCGGGACAGGGATCGAGTGTTATTGAGTCCGGAACACATCACGAATTGTTGCGCAGAAAGGGGGTTTATTGGCAGATGGTATGTTTCCCGAGCCACATCTTTCTTATAACTAACGTGATTATAGTGCCAAGCGCAAGCTCTAGACCGATGAAAGGATGAAACTTTCAAGCAGTACACTTTCATTATTTCTCTTCTCCTATCTCATACTTATATATCTCCAAGACTAGCGCAAAACACGGCATTATTCTTCAAGAACTTACTGAGCGATTATCTAATCTCCTTCATCAAGTTCTGAGTCTACTAAAACTGGCTGCAATGCTGTACCCTTATGAAATATATATCACACTCTCCTCCTCATTTACCTCCTCCAACCACTTACATCATATAAACCTCTCTCCCACAAAACCTGATACATACGACCATAGGGTGTGGAAAATAGGGCTTCCCGTCCGCTCAGCCGTACTCAAGCCACACGCCGGTGAGTTAGTAGTTGGGTGGGTGACCACCAGCGAATCCTCACTGTTGTATGTTTTTGTCTTTTGTTGCTTCAAATAGGAATGGAATGGTCTATGTGGCTACAGTATAAACCTCAAAGCTCAAGTGTGTATCGTGTTAGCATATACTTCGTAGAACTTCGTGCAACAAATATGTAGGAGGGAAGGTGATATATATACACTGTAAAATATGTTTTTTAGCAAACCCATATCAAATTTCTGAGGATAGACATCTCAGCATTTGAATCTGACTTCTAAAGGAGATATTTACTTCATGTGCTGTGGTTTGCGAGTGGCCAATCAGACGAAATTTGAGATTTAGATCGATACCACGTGACCAGCGCTGTACCTGGCTTATCGATAAGAGTGCCAAGCCATCAGCAACCCAAAACTTTTCCGCTCATTCGATATTTTTACCGCAAGCCATTCTGCCAATCATTCACTACAAAATGTTGAGAGAAGTGTAAGTTATGACGAATTATCTATATTGTGATCCTAGTCTAATTCTCTGCCCTACAGGAAAGCCAAGAACCCGCGCACTGCGCGTATCCTGAAAGCGCGGGAGCCGCAACTCATCGAACCTCCCAAGAAGACCCTGATTTTCCACGGCGCAAAATGTCCCCAAACGCTGGACACCGTGCTGAAGACCTTCCACGCTTTGACGAAGCCCTACAACGTTCTTTTCCACAAGAAGAACGAAAACTTGCACCCATATGAGAACTCGGAAAGCCTGGAATTCTTGGCGAACAAGAACGAGTGTGGACTCGTAGCATTCGGAAGCCACAACAAGAAGCGACCCAACTGTGTTACATTGGCTCGGATTTTTAACTCAGAGTTGCTCGATCTCGTCGAACTATTGCTGCTACCCCCGAGAGATGGCGAGGTCATCCCGCCCATCAACGAACTTGTCATGGACGTCGGTCTTGGCCTGCGACCTATGATGCTGTTCTCTGGTAGTCCCTGGGACGATCCTACATCGACTGCGCACACAATTCTCAAGAGCACTCTTCTTGACATGTTCAGGGGCGAAGAGACGACCCAAGTCGATGTCGAGGGCCTGCAGTACGTGATGATGGTTGGTGCGGAGGAGCCCCAAGATGGCCTCTCGCCGGTTATCCACATTCGTTGGTACAGAGTCATCACCAAGCGCAGCGGTCACAAGCTGCCCCGCGTTGAGTTGCAGGAGGTCGGTCCCAAGTTCGACTTCAAGGTCGGTCGCACACGCCAAGCCGCTCCTGAGGTGCAGAAGGAGTCCATGAAGCAGGGCAAGCGTCCCAATGATGAAGCCCGAACTAAGAAGAACATCATCATGGACTCTATGGGTGACAAGATTGGTCGTGTCCACCTCGGCAAGCAGGATCTGTCTGACCTGCAGACTCGTAAGATGAAGGGCCTCAAGCGTCGGGCTGGTATGGAATCGTCCGACGAGGAGGAGGAGCCATCCGCGGACATGATGGAGGTGGATGTGGTTTCTTCTGATGAGGAGGAGGAGGAGACTCACAAGAAGGCACGGAAAAACTAAGATCGATTTGCATGATTTCTTTAAGGAGTTTGGGCCGGACGGGATTTCGTTTTCTGCGCCTGTATGAGCAGTCTTACGGCATATGAAAAGTTATTTTAAAACCTCTACATCTAATAGAGATATTTCCTCCAACCATTAGTTTACACTAGACTTAAAATTCGCTCGTGTGCCCGTACTGAAGATCTTATATACATCCACGTGACCATGACGTCGGCTGTATTCTCACATGCCGAGGCCCTTCTCAATGCGGGAACCGATTAAAGTGCCGTCCCCTCTCTCAACATTTCCCGCCACAGGAAAACCTTTATATTTTTGCTCTATTCCCTCCTAATGGTCCGTGACAGTCTCCTGGTCTTTACTCGTTGTCCATCGCCCCGATAATCACCCCGAAACGAGTCCGACCTTTTACCGAGGCCCAGAGACGCCATGGATGTATTGCTCGTGAGTTCCGGAGTGTGTCCGACTATATACAGCAGTATTGACACTTTTCTACGCAGTCCCAACTGAATGCGCTCGTTCTCAAGCCCGAACTCGCGCCGCTACTGTCATTAGTGAAGGGTGCACGCAATGGAATCGTCTACGGATCGAAAGTTCGCTTTCCGCATGCGCTGGTGTATGTTGGACCTCGGACAGCCGAAAACCCCGGTATGTGGCATAGCTGACTGACTGCGACTGCTTCTAGAATGATATTTCTGTTCAGATCTGGAACGTATGTTCGCACGCCCGACCTCACCCCCCAGAACGAAACTGATAGCTTTGTTACTCAGGATACGTGAAAAGACGAAGCTTGTTTTGAAAGCAACTCGCCTGCACGCGCGTAACCTCGCTACATTTGCCGTCATATACAAGGCCTCCATGATCGTGCTCCGGAATATACCAGCTGGCGCCGGGAAAGAGGGCCGATATGATAGCTTCTTCGCAGGCCTGCTGGGCGGGTATGCGGTTTTCGGACGACAGCCGGGCAGTATTAGCAAGCAGGTATGTGATTTGGACATGCGCCTCATTGTGGAAACAACTCGAACTTCGACTCCCGAATACACTCCCGCTTTCTGCAGAGCTAACCCGAATCCAGATCGTTATTTATGTCTTCGCGCGTGTGATGCTTGCTCTCGCTAAGCTCTCCGTCCAACCAAAAATGCACCCTCTTTCCTCCCTCATCACGTCTGATGCACGCACTCAGATCATGAATAATGCTTACCCCGTTTTCGCCGGTATGACCTGGGCGATGGTCATGTACATTTTCCGGTGGCACCCGGAGACGCTGGCGTCGAGCCTGCGGAGTAGCATGGTGTATATGTATGTTTTTCTTCCCCTATATATGATTTGCCTCAGTTTCGGTACTCCGGAAATTCGAAGTTATTTCCCAATGCTAACATTCATGTCAACCACAGTTACGGCGACTCAGACCATTGGGATTCCCTCCGCACTCTGCTTCTACACAACAAATGAGCTCTCAGCGGGCCGGCTCTCTTAGCTTTTTGGTGTGTTACGGCGTATAGACCGGATATCATTTTGTTGGTGTTTTTTCTAAGATGCATTCGAGATAGGCATCCTTCAGGACATGCTTATCATCACTTTTTTTATCCTGTATTATGAGGCATGGAACTATTTTTTTCACATATTTTTGACTTGGAATATAAGCTTTTACAACTTTATTTTGTGGGGATTTTCGTAATTGGATAGACTCAATTGATGAATGGAGGATTGAGCATATAAATTTGAGTGTTCACGCTTTCCTTCTTGAAATACACATTTTACATTTGATGGACTGTTCAATATTGTGTTGTAATGTGACGTAGTAGGGTAAATATATTTTGATCTTCGAGATAATTATGGGGGAAGCTGGAGAATATATACCAACCCAATATTCCTACGAGGGAGTTTCTCATGAGTAAGGTAGTGTATACTGGAAGCTTGGTATTTCTATGGTCATCGTGGTGACAGTTGAAGATTAGTCCAGGGAAGGAGGCAGAAATGTGGGAGGTGAATAGCATCGTGTTAGAAATAAGAAGAGCTTCACCATATCCCAAAAGAGACATAGGAGAGGAAGGTCCCAGAAGAATAAACAAGATCAACATAACAAACAAAGAAGGTATGAACATAGATGGTGCATGTGACTACACACCAAACCACCACTCCTCCATCAACAAGTGAAGATAGACCAAACAGAGCCCCAAGAAAAACCTCAAAAAGACCAAAAAAGACCCCAAAGGGGCGCCTCTACAACCTGGGTCACTCAGCTGCCGACGGGGTATGGATGGCGGTCACATTCCGGCCAATGACTTACATGCAACCCTGACCATGGGAAGAAGCCATGAAGTCTCAGTCTCACAATTAAGTTGATCAAGTTCAAAGGTGAGGGTTGAACCACAGGCATCTGATCATCTCTGCACTGTAATTGCCCCGCCGAAACGGGACAATTACGGGCACAGTGGCTTATGCGGTTCCCGCAAGGCTACCTGGGCGAGGCTTTGGAATATCTGCCTTGATGTTAATGGTAAGGGAACATATGGTTCCCGATTAGGACTAGTACGGGACTAGCACGTCCCGGCCCCACTTTAAATGTTTGCTCCACCTTTTACGCTTCTTCCATGCAACCCGGGAACGTTGAAGGTTATGTGCAAGGATACATTATAATCGTACATGTTCATTGGGCTTTTCGAATATTGGGGGTATAATGATACATCTTATCCAACAAGAAAACAACAGGGATATCAGAACAAAAAAGAAAAGAAAAAGAAACGTCACAAAACCGAACTACTGCCCATCCCCTTCACCAACCTCAACAAGAACCTTCAGCTCCCCGTCCATCCAGTCAACAGCATCAGTAGTGAGGACCGCAATGGCCCAATCCTTCTGGCTCTGCACAGGTAGCACGCCATCCGGCAACCAAACCTTGACCTTCCACCCATCCACAATAGTAGACTCGCGAGCTTCTTGCGTAGCAGCGTTCACGGCCTGGAATTCCGCCAAACCGGGGATTTGGCTGGGGTACCGACGGAGAATTGCCTGCTTGACCGTGTCGATGTTGGAGCACTGGCTTGCGGGCAGTTCAAATCCGGGGAGGATGCGCTTTCCGTTTTGCAGGATATTGACGCGAATAGAGGTTTGGCTTTGGCCGTGAGAGGAGTTGGATGTGTTAGCCGGAGTTGACTCGGGCAGAGGGGTGAAGGGTTGGTGGAAGTGTGGGTCGGGTGCTTCGGCCGGGAGGCCGTGTCGGGCGGCGATGTTCTCGCGGATAATGCGAGACACGTCGCGGGTGATGCTGCTTGCGCTATGGGTTTGTTAGTGGGGATTGCAAATGTGTTTGGAAAGGTTGGATCGATTACAATTCGACTCGGGCTGGAAGGTTGCGGCCTCCGCCAATGCGCCATTGGAGATCTGAGGTGGTGTCCGCGTGGACAATGCGGTTGATGTTCGCATCTTCGCAAATCGATGGGCAGTCGTAGTTCCCGTTGTGGACGACGTGGTAATGGCTGTCAACTGCGGCGACGAGCCCACGCCAATCGGGTTGCTGGAGACCGGAGAGAGACCACAGGTTATCAAGCTCAAAGTTCTCGTTGTACGTATCGTAGCAGCGGGCGATCTCTTCCCAGTCACCTGTGTATCCGTCTAGGAGGAGGTCGGTCAGACCGAGGTCCACAGGCTGGGACGAATCCATTGCGGATTGCTGCATCGGCGGTGGGGGAGCCATTGACTGCGACAGATCATCGCGATGGGATGGCTGATTCTGCATTTGCAGATGCTGCTGCTCGGGAGAAAATTCCGGACTATTCGCCGACAACTCTTCCGTTTTACGGCGACGGCGTGCTTCAGCACCACCTCCCTTGCGCGTCTCAATCGCGTATCGGCGTTGCCTTTCGTTGGTGACCATCCGTCTGAGCAAAGGAGTGATCAATGAGATGATCTTGTTTTGGTCACGCGGCCAAGTGTGAATTCTCGTCCCCACGCCATCATTAACGGCATCCTCTCCAAAAAATCGTGCACCATATCCCTCGGCATCGAGGAACTGGCGAACACAGTTCCAAAGGCGTAGCTTGACCATTTCCGAATCTCCCCTTCCTCGCTGACCAACACAATCCTGTCTTTCAGGGTGTTCCTCGTCCAGCATGTAATGTTTAGCAGCTGACTGGAGATGTATAAAGTTCTCCGGTGAAATCCCAAGGGAGGCGTACAGCTTTGAGATGGGAGGCCGTGTGTACTTCTTATTGCTAGAGGGCTGGCGGAACAGCGCCGCCGCAGAATGAATACCTACCGCACGAGCATCCGATAGAGACTGCTGCTGCTCAGGCCGAATGTCTATCTCTTCTCCGGTATAGTCATTGGGCGCTTGCTGTGCGGGATGCGACTGATGCTCTTCTCCGGTATAGTCATTGGGCGCTTGCTGCGCGGGATGCGACTGATGCTGCGTGTCAGAGAGACCCTCGCCAGCCAAGGCGGGGTCGAGGTTATCATGATCCTCATTTCGCTTGCGCTTTTTGGTCGCGGTTCGTGTGAGGCCCGAGGATTGGGGATGGTCGGTGTGGCTAGGTGCTCGCATGTGTCTTCCGCTGCTCATGCCAGTCCCGAAGTTCGCGTCACCGAACCCGTTCCCGGAGAGATCCATGTCTGTGTATGAATCCAGCTGGTGGTGGTGGCCAGCTGCGCCGGCTGCGGCGGCGACTGCAGCAGCGGCAGCCCATTGCGAAACATCTTGGTCTGCGGCAGCTGTTGCTGCCTCGACTAGTCCCGCGAGCTGGTTGTCATTGGGCGCATATCCGTTGTTGGTCAATTGCGCGTTCGGGTCGAGGTGGGGGGCGGTTGTTGTGTGTTGGGGTGGAAGGTCGGAGGAGGTAGTGGGGATATGTTGATTGGTGGAGGAGCTCATAGTGTCGATTGAGACACTCGGTTCGATAAGCTGATAATGTCGGAAAGCGGATATTGAGGTAAAAAGAGCGACAAGATACTTTTGCTTGAGAGGGAATTCGAGGGAAAAATCAAAGTGCGTTCGAGGTCCCCGAATTACCTCTAGAAGGGTACGTCTTCCGAGTCGAAGTTCTTATCCAGCTGTAGAGCCTAATAAAAAGCTTCACCCATTAGAGGTACTGCTTCCTAGAGCACAGTTGTCCCAGCGCGCCGCACCCAAGAGGGCGAGAAGCGCGTCACAGTAAAAAAAAGGTCAAAACAAAAGTATGGAGATGTGATGCGACAGCTTCATTTGGGTTGGCTGATAAGAGACGCGCGACGGTTGCTGTTTGTGCAGTTTGAGGGAACAACAGACAGTGCAAACTGGAAAAACGGCGAGGGTCACGTGATCTTGGGTTCCATTCCAAGTGACCCTAACAACATTTTATACAGAATCTATGACATGCCTGACTTGGATTTGATCATCGAATCTCATGAGCATGAATTTGAAGTGTTTAATAATCATTTCTATCCATTTAAATTTTAGATATAACCCTATCGTGAAGCGCAAGGCAAAAACTGAAACTCTCCATAAGTACACCCAAAACAAGAAATCAGTCCAAGACAATCAAAACAGTCCGACTATAGCAGACCATATGATCCTGTCAATTAGAAGTAATGATGTTGACAGATGATAGAACATGTTCCAAGAGCAGGCCTCCTGCGTCATGACGAGATGGTAAATAGATGGCATATAGATCATTGGCCCACATAAACTTTTGCAATCGCAGGATAAAAAGAAGAAGATTCAAAGAAAGCAGCACTTGATCCAGTCAAGACAGCTTAGAACCCATCCCCCTCTTTCCAAGGACGACCAGCCTCCTGGGCACGGTACTGGGGGTTCTGGCCACGCTCCATAGCAGCAGTTAGAATGCCAATAATCTCCTGCTGCTTCTCCTGAAGTTGGCTGACGAGGACATTGCCCTTCTCGCCGTCAGAGTCATCCGATTCATCAGCAAACCCAATGTCGGACAACCACATCCAATTATCCAATTCCTGCTGGATCTCATTCCTCTTCGCTTCGGCTTCTCGGTAATTATTCCATTCCTCGTTTCCGCCGAAACAAAACCCATACCCGTCACACAGACACACATTCTCCTCAACGCAGAGAACAGGCTGTCCGGTGAAGATAAACTGCCACAGATACTCCCAGATTCGACCAGCGATATAATCACTCAGATCCGTCGACAGCAGCCAATCGCGATAGAACACAAACCGGGCCCGCGGAATGGAGCGGATGCGATCGCGGGACACGGCGAATTGCGCACAGCACGGCTGCGCCAGCACAGACGGGATCTCCTGGTCGGGGAATAGCTCCCCCCACGCACGGGCCAGCATGATCTCCTCCTGCTTCGACTCGTCTTCCTCGAGAGCACCGGGGTGCATCCAGGCCGGACAGCCCGGGCCGAACCCGCAGCGAGTATTCATGTAGCCCTCGCGGATGACACGGTTCAGATTGAGGCGGCGGAGGAGCTGCGCCGCGTCTCCGGCAAAGAGGTTATCATTGTGCCAGGCGAATTGGTGTGAGTGCATGAACACCGCCACGTCTGGGAGCTGGTCGTAGTGGTCGACGATGTAGGTGAGGTAGATCATGACCTCGTGGCCTTTGTTCTTGGGCGGGTGGAGTGGTGCTTTGGGGTCATCTGCGACATAGATGGCGTGGTCCCAATCTGGCAGTTCCTCGGCAATCCAGCTGGTGTCTTCCCCTTTGGTTCGGGTCACAACCATCACCTTGGAGTAATTGTAGCCCGAGGGCTTTGGGATGCCGGAGATGAAGTCCGGGAGAGGGGCATAGAGATTCTTGCTTGTGTGGCTGCGGGTCGTGTTCCAGGCTCCTGTTGTATTGGATGATGAGACCAGGTCGCCCAGGCCGATGACTTGGGGTACGTCACGCCATGGTCGTGAGAGGCTTCGGGTTGTGAAGAAGAAGGCGAGGAAAAAGCAGACGCCGAGAAAGAAGACCGCTCGCCGTGGGAGAAGCATGGACGGAGGGTTGACGAAGCGTACACGGGATTATTATCTGTTGCACGAGATGATGGTTAGCTGTAATGTCACTGTATGCCACTGTGTCGCGTGCACAGGGTGAGAGGATGGATATCGCAAGGTACGGAATGCAGAAAGCTTGGAATGGAGCAGACGGGAAACAATGCCTTACATAGCTTAGTGTAACATTGCCCCGAGATTGTAAGGAGGTGAAGGAAAAGTGACCCGATCTAGATTCAAGGGACTGGGGTCACCCTGGCCGGGGAGGCTGCTGGGCTCTGGGCAAATCAGACGCAAGTGGAGTCGCCGTCATGACGAAGCTTCTTTCGCTGCGATTTATAGCATAGGGAACTTCATATAGAATAGTTAGTTATATAAGAGAAGACCATTGACTAATTAATACGGTGAATATCAGTCATAATGAAGCAATGCAAATGTCATAAAATATTAATCGTCATATGAATTCATCTAACACGGGAAGCAGCATGACGATCTCTCCAAGAATTCAGCTACGCGGCTTGAATCGGCTATGCCGTGGAAACCATAGGTAGATCTACCTCTCTACGCTATACTCTCCTAATCCAATTTTCACTTGCATATGCACATCTTCATTTGACCAAAGTAATCATTGAGAGCAAATACCATGAGATTAAACCGTGGTATAAAAATCGTGAAAAGAAATCCGGGTATGATCTTTTGCTCGCGAACAACGCCATGCAGAAACGCTGGTGTAAAGAACCGGGGAATGGAGAGGGCCGGGCAGAACCCGAAGAGAGAAAAATACACAAGGAGGAGATTATCAAAAGGAGTCCGGGATCAAGCTTCTTCATCGGGAGTTTCCTCAACTGATGCGGTCCGGCGCTTGCCGTTGGATGTGGATTCGGGTTGAGTCTCGGCTTGACCAGAAGCACTACTTGCAGATTCCTCATTGGTACCCCATGTAGTAGGAATAGAGGAAGCTGGCCTGGCGTCAAAGGACCCTCTAGGAGCAACGTCGGTCCATTCTTGAGACGGGGATTCTGCACGATGTTCCACCGAGGGCACGGTGGGTCTTGGTTGCAATACCGGTGGACTAGGGGCCCCATTTACGGGATGGGTTTCAGCATTGACGGTGCCGTGCGCATTTAACCCGACGCTCCTACTCGTTTGGTCCTGAGCAGGAACGGGGAATGTAGAGACTTGAGAGGTTACAGCGGTAGCCACGGCTGGAGCAGCTGGGGATGTCACTGTAGTGGTAGGAGTAGGTTGTACTGTTTGTTCCACACCGCCGGCACTATTATCCATACGCTGGAGAGGAAGGAGGGTCCAACCAGGGGGAAGAGTGAGCCCTTCCGGTAGACGAGGGTCTCCAGAGTTTAGAACATCAGTGCCCGGGTTTGCGCCATACTGGTGGCTCGTTGTGAATAAAGAAGATGCTGGGGGTATGTTTGGAGGTGGAGCCGGTTGGCCGGCTCCAGGTTGACCGGCAGCTGGTCGGTTAACAGCCCTTGCTTGAGCAAGCAACCGCTCTAGTTCCCCCCGAAGCTGGCGCACGTGATTTAGATGCTCTGTAGCAGCTCGAAGGGTGGCAATCTCTTGGTTCAGCCGGTGCTCGATGTGCAGCAACTGATCATTGATTTCAGCAGCGATAGATGCCCCAGCCGCAGCTTGTGGGGCGGGGGTGGGGGCTTGGGGACGGCGCCCGAATCCAAATCCAAACCCAATTTGTCCTCCGGGGGCATTCGCAGGGGGGTTTGCCCGCGGCGCGTTACCTTGGTGAAGATTGTTGAATAAATCTCCACGCACAGCTCCAAAGCCGATGCGGAAGGGTCCAAACTGATAGACCCGAGCACGTGGTTGTGCATCCGCACCTTGTTGGCCTGGCCGAATACCACCATTCTGACCTCCGCGCGCGTTGTTGTCTGCAACCCCGGCAGCTCCCTGAGTTCGCTGTGGCATTATAACAGGACGTCGGCATGTCGGGCAGTTTTGTTGCCTCTCAAGCCAGCTTCGGAGGCACGAAAAGTGCAGGATATGGCCACATGGGAGCTTCTTTGGACGTAGACGGTCAGGAACACGTTGTGGTGCAGGCTCTCCAGCCGCATCAGCCGCCGGTTGCGCCGGAATCATTTCCTCACGGCAGATGATACAGACATCTTCCCGGGAGATTTCCTCTGCTGTTGCATCCGGATACCTCTGATGCATATCCCTTGTCGCGTTTCTGTAACACATGAAGTCCATAATGCGACGCGCAAATGAGCGGATGGTCACAACAACGTCCCGCAGAATGTGGATGGGGAGGCCGTAGAAAGTGAGCAGGATACCAAAGAAGCTCAAATAAATCAGGAGTTTCAACAAATCGGTCAAAAGATCTAGGTAGAAGATCCAACGACCCTTCTCCTCCCACCCGGGCACGTCGATCTCCAACTCATTGACATCGTTTTCGTCGGGCAGATTGTCAGGAGGGGAGGTAGCTCCCGCGCGAGCATGTTCTCGAATCGCTTCGACACGCGCAACACGGATCTCATCCCGACGTTCCTGGATCTTGGCCTTTATTTGCTGGCGGGTTATGGAGATTTCGGTCAACGCGATAACGTATCGCAGGAGGGTGGAGGTCGAGAGGATCAGCAAGATGGCGAATTCGAATCCAAACATCACCATCATATCCGGCCGTGCCTGCGTAATTACAGTGTGCACACAGTACCGTAACATGAAGAAGTTGAACGACACCGTCAGCACGAGAGATAGCGCCAGTCGAGTGTGGAACAACCGGGGATTAGCCGGCGGCTGTTGCTCTAGGAACTCAACGCGGCCTTCGCCAATCCATCCCCAGACCTTGCCGACCAGCAGCGAAATGAACATGACCAGAAACCAGCCTCCAAGTTCGCCTCGGAAGATGGTCATAGCCAGACATGTCTCTGTGACGGCGAACCAGGCCCGCTCGTATAGTTGTTCGGTCTCGATTGGTCGCAAGCGTCCGTAAAGAAGTCGCTGAAGCCAGAATAGGATAAAGCCGGTGACGAGAAGGCATAAATTCGTGAGGATCTGGAGATAGTATAATGAGTTAGGGACTATGGCCAAGCGCGATAAGCCAAACTGGACAACTCACCATAAGATTCGCACTACTCTGAGAGAGATAGACGCATGCCGAATAGAAATTGGACCTCTGATGAAGAGCTTTTAGAAACACACCAGCGGCTAGGACCACTGAGGCCTGTAAACGGGGTTCCAAGGTTAGCGGGTTGTCTTCCCCATCAGCTGCGGTACTTACCCCAGCATAAGCGGCCAGTCTCATGGCTATCGACTGGATCGGACAAGCCGAAGGTCGTGGACCAAAGGAAGGATAAAAAAGGTGGGCGTCTCAAGGTAGCATTTGGCGGAGAAACGAAGTGAATGCCGTTTACTTGGGAGGAGTAGTAGTAGCTTGATCTGGACAGCTTTCCAGAATAACCCGTGGACGCCTCTCCGCATCTTACGTCAGCTACCAGCACGTGCTGCCACTCAGATCTATACATACCTTTACTTAACACATGAGTAGATTCAATTTCACTATAGTGGAGTATATATTTGGGAATCATGTATAGTTTAATATGTTTTGTTGAATTCAAACTATTAGACTCACTTTAAACGTCAGGACATGTCCGTCGATCTTCGATGTTTATCTGATCATATCCGTCATGTGACGTCCCACATTGCCCGCCCTTGGAAGAAGCAACCATTGTGACACCGTTGTCCTCGTCATTTGCATCGAACAGAGAGATATCGTCATCTCTGAATCCTATAATAAATGAATTATCTGGGGTGATGGCCTCATCACCGGCATTGTTCACTGCCTCGCGCAGCCAAACACTAACTTACCTCTTGGCGGTGTGCCCCTTCTCCATCGCCTTCCTAGTTTACATCAATTCATCCATCTCCTTCGTCGTAACGGATCTGATAGGGCTCCAGAATGGAGTCGGAGATGCTGTCGGAACTCTAGGATTCGCAGACGAACTTCTTGCGCTGGTTGCCTGCCCACTTTGGGGTGTCCTCTCGGATCGAATCGGAGTCCGCCATGTAAGCTTGCTACTGGCCCATATTAGGATAATTCAATGATATTGACGCTAGATAGGTATGTACGGCAGGCTATGCTATTGTAGCAGTTGCGCTAGTCGTTTTTGTGCAAGCCACGAATGTCTACCCTCAGCTTCTCTTGGGAAGGTTGCTCTTTAGTATCGGTGGCTCAGCGGTATCGACCATGGTCACTGCAGTTTTGCCAACTGTCACTGGTTCAGCCTTTAATGCCCAGAAATATCGCGCATCTATGTCTTCAGAGTTGACCATCACACCGGAGTGTGCCAGGAATGGTCATTCCGTAGATGTTGATGCTTTCAGGGCATCGCCGTCTGCGCGACTCTCCGGGTTTGTTGGTATGTGTGCTGGCTGTGGTGCGCTCGTGGCACTGGTTGTTTTCCTGCCACTTGCAGCTCGGTTTGAGAAGATGGGATTATCGCCATCGCAGGCCATCCAACGCAGCTATTATCTGGTTGCTGCCATATCCCTGATTATCTGTCTAGTATGCTTCATTGGCCTTCGCGATCTTCCAGGAGAACAGGGCAAAAGTTGGAGTGCACTGTGGAAAACCTCTCACGAGTCGGACGATGACGAAGATGATGACGATGACCTGTATATCCATGGCCCAAGATTGTCATGCTGGAAGCAGTTGACAACTGCCCTCACATTGGGATTCCGAAACCGTAGCATTGGACTGGGCTACGTCGGAGGCTTCGTGGCTCGAGCCTCTTCTGTGGGGATATCATTGTTCATTCCCCTGGCCGTCAATCACTATTACCGCGCATCGGGCCTCTGCGACGAGGAACGTGAACCGGTTCCTGGGTCGGGCTTAGGGGATATCAAGAAAGCTTGCCCACGTGCATACATCGTCGCATCCATACTGACCGGGGTGTCCCAATTGGTGGCATTGATTGCAGCCCCAGCATTTGGGTACCTGACAGACAAATCACGACGATACAATTTCCCCCTTCTTTTCGCAGCATTAGTGGGAATAATCGGCTATATAATCTTTGCCATGCTCCCAAACCCTCTGTTCGAAAGACCCGACGGCAATCCGGGTGTGTTCGTTGTGATGGCTCTGCTTGGAATCAGCCAGATCGGAGCAATTGTCTGCAGCTTGGCTGTGTTGAGTAACGGTATCTTGCGGGTTAGCATCGACAATGAAACATTGAGAAAAATACATGAGGAGCGTCGTGTCCGCGGGGACGAGAATGACACAGAGCCTGATGAAGGCCAGGCTCTTCTTCCCGGGTCGGCCAACCGCAGATTTGAGCATCTGTCCCTCCTCAAAGGCTCCATCGCAGGAGTCTATTCGCTATATGGTGGAGCAGGCATCTTGCTCTTGACCAAAGTGGGTGGACTGTTATTTGACATCCTGTCAGCGGGAACACCATTCTATATTATGGCGGGCTTCAATGGCGTGCTGCTTGTCATAGGAATCGTGTGTGGGGCCATCAATCACTTCGGCTCCTGGCCCGGAAGGACTTGATCAATTTCGCTTTCATTTGTTTTTAATTTTATAAAATTGTCATGGTGGTGCAGGATCTTGTTGAACTGGCTGTGAATATAATTTCATTCTCAGCAGGGAAACGGCCCAAGGTTGAATTATCGGCATTGCCCGGCTGGAAGAGAGCGTACACGTGGTTTGCAGTGTCAGCGGAGAAAAGCAAATTAAACTATTTGACTGAAAAAACGGTTCAGAAGATTAATTAACTCGGCATTCATGGCGTTGCGCGTTCATGAAATCAGGCACGGGCTTTTTCATCGGGCGTAAGTACACGCTAGTTAGTGGCTGACGGGGAAATTACAAAGATAATGGCGACAAGTATGTAAGCATTTTGAACAGTAAACATGTACTTTGTATACCATTCACTTCAAAGGAGTCGAGTTTTCTTATGTACAACCTACTCCTCCGTGTAGACCTTGAAGTTTCCCAGCTCATGTTGATCTCATCCCGCTAGTCTCGAATTAATATGAAGAGCATCAAACAACCTTCCCAAAGAGGCAACCTGAACCAGGGGTCAATTCGGACGCTAGTCCTGAATGAGACTAGTCCTACAGTAAACTTTCCGCTAAAAACGCCTCTAATTTTAAACCGCAAACCTTCGGAGGCACTTGGACGTCTAAGGTTGGATCTTCCCAAGGTTGCAAGGTCGAATATGGAAATGCCCCCCCTTTTTCTAAACACCACCGGCCTCGGGAACCCCTGGGGTTCGTGTTGGCGTCCGCTTGGACTGCACTGTCGGCCAATCCCGCCATGCCAAACTCGTCGCGACGGCGCTATGTTACATGGCCAAAGTCAATTAATTATGCGCCTAACCCCCAATGTCTCTCTCTCTAACACTTCTTCCTCTTTCACACCTTCAGACTCAAACAGTCCGTCATTCACTCTTTCGTCGTCCGACAGTCTTTCGTTAAAATCCAGTCCTTCGTTTTGAGCAATTGTTGATCTACTTCAAGTACCTCGTACTCTCATTCTTTGTGCGATTTCAACATCTTGATTATCACCAATTTTCAATATAAACACCGGTTAACCACCAATCCATTTCCAACATGCGTTTCTACACCGTCGCTTTGTTGGCTGGCGCTACCGCCACTGCCGCGGGTAACACCGCAACCCTCCTGCTGCCCGGCTTTAAGGGCCAGGATCTCGAGGCTAGCATTATTGAATCCGTACGTACCGATTCAGTTGCGCGATCAACGTGCTCTTTGTCCGAGCACCTTGACTAACCATCCACAGAATGGAGATGCGACTACCTACAAGATCACCTGCCCTAAGACCGCTGCGGCCTGTGGTATTGCCGGCGAGGGCATGACCGCAATTGCTGCCCCGACCTCCATGCAGCTGCAGAACATCGACCTCCAGGGAACGTAAGTACCGGCACAGACTTTCCTCGTAAGAAACGGATTCTGATATCAAACACCAGCCTTGGAACTGTTTCCTGCAACATTGCGGGCACCACTTATGCCTCCTGCCAGGCTTCCGCCGGCACCGTGACCCCGTCGGGAACTCTGGCCCAAGAAGATCTGAACTGGATGCCAGTCACTATCTCCGCCACTCCGACCCCGACGTCGACCTCCACCCCAACCCAGACCCCCACTAGCACCAGCACTAGCACTAGCACTAGCACTAGCACTAGCACTTCCACCCCTACCCCCACCAGCACCAGCTCGGAAATCAGCACCAGCACGACCGAGGTGAGCTCCACCTCCACTCCGACGATCACATCCTCGCCGACCCTGGTCATCTCGACCACCAAGAAGCCCTCCTCGGCACTCATTTCGTCTGCCCCTGTGGCCTCCTCCACCCCTCTTGTGGTCGCGTCCACCAGCGCCGCTGCCAGCGGAAGTGCTCCCGCCGCTTCCTCTACTGCCTTCAACGCCGCTGGCCAACTGGCAGGCAGCGTCTGGACTGTTGGTGGTGCCTTCTTGGCTCTGGCCTGCGCTTTCGCGTAAGCTCGACACGGAATCTATCTAAGTTTCCGTCTTGTGTGGGCTTTTGGTTGTGGAAGACAAGTTTTGCGCTTGTCGATTTATTAATTCCGGGGTTTCCGATGTTACTTCTTACGGATGTATTCCTGTATACTCCACCTATATGTGTCCATCTCTTATTCTTTAATGTTTTATACCTTTCTCCACGACAGACTACGATCTAGCGTCTCTTTTTTACACTTGTATCTTCAGCTGTTGAATATACCTTTCCTTTGATTTCCGAGACTTTTCTTTGTTGCCTCTTTCACGCCCCGGACTGGTAGCCCCTGTGGATATAATCCACTCCTGGAAGATATCCACATACGCCTCAATGTATCTCATTTTTGGGAATGCATTAGGTACTCCACCGAGCACGGTCCCTGGTAAGTACGCCACCGGATGCAATAAACAAACGAGCAAGATCACTTCATTTTACGTAGGACTTCGAAGCAAAAAGGCAAAGACACACAATAGTGAGTTTTCACCCAGTCATATTGATATAAGAGAAAAGAGATTAAAATTAAGAACAGTAAAAATACGAAAAAGACAAAACAAACTCAAAGTTCTTGCCAACGCCATGCGGCACTCGCAATACTCTCGAGGGAGGGAATAGGAATCACCGGGTCGGTCTCCGGCACCTCTTGCAAGGTAATGATGAGTGGTGAGATATCAGGCACCGCGGTAATCGGTCCACCGGGTGGCCGGAAGACCACAATTGACTGACGGACCTCTGTCACGTATCGACGCTGACCCATGATATATGTAGGCGGCTGCTCAAGCACAACGGTCTCAAACGTGACCTCAGGCACAGTCCGACTGACCGCTATAGTGATCACCACATGCACTTGTCCCTCAGAGTTCGCCAGCCACCAGTCGGCATCCGCTCGCAGTTTCTTTTTCGCCTCAGAGACTCCGACTTCCAGAATAACCGTGGGCCACTTTTCGCTTCGACCCGGAGGAAGTTCTCGGGGGATCCATGATCCATCTGGTTCTTTGGCGCAAATGTCTCCTTCCACCCGTGCAGTTGTGAGCGACCATTCCGTTCTTCGCATGTTCGCAAGAGAGACAGCCATTACTAAATGGAGCTCACCCACGAGGGCATCGTGGGGTCGGCCCGGTATGGTAACGATCAGGCACCGGGTGTGTCGGTCGTAAAGCTGGCGGTATTCATTGGAGAGAACCAGCTCTGCTATGTCTGGTGGCACGTTGGTGAACTTTGCATATTCCGTTACCAGATCCGGGGCACTCTGGAGACGGGCCAGAATAGACAGGATGGCGTAGGCTGAGGATCCGATCGTTTCCACCGCACATTCCACATCGAAGCAGGCAAGGTCAAGATCAGTTAGGTCCATAATCCTTTCGACAACAGGCGAAGAGAAACTGATGTGTGGTTCCGAGGAAAAGACCAGTTCTGTCTCATCGAAGCTTCTTGGTGATCAGTCACCGAGTCATTCTTACCTCACCGACCTCTTGTTTCTGAGCTGCATCTTTACTCGGTGGGTTTGAATAGCTCTTCCATAAATGGTGAAAATGCCCTCTCCTGCGATTCAAATGGTCTAGTGAAGCCTTCAAGGGTAGAAAGTTAACCGTGAAGCTCCGCGAGCTCTTTGATCACTCGGATAATTTCTCGTGGGCAAGGCTTCCTTGGTGAATAATATCTTCAATTTCTATCATAAGAGAAATGTCAGAGATCAGAGGTTTCATTATTCAGAGAAAATATATACTCACCTTCTGGTGGATATTCGACTGGCGGACCCCGGACTTTGCGGTATTTAGAATCCGGCACGATTGCGATCTTTCCGAAGTTAGGTCACGTCCAAAAGACCAATGAGACGGGACTGACCATGTTGTCTTCAAGGTCTGTATATAATTGATCTGCTGCCTTCTTGATCTCCCGCAGATGGTTTTTTAAACGGGACGTTTGCGACGAGACTAGTAAGGGCAGGCGGTATTTCCCGAGGATCTTCTTCCAACTGTACCATTTAACGGACGTCGACGAGATAGTGTAGTTGTTATCTGCCAGCCAGCATATCAACTCCATATGGGCCTGAGCTAGAAACAGGGCACGGTTGGCGCATCGAAAGTTTTGCCTCGCGGCGTGGATGAGTTCGCCATCAAGCGCAGCGCGATCAGCGTAGTCCCAAAGGTATTTTTGGAAGCTTATCCTGTCGAGTCTATTGGCTTCAAGGTTGTTTGCGATCGTACTGATAGGGGTTGCAATACTGTCCAGTAATCCAACTGCGGTGGTGATTACTTCTTGATACATGGTGAATGTTAGATTCAAAACTATTGAAAGATATTTCACATTCAGGTGCAGTGGCGTCTTTTTATAACCACAAAATGTACTTCGGATGAGACAAATATCTAGGACATGTATTGTTATCCTCACCTAAGCGCGCGGCGGCGAAGTGTACCAAAACCTGTTTTTCTCAAACTATTCCATGGATTGATTATCATTAGACAGGAAGAACTTGCGCTAGAAACCCTTCCACAACACTTGTCAGAAGATATGAACGACTAGAGAGGTTGCAAAGTTGGATGAGATATCTGGCTTCCAACAAATCATCATAATTCTCTTGCCACTCTCTTCTTTGTCACATCTAGAACCCATAAGACGGATCTGTAGCAGAAGATCCAGTGAGAAGAACCTCATTTAGTAGGTCATGTTACGGCATCTCGTATTTCATGTCCATATAAGTGGACGCCACAAGTAATAAAGTTTAGCCGCAAGCTCAGCTGGGCATTTCCTGCATAGACAGACAGGTACAGATATCAGTTAGAAGTCCCGATCAGAAATATTGGATTGCGAAATTTGGGTTCGACGAGACAGAATGGTCGGTATTGTTGTGGGAGGATATAATATCCGATTTGTAGCTGATACAGAGTTGTAGGGGATGAGGTTCATGGCACTGCTAGATATGTTCCGGGGTTCAACTTTGTCTGTATATACCGCGACGTCATAACACTTACACTCGCCACATCATGCGTTGACACCCAAACAAGTGAATGTGCTGTCTTAAATAATTAAATATTCTAGCTAATGGATTAACACCAACAACAGAGAGAGGCGAAATCGAAAAACCCAGCAGGGAGCGAAGACGACCAAACAAGGAAAGCTTCTAAAGCCAGCCAAATCAGACGCCGGACATACCCCAACGAGGCGCGTTCACGATAATCCCGGTCAAACAGCCAGCGATGATACCGGCGCAGGGAAGTGTAATAATCCAACCCATGTAGATCCAGGCAACCATCCGCCAGTTGATCGTTCGCCAAGTGCCGTTGCAAAGCCCAACACCGACGGTAGCGCCCGTAATACACTGGGTGGTAGAGACGGGGAGCTCTGCAAGTGTCATGTTAGCGTGGTGATGATTTGGGAATAGATAAAAGGGACATACTCAGCCTGGTGGCAATAATGACAGCAATGGCAGCACCGAGCTCCATAGCGAACCCACGAGAGGGAGAGTGCAGGGTAAGACGGTTACCCAAGTTGCGCATGATGTGATAACCGTATGTCCAGATACCGATGGAGATAGCGGCACCACCAAAGACACTGGAGAATGTGAGTTAGCACGGGAGCTTCCTTAAATTGGAGGAATGAAACTTACAGGATCCAGATGGGGACTTCGGTCTTAGCGCCTTCAAGGGCACCAGTTCTCCATATAGCGTAGATGGTTGCGTAGGGACCGACAGCACTGGGAACAGTTAGTGCATGAGTCGATAGTAGGTATGAAATGGGAAAACTAACTTTGCC
Source organism: Penicillium psychrosexuale (assembly GCF_028828465.1). Lineage (NCBI taxonomy): Eukaryota > Fungi > Ascomycota > Eurotiomycetes > Eurotiales > Aspergillaceae > Penicillium > Penicillium psychrosexuale. Next base: position 6,442,399 of record NW_026643187.1, read on the forward strand.
ACGTCGTTCGCACCGTGGGTGAAAGAAGCAGTACAGGCTGTCAGGATCTGAAGGAAAGAGAACATGTACTCCGCTTCGTTATCATAGTGATCAGCATGGGCATGGGTCTTCTCGAGATCGCCAGCGAGTTTGCTATCGCTTTTCTGGGCGCTAACAATGTCTTGCTCGACACCGTTGAGGAAGGCCTTCTTCATCAGCCAGAAAAGGACAGGACCACTATACCATGCTCCCTCGGGACGAGGACCACAAATGTTAATGACATCGGGATCCACGGATTGTGTCCCGTTATCCGAGTTGGCAGTGACCTGGGGCTCTGCCTTGAGATCGGGGGACCCAGGCTCACTGTTGTTGCTGTGGCTTTTTTCCACATCAGTGGAACGCTCAGCTTGCAGTTCCTCTAGGGTCTTGTGGCCGCGATAGTAGTTACGGACGGTCTCAACATGGTCAGGAGGTGCAGGAACTTCCCCACGGCGGAAGAGAAGAGGGCCGTAGATCAGATCCCAGGGCTTGAGCTGCCAGTCACCCATAATGACCCTGCGGTAGATCCAGGGGCAAAGGAAGAGGGCCGAGAGAAGAGCCATGCCGACACCAACACCAATAACAGTTCCGGCTATCTCACGGCCTTCGAGGTTAATTCTGCTGCTGCCACCCTTCCAGACAATGAGCACTGTGTTTTCTTAGTAGCCGATACATAGAGACCAGAGTTTTGAGGGAACATACTGGTAAGGAGGCCGGTCGTCAAGAGGAAGTAGAATGGAATGGTGTATAACGCCCTGAGGGCGGGATTCTTCCGCAGTAGGATACCATACTTGGTGATCAAAAAGATAAGCGCACCAGCAACACCAGATAAGATAGGTGCAATCACCCAGGCAAGGAACACCTGGACAACACCGGAGTTGATATCACCTCCCCACCAGATAATATCATCAGCACCGATAAGCGCGATACCCATCCCAAGGATACCACCGAGAATAGAGTGGGTTGTCGAAACAGGAAGACCGATCTTAGTACAGAAGGTAAGATATAGAGAGGAGGCAACCACAGCGCAGCACATTCCAAGCATGAGGAGGGGGGCGTTGTCGGCGAAGGCATCGATCTTGACGATCTTGGTACGGATAGTATCAGAAACACTGTTTCCTACACCAACACTGGAAGAAAGGTGAGTACGAAGCCAGGAAGTGGAAAGCAGGTCATAAACTTACGCTCCAGCAAACTCCATGATAGATCCGAGGATCATGGCTTGCCAGTGCTTTAGCGAACGCGACGAAACAGACGTCGACCAGGAGTTGGCGCAATCATTGGCGCCGATGTTCCATGCATCGAGGAACGCGAATATTGTGCCAATGGCAAAGATGTAATCGTACTGCTGAAGAACCATCTTGACGGTTGACAGAGAGCAGCAGCTGTCCTTTCTGAAGGGTTCTAGAAGGACTCTGGGGGCTGACGAGATAAAAAGGAAATTAGCAGGATGATCCGGATTGGATCTTTATATGTACCAGTTCCAATCCAGGCCAGGACATAACAGCCCTTGCGCTGTAGGTGCAGTGGTGCAACCATCCAGGATGCCAAGCTGCCCAGGCCCGCCGCGCCGCCAAGAAACTCCTCCAGTGTCCGTGCACTTGCCAAGACGGGCCTCCGCCGACGAATCCTACCATGACATACGAGAACGTGTCCACCCCATGTGTAAAGCTTCAGACTACCTTGCCCATGACCTCGCTAAATATCGGGCTAAATCCTCGGGACGGTGCAGAAACACGAGGTGCTCTTTGCGAATGTCCTTCTTCCGACTGGCACTATAATCTGCCTTGGCCCTTGGCAGGACAGAGCCCACGCCATGTAGGCACCTTACATAAGCCTCGCAGCCTGATATTAACCACATCGTGCTTGAATTCAACGTTCTTATTGGCCGACTGATCAAATTATTGACATTGAGCTCTGAATCTAATCCTGACATCTGGCGCACCTCTGGACATCGACCTCGGTTGTCGCGTGGCCACCGTAACCCAGCTCTCTCAGTTCCTCGACCTGTTTCTGGAGGTATTGGATGTACTCCACCGCCGTCTCAAGCAGTTCTGCCTGGCCAAGCAAGTTCGAGTGAGCACATTGGTCTGTCATGTCAGGAGATTGGCTGTGTCAGTTGCCTCCATACCTTGGTGCCTTTCGTTCCCGCGCCTCCCATCCTCATTATCCGCTCTATTTGACCCAGCGCTACTTTCATCCGATCCCGTTGAGACTTTTGTGCGTCAGCGTGCTGCCTCCTCCGAGTCTCCGTTGCATTTGGACCTGTCATGATGACGAGCGATCCTGCTCCAATGAATTTCTGTTAGCCCATCCATCTCCCCTGAGTATAGTGTTGACATCACACGGGAATTCAAAGTGCCAATTACCTTTCGGCCGGATCTCGACCAACTGTCCCTTTCGGTTTAGGAGATAAGGCAGTCTCATTTGTTCCGCGTCCGCCCCAGTGGGCTGCGCATTTGCATGCACGTGCGCCATTGTTAATATATAGGTTCAGCACCGAATTTGCCTTCTTGATTGCTTGATGGCTTTTCAACAGCTTCAGGCTATCAGGCTACCCGAGTGGCTATATATATTGGCCACGCAAATGACTCGGACTCGGACTTTAGCCTATGCATGAATCCATGCCGTGCGTCGCATAGATAGCAACGTCCTACTATTAATAACCTTGATTAAAGAATGCACGCACAGACTCCAATATTAACTCTCCCGAGGATGCAGCAAACAGTATTCCACTCGAGGAAGGAATATCCTATTGGCCATGTTGTGGCACAGATAAAGGGCTCTAGAAGAAACTAAATCTAACCTTGAAAGTCCCCTCCCTTTTCACCTCGCCCAGTTGGGTGCTATAAGATGAGTCGTCTTCCCAATTCCAGTGTCATTGCGACCTTCCGTTATCGCCGAGCACCTTGAATTTCACGTTGATGAACTCGCTTCCTTCTACTTATAGCAACGTTGCCATATCCTTATACATCTGCAATGTCGAAGTTGCGAATGAAGTCATAGTAGAACTTAACGGCGCTCAAGTGGTCAAAGATACTCACATGCTCATCGACAGTGTGAATATTGTCCAGTCCCCGGCTGATCGATGGGGTCCACCTAAATACACTGCGGGAAAGGCCTGATAATACCGTCAGTATGTATACGTGACTACCCAGAGGGAGACTTACTGAGATAATGTCTAGTATCGGTATTACCGGTCATGACGTCTCCGACTGGTACGACTGTCTTATCTTCTGTTGCAAAGACGTGTCGGATTGTCCCCGAGAAAACATCCCAAACAGGACCACTAACCGGAGACACCGGTGCGGCTTCGGCTTTTGTGGCTCTGATGATAAGAGTGCCGTTGTAGTCAACTTCATCATGACGTTTTAGATCGCTGTGATGTAGCATATCACCGGGATAAAGCTCTGCGACATAATCCTGATATTCTTTGTCGCCTTTGAATGCATCCACCTGAAGACCATACTTCTCAACTACATCCGCAATCACTTGAATAGCCTTGTGTTGCACCTGTACCGGCTTTTCATGGTGTGCAACGCGATAGTTGACAGCCAGGGTAACGACCTCCGGCATGGCATTGATTTTCACCCCGCCCTTGATTAGATCAATAGCCTGTGAGGTTTGAACAACGAACCGGTTCAACGGGCTAGTGCTGGCGAATTGAACGGCAAGTCCATCAAAGTCATTGTTTCGCAGTAGCTCTTCGATCTTGGGCTGGGTGTTGGGAGAATATCGCGCTTGACAGATCAGACGTTTGTGAATGGGGCTGTCCTTGATGATTTGAGGCTGGTACGGATTAGCCTCGAGCGCAACAACAATCTCAGAAATGATGCCGATTCCCGTATGTGGTAAGGGGACCGAACTATGGCCACCCTTGGCATGAAGCTCGAAGAAGAGATTGGAATGGCCCTTTTCGGTGATTGCAGGGTGGACATATATGGTATTGTCATCAAGAGGTGTCGAGCCTAAACCGCCCTCGTCAAGAATAACAGCAAAACTGTCGTCACCATATCTCTCCTTGAGTACCTCACTGATCCGTGCAGCACCTTGGTTGAGACCAACTTCCTCATCAAATCCGAATGCGAGGATGAGAGTTCGTCTAGGTTTCCAATCAGACTCGGACAGAAGGCCTTCTAGGGCCGAGAAGATGGCTGTGAGACTGTTCTTATCATCGGATGAACCCCGACCCCAGATATATTCACCGTCAAAATGAGCTTCAAAAGGTGGATAAGTCCATGTGGATGGATCGGCCACGGGAACCACATCCTGATGGGCGGTAAGGAGGGTTGGCTTCAGAGTTGGATCCGAGCCTTCAAATGTGTAAAGCAACCCGAAGGTATTGATTTTCTCTAGCTTTCCACGCTTATGACTTGAAGTGATCAGCTGTGAGGACAGTTTCCATGATGGACTTCTAGCTTACACTGTGGGATACGACTTTTGAAGAACAGGGAAAAGCTTGTGAAACGGAAGCCATCGCTCATCCTCGCCGATTTCGCCTAGATCGTCGTAGGAAACCGACGGAACCTGCACAATGGCCTGATGACGTTGTACCTGTCTTTTCAACGCCTCATCTGACGAGAACAAGCTCACTGCCGACGGCAACCCATCATTGGCAGGATCAAGAATAGGGGGTAGATCGCATATGAAATCAGAACCCGGATTCCCAGCTGCCATAGAAGTCTGGCCAATAAAGGGCAGCACGAAAGCCGAAGCACCAGTAAGGGCATTTGCCAGGACCATCAAGCGGAGGCACCCCATGTTTTTAGGTGAATTTCCGGGATCAACCCACTTTCACGATGTCAATTGATAGATAGATAATGAAAATGAAGAGCGAAATCACAAGACTTTGACTAAACGGGGCCTTTTAAAGAAGGGAAACGCTGCGAAGTAAAAATGAGCAACTTTTACAATGTACTCGATGATGACATATCACCAACAGCTTACGACATGCATGGATTTCATGCTAAGCCCGGTTTCGATGTCGAGGCAGCTTTCTCCTCTCTCGAAGTAGATAGGAAGCAGCTAATATCCTCCAGCCATGGCGTTATCATATCATATATGGTCTCAACTATTTTCCGCTTTAACATCCTTGGCGCTTTTCTCTCGTTTGAACCGAATATTATATTTTTGTGTATTTAAAGAAGATACCTTTTCTTATGAATAGAGTGGGTAAAGTTTGGCACATTAGCAACTCATAAATCCTATATCATTATGATGAAGGATGAAGCCTAAGATAAAGTGCGGAGTGAAGTAGGTACCTTTGATCAGCTCTTGCGAGGCCGAACTCGGCTTCCCCTCATTGCAACTTTGACCCCATTCTTATGCCATATCCACCATCTACAATCAGAACGACAGTAATAGGTAAAGCCTGATAGATAGAGATGGCCAAGACGAGCCAAGCATAAAACTCTCCAAACTTAGATTGAAAGGATCTGCTATCTTCCGCCCTACATGTCCATTTGTCATTGTGAAATCCCCCAGCCCTGTCTAGCAGTCAAAATATTGGCTGTATTTGTCCCTAGGTTACAACATGCTCGTAAATTATCGCGAACGGCTTATAAATGTCCGCTATGGCACATCTTTCCTGTTCGGGTAAACCCCCGGAAAAGGTGGATGTGCTTCACCTAGCTAGAAGACCATCTTATGTACAGAGCGGATGGTTTCCTATCTACGACCCTCTCTAATGTTGTTCTAATCTGGGCCAAGCATTGCACAATTTCCATTTATTACCGCAAAAGTCTTGGAAATACTCGGACGAGTAAGACTTAAGTAGGAAACGATTGACCTCAGCAGCTGCATCCTTTCAGAGAGCAATTCTCAAGCCAACATGACAGGAAAAGAACCACAGGAGCTCCCTACTGAAAGTGTTCAGCCCATAGAGATCAAAAATCTCGCCTCAATTGATAAAGAAGAAGTTGACTCTTTCGACGAGTCGCAATATGACTTTGATTCCGCTGAATTCAAGAACATACCCGAGCTGGTGCGGACGGTCGTTGGTTTCGAGGACGACCCAGAACTTCCAGTCTTGACCTTCCGCTCGATTATTCTATCAGGACTATTTTGCGCAATCGGCAGCATTGTTTCTCAATTATCCTAGTGAGTTTCGCTGGCGCAGAATTGACAGCAAACGCTTTAGCTTACAACCTACTAGCTTTCGAACGACATACGCTCCGTTTCCAGTATTCTTTGTCATTCTAGCGTCTAACCCCCTCGGTCAGTTCATGGCACGTGTACTACCTGCCTATAGGGTGCCGCTGGGAAGATTTTCGTTCTCTTTAAACCCGGGCCCTTGGTCGAACAAGGAGCACGCAATTGTTGGCATTGCCGCCAATGCTGGAAGTCAGGGTCAATGGGCTAGTAAGTAATCCAAATATCGCTTGATATGCCAGCATTACTGATCTCAAAAGCCTTTCTGCCTACAAATGCTGCCTTATACTACAATATCACTATGAACCCGGCAGTTGCCTTATTCTTTGGATGGGTAGGCTCAAACCTCGACAGACAAAAATAACTTGCTAATTTAAGATCAGGGTTGTTCCTTGCTTGGTTTTGCATTTGCTGCAATGGGTAGGTACTTTCATGGTATCTGTTACTGAATTAAAACTGACCTATCTAGTTCGCGGAGTCCTGATCGATGATCCCGAATTCATATTTCCTCTGTCCTTGCAACAAGTGACTCTATACCGAAGCATGGATGCCAAAAACAGACCTGACCAGAAAAGAGCGCGGGAGCAGGTTAAGGTATGTATCCTCTCAGTCATGATTACATTCCTTTGAAACAGCTAATTGAATATTGTCAGGTATTTTGGATATTACTCTTGGCTACATTTGTTTGGCAATTCCTACCGGAATACCTCTTTCCCTTTGTAGCATCTCTGGCTCCCCTATGCTGGTTTGCTAGTCGCAATCACACTGTCAACTTTATCGGAGCTGGGCGCGGTGGCATGGGATTGCTAAACATAACCCTTGATTGGTCCAACATCACTTCGGTGGTTATCACGTATCCCTACAGCGTACAAGTGATTATCTTCTTGGCATTTGTCTTGACAGTAAGTTAAAAAGTCTGTGTCGAAAGGTTATCCTCTGATCTGTTCTAGTGTTGGATTCTGATTCCTATTGCGTATTTCGGGAACCTTTGGGGGTCACCGACTTTTAACATCATGTCCAACGGGGTATTCATGAAGAATGGGACAACCTATCCGTTCAATGATCTAAGTGGGTATCTCGCTATGGCATTTCGGGACGTATGCTGATGCTCTTCAAGTCTACCTTGATTCCAACGGCATGCAACACTTTAACGAGACAAAATACGATGAAGTAGGCCTTGCCTACTCTGGAGCTCAGTATACGTGGCAGATGTTCATGGTAAGAATTCCGCATTGTTACATCCCTTCTTTTACTGACATCGCAGTGGGTGGCCTCGTATATGTCGTCTTTCGCTTGGTGCGGTCTGTTTCTAGGCCCAAAGATATACCGAATGTGGAAAGCCAGAAAGCAGTCCGGAGCTTATCACCAGGATAGATTGAGGTATTTACGCCTGGTGCTTATTCCATATAGCAATACTGTTATTGACCATTTTTAGTCGCATCATCCAACGGTATCCCGGTATGACGAAGTGGTAAGATCCTCTCGTTCTTGTTTACGATTATAACTAAAAAGAATGACAGGGAATGGGTTGCGCTTACTCTGATACCATTCCTAATGCTTCTGGGTGTCGTTGTTTCCAAGACAGTCTACATGCCTATCTGGACGTACTTTGTGGCATTGGGTTTCGGTGCAGTATCAATGTTACCGATGAGCTTCGTATATGCCATGTCGGGCTTCTCAATAAAGGTTGGCTACTTCAACGAGCTTGTTTATGGATGTAAGTTGACGTGAGCTTATGTCCCAACCCTACTTCCAACTAACTGGGTTACTCTACAGATATGATCGATGCGAAGGGTTCATCACGGCATCCTTTGGGCCAACTTGCTTATCGAATTATCTCCGGAAATGTGTGGTACGATGCTCGTACAGTTCTAGAGGATCAAAAGGTTAGATTATCTACGCAGCCATTCACGAGTGATAGAAGACTGATTATTGATTCCAGATTGGGCATTACCTTCACCTACCTCCACGCCAAGTCATTGGAATCCAAATTATTGCCAACATGCTTGCACTGCCCGTGAACTATGGCGTTATGCGCTGGGTCATCGCCACCAAATTCGACTATGTCAGCGGCAAGGAGAAAGACCCCCTCGGTCAGTGGACCGGTCAAGATTTCCAATCGTACAACACAGCCGGCATCCAGTATGCTCTCGTTGGGCCCCGTAAGCTCTTCGCTTCGGCCTTCTTCAGACCCATCCTCTGGGGCTTCCTTGCAGGCGCACTTGCCCCCGGTGTAATGTGGTTATTGCACAAGAAATTCCCTCGCGCTCGTTTCGATCTGTGGAATACGACTATATTCTTCGCATCGGCAGCAGTTTTCTATGGTAATCTCAGTACCGGGCCTTTTACAACCTTTCTCGTCGGCACTTTTACCAACTTCTTTCTCTATCGTTATAGGAGGGTTTTCTGGAATAAGTGGGCTTATATCAGTGGTGCGGCATTGGACACTGGGTTTAACGCGAATCTATTGTTTATCTTTATCTTCTTCGGGACAACCGGGACCAAGATGGTTCATTGGTGGGGTAACAACGCTGATAGTATTGAGAGATGCTTTGCCTTGAAGGGATAGGGAGTATTATGGTGACTTGTATAGAGAAAAGAAGTCAGGCAGCTCACTACTTGAAAGTTTGCTCCCTAAAAAAGCCCCCTGAGCCTGTGAATGCTGAGCTGCATCTATCAGATCATGCCCTGAGTCAAAATATGAAGCCATTCAGAGATCGAGCACTATGAAGTAATTCAAATTAATTACCACCAATAATGGAGATAATTCAATTCTGAAAACGCCATTTTGATGCTAGCTCGCAGATAGTATCTGATTAATTAAATGCGACCGATATTTATAATTCTTTATGGTTCAGTTGTACGAAGGAGTTAGGGTGAAATCTAGAGATTAGCGAGATACCGCACAAACCTACGATTTAATTTTGATCATAAATCAATTGAGAAAGGTTCTCTTAACAGATCAGCTGATCTCAAAATAGCTTCATCTTGACGGATAAGGTGGTCTCTGAATAGCATCATGGTAGTAGTTCATGATTCATGATCTCTGAATAGTGGCAGATCGGGTGACTCGGGACTTGGTGAGGGATTAGGTAATATGGGGCTGATTAACTAGTTATAAAGCAGATCATAGAGTGGCTGATACGGTTTGAAGGCTGGGGGTTTACGGTGGCGATACCGTAATAAATGACACTCGTATTTAAAATGGTGTGCCAAGAGATATCTATCCTAATTGGGTTAGACGACTGTGCCAGTAGTGTTGTATGCCAACAATTTGCAAGACCCTGACTCACCCTCTCTCATCACCCTACGATATTTTATATTTCCCTCTCGTCTTCTATCTTGTACATACGACCATAGGGTGTGGAAAACAGGGCTTCCCGTCCGCTCAGCCGTACTTAAGCCACACGCCGGTGAGTTAGTAGTTGGGTGGGTGACCACCAGCGAATCCTCACTGTTGTATGTTTTTGTTTTTGTTTGCTCAGTATAGCAATAGCATGTTCATCTTAGGCCCCGTTGTGGACCAGAAGGCAGGTAGGCTCAGTTGTGGACCGCTATTAATAACTTTTTAGAAATGAAGCTTAACGAGACATGAGAGTACTTGATGTATCTATCTGACACTATGACCATCTAGGGGCAGAGGTTACCTGACCCAATGGCGACAATGAGATATAAGCCGTCTTACCATACCACGGCTATAGTCTATAGTTCTCAGCTATTATATGTTCCCCTCCAGTGCTACGCCAAGTACATACGACCATAGGGTGTGGAAAATAGGGCTTCCCGTCCGCTCAGCCGTACTCAAGCCACACGCCGGTGAGTTAGTAGTTGGGTGGGTGACCACCAGCGAATCCTCACTGTTGTATGTTTTTGTCTTTTTTTGCTTCAAATTTGGACTGTAGTAGCCGGTTGTAAGGAATGTGTACGTTGTTCCATCTTCAAGACCTGCCTTGACCAGGACCTCTCCGTGTCCCTGTGTCATAACTCTGTTGCCGGAGTAGTCTCGGTAGGCGTACGCTACGTCTGGGCTGTCTTCTTGGTACGTGTAGAAGTCCTCAAAACTGTGAGTAGGTGTTTTATCAGACCCAGTTTCGAGTAACCAGCTGTTTAATCTATCCGAGGGGTGAGCTGCCGCTGTGATGGCCATACTCTCTCCCTCGCGCAGTGCGATGGAGTAATTCCAGATGTGTGGGCTGCTGGTCCAATGGGTGGGTGGCACCTCTGCCAGGTAGGAACAGGCTTTGGCTTTATGAGGCCCGAAACCGCAGTAGGCGCATATTCCACTCTCGTCCTTTTGTGGCCCGTCCTTCTTTTCTTTCACATATTCATGAATGTCATTGCCGGGAGGAGGTTGGTTCCGTAGGGTTCTCTTTTTCCTAGGCTCGTTGGATGTGTTCTGTTACGTGCCAGGTTCTCTTTAACAGAAGAAGTGCATTGCTAAACGAATATCAAGTATGGAGAAAGAAAAGAAAAGAAAACAAAACGTAAAACAACAAATGGGTCTTTATACCCCTTCGGGGGCAAAGCCCTATCCTCGCTTAACCCAGAAGGAAGGTACGATTGCCTGTGCAAACGAGAAGGAACGACCAACGGTACGATCCCAAACGGGAAGGTACGAGTTCTTCAAGTGCCAATCGTGACATGTTCGACTCGTCCTTCGAAGATTTGCTATCTTGAGTCAAGGAGGTATCGCTGTTGCCTCCTTTTCCACCTCTCTTACCTCCTCGTCTTCCACGTCCTCCTCCGCGATTGTTACCTCGTCCTTGTGAGGATTGGGCTGCGTTGGTAGTTCCTTCTCTGTCATAGAATGCCCTATGTGTCGGGTAGAAATTGCCGCAAGATCAGAGATTGTACGAATGTGGGCAGCATGAACCTCATTCATAGAGTACGGAGTAGTCTCATTCTGGAGCTATTCATATGATGTGAGGATCCAACATTGTCTGTCGCTTCTCCTTTGGAATCAGAAACCAGCATTGGCATCCTAACGCTCGGAGATTTGACAAGTCGGGTTTCTTGCCATGTAAAGCTTCATATGGCGACATTCCAATCTTTGAGGCGTAGAGGCGATTCATTGCGTAATTAACACCCCCCAGAAGATAGCCCCAGAGATCTTTTGGGAGCTGATGCTCTGTCATAATGGCTACCAAGGGCTCAACCAAGTGACGGTTCTTGATCTCGGCAACGCCATTCAACTGCCTAGTGTAGGGAGGGGTAGGATCCCACACAACTCCTTTCGACTTCAGGTAAGTTGTGTATGGGATATCGTCGGCATCGAACCCGACACCATCAACCCCCTTGAGTGTATCGCTAAGTCATGCTTTGATTTATCATATTGCAGCGGTGTCTCTAGACTTTCCAATTGAATCATTTGTAGTCAACAACTTCCTAATCAACGGCCGCGGAAGAGTTGAAGACGGTATCTCTGTTGAGGGCATGTAGTTCGACATGTACCTTGCGAGTCCTTGGCATCCTTTCCAGGTGGGTAATTCTTCGAGTCTCTTCCCCACACCATCGCCCGCACAGCTTGGGCTCTTTGTAAAACCGGATCTCCCTAATACCCTCAAGAATATCATCTGCAGCAAGATGAGCCTGCTAGAGCAGTCCATCACCGCTAAATACAAGTTCCAGTCAGCCCTGTGTACCTCGACGTAAGTAATTCTCATTTGGGAACTCACGATCTCGCTTCCCGGTCATGGAAAACATCCCTTCAAGCCAACATAGGCTCTGTTGAGCATATGTCCATACAAATGGGCAACTTTGAAGCGCAAGTTGCCCCACAGGTGATGTTCAGCAGTCGTTCGGTCGTTTGCATTGACTAAGTTGACAGTCGTTACGGAAACTGTGTTTGAGTGCACTGTGCCTTCCCAATGAAAAACTCGCGGGTAGAATGGATAATCGGGACCGCTGGGGATATTCCTGCGTTCTAGCGTACGAGGTGGCTTTCCTAGTATGTGATTCTTTTTCTGGGTCTATGAGCTGGTAGGACTTCACCTGGCTTCTTGGGTGAAACCTGTGATATTTGACAGGTGCGTAGGGTTGATGCAGTCCTTCGAGAATGTTATCGGCATGTCTGTTGATCCGTAATGTAACCTCGTATCCGCGTGAGTTTTGGTCATCATGTACCAGGTGCAACGCGTTGTCGTTGATGGTCACAGCATGGTCGATTAGAACTGCCAGACAGAGCCGTTAAGCTATATCCCCACGAAGCCTACCAAAGCCAAATTCAGCTGCAGGTTGGGTTGGGAGTTTAGGATTCTGTGCCTAATGATGGTGTTGTGGCAGAGCCGAAGGAGGGGACTAAAAACACCCTGAGGACCGACTGGGTGTGACATATTTGAAGGACGCAGTGTTATCAAAAAGGCCTTGGTCTGGCGGTTAGTTTTCATGGTGAAGACAGTTCGTATTTCAAGGTGTTTCATCAACTCACTTCTGAGATTCTACCAGTGGAAGAATTTTCGTCTCTATAATATATAGAAATATAGAAATATGTCACATATTCCGATCTCCTATGAGAACCTAACAAGAAAGTAAAGAGGAGGGAAGGACGACTGCTTCTCTGCAATCAAACAGAAGCTACTTAAATAGCTAGTGGAAGCCGGACAAATCAGGCATCAAGCAGATGCGCTCTCAAACACAAACAATTGTCTATGAAGTCACTAGGTAGACACCTGATATAACGCTTTTCAGATAACTTTGGCTCTAATGAAACCAGTATATCGATAATCCGACTAAAGACACTTAACTCAATACTTGGAAGTAACACAATTCAAAAGACTAGAGGTTTATTTTCAATTATCAAGCAACGGAGCCCACCTCTAATCAGAAGTAATGTCTTACGCGAATGAGAAAGGTAACCTCCACTAAACACAAACTCCAGCGCAAAAGAAGCGAGCAAATAGACAAGTGATGCTAAATAAACACCCCGAAAGAAAACAAAAAAGGCATCACGAAGTCGTTGAAACTCCAACCCCGAACCATCTTTATCATTCCGAGAACAAAATAATGGGCTCCTGGGAGCCCGACACACCCGCGTCAGGGAATCGGTCCTTCAGCGTGACCATCAGCGCCGGCTTATCCCACAGGAAGTAGGCTCTCTGGTCGGCCCAGTTGGCACTCTCTGGGCGTAGGGCGATGTCGAAGTGGTAGAGGAGTTTGCAGAGGATGAGTCGAATTTCGCAGTTAGCTAGACTTTTAAGGGTGAGAATATGTTAGCATTGAGTGAGATGGTCCAATGTGTATACAGGGAAGAAACGTACTGTTTTCCAAGACAGACGCGTGGACCGAGACTAAATGGCTGCAAGACATCTTTCTTATCGTTCGCAAAGATTGGATCGGATCCCAGCCAGCGCTCTGGCATGAACTTATCCGGGAAGGCGAAGTTGGACTCGGAGTGGTAGGAAGCGTAGTGGTGGCATGCCACAGCTGTCTGGTCGGGATTAGTACAAGGCTACAACTGTGAAAGACTGAAGTGAGGCGTATACATACATCTTCAGGGAGGAAATGTCCGTTCACGACTGCTCCGCCTTGCGGTACAATGCGCGACAGACTTGTCACAAAGGGCGGGTAGATACGCAGCGACTCCTCGATAACAGCAGTCATGTACTTCAATTCTTCGACGGCGCGGAAGGTCATATCACTGTCCTGTTTGAAAGTCGAGCGGATCTCGGCGACGAGTTGGCTCATGACGTGTGGAGCTGTACACAGGTAGAAGATACAACCGGATAGTAGGGTTGCGGATGTCTCGCTGCCTGCCACGATGAGACTGGTATTGATTAGCGTTAGCACAATATAAACAGAAGAGAAGAAAGGTAAAAGCATTTGACAATGAAAACACTCACATAAAACCATTAGAATGAATCTCAGCGCGAGTCATAATACGCTCGCTGTCACGATACTGGCCCTTCTCCTCGCTCAGTCCATGCTGGAGAATAGCAGACATAAAGTCCGGACGGGCCATATTCGACTCCAAGCGCCGGTCGACCTTGCGCGCACTCAGATCAAAGTGTTCCTGGCCGACGCGCTTGACTTCCCGCGGAATGAATAAATCCAGGAAGCCCTTGAGCATGGGGAACTGATTGGCAGCTCCAATAAAAGCAATAGCCTTCATGGAGCTGAAGATCAACTTAATCCACGGGTGAAGCTGGTTATCCTTCAGGCAGTCGAAGGACTCGCCGAACATCAGGTCACCGGTGATATCAAAAGTGGTAAAGTTCATCCAACTTTTGATATCGACAATGGAGGTCCCCTGCCGAATATGTGACCGCAGCTTGGTGATCAAGGTATCGACATAGCCTGTGATAAGACCTTCTTGATCTCTCAAAGCCTTCTCAGAGAAGGCGTGAGCTAGCAGCCGTTTCTGTCTTGCGTGGGTCGCATTATCGACCGCACAGACCAAATGATCGACCCCATTCGCCGGGGCTACATATTGGCTCCGATTCTTGGGGAAGCAACCGCCAGGTCTGGCGCCATAGATATCACGAAAGGCCTGTGCTGTGTTGAAGGCCAATTCATTGGGTCCAATGCGCAGGATGGGACCGTACTGCTTGTGCAGCGCCAGAATGTCCAGGTGATTACGGCCACGGAGAATGGAGACATTCGACGGGATGCGAGATATCGCCCATAGCTTTGGACCGGGGAAGTGGCGCAGGGGCGACCAGCAAAACGTGTAGATGATGCTGTAGGTGACCCAGAGCAGGAGCTGTTCAATGCTGATTAGCGTTGGTTTCTCTGAAAACGCCTGTAGAGGGCATTTCTCAAAGCTGTTGTGTTTCCCCGGGGAGATGTAGGGATTCTTTTCTTGCGTGAAACAAACGAGGGTTGGGAGTACGAGTTGATGCAACTTACCAGGCATCCTGCAGCCGTGCCCCAAAAGCCAGGACCTGAGGTTGCCCAAGACATAAGATTTGAGGTAAAAGAGGTGATAGAGGTCCACAGGGTCATGCACTGCCTTGAAACCATATTCAGTTCAGGGTCATTTGGTTTGTTTTCTGGATAGAAGTGGGATTTGGTAAATGTTTCTCCTTTTTTTCATGATTTCAAATAGTCATTGGGCACTGAACCGAGGCAAAAAAAAAAGAGAAACGAACAAAGAAAGGCAGAGTTGCACCAGTCGAATGCGGTTAGTGGAAAATGCAAAGGTGAGGGATCACATCGGGAGTTCGTGAGAGGAGAACCCGCATCCCCAGCCATATCAAATCTATCTACACTCTTTTTTGGACTCCGAAAATCATCGGGATCCCTAGTCAAATTGCAGATTCGACTGGGACTAACACGGCTTCCGACCGTAAACGACATGCAACTTGCAGTACGTATGCACCGCGGGATTCTTGAGATCTTTGCGCACCCCCGCTAGGAAAACCTGAGTATCATTATTCGACCATCCCAGTACACGAGTGAAAAGAGCCAGCGAGTAGGATTCCACCGCCATGAGAAGGGAACATTGGTTGTACCGACCAATCTCCTTTTGCACGGGGTCCCTAGCCCAAACACTCGATGGAACCTAGAAAAAAAGACAGTCAGTCACGATAAAACAGGCAAACAAAAACCGAAAGCCAATCAGGCAGATGGCTGGGTTGATGGTCGCACCTTGTACACCTCATCTCGAACATCTTCAAAACCAGCCTCAACCAGCCGCTGTCGGTGACCTTCGGCGATATTCATAGGTCGGTGAAATGCCTCACTGGCCTGAGTTAGTCGTTCAAGAAACTCACACAACGCCGGCGCAAGACGGATGGAATCATCGTCTGACTTGAGCATAACTTCAAACTCCTGCAACTCGACCCATCCACCGGGACGCAGATGCTCGTAGCTCTGGCGCATCAGCCGCGGCCAGTCGGCAATAGCACCGCCTAAATCCCGGGCATGGATGAAGTCAAATGGCCGACTTGGGCTGTACAGCCATTGCGACTCGGCGTCGTCCACCACAAACCGGAGGTTTGGTGGGACCCATGACGGCTGGATAGGACTTAGGTCGGTGCCTGTTACCTCGGCACTGGGGAAGCTGTCTGCGAAGTCGATGGCCCAGATTCCGGTGCCGGTGCCAATGTCCAGAGCGCGTTGGATGTTACTATCCAGTGGCGCTCGGAAGAGCCGGCCGTTTAGCACGAGGTTCCGTACGTGGTGGAGGAGATCTTGTCGATCTTGTTCTGGTTCGTCGTTTGGAAGGACGTAGTGGCCTTCGCGGTATGAGTGATACCGTCTTCCATTTTCGTAGGCGTAGTTTTTCACATCGGATAGCAATGACGCTGTGTAGCTGGATGTGTTGTCTGATTCTCCATCATCAAATACTGAGTCTGAATCACCGTTTGTTGATGCTGCGGATGATGTGTCTCCATTATCATCATTATCGTCTGGTGATAAGGAGTTTATGGGTAGAGATGCGGAACCACCGTAATCCACTTCAGGATTGGACACGGTTGTTGCGCTCATTGGAGCCGGCGGCAAAGAATGCGGTGTTGACAGATCCCACGTTGAACTCAACGAATCAATTTCAGTGACTGAGGTAGTTGATCCGGGTATCAATGGAGTCAGGTACTCGTCGTCACTGTCCTCGGAACTTTCCTCCGGAATTGGTGCCAGTCCAGGAGACGGGAGAAGCCCAGGGTCGTCCAGTAATGGGAGCTCACGTATATCCGGCAAGCCAGATGCACGAATTATCGGCGCTCGAATTGAAGGAGCAGGCGACAATCGCCTTAAATCTGAAGCTTCCTCCATTGCAGACTCCATTTGATCGAAAGTCCGTTTTAACGGAATGCAAGGGACAGGTACTAGCCCAGCCTCCGGAGCTGGAATTCCTGATATCACTTTCGTGGAATTCGGCACGGCGTCAGACGACACGATTGGCGAGGAATCACGATCCCCTGTCAAGGCTGGGTACGTGTGAGAGGACAATAGATCGGTACCCTGATCAATTCTCGTGTTGCGTCGCCGGTCGTCCAAGCACATGGGGTAAATACCGAGGAAATCAATCATGTCGAGAGGAGGTAGCCCTGGGCCAATCTATACAGTAACGATATTTGACTACAGTGAGCAATGGAATACTTGGAAGATCATTGGGGAGAAGGGATCAGATAAAGAGCAAGTTGATTTAAGCAAAGAGCTTCGCTTTTCATAAAATTGTCTCTTTTCCCAGGGTATCACAAGGAATATCAAAAGGGAAAAGTGCCGGAGTATATGGCCAATTCTAATATCGACAGGGGTTTACATAGTACGACAATCACACTACGGCAATCGGGCTTATTACCTGCAGAAAACTATGGCCAAGGTGTAGATGCTGAAGAAACCCGGGATTTTGTATTGATATACCTAGACTCATCTCGCCCCAGTCTCGAGTATAACGGGTTGTTCACCACGGTTCATGCGTGAGTTTCTTCGGTGGAATCATCCTGATGCCCTAACACAGAGCAGAAGCACATGTTCGGGAAATTCGTATTTCGATATGCAAAAATCATGACATAGAAGACGTATGCTAACATTCAATACCAGTTCACGTTTGCTGATTCAGCTTGGGGGAGCCATGTAACAGTCATGGCTCGAACTCTTGGAAATTGACAAGATTCAATGTGGTATACATTTAACCAACAACCAAGCTAGACCGCGATGCGTGTGGGATATTGCTGGCATCTTTGAGAGGTGGATTCATCCACAGAGTTTCGAGGTGGCACCCACGTCCCACACATCGCTGGTCAACCTCTATCTTTCAGCAGGATTGGAGCTCATGTTTCTGGGTCCCATCGATGAAAGCATCGCATGGCGATAAGGACAACAGGTTGTCAACATGCGTGATAGTTTATAAGACAATGCCATGGCTTTAGATGAGCGACTCGCTTGGAAGGAGCTTTTGTTCAAGCCGAAATGCCTGCCTCATCTGGGGTTGGCAATCTCATTGGACAACTTCGCTTGTTGATGATGAGTAAATATATATGGCATCTTGATGATACGAATGAGGATGATGGAGAGAAGAAGGTTGATGTCATATGAAAAATGACTATTTGTAGGCCAAAGAGACAATCAGAGACAAACAACGAGCCCTTCTTTATTATAAGGCGGTAGAAAAGGCGGCAATATATCCATGCAGCAGGCCGAACCCTAGTCGATTTTTAAATATTTTTCCGAATGTGTTTACCTCTGTGGACATTCTATACATTTTGAGATGCGTTCCTAGTATAAATGCTCTGTCTATTTCTCATCGAAGCGTAGCACTGCCCAGGTCATTGCGTTGCACGGGTCGGCGGAATTGATATCCTGTCGAGGGTTGGACAAGGTGAGAATAAGATGTTTCAGCTACGGTGCCCCATTAAAAGAGCGGGTTGGTGCGAAATTTCATGTTGTGTATGGGGTTTACTATTATTGGTTGTGTAAAAGTAGACAACCACGTACGCGGAGGATACCTCACTGAGTGTTGAATTGATTTCTGTAAGCCACTGTATGATACAGTATCTGCATTGCAGTTGCAATTGCAGCTGGAGTATCGGGGTATTATCTCATTCGTCATCATTCATGCGCCCGGATCGCCTGGAGTGAGGGCCGGTCCTCTCTCCATCTATTAGTCCCTGGGCCTCACGGAAACCGTCCTCCATTTCCTTGTTCAGATCCTTCTGCTTCGTCAGGCTTGACCTCTAGTCCTGCTCGAATAAAAGCGGCATGCAGAATCCGCCAATGGGCCTCCTGGTTGAATTCGCGTAGGCTCTCCAGAGTGTTACGCTGCACCTCTGCCCGCAGGTCGATCTGGTTCGACACTAACAACCCCTTCTCAAGGTCGATGCGAGCGTTCAGCACGCCACCTTGAATGAGGCCGATTAGTTCTTGGACAAACGGCGACGAAATATCCGTGGGACGCGCTTCGCCGCCAACGACCGTAGGGGCAAAGATCTTCGCCATGGAGTCGAGTGTGACACGACTGAAAGGAATCATGTACTGCTCGATGGATTTGGTGCGAATTCGTTTGTACAATTGAGGGATGTGACGCTGAAGGTGAATGTCGAGTAAGTAGTCAGGGCGATAAGCTTCGAGAATGTCAAGGCATTGGCGGAACTTGAAGTTGCAGAAGAAAACGATGGCGCGGCGGATATGAGGCTCGGGCTCGAGGAAGGTGCGGAAAGTCTGGTTGTCAAGCACATTCTTCTGCAGATCGTCCCGGTTCATAGAGGCGAGAGCACATAGACCACCGTAGACGGCGACATCGTTGGGGGTGATGACTTCATTGTAGGTGTCGCCCAGGTCCGGCGGGATGGACAGGAAAGAGTTTGCTGCATCGAGGTACAAGGTTTGGTGCATCTGTGACAGAGCCGAGGCGGCTGTGATTTTCGAAATGTTTTTGGCTGCGTCATCTGGCTTTGACTGAGAGTTGCGTAATCGGTGCACGTTTGACTGTACAGACATCCAGTCACCGCGTTCAGTAGCGACGTTGACCATCTTGAAGAGCATAGAAGTAATGTGGTTCGGAGTAGTGCAGTAGTCTCTCATGCGAGAGTAAGCTTTGGAGGCAGCAGCTAGATCACCAGTCTTGTAATGATGGTTGCCCAAATCCTCATGGCCCATCTGCAGAGGTCAGTGTCACGCATCTCCCAGGGATATTTGTCATTACTTACCCGGATGCTCTCTTTAATCAAATTGTTTTTGTATCCCCGTAGCTCATGTTCCAGTCGCTCGGTCTGAGTCTGTACGTATCGATTGGTTTCCTGGACCCAGGAAGCGTCAAGAGAAGCGTCAGGGTCGCTCGAAGCTACTTCCGCCAGTGCGCGGACCGCCTTCTCGTATCTCGAAACGTCTTTGTTGGTTCTAGCTTCGTCGATGGCCCCCTTGAGGGCGTCGATCGAGAGCAATGGGGAGCAAATGCCGATGAGGTACAGACGGTCGTAGCGGGTACGCCCTGGTCGTGCATTAGAATCAGAAGTCGCCTAGAGACATAGTGTCACTCACCAGTGTAGTTTGCAATGTAAGTATCAAGGTCGAATTTCGGGGGCTCTAGCGAATCAAGTAAGTGTGTGTTCTCGGCGTAGCAACATCATCGCGCGGAGATAGCCCCGCGTGGGGTTAACATACCTTCTACCTTCACTAGTACCTTTGGTCGGGGTACAGTGATAGTCGTAGCCTCCAGAGCTGCAGCATCCATATCTGCCCGAGACGGACCAGATGCGTCTGGAAGCGTGGTGTCCATCTTTGCCGAGCTGTTTAGACGATGCGTTGCGGGCAGAAGTGACACTGGCAAATCGAAGAAATGGAGCTTGATTAGCAAGCTAGGGTTTCAGTGGAAGAAGATAGCGACCAATTTGAACGCTAAGAACAATATGCTGTTAAGGGAAGTGAATGAGAGGTGGGTGACAGCCAGTCGGTCGATCATTGTGATGGGTGATTGATTGTCTGGCAAAACCCGACCGCCTACAACACCGCCATACAGAAGGGCCGCGAAGATCTCCAGAAATAGAGCTAAGGCAAAAGAAACTGTGATTCTCTAAAAGGATCCCCGACTTTAGGCCGATATATCTTCTTGCATGGCCTAAAGAGAGCTAAAAGGCCAAAAGACGAGCTAGAATGCTAGAATGTCACTCAAATCGTAGCAATATAGGGCAGCTTGGTCGCATCGACATGCGACCGGAAGACTCTCTTTGATCACCCCGGAGCATATAATGGAAGCACTGAACCATTGAAGACTATATATGAATCCCTAGGCTTGTATGAAGATATCTGAGGCACTAGAGATCCTCGAAAGCCGTGGAGTGGAGCGGCACTATGAACCTCGGAACGTGAGTAATCACGAAATTAAACATCAAGTAACCTATCGGCTATATAAAAGCGGCCCGGGACCCCAATATCTTGATTATAATCCTTCTTGCCGACAGCATAAACAGATATATAATCGACAAAGCTCGGCATCTAGTAATCACAAACCACAAACCAAAGTATATAACAAGCCCAACCCAAGACGTCAATCGACCCCGACTCGACTTCCAGCAACAGAACGAAACTCCCAAAGCCTCAAAATGTCCCAAACACAGCAAGTCGCCCTAATAATAGGAGCATCACGCGGGATCGGCCGTCAAATCGCCATCGACCTAGCAAAGAACGGCTACGCCGGTACAGCCACATGCAATCCCACATAGACCATCGAGACTAACCCCAAACCCTAGTAATGCTATCCGCAAAAACAACATCGGACGCATCGACAGTGTCTCCGTTCCCACCAGACTCAAACTCATCGCAGTCTACCATCAACACAGTAGAGCGCGAGATCCACGAAGCGGGCGGGCACGCGGCAACAGTCGCCGTTGACGTGCGCGACGCCGCGCAGATCCAGCATGCTGTCGAGGAGACGGTGCGCGTCTTTGGGAAGCTCGACGTGCTTGTATACAACTCCGGCGCGATCTGGTGGTCTTCCGTGGAGCAGACGCCTCTCAAGCGGTTTAAGCTTATGCAGCAGGTCAACCCCGAGGGACTGTATGCGACTGTTCAAGCTGCTTTGCCTTTTTTTGAGAAGGGGGGCTGGAGAGGACGCATTATTGTTGTATCGCCGCCTATTTATTCGAGGTTCTTTAGGGGGAAGACCGCTTATGCGATGGGTGAGTTATCCTTGATGTGTGGGGTAGGGGATCCACATAGAGTGTGTGCTGATGATGCGTTGTATGTAGGCAAAGTCGCAATGAGTGTCTTGGTCAAAGGCCTGGCCATGGACTTTGTGCGCCAAGGCCGAAACGAAATGGCGGTGACGAGTATCTGGCCTGCATCGGTATGTGTCTTGGTCTTGATTCCATCCGGACCTGGAGTGCGTGAGGGGATTGCTGACTGCATCTTCCCAGTCGATTGAATCAGCAGCTACGGAGTATAATAAGGGATCCGACACATCCTACAGAAAGGATTTGAGAAAACCGGTATGTCCATTTCGATACTGTCGACTCTTCCTGGTCAATTCAATACTGACACGATGCAATAGACAATATTCTCGGACGCTGTTCTGGCTATGCTTCGTGCCCCACATCAAACAGTGAATGGGCTCCTGGATACAGATGAGGACTTTCTTAGGGAGAAGTGTGGAGTCTCCGACTTTTCCAAATACTCTGTAATTCCAGGATCGACGCCACGGCGGATCATGCCGGCCAAGTTCCCAGTCCTGGAGGTGGCAGAGCAAGATGATGAAGGGCAGCGAATGGATAGCACGAAGTTGCGGGCCAAGATATAGGTTTGGGGAGGGGTGAATTGAACCTCTCATTCAAACTAGACGTGCATTTGATATAGTATCTGGAAACTCGAGATGTAAATAACCCATGTATGCATTAATAGGGTTGAATGATATTCTATGGCAAGATACATACCAATGTAGGAAATGTTAAAACAGGATGTAATGAGTGAACGGCCAGCAATAGAGTACTCCATAAACCCAGACAAGAAAGAAAAAAGAAAAAGAAATACAAACGCCCATTGCTAATGCAGCCAGAAAATGCAAGCCAGAAAGAAACAAAAGATTAGCCAATATCATGGAAGTATCGAGCACGAGTAACGGCAACTCTAGGGTTCAATACCCTTGACGAGCCAACCAGACACAGACCCTTAACTCTACAAGAGAGCAGCAAAGCCGGCAACAAACCCACCAACCAAAACACAAAGCCCGTAGACATGGCTGATATCAACAGAGACCATGCGCGGAGCAGCGCCAGTAGCGCCGGTATCTCCATTGCCATTGACAAGGGTATTGAGAGGGGTCTCGGATGCAGTAGCGGTAGCAGTGTTGGCGGTAGTAGTAGTAGTAGTCACATTGATACGCTTGGGATTCTGGGCTCCACAAGGGTTATCTACTCTGCAGTTATTCTGGCAAGTGGTGTTACCGTCGCAGTTGAGAACGCATTGGCTGTTGGTTTCCGTGCAGATGTAGTAGGGGATTGTCAGGGAATATTCAGTGGCGTTAGGGCTGACGCCGTTGCTGCATGTGCAGTCGTAGGCTAGTGTTTCCTGATGATTGGAGTTAGTTGGGACTTTTCTTTCCGTTAAGATGCTTGCTAAGCGAAGGGCTTACGGCGGAGCAGTTATTTGTTGTTGGTGAACCCGAGGCTCCTCGTAGTTGTAGACAGAGGAGGGGACATGTGGATGTCTGGGAGTTACACCAGGCCTCTAAGGGAAGGAAGACGTGTTAGTATGATGGTCATTTGTATATTGGAGAGAATATATGATATCAACTTACGTCTTGTAGCAAGGGTAACCGATGTCGGGTCAAATTGGCTGTTGACCAGAGTGACAGCCGAAGCGAGGATGAACAGGGTCTTGGACAGCATGGTGTCGGTTGAGCTTGAGAACTGAGGAGATCAGAAATTGGCAGCAGGCAGCTACTTCATGCTCGTGTTAGTCTTTTTTTCCTTCAAGAATGCCAGTGATAGTCTGACACATGCCCTAGAGCCGAAATAGAGCCGGCGATAGCTATCTCGGGCAGATGGAATGAAGGGGGAAAGTTGTAATGGGTCTAGAAAATGCCATGGAACCTACTGAGTATGAATTTCTTGAATCTTTCAAGAACAAGGCGAGGAATGAAGAGGATGAAGATGTTGATCTAAAGCCAATAGCAAGAGGCTGCTCCTTGAAGTTGTAAAGATTTAGGGGTGCAAGTAGCTCAAGGAGGAAAAAAAAGTAGCCAGCAAGGGAGGAGTGGGGAGGTCATAAATGAAAAGAGCAATCACAGGACTATAACAGCCTATGTATAGAATTGTACTAGCTGGTCTGCATGGTGGCATGCACTAGTGCACTCTCGCGGTTCTACGGCATCGAATGGTAATTTTTTCCTTTTTTTTTTCTCGGCAAGCCCAAGATACTTTCTGTCAAGTGAGTTCAGTAGTAGACCCGTTGCTTCGGAAGTGAGGTGTGGATTTGGACGAAGGGTCCGCTATAGGGGTTTACCCTTGCGATGTGTCGATCCGGGGATATCTCCATGAAGCTCGGGTAGAGACGTTTGTCCTGGCCGGGTGGGAGCTCACTGTGTGTCACATCTGTCATCCTGGCGATAGTCTCCACTAAAAACACATCATTGTAGGTTCTCAAAGATAGGAAAGTGACATGTCTCAGTTGGAGTTGAGAAACTGGAAAGATTAGAGGACGCCGATCAAGCAACGCTTACCGCATTGGGATTGGCGTGGTTTGTGGCTTGAAGTAGTCGGACGAGATTGTGAAAGTGTCAAGTTGAAGTCGAAAAGCAGGCAAGTTTGAAATTGTTGTCATATATGAGATTGATCTTAAAGAAATACAATCAAAACTGTCTATTATAAACGTCATCAAAGGGAATTGGGTACAAACAAGAACATGTCCATATCTGCCCAGCCTTAGCTAATCCACCCGAACCAGCCCCCGTGACCGCCAATGTCTCAAATCGACTCCAATTGAATTTCGCTGTCGACACACTTGACACTCTCACTCTCTCGCCACCATCGACAGTTCCAAGGTTAGTTTGTCTCACCTCTGATCGCTTGTGCCACCCCGAGTCTGGCCCATCCCTGCATCAACTCCAATGTCTAAAATAGCCCGATTCATACCACCTTATACTTGCCACCCCGCATGATGGGGGGAAGACCGCCGGTCCATCCCCGAACCGAGCCACATCCACCCAAACGCATTGAACCTACCCAACGGCATTGAACCTCAACACTCAACAGAAAAGCTAACAAACACCCTCGCACCAAACAGGCCAATACCTACATATTCCTTACAGCATCTAATGGATGGAGCCAGCACCCGAGGAGGCCAATTCGGCATCTAAGCCGCCCTCCCCACACCCAGATACCCAGCCCGACCCCGCACTCCGACCTGAGACCGAGACCGATACCGATAATGCCAATGATGATCCCACAAACACCCAAAGTCACGATGATCAATCCCAGAGCTCCCCATCCTCCACCTCCCGCCCCCTCTCCGCCGTAGTGCCCCCCTATTGGCGCCGACACGAGCGCGATGCCTCACATGTCTCGCAGGCGTCGCTGCATGGCGCTACCATCACATTAGAAGACCATACCACCGACCCGAACTCGGAGACGAGTCGGGGGCTATGGGCGAGTAGCGTTACTATTGATGACCATGTTGTGGTGCGCGGTATGACTGGGGTGGGGTCGTATGTGGTGTGGAATTGCACGATTCAGACGCTTGATGTGAGTTTGGGATCGGATAAGGAACGTGGTTAGCATGGCTTTCTAATCGGTTGTTTCTGTATAGGGTGGTCCAATTGTTGTTCGGATGAGGTGTGTTACTTCTCTGTCCGGGTTTGAAAGGATGTTCAGCTGACACTTGGATTCTATAGATACTCCGAGTTCGATGACCTGCGCCAGCGACTGGTGGCTTCTTTCCCGCATGCAAGGAGTGCATTACCTGCATTGCCGCCGAAGAGTATTATCTGTACGTTCCTTGCTCTTCTTCCCTTAATATTGCCATTCAATCCGCTAACATTATCATAAAGTTAAATTCCGACCCTCGTTCCTGGAATCAAGACGTGTGGGCTTGGAGTATTTCCTCAAGTCAGTATCTCATCCTACCCCCGTGATTCATTCTCTGGGCCTGTTTCTCACACCATTCCAGCTGCGTCCTTTTAAACCCGGAGTTCTCGGGCTCCCCTATCGTCAAAGACTTCCTCTTCGGTCGTATATGTTAATAATCATCTCGTCTTCACTGAGTGGTGCTGGATAGGTTACATGGCTGGGCGTTTAGGAATTGCATTTCGCATTTTGCATTGTACATCATGACCTATAATTCGAGCTGATACTGGGAACCTAAGCTCACAATACTGAATATGTCTCGACTATTACCTTTGCTTACAGAAGGGAACAACCTACATACCATGGCAAATACTAGATAGGACGAAGCGGTCTAAGACATAGAAAGTAGAAAGGGCCATAGAAATCGACAAGGATTTTTCAAGAGAACCGAACAATGCCGCCGCTAAGGTACAAAGATCCCAGCAAGAACCCTAGGCGCAAGCAATTGGAATAGAACGCCTTGAGTATGATGTAGTGCCCAGCATCGCTGAAATAGCAACAAAGAAAAGAAAGATATTTAACGCACACAGGGCGAATAGAATAGAAGAACCTCCTCCTCAAAAGTCTTGCCCTTTGGGGCCTGTTGAGCAGACTCCTCCTTCTTACCATCACCCTTCAACTTGTGGCTCGCCACAAAAGCCTCGACATCCGCCCGGAAAATCTTGCGCACACTTATGTTAGCCATATGGATCATGGCGAGCCCGTGACGGGGACCGGGTACGCCGCGTGGGAAAGCAATATAAAGATCCGAGTCCTGGGTCGGGTCCGGGCGGAATTTGTCATGGTATGCCTTTTTGCCGCTGATGGGGAGACGGTGGAACGCATGATCGTACAAGCCGCGTGTGATCTTCTTACAGGCCCACGGCATGCCGCCGATATCCTCGGCGGTGATTGTTTGGAGCGGTTCGACGCCGAGACCGAGGTATGAGATGCCGGCGCGTCGGAGGAGCGCCATTGACATGATGAGAAGAAGGTCGCTGATTCCATTTACGCTGCCTGGGGCTGCGATGCACGGATCGACATGGTAGCCGCCCGAGGCCAGCCGTCGAAGAGCGGCGAAACCGTTGATTGTTCCGTCTGGGGTGCGGGTGTAGAGGAATGTCATCAGGGCGGGAACAGCAAAGGGGTCGTATACGGTTATGAAGGCTTGCGGGATAGCAGAGGCGTTGCGCTCGGCGCGCCAGGTGTCGTATATGGTGATTAGGTTGTTTTGTAGTTCCTGGTTTATGCCATGCACGGCGGGGGCGTACACGCCTATGGTGATGCCGCCTTTGTTTTTATTCGTGAGCTGACGGCTCTTGGTCAAGATGCGTTTCCCGCTCTTCTCGAGAATCACTTCGTTTGTCTGGGGATTGAGTACGCGCTCTGTGGCGAAGTGGATGGTTGTCCAGCCATTTGGTTTGGCGTGGTCTTTGAGAAAGGACTCGCTGACGCCCATGAATGCTATGCTCAAGTGATGTCGCCGTCTGTAGGCTGCGAATTCAGACAAGACCTCGGGTATTTCGTCTTTGTTGCATAAAGGATCTCCGCCGATGATTGCCACCCCATTCTGGACCTTAAATGACAATGCTGCTGTCCTTGTTTTGTTCACGAAGAATCGGTAGCTGTGGTCGAGGATTCCCATGTGTGCCACTCTGCCATGTATTGCAGCTATTTGTTGGATCGCCGTTGTTGTTTTGAAGTCGTCGAGTGTGAATACGGTATCTTGATCTCGGCATTGTGCTTTCGCGTGAAAGGAATCAGTATCGACCTTGGTTGGTTCTGGGCGAGTAGCTGGGATGCGTTCATTACTGTCCACACTTGTCGCCGGGGTGGAATCGGACGTCGTATGGCAACTCGCCGAACTGCAAGAGGAAGAGACCGCGGGACTTGCGACGATGTTCTTGCGCAAGTGATCCATAAGGGAAATTGACGAGGTACCACTGTCATCACTGCTGGGTTTGGGTGTCTCAAAGAGCTGGTCAATTAAGGAGTCTCCCATCTCATCCACGAACAAGGTCTTCGGTTTTCCTGCGACGGGGTTCGGAGTGTTTCCCTTTCGTGCGCGGCGTGATCGCATCTTCTTGGTTGTGGGTACCTCATGCGATGCCGCAGCTTCCGACATGGTGAGTGGGACGCGGAGGCGCTCGGAGAGAATAAAAGAGCAAAATGTATGAGAAATCAGAAAAGAGAACAGAAAGAAAAAATCAACATGGAGTCGGAGATTTGTCGGGAAGGCAAAAATGGCGAGTATGAAAGTGCACTTGCCCGAAGCTACGTCGGTATATTAGGCAGAGGCATTTTCATAGGCAGTTCCCTTCGTGCCCATCCAGTGTTACCGCACTGCGTACCCAGGGGTATAGATCGGTCTCACCAATCAGGAGACGGCAACGGGGCTAGATCGACCGCTACCAGCCTTATGAGCTCTTGGCTCGTCCTATGACGTTGGGAACAGCAGAATAAAGTGTGAAGCGAACTATATATAGTCTGGGTTCTACAGATCTCTTGGCTATTACAACATGACCATGATGAACCTTGGAATAGAGGTACTTATCTCTCACCTCTCATATACCTTTGTCTAATTTGTGTTGGAGTTCAATTGTGCCATGAGAACCGGCTACCTGTCAGTATCAGCATCTAACCTAAGTATGGTTAGCGATCAAATATGAAGCTAGCTAAACGTGCTTAGGTTCCAAAGCTTGCTGAATTATGGAGAATATGCAATAAAAACCCACATGGACAAACGCAAAAGACTAGATATCGTCAAGTTCAAATGGGAATACATAAAGACGCAATGCAACGCAACGCAACGTATGTCTTGATCGAAAGGAAACAAGCATTCAATGTCCCAAGCAGAAAAGATCATCTCAACATGAGAAAACTGGCCAGCGAAAGACAGAAGGGGGCAAAGAGACGACTACTCATCCGCAGTACCGTGTCCATTCATGTGTCCATTCACTGCACTGCATCCATTGGCAGGACTGTCATCACCATCACTCTCTTGTTCAATACTGGAATCACTGAATTCAAAAAGCCCACTGATCTCAGTGGAACAATCATCACTGTCACACTCCCTAGCCATCCGTCTCAGACATGCCAAAAGTTCCTTCTGCTGCTTCAAGATGCTATCGGCCAAACGGACGATCCTGTCAGTCTGCTCAATGCAATACCGCATTTCTTCGGTCTGACGCTCGGTGCGAACACCTAGCATCGAATCCTAAATCTCTTTATTAGGATAACGGTATCCAGAGGACCAGTTCGGTACGTTCGGTACTGACAATGTGGTCGATCCAGACTTGCCCAAGGATGGGGTCTGGAGTCTCCGGCAGGTAAGGCGAGTGGAGATTCACAGTACGGGACACAATGCAGTCGCGATGGTGGTAGGCAGAGGAGCTGCTTCCTTGTCCATTGCCTGATGCGGAGGCAGAGGCATGGGGACGGGCCGGTTGGATGATCTCACGGGTGGATCTACCAGACTCCATAGTGGGCCGCTCGGTGGAGGCGGTAACGGGATCGGCGGCAGCCGCGGCGGCAGCGAGGGTCTCCAGAGCAGTGAAGCGAGAGCGTCTAGGCTCAATTCCTTTGTCGCTCTTTCGACCACTGCCGTCAGGCTCAACAGTAGCAAGCTTAACAGTCATGATATGAATGGCTGGCGGAAATCACGGGTTGAAAAATGAGCGATGAGGGATAAGAATGGGTAAAAGAGCGAAAACCCAGTGACTAGATCAGATGAGACAAGCGTTGTGGGGTGAGGAAGACTGAAGGGACATGTTTTGATTGCACTACCCTTTCCCCGGTGTTGACAAGAGTAAATGAGTCTCCATCGCTGTCGCAAGACAATGGTCTCCCTCTTTAATTTTCTATACTCCTGATTGGTGGGCTGCCATGTACACTAGTCCCAGGACAGCTAGCGTATACATCCACGCGCTACTCCCATTTAGGAAATTGACATCCCGCGATCTGGACAACATGTCTGCCCACTCACGCTTGTCCAAGTCCTTCTTTCGAACATTCCCCTTGACTGTCTATATCTCTGTACTTCTACATATAACACAATGATCACAAATCGCCCGGCCACCCCAGCTGATATCCCCCAAGTCCGGGATATCAATCACTGGTACATCGTTAACAGCTGTTCCACTTTTGCAACTACCCCACCACCGATATCCCATTATGAGGACATCCTTCGGGACCTGTCGAGAAGAAACCTCCCATTTTATGTCGTCGTGTCTGACACGCGGAAGGGACCAGACGGGGCAGATTTAGTCCTTGGCTACGCTTACTTGTCTCCATTCCGTGGCCATTTGCTGTCCTATGCACCGACCGTGGAGCTGTCGATCTTCATGCGCTATGACCAGCGGCAATTTGGCTATGGGACTATTATTCTTAGAAAGCTCTTGCGCTTAGTGCAGCAGGGGGAAATTGAGCACCGCTGCGAGGAGAGAGTGGGTGATCTGCCGCGGATTGGGTTTGGTACCTCTTTGGGTGTCATGAAGACTTCCCTTGTGCAGAATATCATTGCAATCATAGCTTATGACACGGAGGCTCCGTTTGATGGGGAGATATTGCGGAGATGGTACATGAAATGGGGGTTTGTCGAGAAGGGGCAATTGGAGAATGTTGGGCGAAAGATGGGTCATTGGTGAGTTGCTTTTATATGCTTGGACTGATGGATTTTCCAGCTGATGGCTTTGACTAGGATTGATACTCTCTATCTTCAATGGTCAATGCCAGAAACAGATAGTTATTGATTTGGAATCAGCGAAGTATCCGAGTCAATGGATAAGCAAAACAGGTTGGACAGGGATGAGATTGTATATTCAAATTCAAGGCCTAGGTAGTCAATATGCTCAGATATCATAATTAGATGGCCTATGGTTGGCGTAGTTTCTGTATATCACCGCAAGGCAATACAACGATAGGGACTACGCTCAAATAAAAGAACTACGATGATGATTCTGAGAACGAATTGACGATGTAATTCTCCACGTACAGGATACCGGTTCTCTACTCGATGATAGTTAAGCATGCAAAGCTTGGGGAAGATAGATATGATGTATTTCTAGCTAGCTTGCAGCCACCTCGTAGACAGTGACATCAATGGGATCTGACTTCGGCCAAAGACAGGGAAACCACTCCCATACACACTCTTTTCCAGGCAATAGGCTGGTACCTACTGACACACCGAGAGCAACTGCCGAGATAATTGTTGAGGTATCTGGCATTGTGAAAAAAAAAAAGATTGAACTCGATCATCCACTCTGGATGCCCGGATATCTTATCCAGCGTTGCCATAACCTGAGCCAGATTTGGAGCATCCGCTTGAACCTGTTAGTTGGTGACTCTTTGCTTTCGGGATGCCGTAACCTTCATCCGTGTCCGACATCGTTTTGGATTCTCTATCCAACGCCAGGATTTTATATGGCTTGTATCGGGAAGATGTAGGTATTCTTGTTGTATAATGGAAAGGGACGTGTAGGTGTAGGTTTCCCGGCGCGCGCGGCAGCGTGAGCGTTGTCCGCATCCGCTTCCCTGTGCCGGCTATATCAAAGAACCAAAAGTAAGCATTTTGTTCCTACATATCCACACAACGACCAAGTGATATACCTCTCGGTGAAGCTTACAGTGGTCGGCCTTCTGAAAGCTGGAGCTAATCTGCAAGTTAAAGTAAGAAGTCAGTAAAAGCAAAGTGAGAGGAGAGTGAATACAAGGTGAGTGGACAGTAAATACCCAAAGATTGAAGAGGAAAGAACGAACCCTCTACAAGGAGGATTGGTTGTCCCTGTTCAAAGTATGCAGGATACCCCCCACGATTCTGTCAAACTCGCGGTACGTCATACGTTCAGGTTCATTAGGAGGTTGTTCACCAATCCCAAAGTTGATGTAATAGGCCAAGTCTGGCATCTCCCCCTTGAGCTCGTGAAGTATCAACTGGGTAGGAAGCCACCAGCAGCTGACACCGATCTTAACTTCCTTGCAGATACTAGCCTGAGCGCGGCAAGTGGAAACAAAGGCATGGAGCGAACAAAACTGGCACCGTCGCATCGTCCACAGCTTCATGAATTCCCTAACCTCGATGTCCTCTGCGTCGGGCAACAAGTTGATGATCGCAAGGTAGGTCTCGTCAGCTATTCAATCCTCTTCCACATTAAGTATCAGCCACTTGCTAACAAGCTGCGACCATTTCAGCCAGTTCTCATATTTGATGTGGTCGAGGATGGGTCGTGGAATATGCTGATGTTTGCTGATGATATCAAGGAGGTTGGGGTCTAAGGACGAGCTGGATACTGGTTTTCCAGGATTTGAGGTCCGATCTCTCGGACAATTTCTTGACATTTGTGATAGTAATTTCTTCGAATGGTGGCAGGTCATCTGCCTGGGCTCGGACTGAGCCAAGATATTCCATGGCGTTGGTAACTGGAGTTGAAGAAATAATAGAGAGATATGGTAGGACCTGAAATGATGGTTGATACGGGTGAAATAAAATATGCGCAAAATAGAAAGATTGTTTGAGTGGGAAATTCTGTTGTGAGAAACGTGATGCTTTAAAAGACCACCTTAAGACGCACTCGCTTACTACATCCAAACTTCATTAATCATATTTGCCATCAGCAATCACTACTGTCTCGCTGGTTCCTTCTTCCCTGGCTCGTTGTACAGTCGCAGAATACCTCTTTCCAGCAATGAGCCACCAAGCAAGCTCAATACTCAAGAATCCGCCTACAACAACACAGGTATAGTTCATGTTTGATACTGCGTGGCTGTTAGCACATAGCTTTGGCAAGATACTAAGGAATCATAGAAAACCACAGCACATACCAGTTACAGGCATTTGATACGGAAACGAGAAAAAGACAATGGCAAACACCAGCCACGCCAAAGAGACGATGTTCACGGTCATTCCTAGTGTCTGGCCCATGGAGAATGGGCCACGGCGCATGGTTCGGCGGAATAAGAGAACATTCGTCAGAATGGGCACAAGGTAGGCAAAGTTGTTGATCGTCCTGTATCCATGTCAGTGTCAAGTCGTTGCTAACTGCTTTGTAGTATGAAGAACCTACACCGCAGAGCTCATCATTGCATTGAACGCCGTACTCGACCCCAAGTATATACAGCCAAGAAGAGCGATGATCACGGTAACACAGAGCTGTGCATTGAACGGCGAACCCAGCTTAGGATTGACACGGGCCCATACCTTCGACAAAGGCAGGCCCTCGTCACGGGCAAAGGCCCAAAACACTCGTCCAGTACCTATGAAGTCAGAATTGTTGGTCTTCGATGACAAAATCACTACTTACTCAACTGCGAACCGATCACGCAGGGCCCAAGAGCAATCCAAACCATGAACACCAGCCCGAATGCTCCACCTCTTGTAGAGGTTGCCTGCCAAAAGAGCTCGGCAAGAGGAAGTCCGGTATGTGTGTTAGCCAAGCTGCCATAATCTTGAACTGAGAACATTAGGCTGAGCAGATATGATAGTCCGGTCACGAATGCGATTGATAGGGTGATGGCTGTTGACGTATACAGTTAGCCAAATTATCGACGAAAGCAACACGACCACTACTGACCTAGACCCAAAGGAGCATTCTTTCCGGGCTATAAATGCTCGTTAGTACAACACACAAGATTTGTGTATCCGAGCCATCTCAACTTACATTGGGCATCTCTTCAGTGATGTGCTATGATATGGTCAGCTGAGTTCAACTGGGCACCTTGACAATGTGTGCAACTCACCGAAATTCCATCCAGACCTCCAAGGGAGTACATTGGATTGACCAATCCGGTGATAAAGCAGATAACATTGTTGTCCCAGCCGGTGTTGTTGATCCAGGTGCGAAACACGAACTTGCTGTCATTATGAACTGGCGCTTTGGCGGCCACGACAACCATGGTAATAAACCAGGCCAATTGCAGGTAAACCACTGACACTCGTTAATTGCTGAACTACACAGGAAAAGAGCCCACATACATGAAAACTTGTTGATTGCCGGAATAAACCGATTTCCAAACATCACCACACCCGAAGTCACGATATTGAGGATCTGATATGCGACAAAAGTCATCCACGGTTGAACCACCAGGCCATCATGGTAAAGAGCAATCAGCGCCATAGCCGTCGTGGCGTAAATCAAATTCGTTGATGCGGACGTAAAGATCCCTAGGCTTCATCAGCTCATGCTGACACTTTTGATGTCGGACAACCCACATCCAAATACAGTGCACCAGCCAGTGGCAAAGCTGAGCAAGCTGTTATATCTCTTGGGAGCAATGGCGGCAATCCAATGATACATCCCTCCTTCGGTGGGGTACGCCGATACAAATTCTGCCAGCGAAGCGCCAACGAAAGATTGAAGGATGAAAACAAGGATGAAGCCGTATATCACTGCGCTTGGTCATTTATTGACTCCCTTGCGATCGGTACGGAATGAAAACTCACGGGCGCCAGGACCACCTGCATCGATCGCAGTCATTAAACCCAAGCCGAGGCCTATTACCTTGTGAGTCGGATGCTGAGTGATTGCATGAACCAACTAACCTGTCCATGAGATAGTACAATTCGCCGCGAGTCCAATCAAACTCCAAAGTGAGAAATGTCGCTCCAACTCCTGCTTATGCCCTGTTCGCCGTCAATACTATATCTCCCAACCGCCGGATTCGACACCTACCCATCTGGGCCAACCGCAGCTCATCCTCATTCTGCACCTTGATAAACTCGGTCTCTTTCCCATCTCCAATAGACCCGACCGGCGGAGAGGTAGATATAATTTCCGAGCCGCTCATAATGGACGTAAAATGGAATATTCACGGTAGGATGTGAGTATCAACGAACAGAAAAAGGGGGGTACACATGAATAATAAATAAACCCTGCGCAACGACTGACCTAAGTACCATCATGCTACTCCGCGCGATGATCTTTAGCTCTTATCAAAACCCGGCAAACCTGCAGAAATCACCGGGTTCGCCGACAAGATAGCCGGTCGGAGGCGACGTATCAGCGTGCGGCATTCCGCCAAGACGCATGCGTCTCGGCGATCGCGGAGCTTCGCCGGTGCAGAACGTGGGGAGGACTGGAACCCGGAAGCCGCTCGCGTGTCTGCTTCATGCACAGGCCGTTGTAACCCCATTTGTACTTGGCGAAGTATGAGCTTGCGTTGAACTTGATGTGCCATGCTTATCTCAATGGAATAATTCGGGGGAAGATTGCAGTGGATATGGAAGGTTGCGACGGCGTAATCGACGATGAGTCGTGTAGCTTACGAATGATAACACGCGACGAACGATGTAAGTTCATATGGTTCCACTTGTAGGTCCTGAGCGATATCATATTTTGTATCAACGACATTGTTCACGCTGACCGACGACATCCGAAGATAGTTTCTCCTACTCATATGCTATTCCATGGTACAGATAGGCTACGTAATGCCTACAGGTCTAAGTGCATATCGAGGTAGGTATTTCAATCTACAGCTTCTGTTCGCACAAGCAGTAGTGCCTTGACAATTTTCAAATTTAAATTAACATCGCTGGTCAAATTACCAGGTTTTCACAGTCCCTCCCTTTGTATACAGTATCAAGGATGCATTTTCATTCGAAAAATCCCAAGTTCTCCCCGAGAAAGATTGCTTCCTAGGAAGTGGTTTGGTTTGCCGAACTTGGACAAGTCTGGCATCTCTTCCTCGTGCTCGTGAAGCGGCCCTCTGAAGAAACATGGTCTTGAGTTCAGTTGGTGAGAACAAGTCTTCCGGAGCTCCTGCCGGACGGCTGGTTTATCCCAGGCTCTTTCTTGGTGAGAAACTGGATATGCGGAAGATTTCCGATATTAATGAGATGACATGTTTCATCCAGCAGCTCCACAAATTCTTAGTTGGATTCTTCGAGTACTTTTGTAAATACTCAAGCTTTCGAAGTATTTCGCACTGGTCGATCAAGAGAACACCATTCTGAAGAGGGGATGGTGAATATGACGGAGTATTCTGTTTGTTTCGTTGATAGGATCCAGCACAGCCGCATAGAACCAAGACGCTTGGTCGTCCGCTCGATGCTGAGTATAGTTGGTCTGGTCCAGTGTGAACCAGTATAGCCTGCCAACTAGAGAGATACTCTGCGCTGTCTTCATCATGGCAGAAAATCTCTGAGTCCTCGCTCTCATCATTCTATTGCCATGACTGGATCGGCCTATGTCGAAGAAGGAATTAGCGCTCCATATTTTGAAGTATAAATCACACAGCACATACATACAGGATCTGCTGCGATATTTCTTGACCTCCAGAGCCAACAGAGACCATCAAAGTGGAAGTGAAAATCGAGCTCTCATTCCTACCACTCACTGCTCGGAGTATATTGGGATCACGTCACAGGTCTGCTATATCTTCCTCTCTCTCATTCTTTTCCCCTGTACACTCGGTCAGCATACAGTCCATTGTACTGCTCGTTCTTCTTGTGGCCTCACATCGTATATTGAGAGTATATTGAGATCAAGATTGTGATAAATATAATGAAACACAAGTAAGACACATCTCCATCGATTTGTTTAGTCTGCGGATCACCTTCTTCCAGCGCTCTGTGTCTTTTGAGATATATATTATATATGACAGATTATTTACAGAAGAAGAAAGTAACTGACGAATTTTGTCCATGACCTGGTTATATATAGCAAACAGCAAACAGCAATGGGATGATGTGTGACGGATTTAGAACACAATGGCATCCCCTTAGCATCTTTCTCCTGTCGCAGTGGATATCACCGGAGACTGTCCTATTGGCTTAGGAGATTATATTTCCCCGTGGGCATTTCCTGATTTCTCGGAGATAAAAATCCTTTTGTGTGCTGATTGGCGAGTTCTACGACAGACACAAAAATCAATCATCCTTCCAAGCACGACAAGAATAGCCAAAGGATAAACTATTGTGTGAAAATTGAAGCTAACTCTCCAACTCAGGGGCTATTACATCATTGAGCTCTTTGGCTTTACGATCTTGCGCACGAACTCATCCCGGGAGACCTCAAGATCGACCGATCGATCCGATCGAGCTTGAAAATTGATTGTAAGGTTGTCGATCATTTCCCAACTGCTGGGGAATTCTGGCACTTTGCCCTCATACAATTGGGATCTATTCGCTCTCGTTTCACCAGAACCATGGGCTGCTGGTTAAAAAGACTGTCGATCACCCTCGTGGGCGATCATGGACGATATAGTCATGATCCTACAGATTTTTCTTTAAAAGACCTGGAAGGCCTTAGCACAGATCCGATCTCGATTTAGATCCCTTGAAATAGTACAGCATGGATCCGCCGTCCATCCCAGATAATCGCCCTAACAAGAGACATTCCGACATGTCTTCTACGCCTACTATTGTTGAGCCAGATAGCTTTGGCGCACATTTCAAACCCACGAGCTATAATTCCCCACGTTCAGGTTCTCGGGGACAAGGTTATGAACCGCCAGTGTTTGGCCAGCCGGCTATTGGAAGACCATCTGTTGGACCGCAAGAGCGATCAACTCCTAAACTCAATGCCAATGGTGTCTCGAATGCCATTTATAATGGCGACCAGTTTGGTCGCAAGCTCTCCATCGATCAACAATCAGTCGCGGATTCAGTCAACACCCTAGATTTGGGCTACCACAACATCGGCCAGCAACCACGACCACAGCACGAGATCTTAGGCCACCAACCCTTTGACCAGAGATCCCTCAGCACACTCTCTCTAGACCAACAGACTGTCGGAACCCAATCGCTAGGCCACCATTCTATAGGTCGGCCACCAGGCGGCTATGCTCCGTAAGGCCGAACAGTCCCAATTGCCAAAATTCCGCTAATTATGCAGATCATCTACTTCACCCGCCCGCCTCCACTCGTCTGCATCCAACAGGTCGCTACAACCCAACTTGCCGACCAACGAACTCCCAGTTCTTCAGCAGATAAATCCTAACGAGGGATCCGAGGAATTCGACCCTATCGCCGAAGAAAATGAGGAAACATGTTTTGATCTGGTCGCTCCATACGAGGGCGATGCAGCTCCGGTACATACTCTAGAGCGACAAGCAGACCTCATGTTCTGCTCGGACCATATGCTAGTGATTCTAAGCACTCCGCGCTACCTCGCACGTTTCCGCGAGTTCCTCGCACAGGAGCGTCCAGGGTCATTTTCGACCCTGAATTATTACCTGAATGCTTCCAAGGCTCTCAAAGCAATCGAGTATGCTAATTCGCTCGTACGTTCGGTTGTTGATGTTCCTACATCCGGTATTAAAACTGCAGAGCACCTCGTTGGCTCGACTGTAAATGCGGCGCTCGAAAGGCGCGTACAGGCAGCGCTGGATGCCTTGACTGCTGAGGAATTACCTGCCTTCATTACCTCTACATGTATCAACATTACCGGCAAGGTGGTTGAAGAGCATGTGCGCGGAACCTTGCCTGAGAAATTCCGGGGAACGGCAGATGCGCTGGGTGAGGTATTCTGTCTGACCGATCCATCGCGGCCAGATAACCCTATTATCTTTGCTTCTGAGGGTATGTCGTATTATTTCACGTTTTCTACACAAAATAGCTAACACACCGTTCAGAATTCCACCGCACCACACAATACGGCATGGACTACGTCCTAGGAAGAAACTGCCGATTCTTGCAAGGACCAAAGACGAATCCCAACAGTGTTCGGCGAATCGGAGAAGCGCTCAAAGCTGGGCAACACCACTCCGAGCTTTTCCTGAATTAGTATGTACCCAATTCATCCTACCCTGCAAAACTAATCCGAAAAAAGCCGCCGCGATGGCTCACCATTCATGAACCTCCTCCAAATGGCTCCGCTATGTGATAGCCGCGGTAAAATCCGCTACTTCATCGGCGCTCAGGTTGACGTCTCCGGGCTCGCCATGGAAGGAGCACAAATGGAATCCCTCCAAAACATGCGCGCGCAAAAAGAAACCCCCAGGACGGACGGCCAAATAACCAAAGAAACAAAGAGCCAGTTCCAAGAACTCGGTGAACTCTTCAGTCCGCGCGAGCTGCGGAACGTGCGCGAGCACGGCGGAACCCTCTTCCAACCGGTAGTCAACGAAGATCCCAACCATCGTCTATTCCTCCAAGACTCCGACACCGAGAACGACATCGACACCCAGTCCCAAGGTCTACCAAGACCCACATCGGGACCGACGCCCAGCCGGTCCTTGGCCGGTGTCTACAAAAACGTATGTCATTCATCCCTCCATACTCGGATATGGTATCGAAGACTAACAGAAGTAAACCAGTACCTCCTCGTCCGCCCATACCCATCCCTCCACATCCTCTTCACCTCCCCCTCCCTCCAAATCCCAGGCATGCTCCAATCCTCATTCCTAAATCGCATTGGCGAGACAGGCGCAAAACGCGATAATATCATCAGCGCTATGATGGCCGGGCGAGGCGTCACAGCGCGTATCAAGTGGGTGACCAAGTTCAACAACGACCAGGCTCGTCATCGCTGGATCCACTGTACTCCTTTGCTGGCGAGTAACGGCCAGGTCGGTGTGTGGATGGTGATTGTTATTGATGAAGAGGAAGAGGCAGTCAGATGGAAGGGTAATTGGCCGACTACTAATTAAATGGTCTCGCTATGTATATGTACAATATTTTGATCACAAAACTATCTCGTAAGTGTTGTAATACGCTAGACTTCATATATACGCATATAGATTTCCAGTAAACTGTCACGATATTCGGAAGCATGACTGTCTCGTCAGAATAGTCCATACAGCCATGATACGATGTAATTTCATGGCACTTTCTCTTACCGTGCTAGGATACTGCCAAGAATCAAAGAGCTGGATGATGCGATCAAGAATAACAATTCTACTAAATAGCTTGCAAGATGCTACTTGTCCTATATCTTACAACCTAGTCTGTATCTTACATATCCTAGCACTCGAGACCTTTACATTTCCGCTTTAGTGCTCACCCCTTGCCGCTTTAAAACTGAACACGTGAGCATCATCACGGGCCATTATATAACTAATCACCTGATCTGCTCACTAAGCATCATCATTTGCTCAGTGTACTCCGTAGGGATGGATGCGAATTCAATTTGCCCCTAGAAAAACATTTTGGACTCTGCTTTGTACATTGCAATTTGTTCCAGTGGATTAGATTGTGCCCGCTGCCAGCAAGTACCCGCCGTCGACGGCAATAGTTTGACCATTGAGGTATTGATTCGAGACGGTAAACAACACAGCACTTGCCATGTCTTCATCTTTCCCTGGCCGTCCGGCAGGGATTTTGCCTTCAAACTTTTCTTTGGGAATCGTGCTCTTTTGTTTATCGTCACTCTCCTTGGCCGTCATTTCGGTCGGAAAGACCCCGGGCGCGATATTGTTTACACGAATTTTGATTTGCGAGGAAACAATCTCGTAGGCCAACATCTTAGTGAGATGAACCGCAGCCGCCTTACTAGCGTTGTATGCGAAGTGATGCTGGGCTGTTTTGAGGAGACCTGAAATCGACGAGATATTGACAATTGTGCTAGACCAGCCATACTCATCCTCTGTTCCCTTATTCAGTAAGGGTAGAAAGGCAGTGGCGGTAAAGAAAAGGTGTGTGACATTGGTACGCATGACATCTTCCCACTCCTGGACTGTGCTCTGGTTTTTAAACAGCTCTTCCTGTAATGCTTTGGGGTTGTCCTGCTCTGTGTTCAGATGTGGAGAGCTAATACCGGCGGCGTTGATCAAAATGTGCAGTTTCGACTCCTTGGCGGATATCTCGTCGACTAGCTTCTGAATCGACTCCTTGGAGGTAATATCGGCAGCGATCGGGATAATCTGGCCAGGAATATCCTTGGAGTACAAATCTGCAACACGGTCTAACTTTTCCTCTGTGCGACCGGTGATGTAGACCTTAGCCCCATTCATGGCAAGAGCTTGAGTGGCCATCAAGCCGATGCCTGAACCTCCACCCGTAACAAGTGCGACTACCCAGTGTTAGCGACTCCAGCGCAACGGCAGGCCTGTTTCTATAATGGTAACTCACCTCTGTTTTTCAGCCCGAAAAGGTGTTCGAGCTTAAATTTCTGGTTACTTTCATGAGCGGACATGGTGTTTGTTCAAAAGTTCAATGGTATACATACTACTTGCCATACATCGCTCGTTATATGTTCTCCAACTTGCTAGTCTTACGTCATCCTAATGTCAGGCTTTACGATGATGGGTACTTGATGTAAAACAGGGAAAATGACGGTTTGGGGTAATTTATTCACTAAGAAGTCATTATGATGAGACATTGAAAGAATTACTCCGTATGATGATCAGAAGTAGGTACAGTTCCTTGCCAACATTGCACTTAACCTGTCTAAACCTGTCTAAACCTGTCTAAACCTGTCTGTATCTTGATCCTTACATTATGATCTAGAACTTCTAAGATCCATCGAGCATCAGCAGGTTTTCAGTCGGAGTGTCCTTGTATTGGTCGGATACATTTACTACGCCGCAATGATATGTTTGAACTACTTGATCTTTGTGCATGACATGTGCCAAGCCGCACAACTCGCTGGGTCTTAAAAACAGGCATCGAAGCTTTTTCTATTGCACTTAACGAATATAAATTCATGTACGCTTCGTGAAAAACGGAAAAATATTATATAATAATTTGGTTGAAAGTGAAAATAATGGCGCCCCATGAGCAAAACGAGCAGAGACTCATAATTACCTCAAATCGCCTTCCACTTTCCGTCAAACCCAAAGACGGCACTTACGAGGCGATTCCTTCCAGCGGGGGATTGGTGACCGCTCTAAAGGGATTGAGCTTTCATGCCTATCTATGGCTAGGCTGGCCCGGGGTCGATATCAATGAACGGGACAGAGAAAGCGTCGACAAAGCCCTGGCCAAAGAAAATGCCTCTGCAGTATACCTAGATGAGAACCTGGCTCAGAGTCATTATAATGGATTCTCTAGTGCGTGGCCTATATTCTCGGGTCTATTACTAAATCGCTGACTAGGCGTGTTTAGACGGTGTTTTATGGCCCACGTTACATTACCAGTCGGATGCATCCTTCGATAACGAGACATGGGACGCGTACCAGCGTGTAAATAAGATCTTCGCTGATCGAATCAGTGAAGAGGCGGCGGATGGTGATCTAATATGGGTGCACGATTATCACCTACTCCTACTGCCACGTCTATTGCGTGAGCGCCTGCATGCGCAAAACAAAAGATGCGCTATAGGATTTTCTTTGCACACCCCTTTCCCAGCAGATGATTTTTGGAGAGGCCTTCCTGTTCAGAAAGCGTTGCTCGATGGTGTCCTTGGTAGCGACCTCGTTGGCTTCCATACGGACGAGTATAAGACGAACTTCGCTGGCGCTTGCAGATCTCACATGTAAGGTCTGGGAAATAGCATTGAAATACCAAGTGACTAACTAATTTATTAGTGGTGCAGAAATTGAAGGCGACAATATCTACTACAACGACCGTACTATTAGCATTGATAAATATGTCGTTGGGATTGACTGCCAGAGATTTGCTGATGCACTCGATGATCCTGAGGTTCAGGCTGAAGTTCAGCAGATTGAAACCCAATATAAGGACAAAACGATCATAATCGGCGTGGACCGCATGGACTATACGAAAGGATTGCCCGAAAAATTGCAGGGCTTCCGAGTCTTCCTCGATCAATACCCTGAATGGAGTAAAAAGGTTGTGCTAATACAGATCGCCATTCCCAGTCGCGAAGATGTCAAGAAATACCAGGATTTGGAGGGGGAAGTGAGCAAGTTGGTGGGCCAAATCACTGGGCAATATGGTAAGTGGGTTCCCACTTCTGGTATAGGGTATGGCAGGTCTGTAGATTTCAAGCTAAATAACAATCAGCTACTCCCACATCGACACCATTGATCTATATTCACCGCTCAGTTTCTTTTGCGGAGCTTACAGCTCTATATTCGGTGTCTGATGTCTGTCTCCTCACTTCCCGCCGGGACGGAATGAACCTTGTTGCTTCCGAGTATGTTGCTTGCCAAGAGGCTCGACACGGTGTGTTGGTGCTCTCTGAGTTTACCGGTGCATCAGCCTTCATGAAACGCGGCAGTCTGTTGTTCAATCCTTCTAGTGCAGATAGCCTCTCAAATGCACTTTACGAGGCTGTTACAATGGAGAAGGAGGATAGGAAGAAGATGTACGAAGAGTTGCGGAGTTTTGTCACCACCAATACCAGGTTAGTTGTTTCCCTTCATCTTCTCAAATTTCCATCAGAGGTCCCTCAGGTCTCGTAATCAGCAAAACTAACACCCATTTCCCTTCAGTGCGAACTGGACGGAGACTTTCGTTGGGGATTTGACGAAATTGCAGAAATAGATAGCTTTTTAGAGTAGTTTTGACTCTTGAAATTGGTCAGAATCATTGGATTGCTTCACTGGTATATCTGACTGCCCCAGGAGGGCTGTTCTAGCGAGGACGTGGTACGACGTAAGCACTATCGGTTTCTAAAATCAAATTAAATAGTCCACGATATTATAGGCTAGTGGCCTCCGAGATCTTATGTAAAGTACTGTCAAGAATGGGATATGGCCCCTCTAGGCCATAAACAAGAACCTTGGTTATTGTTATGGTCTAGTGGTAAATTACGCTGCACCAATTCGTCAAGTGCAGCTTTATTTGATAAAGCCTGTCTATGATAGGCGCTTTTAGAGTGAAATTTATATTTACTTTGATACAGAATGGCCACTGAGATATTGAAAGTAAGATAGATTATCCAGATTCTGTTTTAATTTTGACTGTTCGATCTGAGGTTTGTCGCTCAACCGGCTGGTCCCGATTACATGACGTCGTCACTCCAGGTTAGTCGTGTGGCTAGGCATTCCACTTGGAATTTAAGATCTCAGTGACGGCCTTTCGCTAAGATACCCATCCACACTTTTTTCTCGATCCCTTAGGGTGCAACAACTTCTATGTCTGATAGCTTGGCCCTAGTGCTAGTTGGGGATGAAGGGGTTGGGAAAACAGCGCTTGCAGTGCGGGTTCGTCATGTATTTTCTCCTATTCTAACCGAGATAAACTAATTTCGAGTATAGTTCTGTTTAGAACAATACGCCGAGGGCTCAGAACCAACGCTGGATGATTCGTATCGCACGCGATTGGTGGTTGATGACCGGCCTTGTGTCCTCGAGATTATCGACACAGCGGGGCGAGATGAACATGCTGTGCTCCGTGAAGACCACATTCGCAATGGGGACGCATTTATCATCGCATACAGTATCACCTCGCGGAAATCCTTCTCTCACGTTCGAGCGTACTACAATAACATCAAAGATGTGAAAAGGGTCTTGGCGGAAAATACTCTACAGCTGCCGCTTTCTGAACGCCCCTGTCGCGTGCCTATCATCCTGGTGGGTATGAAGAATGATTTGGAAGCCCAGCGTGAAATCTCATTCGAGGAAGGACGGATATTTGGAGAATCCCTAGATTGCTGGTTTTATGAAACATCGGCTAAGACTGGCTCGGATGTAGAGAGGACGTTCCATGATGTTATTAGATGCTTTCGGCAACAGGATCTTCCCAGTCCT
Source organism: Penicillium psychrosexuale (assembly GCF_028828465.1). Taxonomy (NCBI): domain Eukaryota; kingdom Fungi; phylum Ascomycota; class Eurotiomycetes; order Eurotiales; family Aspergillaceae; genus Penicillium; species Penicillium psychrosexuale. The sequence goes on from NW_026643187.1 coordinate 6,486,573, forward strand.
CCTACACAGCCAGCATCAAAGCAACCAAAGAAGGGCCAGAATGGGAGGAAAATCTATGACCCACGCAGGTGTATCACTTTGTAAATATTATAACCGTGCAGTATGAAGTCAGTTGTCATGCATAGTTTCGATGGATAATTGGTCTCTCGTAAACCGCATACCATTTAAAATCATCCCATGCAGAGCAGAGCAAGAAGCCGCGAATTCGGGCCTCATACACCATTTCGGCCAGTTGAAATTCAGCGCAAGGCATCCCCCTTTTGCTGGGGTGGTACTGTCACATCCTCGCATCGAGGTGCACTATCACTGAGGGTGAGGTTGCCGCAATTGCTCGACCGGTAAGTGCTAGTCTTAACAGCCGGTGTGAGAAAATGGGGGTCATGTCTGATGGGTCCTCGAAGGAATTTGGTATTGCGCAGTCGCAGGAGAGCCCTCGCGGTCTAAAGTGCCGACACCGTATTACTCACGGAGTCCGGTAGAGTCAGGATCGGTCAGTGGGGAAACCGAGCGTAGAGCATAGTTTACTAATGAAGAGGGGACCCTGCAACGGGGACAAAGGGGCACCGACAGCCCTGCCTGCGAAACAGGTGTGCGAGCAGAGTCGTCACTGGGAGTAGTACCCGCGACCTTGCTACATTATTTACCTAGGCACACAAATATCTACGGGTGGCTGTCCCAATCTCCCTTTCTTATATGAACTTGATTTATATCGTGATCTTCACTCAAATATGAACATTCCACAGTTAAATATGCACGAGAGCAATGCGCCTCCGCTCCTGGCCAATCACAGCCCACCTTTAACCGCCATACTTGTGCCGATCAGGGGACTGCGGGGCCAGGCGACTGAGGCGGCTCAGGATACTCTCTCCCATCACACTCATCAAACCAAACGACCAAGTTGAGAGATGGCACTGCTGAGAAGGTTGTCGCCTGCGGAGAGGGCGAGCGGCACGGACCGCAGCGACAACCCACTGCTGAAGGAACCACGGAGCCCCTTAGGGCCACGGCTGCTGAACCGCGACGAAGTTCCCTCGTGGTATGGCCATAATCCATACATACGAACGAATTATAGGCCAGTGACACCGTCAACGTCTCGGTGCCTTAGCAGCCTGCTGTACCTTCACAATGAGACTGTGAATGTTTACTCCCATCTCATCCCGGCTATCGTAACTTCGCTGGGCAATGGGCTTCTTTATTTTTATTTCACAGCATCTTTTCCGGATGCTACCGGAGTCGATCAGCTTGTTTTTCATATCTATTTGACAACTTCGGTCGTTTGTTTTGGTGTCTCGTCTGCATACCATACTTTTCTTTGCCATTCTGCCCCTTTCAGTGCTTTATGGGGTCGCTTGGATTATGTTGCTATTGTATTCCAGATTCTTGGTTCTTTTGTCTCCGGGATATATATGGGATTCTACTGTGAACCACATCTGCAAAAGCTTTATTGGTCAATGGTTCGTTGATGATCTCACCTTGTCGGTCATCTGACTAAATTTATGGTATACAGATTGGCACTCTTGGCTTCTTGACTGGGTTTGTCGTGGTGCATCCCCGACTTCAGAGCCAAAAGTGGAGACTATTGCGATTATCAACATTCGTCGCGACGGGACTTTCGGCATTTGCGCCTATCATCCACGCTGCTAGTATCTTCCCCTACGACCAGCTGGATCAACAGGCTGGATTGCGATATTACTACCTTGAAGGGCTAGTCATCGTGATCGGAGTCTTGTTTTACGCGGTGCGTTAATTTCCCATACTGATGCAGAATTGATCTGATTGGTGGCAGACACATTTCCCGGAGTCGTGGAAACCCGGAAGCTTTGACATTTGGGGATCGTCGCACCAGATATTCCACATCGCCGTAGTCATTGGTGCGACGATTCATTTGTATGGGATTTTGGTTGCTTTCCAGTGGAATTATGAAAATCAGCGATGCCACATTGGTTGAGGAGATGTATTCCAGTAGCTTACCTGTGGACTCCATCTCCCAGGTTGATAAGGGCTGGCCCATACCCACCTTCCCGGATTGGAAGAAGATCAGCTATACACACATGCAATGTACATTATGTCTAACCCTAACAACAACGTTGAAACTCTATACAGAACTAGCTTAGCTTGGCCGGATGCACCCGATACCCCCGCCCCTTGTCATTTCCACTTGCCACGTTTTTTCTCTTCTAGTCAAAACCCAAAATGGAGGGAAAAATCGCAGTCGTGAGTTGTCCCGTAGTTGCTAAGATCGTATCTAACACGGCTAGGATTCCGATTACTACACTCTGACCAAAGATTGGGAGCCTGAGGACTTTCAGTCGTGAGTTGCGGAAATCATTTCCACGGCGTTTTGGCCTTTAACCATATGTATCAGTGAAACCACATCTATCGCCTCGACAATCGCGAAGGGTCGGTTGGAAAATGGCAGACGGTGAGTAGCAGCCTGTGGAGATATGAGCTTTGCTAATAGTATGAGCAGATACCAGGCTATGAAGGAAGATGACTATTGGTCGGTCGCGATGCTTCAATGTAGGAGACTCGAGGCTAATCATAGCATACAGGAGTCCTTCCGATGACCAGCAATTCGAGGCTTTCGAAATTGGGTAAACACTCATTTTTTGCCTTTCGTTCGGTTCAAACAGCTTATCGGTGATACCCAGTCATATGGTTTTTCTCGTGCTAGACCATGACCGAGAGAACCCCCTCCACCACTCTCCCATCGGCAAATCTCCTAAGGTGAGAGAGCGATCTAGATTGATATCAACCTTTTACTAAGAGTACTCCAGCACATTCTGGACATTGGCACTGGTAAAGGAACATGGTCTATGTAATCACCCCACCTATTCTCTCCAATGAACCTCGCTAACATTCACCTAGTGATATGGCAGATATGTATCCATCTGGTACATACCACTTCCTTTCTTTTCTCCTTTGCGCCAGACTAACACACGTCAGCAACCGTCCGTGGCGTCGACATCTTCCCCCCTCCGGTGACATGGATGCCACCGAACTGCGTACTCGAAGTAGACGATGTCCTCCGCGAGTGGACCTGGAGAGAACCATTCGACTTCATCCACATGCGTCTACTGCTAGGAGCATTCACACCCGAGGGATGGGATCAAGTGTACAAACAGTGCTACGAGTGAGTCCCTCCATTTACACTTCCCTTGAAAAGTATCTAACCCCTATCCAGCGCTCTTACCCCCGGCGGCTGGATCGAACAAATGGAACTAGACGTGCGAGTGTACAGCGACGACGGCACCCTGAAAGAAGGCGGCGTTCTAGCCACATGGGGCGATAACTTCATCGGCTGCTCCGAGCGGGCTGGTCACTCCCTCCTAACGCAGGAGACAATGCGGGGCGCAATGGAGAAGGCCGGGTTTGTCGACGTGCAGGAAAGGTTATACAAGATTCCTTTGGGGCCGTGGCCGAAGGATAAGATTCTCAAGGAGGTTGGACAGCTCCAATATGCCCACTGGGTTGCTGCACTGGAGGGCTGGGCTATGTGGCTGCTCACTAAGTTTGGTGCGCCTTCGCCTTGGAGTAAAGAGGAGGTTCAGGTTTATCTGTCCAAGGTTCGGGCTGAGTTGAGGAATCCTCGTACTCATGCTTATGAATATGCGTGAGTCTGATATGTTACCCTGGGAGGTTATGTTGCTAATTGTGTTTAGTCGTCGAGTCTGGGGTAGGAAGCCTACAGCGGAAGAACTGGCCAACCCGGTCAAGACCGAGCCTAGTTCTTAAACTAGCATTGAACCAACTACTGTGTTTGCGTTTACCGAGTTCGTTTTGCGAAGCGAGTTTATATTTTGCATGGTTAAGTCCTGGGGCATGTTCGCCTCAGGCTACGACATGATTTTCTACGTATAGTACCAGAATGTGATTAGCTTGTCATTTATCAATCAATTTGTTAGGATTCAACCTTGGGCGTTTGCTCCACGATCAACTGAGCAGCCTTCTCAAACTCGGCTTCTACAATCAAGTTATCCAGCCCAGATCGTTCGACCTGCAATGGAATTAGCCAACCCTCAACAACTAACACGTCTACTGACCAGCTCCAATCCCTTTTCGGAATTAGTCCCCTGCAAGCGAACCACAACCGGACATTTGAAACCACCCATCTCAGCAGCAGCGGCAACAATCGCCTCGGCAATCATGTCACATCGCACGATTCCTGCCACTGATCAGCTCATCCCTATTGTCCACGTGTATACTCACCACCGTAGATATTAATCAAAATCCCCTTCACCCGTTCATCATTCTTCAAAACCTCAAAAGCCTTCGCCAAAGCCTCCTTCGTCGCCGCACCCCCAACATCCAAAAAGTCCGCACACTTCCCCCCATACAAACTAATCAGATCATTCGTCGCCATCGCCAGCCCAGCCCCATTAACAATATTCCCAATATTCCCCTCCAACCGAACATAATTCAGCCCCAATTCCGCAAGCCGATGCTCCTCCTCCTGCTCCGGCGCTCGTTCCTCCATTGCAAAAAGCCCAGGCTGTCTATAGCTCGCCGCATTATCAAACCCAAACTTCGCATCCAGACAAACGAATTCCCCGTCTTCAGTACGCACCAGCGGATTCAACTCCAGCAACGTCGCGTCTTTCTCCTTGAAAAGCTTGAACATCTGCACCAGTATCTGGTGGATATCCTCCATCTCGGAATCCGAGAATCCCAGCTCGGCTTGGAGATACTCGTCGATCTCGTCAGTGATACCAGTCGAAAGTCCGAATCGGAGTTTATGCAGCTTGTCGATATTCGACTCGATGTTTGTTCCGCCTGCCGCGGAGATGAGCAGCACGGGCGAGGCGTGCTGGCGGTCGAATGTCATAGCGAAGTAGAACTCCTGCGCGATGGAGATGGCTTTTACGATGTAGAGCTTGTCGACGCGGAGCCCGTCGGCTGGGGTTTGCGCTGTTGTTAGGTAGTACCCGAGCATGTTGGCGGCGTTTTTGAAGGCTTCGGTTGGGCTGGGTTTATTAGATGGTTCTGTGGTTATTTAGGATTAGGGGACTCACGACTCGACGCGTCGGACGCCGCTCTGCCCGTCGCTGCTGAATTTGCCTTTGCCGCGGCCGCCTGCTAGGATTTGGGCTTTCATCACTGATGGTCCGTCTGTGGGTGTTAGTTTTAGGATAGGGAATTGAGGAGGAGGGTGTGGACTTACTTATCACGGAGACGACATGCTTGGCTTGCTCGGGGGTTGTAACTAGGAATCCCGGTGGAACTGGCAGTTTGAACTAGGTTGTATAAGCATTGAGGTAGGCTGTGTTTGTGAAGGAATACTTACTTCTTGAAGCAGTTTGTGTGAGTGGTTTTCAAGCAGACTCAGCTGTCGTACTTGGGCTTTGAGAGGTGCATGGTGCTGCACGATGGTTAGTATCGTTTCAATCACTGCTAGATTGTACGAACCCGTTGGAAGGTGCGCGCGATCGAACGCCAGGTAATCATCGTGAGTTATATCTTTCATGCTAGGATGTGAACTCCGAGGCCAGTCTGAGGTTCGATTTATGTGTCTTGGGTTATTTAGGCGATGACATCAATGTATCGATTTTGGCTGGTTCCTGGGGTTGAGTTTCCGGAAGTTTATTTGATATGAGCGTCGCTTGACCGTGATGATTTCTAGTCTTTTTCGGTACAGGCAGGAGGAAGAAGGAAGCTTCAATATACAAATGCCAAATGATTATTATATGGTGGAGTCAATTAATGAGTTCTTCACACTATATTGCTCAATGTCAACTGCTAGCAAAATACGTCACTCATATCGAATCTTAATCCGTACACATCAGAGGAACAATATCGTTTAGGTGGTTTAACCTGCCATTCTCACATTTGTCCCCTTTTGCATCAATTTTATCGCAAATCTCATTGCCAATATGACATCCTTGCAATTAAAATATCTACTCTCCGACTCCAAGCCTGATATCTCTCCTAAGCAACGATACAAGATAACCTGCATGAGCCACATGAGAGCCATACTCTACGGCCAAAGTTGGTGCTAGTATATACACTATGGCCATACTGTAGATGCTTCTTGTAGTGCAACAGCCGTAATCCGAGCGGAGACTGGGTCCTTTAGGCTGTCGGTCCGTTCCGGGCCCATCGTTCGAAGAGGGTAATCTCCCGAATTCCTCTTGATAAAACGCCCATAGGAGTTCAAGGATAAACAATATCATTTAAGCGGGGTCCAGGGTGCCCTTGTGATTGCAGGGATTAGCCGTAGAACACATCACATTAGTGATAACTCGGCGCATCGCTTGTCAAAAGTGGGGGTGAGATATTTTAATCCAGTCGTCCCAAAGTAGTGTGTTGGCAAAACTAGCAGTTTCAGATTGCGCCGTTTGCTTGGCTTCTCGTATACAACATAGGTCCGATGGTAAATTCGCCAGAAGGTGGAAATTGGTGAATTGCTTTTTGCACATCGTCACGCGACCAAGTCGCACTGACCGCGGGGTTGATGCGATCGGCCGCATTGGGGCCATAGCGCTGTCATTGCAGGATTTAAGAGCCTCAATCTGTGCGCAAATTGTGGGAATGTTTCAGGGAAAATGTTGCTAGAACCTGTTATTGTTCTGAAATTCATTTTTTCTTGAAAGGTGGTATATTGCATCGTAGTGGCCCTAATAGGGATGTGCTTTTCGCAGGGTGACGAGAAGCCAGTAGATAAATCCACTAGTAACCTTTCTTTTCTTTGTTAGGCCCCAAATGCTGTATCAGTCTAAAGATAGTCTATGATGACTGTGTCCGTTGCCTCCGGGTGGCTGCAGGCTATCTCTCTGTACGAGTAAGACATGTAACCTCGACCACGGCATCTTACTGTCAAATTGATCAATTAGTCAAGTCTGTACTCATCTGATCGTTCCCAAAGTCTGACAGACACTAGGTACCAAGAATGTTTTAGCAGTGTTTCACGAGTACTCCGTATGTTGTATATCGTTATTATTCCTTCAAATGGAGAAATAAGGCCCCGCTTCTTTGGATGAACCCCGTGCTTTTAGACCCTTAACAGCCCTCACGTAAGCGACGGGGCGCATCTTGTCCCGAAATGAGACTTTCAATAGCCTCACGCTAAGAATTGTGCAATAATACCCGACCGGCCGAGTCGCGGAGAATCATACCCGGGTTCGCCTGGATGTATGCCATGGTCGATGCCTGTAGATAGCATTCCACGGGTGCCACGCGGGTAATCGGAATGCGCGCAGCGTTCATTCGCCGACACAAATGAAGTCTTGGCTTCGAGACAACGTATGGCCTGATAAGGTTAAACCACGTTGACTTGGGCGAAGGTGGAAATTGCAACGTGGGAGGCTATGCCTATTCGGGCTTAGTCAGGCGTGACCAGCCTCCAAGACACCATTTTCTCCCAATTCAGAGATTTCGATACAATTTCATATAATATCAGCGCTAGTGACGAGTTAGTGAATGCAAAATGAAATCATACAGAGATCGCCAGGGGTACGCACCACGGAGAATACACACAGCAGGTTTGGCTTATCACCGCGAGGCTTAGATAGGCGATCGCCCCTGAGAGCCCAGCCACCCAGTGGGCCTGACTTGGCCGACGCAGAGTTTCTGGCAAATCAAAAGGCAAAGAAAGCACATCTGATCGCTCGATTCTGACGTTGAAATTTGTTTAGAAATATAAGAAAATGGCCATTTCCTGCTGATGTTCCTGCAAATCTCCCTCAGTCATCCGTCACCATGAGGCAGTCGACACCCATTCTCTGGGTTGTCCAGGCTTGTCTAGTATGGCTGACATTGGTATCGGCATCGCCTGTCGGTTCTTCTGATCTGGTATCGGACGTCGCGCTTCAGGCCCGTGACACCAAGCCGTTTCCACTCCGGATTCTGCCCCTCGGTGCTTCTATCACCATGGGGTACAAATCGCCCGATGGAAATGGATATCGGAAATGGCTTCGACAGCAATTGCGCTATGCGGGGTGGGAGGTGGACATGATTGGTACTATGAAGAATGGTACGATGCATGATAATGTGAGTTACGGTTCTGTTCATCTTAAGAATATATACTGACTCTTCAGGACCACGATGGACACGTCGGCTGGAGAATCGATCGAATAGCTGATCATGCCAAGACGATCATCCCCCAACAACCTAATCTAATCCTCCTCAAGTGGGTCTCCGATTGCCGATGCCATCTCCTTGCATGCTAATATCCCCACAGCGCTGGCACAAACGATGCTCTACAAAACTACAAAGTAGAGACCGCCGGCGAGCGGATGGACTCTCTCCTCACCTACCTCTTCGACAACATCCCCAACACAACCATCATCCTATCAACCCTGACATACAACGGAAAGAAACCGAAACAAGGCGCATCCATCAGCTCGCAATACACGGAACTTGCAGCGAAACGCCGAGCGCAAAACGACAGCCTCGTCTTAGCCGATATGAGCACTTTCATTCGGTATAACCAATTAGTGGATAAGATCCACCCGACAGCCGCGGGCTACGAGGAAATGGCGTCCGTGTGGTGGGCGGCCATCCAACAAGCGGAGAAGGAGGGCTTTCTCAAAGCGCCAAAGACTACCTCTACATATAGTGGTACGATCAGCAAGGCCCGTGAGAAGGAACTCGATGATAGCACCGCAAACCCGAGTCTGCCTGCGTACACAGCCCCGGCTCAGCCTACCGTATCACTTGGTAGTGGTTCGCCTCGAGCCGAGTGGCATCTCTGGGCTGCGTTCCAGATTATGAGTATGTTCCCGTTCCTCCCTGTGTTTTGACAAGACTAACCTTATTAGTGGGCATTGGTTTCTATATGATATGATGGGATCTGGAACAAATATCAAAAATAGGCAAAACAATTTAAAACTTACTAAATCGTCCATCCCAGCGTCATGACAGTCATGCATAAGCCTAGGCAAATAAGCCATGCCATACCTCAACCTACGAAACCAACCCAACGCCATCACTAACCAAGTACCCAACCTCCCAAGAAATACACAAGCGGTCCCGGTCCCGGTCCCCACTATCCTCAGCCTCAAACTCCAAACCTCTCTCCCACGCTCCCTAACCCCATAATCTGGCCGAACTCTCCGCCCGTCTCCGCACTAGGCCGCGTAGTCCGGATGCTGTGCGTCAGGGTACATGTCTATCAAAGAAGAATGTAGCCGACATATCGTAGACCGCGGCGCATCCGGAGATTAGTGTGGAGTTGCTGTTACCGCGTGGCGCTGTCTTGGAGTCTGTGGCTGCGGTGGGAGCTGTTGTCGGGAGGTGTGTGGGATTGCACCATTTCTAGACAGGTCAGGTTAGTTGTTCTAGTGCTCGGAGGGAGGAGGTTGCTGTGCGGGGAAGGCCGGGAGTAGCTCTCGGGTGTCTCGTTCTGGATTCTTTGGGGGTGGGTTTGCCGCAAAAGGCCCGGGCGTGTAGCTATCCTTGCATGGATGTCAATGCGCGTTAATCGCATACAAACTTAATCATATTGATCGTATCAGTCAGAACTGTGTAGACAGACGATGGCATGTAGAAATCATACAACACACCCGGAATGTGAGCGACAGCAATGTCAACCCGAGAAATTCCCGGCCCCGCGGCCCGGCGACAAAGCTGAACTTCCGACCTGGGACGCCATGACATCACCACCTAAGCTCCGAGAATATTATTTCAAGCTCCTACACTTCCGCACCTACAACATCCTCCCTACAGACCTCTAAACCTCCTCTATCTATCCAATCCCCCTAAATAAAAACAAAAATGGCCGAATCATTCGCTATCCTCCGACAACGCCGCTCCAACGAGCTAACCAGCCTCGCCAACGAGCACCTCGAACACGACCTCAATGCCGAAGACCGCGACAAGCTCAACGCAGCCTCGAGGTCAATCTCCACGTGGACGGCCATTGGGTCCGGCGTCGGTATTACCCTCGGTCTTGTCGCCGCCATCCGCTTCCGCAACTCGCGCAAGGCGTTCTTCTCGGCCATTCGCGCGCAGGATCGACCTACCAAGGTTATGTTTGAGGATGGACGGACTGGTATGTTATTTTGATTGGAGTGAAATAAAGAATGGTATTAATTTGTGTCTTGTGTGTAGAGGCTATTCCGGACCTCACGCCGCTGTTGAAGCCTACTACTCTCGGTGATTTCGCGACTTATTTCCTTGCCGCGGCTGGTGGGTTGTTCTTGGGTGGAGAGCTTGGTAAGATTGTCGATCGTATGATGCTGAGTTGGATTGTGCTAATGGAATTCTGTAGGCTTTGCTGGTGGTGTGGCGAAAGGGACGTGGAGTCTCGACGCGGATCCCCAGAGCAAGGAGAGAATTGAGATTGCTTTCAGGAAATTCCGCGCTGATGTGCTGCGGAAACAGGCTGATGCTTTTGATAAGGGGGAGAATAATTCCTATCTGCTCTAGGGAATACATGTAGACATAGATTGGATCTTAGGTGAACACGATTTTGTAAGATGATGTCAGTTATTTTCATTCGCAATGTCACACTAATATACAAGTTATACCTCCAAAGCCTTCAAGAATGCCGGGCTCTCGTGGCCCTGCGCAACCTTTGAAATCGGCGTGAGATACGCATCGGAGGATTCCTGGCTTTCCTGGATCTTCCGAACATAGAATTGCGCAACCTTGAGCCACATCGCCTTCTCACTCGCACTGGCTTCAGACCCCTGCCAAACCCAGAGTCTGTTCCCAGCATCGTAAAGGAAGACATCTTTACCATCCAAGTCAGACCGGTCAACCCGCCCATCCTTAACAAGATCAAGCGACAAGCCCCCAGCAGCATCACTGAGTCTGAACAGCCTGCGCGAGCGAACAATCTCATCAACATCCTTCTTCGCAAAGCGCCCAGGTCTAGCCGCCTCCAACGTAGACGGCGCGACATCCCTCCCACCCAGCAAATCAACAAAGATCTTCGACCTCGACTCCAGCTGCGACAGCACCTCAACATCAACATGCTTCACCTGCGTCATATCATTAACCACCTGCGCCGCCTTTGCCTTCTCCATCGGACTACACTTCCTCCCCTGCCAAACCCAGATCTTATCCCCCTTATCCAAAACAAACACATCATTCTCATCCAGACTCTGCCATGTCGGCTCGACCTCATGCACAATCAACGAATCCATACGCGCAATGCCCGGGTGTTTAAAGATCCGCAGTAACGTCAGGACATCCTCCCGCGGCTCGTGTTCGACATGCGTGAATCCCGAGCGCACACCACCAGACCGGACCGCGTAATTCCGGAACAAAGCAAGGAACTCGTCAGAAGGGTGTTCCTGCACCTCCCGATGCTGCGTCGCCACGCCGTGCAGGAACTCGTCCAGCTCGGCGGTCTTGTAAGCCGCGACGCCGGCTTCATCTTGTGTGGTCTTGCTACCGAGCCAGAAGAAGATGTCGTAGGCGAGCTTGGTGTCGACCTTGTACGTGTGCAGCACGATGAAGCTGTCGCCGTCGTAGAACTGCCCGGTCTTGGATTTCGGCCACGGGATTACTTGGAAGTTCTCGATGCGCCAGATGCTCAGGCCGGGTTCTTGGGGGAGGTCTTGCCAGGCGGGTTCGGTGAGGGCGGAGTTGTACTTCACGCGGTGGTCGATGTCGCTGCCGATTAGCTCGACGTTGCTGTCTTTGATGTCGTATTCTTTTGGGTGGAGGAGGCCTTCGTGGGGTGCCATGTTTGCGATTGGTGTTTGGTAGCTGTGCTGTGTATGATACAATTAGAGCTGAGGTTGAGTGTTGATAAATGTCAAAGTGATGATAGCGGTGGGTCCATGGGGCTGAGCCGCGGGGCATCATTTTTTGGGAGCAATTGGCCGATGACGTCGGGAATGTTCAAGCTACTATTTTTAGTCAGTGCAACAGGCGTGATGCTATGTTTATACGAGGCTGAAAGATGTGGGAGAGGCTGGAGAGAGGGTGCAGTAGGCGTTTGAGCCATCATCGTGGCATGTCAGAAGAGATTTTTCATATTTTCGTCATCCGTTGGTCCATCTGAGTCTGATTTTGATTCAGAAAGTGCTGGCGACAGCTACAGCTGGATATTAGGAAGAGCTCATAGATCGAACAGCGAGGTTCATTTGAGTGGACAAAATGCAAGTCGACGATACCAACGTGTCATGCTATGCCCTGACGAAATTTTCAGCAGAAATTTCATGCGCGAGAGGACACGCAGCAATGTATCCCACCTTGGGGGCTAGGTCGAGGTGGTATCACTGATAGATGTACTCCGCACAAGATGCTACATTGATCAAGTTTAATCCAAGTCCTCATGGCATGCATAAAGTGAAGTCGGAAATTCTCAAATTACAATAAAAACCAATTGGTGTAAATCAGTGCACGAATCGATCGGCTCTGAACTGAAATTCCAAATGTCCTGAGGTATATGAAACACCGAGGGAAAATAGTATCTACTTCTCATAACTCTAGTAACTGCTCGTGCCTGATTTCCCAGACGCACAAAGCACCGTTACCAACGCTAAGCGTCAATATGTCACGTTTTTTCTCGCTCGCATAACCATCGCGCACTTTTCCATATCACTGATCACGTTTACCAACGGCCACCACCGGCACCGCCGGCACCACCGCCGCCACCGAAGCCACCACCACCGCTGGGGCGGGCGTTGGCGAGGTTGACGCGGATGCGACGACCATCGAGACTGGATTGTGTTAGCTGTGTTCGTAGTATGAAGGAAGGGAACATACTCCTGCTCGTTAAGAGCGTTGATGGCAGCCTCGGCCTCCTCAGCGGAAGAGAAGGTGACGAAGCCGAATCCACGGGAGCGACCAGTCTCACGGTCAACCATGACGATCTAGAGATGGAACATTAGTGTCTTGTTCCGAAGCGAAAATTGGAAATTTGTGGATTTTTCACGTACAGAGTCGACAATGTTGCCGTACTCACCGAAGGCCGCGCGCAGCGACTCGTCGCTGGTGTGCCATGAAAGGTTTCTAGTAGGACTGTCAGTATAACGCGTCCAGCATTGGAATTTGATGGTTTCGGACATACCCGACGTAGATCTTAGACATTTTGAAAGAAAGTGGGAGTCACGAGGTGTTGATGAAGAGAATTAAAAGATGCGGGGCATCTGAGGAGATATAGGGCCTTCGTGGCGGTGAGAGGCAAAATTAATTCGCCCCGCATAAAAAACTGAGCACGTATTTCCAGGAGGCGAAGGAACAAACTCTGCCGGATGGACCAGTTCATTCAATGCCATTTTGAGATTGCTCTAATTCTGAGCATTCTGCCAGATTACTATTCGCCAATGGAGTCTCCCACATAGGTAGCTACATATAATCTGGTCTTCCTGGACGCAATGGCAGAATTTCTAGCGAACAATGGCCTGACGGTACTGGAACCCGACAGAACTACCTTACTACTGTATGATCAACAGACCTGATCTTCTCACTAAGATCATGCATTCGAGTATGGAGCTACAGCGCCACCATCTAGACCGGTGGGATGAGGTACAGAAGTGGATATGGTCAAGTCAATCTTGCATACGCCTCCGTTGGAAGATATACCCGTATGCTAAAAAACAGCTTCCCTACAATTCTCCACCGTCTATCTACACCTACATCTAGAGCAAAAACAAAAACATACAACAGTGAGGATTCGCTGGTGGTCACCCACCCAACTACTAACTCACCGGCGTGTAGCTTGAGTACGGCTGAGCGGACGGGAAGCCCTATTTTCCACACCCTATGGTCGTATGTATTTGGTATAGCACTGGAAGGGAAGATATAATAGTCGATAACTATAGACTATAGCCGTAGGTGGGATAGTAACACGGCTTATGTCTCATCATTACCATTGGGTCAGGTGACCTCTACGCCTATATGGTCATAGCGTCGGATAGATACGTTAAGTGCTCTCATGTCTCGTGAAGCTTCATTTCCAAAAAGTTACTCCATACTCCGTATATTGTATAGAGCTCTATAACGGGGCCTAAGATGAACATGGTACTGCTATATTTCATTCACACTGATAAAACAAAAACAAAAACATACAACAGTGAGGATTCGCTGGTGGTCACCCACCCAACTACTAACTCACCGGCGTGTGGCTTAAGTACGGCTGAGCGGACGGGAAGCCCTGTTTTCCACACCCTATGGTCGTATGTATCAGATTATGTTGAGGAGGAGGATTATAGCAGATGGTTGGTGAGTGTTATGTAGGACGGGCATAGTGTAGGAGCCCTAATCTTTCGGGGATATTCACCTAGGACTCTGAATGGGAAGCCAAAGCTATGGAGCCACTGATGAGCACTGACACTGATGACAGTACGGATGTATTAGTCCTGCCCGAACTCTCAGATATCAGTGATGACATACCTATCGGCGAGACCGCTTTTTAATCATCTTTTTTGGGTGTAGTGCGAAGGTAATGAGATATAATCGTGGATTGCAAAGGCGTTGCAGCGGCTTCTAAAGTATGAAGGGCGCTATAGAGGGATAGAAGAAGCGGGTGAGATTTGTGATCCGCTTTTCGATGATTATTTCTCGACTATGCTTGGCTTAGCGGCACCCATTAGTAGTCTGAAAAGCTGAGCGTCGTACCTATCGATGGTTCACTTGAGGTGGGAACGACGATGGAAAATTGACCTTTTGATAGGTAGGGATGAGGTTTAGAGTTTTAGCCAGGCAAGGCCGGGGTAGATAATACCTCGGATATAGAATAGTAAAAAGAAGCTAGGAAGAATGACCGAAAATCGTTCTGGATATCCATGAGTCGGCGAGTGGGAGTGACCAAGGTCGAAGTGGTAAGAAGATGAGAAGAAGATGAAGGCAAAAATGGAGCTGTGTCGGGCTCATATCCAATTATAAGCTACCTCAATTTCACACTCGAGCAGTATGATTACTGCATTCCCCCTCGATTATATCTACCTAAATGAGCCCATGCTTGTATGCGATTTTCACTTTCTTTGCCATATTGTAATCAAATGTCGGTGTTGGCCCGTATACCTGTTGGGAAAATCGGTCTCCGTAGTATTTATCCTCCCATATATCATAAATAGTGCGCGTCCCACTTTGCGAGCTTTCCTTCCTAGAATAATGCCGTTAAGCCCATTCAGTCCAATATCTAACCATTATATCATGTCCATATGAAGGCCCAGTCAGACGACAGTTATGAAGCCAACGGTAATCTGGTACCCTACAGTTTCCTAAAATCCGCCACACTTCGAAAACAACTACATTCCTTCCTTTGGATTCTGGAAGACGATGTCTTATACTTATGGTCCGACACCCGGGACACACCTGGGTGGCATCCTTCCGACCCATCAAAGTAGTAAGGTCCCAGTGAGGACAGTGGAAGATGGGCACGGCTTTTAGAGCCTCAGGGAAAAAAAGAATATGCTATAATTAGCAGAAATCTCCAGCTGGTTACGTTCGTTGAGGGATATACGCATCGCGAATCGAGCCTTGTAGTCAGGTGTAGTAGGTAATGAGCAAGAGTGTCTCAAAAAAGGCCAAGATTCAATACGGTCAAAAGTGAAAGGACCGAACTTAGTCTGACTCGGCGTAGTGCCATTAAAAAGTTTCGCAATAGGCCCGATGTCTCGAATCGTCAAGCTGACACACGGACATAGGTCAACTATACCCGCATAGTCTGCGCAAGACCTCTCTAAAGCTGGGCGCGCGAGCGACTCCCGACTAAATTCCTTTCGGGGATGGAGCTTCAAACACCTTCCGCAATATGCCCAGTTGCGGCTCTCAAGCCGAAGGAGCAGCTGGTTTCGTGGGACTTTGCTACTATTCACACATAGTATAGGGATACCAATGCGTGAAAGTCGTGGGAATTCCAATTCCTTTTCTTTCAAAATTGCTCCATATAGATCGAAAAGTGTTTTGCAGGTAAGCGATAGACATGCTTTATCGACCAGGGGAAGATGCTTGTAGATATCATGTAGAACACTCTCTTGCAGGGAAAGTATTGTAGGGCGTTTTCTGATGAATCGGGAAAGGATAGATGGAATCAAGGAGATTTTGGTGCAGAAACTCCGGACGCCCTGTTTTACTCTGCTCATTTCTTGTTTCTCGATTTGGTCCCAGTTCTTCTTTTCACCTCCCAACAACAGACGAGACTCCTCATCTCCAGGAATGCTCTGACCTAGCGAGACGGTCTGCTAGGCAGTTTGTGGCGTGGCTGCATCTTTGAATCTCGGTGATGTTGGAAAATCTTGGGTTTCGGCTTGAGTTCAAAGATATATATATGGGCCTGGCGTAGATAAACTGGCTTCAGACTTAGATTGAGGAAGGAGTTTGCCGATCAAGATTCATGACCATGACGTTACATTTACAAGTGTTTCAGAGCCAACCAATCTTCAATTTTTAAATGCTAGTACCCATTCCAGGGTTCCCTCAAAGTCACAAGTTCGACGACTTGTCAATTCCACAGCCGCCAAAATGATCGCTTCTTATACCAGAATGGATTCTTAAATATATAAATGTTGGCAAAGGCATGGTTGTGGTATTATGAATGCATCCTCTTTTGTTTCTGTCGCTAGCCAATGGCTTTGTGACATGTTCTAACGGCGGCCAGAGCCAGGGGCAGTCGTGTAACCACTCATTGGTAGAGCATAGGCATATACCCACGTCCAGTCAGAATGTAAACGTAAAAATGATGTATATCATAGTTTCGGTCTGCGAAAAAGGACGGCCTGACGGGTTGGAAATATCGGATAGGGCGCAGATAGCTGAAGCCCCTGCTGGCAGGAGGTTGGTGATGCTATTCATTGAAGCTATCATAGATTCTAATCTCATTTGAATATCATTCAGCCTCGGTCCTTAGGCGGAGAAAAAAGAAATCGAGTGGAGGGGAAGATTCCAACCCCAATATGATTACATATCGTCTCTGTGTAGAATTGGAATGAGAGTTGTAACTATACGAGAGAAATGAGGCGTATATACTTCATGTTTGGCTTGTAATGCACAATTCCAAATATCGGGATACATGGGGATAGCTCATCTTCATCGTCACTCCTTGAATATATTTTGAATATATTCTCGAGTGGTCAGAATAGAAAGGACCTAATAGTACTATATACAAAGCCCTGTGATCGAACTAGTGCTTGGACAGCTCCTTCAACCAAACCCACAATACGGTGGTACACCACTGTGACTAGAGGTGGGAACAGCATCGGCTTTGTTTATTTCACCGCATCCAGCTAGCAACGTGATAAAGGAAATAAAATACTTCGCTTTTCAAGAGAAATAGGACAGTGGTACATGCTGGAGATTACCAATGCGATGATAAACTAGACAGAACAGTGCCGATACATCGTCAACTCATACAATCAGCCCTAATACTATCTCCATGCCGTTGTAGGTGAACCTACCGGGGAGAACAGTGAGGGATATGACGAAGCAGTAATCGTTCAAAGAGGCCAAGCTGAAAGAAAATAACAGCGTATATTCACGCCCTGACTCTGCTTCACGGGAGTGGAAGCAATGATCAGATCATTTCTGATGCTGTAGAAGAAAGTGTAGCTCAAAAAGAATATCGTCACGAGTTCTACTCCGGTTGATTATCTCATCTATTGCCCGGATGGTCTAGTGGTATGATTCTCCGTTTGGGTTTCCATCTCAAATTCGGAGAGGCCGCGTGTTCGAATCGCGCTTCGGGCCGTCATCTTTTTTTGTTTTTGTTTCATTAAGCAATATCTCTCTCTAATTTTTCACCCTCTGCAATCCCACTACATTACTGACCCTTTTAGCTCGAGTTCTAAGCTATTATGATCTAGCTCCAGAATACGGTGAGGTGTCTACGGGCTACTGCCTACTCCGTACACGGCGAAGCGTCCGGCAACCTGCAGCGAGTGAACGGAAATTTCCCCAGTCAGCACAGATCTGCGGGGAAAGCTTTCAAATTACGTACAAGTCTAGCTGTTGTCAAAAGCAAGTGGTTCAGGCTATATTCCAGAATACATAGCCAGCCAGTCTTTCCACATTCCGTGTCTCACTCGCCAATAAAAGGGAGTGGTCCGAGGCCATCGTGGACTAACCATACATAGTATTAACCTGCATGTTTCAATGTGATATATGACAATGCAACCAGTCGTGTGCCGCTGTACATGCGGAGCTCACCTTGCGCTTTCTTGGCCAAGGAAAAACCCCTTCATTCTGGTCATGGGTTCCAAATCTGGACCTTGGCCGGCGTTGGAGACCAGGGGGGAATTCCAAACCACGGGAATTTAAACCCAATTCTCCTGTGCGGGGATTATAAAGGGTGTGCCTGCCTGCCGACCTAGCAGTAAACATTGAGCGACCACCCACAGCAAACGGCGTGATGCAGACACTTTTTCTCTCTGCTCTGGCCTTCAGTGTCGCAGCCGATGCCTATGGCTCAGGAGCTGCCGGCTGGGACGCGGCTTATTCAAAGGCCCGGGCGGTCCTTCCCAAGCTGAATCAGACCGAAAAAGTCGGGATTGCCACTGGCGTCGGTTGGGAAGGAGGGCCCTGCGTGGGCAACACTTATCCCGCCAGCTCGATCAACTATCCCTCTTTATGTCTACAGGACTCACCCTTGGGAATTCGCTTTGCCAATCCGGTCACAGCTTTCCCCGCCGGGATCAACGCCGGAGCAACTTGGGACCGTAGTCTCCTGTACGCGCGCGGTGCTGCCATGGGCGAGGAAGCCAAAGGTTTGGGTGTGCACGTCCAGCTAGGACCAGTCGCTGGGCCTCTAGGAAAAAATCCCAATGGCGGTAGGAACTGGGAAGGGTTCTCGGTCGACCCGTATCTCAGCGGAGTTGCCATGGAAGAGACAATCCAGGGTATGCAAGATTCGGGCGTTCAGGCCTGCGCCAAGGTACGCTGGCTTCCACTCTGTTCATATTCTGTGCGTTCTGACCATGGTAAAGCACTGGCTTGGGAACGAGCAAGAGCACAACCGCGATACAATGAGCTCTAACATCGGCGACCGCGCGACGCATGAGTTGTATGTATGGCCGTTCATGAACGCAGTTCGGGCAAATGTCGCATCCGTCATGTGCTCCTATAACAAATTGAACGAGACTTGGGCATGTGAGAGTGATGCTATCCTGAACGATCTAATGAAGGACGAGCTAGGTTTTTCTGGCTACATTATGACCGACTGGAATGCGCAGCACACTGGTGTCAACAGTGCTTTGGCTGGACTCGACATGACCATGCCTGGCAGTGATTTTAATAGCCCGCCCGGCAGCATATTCTGGGGACCGAATCTCGTGCAGGCCGTTGCTAATGGTTCTGTGCCTCAGGCGCGTGTGGATGACATGGCAACGCGTATCCTGGCGGCTTGGTATCTTCTTGGTCAGGATCAAGGCTACCCCGAGGTGACTTTCAGCTCTTGGAATGGCGGAAAAGCCACTGTCGATGTAACAGGAGACCATGCCACTGTCGCCCGCACCGTGGCCCGTGATTCAATTGTTCTACTGAAGAATCAGGAACATGCTCTGCCTCTCCGGCAACTTAAAAGCCTGGCCATCATTGGGCAAGATGCCATCGTCAACTCCAATGGTCCCAATGCATGTGGAGACCGCGGCTGCAACAACGGCACGCTAGCTATGGGTTGGGGCAGTGGCACATCGGAGTTTCCTGTAAGCAAGCCAATGCCGGCAGATCAACCCCGAATCTGATAAACTGACAATACCGCTCTAGTACCTCGTTGGTCCTCTTGACGCAATGCAAGTTCAGGCCAGAAAGGACGGTACGAACATTATCGAGAGTACGACCGACAACACTACGGCTGCTGCCTCCGCTGCTGCAGCGGCGGAGACTGCTGTGGTTTTCATTAACGCAGACAGCGGTGAAGGGTGAGTCGGACTTGTCACCGCACCTATGATGTATTGCAACTAACACCGTGCATTGCAGTTACATTACAGTGGAGGGCAACGTTGGTGACAGGAACAATCTCGATCCCTGGCACAACGGAAACGAGCTTGTCAAGTCCGTCGCAGCAGTGAACAGCAACGTCATCGTAGTCGTGCATAGTGTGGGGCCCATTATCCTGGAGACCATCCTAGCGCAACCCTCAGTGAAAGCAGTTGTCTGGGCCGGACTACCGGGCCAGGAAAGCGGAAATGCCTTGGTTGACGTGCTCTATGGCAGCACCTCTCCAAGCGGCAAGCTTCCTTACACGATTGCCAAGCAGTTTTCAGACTACGGGGCCGGCTGGAACAGTGCGCTCGATGACAATTACGTTGAAGATTTGTTCATTGACTACCGCCACTTTGACAAGAACGGCATCGACCCGCGCTACGAGTTTGGCTATGGCTTATCGTATACTAATTATAGTTATACTGGACTTGTGGTTAGCATTGCTGCCACAGTCGGGGCATCAAATGGACGAATTGTCCCTGGCGGGGCGGAGGAACTTTTCGAGTCGGTCGGCACTATCTCTGTCGTTGTCGAAAACGCTGGTGAGGTAGCTGGTGCTGAGGTTGTTCAGCTCTATCTTGGCCTGCCGGACTCCGCCCCAAGTACTCCCCCCAAGCAGCTGCGAGGGTTCCATAAGTTGAATCTCCAGCCGGGAGAGCCGGGAACAGCTACTTTCGAGCTCACTCGGCGAGACTTGAGCTACTGGGAAGTGCAGACACAAAAGTGGGTTGTACCTAGTGGTACCTTCACTGTCTACGTTGGAAGCTCCAGTCGAGATATTCGTGAGGATGGAAAGTTCACTGTCACCTAGTGGTATTCTCATGCTTTGGCTTGTATATATCTCTTATTCGGAAACGACTTGTCTCATGATGAATCCTGCAACTAAACCCACGACTCAATGAATCGACAGTATGTAGATCCCGACTTGCTTCTTTGTTAAGGTTCGTAAGTCTTTATCCAATGAATGACCCTATCCCTAAGACACGTTGCTGCGGGGTACAAAGAATGAAGAAATGGGCTTTGTAACTACTCCCTTTTATTCTCAATGATCATAGTATTAAGCAATTTATTCAAATGTATATAGTGACGACAGGTATAAATAACATGCTAGTACTTCTCGAAGTAGCAAACCATCATCATCAACACCTCGATCCATCTCAGCGACTAACGTATACAGATCCACCTGTCCTACTCCATCTCAACTATTTACCCACCATCCATCTCCAAGAACAATGGCTTGGTGGAACAGCTCTACACCCGGCTGGGTCGAAAATCTCGTACCGACCTACACACAAGAAATCTACAAATTCCGACTCGAACTCGAAGGCGAGGTTCAAATTTTAGTCCACCACCCAGGCCATCAGCATATAGTAAGCCAGAGACTTACCATGACCGCTAGATCCCTGCTCAAGATCAAGACACTGGCGTCTGATATCTCGGTGTATTTCCCGGATCATCCATTCGTCACGCGCAAACGCCTTGGTTTCTTCCAGACTACTTTCCCCCGACTTTGCGATTTTATCGAGCGGACTTTGATTGAGTTGAGTAGAACCCTGATTCATGATCCGAAGAGTGAGATTTCTATTGCTTGGCAGATTCAGGATATACTGGATTCTGTATAGTTTGGGTGTTTAAGTTTGTTTCAGCAAATTTCTCCATGGTAGATTTGATTTTATTCGGTCAGTTTAGACTACTGGACTATTCAGCTTAGATGATCGTATATATGCTTGCTGTTAAGTCTTTTACTAGCCTCATACATCATGGTATATATTTTAAGCCTCGGCAAGAAGTTTTCATAACGATTGTCAATTCAATTCAATACTATCTCTAGATTTCGCCTGGAATAATCGCTAGCTAAGACTAACGGCGTGTTTGAACAATTTGATTCGTATTTTTTTCATTGATTTATAATCACCTTTCAAGCTTGGAATGAGAGTGCAAGGAGGCTGGGAGTTTGCGCTGTCAACCAGCCCAGTACAAGTATGCGACAGCGAAAAGCCTCAAGACTTGGATTAGACTTGAAATCTGTTTGAGCAATTTTAGTATACCAGAATATAGTGATTTTTAGTGTGTTGTTGTTATAAACTTACCTGGGGACTGAGGCTTCAGAAATGCCGTGGATGATTATTTCTACAAGTCTAACAACTATTCTCGATCATATACAATTAGAAATACCTCAAGTGGAATGTCAGTAGTAGGATTCCTCATAATAACGATGTCCTTCGCATACAAGGACAAGACCTCGTGTGAGTCCAAGCTATCTTAATCCCAAGCTACGCCGAAACGATTAGCATGCATTTCCACTCTGGTCAATTGGGATTCTTACTTCCAATTATATCTGCCTGTCTGTTTGCTTCTGTCGAATCTAAATCTTCGGAACATCCAAGACCAATCTTCACATTTGACCAGCTCTGGAAACTCGAGAAGGGCTTCTGGGATTCCTTTCTCTACCCTGCAAATCTCAAACAGACGCAAGGCAATGCATCGACTATTTTCGCATCAGACGTGAGTTTCTCCAGTTTCTCCCTCTGATAATAATCTGACACAATACAGGTGCAAGGTCGTGTCGACATCACCCGCACCTTCGACGGCGACGAGCTAAACCGCGAATACATCTTCGGCCTATTCGCCGATCCAGAGCACGTCAGTCTCATCGGTGTCCCGATCGCATATAACATCACTCAATTTACTGCCAATGATAACATCACATCTGCGACAACGGTCGTCACCTTCAACGCAACAAGTTTCGGCGTCCTTATCCCAGTGACGATCGACACATGGATCGAGTTCAACGCCGACGGCAAGATCGCGCAGTACGACGCAACATTTCGCTGGTTCGAGTACCTGCTGGACTTCTTAGTCGAAGGAGTCGCGGCAAAAATAAACGCGACTGAGCCCGACCAGGCTGTTGCCTATGTTGCTGATTTGCTAGCCACTGCGATCTGTGATACACATGAGCAGCATTGCACGGGTTCGAACCAGCAGTATACAGACACCGCAAGTTGTTATGACTTTTTGACCAAGACTGTGCGATTTGGAAAGGCCTACGAGCTGGGTCGTAATACATTGCTGTGCCGCGAGGTCCATGAGCATATGGTGCAGTACCGGCCCGACGTGCACTGTTCACATATCGGTCCTGGTGGCGGTGGATACTGTGTTGACGATATGGACTACATGCAGACTGTACTACAGAGATACTTCAATGACTCTTGGATTCCGTTTGGGTATGGGACAGATCAGAATATCTGGCTCGCCGACTGATGGGAGTGGCCTGCTGGTAAATGTGGGGGAAATGATATTCAAATCGCGTCTACAAACCCAATATGGTGAATCAACCGAGATGGACTGCGATAACAATTATGTCACCCTTCAGGTCTGCAGTAAGCCATGATCCCGTGTCACAAGCAAAATGAACTCAAGGTTTTCGGAAACATGTATCGCTTTTACAGCCCCTTGATGATAAGGCATAAAACTCCTAGCTCATCCTCAGTCTAACGTGGCACTGCACTACGCGGAGTTGTATCGAACAAGGGGCTGTTTACTGATCTGCAGATCTGCAGCTCGGAGCTTTATGTGTGATATCATAGGATATACATCGGCACAAGTCTCCGACGTCTCCATCCTCATTTGGCGGCGATCATGTACATTCCAATCCCTTCGCACGTCCGTTTCTAGCCGTGTTTGATGCTGCCCCAGCTTACAATCCTCCGAGGGAGCTCTCTATTCCCCACGCAAAGCACGTCAGCGTCGGCCTTTTAAAAACGTTGTTTTGTTTAAAGCTTCAAAGTAGGGGTTGGGTTCAATATCATACTCCAGCAAGTCACATTCACCAGTGCGTTATCATAAGTACATACACTACATCGGGATCATCTGCCCAGCCCGATTGCAAAATCAGCGATGTGGTTACTCATAAGCTACCACCCGTGTTTGAGGTAGATACACAAGTGTATAATTCCCGCTCGGCCGTTGAAGTTGCATGCCAGCCTTATTAGTCTACGTACGGAAATTCCTTCCGTCACCTGGCTGATCTTTACCAAGCGTTCTCGCCATCCCTTCGAACGCTAGACCTCCTTGACATGATCAAACAATGTGACCATAACTTATGGCTTAATTTAGATGCAGTTAAAATGGACACATTCACCGTTAGAACTTGCTTTTTTGTCTTTAACGTCCCTGTCTATCCAGACCACAGAATTCAACATCACCAATATGGAGAGAAGACGCCCTTCATGCAGCGACTCATTGCCTCGCAGTGAAGCACAGATACGCTTGTGCCCCGAGAAATTCGACGAATCGTCCACCGACGATGGACAAAAGTTACCACCTGTCGACGGAGGTTTCCACGCATGGATGTTCCTGATGGCTTGTGTAATGTTGGAGGCTTTGATATGGGGTAAGTCAGCTCGCACGACCCAACCAGATGACACTGTCAACTAACATGAGCAGGGTTTGCTTTTGCATTCGGAGTCTTCCAGAAATACTATCACGCCCATGAAGCCTTCCAGGACTCTAATATGGTAGCTGTTGTTGGCACATGTGCTACAGTGAGATCACCAACTGCTTACAACGGTCTACGCTAACACCATCGACAGGGAATATCCTATTTGAGCTGTCCACTAGTCATTGTTGCTATGATCCTTCTTCCTCAATGGGGACGCTGGTTCTCATCTATAGGAGTGATCATAATGTGTCTTTCCCTAGCACTGGGTTCATTTTCTTCCAATATCACTCACCTAGTCCTCTCCCAAGGAGTCGGCTTCGGCATCGGCGGGTGTATAGCATACAGTCCATCGATCCTGTACATGGACGAATGGTTCGTCCACCGACGAGGACTCGCGTTCGGCATAACCTGGGCTGGCTCAGGGGTATCCGGAATCATATTCCCCATTGGGTTAGAGAAGCTATTGAATCGCTACGGATTCGAAACGACTCTTAGGGTCATCTCCGTGGTGGTATTCGTTCTCGCTGCGCCTTTCATATACTTCCACAAACCCCGGCTTCCAGTCAGAAAAACAGTCGACTATCAACGTCTGAACTTCCGCTTCCTTACCAGCAGGATATTTTGCGTCTACCAACTAGGCAACATCATGGAGGCACTGGGGTTCTTCTTGCCTGGAATTTATCTGCCGACTTATGCCAGAAGCATCGGCGCCTCGGATTTTCTCTCCTCGCTGACCATCACGCTTTTGAATCTGGCGTCGGTTTTCGGAAGTGTTACTATGGGCCATCTGGCGGATCGATACCATGCTGTCACCTGCATTACCATCTCGACTGTCGGCAGTACATTGGCTGTATTTTTCCTCTGGGGATTTGCGACAACCCTGCCCACATTGTTCGTCTTTTCTATCGCATACGGCTTATTTGCAGGCTGTTACTCGGCGACGTGGTCGGGGATAACTCACGAGGTCCGACGGATCGACCCGTCCGCCGACGCAACCATCATCTTCTCGGTTATTGCCTTTGGACGAGGAATTGGAAATGTCGTCAGCGGCCCCTTGAGCGAGGCTATACTCGAGGTAGATCCGTGGAAGGGCTCCGCAGCAGCGGGCTATGGTAGTGGATATGGGCTGATCATCTTGTGCACGGGGATCAGCTGCTTGTTGAGCGGAGTATGTATAGTGGCGCATTATATGAGATGTATATAGGCGAGTCTCGTTGCACATTTATGCTGATGATTAACGTCTGCTTTTGGTGGGACAAAGGATGGTTAAGATCGCTACATATGCTACTGTTTCGAACTGATGGGCTGCCAGTCTACCAGTTATTTTCTTTTCCCTTCGAGCATGACCCCTCTATGTTCAATTCCAATTTATTTTATGCATAGCTCGATTTATACAAATCTCGGAAAGACTTGGGATTTCCCTGAAAAGTTAAATTGCGATATTTATAGCGGTCCGCCAGCATCCGGGTGCGAAGGAGTATATAATTCCACTCGCCACCATGATTGCTAGACATTTCCATGCAGATATTCAAAGATCCTAGTAGTGGTATGTCGTAGATTTAAGATCAAAACTAGTCATGTAAGCTTTAATTCTATGCAACGGTCAAAGTTTTATCGACGCCATCATCCAAGTCGCCGGGGTCGACCGGGTACCCTGATGATCTCACCCACTCCATTTTGGATCTTGAATCTTCAAGCGTCGATCTCTATACTCTTTTATATCAAATTCATGGCCCAAGCTTGGCCTGCTCAGTGGTCGACGTCATCCCACAAGGCTACCGCAATATGGATTCCACCACACCCTGCTCTCACAGGTTGATATTGTGGACCAT
Organism: Penicillium psychrosexuale; assembly: GCF_028828465.1. NCBI lineage: Eukaryota > Fungi > Ascomycota > Eurotiomycetes > Eurotiales > Aspergillaceae > Penicillium > Penicillium psychrosexuale. The sequence continues at coordinate 6,512,661 of NW_026643187.1, forward strand.
GACGCCAATCCAGAGGAAACAACCGGTTCTTCAGGAAGTATACTTCAATTAACGTACTCGGAGCCTGCCGCATGCGTTGCGGGGGCGATCATGACTCTAGAAGACTCGGAGATTGCGCGGTTTTATGGGCTATAAGGGTATTTAACTACCCATGCACGTAGCTATTCTTCTGTTCTTCACAAAACCTTACCTAGTCACTCTATAAGCTATCTCTATAAGCTACCTCTATAAGCCTCATCTTCAGAGATCAGATAACTCCAAGCGCAATGCGTCTCAACATCGTCAGCCTCCTCCTGGCCGGAGTCACTGCCACCTCGGCCGCCACTACTACTGCTGCCGCAGGCGCAGCCTCAACCTGCGTGCCCTCATCTTCTGATACTACGGTCCTTCAATTCGCCCTGGGAGTCTCCAACTTCATCGGCGGCTGGTACAACTCCACCGTGAACAGCACCTTCGGCAACACCAACAACGCCACCCTCCTAGCGTACCAGAAGATCCTCTTCGGCCTGGAGAAGGACAACACGCTATCCAGCGCTGCCATTGAGAAAGTCGGCGCCAAAGCCCCCGGCTTCACCGCGCCCCAGTGCACCTACACGTTCCCCGAGGTGAACACCACCCAGACCTGGGCACAGTGGGCTTACCGCTTCGAGGACACCGTCACTGGTGCCTTCATCGGTCTTGCCGGCTATTCCGATTCCCCCGAGGTCTCCTTCCTCCTGGCTCGTCTGGCTGCCGAGCACAGCGCGCACTCTGCTTTGATTGGCAGCCGCGTGAACTCTACCTACTTTGCCCAGAATACTACTTCGCTGGTGGCGGCTTACGGCCCGGCTCAGATCTTGTCCACTCGCAACCAGACTGGTAGCCTTGGCCAGTATCTGGGTGGATGTCTTACTGCCCCGACTAGCCCTTGTGGCACGCTCAGAATCGGACCCTTGGATGCTACTCCCTCTCCCTCGTCTTCTGGTGTGGCGAGCACTAGCTTGGCTGCTGCCAAGAAGGCCTAGAGGTCAATGGTCGGATGAAATATCAAACTTTGGATTTGATGGAATGTTTCAACATATAAGATTTTGTATTAATTTGGTCAGTTTGAGTGGAGGAATATCGCAGGACAGGATGAATATATGACATGATTAATGGATTAATTGGGAACATGTCATGACACTTTGTTCTATACATCTGGTTTAAATTCATTAATAGACCTCGGGAAATCGCTCGTTGGGTCTCGAGTTAGACGGTGAATCATGATGTCAACGACCATAAAAGGACCAATTGGATATAAACCAAGTAATTTTTGTATTGCACTCATAAAAAAGATACCTGGTTTACACCTAGAATATTTACAAAGTCGTAAAAGACCCCCTCTGCTGAAGATTCTTAATCCTCCCAAGCAAGAACTCCAACTGCCTATAAGCCGCACCAGGAGTGTACTGCGGGATCTCATGACCAGCAGTATAGACCGAGCTGAAGGTCAGACCACGCTCGGTATGGGCCGTTCCGAGAATACCGCCACCGGAATCAGCAGTCCAAGGCGTACTCCCCGCCCCGTTAGCAATATCATCGAGAGCAGTCGTATACGGCACAAACAACGGCCCGTCAGGAGGTCTCTGGAATCCCTGCGCTCCATTCCAAGTCATATTCTGGATCGTAGCGAGGGTTCCGTTGGCGAAGAGCAGGTAATCGTACCAGCCATGGCCGATGAGGACGTTATTGGTGCGCTCGATCACGCTCGGGAGGGGACCGAGTGCGCTGGGGACGGAATGGTCGCCGTTGTTGAAGATTTGGGGGCCGCAGACTGCGTAGTTTGTTGGCGGGATGTTGAGGGCTGCTTGGACGGCGGAGCTGTTGAAGTAGTTGTTGGGTCCGCCGGCTAACGAGGGGAAGCCCATTTCGTCCCAGAGGAAGGGACAGAAGTCTGTTAGGTGGTACATGTTGAAGCAGGGGTTGACATAGATTGCTGCTTTTACGATTTCGTCCCAGACGTCGCAGCCGGGCTTGTTTGGATCTGGTGCGGTCGGGAAATGCTTCGGTGGAGGGTAGGTTAGCGCTGTGTCTAAGAAATTGGTGTAGCCGCATTTGTCGGCGCGGTGGTTGATTTCTGTCATGAAGGTGTCGTTCAGTGCGAAAACGGAGGAGTAGTGGTTCAGCGCTGCCACTGCCGGGGCTATTGGACTTGGTTAGTATGGGGATTTTTATGGTGGAGTAACAACTGACCATAGATCATAACATTATCATCATTAATGGACGGGTCGTTAATCTGAATGCCCTTGAGGTTGAAATGCGTGGTATCATTGCGGTTCAACATCCCGTCTGCCAGATACGGAATGTATTGGCCAGCATAGCTCTCTCCGGTGAGATAAATCTTGTAGCCCTCCATGCTGAAGGTCTTAATGAAGCGCTCCCAGAAGTCATTGAATTGATTCGAGATATCAATCTCATTTTCAACCGTGGACGGTCCGGGAGAAAAGCCCGTGCTGGCAGGCTGGTCGATGTAGACGATGTTTGTCAATTTGGTCCATGAGTACGGGTTGCGCACAGGCTCGTACACTCCAGATTGCCATAGGAAGGGGCCGTTCTCTTGTAACAGACCGTCAAGCGAGCTGCATCCTGGGCCTCCATTCAGCCAGATGGTAATCTTTCGAGAAATTAGACGAAACTCTGCGACGGATTGAAATCACGTACCTCCTTTTCCGCAGCTGGGTTGGTAGACGGGAAAAACCAGAAGAACAAGCTTGATTCTCCATGAGGCTTATTCGACAAAAGACCGGCATAGCTTTCGCCGATGTCAAAAGGAACTTGTGGGAAGTGGGTTCCATTTACTTGGAACTCTAGAAGAAGAGTTGTAAGTATATATCTCAGATCCCAGTAAGACAAAGGTCCGCACTTACTTTCCGTCTTGTTATTCAGATACTGATGCTCAGTCAGAGCAGCAGGAACCTCTCTTTTGCGCAGACCGTTCGCAGGCTTTCTGAAAGATGCAGCTCTGCCATGCGGATTCTGTACCGCCGTGGCCACGGCCACTAACGAAGTAAAAGCTGCCAAGATCAACATTATTCGATGCTGGAAAACCAGAATTGAACCCAGAAGCACGGAGGTCTACTTTTATAACCCCAATGTTCCAAGACGTTGCTACTCGGCGCGATTTGCGTTCCGTGCGGATATTCACGCACTATCAAGCTTTGCCAATAGAGATCGTGGCTAGTTGAGACAAGACCCGCTGTGAGGCAGACATTGGTCGCTAGCCAGCGGGATCTGCAGCGACTGCAACGTCGTCAGGAACAACCGGCATGGCGATTGATTGCGCTTCCTTTTACTCCGACGGAGTCCGTTATCCAGCGTATGATGCAGATGCACTCGTAGCTCGGCCCGCTGTCTAAGAAGATATCAGTGCATGTGAATGCCATGTTTACTGAGCTGGTACGGTCGCGGTGGGGCGAGATAATAGTATCTAGTATCTAGGTCCTTTAGTGAAGGCATTTCATAACGTCAAACCAGATGTCAATCCTGCTGCCTGTACTCTGTCCCCGCAGAAGGATCTCAATTCGGATCAAATCAATTTGATACCACCCGAAGGTTCATGACACATCCTGAGATCTACCAAGGTAGATACCATCAACGTATGTTCCCATCGCATGAATAATGGGCTCTATTGGATATCTGGTGAATTTAGATCTAGGTCAGGGGAGAGTCAAGAATGCGTACTCCGCACTCCGCATGTAATAACATCCGAGGCAGAAAAGATCAGGCGACAAGCAAACCTCAGGCATTCAGGCAGCAGTGCATTCAGGCAACAAGGCATCAAACACATTTTAACGATGACGTCAATTTGTGCGTTTTCTCGACAGCCAGATGAGCTGAATTATGACACCCTACATCGAGTAGCACACACATAAGCTGCACATATTTACCTGTGTATCCACAGCGATAACTTTGATATACCAGACCTCGGAATGTCCCTGTAGCAGATAAAATGAAAGCTTAGTCTAATAGGAGTGCGATCATAATTGTTTCTTAGTATTACAAAGTGAGCAGAGAGAGGTGATTACCTGTTTAGGAAGCGGATGTGCGGGGAATAAACCAAGGTTCAAATTAAGCTATTAAGCTCGTGATGATGATATTGTGAGGTAACTGTACATTCCGCAGCCCTCCGCTCTACGAATTGGGAAGGAACCCAAGCTGTCATTATTATCAGTGTCTGGGGATGGAATGGGGGACTGGTGACCTGCATCTGTGTCTGCGAGGGGCATACACCCGATCAGCACGGTGTAACAGGTGACATTCCTCGATCGGCGGGGTTGGGTATCTTTTCTATATAGATCTGTCATCCCAGAGCTAGATTGTATACATCCAGGGCAGGTGGGGTAATTATTCAGGGTCCAGGGGGTTTGAAGAAGTTGAAATGGGCCTTTGGCCTTTCATTTGTTGAATTACATACATGATTAATCAGTATAGCATTATCAATATCCATTAAACAAAGTTGTCTCCCAAATAATATAACCGTAAACTCCCGAAGACAAATGATTACACATGACCTTTTTTCCGTATCCCAAAATTGAAACCCAACCAAAGCCCGAACCCCGAATCCCAAGTCCATTCCGATATTACCCATCGTCAATCCGTAGTGATCATCAATTAGTCGTCAGGTCGTGAATTGTCGAGACCCGTTCAATGAGTGTTGCGTCTTTTCTTGAGTCGCAGACTGATTTTCTTTCGTAGTTCAGAGAACGGGTTCACCAAGGGACGATTGTAGAAGGGATCGTTCTTGAAGTCCTCATCGGTGAATTTCTGGAACAGAGTCAGTAATGGTGACACAATAAGATGAGAAGATAGACATACCGTGCCAGGCAGGCGCATAAAGTTACCAGAAAAGTCGTTCATCATGTTCGAGCCCTCTTCGTAAGAGTACTCCTGGCCATTGCGATCCATGGTTCCAGGAGGATAGAAAGCCACGCCATCCAGTGGGCGGTGACTGTTTAGGGCATCGGCAATCTTGTGGTGCGGAGTAGCCCGGAGGGCCTCGGCATTGGACTCCTTGACAGCCTCCAGCGGGCTGGACTGACTGAAGCGGTTGCGTTCAGGGCGGGTCGCGTCATACGGACCTTCGTGGTGATAGGAGAAATTGCTGACATTGTCCAGCCTGTCGATGATATCAGGTTGCACAATCATCGAGTGGCGGTTGGACTTGGTGGTGCGGCGACGATGGGGAGCAGAGGAGTCGCGTTTGCGTCTCGGCTCCACCGGATAATGTTCGGGTGCGCCGGAGTACCAGATAGAAGGCGTCGAGTTCAGAGACTCAGAACGCGACCGTTGGGAGTAGCCAGACGGTGCTGGTGACATGAAGCGGGCATATGGGTTGTTGCTACCCATACTTGCTCGCACGTTTGGTCGATCTTGATTAAGTTGGTTGAAGTGATGACTTGAGGCCATAGGAATGCAGTCAACTGCCATTTCGAAGTTGTTCGAAGTGTTTTTGTGAGATGAAGAGGTATCCAGGATGAAAGGCGCAAGGCGCAAATATTACCCGGTGTTATAAGTAAGAGTAAGATTACTGTATTTAGAACAGGTGAGGCTGAGCTGCAATGCAGGATAGCTTGTATAGTAGCTGAGGATGTAATAGAGGAAGAGTGTAAGAGAGGAAGAGTGTAAGAGAAGAAGAGTGAAATGTATGAAGATGGGTAGATGTAGGAGGGAGAAGAGCGAGCGGCGCAAGAAGGGCTTATATCAAAGGAAGCAGCGGACGTGACGTGACGACTCGCTATACCTATGCTTTAATGATCCTCGTGGCTAGACGCAGTCTAGGAGCCTCTGATGGGGCTTAGAACCTCATTTGAATTTTCCGCGACTGCATGTACCAATGATCACTGAGAATAGATCACCGGGTGGATCGAGATGTTAGGTTTACTACTTGGCCGCCGATTCCCGGGACGTCGACGGAGTATGGCGTTAGTGATATCATGGTATATTGTCCCACTCAATAGTTTCTACTTTTTCCCTAAATCAATTGGAGTGGATTACAATTATACTATTCGATTCGAAAATAAATCCCATGATTCACCATGCAGAAAGACTAAATATATGCAAGGCCCATGTTGCATTCCACATCCGAGACTTCCACGCAGTCAGTCCACTTCCCGACCCCTATGACGATATCCCTGGAGTACTACCTCCACATACATTTTCCCTTATTTTCCAACGTCATCCTGCCATCTGAAGAAGAAAAGTCAATTTACTTAAATACTATCCTAAGTAGTCGTCGGATATCTTATCCCGAAGTCTCCGATGACTCGTCCATGGATTAAGCTCATCACTAGGGAAAATAGCGTCTAACTGGTCTCACTTGGCATCCGAACTACCCCTGGCCTGGTCTAGATCTAGACTCTATTTCCTCCGTACCTTCGTTGGGAAAGTTCTTCAGCTATTTAGCTTTTCACCGCTTTTTGCTCCTTGCTACGATTCATGCGCATTTCCTCGTTCTACAGCATAACACATGCAATCTAGAACAGATGTCTTAGGATAGCTATGTACTCATGTGTAGGGACGATGCAACTAATTTTGAAACTGCTAGTGTGTTTGACATTTGTGTGGTGGGGCAATATCAGCTCCATTTCTATAAATATCCAGTCAACCGAATAATTACTTTTTTCATAGAAAATAATTTTCGCATGCATAAGGGATTAAGTGATATGAAATAATAATCATTCTATAAAGGGGCTATAGCCTCAAGCAGCGAGAACCTAATGAGAAGCTTAAGACCGAGTTCCATTTTCACGCATAAAGGATCCAGCAATGACAATTGCTAATGGTAGTCCATCTAGACAATTGGCAAGGGTAATGACTCTCCTAGCTCTGTCACCTTTTACAGCCGAGATGTAATGAGAATGGAGCCATGGTCGGCTACAGGGAAAAATTCAACGAGATCGTATGTATCACCAACAGCGTTATCAAAGGAAGAGTATTGATCGATGTTGTCAAAAACGATTAGCCAGCGTGAGTTGCCTCCTAAGGCTAGCCACCGCAATAACTCGTTGCTCTACCTCCTCGTTATTGACCGCCTCGGTATTCTATGAGTGTCCTGGTAGTAGGGGGAAAGTAGAACTCAATGATTGCAAGAGCGTGCCTCGATCCTTGCCATTCAGCCAAAATATGGCGGTGAAATAGTTTTTATGGTCTTGTACGAAGCGAATCGCTAGTTGTGTCTTTCCTACCCCCGAGCCCATGATGAATAGCCACTTTTCGTGACCAGGAAATTGTCGGCCGTAGACTGCCATAGCTGGTCTAGCTGATCTTGCCGCCCCAAGAAACTTCCAAACGCAGGCATTGCAGCAATGTCTAATGGGAGATAAAAGCGATGAACTATATATAATAGACCGTTAGCAATACTTCGAACTCGATAAAGAGTACCATGTTGAAATTCGTACCAGGGAGATATCTCGTAATGCCCGGTCCTTGCAAAAACGAATAAATCCAAAGTTTGATTCCGGTTGTTTGTAGTCCTATGGAAATGTACTCGAATGTTTAACAAATCTCAGTATGAGCGATATGTCTGACCGTACGCTCTTGACTTAGAGAGCTCTAAAGTAACTCACAGCTAAAAAACAGGCCATATTTTATATTCCACGGGTTTTCTAGATATGCCTGATATCGCTTACTCGAGACAGCGATCTGGTATTATGGCTCTGAAAAAGGAAGAGAGAATGGAACAACAGAATGTCGGCTGCCGTGGAAGATACGGCGGTTATTATAGTCAGTATACCCAGCAAATACCTCATATAGTCTTGTAGCACGTATCTAATGCTTGTATTATCTAGAAAGTATACAGGTCGCAATCCAATATTGTAGGTACAGGTCTACCCTTAATGCATGAGTACCCGGCCCTTCGCTTTCGCCCAACAACCCAAAACGGGTTGTTGGGACTCAAAAACATATGTGGCGGTCAGGTTTGGTGGTAAGTAGCCTCGCAACCTAAAAAGTCAACGGTCCTTAATCAAAATGGTCTAGATGCAAGGATTAGTCGATGATGCTTACATGATTTGCTCTAGCCATGTCTTGTCAAAGAATACGACACTACTATGAAAGCTCAGATTTGTGGGAACTCTTAAATCGAAGCCTTCGTTCTATGTATCTCTTTTTGGATTTACAAACTACAGACCCAGTCACAGTCAATATGCAGCAAGACGAGAGCTTTGAAAAGGTTGAAGTTCTGAAGGGAGCACAGCGCTCTGTTGAAGTCCTGGCACACGATACACCCCCGATTTCCCCCAATCATTGGACCCAAATCCTCCCCACTGATCCCATCTTCTTGAGCACGAAGCTTTTCTGGGAATCATTACATGCCGACAAACAATGTCTGAAAAATCATATCCGACTGATGGCGGGCTATCAGCAACTACCAGTGACATTATTGTTCAATCCATGCAATTCTCACTCGGGAGAATTCCACGATATGTTTGGCAAGATGTCCGCTTTGGGATGGCTCGCGCGAGTTTTTGATAAGATCGGCCTTGATATTGAGCATGATGTACCTATATGGGACATTTTGCCAATGATGTGCGACGAATGGCTTGAAAAAATGGCTCACAGTGGACGCCAAGAGGAGCTTGAAAAGACGATCGTACAAGGCTACGAGCTCATAGGTCAATACTTGGAAAGATTCAAGCCGCCTACCATAGTTGTCTTACAATGTTCCACCCAATCGTGCAAAGAAACAAAGTACTCCTTCCTGCAAAGAGTGTCCCATCCCTTGGCAAAGGTTCTTTGTTCGTCGATGGACAAGTCACTTGAAGGAAATTGCGAGACCATCAGATATCGGAACCATGAATTTTGCGTGGTGCCAGGGTTTCACCCAAGCGCAATCAATTACGAACCGGATGTTCTTAAGAGAGATGTGCTTAGTACATCTCTCAAGAGAACCTTGGTTTCGATTTATCAACCATACGCGGAAGCTTTGCTCGAGATAGAGCTATGAAAGTGTTCTAGAATGAAAATCTATTCACTTCATTCAACTGGCTGGTTCAACCTCTATGAAAGCACTCTTCCACACCATAATTATCTTCGACAGTAAGCCCGGGGGTACTTTGGTTTGTGTTGATGAGGCTGTACGGAGCCCGTGTGGGTTATGCAGACCAAGCCAGCTGGGACCGATATTAAATAACACGTTTGCATAATCGACAAAATCAAGTTACTCATAGATTATGTATCTAAAAGCACTACGTAAGAGAAGTATAGATGTCATAGACAGAATCTAGTCTTACAGCTTGGGTTGCATTCTCTCCCTCGATTTCGTCAAGACCCTATAGAACATATGTGATATATCTTAGTCGGAAATGTCAGCATGGTAGTGCAAAGCTATTTTGTTAGCCTTTCAACGAGAAACAAAAATATCAAGCCAATTGAGACAGAACCGAAAAAGAAACATTAAACAAAACAAAAACAAAACAAAAGCACCTAAAAGTGCAAAAAAAGAGATTAAAAAAAGGGAAAAGAAACACAATTCGGACTTTACACTATTTGATATATCTCACTGTTAATATCAGATTGTTACACGATGTTAATTTCGAAGCATTCATTCAACTTCATGTTTTACCATGTTGTTCTTCCCCCTTGTCTGCCACAGCATGATGATGAAGACATATTGGATGACATATTGGATGCCGACTGGCCTCTAGAGCGCACGCTCCACCGGTTCGTTCAGGAAGCTCTTGAGTCGTTCATACCAAAGAGCTCACCGGAAAATGAAGAGCCCTTGAATATCTTGATGACCATGTTGAGGAATTGGGAAGAAGTGGACGAGCAAGGTGCTGGGTGCCAAGAGACCCTTGCTCGGATTATATCAGGTCTCAAAAAGAACAGTATGCTCCCTTTTGTGGATGGTGAAGATCAAACCAACTAACGACAATAGGGGCGGCTGCTCTATACATTAAGGCCCAGAACTGTGGCTGGGTGGCATACTACGACAAAAGCAGCGACAAGGTCATCGTGGATGCATTCGAAGTATTACCTCGCGCAAAAGACGTGATTTCTGCTCCGGGGAGTCTAGTTCGCCAGTTCCCTGGCGGAAGCGTGGCCATCCCAGGTAGCATGCTGGGGGATGATAGGTTTTGCATGGAGCTTTCAAGAAACCTTGCGCGACTTTCGACTGAAGACGTGGAAGAAATGATGCCTAAGTCTTCCAAAGCTGGAAAACTAGTTCCTGAAGAGCGGGATGCTACCCACCCGGGCCTTGTCACTGAAGGGTTGATGACCCAGCTGTTGGCATTTGGTGAACACAATGCGGAGCTTTCCTTTACCAAGAACACGCGAGAAGAGGTCAACTGGAGAAGCAGCAAGCTCCCTTGGAGAAGATCCCCTCATTGGCTTGTGCTGCGAGTTGCCCTCCAGACAGTGCTTCAACGTGCTCTTCCTAATGGAGAAGGTTACAAGCAATACAAGAACTTTATGCTATATTTCGTAGCTGAACTGGGGTGCCTCTCTACACGTGTCAGGCCTGTTGTTCCTGCAGATTGTTTGGAGATAATTCGTGCCAAGATATGTCGACGCCTCTTGAAGTTGAAGGAAGGAGCCTGCGATTTTGTTCTGGAACACGCGAAGTCGGCGGAGACGATCATGCGCTCCTCCTTGCAGATTATTCAGCAGGATATCATCAGGTCAGGTGCGATGCCAGTACCGAAAGGAATTGCCTGCACACCAGAAGATTTGCAGATGTCACTCAAGAGTTCCCGAGAATATCTGAATTCTGCAATGTCTCGTGTTCCTGTCAATATCGAACAATCATGTTTCGATCGACGCCACGAACCGCGCAATCGAATCAATCGGGTTGGGCTACCTATTTTGGAAAGCGGCGATCTTCTGTCTTTAACAGACTTTGAGTGCTGGGTGAAAAATGCAATGGAGACCAATTGCTATTCTCGCGATAGAGAGCCTTCGGAGCATTCGTGTTGCTTGATTGGAGACTTGCTTCAAACCTATTCAGGGTTCGCAGTCGAAGCATACAGTGACAGCCCAGATGCCATGTCCATCGCAATTATCTGTATAATGGAGTTGTGGGTCATTTTTGATAAGATGTGCATTGCCATCTGTCCACTCCTGGCAACGTACTCCCCTGAAGTACCAAGCAACATCCTTGAATCGCTGCTCTTACCACAACTCTCCGGAATGCAACGAGCCAATAAGATCGAAGCCTATATCCATTCCAGACACCAAGAACGAGCAGTCGGTGCTCCAAGCATATTTTCTGATCCCAAGTCGCAAGGGTTTGCTGTTTCTTACTTTGACGGTTCTGAAAAACATCAAAGGCTACGCGAGCGTATAGAGCAAGATGCACATGATAGCGTTGAGAGCAAAAAGAGAGAGTGGACAAAGAAGTCTCAACAGCATGAAGAGCTTCTGCTCGAGGCTGCTCGAACCCCACACCAGTGGGACGTTGATTCGCGCGGCATAGAATATCACTCGGGATCCTGCCAGTGCTGTTCCATCGAAAGCCATGCTAGGAATATTAGCATTGACGTCTACGAATGGCCACTTCCGAAGAGGGAGGAGACCCTCAAAACCGTTATCTTCGAGTTGGACTGCCCACATTGGTTTCTGAAGTGGCGCGATGTCACTTGGCATTTGGTCCATGACCTTGGTCGGGTGCAAATTGAAAAAGGACACAAAATGGAGCAAAATCTGCTCTCTTACAAAGAGACTCAACAGTTCTGCGTAAGCTGGGGCCAACGTCTTACTTTAGGATCAACAGCAAAGTCGTGGAAGAGGACTCATTACAGTAGTCGTCAATTCCCTGTGGCTTTTGGTGACATAACATCCCTAAATGCGTTACGGTTCCGGCTTCTCGACACCAAAGACAACAGCTGGGTAGGAGACCAAAAAGATCATCCTTCGCTGAAGCGTTGGTGTATTTTTAACCTCCCTCCGGGGCCGTACACTTGCCTGCAATATACAGTGGATTCGTTCCTACACTCCGAGAATAAGGTCATTGCGGATCAGCAAAAGTGTCCTTCTGAGCTGAGTTTGCATGAATTCATCGCTTTTGGCTGCCTTCGAGCGGGGTCCAGAGTGCAGTGGTATAACATGGTTCGTGAATTAGCGTCGTCTTCTCTCGCAATGAACGAGGAAGCAATATGCATGTTGTATCGTCAAGCAGCCTGGGAACTCAGCGGCCCAACCCCTGGCTCGAAGCTAAGAGAGGCTCACGTAGCATTTGCACAGGGTGGCTTCGGTAGCCGGTTATTGGACTGCTTGGACCATAAGCTTGGCTGTATTGAAGCCAACTGGAATGAACATCATACTTTGCACACGCTGGTCGTTTTGGGTCTTCGCACCCTCAGTTTGTCAGATGAATTCTCAACTGTTGAACGAGCGAAAGAATTTTTGCGTCGAAGCCGAAAGATTGCTTTAAAGTGGTGCGAGAATCTCACCGCTAACCTGTCCACTCAAACAGACGCACAGAGTGAAGCACATCAGTTGCTTATTGTCAAGATAGGGGGATTATGTCAGCTTACGTACGCGGTAGAGCCACAGCACCTTCCACTTCTCCTTGACAACCGTGCAGACCTATTTCATCTAACCCGGTCCTCAATCCTGGTTTTCGAAAATTCGCCTCGATCGCATGTGAACATTTCTTCAGGAGTCAAAAACTCTCTCATCTGGACAGCCAAAATTCTTCATAATATCGAAGAGCATACCCGTCATTTGATTGAGACCGATGCATCAGGCTTCAATGAAGCAATTAACAAGAGTGTGCATGATCTGCAGATCGCGTCTGCCTGGAGATCATGTCCGGGGGACTCTTCACGATGGGTTATAAATGAAACGAGTGCAGACACCCATGGAAGCCCACAAAAGATTCACTACAATCTGCTTAGTGGAGAGCTTCTCTTGGCAAATTGTCCTCCTGGCCGCCTTCCTCGGGAGTACACTAGCCTGTCATTGTTTCAACGCATATTCGGCAATGTGAGAAGCCCTTGATACGTTTGATTCCCTGCATTAAGAACTAATCATTTTAGCGAACTCTGACGGTACTACCATCAAATTTGAATGGGTCAATCTTCATGTCAACAGCCCGGTATGAGGGATACTCTGTAAGCTCAATGCACCTGCGTGGTGTGAGTGAGATACTAACTTTTTCTTTTCGTAGCTCTACTTCTCGATGGATGCGGGTGAACTTATCATCAAGGCGCGAGCTGAGCGTCAAGTATTACAGCTCATTGCGCACGAGAAGCTAGCCGGAGACTTCCCGGAGACTTTAGTCTCTGGCTATGCGCATTGGCTTGATTTGGAGAGCGGGACGCTCGAGTTCCGTCCATTAGAGCATGCATGGGCCCCGCAATCGACAGAGTGGCATCTTTCAATTGATTCAATTTCAGGAAAAATATCGTCCATGACCTCAGGTCACCAAACAATGGTTGACATCAATAGCCAGCTTTTCAAACGGGTGGCAGGTGTTCTCGGTGTATTAGATGCTCCTAGTCACATCCATATCGTTCAGACGAGAAAAGGTGATGAAATAACAGTCGAGATTCACTTGGTCAGGCTTCGACTGAAGTTTTTTATAAACCAGGATGGCGATCTGGAGTCTCGGGAATTTAATGCAAAGGTCGATCAAAACCAGGACATAGGATGTCTATATGGTCTGAAGAACAAGCTTGTGCTTCTTGACTCCCGGAGAAGATGCCGCTCCGTTTTGATACCGTATGGTGATGTGCAGCTGTTCAAAGTCAAACGCCAAACTGTCGTGTCTGTCAACCCACCTGAAGAGCCTCGCCTGCGGTGTTTCCACTACTCTTTTGATCATCATCTTAAGGTGCTACAAGGATCATTCGATATGTTGGAGATACTGTATCTAGCATATGTGCATGCAGTCACAAGCTATATCCTTCCTGATCCTGCAACGGAGCGATCGGGAACAGCGGAGGCCATTCGCATTCTGCGACAGGCATGTCTGAGAACCTCTTTTCCACTCAACTGCGAGACGGTTGCGCTCTTGAAGAAGATTGCAGCTCTTACTCCTAGACGTCGCTACTATCCTGACCATTTGAAGTCTATGCAGACAGTCTCGTGGAACAGTGAGCTTGGCGAACTGGCCCAACACGACGATTTTAGAGCGCTTACACAAGAAATCGTGGAGCATGCTAGCAGATTGAGTACACTCCATGGGATGAGTGAGACTGAGTGCGATCAAATGGCCAACTGCTACAAGGATTGTGGAGATCTCCACCTTCTCGAAAGAGCCCGTTCTCGAAATTCGCAGTTCTTCTACTCTGAGCTTGGAGGGGGATCGGTGCATCGAATGCCTCGGCCATCTTTGTATCGCTCTCGGGATCGCGAGTTCCAGAGCGAGCGAAGTCACCGCGTCTACAAAGTCGCAACCCTTGTCAGAAGCTGGCAGCCGTGTCTATCGCACTGCGTTGATCTTCTCGGAAGTATTGGAAGTTGGGAAAGCGTCCGTCCATCAGGACCCCCTTTAAAGGAGGCTAGCTGTACAGAACTTCTACGACTGTCCTTTAGAGACGCATGGGGCTCTCTGTATGAGCTTTGCCGGTCTAGCGATCAGGCAAGAGACTCATACAGCCTCATGTCTCTCTTTTGCACGATTGCATTTTCTGGAAAAGAGGAACAGCATATTTATTCACTTTTGGCTGTCGCGTTTTCTACTCAGTTCGAGGACCTTCCTGTTCCTCCAAGCGAGCAACAAATTCTTAACCTGCAACTGGGCGAGTGTTTCGATGAAGAAATGATCAAAGAAGCGATAGAAAGGAATTACAGTCAATTCTTGCATCCCGGTGCGGGTACAAATTCCAAAGCACAAAAACGAGCGGCTAAGGAACGAAAAGCACAATATGATCTACAGAAAGACAATGATCTACAGACTTCCTCCGAGGCAGTGAAAAGGCAATGGCCCTGCGAAATGCCTCTGTTGCCAGAAATCGAAAGGGTCAATACAAGAGGGGCCTCGCAAGCATGTTCACTTTTGTGCACCCAATGGTACCAAAATCGCCAGTTCTTAAGCTTTCTTCGCTCGGTGCAAGAGAAACTCAGTACTATGGAAGTTGAAGGGCCTTTGACAGACTTAGCAGTCCCGTCCACACCACCACTAGATTCGTTTGTCCCTGGCCGTCCATTTCTGCCTCCCAGCCTTTTTGACATTCTGTCATCATCCAGTCCGACCAGCCTGCCGACAGAGAGTCCTCCTCTCATATTCCATCGGCACTGTATCCCGCAACGCTATAATAGCGACATGAATACAGAGCTTCGCTCTTTGATATCCGATTTCCGGAACAATGTAAATGCGTGTCAGCGCGAGCTTGGAGAAGGGCTTGAGGAAAGCTTAGACTCTCTGGAAAAAGCGGACCTACCTTGCTCTTCTCCGTCGCTGCCTGTGGGTCGAAATGTCATTGTCGGATATTGTGACTTCCAAAGGAAGCAAAGAGACGCAATCTGGAACGCGATTGAAGAGACCTTGCACTCGACCGAACACGGCTGGGAAGAGGTTTCTGGAACCGTTTTGATGACGCAGGTTACCAGTCACTCATTGTTGTCACTTCTCGCGACGGAACGCTGGCATTTGGTACCTGAAGCATGGAAAAACAACATTTTAACGTTTGCAAGAAGTATCAATTTCTTACGCCGAGCTGACCGTCTCCTGAGTTGTTATGATCGGAATGATATTGATGGCTTTTTCAAAGAAGCAGAGAGTGTCAGCGAGGAAGGGTGGGAGGCTCTGGAATACCCAGGCTGGCTGCTTTTTGAGATTGAAAATAATCTCACCATCCGAAAGTCACAGGCAGATGTAGCTCTCAATATCATCAGCCCCATGACCCAGTCGAATTCAGTCATGCAACTAAACATGGGCGAAGGGAAAACTTCGGTCATAACACCATTAGTGGCTTCGGTTCTCGCAGATGGTGAGAATCTGCTTCGAATTTTTGTCTTGAAGCCTCTGTTGCGGCAAAGCGTGAATCTCCTCTCTCAACGCCTCGGTGGAATGCTTGGTCGGCGCATTTACCATATACCGTTTGCAAGAGACACCGATCTGGACAAAAATACATTGGATCAACTGCACCAAACATATGTTGAATGTCAGAAACAAAATGGGATCTTGATAGTATTACCGGAGCAAGTCTTATCATTTCGCCTTGTCGGTCTGGATTTGATGAATAGAGATCCCGCTTTAGCTCCTCAAGCGATAGGACTTGAAAGATGGCTTCAATCCAACTGCCGGAACGTCCTCGACGAGAGCGATGAAGTCCTCGATCCTAAGTTTCAACTCGTGTATACTGTCGGCAGCCAGCAGACAGTGGATGGGCACAGCGATCGTTGGGATATAATTCAGTCATTGCTTGCATTGGTGGATAGTCAAGCCGAAAAGATACGCCTGGAAGACCCGAATTGCCTGGATATTGAACGCAGTGGTACTCGCTATCCAATCCTCCATTTTCTGAGACCGGAGACAGCCGATACAATTATTTCGAAAATCTTGAATGTCATAAATGAGGAAGGACTGCCAGGCCTTCCAATAAATCAGTGGGCTGGGCGAGTTCGCAGAAGTGCGTTAGATTTCATCCGCTTCATTGACACCACGAATGGGTGTAGGAACATCCTTCGTGAGACATTCCAGGATGGCGTTTTCCTGCGCAAGCTGCTTGTCTTGCGAGGTCTGCTAGCCCATAACATTTTGAAGTTTACGCTGGCTGGAAAGCGCTGGTTGGTCGATTATGGGCTTCATAGGTCCCGTTGTTTGATGGCTGTTCCATTCCGAGCCAAAGGTATCCCTTCCGAGAACGCTGAGTTTGGTCACCCTGATGTCGCCATCACATTGACTTGCCTGAGCTACTATTATCACGGGCTCACTGTCCAGCAAGTACGGCATTGCTTCACGCTGCTGAGCAAGGAGAATGACCCTTCGGCGCAATATCATGATTGGATTTCCAACGGCCTGACTAACCTTCCTCCAGCGCTGAGAGCGATTAGTGGAGTGAATCTTGAGGATACACAGGTCTTCTGCAGAACCCTCTACCCACATCTGAGGTATCAGAAGTGTATCATAGACTTCTATCTCTCGCAGGTCGTGTTCCCAAAGGAGGCCAAAGAATTTCCGCAGAAGCTCTGCGCTTCTGCGTGGGACATACCTTCGCAAAAAGACCAACCACTCACGACTGGGTTTAGTGGTACCAACGATAATCGGCTTCTTCTGCCGAGGTCGACACCTCAGTGTGATCTCCCTCATCTGCTGCATACAAACGCAATGGTCATTAGTTGTCTACTGAGGGAGGAAAACCGCTCATGCATTCTAGCGCAGGATCGGGGAGGCCGACAGCTTTCTACGACGCACCTCATTGCTTTGGTCAAGACTCAGTGTCCATCAGTACGTGTCATAATTGACGTCGGAGCGCAGATTCTGGAGTCTAGCAATCGATGGGTTGCCAATCATTGGCTTTCCATTGCTGATGATGCAGACGGGGCCATATTCTTCGACGAGAATGACGAACCAGCGGTAGTTGATCGTGAGGGTCACGTGGAAAGGCTGCTGTGTTCGCCGTTTCGGCAAAGGATGCACAGATGTCTGGTCTTTTTGGATCAACAGCACGCCCGCGGTGTTGATTTGAAACTTCCCTCCACATATCGAGCCGCTGTGACCATCGGGCCTCGTTTAACGAAAGACAGACTTGTTCAAGGTGAGTGCGTTTCTAGAATGGTGACACAATATTCTGACTTTGGTAAAGCATGTGGCAGACTGCGTGCCCTTGGAGTTGGCCAGTCTGTCGTATTTCTAATCCCACCCGAGGTCAGTCATAGCATGCGCCGAGAAAATGATCTTGTGACCTCGCTTGACGTGATTCGATGGGCACTCATGCAAACTTGCGATACTCTGCAAAGCTTGAAACCTCTTTGGGCCTCACAAGGCTTGCAGTATTATAAGAAGAGCAGATTGTGGGGTAGTCTCATTGAGGATAGTACACCTGCCCAAGATGTCGTTTCATGCATTCAGGAGCCCGAAGCGCAAACTTTATCTCAGCTTTATGATCCGTCGGACGTTCCTAGGGCCTCAAGTCTGAATGAGTATATAGATCCAAGTGATCTCGTCGTCCGTGAGCTTCTCATGGCGCGATCATCTGCTATAAACGGGAATGCGGGTGGCCCTACTCTACACGAAGAGCAGGAGCGTCAGATAACTCACGAAGTGCAGAGAGAACAGCAGGTCTGTCGCCCGCCGAAGCAAACACCACTTCTTCATCATGTGCATAAAGACATTCGTCACTTTGTGACGCATGGTAAATTTCAGGACGAGGGCACAGCTGCAGCCTATTTGGCATTTGACAGCCTCCGGAAGACCTCTGCTGGGCAATTCAATCTACCACAATCCTTGGGCTCTCGACTTTTTACATCGGATGACTTTGTCAAAACAGTCAAACGGGCCAAAAACACAGTGGATGACCAGTTTTTGAAGCCTGTTCACTGGATACTATCTAATATCCATAACCATGACTTGCTGCTCTTGAGCCAACATGAGGTCAACGAACTTCTGCCTGACATAAGAATGTCAAAACAAGCAAGTTTGCATGTCTACTCTCCGAAGAGAAGTAAGACTATGTGGTCTTTTAATGACCTCGCTTTCCTCGCTGTCGGCGAAAGACGCAATGCATGGCATTGGCCACCTGAGTTAATTCAAGACCTAGCATTGTTCTCAGGGAATCTTTACTTCGAGACCTTCTCAGCATATGAAAACTTTCGGCAATTTTTGGGTCTCGTGACGGGATCATGCAGCAATATTCCAGAAGGCCGAGTCACGAATGAAGGTTTTGTTGATGAGGTAACGCGGCGACTAGTTGGCTGGCCCACACAATCTCCCTTCATGTGCAGCCCTTTGCCATTCCTAAGAGCACTTTTCAACCTCAGAAGCAAAGGGCATGGATACTCCCAAACCCACATTGGTATGGTTCTAGATGTTAGGGTACTGTCGGCCAATCATTTCTAGTTTTGGATATGGTAGTCCGCTTCATATATCATTTTCAGACTAAAGCTCTTTCCTTTAATCTTACTTAGTTACTGTCTTTTGTTGAAGATCTCGCCACCGTTCTGAATCACATTGAATAAACTAGACCAGGAGTTTGTTATGCTTTATCTGCACATTAACTTAGGTATATCATAATCGACAGCCAGTCAAATAGTCCTGGGATAACAGTCCGGCACGGTTATTGATTTATCAACAAATTCGGAACCCTAAAATATTAGGAACAACCAATAACTAGAATGGCGACTTATTTGACTATATAATATAAAGCGATTGGATACAAAGGATATTTTACTCTATACAGTCAAAGCTCTTTTCTTCCGATGATATAGTACAGTTCGAAATCAGTTCCATCGTTTATATAAGGAGCCTTTATCTTACCTACTTCTGAAACACGCTATACCCATTACTACTACTATATCCTTACGTTAAGTGTTGGTCTAGGCACTAGCCGGGAAATAAAGTGTATATCTGGGGAGTACAGTAATCTGTTTTCGAATGCTCTTGATCAACAATTTGTTTAAAGGATTTACACGCAAGCCGCGCAGATATATAAGGAATAACAATATTCCACCTCCGCCAGGGAATCCAAGGCGACAGAATCTCTGTGGTTTAGTGGTGAAACTGGTTTCGTTCCATCCTGTGAAAGGAGTGAGAAACAAAATGTCTTCACACTACGTTCAGCGTATCTTAGAGCCAAAAGGACTTACGTGATAGCTTGAAAATTCAGGGGGTCGGTGCTAAAAGAACGCTGGCACAAGCCCCTTGACATGTCCCGAAAGCCGAATTGCAAGCAACGATGGAGGCAGGTGCGCTAACACCCATCGTAGCTCCCCAAGTGAAACCTGCTGCTGAATAGCAAGCCATGACAACCGCAGCACATCCTGCTTGGCATACCCCGTACGCGGCAGGTCCAGCAAATACAGCAGAGCTGAAGAGTAAGAGATTAAGGAATTTTCCTCGTGAGACTATCATTTGTTCAGGTTCAAATCAATCAGGTTAGAACGGTGGAATAGCGCCTGAATTTGGGGATGCTATACGAAAGGAAGCAGATGGATTGGAATATGTACCATACCAAGAGAATGACGTATAAGATTTTGCTGGCACAATGGCCACTGAATGACGCGTCGATTACTGGTGACTGGTCTCTAAGCCTATCATAAAATTTACCGTACCGCTCTTTCCAAGAAAAAAGATACATTGGTTACTCACAACGGAGATACTTATACTGTATCTGATACATCATATGGAAGGAAAATTAAAGACTCACATTCACTCGTTGCCCGACACGGACTACCTGCCTACGAATAACACACCCCTGCCCACATACGAGGATTTGATGGCCTAGAAGTCTCCTGGGATGATGATAGTAAGCCGCTTTGGTCCAAAGGTGGTGTGTTCCAAGTCCACTATTGGTGTCTTGATATTCACAGTGTATTCATATATCATTAAAGTTGCTTTAAAGTGGTAGCCCTTTCGAACACGGCTGTGCAGCGGCTTAAAGCTCTCGCTTTCATTTTGTGAAATCTGTTCATGAAGCGTACGTTGATGAATCTGCACAAAGATCAACTCTTAAGCCTTTTATTATCAGCCAAAGTAGGACCACAAAAGTATTAATCACTGTAGCCGAGCCTGTAGTGATTGTATAACGAAAGAGTAATGTTTTAATTGATGATTGTTTGCTTACATGGATAAGGGTGTACACCTACCCCTATTGTAGTAAGAACCAGCAACTACGTTAATGTGATACTTGGTGGCCTTCTCTTGTGCACCGTCACTCGAAGGGGTGAGGGAACAGGGGTATTTAGGTAATTGTAACAGAAGTACAGCCCAAATATTATGTGCCTGATATCTGATGGAACTTCTTAGCCCAAAATTGTGACACAATGTGAGAATAGAAAGAAAAAATCTATGACAAGTGAAAGAGAAGTGCCAATATCAAAACATAAATTTATAGATGAAATTGGAAACGGTGATTGGTCGCCGACTTGAAATTGCCCCACATCTGAGAAATCAGACCTCCATCAACACAACAACTCCCCTGTCACATCGGATGAGATGTCCCTAGTACAGTATTCTGATTCAGAATCCGACTCGGAATCTAGATCTTCTCTTCGCCCGGCCAAGAAACCTTGCCGCAACATCAATCAAGGTCCATCGCTGCCGCCCCTACCTGCATCATTCCATAGCCTCTATGCCTCGAGCACACGTGTGAGTGTGCAAGATGATCCCAGCCTTCATGGCGGCCGAAAACGCATAATCCCTCATGTGGAAGGAAACTGGCCAACACATCTTTACCTCGAATGTGCGTGCTGAGCGCTGGTGTAATGCCACTTGTACAAGGAGCTGACTTTGATAGGGTACCCGGGGAAAGACGAGCTATCGCTCCTTGCAGATGTCATCTCTCAGGCTGGATATGTGGCAAAGGAAAAGGCACCCGTAGTGCACAGTCTTCTCCACAGCGATCTCGGTGCTCAGCTACCCCTTCATATCAGCCTATCTCGGCCGGTGATTCTTCGCACCGAGCAACGTGCCTTGTTCACTGAGGCGCTAGAAAAGGCTATTCATGCCTCGCATGTTCTATCGTATGTGGCCAACTTACAATTCTTGATCATCCTCTAATAATTTGAATAGATTTCATGTCCAACCAGATACTTTATATTGGTCATCCAATTATGAAAAGACACGTTGGTTTCTCGTCTTGGGCGTGCGGAGACCGAGCTATGATGGTCTGAACCGCCTCCTGAAGCTGTCAAATGAGACTCTCGCTCGCTTCGGGCAGCCGCCACTTTATGCAACCTCTTCGACTCAAGGGCAACAGACCAGTGCATCCCTCCGTGATAGGAGCAGCAGTCAGGAGCGCGAGGATTTCTCGGGGTGCTTCCATATCTCACTTGCTTGGCGTCTGTCAGAGCCTAGTCCGAAGGAATGTGAACTGGTAGCCAAGATAGATTTGCAAACTTTGCGGGAGATCCAGGTTGGATTCGATTGTGTTAAAGCAAAGATTGGGAATATTGTCAGTAGCATACCATTAGGAAAAGGGATAAAATGAGGTTCTCTTCCAGTAAATTTGACGTTGTCTCTTCAAGAACATCCAAATTCGGAAATTATTACCTATGCATCTTGCTTCAGTGCTTCAGATCCTCTCTTAAATCATCGAAAGTGAGACAATGTCGTGGTGATAACTTCCCTGCCCATATTTACATACAACTTGGTATCTGTAATTACGGTAATATTACCCACATGATCGCGTCTTCCCGCGACAACTCCCTTCTTTCTCCATCAACACCACCATGCAGGTCCCAAGTGTAACTCTGGTAAGCTTCTGCATCATCTGTGATCAACTGTTTTCTAACCTCTCTTTCTTCTAGGATGACCTCCAAGCCTTCCAATCTAAGCACTTCCCTGGCCAACAGCTGGCTGTGTTTCCCCAAGAAAATGACCAGACCACAGACGACGATCTCGGATACTACCCAGACGGAGTGAAGCGTACGCTCACAGATGAGCAGATTCGGATCTTCAGACACAGTGAAGTTCATGCTCTTCTGCGAGCGAGGCAGCTCCAGAACGATGAGGCGCAATACCAATCTCGGATGCAGTCATCTCTAGATGATGGATCAAAGGGTAAACTAGAAACTGTACCTGAAAAGCGACCTCTAGACACAGAGTCTCAGATCCAAGGCGGTGATCAGAAGCGGCTGCAGTCACAGAAGGGGTCTAAGCAACATACTCCAGAAGACATGTCTTCTAAGCTGGACTACGGGGATGACTCGGATCAAACACAAATGTCAAAGCCACCAATGTCACAGACGCCATACCAAGGTCGCAGGATTATCTCCTACAATGACTGATCTCCAGGTTGAGTATCCGGAAGCCCCTATATTCAATCTAATGGACAAACCCGAATGCCTACGCTTCCCACTGCACTGACAAACCGGTAAGTTATCCACATTCTATTCCACTACACCCTTGCCCGTTCATGATGAATACATCGTATCATCCTTAGCCGGAAAGCCATACCATCTGCGGATGTGTGAGGCATTGACGACCTTAATCTTCTCTCTGAGGGCTTCTTCATACCTTTCAATCACATGCACATATGTTTATTTGCGATTCTAACGGCTTATCAGTTACGGTACTTTGGTGCTTTTGACAAAGAGTTTCACTTTTCGCATCCGTCCAAAGGACCGCCGGCCAACCACCCAGAACAATGCTCTCAACAGTCTCTTCCTATCATTGGATGTTCCGAGCGATATGACTACGAGACACATTTTTCTGGCCCTGGGGTTTAGATGGTTTGACACCCGCTTGGTCTCGACGATACCATCCAAAAAATGAGCGACTCGCCATCCTTGTCAGTCGATCAACTCACTGGTACACTGTACAGCTAACCTCGATCTGGAATTCGTGGTTGCCGACGGCGTAATCTTACCATCCTTTGAATGCGTGAAACCCTTGAATATCTGATCATCTGGCTTCGGGGGCTCTCTCTTTTGGTCTCTTTGATCGATTTCAGAACCGTCAGTGTCGTCACAAAATGAGCAAGCTTCATCATATGTGCTTACAGTGCCTTGAATTAGCAGACTGTTAGCAGTGAGCGTAACACGAGCCCCGATCTTCGGCTTATCTGATAATCAAGACCGACTTCAAAATGAAATTTTGACTGAGCTACCATCTTTCATGCAAATCCTACAACGTAATATTCTTAGCAGAGCGTGCTCGCAGCCATGGCCCCATCCCAGGGACAAACTATATTGTCACAGGCAGCCTCTCATCACTACTCGCTTCTCATCTCCACTCAGACGAACTTCGCAACTGAAAGGATCTGAAAATTCCATGCTGGATTCCCACATTCGATAATCGAACTGTTTAGAGACACCGAGGATCAAAACCAGGTGCCCCGATTGACCCCCAGCAGAGAAGACAAACCGAGCCTCGCTCTTTTCACTTCCCCAACCTTCTCAGGTGCCTGCAACACATACACCCTCCATATTTTACTCCTTCAGCAGTGCCACCTGGCTCCGTTCCACCTCGCAACAATAGAATCAACAAAGCGTTAACAGAAGATAAAATACGAATCACTATACCCATCAGCAGCAATCCTCTGCCCGCCAACAAGCACAGACTACCACGTCTGCGCAATTCCAACCCTGTTCCAAGCTTCAGCCCGGTCGGTATGCTCCCACGCAAGACTGCGGTTATATAACGCACATTTGGGAATCCATGCTTGGCTGAACTAAACCCGTAACCTATGTCTGCTTGATCGCCTGCGCGAGTTCAGCCTTATAACTGCTACAGGGTCAGAAACTAAAAACTATGTGTTATTATATTAGTTCACATCTATCTCCAAACACCATTGTAGTGTGTGGATGAAACAAGTATGCAAGGCAAAGCCAACTCAAGCAGCAACTCGAGATCGAAACAAGGTATCGAAAGTATCAAAACAGATGCCCCAGATGCAAAACCAGAACGCCCGAAACCCCTTCCCAGATACACTTTTATATAAACCAGGCTAACCCAACAGAAACGCATGCAGCTAAGCATTATTCCCACAAGAAAAGCTCTCACTGCTAGGGTTATCATGAAGAGCTTTGCCCGAGACCCAAAGACCAAGACCGCACAACGCAGCACCAACAGAAATAATAACGATATTCAACAAAGTGAGGGCAATCTTCCTCGGCGACGAGAACCACAGACCCTTGTTCATAAACAACCAAAAGATCCCACTCAAGCCATACGTAAACCAACTAGCAAAGAGCGCCGTGATCAAGCTGAGCAGGTTACTAAACACGGGAATCGCAGCGGAAATAATCCACGCCATGGTCCACAGCGCAAGCGCAATACCGACCCACGAGCCCGTAGCGACCCAGTCACGCTTGTGCATGCGGTCCGTACCCTGGAAAACACGCAAGTAGACATACTTGAACGCGACGTGGCCGTTGATGACACCGGCGATGATGATAGTCGGCAGCGAGATGCCGTACGCGATTTTCGCGACCATCGGCGAGGCGGAGCCCAGTGCTGGCGAAGTCACGTCGTCGCCGGCGTACCGGTAGATTACTAGCGCGGCGGTGATGTACAGGCCCATGTCGATGCCTTGCAGGAGACAGAGGGATTTTGTGAAGTCTTTTGGGTTCCTGAGCTCGGCCATTAGGCCGAAGAAGGCCGCGTGGCCGCAGAAGGCGAAGACGATGTTGCAGACAGCCGAGAAGCCGTGGTAGAGGTTTGTGTCGACGACTGCGACAACTCCCTGTCCGGGTGCTGTGATGCCGACGGCGATCATGACAATTATGACTGATGTCATGATGCTTACGAATGCTGGGGTTGTTAGTTGGGTTCTCAATGGGGTGTATGGAAACGTACAAACGATGGATAGCCATGACATCTTTTCCAGAGTGCGAGGTAACGAGCAGATGAATGAGATGACCATGCCAACGATGCCAAAGACGATGGAACAGGTGCCGTGGTTTGTGATGGTGTTCATGGCAACGGTGAAGGTCAACAGGTGGCTGGCCATGATAAAGATGAAGAACACGATCTGTGCAGCGCCGAGGAATTCCCGACCCCATTTCCCTGCTATAACCTCACCGGCGTCTGCAAACGTGCAGATGTGTGGATATCTCCATTTCATCTGACCGATCACATAGCCGGTGTATGTGGCCATTAAACCTAGGAAGACCAAGACGAGGATCGCGCTGGATATGATTAGCTTCAATTCCTGCACTTGAGGCAGAAGGTATGCTTACGGAAGTAGTCCCAGAGCTGCCACAGCGGCGGGCAGTGAGAGCACACCCAGTGATACCGTTTCAGCAACCATCACTAATAGAATGTTAGATTAGAGTTGGTTTGATATAGCATATTATCACATACGCAGACCACATTGCCTAACAAGATATACGTTAATAACAGAGCTAACACTTCGAGCTATGAAACATACCACCACCTGAGTACTTTGTACTTGACCTCCGCGAACTCCTCGTCGCCAAAGGCATCTTGTCTGACTTTCGGGACCTCAAACTTCTCCGGATCAGACATCAAGTCCGCGGGATTTATATAGGGACTCGTCTCATTGGAATCGAAATCCAATGCAGCATGCGAGGGGCTCATAGCGCAGATATCAAAACCAGCGAGTATACTCCGTGCCCGGGAAGTAGATATCAAGTCAGGAACCGAACAAAAAGCAGCGAACAAAAGCGAATCGCTTAATACAACAAATCCAACGAGAGAGAAAGGTCTAAAAGAGATGGAAATAGCATTAAAAACTCGAATTCACAGACAAAGCACCCGCCAAGTCAGTAAATCGAACAATAAAGAATCCGCCACGCGAAACTAATGTGGATCGCCGCCTGCGGACCGCGACGACGAATCACCTCGTCGAGACGTAATGGAAAACCCGAAAAGGACTTGGGCTGCTGGATTCGAATGAGAAATTACGCTGGTGAAAAATGGAGAAAATAAAATCTTCGCTCCGATGCCGGCCTCCTGTGCAGAGGTTGGACCTGGCTGTTCTACAAGAGTTCAGGTCTGGATGGTGAAAATTTCTATAGGAGGTCTAAATTAGAGGCGACTACTTTTGGCCGTGCAGATTTGGGGAACTCCATCTGATAAGCTTATTTCTGTCTGTCTACGGGGTAGCCTATAGGGATGAACTTGCACGATGTCGTGCTCACGTCTTTTGCCCTAAATTGCACGACGCGTTCGGATATAGATCGGGTCGGAGTTGGTCGCTAGTTCCGGTTTCTTTTGATGAACCCCACGATCTTATAAGGATATCTAGGTCAAATATTCTTGTTTTCATTGGATATAGCTATGCTTTCATGGGTTTCTCATATAAGCTCGCATCTAACTTCTTCATCAGTTCCAACTCTATCGACACATCCCATAACAAAAAGTTGATCTCAACGCATATCCCAAGGCCGCTTTGAAATTCCGATGCGAGGGCTTTGTATGAGCCAGAAGTAACAGTGACGTCGCAAGAGAGAACCCCCTAGCACGTAGTCCTGGCCGTAGACAGGCACAAAAGGTAAGCCGAGCGCCCAGGGTGCCTTCTTCATGGTTGCAATCTACCATGTAGTCAATTTTGTCTATGCCGTTCCAGTTCAACCAGTAGTGCTTCTCTTCAGATGGCATATATAGCAGCCTCACAAGACCCCAGCAGATGAATAAAGCCACTTTCAACGGCTTTATTTTCTCTTCGAGCTTCGGATGACACCGAGCCTCCACAGGGAGACGCTTGCGTGTTCCTTGTCGATGTCGTTGATTGCTACCTCTAAGGCACAGGAAACAACGAATAGTTGTATCTGTTCACCCTGTGAGATGTAGGTGGACCGACTCGCTAGCTGTGGGGTGTTTTCGCTTGCGACTGGGCTTGCTTTTGACCTGGACATGGTGCTGGGAGAGTCGTCTTTAGTCAAACTCCTGTGCGCGGGATTGAATAGGACTTGTCATGAACATTCTCCGGTGGTTGAATATCATATTCACCTCATTAGATTGCCTAGGTAAGAACAAGGGAAAGGGATGATGAGCTGTGATTCGGAAGTCATGACTTGGCTAGACTCACCATTGTTGTCTGCTGAGATTTCTGATATTGAGTCCTTTTCAGGTTGTTGGATTCGATCATATGTGCTCTGCGATTCACTTTGGTTGCTAGCGCAATGCTCGTATTCACTCTCTGAGTCTGGCGAGATGCGCACATCACAGCGTGGTATAGCGAGGAAGAAGTAAGATATAAGAAGTGTGATATATAAGGAAGACAGATATAGGGAAGACAGATATAGGGAAAGTTGAGAGATAGATGATCTAGGGAGAAAGTATCTGGCTATATAGCGAGAAGTTGTTTGTCAAAGACAACAAACTCATGTGACACTTGTTTAGGGAAGGTGCAATGGAGAGTGCCACGCTTTAGGAAGGCACATGGGTTGGGGTATAAAAGGAGCCCTCCCCCCATGTTTCCTCTTCTCTTTTTCTTCTCTCCTCCCCATCCCTCTGACCACCATCTCACCGTAGCCCCCCGAGACAGCGCAGGCAGAGGGTGCCGTAGCACATGCTGCTTCACCTACCACAGGGACCATGACATTACCATATGCATGAGGTCCATGTAGGTCTGCATCAAACAACAAACCGGTCTTTCTCGTGGACGTTCCTGAAGTCGTGGCTCTCATTGCCACTCGACGAGTCCTACGGAATACATGAGGGGTGTAAATCTTCGTAGCCGAGTTCCTCACATCTGAGGTTCTCTTTGTCAACTGCATCAATATCAGGCAACTCACTGCTCATTTGCTTTTCATTCAATCTTACTCATATTCATTTGAACAAGCTGCTTCTACGGCACTCGTTCGAGTCCAGCACTATGGCATCTGACGTGTCGAAACTCCTGCCTCGCTGAGCTTGTCGTCCAAATTCCCTAGAAGAGTCTACCAAACATGCTGAAGAGTCAGGATCACCTCCTGCCTGGGATCTCAAGGACTGGCTACAAGTGGCTACACCAAGTCATGTCTCCTCATCGGACTACACAATCAATTCTTCATCTCCTTCAACGCTGGACATGGAATGATCTCTACAAATTGTCATTAAACCCATGTACACACACTGGTAACACCGATTCCAGATATCACATCCATCCAATCGTCAAGATTGACCATGAATTAACTAATGCACCTGTACATAAATGAAATATGGACCATATGAAGTTAGCCAGACCTATCCAGGAATGAATCCCACCCATCCATCCACCACCACCAACGCCAGGACTTTCCAGTCCGAAAATAACAAGAAAGCAAAACGAAAAACACCATGCTAGTAAAAATGCTATACAACAAAAAATGTACAAAAAGAAAACCATATGTTTCATGCACCATATCATCCCAAACTCCGCCGTTTAAGTCTCCGCCTCTTCCGCTGCGACTGCTGGATAGAATCCTCGTTCAGGATATCCGGCGGCAGCTCGAAGTCCTGTTCGCCCAGGTCAGGGACTGGATATCCGAATGCGAGGGTTGAGCGGGACCCGCCGCGGCGGGTGCCTTTTGTTGCGGCGATGGCTGCTTCGCGCACGTGTCGTTGGCGGAAGAAGGATGTGAATGGGCTGTCTTGGGGAGCTGAGTTCCAGAAATGGGAGAGGGAGGGTTGTTGGAGTCGTGTGGGTTTTTGGGTTGGGGTTGGGGTTGGGGCTGGGGCTGGGTGAGGTTTGGTGGGTGTTGGGTTGGGTTTTTTGCGTTTGGGGCTGGGGTTTGGTTCGGAGTTGTTGATGTTGGTGTTGGTGTTGGGAGGAGGTTTGGTGATAGACTTGCGAGTAGCGGGTGCTGTCTTGCGCCGTTTGGCAGCGCTCGCTGAGCGAGCTTCTTGATGAAGCTGACGCGCAGCCAAGGCGTCGACGTCGCTCGGGTCTGGGTCTGGCTCTGCGTCTGCGTCCGGCGTGCTGGTCCCCGGGGCCGGTGAGCTGTCCACGGGACGAGATCGTTTGCGCAAGTGCTGTTGTGAGGCATTGGGTGTTGCCTCGGTACCTGGCGCCGGGAGTGCCTTTTCCCTTTCCAGTTTGCGACGGCGCTCTTCGTCTTTCCATGCTTGGAACTTGTTGACCAGAGTGACTAGCTCCTGGATTAGGATATCGCGCTTCGGCTCGTAGAGCTTCTTGTCGCTTTCGTGGACTCCCGTCAGGCCCATCATGCGTAGCCAGTCCTGGCCGCGTAGCTCGTCCAGGAGACGCTCTAGGACTTGCTGTTCGTGTTGGGCGCGGTTGCGCTCGATGTTGCGGAGTTGTTTCTCTTGTCGTTCGAACTTGCGGTGTGCACGGAAATAGGTCTCCTCGCTCAGCGGGTCGACTGCGGGTGTGTCTGATGCGGGTTTGGGATGTTTGAGGAGGATCTTTTCGCAGTCGTAGAGCTTGAGTAGCGGGTTGCCGAAGGGTGTAGGCTCCGGGTTGGAGCAGAAAGGTAGTGGTCGCGCGAGGTCGTCCACGAGAGTAATGGTTGTTTTAGCGGCGAGGAATTCTATAGTAACCAATATCAGCCATGCGCTCGATCCGTTCAGGTCGAGTAACTTACCAGGTTCAGGGACATCCAAGCTGATAATCTGTTCGTAGTTGTGGAAGTACTGCGCGAGCTCGCTCTTGCACCGTGACCCGGTATTGGTCGAACGCAACGACCGTCTCTCCGACCGTGTATCCGATGCAGGCTCGCCGTCGCTCCTGTCCCGCGTCGGGGGCACCCCTACGGCACCCTCTGCCTTGATCGCACTCTCGTCAACGTCATCCAGCGATTGATTATCATTCCGCTGAGTCGTGCGGGCAGGCGAAACCGTTGGCTTGCTATTCGCGTCCACAATCGCCGGGGTCAGGGTGCGCTGCTTCGCGACCGACGGGGCAGGCGAGATCGTGTCCAATGGGTCTGGCGACTCATGCACGCCGCGCAAAAAAACAGCGCCGGAGGGCGTTCCCTGATCGCGGCGGGCGCGTGGGGTCCTGTAAATGCCATTGCCATTCCCATTTGCACATGTCGGGGTCGCCAATTGCCCGGAGGCGACCGTGTCCACCGACAGAGAGGAGTTGCGACGAGTGCGATTGGAGGTGCGCGGGCGCGAGGGCTTCAAGGGGTTGGAACGGGGTCTTGCGATGGGATCTTTGATGTCGAGACAGTCGGGGGAGCTCTTACGGTCGGAGCCATTTGGGATGCGCGATTTCTTCAGACCGTCGGCAGGATCGGGGGCCCGTCGCACAGAGCGGAGGGAAGACCGCGACAGGAGGGCCATTTTGGATGAAGATCAGTTCATTTGCATTCAGGGGGAGTCCCCCGAGGGTTTACAGGGATTTAGGGATGAAATATGGGCATGCGAGAAGTTCTTGGCGAATGCCGATGGAGGTTGTCAAGGTGGTTTATATGGACTTCCTGGCGTCAACGATATATTGATTCTGATTCTATTCAGAGATAGACAATGCATTGTATTCGTTCTATTGTTCTATTCAGAATTAATTAATTCAGCTATTCGGAGATATATAAAATGGCACTTGCAATGGGTATCTACATAGGTAAACTTCACTCTTCCTACAGGTATTATCCTGAGATAGGTTCATTGTTAATTATCTCTATCTTCAATGTAAAATAGTCAACTATTCAACTATTCAACTACTCAACTCTCGCTATCCCAACTATCTCGGAAAAGGGCAAACCCCCACGGGCCCTCAGTGTGGGGGACGGCAATTCAACCATTGCCAGGTCGGAATTGTAATATTTCTATACATGAGGGTTGAGAGGGGGATATTGTGGTATTGGATATGAGGTTAGTAATAGACAGCAACATGGCAGTAGACAATTATAGGAGTAGATTCAGGGTATCAGATAGCCCAACCTGGATATCTCCGATTTACCCCTAAGAGGAGAGGGGATATCCTCCCCTATACAATCCAACGCATCATCGTCGGAAATCAACCCCGCAGGCGTGGGGGGAAATGTCCGAATGAAACCAAAAGCAGACGTGGGGGATAAGAATATCCAGCTAAATAGCTGTAGGTTCGCCGATATTGATCCCCATCCCTAAGTGACATTTGGTATGCAGAGAACGAGTCCATGAAACCTACACGTCCTGACAGACCAATAGATGACATCTTCTCCAAAATGACCGCCACCAAGCTAAATGCCCTCCCCCACGGTGTCTACGTCCCCACCGTAGCATTCTTCAAGCCTGACGAAGAAGTCGACCTCGCAACGGTCGAGAAACACGCCGTCTATCTCGCCCGCAGCGGGGTAACCGGCCTAGTAACCCAAGGCAGCAATGGCGAAGCCATCCATTTAGACCGTGAAGAGCGCAAGGCCATCACAGCCGCCACTCGCGGCGCCCTCAACGCAGCCGGCTACAGCAGCATGCCAGTGATCGCGGGCGCCGGCGCCGCCTCAACCCGCGAAACCATCCGACTATGCCAGGACTCCGGTGCAGCAGGCGCCGACGCGGTCCTGGTCCTCCCACCCAGCTACTACAAGACACTCGTGAGCACCGAGTCCATGCACGCGCACTTCCGCGCGGTGGCCGATGCCTCGCCGGTCCCTGTGCTCATCTACAACTTCCCCGCCGTGCAGTCCGGTCTCGATCTCAGCTCCGACGATATCCTGACGCTCGCAGAACACCCCAACATCATCGGGTGCAAGTTCACGTGCGGCAACACGGGCAAGCTGGCTCGTGTTGCGGCGGCGAAGCCTGATTTCTTGACTTTTGGTGGCTCGGCCGATTTCACGCTGCAGACGCTGATTGCCGGTGGGGCGGGGATTATTGGTGGCATTGCTAATCTGATTCCTCGCTCGTGTGTGCGTGTGATGGAGTTGTATTGTGCTGGGAAGGTTCAGGAGGCGCAGAAGGTGCAGGCGGTTGTTGCGCGCGCCGACTGGACTGCTATCCAAGGGGGCTTTATCGCAGTGAAGACTGGTCTGCAATGCTACCGTGGGTATGGTGGTCTTCCCCGGCGGCCTTGTGTTGTGCCTGATGCGAAGGCTGTGGCGGCCATTCAGGAGGAGTTCCGGGAAGCGATGGAGTTGGAGAAGTCGTTGGAGACAGTATAGATGAATTAAATCATGATACCAGATGCTATACGGATATTCTGTTCTTTCCAGTTAGTGTTTTCAAGATAATCGTAAATAAACACAGTGCGACTGTATCATCCATAGCTCTTCCCCCTCTTTTAATATCAGATGGAGTTGCATGTGAAGGTTGCACTGTCTCCTCTTCTTTGCTTCTAATCATCTCCGTTTGATGTAACAAGGAGATAACTGTTTGTTTTTCCGATCTCGATCTCCAGGTTGCATCAAGAATGTCAATGTGAGATCGGCAATGCAGCACATAAATAGGTCTGGCTACCTCATAGCCACGGTCTTTCTGTTTATCATCATCACTCGACTCCTCATCATGAAGTTCGCCTCTGTCCTGACTGTGCTCGGGGCCTTGTCGGTTTCCGCCGTCCAGGTGAATCCACTTCCCGCCCCCCGTAACATCACCTGGGGTTCCTCTGGTCCAATCCAAGTCAACCACTTGAATTTGAACGCCCATCACTCCTCCGTGGTCTCTCAAGCTTGGGAGCGAGCATGGGAGACTATCACCACCCTGCAATGGGTCCCCGCCGCTGTCGAGGCCCCGATTCCCTCCTACCCAGCCTTCCCCTCGACCCCTGTCTCCAAGGCCAAACGCGCGCCCTCCGCAGTCCACAACGTCAATGTCCATGTGGTGGACAGCGATGTCGATCTCCAACATGGCGTGGATGAATCCTATACACTGGTGGTGACCAAGGGCGGCATCCAGATCAAAGCGCAGACGGTCTGGGGTGTATTGCACGCTTTCACCACCCTGCAGCAAATTATCATCTCAGATGGCAAGGGCGGCTTGATCATTGAACAACCGGTCGAGATCAAGGATGCCCCGCTATACCCCTACCGCGGTATCATGGTAGACACCGGTCGCAACTTCATCACCGTTCGCAAGATCCTGGAGCAGATCGACGGTATGGCCCTGTCCAAGCTTAATGTCCTTCACTGGCACCTGGACGATGCGCAGTCATGGCCCATGCAGATGAGCTCCTACCCCGAGATGACCAAAGATGCCTACTCGACTCGCGAAATCTACACCGAGAAAGACATCCGCCGCGTGATTGCCTACGCCCGCGCCCGAGGTGTCCGCGTCATCCCCGAGGTCGACATGCCCGGCCACTCTGCTTCGGGCTGGCAGCAGGTCGACCCGGAGATCGTGGCTTGTGCCAACAGCTGGTGGTCGAATGATGTGTGGGCGGAGCACACCGCGGTCGAGCCGAACCCTGGCCAGCTCGATATCATCTATCCCAAGACCTACGAAGTTGTCAAGAATGTGTATCACGAATTGTCGCGTATCTTCGACGACAACTTCTTCCACGTTGGTGCTGACGAGATCCAGCCTAACTGCTACAACTTCAGCACACACATCACCAAGTGGTTTGCCGAGGATCCTTCGCGCACCTACAGGGACCTTACCCAGTACTGGGTCGACCACTCCATGCCTATCTTCCGTAGTGTCGGCGAGCACCGTCGCCTCATGATGTGGGAGGACATTTTCCTCGCGACCGAGAGCGCGCACAACGTGTCCAAAGACATCGTCATGCAGACTTGGAACAACGGCATTGACAATATCAAGAAGCTCACCTCGGCCGGCTACGACGTGGTCGTCTCGTCCTCCGATTTCCTCTACCTCGACTGCGGCCACGGCGGCGCTATCACCAACGACCCCCGTTACAACGAGCAGAGCAACACTGACGGCGGCGTGACCTTCAACTACGGCGGCGCCGGTGGCTCCTGGTGCGCCCCCTACAAGACCTGGCAGCGTATTTACGACTACGACTTCCTCACGAACCTCACTGCCACCGAAGCGAAGCACGTTATCGGCGCCGAGGCTCCTTTGTGGTCGGAGCAAATCGACGATGTGACCATCTCCAGCGGGTTCTGGCCTCGCGCCGCTGCTCTGGGCGAGCTCGTCTGGTCTGGTAACCGTGACGCTGCGGGCAAAAAGCGCACCACCAACCTTACCCAGCGTCTGCTGAACTTCCGTGAATACCTGGTTGCCAACGGTGTGATGGCTACTGCTCTTGTGCCTAAGTATTGTCTGCAGCACCCTCACGCTTGCGACTTTTATAAGAACCAGACTATAATCTCTTGATTGGTTTGAGTTGGACTTAGCGCACTTATACTGTCTGGTCTGTATATACTTAGTCTACCTTCTATACCCAATACCATTGGAATTCTTCATGTAGTCTACTATTTATTGTGTAATTAATCCAACGATCAACCCACAACACCAACATATTCTATACCTACTCCCTACCCAATCCCAACCCCAATCAGGCACCAAAGCCTCCTCCAGCCCAAATCAAAATCTAACCCCCACCCCAATTCTCCTCTCCATATTCACCTTAACCCAAACCAAACCAACCTAAAACAAAACAACGAAAACATCACAAGGCCATCCGCCCATCAGAACCCCACAGACCCTCCCCCCTTCCCAACCCACCCAGCCACCCTCCACAACAAACCAAACCAAAATCAAACCGCCGTGCAACCTCCGTCTTGGAACTTGGAACTAACCCTTCGCCCCCGTCCCGGACTAGGTGGCCTCGGGAGGGGCTTGCTGTTGCAGTATGCATGTAGGACGGAGTACTCCGTAGAGATGTAGGATAAGTATAAGTGCAAGCATGTCGCATGCAGTCGGATTGCATGATCTCATTAGCATTGCTATGTACGGAGTACATATATGACAATTCTACCTCCATATATTGTACATAAGCAGTATGAATCTACATGAATGTACACATAGGTACAACTTCAACGCCAACATATTATATACATCTGTATTCATATATCTTTCCCTATACCGCACCGGAAAAAACCAACCATCCAAGCATAACATACCATCCATGCTGAATCCACTCGAAACCCAGTGTACGGATTCGATTCAGACCGGGCTGGGTTGGGCGGGGGTTGCTCACGTGTGCACGTACATGCAGATGCAGAAAGGAACATATGTTGCACGGGGTTTAGCTGGGAATGACAAATTGACGGATTGGGGAGATATAGGCGAGCGGTTGGATGGTTATTGCTTGCTGGTTGGGGTTCGTCATACACGTGGAATTTGGGGTTATTTGTCATGTCAGGTTTGGGATGGATGAATGGGATAGATTTCTGATACCTTCCTATTTTGGAATGGGATCTGCCTTCTTTTTACCCTGTGTGTATCTATGCATGTGTGTATGACCCGGAGATATTCGGTACATGTACATCCCTGGCTTCTACGTTTGTGTCCGTACAAGTATGTACCGATGCTTCCATTTCCGGTTCGCTGTGCCCGAGTAGATCGGGAACTGATCTCGCATATTCTGGTTACGGAGGGAGTACAAGCACGCGGTCTTTCTGCGTAACCGGTGTTTATATCGGATTGGGTGTTGTTCGACTAATATGGACTGATAGGTTCGGGGAAGTGACTATCCTAGGAATAAGTGCTTAGTTTGTTTACCCTGCATTCATTTCTAGGTTACTTGATGTTTCGAAAATAAACAGTAATTGGTAAATATAACTCCTACTTGGCTTGGTTTACGGCTTACGTCTTACCTGGCGTGGATTGAGAGGTGAGATATGTTTCTGTATCACAGTCGTGTTTCAACGTGGGTCGGGGTCTTTTCCTGCTATATTCCCTTGGCTTATGTTTCATGCGGTTGTGCGGCTTCATATAATGCATGTCTAGCATATCGTATGGTGTTAATGACTGGGGTGTTGATGGGGCTAGGTTTGAGGTTACTCTTGCAACATACATCAAACCGAATGGCAAAAATATACATCGACATGGCAAAAAACAGGAATTCATTCGTTGGCCATCAAATTTCTAATACGTCTTAATCCTACTCTGACTCCTATCTCATCTCACCTCGTTACCGTTTCACGGCATAACCCCAAGAACCAGGTAGTCTGATCGCAGCGTGGACCACGACCAAATAAAAGGTCTCGTGTTAAGCGACAAACCTTGAACTGTCTTTCTGACAGGGCTGCGGAGAATTTGGCGCATTTTGCATCTACATGGTTGTTCCTGGTCTGCTGAGTGTGTTTCATGATATATCCCGGTCGGTTCTGACGTGCGTACGTATGTATTACTGGTAAGGCTTGCTGGGGCTGTGTCGATATTTGCATGGAAGTCCTTCTAGAAGTCGACTTTGTTGTTGGGTGTACATGTGTTCCGGCATGTCTATATGAGTTTCGGCGAATGATATCTTGCGATTCCGGTCGCGCGTGTTTGAGATCCAAATCGGGAGTATGAGCCGAAGAGAATGGAGACTATCCATACTGCGCATCAATGCCGTTAATCCTTAATATCCGACTTAGCATGAGTTCAAGAACATGGGTGATGCCTGTAAGCTGCGAGGTATACATCGCATAAAACCACATAAGCAGCGGACCGAGCTCAGACCGAAGATCCCCCACACCATCCCACACCATCCCACGCTTTACACTCGAGTATGTACTCCGTAGATGCCTGCGACGTACGCCACAGGTCAATCCCAGGGTTATCATAGGAGTACCTAACCGCGTCAATATATCTATCCAATCTCTCGGGCAAAGTAAAGCACCCCGCAGCACGCCATCACCCGATACATCTGCATCTGCCGGGCTATCTGATCACCGAACTATAGAACCTAATCCCAACCGAAAACCTGATCGACAGCACGCGATGCAGGATATACACCTGGGTAGTAGGTCCGACCTTACCAGATCGACCACTAAGGAGTTCGTCCTACACACCCACACCCTCGCGTGTTCTGTCCCGGGCTCTGATCAATTGAACCCGGGTTTCTGTCCATCGCGCCTTGTTTTTGTAATTCTTTTTGGCCGGTCATGCAGACGACCCACACGCGGGGATGCGAATAGGAAAAGACTGATTCCTTTTCCTGTCAGTTACGTCGGGGCGCGTGACTTCCGGATCGGATAAATTAATTGTGGATGCGGGTCGCATCTATATGCCGTGTTACTCAACGTCATTGTAGCACCGCCTCACTGAGTGGAGCTGGGGATCTTTGCGTCATTTTCGGGGAGAGGGAACGCGCTCCCCCATAGGCTGAAGAGTGTGGCTGGTGTGTGGATGGTGAGTGGCTGGTGATATGGGGTGTGGCTTGCGTTTCCCTTCTTTCGGCTTGTTTTTGTTTTTCTTTTCTGTGGCGCAGTTGCCAGTTCCTTGGTACGGTAAATACGCGTAAAGAGAGGTAAAGCCACAATAGGCAAAAGAAAAATACTGTGTAGTGGAGATCCGATCCACATAGTTGTCGCTAGTGAATTTTTAATCTAAATCGCAGGTCGCTTCGCTTTTTGCTCGGGATCGGCACGCCAAGTCAGATCCAAGGTGACAGAGCAAAATGGGTGGAGGTGTGATATCAATATCGTCAATCGGGATTTGGCACGGAATTGATCTCTAGTTCCCGAGATCCCGTGCAGGTCGATCATCAGTATAGGAATATGTATCAGGATGATTTCATGATGCATGCGCCGACCGTATACAGCACGAGCCTCTTTCCTATTCGGTCGTGTCAAATTTGACAGGACTTGATTAGCGTACTGTGGCTTGACTAGTCCTTTCGCGCCTCGCTTTCATCTACAATATATTGTCTATCACCCGCGATGCCCGAGCGGAAGAGTGGCTCCAGGCACAGGAATGAACAGCGCATGTCCGTCATGCAGGAAGATCACCGCGGGACCCCCCAGTAATTGAAGACACTATCAATCTATCTCGACTTGCTACACTTCCCAAATGTATCTGCCTCGGCTACAGTGGCACAGTGTAACTCCTTGCTCGAGTTTATCACGGGGTTGAGTCCACATTTCCCGCTTTGGTCGGCTGTAACACACTCAGATATCAGATCAGATGATGCGATCCAGCTCCAATCTAAAGAACCACCCATAT
This sequence comes from Penicillium psychrosexuale, assembly GCF_028828465.1. NCBI lineage: Eukaryota > Fungi > Ascomycota > Eurotiomycetes > Eurotiales > Aspergillaceae > Penicillium > Penicillium psychrosexuale. The sequence continues at coordinate 6,551,098 of NW_026643187.1, forward strand.
TGAGTCCGTGGGCAGATTATCCAGTCCATGGAAATTCAAACCGAGGGGCGTGACAGATATCGTATGACCGAGAAGTGATTGGACTACCGCGTACGATGCACATACAACGCAACTGCAAGATAACGAAGGGCCAGACTATTTGATCTACGCTATCAAATACTAGAAACTAGTTCGCAGGCCCTGAATCAGGGCCGGTGAGTAACTGACTCTAGATTCTACTGGGATTAATAGCTTCCCCTCTCTGAAAGTTAATCTTGCATTGCTCGTGTCGGAGTGGCAAACGGGGTGATTGGGTGTGTTTTACCCCTCTCGGGTGAACACCCCCAGAACAGAACCCACGAACACGTAGATCAGAGCCCGGGTGAACTACTGAGCTGGCATTTGGAAACGAGCAATGAACCAGGATAAGGTGAGTAGGACGAATGACTTCAATGTAAGAGCTAGAGCCGCACTATTACGTATAGAACTGATAAATCAAGAACTCACGCGGAACTCACGCGAGCAGTTACTGAGATCAAGGGACATCCCTGTCCTACTCGCATTTAACCTTGTTTAGCAATATGCCAAGCATCATAATTAGTGACATATATACTTTAGGTAAACTACCGAAATACCCAAGTGTATTTGCATCTACCCTACACTTCCTAAATGAATGATGTAGTCCCACATGGACTGATCTGTCCCAACCACATGGAACCGTGGAGAGGATCGGACCGCGTTGATGGTACTGCAGCTTACCTTTCCTTGCCTGTGAATAAACCAATAGAATAGTTCGCCTATGGTGTCCCACGGTGGTGAGACAGGCAAGGATATCCCCGTCAAGAAATAAGATATGTGCATACTGTGTTACAGAGTAGTTTTATTCTTATGCAGGGGTTCGCTTATGAACCTTGTCGCCCTATTTTGCAGGTGCATAGGTAGATTATCAGATAGGAAAAGAGATCAGGACAAGTTATCATTTACATGCACTTACATGCACGAGGTTGGCATAATGATATATCATTTCTTCATTCCGAAAGCCTCGATAGAGATGATCTACTTACACCAACATGTATCCGTCCCAATGCGGAGCGTGGGCACGCCCCACCCACCTTCGATCCACGTCCAGCTGCATTACATAGGCGAGTCCAGTCAGATCGCAGGAAGTAGCTGCCGGGCAGTTCACTCGTGCATCCTAGTGCCTATACGAGGCTTGGAGGCTTGGAGCGGCCCCGCTTTCCTATTTGACGAGATGACCGGACAACGCACTACGCACAACGCAGGATAGTGTCAGGGGAAATGGGGCTCCTCGTGCGCTGGCCTCCACTCTGATATCTCCACTCAGCTTAAGGACAAGCTGAGGTGAGGTTATGCTAGCATGATAGTGATTCGGGCGCGGGGAAGTCGTTGTTGTTGATGAGGCTGCAATTCGGGCACGGGAAGACGAGCATGTGGATATGACAGATCTTAAGCAGTCGTTGGGTCGAAGGATTCTGAAGGAGCGTGTATAGGTCTAGATCTTGGGATCGTCGGCATCGCTGTTGGAATCTGCATTTACTATTACATTGTTGTGCTTGGAAGTACTAGATCTAGGCCCGACGAAGGATCGTGGGAGTAGAATTTGAAAATTGGGAAATCAATGGCATTGTGATGTATTGTTTTGATCGGATAGGGTGCAGTCGAAGGTATTATGTCGTGCAACCTAAAAAGGACTTCTGCTATTCTAGAAGGCCTTATTATGTAGACAGGGAATAACCCTGTCTGATAATTTCGTCGCGCGCGGTTGAGATACACAAATATCGCTTCTTGAAACGGCTAAGCCCCGGCCGAATGAGCTGGATCTGACCCGATTGATATTAAGTTAAAGCTGGTAATTGGAATTGGAAATGTCAAGCGTGCATTGGACGGTCGGTAGGAATTGCTGTCTTTAGCCGTATAACAGCGCTAAATGACAGACGGGGCTGGTTGTACGGGCGTCGGAAGAAGATACAGAAATAAGCTACCAAGCGCTTATTATAACCCCAAAGGAGTCAGTAATATTTGGGGTCTGAAATATCCACAATAAAACAGTCTAATCAATTGAGGAAGGAGGGTTAGGAATAAGCGTGGATATGGTATGGCAAGTTCAGAGTTCGTACGACTCGGCGGACTAAAGGAACCATGAACCATGAACCATGTCGACCAGTTTCCCAACTCTAGAGATAGATGTAACTATCTGGATCTAATTAGTCTAGTCTAGTCCTTATCCCTAGACCAGACTGGGTTGTCGATGCATACAATCTTGTCGACGTTGATCTTCTCCCCCTCCGGCTGTTTCACTTCTGTTTTTAGAAACACCACGCGCTTGACAGGGATTAAACGTTCCCCATGTGCTCGGCCCTCCTATAGGGTTTAGGGCCGTAGTTGGATATACAACTCCGAATAGCATAAGAGGCTCAATGTTGGGATCGGCGGTTGTTTACAGCGTACAGCGTAAAATATAGATGTGGATTTTCGGTTTTTGTTTTTACTATATGTGGGATGTCTCGCTTCAGAGTTGGTTTATTCTCGGACTTTATTTTTACTTCGGTAATAAACCGCAAAACTGGAGGAATACGAAGGTCTGGGGATGGAATTTGCCACTCTGGAGACCGTCGCTGGCCCCAGGGTGATCCGAGCACGAATGACATCAAAGTAAATATTGTCGTTCGAAGTATAATATAACGTTATAGACGAAAGTTGGCTGTTCCATGATTCTATCTGAGTCAACCATGGACAGACAGTACTCGGACTAGATAGCCTTATTTTGATATTTCCAAAGTTGGCACCGATTTCCCGTATGGGGTATCTCTTTCCGACAATTTGGGAGGATCGCGTTAAGGCTAGGTTAACTAAGAGCCTCTTGATCGTCGTATTTTTAATCTGGATATGCAAGTCCATAGGAAGTCTCGGGGTCGCCGGATCGGCCTCCCTTCGGCATATAAATTATCTCAGTAACTACGCAGTCGGATCTATGGCCCGACGCCGAGGTGACAGCTGAGTGGAGAATTATTGATATCCTCAAACGATAGAAGAGCCTAGAATGTCAGATTCAAAGGCTTGAGTTACGTTTCAGCGTTTCAGTGAAATGGAAATATCCACCATGTTGGGGGCCAAAAGTGTGAGAGCGAGAGCGAGTTCAGGGCCCTCCAGCATGAAGGAGCGATAATCTCAATCAACGGGCACTTCTCGGTGCTGACTGGCTAATGCGCCTGAGGACGTTTTAGGTATATGTTTGACATGGGCGTTGAAATCAGTCTAACAGTTATAGTTACATACTATGCATATGATATATCTTTGATTAACAATCAAAGAATTATGGCCAATAGTAAGCGCCCTAACTATATATATATATATCATTGCCCGGGTATGTACATGTGTCAAACTGGTGCAAGGCAAATGCACGTATGGTATGTTGTATGCCGACCGCAGTTAACTAGGCTAAGCAAGGCAAAGAATCGGTCAAATCAACACAGGCCAGATATGACTTCATTACTCCAGTCTCGCATCAGAATTTAGACTGTGCATATGACTAAGGGTGGATAGGATAGCCCCATTAAAAAAGGGGATGTTACCACCGGGATCGCCGATAAATACAACATACGAACTCCCCGTCAGCGCTGTAATTTATCCAGCTGCGCCTCAATTCAGGGATGTGGATCGACTGCCCCATGTTGTTTGGCTACGGACGAATCGCATGAACGCCTTCGCTCGCTTATGATTGGGACTCACTCACGCGGGTCTGTTGTGGCTTGGGCATATGTGGCGCTAGTTGGCTTTAGTCCCTAACACGGACGCTCCGAGTGACAGCTCGCACTGTTATCCCTTGGGCTAGCTAGGGCTATGGTGTAATTAATGTAGATGATCTGGATCTAGATGATCTAAGATGTCATCGGAAATGCGGAGGGTAGGGCCGAGATTGGGTTCCTTCGTCTCCTATATCACCATGGTGTTGTTCGGTATATAATAAACCCAGAGATCTTGAAGGATTGAGGGATTGGATCGTACAGATTAACCTGCATCCGAATCTCGGACTGAAAATTGGGAAATGTCAGTTTATCACCGTGCATCCGAGAAAAAATTAATTGACGTTCTTTCCATTTTGGGTAGACCCACCATTGGGTTCTTCGGATATGCAACCTGGTGATCAGATCATCAAGGGGTGTACAACATACAGATCATCTATACATATAAAACCCATGCCGTCGACAGATTGACACTACAGTACTCAAGGAGGTAACACCTAGTTAGTTACTTCCTCCAGTCAAATGACGTAAAAGGCAACCAGGGGACCTTGGAAGCAGGCCACATCGCGATCACTAAAGAATGCGGCTCTTGAACGGCAGCCTCGGAAATCAGAGGATCTACATCTGTCTATCCTTTACTCCATACTTCGTATCTCGGCAGTCAGAGGCAGACTCCGTACCCGTTCCACTCTTTTGCACCAAATTCTGACCCAGAGAAAGAGCGGACGGAATTGTTTTCAGATAAACTAAGATAAGGAGACAATGCAATAGACTCAGATCTGATAACTTTCCTTTTTCTATGAGAAGGAAAGGGAATATAAGGAATGTTAGAAGAACACATAGTTATGTTGTACACATACTCGTACAAATACAATCGGTTCCCATGAATTCGGTCGATCCGTGACGGGACCCCATCTCCTCCATAACTTGGCAGGCCGACCGCGTGCCCGGAAGGGTGATTGGTCCATGTGTGCCAACCCAACGAACAGGAAAATGAGGGCTTGCTAAATACTCTCCAATCAGATCTCTGAAAGGCTCTCCGAGGGCTCGGTGGGCTTCCTTAGCGTCGGGTGAGTTCGTATCGGTCCCGCCCACTAGTCCTTCTCGGTAATCATGAAAGGCGATCCTTACACTGTACAGTGTGTTCAACTGTGTTGTCCACTGATCCATTGCATAGAAGCTAGTTCAAAAGTAGTTTAGGCCTATATACAATGCCGAAGAGAGGTTAAAAATTTATTTTTGGGGGAAAAGGGGCCATAGCGCCAAGCCTCGGGGAAGCTCTACTTTGCAGAACGGAGATGCCGACGACAGGGTAAACAATTAATCATATAGGTAACATTTGATTATATAGGTGGCTCCTAGAACCCGAGGTGGCTCCTTGTGCGACGGTCGACTTTCTGACAGGAGCTTCTCCTATCGTCAAAAGTATAATTTGAAGAGGACTACCCTACTCCGTCGCAGCTGTGCACAATGCGCCATCGATCGGTTTCCACGAACCCGATGGACGATCTCTTCGGTTAAAGTACTTTTGAAAAACTAATATTCCCGGAGATAATTATGGAGATAATTCCGGGATAAATACTCCGTATTCGGGGTTATATTCGGGGATCATATGTACCCCGTAGGGCAGAGTGAGGCAAGAGTGGATAAAGCCAGACGAGCTGTCAGAACCCAGAAGGTACTAACCATGCGGAGATAGTGGGTTATATTGACTGTTGACAGCATAGACATGCCTGACGAAGGCTGAGCTTATGGCGTCGATATATGGGTACCGTGCAGCTGTACGGAGTAGAAAATAGAGTGTACACAAGCAGTAGGTAAGGGCACATGACTAGTTAGTTAATTAACAGTGATTACTCATCTGGTTAAGCCTAATAACCCGAAGGAGGGGCCCTAAGTTTCCCTGTCCATGTTCACAGCCACGTTCAACCGGTTCGTGCCAGAGATACAGTATGTAATGGTATGTAATGGTTACTGGATTATTATTTATTTATTCGATATTTGCTTTTTACTATGTGAAGTGTTTTTTTATGATTTTCATTTCATTTTCATTTCATTTATTTCAATTCCATTTTCCTTTTCCTATTTTCACTTTTTAAATAAAATATAATTATAGACAAGACTATAACTAACTACTGTAGGGCGGGCCCATCGTCACCATTTAACAATCTCCTCAACATCTATAATACCCTCTTCTCCCCTCTGGTACGGATTTAAATCATTGACTCAATCCAGCGCATCCCTCGACCACTTCCGGATACGCTTGTTTAACCTTCTTCGCCTCCTTTGTCGATCTTGCCTCGCTACCGCGTCTGTGGAGTTACAACTTGCTGTGACCTCCCTGCCTTGCGATATCATAATCTACCTCCTTACCTCCGTGCATAAGAATCCGATTCTCTCTGTCAATTGCGCACGTTGCCTCTTCGTGGCTGGCGTGTTTGGTTAGCCGAGCGGGCCGCGATCTCACCCAGGAACCTTATCACCGGTATGTCCATGCGTCGCAACGAAAAATCTCGAGACAGCATGTACTGACCAGCTGGCTTTGTTAGGATCGCCCTCGCGCATTGCATTCACAATCAAGGAGATGACCACTTTTGAATCCAACCCTGATTTCACCCTCTTTCCCTTCCACGCCCGGTCCAAGATGATGGCTGTCGAAGCTGCCCGGCCGAAACAGCTATACTTCGATCCCATGATGGATCCCTCCATGTTCTCCTTTTCCCTTGAGAGTCTCCCCAACTACGCACACGGCCACGATATGCCCACTGCTTCCAATTCCTACTACGATACCCACCCTTTGCTGGAGTCCGCAGATCTGCACAATCCTACCTATTTCTCTTCTATACCAGCCACACCGCCTTCGCTCTCCGCGTCTCACTCCGCAGAGCCATATATTTCCACCGGGTCTGCCTCCGGGCAGTCCATTGCGAGCGCATCTTCTTCGGCGATGGGATCGCCATACTCGGGAACGGCGCAGGCATTTCAGGAGAATTGGGTGAATACGAACCACGGATTGGGTCTACCAGCCGCAGTCATGGACGACCTTTTCTCGCAGGAATACATGGGAAGTATGTTGGACATGGATATGCCCTATCAAGAGAAATTCCCGGACCCTTTTGTCGGTACGTCTTGAGATCAATCGCAAACCGTCTGGTGTACTAACAATGCATTCAGATCCCTCATTGATTCAACCGACGCAACAAGGGCCTGGAATTACCCCGACTATCTCATACCCCGACCAACCCACCTCTTCCTACTCGAACGTGCCACCGAACTACATCTCCCACTCTCCCGCTCCTTCACCTCTCTCATATAATGATCTTACAGAGCACCACTCACCCGCAATGCAGCACAATGGGCTATCTCCCCTCATGGTCCCACACAGGTCGCATTCACGACCGCTCTCCATCTATGACCGACGGTCGTCCATTTCCTCAATTCATTCCCGACGCTCGCAACACAGCCCGGCGCTGAGCAGCATCGAACCGGACGAAGAAATTAAGGAGAAAGGGCGCTGCCCACACCCCGACTGTGGCCGCGTCTTCAAAGATCTGAAAGCCCACATGTTGACTCACCAGTCAGAGCGACCCGAGAAGTGCCCGATTCTGAACTGCGAGTACCACATCAAGGGCTTCGCGCGCAAGTACGACAAGAACCGCCACACCCTGACCCACTACAAAGGAACAATGGTATGCGGCTTCTGCCCGGGATCCGGCTCCCCCGCGGAAAAGAGCTTCAACCGCGCAGACGTTTTCAAGCGCCACCTGACCTCCGTCCACGGCGTGGAACAGACCCCGCCGAACTGCCGGAAGCGCAGCCCCGGATTAAAGAAGGGCACCAACTATAGCCCCGACGCGACAGGAAAGTGTTCGACCTGCTCAGCGACCTTCAGCAACGCACAGGACTTCTACGAGCATCTGGACGACTGCGTTCTCCGTGTCGTGCAACAAGAAGAGCCCTCCGAGGCAATCAACCAGCAGCGCCTGGCAGAGGTCGCGTCAGACGAGGAGGTGAAGAAGACCATGGAGAAGCACCAACTCCTCGACGTGCCCGGCCCGGTCGAGCAATTATTCGACGATTACGAAGACCAAGAAGACGACGATACCCAAGATCCCGCCAGCTGGCGCGGCCTGAAGACGAAACCCAGATCCTCGAAGAGCAACATTCCCGCCTCGCGTCCGATTATCGGCTCCGGAAATGCAGTCTCCAAGAATGTCTCCAAGCCCGCCCGCGCTGTCGTAACCCGCCGTCGCAATAACCGCGGCAACTACCCCCAGTCCTGGGGCTGTCCCAGCAGCACCATGAAGACGAAGAAGCGCGTGCTGTGTGTTTTTGATGGCCAGCGCCGTCTGTGGAAAGACGAGATGATGCTCAATAACGAGTTCGAGGTCCGTCTGAGACTGCTCGGTGGTGCGGGCGACGGTACCAACCGGGATGCCTACGTTACCGATCTGGACGTCGAGACTTTGAAGCGCGCTGAGGGCGTGCTGAGTGCCACAGAGGAGGAGCGTGGTCCTTGGTTGAACGGTCCTTCGCCTTACATTATGGGTCAGCCGGCGATGCTATTGCCGGAACTGTCTCATGATGACGAGCTTTCGCTCAATGAATTAATGGCTTAAACGACTTTCTTCTGTCTTTTCTCCTACTCCTTACTCTCACCTACCTTTGGGACCTTTCGTGTATTTCTTTCATGTTTCATGTTTCCGTACAGCAGTGGCGTCTTGACGAGCGATTTGTCTGATTACGGATTATGGATGATACCTTGGGACTGACACCTAATGACTTTCGTTCTTTGTTTTCTGTTTCTGTTTCTGTCCAGGCTGGTCTCGTGGCTTCATGCCTGATCCCGCTGGCGGGATTCGTACCAAGACACTATTAATTGGGGACTAGGAATGAGTGTCTGAATTGAAAACAAAAAACATTCTATCTTCAAATGTCTTGAATTCTTTAACAGCAAGTATAGGTCTGAAGTAGAAAAGATATAAGAGTGCCATAGACCCCCACCTACCGATCTTCACCCCCATGTTCTGCCATCTTCCCCGGTGTTTACCCCATCCAACCTCCACGATGCAATTGGGACTCTCAGAACATCTGTCCACTCTGGTCGCAAGACGTTTTACAGCTGCTCGAGATAGCGGCCATCTCGTCTTCTCCTCAACTCATCTCTCCATCATCAATGCCGCAGGAATATCGGTGAGTGACGCTGAGACCCGACCACGACGGTTCTAACCTGCATGCAGTACCAACTCCGCTACTGCCCGGCCCTCGCAAAGAAACCCTCCAATCTCAAGGACAATGGCCCGAAAACGCCAAAGTTCGATCCCTTCCAGAACCCATGTCCGGAGCTTCTGATCGCCCAGTTCCCGCCCGAGAACCCCGCCTACAACCTCATCATCAACAAATTCCCCGTCATCCCGAACCACTTCCTCCTCGTGACAAATGACTGGCAGGCGCAGACGGACATCCTCGACAAGGCTGATCTAGAAGCTACATACGAGGTTCTGAAAGCCTGGAACACGGACAGCGATGGATCCAACTCCAACAGCTCGAAGAGCCTCTTCGCCTTCTTCAACTCCGGCGACGACAGCGGCGCAAGCCAAGCCCACCGCCACCTCCAATTCCTCCCCGTCGAAGCAATGCGCCAGCCAGGCTCGGACTCCTGGTCCCCACTGATCGACCTCCTCACGCAACAAACCCCCCAACCAACCTCCCCCTCCCCAACACCAACACCAACACCCAAGTTCCAGCACCTCCCCGGCCTCCCCATCGCGCACTTCGCCCTCCCAATCCCGCCAAATCCCTCCGCCGAAACCCTGCACGACATATACATAACCCTCTACCGGGCCGCTGCGGCAGCGACGCGCGGACGAACACCGAGCCAGGACACCGAGCCGCTGCCCACACACGGACGAGCGTGCATAAGCTACAACCTGGCCATGACGCGCTCGACGATGATGATCTGTCCGCGCAGACAGGAGACGGCGACTGTCCCCGTTGACGCTGACAGTGTCGCCGCGCGCGAGATCGCGGACCACGGCGTGCTCTCGCTGAATGGCACGATCCTGGCTGCGACGCTGATGGTTAAGGCTGAGGGCGAGTGGGATGCTTTGCGGGAGAATCCGGAGCATTTGACGCAGGTGCTTGCTACGATTGGGTATCCGCGGACGGATTCTCGGGGTCCGTCGCTTTGAGGGCTTGCTGGGGGTGTATAGCTACGATGGGTAGACTACTTGCATGCTAGAATTGGATACCCAATGGAATTGCTTGATTTATAGCTTGATTTATAGCTTGAATTGATGCTTATTTTTCTCCTATCCATGAGAGATTGAAATAATCATGTCATGATTGCTTAATAGATATGCATCTATATGGAGAAAAGTTATGTGTAGCAGAACAAGTTAGAAAAAGGCCTATTGCTGGGAAGCAACAATGGTAGCCACAGGAATGACAGGCTGTCCGAAGGTGTTTCTTCCATCCGTTTATCAAGAAACTTGAAGACAGACCATGGCGCAACAACACAGGGAGCCAACACGGGGAAAAGCAAATAACGCTAATACCAAAGCCACCGTAATTCAGAGACATGTTTCCTTTATTCGGATGTATCCAGAAAGAGGGAAACGGACCATTAGACATGCAGTGCCGGGCCATGCGCCAGACTCATGTCGGAAAAAGCGAACGGTGAGATTCATTTTCTCAGTTCTGGCTTTATTAGTGGATGGCATGAACTGCACATGAGACTGTTTACAAGCCACGGAGCCATGATGTGAAACAAGGGCAGAAGCCGCAGAAGAAGCAAATAAGCCCTTGCCTGGAAAGGAAGGCTCTGGGAATGTCGTACGTAATAGCGGAAGCCACATTTACCTGTCAACTTGATCGTAGAAGGATTCGAGTTCAGAGAGCGGAGATTGCTACAAGTAAGGCTGATAGCCAAGCTTTCAGGCGATATAGCTTTCTCCACGGTATTTTGGTAGATCTGATTGAAAAGGTCATACCGATGTAAGTCATGAGGCATAGAATAACAGTCTGACTTATCGGGAAGCTCGGGATCTATTCACATTCTGCAGCCTAATGGCCACTGAGGCTCGAGTTATTAGGTAGCGTGCATCGTGCGAGAAGGCGTCGATTTCATTGGCCGTTAATCCTGGCCTTCGGGCGTAAGCGTGCTGGATGTGATACTGGGTTGATATTAGCGGCCATATTCCCAAGTTCACTTTAGTCAATATGTAGTTAACTACAGGTGAGTTATTCTGGTAGGAAAGCCCATTTCCAATCAGACTTCACAAAAAAACCAGTTGCCCAGACACAAAGTGAAACACTTGCCTGCCAAGTTGCATGGCACCAACAGACTGGATGACTCTAAGGAAGCTCACTACGAGCTAACCAGGGGGCTGTGACCGGGCGCAAAGCATGTGATCTGTATAAATCCGCCTTGATTGGCCAAACTTCGTTCTGATTTCCGTTGGCCTCCTTTATTGGCAGCCTGGACGCTTTTGCACGCTTTTGCTAGGCCGTTTATGGTGCTATAGCCTCACATTGCCCTTGATCCGCCCGTGTTCTCGTATAGAATTGGACCCCACAGTTGACTCTATCGACATTTAAAAAGACGCCTTGCGCTCATTGATCAGATTCTTTCTCACCTAACAAACCACAGGCGGACTATTTATCATGGAAAACAACGAAGAATCAACAGTGGCTATTACACCGGCTACGGCCGCTGAGCCAACGCCAACACCAGATACTACAGTTGAACCAACTACCACAACAAGATCATTGCCGGTAGCCGACCCAATGGCGATCATACCCGCGGAGAGTGGACCTCCCCCACAATACGATGAGTATGCATCCCGATCCAAAGAAAGCAGCCCAAGCCAACAAAACCAGACACCAGAAAGACGCAATCACAGCACCTGCACCGGCAGCGACATTACCACAAACCAACGAGAAAGCCGTCCCAACCGGCCTACAAGTCCCAGCCGCTCACAGGGTTATCCCACTAGCCCAACTTGGTGAAAAGCCCGGATGGATCTGCTGTCCTTTTTGCTTCCACGAGGTCCAGACCATAGTGAACAAGGAGAGCACTAGCGCCACATCGTGAGTTTGTCTATCCCCGCTTCACCTTGGTCTCACTTCTAACGATCCTATCTCTCACTTTAGTATGGCCGCAGTGTGCTGTTGTATCTTCGGCGGAATCTGCTGTGCATGCCTACCATTCTGCATGGAGCTGTGTCATGACTCGCATCACTTCTGTCCAAATTGCGGCGCGAAGGTTGCTATACATCCGCATGAAGATGAAGGAGAGGTACAAACGTTTGGACCGGACTCCCCTCAGGCAATTATTCAAGCACCGGGGTTCATTCAGCCTCCGCAGGCGGTTATGAAGAACTAGGGTGACGATGTATATGTTGAGGAGTGACGGATAAGGAATGGACTGCTTTGCTTGATACCTTTGTTTACTCTGAGATCCGCGTTACTTTACTATTATTAATGAAAGATAAGTCGTGACGAAGCATTTGAATTTCATCCATGCCCTGACGCATATAAGATGGGACTAGATATAAAGAAACTACTAGGTCGTTTAATACCTCTACTTACTCTTAAATTGACGTTACTTTACTCTTAATGAAAGAAATTGTGAACAAGAATCTGAATTTCATTCATACCTGACCCATGCAAGATGGACCAGCCACCTTACACAGGCCAGGGCCCGGAACCTAACACCACGACCCCCTCAGGGGATCACCCCATCGGCATTGGGCATGGTGCCAATCAGCCGCTGGAACAGGTCAGCCAGCATGGCAGCCCCGAGGGGGTCGTGGAAGTTGCGAATGACCCTCGCAAACTCAATCTTGGTCTCCCAGATGTGTGTGCTGAGAGCCTCGATTGCCTCGCAATCGAGCGGGATGGTGTTTGCCAGGACGGCACGACGGTCGATGCTGTCCTTGAGGTTGATGATGCCAACCTCGAAGGCGTGACGGTAGGGGTCCCAGGGGGCCCCCAAGGCCACACCGGAGTGCTGGCTCATGCTGTGTAGGAAGGAAGGTTAGCATGTTGTCAATTGGGGTAATATATATGATGAGACGGTCACGTGTCTCATGGGTTTGTTTGCATACCTTGCGGTGGGGAGATACCGGTGGGAGGAGTATGAAGGATGTGGGTGGGCGTGGTGTTATACTACACACGCTTGATGAGATGGAAGAAGGTTGGGATGGTTGGAGATGCAGTTGTGATGATGCAGTGTGATGGGATTGATGGAACACACGGACGTAAGAACGAAAGAAGTTTTTCACAAGATCGAGAAATAAATAGTCACGCCGTCGCCTTAAGCCAAACCGCGACATGGGTCGGCGTCGAGCAGAGGGCCCGGAACATACTACAGGCTCGGCGTTGAGTAGAACGTCGAGGAGGAAGATGACAACGAACAATGATGACATTCAGATCCAACACTATAGCTTTGAGCCCGTCGCTTTGGCGACTAGGTGCGCATTGACAGGCGTAACAGCCTTTCCAGTTTGATAGAAAGCAGTAATATTCTCCATACCCAACCTCTCAAATCCGATATGTGAGTCCACAGAAGCACCAGCATTGTGCGACATCATCTCAACATTCTTCATGCTTGCAAGCTCCGGGCTAACGCGCGGCTCATTGTAGTGCACATCCAAGCCCGCAGCAGCAAGCTTACCACTCTTCAGTGCGTCAACAAGGGCGTTCTCATCGAGCAACTTGCCACGGGCGATATTAATCAGTCGCGAGCCGTCCTTCATCTTTGCCAGCAGAGATGCATTGAGGAGTGTCTCCCCGCTAAACGGCGTTGCAACCATGACACAGTCTGAAACAGCAAGGAGACTGTCCATGGTCTTATGGTATGTTGCCTTCGAGACGGCTTCTAGCTGTGCGGGCATCTGCACGATGTCGTAATAGTGAATCTTCATGTTCAAGGCTAGGAAGGCCTTCTCGGCAGTACGCCTGCCGATCTGGCCGAAGCCAATGATTCCAAGTGTGTGTCCGTTGGGGTTGTGTGAGACCATTGCTAGATTGCGGTTTGCGTCGACAAATGCATCGACATCCAGTGTGCGTGCGGCAATGTGTGACCAAGAGAACAGGCGGAATGTGGAGATTATGAGCCAGATTGCGGCATCCGCGACGGATTCTGTGCATGCTGCTGCAGCGTTGCAGTAAACCACTCCTATACAATGGAATCATTAGCTATTTCTCCTTATATGCTGCTTTCCGATCGCTTTGTTGTATACATACCTTTCTTCGCCAAAGCTGCGGTATCAACCCAGTCAAATCCAGCCCCTGCACTGGCGTAGACCTTGCAGGAATCTGGTAGCAGTGAGATGAGCTCCTCATCCCAGTTCCCCATCTCGCCACCGGTATTCCAGAATGGGCGGTAGATGGCGAAGAAATCGCCGAATTGGCGCTCTTTCAGGGCTCGGATAAACTCCGGCCGAGACATGCTGTAGGACCGGCGGATCTCGAAGACATCTTGGAACTTGCTGTATTGGTCGTGATTCCAGCGGATGTCATCGCCGAGGTGAAGGACAATTGGTTTGGTCATTTTGGGTGGATTTTGGGTTGTATAGATCGGATCGGTGGTTGGAATAGGGTTTGGGGGTATTTGATGAGGTTAATGGACAACTAGTACATGGAAAATTGTAGAACTTTTATCAAAATCTCATTTTCTAAGCTGGCAATGTGGAATTAGTTAAATATCTCTTTTCCGATTCTCTTGTTGATGTTTGTTGCGGCTATTGCTATTCTACGCCACGGCTATTGAGCGGGTATCGATCTCCCGGCTAATGAAATCCGACACCAACCACCGAGGTAATTATTCAAGTCTAGATGAAAGGCCAAGGAGAGGTAAGATCGTTATTTTTCAATGGAGATGAATATGGAAGATTGTCCTGATTCTGAGCCCATTCTTCTTCGCTCTGCTGCGGGACCGTCCTTCTAATCGCTTTGGCTTCCATTACACTCTCCAGTATGTCCTTTGGTTCGCTTATATCTAGCTTGTCGTGGCTTTCTGTGTTAATAGTGACGGCTTGGCAAAGGAGTTGGATCTATGAGAAGGATTCTGTCAGTCTATATTTCATAGAAGAATGGAAGAACAGTTTCATAATTGCAGCAAACCATGAAAAACGAATAGAATTGGACAACAGGGGCTTTTTTGGAAGATTTTAAATCTTCCTGGTTGGTCCTTATCATAGGGACATGAGGATGCAAAGGGTATTCCACGTAAAGCAAGATGAACAGAAGACATGAGCAAGAAAGAAATGACATTGTCGACATGAGGCGTCTTGAAGGGAGATAAAACAGCAGGACATACCGGGTAGTATCATCCTTGACCTTTATTCGCAGGATCCAGGGGATTCATCGCTTAATCCAGGCAGAGACTGTCTCGTTGAGCATTGTGTGCCACACAATTGTAGACATACATCTCATCTCTGGGTAAACAGAAGCCTTGCGTGAGTCTGCAGTTTGGTTATTCCGTTTCCACTAGGGGCTTCACTGTTGTGGTCCAGCTTGTCTGTCAAACAGTTGAGGCAGACCATCCCTTGAGAGTAGATTAGGGAAGGGGCTAGGACAGCAAGGTAAGGCGAATAAGAATAGGACGAAATCCGTTCATCACTGCAGTGCGCCATAGCTTGTAAAGAGGTGGTAGAAGGAGGATAGGAGAAAGTGAAATCGAGTAGGCGAATTTTCTCAATAGTGGCTAGAGACTTGAGATTCTGCCTGAATGCTTCGATAAACTTATCATAAGCTTCGAGATGTTCGGTCGCACATCTCGACCTTCTGCCATTCTCGTGTTCGTATCGGGGCATCTGTCCATGGATTGAGAACTTTATGATTGGAGACATCGACAAAGTCATAAAGTTGCTCATGGGAATAATCGTTGTGGAAGAAGACCTTCCAAATTTCTGTGGGGAGATCGATCATGTCCTGATCCCTGATGACAGTAACATCTGATATGATCCCCATTCGCCCAGATGTGCTCAGCCGCCTTCCTCCATGATAGGTGGCTGGGATTTTGCTGGTTCGATCGAAACAAGCTACGGCACACTACAGTGATGAGAGGATCATCGACTGCAAGTGCCGTGGATGAGGATATTTTGACTAGTAGTGATATATAAATAAGAGCCTTAAGTAGTAATTTGGCATTTAATGCTTACAATTATATATTAACTCTTATTCTTATAAGGCAAATATAAGTTATTATATAGGGTATCTGATACTCTTTGACATTCATCTCACTTGTCTATCACTCAGAGTATCATCAATTTGCTCACTTTGACTCTTTTCCTATCATTTTCTATCATTTTCATGTTCTACTTTGGCACTCTCACCTTTTAACTATACTCATTTTCTATTTGACCTTACCAACTATCTCCTCTTCCGGTGCGATGGCTTTATAAAAACTACTCTTTATTTATACAACATATCCCTTGGATTTCTGCATCTTCCTACATTCCACGAATCCTGCTAAAGGCCGATAATTAAGACTCTTTTGACTGACTTCACTGCTCTGATGCTTCCAACCCTCCAACCCATCCAGCCTCAACTATGCAGTGACATTTAACTGAGATGGCGGAATCAACCTCACATACCACCACCACCTCCTCCTCCTACACCGACACCGAGTCCTCAATCTCGACCGGAAATTATGATCCCTCCGAATCCATCCTACTCTCATTTTACTGGTGGTCATGCTCGACCGCAAAGATATTCTGGACAAAAACCTCAAATAAAGACTCCAAGCTACTGCTCGGATTCCAGCTATGTCGTATCAAGGTCACAAGAGACGTTCTCCTCGAGACATTCCTGCTTCATCTTGGACTGACAGCTGGATTTGAAAGATTCCATGATTCAAAGATAACCGCCAAAACAATCAGCGCTAGAAAGGCGACAAGGTCCAATCTTGCATTGCTTCTCACTTTTGACCTCATGGTGATGGCTGTACATGACGCTTGATACTTATTTACAACCTAAAATCATGCCACACCCCCTCCTCAAACCGAGGTTGAGTGAGCGGATTCTGTGCAAGTAGATCCCAATGAAAATATGGATTTATCGCATCGGATATCAGCTAGTACATTGCAATGTACTTTTAATTACATATAGCAGTGACTTGGTCAACGAAGAAACAAACGATTACAGCCAAGTCAACAAAAATCGCAGAATAGTGTGCGCTTGACCAACCATCAAGAGACGCAATGTGGCTAAGCAAAGTTGCAGGTTCACTTGGTCTGCCGAGGCCAGATCCCACGGTCATATTCACGGATAACATCAACTCACAGCTACTGCTTACGAAGAAGGGTGGCAAGTCGGCCACAAGGTAGTTGGTGCTAAGATACCTCTTTGTTAAGAATGCAGTTGCCCAAGGGCACGTCAACATCCTCAGAGCCGATACCAAGCAGAATATCGCTGATGGATTCACCAAAGTGCTCGCGAAGTAGCAATTCCAAAACTTCGTGAGATTGCTAGGCATGGCTTGAGTAACCAAGGAAAGTTCGAGTCTTTTCAACCATTGCAGTACGGCGCGTCATCATCAACAATTCTACATCAATCAAGGGTGAATGTGAGATCTGTAAGGGGGATGTTGCGTATCCAGTAAGGCGGACACCAACTAGACTCGTCTAGTCTTCGTCATTAATAAAACATTGTACTCCAATATACAGAAAGGCAATCAAGCGGGAAATAATACAGAAGGAACGCTACAGCACAGAGACTCAGACCAGCTGAATACAAATATAACAAACAGTACACGCGCGCTCGCCAAGATACATTACATATCAGAAGAAAAAGAAATAAGATAAGAATAAATGGATTAAAGAATAGAAGAACAAAAGAACCCGCGTTTAACCTTAAACCAACATCGGGTCAAATGGTGATGTCGTGAATCTCGCACCACTTCTTCTTGCATGTGGCATTGCCAAAATGGTAGGATCCCCCATTCGCCCATATGTGATCGGAAACCTTCTTCCAAGATACCTTTGGCGGCTCGTTCACGTTCAACCCGGCATTGGGCAGCGAGTTATAAGTGTCGTGCCTCTCTGCGTAAATTGTGACAGCTTGGCAAAGGAGTTGGAGCTATGAGAATGGATCATGTCAGTCTATATTATCATAGAAGAATGGAAGAACAGTTCATAACTCACGTCCCGATCATGCCATGTGGGCTTTCGCACCCGCTGGTCTTTCGACTTAGTGAGAGTGCGGTATCGGCCTCGTAGCGTGGACTCCGCCTCCTTGAACCCGCCCAATCGCTTGATCTCCTTGTATGACAGCCCCCGGTGCTTGCAGTCTATGAGAAATGCGTTTCTCTCATAAATGTCCTGCACCGTAGCTTCGGTCCCGCCTTGTTCTTCTTCGCTCTGCTGGCGGGACCGTCCTTCGGTGGTTGAGACGGAGAAGGATGGACTGAAGCTGCTTGCTGGGTTCTGGTCCGGGGATTCGTATTCTGTGTCGGAGACAGGTGGCTGTGTTGGAGCGTTTCGATGCAGTCCAGGTTGATACTCGGGACCACCGGTGATTTGGTAGGGTCCAGAATCTTGCAAATGGGACATGTAGCCCATGGGACTATTCGGGCCCAAAGACAGAGGCGCAGGCCCAAAAGGCTCCATGGGCAGTCCATTCCTTGGCTCGGGTTCATTGTATTCGGCTGGGTAGTTGTATGCATTGGTGGCCGGCCAAGGTAAATTATAACCATCCTGTGTATGCCAGCTGTCTTCTGGTGGGCTAGTGAGGTCAGGCGTGGGATACCAAGCCTCATTTGTGTTGATTGGTTGAGAGATAAGCCATTGGATACTTCCACCATAGTTCAGCGGCTTTGTGTTCTGAGGAGTGATGGATGAGTGGGGATCGATCTGTCTTCCCGTGGGGAAGTTGGCGAGAGTCGGGTTCTGGAAGTTGAATTGGGTGGTGGAAAAAGGCTGCTCGTCCATTTTGACATCTGGGATTTCAAAGGATGAAAGAGAAGGTGTTTCCCCAGTGCCTAGAAGGAAGGAATTGCTAGCCATCGTGAACATTTTGCCCTGTGGTGCTGGGTGAGCAAGCCCAGTGTGTGTTTCAACAGTGCGCGTGGTGAATGGCTCGTCAAAGTGCTCAAGTGATTCAAGATCGGATTCACAATAAGTGCTTCCGTTGCTTGAGTTCGCACTGTTGAGGTCTAGCCGAGTCGTGAAAGGAGACGCGCCCTGCGAATACACAGCTGTGCGAGGATCCTCCACATGGTGAGGCATGTAGCGCCTGTTCTCCGCAAGAGGCATGGAGTTACCTGGCAAGCGATTGTGATTCATCATGGTTCTAGCAAGCTTTCGAGGACGATGTTGTATTGTTGGGGGAGGGTGATGTAGCAAATGAAAGTTCAGAGAGGAAGCTGATGTGGAGGGGTAGAAGATCGAATACCAGTCGGTAGGGGAGGAGGAAAGCTGTTTATCATAATCGCCAAATGCCGAAGAGCAAGTATACTCCTTCGGGTACGCCATCCATGGCTCTGGCACCCCAGGAATAGCCAGCACGTCTGCCATGTCGACCATAGATGGAGAAAATTGAAAATAAAAAGATTAAAAGGATTCAGAAGAGTATTGCCCAGTTTTAGACGGCTATTGTCTTCCACGCTTCACCGCAATTGCTGGCGAATGTTGTACACGGGTTGTCACTGGGTGTGGACGACCGCTATCCCGGAGATTTCCTCTTTGTCGGCCAGTACACACCGGATAATGTGGAGAAATCGAGGAGACCTGCAGGGTTGACCGTTATGGAGGTTAGTGCTTTGTTTATATGGAGAGGTTTCACCAGCACGGTAAGAACTGATTGGGCATCACTTACCGTATGCATATGATAGCACGCCGTAGACTACTAGAAGGCGATGTCACGAGTGAAGAGTAGGGCAAAATCTCTTCTTGTGACCTTGATGAGCAGACAAAAGCCTCTAGTGGCTCTCAAGAGTAGCTATACTTCGAAACGGCACGGCTGTTCGACTTGAGAGATCAATATGGGTAAGGATCAGGCTGTAAGTCGAGCCGTTGGATGCAATGCAGTCTCAGATATATCGGTAATAACCTTAAGAGAAAGGAGGTGAAGCTTCAGATTGCTGTAGGGTTATATCGCAGGTAGATTGCCAACACGGAGAGATTGTTTGAGAGACAGTATAGAAGTTGGAAGTCGAGGATAAGGGATGGAATTGATCAAGTTTATATCAATTTACGAGGAGATACAGCGAGACTAGGGAGCCATATTTTCCGGGTCTTTTAATAGACAGCATGAATGGATCTAACCAGTGTACATGAACCATGTCTATCATCCCAGCTCATTTCGACTTCTCGGCCCGTTTAATCTCAATTGAGGCCCGTGCAGTTACTAGATGAGCAAGAGGACTGTCGGCCTGTTCTAGGCATGTAGGAGACGGGGAGAAACAAAGAGAAGTATAGACATGGGTTGGTCTCAAGACTTCTGAACCCTAGCCAGGTCGGAAATCTCAGGTCTGTAAATCAGCTGGACCCCGGTCGTAACTATGATCCACTTGCCGAACGTTTCAGATCTTTCCTCTATTGTCTAGCGTCATGTCTTGATTTAGCCCTCGATACTGTCGGAGGTGAATGTATGTCTAGAAAATATGTGAAACGGGAGCGAATAGTGGACGGGTTGTATTCTCGACGGCTTCCTGAAGAAGATCTTCGTTCCCGGCCGTTAGGCCCAAGTTAATATATCTCCGTTCGATATTTTTTTTTTGCCCTCGATGTCTACATTTCATCCTATCCTGAGGGTTGGGTGAATTGGCCCCGGAACTGCATCCCCGTTGGCAACGGTCCTAGCATTGCTGATCTCCACCATGTACAACCTAATAGAGCTACGCCCGTCTGTGGGTCTACCTGATTGACAAACCGTCTAAAGCTCCATGATTTGGCGGTGGCTCGGGAATGTTCCATCCTGACCGGGTAGCCACAGAGAGCTTCTGGGGAAGCCTAAGTGGCATCCGGGCCAATCAGATCAAGGGGCCCAGTCCAACCTGCTTGAGAAAAAGCAATGTAAACACCATAGCGGTAGAAGCAATTTCCTGGTTGGAGCTGGTTGGACAGGAACTTGCCGACTGACGTGAGCTATCTAGTCTTTGAGGCTCTATCGCCCAATACTAATGCCAAGATGAGTTCATCGGGCCTTACGAAATGCAGTGTTAAAGATCGACAAGATCCTAGCCAGGATATTTTCTGTTGGGATTTGGAATATAGTAAAGCTATAATTAGGTACATTGAACGTTCAAAGCAAAATATGTCATTAGCTTCCACAACTGCCGAGAGCATACAACTAACACGGTGAACTCAACAGAAAAACTCCCGAGCCCCTTTTCCCCGGATCTCCACCGTCTAAAGACGGACCCATTCAAAAGAAGCTTCGTTAACGACCGCTGGGGTGGCCTAGGTGGCGTTGAAACCGAAGGGATCAAAAACGAGCCTGCAGCAGCACGAACGCGCAAAGATTCCGTCCGGTCCCCTGGCTAGGGGGAGGACCTCAGCTCCTGATTCTGTGGGAAAGCCCCGAGGAAATTTCCTTTCTTTGAGGCAATGTTTCTGTTAGTGTTACAGCTTCGCAGAGTTACCGCGGAGGTGGTTTGGGATTTATCTCGTTTCCAGGTTCCAGGTGCTCGATCGAACGCTATGCTTCGATTCCCGCATATGCGGATCATATTTACGGATCTTATTATTATTCCATAAATACCATTACCCGATGATTTATCCTATGAGACAGCATCAAGACCCGTAAAATCCGAAACAAATCTGGGGAAGGGGATGGAAAAGACAGGACGGTGAGTTGTGTTGACACGAACAGTGGAGGGATGATCGGCGGAGAACCAAATCAAGTCGGAAAGAACCTATCAAAAAAGCAAAAAGAGGTTGGTGTTGTCTAATTTAAAAGGGATCTCTCGGCAGCCTGTTGGTTGCCCGTTCGTTGTCTTTTGGGTATTGATTGGCTGAATTAGGGCTTCAGGGATCCCAGATACCGGGGTGGTGGGTAGGTACTTTAGCGTGCCTTAGTGTAGTTTATCTCTGATTTTTGGCACTAAAAATGCCAAGTAGATCAACAAGTTGAGGTGCATTAGCTGCTTTGCTAAAAACAGAAACAAAGCCTACAACTTATGATAATTTGGAAATGTGACATAGAAACTGGGAGATTCTTGTTCACAAATGAAGACTCGGCTTCCTTCCTAACAGGGAAATCCTTGCTTGTCGTAGGCCAGGAATCGGGGTTTCTGATTGAGACATAAGACTCAATTCCAAGTTGGAAGCAACATCCAGCCGACTGCATTTCAGGTGGCTTGCTGGCATGTAGCTATGCACTGTGGCGGTTACTGCGCTAACAACTCCCACTGGAAAAGATAATATGTGACACATTGTTAGATTTTGTTTCATAATATTTTACCTCCCACCAAAGGTTTCGGGAAGTAGGAGATTTTGAATTATAGCTCCTAGAGCTGGTGGTATTTCTTCATCTTCTATGGGGTGCCGGGGAGATGTTCTCATGGATCCGGACTTGAGCAGGGGACAAGATTATCAGTTCCCCTAGTTTCCTGCTCTCAATGGGGAAAGTGGTTGTTTACTATAGATCAGCCCAGCGCCATATAATGCAACGCAGGGGAAAATGCCATACAAAGACATCGAGGCAATCGCAATAGAAAACATGTTATCTATTTGATTAAGCACCCCTGTAGAGCTTATATTATAAGATTTGCCGGTATGAAATGCCATAAAGAAGGAATTGGTGACGGCCATCCCCGGCGCAGAGGCCAGACGTTTGAACTCCCCGTCGCATTCCCGCTTCCGTCGGCCGGCTGCGTCGTTCCGGGATATTAACCAGTCAAAGAGTCGGTCAATAGAGAGTAGCTTGAATGTAATTAGATTGTGGTATGAAATCACCGGTTCGCAGCCCCAGTCGAAGCGTACAGTATCTTCGGGGAGATCATGAACGTGCGGCGTGCAGAGTGCAGAGTGCGCAGATGGGAAATTATCGGGTAAGGCAATGAGATGTTGAGACAGCAAATAGTATATTGCGAACTGGGGAGCAAAACACATCGTTTCAGTTATCAATAGATCAGTAAAAACCGAAAGAAGGATATCAACAGTTGATCACATAAATGCAACCAGCTTGATATATATTCGGAAGTTTGTGGATGCTAAGCACAATGATCTCTTGTTTTTCAGCCAGAACTAGTGGGAAATCCGGATGAAATGAATTCTCGGAAATATGTCCTAACCAGTCCTGTAGCATCTTTAAAATGGCGTAAAGTTCGAAGTACCTGTGAGAATCTGCGACCTCTTTAAGCATAAGAGAGACGTGAGATTCATGAAGTCAACCCTTATCTCAGTTTCTAAAGAAGGCGCAACTTTAGGATATATAAATTCGCCATTGTCACAATGATTTCGGAAGATGATAACAACACTTACACTCTTCGGCTGCCTCCAGCAGTCGGAGTAGTAACCAACACCCCTGTATTTTGAAATTTATAAATAGAAACGAAGCTAGATATCCCATCCTACATTTTATATATCAACGAAATAAAAGCGGTACATGTTGGGCTGCTTATCGATTACATGTTCCTAAAACCAAGAGTTAAGTAATCCTGATGGCAATAGAGTCTCTGGGTCGATTTGCTCTTCCTCTTTTTGGAAAGGTAGAGGGAACTCGGCCGCAAACCACATAAGACAGCCTGTATAGTCTTCTAATACCTTTAAAGAATAAGAAGCCTAGCCAATCCATACATGGTCGGGGCACTGACGCGGTCCAAATACTCGGGTCAATAATTTAAGCATTGATATCGTGAAGTTCACCTGGGGTACATGCCAATTCAGGCCAGTTTGTGGCGACGTCTTTCGTATTCAGTGAACTTACTCATGAGTATTTCCAGACTTATGGCATCTGGGCTCTCATCGTACTGCACAATTACTATCTTCCCCTCAAAAAGCTGAAGCATTGCTCGTAGTCCTTGACCAATTCAGTGCCTATGCCGGATGCAATGAGTCTTCGGTCCCCGAATAGGATGGCGATCACTGTACACACAGGAGCACACTTCCTGCCGCTCCACAATGTTGGCCGAACTTTTCCCATAAAGGCAAGAATATAGGATTCAGATACTTCATTGATATCAAAATGCTCAGCATCATGACCTCCACTATCAATGCAGAAGATCAACGGCAAATAACTGGAAGTTCGAGATGTAGTTGGAAAATTCAAAACCATCCAGACATTGTATCTCCATTGGAGGAAACGGAGGTTAAAAATGTCCATGCTGCTCAATTGCCTATTTTGGATTTTGAAGTAAGGAGAGAAAACGACTTCCAGGGAAGTTAGTTGGACGCACCGAACTACTAGAAACTTCCATATGAAAGACTACATAGAATATAGTGCATGCAATAAGAGTACGGATTAACTAATGGCTTATCCAATATTTACGGTATGACACTTAGGACCTTCCCACTAGGACATGGTAGATGCAGGTAAACACCATTAAAAAGGGAGGTTGGGATGGCTGCGCGAGATGTGTGAAAAACATATAATGTGAGAATTGGTGAAGGAAATAATAGGAGAAAACATAGGCAAACGAACAGATAGTACAATCGGACGGCCGCACCGTCTTGTTGACAATTTAAGTGCTCGAATGAACCATTTCTCCAATGATGAGCAGCATAAGGCCCACGCGGAGGTGGTGCTGTGTAATCCGATTCCTAGGGAATGCAAGAACCCCCTTTGACCGTCCGCATCTCAACTTCAGAATGAACGCGCCAGACTGCTTGCGTTAACGGTTGGAGGATGGTGCGATGGCTGTTCAGAGTGAAGGGACTGGTGTTACAAGTTGGAAATCAAGTGCAAGTAGTCCACCAGGAGCAATGTGGGAAAGTCATCGTATTTTGAAGAGATTAAGTCATATGCAGAGCGGTAAGACACATAACGGTGACGTCGCATGAGTGCCCAACGAGCTTGATCTTGGCCAGACAATCCGAAACCAGACTAGAAGCTGGCTTTCTAGAGTTGCTTAGCTGCCAGGGTTGACTGATATATCGGGATCATGTATAGTGGGGTGTGAAACCCGCTAAGGTTGCTGCATTCTCGATAGGCTTGGCGTCCCTGGGGCCTTGATGGCCGCCAACGTTTCGACAAGGCAGAATAGCTGTATAGTATCACACCTGAATCTCAGCCGTTGATTGACAGACTGAGCTTATCCGTTGGAGTGTGGTGTACATGGTCCTGTACGGCAGCCTGAAACCGGGAAAAGTCTGGCATCACATCCCTCGCAATGTCATGGTCTGATGGGGGTTTTCGGTTAACTGTAGTCGGCTTTCCGGGGGTGAAGCAATACTGTCAGGCCACCTTTTACAACCACGTTGATTTGCAGTCGCGCGAGACACTGTGTCATCCAGTAAGGCGCCGCACCAGTTGTCAGATGGAGGTGGGCCGTCTTGCGATAGTGTAGGTTAACTAGCTTTTTGAGAGTGAAAAGGGGAGTCTAATGTAAAATCAGGTAATGAACCTAAGGGAATGGGAATGAAGTTAGAAATACAATACAGAACTTATTCATTGGGTATCGAAAGAAACAAGAAAGACTCCACGAAGACGATGCAAGGGAATCTAGTAAAGACCGAGGTAAAGTTGAGCCTCCAGGCCACCTGCGATGTAGGTACAAATGCAACCAGGAAAGCGTTATGAAGAATCCTCGAAGCTGGAATCTGAGGAATCCGACATTGAGGAGTCCCTTATCGGGACAGGGACAGGAGCGCCGATACTTTCCAATCCTCGGGATTTTTCCAGAGCTCCATTGGAAGCATCGAGCTTTGCATTTGGATCAACACCAGCCTCCTTTCTGAGTCGCTCATAGTTATCGCCAGCTTCTTTGATCATCGCCTGGATCTCCACCTCACGAACTGCGATATCTGCCTTCTCCTTCCTCAGTTCCTCCATCCGGCTGATCATCTGTGTTTTTGCGACTTCCATAGATGTCAGAGACATGCGCAACCTTTCGAAACTGCTAGCCAGTCGTGGAAGAGATGTCACTTTGGGAGGAGTCTTCGGACGATCAATACCACCTGACTTGCCACGACCCATGGCCGCATGAACCTGAGCGGCTTCATAGGCAGCCTTTTCCTCCAAGTCAGAGTCATCTTCGTCGGAGATACCCTCAGCATCCTCAATGAGGTCACGCATTACTTCACGATCCTTCTGCTTCTTCTCGCGTTCTGCCTTTCGGCCGAGCGCCATTTTGCCATCCTCCGTGAAGGCCTCGAACCCTTCCGCAAAGTCCTCGTCGTCCCGAACTAGTCTTGTATCTTGTTCGACTTCTTTATCTCCTCTCACAACCGCATCCCAGTCGTCAGTGTGGGCCGCATTGTTCACGTCCAATGAAATGAACTCGTCCTCCTCCGCACCGTGTTCCATAGCTAGGCGTGCGCGCCGGGCTTTTTTCTCTCGGATCTCGACTTCGCTTGGGATATGTGCCTGTGCCGGGAGAGTCATAATCTCCCCAACCTTAGCTGCAACATCGACAACCTTGCTGGTTTCATCGTCGGTAATTGTCTTCGGCGTTGAGGGCGTGGAATCGCGAAGTTCCTTCAAGTAGTCATGGCTATAGGTAGGCCGGTCTTGGTCCTGACCGACTCGTGCAGAGATTTTCTCAGATAACAGCGAAGGAAGTTGACCGGCACTTTGTTCTATTGCCTTGCGTCCAAGACCGTGGCGTTTTGGTGGGACTACTTCGCTGCCTTGGTCTCCATCGTTTGACGTCTCGGGGCCGAAGGATAACTGCAACTTGGATCTCAGCTTCGGCCTAGAGGAAGCTGGGCGCTTAACGACCGGCTCTAGAAATCTCCATGTCAGCTTCGATCGTGGTAGGCGAATATCTAGGGTAGAAAAAAGTAATCTTAGCCCACATACCTGGCGCAACGCCTCCCTCGTCCTCCTCGTCATCCCTGCCAACCTTGCGGGGCTTTCTGCGATTGGCAAATTTGCTGCTCATATTTGGAATAACCTAGCAATCAAAAGAGGTAACGAAGCGATGCAAGTTGGTGGCGTGAGAGTGTGAACATGAAGCTGCCAGCTCTTATCGCATATCTCATATCCGGAATATCGTTCCTCCGGCACAGCTTGCACCAAACTCCCAAAGTCATCGCGGTATCTTGAATCTTGACAAACCCCAAGATACCAAGCAACTCGCCCAACATGCCTCAAGCTCAGCCTGAATTGAAGAAGGTTAGTGCTCCTGCTAATATGTGGGCAGTTTTTGTCCTGAGATCTCAGCTGACGTCGTGTCTTTCGTACAGTACATGGAGAAGCGGGTCTTCTGCCAACTGAATGGCAACCGCAAAGTCATTGGTATCCTTCGTGGCTACGATGTATGTGCACACCCATGATCCAGGCTTCGCTATGTCGGAGTTACCGCGGCTCGCCGTTGAGGACAGGAGGATGACGGTCCGATCGCACGCGGAATAACTAACCATCCTTTCGCGCAGGTCTTCATGAACATTGTCTTAGATGAGGCATTCGAGGAGAAGGATGGCGCAGAGAAGGTTGCCATTGGCATGGTCGTATGTTCAATCCCTATGGACTAGCTAAGATCCCCGCTAATGGATACGCGTTATCAGGTCATTCGCGGTAACTCCGTCGTGATGCTCGAGGCTCTCGAGCGCATATCCGATAAATAAGCTACGCATCTACACGCACAATCTACGACGTTTCTTTGATTGAAGGGGCACGCACATAGGCACCACTCGATCACCGAGTGCTGGGAAAAGAGCTAATGCTACTGGGAGTTTCTGGGTCGGTTTCTCTTATGGGAACAATCAAAACCTTTTTTCTGTTCTATTTTTTTCTGCTCGTTTGCTACGGCGCATTTTAGACGACTATGGCTATCCCAATGACTTTCTGACTGGTACGTCTACACTAGACATTTACCAGGGGGGATGAACACAAGGCACAGCTAGTTGGTATTGGAATCGGAAGATAAAGCTGAATCAATATTACGCCTGGGAGCATGCTTTGGCTCCATCCTCCTGCCTGGGTCGATGAGATAGGGTAGAGATAATAAAGAGATAATGATAAAATACATGTGATATTCGAAGGAACAACGTTGGATATTCATGTGGGTCGACCACCAAACTTGAGCTTCAGCTTGGGTGTAGACGTGGTAGGGGCTTTGGGGGTTGCGCTTTGCGCAGGTGATGGTCTGGGGATGTGAATTTTGGGGAAATGATTGGGAGTAGGAGTTCCTGGAGCCAGGCCAGTTTTGGACTGCTTGAACGTGATGCGGGTTGATGATGGTGCGTGCATGCCCTGGTCCTCGCGCTTGCGTTTCGAAGCCAGACCCATGCGGGGTTTGGTAGATCGATAGAAACGTAACTTGCCATGGCCTTGGTTTTGCACACTCCAATATCGAGGAAGTTTCATCCGCACGAGCTTGGAAGTGATTGGGTCGTACAGTGTACGGCAAAGGTCGGTGAGCTCGGAAAGCTCCAAGAGGCCCATGGACGGTGAATTACATGCTGCCCACATACATTCCTTCATAGATGTATCGCCAGAAAGCTCTCGTTTGAGGGCTTCGATGGCGCCAGGAATAGTCTGGCGTCGTGCGATGTCATCTCGGCGGATTTGGGTAGATGATTCTTGTTCGATGATCAAACCACCATTTTGGGAGGCTTCGGTTTGTTGAGGACGACCGAAAGCAATCTGTGCTAGGGCCTGACCTAGCAAACGTAAAGATTGGTGCCGTATCCAGAGCGAGGAATCGGCCGATAATGTGAACATAAGCCACCGAAGAAGCTCCGGGCTGTGGGAAATATCCAGGTCGATCAAGCATTGGAAGGCTTGCATCCGAAGAAGGTCATAGGTTCCTGCTCGCGTGTATGGAATGAAACGCATCAAATCCAGGTCCATCATCTTGGTTTGCATTAATTGCGCCTGGCATTGAAGAGCGGCGCGGGAGTAGAGGTTCTGGAAAGAGCTAGACCATTCGTCCATGCGTCGATATCGGTCAAACTCGGCGATAGCATCCTTGTCCAGTTGTTCCTCGGCCTGAGCCTCGAGGACACGTTCCATATCGAAATGGTCTAATTCCTCGTCCGTCCGCACCTCGCTCTTACCAAGCATCGCATGACAGAGGGACTTCATCAAGGAGGCAACATAGAAGTTATCCGAGTACTCATTGTTCGAGTTGTCATTGAACTTGAGTTTATCGAAAAGGAATCGCTTCACCCTTAATGGAGTTTTGCCACTATTGTCCCGGACTTTAGAGATTGCGTCAGGGATGACTTGCTGGAGGATGTAGGCCGCTCGGTCAGAGAAGTCATTCGATCGAGTCATGGGCGATCCCGGGAGACAGAAAAGCTCCTGGAACGCCTTCTCAAGATGATACAGTCCAACCCAATCAATCTCTTCCTTGGCATGTTTTACCAAGGCACGCGCAGCCGTAGTACGTATGCCATGGAAGTATCGACTATCCATGAGCGTTCGAACAAAGATCGTGGAAATCAGAGGGTGCTCTCGTTGAGCAGTCATGTATTGTAATGACTGATAATGTTAGCATAGTGACTCGACTTTTCAAGACAGCAATATAAATTACCTCGAGTTGGGCCAC
This sequence comes from Penicillium psychrosexuale, assembly GCF_028828465.1. Taxonomy (NCBI): domain Eukaryota; kingdom Fungi; phylum Ascomycota; class Eurotiomycetes; order Eurotiales; family Aspergillaceae; genus Penicillium; species Penicillium psychrosexuale. Next base: position 6,580,450 of record NW_026643187.1, read on the forward strand.
AACATCTCGATCTTGTTGAAGCTGCGAGAGATACATGTACCCTGGCATACCGAGAGACAGTTTACAGATCCACTCGAAGTCTGCATCCATTCGTATCCACTCATAGGATTCCTGTCCCATTCGCTCCTCGTCCTCTTTCGTCCAATCAGCCAAACGCCAAGCCTGTGTTTCTTCTTCGGTTTGAAGCACATCCCCCAGGCAGTACAGCAGAACCTCTTCTTGAACTTCCGTATCGCCCGAGGCCACGGCTCTTTCTCTTTGTTTTTTGTTGCGTTTGAGCCTTTTGTACTTCGTGTTGTATGGAATGTCGAATTTCGTCACGCCCTCCTTGATCTCAACGATGTGCTCATAAGGAGTTCCGTCTGCTTCGTGAATCCGAAGGGTCATTGACCCTGTGAAGACCGGCTGCACTGCGCCCGCGTAGACGTGCCGGACCTCTTCCTTCACGTCGCGCAAGAATGAATCCTTGTCGAGATCTCGAGGGGGTTGGGGTTCAGATTGGACTTGTCTGATCATCATTTCAACTACGAGCTTCTTCTTGTTGAATCGCTGGGTTGCTTGGAATCGTGGACATCCCGCCCCGTATACCCATTGTTGGAAGAATACGTCTAATTTCGCATGTCCCAGTCGCTCACAGGTTTTTTGGAACAGGGAGGATGTGACGGCTCCATTGGGTATATCACCCATGCGAGAGTTAAGAAAAAGTCGAGAAATAATGCGAGACATCGTGGCCTTACCACTCGCCTTGGTCAGTCGGCGATCGAGAATGAACAAGACCAAAGGCGCTTTCAATGCAACAAAGCGATATTCGGAGGGGTCAACCTTGAGAATGTTACCCATGTCGTATATAGAGGGGCGCTCAAAGTCTAAGTCGCAGACTTGATCAGACATCTGCTTCAATCTGAAACGGTACTCGTTGTTTCCGCAAAGCTTTCTCATGAACGTGTCTGTAATGTACCATGCCACACCCACCGTAACCCACGTATCCGAGGGCTCCGCAGGAATGATGTTGATTCCAGTCCACTGACAGGCCAGACCGTGCACCTGAGCCCGAGTAGAGTCATACATGGGGTCGATCATCTCGGCTGGGAAGAGCAGGTGGCTGCTGCATATTGACATACATGCAGTGGGAAGGCTATCCGTTGGTAGATCGTCGACGAAACAAATCTTGTAACTGCCGAATGGATAAGACCCGTACGACAAAGAAAAGAAGTCAATCGCCTGGGCCATGGGAAAACTGCTGTTTTGGACTTCGTCGGCTCTACCCGGGAGGCAGAATGCGTGCAAAGGAATAGCATTTTGGCCAAGTTGCTCATCCTGGTCACTTTCACGGAAGTCGGCCAGGTTGACATACTCGAATGGACCAATGGCGAAGCCAATTTGCAAGGCTCCCAATGGTGAATATGACGCAAATGAAACTGTTTTGCGGGTGTGGTCTTTGGGATCGACAATGTCATCTGTCAGGTCGCCGGAGCACACCACTGACATATCAAGGCCCTCGTCGTCCGGAGAAAGTTGGCGGGTTGGCGCTTTTGGGCGGGATGGGGTCGCTGCACCGGCCGCATCTTGGGTCTTCCGGTCGAAAACATAACCAAGCGAGCTGGGACATGTGATAGAAACCTCCCAGGTACATCGCGAGGACATATCATCCACACATGGGAACAAGGGACAGCCGATACCAGACTCGAGTGAGTTAGTGGTGTAGGCATGAGGATACCGTCGATCACCATTTTCGACACCGACGAATTGTAATCCATCCCGAATATTGTCGATAACAAATTCGATGTTCACTGTCAAAGCCGTGAATCGTGGAAGGTTTGCCTCTGGCGCCCTGGTACTCGAAGGACCATCCACATTGTCAACAGTAGATTGTAGCGCGATTTGATCCTGTGCTTCGGCCGAAGATGGATCTAGTTCATCGATGCGGACACCCTTTGGAATTGCGATGGGCAGGGTAGGTCTTGGGGGAGTTTGTAACAGGCTGTGAATCCTCGGTGTCAGTCGCTCGTGATAGTGTACACCGTAGAGTTGTAACGACTCGTAGTGATCTGTGTATTTTGTTGTTGCAGGCTTGCCGTTAACGCTCAGCTGCTTAATCTCGCCTTGTCGAAAATTCAACCAGATTGTCCCGAGATCTCTGCGGCGAGGGTGAATTGTGATTTCCGTCCTTCCTTTAAGGCTTTTGGATGCTAGATCAATCTCAAGTTCGACTTTTTGATGTCCCACACTGAATCCCAGATCAAACTGGCGTGCCGCGGCACCAGCGGGCAGTTCGACAACACTCGGCATGATATTCTCGTCGAGGCCTGCGGAAATGATGTCCCAGAGCCTGTCGTCCAGTATCGTGAAGATTCCTCAGTGACGAGATGCGCGGGGAGCGCTTCGAAGACCATCCACCGTCATATCCAACCAGACTCAATATGTGATTGTAGTATTGAGGGCGGAAAAAAAAATCGAAGAGCACTTCGCGTGGCGCAGATCGAGCTCCAGATGACGATGAAATGCGAGATGGGCGATTACGCGATTATGGTGCACGGTGTATCGCACGGCGCTGAGGTGGATCGTAGGTTAAAGGAAGATTTAAGTGAGGCGCAATAGGAAGATCGAGGGCAGATTAGCTGCAACAATGCGACTCAAGTCCGAACAATGCACTAGCAAATCCCGTGTGGTCTCAGCCAAGTTGAGCTTCCCTTGTTCGCGTTCCCGATGCGGAGCAAGGCACGTGATTTCAACCTGAAAATCCATCTTGAAACGCTTCCCACCTCTCCTTTTCTCCACGTATTCTTGAGCGTCGAGATTTGTGTTTAAAGGCATGATTTGATTCGCTGTGCATTTATCCATTATACCCACTTGTTTGCCGACCGCGCTATGAACTGAGGTGCTGGTGTTTCCCCCGACTATACCACAACTTTGCGCGGTGACACGGCCTAATCTTCAAAAATGAGCGCGATATATCGCATGGTCCAAGGTTGGTAATATGAAGCCTTTGACTAGCATATTTGTTCCGACTCACTTGCTAATTCGAACGTTCAACTCATACAGAGACCCAAGATTCCCTCTCCGACGAAGCCCTGCTACCCCTTAAGTCCTACAAATATTCGAGTGTCGATAAGTCGTTCATTTCTCGGTATATCTTGAAGCACTACGTATGACAACCTTACCTTGCCCGAACATCAACTCGGAATAAACAATTGACTCTTCCCCTAGTGGAATGCCTTCGTCGAACTTGTGCCGATGTGGATGGCCCCGAACATGGTGACCCTTCTTGGGTTCATGTGGATCGTGGCCAATATCTTCATCGTTCAGATTTTCGTCCCAGATATGGTGGGACCTGTGAGTGTTCCTGTTCCTTATTCGGTGGTTTATCGGAAGTGGCGAGTTAATCGGAAATTTCAGGGTCCCTCTTGGATTTACTTCAGCTTTGCGCTTGGCTTGTGGATGTGAGTGACCGGCTATCCCTCCATCCACGTGATTCTAACTCATACGAAATAGGTATTCGACCCTCGACAATGTGGATGGTAAACAGGCACGCCGAACCGGCACGTCTAGCGGACTCGGTGAACTTTTTGAGTTTGTACCGCCCTCCGAGAAGCCATGGATGGATCACTAACCAGGTACAGTCACGGTATCGACTCGTTGAACTGCACCCTGGCCAGTCTGCTTTCTACAGCCGCAATGGGCTATGGATCGTCGCAGCTTGGTGCTTGGACCGCACTCGTGCCTTGTCTGGCCATGTATTTCTCGACATGGGAGACGTTCCACACCCACACGCTCTACCTCGGCTACTTCAATGGCCCGACTGAGGGCCTCCTTATCATCTGTGGAATTATTATTTCCTCCGGAATATGGGGCCCTGCGATGTGGTCTAAACCCATCATTGGATTCCTTAACTTCCCCCAAATCTTCGGCAACAACTCCGTCAAGGACCTCTGGGTCCCATTTCTCATGGCTAGTTTCTTCCTCGCACATCTCCCCGGGTGTATTATGAATGTAGCTGCGGCGCGTAAGAAGCAGGGTCTGCCGTTCGCCCCGTTGCTTAAGGAGTTGGTGCCTATCCTCGCCTTCACTTTCTGCAACATCGCATGGCTGTTCTCGCCTTATTCGACTGTTCTTTCTGGGAACCACCTCATTTTGTTCTGCTGGATTATCGCATTCGTCTTCGGACGAATGACCACCATGATCATTTTGGCCCATCTTCTGAGACAGCCCTTCCCCCTTTGGACAGTGATGCAGGCTCCCCTCATTGCTGGGGCGGTCCTCATCAACCTGCCCATGATCGGGTTCCCGGTCATTGCCCCATGGCTGGAACTCCTATATCTCTGGGTGTACCTGGTCTTCGCCCTGGTTATCTACATGCATTGGGCGGTCCTCGTCATCAACCGCATCACCACTTTCCTCGGCATCAACTGCCTTACTATCCGAAAGGATAAGGCCGCTGCGAGAGACAGAGCCTATCGCAACCTCGGTGAATCGTCCCACATCGATCAGTCTCGCGCTTCGACTGACACATCCAAGACACATTAACTTAGTATGCGCCACACTATCTTCTATGGACGAATTGACGATCGACACTAGTTCCCCGTTAGAGTGGCCAAAAGCGCCCTGGCCGGCGCATTGTTTAATTGTTCAACCTCATTGTAATTATGAACATGTCCATTCCTTCTACGTGTGTTATCATCTTGATATGATGAGAGATATAACAAATCCCAGAGGGGTGGATTTTGATGAAATCCAGCATGGAAATTGTACCCTGCTATTCTGCGCTTCTGTACTTACAAGATTATTAATATTTGTGATTAGATCCAAATGAATCAAATGAAACCCAGTTCAAGTTCATTAATCGAGAGAAATAATACAGGAAATTAGAAAAGGTACGCCCAAAGAAGAACAATCAACGCTGGCGAAAAGAGCAAAACAGAAAAAATCACAAAAACACCGCCAACAAAAAGTTCAAATGGGATTCTGCTCCCAACTTTTCATTTGTTTCCTCCAAGTCCAAGAGCGTCAGTCAGACCTCCCAGACCAAGTCCATTGATTATTTTATCCAATCCAAGACTGCCAAGCAGTCCATTCAACAATCCACCGAGACCAAGACCATCAAGCAGACGACCAACCAAGCCAAGCACACCAGTAAGCAACAAGCCAACGGCAGCGATGATCTGGAACAATGGCTCAGAGAGCAGACCCCAGAGGGGGTTCAGCGCTTTCTTGGCGTGAGGCATATCAGCAATGCGTTTCTTGCCGTTGTCAATGGTCTTGACAACCGTCTCAGTGAGCTCCTTGATCAGGTCGGCAAGCTGGTACTCCTCAGGAGTGGCATCGCGAGAAGCAGCGCGCGCCTTAGCGGTCGCGGCGATGCGTCCATCGGGGTCAAGTGCGCGGATGGCTCCGTTGCACTCTTGCAGAATGCGGCCGCCTTCTTCGAGGAGCGGCTTGACGGTTTGAACAAGCTTCTCCTCGTCAAGGTCCTCCTTCTTGGTGTGGTCGGCTTTATCGCAGGCCTGGAAGTTATGTCAGTATGTTACTTTGAAGTCTTCAATGTCGGGTTGGAACTTACCTCAGTGATCTGCTTGCACACAGGCTTGACTCGGTCAAGAGTCTGGCTAAGGATAGAGATCATCTTCTCGGCGAGCTGTCGGTCGGACTCGGCCTTCGCCGCAGCCTCCTGTTCTTCGGCCGTGGGCCCCTCCTCCTCGGGCTCGGGGATGTTCTCAAGCAAGGTACATTCGCCGATCTTATTGCCATCGTTATCAATAACATAGCCGTTATCATCGATACTCTTGCCGATCAGCGTGGCAAGGTTACCCGCAGTCAGCTTGCCAATAAGGTTGCCGTCCTTATCGCGGACTTCGCCCTCCTTATTAACCTTGCGACCAGACATAGGGTTGACATCTCGCTTCTTCTCCTCAGGCTCCCAGCGCTCGGCCTTACCGATAGAGTTGCCGTTCTTATCAAGGACATCACCCTCCTCGTCAACCTTGCGGCCAAGGAGACGCTTGGCGTCGCCTTCGATTAGACGTCCGATGATCTTGTCACCGTCTTGTACAACTCCATCCTTACCGACAATAGCGTTATCGAATCCAAAGAATGGACCTTCAGCCTTATCTTGCTCAGCGCCAGGGATAAGCCCGGCGCGCCCAACAACCTTACCATTGTCACCCCAGATCTGGCCCTTGCCATCGACCTTGCATCCAGCGAGGCGCTTATCACCTTCGAGGATACGTCCAACGACAGCACCAGTGGCGGGGTCAACAACGTTACCAGACTTATTAACGACCTTGCCATCGAGAATAGACAGGTCTTCTTCAGGAGCGGGCTCCTCCTCAGGGGGCTCGTAGGGCTCAGCACGGCCCTTGACATTACCGTACTTATCGGTGATCTCTCCATCCTCGTCGACAGCACGACCACGAAGCTTCTTAGCCTCGCCTTCGACAAGCTTACCAACAATGGATCCCTCATCATCCTCGACGAATCCATCCTTGGTCACAAAGAGGTTTTCCATGCCAGCGAAGATACCCTCGGGCTTGCTCTCGATCTCATCCTCGGGGATGAGCTCCACACGGCCAATGACCTTCTTTCCGTCGTAAATCTCACCCTCGTCAATCTTCTTACCAGCAAGCTCCTTGGGGTTACCCTCGACAACACGGGCAATCGGATAACCGTCGGGTCCGATGACATAGCCAGCCTTATTGCAGGTAAGGCCATTGACAGCAGAGAAGTCAGGACCAGCCTCTTCCTCCTCCTCGGGCTCTTCCTCAGGTTCAAGGCGCTCAGCCCGTCCAATGACGTTGCCCTTGCGGTCGAGAATCTCGCCATCCTCGTCAACGCCACGCCCGCTCAGTTTCTTCGCATCGCCTTCGATCAGACGGCCGACGCGGGTCGAGTTCTCGTCGACCACAAAGCCGTCTTCACCGACAACGAGGCCCTCTAGACCGGAGAAGGGGCCTTCGTCGCCATCGTGTTCCTCGATCGGGAGTGCCTTGGCTTTGCCGATCACATTGCCGCGGTTGTCCCAGAACTGGCCCTTGTCGTCGAGTGTTGAGCCGAGCTTGGCCAGTTTCTTGGGGTCGCCTTCGGTCACTTGGCCAACGGGCTTGCCGGTTTCTTGGTCAATGATGTAGCCGAGCTTGTTGCAGACCTTGCCTTCGAGGGTCTCCAGTCCGGGGATAATTTCCTCGGCGTCCTCGGCAGCATCCTCGGCGGTGTCCTGGGCATCTTCGGCGGTCTCTTCGGCTCCTTCGACCTTGTCGTCGAGGGCATCGGTGGCACCTTCGGCGGTCTCTTCGGCAGTGTCCTTGGCGTCTTCGGCGGTCTCTTCAGCGGTATCTTCGGCGCCTTCGACCTTGTCGTCGAGGGCATCGGTGGCATCTTCGGCGGTCTCTTCGGCAGTGTCCTTGGCGTCTTCGGCGGTCTCTTCAGCGGTATCTTCGGCGCCTTCGACCTTGTCGTCGAGGGCATCGGTGGCACCTTCGGCAGCATCTTTGGCGTCTTCGGCGGTATCTTCGGCACCTTCAACCTTATCTTCGGCGGTATCTTTGGCGTCGTCGACATTGTCCTCGAGGTTAATCTTCCCATCTTCGGCGGTGTCCGTAGCATTTTCTGCGTCGGGGGCGGCATCTTCGGCAGTAGACTTAGCCTTGTCGACATTCCCTTCGGCATCGGAAAGATCATTCTGAGCATCCTCGTACTGATCCTCAACATCTTCCTTCGCACCATGGACCTTGTCAGTGGCATCACCAGTGGCATCACCAGTGGCCTCTTCGATGGCCTTCTTCTGATCCTCAACAGGAATCAAATCAACACGGCCAATGGCATCGCCATCTTCATCGACAATCTCACCGTCGTCATTGAGGGTATACCCGATAAGATCTTCAGGGTCACCCTCCACAATGCGGCCGACAATCTGACCGGCAGCGTTCTTGATAACACCGCCATCAGAAACAGGAAGGCCTTCAAGCTGAGCGATATCCGTAACAACATTCTCGAGATCAACCTCTCCGACGTTCTCCTGAGCGTCATCGGCGGTTTGCTTAGCTTCGTCCGCGACCTCGTGCAGGATATCGACGCGACCAATCAAATCACCTTCCTCGTCAACAATCTCGCCGTCATCGCCAACAGTCTGTCCGACGAGATCCTCTGGATCCCCCTCGACAACCTTGCCAATGGGGTTCCCATCCTGTCCGAGGATATTGCCGTCCTCGGCGACATCAAGACCCTTCAAGGCAGACAGGTCAAACGGCACGGGTAGGTTATCGGTAGCAGTCTTGGTGGCATCTTTGGCCCCATTTGTGACACTTTCAGTACTCTTCTTGGCTGTCTCCTTCGTCTTGTTGGCGACATCCTTAGTCTTACCGGCCAAGCTGGAGCCGCCGCCGCTGAGTGGGGCTGCGGAGCCGGAGACAGAAGGCGCCTGGGATGCGGCGTCGTCGGGTGGGGAGACGGGGCGGCGCTGCTCGGTGCGTCTCTTTGACTTAGGGGAGGGTGTCTCTGGGATGGATTGCTCGTCGACGTCGTCTTCGAGTGGCTCGGGGGCTTTCTGGGAGAGCTTGCGGGGTGTGGCGGTCTTTTTTGTGACCTTGGGGCTTCCGGTGACAGTGCTGGGCTTGCTGGCTGTGCTGGAGCCGGAGGCTTTGCGGTCTTTGGCGGGGGTTCCGGCCTTGGAGCCCAGCTTGGGGGTGCTTTGTTCACGGCGGGGGAGGACATGGTTGTTTCGAGTTTGGATATTTTGGTTTCAGATGAATTGTTGTGTTATACAGAAATCAAAATCCAGTCGGATAATTGCAAATTGGAATGCAGTTGTGTCCGCTAAAGGCGTGAGTATACTTCGTAAAGGCGTATGTGTGAAATATAATGTACAATTCCCGGGAACAGGTATAGTTCGGGAGTATAGTAGTTATGTTGTTTTTTCTAGATGATAGAAATAGAATAGGAATGAATAACGAAGAGAATAAATCCTGGAACGATTACTGGTGTTTATAAGAAGAGGTCAGTGACTCTGATATCATCGCAGAAGTCCATCATAGCTGTCTACCTAGAAGCTGTAACCAGGCAGGACACATGCAGAGCTTACTACGTCATGGACCATTGATATCATAACGCCTTTTCCTATAATCATTTCTTGAAATCCCAGTTCGGTGGATCGGCATAGAGCTAATCTACACGATGCTCGGTTAGGGCGTGATAGGCGCCGTTAGAATACCATCATCGGCATCATTGAGCGGGGCAATTAGACGTGCCAAGCAGAGATGATTTGTCTGGGAATTGGTCGATCGATGCGATACTTCCAGGGTAGGCTCACGAATCAGAGGCCCGAGACTGGGATATTGAGGGGAATGTGGCTGAATCTGAGTTAGAATGAGGGTGGAGGTGGAGCTCTGTGCTACTCCAGCATGGAGGCATATATGTCTGATTCGTTGCATGAATAACTGCAATATCGAATCCATCCATGCCATGTTCCTGGCCAGGTACGTCAAGTCCCAAGGTTCTAAATTATCTGGACAATAAAATATGCCCAAAGCAACATGATTGGTCAAATGGTAGCATATCCATGGATATTCCCCGAAACCACGCTATGCCAAACGTGGGCGAACAAATCACAAAGAGCTATCAGAAAGACCACATGTGCATATGTGAAAGTCGCCTCCGCTACCTGTCACTGTCCTTGTTTCAGGAAAAAATCAAAGGTCACCAGCTGCACTTCGAATCGCATTACATCAGAAGTCATATGAGAACCCTTGAACAGTGCAACTATCCATAACTCGCTTCCCCACGTAAACAGTTAATATACAAGATAGGAATCATTTACCCAGATTGTTCAATGACGATGCTCAAATATATTCGCATTCGCATATTATTCGCAAGTCGTAGATTCAGCCCTAAACAAGAGAAACCCCAAGTAAAACCGGATAATGGTCGGGGTAGGTCCCTGTCAGAGGTATGAGGTATGATATCATTTCAATCTATTTGGGTGGAGAGTTCAGCCACACAAGTCATTGGCTGATATCATCGTGCAAATTCAAGAAATATTGTTTCAAAGTTCCATGGTATTCTCTAAATGGTAGACTTGATATCTTGTAGTTGCAATATACTATATTATATTGTAACTCGTGCAACTGCTACTCCGCATGTACGCGAATTCTCCGGTTATCAACTACCGAAATCAAAATTTGCCTCCACACCTCTTGGCGTCTGTGCATTTTTTTCTTTTTTGGATCGATCGACTCTACGAAGTATATTGAATGATATTGTGCTAAGATACTAAACGATAGCAGGGCCTTGAACATATATTGCAGGATATAAGATGTTCTCATCCAAATCTGACACCCTATTCTTGTTTTATATTCTAGAGTCTAGACCAACCCTCCATAATATAAACAATACTTGTATTTGCTCATCCAATCTCAAGATCACTCTATACTTGACTCCCGATCGAGATCGATCGGTGTCTCTTCTCGTTGGTACACCCTGAGCAAGACTTTAGTGTTCGCCACCGACTATTGCCCGAAATGGATAGGATGAACAGAATGCATGGTACTCTAGCCACAACAACGTATGTTCAGAAGTTAAAATAAATTGATAGTTGCTCATCATGGACGCTTTATTTTGTACAACCAAAAATAAATTCGTAGCATTACCTTGGAAGGTAACTATGGCTGTGCTATTGTGGCTGTGCTGATAAATTATGTAATCAGGGTCTGTGGCGGGCCATTTTATAACTAGTCCGTGATTCCTCCTGAGAATGCATTAGAAACACCAGGATCCCCGCCCCGGGGCTCAGAGCAGTCACTGAGGAAGAAGCGTCCAAGATTATCCCGTGGAAAGACCACTGTGCCCTCGCAGTCCGCAGTTTCATTAACTTCTTCGGGAAACTGTCCCGATCCAGCTCGATATTGCTACATACCCATTCTACACAGATGAATACAGTCGTCACTCAAGGCTAGAAGGCTTCACCACTACATCTCCGCGGAATGTACTCCGTATCCGCGAGGTATTCGTGTCTCTTGGCGGCTCCACTCCGGCCCCGAGCTCCGCTATCTTAACGGCGAATCTAAAGTCGAACGTCTCCTATGATGTACTCCAGACTCCATATGGATCGAAGAATTATGTGCGATATAGTTGACTATTTGCGTTGGTGATGACATACGAAGTTTGCTTTTTGATACTAGAGAAGGGAGCGGCAGAAGTATGTACGACAATATATATTAGGCTTATGAATTGTTGAAATGAAAGATGAGTAGAACTGAAATCTCCAACAAGAAATGCAAAGTCTTCTATGTTCCTTGTAAAGCTTAGCAACAAGAAAGAAATAACATGGCAGTTCATAGAAACATTCTTAAATCCTTCAGCTAACAGACGAGGAGCAACGTCAAGATATCTGAATCGCGCTAGATGTGGCAATTATTTCCGTAACCATTGTATACGAGCGTTATTTTTAGTTGGAGAAGCTGCTTTAATTTCAGCCACTAGGCCCTAATTGAGGCCGTTATCCAAGGCGCTTGAGACCCACTGCTTAATAGACGCGGTCAGCTTCGGTATATTAAACGCATTTGATTGTTCGAGCTAGTATAGCTTTCTCGTATAGAATTAGGCTAAGCATCGTTAGCGTCGCCTAATCTCCACCATTTTAGGTTCCACCAGGGACCGATGTCACCCTGCCCAGGTACTTGGCCATTTCAAGCTTAGCCCTTGTAGTGTCGAGATGTTTTGAAACTGCCACACTTACTCCTTTCATTTTTCGTTTTCTTTCTCATGTAAGGTCTTTGGTTGTCATCCAAATTACATATTCTCACCTTTCCTTATAATTTTGAAACGGCGAGGGCATGATTCACAAGTGGTTCCTCTGGCTCGCCTGCCTGGCAGGGGGTGGAGTCGAGGCATTGTCACTCCACCAGCGGGATAAACCGGCAATTGTCAAGATCCCAGTCCAACGCGCAGCTAACGTTGCCACTCGGCTTCAGAAACGAATCTCTACAGTCTCGGCACCATTTGAAGTTCAGGTATGGCTTCCTTGCTGTAGTCTCTACATAAAATGACTGACCCCCTTTATAGGAGGAACCAGAATTTCCAAGGTTCTTTTCCAATGTGACTATAGGCACGCCGCCTCAGGAGATCCAAGTTCGATTGGATACAAGTAGCGGGTATCTCGCGATAACCGCGTCCAACTCAAACTATTGTGAATCGACAAACGAAGAAGGATACTTCAACATCAGTAGCTCCTCAACGTATCAGGTCCTCGATCACGATTTCAATGCGACATATTATCAGGGCCATATTCTGACGGGAGACTTCGCAAACGAGAAAGTGGGGATCAATGGAGCCATTATACCCGCCATGGAACTAGGTGTCAACTTTGGAATTGATGGTGACAATGTTCTTGGCCTAGGATACCTTGTGGGCCCAGAATCAGATGCCCCTGCGAGGATCCTCCAGGCCTTGATAAAAACCGGTGACATCAAATCAGCCGCGTACAGTCTGTGGATGGATGACTCCATTGGAACCACAGGAAGCATTCTCTTTGGCGGTGTCAACACGGCAAAGTACGTCGGAGAACTGCATACCATGTCTATTCCAGCTATCAACGGCGTCCACCATCTCCCCGTAGCCCTGGTGACAGGGATTGCAGTTCAAGCCGGCGGTGCCTCCAAGAACACGACATCCGATTTACCTTTCTACGTGGCTCTGGACTCGGCGGTGTCATGGACATATCTCCCAGATGGAGTTGTCGAACAGATCTATAAAGACTTGGGTGCTTGGTATTATGGCGATGTCGGGAGACTCAACTGCACCGTGGGACAAAAAGGCTACAATGTGACATTTACATTCAGCGATTTCGATCTTAGTATCCCAGTGAGTGATTTCATCCTGGGGGGCGATGGCGAGGTATGCATTTTCAGCATTGTACCCAGTGGCGGACAAACCGCAGTGCTAGGTGCTACGTTTTTGCAGAGCATCTATGTGGTCTATGATTTGTCCAACAACGAGATATCCATAGCGCCGACAAACTTCAGCTCGGGTGAAGACAACATCTTGGAAATCGGCAGTGGGTCCAGTGCGATCTCTGGGGCGGCGTCTGTGTCGGTCACTACATCTGCCATAGTCCCAACCACTGTCATTGAACCAAATCCGATCAGATTTTTTCCTCCTACCTCCGTTTCAAGTGCCCAGAGTGCCACTTCGACTAGCAAGGGCGGGGCAATTGCTCCGACTGGAAGTCCCAACAAAGTTATGGCTGGTCTTATTGGTGCAGGGCTCCTAATCGTGCTATAATATTATCCGAGAAGGGTGAATCCATCCCAGTCAGTGATTCAATCCAGGGTGATTGCGAGTGGCCAGATATTCAGCCTTGTACCCGCAATGCTAGGTGATGTGGTTTTTGTAATATACATAAGACATTGAATGTGAGGGTAGGAGGTAAGATAGTAGGACCTTCTACATTGTCAGACTCTGTTATAAATGATTCAAATTCATCTCAGTCAGGGGGCGAGGTCTTATCAGCTTCCTCTGTCGCTTTCTTGGTCTCTAATGCCCCTCAAAATATAATGTTCTGGGGTTAGCTTGAGCCGCTTATCCAATATCAGTGCTCTACTTAACAAGAGAATAGAAAAGAACACATATCAAGGTCATGTGAGCGCACCGGGTCTAGACAGCGAGCCGGGTAATCACTGAGTAATCAACTAGCCCGATGGATAAGAGAGTCTCTAGTATCCTATAGAGAAGATCGCATGATTTGTATGAGTTAGGTAAACCAACGACCAAGTACTATAGTACAGGAGTTGGGAGTAATGAGTGCAGGATCGGTCCTCATAGGGCCGTACATGATCACATGACAGATTTCTGGGATCTCACTAGCATAGCCCGTGAATATATCAATTCGCAGGTAGAATGTATCAAGGTGAAATCTAGCAGCGAGGTGGGTCAAAATCAAACCCGCTCTTGTGGAAGAGCCCAATCTTCCGTATGGGGCTCACGCCGCCGAGCGTGAGCTTTCTTCCGCTGCCGTCTCTCTGGACTGAGTTTCGCCATTGGAATTGCAGAACATGGCCAGGAAGGTATCTCTATCAAGATCTCCATTGACAAGCCTACTTTTGTTTTTGACGGACCCACCGTGTAAATGATGCTCTCTGGTGGAAGACGAATCGTAAGCGCGGGCAACGTCTCCATTAAAGACCTGAGCAGAGTGATCGATGTCGGTGTTTGTATAACAGTGCTTGATATGGCTGGGAGATTGGATATTGTCGGTACCATCGAAAGAGGTGCTGTTACTTTGGCGATCTAGGGGTGGCGAGATATGATTAGCAAGGGATGAGATGGTTAAGTGAGCGGACAGAGACACCTTGATCATGACCCGGTGGATGACCTCTGACGAACCCCATGGAGCGAACTTGCTCATCCGAAAAGGAAAAGGAGCGCGTCTCAAGGGAACGGTCACGATCCTGAGTGTAGGTGGCGAGACCCCACTCACTATGACCTAGTGGAAGCTCTAGGGCCGAGTGAGAGGCTCCATGGGCATTCACCGAAGGATGAGGGGCCGATAGGTATGCTTCCATTTCCCGACTTGAGGGACCGGATGCTTGAGTTGGGCAGATCGGCATAGCTTATAGTAGCATGAGCGACTAAGGGTAGTAGAAGAGGAAGACCGTGGGAAAACTAAAGTGGGCGCGACAAGAGCCGGGGCAGACGGCTCTTAAAGAGCGTCCATGACAGGGGGTAACAATGCAGTACGCAGATATGCCGATAACGATCTAGTCGAATGCAGGATGATCAGATCACAAGTGGCGGCAGGTGCGGATGGTAATGAGGGTCTGATCGCCCAGGCGATTGGGCGAACCAAGCATAGGTATTAAACGACGGGGCGGTGAACTCAATCTGAGAGGCAATCGTTACGGTGGCTTGACATTAGTACCGGACTGTATAGATATCATAGCAGATGAGAAGATTGACAGGGGAAAGATTTACCCAGTAAAGCAGACAGGAAATTTACAAGGACAGATATATCTCGAGATTCTGCTGTCGGTCGCGACTTTCTTGGGGAGTACTGTACATACGAGACACTCTCCTCCCAGCAACCAAAGAATAAAGCGCCTGGGAAAAAGAATAGCGGACAGCCAAACACAGCAAGCCACTGCTGCAATTGAACAGCCTGGATGCATTAGCCCGCCGTATTCGCCTACGCGCCGAATCATTGATCGTAGGATTGTCTAGCCTCCAAATCACTTCGCATTAGCGGCTCTTCGATCCCATGGAACGCAGTGAACGCTAGTTCACTGCGCGCCCTCCGTTTTCCGGAGCTATACAGTAAGCCCGGAGCGATCAAGAGAGTGCCTGAGAACCATGTTGTGGATCCTGGGGTCGGATATGACTTCCGGAGGCGGGATCTGGAATGGGCGGACAATATTCGAAATCGGTCACTAATAATGCGTATATTTGACCAAGCCGTCTCCTGAGCGCTCAAATCCGAGAAACCCGCAAAGACGGCCAAATTCAGGGGCCACGTATTGGTCATATTTTAGTCAATTTAGTTATATTGTTATATTCCTTATATTAATAGCCCATTTTAGGGCCCACTTTTCATTTTGTAAATCAGACCCCACGTTCAGTTCCTAGCATCATACCCGGCCCTAGGATCAGATCCATGGCATGGTCCCAAGGCGCACTATTAGTCGCTAGTCGCTCTTAAACTACGACCGTGTATATTCATAAGGACGTAACAACGACAGCCCTTTCAAAAAGGGCATAGCCGGCACACCGAGGTTCGTTCTCCGGTTCGAGTTTGATAATTTCGGGTAGAGGCTGAGGAGCTATAGGTGAAGTTACGATACGAGAATATCGGTGAGGTATTAAAAATTTATGATATCCAGGGAATTTAGAGACAATCGATCGAAATATACTATTCGGTATAACAAATTTTATTCTATTACTTTATATCATCTAGAGCAGGACCAATTGCATTAATTACTTTAGGCTGCCCTATCACAATAGCATGGCGCAGAACCTAGATTAACGCTAAAAGATTGAGCGAGAAAGGCCTAAGGACTGATACTATGAGGCATAGTAGAGAGCTGTCTCGGGGCCGTCTTCGGGATGAAAAGAGGGGTTATCAGGTCTCTCTTGGTTCTCAGCGGCTTTTGATAGGCCCGAGAGACAGATACATAGGACTTTTGTCATGCGCAGTGACGCGAAGTTAGGTACTCTCTTTGTCATTGGCTACTAATATAGTTATAGTTTTGCGGCTGTCTACGGGAAGCACATAGGAACACGGGCCAGAGCGGACGGCGATTCCGCCTTCTCGCCCGGTCTATGGCGCACTTAACTTTTTTTTCATCTACTACCTATTTCAGCTTGGGCTCCATATAATTTTTCCAGGCTATTCCAGATACTTACAACCATAGTCGTCCGCTTAGACTTAAGCAACATGGGATTCGGTTCTAGTAGGGTGTGTGACCACCGACGCATTTATATTCAATCATAAGCTTGATTCTCCAACGCTTCGATGCATTCCCTCGGGTGCCTATTTGTATATGCTACGAGAACGAGTGTTCCAGGGGGCAGCAGTCCAATCATATTAAATTGTAGCTTAGCTGGAAGGATCAGTGCGGCAGTCGCGCGACTTGGGTGAGAATCCCAAGGTGAGAATATCTTTACTATGTAACTTTAGCTCTCGGGGTTCCATGGCCAATCATAAACTCGAATTAAACGCCTTCCATCCCAAATATGGAATTGTTACCACCATGCTGTACTCAGATTACATCAGGCCTTTTTGATTAGAGGTTTAGAATATCTCCTATTAGCACAAATATAGTTGTAGTTGAGTCCAGACATATGTGATGAGTATGAAACTGTAAGACGGTCTGGATAAACCAAAGCCAAATAAACCTAATCAATCAAGTGGTTCCCCGGCGGGCCGTGTCTTATGACCCACTTTCCAACGCATTTTCATTAGCTAATACAGCATGTCCATAACTAACTAACTAACTAACTAACTAACTAGTTAGTTAGACCTCGTTCTGACCGATCACAGCATTTTAGTAGGCTGTGAGTATTGAGCCTTGGCTAAGCCTTGCTTTGATAGGAAATTTTTGGACAAATAATAGTTGCTCTTCATGTCGGTCTTGATATTTCGAATATCTGGCAGCAGGGGCTATTTTATGAGCCATTCGTTTGCGCCGAGGTAATCAAGAGCAGTACTCGGATTTTTCCCACTAATATTTTCTATCTTGCATCGACTTCATTTTATTGCGAGATATTTTGATCATGATCCATTCTCTCTCCAGCCACAGAACCCCGAAAATCAGCCAATATGAGTACCGAGATGGACGAACTTAGCAAATCTTTCGGTGATCTTTCGCTAGTACAAACACTGGAAATGCTTGTGGAGAGGACAATCAAACCTGCCCTTGCGGTGCAAAAAGAAATCGAACGGATTCTTCCAACCGATCCTTATCTTGCCGGGCCGAGAAGCTTCGCGAAAAATATAACTTATCGAAAATGGGCTTACAAAATTTCCAAAAACTGCTCTGCGGGGTTCGCACATTCCCCTGGATCTTGCTTCAAAATCCAATACATGACCACTTGGAATACAAGGAGATGGTGGCAAAAACCAAAACTCTACTCTGGCTCGAAGTACAGTTGCAAAGGCTTGAAATAAAGCTTGAAGACATCATCATCGTGGACTTATTTCCAATGTTGACCGATAAATGGGTGAAAAGTCACCCCGATGAGCGCAAAAAAGCAATTGATGAAATGTTTGCGCTCACACTTGATTTTATTTACACGTTCAAGCCGCCGGTTATCCTTTCGTGCCAATCTGTCAATTTCCAGGGGGCAAATGTCTGGGCGTCACTGAAGCACGAGGCGGCTGAAAAGCTACGATCATCGATACGAGGTGCCGAAAACAAACGAGTATCAGATTTCTCACACAAAGAACATGTTACCCATATTGTACATGGCTTCCATCCTTCTGCAATGCACCGTATGCCCCGCACGATACCTGGCCGAGCGACAAGGCTCGAGCGAGAAGTCTTGCTGGGTCGGATAATCTCTTCTTTATTCCAACCGTACTCAGTATGGCGAAATAATTACATGCTCAGGAACCGCCAGAGTATTAAGAAACGGGCTATCAACGTACACCTGCGCCAAATGAAGAATGAACTTGACTAGATCCATGAAGAGGGACTTGCTATGGGCATATCCCAGGAGCCAGACATTTCCCCCACACTTGCTGAGTGGAAAGACATCGATAATGCGTTGGATGAGATGTCGAATCAACTGTCACTCACCAAAATCTAGGTATTTATGACTTCTGAGAGCGCTATCATCTAGCCAACCGGACTGATCCAGCACATAGTAATGAATGTGCTGCCTCTCAGATGAACGTGCGAAGAACATTGGCCATTTTCTTTATCACTGATTATCTCTAATGAGAATGACGAGCTTGTTCCTTCCTAGATTCAGCTCATATGATCGCAATAAGGCTTACGGATCTCATCGATGTTGATGTAGGTCTTTTTACACACCGCTCATGTGATGATTAGTTAGTTAATTGACTGTACATTTTGCTTATTAATTGTGTCTACCAGATTGTCAAAAGTTCGGACTGTTGAGATCTTCCTGCCCATTGCTCTTACCATGAATCTTTTAAACTGAGACTTAAAAATGTCGAAAAGTTTAGGCCTTCAATGGTCCAAACTGTGACGTGCTATTTCCTGCAATGGAAGCAGAGTTCATTCTATTCAAAATAACTAAGATAGAGAGGGAAAGAATAAGCAAGTTGCAAAGTGGGAAGCAGCCCATTGATATAGATGCCACTTTACAAACAATGCAAACTTCCATCATCTCGCTTAGCTATTGAGTAAACAATCTATCTAGCAAACAATAATAATGCAAACAGCAGATAGTCACCGATCCGTAGAGTCATAAAACAGATAATCATGCAGATGGGGACACAAACGAGTATCCTCGATCTTAGGCGTAGACCGTACTCTTTGTATAGCATTGCTGTGATAGCATAAGTAGACGGGCCACATTAGGTAGTTTTGAAATATGCTTCTCAACTTTCCGTTGGCGTAGCACTATCTTGACAGCTTGGTAGGACCTGCGCAACCTATTTGATGAGCCGACGTCTTGTAGACTATCCTCACAGAGCACGTTCAAGACATCCACAGCCTCTTTGCAGAATCGTAAGCTTTGTAAAGCATGTCGACAATTTGTCATGGCTAATGCGACAGGGTATCGTGTCAGGTCCGCGTCAACATCAGCCATTATGGACCCGAACACTTCGATCTCTCGTACTAGCCACTTGAGATGAGCAGGAGCGTCGCGTATTGCATCCCAGTAGTCTTTCAATGTCTGAACCAACTTCCCGACCTGGATTGCAAGGGTCGCGAATGTGATGGCGCTAGATAAAACTCGAACTACTTCAGCCATGGAGTCGACATGTGAAATTTGAATTGCTTCGTGTAATCGAGAACCTAGCAGCCTGCGATGGCTTCAAGAGAGCTTGCAGAATTATATGAGGTAGGTTATTGTTCGCGGTTAGGGGAAATGATTGCGATTTAAAAGCTTTGCTGCGCGTTGTCATTTATCTCTCATTCTACTAATTAAGCGCTGGCTCCAACAGGGGGGTACCCTCACCCTATTGAGCGGAATCTTTTAGCGTCAAGCCCCATTCGGTTTGTTTCATACGTCTTGGGTCAGGGAATCTCCCCATGAATGCTCTCCTTACACTACTTCATGCATCGCGATATGGGGCAAAGTTGTGGTAGCTCTCAATGCAGTGGTCGCGCGAGTCGGGTGATTCACCCCGATTCTCATCTTATCTATTCATTCTTCCATCCTGTCATCCGTCACGTAACACCGAATTAATTCTATCTATGATTCTTTCCCATATAAAACCTGGTGCATACGACCATAGGGTGTGGAAAACAGGGCTTCCCGTCCGCTCAGCCGTACTTAAGCCCATTATTCTATACAGTCAATAGCTAATACGCCTTTAGCACCTAAGCGGCACTCTAGGGTGAGTATAGGTGATATAGGTAAGAAGTCTCGATACTAGGGTGACAGAGGTAAGAATAAGTGACAATTGACTAAGCAAAAAGCTATGGATTTCAAAAGACGACAGAGGAAAGGCGATGGCAGAGCCATGATGATAAGAATACAGGCCAGCAATAGTCAAAATTCAAGGCACATGGCGAGAAGTCAGCAAATGCTGTCAAAGGAGTACAGCGGAGTTATCAGCATACTCTGACAGAAAAAGCAAAGAACCATCAAGGAAGATGCAGAGAAACGGAGTGATTCAGCCTGAGCTTCATCGACTCGACGACATCTGGCATATTCAAAGCTACTCCGATGCGGTTTCCCTCGTGGATCACATCAGCAAATAGTATTCCTGCAACATCTCTGTCGGCAGAGATCACGAAGCTGCCAGAATCGCCATCCTCCAGGAAATCGCCATCCACACCCGTGATAACATATTCTTCGGTGATATGGGTTGCCATTGATATTTCAGCGCCATCGATTTCATATCGTCGCCCTTTCCACAGACAGACGCTTTTCGCACCATTACAGATGCCCCCAGTCACCTCCGTGGTACGACCTTTCTTGAAGTAGTACTCATCAGTCTGTAGTTCACCAAACTGTGTGATAGAGCTGTTAGGCCGGGGAAGAAAGGTTGCAGATCCACCAGATAGGAGATTAGTCGACGTGGGCCTCTGCTTCCGCGGGATGTCAGGTACTATGTTCGGGCGGAAGTACCGTTGCTGGGCTTCGGTTGTAAGCTCGACGAATGCCCAATCAAGGAACCGTTTGCCATGGACCAATAGTCCTGATGCAAATCTGACTTTGCCGAGAACGTATGGCATAGACTTCACAACATTTTGTGTCTGGATCAGACTAGCGTCGGCGACGTCGAGGTCCTGGAGCCGCTGCCGAGAGGCTTCTCTGGGTTCTTCTCCGGCGAGAAGCCGCAGCTCAATGGTCTCTTCGACCCGAGCCTTCTGGGATGCGAGGCTTTCTCTGTAGTGCTGAATATCCGCGAGTGTACGGTCTCGGTCCACCTGGGCGATAGACTCGATGATAGTTGCATTTTGGTCGTCAGGGGGGAAATTGGCGGAAATTCCAGTGCGATCAACCTCATCGCGGAAGGGAGTGTGTGCTGTTGGTCTCACAACATGGTAGTTAGTTAGAAACCCAAAATGGGCCCGGTCGTCATATCTTAGTTCAACAAAACCGCCCAGAGTTCCAGCATTCTGATCACCGCTGATTCCAATTGAATCACCCATCGCCACCCAATCTCTGTCATCAAACCGATCTCTGAATGAGATGGAAGCATCATGTTTCAGGAGATTAAGGGTTCCCGGCAGAAACTCCACGTCAACAAGCAGAGCTGACACCTTCAATGAAAGTTGTCCGATGATCCGGGCCCGAATTTCGTACCAGTTGGCCATGAGTAGTGGCTGGACGAAAATCACAATTCCAGGTCGCGCCGAGCGAATGTCAGGGCCACCGACGTTGAACGGGCAAATCATTTGCCAGTTCTCCCCCACTGCAGAACTCATCGTTTCCACAATACTGTGCTTGAGCGTGTGAAAGGCGGAAACCACTGCACTTGTTGAGGCAATGGGATACAGATGAGGTGGAGAGAAGTGGTCTCCGTTGAGAACCTCGACGTGCACATTCGTAAGGAAATTCTTATGAAGCAGCTTGACAAGGCTGTCTTTGATAGGCCCTAAGCGGATGAAGGTTGACCCATCACCTGACACCGTAACGCGCAGCAAAAAGAAATAGCTGCCTGTAACTCGTGCTTTCAGGGTGTGGTGGAAAGATTCTGTGGGTATCCGGTGTTGACTGAGGATTGCGTCGATCTCAGGCCGAAGATGTCGTGTTGGATTTTCTTCTGCAGTGAGAAATTCGGTCTTCATTTCTGAGATGTCATGTCCGTGGAATGTGTTGCTCCGAAAGGGGTCTGTGCGATAAAGAAACTCCTCCAGCCTCATTTCACCTTCATTGTCCTCTGACTCCCTCAGAAGCCGACGCCTCTTCCGCGGGCTTGGCGGGCCTGAAGAGGCGGGACTTGGAAACTCACGGGGCTTGTAAGTGGACATTCTGATCTGAAAGAAAACAAATGGATGAACTGAATATTTCTGCTGATGAAGTTGGGAGAGGAAAAAAAGAGAAAAGAGAAAAGAGTTGAGTGGGCTTCCAAGGTGAATTCTAGCTTTTCGGACCGCTCCTCAGTAGGGCGTAGGCATGCGTCCACAATACTGCCAGATGACATGTAGACACGTGAGCTGTTTACCCGTTCAGATGTCGGCAACCTCCCGACATTGATTATCGTACCTTGCCGTCTCAAATTTCAATGACTTCTGAAATCCGCCGAGGACGACTTGCCAAGTGAGGCAAAAGTCAGCACGGACGATTGCATGCAGACCATAACACCAAACCAAAATAGAATCCACGCCTTAGGGTCCTTGATAGTCTCTTTTAATTAGACCACCGAGAAAGATTTTTGTCACCACCGTCTCGATCCTGCGCTATGCGTAGAGATAGCATCTGTCTCCCCCGAGCGTTGAGAAATCATGCATCCTTGGGCCCATTCGGCATCAGAAAAAAAAAAAATGCCACCCCGGCTGCAAGAGTTATCCCACCATGATTAATGAATGATACGTGCCAGAGGGCTATCGTGAGTGATGTGTTCTTGCTAATCCCGTATATCAGACAACAGCCTAGTACTCGAGCCAGTCCATTTATTGAAGCCTGTAACGCGGTTCGGGCATTATTTTCTTGCTTGCAGTACTATATACTCGTTATTGTCATAAATGCTAGGGAGATAGTACCTTCGCTGAATCCGAGAAGAAAACGTACAGCAGCGAATCCGCCAAAGGTTTGAGGTGCAGCCAGACATATGTAGATGATGCCCTAGACAATTCTGTGCAAGTAAACGCTGTCAGCATATGAAATGATATGACACGAAGGCCGGATGAAAACTCACACGGTGGTACCGACGAATTTGTTTGATAGAAGTCGACTCATTAGATAAATAAAGGGGTACTCAGAAATCAGTTGCCCAACGTAGAAAATGGAGCTTGACCATGAGTATTGCGAGCTGGTCATGTTGAGATCTTCGATCAAGCCGAAGATGCCAGTATAACTCAGACTCTACTTGTTAAGATATTGGAGGAAAAAGATGAAGCATATCTATGTTTGCCTATTAGCTAGTGTATGGCTGGAATGAAGGACGAGAACCACTTACCAAAGGCAGAATGACTGTGTTAATCTTGCGTAAAACGGCTTTCTCTTCCTCGGCAGTGTAGGAGCCCCGGAGCTCGACCAATTCACCGGTCATTCGATCGGACTCCTTATTTGCGATATCCTTGCTGAAGTTGTCTATTGGGATAAATACCTGGCAAAGGCGGTTCAGTGCAGTGATTTCAGGTCGATTGGAGACCAACCATTCACTAAATATATACAAAGGGATGTTTTATATCAGAGACAATCCCCAGATTTCCCCTTAGCTATAAAAGAGGATCCTTATCTCCAATCAATTCGGTAAAAGATCACCGTGTGGAGTTGGTCGTCAGTCCGATAAAGACGGCAATCTGCCTGTCAACTTGCCGATGTAGTTAGATCCGATGATCCCCGCAATGCTCAATCATGTCACCTCTTTTAGGAATATTTAACCTCTTGATCTCTTGAATGAACAGTATATCGCAATATCTCATATCGCATCAATTCATCATGGCACAGAACCTCCCCAGCTCCGATATCAAACCGTAGACCCGCCCGGCACCCAAGGGATACAAATTCACCAATGCCAATATTGTTGATGTCGCGTCAGGCACAATCATAGAAAACCAGACACTTATCGCCACGGATGTTAAGATTACCATCTAGGCCAAGAATCATCCGCACCCGCACCAACAGAACTCGAGACCGTGGATTACCAAGGCAAATATCTTAGTCTAGGCCTGTTCGATGTATATATCCATTTATGTGCAATCTTAGGTTTCAGTGGCTTATCTAAAGCCTTCGAAAATCTAAATAATATATATCTATTACGGCATCTATATACCGTATCTAGACCTGGCAGTGACCCTCCGGGTGGTCCATTACCTTGGACCCTCCACCCGCCCCTCCGAGGGTCAGGGTCGCTCTGACCCTGGTTCTATGGGGGTCGTATGCGGGTGACCCTCTATATATCTTAATATCTACAATTAAATACTTCGAATACTAGATAATACCTAAAAATACAAGGTCAAATTATATATATTATACAAGTCACGGGGTTAACGTAATTCCCAAGCGAGCTGCGCACCCCACCTAACCCATTGAATTTAAATGCATATATTTCAACCAGAACGCCATTAAATTAATTAAACTAAAAAGAATCATTTATCTGGACACCTATTGATCTTATGCCCTGTCTTATTACACCCACTATACCTTGGTACAGCCCGTGGACGTGGTTCTAACCCTGATTGAGTGCTTCCGCTCGGGGGGTCTAGGGGTGTTTCTGATGCTTCCACCAACCTAGCAATCATTTCAGAAGCTTCTTGGACCGAAAGACCCTCTGCGGCGGGTATCTGCCGTTTAGATCGGGTCCGCTTTTGCTTCTTCTTCTCATTTTCAGCGCGTAAATCGCTTACTTCTTTCTCAAGAAAAGCGGCAGATTGTATGGTAATCTGGCAGGCTTTTAAAACCTGGTTAATTGCCGAATTGAGCGGGCTTAGAGGGCTTCTTGATCTCATCCGAAGCAATGCTTTAATAGACAAAGCTTGCTTTTGTAATTGAATATAGTTTGATGGTGTTTTTGGGTCCTAATCGCTACCCCGGCTAGGGGGGGGGGTTGGTGTTCGAAGACAAATATTCAGTTTTAAAAGGACCCGATCGGGTGAAAAAGGTATTAAACCGGCTACTGAGAAGCTATTTTTAATCGTCTCCGATTTAAAAGCTTTAATTCGTGCAGAGGGGTATGCTTCGAGAAAGTCAAGTTTATCAATGTGGTTAATCCTTTACCGCATTTTCGTTTTAACCAACCGACTGTACAATCGTTTTAGGACCATAAAACAGCCGATATCAAGTAGTTGTAAAAGGTAAGAGGAATACAGTGGCATACAAATTAGTATAATATCGTTTTCCTCATAAATTTAGTCGAATTAAGGGGTTAAATAGCTTCTATGGCTGTTAAGTACCAAAAGTCGATACCTTCCTACTATACGCGATAAAGTCGATAGTGTCAGAATCTAGGATGAATACTGTTATTTTTCATTCCTGATACAGTTGGGTCACGTGACTGACCAGGCTGGTATTTCTGCAGAAAAACCAACTCAGATGGTTTTTCGCCCGAAAAACCAGTCCCGCAGTTTTTCGCCCGAAAAACATCCTTTCATTTTGTTTTGTTTATTTTGATTACTAAGTTATCCATAAGATTATCATATTTTAGGACTATTGTTATTTTTAGAGAGTTAGAGAATTTATTAAGATTTTTCTGCTACATATACAATCGCCTTACTACCGTTTTTCCGTTAGTTATAAGCCTAGAATCGCTTTAAACTTAACTCTTACAATTTTTCAACATTTTATCCTATTTTTAGATATACCATTTAGTCAATATTAAGATACCTAGCCATATACCGGGATACCCCTAAAAATAAGACTTAACCCCGAAAGTAATAATAACTAATCACAATCGGAATTTATTTAAGACTACGATTCAGATATTATAGTAGATTATTATCCTCTCTCCGCGATACCTTCTTATATAATTTTAAAGGATTCGACCAATTAGGTACTATAGCTTATAACCATTTAGGCTATTGCCTAAATATATAACATTTAGGATTATTATAACTCTAAACTAGAAAAGGAACTAGATCGACTAGTTATACTAATTATACTAAAATAGGAAGATATTAAGAAGGAGTATAGAAATAACTAGTATAATATCTTTAATATTCTAAATAGTAAATACTAAGAAAAGAAGACTACTTATAATAGGGGTCTCTAAGGATTTAATATAGTAGTAAACGCTATTAAATCAAACGTTCTCCTATCTTATTAGGTATTCCTAACTTAGGATTCTCCCTAGGCACTACTTCGAAATTTACGATAGTACTATACTCCTAAGTATAACCCTATATATAGATTAAATCTAAGAGTAGAATAGAATAATCTAGACTAAGGTCTAGACTAGAATATAAATATTAAAAAATAGTTACTAAAATAGGAAACTCTATATACTTATTATATTATAGCTAAAGTCAGTGAAGTAAAAGATATAGTAATATAGTTCCTATAAGTAATTATAATAATCTTACTAGAATTCTTCGCTATAAGACTTAGAGATATATAGTAAAGTCTATCCTAAGAAAAGATATAATAAGAAAGAACTATTAAGTTTAGTAAGCTATTATCTTACTATAAGACTTAATAGGATAGTACTATTAGTAGATAAGCTATATAAAAAGGTATATTAAAAGCTATTTTCTCAACCTAGTAAGGATATTAAGAAACCTAGCTAGTATCTACTAATAAGAATAGTAGAACTAGAAATAGTAAATAAGCTAAATCTATAAATAATATACTATTCTTTAGAAGAAAATATCTCTATAGATATAGTAGTAAATATAACTACCTAGTATAGAAATACTAAAGGGCCTACCTAGATCTTATTCTAGAAGGGTATACCTAAGACCTAGAATATAAGAAGGCCTAGGATAAAGTAATAAAAGAGGATCCTATATAGAAAGTATTTATTAATAAAAGATATAAAGAACTAGGAATAGTACCTAAAAAGAATAGAAGTTAGTAAGTAAATACTATAATATAAAGCGAAGAACTAGGATTTTTTATAATAGAAGAAGAAATACTAGATACTATCTTCTAAACCTACGAGACTATACTAATAAATAAAAGATAGCTAGTTAATATAGGTATATAAGTTTATATTTATAATAATTATAATCTCTTTATTACCTTTAAAGAAACTAAGAGTATAATTAAGGTTAGTAATATAGCCTTAATAGTTACTAGAATTAGAAAAGTCGAAATTAATAGTATTAATCTAGTTACTAATTAGATAAAGAAAATAACTTTATATAATACTAAGTACTCTCTAAATTTCTATATAAACCTTATTACTTATAACCTTATATTTAAGAAAATAGGTACTTTCCTAAATTTTAAAAAGAACTAGATTAAGAAGAATAGAATACTATTATATAAAATATATAAGGAATAGAATCTCTTATAGTTATCTTAACCTTAGGGTTTTTAGTTAGGGTTTAAAATCCCTAAAATATAAAATAGTTTATTAGTACTTACTATATTAAAAAGATTAGAAAAAGAACTAAAATCCAAAGCCTTACTTAAGATATAGTATAGATAATTAGGCTATATTAGAAAGAAGAGAATTAAAAAACTCTCTAAGATAATAGAGGGTATAATGATTACTAGAAGTAACCCTAAGAATTAGGTATATAAAGCTTACTAGCTAATAGATATACTAAAGTAGATATCTTAGAGAAGAATTAGTATAACCTATAGTATACTAGGATATATATATTTCGATCTAGTATAGAATTAGCTAGTATAGAATAGATATATTTAGTTAATATATTTTTACCTTAATAGAATTAAATACTACTTTATATTTATATATATTAAGAAAAACGACTATTAAATAGTAGTTAGGAAATTCATTACTCTAATTAAGAACTAGCTAAATATTAGGATCAGAGTTTTCTACTATAATAATAAACGGAGTATAGGTAATAAGATAGAAAATATAATTAAAGCTAAAGGGTATATTATTAAATACTTACTACTAGACCTACTAGAAATAAATAGCCCTATAGAGAGATTAGAAGGGGTAATTATTAAAATAGTAAGAACCTTTATTAATAATATTAATCTTCTAAAAACCATATAGATAGAAGTAGTATATATAGTAGTATATATTATAAATAGGGTACTAATAAAGATTAAAAACCAATAGGTTATACTATAGTTAGAACTAATAAAACTTACTATACCTAATAGGATTAAGTACTAAAGGATTAATCTATTAAACCTTAGGGTATATAGATACTTAGTATACTTATAAATTATTAATTCTAAATATATCTAATCTAAAAAAATGGTACCTTATATAGAAATTAGCTATCTAGTAGGATATATATTAAAGAACCTATATAGAATTTGGTTCCTATATAAAGGTAGTAAGAATAGAAGAGTCGATATTATAAGGGATACTATATTCAATAAATCTCGATAATATAAATTATTAGAGAAGCTAGAATTTAAAGATATAATTAGTATAATTACCGATAGTATAGAGAAAATATACTAGCCTATAGTACTAATAATAGACTAAGCTTAAGCTAAGCTAGGAAGTTAGATATAAATACTACTATTAGTTACTAGAATAGCTCTCTATAATAATACTAAGTATACCTAGTAAGGTATTAATCTATATAGGGATAACTAATAAGTTAATAATAAGGATAATCGTTAAGATAATTATAATAATAATCAATAGAGAGATAATAGAGAGAGAGAGTTATAATAAGAAGAAAATAGGAGATAGTAAATACCTATTACTATATAGAAGGAATCATCTAATCTACTACCGACCCTAATATCAAATAAACTAAGGGATTAGGTAAGAGAGTATATACTAGGATCCTTCCTAGTAGATATCCCTTTACTAATATCACTACCTTTATAAGCTTTATTACTAAATTCATTAAGATTATTAAACTAACCTTTATTTCTATTAATATCACTATTACCGAGACCAATTCTATTATTATTATTATTAGAAATACAGAGATAGGTAAGAAATACTATCTTAATAATACCAGATCCCATCTTAGTTATACTATCGATTAAATCTAGGGGGGAGGTATAAATAGGAGATAAGAATAATTATAATAATCCTATCTTAGAAAGTAAGCTTTAACTATAATATAAGCTTAAATAGACCCCGATACTATAGAATAAAGAGATATCATTATCTCGATCCTTATTAGCCCAGCTAGATTATAGGAGACTAAGATTAGATAGAATCGACCCAGCTAATATTATCACTAGGACTAGATCTAGAAGGAATAGGGATTATAGGATATATATAATACTAGAAGAAGAAGAGCCGCCTGAATTAATTTATATATTCTTAACTAGGATAAACGAGAGGTTTAAAAGAAAAGAAAGACCTTATAAAGATTAACTTCCCCTACTACCACAAAATTAGGTAGAATTGAAAAACCATGCTTATATAAAAGAATTCAAAGTAGTAGTAGAATTTAAGATTAAAACCCTATAAAGAAAAGAAACCTTCTCTTAGGTCCTAATACCGAATATAAAAGGTATATAGATACTATCCCTAAAGTGGGTTTTTATATATAAATTTGATACAGATGGTATACTTGAAAAGTTTAAAGCGTGGATCTATATATAAGGAGATCTTCAATAGATAATAATAGATAAGAAAAGAGCTACTATACTAGCAGTTAAAACCGCGAGAGCTATCTTTATACTTATGGCAGCATTTAACCTCGATATAAAACAAAGAGACGTAGTTAATGTATTTTTGAACTTAATCCTATAAAGTGAGGTATATATACGTTACCTGCCAGGATTTAAAATTTTAAATGAATACTAGTATTCGAAGTCATGTGACCTCTCTCCGCTCCTAACAACTAGTTTAGTCTCAGCAGATAGGTAGTTTCCTTTTCTCTCTTCACGCAATTCATAAGAACTTTCCAGAGTATCTACATTTCATCCGTAGACTCCTTAATTTATCTCTAATAGGTTATAAGCCCTTATTCTTAAAGCTACTGTATTACTATAAGCTTTAATCTCTTTTATCCTCCTATTAGTACTAGTATTATACTACCCTATACTAGAATTCCTTTTTTGCGAATTGGAATCCTACCTAGCTGAGACTAATATCCTGACTACAGTTATTATACTCTATAATAGTATACTTCTATTACTCTAATTAGTTAACTATTAACCTTACTAGCCGTTTAATACTCTAATTTATCGACTACTATATTCCTAACTATTCTTAAAAATCTAAAGTTAATCTACTACCTCGAGTAGTAGATTACTATCCTCTAGCCTAAAATTTTAGGAAATACTAAATTAATAATCCCTAAGGGCTCTCTACCTCTTAATCTTATTATTAGAGGGTTACCTCTCTCTAAAGCTTTATAGCTATCTCTTAGAGATTCGACTCTTAATTATAAACTATACTTTTCTCTTAATAATTAGGCTATCGATAGTAAGATACTAGTTTCCCTTAATATACCTTCGACTTTTAAATATAACTTTAAGTATTATAATAAATCTAATATTAATTGAATTATCCCTAAACTTAAGGGAGAAAGTAACTTTACTATATAGTAGTACTACCTATATATAGCCTTAAAGGAAAATAATAAAGTATATATTAAAATTATCTTAGAAGATAATATAAAGCCTTCCTATCCTAACTACCTTAACTATAGTAAAAATACCGTTTATTAGCTAGCTCTTATTAAAGTTAGTAGTAAGATAGAACTAGTTACTCTACTTATTATAAAGGAAATAGTTAAGGAATAATAAAATAAAAATAAAAAGCTATATAATACCTATTAGAAGGAACTTAATAAATAGGATTAGTATAATACTTAAGCCTATAATCTTATTTTTAATACCCTTAATCTAATCCTAGCTTCTTATATTAAGTAGACTAACGTTATATAAGAAATTATTTAGATCCTTATAAGAGAATATAGTATACTATTATAGTAGACTAACTTTAAATACTTCGAAACCCTCTATAATCTTTAGTATAAGGGAAATAATCCCTAGGAATTTATTTATTAGTTTAAGGAAGTATTCTTCGAGATTTACTAAAAGGGATCTTCCTTAGATCCTATAATAACCCTTAATTTTTTTATTTATACTATTTAGAGTAATCCTTACTATTAAGTATTTATTTAATCCTTAAAGCCTAATCTTAGTAATCACTATTTTATAGTAGATATCTATTATAAGTTTATCCTTATAGAAGGATCTATAAAAATCGCTAATAGAGGCCACTTAAGCTATAATCCTTCTATAAATATAATATCTATTTAAAAGGATAGTTTATCCTACTCTAATTCTAATAATAAGAAGAAGGAGAATAAGAAGGAATAGAATAATAATAAAAAGGGATCTTTAAATAATAATAATAATTCTAATAATAATTCTTCTAATAAGAAACTAAAGAAGAAATAATAGTATAAAAAAGAGAAGGATATTATTTTATATACTATTTATAATACTCTTAGAAATCACTACTTAAGAAACTACCCTTTAAGGAATAAGTAAGGAGTAGTAAATATAATTTATTATACCTAACTTTAGTAGTTTATCTAATAACTGATCTAGTAAGTCCCTATTCTATAACCTAGTTAGATTATTAGCTAA
The DNA here is from genome assembly GCF_028828465.1 of Penicillium psychrosexuale. Lineage (NCBI taxonomy): Eukaryota > Fungi > Ascomycota > Eurotiomycetes > Eurotiales > Aspergillaceae > Penicillium > Penicillium psychrosexuale. The sequence goes on from NW_026643187.1 coordinate 6,611,905, forward strand.
ATAAATACTTAAGGATAGGTTATCTCTATTTAATAATACTAGTAATAGCCTTAACTAAGAGTAAATATAGTTTATACTCTATATATAGCTCTATCTAGTCTATAGTAAGGACCCCCTTCTAGTAACCTCCTTAATAGATATAATAACCTATTTACTAATATACTATTCTAAGTAAATACTACTTATAGTTCCTATTCTATTTCTAAGGAAGGATAGGCTATAAGTAATAATAATAACGTTTCTTACTAGATAATTAACTTAGATATAAGTACTTATATAACCCCTTATTAGTTAGTCTTTATTAATTTTAGGTAATATATACTCCCTATCTTAATAGTAATTGGTAAAGTTTTTTATATAGAAGGATATAGAGATATTATTCTCTAATTTCTTAATTATAATATAACTAATTATCTAGCCTCTCTTACTCTTTAAAAAGTTTAGCTTATACTAGAACTTAAGTCTAGCCTTATTTCTATATCTACTCTTAATAAAGTAGATATTAGTACCTAGGTAAAGAATAGTATTATAATATTTAAGTACTAAGATACTTATAGTTCTCCTAAGTTAATTATTAGCTATATACTCTATAAAGGAGAATATTACTAGCTAAATTATTATAGTATTAATAAAGTAGATTTTATACTTAACTATAATCTTATTACTAGGTCTCTAAACTTAGTTTTTATAGTTAAGAAAGATTCTCCTATACTAATTTCTATTAACCTTACTTATTACTATACCTATTATATAGGTAAGGATTAAGTTTAGAAAATAGAAATATATACTAAAGGTATTAAGTTAAAGAAAGGTACTAGAGTTACTTATCCCTATATACCTTATATTAAAGGAAAAGGATATATACTCCCTTTTAAGAAAGTTAGATCTATCTACTTAAATCCTAGAGAATTTATCTATCTAGATATCTAGGGTCCTATCTTAATTACTTTATATAGAGGTAAGAGATATTTTATTACCTTTATAAATAATACTATATATTTTACCTAGCTGTTTTTACTTAAGTCTAGATTATAGGTTACCGAATAATATATCTAGCTTAAGACCTACCTTAAGACTTAGTTTAGGTATATAGTTAAAAAAGTTTATAAGGATAATACTACTAAGTATAAACCTCTTATAATTTACCTAAAATCTAAAGGAATAATATAGGATCCTACTCCCTCTTATATAAAGTAGCTAAATAGTATTATAGAGATTAAAAATTATTACCTTATTAAGCCCTTAGTAGCTATTATAATAGAATATTAGCTCCTAAAGTACCTCTAGGATTATCTCCTAGGGGGTATTAACTATATAATAAACTATCTCTATACCTTAAAAATCGGGATATTACTATATAAAGTACTATATAGTAAAAAACCTAACTTATTAAATCTTTAGGCTCTAGGATACTAATACTAGTTCCTAATCCCTAAAGAAAAAAGATAAATAAAGTTAGACCCTTATATAGAGGAAGCTAGACTAATTACTTATAATAAAGGTAATAACTATATCCTATATAATATATAGATAAAGAAAATTAAATATTCTCGAAATATTATCTTTAATAAAGTACTAATACTAAAGGTACTTCCTAACCTAAAGTATAATTTAAATATTAAAGGTATGAATTTACTATAGTAAGAGGTTTCCCCTTCTAATTACTATATTCTAGTTAATTTTCTAAATTAATATAATTATTATAGAGTACCTATAGAGTAATTCGACTTCTTCTCTATTATAAATAATATACTATGAGTCCTAAGTTATCTACCCTTAGTACCTCTATATTTTAGTATTCCTCTACTTCCCTTAGTTAAGGATAATCTTAATAAGAGTCTTTTTAGCCTAGCGAGTCCTTCCCTTAAACCCTTAAACCCTATGATTCTTAAAGAATAACTTCTAGACCTAGAATCCTTTAACCTAGTAAATAATAATAATATTAATATAGTAGGTAGCTTTAGAAGGTTTATAGAAGAATAATAGGATAAGCTAAATACCTATATTAAAGTAGAGCTATAGCTACTAATAGACTTCTCTAAAGCCCGTTTTGACCCGACCCGACCCGGCCTGGCCTATAGCCGGGTTAGGCTATAGGCCTGACTTCTCGGCCTATAGTTAGGTCGCGGGCCCAGCCTATAGGCCCACGCGGGCTTTTAGGCCCCCGTTTAGGCCTAAATCTAAGGCAAATAAGATAAATAGGCCCCTACTATATAGATATATAAGTAATGTATCCTTGCCTATAATAATATGTATTATAATTATTATAGGACTTAGCAAAATTTTTAGTAAAATTTTTAGGAGAAAGTAAACTTAATATATTTTCCTAGTATAGCTGGAAATTATTATCTACCCTACTCTTATACTTTCTCTAAGAGACCTAGAATAGTGTATCTGTATCTAGTAATACTAGCTTATCTATCTCTATACTACTAATTCTATCTCTATCCTAGCCCCTATCCCCCTTACTACCGCTATCACCGTTACTACTACTACTATTACTATCACTATTACCACTACTACTACTATTACTACTATCACTATCACTATCACTACTACTATTATTACTATTACTATTACTACTATTACTATTACTATTACTACTACTATCACTATTACTATTACTATTACTACCATCCCTACGAATTTCACCCTCCTTATTATCGCTAATTAGATTAAGCTTAGTAGTATTATTAATAGAGCTATCAGCCTCCTCTCTCGCAGCCTTAATCTCTGTAGAATTAAAGTACTACTAGAGATCCTATATCTTAGCTTCCTAAATACTAAATCTAGTTATACAGTGATATAGTATAAGGTCCTTAATAGTTTTAGACTTTATATAACCGCGGCGATAATAGTAAATATCTTGTATAGTATTAAAGAGCCGCTTAATACTAGTACCAGTTACTAGAATTAAGAGAATATTATAGGTAAGTAATATAATCGTAGGGAAATGAGATTCGTTCTCCTACTAAAACTATAAAGGCTTAATATTAACTATATCTAATAGTAGGGGGTTAGTATAGTAATAGATATAACTAGGTTATATATATACCACTATTAAGGTACTAGGTCAGCTTATTACTAGCTGGCTTTACCGATTTCTAGCCTCCTTTTAGGAGATTAGTTAGCTGAGAGGTACCTAGCCTAGTAGCTAGTATTTTAGCTAATCTCCTATTTACTATTAGATATTCTTAGTAGGGGGCTAGTATTTCTTAGAAGGCCTTCCTATACTTATAGTACTAGTAGGCCTCCTATTATTATATCTAGAAGAATTGAGATTAACTATTAGGGGCTAGTATTATCCTAATTATATAAATATTTCCCTAAAGGCCGGTTATCTATATATAGTACTCTTTAAGCTTTTTATAACTAGCCTTAAGTACCTTAAGTATCTCTAACTTCTATAGAATATACTTCTACTAAAGTAGGGTAACTACCTAATCGAAGTGGTTAAAGAGGGTATTATAAAGCTTAAAGATAAGATAGGTAGTTATATCCTTTATCTTTAAGAGTTCTATTATAAAGTTATAGAAAGGCTAAGTGATTTATAGAAGGTAGTTAATTTAATACCACTCCTTATTACTAAGTTATATCTCGGTATAGTGAAACTTAGAATAGAACTTATAAAAGAAGTGGTATAATCTCTTTACCTACTAAAGTATTAAGAATATTAAGTTCTACTAGGTTAATATATCTTAAATTAGAATAAGTTTCTACCCCTCCTCCTAGTCCCTAAGAAAGGTATCCTAGTACTAAGGGCTAATATAGATATAAATAGCTAGGAAGTAGACCTTATTTAGTATATATAAGATCTTCTATATCCTATACCTACTATTTTTCCTTACTAGCTATGATTTCTCCTAGTCCTACTTTATTTTAAGGAACTGATTTTTAGGTATTACCTTTAAGCGACTAAGGAACTAGTCTAGAGAAAGTTAGATAATATAGGTAAGGTAGGGTACTTAGAATATCTATATACTACTAGGGAGTACTATTTAAGCGGCCTTAATTAGGGTTATATTATTAGATATATTATTAGTTATAATTCCGAATACCTAGTCTTTAATCTAGTACTTATCTAGTATTTTAAGAAGGATAGTACTTAGATATTTCCCTATATATAGCCTATAAAGTGGCTTAAACCTAAGCAAAACCTTCTAGTATACCTAGCTACTATTAATAAAGTAGCTAGTAATTACTATAAATACCTAGTTATATAGAGAAGTCTAGTAATCTAAGGTAACTAAGATTTTTATATCCTTTAGTAGTATATAGAGTACTATAGATAGGCCCTATCTAATAGCCTTTTATAAGTAGCGGTAAATAGTATTAGTAGAGGGTACCTTTAGGAGGGATAGTATAGAGTAGGTAACCTAGAAGAGCTTCTAAAATACTAGGCTTTCGACTATATAAAATAGAACTTAGTATCCTATAATAAATTAGAGAAGACTCTCCTACTAGAGGTCTTATAAAAAGGGAGTATCTTAGGCCTAGAAATCTAGGTCTAGGTATATAAGTAAGTTTTTAAGATAGGAATATAGGCCCTAGTAATATACTATACTTTAAAGAAATTAGGCTATTACTTCCCTTCCTCTCCTCCTTCCCTCCTAGGCCTTTTAGTAGGCCTATATTTTAGAGTATCTTATTATTATTAATATACTATTATAGCTACCCTTAGTAGAAGATAGGGAGTTTAGGTATTCTAAAAGGCTATAGTAGGCCTTATACTAGACCTTTAGTATCCTATCCCTAGAGTAGGCTACCTAGCTAAACTCGCGCTAGATAGGAGTATTATAAGTTAAATCCTAGTATATCTAGTCCTTAAACCTCTACCTATAGTCGGTTTATAGCTACTACTTAACCTACTCTATATATACTATCTTTTCGTAGAGGATAAAGGCCTTTCTCTAATTAGGCCTAATATAGGTAAGGTAGGGTAGGGGTTCTTAGTAGCTTAGGGGATATAGGAAGTTAGTATTAGAGGGTATAGCCTAGCTACTAGATAGTAGAAGAAAAGAGGATAGAATTTAAATAGACTCTACCTAGGAAGCCTAAGGGAAGGAGGGAACGTAGCCTAAGCTATAGGCTAGATCTATATCCCTATTAGAATAAGTACTTCTAGGCATTATACCTAGTACTATATATAATAGGGGTAGTAGTATAGAGTATAGAGATAGGGATAGGATATATATAAAGTAGGATATATATAAAGTAGGATATATATAAATAGGAAGTATAGTCTTCTATAATAGGAGCTTAGCCTATTCTCTACTAGGTAGGTAGGCGCTAAGGAGGGTTGAAGATTATCTAATTAGGTAATAGCCTAAATTAAATATAGCTATACGGCTATATAGCCTAAGAAAAAACCTTGCCTAGATAGATCCTATAGACAGCGGGTCTACTATACTATAAATATATAGTTAGTAGAAATTATAAGAATATATACTACTTTTAGGGCTAAGAGTTTTTTACCTGAAAAACTAGTAACTAGTTTTTTGGGTAAAAAAACTATAAGTAGTAGCAGTGAAGTAGAAGTATAAAAGTAAACTACTTCTTAGGCTAAGAGTTTTTTGCCTAAAAAACTAGTAACTAGTTTTTTGCCTAAAAAACTTTGAGTAGTAGTAGCGAAGTAGGAGTATAAAAGCAAACTACTTCTTAGACTAAGGGTTTTTCGCCCGAAAAACCAGTAACTAGTTTTTTGCCTAAAAAACTATAAGTAGTAGTAGCGAAGTAGAAGTATAAAAGTAAACTACTTCTTAGACTAAGGGTTTTTCGCCTAAAAAACCAGTAACTAGTTTTTTGCCTAAAAAACTTTAAGTGGTAGTAGCGAAGTACTTCTTAGACTAAGAGTTTTTTTCACCTAAAAAACTAGTAACTGGTTTTTTAGGCGAAAAAACTATAAGTAGTAGTAGTAAGGTAGAAGTATCATTATAAAAGAAATTATTATAGTTATATTTATCTATAAAAAAAAAGATATATCTAGTAATATATCTAGTACCTATTGAAATTTGCTAATATAGCCTTAATTATTAACCTCCTTAAATTCTCTATTAGCCTTACTGCCCTCCTCCTCTCCCTTACCTATCTTAATATTAATACCGACGTTATCGTTAGGCTAATTATCGCTACTATTATTATTATTATCGTTACTATTACTACTATCAGTATCACTGCCATTAGTATTACTACTATTAGTATTACCATTATTAGTATTACCGCCATTAGTATTACTACTATTAGTATTACTACTACCGGTATTACTATTATTAAGAAGGCCCCTCTTATATCTCTAAAAGAATGAGTTCTTCCTATAGGCATCCTTTTTAGCCTTAACAGTTAGCTTAAATAGGTAAGTATACTCTAGCTATATCTCTTACCTCTAATTCTAAATATATATTACTATAGTAGCCTTATTAGGCCTAAAGAGTATATTAAGGTCCTTTATAGCAGCTAGTATTATCTACTTAGACTACCCTACTAGGTATTCTAAAATAGTAGAGGTAGTATAGAAGTAGGTAGTAGCGGGGAAGGTATATAGGATATATATATATTACTAGCTTATTAGTCTAGAGGGTATCCTAGTGGTATTAAGGAGGTCTCTATATATAGCCGATACCTTTTCTTAGGAACTAGACTTAGGTATATTAAGTATTAAGTAGTTATCCCTAATACCTATAAACTATAGTAAGATAGTCTTCCTCTATCTAGTTACTAGTCTTATTAAGCTATAGGGAAGGGTAGAAAGGGATAGGTAGATATTACCTACCTTATAGACTTACTTTTTCTAGTTCGTTTAGTACTAAGCTATATCCTTTAGTTACTATATCTTTAGGGTAATCCTATAGATAAAGCTATTAGGGACCTTAAATAGCTTTTAGTTAGATAGGTTTTCTAGATCCTTTATATAAATTTATAGGTTACTCTACTAAGAAATAATATAATATTATATCCCTAGTAGAATAATAGTATAATTACTATTATCTTTATTATTAAGGGAGACTAATCCCTATAGGATATTACAACCCCTACTAGTAGCTATAAACTCCCTAATATTAATATCGATATATCGGAACGATATTCTCTTACTAGGTAGCGTACTCTTTATATAGTATAGAAATATAATTAATTTCTATTAGTAGTCCAGCTAAAAGAAGATATAATAGGTATAGTATACCGGGTCTTATTAGATCAGTTACTATACCAGGCTATACTATATACTCTACAGCTAGCCGAGGCAGTGCCTATAACGCTTACTAAAATAGTACTTATATATATCGAATTCTTAGTAGATTAGTGATAGAATTCTACTAGGGTAGGCACTATTAAAGTCCTCCTTTAGCTACCTAAGTAGCTGTAGTAGTACTATACTACTATCTATAGTCATTTAGGTATAGATAACATTAGGCCGAAATTGGTATCTAGGCACAATCCTTCTATAAATACTCTCAAATAAAAGCTAACCGGCCCCTTGAAATTTTTTTACCAAAAATACGGACCCTTGTAAGCGAGGGTCTGCCACCCATGTGGTAGGGCCTACCTAGTAGGCGGTTTTTTTTTAATTTTTGCACTTTTACCTTGATTACCAACTATACCACCAAAAATGCCTAAATCTAAAAAAATTTTAGAGGTTTAGATTCTTTAAGCTCTAGATTCTCTCTCTGAGTAATCTAAACCGAATATCGCGAAAACTATATAAGAATTCGCGGTAGCTGAAACCACCCTTTGTCGCTGGTAGAAAGGTAGAAAATCGTTATTTCAACGACCACCTAATGGTCGGAAGCTTAGTCTAGTATAAGAGAAAGCTTTATATAAATATATTGATTACTTTAATATAGTTAGATCTTTAATAAACCGTCGATAAATTGTGGTTACTACCGATTTAATTCTTAAGGATAACCATTCCGACCCGAATACTCCTCTACCCTATGTTAGTAACTATTAGCTAAAACGTTTTCTTAAATATAATCCTTAGTACTATATACGACGACGGCGAGCTCTTAATATTAAAAGAGCTAACGCACTCGATAAAACTATGGTAGAAAGGTGGTTTTAAGACTATTAACACGTGGTGCTTAAGTATGGTATATACTAATAAGATATCTATAATTTTAATAAGACTAGCTTCTAAATTAGTGTCGGTCGCGATTAATTTATTGTTACTAGGTATCTACGAAAGAAGCTCTTTAATAGATCAATTACTAATCGCGAATCTATTACTATTTTAGAAGTAGTTTCTACCGATGGTTTTACCTATCTACTACTTATTATCCTAAGTATAAAATAGGTTTTACTTCGTTGGTTTGATTCTATTAAAGAAGATAAGTATATAGCTATATCTGATACTAGCTATATCAATGATCTATTAGTATTTTAATAGATTCAGCTATTCTATAAGTAGACAATTGGTCGAATAATTAGTTTAAAGAGGCTTATTCTTTATAACCGTTTTAGATCCTATTTAATACGTTAATTTATTGAATTTTGTGAGAAGAATAATATTATTTTATTCTTCTTACTCTTATATACTAGTCATATACTTTAACCCCTCGATATCGGTATATTTAGTATTTATAAATATTGGTATAGTAAGGCGGTTGAGGTAGCTATAATAAGCGGATACCGCAGATTTTTAAAGGATGAATTCCTATTCTTAATTGCTAAAATTCGACGAAAAACCTTCTAGCCGCATATAATTAAGCTTAGGTTTAAATTAACTGGCCTCTGGCCTATTAATTCTAAGCTTATTACCGATGAATTAGATTTATACAATCTATATGATAATAATTTACCTTAGCCGGATATACCATTAACTATCTCACAATATACTGAGTTTAGTACTCCAAAAACCACTAAAAGAATTCGAAGAATCAGTGTTTATCTCAATTAAACCGATCCTACTACTCAGCGGTTCAAAGAAGGGCTTATAAAGCTTATAAAGGGAGCTAAGGCTTAGGCTACTTTAGCACTTTAGCTATAGCGGGAATTCGATTATATAGAAGCGATTATAGGGGCGCGCCACACCTAGTATGATACTTCTTACCGGAATATTCGAATTACTGGTATCATCAATTCATCCTAGGTTAAAGAAATAAAGCGGAAAGAATACAAATTGACCGAGAAAGCCAATCAAGAAAAAACGAAGCGGAAGTAGAAGAAGGTCTTAATCGAGGTTAGGAAGCATAGAAGGGCACAAAAACGGCTGGGGAAGTGATTTTTTTTTGTATTCTAGTAGTAAATTAGCCAATGCATATAGTTCTTTCATTAAATTATTAAATTTACTACATGGTAGTGGTATAAATGGTAATTGAAGTGAAAGTATAAAAAAAACCGCCTACTAGGTAGGCCCCACCACATAGGTGGCAGACCCTCGCTTGCGAGGGTCCGTATTTTTGGTAAAAAAATTTCAAGGGGCCGGTTAGTATATAGTATCAAATAATATGACCACCGGGAGTATAGGTTTTAGATCAAATTCATAGATACTACGTATTTCCTTTAGGTTTCTAGGATCTAGGCCTAGTATAAACCAGCTAGAGAACTTCCTCCAAAACTCATCCTATTAGCTAAGATAGTAGTAACTAAATTAGATTCGTTCTACTAACTCCTAAGGGCTCTTACTACCGCCTTATATACCTAGTATATTAATAATCCCTTTAGTATATTTAAAATAGATATAACCGGTACTAAACTCTCTATCGACCAGTTTCGCAATTTTCCTAAAGGTAACTAGGGCCTCCCTCTCCTTCTATATACTATCTTTTGTAATTATTATATATTTATCTATTATTATCTCTACTATATAGTAGCTATACATCCTATTAGTAGGCTGGCTTATCGTTACTACTATTATAGTATTATTACTTAGTAGGATAGCTATAGTATTATTACTTAGTAGAATGGCTACAGTATTATTACTTAGTAGAATAGCTAGGGGCCTATCCTACCTACCCCCTCCCCCTTCCTATTAAACCTTACTTATATCGAATCTTAGGGTACTTAGTAGTAGTATTAGCTACCTAGGCTACTAGCTACTATACCTACCAATTAATATATTACCGACCTCTTTAAGATCCCTTCTACTCCTAGCTGTATAATAGAACCTATTAGTATTAATCTAAAGACTATAATCTTAGAGATCCTTTATATAGAGTAGGGTTATCGACTTACTATATAGCCTAGAGTAGGCCTACTATATATTAATTGGCTCGATATACTTACAATTCTTCCGGACCCTACTCCTAGAGGAAGAAATGCGTTAGGTAACCTTATTATTAATAGTAAGCCTTATATCCTAGTAGTTTATTTTTACTATAATTAATTTACTAGCTAACTTAGCTATCGACTTTAATATAATGTATCTAAAGAAGGCCTTAGTATCTTATATACCCTATAGTACAGTTGCCTTTTAGTATACTTTATCGATATACTACTAATTCTTTTAAATATACTACTAGACCTTAATTATACTAATCTACTATTATTAAAAATCAGTATAGTCTTCCTATCCCTTCTATAGCTCCTACTTAGTAATATAATCTAGAAGTATACAAATCTAATACTTAGTTAACTCTTTCCTCTTAATTAGGCTCTTAAGAGCCTCGACTACTAGCCTATAGGCCTTAGCCCCTTCCCTCTACTATAGTACCTAGAGTACCTCTTCTATCGATAATAGAGTCTATATACTAGTCTTAGTATTAGTCTATATACTAGTCTCTATATTAGTCTATATACTGGTCTCTGTGTTACGATTGGCATGTTTATGTTTGTTTGTATGTTTGTTTGCTTGTTTGTTATAGCATTATTGTAAAGCGGTCAGCGGCTAGCTATATTAACTAGCTGCCTCCCACTTTGCAACTTGCTTCTTCTTTCTCCCTTATCTTAGTTATTTTGAATTGATGCACTCTTCATCTTTGCAAGACCTGGCTCGTCACATAATAACTAAGATCCTTGCTACGCAGTCCTGTGGCAAGTAGTGGCACGCTTTCGCACACCGTACAGAAGTCTCATTGCGAGTACATTCTCGGTCGAAGCATCTTTTCTCTTTTGGATAGTCCGGTGACGCGGCAGACCTCAGGTTGCGAGCTAGAGACTAGACTGCTCCGGGACGATTAAGTAAGCTGTGCGCGAGAGACTTTTTCGTACCCTCCTACCCAGAACCCTGAATTTTCTTGATCTTGAATCCACCTTTTTTTTCTTCTTCTTTCCACCACGCCCAGGCCACGGTTCCAGTGCAATTTTTTAACCTCGCTCCCTTCCCTCGATCCTCGTCAAAATGGATCCTCAACAACAACTTCGCGCCGAACTTCGTACAGAACTTGGCGCAGAATTCACTGCTACAATCGAGACCCTTCGCAGTGAAATTCGAAATCTTCAAGCGCAGGTTCAACAACCACCTACTCCCTAAGCAAGACGTCCAAAGTCTTCGCTTCTAGACCCAGAGAAGTTTACCGGTCAGTCAGTTAAATATGACACGTGGGACGCCGCTATTCGTGCAAAACTTACCATCGATAGATCAGCGATCGGAGATTCGACAGCCCAATTCTATTACGTCTATCTCAACCTCGTAAGCCAAGTTCAGGCAATGGTCCTACCCTAGCTCGCTATCGCACGTGATTCCGGTATACACAATTTCAATACAATTCTCGATTAACTCCGTTACGTTTACGATAATCCTAATAAGACTCAAGAAGCCGAAGATCGTCTCCTTTCGATTAAGCAGGATACCGATTCGATCCCTGCTTATATCGCTAAGTTCGAGAGAGTTCTCTACGAAGCTAAAGGCCAAGACTGGCCCGACGTTACAAAGATCTCTGCTTTCCGCAAAGGCCTTAATAATTCACTCCGCAGCCGCCTTTCTCAACAACTGAATCTTCCATATACTTACCCGGAATTCATTAAGATTATCCAACAACTGGCTGGTTATTCGTTCTCTGCTAATTCTAACGCAACAAATTCTACGTACAATAATTCCAGCAACCATAATAACGGCGACCGTATGGATCTCGCTGTCGGCTCGCTAGCTATTGACTCGATCAACTCAGATCTAGTTGCTCTCGAAGCTGATGACAAAGATGATTTTGATTACGACGCTGCTATTGCTAGTCTAGCATCTAGGGACTAGATGGAATTTTGCGCGGGGGATATGTTACGATTGGCATGTTTATGTTTGTTTGTATGTTTATTTGCTTGTTTGTTATAGCATTATTGTAAAGCGGTCAGCGGCTAGCTATATTAACTAGCTGCCTCCTACTTTGCAACTTGCTTCTTCTTTCTCCCTTATCTTAGTTATTTTGAATTGATGCACTCTTCATCTTTGCAAGACCTGGCTCGTCACACTCTGTATTAGTCTATATACTAGTCTCTATATTAGTTTATATTCTCTAGAATTAATTGTAAGTAGGCTATAGCCTAAAGAATTTTAAATATAATTTATAATCTCTATAGTAGCGCCTATATACCCTTTTATCCTAAGATAACTATATATAGTATATAGATTAGGCTATATACTATAGCTAACTATAGAATAGGATATATAAAGAAATATATATTAGCCCTTTATATAAGGAAATATATATTAGCCCTTTAAAATTAGTAGGTAGCTATATAGAGTAAAGAATATATTCCTAATCTAAAATATATACTGTTAAGAATAGAAAAAAATAAAAGAAGTTTAATTTTAAAAGGTATATACTTAATAGGATTAAGATACCTTCTTAGCCTTACTAGGCCTCCCTCTTCTTTTAGGTACTATTTTTAAATTATATTATAGGATTAGATATCTCTTAATTCCCCTAATAGTCTTTTATTAGTATCTAGGTCAAAGGATTCGGTTATATAGGTATTATAATTCACTATAATATACCTAGTATACCTATATTACTAGCTATACTATAATATAGAGTCCTAGTCCTAGATATATATAATTAAATACTAATTTTCCTTTAATTCTAGCCTCTTTATTAATAAAATATAGAGATCCTTAATAAATTATAATTAATCTTAATTATTTATAGTAGTTAGGGGTACTAAATATTATTTAAATATATATATACTAGTATAATTAAATATATATTTCTATATAGAGACTAGCCTATCTATAAAGTATTACTAAATCGGCCTAATTTTTTTTTTCTTTCTAGAAATAATAAGTGACCAGCTATATTAAAAATTATTTCATAAATAAAAACTAAAATTTTAAGGCTACTAGGATATAAAAGGCTATTATTCAATTAGGAAACTAAAATAACTATATACTATTCTACTTAGTAAGTAGACTTCTAGGCGCTAAGATATATACTCTAGATAAATTCGGGCTAAGGTAGGCTATTCTTAGGCTTTAGGCCTAGGAGCTATAAATATACGAATTTATCTATAAATATTAAAAATGAAGCTATTCTAAGGTTACCTTACTAATACGTCTAATTAATTTATTTGCTTAATTAGTCTGATCAATTAGTTTTATCTAAAATTTAATTATAGGTTTATATAGCATTTCGCTGGGCTACAGAGTTTTCACCCTAACAATCTGCAGGCTTTAGTCCTAACTCCTTTATACAATTATACTATAACTAGCAATAAATTACGGTCGCATTTAATTAATTAGATACTCTCTACTATCTAGTATTTAAATACTGTTTTTAGAATTAAATTATCTCAATTATTAGTGGTAGTTGAATTGATCAGACAAATTTGCATTTATATACAGCATTTGTATACAGATGGGATGAATTTGCATTTATATACAGATGGGATGAATTTACATTTATACATAGATGGGATGAATTTGCATTTATATATAGATGGGATGAATTGGTGAGGTGATCTGGGAATGGCTTCATTTTTGACATTTATGGACGAATCGGCATGTTATAGGAAGACCAGATGAATTGGTGAGGTGATCTGGGAATGGCTTCATTTTTAACGTTTATAGACGAATCGGCATATTATAGGAAGACTAGATGAATTAGTGAGGTAATCTGGGAATAGCTTTATTTTTAACGTTTGTGGACGAATCGGCATATTGTAGGAAGACCAGATGAATTGGTAAGGTGATCTGGGAATAGCTTCATTTTTAACGTTTGTAGACAAATTAGTATGTTTTTTATTAGAATATGACTAGACTAAAATAGCAATAAAAAACTATAATTTATTAATCTTATATAATCTGACTTATAAGCGCTAAGACCTCTATATTATACAAATTCGGGCTAAACAGGCTATTCACAGGCTTTTAGGCCCGACCCGCGCAGGCTTCGGGCCAGGCTGGGCCTAGGGAGGTTGGGCCCAAAGCCTATACGGGTTGGGCCACAGGCCCAAATTTCGGGCTCAGGTTAGGCTTTAGAGAAGTCTAGCTACTAATCTAGGAAGAGGTTAAATAGAATTTCTCCTAGGACTTATCTTAGGATTTATACTATAGTTACTCTTATTTTAAGTCGACCTTAGATAACTAAGCCTTTAACCTAACTTATATCTTATTATTAAGAACTTAAGAACTAGTTAAGAAACCTTATTATTCCTCTAGGTAGTATAAACTAACTTAAGCTTACCTTAAAAGCCTTTAAACTTATTCCTTTTTTAATATAAATATTTTACGTCTACTTACTAAGTCTCTAGAGATTCTACTTAATCTTTACTCTATAGTAATCTTAAAAGAACCTTAATATATACCTTCTAAGCTAAAACCTACTAATATTAGTTTTAAGCTAAAAGATTAGAAGGAAGCTATATCCTATATTAAAAAGGAGAAGTAGCTTACTACTACTTATAAAGAACTTTCTTAGTAAATAATTAATAGAATATAGAGGATAATCCCTTAAGGATAAGGAAGGAAGGGTTATAAATCCCTTACCTTATATTAGGTATTTAAAATTAAGTATAATAGTACCTATAAAGCGAGACTTATTACTTAAGGCTTTTAATAAATTAAGGATCTTAATTTCTTTAAAGTTTATATAGTTATTATAAAGCTAATATTATTTAAAATCTTTATAGCTATTATAGCTACTATAGGTTAGCTATTATACTATATTAATATTATAATAGTATTCTTATATACTAAGTTAAAAGAACCTATTAAAATTAAACTCCCTAAAGGGTAAAGAGAAGAATTTCCTAACTAGATTAATCTCCTAATAAAAACTATTTATAGCTTAAAACAGAGTCTTTATAAGTGGTATTAACTGCTATATAATATACTAATTACTATAGGATTTAGTAGGATATAATCTAATTACTCTATCTTTTTTAAGAAGGAATATAGGAAACCTCCTATCTTTATTATAATCTATATTAATAATCTCTTAGTCTTATATACCTCTAAGAGTAATATTTAAGAATTTAAGATTATAATCTTAAAGTATTTTAATATTTCTAATAAAGGATATCTCAAATAATATCTTATAATAAACGTTTTTTATAATAAAGGAAAAATTCTCCTATTATAATTTAACTATATAGAGAAGATCCTTATATACTTTAGACTTAAAAGCTATAAGTTAGTAGCCACTCCTATAGATAAAAAAATAGCCTTAATCCCCTATAAAGGTACTATAACTAAGTTATAGATTAAGGAATTTTAGATAAAGGTTAGAACTTTAATATAGCTTATAGTTTTAATAAGGCCTAATATTTCTTTTATAGTTATTAAACTTATATAATATATAAAGAACCTTAGTAAAGCCTACTTTTAAGTATTAAAGAGGGTATTTAGGTATCTTACTAGTATAAAAAATCTAGTCCTCTCCTATTCTATAGAAGGAGAAGCTTTACTCTCTAATTACTATAATATAGATTAGGTAGGTCTATATAGTAAAAAAGGTCTATTAACCTCTAGTTTTACTTTTAAAATAGGGGGTAGCCTTATTTTATAGATATTAAAGAAATAGCCTTATATAGTATTATCTACTATAGAGAGCGAGTATATTATAGAAGTACTAGTAGTATAGGAAGCGATCTAGTTATCCTAACTACTTTCTAAGATTAGTATTAAAGGCTTCTTAATAAAGCTAATTCCTATCTATACTAATAATAATAGGGCAATTATACTTACCTTAAATCCTAAATTTTATATAAATATAAAGTATATTATAATCTAGTTTTATAGACTTTGAGAGGAAGTCGCGAATAGCTTAGTAAAATTTGTTAAGATTCCTACTACTAAGATAGTAGCAGATAGACTTATAAAGCCACTTAGAAGAGTTATATTTAAGCGATAGATTTTATAGATCGGCCTCTTAGTCTATAATATAGGTTAAGTTCATATATATATATAAGTAGGTATCTGGTTTTATTTTTTTATAGAGAGATAGTATTTAAACTACGCTAGAAACTCGACTATTTGTTAGTTATAGGGGGTATTCGAAGTTATATAACCTCTCTCCGCTCCTAATAACTAGTTTAGTCTTAGCAGATAGGTAGTTTCCTTTTCTCTCTTCACACAATTCATGAGAACTTTCCAGAGTATCTATATTTCATCTGTAGACTCCTTGATTCATCTCTAACAACTAGATACTATATAAAGTATTATATAGTCTAAGAATAGTACTAAGGCTATGGCAGTAAGAAGTAACATATATTCTTATTAAGCTAGGATTGATTCTAGTACCAGAAGATCCCTACATTTTTATGATAATTGGTATCATTGTTTTCTTCTATATTAACGATATTATCATTATTAACCACCCGAAGTATACCAACCAAGCAATATATTTAGATTAATAGATAAAAAAGCACTAGGAACTATATAAGCTAGATACTAGCTGGTTTCTTAATATCTGTATTTTATAAGATAGAGACTAGAAGAAGCTTTAGCTATACTAAGACAGCTATATTAAAAGTATGGCGTTGAAATATAATCTAATTACCAGCTAGAAAGTTGATTCTCTAATAAGTATTAAGCTATTAGAACCATTTAATAGAGTTGCTATACTAAGCTAGATTCATAGATATTAAGCTAAAGTTGGATCTGCGTAGTATATAACCACTATCTTAAGACTAGACGCTATAAAAGCGACTAGAAAAGTAGCCGAATTCTTACTAAACCCTAGTCCTAAATACATTAATACCATTAACCGCGTCATCTAATACCTATATTAGACTAGGTTTTAGGCTATCGAATATAGGATTAGAAGAAATAACCTAATAAGCGAGATATTAATAATATAACTAGCAGCCAAATCAGTGGTTTTTACTAGCGATATATCGTTTAGCGATAATAAAGACTAGAAAAGTTTAGAAGGATATATCTATAAACTTTATAGCGGTCCAATCGACTAGAAAGTGTCTAAATAAAAGATGGTTACCACTTTAACTACTGAAGCTGAGCTTCTAGCACTTACTAAAGCTGGAAAAACAGTCTAATAGTAGCGCCGAGTCCTCTATATACTTAGATTTAAACCCTTATATATACTCTCGATTATATACGATAACTAATAGACCGTTAATCTATTAACAAAGGAAGGAGCGTCTGTTAAAGTATTATAGGTATGAGTTGGAATACTGCATGTAACCAGATAATATGAAGGAAGGTATCTAAAAGTGTAAAGTGTATAATTAGAATAAAAGTTGCTCTCAAAGTCTATAAGCTATGTAT
Organism: Penicillium psychrosexuale; assembly: GCF_028828465.1. Lineage (NCBI taxonomy): Eukaryota > Fungi > Ascomycota > Eurotiomycetes > Eurotiales > Aspergillaceae > Penicillium > Penicillium psychrosexuale. The sequence goes on from NW_026643187.1 coordinate 6,629,495, forward strand.
ATTGTAGACTTTTATATATAAAAGGGGATAATCTCGCTTCTCTTAGATATGGTTCTAATAATATTAGAAATATATAATAATAATCAATCGGGGTAGGGTTAGTATTAGGGAACGGGCCGGAAAGATACTTTTCCGGCCGAGAATATAGCCTACCTAATAACGTTATTGAAACCTAAGCCTTAGCGGTTAGAAACCAAGTATAGATTTTAATATACCCCCTTAATAAAAGTTATTAGGTATTAGAGTATATTATAGCGCGCGGTATAAGTATAGTAATACTAAAGGGAAGGAGGATTATTAAAGTAGAAGAAAAGAAGGGTAGTCTAATACTTATTAATTTTTATATTAGTAGCGGTCCTACAGTCTATTAGATCAGGGTTATTTCGAATAAGTTGAATATTAAGATCTAGATATATATAAACGAAAGGAAGTATTAACTAGATATAAAAATATAAAATATAAATATAATAGGATTATAAGGGTTAGAAAATATAAGTTATATATATAGATTCTAAGATACTTACTTTCTTACTAATAAGTAGAAGTAGAAGTAGAAGGTATTATACCCCTATCTTATAGAGGGTATAAACCTAGTTATTTAATAAACTATCGAAATTGTAGTCCTATTAGTAGTTTAGTAAGGCTATTAGCGATATTATTAATACCTTTAATATAGGGGATATAGATCTTACTATATACTATCTATTCTCTTACCTAATACTAGTATATCTTAATATATTTAGACCTACTATTTTCCTTTAGTATAGTAGCTATTAAGATAGTAGATTAGCTATTACTATATAATAGTATAGGAGCTAAGGATATAGAGGAAGTAGAGAGAGCTTCTCTAGAGGAAGAATTAATACTTAGATTATTAAGTAAGCACTTTAGCTATAGAGCTTCTATAGCTACGAACGAGATTACTATATATTTAGCCTTAGTAGTAGACTTTATAGTACTAGTTTACTAGGTTAATTTCTATATAACTAGTATACCGGTAAAGAAGAAGATATAGCTAATATAGCTCTTACTTCTATCTTTACCCTTATATAAAGTATCTATATATCCCTAAAGTCCTATCCTATTATATATTCCTCCCTACCCTATAGTGCTATATATAAGTTTATATTATAAGGTAGCGCTAGTATATATAATAAGCCTAGCTATAAGAGCTTTATAGCTAGGATTAGGGTTTATAAGGAATTATATAAGGATAGAATAATAGTAGGTAATATCTAGTCAAGTTATAGTATTAGTATAGTTCTTAGAACTAATAGTTAACTAGTAGGACTTAATAGTCTTTATAGAAGCTTATAAAGTAGGTCTCTATAGGATTATTAAATTTAGTAGTAGTATAATCGGTTTATATCTACTATTTTTACCTATAAATAGTTTTAAAAACCTATTAATATAGGTTTTCTAGGAGATAGAGAGGGTACTGGCTTCTTAGTAGTATACTACTTTTATTAAAAGATAGTAGTAAAGTAGGCTGAAGTCTATAATTAACTATTTTATAGAAATAGCTTATTTTATTTAATTAATAAGATCTTATAGGGATATAGCGATTAGTATATTATCGATATATATAAAGATATAGATAACATTCGCCCCCTAATTATAAAAGATATAAAGGTAAGGATTAGAAGGGGATTGTTTAAATCTAAGGATAAGTAAGAAATTACCTAGTATATTAAACCAGTTATTAGTAGACTATTTTAAACTATATAGGCTACGCTTAAGCTAGTATACTTATCCCTTTATCTTATCTTTAAAACCAGGTAGTAGTTCTATATAAATAGTCTCTATAAGTAGTATATTAAGGTATATTAGGTTAATATTGATATATATAGTATATAAACGCTAAATTATAATAATACTAAGGAGGATATAGAATATAATATAGCTACTGGTACTAGTAAATATCTTATTATAGTTAAGATTCTTAACTTACTAGAAGCTATATACTACCTAGTAAGCTTTAAACTTTAGAGGATTACTATTAGTATTAATCTTTAGTTTAAAAACCTATTTACTAGTTAGGGTATATATTATATATAAAGCTAGGACTAACTCTTAGATACCTATTATAGTAAGCTAATCTATCTTAGCTTTTATAGCTCTATACTACTATAGCTAGAGTAGTGAGGCCTTTACCTAGCTTAGGCTCTTTAGATTAAGTAACTAATAGAGATCGATCGATTCTATAAATAGAAGTAGTAGAAGAGGTACTATACCTAGGGGTACTAGTATAATAGTAAATTAGCTTAATACTAATATATATAGTATATTTATATAGTATACTAGTTATTAGACTCTTATCCTTATATTATAAGTACTTAAATAGGATATAATTATTCTAATCTAATAAAGAGTGATATTAGGCGCTAGTATAGGATCTAGATTATAGCCTATATCTTTAGGAGTATAATCTTTATTATTAGAAGATTTACTTATAGATCTATCTAAGAATAATAATTAGTTAGATAGTTTATCTATAGTAGAAGCTTCCTTACCTAATATATAGGGAAGGAAGGGCTATATCTATATTACTAGTAGTTTAGTTATAGGGATTAGTAGATCTAGATTATTATATAAATCCTAAGGGTCCCCTTTATCGAAAATAATATCTTAGTAAATAATAATTATTCTATCTAGGCGCTAGATCTTATATTAGCTACTATAGTAGCTAGTATACCTAATTAATCTACCGAGTACTATATAAGGTTATAAATACTTATTTATAGGAGTAGATCTAATTTCTTCTAGTATTCTTATAGTATATACTTTATAACCTAGGATCTAGAGAAATAAGAGGTTAGGTTTCCTACTAAAATAGATCTTATATAGTAATATTACTAGGAAATTAGTGCGTTTATACCTATTATAGATAGTAAGGTTCCTTACTATTATAATTATCTATATAATATCTAGCTATAGTAAGGTAGGAAGTTTAGTATTATTAAGGATTACTCGAGTATATTCCTAGAGAAGGTATATAATTCGTTTAATCTTACTATTCTACTTATAGGTATATAAAGTAGAATAGTAGAGTTTAATCTTAGCTTCCTAGGCCTAGTAGGTAAGATAGTAGCTTCGAAATTTACCCCTATAGTCTAATTAGAATATAGTAAGGTTTATCCTATTCCTTAGTAGTAGGGTATTAACTATAGATATAGCAGCTTCCTATTCCTATTAGTATTAGTTAACTATATAGCTAAGGTATTATTCTACTTAGCTTTTATATTATAGGAACTATATATCGCCCTATCTATTCTAATTATCGATATCTAGTATCTAGTATTTATTCCTATTCCTACTATAGGGTAGTTTACCGCTACTACCTAGATCTATATATACTAGATTGCCTACCTTATCGGAGCGGTATAGTATTAGATCCTAGTATAGCTTTATTATCGCCTTTATAACTATATAGTTTATATAGGCTTATTTTAGGACTATAAGGCCTATTATATCTATCCTATCTACTACCCTTATTATTTATATAACTATCCCTATACCTATATAGTATAACCGATAATACTATATATTGATATTAATCTTCTTACTAAGTTAGAACTTAGCTTCTTCGTTATTTATAGTAGGAAGGATCTTAGAGGAAGGAAGGGTTTCGGAGGTATACTATATAGGGGCTATATAGGGGGAGGTCTTAGTAGTAGATTTTATAGATACTACTATTAATCTTCTAGTATATTCTATACTAGCCTTTCTATAGGAGGATTGAATAGTAGAATTTATATCTAAATCTAGTATCTTTTTAAATAGAATTTTAATAGTAAACCTTGCTTTTAGTCTAGTTAATAGTAGATTAGGTTAGATTAATAAATTTAGTATTAGAATTAATGACTAAGCGAGATCTAAGATTAGTAGGGGAGTAGTGATATAGGGTTTAGGATTAAGAGATATAGAAGGAAGAAGAAGCTAAGGGCTAGGGGAAGTAGCTGTTTTTATAGACCTAGCTATTTACTTACTAGTATCTTACTTTACTACTAACTATATAGCTAGTACCTACTTTACCTTTACTATTAGTATATAATCTTATATATAACGGTAGGTACTAGCTATATATATATCTAGCTTCCCCCTAGGGTATATATAGATCTTTCTTACCTTTAATAACCATACTATTCCTACCCTATATCCTTTAGTAAGTGTTATCCTATCTAGCTTTATTAGTAGTAAATTGTTCTTATTATATATTACTAAGATACCTTTATTAGTAAGCTTATATTAAGAGATTAAATTAATACTAAGACTAGGGAGATATATAGTATTCTTAAGGATTAGATTTCAACCCTATTTAGTTCTATTATCAACTTATAGTTTAATACTACCTCTTAGCCTATTAATCTACTCTATTTATAAGGCTATCTTAATAGTAAAGGTTTACTCTATTATAGTACTAGGAATAAAATACTAATCTAAGTATATTATATAGTTATCTGAACCTATATTATATATCTATATCTTTATATCTAGTAGTTAAGACTATATATAGAACGCTTAGATCAGTATATTAATTACTAGGTTAGATACTTAGTATTAGATAGCCTACTTAGTAGCCTTATAGGCAGCCTATTCGGCGGCCTTATAGGTAGCCGGCTTAGTAGCTATCTTAATAGTCTTACTATACTTAATACTAGTATACTTCTTTAAGTACTTACTTATTAGCTATATAGCTAGGCTGTTAGCTAGAACTATATATAAAACCTAGGTAGAAAATACCTCTATCACTCTAGTATTAGATAATAAAGCTTTCTTTAGTTTATCTCTTTCCTTCTTATAGTAGTCTACTTCTAGGTAATTAATTAATTTATAATAACTATATGGTTTATTACTTATATTATATTAGCTAGTTTTACCTTTCCTACTATACCCCCTACTTATAGAGTATTCCCTTAGGGCTAGCGCTAGTAACTAGCTGGTTATATATATTAATATTAACTATTAATTAACTAGTTAGAAAGCTTCTACCCTTTCTAACTAGCTATATAGATTATTAAAGTAGTAGTAGTCTATAGGATTAGTTATTTTTACTAATAAAGCTTTATAGCTTATTAGCTAAGGGTACTATTTAGGGCCCTTAATATAACTTAGTAGCTTAAGATACTTTTTAATCTTAGCTATATACTCTGTAGTAAGCTTAGGATCTTTCTATAGTAGTATTTTCTTATCTTAATTAGTTTTAAAATTAGTAATTAAGATACTTATAGACTAAGTCTTAGTATAGGATATCTTCTTAATAGTATATACTACTTCCTAAGCTATATATAGCTTATTAGTTTTATATTACTCTATTAATAAAGTCTATATCTTCTCTAGTTCTAGTTCTTTAGACTAGGGTATTATCTTATTGATTTTAGGGCTTATATTCTATATTAAGAGTAATTATATATTAACTTTTAGTACTTTAAGATTATACTATTGTTTATAATTAGCTAGTAGGGAGCCTATAGAGCTATTAATAATCTAGAGGAGGAGATTCTAGTCTAATATCTAGGTAATATTTACTACCTAGTTCTTAAAATTAGACTTACCTATAAGCGGTATAGCTAACTTATTAAAGGTCTTCTTTTATCTACTTTTTAATATTTAATTATAGAAAGAAAGGTATTTAAGTATACTTACTATTACTTACTTAGTACTTTATAGAATAGTTTATTAGTATATAAAATTTAATATACTCTACTCTCTTTACCCTCTTAGTTAGTTAGAGGGTAGCTTATTTAGAGGATTATAGAATATCGGTACTTAGTTAGGTACTATAGTCTATATTAGATCTAGGGTTCTTCCTAGGGCTTTATAGGCTAAAGATACTAGGGTATATATCCTTAAAAGGGGTATACTTTATATTACTCTTAGTAGAATAGTTAGGTCTCTCTTAATAGACTAGGAGATTTTACTAGTAGTATAGGTAGTAGTCCTATTTTTAATATAATCTAGGTAATCTATAATATATTAAAGAAATATATTAGTAGGATTATTACTAATCTAGGTTAACTCTAGATTAGTATTTAATTATACTATAGGATTATACTAATCTTAGCTATAGCTATAGCTTTAATTAATATCCTCGAATCTAGCGGTTGCTTTACTATCTAATTCTTTATTATTCTCCTAAGCCTAGGGCGGGGGAGGTATACCTACCTAGTAGCTAGGTAGTATAGAACTACTTTATATATTTACTATTTTATAAATTTAAAGTAAGGATAAAAAGAAAGGGTATTTAAGATAAGATCTCTCTGGTTACTTAAGGGGTAAGTAGTAGGATTAATTAATTATAATAAACTAAATTAATATACAGAATCCGGCTAGTTAAACTATACTAGGCTTATAACCTATTAAAGTATTATAGGTATAAGTTGGAATACTATATATAACTAGATAATATAAAGGAAGGTATCTAAAAGTATAAAGTATATAATTAGAATAAAAGTTACTCTTAAAGTCTATAAGCTATATATATTATAGACTTTTATATATAAAAGGGGATAATCTCGCTTCTCTTAGGTATGGTTCCAATAATATTAGAAATACATAATAATAATCAATCGGGGTAGGGTTGGTATTAGGGAACGGGCCAGAAAGATACTTTTCCGGCCGAGAATACAGCCTGCCTGATAACATCATTGAAACCCAAGCCTTGGCGGTTAGAAACCAAGTGTGGATTTCAACAGCGTCAATATATACAAAGCTTCGCTATATAGATATCAATAGATACTAGTTGAAACAGGAAGTCAACGCTAGACAGGTCAATGTAGATTAGATTCTAACCGCGGAAATGCCCGCTAATAGTCTAACGAAAGCTTTACCCCGCTAGAAATAAGAATGGTTTAGGGAATTACTTAGAATATCTGAGATTGGTCATCTGATCAGTCATGAAAACAGACGTTAATTGATTGAGACAGCTCTTAAAGCTCTAAATTGTGATCGCTTTAAAAGCTAGGGGGTATGTTAGAATCTAGGATAAATACTGTTATTTTTCATTCCTAATACAGTTGGGTCACGTGACTGACCAGGCTGGTATTTCTGCAGAAAAACCAACTCAGATGGTTTTTCGCCCGAAAAACCAGTCCCGCAGTTTTTCGCCCGAAAAACATCCTTTCATTTTGTTTTGTTTGTTTTGATTACTAAGTTGTCCACAAGATTGTCATGTTTTAGGACTATTGTCATTTTTAGAGAGTTAGAGAATTTATTGAGATTTTTCTGCCACATATACAATCGCCTTACCACCGTTTTTCCGTCAGATAGTATAAAGAGTTTCCGAAGCCAGCGAAGTCCAATTTCATCAGAAGTCCAACCGTTTAGACTAACTTTAAACCGCCAATCGCTAGGAAAGCCTTCAAACCATGATTTAAGGAAGACCTTGCCTTTGAAAATAATATACAGAGGGAGGGCCCACCCTATAGTATTTATACACTCAATTGCAGTCACCCACTCGCGATTTCTAGGTTATAAAAGTGATCTCCGACCGTAGTATTTACTTCTTATTATAACCTTTGCCGTTACGGTCAATCCCATAGTAAAACCAGTCTTATCGAAGTTATAAATATCGTCTAGGTCAATTCTAAACTAAACGATAGTTTTTTGAATAAGATTAAACCATTCTCCAATGATTTTTGGGTCTTTATACTTCGCGCGCTCGTAATTATAACGTCTTAAGAATCGGGATATAAGGATAGGGTGCCGTTTTATAAAGTTTATAACCCAATTTTTACCAACTGAAAGGATCGGGGTCATTCCGCGTTATTGAAGAAGAAGATCTGCCATTTCTCATACCATAGAGGGCCGGGGGGCTGATCCACGGGAATCCATAGAGAGTATCCATTTTTGAAGAGATTCCTCTTCAATTGCAGTCAATTTAGAAGAGTTGGCGCGTGAAGTCGCGCGTTGTTGAATACCACGTAGGCGTGTACGGAGTGTGGACTCGGGTACATTAAAGATACGCGCTATTCCACGAAGAGAAGTGCTCTCTTCTTTTTTAAAAGCATCAATAGCTAATAAGAGCCTACCCTCTTGTTCGACCAAGTTTGTAGACGATCGGGGGCGTTTTGGTGGCATGGTGGGTGGTTGAATTAACTAGGTGTTAAACCATGGACGCGTTTTGGGTGGGGTGCGCAGCTCGCTTGGGTGCGCAGCTCGCTTGGGAATTACGTTAGTTATCGAAAATTGCTGACTAAAAAGGCCTATAGGCACCCACGCTAAACAATGCCCATAGACCCAGGGCGGGTATGCCCGGCTTACGTAAGGCCCATGGGCACTGCCCACCGTACCGCCCGTGGGCGATGTCGCAGTCTAAATACTTCACTTCTCCTGTAGTTCTAGTTTGCTTGATAGAGCTTGGTTATACAAGTATATAATATTAATTATTAATAGTCGGAAGTAATAGGAGTTATATAAGGTATAAACCGAGTTTTAAGAAGCAATTGCAAATATTGCTAGTATATTAAAGCAAAGATAAATATGTAGCATATTATAGTAAACTAATGTAAAAGAACTAAAATAAAGGAGCTATTAATAGTACTAATTCTCCTTAATTATAGTATCTTCTTCTTTCTAAACTAATAATTACTAGGATAATACTTTTCAAGAGCTCTAAAAGGCAGTTAACTGTAATATTTAACTATTATAAGATATACTTTACCTTAAGAGGGAAGTGTATAAATATACCTAAAGGGCGCTTTCTTAGGAAAGGGAAAGGCCTAAACTAGAGTATAAGATCTGCTATATACAGCTAGATTATTAGGTGACTATTCTTTATAGATATATGGTGTGATACTTCGTACCATTCGGTGCCATAAGTATCGGTCCTGCATGCTGTTCATGAACAAATGTTTAAGCAGCAATATAGTAGATGTTTATGGCACGAATTTAGCCGACAGTGTAGCTAGTAGAGTCCAGCATGCTCACTTCTTGAGAACAAGGGACTAGGTTGAAAATGGTATAGCTTATGTTCAAATCAGCTCGCTAGTCATCGTTTTCTGCATTTGATCGAACAAAAAATCCAAGAGAGTAGGTGTTTCAGAACGAATGCTACGATCCAATAACAGTCAACTGCCGCTGAGCTGTGAAAGTCTGTGCGGTGGTCGAGCGACGGCGGGTGATCCCCACTCAGGTTATCACCCTGTCTATAGCGCACTCACCCTTGTCACCCCCGGTCGCGCGACTATAAAGCGGCAGTCACCTGTTTCTCACCCAGGCGGCACCCACCCGAATTTTGACCGCACATAAGCCACACGCCGGTGAGTTAGTAGTTGGGTGGGTGATTACCAGCGAATCCTCACTGTTGTATGTTTTTGTTTTTGTTTGTTTAGTATAGCAATAAATAGTATGTTCATCTTAGGCCCCATTGTGGAAGTCTATAATAACCTTCTGGAAATGAAGCTTAACGAGACATAGGATATATGACGCTATGACCATCTAGGGGCAGAGGTCACCTGACCTGATATTGACGATGAGATATAAGCCGTCTTACCATTCCACCAACGGTAGTCTATAGTTCTCAGCCATTATATGTTTCCCTCCAATGCAGTATCAGATACATACGACCATAGGGTGTGGAAAATAGGGCTTCCCGTCCGCTCAGCCGTACTCAAGCCACACGCCGGTGAGTTAGTAGTTGGGTGGGTGACCACCAGCGAATCCTCACTGTTGTATGTTTTTTTTTTTGCTTTTGATATGTCTACTATACTCTCAGTAGAAGAAAATCGGCCACAGATAAAGACGTAGACATCATGGTTTATACGGCAATATATTGAATGTTGACAAAGGTTAGTGCTAGGCCAAATATAAAATCTGCATAGGAATCTCCATGGATGCTCGGGCGTGATAATGGAAGGGAAGCAAAAGCCATGACCTGAACGAAGCTGGTGAGAGAGACAGATAGTGGCAAGATTGCCAAGGAGGGAGCGTGTTTTATTGGGCCGAGATAGGCGCTGAACTGGACGCATACATCAAGAGAAACAGGCTTCGAACCCAAGGAGAAAACATCCGTGTGAGTGTCCCAATTCCCAAGTTAACTTAAAATTTCTTTGCTATACAACGCCCAGAGCTTGGCAGTCTTCCCCGATTCGCCCTCGCTTCCTAGATAACTAAGATCTGAACCCAACCGATCTGGACCCAACCGATCATGTATTCAGACTGTGCCGATATGCTTGTATCTTGCCGATAGACCTGGGCCGAGTTCCACATTCACAGCTCTATCTGAACCAATGACGAGTCTTGGAAATACGTCTGCAGTAGCGTGAACCATACACCATTCTGCAGTCCTTCGAATATGCAATGCACGACCGGTTCTCGTCACAATCTTACATGCATAACTCACCGCTATCCAATCACAAGTTCATCGCATTCCTCACCGCCGCTTTTCGAAGTATATGGGGCTGAAATATGGCTTGCCACATCGCTCTAGCCTCTCGGCCTAAAATCGGCTTAGCCCTATCACGCTACACTGCACGTGCTTCCACCTATCACATTGTGGCGCCTGCAGGCTGACAAAGTGGAGACAAACTCAATCGTATACCTTAACGCCATCTTATTGAGCCCAGAAATTAACTACTAGTCTAATAAATCACCTATTCTACCTTTGCCTGATATCTTTTGGACGATGCGCACCATTTCAGATGGGTTTCTGCAAAGGCCAGGACTGCAGTCTCCAGAATCGGGTCATGGGAATCCCCATTCAATGAAACGTGGAGTCCTTCGTATATCTCCACCGCAGCCGAAAGACAACGATTGTGGATACTGCACACCTCATCGATCGTTCTCGGCAATATGTCATTCATGTGATCCACATCCGTCCCCGCTTGTTCCTTCAAGGATACCAAGACTGCATTCATGGTCTCGCCATTCCGACGATCTTTCTCCAGGCCAACAAGGTCGTTTTGCAGTCCGAGCACCAAACTAACTCGCTTCTGGAGATCTCGGAGGCTGGAGATATATTCGTCCTCGATTGGTCTGTGCAGTGTGCGGATCAGAGTTAAAAATGGATGGATACCCATTGTTTTACCGCGGAATTGCAGATAAGTTTCCAAGTTCCCAGGCAGAATGCCCTGTCGAAATCGGAGCTCGTCAAGTAAGCCCTCGCACATATCGCATATATCATTGCTGAGCTCGCGGGCGGTGCTTTTGCTGAGGTCAAGCTTCTGGATGCAATATTCTTGAAAGAAGCAAAGAATCGACGCGACTTTGTTTGTCGGGGAGACTATTATATGGATTAACCCAGTACTGGGAGATTATCCGCAGCTGATCCTGATTTACGTACCGTCTGCCTTCTTTCCCTGGAGCTTCGATATGGTCTCTTCCAAAGCAAGCGTGGCCGCAGCTGGTGGCATAGCCTCAAGTGTGTCATCCGCCGCGCAGTTTGCAGCCAGCCACGCAGTCATGCATATGCGGATGTTCTCCGATCGTACATCCGGGAAAAACAGGTTAATGGCAGCTGTTTCTGCAAAGCATCTCTCATAGAAGTCCTTAGTATCTCCGGCTTTCTCCGGCTGGATGGTCGCTTTGAAATCAGCGTGTGAATAAAGGACAGCCGATGTGGGGGGTGCATCGATAGAGACTATGTCGTAATGAGGGATCTTGAGCTAAATTCAACTTGCTTAGTCGGTGATTCACGAAAAGGGTGATGTTGAGCTAACCTGGAGGGATACACCGCGTATTCCTAGAGGGATTTCGCATGACTTGATCACAGGCTGGTCGTTGAGACGCTTATAATTGGGTATATGGCCGGCTGGATTGATTGGAAGGTCAATCCGACCAGTAGGAATCCGATCAGTAGGAACAATCCCATGCTGCTGTGTGAAGGTATAATCGCATGTAGCCATTTTGAATTTCGAAGATATTTGAATACTGTCTAACACCGGACTACGGACGCAGTTTATATATCCCACCCGGTCAAGCACGGACAACAGGAAAACACGGACCGTGTCTGAAACTTGCTAGCAGCCAAGATGCTTTCTTTGTCTAGGTATGACGTTAATCTGGTTTCGAGCATGCAGCTGAAAATTCCCTCATTGTTTTCCGCAGTCTGATAGGTCACATTATGGGCTAGTTCGCATGCGCAGAACCAACGGCTTCTCGGGAGAAGCCAAGCCATAGACGACGGATGAATCCTGGCTGAGAAAACTCAGCTCCCATCGGTCGAAAGCGACTCCGCTTGATCGAAATTCCCCACCAGATGGATCATCACGGTGTGGGGCACTCTTTGTATTCGTCCATGCACACACATCCGTACATGGAAAGGTGGATCGCGGGCTTAGTCGGATGCTTTTTCCCGCCCCGTGCAGATCAGTCCATAGGAAGCAGGAGATAAATTAGATCTCCATGCTAGTATCCAGTGGTAGGTCTTCCACCAGTCAGGGATTACCGCAAGGATCCGCAAGGATCGCTGAGACAACGCAATAATAAGGACTAGCCGGGTCATCACTATAAATACAGTCTTGAAGTTGGGCGAGAATCGAAGGATGTGGGTTCCCATTCCTCCGCGGAAGGACGTGCGTTTCAAGCCGGCTAGTGATAAAAAAACAAGCTGCTCATTACTCGTGCAAATAGATAGCTGTTGCTTATAGCCAATAGAAAGAACAGATATTATGCAATATACGACAACGCAGGTGGGAGGATATGAAACACGTGATAATTGTGGCAGAGAATACGGAGTACAGACAGCCATTTCTCCGCTGAGCCATAACAAAATCTTCAGCTGAATCTTCAAGGAGATGGGTCCAGTGACATGGAGCACAATAATTGCATACACCACTTCTCTTTTACTTCAATTTTGATACCGTGAATTATATATCTTTACGGCACTGACAAACTTCTTTCTATTGAGTGTACATAGCTGTTCTTTTCACAATAAAACGGGACATTTCCAAAACTAGATAAAATGTCCAACCTATTCTCCAGTCTGCGCTTCTTATGAAAACCTGCTTCGTATAAGTCGTATTACTAGGTAGAAAATAGTCAGGCGTAGGGACACGGTAAAGTTTATGTGAGCTGAGCTGGATCTGGACGCCTCTTTCTTTCAATTTTAACCTTATCACACCCTTGTACTAGAGCGAATTCTAATTGATTAGTTGACCAAGTATAGTTGGTGATTGGCCTGTGTGTTTGCCTTGACCCTCATGTCTTGATTCCTTTTTAGGACCGCGCCCCTTCCACGGCAATCCAATCGTCTTATCTTAAACTTTTAATTAACGCTGTCATTCAGGCATATTGTACTCATCTTCTGCTCAGATCCCCTCCAACCGCTTGTCCCCACCTTGACAGATGGAGTAGCGTCCAGATCGACATAGTTCTTCTAGGCGAACCGAAGTGGATCAGAAGAAAACCTTGATTGTTTGCCTTCATAGATGATTTACTTACTAGGTAGCTAAGTGAGAGGTTGCAAGCTTTGCCGGTTCTATAAGCAAGCCACTGCCTACTTCTTCACTTGCTTCTTCTTCTCTCTTGCTATCTTGGTTATTTTGAGTATATGCACTCTTTCTTCATTGAATAGACCTGGCATATCACAGACGCAGACTTCCTGGCTAAGGCGGATAGGGCTCCTGCTCCTCAGGCTTACTCCTCTCTCTTCCTTTCTTCATCTCCTCCTGTCTCCATATCTTCTCCAGAAAACCACCGCTATATCTTCAGAGGTACATATCAAGTGATCGGTTTTAGCATGAGCTAGCTCAACATCCTGTGATGATCACTGAGCATGGGGTGAGAATCTTCGCTATCATCCCATTCTTCCCCATGTACCTTCCATCACTTCAAATCCTGTGAGAGCCTACAGTCCGAAGAGATTATCACGTTCATTGACTAACAAACTCGACCTCAAAAAGAAATGCTTCGCATCATCCGTCTAGCAGCCCGAGAAATGCTGCTAGAACCTTTGCCACCTCTCCAAGTAACTTCAACCCACGAAATTGGCAGTACAACCCAGATGGTGGCTTTTATTGGCAGATTAATGCCATGGCCCGACTTTGAAAGTGATGTGGTTGCCGCATCCTGCTTTCTAAACCCCCCTTGGAGCCGGCTAACCCTTGATGTGAGCTTCAGGGGCCAGAGTGCAGATAACTTGAGGTATGTATTATATGTACTATGCTTGCAATTTATTAATGTACTAATAGTTCTACTACCCTATAGGTCAAGTTTCTCGTTACATACGAGATCTAAATATTAGAACTGCCTTCGATCAACGTCCACCCGGTTTTCAATCCAAGCAAGTTACGGAAGGCAGCAAGTACGGAGCCACTCACGGGACAGCATACAGACCCGCCACCACCGATAAGAGTCAGTGAGACCGATGAATGGGAGGTCGAGAAGATCCTAGACGCGAGAAAGCACTACCGGAAACTACAATATCGTGTGCAGTGGATCGGACACGATCTGGACCCTACGTGGTATCCAGCGAGTAAGTTCAAGAGTGCCCGGACATGACCAAAGAGTTCCATGATACCTACTCTTCGAAGGGAATGTATCGACGCGACACGGGATGACGAAAAACCGGCGTTCAGGGACTGAACGCACTTTTGCCCGGGGGTTATGTTACGATCGAGACTCGTTCTTTCCTTTCCGGGGGAAGTCGTTCCTTCCCAAGGCCGGCGAGGGTATAAAGGTCCCACCGCAGTCCTAAGTTCCCTTTCTTTTTCCTTTCCCCATGTTAAGGCACTCTTTTGTCTAAGGGAACTGGCGCGTAACATTTCTGTCAACATATCAGAAGGTTTGCCATCAAAGGAGTTTGGACTCTTCAATACTCTCCTATGGTCGTGTACAACGATGTGTATGAGCCCAAAGAAGGGACTATCAGCACGCGGCAAGGGCTCAAGGCGCCGCACCAGAAAACCCTCTACTGCTAGACGACGATGAAGATGAACATGTCAACCGCCGCCAAGCGACTCCGAGCGCTGAGGGTCTCCCGTACGACCCCGGGCGTGAAATCACGCCCTCGGATACCTACACTCCGCCCGAGCCCTACGACAACTGACAGGCCGTGCCTCGATACGTGTTTCCATTTCGTCTCGAAGCATTTTTCCTTCTCGTTATCTATCAAGGCATGCGGTCGTTCCTCTCCAAACCGTTCGTGACGGTGGTTTATGCATTTTTATTTTCCTTGTTTTTCTTTGCGTTGATTTTTCATTCGTTTTTCATTCAATCCTGAGCTTTGTGTGCCAGGCATGATTGTCACAGCTAGCTTAGTCATACTAGCTTAGTTAGTAGCCCCGCCAAGGTGGCTCACAATATCATCAACTTACTTCCCCCCAATGAGCTTACTGCTACATTTCTGGTAGCATGTCTCCTACCTAGCCTCTCGAAGAATTTGCACCCGTGTTTACTGCAAGAAGAAGTAATGGACCAACTCCGCGCAACCGGTAGTGGACTAATTGACCAGATAGCGCCGGTGTTACGTGCCAGGTTCTTTTAATGGAAGAAGTGCATTGCTAAACGAATATCAAGTATGAAGAAAGAAAAGAAAAGAAAACAAACGTAAAACAACAAATGGGTCTTTATACCCCTTCGGGGGCAAAGCCCTATCCTCGCTTAACCCAGAAGGAAGGTACGATTGCCTGCGCAAACGAGAAGGAACGACCAACGGTACGATCCCAAACGGGAAGGTACGAGTTCTACAAGTGCCAATCGTGACAGCCGGGACCTTAACGGGTCGAAGTGGATCGGAAGAAAACCTTCATTTTTCTTTGGGGGTCTTGGCTTAATCTAGATTAACTGATAGGGCCAAGAAGGGAATTAGACATTGAAAAGACATCCAAAGTGACAGATACAGCTGGGCATGCATGTTTCACGGTTAATTTGGTAACCCACGGATCGAGAGATTGATTGGTAATAGGGGAGATTACGAAATAAACCTTGGAAGGTCTTTGACTCCCATTATATAAGAATTACCGATACAGGAAGTCTCTATATAGGCCCTGTCACGCGAATACCTTAAGTACATGTGTCTAAAGTGCATATATCTACTCTACACCTGATGACCTGCCTAGACTAGGAGGCTCTAAGGTACTGATAGAGTGCGGGGCAGCCTTTCTGCCTGCTGTTCACCGGGTTTGCTCTCCTGCTCTTCCTCTCTGTTCGTATCTCATTAAATCAGTTTCTTTTCTCATACAACCTTTGTCCCGCAGTTACTCTGGACACAAAAGGGACAAGAAATCTGACCACTATAACATTAGAGAAAACTTTCGATATGCCCGTCCTTCTGCAGATACAGCTAGAGTATGTCGCCTCAACTGTTGCGCAACGGCTAGACTCGCTAGAGATTGACTATGCTATCATGGGTGGTGCTGGTGTATGCCTCATGGCACCGGATCCACAGAGAGCCACGGAGGATATCGATATGGTGATCCAGGTCGATCACCGATCTATTACCGCAGACCTCCTTACCGGCATACTCTTGAAATCTTTCCCCTCTGACTTTGGCCCGATCAATCAGTTCGGGCATACCATCCCAGGATTCAAACTCCAATTACCTGGAGATGTGGTACGTCTTATAGAGCTCGAGATATTCGATTATGCTAGCTGGCCCAACCGACCTCAGTACGACCTTCAGTCCGCGACCCGAGTGACACAGAACATCAATGGATACCCGGTTAAGATTTTCAGTGCTGAATGGATTATCCGGGAGAAGATCCTCTCACAATATCAACGCCAGGGTGCTAAACAGGCAGTTGATCTACAAGATGTGGAGAACCTCCTGAGCTACGCGATTCCTGGGAAACCTGAGCTCGACTTCGACCATGATCAGGAACTTCAAGATGCGTTGGCTACCTTTTTGCAGAGAAAGCCCAAACTGCGAAGTGACCTGGAAGAGGTTATCAAATGCCAGGCTATCTTGGGAAATTGGTAAGATTCTAGCATTTCGTTCTCCTCGGACAAGTTACTAATAAAACAAAATTCCTTTGTCTAGATGATGCTTCGTCTCCTTCGTTGTTTTCGCCCGCTCTAATTCTGACGGCACACTCCAGCGATATTGCTAGCCATAGGATTTTGAGGCTGCGCTTGGGGATTTCTTTTGCGGCGAATATCTG
Organism: Penicillium psychrosexuale; assembly: GCF_028828465.1. Lineage (NCBI taxonomy): Eukaryota > Fungi > Ascomycota > Eurotiomycetes > Eurotiales > Aspergillaceae > Penicillium > Penicillium psychrosexuale. Next base: position 6,646,534 of record NW_026643187.1, read on the forward strand.
TGCTACTTGAATATCCGCCCTCCATGTAGTTTCATTAACCTGTATGCATCATGGGAGTAATTTAGTAGATCGACAAAATAAGGTCATTGGTCAATTTTTAAAAAGCTTTCAAAAGTGTATCGATATAAATGAATTATTTTTACCCACCGCGTATTATAAATAAGAAGTCTAATCGTGTATATCTCATTCAGCCAGCAGGTTGCCCCTCATATCCACGGGAATTTCTCTCCCAGAGCCCAGTCGCTTTGAGATACGTCTGTCCCAGGGGCCGAACTCTTCCTCGTGTATTCGACCATAGCGCCCACTGAACCATTGCACGGCTCGCTTATCGGGACAGCTATCAAGAATATCATTATTTATCTCAAGGTATGACACCATCATCGCAATCCAAGTACTTAATGTATCTCCCCAAATCGAAGTAGGAGCATTTTGGTCATCCTCATCAATGAGAACACCTTTAGCCATACTCTCAATCAACGCCTCTTCAAGCGGATGAAATATATTGCGATAGACTTCGTATTTTTTTGTAGGGACGTCGCTAGCCGCATCCTGTATGGGAAGATTTGCAAAAGAATTCGGGACCACAATCAACTTGAGACCCCCGGCTAGGTGGTGGTTGGCTGGATAGTCGAAGATAGTGGTTGATTTATCCAGACGTTCGTATTTTTTATTAACCTTTCTCATGACCTTATCTGGATCCGGGAGGCGAGCCAGTAGCTCGGGGGCAGGTCTGCGGTCAGGGACTGTTTTATGGAATTCGGACTGTTGTAGCTTCTGGCATGCTGTCTGATAGTCCTTATCGTGTACGGCAATCATAGCTGTCTGCAGGGGTTCATTAACGGGTGATTGAATCGCAGACCAGTGATAAGGCAACTTACTCCTAGTACAATCGGAACGCCAAGGTAGTTCATTGCAAGCGGTCCCCATGGAAAGATATCCAGGGGTGCAAGGATCGCTCCAATTTCGGAGGTTATGGCGTCAGGCTGGGCTTCACGTGGGCGTCGTAACATTTTCGTGTGTGTTGACAGGAAGGAATCGGGTTATAGTTGGCTATTGGGTGATGCGAGAGATGAGTGTAGTAGAAGAAAGTGTGTGGGTTCGATGATCTTCGGGCACGTGATCTGGATTGTGCCGCTCAAGTGGGTCTGGATGTGGGGACGAAGAGTCTATGAGAACGTAAATCTAGAAGAACAAGAGCAGTATAACTGTATTGATTATGACGAGACTAGGAGAAGAATAGTAGAGAGGAAAAGGCAGAGTTCTGCACAAACATGATCACATGACTAACAATTTCAGCCGCACCTAACTATCCACCGCCATCTTCTCTTTTCCTTCGAGCTATCGAAGCTCGCGGTCTATTTGCAGTTGGAAGAAAAATTAATATAACCACCTCCATACTGGACGAATTTCGAAAGCTCAGACACATCAACTCCTTTCTTACTCAATTCCCATAGACTTTGAGCATTTTCGCATTCCCGGAAGTGTTCTATGAATTCATCATAGGAGTACACCGCGTCTAGCAAAGTCGAATGATCCATTGGTGCAACTTTTGATGACCTTAACCAGTGAGAATTCTCTGCAGAAATCTGGCAACCACTGCAGCATCTTCCATTCTGGATGACACCGCTCTCAACATCGAGATAGGGTAATGAAGTAGTCACCATATAGCCTAGTATTGACACTTCATTTGACCGCGGCACTCCCGTCTTGTCCTTTCCTTTGCCTGACGACAATCTGCCAACAAAGTCTGTTGGCATAATTTGCATCTTCGCCTTTCGCAAAATCCCGAACATCGAATATATTCCAGGAAATGACGTCACTGTAGGCACCAAGCTGTATAGGCCTTTTTTCAACTTGAAGCGTTTTTTCATAACAGGAACCGTTGAGACAGAGGGAAGACGACCGAGACTAATGCAATTGAAACAGCACCTCATAAACGATGGGAGAAAAATAAAGCCACCAAAGGAGTCACAGACATAACAGTCCCTTGTACAAAGGACTTCGAACAAGTCCGAGATCGTGAACCAAGACGCAATTTTGGTTCTCAGTATAACGCAGAGGGAATCAAGAGCATATAAAATTGCCTCTTCGTAGCCAGGTATTGTCTTGACGATCTGCAGCGCACGGCGATTGACATGGCGAAAATTGAACAGAGACCGGATATCAAGTCGGGAGCATATATCATACAAAACCTCAAGTGGCAGGAGCTGAAGACTTCCCAGCGTTGAGGAAGTAGCATGGATGGTTCGAAGCAGCCACATGCGCATGTCTGCGAACGCCTTGCTTTGGCTACGGCACCTTGCCTTAAGAACCGTTAGATCGAATTCCCGTCGGTGATATGAAGCGATATGGATGATATCCATTTTTCGCGCTTCTTTGAACTCGTAGCATTTCGCTTCTTTGTGTCGTTTGGTTTCTGTAAAATGTTGATTGAGAAGTCCGGTGTTGATACGGCCCGCGGGTTGTGGTGGTCGAATTTGTCAGATCCGTGTGAATGGACTTGAAATAGTGACGACAGGGTTCGGTTTTCCCACTCGCCTACGATGCCAATCTCCTCGTAAGTCACGTTCATTGTACCACTCCAATTGTTCTGGAATTCATCTTAATCAATGCGCAGTTGTTGGCTGAACATCAAAGACCCGTCCTAATGATAGCTCGCTGCGCTCACAGATTACTAGGTCCCTTTCTATCGGCTGTTTAGTTTTAATACAAATGGCCGAGGAGGCTGATTCAATTTCACAAGGTCGGAAGTAAAAGCAGACTGAAGTCTATAAACACAAATAAAGAGGCAAGAGCATCATTTAATTGTCATTCTCGTTCTCCTTTTCCTTTTTACTCTCTTCCGGCTTTTTGCTCTCCTCGCCGTCTTCTCCCTGCTCGTGATCTTCGGTCTCTTCCCCGTCTTCGGTTTCCTCGCGCCAGGGGTCTTTCCCCTCCACAATCTTTTGCAGTGGCAGGAAATGTTCATCTTCATAAATGAGATCCCCGGCAGTTTGGTAAACTCTCAGAATGTCAGAGTTTTGTTCCTCCGCGACCCTGACCATAGCTTGGATGGCATCGGTAGCAGATTCCTCCAGAGTTTTCTCGTTGGCCTCTTTTGCCGCCTCCTGAATTTCGCGGAGTCGCTTGAGCCAGAACAACCATCTCCATGGCGTGAATCTAGTCGGTGACCGCTTCCCAAATTCTGACTCGATGAAACAGCGGCCACCCTGACCAATCGTGCTGGGACAATCATTCCACGAGACCTCCGAGAGTTGCAGGAGATTGCAATCTGCCTCCTTGAGCCACGCAGTGTCAGACGGCAACAAATGCCTAATCTCCAGTGAATCCATGCTCCGGTGCGGATCCTCATCACCAGGATCACTGGGATCACCAGAGCTGCGAAGCACCTGTCTCTCCTCAAACGTGCGCCGAAACAGGACAAGGGCAACCTGGCACATTCTATCCTTACAGACGCGAGTAGACGCCAGCTTGGCCAAGAAAGAAGAAAAATTGAGGCGATGGATGCCCGACATTGCTCCGCAGTCGTTGATCCAGAAGTCAGTCATATCACTGACTAAGAGCGGTAGGTCATTCCACAGCGTGCCTTCGGTCATCCGGGCGATATCGATTCCGTAGACCCCCTTCACAGGCCTGGTCAACGGTCCCTTTCCTTGAATCCGGAGGATATCGAGGACCAGACGGTCGTGTTTGGGGGTCTCATGCGATGTATATAGACTGAGCTGGTAGTACATATACCATATATGACGAACGTAGAGTTCGAGGGAATCCACCCCATCTCCAACTTGGCAGTATCTGGAGGTGACAAACCAGGTTCGATTGAAACGGGCTGTTCCGCGCATCTCTTGAATTTCGCCCCGAGCGAGGCTTTGCCGCACATTCAGCCGATCATAAGAGATGCTATCTAACTCGCCGATGTCGGGGAAGCCTTTTGGCGACGGGCTAAGCAGGGAGTCGCGGAGGCGATGCATCTTGAAACGGTAATTGTATTTTGATAGATCAGTCGGGTGTAGAAATGAAGAGTTAGATAAGGGAGCACCTGTGTGATAGAACTTACAGGGTTTTAAAGCTCTGTCCGGACTCCGGAGTATTCACTAGAAGGTTCAAGGGGCGGCACTAATTCATTTTCAAGTCATCTCTAGGCAGCAGGATAGTAATTACAAGCAATAACTGGATTTTCTTTCTATATTCCACATTTGTAAGGCTAACTGCCCAGGTGCTCCACATGCGTTGTAGGGCCATCGTATGTTGTCGATCACCCGAGTCCCTGCCTCCCTGGATCCACTCCGTAGCTTTGATACAGGTATAGTAAGCTCAATGGTATTTTTTTATTATATTGCTGAACTTCATAGGTATATGTAGAAACATACAAAAAGTATCCAACAGTCCTATAGGAGTCCATTGAAACGTAATGAATAGAGAAACCAGTGTATATCTGATTCAACTCAGGATTAGGAAACAGTACTTTCCAAAAAGGCACTAAGAATGCACGAAGGCGTATAACTCAAAAATGAGATCAGAAGTGGGCTGTAAAAGGTACTAACAGGGTCTATTGAATGGAAGGATTCATACGTCACTAAGCATGAAGCTAGTCGAAACGGCTGTCCAACTCTGGCTCATTTTTAACCCAAGGAATTCGGTGTTGTTGTCAGTATTTCTGTTTCCATTACGGAGTACAAATTCAACGATTAAGGTGGGAATGAAATTCAGTAATATCTGCTATTCCAAGTACGGAGAGATTGAGCAGCTTTACAATTCGTTCTTTCAGTACTACTTCAATACTGTTGCGCACTACAATGTAGAGTCCAGACGAGAAGAGGGAGTTAATTCCCATGGGAGTTCTAGTTACTGAGGTGTGGTCCCTGAGGCCACTACAACTACGGATTTCCCGGCTACTTAGGAATTAATGAGAACTTACCCTGTTATTCGCGATGGTCGAAGAGCACTTGACGTAGCTGGTCTTTTCGCGATCATTCTTGTATCTGCATTCGTTCTTGGCTCTGAAGCATACCTAGTTGGTTGTTCCGAGTGGTTAGTGGCAATTCAAACGTGAGTACCTAAGTTATGGAATGTTTATGTTTACTCACTCCGTTGTAGTCGCGCAGGGCGCTGGATTCAGCTCTAGCATCGAGGCCGTCTGATACAGAATCAATGGGGGTGGCTACTGTGCCCATTGCAGCGCAGAGGAATAGGGTAACTTTGATGATTTGCATGACGAGGGGCTTGTTATAGTGATCTTGCAAAGAAGCTCGAAATGGTAAAAAGTCTGGACTGAGTATCTGAGAAGGAAGGAGTCTTGTTGATGGGATTGATGCTTTGGGGACTGGAATGGCGGGAAGCCGTCTGTTATAGAAACGATCCTGGGTTCCGTATGAACTCGTCTTGGGCAACACCCAATGACATTAATGTCTCAAATACTTGAGGATACTCGACTTCTTCGCTGGCACAACATTGTTACCTAGTAGGATTTATCTACCTATAAAATAGCGCTGTAGGGATCTTTATAATTCAACAATAATTGAATTTAGTCCTATGTATTCAATCGACTATGGAACCGAACAATCCGAAACCTGGGCGCATCCCGAGCCCTTCCCCAAAGCGATCCCGATGAGCCACCTAATAGCTTTCCGACAGTTGATTTTAGCCGAAAATTGAATACCAAGAGCTGGATTGATCGAGATTATGCCCTCCGTGTGCAACTTGATTGGGATTGGATAACGGAGGGTTGCGGAGTATCTTGGAGTTACCCTGAACAAAGTACATAGACGATCTTACGAGGTGGTCCTAAAACTCATAAACCACTAGGCCAGCCACCGGAATTAATCATGGATGGAGTGGACGATGTCATCACTTTTATCACTACTATCACTACAGATGAAATTGATCGCCGGCTTTCGTACGAAATGCTAATAGAGGCTCTGTCTCTTGACGTATCGGTTGATATATATTGGATAAAGCATCAATAGAGTCATGATTTTACTAGGCAAGGCACGACGACACGGTCCGAGGGATCTGATCAGCACTTGATATACTGACTCGTTCAGTCGTGTCTACAATGGAAGCTGGCTGCATTGCATCGTTAAAGGCGTTTCAATTGGAGATCCAAAGTGTTTGTATATTAGAAGGTGGAGAATATGACATTGTGACGATTGCTGGGTTGTTCCAGATAGTTTGAGACCTCGTGGAACATGTGAGAGGATAGAAGTCGATGCTTAACTAGTAACGATATAGCTATTCTTATACCGCAATTCTGTAGTTCGGGATCTCCGTCTCGGCAAATTGGAATTCTCCAAACAGCCTTCGAGACGAAACATGGTATGGCGTTTCTCGATTGGTAAATTATGCATATTATATAGCAACACAGCCCCCACAAGTACTCTATTGACAAGCATCAATTTTGCACCATGTCCGGGAAGACTGGTGGGCTCACTGCGTGGATAGCGGTACATAATTGCGGACATACCGAGCCAATCACTCGACCCTCATAGCAGCCGAAGTAGTCACTATAATAACTATCCCTGACAATGTCTATTTTTCAGCTCAATATGTCAAGTCTTGCGGAAAGGCTCATAACAATTTGAATTGCCATTAGAAACTTCAAGCCTAACCTATGAAGTTTCCGATGTGTTTCCCTGTAATGATGGCTCCCTCAAAAGAGAACTAACATGAAGTCCATGAGCGGACCTACTCATGTCACGAGGACCGCAAAAATGCTGATTTGGTGCTAGTGCTTATCCCAGGATCCTGCGACTGGCTCCCAAGGTCTCGGACTCTTTGCCGCTGGGCACAATGTAATATTGCGCACCATCTCCTTTTTAGTTATTTGCACCCCTATTGCTGATATTTCTTCTCTATGAATCGAATATACAGGTTTATCGTTCAGCGAAGGTTTCGATATATGCTAGGGATTACATTCAGTTCAAAATCGTACATAAACAATAAGTGGTGTCTGGCCTTCTTCGGAACCCGAAAACAAAATGGGGGCCAAAATCACAGAAAAAATCACATTTAATCACAGCATGAAAAGGGCAGCAGCGAATGCCGCACCACCGAGCACAACCCCTTCACCTGTAACAAGTGGCATAGCCGCGTTCGAAGTCGTAGTCGAAGTGGAAGTCGGAGTTGAAGTAGAAGCCGAACTTGAAGTTGCAGTCGAAGTCGCAGTCGGAGTCGAAGTCGAAGTCTGCGATCCTGCACCAGAGCTGGCACCAGAAGCCATAGTGCTTGTAGAGGCTACCTCGCTCGTTGAATCATTGGTAGGAGTAGCCTCAGCCTTGCTCGCCGCCGACGAGACCTGGGCCGAGTAATCGGTAGCCGTGAAGCGGACCTCCGCCACGCAAGAATTTTCTACCGTAGACCAGTTGGTGTCGCTGGTCGTGGTGGCCGTCTCGTAGAGCAAGGCTGTGTTGGTGAGTGCTTCTTTGTAGGCTCTCATGTCGATGACGCAGCAGTATGCGCCTTGCTCGTCGACGACCATGGTGCCGGAGCAGCATCTTGTGACGGTCCAGGTGTTTGAGAGCCAGCCTGCTGGGCAGGTGGTTTCCGCGGTTGAAGCGGCGGTCGAAGCGACTGACAGGGTCGCCGCCAGAAGAAGGGTCTTGAGGAATGTCATCTTGATACTGAGTATGAAGTAATGGTTTTGCAATTGTTGTGGAGAAGAGTGTGGAGGTGTGGAGAATGAGGGAATGACTAGGTTTTAATTGAAAGTAGGAAGAATTAAGATTACTCTGACACTAGCTCATATGATCTTTAGCGCCCGGTCCCCATGTCAGCCCCCTGAGGATGTACTTGATGTCTCAGCCCTGAAAGTGTTTTATAGGTTGACATGTCGAGCTAAGCCACAACTGGAGAAAAGGGGAAGCTCCTTCGACCAATCACATATAGCCAGGGCTATTTATTAGTAATTTCGGATCCACTTTGAGAAATCCCGACATCAAACCCGAAGGTTCGTTTCGACCACGTGCGCATCTCAGTCGCGATCAAGCATTGCTAGTGGAATCACTGCAGAACTCTTTCCCTATGGGGAATTTACGACTCATTTTAAATTTATGCTTATCTAAGGTGCACAAAGTACTTATTATTTCTAGTTCCACCTTTCCAGGTAGGGGAAAAGAGGGAGAGAAAGGAAGATACGGGTCCTGATAGTCAGGGTCAGGTGACGTGATCCGGGTATTCAACCTTAAAGAACAAAACAGCCGCTGTCATCGGCCCGAACGCAAGTTTTCAGCATATCTCGGCAGTGGTTCCGCAAAGTAAAGAAACACCGGACCGATACGTTCACCATCAAGATTCCGGCGAGATATGCAACCAGCTTTTGAAATGAGCACAGGAACATACTCATTATTACATCTTGATAATAGTGAAAACAACGGAAACTGAAAACTTCGATAAGGAATCGAAGGCTCTTTCCACAGTCTCTCGGTCTCCCTCCTCCTCACATCTGCCTAGCTCAATCATGGTTCTTCCTCTTTTCCTTCGCCGTTATAGCTCCAAGCTACTTGAGTCTCGAGATCCGATGCTGGTCATTTCAGGTCATCAGCAGGCGGATTGCTCTTAAGTCTCCCTTTCACTTCTCATTCACTTCTCATTCACTTTTTTTATTTCTCTTTCACAGTTACCTGGTCTCTCACTTTTCAATCCTATATCTCATCATTATACCCTCCCTAACTTCGAATGTTGCCTCATTATCACCTTCTACTGGATGATGGTAAACGGTCGAGGGGTCTGAGTATCATTACTCTGAAAGGCGTCCTTGAGCCAGGTGCCCGTGTCACCCTGGTTACTACTGCTTGCTACTCTGGAGGATGGGCCATTATTCCTGAGCTGAACAGTACTGCCATTACGGCTGCTGGTGCCGAAGAAGAATTCAACCTAGGGCACTTCTAATGCCTAGGGTATATCACAGAGTACCGACCGGACCTGTGGCTCGGTATTCGCGAGCACAATGTTCCAAGCGCTATCTAGCGCTACAAGTTCATCCCTAGACTCTCATCAGTCTAGCCAATCGAGCCACAAAGAGACCCTCCAGCTAGATGAGCCAACGGATCAACAAACTCTGACATATAATGCATTCTGCCAATCAGTGTTGGATACCTGCCAAAACAAGCTCACACGATTTAGCAATGACCAGCACTTCACCTCTAGTGCTCGGAATGGAATGGGAGTACTCGTGGACTGGAAGGACTGGAATACCACTATCTCACTTTGAAGACCGATGGAACGCATTGAAAGCCCATCCTTATACAGGACCAGAGAGTCAGCGTGCACTTCGAAACACCCGAATCAGAGAGAATATGTGTTTTTTTTCCTTATCAAATTGAATATTTATTCACTATGTAAGCCAGAAGTGGGCAGAATATATGACAGAAATTACTCTACAGCGGCAGAAATCATGGCAAAATCCATGGTCGCACCCAATCTGGAAGGCGGTACCAAAATTTCGGATCAGTGGGTCTAGATGCGCATTCTCCTTCCCGTCGGCCCGGGCCGAACCTGCTATGTCACGTGCCACCCCTTTGGCTTGAGGTATAAGCTACACCTTGCGAATGGTCCGTCATCCCATCATATGGAAGAATCTGGAAAACAAGCGATTCGAGATGAATCTCTCCGCCGTGAAGATACTTTGGAAGGTTTTGAGATAGATCGTCCCGAACCGACTTCCGAGATCCAGAAGACACAAGAGACGGACCAATTAATCGCGCAGATGACTACTCGATGGCTTCAAATTCATCAAGAATACATAACCGAGGGTTTAGGAGCTTACAATCCATACCAGGAAGAGGCCGTCCAGCGAGAACTAAGCAACCGTCCTACCGCTGAAAAGTGGTAGTCATAGGCTCGGATTCCGAAGGAGACGAATGAGGGGGGGGTCGTGTTCACGAGCGAAGGTGTATAGCTTGCACAAAATTGAAGATATTCATAATACAAATCTCCGTTTCCCTCCAATTTGACCTTGACGCTCTTCTTCCAACCGTACAAAGCTCCATCTCTCTCTAGTTCCGGGCGTTGAAGCTATTCATACCGTGCGTTAATGTATGCCTCTACGACTTGATCTCGACCCTTTCAAATGCGAGATACTAAAGCCCTAAGCTAAATTTGTACGATCGGAACATCTTCAAACCACCCTAGACCTGGGCACAGGAGAGTTATTTTGCAACGAGAGGGAAGATCTGATGTCTCGTTGATTTGAAGCTGGGGACAAAAGACAAAGATTCAGATGAGAAGGAAGAGAGGAAGAGGAAGAGGGAGGGAGGAGAAGGGGAAAGAGGAAGAGGAAGAGGAAAGAGAGAGCACAATTCACGTGGGCCAGGTGCTCTCTACAGCGTTCCTTCCCAAATCGATCTGCCTTGGGTATGTATACTCATTTCAACAATATAATAAATACACAATCAACAAAGGAGATGTTGGTTATCCAGAACAAATCAAGGAATATTTTCTATTAACCTGGCTTTTAACTGGTACTTTTTTAAAAAAGGTAATTCGGACAAAGAAGCAAGTACATTTTGTATGCAAGGTCCGTATAAAAGATACCTAAAGTCAGAGCCACTCTTGTCCTCGGTTGTGGTGCCGGAGGGGACTTGGTTGTCATTGGGAATGAAGAGAAAGATATACATACTGGCTTCTGGCTACAGACAAAGGCAATGTCGTAGTCGGCAACGAGGGCATTGAGGCTCTTGTTAAGCATAATAATTCGGGAACTTTGTGCAGTGGGGGGAATTTAAATCCGGGGAAGCGGGTCTGTGCGTTCACGATAGAATCAATACAACTTCATTTTCTTCTCTAAAAAAGAAAAAAAAATGGTGGCCTTCCCCAATTTTGTGTCACAAGTGATAGGCAGATCTACTCGTCTAAACCAACCGCTTAACGGGATATATACACGTGCGTTGTTAGCGAATCTCGACTCGGTCCTACCCCAAACGAAGGGACCAGGCGGGCCGACGCCTGTTAGGATTCCTTTTTTCTTTGAGAACTCGCCCTGGCTCGAACGCACGCTCTCACAGGTTCTGGCGGTCAACGGAAGGTACAGCCTTGGGCCCAGAGACTGTACCAACGGTCATATTCCACTGAGCTACGTGGGGCTTGGGGTGAAATAACTGCCCGGTCTGTTCATTATAACAGAGCCTTTTTGAATATTTCTAGTGATTTGATTGGCTGGATCTTGTTCTTCTCAGTTAGGTAATCATGAAGCTATTCAGAGTTCCGATGTAATTGCGTCTATTTCCCGTTCTTGAGGCTATCCCCATCTGCCTTTCTGAGGTAACTCCCACACCAATTCCCAATCCCCGTGGCTCACGGTTGAAGCTATTTCCAAGTATCTTGCGCTTTCCCCGTGACCTTCCTTTTCATTCCCTAACAGGATTTTGAAGTTGTTCCCACCTCTTTCCCCCCAAATCCAATTCTCATGATCTTTGAGGCTATTGCCTTCTTCCGTTTCCTTCCTTTCCACCCCAATACCATTCCCATTAATAATTTTCCGCGTTAACTGTCATTTTTTTGATTTTCTCCTTTCCCAACACATCGTGGCTTTACCTCTTCATTTCTTTTCCTCATACATCTTCTCCACACTCTTCCCCCCCCCCCCCCAATCAACGATGAGTAGATTATTTTCATGTACACACTCATCTCCCCTCCTATTTCTCTCACAAAATACATGGAAACCAAAATATCACATTGGCGGTCGTTATACTTCGAACGGCCGCTACCCGAAAACGGAAGGTAGGTGCCTGAGGATTGAGGCAATAGCCCCACTTGCGACTAGAAATGGACCAATTAATTCGTGCCTTTCAAGGGAATATATGGCCACGATGTAACAATGCTTGTTGCTTTTAAAGACAGCATTAATTACTTCGTAAATGAGATCTATCATTCAGACAGACATCGGATCTTCATTTCTTGCCTACACCCATATTACAATAGCTCGGCTTTTAGTCATTGATACTCCGCGGTGGTAAAACGTGATTTCTTAAAGATAACTCCGTACAACAGAGGGCCCAAGATGAGCATGCTATTGCTGTACTTCACACATATGCCAACAAAAGGAAAACAAAAAAAAACATACAACAGTGAGGATTCGCTGGTGGTCACCCACCCAACTACTAACTCACCGGCGTGTGGCTTAAGTACGGCTGAGCGGACGGGAAGCCCTGTTTTCCACACCCTATGGTCGTATGTACTTGATACAACAACAGATGGGAACATAAAGCAGCTGAGGATTACGAACTCTAGCCGTGGTGGAATGATAAAACGGCTTATTTCTCATTGTCACCATTGGGTCAGGTGACCTCTGGCCCTAGTAGTATAGTGAAGAGGGGACCCTGCCACGGGGACAGGGGCACCGACAGCCCTGCCTGCAAAACAGGTGTGAGAGCAGAGTCGTCACTGGGAGTAGTAGGGTGCTAGAGAGAAGAACACCGTAGGGTACTGAGAATGGAAAGGTGGAAAGGTGTCTGCGTTACTATCTATGCCTCGGAGTGCTTTTATAGTTATCACATGACTGCTTGGTCATCCTGCTCTGGAAACCCACCCCCACTGCAATATTAGGATTAGTTGATAATCTGGTTCCAAGGCATAGGATTCTGATATGTGTCAATTCGCCCAACTCGCTTGGGACTTAAGTAATTAGGTGGCATTCCTACTAGGTAGAGTTAGTCCCGTCTTGGAAAGCTTTTGGACCTGAACCAAACCGGCACCCATGGATGATGTTGACCGTCATTCCCCGTTTCAAGGGGCATGATAAATCGGAAGACGGATTCTACATGAACACTTCCAAAACATGATAGCCATCATGGAATAACCCTTGGCCAACTGGATTTTTTGACAACCCAATCTTGCGGCTGAATCCCATGTAAGCCTAGATCAGCCTAACAACGCTGACCCGCTCAACTAGCCAGCTCAGCAGGTCTCCGACCAACTCAAAACTCGGCCATGTCATCAGATCTGATCATTACCATGATAGATCCGGCCATCTGGGCAAAAGGAGTAAGTTCGATCTGACCACAACCCTTTGCTACCAGAAATCATCTCGCTTGGCGATATGTCCGACCAAGGCGGGGTTCTTGGCGCCTTTGGTGCGGTGCTTGGTTATATCGGAGCAGAGGCAGCCACTGACATCTGGTTTTCGTCGTTATTATGGCCCCAGCGATCATTGTCCCACTTCACACTTCGATCCATCCCAACCCTGGCTCTCCTGATGCCCATGGGGGGTCCTTTGCACAAAGCCGCTCTGAGCACCTTCGATATCGCCAACGCCCGAGGTCTCTTGAAGGGCGCCCACGAAGGCCACATGCTGGGCACTTCGTTCTTTGAGCAAACGGACTGGACCTACACCATTCGCGGTACTGCTACTTCCGAGCCCCGCGCAGCCCGTAACTGCATGTGGGCGCGAGCTCTTCATTACATGCCTATACCCGCCGAAAGATCTGGATCACTGGCAGGACTATCCCCTCCAGCCACGGACGCTGCCATCGAGAAGGGCATCCTCCCGCCCGCCGACAATGGCCGCATCCCCTTACGAGCGAAAGTCGCCGTCTACCACCTCATCTTCACCCCAGCAACGGCAGAAGATAAAGCCTCGCAGATGGCGTTTGTGCGCGAGAACTGCGGCCGACCAGGCTGGCACATTTACCTTAGCATCTTCATCGCCGAGCTCTCCGGCATCATTCTCTTTGCCGTCATCTACGCCATCGGCCGATCACTCTGGTGTCTTATTTGGCTAGCCCCGCTGCTCCTCCGCCTCCTGAGCGCCTTCTTCGCCCTCGACCACGAGCCCCTCACCCCTATCTCCTCCTCCATCTCATCGCCATCAACCACGCCGACAACCGAAGCCGAAGCACCTCGTGATTTCGTCCTGCACTTCCCCCAATCCCAAGGCGGCGACCTCATGCTGTTCACAGGTCTCCCAGCCCTCGTGCAGCAGTTCTTCCGACACTACGGCCACCCAGTCCGGAACCGACCCCGGGAGATTCTCCAGCTGAGCATTATAGCGCTTTTCGCCGCTCTATTTCCGCTAGGGTTGCTGGCCTCGACTCTCTGGATGCCGCCGCTGGTTCAGTACGCGTGGACCTGCTACCAGATATACATTGTCCTGACGATGCATATCGTCCGCTACACATCGTTTGGACGGGGCACGAGCACGGAATCTAAGATCGCTGATTATCTGGCGGATCGGCCGGCGATTCTTTTTGGGGAGAAGAGGAATGGGGCTGAGACGGTGAAAGTTAGTCTTATTGCGACGTATCACGCGCGGCATCAGGAGGGGAGGGATTGTTTGGAGCGGTTGGTGAGACGGTAGTCGTTGGTTTGGCTGCAGTGATGTCTCGAATGCAACTGAGAATTAGCCTTTTTTTTCTTTCTTATATTCGTTCCATCTGCATCAATAAATTTGATCTCGTACTAGCAGAAGCACAGCCAATAGCAGAACAGTGGGTTCGCTTAGTTTTCTAATATATAACCCCGCTTCTGACCTCGTCGCTCGTCTCTACGAATAAACACTACTACCAGCGTCTTGCTATTATTTACACTTATATTAGACAGAAAAGTCAGCATATCAGCATGAGCCCCGATGACTGGGTGCCCGTGCGCAGCCCCGAGAGGGACAAGGGATACCCCCTCGCCACGTTGATGCAGGTGGTCTACGGCGAGGACATGGGCATGGGAGACGGGTACAGCAGATGTTTCTCGATCATGTATCGACTGGCTCTGGAGCAGGGCGCGGTCGACAGTGTAAAAAGCCCTGACGGTACGGTCATCACGGGGTTTAATGATGATCGTGCTGAAAAACTGCGACAACATCTTACCCGGGGGCAGGAACGATCGTTTTACATTCTCTGGAAATGGTGGGCAACGTGTTCCCGAGTATGTATTGTGGACGAAGCAGAAGAAGAATACGATGATAATTACGACGACCTCTTTGGCGACGACGAGTCTCACTTCTACTCACAAAACCACGTAGAGCGCGAGACGATCCACCAGGCCAGTGGGATCCGGTACAAACTCCACTTCAACTGCGTCTACAACAAGTGCATGGCAACGTTGTTCAACGCTGAATTCGAGAACTTCGTAATACACCGAAGCGGCAACGAGCTGGTGAGCCTCCGACGGGACATGGCGCAGGAAGCTGCTTGTCTAACCATTGCGATCGAAGCTTGCTCCCCGCGAAGCCACACCCAACAGCCAGCTCAAGTACCATACTCCCCAGATGGCGAGAGTTATCTCGCTCACCGGTCAGAGAGTTCCCCGGTCTGGCGCGCAGGGAGACGGGTCCTAGGGAGCAGCGACCTACCCGGGAAGGATCCTAGCTGCAGCGCCGGCTCCAGTATCGACTCCTGCCCCTGGCTGGGAGAGATCAGCGGGTTCCCGCTTTACTTGTGGGATGTGAAAGAGCGGAGGACCGTGGAGGTCTTTTCGCTGTGGGACGACGACGATTTCGACATCTCGTACACAGCCATCAGTCACACCTGGGGCCGGTGGCGGCAGCGCGATCAGCCTGGGGTTAACATGAAACCGCGCGTGCCGTGGCTGATCCCGCGGAACTCACTGTTCGATGTCGAGCGACTACCAGATATCCTGGCGCAGATTCCCACGGATACACCCTATATCTGGTTTGATCTGGTTTGCATTCCGCAGGAGGGCTGCGGGGAGGAGCTTGACGAGCAGCTGCGGGAGGCCATGCGTATGGAGGTTGCGAGCCAGGCATCCATCTTCAAGAGCGCTAAACACGCAATCGCTTGGTGGAATACCGACTCCGCCCCGGAGTCCTGGGACGGCATGCGCAGCGCCATCCAGTGGATCTCCTCCATATATCTGGACCTCCAGTTCTCGAATGGGGACGAGTCTTCCATACGTATCCCGCCGTGGAAAGCGCACGACCAGATCCGGGCCACGGGGCTGTTCTCACCGGACATGGCCACCCTGCCCTGGTTCAGCTCCTTGTGGACGCTACAGGAAGTGTGCCTGCGCCCTGACATCTGGATCTGCAACAAGAACCTCGACCTCCTCACGATAGGCGACAACGGGGCCCTCGTCGCCTTCGACACGCTCGTCTCCCTCGCCGAACGAGTCAAAGACACACTCATTAGGGTACTTAACGATCTAACTACCCCAGCAGACCACCTTCTCGAACGCTGGAAGCCCCTCGTTCACCCAGGATACCACGAATTACTCGACCTCCTTCATCGCACAGGAATGAACAACCTCCACGAGCTCAAGCGCGAGCAGATCCTCTTCCTAGCGACCAGCCGTTACTGCAGCCACAGCCGTGCGCAGGCGATCATGTCCGTCCTCGGCATGACAGAATGGTACACCTCCGCCACTGCCATGCCGGAGCAGCGCCAGCCCAACAAACCGGGCTTCGTCTTCGACCAGTACCCGCTCGCCTTCGTGCAGGAGGTCGCGCGCAATCTGGGCTCTAGCTTCTTCATCACCGCCGTTCTGGCAGATTACCCGCCCGTCGACGATGTGAAAACTCAGGACATAGTCCGGGGCACTATGCTCCCCTTCCGGGCCCGGATCTCGGAGGCGCGACGCCTGTATGTGCCGCGCTTAGAGATGGCGGACCATCCGTCCGTATCGACGTGGGAGGTCCGCGGCGACGGGGCGGTGTTTCTACCGCAGGTAGAGATCCTCTTCTCATCCGATAGCGACTATGGCGATATCAAGTATATGACATGCTTTGTCGATTTGAGTCTGCCGGTGCCTGAACATATTGTTGAACGGGAGCACTTCCAACCCCAAGGGAGCATGTATCATGGGGATCTCCGGTACTGGATTAAACAGCTCATCCCGGAGATCTACGGAGTGCGTGGGACGTACTATGCTATTCATCTCCGGTACCGACCCGGACAATGGCATGGTTTGTTGTTGATGGCCGCCCGTAGTGGGGACTCTTCGCAGCCGGAGAAGATGATCAAAATCGGGAATCTCCATGTGCTGACCTTGGTGGGAGATGGGGAATATCTGCCCAGGCGTAAATCAGTGGACGTTAACTGGATTGTTTTATAGATTCGGATCTATCATATTGCACAATCTGTCTCCGTATACGCTCTAGAACAGCCATACGGGTATAAGGTGATACGCAAACCGTCCCTGGCACGGTCGAGAAAAGAGGAAGGTCATCTGTCACGAAATATTAACAAGCCCCAAAGATCCAAAATAGTATATTAATTTTGAAATGGGTTGAATTTTTGAATAACAATCAAAACCTTGCCTCTCGCTGCCCATAGTCTTTTTTCGGCTCATGAATAATGTGCTCCTGGCTCTCGTTGACACTATCCTGCAGTATTGTTGTCCCCATCCCCAACCCTCTCTTCCTTTCCCTGGTATTTCTGGGCTCACTACCATTCATATTGAGAAGCTCGTGAGATTTATTGCCGGTCGATCCCTTGTCTCGCGAGTTTGCGCTCGACCCGAATCTGCGAAAAACAGACAATGCCCGTAGAGAAGAGAGAGAGCCTGCGACAAGGCCCAAATTGAACTCGATGGCCATCCAGTATAGTGATGATGCCGAGTCGTCTGTGGGAAATAGTCAGTATGAGGCATGTAGCGAGTAAAGAACCAGATGCCGAAGTAGCGTGTGCTCACAGGTAAGATCCGTAGTGCCATGGCGCAGATAATCCAATGTGCTGAAGCGAACAACGGGGGAAATACAGGCGATTATACCTGCAGTCAAAATTAGCATTTACCGGCCCAGGTATAACGGGGTGTGTGCGAACCTGATCCGAAGATCGCCATCAAAGCGATGATTTTCCGTGTGGGCATCTGCAGTCCGCATAGAATTACCAGTGGCGCAATCAAGATGATGACATCACAAACGAAGATAAGAACAGCCTGGTATAATGTGATCTGAAACAGTTTGTACTGCGAGTAACATTTCGGATTCGCGACTGTCAAGTCATAGGCACCCCTACTCCTGTTAATATATGTTTCAGACATCCTGGGAGCGAATTCTTTTACCTTACAGGGTCACATTGGAAGGCTAGAACGAATGAACCCGAGACCGAGAACAAGACTTGAAAGACAATCATGCCTATAGTGAGCGCATTCATCCAGCCTGAACGTTGGGGTCAGCGCCAGGTCATCCTAGCTTGGATTTTGTGTAGTCGGTGAAAGACTTACGTTTGATGAAGATCCGTCGTAGAAATAACAGCAAGCTGACTTTCACAGACAAGGAGGCGTAGAGGTACAGGCACATTGCCACATAATAAAGCTATTACCCAGGTCAACGATGTGTTTGAGCGAAGGATCTGTTTGAATCATACCTTGAGCCAGATTGCTCGATTTTCAGCAGACACCTTGTTAAAATGTATCCCTTCTCCGTAATATACTATAGCAACTCCCAGCCCATTAAAGGTCTGCGTGATAACCTAATAATAACTCTGTTAATCTTCACTGATGTTGTATGACTGCAATGGAAAGTTGGACATACCAATGCCACGCAGACAGCGATATCATCCATCCCAAAAATTTTGATGACGACTGCTCTTGTGTAAAGCTGGAGGCAAAATCAGCTCATGCGCCGTACTCTACCGGTTCTCGTATTTGACGAGCCAGTCAGGTCCTTACTCGTAAACTGCAGACTATCATAGACAGGATTCCCGTGCTAATGATTAGACCGTAGATGAGCGACTGCAGGTGCCGCTCTTCTGCTGTCAAGATTGGCTCCACTGAGGCAGACATGGTAGCTATTAGAAAAGTCGAAGGCCTCTTTGCGTATGGGTTCGGTCAACATTTCAAGGGCCAGAAGACGCGAATCTGGGTCAAAACCGGGCAAGGCCTGTTTTGTGAGCTGGAAAAAAGAGAGAGCCCATATGTGACTGGTTTCTTCCAAACTTCTGGTACTTTTGAGCACTACGGAGCTGTCAGGCCGCATATGCAGATCAATAAATTCTAATTCTATTGTTAACTCATTCTAGACAACTACTTCACTAGTTAACTAGCTGACAATTAACTTTACCGGTCTAATTTCCGATGAACCTTGTCAAGCCTCATTATTCCAAGTTGAGTATAGCCGTTAGACCGGTGGGATGGAATGTGGGGCCGTGTCTGGATACATCCTAGCGGTGGGAATGACGTATCTCAATAGCTGTGTCATAAGTGATTTTCGGGCTGAGCCATAGAGTGCAGAGTAACCGTTAGTTAAGGTAGTAACAAGCGACTAAGAATCAAAAATTCCAGATCATCTACAACAGTGCACGGAGTACGGAGTACTACTCCGTAGAGTCCCCACAATCGAACGCGCATGTCCATTTTGAAATTTGTACGGAGTATCGGCCCCCCTTTAATGGAGCGGGTCACTCTATGATACGTGAGTAATGGAGCTAGTCGTTAGCGCTGCTTGTCAGTTTCGGAAATTTCCGGAAAAATCAAGAGGACAACTGCCTACCAAGAAACAGAATCTATGACAAAATATGTACCGGACTAGCGGCGTATTCCCTGACCTTGCATCGGCATATGTATATCCGGAAACCCGGGCTGTGAATATTCATCGCCTTTGCAACCCCACCCGCCCACGTTTACGGGATCAATCTGTTTCACCAAGCACACAATTCGCCTTGAGAAAATCTAGAATTCGTAGTTACCGAGTACTACTTTGAGTATAGACGATCGCACGGACCTCTTAAGTGAGCCCATTGAATCTTGTTCTCCACTTTTTGCACAATAGCCCTTCGGAATGGGAAATATAAAGGGGCTGTTTACTCCGTACAGCTTACATATTATTTTATAACTAGTTATGCGACTCAAATGCACGAAATATTCCGCCGTAATTAATTGTCATTCCTGCATCTAAGCATCTCTACCCATGGCGTCATTCGATCAAGACACAAATCAGTTCAAGGTCCTCATAGCTGGTGGGAGTCTCGTGGGTCTCGGCCTAGCCCTAGCTTTTGAGCGCGTCGGAATCGAATACGAACTTTTTGAAAAGGGAGACTTCGCAACACAACTGGGCGCCTCTATCGGAATCCATCCGCATACCATAAGAATTCTAGAGCAGCTAGGAGTATGGGAGGATATTAAGAAACAGGTTGTACCTCTGCAACTTCGAAAACATTATGACGGAAACGGCCATTGCTTTGAGAAGTCGCATGTTCTAGTCGACATCAATGAAATGTAAGTCTATATATAATTTACTACTTGCCGTATCGATTGATGGAAGTGTCCGATGAACGGGATGTGCTAATACCATGACTTTGTGGGAGAATAGCCTTCAACGTCCAATTATTTTCATGGAGCGATGCAAAGCCTTGGAAGTGCTATACAACCATGTTCAAGACAAATCAAAGCTCCATGCCCGAACTGCCGTCGTTGGGTATGAAGAAACCCAACAGTCGGTTATCGTCACCACCGAAGATGGCACGCAGCACCACGGTCACATCCTGATCGGCGCGGACGGAATCCACAGCAAAGTGAGAAAGCTGATGGCCGACAAAATCAGCGTGACTGATCAGGCTCTCGCTAATGAAATCAACGAGGGTCAGTCTAGCCGTTCTGTTTTGCTACCCCAAAACCCTTCTAACTAGCTGTCTCTGGAATATAGCCTTTACAAGCGAGTACGACTGCATCTTTGCTGTCTCCCGGAATGATACCGAGAAGCAGTTCTTACCTGATGCGATGGTTCACAACGTGTACTACGATAACTACTCTGCAATTGCAGCTGCTGGTGTGCATGGGCTTGTTTTTTGGTTTCTTTTTGTCAAGGACTCCAAATGCACGAGAACCCCCAACTGCCCGCGATTCACGGATGAAGACGCAGAGGCAACAATCCAGAGGTACGGCAGTTCTCTGGTGGGCCCTGGTTATACCGTGAAGGATCTTTGGGATGCTAGAGTCAAAGGCACAATGGTACCATTGGAGGAAGGTGTCATCAAACAGTGGAGCCATAACCGGGTCGTTCTGATGGGTGATTCAGTTCACAAGGTTTGGGATCTCCCGCTGAACTTCAAGGATTTAACTAATTTCTTAATTCGGCAGGCTACAATCAATCCTGGCCTAGGTGGTAACCTGGCCTATGAAGGTATTGCTCGTTTGACCAACGGTCTCGTGCCGTTACTCAAGGACAACCCCATGCCATCCCTTCAGCAGTTGACCGACGTTTTCAATCAGTATATCGCTGGTCAGGAGCCTCGAGCAAAAACAGTAGTTGATCTATCTGGTCAGATTACGCGCTATGAAGCCCAAGATACCTGGGTCCTCAAATTTGCGGCCCGTCACATTGTCCCCTGGGTTAGTGACAGGCTCAAGGCTAAGCTGTATGCTAGTTTCTCGAGAGGCGGTCCTTATTTGGAATATCTCCCACTACCTGTGATGGATGCAGACCTGGCGAAGCCTGCTAAGAAGCACAGTCGTGGCATTTCCCCAAAGCAGATTACAATAGTCATGGTCATTGGCGGCACTGCGGCTGTTTTCTGGAATGTACGTAACCAGAACAGCTTGCTGTCGACGTTCTCTGCATTTATGAGACAGTGGAATAAGTCATGATTGTGGTTTTGTAAATTAGTGAAAGCGACGGGGACCATGCGGGCCATTTGATACCTCTGTCTACGCTATCCTATGACAGGCAACGTCAATTTGTATTCCAGGGCTTAACCGCTCTGTTCGACGGGTGTTGTGATTCCATACTTCTCTTAGCATCTTTAGCAACTGGCCATTCTCATGGGTGAATTTGGTGGGTGCCGTATTTTTCAGTTCTCTTTTGATGGAAAGCTTCATATTCAATTTACACAGGTCTTCGATATAGGACATATGGAAAATTTTAACATGCTTCTAAAATTGGCCTGGCCTATTCCACAAGGAAACACCGTTATAGAGGTTCCAATAAATGCCCAAAAAGCAGTTTGGACCCAGTTCGACTCGGTTTTTGCATAAATTGGGGTCTTGGCGCTCATAAACCTGCAAAGTCAGCAGGATTATGTACATAATTAGAGTGTTTGCATTGTTTGTAACCAAATTTGGGGCTCATTCCCTACTTAGGCTCGAGGGTTGAGGCACGTTCGGCCCGGGCCGACGGGAAGGAGCGGATCAAGATCCACTAATCGTCGCAAGGGCATGAGAATCCCTTTACGAAATCAATATGATGAGAGGCCCCAGGCCAAAGGAAATTGATGAGCATAGTTGGTTTGTGGAAGAATATTGTTTAAGTGAGCAGCACCCTTTACGAATATCCTAGAGACCGCTTTCCGTATCCGCCAGAACCCCCGTTTATGCATCAGGCGCACATCAAGTGCCTGAGGTGCGTTCGAAGCTCGACTAGGACATGTAATTCAACTGGCTTGCACCTTACACAACGCCATGTAAGCCCACGCGCAACAAAATTGGAGTGTCTGGAAGCATAACTCTCGCTATAGGAATCCATCGAAATACTCACCACGCATTATACACGATCTCCAGTTTATAGATTGAGTGAAGAGTTCCGCAGGGCCCCAGCACACACCATTACCATCGCCGAGATCACAGAGGAAGAGAGATCCTGTACAGTTACATCATGGCACCGGCGCCACTGCGCTGGGATAGTCGACAGCGTGCGCCGATTTCTAACATATATATTAGAGAACTGTGTGGCATAGACATGCTTAAGGAACACAACATCGCGTATTGGGATCTTTGCCACGATTAAAGCGCTATGTGGTCATCTCCAGGTCTTCGAGAGCATTGCTAAAATTAAACAAATGGTATTTAGCTTGTAATGAATAGCAGCTTGGAAGCTAAGAAAAATCTCTCTTTCTTGATTCACTATAAAGATGATTCCGTGAACGCAGATAAAAAGCAGTAACTAGTTGGACATAGGCGGAACTGTTAATGTGATCATTATTTACAGTATTATCTTTATGGGATAATTAGTCATTAGGTCAGAAGCTGTTATGCTAGATTAAAAAGAATCCCGACATTCGCTGATGTCTGACGTTCGCTGAGCTCTCGGAACTCGCATTAATACATGTTCTTCTGTGCCAAGAGGCGCTAAAAATTGGCGGTCCCATTTCAACATTCGATCAGCTGTCGGCCGTCCCCTTGTTGGAATATTACATCTAATAGGGTCACAATGCATCCAACAAGCGCTCCCTTGACCGACATGGATCTCTCCAGAATCAATATCATTAGGGAGATTTCGAAGTCTGATGCCTCTTCAATATTTGAGGTAGATCTAGATGGACAGCAGTATGCATTGAAGCTTTTCCACGACAACGGCGACCCTGGATATACCGAGGATGGCCGCGATCTGAACCGATTTCGCTGCGAACTTAATGCATACCAGAAGCTCCTCACTTCTAATGCCTGCGAGCACAACTTCGTTCCAAAATTCTACGGCTACATCGATCGAGTGGATCCGGCTGCATTCCATCCTTTTTTCCAAGATTTCGCCCACGACAAGTTAAACCCGAGCGCAATATTGCTAGAATACCTCCCAAACGCGGAGAAGTTGAACTGCGTGAACTACTCAGACGCGCTCTATCCTCAGGCAATTGAGGGTCTGAAGGAGATACATAGGGCGGGCGTTCAGCACCGAGACATCTACCCCAGAAACATGCTCCTTGTTCGTGGAAACCCAGATAGGATGGTCTGGATCGACTTCGACGTTGCAACGACCTTCACCGACTTTGGACCTGAACAGCTGGCCAATTGTGAGCATGAAGTTAAGCTCGTAGAGGGACTTGGGGAATTACTGGTAAGGGCTCCGTTGCTGCCCATGTTGGAAGCATTCGGCGTGCTAACTGACGAATATAGAGAGATGACCAAGCTGAGGGACTCCCCCCGAATACAAAATTCTATTGAGGGTTTTGTAGGCATTCAATGATCCTAGCAATTCTTCATGGCGTTTATACGGTTCTTGTAACAGAGATGGATCGGCCGTTGGGGGTTGTCTGATGTCATGATGGGTGGTGCAGGTCATGTAACACGCCGGGTACTCCTAGTGACTGCCTGCAGATAGATAACGTTTCCGCTTCTGAAAGCTGACTAGAAGCAATGGAAGCTGTCACCCAGCAGCATACTTCATCATGAAACAAATGTAATCCAATACTGGAATAAACCATCCTTTGATCTCAACAAAAGAGCTTTTACTTCACGTCCTGTATCGTAGTCGCAAGGGGATCAAACTGTACTCTGGCATAAAAGCTTGGGACTGAACCGACAACCATATTCGGTCTTGACCCAGATAGTCTTGACTTCATCCCGTTTCTAGTGTCCAGCCACCCTATCTCATGATTACATCTTGATAGACTACGGCACAGGAGGACCGGAGCAACGACATAGAGTCGGAAAACTTGAGATATTGGAGACCACGGCAGGCGTTTTGAAATCTGTATATGGGTACTTGCCCACTGGAATGGGCTCTGGAACGAAAGCTGAGATGGATCCACGACAAAATGCAAAGTACCAAGTGGGAATCTGATACGAATGATGCTCTTGCACTTATTATTGGTAGTGGTAGAATTAATTTAAATTGCTTCATGTTCATACATGGCGGAGAGAGCAAGTAAACCACCTGGAAAAGATGAGATAACTAAATTTGTATGGTGCCAAAAGCTTCATGTTTAACTAGTTATGGGTAAGGCTGGTAGATTACTAAGCTCTCTGTAATGGTAATTCATTACTTTTCTGCCAGTAAAATTCCAGGCATCAAGGCCTCAATCAGGCGAAAACGACCCTGCGCGCTATGCCCCCTCGATCTCTCTCTTCCCAATACACATCTCTTGAACAATTATCCATCATATTTGGACCGCCTCAACTTGACGAAGCGACCGTAAGGTCTATCGACTTTAACCTCACCTCCCGTCGTATACTCCAGGACATACGCGAAGAGACCTAGGGCTGGGTCGTCTATCGCATAACCTACCGCTCCGACCCCGCATTCCATAAAGCAATCGAAATCCTCACTTCCTAGATTAAGGCAGGAGTCTATAAAGATCTCCACAAGTACGGCTTAGAAAACCCGGATCCCACGCCTAACGATAAGCTCTAGGTACGCTACCAGCTAACCATTATCGAGGAACCAGCCGCGCTAGACAGGGCTTCGTTAGATATAGTACAGGGGCATTTTAAAGGCTAGGTAGAAGCCTAAGATAAGTAAGATAAATAGAATAAGTACCGCGCGTACTTAGTAATAGATAAGGCGGCTGTCTAACGGCTGGGTAAGGTAATAACGCCAGAGGAGTACTAGGAGAAGTATAGGGAGCGCTATTATATAGAGCTGCGGCAGTGGTTTCTTCCAGCTGTAGAGGCGTTTCCAGAACTTGAAGAGGGAGAGACCGATATTAAAGGGTGGATGAAGTGTTCGGTCTTTAATCTAATACGGCGGTAGACGTCTTTGGGCGATGGGATGTATATGGAAGATGCCTCGAATGAGGACTAAGACGGGGTGTATTGAGGGCGAGACTGGTAGGGTTGCTCGGCGCTGCTACTTCTGGCTCCCATCTCGGTTATAGATCCTCCATTCCCTGTTCTGACGTACGCTTGCTTTTCTTAATCGTGTCTGTGACATTTAAACTCCAGAACCCCCGACGGCATCGACCCCGAGGATTGCTTGCAGGACTCGGTTCGGCCCGGCATGTCTATAAGGTCAAACTATAATAATGGGTAAAAAAACAAAAACATACAACAGTGAGGATTCGCTGGTGGTCACCCACCCAACTACTAACTCACCGGCGTGTGGCTTGAGTACGGCTGAGCGGACGGGAAGCCCTATTTTCCACACCCTATGGTCGTATGTATCAGTTTAAATATTGGAGGGGAACATAAAGTAGCTGAGAACTATAGACTATAGCCGTGGGTGGGATAGTAACACGGCTTATGTCTCATCGTTACCATTGGGTCAGGTGACCTCTGCGTCTAGACGGTCATAGCGTTAGATAGATACATCAAGTGCTCTCATGTCTCGTTAAGCTTAATTTCTAAAAAGTTATCGTCACCCACCCAACTACTAACTCACCGGCGTTTGGCTTATACGCGATCAATAGTTCGGTGGGTGTCGTCCGGGTGAGCAGGAGGGTGACGCCAGAGGGTGTGCTGATAGGATTTCATGCGGCGGGACGGATACGAATGAATCTAAATCCGAATCTGAATCCATAATAACCTCGGGAGTTTACTCAAAAATTAACTGGGGCCAGAACTATCATAGTAGAGGACTACCAATCATAAGCGATCAGTCCAGATAACCCCTTAGATATCCACCAATTTGCCGGCCCGTGCCTCGCAGATGATTCCCCAAGTCATGCTCTGTAGAAGCGCAGACCTAGAAAGTCTAGGCAAATAAAATCCACAAGACGTAAAACTAATGTGTAAGACAAAATTAATTTGTGACTATAAATCCTACTTGAAGCTCGCGAATAATAGGGCTGAATGCTATGATCAGAACACCATCCAGACGCCACTCAAAACGTCGACAACAGGCTTCACCAGCAGAAATCTGGCGGTGAGTTTAGCGGTGAATACTAAAACCCCTAACTATATCTCGCCTCCTTCGTTTTCAGGTAGCCATCCATACGACCACAGAGGAAAAAATCACTTTCTGTTACTTGTTCATGACCTTAACTTTCTCCTAAAGTGTGGTGATACTGGGCTAGTGGATTCCCGAATTTTCTTTACGGACATGAGAGAGGAAGTCTATCTAGGCCGACCGTCCTCCTAGTTGACCTAAAGGACAACTAGCCTTCTAGGCACGATGATTTTGGTACGCCAGGGGAAACTGATGTCTGACAATCACTGACTAGTTCAAAAAGTGTAGGTTCCGCAGTGAACTTGAGGAACCCTGCCGACAAAACATTATCAGCGTCGGTCAATTCACTATCGTCCACAAGCTGAACAACAGGACCGTCCGGAAAGTTCCGTTGGATAAAACCTATATCTACAGCACAAATGCTGTGGATATTGAAGGCCGCATATACGATCACCTGGGTAAATATAAGCGGATTGCCCAGTGTATTCGCTGGGGCGATGATTTCGTCGATTTGCGGTATGAATGTAACGGCGACCTCGAATCCTACTTGAAGAAGACCCCTTTAACGAGCAATACTAAACATCGCATCGCTCGACAAGCCATCGAGGCAGTGGCCTTCATCCACGAAAAGGATGTAATTCATTCCGATCTTAGCGCTCGTCAGTTTCTAGTGGACAAAAGTTGCAATATCAGATTATCCGACTTCGGTGGCTCGTCATTACAAGGCTCAGAGGCTATTGTGATGGAGAATGCTACGCACTTCCTACCCCGAGATGAAAACGCTCCAAATACTATCCAGAGCGATTTATTCGCTCTAGGGTCTACTATCTACGAGATTCTACTCGGCGAAAAACCTTACGAAGGAATGGAAGATGAAGAAATCCAGCGACTTTTTTCCGACAAAGTATTCCCAACGCTCGACGGAATAAGAGATCAGCAGTGGGGGAATATCATTCAAAAATGCTGGACGTGCCAGTACAGCCGTGCATCGGATATCCTCGAGGACATTCCATCTATTCCATGCTTCAGACGCATCCTCGCCAGAATCAAGTCCACCTTTCGCAATAGTAAGTCGCGGCCTACTAACAACCGTTTTCGGGGTTGACGGTGATAACAGATGGTTAGACATCTGATAGTGCTGATCGCCAAAATATAGCATTTCCTTCGCCATCCTAGCATCAATCAAATTGCACATAAGGTGACAGGCGGATATTTTTACCTAGCGATGTGTAGGGCACTTGCCCTTGACTCTCTTCGACGCCGCATATCGTATCTCATAGTTAGGACAAGCAGTCCTAGGGCCGTTCGCCGGTCTGTCTAGACAGTCGGGTCCAGGGATCAGTTCAGATTTGTTGCAGTCCGGATTTATGCATCCCTGGGTGAAGATCGTGGTTGTTTGGTAATCGACACACATTATGTTCGTTTATTGTAAAGTAACGGGATTCGAATATTTTTAAAATTTGATTTTGACCGAGATGTGATGGAAATAGTCACTCTTTATAGTTCTTATGATTTCGGGCAACTAAGTGAGCATGGTTTCTTGGTAAGAGCAACGGGCCAAACCCATACATATGCGGCATGACTAGCTCCCTCTCGCCGACCAAGTATTGGAGGACACCCTGCTCGATAGCCGCTTACTGACGTGGCCTGCTGCAAGTGCCCTAGGATCATATAATGGGTGAAGGGAGGACCGAGCTTACTTGCAGCAACTATACGATAGGGAATAGCCAATAGAAAACCTAGTGGGCCCCGATCTGACCCGTGACATAGAGCCACTAGCGCTGCAGCTGCAGGGTTGTCTTGCACCACTACGCCTCTCGAAGAACACAGGCCTCGACCATTGCGACGAATATATAAGTAAACATAGACCACAAGTGGCCTAGTCCGATACACCAACTCTGAACGTATCCCTTCTTAATGCTATTACTAGCTTCGAAAGCTATGAATGTGCAATTTGGGATCTATGAACGGTCCGTACCAAATCATATGTGAAATATAATGACGGCTTGGAAGGCTATTGAGGCAGCGAGGGGCAGAGAGGCGTGTATTGGCAAAGAGCTCAGCTCTCGAGCTATTCTACCTAGCATATAGATCATCAGGCCGACTGCCCACACGTTACTAGCCCTATTTCTCAATGGTAGTGGATATCAAGAACCTTGGGTCTTTAGAAATAGTTCCTCCGAAGCTGATCCATATCCCCTTGATGCTTCCTCGGTGCTATCAAATTGTTAGAAAGTTTGATGGCGACAATAGTTGAGTTTTCCATATTATATCAAGACTCTAGTCCGCGACTCCGACGATTGGAGACACGAACCTTGTAGTAAAGACACTCGTTGGTGTGGCGATAAACACTCGACTCCACGATCGCACCGGTCCGGGCCCCGGAACCCGCGAATAAAGAAAGTGATGATCCGGTTTGTACCCCAGCCTTCTCGTGGATGTAATCGTGGGAATCGCTGGTAAATAAACGGCGTAGAAGGTAGTCAATGTCTTTCGCTTTGACTAAAAAAGGCTCGCGTGGCTTTGTGCGGAGCTTATACTTCTTTGTCATATCCACCTGGATATACTATTTAAAAAGTTGTTAGTTCTGCTCGAGCGGCGGTCGATAGACATACATTAATAACATCTTCTTTAACGGTATCGGCGAGCTTCCGAAATGTGGTGCGTTCCCAAAACGAAATAAAGTTGATGAACTGATTATACACTGATTTTTGGGAGGGTAATTTTATCCGTGTGGTAATGTAGTCTTCTACAAATGACTTTTAAGACTTCAGGAGATGGTACTGGTTCATCTTTCATCCTACCAAGATCACCTGGTTCTCCTCGAGAAAGTCTCCACCTTCCAGATATATCAGCGAGTAATTCAGCTCAGATTTGATTAAGAACCCGCAGGACCCAGTTCTGCGCTGCACGATCGTACCTCCAGCTTATGTCTCATCGTTACCATTGGGTCAGGTGACCTCTGCGCCTAGATGGTCATGGCGTCAGATAGATACATTAACAGTTGCTAGTAATAGCTACCCTAGGGCAAACTAATATTCTCCTCCTAGATAATTATATTTTCCTATAATTATAGTAACCCCCAGGGTAACCTTTCTATATAGGGAAGGCGTGGTTGCCCATTGCTCCTTCCTGTAATTAGTACAATTATCTCCATGGGCAGGAACTACCCAGATGTTCCTTCCTGATTTCACATAGAATACATGAGGAAACCCTGTCGTGGGTAACTGATCCACCTCGCTTGAGTGGTACACAAGATATGATACCTTGTATGATAGAGGCTAACTCCTCCAATGGAATGAGCATGCCTATAGTCTATTATCAAGACTAATTTAATACCCTAAGTCTCTAACAACGACCCCGGAGTCCGGAGACTGCAGCTGGTAGGGCTTCTTCCTATTTAGAGTTGGCGCCGCAACCGGGCCCACTTTGGCGGGGTCCGCTGCAGCCGAACCATCCACTGGTTCCGGTGGGATCCACATTCATTGATCTCGATTCCCAGCAGAGCGAAAGCTGAGGGCTGGATACCATTGAGATTCAGGATGTCAAACTTTTGGAGGCATTCGGGGCTAACTTAGTCGGCGGCTTTCTCAGAGACAGAGGACCTATCTCGTTCTTTGTTGCCCATATTTGGATTATATATATCCACTACTCACACTACAACGATGTGTGTCAGCTCTGTTATTTAGATGACGGGGGGTAGAATCATAAAAAAATACATAAGTGATGGTCTCATGTGCTTCAGAGAGCTGAGTCAATGAGTAATATCATCGTGGTCGAACAAGGTTAGAACAGTTTCACAGTGAGATCTATTCGTCTAAGGTTCAGTCTATGAACCATATTACTTTTCATCTAAATACAATCTTGAAAAAACTCTCAAACTAGCTCCCATACACCAGCCCAGGCCCAAGCTGATCGATAGACACACTCCGAGTAGCGTTCTGCGCCTCCACGAGATTCATAACCGCCATTTTAGCAGCATGGTTATCACACCCATAAACATAGTCAATCTTAAGCGTACACCCGTCACTCCTCTCAAACGAGCCGCACTTCTTGCAGCCCCCGATATCGCGAATATTCTGATACGCGTCCCACAAATCATTTCCGCTGACCGTGCAGGTTGAGTCACCTTCAATGAAGACGCCGCAGCCACGGGTCTGATCACCCCAGCAGTTTCCGCTCAGGGCGCCGGATCTGTTAATGAGTTAGCAAGCGGTCTTAAAACGATACGGAGCAAAAGAAGGAGCTTACCCGGCTTTATAAAACTGCGAATCATCCCGATGTAGATAATTCACGGCATGGTCGCACCAGCTTAACAAATCCGGCGTCGTACACATGGATGACCCCTTACAGCTGTAGGGGTCGGGGTCTGGCTGGATGACGTTGATCAGGGGGTTATATCCCTGCGCTTGGATGACGAATTTCTTTGTGTCGATGGTGTCTGTTCCGATAGGCAGGGTCCACGTGTTTGTGTAATCAGTTGTCTCAAGGGTAATGGATCCCATGGAAGTCCAAGCCCAGGGTGGCGCCGTGGACCCCTCGGGGACAGTGCCGCTGTATTTGTACAGCGTTGTGCCTTCGACCATGTACTTGGTGCAGACGTACTGGTCAACCTTGAAGTTGACGCTCCACCCGGGGTCCGTGTCGAAGTCACAGCCGACGGAGTCCCAGAGGTATAGGCGGATGAAGGCGTAGGGGACCAGGATGTCTGCGGTGAATGTGCTTGAGGTGGCGCTAGGGGAGGACTTGTAGTTGGTGATTGTTTCGCCGCCGGGTAGGGCCTTTGTCTTGACTGTGACGGAGTTCGAGGCGGTGCCTAGCTTCCCCGCACCCCCAATGGCGGTTACGTGGAGGGTGTAGCTTGTGCCGGATTGCAGGCCGCCGATAGTGATGGCTGTCATTGAGCTGGGGACGCTTACGAGGATGCTGTCTCCTGAGTAGACGTGGTATCCGACCGCATTGCTAGCCGCTGTCCAAGATAGCTTCGCAGAGCTGTAGTCCGGGTTTTCCACTGTAAGTGTATCCACGGCGCCGGCACTAGAGCTAGTCGGCCATGATGAGGGGTCCTCGTTGAGCAGTGACCCGCCGTCAACTGCGTCAAGCATTTTCTGAATGTAGGAGTCGGCAGATAGGGTATCGTACGGGTTAGGCATCACGTCGTCTGTGATTTCGATGAACGAGACTCCACGTTCTTTGGCCAAGTTAGCGACCTCGATCACTGCGGACTCGGGAACGTTATAGACGATATGCCAGAGCTTACGCGGGTCCTTGGGCGTCCAGTCGTTAGGCGTGTATGAGTTCTTGTACGCATCATAGGACAGCTCAAATGTAAGCAGGGTGTCCATGGTATCCTCGAAGCAAGCCGCCATCGGTGATCCAGGGTTGAGGACTGTATAGGCGCCAGGGTGTGTGCGTTTGGTATAGTCGTTGATATACTTGTAGAGATCCGCGTATTTGTTGTCGGCGCCACATTCAGGCCATCCTTCGTCGAAGAAGATACCGCCGATGTTTTCACCGTAGAGCGTGTACCACATGTCAACGTCCTCCTCGATATGTGCAGTCCAGTCGGCTAGATCTCCGGAGCCCAATCGTATCTTGAATGCCTGAGTGCTCACACCAAGATAACCGGTGCGCACGTAACCGAGCACGATCTTACCAGAGCCTGCACCTCGAGTGATGACGTCTTGCCAGTCTGAGTCGACAGCCGAGTCGGGCCCATTGACCACGTTGGCGACCAGGATAGGCATCTTGTCTGAGTCATACCCGATTAAGTGATTCCAGGCCGCCGGATCAGCGAGCGGGTTGATATACGAGGCCATTGCGATCTGCTGCCCTTGGCCTCCGGAAGGGGAACTCGTTGGTACAGAGCCGGCGGCGAAAATGCGCGTAGCTGTTGTCGTGATCGTCGATTGTGCGTCGCAGCTAGTGACGGTAGAGCAGGTCGTGGTACAGTCGAATTGGGGCGCCCATAAATGCACACCACAGTTAGCGCCGCATTGTACAGCCGTTTGTAGGGGACACTCAGTAGCGGTAGCCCCACCCTGTAGCGAAGCGCCAGGGATAATATTGCTGGTCGCAATCTTGCCGTTACTATAGTAGATGTACGAGAAGGCAAAAGCACCAATAGCCAAACCTCGGAGCTCGTTGGGGACAATGGCCCTGTTCAGTCTCGTTGCAGAGTTCAAAGCCCAGGTGATAACCGTCTATACCCCGGCAACGACCTCAGCGTTTGTCCATAGGAGTTGTGTCGGAGCCATAAGAAGCCAGTCAGGAAATCCATCGCCATTGATTCCGTCAGCGAGGATACTCTGCGCGCCACATGTAACACTGCTCATGGCTAAATCGCGTGTGTGGATGTTGAAGAAGTCATCGCCCACGTCGCAGTTATTGTTGTCTGAGCCGGAGAGTAGCGACTGTAGGTGCTTTGCGACATCTGAGTCGAGCTGGATTTCCACGTCTCCTGCGCTTCCGCCATATACGGCACTTGCAAGGGTCGTAACCACAGCTGAAGGACTAGGATATTGTTAATTGAGGGTTCTAGTCTAGGTAAAGGTAGGGACCCTTACCCGTAAGCTTTATCCTGGTCCGGCGGGGCAGTGACCGTCACCCCAGATCCCCCTTCAGTGACAACAACAATAGCAGTGGCTGTTTCCAAATTGAAGGCATCTTCTATGTGAGCCGCAGGAATCACTAGGGGTACTGGAATATCATGGTTCGAATCTAAGCGGTAGAACATTGGGAATAGTATCCCTGCAACGGCAACAGCCGCGGCTGCTAGCACGCCCACTTGGCGCTTTTCAAGGCTGCGAGTTATAAGTACCCTATCCGAGTCTTCGAGGACGTCTATAACGGCTTGGTAACACGCCGAGTCAAGTTCTGCACACTTACTATCCATGCTGTCCTCCAGGTCTGGAGACAGAAACAGTATGATCCCGTTTTCGGCTGGGTCGCCCACTGCAGTGGCATCGAGCACATCTCCTGAGAGAGTAGGAGTTGGGACCTAAAACGTGTTAGACAGTTTCCCTGCTTTAAACCGGGATAAATTGCAAGGGGGACAAACTCCATTGGTAGTATATTAGGCGAGATCGCCAACGAAGAAGTAATCATCGGCACCATTGCAATAAGAGAGTAAAGAGAATAAGAGCACGAGAGATGAAGCGGGCGCCATTACTTCCAATAGACGGTACAATGAGTATGGCTATTACTTGAATTGATGAGACATTACGCATTATATAGCCATACCTTTCAAGAAAATCTGCGTATACCTCTCATCCCTCCAATTTACTTCAAATAAGGGTTTCGTACAAAAACGTACAATCCTCCGACGGATTAATGACTAGACTACGCTTTGACACAACCAGGACCCATCTTAGACCCATTTTCAACCCAACTTTTTGCATAAAATTCCTAATCAGGAAGGAAACTTGTCTTTTCAGGACTCTTTATGATTTGTTTATGATTTTGTGCAAAAAGTTGGGTCGAAAAATAGAAAAATAACCCATTTTGTCAAAGACTATTAATGACTAGAATACTAGCGTTGGATATCGTACAATCGTATAATGGGAGAACCCTTCGGCCCCCAAGCTAGCAGTAAGGGACTGCCTTCGTAAATTGGGCTCCATAGGTAATCTCAGTAACACTAGTTCTCTACTAGTGCAGCAAGTGACTTAGTAGGCGGGGTACGCATAGGGGCCAGGGTTACTTTCGGATTTAATGCATACATTGGTGCCTTAATGCCTTAATTTGGTATGGCAGAAAAATCAAGATACCTGAATTACAATTACGGAGACCTAGCCATATGAATATGAAGCTATTTCTGCCATACAAATCCATACATCGCATAATTCTTGGGCGGTTTGGACCTGAATTCAGAGGTAATAGCGATCCAATCAATTATATATATCTCTTGAGAGAAAAAAAAATATATAGATTCCTAAATGAAGGTAGATCAGGAGGAGAGTCAAGGAAAAAGGAAGAGAGGAAAAGGAAGAGAGAAAAAGGAAAGGAAGAGGGGGATCGGTCCCGGTAGACAGCGCGCGGGAGTAGGTATTACCTTGGCAACGGATGTTTACCTTAACGAGTTGGTAAGGGTTTGTCCGGCGTACTAGTTATTCCGTGCCGAAAGCCTTACAATACACTGTGTCCTAGGGCCTGAAAGCGGTCAGGTTGAAGGCCAACATCAGG
This sequence comes from Penicillium psychrosexuale, assembly GCF_028828465.1. Classification (NCBI taxonomy): domain Eukaryota; kingdom Fungi; phylum Ascomycota; class Eurotiomycetes; order Eurotiales; family Aspergillaceae; genus Penicillium; species Penicillium psychrosexuale. Next base: position 6,681,140 of record NW_026643187.1, read on the forward strand.
CCGAATCCAGGCCAAATACAAGCACCAAGGCCGCAATGCATTGCATTAAATCCGAAAGTAACCCTGGCCCCTATGCCCCTGCGTAGGTGGGGGGCACTGGAAGGCACAAATACAACCTCATCCAACCATCTCCATCTATCATTTGATCCGGATATCCAGCAACCTGCTACAATGGAGCCTAACGCCTTTCAGCGAGAATTTCACGATGCGTGCTCCGATGGCGACATGCCAAAAATCCATGAAGCAATCGCCACTGGCCGCTTAACTGTTGAAGACCTTGACGCCGGACTCAGACACGCAACACTAATGTCACACGCTGATGCTGTGGCTACCCTTTTTGACGCCGGTGCTCGCGTCTCAGCAGAGGCAACGGGCTCTCTCCACGGAATAAACTTCCACCAGGACCCTCGGATTGTCCGCCTCTTCCTAGACAACGGCTTGGACCCCAATGCAAGGATTTCTAACGGCGAACCTATACTCCCGTATGTTACGCCCTAATAAAGAAGAGATAAGATATCTTAGATAACTAACTCCGCCCCTGTTGGTATAGCCAGTTTTTTAATCTATCGGCTGCTACTGTATTGCTCTCTGCCGGCGCGGACCCTAACCTCCGCGGACCAAGAGGAGTCTCTCCCCTCGGCCGTGTTATTGTGAGCACCCGGGAACCAGATACCTCTATGATCGAGCTATATCTCGAATACGGCGCGAAATTGGAATCAAATCTGCTCTTCTACTCTCTCGGACCGCATGTACAGCATCGCGAACTGAAGACCCGCTTTCTGCTTGACAGGGGCGTAGACCCGAATGGGACTTCCGACGATTGGGGTACACCTCTACACCTCGCTGCGAGGCTCAGCAACGTGGAAATCGTTAAGATGCTGTTAGAGGCTGGCGCGGACCCCACTGTCCAGTCTGTTGGCAGGAGGATCGGTAAAAAAAGACACCACCGCAGGTGGCTGAGTACATGCGACATACCGAGGCCCGCGAGGCGATGCTCAGTCTCTTCCAGGGTTACTCTCGCTAAGTAGTAAGAACCCAGATAGCCAAGTTAGCGTGGCATTGCTTAGGAATCGCAGATAGTATTACCCTCTTTTTCCTTCTCGATTTGATATTCACGTGTAAAGCCACGTGATATCGCACGTGCGAGACGCTCCTGGAGTGCTTTCGGGATATTCTTTTCGGAGAACATATTTTGGATAGTCAAGAAATTGAAAGAAAATCATGGTAGGATCAAGAGAAGGGTCTCGGGGTTTGGATTTATATTTGTTCTTAGGATGGGCATAAGTTCGGAGTTGGCCTATATCACCCCAAGGGTGAGAATTGTCACCCCGTTCTCACCTCTCTCACCCCAGTCTCAAGACTTCTCACCCATATCACCAGTGCTCACCCTGGAGTGCCGCTCAAGTGCTGAGGGCGAATTGAGCATTGGCTGTAGCCTGTGTATAACATGTGGCTTAAGTACGGCTGAGCGGACGGGAAGCCCTGTTTTCCACACCCTATGTATGTATCAGATTATGTTTCGAAGAGGATTATAAAGTACGATTGCAAGGGTTGGGGGTGAGGATGCTAACAATACCACAATGCTTGTCGCTAATTGGAGATCCAATCAGAGTGGTCGAGGTCTTGGGCAATATGGTATTGGTCGATTAAACCGGAAAATTCATGCACGTTGGGCGATCCCCTGCAGTTGAAAATGAGGAGATACTCGCTAGTTGGTACAACATAGTTGTCTGCACGTCGGCATATAACAGTTACATATCTCATTCACACGATGACCACCATCCTCTTTGTTCCTGGTGCTTGGACCACTCGGACGTTCTACGAACCATTTCTCCAAGCTCTCACGGTCGCTGGCTACGATGTCCACTACGCGGGGTACCCCTCTGTAGACTCCTCGGACCCGTTGGTCACTGATTGCCAAGCCGACGCCGATGCTATCACGACCATTCTCCAGTCTCTCGTGGAGGATCAGGGCAAAGATGTTGTGCTCTTTTTGTATTCCTATGGCGGCATGCCTGGCTCCGCCGCGGCTACCGGGCTAGCCAAAGCGCAGCGGGCTCAAGAGGGCAAAGCAGGTGGTGTTATTGGACTGCTGTACCTGGGCGCTTTCATCGTACCCGAGGGTATTAGTTGTGCCGGTGCCCAGGGTAGAATCCTGCCCCCCTGGGTCTTACACGATCAGGTATGAGGACCTCTTCGTCTCCACTATAGTTATATAATGCAACTTGCTGACATGTTGCAGCCCTCGGCGAATCTTGCTGTCGTGGATGACCCCATTAAAATCTTTGCTGCCGATGTTGATGCGGTCTTGGCCCAGTCCCTGATCGCAGGACTCAGACCGCATGCGACCTTGGCTTTCAATTCGCCTCAGCCCCATCCGGCCTGGGCGGACGAAGCGTTCCGAGGGCGTTTGGCGTTCATTGTCACCACTGAGGATCGTCCGGTACCAAAGGAGGCGCAATTCGGCATGATGGCCTCCACGCAGCAGGCGTGGATCGTCAGGGAACTGGTGTCCAGTCACTGCGCGCCATTCCTGAATCGGATCGATGAGACGGTGGAACTTACTAGGGAGATCATTGGCCAATTCCTATAAAGGGAACTAGACTTTCACTTGGGGTTAGGGTTGCTATGGGCTTTTCATGCAGGTCACCAGGATCCGACAGCAAATCCAACAAACATGCAAACCTTGTTGGATTGCCCGTATATACAGACCAAGAAATAATCGCTTCACGATGAACATATTCCTATAGAAAAGGACATTAAGAATGTATTGAGTAGACAATACTGTCTTCAGTTATCCCAAGTTACGACTACAGTACGAAGAGAGAAATAATTCGAAAACGTCTGTACAATTTATTTCGTATCTTCGTGCACCTCTAGGTAAGATTTATCCGCGACCGAGACTCACTTCTGAGACGCCTCTTCCATAGCTCTCAAAAAGCAAGCCTTATCAATAGGCCGCCCATTCTTCTGACTTCCTTTCCACGCTCGTCGCTGGTTGACCTTCCAAGCAGAGTCACTCTTGTGCGCCTCCTTTTTCTTTTCATCCCCGAGGTCCAGCTTCATAATCAACAGGCGCAGCGCCCAATTCTCTATGCCACCAGCTTTCTTTTCGGTCTCCATAAGCAGGCGTAGCAGTTCGATGTGCAATTTTCTCAACACGGCCTTCGTTTCAGAGAATGCCCCCCGAGCAGTGATCTCCTCCAGTATGTACTGCTTCATCTCAGGTGACAGGGTATCTCCTTTTTGGGAACCCTTAAACACGCTTGACAACGCTGTGTTGGAGAATCCTGGCGATTGCATTGATAAGATGATTGGGAAAGATAGCTTCCCTTCATCGAGATCATCACAGAAGCCCTTGTTTTTTGTGTACTAAAGTAAAGCAACATGTTAGCTCAGATCCGTCTTTAGAAACATAGTAGGGGATTTGGTACATCTTCGCTTTGAAGGTTCTGGTAGTCATCTCGGATCTGGAAATGTCTTCCAAGCAACGTCGCAAACTGACTTATATCAAGGTCCCTAGGATATATTAGCCTGGAACTCATTTTCTTGTATGATGAGCGTTAAAATACCTATTCACCGTCGCCTCGGATCTCATCAGACGGCTAATAAGACGGAATAAACCGCCAGTCTCTGTGTAATGGTCAGTAAATTGGTGTATAAAGATGGATGCGCCAATACGTACTGCCGTCAACCATGCTTATATACTGCGCAGGGGTCGGTACATGCGTATGGTAGCTCCAGTGGAGATCGCGTCCCTGTCCAAGCTGCAGGTTACGCATTTCATCTGGTACTGTCAGTCCGAAAATTCTCGCAAGCAAATATGTAGAGATAACCTACCTGTGTAAACTGAAACCGCAGACGGGGAAAGCATCTGTACGAGATACAAGGCTTCGTTCATCAGGTATGTCGCAGTATTGATGGTTTGGCCAACGCCAAATATCTGATGCGCCACTGGCCTTCCGCGTCTGAGGACACTTCCGTCCTGGATGTCATCGAGCCTATTTAGAGGTCAGTGAGGAGAAACAATTTCAGGTTGAAATGGGCCCAGTTACAATAATGATGAGTTGTGTAGGAAGTTGACTGCACCCTCTATGATCAGGAGGGACTTCACGGGCACCTTGTACCATGAGTTCAGAGCCGCTATCAATGTCTGTCTCACGTTCTTAGAAGGCAGAGAGTTGATGTATGTGTAGGGATTTAACACGGGCTGTGGATTTCTAGTTAGCACTTAGGTCTCCTTGTCTCCAGCGACTCTTGCGGATAGAAACTTACCTCATCGACTGTGGGATACCCAGATGTGTACTTCGCCAGGACATCACTCTCTGCTGTGTTGTCTGGAATATTGTTAGTCTCGTTTGCCGGATTGAAACCAACTGAGATAGCGTGTTATACTCACTTGACTTAGGTTCTTGCAGTTCAATCTCTTTAGTGCCATTGGTCTCTTGTTTTGAGTCACGAAGGTGCTCTTCAGGCGTGAGAACTCGCACAGCCTCACTGCCAAACTTCTCAAGGTGGTCTTTATACGGGTTCCGTTCAACCTTGAAGTAACGAGGAACACACAGACTCCAAACCCAGTTTCCAGCCATTGAATGCTCGAGCAGTTTCAGCCAGTTGAGAACTGAATCTGATGGGCTAGCCGTCGCCTTGTACTGTTCTTTCAAGTAACAAAATCGCTCTTCGTGGGCTCGGATCTCCGCCTGGACAACCGCCTTTGCTGCGCAGTGTGTCAGACCCTGTGTAACTGCGACAATATGTACCGCATTGACTAACGGCACCTCGCCATTGCTTTTGACATGAGCGTCGTACTCCTTGTCCCAAGAGAACAAGTCATTTACCAGGCATAATTCCGCATATGCGACGTAGCTCATAGGATCAGCGATTTTTTCTTCCTCGGGGGTGAGCGTGATGCCTGATCCCCATCGGAAATTATAAAGTGTCCAGCTTGGAATAATCAGATTGAGTTCTCAAATTCGGAATGGGGTGACATACTCTGCTGCTGCATCAACAATTCTGAACTCCAGGTAGTCATCCAGACTGGGAAATTCAAGACTTCTCACGTCCTGTACCGAGGCAGTGAATGTTTGCCACGCTTTAAGGAAAAATTCGCCGAACACGGGATCCAGACGCAGGTACTCGGCCGCGATCTTGGCCTGGACCTCGGATTTGCGTTGTGCTTTAGCTGAAACCCTGTTCGATACAGAAGTCATACTGCTCTGATTAATAGCCTGGTGAAGCATTTTGTTTTCGAGCAACAACTAAATCGCGCGTCAGTTTCTTGATCCGCATACATAGAATGATTTATCATACAGCTTCTTGATCAGCGGCATTATCGGTTTCATCTGACTCGATGTTAGTTGCGGAATATAGAGTAACTTATTCCCACGTACCATCGTGAAGGAATGCATATTCCACGGTGTAAGCGACAAGCGCAAGTCTTTCGGGTAGGCAGTTAGGCGCACACAGTGAAGTAAAATTACCCGCGTGTGCATTGAGATTGCCGAACTTCGACCCAACGGCATCAATTCCATTTAGGTCTATGTGGCATTGTACTGAAACGTGATCGGCAATTATCGTTTGCTTGTGAATATATGGGGTAAAGAGAGAGGAGTATGCCGGATTATTGGCGTAGATCTCGGGATCAATGCTCTCCGCATACACGTCGGCTATTGTTTCTCCCATGTTCGATGATGCTTTGTGATTCGAGAAAATACCGAGCTGCACGATGCACATGCAACAGCCGAGGGGGCCCGGGTGGTATAAATAATCGAATTAGAAAAGTAAACCACCCTTGCTAAGACAGCTGCGCTAGTTTAGCCCGGCACTATAAATGTCCTCTTCCGATGCCGGTTCTTTCGTTTCTACCGTACGATATACGAAGTACGCGCAAGGGAGGCTACCACTTTGCACCGGACAAGTCCCACAATAATCAACGTGTCTAGCAACCAATGACACCAATTGGCTCCGCCTTGACACATACAACATGAGTGAGACAAGAACCAACTATGTTCTCCACTAGAAGTAAATCTAAAGCACGTTTTCATCCGAGGCTCCTATCTCGATAGATACCGAGCAGTTGACTCGCGCACAAATTCGAGTGACGATCATCTACCTTTTACGTTTACTCTTGCCTATTTGAGTGCGAATCTAACTTGTTGCTATCAAGGACAGCACGCCATGCCATTAAATGAGAGCTATGCCAAGCGAGATATCCACAGCGAAAGGAGCATTGAAAATCATAATCTCGGTTGGGGGCCGTTACTTTTAGTGCACTTCGTGCAAACGGGTCGCACCAATAAGAAACCAGCACGTTAGTACATCGTGGAGTCTTTTGCTCGTTATCTGGGCTATTTACAACCGGCAGGATCGGAGGGACCTTTGCGAAACGGCCGACGCCACGAGCCACGCCTTGGTCGGCGCTTGTACGCTCTAATTTGGCGAGTTACAGGGCGAGAAATGTGGAGATGGTGGAGATGAGAGCCGGGAAGATTGAAAGATTCCCGTAATAGCCCAGATGGAGTATGGAGTAGTAAAAAGTACATCTGCATCTAGACAGGATCTTCCTTGAGGTTTCCTATCTGAGCTGCCGCTGCTTTTACGAGTTCCCGAGGTGGAGGAGATGTCAGCACGAGGGGTCAGTCACGTGTGGGATGCTTAGTGATTTCAGACTATACCCAGAATGGATTAGCGTCTCGATATCGATTTACGGAGGACGGAGTACTCCGTACAAGGGCCATCATTCTGTTTGATATAGACAAGCCAAAAGGCCGGTTCATGATTCCATCAATTATCAATACATAGTAATCAAATCTTCGCCGAGCGGGAGACCGACGTGGATTCGCCCAAAAAGATCAATCGATCAATGGCAGACTCATGCTGCCAAGAGGACTTCAAGGCACCTTTAGTACCTGCAAGTGCTTGTGAGCGCACCCACCTGGATGCTATCTGTGTCGCACGCTCATCGTCATCGGAGGATGCATCGTAAATGACCAAACATGAGGACACTATAGTGGCAATATGTTGCAGGATCTCCCTGTCGCGCCACAGGAGTTCGTCCCTGTTGGTACTCTGTGTAATTTCGAGCAGAGCGTTTAGTCTTCCTTCCACACTAGCGCGTTCCTCGGCGAACCTCGATTGGCAGCCTTTCAAAATATCCTTTGTCCATTCAACCAAAACTGAGCCTGCCGACTTCTTACCCTGCAACCGTTTGTCGGTAAGGACTCGAATAACATCCTCCGCCATAACACTGACTGTGCCCTCCCAGATGGCATTGACAGTGGTGTCTCGGAATATCTTGGCGATGTTCAGAATACCGCCATCTTCATTATTTTCGCAGTATCCAACCCCACCCAGGCATTCCATGCAGGCCCGAAGTCCATGAACCGCGTTCACACTAACAGTGGCCTTCAAGGCGGGTGTTATCAGACGCAGGAGAGTGGCAGCCTTGGCAGGATCATGCGGGATAAGTCCAGCAGCTTTGGTACTGCGGACCATGGAGTCCCAACTCTGCTCCATGGTACCCTGCAGTGCGACCCCGAAGAATGCCAAGTGCATTGCCGCAGAGTAATTGACCGTCTCGTCCGCCATCCACCGCACATGCTGCACATTATCCTGCAGAAGCGCTCCGCGCGTCTTGCGGACGCGAGTGTACGCCCGGCAAATGGATAGTCCACGGCCCCAACCTGCTGCTGATACACCTGCACAGTAGAGTCGGGTGATATTGAGAACGGTCGAGATGGCATTGACTCCCTTGCCTTCCTCTCCCACCAGCCAACCACGAACCCCCTTCAACTCCAACTCCGCTGTGGGTAGGGACTTGGTGCCCAACTTGCTCTTCAAACGCTGGATCCGAATGCCGTTCAGCTCGCTCGCGTCACTGTTCTTTCCGGAGCGGCGCCGCATGGGTGCAAGGAAGAGACTGAGACCTTTCTCGGTCTGCGCAAGAAGCATGGCCATGTCGGAGTCGGTGGCACTGCTGAACCACTTGAATCCGTCGATGCGCCACGGGCCCAGTTGCAATCCATGAGCATCCACATCTCGTCCCTGTTCGACATCTCGCGAGATTTCTTCTGTCGTCAACCGCCACGCCAGTGTTTCCGTTTCCCGGACATCACTGCCGCCCGTTCTCTCCGTCATCCATTGTCCTGTTGTCCAGGCCTCACCGGGAATATCTGATACAAGACGTCTGTATGCTTCTTGCAACACCGCGCGGCGGCCGGGCTGATCACCGTCCACGTCGTCCAGCCGTGCCGCCAACAATTTGGCCGCTCCATCCGTCATCGAGCCAGGACACCCCGTCATCGCAGCACTGGGTGACCAGACATGATTCATTGCGAATTGTTGCACGCGTCGATTCCATTGTTCATTGCTCTTCTTGTAGGCGACTGCAACCAAGCCCTCCTCTTGTGCGATGGCTGTCAGCTTTCTCCACCCTTCTCCGGTGATTAACGGGTCGACACTATTCTGGATGCCGAAGGTACTAAGTGGTCGGATGATGGGCTGGTTCACCTCGGCATCGGTGGCCAAGTTCAGGATAACCGGATGCAGTGCACGACGCGATAGGTTGTGAACTGAGACACCAACGGGGGAGTCCCGTGGCAGGTAGAGATTGAGAATCCTCGCGAGAGCTATATCATCCGAAGCAGCCAGGGAGCTTGAGTTTGCGGACCCATCGTTGACAAAGGTATATGCTGGGGGAACAGTGGGGATGGATTGGAAGAAGCCATCCGTAGACGATGAGGGTTTTCTGCCGGTCGAGTGTACCATTTTGCTTGTTCAATTCGTATTTGCGGGGAAATAAAGTTGGGGGTGCACACTATATAAGCACCGGATAGTGTCCATCAGTACCGAGGTTCCCCATGTGGGACTTGTTTTTGATATTGCAGTTCCACCGGATATCTGGCTTCCACTGGATGTATCTTGAATCCCATTGGTTAGAGAGGAGCTCTGTCTCCACAATTTGGGTATACCATATCTATTCCACCGGATATAATCCAGCTGGTAATTCCAGAGTCAGTTCCACGTAGAACATAAAGTAAATCATTGTCTTCATATGCATGTGCTAGATAACTGTTTTACTTCCACTTCTTCGATCCGCAACAATGTCTTCTTGCACTATCTACAATCCTGTGAAGGACTATACTATACCCAATACAGACCTCCTATCCCTTGTCTTTAGTGAGAAGTCTACATTTATCGAGACATACAGTTTCTAACTATGAATAGACCACCCCGACGTGCTAGCAAAAGATGATACTGTCCTCCACGTGGAAGGTGCAGACAGCAGCAACAGTATCACCAAATCACAATGCCGCGAATACACCATGCGAATTGCCCACATTCTACGCGAGAAGTTTGCGATTGGCGCCCAGGGCCCAGGGATCGATACTGTTTGTTGTATCTCGACCGGACAAGTTCTTCTCCCCTCGCTTTTCTACGGCGTGATTGCCGCGGGCGGGGTGTACAGTGCGGCTAGTTCGAGTTTCACGGTTGGAGAGCTGGCACGACAGGTGAAACACGGAGAATCTCGACTCATTGTTACTAGCAAGGACTGCATCAAAGTTTCCCTCAAGGCTGCCGCTGAATGTGGAATCCTACTGGATAGGGTGTTGGTTCTGGAGAGTTCACGTGGACAGAGAAGTCTTCGAGATGGACACGGGAAGGAACTGCTCCACGGGTCCACCGGACAGCTGGCTTGGGAGGTGATTTCTGATCAACAAATCCTGCATGACAGGGCCGCCTGCCTGATTTACAGCAGCGGAACAACTGGCGAGCCTAAAGGTTAGTTGCGCCGCTCCTTTTGTGCTTCATAACTAATCAAGACTCAGGCGTTGAAATTACACATGAGAATCTGGTGTCTGCTGCCGTCGTCAACCTCTACGCCTACCGCGACTACATATCCAGACAAAAAGCTCAAACCCCAGGCTTCACACCAGAATACCGGACAGTCGCACACCTGCCGGCAGCGCACATCGCCGGCTGCCAGGGCTATTTCCTGCAACCGGTGCTATGCGGCGGAACAGTGTACTGGATGTCCAAGTTCGAGCCGAAAAGCTTTCTCTGGAACTGTGCGACATATCGTCCCACGTTCCTCTTTACCGTCCCACCAATCTACCAGTTACTGGTACAGAGCCCATTGGTGAATGATCAGTTTAAGCATATGATCCATGCGGTATCTGGTGCGGCGCCCATGGGGCCGGATTTGGTCGTGCGAGCATCCAGGACACTGGGATGTCCCGTTTCACAAACTTGGGGTCTTAGTGAGACTACTGGTAGTGTCACCATCTCTCCCTGGGACGAGTTCGAGTCTGATGGAAGTCTTTCGCCTCTGCTTCCGAATATTCGGCTGCGCATTGTCGACGAAGCCGAGAATGATGTCGAAGACGGACAGGAGGGAGAGTTTATCGTCCAAGGTCCAATGGTTACGAAGGGGTACTGGAAAAACGAAGAAGCCACGCGATCGAGCTTCACAGCTGACGGAGCATGGTTCAAAACTGGCGACTTGGGATTGCGACGAAATGGGAGGATCTTCATCATCGACCGGAGGAAGGTGAGTGACTATACCTCAAGCATAAAGTAATTTCTGACAGTTTCGGTTGCGCTTCAGGAGATGATCAAGTATAAGGGTCTTCAAGTCGCACCAGCAGAGTTGGAAGGTCTTTTGCTATCGCATTCATTAATTCAGGATGTCGCTGTCATTGGAGTTCCGGATGTCAACATGGCGGGAAATGAGCTTCCCCGTGCGTATGTGGTCGCTGATCAGGGCAAAATCACAGAAGATGCCATTAAAAGCTTCATTAAATATAACCTCGCCTCACATAAGCAATTGAGGGGTGGTGTTATCTTCGTGCCTGAGATTCCCAAAAGCCCGACTGGCAAAATCCTTCGAAAGGAATTGCGAGCGGCTGCGATGGGAGCCAAGGCGAAGCTGTGAAGTGGAGCCGAGGTTATATATCACGTGACCTCAAATCGATTGACAATTCCTGTCCACCTTCAGACAACCGTCAGTAAATATTGAACTCAATAGCAAATAGAGATGAATAGATCACCGTCAATCATACATACCTTTTACCAGTACGAGGAGTAGATCTTTGGCATCCTATGACATAAATATTTGACTTCCGAGCTCCACCGGATGTCAGATCCCTCCCAATATCCCAACCCTTGTATTCCGCCACTATGGCGCCCTCCAGGGTCCGATCCGCCTGTGCAAGGTGCCGACGACAAAAGCTCAAGGTCTTCCTCTCTTGTCGTCATCTTGGATTCTACTTACTATTTCCAGTGTGATGATACCCGACCCTGCCAGTTGTGCATTCGCTCCGAGGCAGAATGTACGGATGTTATAAACAAGCGACGAAGGTGGGTAGGACGCATCATAGCATAATATATATTCTAAGAATTATAGAAAAAATACCGGAGCTCAGTCACCAAGCAGCAAACCGCCTGAGAATCGTCCACTGCTCTCGGAAACGGCCCCTTCGCACGATCCCAGCCCCGGTCTACAAACACAGGTTGTGCCCGGTGGCAACCATGCTACGGATCTGGTCACCAGCCAGCGAGAGCGAGCCCACTCAACCTTTCGTCATGCCCAGGAGGTAAGATTGTCTACTGTCAACCCTTTCTTTTGCGGTTCTCACCCCGTCAGCTTTTTCGCAATCATATGACCACCTTGCGGGACTCCGATGCCATTCCTGACGGAACCCCAGCAAACAAGCTGCCTCAGGTTCAAGGATCGAGAATACCAATTGTGGCCATAATTGGGATGCAGCTCCCATCGACAGCAGTTACTCTAGCCTTATTGGACTCATATCTCCAAGCGAATCACTGGTACCTTTCCATGTTTCATGAGCCCAGCTTTCGGGCGCGTCTGGTCACCATTCTTCAGACAGAGGGTATTCTCCCCTCTGAGAAGTCATTCTTATTGTTATTGCTGGCTGTCTTAATTCTTGGAGCCCGTTTTTCTAATCACGATACTCTACATTCCCTGGGCCCACAGTTTAATCTTCAGCAGTGCAAAGCAACGTGGATCGAGGCTGTGGAGAATCATATATTCTGGATTCTAAAAGAAGCCACTCTAGAATCAATCGCCTGTGCCGTTCTCATGTCCATTGAGTACCTTCTAGAACGCAAGACGCAGCTTTCCTTTACCATGTCCGGACTGGGATCGCGAGCGGCGCAGGCGATGAGCCTTCATGACGAGGCCACGTGGGGACCACTAGATTTCATTGAAATACAGGTGCGCAGACGAGTTTGGTGGTCCATCTACATGGTCGATGTGTGAGTTGAGCAACTATCCATACACATATGAAGAAATTTAACACGCTCCAGGTATATCGCACAAGCGTACGGGAAACCATCAGTCCTCCCAACCGTACAGTTCATCGTTTCCGAGCCAGAAGATCTAGATGATACGATGGCCACCTGCCCGGGGATCGGATCATACGAGGTACGAGAAGACGGCACGTTCAAGCCTGTGACGATATTCTCGTACAACCGCTACAAAGCACAGCTGTACTCGATTGCCGATCCAACGGCGCATAGTATACGCCTGCCTCATATCAAGCGCACCTATGCCCGTCTCCTGGATTGGGAAAAGACCGTCCCACGAGAGCTCAAGCTTGGCAGCTTTTCGGAGGATCAGAGCATGATTGACGACCCTGCTCGGCGTCTTTTTTCCCTGCAGGCACTAACACTACAGGTGTCTTATGACTACAAACACCTGATATTGTTTCGTCCATTCCTTCTCAGTAGGAAATACCTCAGTGTCCGATTACATGATGGCCCGATCGAATCGCAAGATGGATCCGGTACCACGATCCGTGACCAATTATTCACTTCTGCCTTACGCATGTCGAGCATCTGTCGATGGCAAAATATTTTATCTATTCTTGGGAACACCACCTCTGCCGTTCAACTCTGTTTCCAGTGCTTCACAGCGGGTGTGGTGCTGGCGATGCTGGCCTTATCCGAACTGTCCTCCCCGCGGCTGTCTGAATGCAAGCAAGGACTGGCCCGTCTCATTAAATCTCTGGAAGTGGCAGGTTCGGGCAGTCCTTTATCCCGACAAAGTGTTGATATCCTGATGGAAGCCATGCATCTTATCTCGGCCGAGGAAGTCAAGGAGCTAGTCTCCAGGGCGGGCAAACCAGCGGAAGATTTACGCGATGTTGTATCAGACTCAGTCACATGGTCGGCGGACAGCTGCGGGACGGGTGATGCGCAGCATTCAATGCAGCCAGATGCAGTGCATGGGCAAGGCATATGGGCGGAGTTGGACTTGACGCCGGATGAAAGCGAGCCGGAAATACTTAACTCCATCTCTCTATACCAATCGCTTGCGTCTTTGTTCTAGCCAATACCTGTCATATAACGGTAATAGCATGGAATGCAGGCTTGTGTACAACACTCTCATCACGAACAGCGGACTTTAACGATCTATATATTTTTAGTACCGCGAATCTCACCGCGAGGCTACACCTGGGCAATCACATATTGATGTGTCCCTTGTTAATTTATGCTATCTACATAACGGGCAACGTTCAACTGTTTCCGAGGTTCAAAGGCCTACCAATTCCAAGACGATCTAGCCCTGCTGCCCTGAGCCCGTGCGTGATTACGTCAGCAGGTGCGTGCTCAGTTCTACCCGCTGACAAAAAGCGGCAAGAGATGAGCCTAAAATGGAAAACGGAAGGTTCTCTTAGGAGGGCCCAAAACATGCACAACCTGCCTTAGTGTATATGCATCTCGACGAGTTCGTGTAGAACAAAACTTGTCGGGTTATTATCGTCGGCCCGATGCCAATCCGATACGATTGTGTAGTGTCCCATTGGTCTACGTGGTCACTCCGATACTAACTAAACATGCCCAGGAGCCTCACACAAGCATCTCGAAGTTGAATTGAAGCGCCTACAACAGTTGTACGCTGCAATATGCAATGTTCCGGCTGTTTCAGAAATATTTTGTTAATTTTCACATGGAATCCTCACGGCAGACCCCTGTCGCCACGGATACCCACATCGCGGTCGCGCAAGCCGTTCTAATCCTTGCACAAAAGTAGCGCCGGGGCACGTTGACTTGGGATCCGAACAAAATTACAATTCTGTGGCTAAACTACCAGTGGGGATTCGGAAGTATGCCACGTAGCAATCGTTAGCTCTTCGACGGAGTACTCCGTACTCGGCATCCAATCCCAGCTAGAGCAATTGGTCAACATTCTCAATTCGGATTTATACATCATAATCCCTTGTGGTAGGTAAATTGTCTCTCAAACTTTAGCCGCTCAATTTTCAGCATCGAGCACATCACTGCCATGCTATTACTGTGGTTTGGCTTCTTTTCCTTCGTTTTTGGGGTGGTGATCTATCGACTATATTTCCATCCTCTCAGCAAGTTCCCGGGGCCGAAACTAGCTGCCCTAACAAGTCTTTATGAATTTTATTACAATGTGGTCCTGGGTGGCCGGTATCTGTGGGAGATAGAGCGGATGCATGAGAAATATGGTAAGAACATTATTCGACACTCATATCTCAATACTAAACATTTTCGAGGTCCTATCGTGCGCATTACACCCCACGAGCTTCATGTGGCAGATCCAAACTTCTATACGGAAATCTATGCAGGCCCTACCAGGAGGCGCGACAAAGACCCAAGACTTGTGCGACTGGCAGGCCAACCGACTTCCATGTTCGCGACTGTTGATCATGGCCTGCACAGTTCGCGTCGAGCTATCCTGAACAGCTACTTCTCCAAAAAGTCAATCGCAGGCTTAGAAGACATGATCCAGGGCAAGGTGCAAAAGCTTGTCAAGCGGCTAAGCATAGCCTGTGATCAAGGCACAGTTGTAAAGCTGGATGCTGCGTCTTCGGCTCTGACTGCGGACATCATCTCGGAGTATGCGCATGGTGTGAGTCTTGACTACTTGGACGATGTCAATTTCAATAATGAAGTTGCAGACTCCATATTAAGTCTTGCATCTGTAGTTCATGTGTTGAAATTCTTCCCTTTCCTTTTGGATCTTTCAAAGTTCATACCTGATAAGGTGCTTGAAAAGCTTTGGTTCCATGCAGCCAACATTTTGCGACTACAGAAACTGGTTCGTGCTCAAGCCGACGTCGCACTGCAAAATGGAGGTAAAGTGGACGGTCAAGCAACAATGTTTGGTGCTCTCTGTGACCCCTCCTTGCCTGCGCAGGAAAGAACATTGGATCGGTTGCAGGACGAAGGCTTTTCGTTGATTGGTGGAGGCACAGAGACTACAACGGGAACATTGAAGATCGTTATGTTCCACTTGCTCAATGAGAAGGCATTACTTCTCAAGCTCCGCGAGGAGCTCGAGCAATACCCATCTAGCACATGGGCCGAACTTGAAAAACTGCCCTACATGGTGAGAAATGCAATATGGTATGCAAAGACGAGACTAATTAATGGACTTTGTTCAGAGAGGAACGATAAATGAGGGCCTTCGGCTCTCCGGCGTCATAACTCGTCTTCCCCGACGTGCACCCGATGAAGCACTGGTATACAAGCAATGGACAATTCCCCCAAACGTAAGCTCATATGCCCTCCGATATGAACAACGCTAACGCGTCTCAAAGTCCCTGATGAGCACATCATCTCATTTTGTTCATACAAACTCGGACCTGTTCCCTAATCCGCTTGCCTTTGACCCTGAGCGCTGGATCCGGGCTGAAGCGGCCGGCCAACGCCTGGAGCATATGATTGTCACCTTCAGCAAAGGCTCTAGACAATGCATGGGTAACCAGTAAGATAAATTCAACTTCCTCTCCTGTGTTCTCAGACTTACCCGTATTCTAGTTTGGCTTTGGCAGAGTTGTACCTGGTCATTTCCACGCTGGTGCGGAGATTCGATATGGATCTATATGGGGTGACGGCAGATAACATCGTCACGCATAGGGAGTATGGCTTTGGCGTTCCAAAGGAAAGAGGTAAAGGATTAAGGGTCAGTATTACACGGGTTCGTGACCCGTAGTTTTATCGTTTGACATATACTCTTTCACATGTATATATTGGGGGGTGGACTTCTACGCGATCATGTTAACACTGGGAATCAGCTCAAAAAATGATATTTTATACAAATTTCACGACCCTGCACAAAAGAGAAACCAAAGCAACAACCAAGCTATAATTGCACATGGTCAGCACAATCTATAAATCTCAAGGTCACCGAACACATCCACCAAGCCACATTCTACTCGTTTTCTACCAATTAGGACCATCTTCAGACTATTTATACATTGATTGCATTCGCTTAAAGCAAACACACTCACACTCGAACCCACGAGGCTAGCATCAATATTCACTACCATACCACTAATCTATCTATCAAACCGCAGCCATGGGAGGATGCAGGGCGTCTGACGAGTTCCGCGAGGAGCATGCTAATTTCTGGACCCTCATGCAGCAAATTATCCATGGCCTTAGAAACAACTATCCAACAAACCAAGACGAAGTCATTGGCCGGATGGGCCAACTCAATCTCCAACTCTCGACCCTTCGACGAGCCGGGGAGATGATGGGGTTGAGTTATCCACCTAGCGACATCGTCCTCGATGCTCCACCTCAGTACTTCACTGCCCGCGCTCAGCGCCATCCAAATTACTTCGGTACCAACTTTGGGTACTCCTGCTGGTATACCCAAGCCCAGCTGGGCTACGCCATTGCAGACCTTCTCCACCAGCGAGACCACACCCGTGTAGCCGACCAGTTGGAGCAATTGCTAGCGAGTTGGCAATTGACCGAGATGAGAGCTTTCCCTCGCCAGCTCTCTACTCGCAATCCTGTCGAGCACCCGGCCAATATCGTGCATATTGATGGCCCACCATACTATACACCAGGCGCTGGGTGCAGCAAGACAGAGACTGGGCCAGTCCGTGTCCATATTACTATGCCTGCTCCAACCGATACTATTTACGGCGTGGCACGGCAGACTCGCCATCGCCCTGCACAACGAGGTGCTCGCCCGAGACGTCGTGGGAAGGCTAGGCTAACCCCGCCGATGCCTAAGATGGACGTTCAACTCCCGAATATCATGCATAACGGCGATACTCACCATGTTCCACTACCGACTCTTCCTGCTGTTCGTTCCTTTTTCACTCCATACAGCCTCCCCGGACATGCTCTGCCCGGTATATCGAATATGTCTGTGCCACCCCAACGTGGTATGCAGTTGCCGTCTAATGTGCCAGCCCCTGATACTGGTGATTCATTATCTGTTTTGAATGCCCATGCCGGGGAGACTTTGAATAAACACCTGTTCTGTCGGGATGGGGTTCGCCGTTGAGATAGTGGGCAATCTAGCCCGTTTGAGCTTTTTAGTTGGACCCTGGATCATCACAATGCTTTGGTATTGACTACCACTGAGTCTAAGAACTCTGGTTGATTTTGTGGTTATTGATCATGCTGACTTTCATTGGTAGGTTCTTATACTCCCTTGTGTTTTGATCGACTATGGATTGCATCCTCTCGTTTGGAAACAAAAAATGGCGATTGCCTAGTATGGAATCAGAATGCTTTATACACACACAAGACATTGATACCTGGAAGTTAGTCGCCATAGTCCTCTGGGAATATTCCTGAATAAATTTTGTGTTATGTACTTCCAAATTTTGGAGCCTTGAGCTTAATAGAATTCATAGCAGGTATTCACTAAATAATGGAACGTTGTATCTTAGTCGGTTAAAATAAAATAACTGGAGACATGTTTGCAACTACTACCAATACGAGGATGTTTTCGGTGAGAAGTGCAAGATCGATGAGCAATAAACAGGGGTTATTAGGCTATTCAACGAATACGGCTTTGTTCCTGCTCGTATTCAATATCTGTCTAGTATCGATCTACCAATAGTAAGTGACTTCGTTAGTACAAAGACAAAGAACCTTGTGCGCCGTTTCGGTTATGGTTAGATCGGTGGATTCTTCAACAGGGATCTGAATGGCCTGTATATTCTTATTGTGAATCTCTCAATAGCAACCTTGGTGGTATACTTGTCTACTCAGAAGTAAACAGTTGGTTAATATATGTTTGTAAAGTGGCATGTTGGCCAAGAAGGATTGCACCTATACGGTACATGTATATAACCTTGCAACCTACTATATAACGTACTATACATGGCACCACATTAGTCCATCGACTTCCATCTTGCCACTTTCCAAATGTGTTGAACCTCAACAAGCCAGCCAATCAGAGGCCAGAATCAGTCAGGCCATTATCATTTCTTGGCGGCCGATCTCCGCGGATATTATTTGGAGGCCAGCTTGTCCACTTCAGACAGCAGACACTGACATTCTTGATTCTTCTGTTCTTTTCTAATATTATTGAGATTGTTTTTTTTTGACTTTCCAAGCTATCACTGCGTAGACCTCACGGCTTACCTCCAACGACAGACCCTCCCGTTGATTCTCTGGCCTTTGCGCCACCTTGCATATACAACAACCGGACGACTACGTGCTCGATCATATACCACAGTCGGAGACCAAGATGCGGTCTGCAGCGAGGCTGCTCTATGCAGCAGTGTTCGCACTTGCTAGCTTGAGCCATGCCGCGGTTCATAATCCTGCATTGGACCCAACCAAGTGTGCTGTAAGTCTTATTAGGACCGAGGATACCAATACAGATGACTGACGTTTATTTCCTAGCTCGAACCTTCGGCCATGGTATCGGATGCGTGTGTCACATACGGCGAGATCAACGGCATGAACGACCTGATTTTCACGACGCTCAACTCCCTCACACAAGAAACGGACTTTTTCTCCTACTACCGCCTCAACCTGTTCAATAGACAATGTCCCTTCTGGAACGACGCCAATAGCATGTGTGGAAACATTGCCTGTGCCGTGAACACTATCGACTCAGAGGAGGATATTCCGCTGACGTGGCGCGCGGAAGAACTCAGCAAACTAGAGGGCCCCAAGGCGAACCACCCACCTCGCAATATTCAAGCCGAGCGGCCGAAAGAACGCCCGCTCCAGGGAGAGCTGGGTGAAGATGTCGGCGAGAGTTGTGTGGTGGAATACGACGACGAATGTGAGGAACGAGACTACTGTGTCCCCGAGGACGAGGGTTCCGCCGGGAAAGGAGACTATGTGAGCTTGGTGGATAATCCGGAGCGGTTCACGGGATACTCTGGAGAGGGTGCAAACCAAGTGTGGGATGCCATCTACCGCGAAAACTGCTTCTTGAAGCCCGTGGCTGAGGAGCTGGAGGAGCAGTCGGTCAACGTGCCAATAGGCGGCCTCCAGGCAGCCTCTGACTTCCGCGACGTTCTCCAAAAGGAATCACAGCGAGTAGAAAGCCTGTCGCTGGATAACGAGTGCTTGGAGAAGCGAGTCTTCCACCGGCTGCTGAGCGGCATGCACGCTTCTATCTCGACACATCTGTGCTGGGACTACCTCAACCAAACCACAGGCCTGTGGCACCCCAACGTGCAATGCTTCAAGGATCGACTCCTCGACCACCCGGAGCGCATCTCAAACATGTACTTCAACTACGCACTAGTCTCGCGCGCCGTGGCAAAACTCCGCAAGCACCTAGACGGGTACACATACTGCGCCAGCGACCCAGTGCAAGACCGCGAGACCAAGAAGCGCGTCAACAAGCTAACAGCGACCTTGACGGAGCTTCCTCAAATCTTCGACGAGAAGATCATGTTCCAGGACGCCAACGCCCTCGGCCTGAAAGAGGACTTCCGCAACCGCTTCCGCAACGTCAGTCGCCTGATGGACTGCGTCGGCTGCGACAAGTGCCGCCTCTGGGGCAAGCTCCAGGTAAACGGGTACGGAACCGCGCTCAAGGTGTTGTTCGATTACGACGAAACCAAGAACGGCGAGAACCCGCCCCTACGCCGCACCGAGCTGGTCGCGCTCATCAACACCCTCGGCCGCATTTCGCACAGTATCGCTGCTTCGCGCAGTATGCAGCGCGCCCTGCTGACCGGCACCACCCACATGTTCCCTGTCCACGGTGCCGTACCCTCCTCCCACCACGCCAACGCCCTCGGCGACAATAGACGCGTGTTCAGCGACGGCAATAACAACTTCTATTTCGAAGGTGAAGATAATGAAGACGATTATGTCTACGGCCGAGGCGCCGCGCCCGAGCGGTACCCCTGGGAGCGCAAACCGCCTGGCCCAGACGATGGCTGGGTCGAGGATTTCATGTCCGAGTGGAATATGATCTGGGGTACGGTTGGGTATATCTGGCAGTCTTGGTTGGACATCCCATTTACAATGTAAGTTGCTCTTGATTTGGTTATTGGATAGTCTATGGATAGACTGACTGACTCGCGCAGTTACCAAATCGGCACGTCGGAGTTCATCCGGCTGTACAATTACTGGCTCGGATTGCCGGTGCCTCCTCGCATGTGGAAGCTGAAGACACCGCAGCCGCGTGCGCATACTCAACCTGCTGCCTATGCTAATCGTGACGAGTTATGAGTTCTGTATTTCATCTTTGCATTGGCATTTGTACATATGGCTCTGTGCTATGGCGTTGATAGACTTTGTCTGAATGGTTTTGTTTCAGAGTACTCGAATATATACTCCTTAATGTTCAGGCTATTTTGCTGAGCGAAGAGAGCAAACTATTAGTCGTTATATGTTCAGTGAGAGGCCATGTAGTCAAATTACAGGTTGAAGCTAAGATATAGATATGGGTGAATAAGTCTGCTGGTGTCTAGATATGTATAAGTATGACTCGACTACTTATCTACTTCAATCTACTTCGCTCATCTCCATCTCAAACTTCGGTCGCCCCCCAGGTACATGCGTTTGCCACCGAAGAGATTTCTTCCGTATAGGCGGAAGAACGAACCGGGTAGGGGACAGACTGAACAGAACAGGATGGACAAGAAAATCTGCTAGTTAATTAGACATCGCTGCTTATTACAGACCCAGGCATTAGAGGATCGTGCTTATGAAAATTATGAAGAAGATCTACCTGGATATTGTCTAGTTGTAGGTAATACCCCGTGTTCTCGGCAAACCCCGACCTCGGCTTCTCCACCACATGCGTCTTTTCTTCCATCTTCTCTCTTCGCTCACCCCCCAGCCTCGCGGCGAATCCATCTGAACAGACGTATATCGTATCTCGATGCTATTCCGCTAATATCCAACTCCATGGCGACGCCTTCGCCACCAAAACCGTGGGAGCGAGCAGGTGCAGCTGGTAAGTGTCTTCTCGATTGCCGATATCCTAGCGCCACAGAGTCAGCGCAATCCACAGTGTCCACAACTAACTTCCTTCCTCAGGAAACGCACTATCAACAGCACCTATCGCCGGTAGCCCTGCTGCCTCGACCGCGATGACTTCTACAGCCAACCCCGCATCGTCCACCGCCCCCGAACTTCCCTCCCGTCCGAGCGCTCTCAACTCCGTAGTTAACAACTCGCCATATGGAGCTTCACGCCTTGGAACAGGCGCGTACGGATCCAGCTACGGAGGCATGGGCGGCATGGGCGGGATGGGTGGCATGGCTTCACCTTACTCCCGCTTCGGCTCCATGGGCACTATGGGCTCCATGTACGGCGGCGGCGGCTACGGAGGGTACGGAGGTGGCATGTACGGGGGCATGGGCGGTATGGGGGGAATGGGAGGGATGGGAGGCATGTACGGTGGCATGCCGGGACAAGATCCTAATGATCCGAACAGCCTGACGAACTCGTTCGGGCAGAGCACCCAGGCGACTTTCGTCATGATTGAGAGTATCGTCGGTGCGTTTGGTGGCTTTGCCCAGATGCTCGAGAGCACGTACATGGCTACGCACAGTTCATTCTTTGGTTAGTCTCCTGGAAGAAATATATGGACACTGTTGACTCTTTTTTAGCAATGGTCTCGGTCGCGGAACAATTTGGAAACCTGCGAAACACACTCGGCTCGGCCCTGGGCATCTTCACCCTGATTCGGTGGTTCCGCACATTGATCGCTAAGCTCACAGGACGTCCTCCGCCAGCTGATGCGACTTCCTTGACCCCGGCTGCCTTTGCGGCTTTCCTCGGCGGTCACGCCGCTGCTACACTCCCGGATGGCTCACCGGTTCCCGCCAAGCCATCCAAGAAGCCTTTCTTCATGTTTTTGATTGCCCTCTTTGGCCTCCCTTACCTCATGGGCAAGCTCATCAAGACCATGGCCCGATCTCAGGAGGAAGAGGCGAAGCGGCGCCAGCTCGTGGGCGTTGGAGCCGAAGGCCCAGCATCGCTCGACCCGGCCAAGCTGGACTTCTGCCGTCTCCTCTACGACTACACCCCCGAGACCCAGGAGAGCAACGGCATCGACCTGGCCGTGAAGAAGGGTGACATTGTCGCCGTGCTCAGCAAGTCGGATCCTATGGGCAATGCCTCCGAGTGGTGGCGCTGCCGTGCCCGCGACGGCCGCGTCGGATATCTCCCCGGCCCGTACCTGGAGACTATCCAACGCCGGCCTACTCAGCAGGCTATCACAACAGGCAGCGAGCCTGCTACTCGCACTACTACAATGAAGGGCGACCCCGCAGGCCGCACACAGAGCCTGTCGTCACTGGGCAAGCCCGAGCTCAACACCAAGATGGGCGATATCACGCCTGAGAGCTTCCAGAAGAGCACGTTCTACTCATGAGCTATGCTAGACTTGCTTGGCTTTCTCCTTGGTCCTTGTCTTTGCCTTGTCTTGGAATGGACAAGTTGGAACAGGATATGATTTCTTATAGTGACGTGAACCGGCCAAAAACTCCCCCTTCGAGCTTTGCTCATCCTTATATATCCCGAGCGTGCCTTGATCTTCTCGATCTTTTATGACCAGCCGTGCAGGTAGCAGCCTAGCTCGCTATACCTGGGCTCAGTATTGCCTGGGTAGTCTCCTCCCAGCACTTCCCCTCTTTGTTCACTTGCTCCCCCTCCTTCTGTCGGCTTGAATTCGTTTAGCGATCTCTCATTGGCTTTGTATTTAGTACTTATTAGTGCATGCACACACATCCACGCAACCTCTCCCACTAGTTCTAGTTCGAAACAAAAGCCCTCTCCCTCTCCACCTTCCTAATCACAAAAGTACCTACTCCGTATCCCATCCAACACTCCCATGATCCTCCTCGTGGACTATCGTCTGGCCCACAGTGGGCCATGCCATTCCCGTCCCGTCCCGGCACATATCCGTATCCGTCCCCACCGACATTTGGGATTGACATTGACATTTGACATTTGACAGTCGATACATCGAATATCATCCTCAGCTACCCAATATGTATATAGCCGTTGAATACGGAGTAGATACATCGTATATCATCTGCATAGACCTTGTACATACATCCAATCCACAAAACCCAACCTCCCGCTATCGACATATATGTCTTCGTATACCATGCATGCACACACCCGTCTACCTATGTCGTACGCACCGCTCGTCTACAAATCCAATCCAAGTCCAAATATTTTTCCAAATCTTCCTTCTATGCAGGTGCACATACCCGCGCACGTCATGTCATCTGCGTTACCCTTACCCCTGTCCCCTGCCCTATCTGTCCATCCCCGCTCGAATTTCAGTCTTCGAGCTCGTGCCAGTTCCCGTTTCCACGCCTCCATCCGGATACCTGCATTTTTGCCTCGTCAGTCCGAGTTGCATTTTGATTTTGATTTGGATTTGATTTTGGACCGGTGAGGCGAATTGCGTGTGCTTGGCTTTTGAGACGGGTACTTACTTACCTAGGCTAGGTAGGAGCTGCCGTTTTGCCTTTTTGGCGGGATTGTCGGAGGACGTTGACGTTGACATTGGCATTTGATCTACGGTGGATTGGATGTGTACATATGTCCAACGTACAATGTACAATGTATGTAGTATGTACTTCTGGAGTAAGGTAAGGTAAGGGGCTGAAAGTCGTGTCCCTTTACCCTGCGCTGATGATTGTGGGACATTCGTACTCTGTCTAAATAGTGGGTTTTACCATCTCCTTGGAATATTGATGTGCCGTGTCGTCATTATGGTACTTTATTTCGTAGTTGGTCTACGGAGTACGGAGTATAATGAGGTTAAACGCTTAGATGGTTCTCGTTCATCAAGTTTCGTTTCATTGCTGCGCTATACTTTCTACGATTCCTTCTGTCCGGTTGTGTCACGTCGCGAAGTATGTACGTTTACGTGGATATGTATATGATCGGCGTGTGTGTGTCAGGGCTATGTACTTAGCCACTATGTATAATCGAATAGAAGTGTAGGATGAGTCAAACGTAGTGTAGTGTCGATCGATATGTTATGCATGGGAATCCCAGAAAATATATGCGGCGTGGAGTACGGAGTACAGAGTACACAGATGCCATTTCCGGATGGAGCGAGTATGATGGAGTGAATTTGCCGGGGTTGGTCGGGGTAATAAGCGATAGGGCGGGGTTGTGTCGTAAAATGAAAATGAAAATGAAATGTCGAGCAAATTCAGATTCGGGTTGCAGTATCTCCCAGGGTTGTGTCTGAGAAAAGAAATGTCGTGTCGGGTGAGACATAGCTGAGACTGACTGGGACAGGGACAGGGACAGGGACTGAGCCGGGGTGTTCAGTGTCAGTCAATAAGGATAGGGGACAGGGACGGACGTAATATCGGCCGAGCGGATGGAGTATCGTTGTGGAGCTGATGCCCCTTTCGTGCTACCCATACTTGAGAAGCAAGATAGATATGCGAGATATGTTGTATACAGAAATTCAGATGCCATGCATAGAATAGATCATCAATCTAGAACGCGAATACCCATATCCATATCCATAATAAGAACGCCCGTGCTATGAGTCTTCCTCCGTTGGCTAAGTTTGGAAGGGAGATGAGGGTCGGGACGGAGCATGGGAACCATATACATAGAGAAAGGCCAAAGAGACAAGAAAACGGGCTCACACGCTGATGGGAATGGGGGAAATCAAGAAAACAAGAAGACAAGAAAACAAGAAGACAAGAAAACAAGGAGATAATGACGCAATGGAAAGAAAAGAAATGAAAAAGAATCTCAATCAACCAAAACCGAACCAAAACGAAATCAACCAATCACATCCCCAATCCCTCATGGTGAGGAGGCTCGTGGTTAGGATCATGATCCCTAGCCCACTTCGACATCGACTGCGTAAGCGTAAAGTCCAAATCCTGCAACCGCGTCTGGAACGACTCGACCGTATTCCAGTCAGGCGGATGGGTATCAGCTTCACCAGGCGCATCCTCGAGATCCCGAGGCGCAGGACCAGGACGAGAATGCGGGTGCGAGGTGTGCGTGTGCGCATTGTGCACGCTATGGGATCTGTGGCCGCTGTGCGCGCTCTGCCCATGCGAGCTGTGTACAGCATGAGCGGGGAGCGGGCTGTGCCCATGGGGGCTATGCACATGCGCCGGGTGCGGGCTGTGAGCGCCGTGCGAGTGAGACCCCGCCCCGTGCGCGAGGTGGTTGCCTATTGACTGGTGGTAGGACTGGATCTGGCGGGGCTGGTTTGGGTGCATGGACAGCGGCATGGTCGGGCTTTCTTCCAGTTCCAGATCGGGGAGGCTTTCAAGGTGGTTTGGGTCTAGAGCGAGATATCTGCCATCAATATCATGCGGTACACTCACACTCACCGGAACGGCTGTGGATTTACCGTATGAGCCGAGTGGGTAGGAGGGCATTTCTCGGGTTGGGGATTGCATGTCGGGGGGTGAGATGGGGGTTGTGGCGCTGTGTTCGTCTGTTGGCTCTGGGGTGTAGCAGGTCATGTCGGAGGGGGTTTCTATTGGTATTAGGTGTGTATATATATATCAATTTGGATTGATTCACTCACGAGGCTCAGGGCTTGACTCGGCCTTTTGGTCCTTGCCTCGGTTGGTATCCCACGTTGTTCCATAGCGACGCACGAAGCGGGCGATGCGCTTTGGATCGACGTTCTGGCCGTTGACGCGGAAGGCCGTCTGTTTGCCTTGGGCGGCGCGCTTCTGTTGCTTGCGGAGCATAAGATGGACTTCTTTGGCTTTGATGTTCTTTCGAACGTGCCATGCGGCCAGACGATCTTTGTATTGTTTTTCTCTAGAGCGAGTTAGATCTATTCAATATGAAGATAGAAGAGAAGGGTGTATTACGATGCAAAGAACTTATAATCTCTCTCCATAATCCGTTTCACATCGCGCAGTTTCAACTGGTCGTTCCGGTAGAGTTGCTCGATGATTTCACGATATTCATGCCAGTCATCGGAACGGCGGGGCCGAAAGACGTTTGGCGATTGAGGGGAGATGGGGGTTGCGTAATTATTGTCCATGGTGAAGGTTAGAAATTAGGGCATATGTTTAGGCATATGTTTAGGCATAGGTATCGATGAAGATGCGAGGTCGGGTTATAATATAACTGGAATGCAAATCATGTAATAAATGCAAAACAAAATAACCGTCCCCCTAGAAATCCGTAAAATCCGTAAAATCCCAATCCGCAAATCGCCAAACCCCCCAAAGCCCCAAAAGAGCAAAGAGGAAAGAGATCCAAGCCAACGAGTTCTCTTTGGGGCGACGTGCACGCGGACGCACGATCCCCTGGTTCCCCGGGCCAATCACATTACAGGAGCCAAGACCCACACCCAGCTATGACCCAGCTATGACCAGCCATGTCCCCCGGCAGCAACTTGGGGGTGAATATCTCCGGGTTTTGGTCTTTAAGTGGTAGGAGTCTTCTTTGTTTTGTTTATGGAATTAATGGAATAAAGATGTATTTCAATGTATTTATTCCATGTATTTCGAATTAATATAGCTGGAGACCTCGAGTGGAGCTGTACTTTGGCCTTTACGCCTAAGCGAACTATTACATGCAGTGCACTGGCCGCAAATGGATGCATTTTCCGTTGCCTTTTTCGTTTTTTCATTTCTTTTACGGAGCCCTCGGTATGGAGTACGCAGGTAATACGCCGATAGTCCCCATCTACCCCTATTACTACGGTATAATACCTAATACAAAGATTACCTGCAGATCCAAAACACCGCCGGGAGCGGGCCGAATCTTCCCTGACAGGTCTTTGTCTTCCCCCGAGTCTAAAATCCTAAAATCCCAGGGCCGTGGATCAATCAGCCACATAATGGGAGTAATATAGTGTATAGTTAGTATAGTATAGTATACTATAATATAATACAATAATATATCTCAATATGACCATACCTACGGAGTATAACGTGCCAATCTCAAAGGAGGAAACCGTTAAACCCGTTTACATCCACCACGAGAGGGGAACTCACTGCGCTTTGGGCTCTGGACAAGGTTACCCTGTCCGACCAATCTCCCCAAGTGCTGTATATGTATGTTGTATGTATTTATAGGCTAAATTGTTAATTATAAACCTTCGCGGCCGAGACTGTTATTAAAAACGTACGATGCAAGGTCCGTGCTACTTAGTTACCCTTTTTATTTTAGTTATTATAATATTATCTTATAATATAATATATTATTTACTACGGAATACTCCGTACTCCGTACTTCCTCCCGACAGAAGTACAGAACTCTGATCTATAGAATATAGTTTATATGCTGTATCCCTCCGTTGAACACGTAGTACGAGCTTAGGTAGAAGTCACACCCTACCTAGCAGGGGTAAATTGGTAATTCAATCCTACGCTCATCTACAACGGTGCACTGCACTTGCCCCGCTATCACCTGCACGCGTGGCCCATATCCCAAGGGCTAGAATCAGCATCTCCCAGGGACTAGTGTCAGCTGGAATCACTCAGGTCGATGGATGCTGCACTGATCTACAGGGTTTCGTTTCTGGGCTTTCGGGGAGCTGGAATACTAGTCCCCGAGAGGGATAGGGGATGAAAGGGATCTTTGCTTTGAGCTTGGATTCTTGAATAAAACGTGGCTAGTTGGGTACCTCCTGACAAATTAGATTTCATAGGGGATAGGGGAGAACAATGAATTGAAGATACGCCGACTCTCCGTACTTGAAGCAAAAAGAAAAGAAAAGAAATGGAACTCCTCCTGCATTGGGCCTCCAAGCTATTCGCTAACCCCTAAATGGACATGATCGTTATTAAAGTGCGGGGTGTACTTTGGTCTCTCCTATAAACAAGATAAACAATATAACTAACTAAATGCATACAACATACACTCAGCACAGATTAAAAACAACCGCGCTTTCCTGAGGGGAACACAACGGCCATCCCGCGTGGAGCCCCTCCACTCCGAGCCGCCTGTATCCGGAGATATCTGCCGCGGCCACGCTCATAGGTCCACGGACCACCGTTCACCGGCTCGGATCGCATGCAGGTACTACATAGGATGGACGGCGCAGACCGGAAGGGCACTGCATGTCGGACGCAGCTCTCTCATCCGCAGACGAGACGGGGAAGGGATTGAGAGGAGTGGGGGGTTGTTGGCCCACGCGCTGGTAACATCTGTCAGGGGGGTTTTGGTTGGGCCGAGTCCAGTAGTTTGTGACAGGCCAATGAAACGGTGGGGACAGGCGTTGGTTGAAACACCCAGTGGCACGTCATGGCCATCCCCTATCATGTACATGCATACACAAAGTACGAGAGTGATGCGCTGGGCAGTCTTTAATTTCATGCTCTGCGCGATTTTCGATTTCGATTTTGATTTTCGATTTTCGATTTTCGATTTTCGATTTCCCGCATTGACATTTGATCCTTGCTTTTAGAAAGTTTCATGTGTTCATGGTTTATTCTTGGTCTGTCGGGCTTGATCCGCGGCTGCAACGGCTGCAGCCGCGACGGCTGCTGAGTTGGACCCCGTGCTAGCCAGATTGCTGGCATGCGCAAGGAGGAACTTGCAGCAAGTCAGCGTATACTTGCAGGCCCGAGTCCACGTCTCGTCATTCTGGTTGAAGCCCAACTTGATGCTGGCATCCCCAATCCGATCCCGCTTGATCTCATAGGGCAGTTTTAATCCCGGTGCGGTGGCGCCGGTCTGGCCGCGCCGGGGAGATACAACCGGTGCAGGGGTCTTTTCCACAAACTTCCCCAGCTGTCGCAGACACTCAAGGAACGCCACCATGCCCGAGTCAAAGCGACGGTGAAGCCAAGGAAGGTTGAGCGGGAGATCGCCCGACGAGAACAGGTCTAATTGGGTCACCTTGGGTGCAGCGCCCTCGACCGGCTGGCCGGATGGCTGCGTGGGATATTCGATCTTGTCAATCCGTGAGTTAGACCCCAGCGGCTTGAGCCGATACCCCTGGAATTGGAACCCCAGCTTATCGGCCATCGTGGCCAGAAGGAGAGCCGTTTGACCCCATGCAGCGTTAATCTCAGGCCAGTCAACCGAAGGATTGGCCAGCCGGCCCAGACGTAGTCCATTGATAGTACCGAAATATCCATCATGACCAATGCAGAACGCGTCATTGTAGACATTCGTCCGTTGCAGTCGCTCCAGCTGCTGGGAGTCATGATCATACCGCATATTGAGCGCATCCCGTTCGTTTTGAAACTCGGTTAGCGTCAACGCAAATGCATTGCGCGACCGCCAGAAGCTCTCCTCGTCCGCATCGAGGCGGCGCGATTCGATTTCCAAGCTGGCAATCTCCGCATCTAGAGCAGCCTTTTCTTTCTCAAAGGCCTGCAGCTCAGCGAAGGCGGCTCGTTCCGCGTCGAGGCTTTCATTCAACGATTTCTGTGCCGCCTGCAGCTCCTCCTCGGTCGGGATCGACGCGTTCAGGTTCCTGAGAAATGAGATGTAGGCGTCTCGCTCCTTCGTAGACCCCGCCAAGCGTTTTTGTAATCCTTCCACAAGCAGCTCGGTGCATTCCACGCAAATAGGATGGTCGATATCGGAGCGCGCCGAGACGATCTCAAACAGCCGTGTCGTTTTCTCCACTTGATCAACGAGCGGTCCATCCTGGTCATGCAGCTGGGCCTGTGTATTTCGCTTGCTTCCACTCTCACTGACCGGTGGTGGCGCAACTTGGGACTCCGTGAGCATCACGAATGACATATTGCCGCTATCCGCCCGGGGTACTGGGTTGGGCTGGCCTGCCCGCGGCGCAGGGATAGACCGTCTGTAGACCGGCGACGTAGCATGTTTAGAGGACTGGTCGTACTTATCGCGGCGTTCGTGCGGATACGACGATCGCGCTGACGAGGAGACAGCTCCGGTATCCGACAACGTCTTGCCTGTAGAGTCTAGACCGATTAGCGGGATCAACGATCGCCTGGGGGATTAACTTACTAGATAACAAGTCAAAGGCAGCTGGGTTGAGTGACTCTACCGAGCCATCCAGCTTCAGCGGCGTGCGACACTTCTGGCAATACATGGTGGTTGTTGTTCATTTCGGTGTGGGGAGTGAAGTCGGGGGAGCTCAAGGAGCTTCGGCGAACGTCATTTGTTCCTTTGCATATTTGCTCGCGCTTGCGCTTGCACACCACATTCTACTCTACTATCAACGGATGCCAATTTTAATTATGTGTTATTTTACTACGCGTTCAATGTTCGATCACTTCTAATGCATCTATCGATCCTTCTCCGCGACCATGAACCCGGACAGCATGGACCACTCCATGCAGGACGATATGGAACGACCAGCGAAGCGACCATGTTTATCATATACCCCAACCGAGGACGACGAGGTTCCTGCAGAATTCGATCTCCCGGCTGCACGCGCACAGAATGACTCGCGACTGAAGTCTCTCTTCGAACACATTTTCGCGAAATATAGCAAGGACTTCACGGACGTCGGTGATGAGATTGACCTGCAGACCGGGGATATAGTGGTAGACAATGGACATCTCCTAGGTATGCGGAGCGAGCACGACGCCGGCCAGCCGCGATCGTGGCTCTCCCAGGGTGACCTAGAGGACCCTGATGCAGACGATGACACCGCAAAGGGAGAGGAAGATGAATTCTTTTCTATGGCATCTTCTCCTGGTCGTTCTTCGGCTCCACGCGAAGAGTCGCCATCGAAACAGCTACAGACAGACATGGATACCTCTCTAGATTTCGTGTTTACGTTTAAATCATCTGGGACTGCAGGGCACAGTCCTACAACCAAGGAAGAACAAGCCTCCCATCCGACCAACCCTATCCTACCTTCCAAACCACAAGATCCAATCTGGGCAGTCCCAGATCTACCTGCATCCTTCTCAACACCCACCACCGAAACCCGCAAAACAAACGCGGGCTTCTTTTCACCTGCCACTGCCACTGCCACAGCCAGATCCCCATCCCCGCCAGGGAGCGGCTCGATCTGGGCTGTGCGTAAACCCCGCAAGCCACGCACAGAAACGAAACCCAAGGCCACGCCCAGCAAGCGTCGGCCAGCCGCGAAGCGCAAGTACCATTCCAGCCCTGTCACGCGCGACTGGTCTTTCGCGGAAGTGCCAGATGGGAATGAGTCCGATGACCCGTTGCAGGACTATGAGCCATCGCCGACGCCATCGAAGGTTAAAATCATTCGTGGGAAGCGTCGCGTTCCGACTAAGGTTAATGATGGTCCTTCTACTCCTTCGAAGCGGCCGACTGTTGTTATTGAAGTTGAGCGAGGTGATCGCCAAGAAGGGGGTGTGGATTAAGTGGCCTTGACGATGAGGTGTCTGACGCACATCTTGAAGAAGGGGGCTGCGAACCAAGTGATCATGGCGATGAAGTTCCTGATGCACATCTCGAAGAAGGGGGCTGTGAGTCGAGCAATCAGGTAGATGAAGTGCGGCAATCGATCAATGTATCCGAAGCACGGAAAATGCCGCGAAGGTCCGATCACATGTCCGACCATCAAGAGAGATCGGTGGCTGCTACGTGGATGAAAGCTCATTTACACGAAAAATGGAACCAATCGAGATTCGTCAGAGAATATCGCGCTAATTTTGGTCGAAGCCGAACTTATATAACCCTGAAGAGATGGATGGATGAGAAAGAGAACTCTCAAGCGAAGAGATGTACTGTGATACCGAAAGTTCCGGATACATGTCTGCGTGAGACATTATCGAATGACAATTCTTCGTCGCCAACCCCGGGTCTTTCGAATGGTAAGCTCTGTGTGCCATCAACCTTTCAGAATGGGCCCCCTGAGAAGTCAATACGTCGCTGGGACGTAACCCCTATTAAGATAGAAAGTGGTCTTCCGAACTTGCCTGAAGCATGCCCTGAAGAAGAGGAACCGAGCATTCAGGTAGACGAGGTGCCTGAAGTATGCCCTGAAGAAGAGGGCTGCGAACCGAGCCACCAAGAAGACGGAGTGCCCGAAGAACAGCTACGAGGCTACGAACCAAATGATGAAGAAAACGACGTCACCGAAGAACAGCTGCAAGGAGGATGTGAACCAAATGACCAAAACGAAACATCTGGATCAGAATATAACGAACTGCCATTTAATCCTATGGTACACAATTCAACCCCCAAGACCACAGCTAGCATCCAGGCCTCATCCCCGCAGCCCGAAAACACCCCAAGCAAAAGGCAGCCCATCACACCGGACGAAGCAAAGTTGATCGTGTGCATGATGCACAAACAAGAAAAGAAAGCCAGCGACGTAATGCATATGTTGCCAGGTCGCGAATACCCGACAGTCTGGCACTGGTTCTACAATCACTGGACCCGGCGTCTTGCCAATCCGCCTCCCCTTTCCGCTGCCTGGTCGCAGCCTGAGCTGGTATCCCTGTCCCGACTCAGCACCCAATCGGGTCTTACCTGGGGTCAGATACAAAGTCGCTTCAAGGGGCGATCCCGACATGAGGTCGAGTTTGAGCTGCTACGTGCTTTTGTTGGTGAGGGATTTACCTCTGCCATGGTAGGGAACATGGAGGAACAGGCGGAGCCGGAAGAGCAGCCGGCAGAGCTGCAGCCGGAAGAAATGCAAGACGAGATAAATAATGAGCCGGGATCTGAAGCGGCCAGTGATTGACAATCGATAATCTATCCACACGTATTCATAACATGACTACCATACCATTCAATCTATATCTAATGAAAGTCTTCGTCCTGTGCATTCATAACATCCTCAAGCTTCGTATCAACCGCCCCACCAACATCACCAGCCTTGGCCCAGAATTTAGACAGATGCCGTGAACCAGAGTCCGAAAGGACCGTCACAATCCGATGACCAGGGCCAAGCCTCCTCGCTGTCTTGACAGCGGCAACACCTATAAAGCACCATAAGTAAAACACATGTGCGCTAGGCAAAGAGGGATTCAACCCACAATTCACTGCACTGCTGCTCCCAATAAAGATCCCATCCTTCTCCACAAGCCACCGCGCCATGGCCAAAGCCTGTGCATCAGTAACCCGCACCGCATCATCAATCATCTCCTTCCCCGCCTCGAAGTTCGCCGTGACCCGGTTAATGCCAATACCTTCAACGATAGTATCAACCTGCGGACGCCGCCGCGTCCCCTCCCGCTCCTTAACATCAAACATAACGCCGTAGACCACTCGGTTGAAAAGCCCACTTCCCTGCGGGTCAGCCAGCACGACATTAAGGTTAGGCAGCAAGGGCTTTAGGAACCTGGCCACGCCAGAAATGGTGCCGCCTGTTCCGGCGCCCGCTACAAACGCATCGAGCCGGCCACCGCACTGAGCGTACAGCTCTGGGCCGGTCCCTTCGTAGTGGGCGCGCCAGTTAGCCTCGTTCTCGAATTGATCGGCGAAAAATCCACGGCCACGGGTCATGGGCTCGTGTCCCGCGGGGGGATCGGATTGCCCTTCCGCTGATGCAGATGATGCAGAGGGGGTTCCCGATGAGGCCGTGTGCGTCTTTGCTAGTGCTCGTGCGCGATTGACAAAGTTGTCTTTCTCCACTATTGGCGCTGGCGGAACCCGGTCCACGATTGCCCCGAGTTTCAGCAGGAGGTTGGATTTTTCAATTGCCTGGTCGGACGGCAGGCAGCTGGGTTGCATTGGCGTTAGTGTTTTTTGCTATTGGTGTGATGCCAGGGTGGCGCATACGTACATGTGTGCTAGGTAGCCTTTTGCCCGGGCTAGTGTTGCTAGGGAAATGCCGGTCGATCCCGATGTGCCTTCGTAGATTGTGTCGCCTGAATGGGGTGTCAGAAGACCTTGTTCTTCGGCCTGGTTGAGGTCAGCGATGCTGGTCTAGTACAGGAAACTTTTTGGTTTTTGCGTATTTTAGCATACAATCTCGATCATGCTTAGTGCCACTCGGTCTTTTGAGCTCTGGCCAGCGCCATTCAGGAACTGCGGCATTGTTAGCGTATTCTTAGCTCTTCTTTGGGGTGGTTGGTATACTAAGTACTAGTCACATACCTCTGCCTTGCCCAGAATCTCACATCCCGTCTCATCTGATAGGGACTTGATCCGGAATAGGGGGGTGTTTCCGATACAACCTTCAATGCCTTCCACAATAGAGGGCGGGCCAGCTCGGGTGCCATTTTTGGGGGATGTTAGTTCTGGCTCATTATCCTCATGTCTGGGACGTGACAGTTCTTGATATGCGAGTGCCAAGCAGACACCGGTCAAGAAGGCCGTGCCTATATACGCCGTTGAATGATCTGGCATCTTCCCATGCCGTTATGTCTTGATAGAGGTTATGTGCATAGGATATGAAGCTCGGACCGTCAGGCTTTTTGGTGGACGACAGGAGTCAGCCTATACTCCGTACTTCGATGAAAGAAATATTGAAAGCTAATTCAAAGAGTTCTTTGTATTCAAATTGCATTCAGTTCGAATATTTTAATGTCCAAAGTCTCGAAAATTGAAGGTGATGGGTTTCGCCTGAGGCACGTGGCTCCGGTCATCCAGAAGCCGTTCTTTCCGTTCCCCGGAACAACCGTGAGCTTAGCTCTGCAGTCACAATGGATTCGCCAGTCCTTACCCAGCTGTTCCGACAGCTCTTCCGTCATCCAGCATGTCGATCTATAAGGCGGTCACCTTCTGTACTTGCTCGACCACAGTCTCGATCATTTCTTACGCGACGCACCCCTGTCAACGTGAAGCGCAAACCGCACGAAGAAATCCAGCTCTGGACAAAGCGAGGAGACTACCCCAAGAACATCGATGAGGAGTACAGGAAGTACCCGACAGTTACGGCGAAGGAGCTACGCAACCGCCGCGAACGGCCGCGGCAGGTCAAAATGCTGACACGCGAGTTCATCGACGGTGAGTTCGACAGCTCGGTGAAGCGTGACTAGTTCTGATACAGCCGTAGACAGCCTCTACAACCCACATTATGGATACTTTTCCAAACACGCCACCATTTTCAGCCCCGGAGAGCCATTCGACTTCAACAACATCGAAGACGGGCCCGCGTTCCACAAACTCCTCGGCCAACGGTACACGGAGTTTGAAGACAAGCTTGATGCAACGAACCCAGATATCGCGCGGCAGCTGTGGCACACACCTACCGAGCTCTTCCGACCATACTACGGCGAGACGATTGCGCGGTATTTGGTGTCAAACTACAAGCTGACCCTATACCCGTACCACGACCTGATCATCTACGAAATGGGCGCGGGAAACGGCACAATGATGTTGAACATTTTGGATTTCATCCGCGACACCGACTACGAGGTGTATCAGCGCACCAAGTTCAAGATTATTGAAATCTCGCCCGCGCTGGCAGATCTACAGTACAAGAATTTGACCGACAAGCTCACTGCCAAAGGACACCGGGACAAGGTCCAGATTATAAACCGGTCAATCTTCGACTGGGACACATACGTCCATTCCCCGTGTTTCTTCCTCGCCCTGGAGGTATTCGATAACTTCGCCCACGACACCATCCGCTACAAGCTCGGCACGGAAATGCCACAACAGGGCGGTGTGCTGATCGATGCCGACGGCGAGTTCCACGAATATTACAACAACCAGCTCGACCCAGTCGCAGCTCGTTTCCTGCGCGTGCGCCAAGCCGCCGCCCGTCGTCCTTTCCCAAGTCCCTTGGGCCCACCACTTCTCCGCGGACTCCGCTCCGCCGCGCCCTTCCACAAGGAATACTCCCTGCCGGAGTACATTCCCACCCGACTGATGCAGTTCTTCGATGTCCTGAACCAGTACTTCCCAGCCCACCGTCTCGTCTCTAGTGACTTCAATTCCTTGCCAGATGCCGTGCCCGGGGTCAACGCGCCGGTCGTGCAGACTCGATATCAGCGGCAGACAGTGCCGGTGTCGACTCCTTTTGTATGTGGATAGTTCTAATATAACTTTGAATTTGGCTAATTTGCGCAGGTCCACCAAGGCTACTTTGATATCTTCTTCCCGACGGACTTTAATGTCGTCGAGGATATGTACCGTGCTATTACGGGAAAGCTGACGCAGGTCACGAGTCATGAGGAGTTCGTGCACCGTTGGGCTTACATTGAGGATACGGAGACGCGGAATGGGGAGAATCCGCTGCTGAGCTGGTATAAGAATGCTAGCATGTTGATGACTGTGTAGATATGGACGATGTCAATATCATTCAAACATGCCTTGGCCTTGGTAGCTCCTTCTCCGTGGGAGTGTAATTTGCCTCAACAGCGGTTTAACCCTCAACTCAAACGCCTCAGTAGAAGTCATTGCACATCCTCACTATAAAGGATAATCCCGATGACGCTTGGGGCCATCACACACGCAGATTGTGATATATGGGAGTCTCCGCTAGGCTCTAGACGTTGTGGCAAAGGCCGCCCACGGGAGTTGTCACCATCATATGTTTCTCTGCCAGGTAATCGGGAGAGATTGTGAGACGGCTAAAGGCGACGATGAAGATAGATCCAGGCACTAGAGACACCAATTTCCAGTTTGATCTCCGAAGTTGCAGCGCTGTACTTCCCAACAAACCCCAAAAACACAAAAACAAACACCAGCCTTAACCAGCTTACCTCCTAATTCTGCGGAATCCGAAAGACACTATTAGCAAGCTCCGTAAGACCCCCAACCTCAAACCCCTTAAGCGCATCAAGTATCTGCTCAACAGTAATCTGCGACAACCCCCCCTTATCCCTCGAGTAAATATCAACGCCCGCAGGCGTGAAGAGCGTCTTAGCAAAATACGTAACAACCCACTCGTTCCCATCATCGCCATGACCGAAGCCGAGAACCTCCCAGTGCGAGCTCGCGATCACCAGCCAGCCCTTGCCGCGCCAGTCCCAGGCGCCGGGAAAACCTGGCGTCGGGGTGTCGACGCCATGGACGGATTTTATTTTCTCCGAGTCGATGGATTGGTATTGGACTAGGTCGTTGATCTTTTGGACTCCGGTTGAGGAGGTGGGGAGGAGTGTGTAGGTGATGTTCACGTTGCGCTTGTTTTTCCATAGCGGGAGGCTGGAGTGGGTTACGTGCCATGTTCCGATTAGGAAGTCGGTTGGTGGGGGGCTCTTGGTTCCTGAGCTGGAATAAGTTGTTGGGAGGCTGAGGGAGATTGGAGACATGTTTTTTTGGGCGCGAGTTGGGTCTATGGAGGTGTCTGGGGTGAGAGCTCTGGTGGCGTATATTGGCCGATCGCTACCTGAAGGGGTGTTATCGTCGATCTACGTAACCCTAACTGGTGATGAAAGCGATATTGTCGCATTGAAGTAGCTGGGATCACTGTGCAGACTTTGAAAATAGCGCAAGTTACCAAGTTGAGGGATATTAAATCCAACTAGATGATGCTGATGGATGCTGCGACAGTATACTTTCGTTTGCTTCAAACAAATCTATTTTTACATAACTCAAGTGAGGATAGTAATCAAACATTAATTCATTCAAGCCGGCTCAGAGCAGGAGAGTGGCGATACAAAAGGATACACATACATATCATTTCTCCCTGGCACAAGCAGCATTTCACATAAGGCCAGGTAGTCTCCTAAGTTATTCTACATGAAGGTCTGAGCAAATGCGGTCTGACCAAAGACAGGCTGAGAAAAAGCCAAACCACCGAAGACTGGCTGGGCAAAGGAGGGCTTCTCAGTAGGACGAATATTAGGAATATTCGGTTTTTGTCCTGTCGGAATTCGTTGAACCCTCTCCATCAATGAGGTATCTGGAAGAAGAGGAGGATCTTTTCGTTCCGGTGCGAGAATATTCGTTGTGATGTTCACGTTGTTGATTGAAATTCGCGAGTGCGTAGAAATGCCTGCCTTTCGATTGAGCCCACTGAGGGCTTTATCTAGCTGGTAGAGAATAGCAGCGTTCAGGGAGGTTGGTGTGCAAACTGGTGCAGGGTTTATCACAGGCACGGTGATGTTGAAGTTCTCGAGTGTTGTACGTGAGCCACGATACCGTCTTCGCCAGATGTGCTCAGGGACGAATAGTCGGCAGTGGCGCCAGGAGTGGCCGATCTCTGCACACTTCCTGCAGAACGCGGTGCATGCCCCGATATGGCTTCTATCGCAACGGTCGCAGCGAGAGCGATAGGTCTCCTGGTAGGATCTCTCTCTGCCGTCCTGACAGAAGTGCGGGCGCTTGTACCGTGGGTAGTCGTCTTGGTCTTCAGCTTCATCAACTCTGGCACGCTTATTCGTAGTCCTGAATATTTCCTTATTAGCGGAGACCTTGGGTGAGACTCTGGATGCACTCTACACACGTATATTCCATTTTGACGCGCGTGGAGAGAGAAACAGAAAAAGAAAACAAAAGAGGAGGAGAAGGTCGGGGTTTTGTTTACTTGAACGAACGAGGAAGGAACGACTCTGTCACATGCTGAGGGCAAGGCAGGCTCTGATTCTTCGTGGGAAAGAGCGAGTGACGAGACTGATATGAAAGAACTCATCGGGCAACTGCGATCCCAGTCTATAATGTCTGCAATATAATGAGCAAACTCTTCTATAAGTGATACTCTAAGCTTATTTATCTGACTATCAAGAATCAAGAAACTTCTATGTCTAAAGTTGAATTGCAGGTGTGAGAGGCTTAATTCATTCAGCTATGGCATGTTTGGATCATTGAATTGTTCATAGAGGAACAAACCCCCCGGCATCAATTGCGCTGCGCTAAAATCTCCGATTGCCCTGACACACAAGCATCAATGAACTTTCCGGGAAGCGACAAGAGCCGTGGATCCTTCCCTGCAACTGACAGTAGCCTTGCTGCTACATCTAGGTATGAAGAGCTGAACGTGAACCAGAGAGACTTCTCGGGTTCGGAATCTTCCGATGGGCGAGGGTAGTACGGGTCGTTTTCAAAAAACGCAGCCGCAAGATGAGTTATCAAGTCATCTGGCTTTTCCAGTGCCAGTCTTTCTTCCCATAGATTGCACAAATTGAAGTCGAGAACCCAGACACGGGTTGTTCGGCGGCGAAAGTTGACACGCATCATTCCGTCAATGTCTGAGTGAGGAGGCATCGTTGCAACCTGTTTTGCGCTAAGTCCTAACGAACGACAAATGTTCTGGGTGTATGTCGTCTCTGCTTCGCTGCCTAGGACAAATTCAATGTCGTAACAATCCACATTTGCCGACCAATGCATAATTGCCAAAGCCTCCCCGATAGCTTTAGCGTAGTTCTGGATTGGGAGATTTAGCTCGATCATCTGATCCAAACACAAGTTGAAGTTCCTCAAGGTAAAATTGCGCGAGGGCGGGTCATTCGCACCTCGGCGACGGCCAAGATAGATACGCGCCAAGCAATCACGGTTGGTTTCGTGAGAGCTTACAGCGAGTCGCGACGATGCGGGACAATAGGCATCTATCAGAGCCTGTCGAGCAAGTTTGGGTAGTGGCAGTATTCGTTCTGTGATTAATGCCATTGCCGGTAGAGGGAAAGAGAGATGTGATCTGTGAAAAAGATCAATATGCGAGTCCCACCATTGCTTGTTCGTTTTTGGGACATATGAGAATATTTCGGGAACCCGTACTTCAACGGACTGCTGGTCTGTGAAGGCCTGGTACACTGCCAAGTGGGCTTGAAAATCTACCCAAAGGGCATTTTCGAACGACGGACGGGCGATTTTTATGACATAAGCACGACCGGGCCGCTCGAAGACAATTCCACATTGGCCAAAGCCAATACTGCGAAGCCCAACAGAAGATGTCTGCTGTACAGTGTTGAAAAATGCGAATGAGGAGGCTGTAGAGATAACGGAACTCAGCGACAGAACCCGGCTCAACACCTCACGAGGTTCTGCTGTTGGAAGTATTTGCAACTCGGACGTGAGATCTTCATTGCGAGCAGCATCGAGTAAGGCGGATAATCGGTTCGTAAGGTTGATATCTTTACGCAAGGTCGGTGAGATGGTGGAGCTACCGGAGTCGCCGCTGTCTTGATTGCGTGGGTCCATGGTGGATATCGAGATCTGAGCGAAGTGGAGTGAAAGTGAGGAAACAACGAATAGGCGACGAGTTTTTGGGGGGGCCACTTATATGGCGCTGTCATGTCTTGTATCTGACGTATGTTGTATGTATTTTCTATGCCTTTCCTGTATAGGCTTAGTACCTCGAACCCTAAACGATGTTGTAGATTGTAGTATCTAGTAAATAAGCTATATAGTTCAAAGCAGCAAAGATCACCCCAAGCCGCGTTTCATCGGGAATAGACGCTCTCCTCATGTCTGTTCTCCCGTGGGTAGGCTACAAGCCCGAGACATAGGTGAAAAGCAAGCCGTGGTTGGGCTACACGTCCATGTGGAATCTGCTGGACTACGCGGCTGTAACTGTGCCTGTTGCGAGGACAGATCGGGGTCTTATTCTATTGGAAGTGAGGATAATGATGAGTGGGAGGGACATTCTGTTAGGAATGAGTCGGATGCTTTGAATTACTTGCAGTGTGGGTCGTCTTTTAGAGACATGATGCGGATTCTGCTTCTTATTGGATGTTATCGACCTTGTGCATCGAGGTCCATTTGGAGAGGAAAAGGCCGTAGCGGTTGGGAAGGTCGATGAATTCGACTCTCTTTCATCCATACGGAGACAAACTATACTAGGGCAAATTCAAAATAGGAAACAATGCGTTCATGAAACATATATATGAGGAAATGCTTTTTCCTCCATGGCTTGGAGATTCCATCTAAGCAGCCATCAATGATAAAAAGTAGATACAATGCAGCCAGGCCTTGTCAGCCAGAAATAAAAACATATCCCATACCCTTCATATACGCAACGACCATATCACAATCAACAAGAACCTAGAACTCAAACTCCTTGCGGAAGATGTTAACGTCCATGCCGGCGACGACCTGGTCAGCCAAGTCACGGCGGCCCATCTGGCTGAACACACGACGCAGCGTGTCGTATAGATTCGTGCTCTGATTCTGGCTGATGTGCAACATGCGCTCGAGGCGCTCGTCGTCCAGGCCATCCGGATGTACACCGTCGCTGATGATCTCGCGTGCTCGCTCGCGGCCCTCCTGCTCCACAACGCGGTGCATGGATAGTGCACCTAGCAGGTGCTGTGCGGCTTCTGGGTAGCAGCCGATGTTGATGCAGGATACGCCTAGGTTGTAGCGGGCGCGCACGAAATTGGGATTAATGTTGAGGGCTTGCTCGTAGGCTTCGATGGCTTCTTCCGAGCGCCCGGAGTTGGCGAGGGTCGCACCGAGTCGGTTCCAGAGGAGGTGAAGCTGCTCTTGTTGGTTGGTGCTTCCGGACTCGGTGGAGGCTAGGGCGGCGGAGAAACAGTCGACGGCCTTTTCGTATTCCTCGGCGCAGTAGAAAAGAACGCCCAGTCCGACTTGTACGTCGGGGTCCATCTGGGCTCCTGACGGGGAGAGCTGGGCCGCTTGGATGAATAGTTCTGTTACGCGGTCGTGGAGGAGTTGACGGTCTGTGAAGCCGAGGTCTGAATCGCCGGATACCTCCTTCGGGTCGATGATTGTGGGGTACTTGTGGGACAGCCAACGCTCGAGTGTGCGGTAGGCGGTTGAGTCGTAGCCCTCATTTGTATACGAGACAGCCAAGCCCATCAAGGCATCTAAATTCCCGGGGTCGACCTTTAGGGCTTGTTCCAATGCACGGATAGCGGGCAACTCCTTTTCATTCTGCGCCTGCGCAGAGCCCAGCATCGTCCACGCTTGCACGTGCTGTGGGTCCTTCTGAACCGCTGCCTCAAAAGCCAGCGCTGCTAGCGACAGATTACCGCCGTCACGCATAATTTTCATTCCCTCCTCGAACGGATTGCCGACAGCCTGGTAGACATTATCCTCCTCGAACATATAGTCGCCGAGCTGGGGATCTCGGAAACGAGAGTTGAGACTATCAAAGCCATCCCAGTCACCGAGATCACCAACATGCACGTTATCGGTGACTTCAAAATTATCTTCCTCGGCAAGTTTTCTGCTCGTGGTCTCAGCCTGGACCCGTTGCCATACAGACTCAAAAACGTCATTGAAGGGCACTGACCTGTCCAAATCATTCAGTTCCGCCTCCATCGCCGCATTAGCCTCTTCGTCTGTCCGGGTCTCATTTCCCACCGTCGCAGTCTCCATTTCAGCAAACTGAGCCTCCCAGTTCTCATCGTCGAGCTCCACCATCCGCCCCTTCCCCTTATCCTGTGTCTGCCCCTCCATAGGCCCCTGCTGCATGCCCATCTGCCCACCCATCATAGGCTGCATCATCCCCATACCGCCCATACCCATACCACCCATATAACCACCGCCCATCGCCATCGGCCGCTGATACCCCGCCATCATAGGCGATGCGTTCGCGGCAGCAGGGCTGGAGGTCTGTGGCATGCCCATACGGCTCTGCTGTTGGAATCGTGTAAACTCGGCAGGACTAAACCCCGATCCGTTCTTCATCTGGCCCGGGAAGGCGGCTTCCATGCGCGCTTGCTCGCCCGAGTCAAACTCCCCTGCCCACCCTGGCGACCCTGTGCGGGCCGGGCCTGTTTGGAACTTATCCAGCTCGCGGCGCATGTGCTCCATTGCGAACGGCTGCGGTGAGGGTCCGTTTAGTTGTTGTCCTGGTTGTTGCATGAAATCGTCCATCATCTGATAAGGAGGTTCCCAACTCCGAGATTAATTTTCCGTTGCTGTTTCCTTTGCGGGGGGCTGTGGGCTGGGTGGCTCACCTGATCCTGTCCGCCCATCATGCTGTGTGAGCGCATGCCTTCTTGCATGCCTGGTCCCCGGCCTACCAGTCGGTCGCGCTGTAGTGATTTATCATCCTGGACGTGCTTCGTGAATTGTGAGAGCGGGTTACCCGCAGTAGAGCACTCTGCGCCACCGAGGAACGACATGATGGGTATGTGGCGGTTTAAGAACGAGGTAGTATTAATGGAAATTAGGAAGAGAAGCGAGGACAATGTAAAGGTCGAGGTGCATTCCCCCGGATATCGTTCGACGTGGGGCTCAAGGGCTTTCCGCCTCCTCAGCCGAGGTTCCCCGACGGCAGTTTGAGAGTCACGAGATTCACGAGGTACCAGGTACATACAACAGTTGTATATGAAAATTTGCAGAATATACCAGAATGCGACTTTGGGCTTATTCGATACCATTCATCGTTGTCGACAGAGGTTAACTGGTGCGCCAAGGCGTCAGATATGCAAGTTTGCAGATACAGCTCTCGTCTCCGGATCTTTCCCACCTGTCACTTGTCCTAAATATTGAACATCATGGTGTTTTCAAACGATAAGATCTAATTTGCAAGTTATATACACGAATCCATCACATGGTAAAACCTTAAAAAAAAAAAAAAGGCTAGCTAGGGCGTCTTCATTGATGCATTTGGCCGTAGGATCCAAAATACAGCCCTTATAAACCCCTAAGCCTAAACTAAAACATTATTCAAACAGACCAGAATATTGTACGAAGTATATTACTATAGGTGATATTAAGGCTTTGCAGAAAGATTTAGTACTGAAAACTAGATCCTAGATCTATACATTGAAGAGGGCAGCAGAGGCACCGACAGCCCTGCCTGATAGGCGATCCTCTAAGCTTTAGGGCGAATACAGAGGGCATTTACCTAGAAATTATGCAAAATTCTAGGCAGCACTTGGAATTTTCACGCTAAGATATGAACCTCATTTCCCTGAGGTTCTTCCCGCTGACATCCATCTTTCAACACTGACCATGTCGAGCGGCACACAATCAGACAACCCCGGCGATACCATGCGTCTGGCCGTGGAGCGCTTTCGCATCAAAATGGAGTCCGCGAATCGGCAATTCATTCAAGACCGCGTCGATGAGATCGAAGCTATGCATGAAGCTTGT
Source organism: Penicillium psychrosexuale (assembly GCF_028828465.1). Taxonomy (NCBI): domain Eukaryota; kingdom Fungi; phylum Ascomycota; class Eurotiomycetes; order Eurotiales; family Aspergillaceae; genus Penicillium; species Penicillium psychrosexuale. The sequence continues at coordinate 6,725,102 of NW_026643187.1, forward strand.
TGCACATATCTGCCGTCGACATTAGCATCTACATTTTACGCTATCGATGGTAAGTCTAGACAAGTCAATGAGATAGTCGAGTGTGAGCCATCGGAGCTGATATATATTCTAGATGTCCAAAACAAGATGATAATCTAGCTATTTCCATAAGCTCTTCTAATAGTTTCATGTCGACAAAGACATAAAGATCTTCTCCTCTGGAAACCAGGAGAAGCATCTTCTGCAAGATGAGCAAATAGAGAGAGTGCCAAACTGAGCCTCTGCAGGTCAGATAAAGAAGCTGCCAACACAACATGAAGCCTACAAGAGGTGCAAGGATACTGCCAAGGAGATTTCTAGTTCCTGCCCAGCTGGCGGTGATGTGTTGTGCCGAGTTCAGCGAATGTCTCATCAGTCGAAGTTGATCGTCGGCTGAAAACCAGGCAATCAAAAGATCCTCTCGTGAACTGCGACAGCAATCGTCAAGTGTATTCCATGGGATTGGATATGACACTTAGTTACGGCAATAGTACGTGTAGATATGATCATTCTACGGAGTACTTAATAAATATCGCGAGTTAAGAATGCTTCCGATTGCCATTTTGGGACACTATTGTACATTTGTATAATTCACATATAACCCTCTCTATTGCTTCTTCTCGGTCTCGGTCTGCTCGGTTACCTGCTCAGTTACCTGTTCAGTCACCTGTTCAGTTACCTGCTCGGTTACCGGCTCAGTCTCCTTGATCTCAGTAACTTCCGCAACCTCCTTCACTCCGCGCACTTTCCGATTTCTCATACCCGAGACTGACTCGATATTGGTCTGAGCATCCAAGTGTTGCTTGAGGGAGTTCTTCTTATTCTGCAGCCTCTTCTCCTGGTTACGCTGGTGCTCCTCAGGACTCAAGACCTTGCGCTTAGCAAAGCTGACAGTCAGCTTGCGGCCGTAAGGCGCCTTGCGGGAGAGAACCTCCTTAGCGTGAGAAGCGCTGGCCTGATCGGCAAAGTCAATGTGTCCGAATCCACGGGGCAAGCCAGTGCGACGGTCGATGGGGATACGGACATCAGTGACACCGGGAATATCCTCGAACATATCCTGCAGATCCTGGTCGGTCAATTCGTAGGGAACGTTGCCGATGTAGAGGGTCCTGGTAGGCTTGGATTCGGCCATGGATCTGTACGTCGTGTTGGAGAACTGCACCACCACCTCGCGGCCTTCCAGGATACCTCCGTGCTGTTGCGTGATTGCTTGCGTGGCTTCCTCGATGGTGCTGAAGGTAACGTAGCCGAAACTGTAAGGGAGAATGGGTCAGTCTCTAGTAGGCTTTCGGCTGCATCGGTCTTGGGAACTCACCCTTTGCTCAGCCCGCGGACATCGTGCACGATCAGTGCATTCTCCACGGCACCGAATTTCTCGAAATGCTTGCGCAAGTCCTCCGCGGTCACGTCGAAGAAGAGGTTGCCGACGTACACGGTGGTCTTCGGTACAGGGCCCTCGCTCAAATACTCACGTCGGCGTTCTTCTTTGGGCACACGGACTTGGCCCGGCGTGGATGGCTCCGGTTTGACAGTCGAGATATACCTAATCGGAATCCGTGAACGGCCTTCATCGGTCGAGTTTAACCGTGTCTGTGTGAGGGTTGGGTAGGCGAACCGAGCGGCGAGAATCGGAGTGGAGCATGTTGAACGCAACACTGCGCTGCTGATTGATGAGCGTGAAGCAGCTGGGGACAATTGAAGCCGAGAAACGGCCCGGCGGAAGCAATGCCTAGAAATTAGTTGTTTTAGCAATTGTCCTCAATGTTGCATGCATCAGCGAGTACATAATGTGTACATTCTCGGACTCGGACTCTGTATTCAGTAATAGCTCACATTTTGAATTAAAATAACACAGGATGCGTTGATCTTGTATTAGAGATAATATGTTGACAAGAGAAGAATTGCGCGAAGCCAGATAACTTTTTTCCCGGCAGATAACCCCCGGCACGTGACTGATATAGCCAATGATAAGGAGGTAGATCAAAGCAATAGAAAGCAGTGGATTGGAGATTTTATATAGACAATACTCAGGGTTTGGGTGATAAAACACGAATTAAACGTGAGATTTGATAACTCAAGAGTGGAAATATGGCAGTAGCCTCATAGTATGATACATTGTCCAACCCCAACACCGACAGAATCCATAAACGCAACATATTTTCTCAGATCGGCTGAATCTCGCCAGCACGCATACATATCCATGGGAAAGAAGAAGTAGAAATTGCTTCGTTACTTCAAGTCATCCGATGAAGAAACAAAACATTTCCAGGTATCACAAATGGCCAACATTTTCTGGCAAAAAGGGGAGAGAAAAAATCATGCAGAATACCAATACAACTCGTTCATTGGGAACCTTGGCCCCGACTATCGTTTTGTTGAGGCATGGGCGCCATGCCGTATCCTGTTACTGGCACAACTCCACTATCGGGACTGTTGGAGGATACTGAGTATAACGTCGGCCGAGGAATACCACTAACTGATGGTACCCGCCCTGAGGCTAGAGGACTAGACACTGAAGGCTGTGACATGCCTCCAGACTGTGGGGTTGCTTGGCGCTGTGCATCAATCATAGGCCAGAATTGATTTGTTGTGTCGAGGGCTGGGTTTTGAATGTATGTGTCCCAAGCATCCTGATATCAACATGTCAACATTGAACACCGGATCCCGAAAAGGAAAAGACTTACCCAATCCAGATTAACTTGCGTGTCCGGCATTTGCCCGAACATGCTACTAAAGGGCGAAAGTACACCCGGCATTTCGGCCGAAGCGCCCACGCCACCTATTCCTGTTCCCATTGGTGTATCTCCCATCTTGAACATAGGGTCAGCAAAGGGCGGAGGGCCCGGGTTCATCGGGCTCATTCCGCTGCTCAACAGGCCGAGGGTCATGGCCGCGTTCTGCTTCTCGTCTTGTGGCTCAAATGAAGCTCCGGCGCTATTTTCAAGGCCTGGGACCGACATGTGCAGCTTGCTGAGCATCACACCGAGAAGGCTAGACGCCTTCCATGCTTCCATGCTCTCATCACGCGACTCATCCCAAATATCTTTCGAGAGTTGGATCGCGGCGATCATTTCATCGCGCCGCTCTCGGCCCCATGTGTATGTGTCTCCCGATGGCCGGCCGGTCACCTGCAATGATAGGCCGTGGTATAGGTCGAGACTAACAATGGTGGCTGCCAGTAAGAAGTCGGCTGAACTGAGGGAACTTATTCGGCTCTGACGACCACGGAGGCGCCCGCTGTGAGTTTCCGCGTGCAGGAGCGCCTGGACTTGCAATAACTCCATTGCTGAGTCGATACATGTCCTTCGAGAATAGGTGAAACGAGGATTTTCTCGGGCGCGAACCAGATATGGGCGATGAAGCACACACTGAGCTTTGTTGTATAAGGCCATTACCTGCACAAACGGTTAGTGTTGATGCGAATTGTGGCCGCTGTCAGACAACTTACGAAAAATCGCGACATGATAACACTAATAGGATCCAACTGGCACTCCTCCATAGGCCGAATATGCAAGTGCTCGGGGATCATGTCCCTTGCCTGTCGGAGTTCCGCGTCGGCTTCCATCACTTTTTCGTATGGGGCCGCCGATACAGCAGAGCTTTGTTCAACCACACGTCCGAATGCATATGACAGGCGCGCCTTAGCAATCATATATGAGATTGGGGTTGGCTCATTCAATTGACGTGGCGGCGGGAGCTCCTTGCAGTCTTCATCGAAATCATCATCGTACAAATTCCGTGGTAGCTCAGTATCGCTATCTGTACTCCGGATCATCCCCGGCAACCCGACCTGGTACGAGAACAGAAGGTCGGCTTGGCGCACAAAGGTCCACACTCGCCGTCGCATCTCACCCTGGAAAGGTGTGATATTTGGGAACATTTTGGAGTCACGGTGATATCCTGATCGCATTGCTAGGCGAACAACAACGCCGGTCATGACCCAGATCGAAATATCCGCCTCTCGGGTCTGGGAGAAATCGCCATGCAAATGAAACACGAGCGCTTCAATCAAGAACGGGTGGGGTTTCGTGTAGTCAGCCAATGTCAAGCACTGTGCTACAGAATTCCGGAATCCCCCAGCCATGTCCATGGACTTGCCCCGGAATTCAGGTGGCTCATCGCCTTCGCGGTGGTAAGATAGCATTGCCAGCCTCATCATTGCAAAGAGCATGGCAATCCAGACTAGTTCGGTCGCGGCAGGATCATCCCAATGTTTGTTATACTAGCAGAGTCAGATTCTGGAATCAACGAAATTGTTCTCGAGGAGCTTACCTGTGCTTGGAATGTGGGTCCATGGAGAACATCTAGGTAAAGTCAGGATCAAGACCACAGGCTACGGAGATAGCAAATACTCACGGGTTGCAGGGTCATAGCAATTGAAATAGCGAGCAATAAGAATGTCAGTTGTATACTTAGACGGCAAGCCAGTCATGATCTCGCTACGGCTCATCGGCTTATTGATACCAAACAACAAAGTCGAGCCTGATGAATCAGTAGATGGTCGGGCCGCTTTGACTTTTTCAAATTGCTCATCAAGTTGCTTCTTGTGCGTTGTGAAGAAACTTCGCACCTCGGAGATCTATTCGATGAGTTAGAAAGACTCGAGTTTGGTCAAACCTCCCAGACTTACATCGTTTAATACAGACGCCCAATGAGCATCACTGATGTAATAAGACTTGTTATTATCCATCTTCATAATACCAAACGACTTCGTCACCTGGTCCGTGTCGCTCTCTTCGGCGCCCTCCTCTTCGATATCGAGATCATGGGAGAACCGAGTCGAGCCCACACTATTTTCCCCGGAGATCGCCGCCATGGCAGCAGATGGACCCGCAGACTGAGAGCCATTTGTCATCAACGAAAGAACTAAGCCTTCTAACCGATCGATGCGGTTTTGCATATCATCCGGTGTAGTGGATGACTGCTGGGACGAGTTCTTCTTGCGCGAGTTGGGTTGCGCGTAGTTACATGAAGCAGCATCTCCTCGTTTGACACAGTTTTCGCAAGGATTCGTACGATTGCATTTCAGCCTAGAACCGTTAGTAAAAAAAAAAGGTATTTCAGCCATGTCTTGAATACTTACTTTCTGTGTCGACAAGGCCCACATGACAAAGGTACTCGGTTTCGTTTCCGGACAACTCTGTAATCTGGAGAGTGGCCAGCACTCGAGGAATTTGTAGAAGGGGGTGTTGGGGTCATTTTGAATGGCATGATCATGTATGGGTAACCGAATCGTTGCAATATCGACGGTAAACCGCGGATGATGCAGTGCACGTCAATCCAACGTTCCAGCCGGGCGGGGCTCTCAAGCACGTTGTGGCAGTCCGCACAGCTCTAGGATCGAATCAAATATGCTACTCGGTTGTTCTGCATCCAAACAACTTTCTCAGTCTGATTGCAAGCCCACTTCTGAATATCTGCGCGGGGTTCCGAACGCGATTTTGTTTCCTTCCCTAGTCGTAGAAACGTATGTACAGTTAGGCGCAACGTCAATGCCAGATTTGGCTCGTGTTGTAGGCAGCCGTGCCAGACCCAGAACTTGAGATGTGGTAGATGTTGTACGCGACTATTTCGGGCGGTCAGGGGTTAACTAAGCCGCACAGTATCACTAGACAGATAGCGGGGCAATGCGACGAACGGATGTGCGTTGTCGAAGCTTGCGATGTGCGATGGCCGAAGGAGGGGGTGTTCGGTGCCGCGTGGATAAGTGTGGTCGGGAGGCCAAAGGCAGATTCGGAAGACTATAGAGAAATTTTGATTCAAGTGCGATCAAGGATCCTTCTCGAGTCAACGATAGCAACAAAGAGGTGATCATAAGGAAATGAAGCTAGGTAGACACCCGTGGACGAGGCCCCGACGAAATGATGATTAATCCGTTATCTCCGGGCGATTTTTCTTATCACCAGATGATCTCACCTCCTGCAAGTACATAGAGAGGACGGAGTATCCGCACTCCGTATATATTGTGAAATAGTCTATTATCTTCGGTTCGATACATGAATACCTTCTTCCCTCTTGTGAAGGCTGATCCAGTCGATACTTAACCCCGATATCATATTCATTCCTTCTCTATTTTCCTAGACTTGATGCCGATTGGCTAGCAATACGACGATCAGTGACTCATAGGCAGAATTCAACCAGACATGCATGTCTCGAATTCTAGCAAGCTGGTCTATTCAAGACCTTGTGAGTCGGATCTAGACTGATGTCTAGGTTGGAGGTTCGACTCACACTATGTAGACTGACTTCGACATTATGGTACTTGTTCGTATATTCCGAGTTTAAGCTTAAAAAGAGGTGTTAGTTTAGTTTATTTAGGTTTACTCCTCGTTTTATCGCTGTGTATTCTTTACGTAGTGCATGTACAACTCTGATTAAGTAACCCTGAATTATGTCAAATACACATTTCTCGTGCACAATTCATATACTTTGTATAGACAAACTCGGTGTCATTTCCCTCCGCAACCATATATAGTATTCATCCAGGAAGATGTCGGTATTATATCCATCCCTTTTTCATCCTTTATGTCTAAAGGAACAGGTGGGTTGGAAAACGAACCATTATCTTGATCGATCGTATCTGCTCCCATGGACATCTTACTGGCTTTCTTCCACTTTCAGCGACTTGGTGAGCTTTTAAATTGTTGAGCTTGGACATTTGGCTTTGTTGTATGGAGCCTATGGATATTAATAACTTCGGGGCTTGTTTAGCAAATGACTAGAAAGGCCCACTTCTATATTCTTTGGTAGGGCAAGTTGGTCGATTCCGGACGATGTATGTCTGGTGACTTATGTGACTTATGTATAAGAGCTTAAGCTAACTATGGTATGACTCTATATTTTTAGTATCGAGAGACAAGTTTAACCTTGTTACGCTGCGAAGGGTCCTCGGTTGTTGAACGTCGTCTCAGATGCCGACGCACGGGCTGCACTCAAAGAAGGGGTATACTAGGCATGCACTAATATGGGGAATGGCCTGGGTACGGTCTAACGGACCCATATTGCGGGGTTTAACGAATGAATAGCTTGCACTTTGTATAGGGTACTGCTTGTTGGTCGAGATACCTCTCATTCCTACCAACCACCATCGTTCATCGGATCCTAACATGCACAACTGCCGATCGCAGCGTCTTTGTGTACGCCAAAGCATCTTCAGATGCTGACTTCTTTTCTTTCTAGCGGGGAAGATTACGTATATCGTGTGATGTGATTCTGTATATAACGTGCCCTCCTCGTGGCTTCTATTTTGAACTAGATCTAAACAATCGGACACAACTATGGCTATCATTACAGCGGTTTTCCCTGATGCTGCATTTCACTATATTTTCTATGCAGTTCCTCTTCTACCCCTACTTTACCTTGCCCATAATTATTTCTACAATTCGCTAAACCTCTTTCCTGGCCCTTTCTGGGCGCACCTGACTGATATTTGGCGGTATATCGATGTGAAGGGTCGACGTCCTGAGCTTACGCATATAACCTTGCATCGCAAGTATGGCGATATTGTGCGCCTTGGGCCACGCACTTTGTCTTTCGCAGATCCAAAGGCAGCGAAGGTGATCTACGGTCTAAACAAAGGATTCACCAAGGTAGAGTAGTGTCATGCCGAACCCAGAAACATCTACAGCTTCTAATCAAGAGAACAGTCCGAGTTTTACCCAGTACAAATGACTGTTTCTAAAGGCGAGCCATTGCCATCGCTGTTCTCTACTCTGGATGAGAGCTTCCATGCGAATCTCCGCCGGTCTGTCAATCATGCGTTCTCAATGAGCTCTTTAGTACAGTATGAACCAATGGTCGATGAGACTATGGAAATTTTCCTCGACCAAACGGACCGACTCTTTGCTGGAGCCACAGTGTGCGATTTCGCACGATGGCTGCAATTCTTCGCCTTTGACGTTATTGGAAGCATCACGTATAGCAAACGGCACGGGTTCGTTGAGAAAAACGAAGACATCGATGGCATCATTAATTCTCTGGCAAATATCTTCGATTATTCTGCCCCTGTTGGTCAGATGCCGTGGCTAGATAAGCTATTTTGGAAGAATCCGATATTTGACTTCCTTCAAAAATTGGGCTTATCAGATAATTCGCACCCTGTGGCCATCTTCGCAAAACACCGCATGGAAGAACGTATGTCAGCAAAAGCTGGCGTAACAGACCCGGGATCAAAGGATGATCTTCTCACCATGTTCCTCAAGGCGGGTGAACTTCGTCCAGATTTCATGACGAACAAACGGATCCTTACCATGGCTGTCTCTATGGCCTTTGCTGGGTCTGAAACAACCGCCATCAGCATTGCGGCCGTGTTCTATTATTTACTTAAGAACCCAGAATGCATGACACGGGTTAGGCAAGAGCTGGACGACGCTGTTGACAACGGTATCATCGTGAATCGTCCAACAGGACTTGTCTCATGGACAGAGTCGCGGCAGCTGCCCTATCTCGATGCCTGTATAAAGGAAGCTTTCCGTATGCATCCTGCTGCGGGACTTCCTTTAGAACGCATTGTTCCTGCGTCGGGGGTAGAGATCTCCGGGCATTTCATTCGCGGCGGAACAATCGTTGGCTGCAGCGCCTGGGTTATTCATCGCCGGACAGACATCTTTGGTCCAGATTGCGATATATACAACCCTGATCGATGGCTTACTACTCCACCGGATCAATTGAAGGTTATGGATGGAATGATGCTCCAGTTTGGTGCCGGTTCGAGGACCTGCATTGGGAAGAATATCTCTCTAATGGAGATCTATAAGATTATACCTAGCTTTTTGCGGCGATTTGAGGTATGTTCTTTTTCTGAGGCAGAGACCAGTGATGCTGAGTTCTTGATAGGTACAGCTAGCACACCCTAACCAAGAATGGAAGCTGTGGAATGCATGGTTTGTACGTCAACACAACTTCAAGACGATCTTTACTCCGAAAGAGATTATAGTATGATTTGCCATCCGTCATCGTTTAGCTCCGGTATTGAAACTTGGGGTCGCTATACTTTGTAGAATGGAATTTCTCATGCAGTTCAACAACAGAGAATTCTTCTTTCTGGACTATTGTCAGGTTTAAAAAGGAAGTAAGCTTTTATGAAATGCTGACGTGATACTTCTTTTGGGATATATAATTTTGTTTCTGACTAGCTTTGCAGGCGGCGCCTATCATTTAGTTAAAGATGCGGCGGTGTCTTTCTTGTATCGTAGCCCTAAATAGAGTATTATGCTTCTGATATAACAACAGGTGTGGCACTAGTTATTATCCTATAGATTCAATATCAGGGATCCAAGAATAAAGAGCAGAGAAAATACACGCTCAACACCAACCACACCATCTGCGCATATTTAGGCTGCAACATGCAACTGACCTATCCAGGCCCGCCTTTCCCTTTAGGGCAAGGCGCAGCTGAACTGGGCTGAAATCATTGGATATGCCGAATCCCCGAATTCATAATGTCTTTACATAGCCCATATACAACATACTACTTGAACCCGTGTACACGCAGAGCTACAGCAGCCAACGGAAGTATACATATAACTGAAACATAGACTAGAAGTACACCGCTATATCCCTATATCTACCAGTTGACCGCATGGACTACGGACAGTCACAGTAATAGATATATGTGCTTTTTTTTCTTTTTCTGAGTAGTAGGAAAGCTGTGAAGAGTCACAATAACTATATACTATATAGCAATCCTGTATATACTAAACCGATGATGATAGAGAATCGTGAAGTGAGGAAGTGTCATAGCCACATCATTCTACAGCTGCCTCTGGGTACTTGCATCGATGTATCCAATTGTCACCTATCTTCACACTATACCCCTGCTACTTGGGGCCAGCGCAGCAAACAAAGAACTGGTAGATGTACAAACGATAAGTACGTCCACTCCAAATACTTAATAAGCCGTCAATCCCCATTCCCGCCAATCCCCACCGTCTTTCCTTTTTATTTTGACATCCTCAAACCCGTAAAGTCATCTTCATCCAAGTTTATCTTATTATGAGTGACAATCGGGGTCGTGGACGTGGTGATCGTGGGGGTGACCGTGGCCGTGGCCGTGGTGATCGAGGTCGCGGTTCCGATCGAGGCCGTGGTCGCGGGGACAGTCGTGGTGATTTAGCCTTCCGCCCAGCCGGTAGAGGCGATGGAAATCGTGGAGATTTCCGAGGCCGAGGCGGTGATAGAGGTCGTGGAGGCGATCGTGGCAGAGGTGACTTCCGTGGCCGTGGTGATTTTCGTGGTAGGGGTGATTTCCGCGGTGGCCGTGGTGGAGGAGGGCGTGGTGGTGCTACAAACTTTGGCCCGCCTATCTTCAGGTTTGCCTTCCTCTCTCTTCGCTGCTCATCAAACAAATCTAATCCTTTGGCTATAGACAGGGCGAACCTATTCCACCACCTAACCCCACCGTCTTCAAGACCGAGAACGACCTTGCCAAAGCTCTGGTTGTGAGCGGCCAGAAGACCGTCAGAGAGGCGAAATATCCCGAACGTCCTGGTTACGGCACAGCTGGCAGGCCCGTGACTTTGTATGCGAACTACCTGCCGTTGACCCTGCCTAACAAGCAGCTGTTCCGTTACCATATTTCCATTGCAGCCGACTCTGCAGGCCGATCTGCCCCTGTGGGCAAGAAGGCCCAACACATCGTGCGTCTGCTGTTGGAGGAGCACTTCCCACAGCAAAAGAACAGTATTGCCTCGGACTTCCGCTCTACCCTGGTCTCGTGCGTCAAATTGACCGAGGGTAAATTCGATGTGCGATACAAGGAACACCTGGATGATGACTACATCGATCCTCCCCGGGTGCACCAGGTTACTTGCCAGTATACTGGTGAGGTCAATCCTGCCGACTTGGTCAACTACCTGACCTCCACCAATGCTGGTGCCATGCTAGAATCCAAGTCGGAGATTGTAGCTGCCCTCAACATGATCATGGGGAACCACCCCAAGACGGACGATCAGGTCGTCTCTGTCGGAGCCAACAGACACTACAGTCTGCGTCAGGATACCATGGAATCGTTCAACCTTGGCGGTGGCCTATCCGTCCTGCGCGGATTCTTTGTCAGTGTGCGTGCCGCGACTGCTCGTGTGCTCTTGAACGTCCAGGTCAAATATCTGGCATGTTACAATGAAGGACCTCTGGTCGATGTGATCCAAGGCTACGGCAACAGGAACTCTTACCGCTTGGAAAAGTTCCTCAAGAGCCTCCGCGTTCGCATCACTCATATCTCCCGCAAGAACAGCCGCGGTCAGCCCCGGCCTCGCATCAGACCTATCTATGGCCTGGCCAACCGCGGTGATGGTGGCTCGGCGCCCAACCCACCCAAGGTTCCCCGCCACGGTGCTGGTCCCCAGGATGTGCAATTCTTCCTAGCCGAATCCAGCCCTCAGCCCGTCGCCGTGCCTGGTGCGCCCGAGCCCAAGGGAAAGAAGGGAAAGAAAGCTCCCAGGGCCGGTCCTGCGGAAGCCGGTCGCTACATTACCGTTGCGGACTTCTTCAAAAAGGGTCCGTCGATATTTTTTCCTTCAATTTTCCTTCGGCTCCCTTCCTCCTCGTGTTGTGCTGACTTTCCTCTTAGAGTATAACATGACTTTGAATGCGAACCTTCCAGTGGTGAATGTCGGGTCTCGTGAGAGACCTGTGTATCTTCCCGTTGAGGTCTGCGAAGTCGAGCCTGGTCAGCCAGCTAAGTCCAAGCTTTCTGGTGATCAGACAGCCAGTATGCTCCGCTTCGCCGTTATGGGTCGAAAGCCGGGTCAGAACGCTCAGTCGATTGTCACCAAGGGTGTGGGTGTGCTGGGACTAGGCGAGCCATTGAATCCCACACTGGTAAACATTCCCTCGCTCCCAAAATCTTGTCAAGCTTTCTAACTTTCCATTTACAGTCTGCTTTCGGTATTAACTCTTCCACCCAACTGATCACGGTTCCTGGGCGCGTTCTCTCCGCCCCAAATGTCTACTACAAAGACGGAAACAGGACCAAGGAGATCAGGACTCAATTTGGCAGCTGGAACATGCGCCAAATCCAGTTCTCCAAGGCTGCATCCATGAAATCTTGGACTTACCTCTACGTTGATCAGGAGGGCTCCCGGCCAGTTTTCCAAAACCCAGCTCAGCTCAACGCGTCTCTGGAAGGCTTCAGAAAGACACTCAGGGATATGGGAATGGCCGTGGACCCCCACAAGGCTGGCAAACGTGTTGTCCTGACCGGCAAGAACGACGCCCACGATATCCAGCAAGCCGTCGTCGATCTGCAGAAACAGCACAACCCCATCTTCATTCTGGGTATACTCTACACTAAAGACACTGGTGTCTACAACTGTGTCAAGCAAGTCTGCGACGTCCGCTGCGGAATTCGCAACGTGAACGTCCTCGCAGAGAAGCTCATCAACTCCAACGACCAGTACAATGCCAATGTGGGCCTGAAAATCAACCTCAAACTAGGCGGTGCCAACCAGGCTCTTCGCACCCAGGATCTCGGCATAATCTCCGAAGGCAAAACAATGCTCGTCGGCATCGATGTCACCCACCCTTCGCCAGGCTCCGCCAGCACAGCCCCCAGTGTCGCCGGCATCGTCGCCTCCGTCGACGCAACCCTCGCCCAGTGGCCGGCCGAGATCCGTGTCCAAGGCGCCCGCCAGGAAATGGTCGCCGACCTCGAAACCCTGCTCGCCTCGCGTCTCCTGCACTGGCGCAAACTGAACAGATCCCTCCCAGAGAACATCATCGTCTACCGCGACGGCGTCTCAGAAGGCCAGTACAACAAAGTCATCGAGGAGGAACTCCCCCTCCTCCAGGAAGCATGTAAGAAGACGTACCCAGCAGACCAGACCAAGAAAGGCCTCCCACGCCTGGCCATCGTCGTCGTCGGAAAGCGCCACAACACCCGCTTCTACCCAACAACCGAGCAAGACTCGAACCGCGAGAACCCCATCCCCGGAACCGTCGTCGACCGCGGCGTCTCCGAGGCCCGCGACTGGGACTTCTTCCTGCAGGCCCACTCCGCACTCCAGGGCACAGCCCGTCCAGCCCACTACTTCACCGTCTGGGATGAGATCTTCTACCCCCGCCACCCCGCTAACAGCACCGGGCCCGGCGCAGCTGATGTCCTCCAGGACCTCACTCACAAGATGTGCTACCTGTTCGGCCGTGCCACGAAGGCGGTTAGCGTCTGCCCGCCGGCGTACTATGCCGATCTGGTGTGCACCCGTGCTCGCTGCTTCTTGAGTGACCTGTTCGACCCTATGCCCGTTGATGCTTCTGGTGGTAGCACCAGTGGCACGGACGGCGCGTTGGAAATGGCTCGCACGCGGGATGTCGTGATCCACCCTAACATTGCGGAGACTATGTTCTACATCTAGGCTGCTTTTGAGAATCTGCGTTCCGTCATCTATCTGCTATCTACTATGCGTTTTGCGTATCTTTTGAAATCTACTTGACTCGACTTGGATGAATTTGGTGGTGGAAAGAATTGGAACTGGAATTGAAATAATTTGCTGGAGGAATGAATTATGGATATCGTTTGGACCTGGAAGACCTACTTACATTCGCTCGCTCATCTTTGGTCTTTGGAAAATACCGTTTGGGATCTTCTGTCTCGCTTGGCTTTGATACTGGACACTGGAGACTGTTTCCTATCTTAGACAGTACCTTAGCTGTGAGACTCAATTGAATCTTAAACGATGACATCTTTTATGGTCCCTTAGTAGGTGTACTATGCTGTTCTACGCTATCCAAAGTAGGCTGGAGGAATCGGAAGTATAACACCATAAATTAAGAGATAAACGAATCCCGCTCTCATGGAAATAAACTTGTACACTAATAACATTTTGAGGGCAAGGTACAGAAATAAACAAGAAGGCAAAAGCTTGAATAGTACACGCCGACCAGGCATTCCACACTCGACTCCAACTAACATTGAATTTCCAAGCGCGAAATAAAAGGAAAGCCTTCAGCCTCGATTGTCTTTTTTTTTGTGATTTTGCAGTTTCGCGGACAAATGTCCAAATTAATGCGGGTATCGATACATATTATTCGGAACAAGTCGGCCGTTGCCCGTCAGAAGATGCCGCTGACAAGGATACACACGTAGTATCAAGCTAAGCCCTAGACCGGCGACTGGCTCACTTAGTTGTTGTCTCCATGGTTCCAGCTGGGCTGGTTGTGGCCGAGGGGGTTGCGCTGCGCAGTGGCATTCCTCCTAACCGGCTCGGGGGATGCGTCGTCAAAGTTACCCCAGTGTGGCTCCATCATCTTATTGTGCTTGTCGTGGTTTTGGGTAGGCTTAGGAGGGGTCGGCTCGTCGTAGTTATCCCAGTGGGACTCCATCATCTTGTTGTGCGCGTGATGCTGCTGGGTAGGATGAGGGGGGGACGGTTCGTCATAGTTACCCCAGTGGGACTCCATCGCCTTGTTGTGTCTGTCGTGGTTTTGGGTAGGCTTAGGAGGGGTCTGCTCGTCGTAGTTATCCCAGTGGGACTCCATCATCTTATTGTGCGCATCATGTCTTTGGGTAGGCTTGTTCTCCTTGACGGGCGATTCGTCCGTCAGGTCGAATTGCGAAGCGAAGTTCTTCTTGCGGTTGGCGACGTTTCCGCCTGTTGGCAGGGGCTCGTCCTTCTGCTCGCGCTCGGAGAGCTGGGGCTGGCCGTTGTCGTCGAAGAGGCGGTTCTCGTAGAGGCGCTTGCCGCGACCCCCGAATGAGCTGATGATCCGCCCCTCGTCCGCGGATTCTGAATCGGTCATGTCAAAATGGCGATCTGCGTCGCGACGGGGCTTGGCCACGTCCTGCTTGGTTTGGGGGGATCCGGTGCCTTCTTCGTCATCGCCAAAGCCAAAGTGGCGTACTTCTTGCCCGCGTAGGACGCGCTGGCCCTTCACAGGGGTCTCAACGTCGTTGAAGTCCCAGTGGGTTTCGTGTTTGGTGTTGGCCTGCCTCACTTCTGCTTTGGCCTCGCGCTCCGAGTTGTCGCCGCCGATCTCGAAGTGGTCGTACTTTCCGGGGACGGCTTTGTAGTAATGGCGGTGTTCATCGACAGGTCCGGTGCGCGAGTCGGGCACGTGATCATCCTTCACGAAAATATCGCTGAAGTTGCGCTCGGCAGGTCGCCCAGCCGAGGGCGCAAAGGGAGCCACAGGGGCGCGAGCCTTCTTGGTAGGGGACAGAAGCTCGGTCAAAGAACCCGCTCCGTAGGGGTCTGGGGTATATTTCTTGGCTGTGGATGGTCTGCTGGGGGTCTTCGCGCCGCTTTCGGGCTCAGCGACCTCCTTGACTGGCGAGATGAGCTCGGTCAGGGAGTCGGCTGCGTAGGGGTCCTTGATGCGGCGCTTGCCAGAGGATGAGGGGCGGTGGGGGAGATCGGTATCCAAATTCTGGGAAGAAGGCTGCGAGGGGGTCGCACGCGCCGTCTCGGCATCTCTGAGGAGACGGAGTTGGTCTTTTCCATCACGAATGGGCCATTGGCGTCCGCGCGCTCCAATAACCTCGATTTGCTTCAGCAATGAGGCCTGATCCCAGTAAATTCGGATCTGCTTGATCTGTTGATTGGTGTCGAAGTGGACGATGTGAATCTGCGGGATGATGCATTAGCTTTGATAAGCGACGCGCGTCGGGGAATTTACCGTGGGAAAGGTCGCGACACGGTCGGCCAGGAAATTATCGTCGAGTGAGGGGAGATAAACCCCACCACCCTCGGTGAATTCGAGGGTTGTCTCCATATCGAGACATAGCGAGTCTGATCCTTCAATGGCGCTGATGACCTTGTTCGATTTCGTCTTGACCACCTTCGCGTTCTTCAACACATGAGTGATCACGTTGTCGGACTTCTCGAACTTCGTCGTGGTAGGAACATAGATCAAGGACACATCGTCGGCCAACTTAGCAGCCTTGGGGTTATCCAGGAACCGCTGGTATTCGGTCTTGAAGTAGGACATTGTCAACCGTATAGGGACAGGGGGTTTGAAAGGGGGAAGATATTCCAGAGAAGATAGCTACTCTAGGATACTCCAGAAGTAAGCTAGAAGATATTGAAGTTACAAAGAAACTATTTTCCAATTAAGAAGGGGAAAGAGAGAAGGGGAGAAGGGAAAGGAAGCGATGTCCTACGATGCCCAAGCGCGGGAGTCCCAACGTACATTACTCGGCATAAATAATATACAGGGGAAACGCCAGAACCAGTTAGTCATCGGTACCTTGCATATTTAGTTAATGCAGATATAAAATGAAGTGAAAATGCAATAGAAAACACGCTGAAGTCCCTGAAATCTTCTGGAACCGTCTGAAAACACGCCAGTGTTTCACCATACGGGCTAGGCTTGGGGCTTGGCCTCGCGTCTCTCCGGTAACTGGAGAATCTGGAGAATACACTTTAAAGGCTTCAACCTCTACAGGGGGATGGATTGCACAGGGGGCATGCAGCATAATGTACATTGTACATTTCAGAAGTACTGGATTGAAATGCCCCTCCAGTGGATGGCACGATCTCTGGCGAGTCGGGGGTCATTTCAACTGTCTGCAATGCCGAGTATTCAAATCAGACACTCTCGTGTAGAAGACATGATTGGTCTTTCATTGAAGTATAGCCAAAGTCGAAGTATGGCATATGTACCGAGTAGGGACTTGTCAAAACTCCAGCTCCTGACCGGCCAATTCATTTTTTTTTCTGTAAGGCAGTAAAGCCCTTCTAAGCACTTGTCGTATCTTTGAGGAACGATAGATAGCATGGTAAATTATCGTATGGGCGAAAAAGGTGGGTATGTGTTGCAATCGTGTCTCATTACAAAGGTCTGTTGACGGAAACCACGTTAGAAAAGATCACATGTACTGGGAGTGGTCGAACGACTTACCCAAGATAATCCTCCTTGATGGTGCCAATGGCATTGATAGCAGCCACGTCGGGCTTGACACCGAGGATCTTCAACCGCAAACTGGTTCCTTTCTCAATCACTTGATCGGCATGATCAGTGTATTGCGGCGGCACGGTGTTAGGCTCCCATTTGATATCGGAGGGAATGTTCTTATTGGCTGTCAGCAGCGAAACTCAGAGATCCATGGTCAGATGAAACAAAACATACCTTTCGCGCAATGAAGACAGACAATGGGCCCGCCAGGGTGAAGATACCCGTGGGCTTAACGGAGGTAACAATGGCATCGACCTAAGCTCAGTCAGCAGGAAGCCAAAGGCAAAAACCTTGTATTCCAAGCGCATACCGTCTCGCCACGGAACGGCTTCCAGATGATCGCACGATATCTGATTGTGTATTCCGCCTGTCCGATTCCAGGCATCACCCGCCCCTCGCCAATATCAACCATGTCCATTACACAGATCACAAAGTGATCACCTGTGCACCGTCCCTCTTCCTCTTCGTTGAGTCGACCGATGAGGTACTCTCGCATGTTGGGTCCGAAATAGGACGGGTGCATAGAGATCACCTTGGTCTCTTCTTTGAGGAAGAACATCGTCGCGGTTATGGTTGAATGAAAATGCGCTAATGCCGAATTGCGGAGTGGAAATATTCAAGTCGCTTTCAGGACAGTGATGCTGTCAATCGAGGTCGAGGGACGGCGTTTTCGACCACGCGCGCATGACCTGCAACGGTGAAGCACAAACAAGATGTGGGACGTGGCTGCTAGAAATGAGCGAAATGAGATCCGAGTACCCGTGGGAGTGGCAGAGATTGTATCTGCCTTGGATCTTGAACGAGGAGGCAGATACGTTGCTGCAGGCGCAAGCTTTCCTTTCGTCAAGAGCCATCTCGTGGGCCAAGTTTGGGTGGGTGGAGTCACGTGGTACGATTCTTTAACGGTGAGAAGTTGACTTGAGATTTGCACGTTTAAAGACATTGCAACTTCATTTGTGTCTAGTATATTAGTTAATAGAATATGTAGTCAATATTGCGCTTGATGATGATTTAGCCATGACCTGATGAGGATTAGTTCTTATGTGAGGAATGATTGGATGATCTATAGCAGACCAAACAACATGTACAGAAGTAAATAGCGAACTCTCCTGACTTTTCGCTCTCGATTCAGCTCATAATATCATTTTTATGCTGTATATAGCCTTGACCGGCTAACGTTGACTAGTTATTGGGTTTCAAAAATCGGCTTGAATGTATACCGCTAGCTATATATATATCACTCTACTCCAAACTGTTGTCGTCAATTTCAAGATTTACATTACAACCGAGTGCTAAACTGGCAACTGGAAGGCATACTAGATCTTCATCCTATAGCTCTACGGACAATGTAAGAAAAATACCTAAACTTGTAGGAAAATAGTCTAAAGCCTCACTGGAGTATTATATACTCCGTAGTTAACGACCAATTTAATGAGATACGAAAGAGAATCCCAATTAAAACTACTATGTATATAATCAATTACCTGTCCCTAGGTAATGTAGGATCTCGTGGTAAAACTATAAATGTAGATGATCTGATAGGCTTGTGCATGGCGGGTTGGTGTATACCGTTACGATGCCAAGACCAACGTCTTCTAAGCACATGACGCCAGGGCCAGGACGAAGATCAATTGCACCACTCAACGCTTTCCGATAATGAGAATGCCACTTGCCTGATCCCATCACCCCGCAAAACTCTTCCTCTAGAATTCCCCATCTTTTTGTTCCCAAACCGGCAAGATGGCGCTTAATCTTGAGAAACAGTTACTCTTCGTAAGTATCCGCATCCAATTCCCAGAACGACTAGAGCTGACTGTGATCTAGTATGGAGCCTACCATAGCAATCCCGTACATCCGCCCTACCCTCATCTCGAATAATATAAACGCTCACTAACAGCGTAGGTCAACGTCGCAATCCACATCACCTGCGTCCCAATCCTACTGTTTACCGGCATCGTCCTCGTACGTGCATCTCGGCATCTTACAACCGAACAAGATATCCCCAATGTACAAAAGTACTAATAGTGACTTCCAAGGCCTGCAACTGCCCACCACTGTTCACCCTCCCGGACATTATCCGAATCGAATACCTGCCCGCGAATGCCGGCACAATCGGCGCTCTTATTTACGCTACTTTCTATATCCTCCTAGAGCCCATTGCCGGCGGTCTACTCGCACCCGCCCTGATCTCGGCTGCATACTACGGAAACTACTTCCTCGGCACTTACGGAAGCACCGCGAACTACTGGGCCGGGGGCATCCACGTCGTGTCCTGGCTGGCGCAGTTTGTCGGACACGGCGTGTTTGAGAAGCGTGCGCCTGCCTTGCTGGATAACCTTGTTCAGGCTCTCCTGCTTGCGCCGCTATTTGTCTGGATGGAGGTTCTGTTCTTCTTCGGATATCGCCCACAGCTCAAGGAGCGGTTCGAAAAGGGCGTGGAGCTGGAGATTCTGAAGTTCCGGAAGCAGGGGAAGGGCAAGGGCAAGGCGGAGCAGTAAATGCTGGTGTGGGTGCAGCACGCAGCAAGGGGAGGTATTGCTCGCCAAGATCGAGGGCCGTATGTTCTCGGGTTGTCGCGGTTGATGTTGGAAGCTTCAGTGGTTCCATGGGCGCGTTGATTCATATGTCCTGTTATTAGCAAGCGATTTCCAGTGCATTTTTATCCTTTTGCGAGTGTCATTTCGCATTGTCTTTGGCCAATTGGGATATGCTTCCCTTTCCCGTGGAGTGGTCGTTGCTGTTTGGGGCCAATGTGTGATTCTATTGTATGGTAGTATGGCAATGCCAAGTCAATCGACTTGGAAACAAGCAAATAATACTGCGTACTCCGTAGATAAAAATATCAGCATACAAAGTATACAAACCGCCCGTCTTCGGTTGCCGTGACGAAAGCCATGACATAAGCGATTCACCTGACCAGGAATTCCGCCGATCCGAGAAGAGAAAAAAACGGAAGGACACCCGTGGCACACTCTTCCGGTCGGCAATGCAAATGGAAGCAACTCATTCTGGGCTTGTATAATATTTTGAAAAATTGGGAGAATTTGTAGAAATCGAAATATAGGAAAGGGAAAAAAATACATATAACATTGTAGGACTAAGAAAAGTCGTAGGAGATACACCGTGGCTACACTAGGGCCACCTCGGAGGGCCCAGGGTCCGAAACGGTTTAGCGCGAGTCCTGAGAATCCAATCCTCCCCCCGACGACAAAGCTCTCCCTCCCGTCCACAATCCCTCTCTCCTCTCCCGTTCTCCTCTCCCCAATTACATCTCTCCCTCAGAGAATTCATCCTCTCATCCTCTGAACCCCCTTTCACAATGTTCAGAAACGCTCTGCGGTCGTCCAGCCGCTCCGTTGCGGCTGTTTCGGCCACTGGCCGCATCGCCTCGGTGAGTCTATCCCATCCCAGCCGCCTTCGTCCATCGCCAGTTCGACATCCTTCATCTCAATCCTGAGCTCGATTGATCCTCATACCTCCTCACACCTCGACAATAATACTTCAACAATAGCTAGGACGCATTGTCCTTCTCTGGGATGGTCATTAACAGGTTTTTCGTCAATTACAGGTCCGCGCGGCTGCTGCCGGTCCTCTCAACGGCGTTCGCTCGTACGCTTCCGAGGCCAAGGCTACCCCTACTGAGGTCTCCTCCATCCTTGAGCAGCGCATCCGTGGTGTCTCTGAGGAGGCTGGTCTCGCTGAGACTGGTCGTGTCCTGTCGGTCGGGTACGTCAATTCTCCCTAGGCGGCTGGGGGCGCGAAGAAAAATTCGGTCCCCGGTTACAATGCCATTGAATCCGCCATTATTTCTCAACATTCGAAAAAATACCGATACAGAAACTAATTGAACTTCAAACAGTGATGGTATCGCCCGTGTCCACGGCATGACCAACGTCCAGGCTGAGGAGCTGGTTGAGTACGTGAACCCCCAAAGTCTTGGCATTATGCCTATTCAAAAACTAACTTATCTTCAGGTTCGCCTCCGGCGTTAAGGGTATGTGCATGAACCTCGAGGCTGGCCAGGTCGGTGTCGTGCTTTTCGGTTCCGACCGTCTCGTCAAGGAGGGTGAGACTGTCAAGCGTACCGGCGAGATTGTAAGCACTTCAATCCAACCCCTAGGTTCATTCTTATACTTGGACATTGAATCTATCCACGTATGGAAAATCTCTAACACGATCCCCAGGTCGATGTCCCCGTCGGTCCCGAGCTTCTCGGCCGTGTCGTCGATGGTCTCGGTAACCCCATTGATGGCAAGGGTCCCCTTGGCACCAAGGAGACTCGCCGTGCCCAGCTTAAGGCTCCCGGTATTCTGCCCCGTCAGTCCGTCAGCCAGCCAGTGCAAACTGGTTTGAAGTGTGTCGACTCCATGGTGCCCATTGGTCGTGGTCAGCGTGAGTTGATCATTGGTGATCGTCAGACCGGTAAGACCGCTGTCGCTCTCGACACCATGCTCAACCAGAAGCGTTGGAACAACAAGTCCGGCTCTACCGAGGAGGAGAAGCTCTACTGTATCTACGTTGCCGTTGGTCAGAAGCGTTCGACTGTCGCTCAGCTCGTCAAGACCCTTGAGGAGCAGGATGCCATGAAGTACTCGATTATCGTCGCTGCCACCGCCTCCGAGGCCGCCCCCCTGCAGTACATTGCTCCCTTCACTGGCTGCGCCATGGGTGAGTGGTTCCGTGACAACGGCCGTCACGCCGTCATCGTCTACGATGATCTGTCCAAGCAGGCCGTTGCCTACCGTCAGATGTCTCTGCTGCTCCGTCGTCCCCCCGGACGTGAGGCCTACCCCGGTGACGTTTTCTACCTGCACTCTCGTCTCCTCGAGCGTGCCGCCAAGATGAACAAGACTCACGGTGCTGGTTCCTTGACTGCCCTGCCCATCATTGAGACCCAGGGTGGTGATGTGTCCGCTTACATTCCCACCAACGTCATTTCCATCACTGACGGTCAGATCTTCTTGGAGTCCGAGCTGTTCTACAAGGGTATCCGTCCCGCCATTAACGTCGGTCTGTCCGTGTCCCGTGTCGGTTCCGCCGCCCAGGTCAAGGCCATGAAGCAGGTCGCCGGTTCCCTCAAGCTTTTCTTGGCTCAGTACCGTGAGGTCGCTGCCTTCGCTCAGTTCGGTTCCGATCTTGATGCCTCCACCAAGCAGACCCTTGCCCGTGGTGAGCGTCTGACTGAGCTCCTCAAGCAGAAGCAGTACTCCCCCATGTCCGTTACCGACATGGTTCCTCTCATCTTCGCCGGTGTTAACGGTCTCCTCGACACCATCCCCGTCGACAAGATCCTCACCTGGGAGTCTGACC
The DNA here is from genome assembly GCF_028828465.1 of Penicillium psychrosexuale. NCBI lineage: Eukaryota > Fungi > Ascomycota > Eurotiomycetes > Eurotiales > Aspergillaceae > Penicillium > Penicillium psychrosexuale. The sequence goes on from NW_026643187.1 coordinate 6,747,320, forward strand.
TCCTTGCTCACCTCAAGAGCACCCACCCCGAGATCCAGGCTACCATTGAGAAGGAGGGCCAGGTCTCCAAGGAGAGTGAGGCCACCCTCAAGAAGACCATCGCTGCCTTCAACGCCACCTTCAACGCATAAGTGAAGAAACAACTCGGATGATCCTTCGTGGTCGGCTTTGTTTTCTTGACTCTATGTGTATAGACAAGATAGCCTGTACAATTTTGAGCCCATTGTTTTTCTGTTCTTCTTGGTGCCGGTGCCTGGCAGGAGATCTCAGTCTGCCCCTGGATGTAGCGATGTAATTATCTGCATGATCCTGGGGGGCGGACCAAGGATTTCTCGTAGTGCTGTTCGAGCGAGAACTCAAATGACTTTGGTCTGCCAAAATGTGATTATATCCTGTACGTTTAGATTTTATCCGCGCATCGGGGGCGCGTGATGGGTGGACGACCGTTCTAATTCCGTCTGGTCTCCTTATGCTCTCCATGTTGGACCTCAATTATTTTCATTTGTTCATTGTTATATCGTAATTCTAGACTGTAGCTTTGTTTTGCACGACTGCTAGACGTAGTATCATATCGGATGTACCGGGCTGGAGATATGCGAAACATGGCAACTTCAGTCTAGATACACGCCAATCGACCGACGGAAATGACTATAAGCCTAGTTCCATGCCCATTTTTATGACATTCTATACCCCGGCATATCATTGAAAAGACACGACGACCCGGTAGTAGAGGCCGAAACCGGCATCCGATCTGTTATCGATAAGCGATCAAGATTTTCCCGGAGATCACCAAGTCCCCGCGTGCAAGCAACTTCGCTTTTCTCTCTGTTACTGATTATATTGTCATTATCGTTCTATCGCCGTCATGTCTGCCCCTACCGATAAGCCTCCCTCCTCCTGCAAGGTGATGTTGAGCAAGAATGTTGCCAACCATCTCCTCACCGAAGTCCACGAGGGCCTTAAGACTCTCGAGAAGCCGCCTCACTTGGTCGGCCTCCTGGCCAACAATGACCCTGCTGCGCTGATGTACGCGCAGATGACGCAGAAGACCTGCGAGGAGAAGTGAGTCTCTATAATATTCTGATTATCCGGTTTCAATGGATCCAATGGATCCAATGGCTTCTTTGGTGGGGGTAGCTAGTATGATTCATTCATACCCCTCCGCCAACAAAAAAAAACCCCCAAAAAAGCCTAGAACGACCTTAAAAGCACAGCCAACACCTCAAAACACAACCAACAATCCAATTGAAACAACCGACTAACGCAATGCCTTTCCCAGCGGCTTCAAGTACACCATGCGCGAGGTGTCCCGCGACGATATCGAACAGGCCATCCTGAACGCAAACACCGACAACGACGTCGACGGCATAATTATCTACTACCCGATCTTCGGCACCCGTCAAGACCAGTACCTGCAGCAGATCGTCGACGTGACCAAAGACGTCGAGGGCCTGAGCCACCGCTACATCTTCAACATGTACCAGAACATCCGCTTCCTGGACGGCGAGGCCAAGCGCCAGAAATCCATCCTGCCCTGCACTCCGCTGGCGAACATCAAGATCCTCGAGTACCTCAACATCTACAACACAATCCTGCCCTACGGCAACCGTCTCTTCGGACACACGATCTGTGTTGTGAACCGCTCTGAGGTCGTGGGTCGTCCGCTTGCTGCTCTGCTGGCTAACGACGGCGCTTGTGTTTACTCGGTTGATATTACTGGTGTGCAGAAGTTCACTCGTGGCGAGGGATTGCAGAAGAACACGCATGAGGTTGTTGATCTTGAGGGAAAGACTTTGAAGGATGTTGTGCCGCTTTGTGATGTGGTTATCACTGGTGTTCCCAGTGAAAAGTACAAGTTCGATACGAGCCTTCTGCGTGAGGGTGCTGTTTGTGTCAACTTCTCTAGCGAGAAGGTATGTCTGCGTTCTTGAGTCTGGTTAAGAGGTTCTTGCTGACTGGTCTGATATAGAACTTCCCCTATGAGGTCCGAGACAAGGCCTCGCTTTTCGTTCCCTCTATTGGAAAGGTTACCATTGTTGTTCTGTTGCGGAACTTGCTAGTATGTTTCATCTCTATACTTCATTCACATGCTCAGTGGTACTTGGCAATATCTAACATGACAAATTTACAGAGACTCATCCAGAACAAGCGAATGGACGATGTCAAGCCCGCCGAGGCTACGGAACGACCTGGCACCCTCGAGGCATCATCGTAGGTCGGTCACCACCGGTTGAAATTCAATCTCAATGGCCATGCATTGAGCTGGCCATTTCGTAAAAAATTATAGATATTCTGTTTGTTATTAGCCATTTCGATTATACTCTGAAACTTATGTTTCTTCTTTTGTTTCCTGTGCTTAGATATCCAGTCGCATTCCATGGTTGGAACTTATAGAGATTGGCTCGGTTGCCTTTGTCTATTCTTCTAACAAGGACTGTTTCTTGTTTAATACCATAGCTTGTTGTTTACACTCTGACTTTGCATAATACCTCAATAGAAAACTCCTGGCGGGCTCGAAGGATGATATTAATATACTAACAAATTGCCCCGAGAATAATTGGGACTGATAACACTCAAACCTGCAACGCGCAAAGAGCCATTCAGTTCACCTTGACACAAGCTTAACGAACAAAGACAAGAACGATGACAAGGACTAACAGGGGAAAAAATACAAGAGAAAACGCAACCAGGAACCAATAGGGCTTCAACAGAAGAAGCCACCAAATGATCAGATCGCCCCAGTCACTCTCCCAATCTGCGAACTCATCAGCCCCAGTCAGAATATACCTCAGCGACTCAATCGCTGACAGTTGACTATTATCACTGATAGTGATCTTCTGGAGGAGTTCTACAGGAAACACAGGCGTCTTCGGCACGAGAATGACTTGAACGTAAGGGCTTATAGCGCTAGGACCCACGATTCCGATCATGCGCCGTGGGACCTGAAGCCCGGGTGCCAGGACGACGAGGCGGATACAGCAGGTGTAATTCACACGCCGGTCGAGTCTCTTTGTCTGGATACAGTAGAAATAGCCATGTGAATATTGTTCGGCGGTGCGCTCTGTTTCTTTTCCTCCAGACTCATCCACGAACGGCGTAGTTGTTGCATTGGTCATCTGTTCTATAGTGACTGAACAGGCTTCCAGTCCCTTGATTTCAAGGGTCTCGGTGGCATCCACAAGCGAGACAATGTCTTCGGGGGAAACCCAGGCAATGACTACTGGGAACTCCGGGAGAGCTGAAATGATCGGATTGTTAGTTCAGTTTCTCACTCAAACACCGGGATTCGGCGGTGTGAGAGCTTACCACGAGGTCGACGCAGAGTAGATACAATGTATCCCATGTTGGTGGTCTTCACGACTGTGGAAGATAGTTGTGAAGGAGTTTTGATGGTTCGAACTTGATTGAGAGTCAAACCATACAGTCTAAGAGCGGTTGAGCAGTGAGGTGCAAAGTTGTCCGAAGTCTAACGTCATTAAGCCCCAGGCTCTGACTTGGAAGGTTCGAGTCAACCCGAGGTCTCTTCAAGTTGGGAAAGTGCAGTACAGCTCCAGGAAGAGATCCACGTGAGCTCAATAGCCCTAGCCAGGACATCACATTCTAACAGATCAGGCTAAGACACCCACCATAGAATAGTTTTTCTCTCATGTCGAGTGAGGTGCAGGTGTTGCATACGAGATTGCTTGGACTGCCGGTCGATAGTGATCAAGTCACGTACACTGTTGGGATGCTTCTGATTAACTATGCCTAATGAAAAGAAAAACACAGAAGACCGACCTCTTCCTTGGTTTGAACATATAATACCAATGCACTCTCCTCGATCTCTCTTAGAGAATGAACTAGCTTTGCGGTTTGCAATAGCCCTGAAAACATAATATCTGATAGTAATTGATAGGTAACCTTCCATTTTAGCCAGACTTCTTCTCATTTTCCTTCGCCGCCAATCTCAAAACATCAATTTCGCTGGCCACCCAGCGACGGAAAGGCTCTGGATGGAATACACCGTCTACCGAGAACCAAGTTGTGAAGGGCGCCTCGCACCGCTTGTCCTGGAGAACCTTGCCAGAGGCGGACTTATAAATGACATGCAACTTGTAGAGCTTGGAGAACTTTTTGGTTGACGATGACACAGATATCTATAAACAAGTCCTGTTAGTTACCTGGCCAAAAAAAGAATATCAGAACGAAGACTAATTGACATACCGTCTCCCCAGTCTTCCTCTTCCCGGAATATACCTCGCCAGCCTCGACGGCCCAAATCCAGTATGTGAGAATGGCGTTCAAGAAGAAGTATGTCCCTACTGCCGCGATAATCCAGGGCGAGGTAGTTGCTTCCCAGCCAAGCCTGCGGTCTGCATAGAAAGTAAACCCTGCAATTGCGACAGCACTATATCCAAGCAAGAAGCGAATGTTCGTCTTCGAGTAGTCCGGTGTAAAAGCGTATGGCGCGGGAAGGTTGGTGAGATAAGGAAGCAGAGCATCGTCGCTCGTAGATTTGAGATCTGTTGCTCACGCCGTTAGTGTTGTTGCTGTATAGAGTATAGCGGGATTACGGACCATTGGTCGAGTAGACCGGCACCTTGCTGGAAGCCATAATATATTCGAGATGCGAGTAAAGAGCTTTTTAAAAACCAAAAGACCGAGTGTGGTTCAGCAGACTGTTGTTTACCGCAGGACAAAGATGCGGCGTGGCCCTTTGGAGAAAGCTGGAGCTAACGCGGGCCAATGACATCCCTCTCCGCCTGGCAACCTCTCCTTCGCGGCCCCTTCAACTTTCCATCCCCCACCTGCAGCCACCACTGATTTATTGTTGGTTCGAAGGAGGCACTTCTTCGATTCTTATTCTGCCTCAACATGGCAATTCAAGGGGCTGATCAGACCATCCTTAGGGATCCGGCATTATTGTGAGAGAACATGATTCGATCAAGCGGAAGTTGGACTGACCATTTGCTTATAGCTATTGGATTCTATTTCCCATTTCAATTGTTATGGTATGATCTGCACTCGGTGCTTGAAGCTAAATATTCGCGATGCCTCTGAGACTGGAACTAACCTCTCTTATTGGATAGATACTGACTGGAATCCTTCGCCACTATGCTACGGTCCTCATGAACACGACCCCCAAGGCGCCATCCACTCTTGCCGAGTCTCGCGAGCGCCTTGCTCTTCTCCGCGGTGTGAATCTCCGCAACAATGCCTGCTCCGTGCTCGACCGCGAGTCCTTTGAGATGCGCAAGAACTACATGGTTACTGGATTCCGCAATGGCGCATTTCTCAAGGATCCCAACAATCGCGGCCAACCGCCCGCGAACCCCATGACCGATCCTGCGGGCATGGAAGCTATGATGGGAATGCTTAAGGGAAACATGATGATGATGATCCCGCAAACCCTGATCATGAGTTGGATCAATGCCTTCTTTTCTGGCTTTGTCATCTGTATGTTGCAATTTGGTATAAAACATGAGCAACGAGCTTACAAATTCTGAAGTGAAATTGCCCTTCCCGCTTACTATCCGGTTCAAGTCGATGCTGCAGTCTGGTGTCATGACTCGCGACCTCGATGTGCAATGGGTCTCCAGTCTTTCGTGGTACTTCCTCAACTTGATGGGCCTTCAGTCCGTTTTTGGATTCATCCTCGGCAGTGATAACGGTATGCATCTATCTGACCTTCCCAATAAGAGTTCTCACTAATATTTGTAGCTGCCAATCAAATGGCCCAGCAGATGGGTATGGCTAACCCTGCCGCAATGGTCAACCCGCTCCAGCCCGGCCAGGATCCCGACAAGTTGTATCTGAACGAAGCGGAGAACCTGGAGGTGATGGAGCACTTCTGCATTCTCGATGGAGTGGAAGAGAGAATCTTGCAAAATTTTGCTCCCGTAGGGATCTAATTTCCGTTTTGATGTCCCATGTGATGTCTAGTGTTGGTGTATATACCTGCCTTGAGGTCATCACTGGTTTTGGATAGCATACAGAATAGAATGTGCCATCTTTGTAAACAAGTCGTACTCTCGTGACTACATGATTTACTCGTGTCTTCTCGAATGATTTATATTGCTCATTTTCCATGACTCGTACTTCATAACTCATATTAATCACTCTTGATGGTAATTAATAACATCGTTCAAAATCCAGACTTCCCCATTATTGACCTTCTCCGCAATTGAATCAACTTCAATATTGCCAGGTTGGATCTATAGACAGTCAGTTACCATACCAATGACTTGTAGAGGATAAAACCTACAAAGATCTTATCACCCTCCTTCGTCCATTTCAACTTCTCCCCTGCAAGAGTCTCAACCTCTTCTCCAACTCTCCAAGGACTAACCGGGATGAGATGGGCCTCTACAAATCGCTGTAGATTCCGCTTCGCCCGGTCTTGACCATCCTGGCCCTCATATGCATTTACCTCCCCGAACTTCTTGTAATCCTCTGGATTCTCCCAGGGCTTCCGTGGAAGAGCCTGGATTGCACTGTTGCGTGGTGCTAGAACTGTTATGTTCTTGGACGCATCGTTAAGGCGGCTGGCGATGGGATCAAAGTCACGGGTCAACCGCGCAAAGATATTGATGCCCTTGGTCTTGGGCAGGACATCTGAAATGACAGGGCTAGCGCTGTCTTTCGAGGTCAAATCCTCATTCGGAACCGTCTTCTGTGGCTGGACAACACCAGGGAGAATCTTATCCATTATGGATCGGTGCTCTTGGTGCTCGAGAGCTAGTGGCTGTTGACGCGAAGGGAAGGGAGATGATAGGCCCCAAAGTGCAGATGCAGATGTAGCGAGAAGAAAAGTAAATAAAATGGATGTTAGTCGATTCGATTTCATGCTGCGGGTTGGAGCCATCTTGCTGCCAATGATGCTGGGCAGCGAAGCAGGTCTACAACCATGACGCAACAGGCAGTGGCACGTGATGTGGAGAGATAACAGAATCACCTGATCTTTATCGATAAGGGCATCCGGCCACAAGAAATTGGCCGATGTGATCTTGATCTTTCCCCCCGCAATCTACACCTGGGTCTCCCAATTGATCAATTGGTATCATGTCGGCTTTGCAGACCTTTATGCTGGTCGTGGACCACGACAAAGAAGAAGCCAAGCGCATTGCCGAGGGAAGCGCGCATGGTATGCTAATTCGCCCCGCACTCGAGCCCACTTCAAATCGTTGCATTACTAACGGAAGCGATAGATATTGAGATTAAAAAAGTGACTTTGCTTGATACCGTCCAATCTCTCGGCGAATATATTAACGATGAAGACCCGATCTTACGTGGAAAAGCGATTTCCTTCCTTACGGCCATTATCCAAGCCCTCTCGCCGAAATACCTCTCGAGACAACAGATTCAAGTCCTGACTACATTCTTCTGTGATAGAATTGAGGATGGAGGTGCTGTTGATGGGCTGCAGGCCCTGCAGGGCTTGGACCGTTTTAACAAGTTTTTGGCTACCCAAGTAGCGCAAGCGTAGGTGCTATACTTTTAAATCCCTGTATTCGCCGGGGATAAAGCTTAACTCAAGATGACCCAGTGCTGATTTATTGATATAGACTTTTTTCCAACTTTCAAGATCTCCAGTCTCGGTCTCAAACACAACGATTCCATGTCTATGAATTGCTTAATGACTTGATGTCAAACCACCGCGGAGCTATGCGTGATATGGGAGATATCTCGCTTCTGGGTGTTGTTGATATTATGACGGGAGAGAAAGACCCGAGAAATTTGATGATTGTATTCTCGATCCTGAAAGTGGTCATGGTGGAATGGGACATCTCGAACCACGTTGAGGTATGTGTAATTTCCCAAGCTCGGTGATCCCGCTAACACTAGACAGACTCTCTTCGACTCGGTATATAACTACTTCCCAATCACATTCCGACCTCCGCCCAATGACCCTTATGGAATCACCGCACAGGATCTGAAGGGTCGTCTTCAAGAGTGTATCTCTTCGACAAGGCATTTTGCGCCCCACTCTATCCCCGCCTTATTGGACAAGCTTGATTCTACTTCTCCTAATGTAAAGGTAAAATTGCCCGACACTCCATGATTCGAAAGTCATCTAATAGATCTATAGAAAGATGCACTTAATGCATTGATCGCATGTATCCATTCATACGACCCCGACACAGTGTCCAGGTATTCCATTACCATATGGGGAGTCCTCAAGTTTGAGATTCTCAATGCCCAAGAGGAGTTCTTATCCGAAGCCTCCCTCGAGGCTCTGCAAGCAATTGCCCAACGGTTATCTGAAGGCGTTACCGAAGTGTCGCAAGAATTGCCTCTTGCAAAGTACCTTCAGCCAATCACCAAGGAGTGCAATGAGCAACTCCGGGAGCCCCAAAACAAGAAGGCCAAGCCGGCCCAATCGATTCTCAGCTGTGTGTCTGCTGCTTCGCCCGTTTCCTTTGTCCTTGTTGTACAAACAGTCGTACCTCCGATTTTCACACTTTACCAAGAAGCAGACGGAATCGTCAAACAAAGAGCGCTTCTGGAAACTTTGAATGTCTTGTTCGATTCTGCTACAACCGTGTTTGGACAGTGGACCACCCGAGGTGGTGAGGCGGCTATCGAAAACCCGCTACTCGAATTTAAAGACCAATTCTCAGACCTTTTTGGTCAGGCATTGATGGGTGCAGCAAAGGAAGAGGTTTCCTTCCGGGTGACTGCCTTGAAAGGCTTCTTGCGTCTGTCGACTTTGCGTGATTACTTCCAGGAGAATGAGATTGGGCTTTTCGTACAATACCTTGACGAAATCCTTCTCAAGGAGGAGTCCGTGGGCCGGGATGATCTCAAGAAAGAGGCAATTGCTGCTCTTGCTGAGATTTCCAAGCACAAGCCCCGCCTGATTGTGGATATCACTTTCCCTGCATTTGTGGCAACTCTGCCAGAGGAAGATGAAGGGTCGGATGCCCGGTATCTGCCGACGCTCGAGACCCTTGCCCAGATCAGCGTCGAGAGGGACATCTTCGAGACACTTTTCCGTCGTCTTTTCAGCAAACTGTCCGTTCTGCTGCAAAAGGAGGAACCCGGGTCAGTTGCTTACCCACGTGCGATCCTTGCCACCTTGCTTTATGTTATGCAACAAAGAAACATGGAACAAGACCAGAGTGTGGATTTGTACTTTGACAAGGTTGTGGTTGGACTTTGCCGCGATGTCGCAGCATCGGCTTCTGGCAAGGCCAAGAATCGGATTCTCAATGATCCTACCGTGCTTGACACGTTGGGTCGACTTTGTAATCTCCTTGTGCGGTCTGTTTCCATTCAGAAACAGGAACAAGTTGCCGAAAACGTCTACAGCCTCTTCTCTGCAGCTGAAGACTTCGTGCCTCTTCCGTTTACTCAGACTAGAGACGCCGATCGAGAACGTACGATCATTATCTCGACATACCTGCTCGCGGGATTATCCAAGGACTGTGGTAACAAAATCCCGCACACCGACCCAGACATGTCGGGGTTGCTATTGGATCTGATCTATCGTTGTGTCTTGAGCACCGAACCAGCAACACATCAAGCCTACCTGCGCCACCTGGCCTTGCTCGTCAACAAGTTCCTGTCGAAGCAGGATGTGCCAATCGCCGAGAGACTCATTGATTCTCTCCTCGAAGGCGAGAACACAGAATTACAGAGCCTCAGTCCTCCTATAATTCGCACCATCTTCTGGCTATCTAAAGCCTTGATCCTTCGCTTAGCCCCCGCAACCACTCACATCCTGACCTCCCTCCTCGCTCTCCTCTCCTCCCTAGACCAAGAAACCAGCGCGACGGCAGCACAAGGCTTCTCCATAATTCTAGGCGAAGACGACATCATCTCCGCAACCAATGGCGCTACAATCCGCCTCCTGTGCAGGCAGCGCCTCTTCACAACAGTCATCCCTTTGATCTCCACTCGCATTCGCGAGGTGAACATCGCCGGCACAGATGGCTCCCACCCCACCCCAAAAGCGCCCGACCATATTAAACCGGCGCACCTAACCGCCCTCGCGGGTATCCTCTCCACAATCCCCACGGCCCTAGTCATGCCTGAACTCCCCACCCTGCTCCCCCTCCTCCTGCAATCCCTCGACCTCCATACCGCCGACTCGGTCGCCGTGCGCACAGCAACGCTCGACACCCTCGCCGTCATTATCCGTGACAACGGTGTCACCGTCATCGACCGGTGCGGCCACGTCCAGAGCCTCGCCACAAGACTCCTCAAAACAACATCTACAAATATCGGCCCTGGCGCGGTTAACAGCCCCCGTCTCCGCGCCGATGCTTTGAAATGTCTCAATCTCCTCGCTACGCACCAGGTGCCCGGCGCTGCAGCTAATGCTCCGCCGGGTATCTCGCCTCTATTGCCTGTCAAGAATCAGGTTCTGAGGTCCTTGCGGGCCGTTCTTGACGACCCTAAGCGTAATGTACGGAAGGCGGCGGTTGATGCCCGAGCCGCTTGGCTGCGTTGTGTGGATGATGCACCGGACGAGGAAGAATGATTATTTTTGGGTTAATAGAAAAATATACTCGCATTAAATTTAGAGGTTGTTTATTATCATATATTGAGCATAGATGGACATCGGGCTTTCCAGTTCTCGTTGGTGTAATCGCAGAAGGAATTCGAGTGCAGTATAAAATTGTGACACCTCTGCTGTGACTGTAATGTGCCAGATCCGAAGAGTAAGAGTACATCTAATTCAAACCAACTAAGACTGAGAGAAGAAAGAGAGAGCAAGTTGAGAGTGAATATCAAACATCTCGCTTAGCTAGTAAACATTCTATGGACAAAGAAAATAGCAAACAGGGAGCAAGCAAGCAGAACAATGGCTGAGTCAGGACAGCTATAATAGTAATTGTAAACCCAAGGAGAATGATAATACTTTCTGAGAACGTTTATATATCAAATTCGGAAATGACTTGACTATATCTTCATAGAAAGAGCTCTATATATGATTGACCTGCACCCACAGCGTCTAGTCTCACTTAGAAATGCCTCGCGCGTTCCACGAGATGGAAATATATCAAGTGACCACAATCTCCGTTATATAAAGTCCTCGTCAACTACCTTCCAAGCTTCCATCACTTCCCAGTCTACAAAACAGTCTTGGGGAGCATATAAGAACTGCATCATTTCAATATATCAACAATCATGATCAAGATGTCCTGTTTTTCTCTGTGGGCTTCTCTGTCCTGTAAGTTTGGTTCCCTTTTATTTCAATCTCTTTTTTATTTATCTCTTTCTAACTTCTAGCCTTAGTGCCCCTCCAGCACTGCGACGGAGCAGAATCCCTCGGGCCTCTCTCTCTTGCAATCCCGAATGGGCGGCGTTCAATACGCGATGGGTCATCCAGCTCCCGGTATAGCAGCGAAAATACACCCACCCACAAAAACTTTAATGATCACTATACCTCCAACCAACCGCGATTCTGCGCCGAGCGAATTTATTCTTGAGGATGTGGCTGAGCTCGTCCGAATGAACTGCCGGCGCAGATAGATACCAGGCTCGCTGGGCATCAAGGTTGTCCCCTACGTCTATGGGTTTGATGTAGCCAAGTCATCGCTGGAATGGTTCAATGAGGCGCAGAAGAAATCCATCGAACTCTTCATCAACGCTGCACACGGGGATCGTTAAGCTGTACACGCGGGTCCGGGCTGTTGCTCTTCGCGAAAACTGGAACACGCTTAAGTCTATGCCGATGCTAACCTATCCGCCGTTTCCACTCTACGATTGCCGTTGGCACACCTAGGCGAAGAGATTCGAGAAAATGGAAGAAATCCCCGACATTGACGACCTCCGTGTCCAAATTCACCATCGAAGACGAGAGCGAGGCTGGTTTCACATTACCGCAAAGGGCCATTACTTCACCGATAAGTTTGAAATACCTGGCCTTACGCACGAGAACGACCTACAAATCTCCTGATATCACAAATACGAAAGAGGATAAGGACGTGAGAAGAGCAGAAAACGATCTGCAGGAAGACCAAACCGAATTCAAGGGTATTCCGTTTGCCTGGAAGTCGTCGGCATGGCGAATTTCGCCCTTAAGGGATAGGACTCCTATCATTGGGAGCGTTAACGGAAAACCGAAAAAAGACTTCAACCATTGCCCCCGAAATCGTGGGTTGGCGAGCTCTAAGAATACCTCCAGCATATTGAAAATCCTATTACTACAAAGAAGGTCTTCCGGAAAACAGGTGCATTCCTCCTCGTCAGAGGCGCACAAAGCAGAGGTTCCCCGAATCGGATTCTGTTAAAATGGAACCATCACAAACATTGCAAGAACCCCAAGCCGAAGCACGGGACCTCCAACAGACCCGACTTTTCATTGGCAGTGAATCAAAATTGAATTCCGATGTCCGATTTTGGTTGAACTGTTAGATCAGATCATCAGAGACCCGCTACGCTCCACCGCATTCTCCACCGCGATCGGAGAGTCTCAAGTCTTCACGCCAGCTGAGCGAAGAATGGGAGCCGGGAGCCACGGGCCCCGAAAACATCCCCGACGTTATAGGGCTCCAAGACACAAATGGCACAACCAAACTCAAGCTGATTGGAGAGTTGAAGATACCCTGGGTCGATGAGGATCCTCTAGTGTCCACTGCTAAGCAAAGTGAGCTTCGGCGTACGATCGCGCAACCTCTGCGGGATATGCAGATTGGAGTTGACCACCCCGAACAGCTTTACTCCCGCATCCTCAACGCCGTCTCTAGGATGCCAGCCAGGAACACCTACACCCCTTTTCTATCCACAGGGGGCCTGTTACCCACGTGACTACATAGCTATAGCCCCGCTACTATCATAGACAATACATCATCTATCTTCCCCTGAGCTACCAGCGTGACAGGGCCTCCAGGATCATGTTTCGTCCCCTGAGCTACTGGTGGAACATGAACCCTCATGATGGCAATGCGAAGATATGTTGGGTGGCCGGCAAGGCGGTCACCCAGTGGGGCCAGATCCCACTATTAGATAGACCAGATAGTTCCGTCCTTCCTCCCTTGTCCTCTCCTCCTTGTCCATTATCAGCAAGAGCTGCCAGAGCATGTCGCATGAGATCAATCTCCAGCAGGAGGCGACAGGCACCTGCACGTGCCCGTACAGCAACTTCATTCGGAAGCGGAGCTGGCACTACCACCAGCTAGTCCTACACCCCACGTGTGAAGCGTGAAGGAACTACGTCGTCGTCCGGACTGTCAGCCACAGAACGGGAGACCCTGATGAAGGAGGGCCGATGCTTGTACTGCAAGAGAAAGGACATATGACGTTTGAATGTCCTAAGAAGAAGGCGAACGCAGCCCAACAGACTCTACTCCTGTCTTTTCTCTCACGAGACCATCCATCTAGTAGATCTCTATTAACATATGCTTACCTCTCTGGACCAATCGATCTCGGCTAGAAATCAGGATTGAAAATTGGAGAGGCAAAACAACAGGGCCCATCGCTACTAGGTCAACACACGCATTGAGCCACTTCACCGGCGAGATCTATACCAAATAAGTTGCGAGATGGAGTCTTCCCTAGTAAAGTAGGAGAGAAATGTGTTGAATCTGTACATAATACCTACCTCACTACCTCACTGGCTACACCTGCGTGCTTTTTATAACAATTACATCTGCTCCGTCAATACACCTATGGTATAAACTTCACTACCTCAGCCCAGAGCATCTTCTATAAAACGGACTGGAATACTCAATAATACTGTAGATAGAGCTAAAACCATAGGGCCAAACTACAAAATTCCATGAAGTAATCAAACATTGTTTTTTAAATTTTTTTTTTGTCTTAAAATGCAGTCTCATGTCGTCTGGGTACACATAGGACCCAGGAAGATCCTAGGAACCAGACGACAATGGAAATGATACAATCTGTCCCGTTTCCACTCCAACCCCCGAGATCCATCTTCATCCCTGTCTCATCACCACTTGTGCTTTCCCTTCAATTCAGTTGGCTGATTCCAGGGAACCATTTGTTTGCCCAAGGTGGATGGCGCCTTGACCATACCTGTACCACCCTGGCTGCGACCGATCGACGTGTTAGCGCGCTTGTCAAGACTCGCAGGACCTCTGTTCCAATACCCGACAGCATCGATTTTCTGCACCACGGTTTTGGCAAGTTGCAACATTGCTCCAATTCCTGAATGGCCGACTTCGCCTCCGAGGGTGCTCAGCTTCTGGTTTGCATTAGAGGGAAGGACCCTCCTGACATCTGCACCGAGAAGATCTGTCGCACACCATGACTCGTTGCGATCACCGGGTTCAAGGAAGGAATTTGATTTCATGATGTCCTCCACTTTGCTGCTGACAATCGAGGCCTGCCACCACTGCTTTCCATCCTTGACCATCTTCTCAAGCGAGGCGTTCTGCAAAACCATGATACCAGGATCCAAGATGGATGGGGTGGCGAGGAGTTCTTGGCTTTCGCTTATTTGGAGAAACAAGTCTTTGCTCTTTTCCGAGCGATAAGGGTGACGGCTCCATCGTTCCATGAACACCTTCTCAATTCTGATTTTTGACGCCGGAGGAACACGGACCAACATACGGAGATGTTTATTGTTTGGCTCTACTCGGATGCTTCTCGCCATCATTCGTGCAGCTTCGTCAAGCTCCGGGTCAGCCCCCGTAATGTATTCGACGTAGCCATGTACCCTAGCAGCTGCATCCCAGACTTGTGAAGGGCAACTCAAGTGCACAGTGCCTAGGGAGACCTCAGGATAGCGGATCATAGCGTGTCCATATTCATTGACTGAAATAACAATGGTTCTGTTCGGACCAACGCGGCACCAGAATTCGTACTTTACGCCTCGGTGGCTGTACTTTCGGTCGAACAGACGAGATTGGTTGACCTCCAAATCGATGAGGTAGTCAATATCGGCAGGAGATGTAGTCAAGCGCTCGAAGAATGAGATTGGAGGCGGCGTCAAGTTATTCTTAGAGAAGAACAGCTGGTGAACCTCCCTGTAGCTCATCTCCCTCTCTTTGGTTGAAGCCGGCAGGCTGGGCATGAACATAAGCCCGAACTGGATTTCAAGGCTCATTGCTCCAGGGAAGCTGCGAACCGCATCAAGGATTGGTTGAAGGAAACGAAACAAATTCTCTGTTGATTCATGCATCTGCTTCTTTTCTCTTAATTTCGCAGCCATCTTCATGGACAAAGCAGTGCTTTTTTGTGGCTGTGCTTCTTTTGCTTTTGATCCTGTTCTTCGCTGCCAGTTATTAGCAATGGGGGCTTGAACGTTCTCTCCGTTCTCTGCATTGGTTGCGCTGTTTTCCTTTCCCTCCCCGGAATTAGCAGTGTGGACTTCAATCTTTGCCCTTCCCACTGCCTTAGTCACTTCATCCACCCATTGAAAGGATTTGTCGCAAGGCCGCTGATGATACATTGACCTCTGGAATTCTCTTGTCTCAGTTTCGTCCGAGACAGCCAGCTTTTCAATAACTTTTGCTTCCGTATATTGCTCACCATCTTCAGAGTTCGATTGCAAAAGATTAGGCAAGCGAGGATAAAGCATCTGAGGTGAGATATCAATGAGGTCCGGGCGAAGAGATGGCACATTCTCAACCCACTGACCAACGTGTTGACGTTGCTGGATACCACCGTGCGGAGCACTGCCACCAGAGCTAAAAGACAGAGCTCGAGGTGCAGGATCACAAAGGCTAGCATCAAGAGGTATCGCAATCTCCTCAATGCTGGGAATTCTTGGAGTAGAATTTTCCTTGATTTGCTGGAGCAAATATTCCAGTGCTACCTCATCGGCCTTGCTGCGGAATCCAGGGGCCTGTTCATGTTCCTTTTCGTCTTCCGATGCGGCGCTCTTATGATCGGAGCCAGAAACTTCCGAATCAGGCAATGGCGCACTTGTAGCGAGCCCTAGTTGGGCAGGCTCACTAGTAACAGAGGCTGGAGTCGTTGCACGGAGCAGCATCGGATCTTTAGTTAGGTCGGGATAAAGAGAGAAACTCTCAGTTAGCTGAGGCTGCATAGCTGTATCCTCGATATTGGGCATATCGAAAATATCACCAGTTTCAGTAAAATTGCGAGCCTTGGTATGCTGTAATTGACCATGCTGAGCATATGTAGATTGCTCCGGACCACTTGATCGGACTGTGGCTAGCGGATCGAACGCAACAATGTGTTGTAAGCCACTGTTGAGACTGCTCACTTCACAATCAAGATCGATGAGGGGGCTGGTGTTCTCCTTTTCTCTTTCGCTGCGATCCAGCCGAGTGGATGTGGCACTTGGCTGCTTTTGATCCCTTATCGTTGGCTTGTTGGACACTTCGTCTATTCCAGTTTCCCTCGTGATCTTGGTCTTCTCAAGAATTAGCTTTATCTCTCCCATCACTGAATCAACACTTCGCCCTTGAGCCTTTGTATTCACCTGTAAATTCACTGGCTCGAGTGTGCCGAAAAGCTGGCCCTTCTTGACTCTTGGAGAACGAATTGGTGGGCTCAGAGGGCTAGTTAGTTTCTCTTCTCGGTTAGCGGGAGAGATAGCCAAATCATGGGACGTTTCCCCCGGCTGTTTGGGTGCTGTGCCCGGATGAGTGGATAGGACTGGGCGACGAGGGGTGGCATTTGAAACTGATTCCCTAGTAGAGATAGAAGCCACAGGGACGATTGCCTCAGACATTGTTTCCGGTTGTTTGGAAGCTGCATTTGAAGCAGTAAAGTCAGCTGCGCTACGGACCATACTCGCCAGTCCTTTTTGTTGAGGAACTGAGATAGACGAACCGGCTACTTGTTGCTCCCTCATTCTCTCTCTGTAGCTGAGTCTGCCAAACAGAGAGATATTTGGGCTATGAGGAGTGTCTGGCTTTTCTTGTTGAGACTGGTTAATGGGTACAGTCCCATCTTGTAGCATAATCACGCGTCCTTTGACGCCAGCGGGATTGGGCTTGAATGAAACGGACTGTCTCTTCTCCCGTGGGGCGGAAACGCTGGGCGCAGGTTGGAGCTTGGATTTATCAAGCGTAGGGGAGGTGGTATCATCTTCCAGTGATGCTCTTGTATGGATGTTGCTTGCCATAGGCCGTTTGGCGACACCCCGAGAGATCCATTTGTCGACATCTTTTACCTTACCAGTCGAGAGATACGGGTGCTTAGTGTCATTCCTCTCGTAAGAGGTCTCACCTTTAGGCGCGATATGCTGATCAATATCCCCCAGAAGGGGATCGTTTCTCGGACCGATCTCTGGAAAATGATAATCTTCCCAGTCTCTAGTAATGCTCGCTTTCCGGGCCACTTGCGGTGGCTGACGAAGTTTGCGAAGTGGACAATATTGGTTAGCTGACTCGTCGAATTCGCAGACGACCAGAGTCATTATCTTTGGGAGACGAAGAGAGGCATTTCGGTCGATTAAAATACGCCACAAGGCAGTGGCGCTGATCTGTGCATATGTCATGATGCGAAAGGTAGCGTCCTCCCGTTGTGGAGTAAAGACGATCAGTCCTCGGTTTGCGTTCTCAATGAGATCCTAGAAAGTATTAACATACAGGACTTCGAAACAAGGACTCGGGACTGTACCAAACATTCTTCGAGGCAGTCGAGTATATCCATTGCCTCATCAATGTTGTTCATGTATTGTGCAGAGATACGGAGCCCTCGGGCTCCCTCCACTGTGATTTGTGTTTTTGTCATTTTGGAAATGCGAAGTAGAAGAGCGTCCGAGTCATGAGAGATGGGGCCCGTTCCCATCTGCGAGGGATACCAGAATTTGACAATGAGTCCATCGCTAGTGGGTTGTACCGGGGCAATGTCCTCTACTAGGGTTTCCGTCTCTGGGAGCGCATCGCTTCCGTGGCTAGGAAAGGGATTGGGGTCGGAGAAGGTAGAGATTGGAAGTTGACGAATTCTCGTCGTCTTGGGTGAAGCAGATATTAGGTCAATATAACTTAGAAATTGGGGAGGAATCAAGACATACCTCGAGCAGATCATCATTGCGATGCTCTTCAATGTAATCCGCAAGCAGCGATGTGATTTCGACATCAAATTCCTCATCGAATTGACCCGTAACAACCAAGATCTAGACACGATTAGCAAAGTCATTGCAAATAGTACGAATAGTACAGAAAAACCTACGTGTTTATCACGTTGATATTCGACCTTGATCGAAGCACCGGGATTCAATGCTCTATGAGAAGTCAGTTTTGATCAAGATAATATACATGAATAGTATGCGTACTTGAGTTTGTCTCGGATTTCTGGGATCTATATCGAGTCTGGTCAGCCCCAGTCATATAGAATGATGAACATGATGAACATGATGTTAAAGTGTAGACTTACTCCTTGGTCTTCCAGTGACCACATTGAAGTCAAATGAAGTGTCCGGCTATTAGCCATCTTGGACGGTGTTTGAGAGCTATGCGGACTTGAATGTATTGACGTGGGATGGATGTGAAGCGATTGGAGACCGACGTCAGGTGGACGGATCCACTAACCCGGAGACGGAAGGTTTTGGGCTTTCAATCTATTTGAAGACGTTAATTAGGTTGAAACGTGAATGGAAGAAGCAATCAAGCAAGCAGTGGGTTGATTGGACCCAGGAGGAGACAATCAACTAAGTAAGAGGTAGGTGAAGGCAAGTCGAGTAGAGAAGAACAAGATGAAGCTCACCTAGATAATCGATTTGATAGAACAGACTGTCGTGAACGGTGCACACGAGATGAAGATAACGGACGAAAGACGAGGAAGAGAGAAGAGAGAGGAAGATGATGAGAGTCAAATGAATATGATTTCTATTATTCAGCGACGATGGAAGGAACAACCGCGTATATCAAATTTGGAAGTCAGTAGCAAGTGACGGAATGTGAACGCGCGCAGTGCTATCTTGTATCCAGGACGATGAGATTGGAGTATAGCAATTCAGGAATATGCGGAGTGAATACATAGGGCAGGCAAGTCAAGTAAAGTTGAAAGAGTATAAATTTCTGAGTCAAGCGTAATAAAATGCCCATAACATCTAGGCAGAAAGGAAATATGCAGCCACTCTTTAGAAGCCCTTTGAACACAAGCAAGAAACAAGACTTGCCATGTTCACCACGGTGTAATCATGTCCAGGTAAAAATATGCAGGTCGTCAAACGCCATATCCAACAAGGGGGTAACAGTACAACAGGAAAAGGGTGAAAATGCAGGTGTAAGTAAGAATACAGGAATACAAAAATCGAAGGGCACATGACCGGAATTGAACTCTGCCACGGGTATCTGCTGCAAATTGAAATGAAACGCCATGCACCGGCCAAGAATGGTCTATGAGAAATGAACAAGAGTGGTAGGATGGTTGTCAAGACGGGAGTTGGGACGGGAAAAGTATTGTCCGGCATCAATTCGGTGGTAGATTTTGAGGAATCTGAGCAGAGAACAGAAAGAAGAGGGGGTGGAGAGAGATACTTCGCATGATTGAGGTCTGGGGTTGACACAAACAAGAGACAACACGAATTATTCGCCGTTTTGTTCGCTGCTTTGTCGACTTGCATTGAGCCGGATTGCCCATTTCATTTCTGTCTCGGTCTCCTTGAGCTGAGCAAGAACCCCAGCGACCATATCATTGCTGGCCTTGGCCGACTCAATTGTCTCGCGGAAGTCGTTATCCTTCATTTTCTTATATGCGGAGTGCTGGGCGAGCAGCTTGTCATAAGATTCCTTGAGGGAGTCGAATCCCCTGTTCTTCTGATCTGCAAGAACCTCCAGCCGCTCGGTGGAGAGTATATGTGTTTTCTGCGCGTTGGCGAGAGTCGTGAACTCGGCCCATATGGCATTGATGCGTTTTGCAAACTCCGCCTTGTCGCGTTTCAAAGTGCCGGACAATACATCGTACTGTGTCTCGTAGTGTTTGGCGATCTCTAGTGACCGGGCCTGTTCTCGATTGTGATTCTCGCGCTCCTCCTGCATAGTATGGTTGGTCTGGTTTGAGTTCATTTCCGCGTCCTGACGCTTGGTGCGCTCATGCTGAAGCTCTATTCTCATTTCCTCCAGCTTCCGGTCTTTCCGTGCAATTGAGTTGAGGTTGGTCTCGTTGACTTGCTCGAGGTTCCGTAGACGCTCGTTCATGTTTTGCTGCTGGATCTTGTAGGCCTCGTTGGTTCTCTGGTACTCCTCCGAGCGGGACTTGTAGAGTGTGCATTCACGCGTTAACCGTGCTATTTCTTCCTGGAGATTGTGGATCACACGTCCGGATTTCCCTGTCGCTGCATGGCCAACCGCTGACCATTCTGATGTGTGGGAATCGCCATTGCTCGTGTCGACGGAGGTAGCGGATGGGTTCGGAGGGTTTGAATGAGACGAGAGGGTTTGGTTATAGTCACCTGCAGGGTGGAGATTGTAAGCTTGGAAGGTAGAGGGAGTGGGATTGGAATCACCAACCATTCTGGCCTTCGGTGGCTGGTTCGTCGTCGAGGAGTCCGTTATGCTGGTGCATATTCAATTGCGTGTCCACATGCGGGAGATTGACTTGTGGCGCTTCTGCACGGATAGGGGGGTCAGCAGCAATCGGCATGAGATTTTTGCTAGGGCTGAGACGCTTCATGACCCGTTTGAAGCCCCCCATGGTGACCACCCGCGCCTGTCATGAGGAACCAGATGGGAAGAGCAAGATGGGAGCAAAAAGTAGTGAGCCTGTGAAGGGAAAGGCGCATACCAGTATTAGAAGTCAATTGAGCAAGATGTGAGGTCGTTGTCTTATGGTGTTGCTTATTCATCTAGACATCGCAAGGAGTGCCTCTGATCGATAAAGGCGCTGTCTCATGAGATCTTCAAAGATCATCAAAGATCACTAAAACAAATGACCTCAGCAGAATAATCCAAAACAATGAAGTAGCGGTAAAGGGTTGAAGAAGTGGGAGATCAGTCGATCATCGTTCTTTGTGTTCCAACTCCGCGTCCGTCAGGGAGCGCCACGGCGCTAGCGGCGAGCGACAGGTCTTGTTTTCTTTTCTTTGCTTTTTCTTTATTTGCTTTTTTTTTGTGATGCATTGAATATGCTAAATGTGAATTGATTACTTCCTCAATGCCTCTGGCGACCTATATATCAATGATATTCAGGGGTATTTTATGTACAGGAAGTTATACCATTTTGTTTTCGAACTCCACCAAACCCCGAAGATAAGACCGACAACGCCAAAACAGATGATGGACCTAGACAAGGCAGGCCAACAGACTGGCAATACCCATTACCAATTGTACGGAGTATTGCGGGATAGAAGCAGCACCAGTCTGCACGCTTCCGGTGGAGGGTGCTTTTTTACCATCGACAACCTCGGTGCTGGTAGCCATCGACTTATCGGTTGAGCTGACGTGAGAAGAGCTAGAAGGGCTGCCTGATGAGTTGACAGCAGAGTTGATGAGGGCCTTGCTGGCAGTGCTAGTCATTGTGGTGTGGGTTCCATGCGTTGTCTCGGTAGTACCAGTGGTCTGGGTGTTAGGGGCATCAGTGGTCTGGGCAGTCGTACCAGTACTGGTGCCAGTAGTGTTTTCGGTGCCAGTGGTGGTGCCAGAAGTACCAGTGGAGGTATCAGTAGCACCAGTAGAGGTACCAGTGGTTGCAGCAGTAGAAGTAGCAGTGCCAGTTTCGGTGGTATCCTTAGCTTCGGGAATATCAGCCGCGGGCTTGCCGGCCGACTTCAGCAGAGCGGTATAGTTAGTCTGGTCTTTCTGCAAGATCTGGAAGGCATAGGTATCGCCCGATTTGACATCGTTGTCAGGAGTCCAGGTGAAGGTGCCGCCCTTTCCATCCGTAGTAATTGGCTTGACATCCTGCAGATCGCCCGAGGAACCTTGGCGGAGGAGGATGGTCACAGGCTAAACGGGGTCAGATTTGTTATGAGACATTGGAAAAGATGCGTATTACCTGACCAGGAGCCGCACCAGTCCATGTGAGGGTGACCGGCTTGCCAGGTTGGAGAGGTTCCTTGGGCCAGGAAGTGAAGGACAGAGGGTCGGCAGCGAGACCAAGGGACACGAAGGAAGCCGTCACGGCAATAACACCCTTGGAAAAATACATTGTGATAATAAAAGAAGGTGAATAGTTGGTTGGACTTTAAGGAAAGTAAGGTAATATTAGAAAGATTGTGTTGTATTCGTGACCTGGGTGAGCCGGTGACGGAGAACGCGATACAACTTCAAGAACTGGCGCATCGCGATTCTTAACTGGCGGCAAGAATTGTCTAGATCACTCCCAGCCCCGTATAAGTGAACTCGAAAGTCGCCTGTTGGTATTCCGCTGAGACCCCAGGGGCGTTTTGGAGAATGTTGCATTCCGATAGCCCTAACAGCGAAGCATCAATACTTTGCCTAAGGAAGCATGTCTCTACCTTGGCTGGGGAATGCCTACTAGTAAGCATTGGAAATTCTCGAGACAAATAGTTCAAAACTTGCCTAGGGGAGAGCTTTATCAGTCTTTATGGCAAGGTGGGAGGGCTATCCTGTCATTCAGTATCGTTGATCGTGCTAACTAGGTGGCTGCGAGATGGCTTCATTTTTCTAATAGTTGCCGAAAGTCCACAAGAATGGTTCGACCGTACAATGAAAAACTTATAACTCATCGATGAGAAGACCCAGTATGGTAGCCCAATAGCACGACTCCTCGCGACATGCTGGAATGCCATCCCTTTCCGGTTTGTTTTGGTGGGGATCGGTCTATAGGGCTGTGGCGAACATCAAGATCATTTCTGGTGCCTATAAAGCATTTCTTACGCCTTGTTATACTAAGGATCTCATACCAAGGGGTGCCATATGGTGTGGTGCAATCTAAGGCTGGGGTAGCTTGATCGCCATCTATACAGCACGAGAAATACCAAGTATTTCCCCAGCCTTCCAGTTCTAGATATATTGAAAGGCCTAAACTTATATGGGGATAGGAAAGAAGATTAACAATAACAATAATGGTACGGGGTTGAATCGAGTTGATAGAGTAATGTATACAACCGTGCTGCGGAACTCAAGGATATATCTCTAGTTCATACGTACAACATATGCTAGGTCTCAGTGCCACTCTAGCTTAGCCTATACTAGTGGTTACAGAGCAATAATGGGCCCAAAATATGTCAAGTACGTTGGCTTTCTTCGAACTGCCAGTTGAAGTTCCAGTCTTGTGACCATTACCGAAGCATATCTCTTTAAGCGTTGGTCCGTCTAGGGTTAGACTTGCAGCAAGGGATCTGTTGGTAGACGATCATTTCTCTTCCAGGCAGGGAACTACAACTATACCCCGCAATCTAAGCCCTTGAGCAGAGTTCATTGTCAAACAAATTGAATTGGTATACGCTGATATATGAACCCTCAGAACTCCCACAAATCCCGCATGAAACACCCTGGACCAGAGTCCACACCACCATCTTCCTCTAGTAGACGATCTGTGAAGATACGCTTGGGAATCATGTACTCGACGACAGGAATCTTCTTGAGATTTCTCTCTTCCACTCCAAGGTCTGCAGTTACCATGCCCGCGTACGTGTGATCAAGGAAATCCTCCAGACTGTATGATTGCTTTGTGAACTGCTCGGAGATGATCCGTGCAATGGCCGCAACGTTGGGGTGGAAGTGAGATTGGAGGGTCTCGATCTCCCAAAGACTGCTCTCAATGGCGTTGGTCATGTTGGGGTCGGGCTCGTTTGGATCGAACGGATCGTCCATGCCTTCTTTTTCCACTTCCGCAAGGAGATCCTTATCCTGAATAGATCGGTGCATCATGAATGTGGTCGTGGGGTGTTCCTTGAAAAAGTTGTACATGAACGGAACGATTACCACAATGGCGGAGGGAGGGGCATTCAGTGCAAGACGAGCGAGACGCTTGATGAAGCTGGCGACTAATGTGGACGGAAGATGAGTTGAGGACAAGAAGGTGTTCAGCAGTCGGAAGAATCGTGATCTGTGCTTTGAGTGCAGCAGCTCGGAATCGAGGAGAGAGTACAGCTTGGCGTAGAATTGAGGGTAGTCCAGGTTCTTTTCCTGGATCAAGTAGAAGAGACCGGACAGTGCGAGGAGAGATGTCGCACCACCGACATTGTATGAGTCGGTCAAGAAGTCCATCAGCAGTTCCGGTCGGTTGAACCAAGGTTCGATGTTATGCACCATCATACGCAGGAGGTTTTTGCGCTGCGATTGCGAAAGGTTGTTTCGTAGGATGGCCAGCCATGCCTCCTGCGCCTGCTTCCTGTGGGAGTTTGCCGAAACTAAGCGCTTATTCTTGGTATCTCGTTTCGCGTAGAAGTTTTCGAACTTGTGTTCCGGTCCAGGAACCTCGTCGCAGGCCTGAAGGATCTTAATCAGGATTTCAAGGACTTCGGGGGATCGTTTCGTAGAGGCATAATCACTGATACAGGTTAGCCCAAGATTCGACTGCGAAGAAGATATACATACGCCATCTGTGTGAAAGTGTGATATCTCACATCCTCGTACTCCTTCACAAACTTGGTGACGGCCTCGGACTGCAGATCCTGGCTGTTGTGGGCCTCAATGATGGCCGCAAAGATATCTTTGAAGAAACCGGTCGACCAAACATTATTCTCAGCACCTGGGATATGGGCGAGACGTTCCTTGACAATGCGCATGCTCAGCGTCAGAGCAGCAATCTAAATCGTCAGTAATAGTAACCCCGCCAGATCAGACACACATACCTGGGAGGAAGCATCTGCCTCGCGCATGATAGCCACAAGAGCATTCTGATAATCAAGGCAACGCTCCTTCAACCATGCCACAACTATTTTCTCGTTCTCAGCGGCACGGCTTGACTCGGTCAAATTTCCTCCGGCGATCAATCGGCTGAACACACGGCAAAGAGAGACAGCCACAGCCATCTCTGGTTTCTCGGCGTTGTTCTCGACATTGAGCATGGAGAGCAGGGTCGCAATATTGTTGTAGCCCTTTCGCGACTCCGCAATTTGATTCTCTAGCTCTTGAATAGTAGACAGTTTCTCGGCGAAATTGTCCTCGGCGACAGCGCGGCGCTTGGAGGATGGGCCGCTGGCATTTTTGCCGCTCTTGCGCTTCTTAGAGCTCGAATCCGTAACAAGTGCAGGCATTTTGGGCAGGCGTCTTGTAATACCGTGAATAGTTTATCTGCAACTTTTTTTTATCGTTCAGACCATCTCGGATGCTGGTTTTTCCGAGGAACGGAACTATCGCCCGAAACGGCTAGCGTCTTCACCTCCTAGCCATCCCGAACCTCAAGTCTCCTCAATTCCGTTCACCCACCCCATAGACCAAGATTCTTCCATCTGCAACAATGGCTTCGCGTCTTGCTAAGAGCGCCATTGGTACGCTTTTTACGAACCTCGACCGTCTGATCGACTCAATGCCTTCAGTTACTAACGCACCCTAGGCGCATCCCGACTTCGGCCGGCTCTTTCCGTCCGTGGTGTCCCTGCCGTCACTGCCAACCTGACCTCCTCTCGTCAGGCCTCCAACGTTCCCGCCGAGGAGCCCGCGAAGAAGGCGCAGTCTATTCTGAATGCCATCCCCGGCAACTCCCTGATCAGCAAGACCGCTACCTTGTCTGCCGTCGCCGGTTTGTCCATCGCCGCCATCAGCAACGAGCTGTACGTCATGAACGAGGAGACCGTCGCTGCTTTCTGTTTGCTTTCTGTCTTCACCGCAGTCGGCAAGTACGGTGGTCCCGCTTACCGCGAGTGGGCCGAGGGTCAGGTCCAGAAGCATAAGGACATCCTGAACGCTGCCCGTGCCGACCACACCAACGCTGTTCAGCAGCGTATTGACAACGTCGCCCAGATGTCTGGCGTTGTCGAGGTTACCAAGCAGCTGTTCGCTGTTTCCAAGGTAGGGATACTCGGTCACGTACGTTGATACTTGGGTCGGTTGTTGACAATCCGTTTCAGGAAACCGCCCAGTTCGAGGCCAAGGCCTACGAGCTCGAGCAGCGCACTGCCCTCGCTGACGAGGCCAAGTCGGTCCTCGAGTCGTGGGTGCGTTATGAGAACCAGGTCAAGCAGCGCCAGCAGCAGGAGCTTGCCCAGTCCGTTATTGCCAAGATCCACAAGGAGCTTGAGAACCCCAAGGTTCTCCAGCAGATCCTTCAGCAGAGCGTTGCTGATGTTGAGCGTGAGTAATCCATTACCGACTTTTAAAGAAGAGTGCTAACTATTCTCAGGCATCATGGCGTCCAAGGCCCTGTAAATGGGCTCACTGCATTCGGCATTGTGTACAAAACTATAAGGGCTATTTGCATGCCGAGTTAGACCTTGCAATACCATTTTGATTCTTTCTATATTCGGACACATGCTTTCAAGACATGTTATGAAGCGAGTGGGGCTTGAAATGCCCGGCTGATGTCTGGCATATGAATCTGTTTGGCCAGTTTCATCGTAGAACACCTTGACCAGAATATGATACAAAGAGATCAGTGCCCTTTTAGTGTATGTGACCGGTACCACTTTAGAGTCCACGTAGTATATACTTGCAAGTAAACACTGGCCATTTATTTACCGAGGCAAGGCTGAGTCCATGCACCCAAGGTGGCTCTATATGCAGGTCTAATGCAGCGCCACCACCGGGGCGGAGAATGCGATAAGAGATCTATACTACGATTTCATATATTTGGAAATATCGCAAATATCGCTAGGACATCTAAGTGTTTCAAGTATCTAATATTCCATAATTCCATTGTGTGCACACGGGATATTAGCCGCTGGCCAAGACCCCGGCCCCCGTCACCAGCCCGTGTAAGCCGGCATACACAGCCACTGTTCATTCATTGTGGTTATTTTTCATATCATTCATCCTCAGTCCTAAAAGTATTCCTGTAAATACTTCTCTCCCACCTGCCCACACACAAGAAGACCCAAGTCCACTCCCGGCGCCATCCGACAAGTAGATGCGCCATGCCCTCACTACGTAACATCCTCCACAAACACGACGATCTCAGCACCACCCAAACACCTCGAAATGCACCAGCAAACCCAGCCCCTGAGTTGAAGCTCATCCGTACAGATACCCACACCCAAGAGATAATCGTACCTCCATCGTACCCAGATGACCCAACCCCATACCCATCATCACCGTCTCAAGAGGAGCCCACATCTCCACGCCGGAGCTTCCAGTTCTTCAACCGCTCCCCCAGACGGCCCTCTGTTTCCTCGCAGTCTCCGCCCCATCGCGAGCGCCACCTCTCAAGCTTCCTACATCACCATCGCAGTCGCAGTAACTCGCGTGACTCGTCCGCTAATATCCCCGCGGACCTGCCGCAGATCGAGGAGGATCGCGGCGCGAGTAAACAGGAGCGCGAGGCGTTGTGGGAGAAGAGGGCTACTGTGCTTGTGCAGCAGAACCCGCAGTTTGCGCACTCCGGTTCGTCTTTGCCGGTGCGGCAGGGCGAGGGAGATGCTTCGCTGGGTTTAGGGTTGGGGCAAGGGGGGCAGGTTGGGTCGAGGAGCTCGAGTCAGAGTCGGGTTGGTGTGGATCCAAATCAAGATGTAGGTGGTGTTGCTTATATATTTCCGTGATGGTTGTCGTTGTCGTTGGAATATGGGGCTGACGAATTATAGATTAATATTCAAGAGGCGATTCGACTGCACGAATCCGGTGGTGAGTTTTGCTTTGATGCCCAGCTGGGGATATACATTAACATTGAATATAGATCTCGAGCGATCAACTCACATGTTTGAACAACTTGCTGATCCAAGTGGCGCAAATAATCCTCTGAGTCAGGTTCTTTATGGCCTCGCGCTACGGTAATCACGCCCGCTATTTCTCAATTCATAGATGCTAATGTGTCTAGACACGGATGGGGCTGTCCTGTAGATGCAACACGCGCCGTGACCTATCTCTCCGCCGCAGCATCCAATTCCGCCGCGGTTGAGGCGGAGGCTCTGCGTGCTGGGGTTAAAAAAGGAGGAGTTGCAAAAGGTGAGCTCGTTTTGGCTATCTTCGAATTGGCCAATTGCTTCCGCCAGGGATGGGGTACAGCGAAGGATCCTGCTGCTGCTAGACAGTACTACGAGACCGCTGCGAACTTGGGTGACACTGACGCAATGAACGAAGCGGGATGGTGTTATCTCGAGGGATTCGGGGGGAAGAAAGACAAGGTACGTGTGATTTCCACTTAGATGTGTATTCTGTGCCTATTCTGACTCATGTGGCTATAGTTCAAAGCGGCCAAGTATTACCGACTTGCCGAGGAGAATGGGTGCCCTACTCTTGGGAATTCATGGTATGTGCAACTGACTGCGATATGGAGTTTGAACCTAATGTATATTATAGGATTTGGAAAGACAAGTACAACCCGAAGTAATCTGCTTCAACAAAGGTAGCTGTCATTACCTCTCTACCACGACGGAGGTGATTATCATCACCTCTATCTACGATTCATGTGTTTTACGGTCTTATTGCTTGATGTATCTTTAACTTTTCCTACGTGTAATGTCAAACACTCATGATCGATGTCCAAATTGAACATAATCCATATCACGATGTCCATAGTCTCAAAGAAGGACTTAACGGGTGGGTCGGGAAGCGGGAACTAAGCCTAATTTGGGCTAGTCTGCTCCATAGAAGGGGACCTCTGCTCCTTTCTTTGACTTATACATATTCCATCTACTTCTTGATTCTCTATATGGAATTTGAAGCATCTATTAGCGTGTTCCTCGACGCATGCATCGATAGGGATATTTTAAGCACCTACAACATAAGAAGCCACCTGAGTAGTGACCTAGCCAAATCAGAACGTATCTCCTAAGGTGCAGAATCTTTGAACCGAGTTCAGAATGTTTCGGCACGAAGAGTGCAACAATTCCTCTTCTGTCTTAGAATGACTACCGGACAACCGATGAAGGGAGTCATCTCCAAAGATACGCACACTTCCAGTATGTTCCATCCTGCTCGTTCTTTACCGGAAGTACTGATTATCTCTTAGACAGATTGCTGCACTGAGGCATTGCTTGCTTAGGCAGTTTGTCATGCCTCTCTTTGCCCCCTCTGCAGCCTTTGTTCTTCTGTCCCATGAAGCTATATAGTTGGCTTCATGGCCGGGATAGCACTCATCACGAACGATGAGCGGTCTCGTATATTGAGCAACCTTTTATTATATATTGATATACTATATATACCTAGGCAACAGGTAAATATCATATACCCTTGGAGTCATTGAAGAATGCTCCAGGAAATCGTCTAGAAGAGGGAGTACCCTATCGGGTGTGATGATCTGAAGGTTTGTTAGATCGTCTCTTCCTAGTTTCTAGAACAGCTAAGCGAGCTGGTCACGGGTTTGCAGGGTTTGCAGGGAAACACATAAAACCCTGCAAACAGTTCCTCCTTCTCTTTCCTTTCCTTCTCTCTTCATATACTTACTGTTCTGATTGAACTGCCATGTAACATCAACCCACTTGACGGCAGAGCATACCACTGCACTTGCTGGGTATATTACAGATTATCGTGGACGTCCTCGGATAGGACATGATTCCGAGGCCAAGATGGCCTATCCTGGTCCTGGATTATTCTTTCCATCGATATCACATATCAAGCTCCGTCAAATCTCGGTTTACAATCCTCTGACCAACGTCGAACAACCTTTGCACGTTGATCATTCCAGTTTCACTTTGCTCTCACCAACCAGTTAAGTCAGGCTCTGGTACGCGCTATTTTTGGCTGTATACTGACTATCCGATGTCATCTAGGACCTCTATATAGCCAACCAAATCGACATCGCGAGCTCGTCTATGTGGGTGATGAGCAGTGACTTCGGGGCCTCTTCCAACAATCGATGGGGCAGCGTGCTTACAAGTCAAGTCACAACATGAACCTGAGCTCTGAGCTAGTTTACATTATACCCGAGCCTGGAAGCGTGGTGCTTCGACCTGTCTTATCTAAGACAATGGCTGCAGCAAGAAGGTTTTACCGATGCCCGGAATTGAGAATGTCTGCTTGCTCCTTCAAGAGTTCCGTACCAACGTGAGAAGGTGATTGGTAAGGGTGGATCAGAAACAAAAGTTGACGCACACAGCCCCGAATGTGCCAGAAATGAGTGTGCCAGCTGTTTCACAGCCAACTCAGACCACCTTGGAGTCCACCGAGTCTGTTGAGACCGAGCAGGTGTCTACACAGGCAGTCATGAGTGGTCCAGCTGTTTCTCAGCCAACTCAGACTGTTCTGGAGTACACCCAGACTGTCTCAACCGAGCAGGTGCCTACCGAGACAGCTATGAGTGTGCCAGCTGTTCCCGAGGAGTTTTATCACGATACGGACGAACATCAATAAACCAATATCCTCATCGAAACGAAGAGGTCCAAAGCGCATGAGCCCGGGCCATGCAAGAATTCGCAGAGGTGGTTGCATGGCTGAAGAGTGATATCGCCATTCACACTAGTATGAGTGCCATTTTCTTAATTAGAGGCTGGCTGTTAGGAAGTGCTAACATTATAATATATAGGTGCCGTTTTGTTATTTCATGCGGCCTCCAGCCATCTTCCATCTCCTATTTGAACCACAAATGCTATCATTTTGGCATCGTTACAACCTGCTTCACATCAGTGCTGCTATTGTTATTCTATCAGCGCGGCTTTGACGTATCTGGTGTGGAAAAGTAACTAGAAGAACCTAAATATTCCAATGAGCCAACTAGGCTCTGAGCTGAGCAGTTATTTCTGATCACGATCAGGGGCCCCAAATTACTACCTGTGGTAGTTCGTTGCTCCAAACCGTGCGATACCTTCTCCATTCACTATTTATCTCTCACCATGGGAGGCTTCATGATACCTGCCTACACTTGCTGTTCGTATTCAGAATCGAACTATCAGTGCTTGGCATGTATAGGATAGGGTATATTGGTTGGGCTGCATCGGTATTCGCACGTTCGTCTCTGGCATGGTGAGTTCTTCAATATTCATCCTCTGGCACTATTATCTCACATGCTCATAGGGTAAATCGCCGGCGTATCTCTTCGTGTCCCAGGATATGGCGTTTCCTCACCTACTGGTGCTATAAGGGCGGATTTCTACGCGCAAGGCGATACGGCACCCAACATGCATCCTGGGACCGCTCAGTGTCTCCAAGGGACATATGGAGACCTTTGGCTTTCTTGTTGTAGCTTTATGTCTAAAACCAGGATTGGGGCAAGAAAGGAGGTGTTCGCGAAACACTATCATTTTGGGGGAAGGATTAAGCCCTACTATTGATTCGTTCTTTGGAGGGAAAGTTGAGAGAAGTGATGTTATTCAAATAAATCGGCGTGAAAGAAAAGACTTTCTGGAGGCACAAGAAATTCCGAATCTAAAGTAGATAACACTGTCGAAGGCATAGTTTCGAATTTAGAATAAATCAACCATATAGAACCAGCCTGCTTGATCTCCGAGCATAGTCACGTACAAGATGCAATCTAAGAAGCCAACTTTGCTTCACGCTAGCTCATGTCTTTACTACCGGCATTCTTCTCATTGGAGAAGTAATCGAGCCGGGCCAGAACCTATCCGACTTTCGGGAATCTGCTTCTCTGCTCTGCCTGTGCATGCATACGGTCGGCATTTCATCCAATTACCGGACAGACTCGGCAGCCTACTGACAGTGGCGGCGAATTGCAGGCCCGCATCTCCCAAGGTTGGCCATGCATGAAGCATATTCAGACTATGTATATCCTAATCCCAAGCCAGTAATAGACCCGCTAGTCTCGTTCCCGCTACCCGCTTTCCGGGGCCAAATTGCTCTGACGGACGTTTTAAGCTTGGAACGAACCAGAACAATGATTGTTTGAAACAAACGTTGAGTTTAACTACAGCTAGAGATTCAACTGACCCGAGGATTAGGATGTGCGGAATACTTAATGGAGATGAGAATAGTCTGTTATACTAGGATCTCTGTGCGTCAAGCTGTCCATGCAGGATCGATTAAAACCAAGTTTCTATCCTCGAGCAAGCCATCGAGGAGATAATATGCCGATGCAGCTGTGATATAATATCTAATATTACCAACCACTTTAGACAATCCGGTATAGAGCGGTATATATTTCCTATCTTGGACGCCCAGACCGGGGCCACGATGTTCCGCTCCCATTTGACCAAACAAGTGAAGTCGACCATATCAATGTCTGTTGCTTACGGAGTACACGCTGTCTTATTTTGTCATGCAAATGTTGTCCATCTCCTCAATTCAAAAGCCTCCGCGGTAATAATAACATCAATATCACGACCCCAGCCCCAGCCCCAGCCCCTTAGACCCACCACAGTATATCCCTTCCCATCTCGGCCGCCCACGCAAGCTCAATGTGTCACCGCCAAGCCTACAAACAACACAAACCTCAGCGGCTGCACCACCCCTTACAAGTGCAATGCGAAATATAATGCGAAGCGGCTGGTGACATTGCCAACCGCTTACTAGCAGCCCTATTCAAGTCACACCGGGGCCCAGATTCTTGTGTCTGTCCTAACGAGTCAAGTTGCACAGGTCTGCTTGATCTCACTATCAATGACCTCATACTCAATGGAGTCAGTTTAGCCTTGTGGATATTTGTTCTACACTATAATATAACAGGAGGCAAAAACAGCCCTCCAAATCATATTAAATCTTAAGTAGTAGAACAGCATCGGAGTATGGAGTAACTACTAGGAGGTTACGTCGCGAGCAATCCGAATGACAAGACTCTCCAGCCCTCATCCATCCAATCAGTGCAGATCAATCCCACAGCTACCCCTGTAGATCCCCCAATGGCCCTGTTTCAGGCGAGAACATGATAGATCTTCGCGCTGGTGCGTGGCTTGTGTCATTGGTACTCCGCGCCCGCGAGCCAACTAGGTATAAGACTTTGACAGCGCCTGATTGATATGCATTCGACTTTAATTTTGCTTTCGTTTCGATATTAAATACCTATTCAACCTTCACTTCCACTTTTGACTTTTGGCTTGATTACTTACTTACTGCTATTTCTCAACGTATGCTTGTTTGTCTTATCTTACACCGTTTCTTGCCCTTGCGTCCGTCTAAAGCATATTCCAGTTTCTATTATTATACTTGACTTTGACTCGGTCGCTAATTTGATTTGGTCTTGTCTCATTCTAGATATCCATTTCCAAATCTTCTCAGTCCTCAATCCAAAATGCGCGCTTCGGTTATCATCCTCGGCTTCCTCGCTACTCTTACCGTCGCGCTGCCGGAAGCATACCCCAAGGCCGCGATCGCGTGTCAATCTGTGAGTTTATGGCGAGAATCGGAGAATACGGACAATTCCTAATGTTATTAGGATACCATGGTCTGCATAGCTGCGAACTGCGCTGCTGAAGGATGTTGCTGTGAGGGACTTACGTGCGGATCTAATGGCGTAAGTAGCTAGCGAGCTTCGTGGATTTGTCCGATCAAATGCTAATGAATATGATAGACTTGCACGCCACTATAAAATGTTTTGGGAGTTACAATCTGATAAAGGAGGGATGGGCGCAACCACGCCTTTTTGAGTTGGCATGAGAATGCGACTGTACTCAATGCTCTCGCTTGTACTTATCTATTTGTTAATAGTATATAATTCGAATCAAAGATCCTCAATCCTCATTGCTAGTCCCATATAACATAAAACGAGTGGTAGCTTTAGTCGATGCATATACCGTCCGCCTTAGAAGACGGCGTATCACTCGCGAAGATAGCCCAGAATGCAACACAGGATTCCTCAAACGAAACCAACAAACCCTCGACAAAATTCCACAGACGAGAGCCCCCAAGAAAAAAAAAAAAGCCCATCTTCGGCCATATTTCAAACCCAATCCCCACAGCAAGCAATCCAAGCCACACTCATCTCAGCTCCCCAGCCTCAAGCCGATGCTGCACACTGCGCCGAGTCTCATTATCATCTCTTTTCCGCTTCGTCTCATCTTCATTGGAACCCAGCTGCCTGCCTCTAACAAGAAACCCAACCGAAGCGCCCACTATCACAACAGCCAAGAGTAGAATGATAATAGCGGCGGCGGCTGGTAACAGAAAATAGTAGAATAGCTTGATACCACCGATGATGAAGATCATGGTTGCCCATACTGGACGCAGGAGGATGGGCCATTCGGTGAAGGTTGAGCCGAAGAGGTCTTCGCCTATTTGTTCCATTTTTGGTATATGAATGATGGATGAAAGCGATTTGATTGGTTTGGTTTGGATTTGGTTGTCTCGTTCGAGATAGTGAGAGGAGAGGAGTATGGTATGTTGGTAACAGCTCAGCATGGAGAAGAATGAAGTCAAGTCAGCGCTCTGAACTTGTCGTTGTCGTCGATTCAAGGTTGGAAAGAACCCGGTCCAGGAAAGTCAGGACCCAGATGGCCGCTTTCCTATTCGGGAAGTATAGCTTTTCACTACCTAACCAGAACCAGAACCAGGTATGTAGGTGTTACTCTGCACCGCATCCGCAGATTTATCTCCCAAATGCATCTTCTTCAAAGCATCCAACCTCCTCCTCCTAGCAAGAACCATCTCAGCAAGGAGTTCAATCTCGATCTCGAGACGCTTTTCTAGGTCGATGGTATCACCGGGGATACTCCCAGCTACCGGAGGAGCGGTAAGTTGTTCCGCATCTGACTCCCTCTGTTCCCTCTCCCGCTCCTTCTTCTCCCTTTCTCTCTTCGCTTTAATCTCCTCGGAGTTCATATCCCAACCAAACAGCGCGGCGAGTATAGCGAAGAGGAGGAAGGCGAGAACGAAGATTATGGCTATTGCGACGGTTACCGGGATGAGGAAGTAGATTAATGTTTTGAAGAATCCGCTGATGATGGATGTTGTTATTAGGAGCGGGCGCATGTAGAAGGGTTCGCATTCGAATGGGAATTGGCATGGCATGGTGGGTTTTGGTTGGATTTGGTTTTGTTCGTTTTTTGTTCGGCGGGGAAGGAAGAGCGGTAGTATGTTTGTTTTGAGGGTTTGTGGTAAATGGATGATTGATCTCATATCCTGTTCTGGCCTGGGTTTGGGCTGTATGATATGCACTGCCCCAATTTGTCGGGCGCGGTTGCATGATGTCAGTGCACGACTTGTTGCATGACAAGCCGAGGTCTGAATGGAGTAAAGGGTGGCAGGGCAGATGAAGACAAGGATATCAAGTGCTGAGAACGACAGAAATACACTACATATTTCCTACACTACAGAATTACCAGATCGAAACTCGTAAGAAGGCATAAATGCAATATACACAGGACTAATAACAATAAACAGCAAAGAGATCAGGTGCAAGGTCAGTAGACAACGTCAAATAAAAGATGTATCTACCAGAGTCAAGTTTAAAATAAAATCCAAGAAAGGAAGAAAGGGCCGATCGTCGTCCGTAGACACACCAAGCCGAGAAAGGGAAAACTCCTAGTCCTCCTGTACAAGTTCGTTTGAACTAAACAAAATTCAAAAATCCATCAGAGACATGGCGCTTAGAAGACGGAAGAGCAACCCCAGTGCTGCTCGACGTCGAACTCGCCGGGGCTCTTCCAGGTGTCGTCAGAGAAGGAGAAGAAGATGGACTTGGAGCCGACGGTGGCGGCAATGGACTTGATGGCGGTGGCCTGCTCAGAGACACCGGGGACGGCGGCGCCGTTGGCGTCACCGGCGTTGGGCCAGCCGGTCTCGAGGTTGATGACGTCCTTTCCACCGCAGATCTGCTCGAGCTCCTCGAACTCGCTCTTGGTGAACTCACCGGCCTGCTCGGCGGTGACATCGGCGTTGAAGAAGGGGTGGATGTTGGCACCGACGATGTCGACGGCGCTGCAGAGAGTGGCAGAGCCGTACTGCTGCCAGACGTTGATGGGCTCGGTGGTGGTGACCAGACCGGTGTAGCCGGCGGCCTTGAAGCTAGCGGCGGAGGACTCGATGAAGGAGGCCAGGGTGGCAGCGTCGACGTATCCGGACTGGATGGCCTCGTTACCGACGACGATCAGCTCGACCATGGACCACTCGGCCCAGGCGATGATCTCGGTGACCTGCTCCTGGGCGGCGGAGACACCGGAGCCGTCAATGTAGACACCCATGATGATGTTGATGCCGAGGGACTTGCAGGCGTCACCGATGTACTCCAGACCGCTGCAGTCAGTGGAGTAGACACGGACCAGGTTGAAGCCCTTGCTCTTGATGGTGGTGAGGTCGGAGAGAACGGCGGCCTTGGTCTTGCAGTCACCAGCGGCGGTGTAGGGGGAGTAAGTCATACCGTACTGGCCCTCACCAAGGACGGTGGGGACACCGGTGGCCTTGGCGGTGGAGGAGGAGGCAGAGCTGGAGCTGGAGGAGCTGACAACGGAAGCGGCAGTGCTGGTGCTGACAACGGGGGCAGCGGTGCTGATGGTAACGGGAACAACGGGAACGACGGTGCTGGTGCTGACGACGGGGACGGCAGTGGTAGCGGCAGCGGCAGTAGTAGGCACAACAGCGGCGGTGGTCGAGGCCAGGGTGTTGGTGGCAGCAGGGCAGATGTAAGTGTAATCAGTGCGGGTCACGGTGACGGTGGTCTCATCCTGAGTGTAGGTACCGGGGACAATGGTCTGGGGGGTAGGGTAGACCAGAACGGTGCTGGTAGGCACAGAGGTGGTGGTAGGGGGCACAATGGTGTAGGTACCAGCCGAGGGGCAGATGTAGGTGGTGGTCTCAATCACGCTGGTCACGGTGCTGCCGGAGGGCTTGACGGTGGCATAGGGGCAGGTGACTGTAGTGGCAGTCTCGACGATGGTAGTAACACCACCGTAGGTGACGGTACCGCTGGGGACCTCAGTGGAGGTGGCACCGCAGACGGTGGTGGTGTCCCAGACGGTGATGGTGGTGGCCGGGATGGTGTAGACACCGGTGGTGGAGAAGGTGCTCACACCGGGAGTGGGCAGCACAACGGCGGGGGTGCTAGCGACGCTGGAGGTAGCGAAAGTGCTAGCAGCAGGGACCGAGGACGAAGCAGACTCTGCGCCAACACCAGAGACGGTGACGGTCAAAGTGCTGGTGCTGGTGGATTGCACAGTGCTGGTGAGAGTGCTGGTCTCGGGGATAGCGATGGGAGTAGAGGAGGAGGAGGAGGAGGAAGAGGGAATAGCAACAGTCTCAGCAGGGACCGAGGAAGTAGCGGGAACAGCCTCGACGGGAACAGAGGTAGACGTAGCGGGAACAACAGACTCGTCGACCAGGGTAGCGGAGCCGTAGACGGTGATAACCTTGGTGGTGCAACCACAGGTCTGCTCGGCCTCAGCAGGGGCAGAAGACCAGGCGCTGACAGCAGCCTCGCGACGCTGGTGGAAAGCATCATGACGACGGTGAACGCCATCGGCCATGGCAGAGCCGACCAAGGCGGCGGCGAAAATAGCTCCCTTCATTATGGATGAATAATACAGCCACGCAAAAAGAATGAATGCCCGCTGAACGAGTGAAGCGGTGGTCAATAGAATCGAAACGTAGATGAGAAGGTGAAAAGAGAGTGATGGGGGGGCAAGCAAGGCCTTTTGATGGAGAAATGGTTACCGGGGGAGAGTTAGGGGGAAGGGAAAAGGAGAAAGAATACAGAGGTATACACGCAGATACACGCACATACACACGTACAGCTCCACCGATCGTGAATTGGCAATTTAATTTCCTCAAATTACCCCTGGCCGAGTCTAGATGTGATTAGATTGAGGTGATTGGTTTATTTAGGTATTGGTACGGAGCATATAGTTACGTAGTTACATATGCAGGTACTATAAACAGTCAGATCGGAATTATATTCTCGCCCAACGGTCAGTTACAACATATCCAGTGTCTATGTTTATGTCTATGTCTATTCTATGTCTATTCTATGTCTATAACTATTCTATATTCTACGTCCCGTATTCGTATTACTATTATTATCCAGCACGGATCATACATCGCCCTCCCCCTTTTCATCTAAGCCTTCGGCCCCAGCGTCGAAAATAGTGTCTCACACCCAGAATAGTCTTCTCCTTACCGCTGTTAGGGTCCAACTTCCCTCGGCCACATTATACCTCGGAGGTTTCATATATCTGCCCGATCATGCAAGGCATTGTACCCTGTGGCTTTATCTTGATCCAAGAATTAGGGCATCTGGAATTCTCAATTGGCAGATTAAAACCCCAAACCCAAAGAAAACAGAAAAGTCTCTTCCCGCGCCATGTGGGGCAAACTGTCATAGCGTCCCCGGCCAGTCCCAGAATGGAAAGGTGGCAGCTAAATTGGGGTCAATGCTGGTTCCTGATTGGCTGTGATACTACATCTAATTTCCGCCCTGCCGATCTTTACCACCAAAACCACTCGTACCGGTATTATTAATCTTACGATTACCTGCCAGATACAGTGTATATTATTGCTTTTTCCTAATTCGGACTCCGTTGTCTCGGATTACACGGAGTCGACGAAGATTCTCGAATGTCTTATACTCTCTATACCTATACTAATACAACTACTCATCCTCATCCTCTTAGAAAACACATGCGCTGTATTTGCGCTATCCCCCCTGTCGATCTCCAACGATATACACACTCATGAACAGGCCGATCACCCGGCCTAACCAAAGTCAAAAACAGATGATAAACGGGGCAGGAAGCTTGAATTGCTCTATTAATTAGTCGCGCCGAATAGGAAGGACCGGTCGACGGGCCACCTTCTATTCAGAGCATAGCCCTTGTCTAGTGGGATCGTGGAATCAAGAAATAACACTGTAGCCTGATCCGAGGCA
The DNA here is from genome assembly GCF_028828465.1 of Penicillium psychrosexuale. NCBI lineage: Eukaryota > Fungi > Ascomycota > Eurotiomycetes > Eurotiales > Aspergillaceae > Penicillium > Penicillium psychrosexuale. The sequence goes on from NW_026643187.1 coordinate 6,785,876, forward strand.
ACCGATATCTTAGGATATACGCGTACAATCAAGCAGTAAGCATGTTGTAACTATATGTTGTATAGCGACAATCCTACCATTCATGTACTGAGTGTTGACCACAATGAGGACGATGTTGGATCCTCGATCTCCTCGACTGGCGATCACGACTCGGGGTAGATCACACGGATGGGGACAAAGGGTGTCGGAGTTTACCGTATTGTTCTATAGATACATAGCGTGACTGACTTAATTGCACTCACTAAATAGTCTGGTCTAGATATCTATGTTGTAAATTTATGTTATTGACCAAGGTTAACGAGTTGGGTACAGATATAATTGTTAATCGTGTATCGTATCGCCTCTGCCACGTTTAGTCCATACATACACAAAACAACACAAGGAAACAACAAAGCCAACTCAACGATCCAGACCGCCAGAATCTTGGCCACTTGACAATTCCAATGATAAATGAAGGCCAAGATAATAGCGGATCTAGGCGTGGGCAATTTACATTAGGTCAAGGCTTGGCAATACCCTGGTTGAGGTTATTCAGGGGGGCTTCCAGGGGTCGGCGTGCGGCCGAGGACTGCGATTCGTGCAGAGACTGTGGTGGCGGTTCTCGACTCCGTTCAGCCTTGTTATTGGTTTTCTGTTTCTGTTTCATATAGAACGTTCCAAGGTCTAGAGTAACGGTGTGGATTTATGTTCCGGGGAAGTTTCTGCTTTTTGGTTTTCCCTGCATATGACTTGTTTCTTTTTGGACGTGTCGGATTAGGGCTATTTATTTTACGCTGGCATTCCGGATGTGTTCTGGAGAGTTCTATACAGGCCACATGGATGGCGTTTGTGGAATGTGTCGCTTTATTTTAATTTCTACATCATTTCATTATCTGGTTTCTATTTTCAACGGATTGATCTCCCGAGTCAAAATATATTTGCTTGCACTTTGAAGTAATTGTAACGTACTGCCTCGCAAGATATATATATCACAATCAAGAAATGACACCATGATCAGGGTCCAATACCCTTGCCAGAATAAACCATAGGCAACCTGAATGTATTTGACTCAAACTCCAGGCTCTTTCGGGCCTTCCAGTCACTTTTGTCCGCTGTCTCTCGTACGAGAAGCTAAGGAGGAGGGGGAGGATAATAATCGTGTTTCTCGTTCTACATTCTGATTCTCAGATAAGTGTCGCTTGCGTCTAGATTGCCTATGACCTACCTCATCTTTGAGATGTACGTCGATTTTGTTATTGGACAATTTGCATGGAATGATATAGACGTCGAGATACAAGGGGCGATAGAAGAATGACACATTAGAAAGTGGTTAGATTTGCGAGATGAGTTTGGACAGAATATAATAAACTGACGTCTTCATGGGTTAACCTGCTAAGATGTTCTCAACCATTGTACTTGTGGGCAGTGGTGTGTCTGGGCGATGTGCTACATATTGATTCGTAGCGTGGAGGTTGTCTCGGTCGGAGAGAAGCCCGAAGGCGTAGGATGCATGGATGCACAGAGGAATCAAGGGCGATAGCAAAGAATATAGAACATTGTGTTGCATAGCATTGTCATATGCTAGGAATGTACGGAGTAGAGTGAGTGCTCTAAATATGTATCTGGTGTACTCGGTAGGTCTCGAAGTGAACCTGGATGTACATCCAAAATAAAGAGATAAGACTGTCACACAAAATGAAAAGTAACACAATGCAAGATGCAAGATATCTGAGCCTCGTTAAATCAAAGCAAAGATAGAAAAGACAGAACTTCCCTCGTCCCTGCCGAATCTGACCATCACCGTGCCACCCGATCATGCCACACACCGTACCACCTCACCACCACCATCATCACCACCACCACTACCATCACCAGTATCTTCCAATCATCCGACCTCGAATAATAATCGGCAGTTCACTCTCCACAAATCCTAATTTTAACCCCAGAAACAGGAACGGAGAAACCCGCCTAATACATCGCACCACATCCGACGTCACGACTCCCAACCAACCACAGCCAGGGTTATCCCGGATAAACCCACTCCCAGGGAAAGGTCACGCTATACAAAACATGCCCCAGGAACGGCGAACGGCCAGTCCCGCCATCCAGCCTCTCGGAACCGTGACGGTTTGATCCTGTCAGGCCACTTGCTGTGGCTTTGCATGATGATATGGGATGGGAGGTGGCAGGATGTATATAAGGCTGGATGTTACACGAGTTTATTGTTCTTCATCACACAAGACATTCCATTCATACAATACCTACTTCGGTTACTCACTGATACTTGATACTTGACTTCTATACATCTATCTACATTCACCTACATCTACATCTACAACAGCAACCATGCAACCAACAGACCAAACCAAGACCAAGGCCAAGACAGCCGCCGCCAAAGCCAAAGCCGCTGAGAGCGAGCACGCCCGTCTGCAGAATGACTACGGCGCAGACTACTGGGTCCGCAATGGCCAAGAGCATCGAGTATGTACACCACCACTACCACCACATTCAAATCTATTAGTTACTAACAATCCTAAAGCGTGCTACTGGTGGACGAGGTCTCTTCGCCGGTCTACAAGACGTGAAGCACTACAACGTCGACCACGGCTGGGCTCGTCGCAAGTCTGAGACTGAGCAGCCTGGGATTCTGGGGTCTATTTGGAGTCGGTATGTTTTAATATCTTGTCTACCTACATTTGGGTTTGGTTTGGGATTAGTGCTGACTTTATTGATAGGATCACTGGACTTTGATATGAACTCGCTTTATTGGGTTCGGTTCGATTCGATTCTAGACTTTGTCTTTTCTGACATAGACTAAAAGGGGATTGGGATAAGATTGAGATGATTGATGTTTGCTTTTGGAGTTGGATTTTTTGATTCTGTTTGTTTGAGCATTGTTTGGTATTATACTATATCTTTCTTGATATAGGAGTTCTGGTGGAAGAGCTGGTTTCTTTAATTCATTTTTGATGGATATGTTGATGCTTTTATACATATCTTGTTTGGATACATTTAATCTATCCTATAGACAATGACATGCAATAAGCTTATTTGACATAATGGTTCCTTCTAGTCTATGTATGCGAGTAAGCAGAAATGCAATGAATGAACATTGATACAGTCTATATCAATAGTCAATACTCTAGAAATACCTGCATAACGGTCTACATCCATGATCACAGGAAAACGTAATATTCCAAGTACTATATATATACATAACCGCTAATAGATATACCAAACGCCCTCCTAGCGTCTCAATTTTAGAAATGAGGTATCAACACAACCAATCTACTCCCAAGAGTCAATCTTCATGGTACCCTTCTCCTGCAGATTCTTGTGCATGTTGAAAGCCTGGAAGAGCATATGAGGCTCATGACCCATACCCTTACGCAGACACTCGAACTCCGCACGGTCAAGGTAATCCGTCAGAATAGGAGTGTAGTCAGGGTGCGAGCAGTGCTTGATGATAACACGGGCACGCTCACGAGGAGACAAACCACGAACATCAGCAAGACCCTGCTCGGTCACAATAACATCAAGATCGTGCTCGGTCTGGTCGATGTGCGTGGCGAACGGAACGATACAGCTGACACCGGTGGGATCGGTCTTGGTGGGACGCGCGGACGGGGTGTGCATGATACTGTACTTGGAGTTGCGCAGGAAATCGGCGGAGCCGCCGAGGCCGTTCAGCATGCGCGAGCCCATGACGCAGGTGCTGTTGGCGTGCGCGTAGATGTCGACTTCGACGGGCGTGTTCATGCCGATGCAGCCGAGACGACGGATGATCTCGGGGGAGTTGGAGACTTGCTGCGAGCGCAGGAGGATCTTGGGCGCGTAGCGGTCCCAGTTGGCGTAGAAGCGCTTGAAGCCGTCGGGGGACAGGCGGATGGAGGTCGCGGTGGCAAAGTCGAGGTTGCCGCTGTCGAAGAGGTCGAGGAAGGCATCTTGCAGGACTTCGGTCCACACGGTTAGGTTCTTGAAGTCGGCGCCGCCCTTGCTGAGACCGCCTACGACGGCGTTGGCGATGTTGCCGATGCCGGACTGGATGGGGAGCAGGTTGGTTGGGAGACGGCCGTGCTTGACCTCATGCTGGAGGAACTCGATCAGGTTCGAGGCGATGGCTTGCGAGCCTTCGTCTTCGGGGGAGTTGTGCGTGGTCTTATCGGCGTAGTCGGACTCGACGATGGCCACAACCTTCTCCGGGTCGACGGGGATGTAAGTTGTTCCGATGCGGTCGTCGGGACGGGTGACGAGGTAGGGCTTGCGGAAGGGGGGGAGGTCGGTGCCGGTGATATCGTGCAGACCCTCGAAGGAGGGCATGGCGGTGTTGACCTCGATGATGACCTTCTCGGCCATCTGGATCAGCTCGGGAGAAGCACCGACGGAAGCACCGGGGATGATGCCACCGTCCTCGGTGATGGCAGTAGCCTCAATGATAGCCACGTCGATAGTGGGCTTGGGCTTGTTCAAAGTGTACCAACCCTGGGAAATTGTTAGCGGTGAATATTTTTCTCCGGTAACGCAAACTCACATAAACCAAATCCGAAGGGAACATGCTCAGATGCTTATCAAAGAACTTGATGTGGCCGGTGTTGATTCCCTTGGCGATTTCCTTTCCAACCTGGTGAGGGCTGCGGCGCTCAATCATGTTCAAGTGGGCCCAACGGCTCTCGGTGTCTGCGCCGGCGGAGGCACCGACAAACAGGTTGTACTTCAGCTTTCCCTCGAGGCTGTTCGTCTGGACGTGATCGGCCAGCGCATTGGGGACCATCCTGGATCGGGTTAGCGTTGCCCTCGCTTACTATAGTATAGTCGCGGTACATACTTGGGATAACCGACACCGGTGAATCCGGACCAACCAATGTACGTGCCATTGGGGAAGTGGTGAATCAGATCCTCGGCTTTGGCGAGCTTCTTCAGATACGATGGGCGCCGTACACGGCTCTTCAATAAGGCCGAAGCAGACATGATGTAGGAGGGGAGAGTGTCAAAAATGTTGGAAGGAAGAGGAAGAAAGGGGATCTCGGTGTATAAGTAATTTCGTTAACCCCACGGGCAGAGGTCTCCACACAGGAATGCAAGGCCGATAGCTCCGGGAGAATGGATGTTTTAAAATTTAGTCTTGGACTGGCTATATGTATGGACTCGGGATATTGGATATAGGATACTGGACATTGAATACTGTATAGCTTATTTGCATTTAAGCAATGGCATCCAATCGTTATATATCCTTCTTCTTCTATTAAATTTGCCTTTTGAATCATTTAATTTGCAATTCTTCGCTTTCGACTAAATCAGAGTGACGTCACGTCCCTAATTCGGCTTTGGTTCGGCCGGTCATCGTTCGGCTTTTACTAAGCGGCTTCTCTGCTGTTCCCCTGCATATGGAGTATGGAGATCTGTAATTGAAGAGAGAGCTCTTTTCGACTACGTACATACTATCCTTTCAACATATTCACAATAAACACACACACATGCATACACAACATGAAAAAACATACCACGGAGTAGTTACCCCGAACTTCCCCCGATCGACCCTCGGGACAGAATCGGTTATGCGGGCTCGGCCACACGGAGATTTCAGATTGCATAACCTCCGTAATGGCTAATGCATTTCACACCATTCGGCATATATAGCCGCTAGTGATGCCGATTATTCCGATTTAGTAACAGAAGCCGATGATCTGGAGGGATGGCCCTTTTTTCATACCCCCGGAAGTTCGACGGAATCCCGCATTAGGGCATGGCTCACATTGGGGAATGTGCGATATCGTATGACTTGATTCTTATTTTGTTCGAGCTTTGGCGTTGTTTGAGGCTACGGCTCGGAGTACGGGGACTCCGTAACTATAAGCTCGGCTAGCTGTTAGCCTAATGCGGAATAGTTCGACGTTATTAACCACCACACGGTTAACTAACTATTACAATATAGAATTGATTAAGGGGAAAGACTTTCCCTTTATTGTTTGATGCCTAATTACGTCGCCGACGGTTCTTATATCGGCATCTGTTGGATTACCCTTTATTGGTGAAACCGAGTTATAAAATAGTTGATTATGAATCCTCATTAATACATATCAGAATAAAGCCAATCTCTCCATGGCCATTATTTCATTTGTGAGAATAAAGTAAGAGATACTTGAAGAGAAAATAGAGATACAAATACAAACTACGGAAACCCGTGAAAAAAGGAAAAAAAAACATTCGTCGCAATTTCCTCATCGTGTACGCCGTCCTCCCCTCCCACAATCAACAATAATGCATGTCAGTCCCCCCGCCAAGCGGGGGGACTGACCCGTCGTAAAAGTTACCAACGCAACACCGCCTACGCCTCTGTAGGCTCGGCATCCGTCATCTCAACATCCGCCTCCTTCTCCTCCGCATTAGCGGGGGCCGCGGAGCCGGCGCCAGACCCAGACGCAGATCCCTCACGGGCCGCGGGACTACCAGAGAGGGTCCCGTCGACCCAAGAGCGGAACCGCTGGTTGCTCTCGTCTACCTGGTCCTTGCTGAGGCCGCGGGCCCAGGCCGGGTTGTTGACAAACTTCTCCACGAAGCGGTCATGGCGCTTTTCGTGAAGCGCGGCCTTCTCCTTGGCGAGTTCGTCGGCCTGGGCCTTGATGGCCTCAGCGTCGGCATCCTTCTCCGGGATGGGCGCGTTGGAGCGCCAGAACCAGTCGTAGGTGGGCGGCTGGTACAGCATCGTGTAGTTGTTGGCACAGATGCGGATGGTCAAGCCGTCGTGGTGCTGCAGGCTGCGGTAGTACCGCTCGTACTCCTCATCTTCCTCGAGCTTCGGAGGAAGGTTGCGCTTCAACAGGGGCATACGCATCTTCGAGAACTGCACGCCTTCGGTGGGGTCGCGCATCGAGTAGGCGGTCACGTAGTAGGACCAGCGCTCTTCTGGAGTGAGCTCCTCGTTGTCAAGGGTTGCGTCTTCGCTGGTCATCACTTGGACGGTGACACGGCGGTCGGCGGGGTACTGGGGTTGGTTAGTTGTGTCAGGGCATTTTTGAAATTAGAACTCACGAAAGTAATGCGATAGATATCTCCATCCTTGACCAGTCGCTCCACTTGTTTGCGGTATTGGATCTCCTGGTGGTGGGTAGTCTCCTCCTTCTCCCGTTCCTTGAAGAAAAGATTGACAATATCGGAGCTGCGATCGCGAGAGTCGCCGGTGAAGATAGACGCCACAAACTTGGAAATAGAGGAGAAGATACGTTCTAGGTTGTAGAGCAGGTATCCGCTCTGGATGTAGAAGCGTCTTAGGGTCTCTTCAAGGTGAACCTGGTCGATATCGCCCTTAATAACCTCCTCGCACATGCGCACGATCTGCTTGTAGAGGTTGGCTTTGGGATCGACATCATAGAAGAAATCACCAGGGTATCGGTCGATCAAGCACAAGTCATGGGCAGCCTTGGGCAGAACACCGCGTCGGACTTGTTCGCGGGCCGTGTCCTCCTGCTCCTTGATGCGCAGGAGACGCGAGTAAAGGATCTCAAAAGTACGCAAAAAGCAGAAGATGTTCAGGTTGCAGTACATCTGATGCTCCTTCTTCTTGTACTTCTCGTTCAGTGTGTATTCATGCTCAAGGTTGAAGTTGCCCTTTCCGGGATGCTCCATCCACCGCAGTTCAGCCACGTCAAAGGAATCCTCGGAATCGGAGACGGTGGAAGAAACCTGGGCAGCAGGTTCGTCATGGTTGTTCACACCATTATCTTTAGGCTTCTCGGTCTGGCGTCCGCGTTCAAGGGCATCGCGCAGAAGATCCAGCTTCTGCAGGTCCACCCCCTTGCGGCTCCCATTGGACGCATCATCATTGGCATAAGTGTCATCCTCCTCATTGATGGCGTGGTAGACTTCGTCCATGTACAAGTTGAAAGTGTAACGGTCAAGGCCGAAGAAAGTAGGAATGAAATCCCGAATAAAGTTCATGAGCCGCTGAGGATCAGCACCGAAGCCATTGGTGTTGCGGTCAAAGTACAAGAAAAGCAAGTAGACAGAATCCAGAAGGACCTGAGTATCACTGAACTTGTACTCAGCCTGGAACTTGGGTGGGATCCGGCCACTCTTGCGACTAGCCTGTCCATCCTCAAACTTAGTCTGTATGTCTTGCTGGATGTTCTTGGCGACAAAGAGCTTCTTGTCGGTTTGCTTGGTGGCGATGGCTTGGTGGTCAAGACTGCGCCAGTATGCTCGCTGCATCTGTTCGCGCCAGACCTTGTCCCACTCGCGCTGGCATGCCTTCCATTCCTCGAGCTTCTGCTTCAAGCGGTAAAGAACAATAGGAAGGACGTGGCATGGACGAAGGAACATGTCTCGGATGACTTTCTCGCCGCGTTGACGGTCGTAAATCTTCTTGATGACACGCTGGTAAATTGCCTCGCTTTGGCCACCGAGACCTTGTGGCAATTTGAAGGACATGCGTTCCGCATCATTCATGTAAAGGAATTGCTGGCAAATCGGCTCAATCAGCTGGATGGTGCGGGTACAAGCCTCGATGTGGTGATCGTAGTCGTGGCGATCTTCCTCAATGCGATGCAAAGCATCTTCATACTGGTTCTTGCGGTGCGCAACAAAGCCAGAATCTTCCGAAGCCCAGGTGGGATGTGAGGCCCAGTCGTCATTCAGAACACCGTTGCAAAGTGGATCACGTCCACTGCAGGGCTTTTGGCGTTCACGCTTAGGAAGAAGTCGGTAACTCGGTCCCAGAGACCGGCAGTGAGCCAGGTTGACGATACCTGTTTCCGGGTTCGCCTTGGGGTCGATGATTTTATCCTCAGCCTCTTCGGCACTCATGAAACGTCTGAACCAGTTCATGAGCTCAGCATTGGACCCGATGTATCCCTCGGCTCTCTTGACCAGGATGTGACGATCGAGGAGATCCGTGGTGTACAGGTTGCAAAGCTTGAGGAAGTCGCTGAACACTTGCTTGTTGGCGATGAACTTCTTCACGCGGTCAAAGAACGCGATTTCTTCCTGGCTAGGAGTCATGGAGACCGAAGGAGGAAGAGGCTCCGGGAGAGCAGGAATCAAAGTAGGAGAGACATTTGCCATGTCGACAGAGGGCTTTCCATGGTGATACTTTGGTCTCTTGCTGGCGTTGCCGAACTGCGAATTCTGACCTCGGTTGGCCTCAGACAAGCGAGCAGCTTCAGCACCGGCAGGCCCCGAGATAGAGCCAACACCACCTGGGCCACCACGACGCTTCTTGCTTTCCTTGGGGTCCTTTACATTGAACTGGCCCAGAGGAGGCATCTTGACGTCACGGTTAGGAGTCTGGGAGGTGAAACCTGCAGGTTCGCCGCGGAGGTTGCTAAGAGGAGCCTGCTCTTCGGCTTGGCGCTGCGCAGCTACTTGTTTGGCATGCGCGGCAGATTCCGGCAAGAACTGTTTGAAGTCCTCCAAGAGATCCGGAGCAGTGTTGAACAGCTGAGTAACCTGTCCATAGACATCCTGGATGGGTTTTGACTCCCGCTGGTAAGTCTGGAGTATCTCGAGGAACTGCTTGTAGATCTCCGGCGCACTTGAAAAGCGGTTCTTGATCTTGTTCACGTAGCTGATGGCGTGGTTGAACTCCACGGGACCACGCTTGTTCAGATCCTGAGCACCCTGGAGCATACCAGTCCCGACGCCAGCCAGGTTGTTCATCGGCTGGGTGAGAGAGTTCTGTCCAGAACCCATGAGAGACGACCTACCAAGTCCAGCAGACGCTGCGGAGGCAGCGCCTTGCAGCTGTGCCACTCCACGGTGGTCTTGCTGATGGGTCATGGCGGATGCAGCTTGCTGCTCCTGTTGGGTAGGGTAGCCATAGTGGTGCTCCTGAGCGGGGCCCGGTCCATCCTGTTGGTACATGCCGCCCATCATTCTGGAGCCAGGAGAGTAGGAACCAGATGTGGGGCCCTGCTGATCCTGTTGCTGGCCTTGCCAGCCAGGTCGAGTTTGGTCACGATAGAAATCGGACCGGCCATGCGGATCGCCGGAGGGAGGTGCATTGGTAATCGTCTCAAAGGGACGTCCTGCGCGTGGCATGCTGAGTGTGTTTGTGCCAGACGGGGTTGTGACCCGAATCGCATCAGGGTTGTCTTCGGTACCGCACTCAATACGGTAGCCGGGGGGCAAAAAGGTATTAAATCCTTGAATAAGAGCAGGATGACCATTGAATAGTGTCGAAACACGTTGAATCACACCAGGCGTATCGATAGCCTGGCTCTTGAAATCCTTCATGATATCCAAGAAACGGTTGTAGACATCTGGCTGGTCAACGAAGCGCACCTTGACCTGGTCGAGGTAGCTGAGAGCATCGTTGAGAATCGGTTGCTGGCCCTGAGCAAGAGCTGCAACATTTCCTGGAATTTGCTGACCGGCGTTGTTGTACGTTATCATAGGCTGTCCTGGTGGACCGGGGTGTTGCATGTACGAGCGAGGTGTGCCATCGCCGTGTTGCATTTGAGGACCGAACAAGCCAGCAGCAGACTGAGGTCCGCCCTGGTGGCTGTTCTGCGGGTTTCCGCCAAGAGTCGAGAGAAGTCCGCCCGGGCCGTGAATGGAGTTGGGGACTTTATTGGCCACGGGTTGATGGAGGGGAATCGAGCCAGTGTGGCTCTGGACAGGGTGGTGGTTTTGGTCGCGGCGATCTAGTTGCCGTTCAATTTGTTCACGGTGGTCGCGCTCGCGCTCACGATGAGCCATTTCTTCGTGGCGCTGACGCTCCATGATCTCGCGCTCCCTGGAGTCCCGCTCCCGCTCGCGATTGAGCTGGGGAGAAGCGTGTTGCATGGCTTGACCAATTCCGGGAAGTGAATGGCCGCTGTTATGCGACGGACCTGCTTGGTGCTGGCCGTACGCGGAAGGTTGGTGCGGATTTCCGTGGGTCTGGCTTAATTCTGCCAGTCCAGGAAGAGAATGGCCACCCGACTGACTAGGGTGGTAGGGTCCTGTAATCGAATGATTGTTAGTTAAAACGTTTTTATCATTGGTTTTCCGTAGAAATCATAGTTCAGAGGCACTCACCACCTGGAGGGGGAGCACTGGGCCCGAGGGCTGCGAGGCCTGGCCCTGCTGAGAGGGATTTTGACTGTTGAAGTGCAAGAATATCGGATTAGTCTTTGATCTCAAGCCACCTATAGAAGTGCTCGTACCTGAATGACCCCAGGGGCCGCGGCTGCTGGTTCATCTGATCCATGCCAGGATGCGACGGCGGCCCACCGGAGGAGTGCCAGTTATCGTTTCCAGAATTCATGATGTATGCACGAACTCCGGTGTGAGAGAAGTAGAAAGGTAGGTTTGGCGGATAAGAAGGGTCGAGAGGGGAGAAAAAGTAACAGGGTCTGCTAATCAGCTGGAGCTCGTGGTCTCGTCGGTAGGAATCGACTGGCAACGCTCAGGTTGCAGTAGGGTCACAGCATGACCCGGAGTCTTGCAGATTAGAAGACAGAAACCGACTCCACGCAGCAAGAAAAAACCGGCAGAGAAGTAGGATAGACAAGAAGGAGACACACACTGGGGTGATGGAATTGCGCGCGACCGATCGCGGGCTCCTGTGGAGGCTTTCCTCTCCGGGGCTAGCCTCTTCTGGCTTAGTAGGTGCTTATCGGAGATTTGATTATCCGAGGGGTATTCAGAATTCAATTCATTACGGTATCTATTGTATCTATTGTATCCATTGGCGGGATTTCCGTCAATGGGAGGCGGTACATTGGTCACGCGTGGTATTGTGCGATAGGTCAATTTCAGTCCGCCTTCGTCATCGCCCGCCATTGCCGGCAGAAAAACAATGGCTGGCATTGAGTGGGCAGGTGAACAAATGTGAATAGCATGAGTCATGAATAGATCAATGACTTGAATAGAACTGTTATTGTCCATTGTATATTCTATTGTAGCAAGCTGCATAATGAGGCTCGCTCTGAAGGCTGGGGTACCTCTCGCTTGTTAAGCCTCGGAAAGGGGCGGAGGATAAGGGCTGGCTAACAATGCGTGGCCTTCTTTCAGTACTTTATCTATTCAGGCGACCAAGCAAAACATCTAAACCATATACTTGGAAATAGGGAAAGACTTAACATCTCAATACTAGTTAGCTACCATATCTATAGTCTGTACTAACTATGGAAATGGCCTCAAACAGGCATGACATTCTCTATCATGAGTTGGCCACCATACAACGCCTTTGGCAACCCCACAGCAATAGCAGGAAACGAGTAAAAGGGGACATAGGTAAGAAAGACTAGGTCTCCAAGACTCAGACAGATGAGTTCCACAATAAGAACAGAGATAGGGGAGGGGAGGGAGGATACTCCTGTGATTATGGAACCTGTGGCTTGCTGTCATTATTTTCTGGTTTTCATTCTTCATATCTTGCCTGTTCACCAAGGCCCTCCAGCCACCCGATCCAACCCAGATGCGCCTGTCCATGGAAAATGATAATGGCCTCGTGACGGTACGGACTTGGTCCGATTAAAGAGCGGAGAAGACAAAGAGCTGTATCGCAATTAGCATTGTTAGGTTTAGGCAGAGGTAATACTCACATTGTTTGTCGCCGCAATTGCAATGCTGTCTTCGAAGGGATGCCAGCTCATGTGCAAGATCTTCTTGTTGAAGTCGATCTGGTCGGCATCGGTCTCCTTCTTCATGCGACTGCCAGGGCCGGCAGGGCTGCCAGATCGCGAACCGGCCTTCTTTCCGTTACCCTTGCTCATCGGCGTCGGTACACCAACCTTCTTTGCCTTGAATGCCGATTTGTCTGCCTGGAGCACAATCTCCGTATCCTTTTGTTCTTCTGTGGGGTAAATCATGAAGTTGTTGTTGTAACTGCCGGTCATAACGTTCTCCGCGTCGCCAGAGAAGACCACCTCGAACTTGTCGAAGATGCTATCGTTCTCGTACGTATCGCAGAGGCGAGGGCGCAGGTGCTCGTGGATTGGGATGGTCTTGATTGGCTGGCGTTCCATGTTGACATCCCAAATCTTCACTGTCAAGTAGTCCCTCGACACAATGTACCGCCCGTCGTTGGAGAATCGCACATCGGAGATGGAGGAGATAATCTCGGAGAAGAAGGAACGGGACGAGGCATCTTCTTCTTGTTCGAACTCTGCAAACAGTCAGTAAATGTCATTGTCACTATTCCAGCTGTACATACGCTTGGCGTGTTCGTCACACAACGCCCTTTGTCGCATATCCGCAAGCTTGATTGTGCCCTTGGAGCTGGCATACATGAACCAGTTACAGCTAACCGGGTGGAACTCGGCCGCAGTGATGACCTCTGTGAGTTCCTCCATATTCGCTGGCTTGATATCCACGATGTTGAAGCTCTGATCTTGGATGTTGAGATTCCATAGGTTCACCCGCAGGTCGTCACTGCTGATAAAGGTTTCACCATCGCTGTTAACGGAGATGCTATTTATATGATACGCGTGAGCGTTGGCGTATGTTCTCCGCGGAACGGCGGCGACAACCGTGTCATGGTGTGTCAGACGAGGCAGCTTGAGCGCAGAGGGGTCCTTGAAGGATATGCGGGGTGCGCGAGCCATACCCCCACCACCGACAGGATTCGCGGGGGTGAGTTCACTCGATAAGTTGTTCTCGGCGACCACTTTCAGCGACTTGTCGAAGACCTTCCAAAGCTTTATTGTCTTGTCGTTCGTGGAAAGGAGGAAATGGGATGCATTCTGTCGTCGGCACCATTTTATCTTGTTGATCTTCTCTTCGATCTCTAGCGACTTGAGATAATCGAACTCTGGCTCGTGTGACTGGAACTCTGTGTGAAACTTATACTCGCAGGTTTTTTTCTGTATTGTTTAGTGGTTAGCCGCAAAACAAGAAAACCTTGATGACAGAGGGGTGGCTACCGTCTCATTTCGCTCAAATAACACCACCCTTCCTCCCTTGTCACCAGTGGCCAGGTAATTACCAGTGTGGTCAAATTCGACGGTTGAGATGATGTCGGCTGCATAGCGCAAGTCAGTCGATGCATTCTGTAGAAAATGACCAGGTTCGGCCGAGAAGTGCGAGGGAGGCCAAATACCTTCTGTAATATCTTCTACATCACCTTTATCGCCGAAGCATCTAATATCAAGTTAGCTATCATTCAATGACTCTGTGATTGGTCGATGGCGCTGGACAAAGGGAAGAAAAATGGAAACCATAGGACCAGAACCGTTGACAGGAGTGAGCCGGGCAAACTTACTGTGTGAACTTCCAGGTAGGTGTGCCTGGATCTCTGTCTACCATTTTCACGTTCTAGCTAGCCCTTGAACGCGACAAGGGTAAGGACCAAGATAGGAGAGACGGGAAATGCGGGTTGGCAAATGCCTCGGAAAGCTCTATTGTCGATGCAAAGAAACTCTCGGATTGAAGCGATGTAGACGCGATAGCCGACACGAAAGAATCCGGTCGGGTGGGAAAGAACGATTGGATACGGAGATGGAGAGAACAGTCGGTCACCGGAGATGGTGTGCGAGGGGTTTGGAGGGCGGATAGCGGTAAGGCGAAAAGAGGGGCAGAGGGGGGGGAACAGCAACGATCCAAGTTGGAAAGACGAGCTGAAGAAGAGCTGTTGCCGAATGAAATGGGCAACGTCGCTGGATGATAGAACACAATGAATGTGTTATGAGTGGACCCGCAGCGCTTGAGAAGGGATAAGAGAAAAGTTTCTATTGAGCGGTCTTGAGTTAGAACGGAACTCCGTAAAAAATATATCAAACGCTCCATCAGTAGTGGGGATGGGGGTTGCGTACCTGATCTGGAGGCGATGAAGGAAAGACAAAAGAAGTTGTCAGGTGAAGTTGCCTGAGTCGAGGCGGTGGTGGGGAGCGTTCGTTACGAGATACCAGCTGACGGTTCTTGGCCCGTCAATATCAACAGATTGTGGTTTCGCCAGAGATGAAAAAATATAAACTTGATTCGAAGATTGAATATTCTATCTTCACCAGAATTCAGGTCGGGCTGCAAAATGCTGACATCAACACTGTTGGCGACTGCAACATGGCCCGTTGCGCCCCTCCCCGGCCTTGCAACCCGTATACGACTACGCCTGGGGTTGGAGGTGGAATAGCAATTGAAATCGTGAGATATTATCTAGCTAATTGCTTGGATTGAGTGAATCTACAGCAGTCAATTCTTTATTTCATTGTCTATATGCCCGAAGCTGTACTATGCGCCTCTGTCGTCATCCTTGAGGCCCAAGCAGTCTCCGCTAAATTAAGCATTGGCATATATCATATGCTATCTATGTTGTGAAGAGATGCGATACTCCATAGGATTGAAGCTATTCATTCAAGTCCGGGGCATCCATATGAGAATTCAGCTTGGTATACTCGTAGTTCTGGAAGTATATATTTGATTGCCGACCTCTGTCGGTTCTACGGAGTAACTAAGCCCTAATTAAGATCCTACAACTAAAAAGACTCTATTTACCCTATTAACTGATATTAACTCTTATATAACATCCCATCTCCCTATCACAGCCTATAGGATTCTACATCCTAATCCCACTCACCATCACATGCTTCCCTCCAATATCCGGCCCAAGCATATTGAGCCGAACACGCCGACAACCTTGGAATCATCTAAATTTCAACCTCACTTAATCCTACACCTCCAACCCATAATCCCTAATCCCAAACCAAACACCAAAGCCATGACCAACCCAGAGAACATGCGGGGCAATCCCAACTCCAAAACCCAAAATTCCAATACCCCAGCCTCAGCCCCAGCCCCAGCCCCAGCCCCATCATCCTCATCCTCAACCCAAAACACATCCCAACCCCCTCCCTCCCCCCGCGCCCCCTCGCTAGCAACCCGCATCCAAACCTCCGCAACCGGCCTAGCAAAAAGCGCCTTCCAGCCAAGCCCCGACCTAGCGCAGACCCTAGCATCGAGCACAAGCAGCAAACAAGCCGGACCGCCCTCTCTCCCAAGCACACAGACAAGCAGGGATCTATCCACAACCACACCACAGCATGGAGGCCCCAGTTCCAGCTCTGCTTCCGGCTTCGGGTCCGCGCAATCCTTCCGCGAACCGGATACATATACCTCGACGGGTGGATTCGGTCTACCGGCATTGACAGAAGACGAGTTCCAGAACACATACGCATACGAGCGAGAGATGGGCCTTCTAGGCACAACCACGACTCCAACCACAACCACAACCACAACTACAACAACAAATACAAACACCCACGAAGACCTCCAAACCCCCTCCTCAACCTGGAAAGGAAAAGCCCGCGCCCACGACCCAACCCAGCACGAGCTCGAATCCGTCTGGCAGCGGCAATCACACGAGCCACACAGCCAGAATACATATACATCGCTTACATCGCCCGAAGACGGGTCAGCGGTCATCTCGCTGCTCTCGGACACAACCTTCGATCCGAATTTCGAGGACCCGGCGACGGTGCCGGATACCGAGATTGATATTGCTGCTGCGCCGGGTCCGCTGTCTGCGGCTGAGCGCGAGGCGCTGGATTCTTTCCGGAAGGGGATGGGGCTGGATGGGGAGAATAGAGGGGGTGTGGGACGGTTAACGGGTGCGAGTCTTGTGCCTGATATTGATGTTTTTTTGAGTCAGGGGAATCTTTCGACGTCGGCTTCGACTTCCCTTCGTGATGCGGTTCTGACGAATCTTCCTGGTGCGGGGGATTGGATTGGTGTTCAGGATAGGTATCATGATGAGGTTTGGGGGTTTTTGCAGCCTGTGCTTGAGGATGCGAGGGCTGAGATTGAGGAGAAGGGGGAGGGATTGGGGCCTGCGGAGGATGGGCCTGCTGTGAGGAGGTTGAGGATGATTTTGATGCATATGAAGGGGTGATTTTATGTATTTGGGATGTGGAGTGGAGGGTTAGGATGTATGTTCTATGTCTTTTGTAGTAGGGTTCTTTGGTTTTTTCGATATACCGTGTACGTTTATATGTAAATATTTGGGAAGTGAGTATGTATTTGGCTGATAGTACAAAGATGGGTAAAACATAGTCCTTGTTGGAGCACACCCAAGCCCTGAACATAGGGACTCACCACAGCTACCACTACAGGACAACTACATCACCAAACATATATATTCCAAGAGTATATTCCAAATAAGCTATGTATGTATGTTACACAAGAACCAAAGTTGACCAAGTAAAATCTTGAATCCCGAGGACTAGAAAAGCAAGCGGGTCAAGCCAGCACAAGAAACAACAGAAAGAGAAGAAAGGGGGTATGAGAGATCACACGCTGGAGGATCATATTTCATCGGAGAGCAGTCATCAAGGAGAAGAGACATAAAGGAGAAGCAGGGTTTAATGTGAACCTACAGCTCCAAGCTGGGGGTCTGGCCCTTGACACGACCGATCACAGTCTGAGCGGCATACTTGGGGATAACCTCGTCGTCGTGCAGCATAGCGAACTCCTCGGTAGCATCGCGACCCATGAAGTTGTACAGGGCGTTTGCGCCGCCGGGGTGCTCGTCGACCCAATTGGTGAGATCGAGGATGACGCCCTTGACCACGACCCAGAAGTCCTTCTTGGTGTTGTGCTTGGCGACTTCATCCATGCTGTACTCCGTCTCGGGGACCTTGAAGGTCGCGGGGTCGGGCTTGGGGGCTGGGGCCTCGGCGCTGGCAGCAGGTGCAGCAGCGGGGGCAGGGAGAGCGGGCAGGCTGCCGCCGGTGGCGCCACTGCCCCACTCGACAGAGACCTTGCCTGGGGTGTTGGGGTCGATGTGGAGAGAGAGCTGGCCGAGACGCTGGGAGGCGGCGCCGCCGCCGTTGCTGAGGAGCTTCTGGAGGAGGTGCTGGGTGGCGGAGTCGCCTGCGACACGGCCGTAGACGACACAGCCGAGGAGGGAGGAACCGCCGAGGCGGTTGGCGCCGTGGACGCCGCCGGCGAGTTCACCGCAGGCGTAGAGGCCCTCGAAGGGCTTTTCCTCGCTGTTGAGGACCTGGGCGTGCTCGTTGATCTCGATGCCGCCCATGGTGAAGTGAAGGACGGGCTCCATGACAGAGACGTGGAACTCGTCGTCGAGCTTGAATGGCATGTTGGCGAAGAAGCGCTTGTTCCAGGGGTCCTTCTTCTTGCCTTCGGCGATGAGGTTGTACTCGTCGAAGGTCTTCTTGAGGGCTGCTTCGCCGCAGCCGATTTCGGCAACGAGCTCGGCGCCGGTCATCTTCTTCATCAGGCCGCGGCCAGTGTAGTGACGGGTGTGGAAATCCAGGACCTTGGAGGCTTTGCTGTTGAGGACGAGGCGGATGGGCCACTTGCCCTTCTCCTTTTCTTCCCACATTTTGCCGGAGACGTAGTCGCGGTGGCCGAGCTCGTCGGAGAACCGCTGGCCGTCGCAGTTGAGGAGGAGACCACCTTCACCGCGGAGGGCTTCGGCAGCCAGGAACTTGAACTTGGCACCGGGGTCCTTGGGGTCGACGAGACCGGTAGGGTGGACCTGGACCTTGTCCATGTCGATGCCGTTGGCGCCAATGGCCATCAGCATCTTCTGGCCGTCACCGGTAGCGTGGGTGCCGTTGGTAGAGGACAGCCCATAGGTGTCGGGGCGGTACTTCTTGAGGAGGGAGGTCTCACTGAAGTCAGCGGCGTAACCACCGGTAGCGAGAATGACGACACCGTCAGCGACCTTCTCCTCGCCGTCGACGGTGTAGGTAACGCCGGTGACATTGTTGCCAGACTTGTTGACGGAGGTGACGTCGGCCTTCTTGATGATCTGCACACGATTGGGCTCCTTCTCGGCGAGATCTTCCAATCGCTGCATCAGGGCGTAGGTAATGGCCATACCGGGGAACTTGGCGTCATGACCACGGTGTGTGCGGGGGAAAGTGTGTCCTCCGAGACGGGAGACGAGGGTGAGGTCGAGGTTGAAGACATCCTGCAGCCACTCGACGGCGGCGGCGGACTTGTAGGTCAGGACCTTGATCAGCTCGGGACGGGCCTTGTCACGGGCCGACTTGAGGGTATCATCGTAGAACTGCTTGACGCTGTCCTGGATGCCGAGATCGACCTGGGTGCGGGTGAGAGCACCGTTGATACCGGAAGTGGCCTTGGTAGAGTTACCACCGAAGAACGCCTGCTTGTCCAAAACGAGGACGTTGCCACCGTTGAGGTAGACGGTGTGTGCGGCACTGAGGCCAGAGACTGGGAGGGTCAGCTAGGGCAGAGAATGCGGGGAAAGGAAGCTTACGGCCACCACCGACCACAATTACTTGAGGTGCAGCCATTATTTTATGTATAGTTAGGATAGAGGGAAATATGGGGAGGAAAAGAAAGAGAAAGGAGGGAAAGGATCTTAAAGAAAAGGACCGGGGAGGTCAGAAGCCGACGGTCTATCGGCCGAGGCAGGACATGGGAAGACGTGGGGAGACAAAAGATGGGGTACCCGCCGGACGACTAATTGGCCACCGCTGGTTTGTTCGTATTATCTGGGGAAGACGGGATCACATGCGATATAGGGATGAATGTGTTTCCAAGGCTATTAGATTCAAGTCTAGAATGTCATTTTCATTTCATTTTCACATGCGTCTTTGTGTCACATTCCAGTCTTTTCAAGGGCTGAGAAGGAGGAATTGGATAGGTCCATAGTCGACGGAATTAGACTATTTTGCAACTAGACCGGTGGTTTAGAAACAAATACAATAAATATACATCGAATTCCGGCTTCCTCGGTCTTTACAGTAACAGGTGTCAACCTCGGAATAACAATCGCGGCCGAAGTATCCGAATTGTCCACGGGTATGTGGCATGATGAGGAGAAAGTACCACTTAAGTTGAATCCTTGCAAGTGGGGAGACATGTAATCCAGCTACACCCATATATATAGTGTACAGATGTGTATAATATGGACTTTATATCCCAGCGATGCCTGCGATATCAAATGGCCAACCTAGGGGCCTTGGAAATGGCCAGAAAGAGGCAAAAGCAGTTGCCGGCTGAGGAACACGTGGCTGCTGATTGGTGGAATACCAAGGTGGGGCTGACCTAATCCGGGGATGGGAAATGCCTCGGTGGGGCCGATGACCTCATGGATCCCCGTGCGTCGATTGGTGTTTTTCGCTTCAAATGCCGACCTTTTTGGTCTTCTGTATATACACTTGGAGAGAAGCTTCATGGATTTACACTTCACCAGACCTTATTGTCGTTGAGCTCAACCTCGCATTTGCTTATTAGGAATCTTCCTGCGGTCGCTCGGGTCAATACCCACCGAGAAAACCGTCAAACCGGATCTCGTCCGAGACGAGTGGGCTGTTGGGATATAATGGACACGCTGATGGATTATGGTGTACATTTTCTAATGAATCAAACCACTTATGCCAGATCCAAAAATACAAAAGCCTAATCCATCCAGGTAACACTCTTCGTAACCAAGAACTCATTCAATCCCTCATCAGTATTGAACCGGCCCCAGCCACTATTCTTCACACCGCCATGAGGAAGAGCCGGCTCATCATGGATCGTCATGCTATTAATATGAACCGCCCTGCAAAAGTCAGCACAGATCCACTCAAACCCGAATCCAGATCTGGAACACCCAACATACCCAGATTGAATGCGTCTAGCCATCGCCAAGCCCCTCCGCAGATCCTCCGTGAACACAGACGCCGAAAGTCCATACCCACTCCCATTCGCGAGACGGATCGCCTCGTCCTCGCTGTCGAAGGGCATACACGCCGCAACGGACGCGAACGACTCCTCCTGCCATAGCGCCATATCTTCCGTCACGCCGCCCAGGACGGCGGGCGCCATCCGCACCCCCGAGTCGGTGGGGACGCTGTCCGCAGACCCGGAGATGAAGTGTGCGCCTGCGGAGACGGCGCTGGCGATGAGAGCTTCGACGCGGGTCTTGGAGGCTGTGTTGACGAGCGTTGGGGGGAGGGCTGAGGCTGCTGCGCCAGCTGCGAGGGCCTTTTGCAGGGCTTCTGTGAAGGCTGGGAGGATGGAGGTGTGGACGAGGATTCGATCGGTTGCCATGCAGATCTGGCCGGACTAACACGGAGGAAGATAGGTTAGCCTTGACCCGAGACAGATATAGATGTGCGACGTGCGACATGTAACTCACATTCAAGAATGCACCCGCCAACACTCCCTGCACCGCAGTCTGCAAATCAGCATCCCGACAAACAATCGAGCTATTCTTCCCGCCTAGTTCCATGAGACAAGGCTTGAGATTCTGACCGCAGGCGCGCGCAATCTTCCGACCAACAGCTGTGCTACCAGTGAAATTGATCTTGCGCACGGCCTCGTGCTCGATCATGGCATTGACGACCTCGGGGGCATCCTGCGGGGCGCAGTGAATAATATTCAAACAGCCAGCGGGAAGACCAGCATCCTCAAAGGCACGGCCGATAGCCCAGTAGCAGCGGGGAGTTAGCTCAGAAGATTTAAGGACCGTCGTGTTACCAGCCGCGAGGGCACAAGCCGCAGAGCGGATGCCGAACACATAGGGCGCGTTCCTGTAGACCCAATAATATAATCAGCCTGCTATCAATAACTAGCATTTTCCACACCCGAGGTCGATATAGGAAATAAAGTTCTCGGGAACCAGTACCCACCACGGCACAATCCCCAGAATAACACCCATCGCCTCCTTAAAAACAATCGCACTCTGTCCCTCCGTCTCGACGACCGGCACACTGCCGCATATCGACGTAATGCGGCTCGCGACTTCGCGGAGCATGCGCACGGCGAGCGGGACGACGAATCCCGCGGAGGCGCCGACGTCCGCGCCCATTTCTTGCCGCATGTACTCGGCGTTTATGTCGAGGCGGGCTTCGAGGAGATCGGCGGCTTTGAGGAGGATGTCGCGCCTCACGGTTGGTTTGGTCTGCGACCACGAGGGGAAGGCGGCGGAGGCGGCTTCGACGGCGCGGATTGCATCTTGGGGTGTTGCGGCCGAGGCGGTCCAGATGGTCGTGTTGGTGTAGGGGCTTGTTACTAGGAAGGTGTTGGGCGTTGTTTCTTCATGGCCGTTTATGAGGAGGGGGACGGTGAATCCGGGGTTGGTTGAGTTTGTCATGGTGGGGTATGGGGTAGGAGAGGTAGGGTAGAGATAGGAGGATGAGTATAGGAGGTATAGGAGGTATGCAGGTTGTTGTAGGAGATAATAGACGCAGTATTAGCCTCGGCATGAATATGTTTACTCCTTTACATGCATTGTATCCTATCTCATTCCGCTAACAATTGAATCCACTGAATTCGGAGCTGATTGCGGACGATCTTTAGGCACCGCGTTGCCTAATGGAACTATTCCGCGATATGCGACCATTATTTGATCGCTTTCCACCGTCTAATGCTAATTTTTATACAGATTTCGTCCATATACTGTACACAAATCGGCACATTCAGGGGTATCCAGTGATCGACAAGTTATGAGGTAACTGAAGATTGTGGGATTCAGGTCCACTGCGCGCAATTGGGCTTAAAAGAGCGCCCTAACCAGCTATCTGAAGAACCCACTCCGGTGTGGCCTGTCTTCATACGATATAGGATGTGCATTTACCCCGCCACCTTCTGTATTTGGATGCGTTCGCAGTAGCGTGTTAAGTTAAACTTCGCCTCGGCTGTTTAATAGCGTGGATTTTCGACGCTATTGACTCGGGATCTACATTGTAAGTTTAACCGAGAACTGGGAGAGAAGTGCACTGTGGGTGAGACCATAGTGGCGTCCGGATGGCTTTTCAGTCTGTGGAGGTCATACATGAATATGTATGCAGTACGGAGACGGAGTGTGCACATACAGATCCATGAGGATATATGGAGTACGATCTAAGTGCGAATATGGATACATAGTCTAAAGACAATAGTCCAATAGTTGATCCTTGCAAGGTTTCAATCGTCTCAAAGTTCGCATGATTCAGTCTCAGCTGGTATCAGATGGCGATCGCAGGGATATCCCTTCCTAATATAGTGGCTAACAGCCCCTGCTTGGATCCACTGGCATATTCTGTTGAGAAAGCATTTGTCATTCCTTGAAAGAAGCTATGCTTTGTATGCCATTGTATGGTCTACACGATACATCCCCAAAGACCCAAAAATCAGAAAGAGGGTCTACACTTCTCTTCAGAAACTTGTGATGGATCTCATTGCATCATCCACGTGGTTCAGTCGCGTATGCCGCACGAACCAGATCCCCATTAGGACAACGATCGGCCACTAGGGGTTGCGTGTGAGTGGATAGAACAATGGGAATGTGGAATCTCGAGCTAGCCTAGGGTTCCAGGGCCCCGGACTGATCTGGACACTCGCGTGGTACATGTTTTATATCGGAGGAACGCCCAGAGATTGTGTTTCCCATTCATTCCTTTCTTATTCATACATACCATACCTTTTTGTTCGGTTGCAGCTCACTCATTCAATATTGGGTTGCATATTCAAAGTACAATGGCGCCAAGCAAGAGGGGTTGGCAGATGATTGAGATCGTTTCGGTCTTGGTCGCTCTGTGCCTGATCTCGCTGGTGCTGCGTGTCTTTGCTCGCATTCGCAGGAGAGTCGGGTTCGGCGTCGATGATTATCTGAGCATGCTGTCCATGGTGCTCCTCATTGGCATGTTGATCGAGCTGATTCTTTGTAAGTATGACTCCACCGACAGGAATTCATCCGTATACTAACGGCTATCAGGGTGTACAATCGGAGGCAATGGAGTCCATATCGCGGATCTCTCCCCCGATACCCTCGTGAACTACTGGAAGGTACATACCCCGCAATATCCAATATCAACAACCCAACCTAACACCGCTAGATCTTCCTCGCCAACCAATTCACCTACTTCCTCCTCAGCCCTTCTATCAAAATCTCCATCATCTGCTTCTACCGCCGCATCTTCGCAACCCCAAAGTTCCAAAAAGTCAGCTTCGGCATAAACTGCCTAATCGCCGCGTGGGGCACAGGAATCTTCCTCGCGTGCGCCGGACAATGCCGACCCTTACGCTCCTACTGGGACCACAGCACGAAAGGAACATGTTTCAACGCGAAAGAATTCATCGTCGTCAACCAAGCCTTCAACGTAGTCATGGACTTCGTGATCCTCGTCCTGCCCATCCCAATGATCTGGAACCTCCACCGCGCATGGCAAGACAAGCTCGCCCTAAACGGGGTATTCGCTCTCGGCACCTTCGTCTGCTTCGCCAGCATCTACCGCATCGTCGTGCTCTTCTGGATCAGCCCGTCCGACCCAACCTTCACCGTCTACCAGGCGACGCTGTGGACGCACATCGAGCCTGCCGTTGGTCTGATCTGCTCCAACTTGCCGATTATCCGCGGTCTGTTCCCGGCGTTTAAGCTGACTACCTCGCGCAATGGAACGGGTCCGGCGTATATCAATACCGATTACACGAATTCTTTGTTCTTGTCGAATTCTGGTCCGCGCTCGCCCGATCTCGAGTATGCTAAGATGTATAATGCGCAGATCGAGAGCAAGCCGCCTGGTTACCTTGGTGATGATATCCATCCGCAGACAATCAATGTTCAAACGGATATTTCTATCATTCCGGGGAATGATTCTACTACGAGGCTGAACCACTGAGGTGGTGTACTGTGTATTTACGCCGTTACGATGTGATGATTTTTTTGTCTTCTGTTTTTGGGACGGGACATTGGAGTGAATGGGGTTTATTTCTCTTGGAGGAAAGCCGAATCTGCTTCGGCTATGGTTCTCCAGCTATAGCTAGGTCGGAAATGGCCTACCGGATATCGTAATAGGACTAAACAGAGGGTGAAGAGGATGCAGAGCGGGCATGTTAGTATGCCACCTTTCCTCCACTTTATGTTCATACATATACGATTTACCTATGTACACAATGGCTTTCTTCGGTTTATCCTAATAATTCATACTATACCTTACTTGTTACGATATTTATACCAAGATTGTAGTATTTATTTATCGAGTTGATCAAAAACATTCAGAAGTACGTGAGTTGACAGACAAGTCTATGAAGCCACGGCTTTCGCTTTGCAACGACAGTATTTTAATTAAGTATAGTACTCGAGAGACAGATGCAACGTATATCAGCAATCGAGCGTGATTTTCCATTTCTCGGACAGGCTAAAAGGATATGCAAGAGTAGTATAAGGCATGAGTTCGTAGATCTTTCATCAGGATACACAGACGAGGTAGAGCAGATCATTCAGTGCACCATCTGGCTCGTGGCAAATTCCTAGAATCAAATATTAGCCAATACCCAACCTCAGACAGAAGGAAAGACATACCGGGAACTGATCAGAGATACTAGTCGCAACCCGTTCCACATCCTCCGCAAGATCCTGCACACCGAGATCCCACTGCCTCAGCTTCGTCCCGTTAGAAGCACTCGCAGAGGAGCCACCGAGAGTGTCAGCATCAAACGAGATAACCCCATCAATCTGATCAATCCGGCCACGTAGCCGTCCCTGCTCAACCATGCGCGCGGCATAAGCCTCCGCCTTCTCGCCAGCAGAGACATCGCCCGAAGACTGCAACCCCAGAATCGAGCCCAGGTCATCAACGTGGATATTCTCATACAGCTTGCTCGCCGCCACGAGATTGTGCTCGATAACCGCCTTGTCGAGAACGGTCGTGCCGTCCGCCGTAACAGCGAGCTGGTGCGGCGCAAGTTTCTTCGCGAACGCGGCGACTTCGTCCGCTGTAAGCAGCCTGTCCAGGAACATCTTCTCCAAGATGCCGAATTCCTCAACGGAGGGCGTGCGGTCATCTTTGTACAGACGAGCGAGGGAGCGGGAGCGCTGCGGACCGGCAGGCGCAAGGACAGCACAGCGGATCGCCGCGGATAGGGCCGTCAGGCGGTCTTCTTCGTCGACGCCCGGCGCAAGACTCACGTTGAAGTATTCCTGGGCGGCGTCAAGGAAGCGGCGGCGGGCATCGAGGATGCGGGCCTGGGAGAGCTGGAAGTAGAGCTTCGCATCGTGGTCCTCTATTTTGGAGGGGAGGTTCTTGATGCGGTTGAGGAAGGCTTCAGCGTTGGTGGTGTCGTCGTCTTCGAGGTAGTAGCGCACGATGCGGATCCAGAGGCGGGCTTTGGCGGCGTCTGAGACTAGGCGCTGCGAGCT
The DNA here is from genome assembly GCF_028828465.1 of Penicillium psychrosexuale. Classification (NCBI taxonomy): domain Eukaryota; kingdom Fungi; phylum Ascomycota; class Eurotiomycetes; order Eurotiales; family Aspergillaceae; genus Penicillium; species Penicillium psychrosexuale. The sequence continues at coordinate 6,811,872 of NW_026643187.1, forward strand.
GTCGATGTGAATGCCCTGTAGGGTGCGGGCGGCGGCTGTGTAGTCTTCCTGGGATTCGTAGGCATCTGCGAGGATCTCGCGGATCTGCGAGTCTTGTTCTTCGACGGAGGCGGAGCGCGTGTGGAGGAGGGTGATGGCGTGCTGGCCGACTTTTATTTTTGTTTCCGGGTCGAGGGATTGGATGACTGTGATGAAGGCGTCGAGGAGGGGGCGGGCAGCGACGATGCTCACTTCTTCGCTGAGGATTGAGTCTAGGTAGTAGACTAGATCTTGGGCGAGTTCGTGGCCGCTGGAGGTTGCTACCATCTCGTTGAGGAGCTCGGTGTATTGGTGTAGCTTTGTTGGCTGGTGCGGGTTTGTTTCGATGCCCGCTAGGGCGTTGGTCATCTTTTGGGAAGCCATGCTGGTCGAGTGAGTGGAAGAGAGGTTGTCAAGAGAGTTGTTGGACGCGGAGTAGTGGGGACATCCGAGCTACTGTTATCGATAAGAGCTGGCTGGATGTATACAGTCCTAGAGAGACAGAACAATGAAACTCATCTAATCTGGCCATAACACAGGTAAATCTGGTCTTACGAGATCTAATTATAGTAGTTTCATATAGAGCTAGAAATAGACTGTCTTCGCCAGCCGCTTACTCCGTACGGAGTACAGAGCTTGGCATCTGATGAGTTGCGAGCCTGATCGATCAGCCGACTGCACTGCACGGAGCATTTAGTCTGGAATGAAATGGTTCTAGCGATGTTATACTCCGTACTAAGATATTGTTAGGCAACGGCCACCCAAAGGAAACTTCCTCGGGTTCGGCAAAAATTGGCGGCAGATCATATCACAAGTTTCATTCTTCATGAATTTTGAACTTCATCATATTTGAATTATGCATTGAATCAATTATTTGCAGCTTTGGATACATGTCTCTAATGGAATGTTGCGTGAATATGATGTGTGTGCTGACCTGAACTCTTTCTCACCGAGACACAGACGCCCTCAGCTATATAATTTCATCCATTAAAGACTCGTCACAAGCTTATAAATTCCGTCCGAAATTTGTTTGTATCCTACTGTTTTCGGATGCATTACTTTTGCAGCCTCCCGTGGCACCATGACATTGTAATCATCGCCATCCTCAGTCACATTCGCCTGTCCCATTGGAGTCCCATCATGCACCGCCTTAGAATACTCACAAATCATGTCCGTCCAGATGTCTGCATCTGTTGTCTGGCAACTCTGCCAATAAGTTGTCGTATCAATCCCTCCATCGGTGGCTGAGGGCTCTGAAACCACTGTACCGTCGGCTAGGGCATCAGCTCCAAGTATCACAAAGAACCAGCTATCGTGATAGTCCTTGTTAGGCTCACAGAAGCGGTGGCCTTCGAATAGGACATCTGTGTCGAAGAATTTGATGTTGTAGTCCGTTTTATAGTTGCCACCGAAGGCATCTTGCGCAATGATGACGGCTTCCTTGATGACATTGTTCAATTCCACCACAAGCGCGTTCACGTTCATCCGTAATTCCTGTTTCAAGTATCCCCCGCGCCAGAAATAACTTTCGTCACACTCACCATCCTTGTCGTAGAAAAACTGCGCATACCCGGTCACAACCAACAAGAACCCGTGGTTTTCAGGTTGCCGCCCTCCCATAGCATCGAGCAAGATGTTGTTGTAAAGATCAGCCAATTTCAGTTTGAACGCAGGATCTCTGACCTTGGCGCCTGCCCGGCCCATAGCAGCGTCACATTTGTTGGAGTTCCACCAGAGGATGCAACTTATCACAATATCTGCGAATCCAAGATCGTTGCCGCCGATAGACAGTGTTCCCCAACCGCTTGATTTATAATAATCCAAGGCCCGTACCCATATGATTTGACCTTCTCTGCCATTGGCGTTCGCATTTTCCATATCATTAATCACTGCCCCAGAACAAGATGGGAACCGAAGTTCTTTACCGTTCAGCTCGGGACCGGCGCTGAGAAGTTGATAAGGATACAATCCTTCGCAGCGGCGACAATCTATTCCTTCTGTACTCTCATCGAATTCATCTATAATCCAGCCACAATGGGCACCGATCCCAGCAGCATAAGAGTCTCCATATGAGATGTAGTTGTGAGGAAGAGGCCAGAAGGGGTGGGGTACTGTCAAGGCCGGCAAACCTGGATCAATTGAGGGATCCTCATCATCGAGGGCCTTTCCCGAACCACCCGAGCACACGTTGAACCACGTATAAGCCTGAAACGATATGAGCCAAGGAAAATATGATCAAGCCGAGGACCTTACCTTATTTGTGCGAGGGATAACTTGATGGTAATCAGCACGACCCAATCCACCAAGATTTGGGAAATGCATATTCGCCTGGGATCAAGTCAGTCTGGATGCCTAAGGTGAAATGCGAATGATTTCTCAGAATGGTGACATACGCCACGATCAGCCCCTTGATAACGAGCTCCTAAGGCTTCCCATTCGAATGTGGAGCCGCCGACAAGCTTGCCATCTGCCACTCGGCCTTTATTTTTCCAAACCTGTTGAAAGCTTTAGTTTCATCCTGAAGGTTGTGTCAAAAGCCATACCGAGGTATCTCCATTGAATTTATCCACCCACAAGAAGTCCAGAAGGCCATCTCCTGGTGCACATGTTAGCAAGATGAGAAGACGCAACCTGAGGTAGCCATACCGTCCACATCGGCCCATTTATGATCTAATAAGGCAATCAGCATGATGAGCAGAATGTGAAATGCCATCCTCAACTTACTAGCACGGTCATATCCTTCGGTATGCTTGATTTGGCCAACATCCTCGAAGTTGTTCTCTCCTTTGTTCAGAGCTCCTGTTGTACGTCCATCCGGCCTGAGATTAGACATATTGTGTTAGACCACCGAAGATTGCCAATGGAAACTCAGCCAAGATACTTACTCTATACACAGATAGTCTGCACGGCCGTCGGCACTAGAGAAGAAGATGTTAGAAATCTCGTATCAAGCCGGATAGGACATAGATGTACTTAATGTCATGGAACCGGAGACCAATATCATAGAGGCCAACACCCCAGCCCTGGACACACTTGGCACTCCCACTGACAATTCCACGCTTGTCCCAGGACATTGTACCGGATTTGGAATTCCAATTGTTAATCCAGACTTCTGCTGCCCCGGTGGCCCGATCCACAAGCCACAGATCACACTAGTAATCAATTTTAGCCTGAGACCCTTGGAAAAAGAAATGGATTGTTAAGTTAGTATCTACCTTGCCATCTCCATCGAAATCAGCCAAGTGAATCGCTTTCCGTTCCTTTCCTGTTTCGAAGATCTTCGGACCTTCTGGGCTCCAGACTGGCGGGCTGTGAATATTGCCGTAAAGATAGCCAATTCCATCGGGGGAGACCCAAATCTTGTGGTAAACTAATATCAGACCACTTGATATTGGAAGTATTCAGCTGAGGTCAGTCAAACTTACATAGTCGTCTGCCCCCGTTCCGCGCATATCACAGTAGTAAACACCATCGCCTATAGAGGAAGAGTTAGTATTCCTAAAAGGAGCCATCCACAAGATACTATATTGGAAGCTCATACCTTTCAAATATCTTCCCCCAGATCCGACGTTCTTCCAAACGTGGGTGTAGTGGTTGTAGATTGGTGCTGCTCCACCCGTACTTGGAGATGTCTGGACAGATTCGATGTAAACATAGTCTGCGCCCTTGGTACTACCTCCGTAGACCAAGCCAAACTTGATGCGCTCCTTTGCCCCCTCCACTCCCATACCGGCATGAGTAACGCCCGCAGAGACCCAATCAGGCACAAGACTGTTTTTTCCTGTACCACGATTGTTAATATAGGTGGTAACTTTGCCCTCGTCATCCATCCACAGCCAGTCACTGCGGAAATCACCATTGAGGTCAACCAAGCGGACTCCAGTTATGTTACCCATATTCTTGCCAGTGAAGACAATACCCAGATCCTGCCAATAGCCACCATATTCTGTGGTGGGCGCTTCATTCTGACCGCCATTCCGCCAGCATTGGATATCGCCATCCGGTTGGATAAGGCAACTATGAAAATTAGTCTCATTGCTTGCAGACATTGAGACTGTAGACTTACTAGTCCAATCGCCCGTCCCCATCAATATCACCAAGTCGGACGTTTTCCTGGGCCAGACCACTCCCAGGAGCAGCCATGACGAGCCCGATGGACTGAAATGTAGGGGGATTGCCGCCCTTGTTAATCGAGACATACATGGCACCTTCACGGCTGATGCAAATAAAATCGTCTAGCCCGTCATTATTGACATCGCCCCAGTGGACGCCTATGAAATGTGCGTAGCGTTAGATTTGGTCCTCTGTAAATTTGGAATCGCTTCCAGGGAACAATGACTTGCCTCTGGCCAAACAACTATCCTTGACGTCAATCTTGACAGGATCGCCGAATTCCCCATTGTTGTTATTCAGATACATATAAGTTCCAGCGCCATCAACAGTTTGGATGAGTTCATCTAATGCACCTTCACGGTACGCACCGCCCGTGTTTACCAGCTGTGCAAAGTTGATCCCCTCGTGGATATTGCCTACCGCAGTGATCTTCAAAATTCGACCCTTGTCCTCCGAGTTGTGTATGTAATTGCCGTCATCTGTACCACTACCTCTTTGCGTCTGTGCATAGTTGTTTTCGCCACTGGCAAATGTTTTCTCACAGGTTGAACTCGATGTGTCGCTGACGTCTGTGTCCGCAGGAGGGGTAAGAAAGCCATTGGTCTGGGCTTCTTGAATGGCCGGCCACCATATCGATGCCATCTTTATGTACCCATCATCGGTCGGATGCGTGTCATCTTGAAGATCATCAACGGAAATAAAACTTTGCATATCTGCAATGACAATCTTATCACCCGCAGCCTTCCGTCGCATATATAGTCGTCGATATTGAACACTGATCTGGCCAACTAGGGCGGGCTGGGCGGTGTTCGGTAGAAGCGTCGACAGGATGATGGTAACGTTTGGAACAGATGAGTACAAGTAGTCAATCATTGTGTCCATTCGATCACCAGCCGTATCTGTCTGATACTTCTGGGTTGCATCGTTTGTACCCGCACTGCAACAGGTTGTCGGTTAGTGGCCACTTTGATGCATGAAGTAGACGAGGGAGAAAGGGCAAGAGTGACTCTTACTTGATCAAAATAAGATTAGGCTTCGAGGTAATGCTTTTCTTGGCCTCGCTTTGTACTTGCTCGATTCGATAGCCCGGGTGTCCTTCATGGTTCTAGAGAATTATCAGCACCCGTTCTTTCTATATGAGAACAAAAAGCTCGAGCCCTATTCGAAAGCAGAATACATACGTTATCATGCATTGTACCGGTGGAGACACTTCCAACCATGTTGACTACCCAGCCAGCATGGCGGAGCTGAGCACGAAGAGCTTTCCGGTACCCGTTGCTGTCACTGGACAAATAGCCAGCTGTAATAGAGGCCCCAAGAGGAAGAATCCGAAGAGTGAAGTCCTCCGCATCGCGAGAAGTCAATACACTGAAGGTACTTCGGTTCGAGGAGAAGATTTCAGTTGCATTGGGAGATGCATGCACAGCATGAAAGTAAAGAGCAAGCAAAAAGACAGCACTCCTTATGAGTTCAAGGGCCATGGCTTTAGAGATTTATCAGGTCAATTTGATTGTAGTCAAAGTCGCATGAGATATATCAAGTCAAGCTATTGAGACTATCGCAATTTATATCTAAGGGATGCTCTGCTCGAGGAGTTCCGAGACCACAATCACACCATAATTCACATTAGTGAGTGTTCTGAGAATGGTATAGTATAGTTCTTGATATGTCCAATCTCCCTTATTCATGGTCCAATGATCATTTGCCCTTGACTACACCATCCTAGAGCTTTAACTAGTCTGAGATGGCTCCGCCTTGGGTGGTATCAGGACATTAGCGGCCCTAATCTCTCCGGGCTCGGAAAACTGCTTGTATCGGTATTTGTTCGTCACTTGCTGCTCTAATTCGCCTTTCCCCCCAACCGACATGCAAGCCAACAGGATATTGTTATCAATGTAGTATTACCTGGCGTCAAGGATGGAGTACCTTGACCTATCAGACTAACTTGGCCGGGTTGGTGATTGTCAACGCCAACTTTCTCGAACCAAATAGGAATTGTTAATTTCCGAGGGGGGTGCATCTTTTAATTCTTAGATTCAGCGGACGATACTCCACTGAACCATTTAATATAATGATTATAGGTCTGTGCTTGTAAATCACACAGCATAGAGGATGTGTATGGAGTCCGGCCAATACAGTTGAATCAGTGCTAATCCGCCACAACTGAGAGCCTTCTCCATTAATCGTTGCTAGGAACTAGCAGCATCACTGCCCGGTCCATGGCTGAATCCAATCATTGCAATCCTTAGTCAAGACGATTCGCAAAGTCCTCCAACTCATACCGGATAAATTTTGGAGTTGATAACTAGCAGTTCGGATGAAGCAGGGACTGAAACAATAGAGACATTCAGCTACAGGGAAAGCCTCACTTCAGGATTCTTTGTTCTGCTAGCACTTTATTAATTAGCATGCCAAGTACGCTAATTTACTGCCATACGAATGCTGTTAACAGATTGACGTAGTCATATGTGTTGTTTCTTATGCAGCACATTGTAACACGTGCTATTTCGTTTACATGTAGCTAGAGAGGACTCAATCAGACCTTCACAAAGCTAGAAATTAATATAGATTTAATATGAATCTTACAGTCATGTCGTAAAGAAAGGAATTTGGTGTAGATAGAATATAGCGCTGTTATCCGTAGAGGTGATGTAAAATAGATGTATTCTTCCTGATTGGCTAAGCTTTCTTCCTAGCTCTTTTTACAATGCACGGACCACATGGAGCAGATTTACCCGACGGCCCCGATCCTTTCACAGAAGCACCCCAAAAGGACAAGGCAATCTGGAGGGACATAAGGTAAATAATGTCAGGCTATGGGTCTAACTGTCGAGAGTGTACCAGCGCAGGATCATTTCGTGTTTTGGTAATAAATCGATGAAAGCAGGACAGGGATGAGCACTTTAAATCGCATATCAAGATAGGCATGGGCTACAACAAAAGAATGCCGCTGCCGCAGGGGCTCATAGGGGAGGCTGATTGTACTTTGTTGCCTCGGAGCATGTAATCTCGGTTTACATCCGGATGCGGAAGGAGACTAGGTCCAAGTTTGATGACAATGTGACCTTGGCCCGCGGGTGTGATTCTTGGCGCCATGTGGCCGGGACCTGGCATGTTGGGGGTCAAACCCTAGAGTCGCAGCAAACCTATCTTTGTTATTCTGTCCATAGTATCTCACACACGTGATATATGACCGTTACCCTGTTACTATCTAATTTCTTAGGATTTTACTGATACCTGAAGGTACATATCACTTGTGAAAAGCCCCTCGCCGTTCCAGATAGGACCAAGACCTTTGTCTACCACAGAAATCAGATAGTGGATATCATTATGGCTATACATAATGTTAGGTCTACCCCCGAGTAAGTTCCATCTCTACTACTCCATGTCTCTAGCTGAGCAAAATTCCATGAAGGGCCCTACTAGAAGCGCCAACATGCAGCCATCCTATCCCAGATGCATCTGGAAATCTCGCGGTATACACACAGCGGGGTTATTCGTTCCAATCGCACAGCGTGTTCGCACAGATTCGCGTGCGGGAGATGGATACACCAAGATCCTGGGCTATCACCGACAACCCTCATGCCAATTATCCCAGATGGCTCGGCCGCAGCGAAAAGCTCATCTGGCTGGAGGTCATGGAAAATGGGCACACTCGCTTTGTTGTGAGGGATGCTCGTCTTCAAAGTGCCCAATACCTCATAGGAACTGTTCCTGGGCCAGTCCAGAACCTCAAAGTTGGGTCTGTTGCATTCAGGGAGGACTGTGATGATGATCTATCTTTTGCGGTTGTTGGCCAAGCCAATACAAATGGAGCACTTTTCAATCCTGCTGATGGGATACATACCCCTATTCCTAGCCAACCACAAACTACACTCCCTGGGCGGAGTGCTCAGCACCCCAAGAATGTGATATGGTTCGGAGCACTCGTGCGCCCATCACAGGCTCCAGAGGGTCAATATACAATGACACATTTGACGAACTTGATCGAATACTTCAAGCTCGGAGATATTGAGTTAAATGGATCGTTAGATGATGACTCTCTAGACTTTTTCAAAGATACTTGGCACATTGCTTTTGTCGCCAAAGACCCCGGGTCCGATCAATCGACACAGACAACCTCATCATGCTACTTGTGTCCCATGATTAGTTGGACTGGATCACCTCCAACCGATGAATACTACCGTGCTTGGCGATACCGTGGCTTGGGAGGTGCCATCTGCTCTCCCACCGTGAATGAGAACGGGACCGTGGCCCTCTTGTGCAAGAAGGAGGATGGTTACGCCGCTGACAAGAATCGAATTGTACTGGTGACGAATTTCCAGACAGGGGAAAGCACGGAGATATTTGCTTCCGCTGATGGCAGGGGACAATGGAACCTCAGCCCGTCAGCAATTTCATACGTCTCCAACGGATCTATACTGATCCAGGTCAACCAAGGAGGACGTCAAGTGCTTTACTACCTCACTATGAAGCTTTGGCCGAACCAACCGACTCCAGCCGACTTGAAGTTATTTGACGGTCTTATCCCGTTTGGTTCGGTCATGGATGTCTCAGTCCTCCCCGGGAAATCAAAACGGGTTCTAGTGTCTTGCGACAGCTTTGTTAGAAGCAGGCAGGTCGTTATTAAAGATCTACCGGCTCAAGATTCTGAAATTTCGCAACCACCAACCCTCAGTGGCCCATCCATCCTCGGTGAAGAGAAATTTGGTATTTCAGGAAGACAGGTTGACGAAATCTGGTTCCCGTGTGACGAAGAGCACAAGATCCATGCATGGGTGATTAAACCACCGTACTTCAATCCAAAGCAAAAGTACCCCCTCCTCTGTGTCATTCATGATGGTCCGCAGCATAGCTGGAAACAAGGCTGGAACATGCACTGCAATCTCGCGCTTTTCGCCGCGCAAGGTTATATCGTCGTGGCGCCAAACCCGACAGGAAGCACGGGCTACGGGCATGACTTTACTGATGCCATACAAGGCTCATGGGCTGGAAAGCCGTACAAAGACCTGGAAGACGGCCTTGATTATATCTCCCAGTACCTCGAGTACGTCGATACCGAGCGTGCAGTGGCACTCGGTCTCGGTTATGGAGGCTACATGGTCAACTGGATGCAAGGTCACGACTTGGGCCGCAGGTTCAAGGCATTGATCGCAGATAATGGCACCTTCAACCTGCTCTCTCATCTAGCCAGCAGCACACAACATTCGATTTTCCATGGACTGGGTGGACCGCCTTGGGTGAGCCCAGAGGAGTGGAGAAAATGGGACCCTGCACAACATGCCGGGAACTGAAAGACGCCACAATTGATCATCCACGGAGCACTAAATCGGCAGCATCCTGTCTCTGAAGCCCTGGCTGCATTCAACACTCTGAATCTGCAGTCAGTTGAGAGTGCTCTCCTCATATTTCCGGATGAGGGTCATCAGATCCGGAGCCCCGAGAATTTACTCTTGTGGTACCGCACTGTGCTTGACTGGCTAAAGAAGCATACAAGACAAGATGTCTGAGATATTCTAGGAGATGCAGCAAGTGATACGAGGTCGTCAACCTACGTAAGCATCGTTTTTAGTAGTTGGTAGTCTTTTTCAACGTCTTTCTCAAAGTTTATCTCAGACTCTTTCTCCGAGTCGTTTTTTGAAGTAATTGATTTTCTCATAGAATGATAAGACGAATCTGTAAAATACGTAAACGAAGAGAATCACATCGTCTGCTCGAGCTTACCAATGCCAGGATCTAGATAGACGGTAACTCTGGGTGATAGCAGAAGATAAACCCAGGTTATTTCTTCTTGGGAGCATCCCTTGGACGATATAAGAAAGCAAATACCTCATGGATACAAACTGTCAAAGAAGCACGGTTTTCTTTGATGATGCTGATATGGTGTCAAAGGGATATACCAAACTGCGCCGGGGTATATCCTCTACTGTATATGTTGAAGTAAGTTCAGCCTTGGGATCTATACTTAGAGTATTAGCTCACTAGGTAGTGTAATAGAACCCGGGTGCTGTTTATGGAATAGCTGTGCAGAGGAAAGGCGCGCTGCACAGCAAATATGAAGATGGTGTTTCGGATGGGCTTGGCTTGGAAACCTGTACGAAAGAGCTTGTTTGTAAGTGGCAAGGATTGCTAGCTAACTTCGACCTATTTGCTGATCTGGGTGGAGAGTCACTGTATTGGAAACAACCCCAATGGATTAAGTGCGATATTTCTTCAACATCATTGAACATCCGTGCCCATAAATATAATCTGTCACTAGACTGGAAAATTGTTGTCCAGCCTTCTCTTCTTCCATTATTGAATTTTCTGGTCCGCGGCCAGTATCGTTTAACGGTTTGGTCAGTCTCTCATATAAGAGTGAGTCGAAATTCATTATCCGGCTTGGGCTGGGTACGGTGAACTGGTAAGTGATATTGATATATTCAATAGCAACTACTCACAGTTGCTAGAGGCGTGCTATTGGTAGCAGGATAGTTGTCGAGTATGATGATTGTTATGACACCAAGTTACCAGAGGATGACTCAAGAAGGTTCAAGATTTCGCTCAGTTGAACGCTTAGGAATACTACCTAGGTAAGTCTTGATTTATGATCGCATTGAAATTGATTATATGAATTACTACTAGCCATACAGCCAGTGCAATACTAGGTGACGTTGAAAAGGACATCGTCATACAAAGAAAGCTAGCTCTCACCGCCTACCATATCAAGTTGAGTGAATAGCTCCAGACTTGGGTGGCGCGGACTTCATCGCTCAAGAACGCGCTTATAACCACATCCACCACCCTCTTTCCCAATAAATCCAGTAGCGCATTGACGGTCGCATTTGACACACCGTCAATTCCCCTGAATTCCGACTGTCCTCGAGCCACCTCACATCCAGTATGGCGCAGGTCAAGCAAGACCCGGATCGCCCGTACTTCAAACAAGACCCCGACAGCAAGGATATTGCCCTTCGAGACATTGATGAAGAAGACCTTTATGAAGATGCTGGGGATTTAGACTTTTCACAAGCAGGTCAGAATGTGTGGCTTTCCCGTCTGCCTCGGTCGCTGTGGGAGCACTGGGCCCATCTGGACGATGACGAGGAGATTGAGCTTGGCACTATGAGAGTGGAGGGGACACCGAATGACATCAAAAGAGTAAGTGGAAACATGCGTATGCAGTGTGCCTGGCGGATTCTGACATGCGTCCGTTTGCCAGGTCAGTTTGCGCCTACATGATCGCCCAGATAATCGGGAGATTCCCAAGGACTACACACTCCAGCGTCAAACGGTCGACCCATCAGGCACTGGATCACACCTCACCCACAATACGTACGTATTCACCGAGAAGGATATCCCCGGCGTCGAGAACCGGATGGCTACATTCGGCGAAACGCGCTCGGTTCTATACGAAGCCCAAAAACGTGAAGCGAAGCGGCGGGAACAGGGCAAAAGATGGGAGCCTTATGTGCGAAAGACGATACCAAGTATGTGCCACTGCCTACCTGGCGAGTTGTATTTGCTCACAATTCTTAGAACACACTGCCCTCGCCGGCGCGGTCAGTGAAGAATTCAATTGCCTTCCCGTGGAGAATGAAGAATTCCGACGGATATCCGAGAAGCGGGCGCTGGAAGCTCTGAAACCTCGCAAGGAAACTGTCTTCATTGATAAGATTCCCGGGAAGATCATCCAGGCGCGCCATGCTCTTCCCACCGAAAGGGGTCAATTTGTGGTAAGTCTTTGCAAGTTCCCTTTCTTTTTTAGGCTAGATTACTTACTTCGTCTACAGCAAGCCACACGACCTTCCAAAGGAAAATCCCAAGAGAACAAATCCACCCGCATGCCGCAAAACGAGCTTCTGGATCTTATCTTCCAATGCTTCCGCGAATTCAAATACTGGCCCTTTAAGACACTCAAGGCCCGATTGGCACAGCCGGAGGCATATCTCAAGCAGACTTTGGAGATGGTTGCGCACCTTGTCAAGGCTGGTGATTTCGCGATGACCTGGGAACTGAAGCCCGAGGCAACCCACAGTCAGTACTCTAATGCGATGGACAATGCTAAGGCAGAGTTGCCACCAGGAGCCGATGATCCTTACGAGTCAGAAGATGACCCAGCTTCTGGAATGGATCAGGATGATGTTCAATTCGAGAACGTTTAAACAAATACACACAGATAACGGCTTCGGTATGTTGCATAAGCAGGTCCTGGCGTTAAGGCTTTCAAGGAAAGACCGGGGGTCATGGTTCAATTCGAAAAATAGTCATAAAATGAAATGACAAATGGGTTCCACACAATTATGGAGTTGGTCCCAAACAGTTTCTTGAAACTCATATCCCTTTAGGATTCGCAGTGACCAGCCTCCGAGAATTTGACCACGCTGTCTCACCAGAATCGTATGCATTTCTTGTTAGTTATTGGCGTAAGCACGTCGAGCCAGTAATTCTTGCCCAATATTATCGACCTCTAAACGCCTTCGATTGGCTTTCTTGTAAACTTCAGATCTCCTAGTAGGCGTGTGATAAAACAGTATACACATTGCGAACTATAGCGGCAGCATGTGGGGATGATTTTCAGCAAGACCTTAGTTTGCCCACTGCTTGATCATCCCTGGTGTAGACATCGAGTGTATTTAACAAGCCTCTGATCTATTATTGACTATATTTATTTCTTCTCAACTTTTATGTACTTGTACGCGGGGTACGGAGTATTTCGTTGGTGATTGTCAAGTTGGACGTGGAGCTGCTCTCCGGTGAGGTCAAAGTTAGATTATAATGCTGAAGTGAGTCCTGTTTGGCCTCATGTAACTGCACAAGCCTCGAAGACGCGTTCTTCTGTCTCCTTCGTACTGTTCAAGGTGGTTGGTGACGTTCTCATCCCGGGCACGGACCTCCTCGCCACTTTGTATTCATGCCTAAGGCACCAAAATAATGCAAACAGTACAAACTACCCTCCCAGGATCACACCAACGCTAAATGGGCGCGTCTTTGCTGCTTCCTCCGCATCACCGGCTCAGAACTTCTTCTGAAATACCACCCAGCTTCTGATCTTAATCTGAAAAATTCTCAGATATCCGATCTGCCACCCACTTACCATATCTAGCTTCAGTTAGTCACCATGAGCGAAAACGACGATCTCCTGGCCAAGATCGGTCAGCTTGCAGGTGCGCTCAGTATCAGTTCACTCACCGTCAAGACAAAGCTAACATGAAAAGGCCAAATAAACCGCCACAAGACGCAAGAGACCCAGCCAGCTAACTATCAGTCTCAATATGTGTCTCGCCATGTCCCTTCTCACACAGGATGGGCCCCATACTACAGGGGACGCGGTCGAGGACGTCGTGGAGCAGCTGCTCCGCACCGACACCGTACGCTGGTTTTGAACACCGCGGGCGCTGGCTCGACCCCTAGCGCCAACTCATCCCCCGCCCCGAGTAGTGCGAACGACAGCGCGGCGGCTCCGACACCATCTTCTAGCAATGGTTGGGTTGTGAAGCACGATCGCCACATGCAGCTGATCAACCCTGCTGTCTACGATCGGAAAACACAGGACAGGACAAAGGATATGGAACGAACGCGCAAGCTTAGAGAACAGAAAAAAACAGAGTATGAAAAAGCGAAAGTACTTCGATATGCACAGGGTCCAGGTGCTGGTGCGGTGGTCTCCACCGCTGCAAATCCTGCAGCTGGCCATCAGATTCTTGTCAATGATGTTCCTTTCAGGGTCGCAAATGGCGGAAGCAAACTGATTCGTATTTCGAGTGCGTGTGCCCTTCGCTCTTCCTCTCGAATTGGCTTACCCTTCATAGATGACCCTAGTACTGCCAACAGTACGCCTAAGCGCGTCACAGTTGCCGATGTGTCCTTTGTGCGAAGCAAAAACGGAAACCTCCACCGTCTCGGTGCTGTGGCTATGAAGAAGTGAGTCTTGATTTTAATGATGGTTACCTTTATACTGACCTTGCAATAGGAATCATACTGTTAAGAAGCGCGATGAGCTTTGCAAAAGATTTACAACAACCGGTATTTTGTTTTCCGACGGGCCATACTGCTATGCTCTACCCTATAAGTATGTTCAAAAACTAATACGTCTGTTTTTCTAGGCACCTGCTACAAAGGCCCGACCTGCCAATTCGTCCACGACCCTAGTAAGGTCGCTATGTGCAAGGACTTCCTCCAGACAGGCAAATGTGCCGCAGGTAGTAGCTGTGATCTATCCCATGAGCCTTCGCCCCATCGCTCCCCCACTTGTATGCATTTCCTTAGAGGACGCTGCGCCAACCCGGAATGTCGCTACGCCCACGTCCGCGTGACACCCGGTGCCCCCGTCTGCCGCGCCTTTGCAACACTAGGATACTGCGAAAAGGGCGACGCCTGCGAAGAGAAGCACGTCCACGAGTGCCCAGACTATGCCAATACCGGCGCCTGCCACAAGAAGCGCTGCCAGCTGCCGCATGTTGACCGCGCGGGCCAGATCCGCAAGGCTGCTGCGGCTGCTGCTAGCAAAGCTGATTTGGGTGAAGATGAGTCTGATCAGTCTAGCGAGGAAGAGAACTATGACGCTATTGATTCGGACGACGTTGACTCGGATACATTCGATGACTCCCCCGAAGAACTGATCGAAGGTGTGGATAGCGGCGAGATGTCGCAGCAGCAGGACTTTATCCGCTTCTAAATCCTAAATTCTGGCATTTGTAGTTGATTGGATAGGTGTCTTTCTTGCTTTTCATTCTTTTTGCCCATACCCCGAAAACATGTTGATAGCATTCAGTTGAGAAGAAATTGAAAAAATTGAAATGATTATCTTGAAGTTTCTTATTGCACGCGTACTAAGTTCCTTAATTTCTATGTCTGCTGACCATAGTTGCACATGTCGATATCCTGTCGCCGAGCCATGTGACAGTGATAGCAACAACTGCAGGGTCCATGTCCTGTTGACTGGTGACATGAAGAATGAGGTTGTGTGGCCGTAGAGGTATGGATAAGCCTCGCTATGCATGATGCTTGAAATATAGATGGACTGTTATAGGAGCGCGCAATATTGAAATCTGCACCCCAGGATATCCTTCCGAGAACTACAAGGATGATCCAAGCCTGTGAAACTTGCTAGCCATAGAATCAATATTGGAAACAGGCGAGCAAGACAGACAGAGCCTAGAATCTTTTTTGTGTACTTGTTTTTACTGTAGTGTGTTTGTAGTATTTCGACTGTGTGGTCAATATATATATCAGTACCCTCCAAGTATAGATATGGAGGGGTATATCAAATAGCACCTAGTGCTAGGCAGCAAGGATTCTATTTGGACCTCAAATACAAAACGGAAGAGTACAGTCATAGAAAATAGTCGGAATCCAAGTTTAAAACATTTACAAAGATGTAACATTGTGATCAACGCCGCGTGTCTTGAGCAAGTCGGGATGGGGATAATGTACGGGTTGAAGTCAAGCACTTCCTTGTCTAAATGAGCAATTGTCAAGGTCTATCTAGAATGTAACTCCTGGGAATAAATTGATCTATTGTTGGGGGCTATAGCTAGACATAATCCTAGACTCTTGACATCCTGCAAACTCTGTGTATCACCAACACTTGGAAGCGTCGGCGGTTAGGTCAAGCCACGCATATGGGCTTGTCTACCAACACCATCTTGTGTTGGTTTTGGTCCTTCGGCTTTGTTGAATTGTTGAATTGGAAGACTAATTATTGTACTACGTTGGAATTGATTGTTGGGCTTTAGTGCAGGATAGAAAATCTGCTCAAAGCAAAATTGGAAACGTCATCCAACAAAAGAATATGAATCCTTCGGACAAGAATAGTAGCAGAAAGCCAGTCTATCGGACGAGAATAGCTAAAAAGATTAGTCTAGCGGAAATACTGAGTAATAGCTTCTTTGTCTCAATATTGGGATTCCTGTATGTTGGTCCACCTGCTTGAAACTCATTTCGACGACGTGTTAGCTGGCCATAACCGCACCAAGCGACAGAAACTCCCAAGTCCTTTCATTCATCTCTCGCCCTACTACAAAATGAGTCATTTGAACCGGTGAAGGAGGATCCTCGGCACAGAGATCAAATATGCTTCCTCCGACGGGTCCAAGAAAAGCTGAATTCCCCGATAGGCAGACTACATTCATGAAAAACGCCTACGAGTCCCCAATCCGGCATGTGGAGCATAAAAGAGGGCTAGCAGTGAGCAGCTAGTGGCCCAGTCACATCCAGTTTCCAAGGCAATGGCTTACTCCCATCCGATGTGCCCAATGTACCCTGTGCACGGCATATCAGGCAGGTACCACTTCAAAGTGAGGCTTTGAGATCGTATCCGGCTAGCTTGCACCGGGGAGATGTTTTACAGACCCTTGGGCACGTACAGTGTACGTCGTATTCCAAGTTGTATGCAGCGTGGAAGAAGTGGACCATTAGCTACATAAATATTAGAATGCAAGTGGAGTGGTGGACCGTGGACCTGCCACTGCCTTCTAGCTCATTCAGAGAAGGTAGATCACCAGTTTCATTCCGAGTCACATGGCAAAACATTGGTTTCAGCTTCACCGCAGGAAGGGCGAATATGCCAGTGTCGCAATAGGGAAGGTACGGGTGCTGAATCTACCGGTGTATACGCAAAGGACTATGAGACTGGTACCGGCTTCTAGAAGACTATACTGCATTTGGTGGAAGCGTCATGAGCTAGCAAAAAACAAGAATGCCGCCGGGGGACCTTGACTGAAAATATTTCCCTGTTTATGACTAATGTAGCAATGAACCCGTCCACGGGTGGACTGGTTGACCGGTGGCATACTGGATCTCCATTGGACAGACTCAGCTTTTTCACCGCCAGATCTTATCCGGGCTAAGTTGCCCACCCGCGAAGTTGCCGCCCAGGTGACAGGCCTATCACTGGCACAGGATATGTGCTGTGTGCTATGTATAGATTGTGAACAGACTCAGCGGCTGCCGCCGAAGGCGTGTGCTCCGGGGAATTGAACTGACAGGAACCCGGTCTACGCTTTGGGCAAGGCTAGATATGGGGACTGATTGAATTGTGGGGGAAAGCCAGAAAAAAAGAAGAGACAGCTCAATGACAGCTCATGGTGAATCGTGGTCGAAGTTGGAGATGTTAGTATATTGGTAATAATAGTGGTAGATTAGGATATCCCCCCGCAGCTCAGCAAGCCGGAAGGCACCCGTCAATACGATGGCATCATGTCCCCTGCACTCCGCATAGTCGATCATGGATTAAATGTGGTCTGTGAGCTCAGAAGAGTTGGAAAGGTGGCTGCTGCAGCCATATGGGAGCTGCAGAGAGAGCTGCAAGTAGATCACGGCAAGATTGAGCAAGATCAGGTGTGTGAGATTTTCGACCCAAGCTCTTACTCTAAGCTGTCGAGCCTTAACCTCCAGGGTAGCTCCATTCGGGGAATTTGGTTTTGGGGGGGGGGGGGGGTTGTCATCTGGATGGGACGAGTGATCAGTGCATGACATCCGTGCTTTCCTTTTTTTCCCTTCTTTTCTCATCCATGGTCGGCCCAACAGTGGATCAGCGGGCCGAGCCCGTCCCAAAGATTCATTCTATAGAGACTCATCCTAGACTATACGAAGTAAGGGAACTATAATGAATCGGAATAAGGAGCACAACAAAGAAAAAAGCAAAACATCCAAGGCGCCATGGATGGCAGCCCAAAGAAGCCGTCACACTGACTCGGGAATGATTGGCTGTTAGCGGCGGATAGAAAGAAGGATGACAGTTAGACTGGACATCTGACCATTCAAAGGGGATAAGTTTAGTACATGGGGGTACAAAAATATACTTTCAAACAGTAGTTTCAGGTAGTCGTGCAGGTGAAGTCCGAAGTAGCATTGAGTATTCTACCTAAGCGCCGTGAATAAGGTATAGCACAGACCATATACTCCCCACGACAGGGATGTCTACGGCCGGCGGAACGAGGATCGATCGATAGGCTATCGTTTATCGATAAGCCCGAAAGAGAAGGAAGACTCCTTCCCCCACTAAGGATTGTTGGTGGCTCCGGGTTTACGGAGAGAAGAGGAAGGGAAAGCTCTATACGATATCATTTCCCATCCTTGGTACTAATGTAGTCAATTATACCTGCCAGCATGACCATTCAGACTGATCATAATAAAACCGAAATATACCAAAAAACCTTCCAATAAGAAATAAAATAAAACCCAGCCGAAAATTAAGGAATAACCAAAATACCAACCAAAATAGTCGAACATCAACAAATGCAGGTCTGCCCAAGCAAAACAATGCAGCCAATAACGGAGATGCTGTTCCGGGGGCCACACTCGCGCTCCCGCGTAGACGGCGGGATGAGTACTAGGTACTTGATCGACAGGCCATCCTCCATCACCTACATCGGTACTCGGTACCTGTGGGTACAATATCGACCGCACGAGCACTGCTGCATCGACTCATACATATCCTGCCTCCCCCCGGGACTAGATCACAGCATATTTCCCCCCTCTTTACTATTATATGTCATCTTCATATTTATTCCGGACTATTATCTTCTCTCTTGGGTGGTTTGCCTCTATACCAATTTCTCTATAAACCAGCATCTTCCCCAGCCCCACCCCACCGTTTCTCACACACACCGCCTCTTCATGATGGCACAATATTTCCAGTCTGAATTCTACCAACAATCACCATCAACGTTAGACGTGACCCCGGAAGACGACGAGATGAGCGTGTTGGATGACAGGATCCTTGATCCAAATTCCGAAGACCACCCCGACAACCGCCGCACCTCCTACGATGCCCCAGATGCCTACTCACATCGGGATTCCGTCTGGTCCAATTACTCAAATACCAGCAGCCAGTCTCAGTCAAATTCCAATTCCAATTCGCATTCGCAACTCGGGCATACCATGATGAACTCGGGTGCCTCGTTCATGCCAATTGACGGCCCGCAACCATCTTCCTACCAGCAAAGTTGCTCGCAGGCAGCGTGGCCTATGCCGCGTACGGATTCAGGCTCATGTACCCCGACCGTGGGCTATGATCAGTATGCTTCCAATGGAGACCAGAGTGCCGTCGGTCCTTTCTCCGGTGGTGCGGTTGGACCCGTTTGCACGATGCCCATGAACCCCATGTCGTACCGTGGAGGTATGCCATTTGCGGCTTCTGGCAGCGTCGTCATGTCACCGCAATCCAGCCAGGGCTGGATGCCAGCCCCAATGGATCTGGCCGAGGCGGAGTTGCAAGCGAGAAAGAGCCCGAATTACCGGATGGCCATACCGTTGCGGCGGGGAGATGGGATTCGGAAGAGGAATTCCCGCATTGAAATCTCCGCCGAACTCACCTTGGCCAACATCGACGAGGCGATCCGGAACTGCGTGGACGAGGAGAAGAAGAAGGACCTCAAGTCGATCAAACGACTGCTGCGGAATCGTGATGCAGCGTAAGTTGAGATTGATGCGTTGAGCTGGATCACATGTTAACCTTATCACAATAGCCTGCAATCCCGTCAACGCAAGAAGAAGGAAGCCGAGGGTAATATCGAGAAGCTCAAGGTGAAGGACGAAATTATCGCGGAACAGGCTAAAAAGCTCGCGCAACTGGAGGAGAAAATCCAGAACATGCAAAGCGCAATGAAGAACCAGGATTACGAGAATCACCAATTGACTGCCTACAACAGGCAGTTGACCGAGCACATCCAACGCCAGGACATGGAGAAAGATGAAACTATTCTCAGGCACACGCGGGAGACCGCCAACCTGTTGAAGAGGAACAACATGCTGGAGGAGAGAAACAAACAGCTGGAGCGCAGCGTCAAGCCCGTCCAAGAAATCATGACCGGTGAATTCACCGGCTTCGAGAACCCGACCATGGAAAACCACTCATGGGATGACTTCTCGACGGTCACGGGACCCCTCCTGCAATCAGACTGTGTCCAAACTCCCCATGCTCAGGTCAAGGTCCCGGAGAAATCCAACAATGGATCAGACCTGCCGATCAGCTGGAACGCCTTCTACATGTTCCTGCTTGTCGGTGCCTTCTTCGCCTCAAACAATACGTCCCTCCCGGGAAACTCCTTGCCCCAACTCTCCGAGGAGTACCGGGCGGAGTCAGCCAATGTGCTGAAAGCAGTGTTAGCCTCGTCATCTGGCCATGAGCTAACCAACTCTCATTCCAACCATGGAACAGCAACCGGACCCGCGCCGGCAACTATCAGTGGCATGGAGATGGCGCAGATGAGCTCTGCGCAACCCGTGTCCTCAAGTCTCGACCAGTTGCATAACACGCTCGTCATGCCGACAGAGCAGCAACAGCGCGATCAGGTGTTCTCGATGAACGCTGACCATTACAACTCCCTGACAACGTTTGAGAATGACAACGGAAACTTCAAGCCCCAGCAGCCATCTACCCTGCAGCAGGCGTTTGCTGCGATGCGGGATACCGCCGCGCAGCAGAGTCGTATTCATTCCGCATTGTCGTCGAATGTGTATTCTAGATCATTGATGTGGGACCGCGTGCCTGAAAAGGTTGTGCGGGACTTCCGTCGTATGGTCCAAGGTCACGGTTATGATAACCCCGTCAAGGAGGAGGGTATTTTCCACTCCTGATTTCCGGGTCAGTCCCGTGATCCCAACAAGACCATATTTCTTGTCACTTTTTTCTTCTACCTTTCTTGCATTTCTTGCAATTCCTGCTGGGAATTGTTGCTTGATCTGCCCCTTTTATTTTGACATCCTTTTTTCTTCTTGAAAAATACGTGCCAGCGATGGCCTTGAAATACTAGCGTGCAACGATAGATCACGCAACACTTTACTGTTTTTTGTATCTTTTTCACTGTCTTTTTTTTTTGAGTTCGGTCCCAGAGTCAGGTTCACTCGGGCACAGGTAGCGTGTGATGATTTCAGCGATTGGCTTCGGAGCGTGTTTTGTTTCTTGTTTTGATCGATGGGAGGAGACTATATTATACGACAAGGTGAAAACCTAAATTATGTGTTTATGTATACAGACCTCGGATCCTCTCTGCAGCCTGGGAGATCTTGGGTATGGGATACGAGAAACGAGATGAGTTATGAAGAAACCTTGCATATCTTGCATTCAACTCCGCTTTTTATGATTTGTTTTATGATCTTTTTATGTTTTATGTTACTATTAGCGCTCTGGCTAGGGCAGTGTTAGGCATTATGAGTCGAAATGGATGGGGATGGCCTCCTGCTTTCAGGTTCGATGAACTTACTTTTTCATGTTTACAAATATTTTCTCCTAGTGCTCTCAGACCTTGCGAGTTTCAGTCTAGAGTCCGGATTTAACTCGCAGGGTTGTCTTAGTCTGAGTGATTTTGTGCTGAGCCCACCAATGGGTGGCGACAAGGCTAACGAATGCGATGAAGCCATGACAATGTGATATCTTCACTACGCGACACGAACCGCTCTTACGATGTAAATTCCTTTGCTCAATCCATTATTGGCTCGGTTCTAGCCGATTCAGCACTGTTACCGCGCTTGACGACGGAGTATCTCTGCAGAGCGGATCAGATCATGTTTATATTACGAACTATCCACATCTCTAAACATACTCAGTACACATGGGACGATGAAATGGACATGTAAGTTCAAGCTACTGCGCACCACCTGCCCGTTTAAGTCATATCTCCTCGATGAAAAACCCGTGATGGCAGGGTTTGACCTCGCGTAATCTTAGTTCAAGGACCTTGGGGGAAACTCGTGGCGCTAACACCCAATCACTACGACGGGATTTGGCCCACCAGCAAGACTTGCGTGAAAGGCTTGCATCGTCCCAAGATTCGACAAGCAATTGGCCGAGCCTTGGTTTTCAAAAAACGTCCGTAGGGCTGGTGGTTGTTCCCGTCTGGGCATTTGATATCTCAAGGGGCATGGAAGCCCTAAGTTCTCAGCACAACAACAACAACAACAACAACGCAGATCAGAAACATTTACATTAATTAGATATTGTAATAACATTAAAAAGTCCAAGGCAACCTGAATAAGCGAGTAATGCAACCTGGGACGGACAATACAAGGTAAGCATCAGACTAATATAACTGGGGCCGAGACGCCCCAAGGTCCTCACTTCAACGGAGGACCCGAAGAGGCCTAGAAAATTTTCTCCAATATAAAACAGTCAAGCAATTCCTGCCATACCTGTAGCCAAGATCGCCGTGTGAATTTCCCTCTTATACGATCTTATTATATCGGCCTCTTTCTTTGAACGTTAGGGCACGATTTACCAACATAACCGCCCAAAATGTCCTTCGATCCTCACAATGTCGACCTGGACACAGCCGACCCGACTGACATCGTGTGTTACCTTAACTCCGAAGGCAATGAATACAACGGCCAGCTAGGCGCGCGAATCTCCGCCCTCTTCGTCATCATGTTCATCTCTTCGGCAGCAACTTTCTTCCCCGTGGTCGCACAACGTGTACCACGCCTGCGCATCCCAGTCTACGTCTATCTCTTCGCAAGGTACTTCGGTGCTGGTGTAATTGTCGCAACAGCCTTTATCCATCTCCTCGATCCCGCCTACGACGAAATCGGTCCCGCCTCCTGCGTCGGTATGACCGGCCACTGGGCCGACTACTCATGGTGTCCTGCAATCGTATTGACATCCATGATGATGGTCTTCCTCATGGACTTCGGTGCCGAGCGCTACGTCGAGGTCAAGTACGGTATCTGCCGTGAAGACCCCGAGCCCATGATGTCGACTGGAGGCGAGGTGCGCCGTGTGGACTCGCGTGTTTCAGGACGCCACGCAGATGACAAGCAAGCCAAGGAGGTTGAGTCGCAGTCCGAGGAGGCGGCGATCGAGCGCTCGGTCAGACAGCAAATTGCCGCGCTGCTGATTCTGGAGTTCGGTGTTATCTTCCACTCCGTCATTATCGGCCTGAACCTCGGTGTTGCCGGTGACGAGTTTGCTACGCTTTACCCTGTTCTGGTCTTCCACCAGTCCTTCGAAGGTCTCGGTATTGGAGCCCGCATGTCCAGTATCCCATTCAAGAAGGGGAGCTGGCTGCCTTGGTTCTTGTGTACTGCTTATGGTCTCACGACTCCCATTTCCATCGCTATTGGTCTTGGTGTCCGGACGACTTACAACCCTGGTTCTTACACTGCCAACGTTGTCTCCGGTGTGCTGGATGCCATCTCCGCTGGAATCTTGGTGTACACTGGTCTCGTTGAGCTGCTTGCTCGTGACTTCTTGTTCGACCCTCACCGCACCCAGGACAACAAGCGTTTGACTTTCATGGTGATGTCTATGCTCCTTGGCGCTGGTATCATGGCTCTGCTTGGAAAATGGGCTTAAACTGGAATGGGGTCAGATCTAAAGACGGTGTGTGTCTTTGGTGATAAAGGTGTGAATTGTAAGATTGTGAACTGTGATATTGGATATAGATTGGTTTTAATTGGTATAACTTAGTTTCGAGATAAATGATACCCAAGGTGGGCTGGTTTTATGATGAGTTTGATTTTTCTATTTTCTTTTTCATAAGTAGGATAAATAATTTGGTCTTTCGTAATTCGACCCCCCCTCCTGCTTGAAAGTTCAGGCGTAACTTCCTAACCGGGTAACTACCCTCCTCCGCGCTGCACACCGCCTTCTTGATTATATACACCGCTTCCGTGGAGTAGATACCTGCAATTTGTATGTAAACCTCTAACAAAATTAAGTTACTTTTGTCATATAAACTGCTTCATATTCAAGGGGTTATATCCTACACGAACCAGGTAGAATATAGGATCCTTTCTGATTAAAATGAAAGTATTTTTACTTTGTAAACCAGAAGTGGGCAGAAATTATGGCAGAAAACTCTACGGAGTATAGCGACAGAAATTATGGCAAAATCCATGATCGCACCCAATCTAGAAGGCGGTACGGAAAATCCAGGCAGAAGGGGGGGTCGAATCACGGAAGGGTGGTCGATATACCAATCCCCAATCATTAACTATGCTAGTACTTGGTGAAAGAGGGATATTAGTTGTTGGAGATAGTGGCCACAGGCCCTGATTTTCGGACTATTGTCTATTCTCATCTGGTTGCACTGAGTAAGCCTCCGCAGTACGGAGTAGTAGTAATAATACATATAATACATGTGCTGATCAATCTATCTACTGCTGAGAAAAACCCCGAGTCCACATGTATGAGTGTAACAATGACGAGTATTGGGATGGCTTTCATTCGTAGGTATTGGAAGGGCCAAGTTTAGAATCATAGGGACTACTGCTTACCTCCATGATCTCTAGGGATTCTTTCATATGTCCCACCTAGACTATTATGACAAGATAAATGGACTCTTTATACCTCTCCATGTTGCCCATGTCTAACGTGATAACCGGGATTTGATATTACTTAGGCACAAAACAGCATCATTTTTATCGCAAGTTTGACGGTTCAAACCTCTTCTTGAATTGAGAAGCTAGATTCATCCTCATTTATAAGGAATCAAGGCTATTCAAGTCCAACCCTTCAATGGAGGTTTTCAAGTTCGCGGATAGGGACTCGAAGGATGAGTTGGCACATTTGTGGATGTTGTAGCTGGCCCCATAACGTCTCTCCGAGGAACCCCAGCCTGGTGATTTAAACGCCAATATCGTCCGTATGAGATTTCTGTGATTGAGGTAGGGAAAAGGAGCCACAGGCCTCCAAAGAAACATACCTGAGCGCATCTGTGTAGCAAGAGCTCCATACATAATTGACGTGCACTCAAAGCAACAGCCCTGACGGCCATTCAGGAGGGCATCGTGAGTTTCATAAAGTCGGACAATCCAGGGATCGATAGCCTCCTGTCTCAGTTTGTTCATTAATCCTGCGATTTCATTAGATAGGAAGCAGCTTCAGAATTTGTCAGACCTTACCGATGACCTTATCAGAGATCGGAAGCCCCCAACTATCAATCAAATTTCCACTGCATGACATAACAGTGGATGTCGTCTCTTTGAACTGGGAGGGGAGTTGGAAAAACCAAGAAACCCATAACCACAAAATCAAATCCCGAGAATATGTTGTAGGGATCTTTTCCTTCAGATTACCGATCCATATGTCCTTCATGATATACACAGTTTCCTTGCAATCATAGTAATCCACAATGACAGCGACTTTGGCGAGCATCTCAAGGGTCAGATTTTGCGGTATCTGGTGGTATTTACCATGAATAGCATTGAGTACTATCAGTAATGCTTCGAAGTCCCAGCTCTCTGCAGTAATTTCAACTGAGCCTTTTTCCATATAAGTAATGCTTTCCTTCCAAGCCCCGGTGAGGATGCTTTTGAACACCGAGGATGCAAATATTAAATGCTTCGCAGAGACTTGAATGGAGAGTTCACAGGCTTGTGCTTCGGTAGCAGGATCATTATTTGTCGGCTTCCCTGGATAGGTTACTGAGATTTTGATCACTTCAGCAGGACTCTTGAAACAATGACTGGATTCCGAGAGGGTCATACCAGGTGTCGTAATTCCAGGCGCTTGTGCAAAAGGAGAGTTTGCATTACGCAATACTATGATCACTTCACCGTCTGGATCTATCGCATGAGTTGGTAGTCTCATGTTTATCAGATGGACTGAGAGATGAAGTTTTTCTTCGTAAAATGGAAGAGAAAATCGGAGACTTTCTGTGGTAGTAGGACAGACTTTGTCATAAGAGAAGATAGAAAGAGGCGAAGATTATAAGAGGATCTTGGGTAGGAGGTAGGAGGTAGGTAAGAAGGTCGGTAGGTCCCACCGGCAATGATGTAGGTATCTAGGTGTGGTCAACAAATGTAAGATAGATACTGATAATGGATAACTATATCTTACATTGATGTTGGGTCTAACTCGTACTGCCATGAAGCTCTGTGACTAGCCTCATGGAGACAGCAATCAAGCAAAGGCCGTGTTGGAAATGAAGATGGAGGGTTGAAGTCTTGGCACGCTGGTGCCTAGGGTTCTGCCCTAATTGTCAGGCAGTTACTCCGTACGGAGTACGGAGTACTTCATCTCTTTAGCCCTAGAAGTCTCCTATCACATCTGTTCCTTTCCTGCAAAATGGCAAGTTCCAATCCTATTCAACAACAGACCTGAAAGCCACAAAGGGATAAAGAGAAGCCTCTCAATCTGCATGAAGACTGTCAGCCTCAAAGCATGCCTTGATACATCAGATACCGACCATAACAGACATGTACGTTTGTTTTTCTTATGACTCAGTGGTAGAATGCGCTGTATGCTTCATAGTTTACTCCCTCCATCCAATTATCTCATAAGGTAATGAACGGCAGCTTCTCTAACCGCCAGTGTGCCATATCAGGTTTTGCCTGCAGTAATATATAGTATGTAATAGTATACGTATTTTATACCCCTGAATACTTCTATAAATAAGTCGGACATTCAAGTCTAATCCTCGATATGCTTGAATTCTTACCATATGAATTCTTGATATCTGAATGCTCGATACCTAGAATCTTAATGCGAAATTCTCTATCATTCTTTCTGTAATTAACTGTTTATTTAAACTCTACTGATTGAATTGTAAAAATATGGTTGAGCCTCAAAGTATCGTTTGCAAAGGTATGGTACTTTACTGAACCGCCTTGCACTGCTAAGCTTGGAACCCATAGAATTATCCACGGCCTAATAATAAGACTGTGTCAACCTCAAGCAGTTAGTCTGCAGCGTCAACATGTTAATTGGTGCTTTTCATCTGGGTGGCAGGGTTTCAGTGGTTTCATTGCGGGGCGGATTTAGCTGGCGCTTAGCTGTCGATCACCTTCTGCTCTATAATAAGGTGCCTTCTTTTCTTAACAGACGTATTATTACTCTAGGATTATTTTCTTAACAAGTCTACTATTACTCACGGGACATCAGTCCAATCACGTATTCAGTAAGACTATCAGCAGACATGGGACTCGAAATGCGTCCAAGGGCTTCGGGGCCACTCAGAATCCTCTCGCTTGGTTGGTTTTTTTATTCCCCTTGCATAGGAAATGAGGGTTACTAATACGCCTCAGATGGTGGTGGGATTCGGGGAATCTCGAGTCTACTGATCCTAGAAAGGATCATGGAAAGGATCCGCGATGTTCATCATCTTGATTATACCCCACGCCCGTGTGACCATTTCGACTTGATCGGGGGTACAAGCACTGGAGGGTATGTCTGTGCGTGATACATACAGGGTTAATGTACTAATATACTATAAGGATCATCGCTATTATGCTGGGTCGGCTGGGAATGACCGTGGATGAATGCATTCGAGCATACCGAAAGGTCGCGGAGCGTGCTTTTACTCGCAAGGCACATGCCATTATTCCAGCACGGCCCAGGGGAGCTTTCTCTGCGCGCGCACTGCAGGAGGCTATCAAACAGGTCGTTCGGGAGTTCTGCACAGACAAAGAATGTGTGGAACGTCGGCGCAATGGTCTCTCTATAACTGACTGTCAACACTCTGATCTACCGTTCCGTGAGCAGACATGCACCAAAACGTATGTAGCTATTTACTGCAGAGATTAAATTAGTATTGACAAATAGTAGGGTTGTTCTTGCGGTTACGAAAGTGAATATTGACGCGGGACCTACGCTCTTTCGCACATACGACAAATCCACTGCGCTTGATGGCTGTGCTATTTGGGAAGTGGCCCGCGCTACCTCAGCTGCATCCACGCTCTTCAAGTCAATTAGACTTGGTCGAGACAACATCGAGTACATTGATGCAGGATTCGGCTATAACAACCCATGCGAACAGCTTATTGCAGAAGCTAAGAAGGTGTTCCTTGGACGTAGCGATATGCAGACTCTGAGTATCGGAACCGGCATTGGAGATGTGGTCGGCATAAAAAATGGGCGCCTGTCAATCATTGGTGCACTGAAGAGGATGACTACGTCCCCCAACAGGGTAAACACCAACATGGAAGACTACCATGGCGACAGCGGCCAGTATTTTCGATTCAATGTGCAACATGGCCTTGGGGATATCTCTTTGTCAGATTGGAAGCAGGCTAGCAGGATATCTGCATACACAACCATTTATCTCTCCGAGAAGTCCAAGGATATCGAGAAATATGTGAAGACGTTTGGGGCAAGGAGTCAACAAAATGAGCTGAATGAACCTCAGTTTACGAAGATTCTAATAGTCGACCCTGTTCAAAAAGTTGACGCGGTTCTAGGCAAGCCAAAGGCCTACCATATGATCCCCTTTGTTGCAAATGAAGACTTCACTGGACGTGAGATTGTACTGGGCAGGCTGCAAGAAAGGCTCTTTCTTCAAAAGACTGCCCGTAAAGTGGCCTTATACGGACTGGGAGGCATTGGCAAAACTCAGGTTGCCTTGCACTTTGCCTATTGGGTAAAGAACAACATGCCACAGTATTCGATATTTTGGATCCCGGCATTCAGCGAAGCCAGCTTTGAGCAAGCGTGTACGGGTATTGTGAGGGACATTGGTATCCAGAGAGTAAAGCAAGATGAAAACGATATGGAGATGGTTCGTCGGTATCTTCGCTCCAAGGAAGCTGGGCCGTGGCTCTTCATTGTGGAGAATGCAGACGATTACGACATGTTATTTGGAAGCGACGCTGTGCGAGGTCGGCTTTGCAAACACTTTCCCGCCAGTGACACCGGCGTTATCTTGCTTACCACCCGGTTCAGTCGGGTGGCGCAATGTTTCACGTCACAGAGAGATACAATCCAACTCTTGCCAATGAAAGCAAATGAAGCGATTGCTTTCTTCGAAAAACTCGTGGCAAATACTCTCATCCACGATCGAAAGATGACAGAAAAGCTACTCGAAGAGCTCAGCTGGCTGCCTTTGGCTATCAAACAGGCAGCTTCCTACATTGATTCCACCAATATATCAATTTCACGTTATCTCGAGCTTATGCATGGTATAGACGAAGACAAAAAAACCCCCGCGAGTAGTCATTTTCATGATGACACTCGCTACCCGCAGCTGCAGAATGCTATTGCTCAAACATGGCGTATATCATTTGAAAAGATCAAAAGGTCAGATCCTATCGCCGCTGATATACTGCAGTTCATGTCTTGCATTGCGCCGAAAGCCATTCCACGGTCTCTCCTGCCTTTGTACAAATCGGAAGCGCAAACTGAATCCGCAATCAATACGCTATGTGAATATGCATTGGTGACCAGAGGGACAGGTGGAGTCACGCTTGAAATTCACGATATAGTCCAGCTCGCAACGCTATGGTGGATTGACCAAAAAGGCGAAGCGTTAGAGACGACCAGGAAGGTCACGCAGCGTATGGTCAAGACATTCTCACCGCGGGGCCAGATCAATGAACATACGAGGAGGGCAGTACGTACCTCATGCTCTTGAGCTTCTTCGAAAGACAGAGGGTCGAGATATACACGAACGGTATGAGCTCATCTCAAAAGTTGTGTCCTGCCTCACAGATGATGGCAGGGGGGAAAAGGCCATGGAATTACTGAAGGAAAAAGACAAATGGGACCAAACCCGCTATTGTGAAGAACATCCCTCTGGGCTGAGAACTCAAATATTTCTCACTGGGGCATATGCAGCAGATAGGCAGACAGAAAAGGCCATGAAGCTGAGCGAGTATATCTCCCCGGCGAAAGAGAGAGGAATGCAAGAAGCTCACTCTGAGCAAGTGCTTTCAGAATGGCTTGGAGCGCAGATGAGCAAGCTCAGAAAGCAGCAGAGCTCTTCGGATATTTTGGCGAGACGGAATTATCTGAGACAGCAGAGAAACCAGTCAGCAAAGCGCGCCCTAACCTACGAGAGTGTCAGCCTCAACTCGAAATACCTTGTGGACAGCTCGGAAGATCATGCAGGCGAGAGAGTCACTCAGACAGGTGGTTATGATCGGGCAGAGACATTCCGCCCAAGAGGGATTCATCTCTACTAGAATCTCACTGGGAAATAGTATGAAGCAGACACTGGTTAACTCGAAAGGATTGACCAAAAAAAAGCTCAATAGCCCAGAGAATTGATAACATACGTATTGTGCTCAGGTCGTGATGTTGTTTGGTCAATGTTAGCAAGTTATTTCCCTGCGAAGGAAGGAAGGAGGGCTCAGAAAGACCAAGAGAACTTGTTGCGTCTGACCTGATTACCCTGTTTGTGCAAGACTGGATAGTATAGTTGATGTTCTTCATTTTCATTTTCTTTTGCCTAGTTAAGGTCTTGATTCGATACCAAATATATATGTTAGTAGTGCTCTGTCTCTTCTCTCCGGGGTTCTGATAAAGCTTTCGCTCTCGCTGACAATTGTTCGGTTACAAAACATTCCAAACAAAGAAGAGATTACTATTACAGAGACCTCAATAATCTGCGAGCCGCAGGTAAAATGAAGCTTTTAGCACCATACAAATTCAGGTATCTCTATTTTTCCAGGTGATTTACTCTATGTTCATTTAAATCTTGCCTAAAGATTAACACAGCCCTTTTTCTATCGTCTTAATTATTTCTGCACGACAGAGAGAGCCTATATACCACCTGGAAAAATGAGGATTTGTAGATTTGTTTGGCGCCAACTAAAGTCTTCATTTAAACCACCCTAGTGATACATGAATTTGTATGGTGCTAAAAGCTTCATTTTCATAGGGTCATCGGACCTGGTTATTCCGTGCCGGCATAGTTACTATAAATAGATGCCGAAAAGCGGTAAATTCAGGCATTAAAGCCTAAGACTAAAAACACTTATGGAGGTGTGATGCGACCAAGAAACCAACTGAAAAATGTTGCAAGGTTGCACATCAAGAATTCTGTCTAGCTATCTAATAGCAACTGGCCCGCAGCAGCTTCTTAGGTAGCACGCTGATCATATTTCTCCCCAAGTCCCTTCAAAACGACCTTCACCAAGCCACCTAATGTACCTGCTCGGTTGATTTCCACTGTAGGAATCTCCACACCCAGAGACCTTCGTAGCCAATTCCTAACCTCTATAGCCATGAGGGAGTCAACTGCCATGCCCGCCATTGCCTCAATGTCATCTGCAGAATCTGGTCCCTGATCCTGCGTCTGCCCTGTAAGATTATGGCTGATAAATTTGCCCAGTTCCTTCATCAAGGCAACCTCGGTCTCTCTCTTTCCCGTCAGCGAGGGATCAGCTTGTATCTGGGCAAGGAGGGCCTTTAACGCATTTGCATGAGAGGATTGATCCCCACCACTGCCAGCACTGGTAGACTCGAGGTTGGGATAAATCAAAAAACGAGCGTCGCGTCCACCGAGGAATATTTCCTTGGGGACATCACCGCGGCGCCTCGTGTGCGCAAGTCCCATTGCAATCGCCCCACTCGCGTTAGAATCACTGACTGGGGATATATTGATCGCTGCGGCGAGTCCATCAATCACTTCAGCTTCATGGAGCACATGCAGCGCGATTGATTGTACTCTCTGGAGGAACCGGGAGCTCCGACTTGCGGCACCTACATCTCCAACCACACCGAGGTGGAAAATAGAAGAAGGGAGTCCCTGCTGTCGTCGATACCGGGTGAATGCTTCCAAAAATGTAGTTGCTGCTGCATAATTGGCCTGGCCGGTGTTACCACATACCCCGGCAATTGAGCCAAACACGACGAAAAAATCAAGTGAGTGCTGCAATGTGGCATGATGAAGGTTCCATGTTCCAGTGACTTTCGGAGCCAACGCGGCCTCCCACCCCTCGTGGCTCATCTGCAGGAAGAGCCGATCCTAGATGCTATGTTAGGTTTGGCATTGGAGAGAGAAAGGGAGAAAAAAGCGTTACCTTTAAGTCAACTGCCATTTGGAGAACACCAGCAAGGGGCCGCGTGCACGTGGCAACAGCTCCCTTCACAGCTTCAAGATCGGTCACATTGCCTGGCACACAGCTAACATGACAACCTTGCGCCTCAAGTTCCCCAATAAATGCTTGATCCTCCTCAGATTTGCCAGCTGACCGCGAGAGGAAGATGAGCTCTCGCGCACCCTGCTCGACTATCCATGTTGATACGGATCGCCCAACACCACCAAGCCCGCCAATGAGAAGATAAGCGGCGTCTGATCGGAATGTCGGGAATCTTTTAACGACAGGAGGAGGCAAACTGTCCACGGAGGATGGCATACGCACCAAGATCTTACCTAAGTGAGTGCCTGCCTGCATATACCTAAATGCACTGACAATGTCGACCGCATCAAAGACTTTGACAGGATGGATAGGTCCGATTTTCCCTTGGCGATACCAATCTGAAAATGTTGCCAGGGTGCTGCGATGGTTAGTTAGCTTTTGTTCGCTGAAATATCATCTGCAACAAACCTTTTGAGAATCTCTGGAGTCTCCTTGCAAACTTGTGCAAGGTCAACGCCGAAAAATCCTCGGTTGGCTTCGAAAAGGCTCATATTAAGTATTCCGTGACTTATGAAGTCCCGCTTCCCGAGTTCAACCATCCGTCCGAACTTTGCGACACATTCCCACGAAGCGTGCAGTAAGTTTCCCGACAAAGAATTGAGTACTACATCAACTCCCCGTCCAGTGGTGGCACGCATCAGGTCCGGCTGGAAGGAAGTGTTGCGAGAGTTGAATATTCGTTCTCGAGGTAAACCAAAATGCTCCATCAAATGGGCTACCTTTTTATCGTTGCCGACCGTGGCATAGATCTATATTGACTTATTATTAGCTCCCCATAACAAAAACGATGACGGGAGATTGGCTTACCTCGGCACCAACAGCTCGGCATACTTGCAGAGCAGCTAGCCCAACCCCGCCACATGCGGAGTGGATGAGAACGGACTGTTATTATGTCAGTTGCCATCAATAACCGATGTACAATGGTAACTTGCCTGGCCCTTCTTCAAAGCACCAATCTCAAGTAGTGAATAGAGAACAGTCACATAGGCTGTTAACATCGTGGCCGCATCTGCCATCGACAACCCCTGCGGTAGCTTGATACAAGCTTCTTGAGGCACAAGAACGTTTGAGGCCAGAACTCCAGAATGCATCAAGATGACACGGTCTCCCACCCTGATATCCGTCACATCAGGTCCAACTTGAAGCACAATACCACTGCCTTCGAGGCCGAGATCTTCTTTGTTTCCGAAAAATCCCATTGCAACCATCATATCCTAGAATATATTGATCAGCAAGGTATGCAAGGTTATCTTGGGCGAAGAAAACCTACCTTGAAGTTCAGTCCGACGTAGTCCATCTCAACTTCAACCTGCCCCTCATTCAACTCATAGGATGGCTCTTTCTCGGCCCAATGTAGTGTATCCAGCAGCCCGTATGTGCTGAGAGTTAGCTTTCGGGACGCATCTGATCGAGGTGGACTTGCGAGCTGCTCGACGAGAGGTGTCCAGTGGTATCGGCCGACCTTAATCTCGCCTTCATGCAATGCAAACTCATACTCTGGATAAGGAAGGGAGTGCGCGCGGGATCTCTGTATCTGCTCGCAAACTTGAATTACAGCTTTTGCGCCCGCTGTATCCAACGTGGGAACCTCCAAAATTGAGAGATCGAGTAACAGCTCCGCCCGTAAAGTGCGGGCGAGCCCATGGATGAAACCAAACAGTGGATCCGGGCAGGTGTGGGACGTTGACCGCGTGATCCACAGGATTCGGCATTCTTGCGCTTGCTCTATGTATTTTTGGAATACCTCATAGTCATTCTTCGGCAGGGAACCTATTGGAGCTCCTTCAAGATCTAGCAGAGACACGATGAATTTGCCTTTAGGTGGGACTTCGTGCAAGGTAGTCCAGTGAGTGGTGTAGCCTTCGTCGCGGAATAGCAATTCAACATCACTCGCCCACTGGGACGGGGTATTTCCTGTGAGCAACCAGATATCTGGAGGAATGGATATATCGTCTACCGGCCGTGACACCATGCTGGCAGATATATGATATGGCGGCTTTTGATCATAAGCTGTTACATCTGCTCCAGTGAAACCTGCTGCTCGTAGCTCCCGATCCCACCGCTCGGGTGAGATGTACGGTTGCTCTGCTCGACCATCATCCTCCCCTAGCCACCAGCCGGTAAATACACCCTGTCAAAATATGTAAGAAAATCAGATATTAGTATTAGGCAAAGTTGGCACCTACCATGGTGAAATTTGCAATTAAGATTTCTGTATCCTAGTCAGTTTAGTCATCTAAGCTGGAGGGATTTGACATACCCGGGCTAATCTCATGGAGTAAGAAGCGACCGGTGGGCTTTAGAAGACAATGCACATGAGTGAGTGCGGAGTGAAGACTGGGGGTAGCGTGGAGAACCTGGTAGAGAATGTGAGTTCAACGTTGTTGTGTTGAGGCATACTAGTCAAAGACTCACATTGGAAGCGATGATCAAGTCAAAGCTATGAGGGTCAAACCCTTGTTCGAGGGGATCTAGGGTGATATCAAGAACTGTGTATTCAATGCACTGCTCATGACCGAATCTCTCCGTTGCTGCAGCCATAAAGCCAGAGGAGATATCAGTAAAAACATACTGACTATACATGCGCTCCCCACTCGTGGATTTGAGAAGCTCTAGAGCCATGGCAGTTGCAGAGCCGGTACCTGCACCGATCTCAAGTATTCGCAGGCCTGGGTTGGAATGACAGAGCAACGGTAGGAACGGCTCCCAACCGGCATACTGTGTGTGCGCAGCATGGAATTGGTGTAACAGATTGTCCTTCATGAGGACCTCCAATGGGCTGCTTTCTCCAGATATAAATGCTTTGCAGTTATCGAAGACAACCTGCATGCAATCTGCAAGTGGAGCATCAAAGGTAAACTTGGTTTCGGCTAACACTTTCCGTGTCATTTCCTGTCTGTCTGCCGAACTTAGCAATGCCCACTGAGCTGAATCTGGGTAGATTGATTGTTGTCCACTTGTTTTGATATTAGAAGCTGCGTCCAGGATGAATTTCTTCCACTTTACGAAATGTGGTAATGTTGGGTCGACATCCCGAATTTGCTCCGCTGTCTCCAGAACAAAAAGCGCGGATAGCTGACCCAAGGCTTTAATATTCATAGCCTGTGATGTATAATTGTGTGGCGTAGACAGAAGTGCTGATGATTGCAAGAAATCAATGTCCGATTTCCACTCAAGATGGGTTACTGAGCCCGCGGGTCCAGTTTCAGAATCTATATTATCATTTTCCAAGGCAAAAAGATAAGCTCCTTGAATGGAGAGCACCACCCGATCGTCAAGCATGGCAACGACATCGCCCAGTTGGCCATCCCTTGTACCGCTCTTGGTCCGGGCACTTGCTGGCATAGGTGGACCACCTGGTCCGACGAACAAGGAATCTATCATAGCCGGAACATAAATTGTTGTGAGGTGTCGCAACAAGCCCTGAGAACAGGCCACACCCATGAGTTGGAGGCATTGATCAATCGCCGTGGGATGCAGCGAATACCTGCTCCCAGGCAGCCCGCGATTACCCAGAATAGTCGCAGTCGCCCTCGGTCCAGTGGGATCGGCTGTGATCTTCTCTAGGCCTTGGAACTGAGGGCCGTAATCTATACCGCTCCTTTGAAGTACTCGGTACACACTTTCAGATAGCAAAGCTCGCTTATAGGAAGATATTGGGAATGGCTCTGGGGGATGATCGGACCCGGCTCTTACTTGACCCTGACAATGCATCGTCCATCTTTCTCCGTCATAGGCCATGATTTTGAAACCGTACCAGCCGGATGGAACCCTGTCAGCCACTTCGACCGGACTGAGGCTAGTTACGATCTCGATCTGGTCTTCCTCGTGGAACAGTAATGGCGTTATAAATGTCGCATTGCGCACCGAATAACTATCGTTGTCAGGATATAGCTGCTGGACTGCCTCACCTACCATAGCGACGAATCCAGCGCCAGGGAATGTGACGGCCCCTTGGATTACGTGATCCAAAAGCCAGGGCACGTCGTCCAGCGTGACCAGATTACGCCAAGAAGGCTCATGGTCGGTCGTATCGACGACTCGCGAGCCGAGGATTTCATGATGCGGAAACTTCCGATGCCTCCACTCCCTACTCAGTCGACTCTCACTCCAGTAGGAGCGATCATGTTGCCAAGGATAAGGTGGAAGATCTGTCAGCGTATTCCCGGGCTCAATTATGCTCGACAGATTGAATCCTACGCCGTTCGCATAGGCCTGCCCCGCTGTCCGTAGTAGCTGTCTTTGGACATCCTCGTCATACCTAAATAAGGTGGGAATATAGACTGGTGACTTCGTTGCAAGAGTCCGGAAGATTTGTCGCAGAGGGGCGGCGAGGGCTGAATGCGGCCCGACTTCTAGGAAGACTGGGGTTCCACTAGTAGGTAGGCTTTGGATAGCCTCGGTGAACAATACCGGTGATTCCAGATTCTGTCGCCAATATGATGCATCTAGTTTGCGAGGGTCGGTGATAGTGTCGCCAGTCACACTAGAACAGAAAGGAAGCATTTCCTGCTCATATTCGATGTGGCTAGAGATACAATGTTCATATTCAGAGCCAATCTGTTTCATCTGGTCTGCAAATAATGTAAGCGCAAGGGTAAAAGCGTAGGGCACAAGGGGGCTTTACCAGAATGATAGGCGATTTTAACTGTAAGCCGCCGGCAGAGTGTATCTGAATTTGCCGTCTTAATGTTTTTGATCACATCGTCAACCGAGTCTTTATCCCCTGACAGGGTGACACTATGCGGACTATTGTGGCAGGCCACAACCACTCCTGGTGTCAAGTACGGTGCCACTTCGTCCGGGGAAAGGCCAACGGCCACCATAGCGCCTAAGCCTTCTAGCGGTTTAGCGACTTTGCCTCGATAGTATGCTATAACGATAGCACTTCTCATAGAAATAGCTCTGGCAGCATATGCGGCCACAATCTCTCCGCTTGAATGCCCGACAACTCTAGATGGCTCGATTCCCCAGCCCCGAAGAATATTTACTAGTCCAATTTGAAGCGCAACACAGAGAGGCTGAGAGAACTCGGCTTCGTGGACTCGAGAAATTGAACTCTCTTGGCTTAGTTCATCTGGAAGGTACGTTAGTGAAAATATTCTCGTAACTTCAGGGGTAGAACCCTCAATCTGACCATATAATAACCAATTCGGGGGATCAGGTAGCTGCTGCAGTGCCTCATCCATTCTTTTGATATCTTCCTTGAATGTTGGGAATTCAGACAAGAGCTTTAGCCCCATCCCGGGCCATTGAGCACCCTGACCTGTGAACACGAAGGTGACATTTGGGGAACTGGTGTTAAAAATCGAAAATGCCGCATCATCTATCGCTGGATTACTCGGCTGCACCACAGCGAAAGCCCGGTGGGAAAGATGTGATCTTCGCGCAGCCAAAGTGAACGAAAGATCATGCAGGCGGTCTGAGTGATTCTTTACATAGTCGGTGGTCTGGCTGATACGCTTGCGAAGAGTGTCTGCATTATGCGCAGACAGAACCAGGAGCTGCGGGCTGCAAAGTCCAAGCGATGTGGGTTGGGGCTTTGGAGAGACCGAAGAGGCGGACTCCAGAATAGCGTGGGCATTGGATCCGCCAATACCGAACGAATTTACGCTGATCCTTTCGGGCCTGCTAGCAGGCCACGGAGTTGGTTCTAGGGGGACATGGAGATTTGCCTCGGTGAATGGAATTTGGGGATTCGGTGTTTTGAAATGGATATTGGGTGCGATGGTCTTGTGTTCAAGTGACAAAATTGATTTGATGATGCTAGTGATGCCGGAGGCACCCTCTGAGTGGCCGACATTTGGTTTGACCTGGTGTACAACATCAGTAAGGAGTTTGGCTGTAGACAGTTCTGAAAATAGGGAATACTGACAGCACTGATATATGTCGCTTCTCCTTGGGTCATCTTTGCAACAACTGATGCTTCGATGACATCGCCGACGGCTGTTCCAGTCCCATGACATTCAAAAACAGGTGTTTCCTGTATCGCGTCAATCCCCGCAATCCGATACGCGTGACGAATCAACCTTTCCTGAGATATTGGACATGGTTGAGAAAAGTTAGGGGTCTTGCCATCGTGGTTGCTCACTGTGGAGCGGATGACGGCGCGGATCGCGTCGTTGTCCCGAAGCGCGTCGCGTAAAGGTTTGAGATATATGCAGTTGATCCCTTCACCACGACCGTAGCCGTCTGCCTCAGCATCAAAAGTATGAGAGATACCACTTGGTGACAAAACCATATTTTTGGTCATGGCATCTGTCATGGTTGGGCTCCATATAAGGCTCGTCCCGCCCACCAGAGCTGTTGTGCACTCTCCTGATCTGAGTGCTTGACAGGCCTCATGCAGGCAGACCAGGGATGAAGAGCAAGCTGTCTGGATGGTCATGCTGCAAGGGGTCAGAGATTTTTGAAATAAAGACAGCGGATCGCACTCACCTCGGACCTAGGAGATCAAATCGATACGACACTTGGTTTGCTAATGCATAACCACCGGTTGCGATAGGAAATATCTGCGTCAAATGCTGGGGATCTTTATGCGATATCTCTAGCCAATCTTCGCCAAAAACGCCAACAAAGCAACCGATTTTCTCACCGCGCCACTTAGTCTCCCCCGAGTTCTCCAGGCACTCCCAAACCACCTCCAGCAAGAGCCGTTGCTGAGGGTCCAGGCGCGCCGCCTCGTGGGGAGGGACAGAAAAGAAGGAATTGTCAAAACAACCTGGATCTTCTTGCAAAAAGAACCCCTTTTTCGTTTCGCTCAGATCTCCACAATCGACGCTGCTAGACGCCTCTCGAGAGCAGCGCGAGGGAGGCGCTTCACAAAAGCCATCTCGTTTATTCACGAGCATTTCCCAAAAGTCATCTCCACATCGAACACCGCCTGGTAGCCGCATTGCCATACCAATGATAGCAATTGGCTCCCCAAAGTCCTCCTCGTGGTTTCTGCATGATGTTTGTCCTTGTCCAGTTATTGAGTTCATTTTTGGTTGAATGATGAATAATTTGAGACTGGATCAAGATGGCTGCATAGCAGACAAAGCATAGGTTGAACTAGGGTTGGAGCTTTGATATCACAAGGTACGGCCTGTTGACGATCGATAAATTTCACGAGTATATTGGCGATTCGGCCAAATCTACACAATATGTGCCTACATATCCATTTCTGCAAGATGCAGGAAGCACATTTCCTCCGAAATCCTCCGCCACCGGAGGAATGATATGTACCTGGATGGCGACTCGGTCGTATTGCCAGACACTGCAAAGAAAGAAAGCCGGCAGGTAGTTCCAATCTGCCCTCCGAAAACAGGGCATTCTCAACCTTGTTCAACGCTGCTCCAACTTAGACCCGCATATGTGACTGCAACACAACTAGTCACCGACCTTCTATCTCTATATCACTTGCCATATTGAAGTAAGTATATCAAGGCTACGCATTAAAGAAACAAACAAGCAGCCTCATTATAGGCGATGTTCTTGTCGGAGATCTTGAGCTTACATGAGAGCAAAGCTCAGTCTGGCCACCAGGTGGTGGTTCATCCTCGCTGAGATATATTGTTACAAAGGCTAGAACAATCAGAAGGAAAGCTCGGCCCAAAATCGCTTACAACCCTCCGCATGTCCAACCCAATCTCCTACCTTCCGGGTGTTCACCGTAACCCACCCTCATCTAGGTATTGGGTCTGATGTGGCACACAAAACGTACCCCGTGCTAGATATACTGTTAGGCACGGCTTAGTACAACCCAATGACCCTCAAGGGGTAATGATCTAGGCCGATTATGTCGTCGCAATCCGTTATTCGGAATTAAGAAGCGCTGTGGCGGTCTCGACTATTTGTTTCGACTTTATTGTGTGCTGACATGGACAGTATCTTATTTTGCTCGACACAAATCCGGATATTTACGCTTTGTTAAGGGATGAGACACTTAAACTTCCTTAAAACTGGTCAGCAGTGAATGATTCTATGCCGGAGCTGGGTGTGAGGAACGAGGCCCAAAAGCAAGATAATGATGTATCACTACTCTACAAGATACCGTAGCTTACAAACATCATTACTGGTAATTGCTGGTGAGATTTTGCATAAGTCTAATCCAATAGTACTTCTATCCACTCATCTGATTAAGAACTATCCAGGCCACCCAGGTACGTTGTCTGGTTGTCCTAGATAAATTCGTTAGTACAACACCTTCCATGTTGTAAAGATACTAATAATTTTTAATCTAGTAGCAACCGAATTTTGACCAAGATGGACAGCGAATGGTTTCGAGGACAGGTCGTCTTCCTCACGGGGGCAACTGGGAATCTCGGTGGATGCCTGCTATACAAGCTAGCCATTCAACTTCCAACCGCGAAGATCTTCGTGCTGGTGCGGGGATCTGTCCAAAAGGCAATTGAAGCATGGGAGCAGTCGATGCCAGAGCAAGTGGAGGAGATTATCGCCACTTGCAAGATCCAATTCTTCCTCGGTGACATGACCCAGCCTAACCTCGGTCTCTCGCCCGCCAACCTATCACGTTTACAAAATGAGGTCACGGTGGTGATCAATACTGCTGGTGACATTGCTCTCTCTCGAGATCTCGCAGAGACTATACCAGTTAATTGCACTGCTCATCTGACGCTAGCTACTCTACTAGACAGTTTCACTCAGCTGCAATGTTTCCTCCACATATCAACTACATATGTCTCCAGTTTTCTCCCTGACGGCGTGGTCAAAGAGCAAATATACCCCCTGTACGAAGACCCGGCAAAGGAACTAGAGAAGATTCTCGCCACAGGAAAATCCTCTTATACGAAACAATTCGCGGCTCCCTACGCACTGGCCAAACACCTGGCTGAATGTTTGCTTCTGGGTGGTGACCACAAATTCCCCATCCTCATTGTGCGACCCTGTCTCATATCACCAGCTATTGCGGAGCCCTACCCGCTCTACGGCAGCGATGGCGCCATACCCGTACATTCCTTCCTGCAGATACTCCTAGGAGACGCGGAATATGGACCTCTGAAGCTCGAGCAGACACTACCTTTCCATGCAGCCTGCAATGAGATCCCAGTCGACCTCGTGGCTCGTACTTGTCTGGCTCATGTTGCCCAAGGCACGACTGGTGTAGTCCACGCTAGCGCCGATCTTTATGTCTCCCGATCGATTGGGGACCTGCTCGAGCGGATGCGCCGCCATGCACCAGAGGGAGCAGCTGATCAGGTACAAAAGGCTGGGATTGACCACGGAGAGGTCACGGCTCCGGAGTTCTACACCATGATCCAGCAATTTGCACGGGACTGGAAGATTGAATGTACGCGATCTGCTCACCTACAGCAGGTGGTGGGTCCCTTGGGGCTTGACCTTGGCGATCATGACCCAGAGATATTCTTTAAACTTCGTATCGAGCGGCTGGCTAAGACTCTTCTGGAAAAGTTGGAAAGTGCTAGCGTGGCAAGCAACAAGGTCTATCCGAGTATCTCATGAGAAATGATGACTAGGCTTTGGTGGTATTATTCTACATTTCTCGTCATTGGTTGTCATTTTGTATTAGAGTTATCGTTTCTGTAGTATTTTTCTTGACAACTCATATTATATGGGTCGAAGGGCTCTCCCGCAAAGTTGCGCTGAATCTAGATTCCTTTTACGCTGAGTCCAGATTCCCTCTCAAGAAAAGAAATCAATAAAGCGTGTAATCACGACATGAGCTTCCTAGTGGGTACACATCGATATGGGTGCTGTTGATTATCATTCCTGAGCAACGGTATAGAATATCTCGACATTCACCATTCAATGTTCAATGCTTTGTTTTAGTATAATTTCTCAGAAAAGTGTGCATTCATAGCAGTTGAGAAGTCTTGTTAATCCACCTTTGTGTTCTCGTACGCGTACAAACTTGGTGAGATATATAATTGACCAAGAAATATCATGGCTTTAGGTCGGTCCCCTTCAACAAATCGAACAATTCAGAAAATATATCATTGTGTACCTGAGAAACGTCTATTATGATGCTGGATACAACCGCTTCCTACCGGCTATTTAGCATGCTCATAGGGTTGGATGTCATTAACGAACCTCAGTGGAATTAGACCAATACTTTCCAGCCGCTTTAAATTGCGGGGAAGTTACTTAGCCATCATAGTGAGGTTGCAAAACTGAGCAAGATTATTACGCGCACGACTGAGTCCGGTACTTTGTGCGGACTCAAGTATCTCGAGAGAGCTTGAGGTATGAACTCGGGGAGATCTCGGGTGTAACTTGAGGGGTTTGGTACAAATGATATAGTTCCAATTTGGTCGCGGTC
This sequence comes from Penicillium psychrosexuale, assembly GCF_028828465.1. NCBI lineage: Eukaryota > Fungi > Ascomycota > Eurotiomycetes > Eurotiales > Aspergillaceae > Penicillium > Penicillium psychrosexuale. Next base: position 6,854,065 of record NW_026643187.1, read on the forward strand.
TAGTGCCCTTCATTTGCTCCGATGAGATTGTGACCCTACAGTGTTCGAACCGCAGTCCAAGGACCGGCAAGCAACATGCGAAAAAAAGGTCACACAAGATTAAATTGGTGGTATACGTTGCAACCTATGCGAAGGTGTATAGCGGCCAGTGGCCAAATGCCTGATTTTGTAGGATTGATGCCTTAATATGCCTGAATTCTTCCTTATTTCCAGTACCTTGCGAAGGTATCGAGGTCTTGGTCGAGAAGCAGATTTCGTGAAGAATGGGGTTCAAAGGTGGGAATGGCTTCAAATGATCTCAAAAGGGAAAAGGAAAAAAGGGCCCCAAGGTTCTTCAACAGCAGCTAGCCTGAGAACAATTTCCTCGTTGCCATAGGATAGACGCACCTCGCTCAGTATATGAGACATCAGAGAGCCTACTTTTTAGGGTGGGTTCTACACAAATGAGGCTTGTGTGGTGTGATCTCAGTGTCCCATTTAGTGTATAAGTTACTTCTCTTATTGCAGACCTGTTTAAATCCTCTTTCTGTGATACTCTCTTTGTACGCTAACAGCTGCAGTTTTACACCTTTCACAAACAGACAAAAGTGAAGTAAAACTCTGCCTCTGCCTCATCATCTTCCCTCCCTTTCCACTTGTCTTCCTTTTCATTTCACTCATCATCGCTCTCACTTCATTCGTATTCATCCTCTTCCCTTTATCCTTTCTTCTCCTCTCCACTTCTTATGACCTAGCCACGAAGGGTTCGCCCAAAACGAGGCGTTAATCCAGTCTAGAGTCGATGCGATTATGCTCACTACTCTGCTCGGCTAAAGCGAGAGTACAACAATCCCAGTTTGATCGGATCTACTGCGTCTATCTCCAGTATCAATTCCGTCAACTCCCTACATTTGTAATACAAATCCGAGATCAAGTGCGAGTGGGTTCTCAAAAAGGAACAAATCACGGTTCGTGGACTATTCTCTTGGTTCAGAGGGGCTCAGAACCTAGCCACTAATATGGATATGGTAGAAGCCAAAAGACTTGGTAGGGTCGAGGGGGGGGGATGTTCCAATGTCCTACATGGTGGACCACAGTTTGAAAGAAAAGGCTGGGGCTTCTGGCACGTCTGTATACGGCATCGCTTCGGACAGCTACGGTGATAGTGTATTCATATTCGTTAACCTCACTGGCCCACAACGACCAACTCAATGGGATGATGAGGCCCGCACAATGAACCTGAGAATTGGATGACTCAGAAATGGATGAGAAACTATATATATTCGTCTTGCCTAGAGATGACAATCCTGATTCCTCAGAAGCGAAGCTTCCTGCCCAGGTTGACGCGATGGTTGTATCGGTGGAAACTGTCCTTTCCTAGCCTGCGTACAGGCCTCGAGTGAGTAATGCGCGAACTACCACATCGGTGGCCGGAGCGAACAAAAGGAAAGACACACCAAAACCACAGCCTATCCGAAGCCTTGACCAGAAGGAACCCAACCTTGGAACGCACACACTGTGACCGTACGGTCACGTGGACCTCGGGTCTATCCCGACGCACGTGACGGAGACCTTCCCACATCCCCACCAATACCCGTACGTCAATAATCCACACGCGGCACGCCATTCGTCGGATTACCCATGTCGAAGCCGACGAATAGGACACTCCGAAAATCGACCAAAACAGCATATCAGTTGCATCACTACGCCAGAGACCAGTCGCGAGTACATACAATGAATCATCATCATCTTCCCCAGAGCTTACACAGTTACACACACACCCATCATTAACCACGGATCACATTCTAACGGAGCTCTGGTCGGAGGCCGTGACTTCTGGATATAGACACCGACATTGTGTCGCTCTGAGGAATGATCAAGAACGACAGGTCAAAAGCATTCGCTGGTCTCCGAGCTCGAGCATCCGCTATCACATCATTTCCTCTTCATAAAACCTGAGATGCTCTTCGACTATGATTTGCGATTTCCAAAATACCGAATAACTCGAGATACCAATTTCTTCCAGCAGAAATCCCAAGTCTGTCGTCGAGTTGTTAGCTATGCGGCCGGAGCAAGAGGGTTGAAACCGGAGCTCAGATATGATCCTGGTTGAGACAGCTGAACCGTATAGCGAGGGGAAATCAGTAATCCTTGTCAACGACTACAACCAGCTAAAGGCATTGACTTGTGCTCGTGCTGTACGATACAACGCTTCCAGCCAGAGATCTGATCTGGCTTGTCTTTTGCACACGTTTCAATTTACTTCGTATCACCAAATGTGCCATTTTATACCTTCATGCTGTTCTTATGAGTAACCCTCATCAACGAAGCCTCTTCCTGTGTGAGAGGATTCGGATTTCTCTGAAGCGTATCCATGCTGGTCTACAAATAAGGTTGGAGAGATACCTAGTTATGCAGTCGCTATGATCAGACAGTGCACGTTGGGGACGAGACCGGTGTGCAGAGCTGGTTTCAACAAGCCATAGGCCAAATTCTATGCCTAGTCCACCGATTTCTATTTCAGAGGGCCGCTTTTCTCCTGTCAGATGTGGCGATCCAGGTATTCTACCAGGTTTGTATCCAAACCCACACAAACCCTCGTTCCGCTTTATTGGAGATGGTGGCCTTAGTCCGCCACTCGGGCATCCCATCCATTAATTATTGCCTATAGTCAAAATGGAGTATTCCATGTTTCTTTCCTCGTTCTCTATGAATACCTCGAATCCACTTATCCCCTAGCTCTTAGGCTGTATGCCATAATTTAAACCCTCCGTGTCTAGACTAGAGGGCTATGAGCTTGAGAAGTTGGTATGGCAGTGAGCTCCTAGTACCTGTCATGTTCTCACGATCTGTATAATTATCCATCACGTGACTCTATAGATCGTTGATACCTTCCAGGTGTTTGCTATTTGCCTCTTTCCTTTGTTCTTTTGTTTGTTCTTTCCTTCCCAGGGTTGTTTGCACTCGAGCTAAGCGAGTCGTTCGAGTTTTGCATCGTTTGCAGTAAATCCAGCTATATAAACAGGCCGATTCCCACTTCTGAACTTACTTCTTCTCTCTCTCTTCATCATTTTGGATCAACCTAACCACATCCAACATGCCTACCTATCGTGTCCATCATCCATCACATGACTTGTCTATTCTTATATTCATTCTTCAGACAACTCAACCACATCATAGGGCATCCCTCCAACGTGCCTGGCACCTGTCGTGTTGTGTTCATTATCCATCACAGATTTGTATGTTCTTGCTGTCTCTTTTTTCTTTTCATATACTTACATTCATCCTTCAGACAACCCAACCACCTTCTACCTTCCACCTTCCACCGTCTATCGTCCATCTTCCACTTTATGAGGTTTGTTTCTTATCTGTGCTATCACCTATTCTTCATCTTCCATCATCGTGTTCTATACCTTGGTTAATACCTGATGACATGGGGCTGACTGTACTAGATATGTGCTCACATCCACTCAACCACTTCATCCACTTCAATATCCTATATTCATCCACATTCAATCATCCACATCCAAATTCCACTTCAACCAACCATCTACATTCGACTACTACAATGCTTGACCTGAAAGAGGAGGAATGAAAAGAAACGGTCTTGATCGACAGAGTCTCCGCAGGAGTGTCTCTGAAGGAGACTTCTCGTCGGGAAGAGGTTACAGCGTGTACCCATTTAAAGGAGACTCTCAAGACCGTTTGCTGTGGTGGTAAAAAAACATGGTCCCCTCGACAAGCAAGTATCAACATTCAAGCAAGCTCCACTTCAATCACTCACTTCAATCACCCACTTCAACCAACCATCCACTTCAACCAACCATCCACTTCAACCAACCATCCACTTCAACCAACCATCCACTTCAACCAACCATCCACTCAACCATCTCAACCATCTACCTCAACCATCCACTTCTATCAACTATCCACATTCTACTACTGCAATGCTTCGACCTGGAAGAGGAGGAATGAAAAGAAACGGTCTTGATCGACAGAGTCTCCGCAGGAGTGTCTCTGAAGGAGACTTCTCGTCGGGAAGAGGTTACAGCGTGTACCCATTTAAAGGAGAACTCTCAAGACCGTTTGCTGTGGTGGTAAAATAAAATGGTCGCCTCAACAAGCAAGCATCGACATTCAAGCGTCGATATCCAAACTCCAGTCCAATGAACCATCCACGTCCAAGCTCCACTTCAATCAACCATCCACATTCGACTACTACAATGCTTCGACCTGAAAGAGGAGGAATGAAAAGAAACGGTCTTGATCGACAGAGTCTCCGCAGGAGTGTCTCTGAAGGAGACTTCTCGTCGGGAAGAGGTTACAGCGTGTACCCAATTAAAGGAGACTCTCAAGACCGTTTGCTGTGGTGGTAAAAAAAATGGTCGCCTCGACAAGCAAGCATCGACATCCAAGCTCTACTCAATCAACCTTCAATCAACCATCTACATTCAATCAACCACATCCAATCAACCACTTTCAAACATCCACTTCCAAATTCTACTTCAATCCACTTCAATCAATCATCCAAATCCCATTCCAACCATCCACCTTCAATCAACCAACTACATTCAATCAACCATCGACATCCAAGAACCACTTTAAGCATCCACTTCAAGATCCTACGTTCAATCAACCATTCCAATCAACCATTCCAATCAACCATTCCAATCAACCATTCCAATCAACCATCCACATTCAATCAACCATTTCAAGTATCCACACTCAGCCTTACTGTGACGGGCTTCGGCGTCAGGACAAGGCTTGCTACGGCAGCAAACAAAAAAGCAAAAGCAAAAAAGAAAAAGAAAAAGAAAGAAAAAAGAAAGAAAAAAGAAAACACGTCGAATCATTTCAATCAACCACTTCAAGATCCTACATTCAGACAACCATGTCAAGCATCCACTTCAAGATCCTACGTTCAATCAACCATTCCAATCAACCACATCCAATCAACCACACCCAATCAACCACATCCAATCAACCACATCCAATCAACCACATCCAAATTCTACTTCAGTCAACAATCCACATTCAATCAACCACTTCGAGCATCCACATTCAGCCTTACTGTGACCGGTTTCGGCTTCATGACAATTGACAGGCTTGCTACGACAGCAAACACAAAAGCAAAACAAAAGAAAAAGAGAAGAAAAGAAGAAATAAAACACCTCGAACGATTTCAAACAACGACTTCAAGCATCTACATTCAAACAACCACTTCAAACAACCACATTCAAACAGCCACTTCAAGCATCCACTTCAAGCATCCACATTCAAACAGCCACTTGAATCAACCACTTCAAGCAACCACTTCAAACAACCACATTCAAACAGCCACTTCAAGCATCCACTTGAATCAACCACTTGAATCAACCACTTCAAACAGCCACTTCAAGCATCCACTTCAAGCATCCACATTCAAACAGCCACTTGAATCAACCACTTCAAGCAACCACTTCAAACAACCACATTCAAACAGCCACTTCAAGCATCCACTTGAATCAACCACTTGAATCAACCACTTGAATCAACCACTTGAATCATGTACATTCAAACAGCCACTTCAAGCAACCACTTCAAGTATCCACATTCAAACAGCCACTTGAATCAACCACTTGAATCATCTACTTCAAGCATCCACATTCAGCCTTCCTGTGACGGGTTTCAGCTTCAGGACAATTGGCAGGCTTGCAACAACATCAAACACAAAAACAAAACAGAAAAGAAAGAAGAAAGAAAATACCTCGAACGATTTCAATCATCCACTTCAAGATCCTGCATCCTAATAACCACTTCAATCAGCAATCAACATTAAACCATATCTACAATGCTTCGACCTTGAAGAGGAGAATGAAAAGGAACGGTCTTGAACCACAGAGTCTCGGAAGGAGTGTCTCTGAAGGAGACTTCTCGTCGGGAAGAGGTTATAGCATGTTCATTTAAAGGAGACTTTCAATTGATTCATTTATTGATTCTACCTGAGTTTAATTCTTAGCTGTGGTTTATGCCTATAGAAAGGACTATGTATATATGCTACACAATAGGCTGCTACAAGGAATGTTACGAATGGAGCCATTATCTCTTGGCCCCAAATCCTCGGAATCTTACTCTTCAAAAAGACCGTAGAATATTCAATCCGATCTCCAGATACTGTTATGGGGTTACGAGGTTGTGAAAAAGGCTAAGGCCTAGTTTAGACTGCCCAACGTCTCGTGTGCACCGGAATGACTAGGAGTCATGTGGGCAATTCGACGCCATGCTTAGATATCGTCCACCAACCAAAATACGGTCTAAACGAGTCTCGTGCATTTGACTTCTATGCACACAAGATGACTCACAAGATGACTACGGAACTCTAACGCCTTGATTGATGAAAAGGCGCAGTTTGAAACCATTACAAGGGAGTCGCGGGTGCTCACGTCAACGCATCTCGCATGCATGTGTAGACTGGAGATGAGGGCGGAAGAAACGAGGAAGCAGAGCGTCAACCTCAGAAGAAGCGGAAATAGTGCTGATCTGGATTTCTGCTAGTGGGCTACTGTGTTTATTTATAGACGAGCAGGCGCTGGACTATATAGCATGGATATATTAGGGATGCCAATGCAGTCATCTATCATATGACAACGAGCAATGACCCCCCGCAAACAGATTCCGATACTAGTTGCAAGTCTTCTCAATACCACCAAGGAGCTTACACATGGATCCCAGCAAGCGGTTCTACTAGACGGTTTTTCCAGGATCATGCAAAGGGAACACTCCGCATACCACCTCGCACCTGCACACTCAAGGCAGCAGCATCATTCGCAAGGATAACCGCGTCCTCAATAACGTCATCGAAGTCCTCCAATACATGTCCCGTGGACAAGAAGCGTGCCAAAGAATTCGCGAAGTACCCCACAAACGTATCCCCCGCGGCAGTCGTATCAACAACCTCGTCAACCTCAACACCAGGAACAACACCAGCCCGACCCATCCTAGCCGAGTAATAAACCCCCTTCGCCCCAAGCGTAACAAGCACAATCCCAACACCAAACTCCAGATGGAACTTCCGCGCCAAGCGCTCCACCGAATCAGATTCATCAACAACCCATTCCCTATTGCATCTACTCATCTGCATAAGCTCCGTCTCATTCATAATAAGCACAGCAGTATTCAGCAGCGCCTTATACGGAATCCCCTTTGGATACACAGGCGAGGGGTTAAACACCACTTTCGCACGCCCGCCAGAATCCCACCTGCCCTCAGGATCATTGTAAAACTTCAGCAAGCCCACCGTCGTGGCGCGCGGGATCTCGCCCTGCAAAACGACGACATCGGTTGGAGACGGATAGCTCTGGATCGTCTTGATAATTTTGTCCGCAGAGGTAAGTATTCCGGCGTGGTTTGCGCCGGGCACGACGAGAACCCGCTTCTCGCCGCCATTGGCTTCGTCCACGATAATGCTGGCCGACCCCGTCGGCACATCCTTCAATTGTTCGATGGATGTTGTATCGACGCCGGAGTCCTCGAGTGAGGGCTGCAGGAGGTGTTCGTAGTGTGGATCATCGGTGCGGACGGCGCCGATCATGTTCACGTATACATCATCGATTGTTGTGGCGCGGCCGCAGGCTGCGGCTTGGATTCCGCCTTTGCCGCCTGCTGAGAGCGTTAAGGAGGTTGCTGTGAGGGTTTCGCCGGGGTTTGGGAAGCGTGGGGTTGTTGTTACGTATTCGACGTTTAGGGAGCCGACTACGCAGATTCGGGCCTTTCTATACATTCCGGTGGGTTGTGTTAGTTGTGTTCGAGATGTTTAGGACATTTGGCGTGGGCTTGCGCAGGTTGATTCGAATTGAAGGATGTAGAAGTATGCGAAGGGGCGTAGCGGCCAAAGGGTAAATGCCCGATTTTTCAGGTTTGGTGCCCGATTATACCCGAATGGCCTGACCGCATCCGACGTACTGTAAATTGAAGCCATCAGCTGGGCGTCAAGACCCGTTAAATTATTGAATTGAAGCTATTCCCACCCCATGAATAATCAATTTCTTCGAATCTTGGGCGTTGAGACCCGACTCCGACCGCACAAAATGGGTGCACGCAGAAATTTGCATGGTGGGAATTTTTGTGCACTTGGATACTTTGCTTATTAAGCCTGCTATCATGGGAGTCGCATATCTTCATCCCGAATAGGCTAGCTCGATCTACCATTCTGCCAAATACGGCTTAGCGCAGGAACGGCTGACCAAAAAAAGGAAGTGACCGCATTCGGCCACGTGCTTTCCCATCCAAATAAATATTCAGCCAGTCTTGTCTTATACTTAGTAAACATTATGCTTGCCATCACACTTCGATTATTTGTACATAGCTAATCTCAAAACAGCTAACACATACAGAACGAGCCGCTCAATAACTCCATCACTAACCCAATACTCCAAAAAAATGCTAAAGCAAACCACTCAGTTCATCTTGACCTGGAACAAATAGCGCTGTCGGATCTGCGCAACATCATACACAATGTACTCATTGTAGAGCAGGCCACAATGACCGGCTATCTGGGTGTTGCCAATAGCCGTATCAGGCATCTTCACACCCTCCAAAGCCGGGCTCAAACATCCAGCATCCTTCCACCCAGCAGGAACGTTCGAGCCCTTGCCGAGCGTGGCAATCTTGCCAGAGTTGCGTGCATCCTCGCCAGCGTTGTAGTTGCCGCTTACAAGTTCCAGCATGGGTGCACCGAGCTCGGCATCGCAGAGAAGAAGTAACCCCATCCCCCGGCTGTTGTAGGGACAACAGTAGTTTGCGGATTTGCTCGAGGTATCTGCTAAATACACACCTTTGCCGAACATGTATCCGTTGACGGGTGCTTCGGGTGGCGCAATGCGCAATCCTTGGCTGAGGATACCACCGAAGTTTGTGCTGCGAGATCCATGCCAGAGGAGGCGGCGGTCGCTGTTTGGAATGCTGGCATAGGGGGAATTGTTGAAGCGGTCGTGTTCACCTTGGCGTTCGATGCGGAAGATGTTCACGACCTTGTAGCTCATGTTGTGTGTGTTGCCGCGGGAGTTCTTCAGGTAGTTCTCGAGTTCGACGAACTCGGTTGATTTGTGGTCCACTGGGCGAGGTCAGTTTGGTGTCATATTGTACGTTCCGCAATTTATACTCACGTTCGGTCATCTCCTTCATATTCAGGCTCTGGAACTGGCGATCCAGCGCGTGGATATCATCGCCTTGCTTGGACGATACCATGATTTCATTGGCAACGTCCATATCCGTCAGTGCCTCCAGCAAATCAATTTCCTTCTTGATCTGCGCATTTGTGTTTAGGGTTGGGGGCCGATGGCGGCCAAAGACGTGAGGAATCAAGGTAAAATATCGGTTACTCAACGTTTCTATGGCAGCACCATATGATTCGCCATGTTTTGTTTGCGCCAAACCTGGTGTGATCATCAGTTCGGATATGTCTTTGAGAACCGAAAATCCGCTTTTCAAAGTCCGGTCGCTAAGCTTTCCAAGTGGTAGTTTGTGGACGTCATAGGACATTGCAGCCAACGTGTCGAGAACATCTTGTTTGTTGAAGATGAAAGACATGAGGTTTTGAAGTCCCTTGGATAAGGCACTGTCTACCTCGGGCTGGTCCTCTTCTTCCTTGATGGTTTTTTCCTTTTTCGCCGGCTCTTCGTCTTCATCGTCCTCTTCATAGTTGCGCTCAAGGAATGTATACTTTCCGTTTTTAGGGGTATCGAGCCGATCCTCCCATTTGAGGCCTGATTTGTCTCTGAACTTCTTTTCATAATGCTTCATCGCGGCTCCTAAACTGCCCTCTCCGAGACAGGCTGACTGCCCATGCTCCCCAACTCGACCCCAGCGTGTCCAGGTAAAGTACTTTGAGTTTGTACCGCTCAACAACTGGATGCGATAGAACTTGTTGGCATTGTTGGCCGAAACGGTCTGGCTCAAGGTGGCATCCCAGATCAGACCAGCACTATCAATGTAGACCTTGGGATCTGTGACAATGTGTGTTAGTCTGTGACATTAGGTGTCGCATTGAAGACTTACCCTTGATTTTACCAAATTCCTTGAAGCCCTCATCAATTGGGACATTGATCGCCTTTGTGGTTGTCTTCTGGATGTCCTTTGTCTTTTTGTTGAATTCATTTTTGACGGGGTCTTCAGTCGCGCTTCGTTTCTTGCTTGCAGGTTTCTTATCCTCCGATGATTTAGCTTCGCTATCTGCACCGTTCTTCTGGGTGTCTTTTGTTTCGGCAGGAGCCGCATCAGCGCCTCGCTTCCTAGTAATACGCTTGTTTTCTGCAGGAGCAGCATCTGCAGTCTTCTGTGTGTCGTCATCTGCCTGCGACGCCTGGCCGAAGGAATAATTCGACTCCGGCAATGGTTTCTTCGCTTCGGCTGATTCAAGAAGCCATGAAAGTGAAACAATGTGACAATTGGCGACTTGGGATGCTTGTTTATCTGGTCGATTGGTTAATAAGAGAGCCCCGAGGTTATACATAATATCGAAACATCGCCGTAGCCATTATCATCCCCAATGCGGTCTGTCACCGTTTTGAGAATTGGGGTGGTAGTATATTGACCATTGACAGAATCACAGGATATCAAACTTCCGAGGTTGTTTATGTGGTACTCACATTTGGTAGTCTGCTTCTCCACATCCTTGTCAGTGGTCACTAGATGGGTACATTCATCCGTGACCGCTGTGCTGAAAGTCGCACCATTCTCCTCAATAAGTTTTTTTAAGTCCACTAGGAGTAGTAGAGTGGTCAGCATACAGATTTTGGTGGAGGTGAGCTAAATAAAGAGCCTAGCGAATAGGGGGCCCATACCCTGTCTCAGGTTGGGAAATGTGCCGCCCACGGTGATGACGAGTTTTTTGAAACTTCGAGGTGCCATGATGTTGCTCAATTGCAAAAAAATGGCAATAGTATCAAGAGTAACAAATAGGAATGGAAAAGGTAGAGATTGAAGAGGGGAGTCAAGTACGAGGTGCCCAGGTGATGTGTAGGTAAAGGGAAAGAGCTACCAGGTGGAAGCTAACACGATCGAAAACCAAAAGGTCGCAAGCTGGGATGAAAGTACAGAGAAAGAGACCAGTCGAGAAAACATGAAGGAACAAGTCGTCTTTTAAATAAAAACACCAGATGTTGTCAAGGTTGGTGGCCTGGGGGATCGGGCATCAATGAGGCTGCTGCCTAGGGGTGCCTTGGTGCCGCCTGAGCTAGCCAAGGCAGCACACCCTTTTTTGTGGAGAAGGCGAGGCTGAAGAGCACTGGACGCTTAAAGGCGTAATCTACGCGGCTAATCTCTACGTAAACTAATTTCCCAGTTCCGGACTACCCGTACACATTGGCGTTAGGGGTCCTTGACTGCTGGCGATAATTCCATGCCTAGTTCGAATACTGGTGCAAAATATTCAGTTTACGTCAAAATAGCATGTCTGATTCTCTGCGAAATCTAATTCTATCGAGATTCTTCAAGGCACAAGATTTCCGATATCTACTCCCAGGTGTCTTCTCTTGGACAGAAATTCATATCAACTTATTGAAAACAGATCCTAGGACCTCTCTTGCATGCAGGCTTTCTCCGATTGCTTTTCGAAAGTATTGTTCCAGTGCTAGTAATTGTTCCCGTCATCTGCTTATTGGCGTTAGACATCACCACGTACAACTCATTTTGCCTAGTTTAATGAGCAGAAGGGGATGGGACAGAATGTCGGCACTGTAACAATCCCTTTCAAAGATATCCGAGAATTCTAGAGAGAAGACCGGCAATGTCATCCAACTCTTGATGACTAGGATATCCTGTGGGTTATTGTCTCGAGGAATCTAGACGTGAAATTGTTTCCCCGTAAATATAAAGCAGAGATAGCCAGAGATGCCGTATTTGTCGAATCAAAATCATTCTTGATCCTAGGCTCATGACTTACAGATATAAAGGATAGGAATGTAAGACCACCAAAAATTGGATATTGTATTGTGCAAAGACCTCTGATATTCGAACTATGAATTGCAGGGAATCATATATGACAAGTGATATGATCTAGCTAAATCCAGAAGGCTCTTTTCCCTAGGTCATGGCGGCCTGTGTTCTATGGTAGCCTGCATATCCAGGCCAGAATCGGACAGAGCCCTAGTTAACTAACTAAATGATATTCTGGGCTTTTTGCACTGGACCCGACGGCACAAGGCATAATATAGGACTCAGTTCTCTACTTTTCGGTGTTATAGCTAGAAGAACCCCGCAACGACCTGTCAACAAGACATACAACGTATAAATCATTGAAAATGGAGCTGACTTTCTTGATTAGTCGCAATGGAACAAATGCCAAGAGGGGACATGCACGGCGTGCGTGTAACTCTTGTCGTCACAAAAAGGTGTCGCGTTCTGTCCTAGACAGCCCTCGGAGTCGGAAGTTAACTTTTCTAGAAACGGTGTTATCACAATACCTCCCCGGAGGAAGTAGCTGATGTGACTTGTTCACCCATCTTCTCTGGTCTCGCAGGTAGCCGACATCCTGCACCTCAAGCTTCAAGGCGGGATCCAGCAGTCCGAAATAGATCTGCATCTCCCCGATGTGAGCGATCAAGTGTCTCCTCACTCCAGAATCCGATGGAACAAGAGGCCGAATCATTCATCGGCCCTAATGCAGATACACCTGCAGAGGCCGATCAAGAATCTCGTCGTTTTGCGTGTGACTCAAACCCTATAGCGACTCTCATGGAACAGAACGAGTCAAGGTTGCAGGGCGGTCGATCCCAGAAAGGAGATGTAGGTGCATGGTTGGGCACCGAGGAGAGCTCCATTGACCGCGGCGAAACCCCTGACTCTTCACAAATATTGCTAGGGACCCATGTTCACCCCGGCTGCCTGCCTCCGAAAGACTGCCAACAGGCTTTGATAGACATATACTTTCGTCGGATACATCCATTACTGCCTTTACTTGATGAAGATAACGTGCGAAGCCAACACAGAGCGGGAACTCTCGCTGCGCGACTTCTGCAGGTGATGTGTCTTGTCGCGGCAAAGGACCGGGGTGCGGTGCCTTTCCTATGCCTTGGTCCGGATTCAAATCCCCTCCCACTGGAGAAATTCAGCAACATCCTGTACACCGATGCTATGCAAAAAATCTCGAGAAGGCCTGAGAAAAAAGTACTTGCAATACAGATATTGGCGCTCCTATCACTGCACGAATGGGGCTCCACTGGATCCGAGGATTGTTCTTTGAATCTGGCCCAGGCTATCCACCATGCCCAGACCATGGGGTTGCATTTGCTGAGGCCAGACCAACACTCTGATACATCTTCCAGAAATCTTTTCTGGTGCCTGTGGAGTCTAGACCGATGGAACGCTGCTATGAATGGGAGGCCTTTAATGATACACGACGGAGACAGAAGCCATGGGGTGGACGATGTTATTTCAACGTTCCGATCGCCGTTTCGTGTCTGGCTTCGAATTGCCGATAAACTCGGAGAAGTGGTTCACTTCTACCGACCGATCATAAAAAGCGTGGATCAGAGTGAACTCGATCTTCCCTCCTTTGAAGACCTTTTGGAGCACTGTGAGGCCTGGGACATGGCTCCAGGCCTGCTTGGTATGAAACTTTCCGTCTTCTAGTTGCAACATTGTCTAACCCCTAGACCGCAGAGTCCTTGGAGCTTGTTTATCATTCTGTCATTATTCTGTCAACACATTCCAGCGGGTTGCAAGGCCGATCACAGCCAAGAGCGTCAAAAATCCGACAAAGCCATTCAATTCTTACCATCGCGTCGTTCGGTTTCAATCAGGATATTCGGAATTTCGTGCCGTTTCCCATGATCGGTTACACCGTCTCGCTCGCCTTCTCGGTCACGTACAAACAGCTCAGAGAAAGCAAACTAACAAGTGCGCGCCGCACAGCCATTTCCCAAATCCGTTTATTTCATCAATTTCTCAAGGAAATGAGCACTACGTGGTGGTCGGCCGCTGTGATGACTCGTCTTGGCCAGCGTGTGTTGAGCAACATCCAACCCACCGTAGACCAAGAACGTTCCACAGGCCCAGAAATCGATATCACCCGACTAAACTCTGCACATGAATCGAGTCGTATCTCTCCACGGCGACTTGCTTCCACTGACGATATGCAGTCACACTCAGCTACCGACATCCCGAATGTGGGGAGACGGATTAATGCAGGATCTCCGAGCACACACCCTCTGGCTGGTCATCGACTGGGACCGGACCAACCTTTGAATCTCGAAGTAGACAGCATGCCATTTTTAACAGCGACTGAAATTGAGGAATTCGATACCTTTTTCGGCAATTTCCTTGATGTCGGTTTTCCAAATGGCCCGAATGATCAATTATTGCTAGATCTCGACATGGCAGACTTCGAATTTGCTCCTCACAGTCTAGCTTGAGAAGGTGCACAAAGATGAGAAGGCAGCTCGGTTTCAAATCTTGTGTATATACGCATTGACTGCGCTACTTTGTTCCTTTTGTATTAAATATGCGGGGGATAGAATCGTCTGATCATGGTGCTACAGAGGAAATATCAAACTCATGAGATGTGAAGACAGGGCTACACACTCCCGCTAAGCCACATTAGGTATGTTTTCCGGTGGCCGCTGTTTTCAACCATGCTATTATTATCTAAAGATTCAGATATCCTAGTTATGGATAGCGGCCATCGGAAAACTTACCTGAAGTAGTTTAGTGGGGAGTTTCCGCTGTATGATAGCTTCCTAGATGTTCATGTATCAATCACTATAGTGTATGAAAAGCAATCCTATGTATTCTTCTAAAATACTAAGACTCAAGTAACATGATATATTACATACTTCAGAAGTAACAGTCGTATGATCATGGGAAGATGTGTAGTATAGATCAAGGAATGTCACCAGCATGTCAGAAAAAGCCTCTGAGGACCGACCTTGAAATATTTTCGCAACTTATTGTAACATAGGTATTTAGACAGCATTACAAGAATGTCGGTATTTCCTTCCGTGGTGAGGAGCTGCGCTTGTAGGTTTGAGTCCTTGAAATCAGGTCCCGACCCCGTTTAGGAATGTCCGCTCCGTTGCGCAGAGACGAGTATAAAGACAGACAATGTGCCATGATTTCCCGTGTAAATTTGCCAGACCAGAGTCAATTGAATCCATATTATAGCTTCTGACTTATTAAGCTAATATTCCTTGGTCTTTGACGATGTTCCGCGAACACATTACCAGCTCCGAGTTGAGGTATGATGTTCCTATTAGCTTTTCCGTTATGATCTAATCTAACATATTCCATAGTCTTGATCAAGCATGCGTTTTTATTTCAGAACAGCGGCATCCAGTGTCTATTACTGGAAGATTCACTCTCTCCCTTGCACGAGTCGTATCGGTCAAGAATATTAAAGTGCGATTGAGGGGAACATTCGCAATGTGAGACTCCCACCCCATACTTCGCATCGACTATCTTCTTACTTCGACACATAGTCCCTTTGAAGGAATCATGGGATCAGACAGCCGGGAACAGATTACATTCGAGCGAGAACAGCCTCTAGCTTCTTCGAAAACGCTCAAAGCATTCGAAATGCCAGCAGGAGACCACGCATTTTTATTCGATATTCCGCTTCCTAGCAAGATCCTCGATACAGCCACTGGCGCAAACCATCAATATCACACATATCGCGTAGAGGCCATTGTCGAGCGACGCCTCAAAAGCGATTTTGTGGTCTCGCAGCCGGTTAGGATTTACCAGGTTTCTGATTTGGAGACGAGCTATTTACGACTACATTGTCCACTGGTTAGTTTATTGTATCTGAAAGCTTCTGCTACATGAATGACTGAAGATATTAGACTCTCGAGGGCCATTCCAGTGAAAATATTCAGTATTGCCTCTCCATCACTGACCGGAACGTTCCCTTTGGTTGCACATTCCCCGTGGAATGCTGGTTTGCACCGCTGTTGAAATACGCCAAGCTCAACACTGTCACAATCAAAGTCATTGAGAAACAAACTGCGCGGTTGGAAGCTACTGCTGCAGACTCAGTGCGACACAACATGCAGTTTATCACTGCAGCACAAACTCAAACTGTTCTCTCTAAGACCATTGATTTCTCTCCAGGCGACGAGTCTCCGGGAGATGGCTCGGAAATTGAATGGCGCTTCACTATACCCGTTTCTCTGCCACAAAGCCTCGATTCCTGCTCGCAGAGTATCTCGACCAGACATCTCAAGATTACGCACGAGCTTTCTATCACTGCTGAGTTCCACGATGAGGCTGGGGATGTTACGGCTGTGGTATGCATAATAACTTGGTTAAATATTTTATAACATACAGCTGACGGAAGTTAGATCACGGAAGTTATGCCATTTAAGATTCATATGACACCTAATGTGATTGGAGAAGATGCGACCATTCATGGGCAAGATATCCAACTCATGCAGGGAAGCCAAAGTCCTCCTCCAGCTTACGGTGATCGTCTTTCGGACTTGATAGTGTCGGCAGCTTCTCAACTAAATATTTGTGAGCATTCTATACCAGCGGAGACGAATCCTGGGTGTACTTTGAGTGAGCACGATGCGAATATTCACACCATGGAGCCTGCTCCCCGATACGAAGAGGTCTTATAGTCTGTTTGAGTTTGGAATGTTGTCTACTTTCATTTATGATTTTAATGAATCTCGAAATAAGGCCCGAGCCTTGAGCGCTTCACTTTCACGAACACCTTCTCATTCTGTCCGTTAAATACTATATCCAACATATTCCCTGTCGACCTCAAGCCTCACTGCATCTTGTAAACCAACCCCTCTTTAGCTTTTACTTGTCCATGACACAGTCTCTCCCATCCTCCCTCAATACCATCAGGACCCGAGACACCGCTGCCAAACGCGATCTGCATTCCCGGCACACTCAAGTGTCGATCATCCAGCCATTTCTCCCACTGCTCGCCTCTTGTTTTGAAATAGGCTTCCGGGCTGACAGACTCGAGTATCGTGTCTTGAACACCGGAAGTGTTGTATTGAACCTTTCCAAGCTCCGCCATCGCCGCTCTCCCAGCAATCATCTCCTCCATCGAGTATACTTTCTGCTCATTACCAACCTGAACAATAACAACCTTGCAAGATTGCAACTCGGCATGATTCTTAATCAGGGAAAGCGTGTCTTGGAGAGCATTCCCACGACCACCAAAGTCGACAATAACTATCTTCGAAGGCCTGCGACTAACCAGCCACTCCGCGCACTCCTCAGAACCAACATCCCCATATCCAACCACCTTAGAAGGAACAGCAGTAGGTAAATTCCGATCCGCCCCCTCAATGGACGCCACAGCCGACGTAACCTGCAACAAGCCCAGCGGCGCGGAACCATCCAGCTTCCGCGACACGTAGTACGAGAAAACACGGGCCGTTTTCGTCGACGCGGCGAGGTTAACTACAACCGCGGACGACAATTCCCCGTCGGACAGGGTCCAGTGCAACCCAGCCTGGTTCCCCAGTGGATGGATGGGCGGTTGGCTCGGGTTGGACGAGAAAACGTACTCGCTGAGAACGAACCCGGCTACCCCGCCTATGTACAGCGCGGTCCAGGCCATGCGGTCTAGCTCGTCCCGTGCGGGATCTGGGGGGTTGGGTGCGTGCGTCAGATCGGAGATCGGGCGCGATGTCCGGGTTACCGTGTAGCGGTTGTACAGTGGCATTAGTTGTTGGCGATGAGCGCTGGTCTCGAGCCAGTGGTCTTTTGGTGAGCCGCGTTTGAGTTTTAGGTCGGTTGGTGTGCTGGTTGTAGGCCAGAATCCGTAGAGGAGGGTTCCTTTGGGTAGTTCTGGGATCGTTGTCTCTTCTACTGTTGCGTAGCCCCAGGCTGGGACGATTCCCCATGCTGAGGAGTCGTTGTATGGTGCGGGATAGGACTCGGATACGGGGTATGCGTCCCACCTGCCGGTAATTAATGAGAATCTTATTTCAGGGTATTTTCCGACAGTCATCTAGTCTGGAAGATATTCGGAACATACCAATGCAAGAATCCACCCATTAGGGCGTAGGTCAAATTGTTTGAAGTGAGGCTGATCAGCTGCGTGCGAATTCTTACTGAAGACTCCGATAGTTCCTTCTGAGTGGTGGCTTCGGGGTTGAAGCTCGCATGCTGGCGGTTATCCAGCTTTGAAACCACATGAACGCCCATGGTGAGTTTGGTCGTGAGGAAATTGCGGATGAGAATGAGTTAGTTCTTTAAGCTACTCGATTACTGAACAGATTCGTGAAGATTATCCGGGAGTAACCTCGCCAGATTCCTTGATTCTTTTAACCTGCATGGATTACTGATCAAAGTCATGGAGATCATCCGGCGGGGAACCCCCACCAGCCGGGACGGCGAGAGTCAACACGATTATGCACTGTTGTGCATGACAACATATATCTTTAGATGATATTTTATTGCCTTTATTCTAATGTTGGTTTATATTGAGATCTGTCATCGAATTAATCACGTATTCAAATTTATCCTCTTCAACTATGTAATCAATCGTGAGATCCGTTATATATTCCTTATTCCTTTCTCAGACTAACAATCATCTCTACATAAATCTATGCGTCCGCCTTTACCGACACAGATCGGTTAGAGTAAGATACAAAGCATCGAATAAGCATAAATGAGCAAAAGCGAAACCAACGAAGAGTACGGAGGAGATTTATGCGAAGATGAGCGTGAGTGCAAGGAATGAAACCACCGCATAGATAGATGATCAGATGATGAGAAATGAGATGACAGATGCAAAATAGATACGAAAGGAGAGTGGTATAAACAGGTTCGAGATATCAGCTTGATACTCGAGAAAGGCGAAAATTTCAATAATTGGGATGTGAGATCGCTTGTAAAATGACAGGGTTCATGCTCGCGCTTTGCTTGGCGCGGGTGTATGCAGAGATGGTGATGGTGATAGGATTATGTATGTATTTTCGTTCGTAGACTGTTCTCGTGAGGTTTCAGGCTAGTATTGTAATGCTGAGGGTTCAAGGTAACCGGGGTTGGGATTGAGGTTGGGGTGCTTGGAAGGTGCGGTTCATTTGGTTTGAGATTAGAAAATGACAAATCGTTTCTGTTTGGCGGGCTTGTCGATTTCATCTTCAGTTTCTGGATAACTTAGTTAGCAAAATGTGTATACAACTCGGTTGGTTTACTCACCCTGGACATGACTTGTGGCCTGAGCCTTGCGCTCAGCTTTCTTAAGCCGGGCTGCACTGCGCGTCGCTGCATTGCGTGCAGCAGCTGGATGTTTACCCTCGGCCGCAGCCCGGATCGTAGCAATTCGATGCTTAGCTCGCTCATCGCCCTGATCTGCGGCTTTGACATACCACACATTCGACTGGAGAGGATCACGCCGGCAGCCAATGCCCATTTCGGTAAAGTAGCCGACAGCATACTCAGCCTTCGCGAGGCCGAGATTCGCAGCACGGAGAGCCCACTCATACGCCTCGTTCTCATCCTTCTCGAGCACAGGCTCCGCGCCAACGAGATACCACGCACAAAGCGCCATCATAGCCAGCGGATGTCCGTTCTGCGCAGCATTGGTATAGAAATGGATACTGAGCGCCGGGTCGCGTGGACAATTTAATTTCCCGTGCTCATACGCATCCCCAAGCCGATAGCAAGCCTCGACGTGGCCCAGCTCGGCAGATTTAGTGAATAGTTGCGCTGCATAAGTAGCATCAGGGAAGACATCATCTCCGAAGCCTCTTTCGTGCATCACGCCGAGCTCGTACGGGCCGGAGTTATACTGTGCATCTGCAGACTCGGTCGCGCGCTTCATCCACTTCACGCCCTCGCGGTACCGCTTGCCTAGCCCCATATCGCCAGCAATACAGGCGTTGGCCATGCGGATCATGGCACCCGGGTGGTTTTTTGACGCCGCCTGGCGGTAGAACTGCACTGCGCGGCTGCCGTCGACGCGACACCCCCAGCCGAACTCGTAGCACAACGCTGTGCGGTAGCAGGCTTCGACGTGGCCGTGCTTGCTAGCTGCGAGGAAGAGCGGGAAGGCCCGGTCGTAGTCCTCGAAGCCTTTGCTGAAGAGACCTGACGCGTATCCGTCGCCGAGATAGTACTGTGCGAAGGGGAAGCTGCGGTCGGCGAGGCGCTGTAGGATGGATTTTGATTCTCGGAGGAGACGGGCGCGCGTTATCGGGCTGGAGTCTTCGACGTCCACGGGCGGCATCTCGCGCATCGAGTTTACCATGAACACGGCGAATTCGTACAGCACTGTTGGCTCGTCGGTTTTCTTGACGTTCGCTAGGTACATCTCGAATGTCTCTTTGTGGCTAAGGAGGGAGGCGTTGTTTCCGACTGAGGCTTGGAGACGCGAGTTGTCGAATTGCGTGGTTGGGCCTGGCTGCGGGTATGATGTATTGAGCAAATTGAGGAATGATAGGGACCTGGTTTCTGGGGTTCCTGACGAGGAGCGCGCGTTTAGATACGGGGATGCGGAGAGGTTCCGTCGATGACGCCCGTCTGAGGTTGAGGAGTATGCCGAAACAGGCCGCGAAAGCCTGGTTCGCCTCACGGCCAGCTTATCCGTCGAGGCGGATGGGTTATCTCCTTTGGGTGCGGGTTTCCTGGTAACTGCCGCGGCCGGTTGCTGGTGATGGTAGGCCAGAGGTTCATAGTTGTCCTCCACCAGCGGCACGCTATCCAAGCTTTCCCGCGAAGAGCCGTTATGGCTCTGACCCGCGCGCTCTAACGAGGGGCGGCTCTTTTTGTTTCCGTGTCCGTCATCCTTCGGATCTATCACCGACCACGAGCCGCTGCTCGCTGGGGTATGGCCGTACGAATTTGAATGTGTGTAGTGGGCCTGTGATGAGTCTCGCCGCTGGGGATGGGCAGGATTCCAGGTGTGCTGAGGCGGCTGTACGGGGTCCTCGAGTGACAGGTCTGTGAACTCAGGGAGGTCCAATTGCGGCGTGGTGGGCCCACTGTATGCGCCTTCGATGCGCACGCTCGAGGCATCGGGGATGTCTGCGCCATGTGCGATTTTGACCGGCGAGCGCGGAGAGTGTTGAATGACAAGGGAGGTTTCCGATCGCGATGCTTGGTGGACCGTTTTGCTCAGGTTCAACTTCTGGGGTCGGTTCGGGATAGTCCGTGGTGTTTCGGACGGGGTGAATGACGGTGATGATCGGAGGTAGGCTGGTGGGGGAGAAGGCAATGTCTGGTGGTGTCCCGGGGCAGGACTGGCCATGGTGGAGTTGGGAATATCAAAGGGCAAAAGCGAGCGGAATTTCAAGGTCCATGAAAAGCGCGAACAGGTGGACTTTATGGGGAATCCGAGCTGTGGAGAACGAGTGGACACGACAACTATTGATATTTCTCATCGAAGCGAGCAAAAGAAAAGAACGGTCTCTTTCAAATCGTCTTTCTTTTCTTTAATTTATGTTTCATGCGCCTAATACGGGTGGGGATGAACTATTATTATGTCTCTCATGCCCTCGTCTAACCTAAATACCATCAGTTGATGCCTATCGGATCTGTAAATAGGGCTTTCCGAGACATTCATCAGCCGCGCCGGTCTAACAGCGCATAAGACATGCCTTCAGGTCAAATCCCCTCTTTCACTGTGGAGACAACATGTGCTGCTTCACGTCTTTAGTTTGTCTTTAGTTCTCTTTAGTCTCTCTTTAGTCTTTCCTTAGTGTCTTGGTAGTTCAGTAGTGTCTTTAGTGTCCGACCTTTCCGGTTGTGCGTGGCAGATGTGGATGGAAAGTGGAAGTACACTATATATCCGTCCCTGGAGGTCAGCTTTAATATCTACTCCGGCCTCCGTAACTCTTATTCGAAACAGAGAGGCTTGAGTGTAAATGACGAACATATTGCCCCTTTCAAGTCCTTCTCTAACATGTGAGAAAACAAACTAATCAATTGAGTTTATCCAATCCATCTCCATGTATACTCCTTGCAGCAGTCAACCACACCGTCAAAGCACGGACAAAACGCAAATCTCATCTTTGGATGACGACATTTCCTACGCGGTGAGTTCATTCTGGTTAACTTGATACTAGGCATCCCTCGCAGTAAGTACTAGATATTCGGTGTTCGGAGGTGAAGTTCTGTGCTACCTCTGGAGACATACTGTCAGCATTCTAGTAAGAGCCAAAGAACGTGGCCGGACAAGGATACCGGACTCCACAGTCAAGATCCCCAGCAAATCCGACGCCAAGTTGGTTTCTCAATGGGGTTATTTCGAATTGAAAGGGAGTAATTGCCCAAGGACATGATACATTCCTTTCTTCTTGGTTCAAGATGGTTGATCGAAAAGATATGGCCTTCGAGTTCGAAACGGCTTGATGCATATGCACTAGTTATGGGGCCATGGGCTGGACGGATTCTGGGGGTTGCCGTGATGATCGGCGGCCAGTTGTCGATCACTGGTTGGATTGGCATTAGCCCGTACAGGATTATCCTGAGCTTTTATATCGAAACCATATTGATTTTGACTTGTTTCAAGAACAATATGAACAGAACCAATGCGTCCTGCTGACCAGAATCCAGCCCGGTGGTACAAATATTAGTGTTTTGTCAAGGGTTCACACATATGGCATGCATTACCTTTCGATTGGTATTCTCTGAAGTTTGGATCTGAATCACACCGACTCACACAATATGTGAGCTCGGTCTTATCTAGATGTATCACAAAGCAGGTTGCCAGTTTTCACAAGGCGTGTCGGACTATTAACTATCTAGAATCGGAGTCCGTGTAACAGTGGCAATAGCTAGCTAGTCAGCGTGGCAGTTATAACTAAGCATCAACAGTCTAAGCCCAAAATAGAAACGAGGACCCCGTGATCAGAAGGAAAATGGTTGTTCCTCGGCTGTTGTTTCCATTTTATGAATTTAATAATTATGAACCTTGGGCGACATCTGGCTAACCGTGGAAACGAGAGAGTTTAATTTATCTCCGCGGGCAGCTGGGCAGGTGATTGGGGTATTGCCCCTAGCGACAAGGAAATTATTTATTTTTATTTTTATTTCTTAATATGGCAAAACAAGCCTAACCTCCCCAGGTCAAGCGTCAGAGGGAGTCCCGTGTACGGACTACTCCGTACAGGGTCTTTGTCTCAGAACTTCCCTTTTCCCTTAGACACAATTGCTATTACTATTTCTACTGCTGCATTCGCTCTTCTCTGTGTTTTGGACCCTTTCGTTTTCTTGCGTAGTGGGGACTTTGTTATTCTCCACCCGTTGCACAGGCCGACCGTACCACTTTCGCTGAGAAGTCTCAACTCTAGTTGCTGGTCAATAGAGATATCGAAAACTGAAAGAAATCTAAGATTCGTACGGAAAGACGAATCCTATAGCTCACATTGTCGAGGACCGGGTCTGCGCATTTGACATGTTTCAGTCGGCAAGCGACATATTGTGAACAGTCTTATCCACACATTTGCTGTTGATCAGCGGAAAATAACCGAAGTGAGTAGGCCAGTAAGTTCAATCCAACTAACAACTGGGGTCTGATTGGCTGACATCGGGAATCTTAGGAGATGTCTTTGCCGCAGCGGCCAGGGAAACCCTCGCCTCCGCGTGAAGAAGCCCGCGCATTTCGCGAACCATCCCAGCGCCGTCGACGGGATATCGACTCGGGAACTTACAGCGACGACCCCACTTCCCACTCCCATCGGCATCGCCGCCGACATTCCAGCCATCGGAGAGCAATGGACACGGACGAAGAACGCATGGACCGGAGCGGGGATGTGAGACACAAAAAGCGCATGGTCAAACCAGAGCGCAGGAAAGACGACCGTGACCAACCCAACTATCACTACCGTCAGCGATCAAATCACATGCGTATTTTTCCCTCGACAACGGGAAACGATCCGTTATTGGATAAGAGAGATGAGGTGGAGATAAACAGCTCGCGCAGCATGGATATGAAGAGCAAGGGTGGTCTTTACGCGCAGGGTAATATCAACAAACCCATGGAGCGGATCCCTAGCAGACATCGCTCGAAGAAGAAGAAGAGAGGCTCGCGGAGGTCAAGAGGCGTTGCGGAGGAAAAGAGACGTGAAAAGGCTATTCAGCAGAGTGGTCCGCCCGAGCTATGGCCTACATATTGTGTAGTTCTCACATTCTTCATCCCGGACTTTTTGTTGAAATGCTGTGGAATGCCACAGAAAGAGCAGCGCACTGCTTGGCGGGAGAAGATCGGCCTTATCAGCATCATTATGATGATCGGTGCTTTTGTCGGTTTCCTGACTTTCGGTTTCACGGCTACAGTTTGTGCCTCGCCCCCGGTTCGATTGAAGGTCAACGAAGTCAGTTCCAACTACATGATCTTCCACGGAAAGGCATATGACTTGTCGGGTTCGAAACACCCCGCTGTCACTGGGATCTCTGCTAATGCGAATGTTCTCTACGACTTACCACACAAGTATGGCGGACAAGATGGCAGCTTCTTCTTCCAGCAGGTCAACGGTGCATGCAAGGGACTGATTACTGCCACGTCTGATAGCGATATTCCAACAAACTCCGATGGAGATCTCGGATGGTACTTCCCTTGTGCGCCCTTCAACCAGGATGGTTCGTCCGAACCGAATTCGACTGTTGAATATTATGTGGGCTGGGCTTGCCATACCAGCAAAGCAGCCCGTGAGCCTTTCTATACCCTGCACAGTGAAGGGGATGTGTACTACACCTGGGAGGATACGAAGAACAAGAGTCGAAATCTGGCCATATACTCCGGAAATGTGCTCGACCTTGATCTTCTCGCCTGGTTTGACACTAGCCAGGTGTCCTATCCCAAACAATTCGACGAGCTCCGCAAGAATCCTGATGTCCGCGGTGTTGATCTGACTTACTACCTGCAAAGCGGGGAGGAGAAGAAGATCGGCAAGTGCTTGGCGCAGATCATCAAAGTCGGCAGCATCGACACTGATACTGTTGGCTGTATCGCGTCAAAAGTGGTGCTATACGTGTCCCTAATCTTCATTCTCTCGATCGTGGGTGTCAAATTCGCCTTCGCCCTGCTCTTCCAGTGGTTCCTGGCACCCAGGTTTGCCGCGCAGACCACGAGTATGGCCTCCGACGCTAGGACTCGCAATCAGCAGATCGAAGACTGGTCCAACGACATATATCGACCCGCTCCACGAATGACCGAACCCACCATTCCCGATCGCCTCAGCAAACGCGCCAGCTTCCTCCCGACCACTTCTCGTTTCTCCAGCCCGTATAATGTGAACAGCAGCGCTGGGAGCAAGCAAAGGCCGTTGTATGTCACGATGGCTAGCCAGAACTCGACTTCTCGGCTCATGCCCAGCTCTAATCCTGGCACTATGTATAAGCTGAGCCACAGCGGTAGCGGGGGCACTCTGAGCGCTGACAATTCTCGGCATAATCCTGGTGCCAGTCGGACTAGCTTGGTTCCGACCGGCCAGGGTCAACAAGATACGGGTTATGCCACGCTATCGACGGATTACGAGGGCTTAGGTCCTGCTGGTTACATTCACGAGGCTGTTGTTCCTCAGCCTCCGCCTGAATGGCAGCCATTCGGCTACCCTCTAGCCCACAGTCTTTGTCTGATTACTTGCTACTCTGAGGGTGAAGAGGGTATTCGGTCGACTTTAGATTCTATTGCCATGACCGACTACCCGAACAGTCACAAAACGATCCTGGTCATTTGTGATGGTATTATCAAGGGTAAGGGAGAAACGTTTTCCACGCCAGACATTGTGCTAGGCATGCTCAGGGAGCCTGTTGTTCCCGAGGACGAGGTCGAGCCCTACTCCTACGTGGCTGTGGCTACTGGCTCCAAGCGACACAACATGGCCAAGGTCTACACTGGGTTCTACGACTACGGCCATAATTCGATCATCCCGGCGGATAAGCAGCAGCGCGTTCCCATGATGGTGATTGTCAAGTGCGGAACTCCTCAAGAGTCGACCCAGTCAAAGCCTGGTAACCGTGGCAAGCGAGACAGTCAGATCATTCTCATGTCTTTCCTCCAGAAGGTTATGTTCGACGAGCGCATGACGGAACTAGAGTATGAGATGTTCAATGGCCTGTGGAACGTCACAGGCATCGCGCCGGATTTCTACGAGGTTGTTCTCATGGTCGACGCCGATACAAAGGTGTTCCCAGACAGTTTGACCCACATGGTCTCGGCCATGGTGAAAGACCCAGAAATCATGGGTCTCTGTGGAGAAACCAAGATCGCCAACAAGACTGACAGCTGGGTAACAATGATCCAGGTCTTCGAGTAAGTCTCCACTGTCCATTAACCAGCGCAGTAACTAATTCACAACAGGTACTTCATCTCCCATCACCAAGCGAAATCATTCGAATCCGTGTTCGGTGGTGTAACGTGTCTCCCTGGATGTTTCACCATGTACCGAATCAAAGCCCCCAAGGGCGGCCAGAACTACTGGGTGCCCATTCTCGCCAACCCAGATATCGTCGAACACTACTCGGAAAATGTCGTGGACACTCTACACAAGAAGAACCTGCTCCTTCTCGGTGAAGATCGCTACCTCACCACCCTGATGCTCAAGACCTTCCCGAAACGTAAGCAGATCTTCGTCCCACAAGCCGTCTGCAAAACAGTCGTGCCGGACGCATTCCTCGTCCTCCTCTCCCAGCGCCGTCGCTGGATCAACAGTACCGTCCACAACCTATTCGAGCTCGTCCTCGTCCGTGACCTGTGCGGAACCTTCTGCTTCAGCATGCAGTTTGTCATTTTCATCGAGCTTATCGGAACCCTGGTTCTGCCCGCCGCCATCTCCTTCACCGTCTACGTCGTTGTCGTGTCCATCGTCAAGAAACCCGTCCAGGTCATTCCGCTGGTTCTGCTCGCTCTGGTCTTGGGTCTGCCGGGTGTTTTGATCGTCGTCACTGCGCACAGACTCGTCTATGTGTTGTGGATGCTGATTTACCTCCTTTCGCTTCCGATCTGGAACTTCGTTCTGCCCATGTATGCGTTCTGGAAGTTCGACGATTTCAGTTGGGGTGATACCCGTAAGACTGCTGGAGAGAAGGATAAGGGACACGGCGATGCCGAGGGCGAGTTTGATAGTACGAAGATCACGATGAAGAGGTGGCGCGATTTCGAAAAAGGTATGTCTTAAGGTTGTCCTGGGGTGATTTGTCAATTCTAATATTCTCGATAGATCGCCGTCTACGCAGTGCCTGGTCACAGCCCCCTGCAACGGATGTTCATCCATCGCAGTACGAGCCTTATTCACATTACTAACGAAAGCGTCAGCGCTTCATTTCTTATTTGCTTTTTCTTGCTTCCCCTGATGCACGTGATTTATTGTACTATTTACATATCGGCGTTCAAACATTCTTATAATATAGTTCAGAGCGTTACACGACTGACGATTGATTATTTACATATTTTTTGGCTTTCTTCTATTTCAAGCATTTGCTCTATCTTGTACAGCGAATTGGACCGGGCGCGTTGTATGTGAGGAAATAATCGTCATCCTACTGGCTACAGCGTAACCAAAATAGCATCATGAACCCTGTCAACCAACATGAACTATCAAATACGTACTTCTACCACGGCTTCCCACAGGTCACTTCAGCCCAAGTCGTGCCCAACAGCATCCAAGCGTGAGTCACCGGGCTGTCCGGGTTGGATGTGCATGTTATGTGCTCCCTGCATTATTCTAATATTGACACATGCGAGAATATATGATCAAGACGATGCACTTTAAATTAGTTTACGTGCTTAATGCTTAACCCATGTCGGATCACCTCTATGATCGAGCGAGGTCTAGAATGGACGGGACAACAGTTGACTGAATATTAAGACCGAATCCTTGCATATTCTCGCGATGTATCATCTTTTGCCATTCGTTTCTTTTTTTGCCCTTTCATGTATATATTCGCCCCGAGCTCGCACGTTTCTCTCCCCACGTTCCATCTGACTGCATGGGAGTGTCAGAATTAATACGAATCCCTTTCTTCCCCTTATTTGAACGGAAAAGTCTACCGCGCACTGTCCTGTTTTCCCCCTCTATTTCTCTTGGGATCAGCCCACATCTCGCACTAGAATACCAGCCGCTATAAGATTGTCTCGTTGATCTCGTCTTCCTTTTCCCGCTCCTTACTCTGCCCCTCTTCGGTTGCCGGCGTTTTCTCGCTTTCCGCTCTCCGCTCTCCGCCTTTTCCCTGACTTGGAATCCAACGCCACGCCTGCAGTGTGGGGTTGAACTCTAGTCGAGATCGCTGCACGAGAGGACAGATCTGGTAAATCCTGGAAACCGAGACACTGGGTTTCTGATTACTGGATTATTTTCCTCCGTGCGACCGCTATTATCAGTTTCGGGTCGGATGTTCATGGCGGGCGATGCTTCATCCCGACAACTGTAACTCTACGAATCGTCCCTCCGACTCATCTGCCCGCTCGCGAGATCCCGCTGCACCGCCGCGTCATGTGTTATATCCTCCAGTTCAACCCCGAGCTATGAATCCTCTACATCGTTCCGGTACTGGACTGTCTGGTCGAGAAGACCACGCGACGGCCTGGAACTCGCCTGATTTCAATATACTTCCTACCGATCGATTTGCCCCGCCGGCGAATATGACCTCCGAGATCGATCGCCGTTTCCATGACGTGGGCGTTGCTGCTCTGGCTGCTGTGTCTCAGTACCCGCGTGCCCTGGATACTGCGCACAGGGATTCTTTTCTCGTGTCGGAGGTCGTCAACGCTGTTACGAATGCGGGCAGTCCTCCCGATCATCGACATTTAGATCCCGTGGGTCCTATGCCGCCACAATGGGGTTTTCAGCCTGGGGGAGCTACCCCTTCGGCTGGACCGGTGTTTGTCTTCGGCACGAACCCGAGTGGCGACACTGGTATGAACACAGGTATGGACACAGGTATGGACACAGGTATGGACACAACCGTTCGGGACCTGATTCACCGCACCGCCGGCGGGCAGAATATCGCCATCGCCCCTGACAGTGACATCGGGGATGGTCAGAAGGATATGGTTATGGATTACCAGTCTGCTACCATGGAAGACAAGCCATCGCCCGCGGCAACATCCGATGATGAGCTGGAAGACTTTCTCCAGTTTTACCCCGATGAAGAGGAGTATTACTACGAGCGCATGGATCGCCCGACGCACGAGCCCCAAATGCCGGACTGCAATCTGGATGACTTTTATAACAGTATCAGTTATGAAGATATTGAGGTGGATCACCCAAACGTACCTATGGGGAACTACACCGACGGTCAGATGGATTTCGCTGGACCTCACCCCGCATCTATAATCCACACATCAAGTAAGGCCCTATGACTGTTAATACAGGCCTAGCTAATTCTCTCTAGCATACGAGCGGAATCTCACTATTGATGAATTCATCCAGCGCTGGATGGTTTCGATAAACGTCATCCCCCATGGCTTCCATTCTGAAAGTCGAATTCCACCGCAGCTCCGCCCACTCTCGAAGATGATCAGCTGGAAGCCGCCGCCGGAGATTGTTCGGCCGTCTGGATGGAGACGCGATTTTTACGATTTGCAGCAGATCCCGTGGACAGAAACCTTGCGGGTGACACGGTCCGATGCACGAGCTGTGCGTGACGCCTGGTATACTTCGTATCATAACTTGGATTACTCGCACCGTGGCTATGCAAATCGCCTTCCGCAACATGAAACCTTTTTCCGCGGGAGCTCCATGCACACTTCACACAAAGCGTCTATTGAACACTTCCAGCTTCGCAATCTGATGTCGGCTCCTGCATCTAATACCGTCCATTTCGCCTCCAGCTCAAAGGTGTTTTCGTGGACCCCAAAAACCGGCGACGCACGCTGTATAATCGACCTGAGCCAGCCCGACCCCGACTCAGGCTTCCTCAGCCCAGTCAAAATATCCACCATGAAAACAGCACACGGCCTGACAATCGCCGGTGGGTTCTGCGGGGAATACGCCCTACGCAGCACCAGTGGATCCGACCCTGGCATCAAGGGCCTCGTAACCCCCGACTTCAACGACGGCATCACTAACCATATCGACATAATCCCCAGCCGCACCGGCCCCTCCCCGACCGCCGTCTTCGCCTCCAACGACAAACACCTCCGCATCCTTGACACCGAAACAAACATCTTCACCTCCGACCAAGAACTCTCCCAACCAATAAACTGCACCGCCACATCCCCAGACGGCCGTCTGCGCGTCGTAATCGGCGACTCACCCGACGCATGGGTCATCGAATCCGACACCGGCCGACCCGTGCACCCCCTCCGCGGCCACCGCGACTTCGGCTTCGCCTGCGCCTGGTCCCCAGACATGCGCCACATAGCCACCTCCAACCAAGACAAAACCGTCATCATCTGGGACGCGCGCACCTGGCGTCCGCTCGAAACCATCGACTCGGATGTCGCGGGCTACCGCTCGCTGCGCTTCTCGCCCGTCGGCGGCGGCCCGCGCACGCTGCTCTGCACCGAGCCTGCGGATCGCATCTCCATCGTCGATGCGCAGCTCTTCCGTTCACGACAGGTGCATGATTTCTTCGGTGAGATTGGGGGTGCTGACTACGCGCCTGACGGTGCCGAGATCTGGGTTGCTAATACCGATCGCCATTTCGGTGGCTTCATGCGGTATGAGCGCAGGATGTGGGGGCAGCGGGTTGGGTTGACGGATTTGCCGTGTGAGTGGGTTACTGAGGAGGAGTTGACGGTGGATCCTAGGTGTGTTTTGAGTAAGAGGGAGCGGGGGTTGAGGTTTTTGAGGACTTTATCGGATGAGGAGCATGATGCGTTGATTCTTTGATTCTCTTATGACTGTTATGTTCTGTTTCTTTCTTTTTCTTTTTTTGGGTGGTATTCTTTGCGCCTTTTATCTGCATCTGATACCCTGGGTTGCGGTGTTGGAGGCTATCTATATTCATTTCTTTTTTTCTTAAAGTATTGTGGCTCATAATAGTACTGTGTGTTGTAACTAGTCGTCGCATACGTTTTATACTTGCTGGTCACATGACATCACATCTCGGCGTATCTATTCTCCGATTACTAAGCCCCGAATATCCACCTGCATGGATACGTGGACATCGCCGTGTAGAGCCAAGAGGAAAGATACTTTGGCAATTTATTTTCTGATTGAATTCATTCAAGTTATTACTTGCTCTATCTTGATACCAGTACTCTCCTGCTCAGCTTCATATCCATATCGTAGTGTAAACTCCGAACTATTAGCAGAACACACTGAAATCACCAAATCACCAGATCCTCCAAGAAAAAACAACCCAACTCGATAGGCAACCTCTGAAACATCCAATAAAAAGCCCGCTCGGGTAATTGCCACCTCAGCTTCGATCCACCTGCAATGCGATCTCACAGCGAATCACCCAAATCGGCGCGATCAACAAAAAAGCTGCCCCGCAACCCCTCCTCCAGCCTCAGCTGAAGCTCTTCCATTCCATTCTTTTCCTTCAGCTGTCTATTAAATCCATAGCATATCTCCTTTCCATTTTTCCTTAAACCACTCTATCTATTCTCATTCACATTCTCCATTTTAATCCAAAATGTCTTACCGCGATAACCAGCAATACGGCGGCGGTGGCGGCAGCGGTGGCGGTGCCAGCGACAGCTACTACAACAATAACGAGGACTTCTCCGGCGGCAACAGCAATAACAATAACAACTCCTACGGCGGATCTGGCGGTGGCGGTGGCTACGGCAACTCTAACGAGGGCCGCTCTCACGAGGGTCGCAACGAGGGCCGCAACGACAGCTACGGCAACCAGAACCAAGGCCAGGGTAACTACGGCGGTCGCCAGGAGTCCCACGGTGGCGGCGGCTACGGTAACAACGACAACAACAACTCTTCCGGCTACGGTGGCTCCAGCGGTGGCTACGGCGACAACAACAACTCCTCCTCCGGCTACGGAAACTCCAGCCACGCCAACTCTTCCTCCGGCTACAACCAAAACCAAGAGCAAGGCAGCTACGGCGGCCACAGCAGCGGAGGCAACAACAACTCCTCTTCTGGCTACGGGGGCTCCAGCGGTGGCTACGGCGACAACAACTCCTCCTCCTCCAACCAGCACTCTTCCAGCCACAACGACCAAAGCCAAGGCAGCGAAGAAAGCTCCCTGTTCAGCACTGCTTTGAAATTCCTCAAAGACCGCAATACCAGCGGCGACGTCGACGAGCAGAAGGTCGCCAATGCCCACCAGGCCATGTACGGCTCCGGCAGCTCGTCGAACCAGCAGCACGATTCCAGCACTGTTGGTGCGGGCGCTGCCGTTCAGGCTTTGAAGATGTTTGCTGGTTCGGGCAGTGGGGGCGGCAGTGATGGCGGCTTGGATAAGAATAAGCTTATTCAGCTTGCTATGTCTCAGGCTGGGAAGTTGTGGGATGAGAAGAGTGGGGGTTCTGGTGGTGGTGTGGTATGTTATTCTTGTGCTTCTTTTGGTTGGGGTTATTGCTAATGATGTTACAGTCCGGTGATAAGCAGTCTGCTGTCAACTCTGCTGCCGAGATGGCTCTTAAAATGTATATGAAGAACCAGGGTGGCTCTGGTGGTTCTGGTGCTAGCGGGCTTATGAGTCTTGCGAGCAAGTTCTTGTAGATGTTTCTTCTTGTTGAATGTGTTGGATGATGTATGGCATTTGAGATATATCTTTTCATTCTATCTTTTCATTCTGGCTTACGCCGCTTTTGAACAAACAATCTTGGGATCAGCCAAAAGAAGATAACAGTATCCCATATGAGAAAGCGTATCTGTTTAGCGTTCCTGGTTACTTGGGACGTATTACTTGACCGGGGGACTGTTGGCGTCTTCGGAACAACTGTTACATAGGGTTGCAGAGCCTATGTATACTCAAGCATTCTATAACCTTTACTCCCACCGTTTCATATCAACCATTTCATTTGTAATAATACTGCATACCCCTCAATTTGCCCAGGTATATTCTAAATATAACTCCATCTGTCTCGGCCAACGGTGCCGGCGACAAAGCTTTATGCCAAGCCACTGATATACCGCAACAAGTACCCTATCAACCCAGCTGTCGATCCTCTTAGACGAGTAAAGATCGTCTGATTAAATCTCGTATTCTTAATTAATCACTTACAGAGTACTCCCTAGTGCATTCACACTATAGTGTTAATAACCCCTGGTTGATATTCGGCAATTCAATTCTCGAGATTGAAAACGGTATATACCAGAATAGGGGTGTCAACACTTTCTCTTAGTTTATCTATGAAGATACCTTATGAAATACCCAATAACCACTAATGGCATTGGCATTGGCATTGGCATTGGCATTGGCTAAGTAATCTTCTAGGGGCTAAGTTATGCATCGAGCTTATCCCCAGTTTTCATGACATACCCCACTCCCGTCCTAACCGTCAACGTAGATTCTTCAGCGACATGTAGATCAATTCCAATATAGAATTTCGACGATGGATTTATCGCTAGCGCGCTATAGACACGGCATATATTCTTGAATGTCCAAGCCGAGCGAGGGGTCAAGTATCCGTGCTATCACAACTATGCAGGAAAAAGCCTGCACAATTCAAAATGAACAGATGAGGTCGAACAAGATCATCAAGGAATTTGTTATATATACTATTCCAATTATTTCCTGCCTTCCTGTCATTCTAGTATGTTCCTTTTGTCCAATTAGGCATTCTCTTAATCCAAAATGCTCCTTCAATCGGCTTCAAGTTTGATTCAGGAACACTATATCTCCGTCATCGCCACTTCGGTACGTTTACTACAACTTTATTCAATTGAGCCAGTCTAACATTCTCTGCTTAGATTCTACTAAAACTGGTCTCGCATGCATACTACCAAATCTTCCTCAACCCTCTCAGCAAATACCCCGGCCCCAGACTCGCCGCCACATCACGCATACCTCAAATCTACCATACCCTAAAAGGCGACCTCCTCGAATGGGTCACCGGACTACACAACACCCACGGCAACGTCGTCCGCGTCGCCCCCGATGAACTAAGCTACGCAACTGGCGACGCCTGGAAGGGGATCTACGGGCACGCCTCAGCCGGAAAACCAGTAACAGAGAAAGACACCCGCTTCTACGGCCCATCCTTCAACGGCGCCGCAGATATCATCCGCGGAAAAGGCCCCGACCACTCTCGTTTCCGGCGCAACTTCTCGCACGCCTTTTCGGACCGCGCGCTGCGGGAACAGCAGGCTTTGATCTGTGGATATGCGGACGCGTTAATCGACAATCTCCACAACTCCATCCGGGAGGATCCTGCAGCGAAAATAAATATGGTCCGCATGTTGAACCTGACGACGTTCGATATCATGGGCGATTTGACATTCGGCGACTCGTTGAATCTGCTGGCTGGAACTGGGAATTGCAGTTGGGTGTCTGCTGTGTTCGTCAGTATTAAGACAAACTCCCTGCGCAGACTGGCGCGCTACGTCCCTTGGACGGCGGTTATTGTCCAACGGCTTATCCCGAAAGAACTGAAGCAGCAGAGTATCGAGCATTACGCGGCTTCTCGGGAACGTGTGGACAGAAGGATCGATGGCAACCACGTGCATAAACCTGATATTTGGGGTATTGTCATGAGCCAGAAGGAGGATCTCCGGCTTAGTCGGGCGGAGATGTATGCCAATTCGCAGGTTTTCATGGTGGCGGGTACTGAGACTACGGCTACTGCGCTGAGTGGTTTGCTCTATCATCTCCTGAGGACGCCGGAGAAGATGGAGATCATTGTCGAGGAAGTTCGTGCGACTTTTGAGAAAGACTCTGATATTGATATAAGATCTCTGGAGCATATGACATATCTCAATGCTTGTATTGAGGAAGGGTTGCGCATGTACCCTCCGGTTCCGGTTGGTCTGCCGCGCATTGCTCCCGATGAGGGATTGATTGTTTGTGGAGAATATATTCCAGGAAAGGTATCTATTCCGCTGTGTTTTCGATGGTTGATTCTAATCTTGGATGCTAATAGACCGCGCTTTCGGTTCATCATTGGGCTACATACCACAGTGCTCAGAACTTCAGACTGCCAGATCAGTTTATCCCTGAGCGTTGGATTGGCGATGAGTTCGCCAGTGATAATAAGGCTGCATTCCAGCCATTCTCATTCGGGCCTCGGAACTGCATTGGGAAGAAGTATGTCTTCGTCTTGCTCTCGAATGGTCCTAGCTAATGATCAATAGTCTGGCATACCATGAGATGCGTCTCATTCTGGCCAAGATGCTGTATAATTTTGACCTTTCTCTTCTGCCTGAGTCCGTTGGTTGGGACAAACAGAAAACCTTCCTTCTATGGGAGAAGAACGATTTGATGGTTCAATTGAAGGCGAGGAAATAAAGGAGATGTTTGGAAGGACTTCGGAATGAATTATCTGACTATATCGAGATATATACTAGCGTGTTGATCACTGAATACATGACTCCCACGAGTGTAAAGCTCTATCTAGAACCCGAGCGAATAAACTTGGGACCCTTTATTCAGCATTCACATTATAGGCATTTCGAACAAAGTCGTAGTTTCAGATGGTCAAACCCATCTCTAATGTACTACAATTCCAAGTAAGGTAAATTTAATATGGATATCCCGCATAATAGTGCATGCACTTATCCATATCACTTTGTCATATAAATAAATATTGATAGGTTTTCGCGCGGATCATATCTGTCCCCCTTTTTCCTATGGAAACACGATGACATGTCGAAATTTAGCCGTGCTGTCCATGACACCGTTGTATGCCTACGTGAATTCGTCCATCGTAAATACTTTTATCATCGCCTTCACATTATTGGTGGCAGAGTACTCGATGCATTTCTCCATGTCTGGTGCACAGCCGCAAGCGAAGCCACGTAGCGTAGCACGGTTCATGTTGAGGAGAAGATTATCGACTTGGATTGGTCCATCCGTAGTGGCCGAGACCAAAGTAATCGTGCCTAGAGATGATGTCAGCCAACGGCACCACATCACGAATGGTAGGAGTGGAGGCTTACCATTCTTCGTAACAGCTGGTATTATAGCATTGATGGCCTTGGAATAAGGCGCAGTGCATAAAATGAGATCCCGCCACCAATGGACGACATGTACTCGACAACGTCGGTTTTACTCGAGTCGATGTATTCATAGGCCCCCAAGGACAATGCGAGATCCCGTTTAGAAGAACCCGACGAAACAGCGTATACCTAGAAGAAAGGCCCAGTCAGCTATGCTGTAGCAAATAAGATATCTTCTCCTTTAACTTCAACCCTAGTCTGTTCGCATACTGAATCGCTAGGTGGCCTAGTCCTCCTACTCCTTGGACGAGGCAGATATCGCCCGGAGACCACTTCGACGTGTTTATGGCGTCGAATACAGTCGCCCCGGCACAGAAGAGAGGAGCGAGTTCAGCATAGGACGCTGTCTTTAGCACCTCCTCGGCAATGTCAATGATAGCCGTGTACGGAGCGTACATGTACTCCCCATGACCACCATCTATCGTAAATCCAGTGTAATCGACGTTGCGGCAGGTCCAAAACTGGCCTTTCCGGCAGTAATCGCACTGGTTGCAGTAACCGCCATTCCAGCCAACGCCGACCAAGGTACCGATGGTAAAACGGTCCTTGTTCGCCGGGCTTTTTAGTAGCTCTGAGCCCACGCCGGCGATACGGCCGATGATCTCATGGCCGGGGATGCGCGGATACTGAATGCCAGGCCAGGCGCCGTCCTTGACGAAGTGGTCGGAGTTGCAGATCCCAGACGCGTGCACGCGCACAAGTACCTCTGTCGGTGCGGGATCACGCAGCTCTAACGTAATGACGTCCCAGGTGCTCTGGGGCGCGGCGCATTGGACTACAGAGTACGTGTCAGAATAAACCAATGAATGCAAGGTGAGACTGAATGATCTGTCTCATCTACGGTCGGCTTCGTGGTCGACAAGAGAATATCAGTCCTGTGAAAATGCCGGTCAGTCAGACATGGGACCAAAAAATAATCGCATTTCGCTTACGTTTCCAGAACAAGATGCGTGCTTATGACCCAATTACTCGTCGTGAAATTCTCGTTGTCAAAATGTAACGAGGAGAGGTCAAACGTTGCTGGTAGTGCTAGCTTGAAACATCCAAGAGCACTGATAAGATCATCCCTTGTCAGTGTGGAGATGCCATCTTCCCGAGCTTCTTGCGCTGTCTTCATGAGGCATTTGCTGGCCAAATACCAGGCACGCGCATCCTGGTTCGACGAAGCTCGCAGACGCTTCCAGGAATTAAGCGGATTGGACTCTAGAGGGACAGAATTGACAGGTTCATTTTCAAACCACGCTGCGTCGGACACGGGGAGATGCACAGACATGCGATGACGGTTAATGCTAAATGGACGCCGAGAAAGGGTAGAAGCTACTCCATCCAGCTCCCAAGCAGCCCACCATGCGCGCCTTTGCTCTTCTTTTTTAGTCCATTCGTGGGTACTGACAGGGGTGACTTTCCCGTCTATCTTGTCCAAACCCATATCATATGCCATGCTGCAGCATAGGCCCGTCATCATCCAAGACCGAGAATCTGGATCGGACGCAAGCAAATAGTAAGCCATAAGAATGCAACCCTGAAGGCACTTCAGACGTGTGCCAGCATCGACTGAGTTAAATCTGCCAAAGACGTGGGGAAATATCCACTTTGCGTTTTCTGCATACAGTTTGCCGCGCTCTCTTGAGGGGATAGGTTCCGCGAAACCAGTCGTCGCGAAGCGACTTGATAGTGCAAATATCCCATTCAACAGGAACGCATCCTCTGCTTCTAGACGGTTTCTTCTCTGATCTAACCCCACAGGGGTTGATAAATATTCCTCGTAGAAGCTCGGACGGTGAAATAGAGGCAAAGATCCTTGTATCTTTTCAAAGTACAAGTTAATCCTGTCGACGACCGAATTAGCTGAATGAATACAAGAGATTCCAACCTTCGTACAGATGCTCCATCATTTGGTTGGATATGGATATGGCAAATTGAGAATCCGGGAACTCCCTCGGGGTTCCCGAAGAATTTGTCGCAGCATCAAGTGGTACTGCTTGCCTCGGTTCTGCAGTAAATTGACCATTTTGTGGTAGATCCTCCGTGGATCGATGGCCCAAGAAGAGTGTTTGATCCTCCTGCCCGGTAGAGAATTCAGGAATCCAAGTGGGTAGATCAGCAAATGATGCGCTGGACTCCA
Source organism: Penicillium psychrosexuale (assembly GCF_028828465.1). Classification (NCBI taxonomy): domain Eukaryota; kingdom Fungi; phylum Ascomycota; class Eurotiomycetes; order Eurotiales; family Aspergillaceae; genus Penicillium; species Penicillium psychrosexuale. The sequence continues at coordinate 6,892,129 of NW_026643187.1, forward strand.
ACCCGATAGTACGCAGTTAGTGGAGGGGATCACATTAGCTCACCTTGCATCGGGACATGTGAATCTGGTGGGATATCATAACGTGATTTGCGCGGTTCACGAGGTTTCCTTCGGGAGGGATAGGTGCAATCACCCCCTACTCTCATGCATAATGAACAATATGGCCGATTCATGTCACCTGTGTGGAAACTTGCTATCAGCCATTATTTACAACTGAATGCAGAGGTGAAATGGTTTTCCCTGGTGGGTAGGTCATTCTGTAAATCTCCGCAAGCTGCTCAAGGGAGCACATCTTACATTTCGTCTTCTTGCTGCAAATAAAGTCAGTAAAGGCTCTTTTTGGATTAGCTGGAACATGGTTACAGACCGCCTGCATTCTTCGCACGCTCGGTTCGGCAATCCCGATCGGACGGGCTGTACGCGGCGGCCCTGTACATGGGTTTCTCCGGACATTGCGCGGTTGAGAGTACACTGCGCTTTGGTATATCGGCACGCATACACATTGACCGACGGCGGTGGCCTTGGATGATCTTGTCCCTTTCTAGCATATGGCTAGTAGTCCCTAGTACGATGAGTTCTTGTGAAATCAAGATTCACGTCATAGCATTTCGGAAGGGGTCCACTATGTTTGAATTGTTTGTTTATGATTAGTCATGTATATTACGCCTGACTGTTCTAAGTCCTCTCAATTCCGCTCTAAACCACCAGATCACTATGCAATCACAAAGGTGTAGTTGGTGTCGATAAACAGGGCATGTATTCAATATATGCCCAGCTAGATAGATGGTTTCAGTATAATTAATTTCATGACGTTTTGGTTGAGATATATACATCAAATTAGCAGGTTGTGCTGCTCGGTGGTGAAATGCGAAGCATGCCACGCCCAATTTAGAATTGACCATACATAATGTGATAGGTGGAATGCCTCACTGATATTAATGAAGGCAAGAGTGTACATATGGGCATGGTATTGTAGATTAAGATCCAGAATGATATTGTATGATTTTGATTCGCGAAACGGTATATATTGAACTGACTCTACAGAATGTAACGACAAGGGTAGAAAAAAACAATGACTCGCTGACCTGTACATGCACATGCCACGGGCCCAACAAACAAAAACAAAAGGTCAACGCTAAGCGCAGAAATGTCCAACACCGCGACCGACCATAAACAATTACTGCTCACTCTACCACTCATCGTCGTCGTCGTGTTTGCCCTGCATCGCACTTTGTCGTGCCCGCAGTGCCTCGGCCAAACCACCTGCCAGGCTGACGTTCGATGCGCTGTTGGGCGTGCCGCGGCCGCTGGCGCCCGATGAGTCGTTTGACTGCATGCTCACGGCGCTATCGCGCGCAGTGGGCGCGCCTGCGGGTTTGCGCCCGGCCATGTTGGGACGCTTGGCCGGGGGAGCAGGAGGGTGGGGCTTGCTCTTTGCGGCTGCTGCAGCTACAACGCCATTTGGAACAGGGCTGGGGGTTGCGCGGGGTGCCATCGGAGGTGGGGGTGGAACGGGCTTCGGCGCGGGAGCGACGGCTACTTCTTCGAGGTAGGATTCGGGGGTCCATCCTTGCTCCGATGTTGTTGTGTTCTTGCACAGCCACCATCCTAGAACATGTTAGTATGATTCAAATGAAGTATGCTATGGGTACGTACCATTTCCTTCCTTGGACACAACCTCCACAATTTCGCCCTTGGTGATGGAAAGCTCGTTGGCCCGGTCGCTGTTGTAGTCGTACTTGACCTTTGCGGCAGGCTTTCTTGACGCTGGAGGGGGTGCCGCGGGGGGAGGCGGAGGAGCCCTCATGGAGCCAGAAGATCTCACTGAGCTACGCGACTCGTTCCGAGAGTGCATGGCGGCGGCAGCAGCTGCCATAGACTGGGGCACGATGCGCGGCTGAGGCTGAGCTGCAGCTTGCGGTACCATGGCAGGCTGTGGGGTAGACCGGGGCAGAGGCTGAGCGGCAGGGACAGGTCTGCGAGCAGCTTGAGACAATTTCGAAGGGCCGCCACCGGGGCCACCAGGACGAAGTAGCTTGCCCGTTGTGACCGGGCGAGCAGCAACCGCCTTTGGCCGCGGAGTAGGTTTGGAGACAGAGCTAGGAGGCTCACCAGCACTAGTGTGGATTGTGCTGCTTTTGTAGCTGTCCACGTTTCCGGCACCCGGATCTTTGACTGCCTTGACGGTTGCCAGCTTGCCAGGCTTCTTATGGTATTCGATGGTTTCTCCAATCTTCAAGGTCAGAGAGCCACGCAGGACATTGGTGAGATGAGTGAAGAACTCGGTTTTGAAGACACAGTGGATTAGCGGGTCGGGTTCCTGAGCTCCAATAACCAGCGAAAACCAGTCATCCTTGAGATTCGAGGTGCTGACACTCTTGATCGCTCCAACCGGAACGGTTCGTTCCGCTGAAATGACAAGCTGGTTGTTTTCGATACTTTGTGCAACAACGAAAACGTGACGATTCGTCAAGACCAGGATCCGGGGAACAGGTTTGCTAGAACGACCAAACTTAGACACCAAAACCTCGGCACGGCAAGAGAAAACAACATCATCGGAACCGCTGATGCCTGCACCATTGCGGATCATTTCACCAGGACCACCGGTATTCCCGACACCAAGATAATCACCCAGGAAGCGACGAGAGCCGAGAAGACTCATTCTCCGACGTTCCTTGCGACCCTGGAGCACTTTGTGTCCCTGGTCACGAATCTTGATGAATTCGAGTCCGCCGGTCATGCGGCGCCAGAAGCGCTGGATACGGATCGCACATTCAATACGGTACCGGAGATAGTTTCTCCACGCACGCTGAATGCGGATGGCCATATTGTGCCAGTATTTGTCTCGCATGGCTTCTAGTGCGAATAGTGTCTCGGGAGTCTTGACGAAAACCTTTGTGATACCCATCTGATACTCCTCGGCAGGGATGCGGGTATCCGTCAAGATTTGCTTCGCGCCGGATTCCACGTCACCAGTCCATGTGTAGTCACCGGCATAGGAAGTCTTCGGGGACAACAGGTAGAATCGCTCAGTGAACTTGTCGAAGGTCTGACGGTAGGCGAAACCAGCACGTCGAATGCGGACGTTCTCCTGGAGACCCAGGTACTTGATCTGGTGCAGGACATTGCCGACGTTGAATTCCTTGGGGGCCTTGTTATCGTTGGGTTTGATGGTACGAATGTAAGATGGCTGCGCCTTCATGAGCGTGGCCACAAGGTCATTCGCGGATGCCTTGATCTTGTCACCGGCGGTAGGTGGGCGACGCTTGTCATCTTGGTTGACCTCGTTGGGGAACAGCGCGTGGACGAATTCGTTGCTGCTAGATTGGGCAAGGTTCAACAAGTCCTTCAACAGCTGATCCTTGTTCTTATCTGTCATTCCCTCCACGGCGTAACTGACATCACCAGCGTAGTGCTTGATAATGAACTGCCCCTGGCGAGCTTCAAAGTTGGGGTTCTGGGCCAGGAAATTGAGTCTGCCAACGAAAGTCTGATCGGCCGCACCGGAATCGGCGTGGGCAGTTGCGCAGGCATCATTCAAAGCGGCGAAGACACCAGGAGGGCGCTTGTCCTCGATCAACGAGCACACCACCTTGTTGTCAAAGTACTCGATAGGAGTCCACTTGATCTGCTCGCGGGCATACTCATCTTGTTCTGCCTTGAGAGTCAATTGAATGAAAATCTGCTGCAGTTTTTCGTTGACATAGTTGATACACAGCTGCTCGAAAGAGTTCTTCTCGAAGATTTCAAATCCGTAAATATCCAGGATACCAATCGAATTAGTGATGGAGCCTCGAGCAGTCAGCGACTGATTGACGCGCTCTACAATCCAATCGAACAGATTGAAGTAAATTCCCTTGGCCAAAGCGTCGCGAACGGCTGAAGCTTGGACCCTGTTCAGCGGCACTTCGTACACAGAACCCCTGCGCCCTCCTCGGGCAGTCTCCATCAGACGAATAGTCAACGCTTTGTTCACTTGAGCAGCATCCACCTCTAGCAGGTAGGCGACAAAGTCAACGATTGACTGATCGCTAATAGCAGCGTTGCCAGAGTCATCCTCGGTGAACTGAACATTTCCAATCCAGAGAATAGCCGCTAGCATGCGGAACACATTGTCCTGCTCGGCATCGCTCATTCCAATCACCCGCATCGCATCCAGTGTATCCTTGAACTCGGCAACATCGTCGATTCCGGGCACATCATAACACTTGGAACGGCTCGTATAGAGGTAAGATTGTGGTTGCTGGAGACCGAAGCTGTCACGGTACTTTTGTGGGGCCCCCTTTGTGAGTTGGTAAAAGATGTGGAAATTGCGCTCATTCACAATTTGTCCCACAACTCGCGACTTTTCCAGCAGATAATTTGTAATGTTGGCTCCCACCGGCTCACCGTTGGCATTGAACTCCAATTCTAGGTATTTTCCGAATCGGGACGAGTTATTGTTGCGCAGCGTCTTCGCATTACCGAATGACTCCAGCAACGGGTTCGTCGCCAAAACCATTTCCTTGGTCTGCTGAATAGACGAATCGCCGCCGCCGGAGACACTGGCAATGTATTGCATGATCCGCTTCGCGGCCTCGGTCTTTCCGGCACCCGACTCTCCAGAAATGATGACACACTGGTTGTCCTTGTAAGATTTCATGTTGTAGTATGCGGACTCGGCGACTCCGAATACATGGGGAGGGACTTCGAGACGGTTCTTGCCGCGATACGAATCGAGGACACTATCTGTGTAGATACCCACTGTAGTCGCAAGTCCGTTAGCAAGGAGGAAACCGAATTCTCTCGGCGGAGCAACTCACAGTCCCGGAAAGGATTTACTGAGACCAGCACATGGCCAATATAAGTCTGGAAGTCTCCTGTCAGCCTGTATTCGTGTTCGCGCACAACCCCGCAGCCCGCGTGCAAGAGCGATCCCTTACATAAATCTCGTCATGCTCGAACCGGAGCTTCAGATTATCGTTGATGGCCTCATTGGAGATCTTGCTGAGCAGCGTGAGATCTGACACGCCGATCTCCTTCTTCTTGCTGCTCTCGAAGGCGGCCTTCCTGACCTTCGGCTTTCCCCCCGCTTGCCGGCCATCGCCAACATCTGCGGCTGCTTTGGAGCGCCCGAAGCGGCTCTTCTTCTCTCCGCCAACGGGGCGTCGTGACTGACCCTAAACCGCAATCCCAGGGTCAGTTTGGTCCTTATCTGGTCGTTGCGCAAGTAGGCCACCTACCATCTTGTGTCAACCTCTCGGGGATCTCGCGCCCAGGCGACAATGTGAAATCTAAGTCAAGCAAATGGGGGAATTCTAGTGACAAGATGAGATTGAGGAATTGAGAGTGAATGGAAACAGTCTAGAACCAATTCAAGGTAATTGTAAGAGGGAAGTGCCCACTCGGCGGACTTACGTACAACTGGTCAAACCGAAGCAAACAACTGCGCCACAAAGGACCCTTTTCATGGTTCCGTCGCTGCCTCAGGGGCGAATTGGGTATCAATTTAGCCGCCTGCCCTTAGAATGATCTTTTTGATACTATTCTTATTGATCTATTGAATTTTTGTCGATACTCCTTTTTCTCGAACCTCCTTGGCCAGCCACTCACGTCAGGGCATGTGGCTAATGTTAAGAATAGATGCACGACGTCATTGGGCATATATACTGCCTAACCAATTTCGATTGATATGCCCAGACCAGATGAATTGGAGCCATGAAATTATATATGGGTCTACTCGATTTGCATGTAATTTCACTTATCGTTCTTAACTATGTAGCTTCGAGTCTGAGAGACCGCCTTGCTGGTTGCCGAGGCATGGTAACGGTGTCGGTATCTATCTTGACGCCTGTAACACATCTTTTGTATTCTCTTGGATTTTGCCTCCGTCCCATAGCTGGCTTCGGTCTCGGCAAAGACTGCACCGGCGGCGCTGGGACTGTATAACTGGCACGCCAGGTTTGATGGTGGGCGTTTACTTCGTTCTAGAAGTTCAATGAATGGCAAAGACTTGAAGATAAACGCATGATAGCGATAGAGGGGAGTTAAAGCTATTGACTAAAGTTCATAACTATTCATGTTGTTCAAAGTAACACACCATCGGGGCTCAACCTCTTCCGTAAGACTTATGACGAAAAAAACACTAGCACCAATAAACTCAATCTGGGAGTTCATTTCTTATCCTGGGATGAAAAAGAAAATTTCGACGGCTGGAACGGCGAGGGTGGGACTGACGCGGGTGGAACCGATGCGGCTGGAGAAGATCTGGATTGGAATGATGTAGCTGCAAAGGATGCAGGTACAAGCGCAGTCGGCTTCGGCAACACATCTGCGGTGTTTACCAAGACCTAATCGTGATATATGAGCAAACGACCAAAGTATGGCTTGTCATCAGACTATAACTCACTGGATTGGCCCGGGAGACACCCTTCATGTAAGCACTTACGCAATCCAGAAGGTATGATGCGTCGGACACAACAAGAACAGGGGGTGGCTCCGAGAAGCCCAAGGAAAGGCAGTGGTGCAGTGCGCCGAGAGACTGCACTGCCTCGATCTGCTCGTTACCGGACGATCTCGCATCCATTAAGTACATGATGACCCCCAAGGACTTCTTGTTAGCTTCGGTGAACTTCTGGATTGCAGTCGCAGTCTGATGTCTAGTGGTTACGCTCAGCCGGCTGGGGGTCAACAAAAGTGCATTGAGCTTGAGGGAGTGAGTCTGATCAAGTACGTCAAACTTCGATAGGGTTCGGCTCTGGTAGATTAGCTCGAAGCTGAAGTCGGCATCTCGAGCAGCCCACAGAGCTTGATGAGAGTTAATGGTGGGACTTTTTGTGAGGGAGTCAAGGGAACTTACAACTGAAATCTTTCTTGGAGGGCTCCGGCGAGGCTAGAAGATACGGTCAGCTCCACATGTTGACTGAATGGATGAGAGTACTGTACCTTCTTTCATTGTTTCCAATGCAGTCAGGGTGGTGGCCAGCCTGGCCCATTCATCACGTTTGCGGAGTTCTGGGTTGTATTCACCCCGAAGACCGAGCGTTGGCGTTGTTGGAGTCATTACACCGAGAGTTGGCGTGGTTGGAGTCATTACGACAGTAGAGAAGAGAGATTGTGTACTGTCACTGTCGCTCGTTTGAGGATGGAAATGGAGATGAGACTGTCAGAAAGATTGAGTAGAGAGAAAACCTGATCGAAAATGGAATTGTCAGGCGCAAAAGAATGAAAGAGAAGAGAAGAGTGGTTGCCTCTATGGACGTGATGTGTGTATGTACATTTCAGGGAAGGAGCGGAATATCAAGTGACTCCGCCTCGCAACCCCTACTCTCTCGAAAACAAAACAATGCTTGTGATATTTCCAGTGGTCTTTTCTATGGGGTATCTTGACTGAATGTAAAAAGCAAATGCACGCCTAACCTTATATAATAAGATATCGCTAGGATACGAGTATCAATCAGCAATCACGAGCTTTTCGACGCAGGTGATGATGTCTGACTAGCTGATGCAGAGTGTTCCTGGGTTTGGGTTGTCGATGCAGCCTTTTCTGCGGTAGCCTTTTCTGCTGTAGGCTGGGTAATAGGCGCAGGCTCGGCCGTCTCCTCAGCGCGTTGACCGAAAGGAATGTACGAGGCAAGTCGAGAGAGCCACCCATGTACGATGTCTGGTGTATCCGACTCTCCGGCTTGTTCATAGATCTCAGGAGACAGAATCCTCTTCGTGTGCAACTTAGGTAAGTCACTGTGCTTCGCTCTAAGCTGGAGTACCTCCTTTTCTAGTGCCAGCAGGGCTTCGCGTGCGGCCTGTTCAGATTGTTCCAGATCTGCTAATCTCCCCTCCACGCCTTCCCGCCGTGTGCTTTCCTTGCTCCGTGACCGCCATGACTCAAATAGGATCAGACCTCCAGCAACAAGGAAGAGGAAGGACTCGGAGATGAAGTTGGCACCGGACTCGATAGCTTTCGACTCGGAGAGGGGACGGATATGATAGTGTTGAGGTTTGGCTGCGTCTTCTGCCGCAGCCTTGGCCTTGGCCTCTGCCTCCTCGGCGGCTTTCGTGTCGGCGGCGTTCCGAACGGTGGGGATTGAAAGCTTGTGTTTTCGCGCTTCGGCGGCGGCGATGGCCTGACGCTGTGAGGCGGCGGTATCACGTAGGGAGCCTAGTCTGAGACGCATGTCGAATCGGTGAAGAGCCTGGGCTATAGACACGCAGATATTGCGAAACCGTTCATGTTCGCGGGCCTGGGCTTTGATTTGAGACTGCGTGGGTCAGTCTATGAGTTTGGCAGGGTTGGGCTTGAATGCAAGCTTACAGCGATGGGCTTGGACAGGGTCCGAATTGCCAAGGAGGAGAGCTTCAAAGTTAACGACATTGCTGGAGAATAGAGAGTGAATACATGAGGCTTGAGTCACTTCCTTACCTCTGTGTTGCCCGTGGACCCGCGGACCCGCGTTGATTACTCAGCACACGCCAACACCGCCCTGGAGCGATCTTAGGCTTAATTTCGATATTTGCTTGGCAGCGACAACAGTTGAGATTCATGGAGTTGATATAATACTTCGTGCATGTTAAACTATTGCGTTTTACATGTAGCCCCATTCTTTAAGACCGATAAACAAAGCCCAGTAATCTCTCGACATCGCACGGGATGAAGCCACCCTATATCATTCAGCTAGGGCTAGTCTGTCAGGCCAAATGTGGCATGTACAACCGCTCGGAGAGTAAACAATGCACTGTCTATTGCCTGTTCTTTCTGTCGCAATACATATTACCTCCTACAATCGCACCATCCCACAAAACTAGCCAATAAGAATCCCAGATTAATGCCATAACTCGAAAGTTACCCCCGGACCCCACGGGGGTTCGGCTGAAGCGACGTTTTAATATAATTTCCTTACGCGAGCGCTCGGATTTAACCCAAACTAGGCAGATAAGCAAAAACTAGCCTCTCCTCATCGACCACTAAAATGGTGTGATTGCTTTATCTAGTACTTGGCCCTGGAAATGTTTTCGCCTTTCTCTTTCCTGCAACGACGCCATGGCAGGGGTATTCGAGGAAAAGAGCTCTAAGACAGGGAGTCAGTATGTCGTGCACAATTTTCACGATGTGGAAGACCAACCCTTCACCCCACAAGGTCCCTCGAGCGCTGCCATCCCCGACGACGGGCAGATCGTTACCCAGAATGAACGCCAAAGCTTGATCCGGGGTCTGGGGCAAAGGCATATTCAGATGATTGCCATTGCGGGCGCAATTGTACGCAGACCATTTCTAAGGACTGCAACTTTGTGACTGACCTAAATAGGGTACGGGTCTCTTTCTCGGTCTGGGTGGCTCGATCGCCACCAGTGGTCCTCTGGGTGCCCTTTTAGGCTACATGTTTATCGGCCTGATAGTCTGCTGCATCCAATTTGCGCTGGGAGAAGTCTCAGCCCTGCTACCAGTCACCGGTTCTTTTGTGCGACATGCAGAGATTTTGGTCGATCCCGCGCTGGCGTTTGCGATCGGCTGGAATGTCGTTTATGGATGCTTTCTCAGCGTTCCTAGTGAGATCTCCGCTAGCGTGGTTCTTATTCAGTACTGGACGGATATCAACGCCGCCGTCTGGGTGACTATCCTCATAGTGGTGTCTGTGGTGGTTGCCGTCTCGTTTATCCGCGTCTATGGCGAGATTGAATTTATCTTCGCCATTCTGAAGATCCTGCTGGTCGTCTTCGTGGTCATTCTCGGTCTTGTCATCGATCTCGGCGGTGCGCCGGGTGTGCCCCGACGCGGCTTCCACTACTGGAAAGACCCCGGCCCGTTCGTTGAGTACATTGCAACCGGGTCTTGGGGACAATTCCTCGGGTTCTGGGCTGTCATGACCAATGCAGTCTACTCGTTCGCCGGTGTGGAATCATTAGCCATGGCCGCTGCCGAAACGCAAAATCCGCGACAGAATATCCCCAAAGCCTGCAAAAGGGTGTTTGCGCGAGTTTCTATCTTCTACCTCGCCACAGTCTTGATCGTGGGCATGTTGGTCTCTAGCGCCGACGACCGTATTAGCTCAGACTCCGGCACGGCGACCACGAGTCCCTTTGTCATTGCCGCCAGCGACGCAGGTATCAGGGCTATTCCCTCCGTTGTGAACGCAGTATGCTTGAGCTCTGCGTGGTCTGCATCGAACCAGAGTATTCTGGCCGGAACAAGAACTCTATACGGTCTTGCGATCAAGGGCCATGCTCCGAAGATATTCCTGCGCACCTCCAAGTGGGGAGTGCCGTACATGTGTGTGCTGCTGCAGATGGCCTTCTCCTTACTGGCTTACATGTGTGTTTCCAACGATGCTATGAATGTCTTTTGGTGGTTCGTTGATTTGACTGCGGCTGGTACCTTGGTCTCGTGGATCGCTATTGCTTTCAACCATATTCGTCTGATGCAAGCAATGGATAAACAGGGCATATCGCCAACAGAGTTGCCGTGGCATAACCGCATTACCAGTATGTTTCATTCTGGTTTCAGATTTAAGATTCTAATACTGACATTATCAAGGATACTCAAGCTGGTTTGCGCTGGTCGCATGTGTCATAATTCTTCTGACTGGAGGATTCACAGTCTTCACAACAGGAAACTGGGATACCGCCTCGTTCATCTCGTCGTATCTGTGAGTTTTCTTCTTGTGTCATTGAGTTCGATCTGCTAACATTGGCACTAGGGACATCCCACTCGTCCTCTTTGCGTACGGGGCCTATAAATTGATCCGCCGCACAAAGATTATTCCTCTAAGGGTGATACCGGTTCAACAAGCGATAGACGAGGCCAACAACGACCCGGACAACGTGCCGATCAAGAAAGACAACATACTCGCAAAGATGAATATTCTTTGGGGCTGACATGTCTCCTACCATAGCTAGCAGACTAGCCTTTCACTTAATAACATAATAACAACACCCGTGGCATTCTGTTTTGCACCCGTTGTTCTATGTAGTCTCATGCAATCAATATATACATGTAATCCTAATACCCCTTGCCCCGCGTATAAGAGTTAATCAACGGCTCACCCCTCGCGATACGCTCCAGATTTAGCTCAAGGATATCAAGCGAACGCGGGAAATACTCCACCCCAAGAGCGCTGACATGCGGACTGATCTGAACATTGGCAGCCTCCCAGAGCGGATCATCCTTAGGAAGCGGTTCCGGATCCGTGACATCAAGCGCAGCACCACTCAAAACCCCCGAATTCAAAGCATCGACCAAAGCCTTCTGATCGATAACCCTACCCCGGGAGATATTAGTCACGTACGGCTTACTCGAATGGTGCTGAGAATGGTGCGAGAGAATGGCGAATTCCTCGGCACCGAGGAGACGGTTTGTTTGCGGTGTCAGAGGAAGTGAGACCACCAGATGGTCGAGCCCGGTAGCCAGGAAAGAGCGGAGGGATTCGCGGTCTGCGCCGTGATGCCACGATGCCGGGATCGAGCCGTCGGGATCGCCCGTGCCGGGCACGATGTAGCCGTTGTCACGCCGGGATTCGGGTGTTGGGCGTGGGGTGGCCGTGTAAGCGTGCACGGTCATGCCCAGTGCTTGCGAGACGCGGGCGACTGTCGGTGGTTAACTTTGGTATCTTGTTGATGGAATTTCCAGCGAGTGGATGTGGGGAAACATACTTTGGCGCCCGATACTTCCATATCCTAGAATACCTACCTTTTTACCCACTTGGTCATGAAGACCTGGCCTATACGTGGCCTTATCCCATACGTGGGATTTCTGTGCCTCGTAGCCCTTGGCGTATCTCCGGGATGATACCAGCCAATTCATCACAGTCCATTCTGCAATCGGAGGACCATGGATACCCGAGCTTGTAGTGATGGGGATATCAGTTTCTTGCAGAATTGGGTTTTGCAAAATATGATCCACGCCAGCAGAGAAGGTGTGGATTAGTTTAAGACTATAGTAATGGTTAATACATAGTAGGAATGATTGAGGTAGGAGCTTACTTCTTCGAGTCCTTGAGATCAGGAAGATCGCTGAAAGTCGCAAGGACGGTGGCCTTTTGATATACCTCTGCGCAAGATTAGTTTTTGTGACCTCGATTTTCAAGAATGATAGCCACTTACCAGATGGCACAGGAGTTCCCTGAGACTCGTAGATAGTGACCTCAGCATGGGAGAATTTCTGTAGGATAACCTCCTTCACCTCTTCTGGCATCGTCGGGTAGAAAATAACGAGCACATGCTCCAGTGACAATGGCGCGTCGCCCATGATTGCGACGGATGGTTTTCAAAGTGTGTGACCAAAAAAGAGGTTTGGGGCTTTAAATGGGAATTCTCACAGGGCGCGGGCAATGTTTTCCTTATCTTCCCCGCCTCGGTGGCTTAAAAGGGCAATTCGGCATCTCCAAGGCTAACATTTCCTTATAAACGGATCGGATGGCGGTTTCTTATTGGAATTTGGGGAGATGGTGGTGGTTTATGCCAGATGGCGTGGTATGACGACACTTTGATTAGATATGGTCTCAGAGCACGAATTGGTATAGTGCGAGGCTTTATAATAAGTTGAAGGAGCTTTCTAGAACAAGAATGACACCATCAACAGAAAACTACATCTTTGATATCATTTCTACTGGAATTGAGTTTGTGCCTGAGTGCTAGTTACACCAGGAATACCTCAGCCTCCTCCGTTCTCGTCGAAACGAGTGGTCTACTAACCGGAGTCGACAGTGTTCGCTTACACAAACGGGTCAAGATAACTTACGTTTATATGTATCGATGAATGATCTTCATTGTAGATATACTCCACGAGCCTTGGTATGGATTATATGCGCATAGGAGCCCAAACGCGTCACTCCCATGGAACGAGCATCTTTAGGTAGCCGCAGGAATAAAGGGTTATCATAAGCTTAATATCCGCGGTAAAACTACATGCACGGAATCGCCTCAAATAATATACTGTCAGGCCCCTTGTCTTTTACAAAGAAGCGGGTCATAGACCTGCATTCCTATACTCCGTAAGGAGTACTGTTGCTGTAGAAGCTCAGCTTTCTCCACCCCACTCGGCATAGCACAAGACCTCCAATTTCAACTCCGATACAAAAATCAATTCAATACACAACTTAAGCCATTGGATAACCCATCTCACTACATCGTCACACGCAATTTTCAAACCCAACCTAAGATGTCTCTGGAAATCCACCCCGCGTCTCCCAAGGACGCGCCCGAACTCGCGCAAGTCTTCTACGCCAGCTTCCGTACCGACTGCGACAAAACCATGTTCCCCAACACGCCGGACGTGACAGAATGGTTCGAACGCTTTTTTAGCGCCGACATCACGCGCTCAATTGAAGGCGAGACACGCGATGTATTCCTCAAGGTGACGGAGGGGTCGGAGGATGGCGGGGATCGGATTGTCGCATTCGCGAAATGGAAGTTTCCCGTGCCTGCAGATCGCAATCGGCATGAGGAACAGATCGTGTGGCCTGCTAGTAGTGATAAGGAACTATGCGATCGGTTTTTCAATGGTATGGAGGCGCGACATGAGAAGTGGATGGGGGAGAGGCCTCATTATTGTACGTTTTTCTTTTTCTTCTTCAAATCTTTTGGGATTGGTATTTCTCGAGCAGATACGAAAGAACACCACTAACCGTTATAGATCTGGATATGTTGGGTGTTCACGCTTCCTACCAGGGCAAGGGACTGGGCTCGAGACTCCTTAAATGGGGTCTCACACGCGCTGATGCTGAAGGCTTGGAGGTTTATCTGTCCGCGTCTCCGGCTGGGAAACCGTTGTATCAGAAATATGGGTTCCGGGAGGTCGATTCCTTCTCGCCGTACCCCGATTACGCGCAGGTGGCGATGATACGCTCGCCTAATAGTCAAATATAACCATATTATTTCAGGAAGCTTAGCATGCTAGAAGTAGAAAAACCGGGACTTCAAAGCAAATCATCATTTATCGCTGCGCCATGTCTTGAAGTCTCTTGTAGTGTGAAAAAAAAGATAAGTGGGCCCGAGCCCGGGATCGAACCGGGGACCTCGCGCATTAATGCTTTGGGTTAACCCTAAGCGCGAATCATACCACTAGACCACCCGGGCAGTTGATAGAATAAGGTTCAGGACTGGGGCACAAAGTTGGAGAGACATATTGAAATACCAAAAAGAGATATTATCGCTGCTTTGAATATCAATTGGTTTGAAAAATAACCTACCGACTTAGGGTGAGGAAGATCAAGCAGGGGAGCAAAGGTATGCCTTAGCAATGGAGGTTGGACATAGAGAGAGGAGCTTGCGGGCATCAGGACATCAAGACATCGAGAGATGAAGTGAAGGTGGTATTTCCTTGAACGAGAAAACAAGGTCCGGGCTAAAGAGTAGGGGTCCGGTATGATATTATATATCAAAGGTGTCATATATCATCATCTCCAGGGCTCCAAGAAGCCGCTTATAAATCCAATATTGGGTCCACTTCAAGACTGCGGGGTATAAGATGGAGAGATCAAAACTTGTTCTTTTTTGATTGGAAAGCAATATAAAACGTCATTTCCAAGGCTATCTAACCCCAAGTATCTTGTGTCTTCCATTCAAAGTATTCAAGTGAACCTGTAACGCCGAGCTTCCCACTTTCATCCCCTTGGATATACAAGATGACCAAATTATTCATGTGAGACTCTATCTCAATTTAAAACCTAAGCTCTAACAACTCCATAGTACCGGTGTCACAGGCTACATCGGCGGTGACTCTCTAGCCACACTTGTTGCCAACCACCCAGAGTTCTCATATTCCGCTCTTGTTCGGACCACCGAAAAGGCCGAACAAGTGAAGGCCCAGTACCCATTTATCCGAATCGTAATCGGAGACCTGGATGATTCAGCTTTACTGGAGCAAGAAAGTGCCGCCGCGAACATCGTGCTGCGTAAGTATCCAACTCGCCACCGAGGCGAGGAGCATACTATCCGCATTCTGCTAACCCTGCAAAACAGACACTGCAGATGCGTCAGATCACGTGGGAGCCGCGAAAGCCATTATTGCCGGCCTGGTAGCCGGCCACAGCAAGGAAAACCCAGGCTACTTGCTACACACCGGAGGAACTGGCATCCTGTCCTGGGAGGACAGCGACAAGAACGAATACGGAAATAGAAGCGAGCACGTGTACGATGACTGGGATGGAGTGGATGAAGTACTCAATCTGCCAGATCACGCATTCCATCGAAATGTCGACCAGCTCGTCCTCCAGGCTGCAGCCCAGCATGCCGATGTGCTCAAGACGGCACTTGTTTGTCCGCCTACGATCTACGGTACGCATTTCCAGCAACGGAAAGAAAGAAACCATTTACTTATTTTCAGCAGGCAAAGGAAGAGGTCCGGTTAATCAACGTTCGCGCCAGGTGTACGTATTAGCGAATGTGACGCTCCGTCTCAAGAAGGGCCCGATAATCGGTGCCGGCCAGTCACTGTGGAACAACGTTCACGTCAACGACCTGAGTGACGTCTATGCTCTACTAGTTGACGCGGCGATTGCGGGCCGAACTGATGACGGGCTCTGGGGTCCTAAGGCCTACTACCTTACTGAGAATGGGGAACACTGCTGGGGTGAGCTAGCCAAAGCTACAGCAGAGGCAGCCACGAAGCTGGGGTACCTGCCAGAGGCAAAGACCGAGGTACTTGACCCTGTTATCGCTAAGCAGTACGGAGGATTTGAGTCTCTTAGTTGGGGGATGAACTCTCGTGGTCGCTCACAGCGGGCACGCAAGATCCTGGGATGGAACCCTTCGCGGCCTAGTCTGGTGGATGAACTACCGGAGATTGTTCGTGGCGAGTGGGAGCGACTGCAAAATGCTTCCTAGAGCAGTCGTTTGACATGTCTCTTCTTTGTCTCAGAGCATGTTGATTGGAATTGGTGGGTTTGAAGTGAAAGAATGCGGGGTGACCCCGAGAGTTTGCTGGGTCTTATATCCCGATCAGCATAGAATGGGGGATTTGATGCGAGACCTAGCTATTTAAATGTTGACCGGGGACATTTCAACTTGGCTAGAGCCAGATCTTCAGAATCGAGACATGTTTCACCCCTCGACAATCAAGCATTATGGCTTGGGCTTTCTAGAGTGACACAAGTGTAAATACCAGACTCGAATCGATCCCTCGAGTATTTAAAGCCTGGTCTCGTATAATAAGGCGCAGCAGCGTTTTCAGCCTTGAATAAGCCAGCCGGTGTAGGGATAGTCGGGATTGAGATCCCATCAACTCAGCCTGGGACAATCATAATCCCGACCAGCGGGCTGCATAATACTAAAAGAGGAAGGAGACAGGACTGATGCATAATCATGGTATTCATGCATTCACCCGGCCCCGACTGGTGAGACGGCGAAATATTGCGCCGACTGTTGACAAGCCAACTGGGCTGATGCAGCCAATGACTGCCAGCCATATCCAACCCAATCAGAGCCATCCTAGAGACCCTTGAGACTAATCTCGCGATTATAACGCGAGGATTCAGGTTATAGCCAGCGGAGTCGGAATTTCTGGATCACGACGGAGCAATATTTCGCCCTGTTCTAAATTGTATATGGGATTTTGCCAATTCCGCGTGGCGTGGACATGTGTTGTACTCGATACTGTTTATCTATTTACCATGCAGATCCCCATTTCAGGTTCTTTTTTTTTCTCTAGTAGCCACTTATGCTATTATTAACATTCCATTCATCTGATCGCTAGATTGCCATCGCCGTTGATCTATCGCCATGGCGGACTCGGATTTCCCATTCTATAGACCCGGAAGGTCCGAATATGCCGATAACATGAGCAGAGCATCTACAGACGTGAAACGGAAAAGAAATGTCGACGAGGATAAATTTGCTTTGGGTCGGGGAGGAAAACTAGTCTTCTTTACATTGTCTGTTCTCACCTTGATGGCCGCTTTGGACGGGACTTCACTATCGGTTGCTTTACCTGTGAGTGCGTCAACAAAAGATTTGATATGTTGAAACTTACCGGGCTAGGAAATTGCAAAAGAACTCAATGGAACGGCTATTGAAGCTTTCTGGAGTGGAACTTCGTTCCTGTTATGCTCAACAGGTATGTGGCATTATGTTACGATACGATCAAACCCTTTAACCTTGCCATAGTATTCCAACCGAGTTTCGCCTCCTTCTCGAATATCTTCGGCCGTCGACCCATGATCATGATCTCCCTTATATTCTTCTGTGTCGGCGCTATAATCGCAGCAATCGCCAACAATTTCACCTACATGTTGATCGGTCGTTCCATCCAGGGTGTTGGTGGAGGCGGTCTTATATCCCTAAGCGAGGTGATCATAACCGATCTCGTCCCTCTGCGATGGCGCGGTCAGTACTTCGGTATCCTCAGTGCAATGTGGAGTCTCGGATCCGTGACGGGGCCTATCCTCGGTGGTGGATTCTCGGAAAATGTGTCTTGGGTTAGTTGAGCTAATCTATTTAAGCTCCGCAAGTATTCATGCTAACTACGAACAGAGATGGATCTTCTATATCAACTTCCCATTCATCGGAGTCGGCGGGATTCTCGTCATCCTATTCTTGAACCTCAAGCTTGCCCCCAGTTCATTAATCGACAAGCTCCGTCGCATCGATTATTTCGGTACCACCTTGTTCGTCGGAAGCGTGTCATCCTTCCTGATCCCCCTCAGCTGGGGTGGCATTTCATACGACTGGAGCTCATGGCACACACTTGTACCGCTTTGTGTCGGAGGCGTAGGGCTGGTAGTTTTCGGATTCTACGAGTACTACTTCGCCTCTGATCCTATCGTCCCGCCTGTGATATTCCAGAACCGCACGGCGGTAGCTTCGTTCATTGGGAGTGTTTTGCAGGGCTTCATCCTATGGTGTGCCCTCTATTACCTCCCCATGTACTACGAGGCAGTGAAGGAGTACAGCCCCATTATCTCGGGCGTTGCTCTATTCCCCGAGACATTCACCGTGGCTCCGAGTGGGATGGTAGCCGGCATCCTGATCACCGTAACGGGCCGTTACAGATGGGCTATCTGGCTCGGATGGGCTTTTTCGACTGTCGGGCTGGGCTTGATGTGTCTGATCAAGGTGGATACCAGTATGGTCGGCTGGATCTTCCTCAACATCGTGCCCGGCCTTGGATTGGGCATCCTCTTTCCGTCTCTCGGTTATGCAGTGCAGGCCTCGGCGGACCCGGAGAACCTCGCTATTGCGGTTGCCATGTTTAGTTTCTTCCGTGCTCTCGGCCAGGCTATCGGTGTTGCTGTCGGTGGTGTTGTCTTCCAGAACCGCATGTTCACTAACATCTCCAGGTATGCTGGTTTGGCTCCTATGGCCGAGGCATACAGCAAGGATGCCGCGGGCTTGGTCCAAGTCATCAAGGCGATGGCAGATGGCGCTGATAAGGCGAATCTCAAGGAAGCCTATACGGACAGTTTGCGCACGGTGTGGATCGTCTGCTGTGGGGTGTCTGCTGCGGCGATGGTGATCAGCTTCTTCACTGAGCATTATGACCTTGACCGTGCATTGGAGTCGAACCAACGCCTTCGTGAAGAGGATGATGATGATGAGTCTATCAACAGTCTGAAGGACTTGGAGATGCGGGCAGAGCGGAGAATTGTCACGGAGCCCCGACCTTGGGCGTGGTAGTGGATGCTTGTCTGACATGATTAATGGAGGTCTATAATATATAGAGTAATGGCATTTACTGATGTTGATAATTGAAGTTCATTCTTAGCTACAGACGGTTCTCTTGATCAAAGTCTTGATCCCTTCGTCTCTCCCTCGTAGTCTAGTGTATCTATTTTCAATAGGTGGGATTCATGGACAATATATACATCGGTGGGATCTTCGATTACTGGTATTGGGCGGTTTTCGAATGTGACGTTGCCGGGGCTCTTTTACGGCTAAAAGCGTGGGAAAGCTGTAATAAAGAAACTATACAATACGCAGGATCCCGAGGAGCAAGCGGGTTTAAGCATACGGAATAGAAAGGACGGACGCCACATGGGGCAGTGACACGAGACAGTGCGAGACATGTACATTTCTGCAAGTAGCCGAAAAAGAAAAAAAAACGCTGTGATACAACGATATCGACAACCTGGAAGCTGAACTTCAAACATTCGTGATCACATCCCACAAGAATAAACATAAAGGATCACATCACAGAAACAAAAACGAATGGTCGTGACATCGTAAAGTGGCCATGGTAAATAGCAGAAGGAGAAAGGAGATTGGATCAACGACCAAGTGCACGTAGCCGGTCTTTGAGTATCTGCATTTCTTTGTCATATTCCATCCCGGCCGGCTTTGTCACCCGGTTATCTTTGATCATCATAGAGCGATAGCGACCATCGCCATCTGGTGCTCCAACAGTCACCCAGACAAACTTCGTTCCGGAGCTATTGGGCTGCGAACGCTCCTGCGTTCCTTGCCAGAACGCTTCGTCGGGTACGGATTCATCAGCAGAAGCGGGGTCAACCGAGGGCGCACGACCCCCAAGTCGCCCGAATTCAATCCAAACTCTGAGGGTATCTTTGATGAAGGTGATTTTCTGAACGAAGGCATTCGCATCGAGGATGTCCCGGATGCGGTCTTCGGTCGAATTGATGGAATCTCCGCCCGCAATGCTGAGGAACGTGGCAGCCTCGTCGGAGGCCACAGCCCGGGTGTCGAATCCTGCTGGGTGCATCTTGCCTTTTGCGGCGAAGTATCGAGCGGCGGAGGCCGAGAGATGGTAGAAGTCGACCCAGGGGGATGAGCTACGGGTGCGGCCCGGCGAGATCACTAGCTTTGTGTGGTCGGGGAAGTTGAACTGGAAGGCACCATCCCCGAAACCCCAGATACCGACATTGCCCAAGCGCTGGTAGAACTTGACAAACTGGGCACTGTTGTGTTGAGGCAGGTCTTCATCCATAATCCCCTCGTCACCATGTCTACCAAGGGCTCCGATCATGTATTTACCGAACTGATCCACAAGTTTCATCCGCTTGATTTTCTCTGCATCGGCTCGTTCAATCTCAGTTCCTGTGTTGGAGCGAGCTCTCATTGCTCTCGGGCCTTTGACATCAAACAGTGAGGGCGATATTAAAGCTCGTCGGATGCCGCGGCATCCTAGCAAGTCATCATCACAGTTCTCATAGAATTCAACCGAGTTTCCAGTGCGAGGAACTAACTGATCAGCCTCGGAATAGTAAATCGGTTTTTGCTTGCCATCCACGACGCTACGCGCTTTACGGCGGATATGTCTCTCGCCATCTCGAAGCACGACACTCGTCGCTGGCTGCCCGTTTTCTGCCTTGAAAACACATCCAACACTGCCATCATCTAGAACATACCCAATACCATAACGATTGGTATAGTCGACCCATTTGATGACATAAGCATGGGGCTGTTTTCGTGCTCCCCCTCTGCGCCTACTTGGTGCGTGGTCGACCAGGTTGGTCAGCATGAGACGCAAGTCAGTGTTGACATCGGTCAACGAAGTCCTGGGTAGAAGCTTGCAGACATCTGCTGTGTGAAATATAGGACTAAGCCCCAAGCTAGAGCGTGCTCTAGTGCCAGCCGTCTTGCCATCAGACCGAGCAGTACCATTGGAGTTTGATCGACCATGTCCATTAGATTCAGAAAACTTCGACTGTGCCAGTGAAGATGGGCTGGCTCTCCCTCTGTCGCCTCGTCCAGCAGTAGTGTTCAGATCTGCTTTGGATATAGACCGTAGGGATTTCTGATTGGCGATCACATTTCGCTCCTCCAGCCTAGCGGTTGGTTGCCGTTCTCTGGTTGAAATGGAAGGCTGCATCAACTCCTGGTCAGCAGCTGCCAATCTGCGAGACTGAGAGCGTGTTTTGCCTACAGTCAAGCCTGATGGCATGCTTGTGGATTTGGCTAATCGTGGAGCAATATCCTTGTCCTTGCTACGCAGCGTTGCTGTCGTTGTCGCTGCTTGGGTTGCGGATGCCATCCTTCGTGTCCGGATAGGACGCTCTGCGAGCCCTCCAATTGGCACTTCCACAGCGGGCAGAGGTTTTGGCTCGGCTTTTGGACTATCTCGATATGGCCTGGAGGACAGAACAGCAGGATCGGGGACTACAGGTGCCCTCCGAGGAGAGATAGGTGGCACTCGAGCTTGCTGTCGTAGCGTTGCGGCATGGCTTTGTCCTTCCATTCGGCGATGTTGAGCAGCGACGAGAGCGGCATTGGTCCGTGACGCTGCCATAGGGTTGGGACGAGCAGAAATACTCCGATTGGACATAGTGCTGCTTTTAAGCGTCGACTCCTCAGGGCGCATTACCTTTCGGGACGTCTCCAAAACACACCAGTCTCCATCCAGGTCTTGGGGCCATCGGTAAACATAATCCGGCGACAAGGGTATTACAGGTCGCAGACCTCTGGAATCCTCCACATCACACTCAGAAAAGGCCGACTTTGCGCAATTTCTCCCAACAGATTTCCGAGCGGTCCCGTCAGGCTTGCGTCCCACGCCGCAGAGTGAGTAGAAGGCCGCTTTGCAGGAATGATATCGCTGGGCGGGGTCGTCCACCTGGTACACGTACGCGCGGAGCTTCTCATCCGAGTCCAAGCCGTACCCATGTACCACAGAATCGCCTTGAGGTGAAGCGTCCCTGAGCCATACTGGCTTGTTGAATCGGCACGAGGGGTCTAGTTGACGAGGAATGCAACCCTCGTACATGTTAAAGAATGGGTGCTCAACAATATCGTCTGGGTCTGGTCGCTCCTCGTCCACCAGGTTCAAGCAACGACTGACTAGATCTTTTGCTTCCTCGGGGATGTAGTTGCTGGACTCTGATTCATTAGGCCAGACGTAAGTCAGATTCTGGACTTTTTTGTAAACTTCATCTTGGGTTTTGGATTGAAAGGGTAAGTATCCGGCGAGCATGGCAAAGCTAAACGCGAACATTAGTTCAACGACTTCGTAGAAATATCGCGGTGTTCTTACCATATTACGCCCACGGACCAAATATCAACTTTCTGTGTATGCCCGCCTTTGCTCTTGTCCAAAACTTCGGGGGCGATATAGTTGGGTGTGCCGCATAGCGTGTTCCGTCGCTTGGCATCCTTGTCGGACATAATCATAGCCGCCAGACCAAAATCCCCAACCTTGATGTTCATGTTGTGATCGAGGAACAGATTTCCCATCTTCAGGTCACGATGAGCGACAAAGCGTTTGTGTAGGTATTTCACCGCTGCGCAAAGCTGAATCATGTACCGGCGCACTTCTGGCAAGCTAAAACAGCGTCGTTTCCGAAACATGTCCATCACCGAGCCATTGGGACATAACTCCAGGACGACATAGGTGCTGGATCCGAAAGCGAATGCACGGTAGAACTGGACGATAAAAGGATGACGCATTTTAGAATGAATCTGGAGTTCGGTTCGAAACTGCGACAAAAGTTTAGGTACTGTCAAATGCTTGGTCCGTATCCGGAAGCTCGTACCTTCTCCTCCATCTTTTTTTGAGACATCGCTGACTTGACAACCTTCATGGCATACACCCGGCCATTTCGAGCCAATGTACCCTCATAACAAACAGCAAAACCGCCTTTCCCTAAGAATGCGCCTATCGAGTATCGCTCACCGCCATCTTCCGGCTCTGAGACTATCGACGGTGGCGGATCGGCGTAGCTTTTGGACGTTGCAAGCTTCTGCTTGTTACTCGGAGGCGGAGCATTTTTATCGAACGGTTTGCGATCAATCGCCACCTTCGGCTTGATCATCTGGTTCGTCGTGCGCGGGGAGAGGGCCTCCATCATTGGCGGGTCGTCTTGTTATGACAGGCGAAGTAGGAGAATATCACTAGCTGAACGCGTGTAACGGAAGGGGTATCGCGCATAAAGATCATTAAACAGTGACCATGTGACGGTCTGCAAAAGGGTATCAAGTTCGGGCAATATTGGTATCCCTGCAACGACCAAGTTAGACCTCAGTTGAGAGCTGAGCACAGATAGAACTTACCAAAATGCAAAGCGCTAAAGAAACAAAAATGTACAGAGCTTCAAAAATGTACAGAGCTTGGAAAACAAATAACGACACCTCAATCGAGGGTTGGGGAAGGATGGTGAATAAATAGTCGGACCATAACAGTTTGCTCAACGCGGTAAACAATAAACACTGGCCGTTGGCCCGTGTGGTGTGGTCACGTGAGCCCCGTTGCCAACGCATTGTCTTCGGTAGACACATACCCACATAGTGGACATGTGTAGATTTGTCTAAAAATATGAAGATATTCGATTTAGCAAGAGACTGTTTGGCTTCAATCTTGATGTGTTTCTAGGGCTTTATATTAGGGTTGACATCAAGAAATGAAGTACATAAATCTCAGCCGCTAATTTAACTTTACGACCACGAAGTACTGTACATATATCCTTGCACTTTTATTGGCTCTTAAGGTTGCGGCTATAGTTCTCTTGAAGTTGATCGAATTGGTGTTTATCCCCAGCCTTTAGAATATATCTTACTGTTGTACAACATATACATATTCTCTATACTAAATTGTCAACAAGCCTGACTCCAGTGGCAATTCATTAGAATTTGCCCTAGTACTTCTGGCATTGACCGCTCTTTCACACCGCCGATCTATTCCTACACCCCGCGCAGGGCACGCGTGCGCGATGATGCGCGTAGTATAGTATGAAGTTTCCTATTGGCAGGGGAAAAGCGGGTCTCGGGCCTTCCCATGTACATACTGGGGTGCAAACCCTGGAATACTAATGAAATATGACTGTACAGCGGGAGATCGTACATAAACCTTCTCAAAAGCTTAAGCTTAATCTTACCTAGTATGTACATTGTACAGAGTTTATATGTCAAAATTGCAGCCTATGCAGCGGCCAGGTCCCATGGAAACGGTTTGAGAATATGCAGGTCTAGCGTTCAGCTTTTACTAAAGTGGATAGACAACAACCAAAAAGGGGAAGCCCACTATCCCAACGGGCTGGTTTATGACTAAATATAGTTAAAACCATCTCACTGCCCACAAATTTTGGTATGGATAGATAGGGAATTCAGCAATAATGTTGGTATGTGGATCAAATCCTGATGTTTAGTCTCCACAACCCAGCCATCTAGGCACATGTCTTACTAGCATGTCGTCATTACATATCATAAACCCCTCTCAACCATTCCTCGGCCACCACGCCAATAAAACCGCAACCAACAACGGCCAATGTCCATGGATTCGCCAAGTCCCGCAAATTTGGCCAGAAACTGTTCTTCTCTTTCTGCCACTGTTGCAGCTGCCTATACTTATCTGAATCCTGAGACTTGTAGCGCTCCTCCTGGCTAGCCTCAGCCTCCTTATCGCCACCCACAAGTCGAAGGAATAGGTAGTTCGTCACAGGTCCCAGTATGACAACTGGATTAAATGGACCAGCCATGTTAAGTAGGGCAAAGGAGAAATGGACCAAAGTATCTCCAAGGTAACTAGACAAGCATCAGTCCATGTCATCGAACGCAAAGGGTGATATATATATCACGAAAACTTACTTCGGATGCCGCACCAAACTCCAAACCCCATGTCGACACAAATCCGTCCGTTCTCGTCGATGCAGTGCAAGCTGCGTATCTGCCATAGCCTCCAACGCAAACCCAGCAGCAAAAAGCCCAACACCAAGTGCTCGAACAACATTCACCCCGTCATTGCCTATCGGGAGCGTAGCTCCACCCATAGTGAACGGGACCGTGAACGGCAAAGAGATCACACTCAATACAACAGCCTCCGGGAAAAAAACCCTCATGAATCCAAGTCTCCAAAAGTTCCGCTCTTTTTTGGCTGCGTCGTACCGTGCATCATCTGTCCCGCGGGACAATGACCGGCACGCGATCCGGGCAAAGAGTCTCACGCCCCAGATAGTAACGCAGCTTAGCAGAACCCTTTCCGACCATGGTAGAGCCTCACAAGCTTCTCTGAATGAGATGTCATGTTTTAAAATCGGGTGCCCGATGGCGGTCCACCAGGCATTGAGGACTTGGGCGGAGGGCCAGAGCCAGTCTTTGAGTTCGACTCTGTCTGTTACTTCGGCTGCGAGGTATGTTGCGAGTGAGAGGCTATAATATAAACTGAATGACGGTAGGAGAGTTGATTTTAGGATTCCTACGTCACCGGGTGTGATGTTGTTTCTGAGGGGTGGGGAGTGGAGAGCGCTAGAGGCCTGGTTCTCTAGGGCAGAGGGAGGAATGAAAAATGCCATTTGGGACACGATCTGGATTATTGGAGGGTTGGCTACAAGGTTAATTAATGTATTGTGACTTGGTTGTCGTTTGGTGCTGCTCAGATGTTGATGTCAAGATTATGTAATGGTCAAACGGCTAAACTTCCGCACGGCCCAGTAAAACACGTGGGGCCCCAAATTGGGTTACAAACAATGCAAACACTCTAACTAGGAGCAACTATAATGGACATCGTCTCGAAGCATTCTTCGGCAAAAACCATGACAAGCGCTAGACAGTCACGATTTCAATTAGCTATATGACCATGGGCGGAGGCCATGGGAATTTATACCATGTGCGGTCTAGTAGAAGTACTTTAAACTGGAATTGGCTTGATATATCGCTGCGGTTGAGGTAAGTGAAACGGATTGTATGGTTTGCCTGATCCTAAGATATTCACCAGCCCTTGATTCTTTCTAGAGATGAATCTTTAAGTGTATTGGATTTGACTATGTACATCGATGCTCATGAACCACATTGCCGATTTAACTGGCAACTTGAGAACCTGTACCCGCTTCTGCTGCTTTAACTGCTCTCTGATAAATAGCGACAGTTCCTTCAGATACTACAAGCATCTTTTTGAGTTCTTCGAGCTCTTCTAAGTCCTCTTCGTTTTGAGTCCTTGTTTTCCAATCGTCCACTTCGGCGCGCGCATCCTCAAGCTTTCCCCGCAAGCATGCCATTTCCGCATGCACCAGGTTTTCTCCCTCTAGCCTATGATCTGCATCTTCCTGCAGTATATAAACACAAGATGACCTCGCTTGCGCCACCTCAAACGCATCTCCATCAAACGCATCAGGCCACCCATTTTCAAGGTACATCTCCCTTAACGAAAAAATTGACCCGTCCCATTCCAGCCCGGTGTTCTCCCCACTACCTGGAATCCATTCCAAAGAGTGATACCATTGCAAGATATCCTGAAGAACTACCTCGGCATTTCTGTGTGGAATATGCTCAAAGCTATTCCGATTCAACGACTGTGGTTCTTTCGTCGGATGACCTTCAAGAGCGGGATCGGTTGTGTCCCAGCTCTCCTGATCAATAATCCAAATGACATGTCGGCGTGCATCATATAAAATGACGCTGCCATGGTTACCCAGCCTGGTCAATGGTGTGACCCAGGGCTGAATATACGGGCCATTTTCATCCTCGAAATTCGGATCTGAGGGATCCCCATAAAATGGGTCGCGGCTTTGTTCGGCTTGCTCGATATCTCTAAAATCGGTAAACTCGCCGATTTGAGAGAAAGCGTCTTTCCCCGCAGCAAGCGGATCAATATATGGTAGGATGCTGTAGAGATATTTTATTGATGAGTCCAGGCCGAGTTCGTCATAGGCAGCCTCCAGGTGGGTTAGGTTGTGTGGCCCGCGCCTAATGCCTGCGCGTTGAATATAGCGCATTCTGGAAAGTTCTTCATATATCTCAAGCATGAGATCCGCCACTTTCTGGAGACGTGCTTTTTCCGAGGTGAGCGTTGTCATGATGAGGGGGCTAGCATTGATAATGGATGTTCGGTATCGATGCACTGGAAGCGCTATCAGAACGATGAAAGATACCACACAGATGAAAGTGCGGAATCTCATGGCAAGAAGATATACGATGAGATATAATGCCAAAATCCAAGAGCTGGCGATGGGATAATACGCTAGTAAAGCTTGATCCATGAATATATTCGCAGATTACGGAATCAAGGCGGTGAGAGAATAAGAACCCTGGGTGGTTCGCTCTCTGAATATTAGTTGCCATGGAATATTTAACAGACAGTTTTGTAGGAGCCAGTTACTAATGGTCATTAGGCATCTTTTCAACGCAAGCACTCTTTCCCTAAAACACGTTGACAAATAAACTCCAATTCAGGAACATTCTGCACACTTGCTTAATACGTGATGTTACAAGTGACCCGTGGACCCGATGGCATAGTGCATGCATGACTCGGGCCTCTTCTCGACATAGAATCAGGGATTGTATGGCAACCAGGAATGATAAAGGTCTGATATTCCATCTATAGAATATAAGGTAACTTTAAAGATATAGATAATATGAGACATATTAGGAGTAAGTATTCGAGTATGGCGGTCAGAAAATACCCTTGGAGAGGTATTCAGTGGGTAGGTATAGCTAGCCTCAATTGCTTTGGGCTGTTTGCAGATGTGGAGAATTAATGGTGGCAAGATCAATGTGCATATTCAAAGGCTTTGATTCATCCTTGTTTTTGTATTTTTGCTTCATGATGAGCATCAACCGTTCATTCCAGAACGGCACGCATGTTTCAAGATCAGATGCCGAGAATGCTGTAGTTTCGTTGTCACTCTCAGTATATAGATTCTCTGGTATATTGCACTTGAACAAGTTCGAGCCGGAAGACAAGTCGACCGAGTAGGTTAAACCGAGATCATGAAGGTCGGAGCCATCAGGTATACGTTCGAAGGGAAGTCGGCTGGTGGGTAGTCTCCTGGCCTTTCCGTCCTTCGTGGAAGGTTCGTCGGTAGAATTATCCCTTGTCTGATGAATGAGGTGTGCTCGCGGATCACGAGGGGAAAGCGTTGTCGCAGAGACCGGCTCGCCGATCGAAGCTTGCGATGAAGTTAACGCAGCTTTTGCGGCAAGATACCGACTTTTATGAGGCGAATGAAATTCTGGAGCAGACTGCGAACTCAATGTTTTCTCGTTATTGCTGACGCGCATCCGACTGTTCTGAATAGCTTCCTTCTTCCTCCTTTCGAAGTCTAGTGCTTTCTCCAGATCTGGACTGTCCGAACAACCATCATTCTGCCCATCGATATGCATAATATCTGGCAAAGTGTTCGTGGGCAATCCGAATCGTTGCTGGGTAAGGAAAGAAAGCGGTGAGTCTGGTTCTTGAGTCGGTGCTTCCTCAGCAGGGCTTTTCTGCAGCGAGACTTGTGTTGTTCTCTGAAACCAAGTGTCTAGAGCGCCGTTCCCATACCGGTCTCGATCACGTTCCCTCTGAGCGCGTCGGGCGCTCGAAATACGATTAGTTTCAGGGGAGGACTCGGTCGATTCTTGTGGATGCTGGCGGCGGCGTTTCACTGGCGACCCAGATGCAAGTCGTGAAGAAAGAGGACTTATCGGGGCTGAGTTGGGCGAATGCTGGACGATTCGCGGTTCACGTCCCCTTTGGACTGGCCCCTGCAGGCTACCGCTAGATAGATCCACGGGGCTTGTTTCATTGAGATTGTTTCCGCGACGCGGTGTTTGAAACGAAGCATTTATTCTGGACACAGACCACGGATTGACGAAGCTAGGATTCTTACTTCTGATGGTGCTGGAAGGAACCGTAGGCGAAAGGGCTTGCGGATTCTGTGAGAGGGGTGTGCAGGGTATAGCTAAGCTAAAGGGGTTGTCAGGATCACCAGGGCGTGCGACAAGCTCTGCTGGCTTCCTAGCCAGCAAAAGTTCGAATCCTCCTGAGCTCTCATTAGGTTTGCAGGAATCCTCTTTGCCTTGGGTGGAATTTCTCGTCTCCGTTCCGTAATGGTCGCGAAACATATTCTCTACCAAGGCCAAGACTACATCTTGGTCTTCAAAGAGTATGTTGTCTTTCCCTGGCTCGATATTGACGTCGTATGTCCCTCGGGGACAGCGAATTTGCAAACAGAGGAAAGGATCACTGGACTCCTTTAAGACGGCACGGACATGCTGCTTGAAAACCTTGACGATCTCGTGGGCAACACCCCTGCTATTAGACAGAGGGCGGCCGTCCACACTGATGAATTGGCCTACATTGTTGATCTTCGCCGTATCTAATTTGGTTGGTAACCATATCATCAATGGATATTCAACAAGATGAGCTTACCCAATTGTATTTTTTTCGGAAGAAAAGCCGTCGCTTCATATCCTGTCTGATCTGATTTTCCTTTCAAGACACAGGAAGAAAACACCTCCGTGCCAGCTATCTTCAGAACTGCGTCCGAGAGCGACGCGTCTGCGTTCGGCACATAGACCCAATTGCTATTTTCACCTTTTGCCTTGAGGACTTTGAATGAGAACCTCTTCAACGGTTGAGCTATAGCGTAGGCCTGGAGAAGTTGCTTGATCCTCGTAAAACTTTTTGCAGCACCCTTCAAGATAGTCTGCCTGCGGACAGGTATATGCTTGAGAAATTCTGCGATACGAACAGTTGTGCCCACAGGATGTGATGTCCGTTGTGTTCTGCGATGAAAGGTTAGTAGTGGCACAGAGGCCAAAAATCTGGCGAGGTCGGCATACCCAGTAAGCTCTCCGTTTCTTCCATACTTCAAACATCGTCCGGCAGCTTCGGACTCAACTCGAGTGGTGACAGTGACAAGCCCAGACATCTCTGCGACACTGGCAAGTGCTTCACCGCGAAATCCCAATGATGAGCCCCCGACATTTTTGAGATCATCTAAACTTTGAATCTTGCTGGTAAACGCTCGTTTGCAGACCTTTTGCTGGTCCTCTGGAGAGATTCCGTGGCCATTGTCCTTGAGTTGTATGACATCCACGGTGTTTTGGGAAATTTCAACCTGTAAAGACGTAGCGGAAGCATCCAAGGCATTGTCTACAAGTTCCTTGACAACAGAGCAGGGATCCGATATGGCAGATGTGGAGCCAATCGCCCGGATTGTCTTCTGGGGAAGAGCCTCAATTGCCATCCTGCACGCCTGGTATTAGTTGTTGGTATTAGTTGTTCATCTCCAAATGCACAAATTGTCTCATCCAGGTGACCGAAGGCCAGAAATACATGCGAACAATTTCAATGGCTTATAGTTGATGAACGTGGACTCGGCGGAGGATGGGATATTGTCTTGGCATCCTGGGTCACGTTACTTTAATGCCTTATTATTCAGGCCAGACTACGGAGTACTCTCCTTGTCTCTGCTACTAACTACAAATTGGCCTGCACTTCTGCGTTTCTTTCTCTTCCCTATCGCGCAAAGCATAGTCTATTCCTGAAGCTCATGAATTTTATTATTGCTAACTAATCAACAATGATCTCAAAAATTAGGCCTTTTCCCGCCTTTTTCTGCCGTCTACGAGACCTCTCAAAGACTACTGGGTCATGTGGTTCTCAATGACAAAAGGCCTGCTCAATGAAACTGTTTTGTTGTCCACCGGTCGCTATATCTTACCTCACTCTTTCAAGCTCGGAACATGGAGGTTTTTAGGTTCCGAGTTTGTATCCGCCTAGTACTTTTCATCGTACCTTTTGATTCTCTTCATCCTGGGCTTCAAAGGGAGAACGATACCTCATAACTCGATCACTTTATATCAATGCCAGCCAGCATGATACTCGAACTCCAACAATTCCCGGGTGGATTCCCTCGCCCATGGTGCCTACTCTAGAGCGGGTGTTCTGCGACAATCATCGACGAGGCACAATAGGCAAATTCATCAAAGTTTCACTCGTCTCGCCTTTCAGACTTCTCTGATCAGTCCACTGTTACAATTCCTCGACAAAGGCATATGCAAGAGACAGGAGATGAACTATTCACCATACTCGAAGAAGAAAATCATTCCTAGAGTGACGGTCTCATATCCTTGAGGCGAAGTGCTGTGGATTACACCCTCTGTGTTAGAGATGACTTCACCGAAGCAAGGGAAGGAAACCATATCTCGTAAAATGGTCCAACACGAGCTTTATTCCTTCTTGGGATCCTTTCACTTTCCGTCCATACGAGCATCATCCACAAGTGCGTGCATGACGCTAGAGTCGGAAATTGCAGCTACAGCAAGTGATATCTTCACAAGTGACACAAGTCGTTCAGCGACAACACCGCGGATCATTAAACTTGGATGAAGACGTAGTGTCAGCGAGTCAACGGCCCAAATGAGCGGTAAGCTATGTCATAGGGTTCTTACCCTTATGTCTACCACTTCATATATGATTTACTTATACATATCCTTCTAGCGCTTAGCAAATTTCACGCACGAGAAGTGGTCCGACAGTCTCTTACTTTCCCCAAATCTCGTCACCACACCACATCTAGTCCGCTACACGATCTTCGATTTATAGGGCCTCTCCGCCGCTGGCCAGATTTTCTTGGAGCTGCGGAGAGAACAGATAAGAGACGTGACTGAAGTGGTCAGGGATAATCACGGTGTACAGGGCCCGATAGGGCAACTCTTGGACTAAGCCTAGACTCGCGAGGTAATTGATCCCTGCTTTGCAGATTCAAGTGTCTTGGAAATCCATATCTAAAGACACCCGATGTTATAAGAGCTATGGAAATAAGCACAAGGTGGAGGCGAACTTGAGGTTCCCTGGATGGAGGCACACGCATGCAACACATTTCCCAATTCTCTTCGCCCAAACCCTAACATTTGCACGACGACTTGAACTGGATGGATGTATGGAGTTCTCAGCACCTACAATATTCCTACGCCAGCATATTGCCAATGGGGTATGGACGGTAGGTCATTATCCACCTTTAACATCTCCTTGGGTGTGGCCACAAAGACCTCAATAATTTCCCGTGTGTGAGCAGCCAGAGTAGGGCAAAGAACAAATCCTCCAAATGTGATCAACATGCTGAAGAAGGCTGTTTTTGCAAACTCAAGTACTATTTACTTGGCTTTTCTTGTCATGTCTTGAACAGTCTGTCAAACTGTGCAAGTTGATGACCTAAAAGGAAGTCATAATTTGTGGAACAACAATCCCAAAATTGGACCTGAGGTCAGCCGTCATTGATTATCGTATCAACCACCGCGATCTTCGGCAAGAGCAAGTATATGTCGCCGATGAAACGGGCCTTCAGGGACGCAACACTTGGGGCATCTTTTGTTTGCATTGTTTGCAGAATTTATACGTCACTTGCTCTTGAAAGACTGGCTACTCCGTACTCTACGCTTTTACCCCTGTCAACTGCTCTCCACTGCCAAGATGTCTCGCTCTCGTGGACGGAATGTGAACTTTTACAACGGTTCAACGGGCTCATCTCGGGGGTGTCCGACAAAATGGATCTATCACAAACGCTAATTTTTTCCACATGCTGATGGATGTCTTACTCGTCGTCGATGGAATAATTTCAATTCGCTTTAGAGAGACCGGGCAACCGATGCCAATGAACACTGATCGCTTAGTAGAAGGCGACTACGATATCTTTTGCCCTCGGGGTGAGTCTTTGTTTTGAAATAATGAAGTAATGAGGAACCAGGCTAACTTTATTAGGCGACATCAAACTGACCGAAGAGGACTGCGTGCGACGAGTTTACTCCGGTAGCCAAAGCAGCCGAGAAAACTCCTTTCGGCATTTTGTGCGGGCGCGAGATGGTAAATGCGTGTTGACTGGAGTAGTCAACAAATATGCAAGTGAGGATAGGTGTTGGGTCGGCTTCGAAGCGGCGCACATCTTCCCTATGGTGCACGAGGGACTTTGGCGCCGGTGTAATCTCAGCCGTTTTATCACGCGTCCTGGACGACACACAATCCACTCAGTCCAGAACGGGCTATTAGTTACGACAACAATGCACCATCTATTTGATAGCTTTCTCGTTTCCGTTAACCCAGATGTAAGTAAATGACTATACCTCAAGTAGATGAATCGTTTGCTAATCTATGTTCAGGATTGCTACAAGATCACGGATTTTGGTGCCAATAACTTCAACGTCGATGGTCGAGTACTGGATATCGTGTGCCGAAATCCGAACAATCCTGACCGTATGGCAGATGAATTACTTCGTTGGCATTTCCGTCAGTCTGTGCTTGCCAATATGAAGGGGGCTGGAGAGCCCAGCTGCGAGCACGATTTTCCCCCCGGGCACTGATATGATGAAAGAAATCCTCCAAGGCCCAGTTCCGGCTCAGCGCATGGAACTGGAGCTATTCTCTCGGTTACAAAGAATTCCGCAAGAGGACGAGGAAAGCCCGAAGACAGAAGGGGAAGGGGAAGGGGAAGAGGAAGGCCAAGGCCTGGCATAGAGATACCACCTTACTGCCTCGATCACCGCCTTGACGAACTATATGCTAACCTTAGAATTTCATTCGCAATACTACGATCAGCCATTGATCTTAGACTATATGGCTTTTTTGATGTCTTTTATATTGATTTCTATCTACCCTTTGTACTAGTACTTCGCATGGTTTTTATCCTGCTATTTTGTCTGATTTTTGTACTAGTACTTGCTATGTGGTTAGAACTTAGAAGATATACTAGTTCAACACCCCAGGAATACCATGGAGAATACACTAATTGAGTACTAATTACTTTATCGACTTTGAATATGACAGGCAAGTTGAAGCAATTTTATCTAAAACATGCAACCTTAGATGAATACAACAACCTTCGAAGGAATGGTGGATGACTAAAGTTCTGCCTGGCAATAATATCCAATAGGAAGGCACATACAGCCTCATTAGTCATCATAGTCACAGCCTCAATAAACAACGTCCAACTTTACGCCTCTGCAGCTTCTTAGCCTTGCTCACTCAAACGGCTGAAGACGCCGAAATGTTGGGCGAGGACTTTTCAATCACTAAGCTCGCAATTCCCGCCGTCAGTGTGCTGATCGCCTTCCTCGCCTACACATCACAGTACTTATTTCTGCACTTCGAGTCTGCGCCTCTCAAAAGGGACGAAATTTGGAAGATCAATATCTTCGCTCTATGCATCTGGATATGCTATTATCGAACCTGCTTTGTAGATCCCGGTCGACTTCCCAAGGCTGAAGAGCGACCGAAACCCAAGGAGCAAGAAGGTGAAGCACTCGCTAGTCGCCAGCGATGGTGTCGCAGATGTGAAGCTTACAAACCGCCCCGTGCTCACCACTGCAAGACCTGTAAAAGGTTAGATGAGGAATGCCTGATGTGGATATCTTTGCTGATCTTCTTCTAGATGCATTCCTAAAATGGATCATCATTGCCCCTGGACCTCGAACTGCGTCTCACATTTTACCATCCCGCATTTCATGCGCTTTCTATTTTATGCAACTGTTGGCATGTCCTATTTGGAAACCCTTCTCTGGCAGCGTGCATCATTTGTATGGAAGAACAGCCATCTGCCAAGCGTAAGTAATTCAGGTACTTCATTTTATCATTCATGCGACTAATGTTGAATAGTATCTCGGCCCCACATTGGGGCAGCTCATCCACTTGTTCATACTGCTGGTGGTAAATAGTTTCACGACTTTCGCCCTCTTTGTCCTCCTGCTTAGGAGTCTATGGGCGATTGGATCTAACACTACCACCATTGAAACATGGGAAATCGAGAGACATGCTACTCTTGTCCGTCGAGCCCGTGTGCTGGGCGGGTATCTTGAGGGCCCTGGGGGAATTCGAGTTCACATAAAAAAGCAGGAATACCCATACGATATTGGGATTTGGGCCAATATCAAGCAAAGTATGGGCGGGAGCGCGAATGTGAGTATGCCTGTTCATGGTCCAAATATTGACACGCAAACACGTAAGCTAATGTCTTTCTAGGTCATAAGCTGGTTCTGGCCACTGGCCGCATCACCTGATCGCCGGTCCGGCTGGGAATTCGAGACCAATGACTTTGAGGGTGAGTGGTTGAGTCAGTATTGTGGGTTTTCAATTACTGATCTTTTTTAGATCCTGGTGTATCATGGCCACCTCCAGATCCAGATCGAATCCCGGTGCCGGTTAATACAAGGTCGGATAACATTAGTATGTCTGCATACGCAAGTATTCAGGACGAGATTGATGCCTTCAATCGTCGTAAACAGGAAGACATGAAGCGATTCCAAAGTCCGGGTGTGCAGCGTCGCAAACCATTCCACGACCGGTACAAAAAAGGCGCCTACGCTGAAAGTGATAGCGATGAGTCCGGAACTGACTCCGGGGGTTATTCAGAAGAGGGCGAAGAGTCTTGGCGAAACGCTGAAGGAGAACGACTACGCGACTTTGGGGTGGACGAGGAAGCAGAATTCTATGATGAGGAAGACATCCCTCTTGGTGTTCTCATTGAGCGACGGAAGCAGCAGCAATCTGCTAATTGAACCCTTTCCGACAAAAATCATCTGTATCATTAGATCTTTTTCGCAATACCCCTGAGTCGCACATATCCCAGCCATTGGCTCCCATCTTCACCACGAGTTATCACGTCCTGGAGCACATCGCAAACCTGGCGCACTGCAGCATCCTGCTTTTCCTCGGGGAGCACGTCTAAGAACTGGGCTCCCATCAGCCTAACCCATCCCTCCAGACCGCCCTTGGCGTTAGTGGTGAGTTTTGTTGGGCGGTACTCTAGCTCGACGTTCTCGACCTTGAACCCGATCTCTTCAAGAGCATTCCTCATCCAGGTATCAGATGGGAAGAACCAAGGACTTGTCTCATTCGCTTGTTTGACAGGAATACCCTGCTGCACCAGTGCGCAGACAAGGGCCGTCTTAACCTCGGCAACATTACCATGTCCGCCCATTTCGAATACATATGTGCCGCCAGGCTTCAGACAGCCATAGATCGCGCGGAGAGTTGACATGCGCGTCGACTCATCACGTAAGATCCAGTGGAGGGCTGCGTTGGAGATCCTGTCTGGTTGTTAGAGGTCGAGTTCCATGCATGGTGAACCATGTATTATAATTAAAGACATACACTTTATCCCATGATCCATTGACAATGGAGGTTTCTTTCTCCAGGTACCGGCAATCCACAACGCGGAAGCTAGCCTTGGGGCTTGCGTAGTCTTTGTTGGCAGACTCGATCATAGACGCAGATGAGTCAATGCCCAAGACGGATTCTATGGCAGGCAGGAAGTTCGTCGTGAATTTTCCATCGCCGCAACCGACATCAAGCACCTTGTCTGTTGGCTTGGGGTCCAGAGAGGTGAGGAGTTTTCCGGTGATTTTCGCGGAGTGCACGAAGGATGCAGAGGCAGAGTATGCCTAGGCTTGTTAATTATGATACACACGTATCGCCGGGAGGAATACATACTTCGGCCGACCAGTGGTCTTTAGGAACCTCGGTATTGGACGCCATGGTATATGACAGGTGCAAGTATGGAGAAGTGGAGAAGTCGTAGTCTTGGCGTCGAATG
Organism: Penicillium psychrosexuale; assembly: GCF_028828465.1. Lineage (NCBI taxonomy): Eukaryota > Fungi > Ascomycota > Eurotiomycetes > Eurotiales > Aspergillaceae > Penicillium > Penicillium psychrosexuale. Next base: position 6,928,266 of record NW_026643187.1, read on the forward strand.
TCAGTTAGGAACAAGGGAAATGATAGTCAATCAAGACGTGAGAATATTTCAAGAGGTGTTCCTAGTAAATTCTTTCCTGGTTATCGAGAGGTTTGATGGGCTCTCTTATATGTTTTCTCCGTAGAGTGGGCAGTTATTCGAGGTAGGATAACGAGGCCGATATCGGACCGGAGATATACTTGGCCGCCAGTACGGGCGACTAAGTGTGCCATCAGAACATAACCATCTCATTGGATAATATTGCCAGGCAATTAGATTCACTCCCAACTGTATAATCAGGGCTCTCCCACCTGGGCACTGTAATGTGATCATGTGGACCATCCTGCGGTACTCCAGTTCTTCTGTGGCGCGTACATTTAGTAGGCGAGGCGTATAATTGCTGTTCCTAGAGGAGTGATAACACTTGCTTAAGGTGTTTTCGGTATTCCTCGATTGAATCTGAAAAGATCAGGATATCAACAACACGTTACGTCCCCTTCTCGGGCGAAACGTAGGGGTCTAAGAGATGAGAAGACTATGGGATGACTACTGAGAATGGAAAGGTGGAAAGGTGTTTGCGTTGCTATCTATGCCTCGGGAGTGCTTTTATAACTATCCATCACATGACCGCCTAGTCATCCTGCTCTGTAAACCCCCACTAACTAGTGTGTAGGATGGTCCGTAACGGGACCGCATGGGCCCGTAATGGTGACATGACAGGGGGTCTGGGATCACAGTAACTCAAATGGCTTCCACCACTAGTACTACCAATAATGATGTTCCAATTCTGAAAACTGGATTTTTATGCTAGATATTAGAGAGTATTAAATTAGATAAATCTACCCGGTAATCAATCATAATTATGGTGTAATTGTACGAAGAACGAATACCAGAGCCCTTTGATAATTGTATATACTCATACAAATTCTGGAACTTGGGCGAAAGCGCTCCGATAAGGTGGTGATCTATAGCGGTGAGCTACTATCTAATAGCAGAGTTACTCCGTATGTTCCGATGGCATACTTGATCATCGGTACGCCTGCATGGGATGCACAGACCTACTACGTATGGAAGGTCTAGGCCTTTTTTTTCTTCTCGAATAACTTCATATTAGAGATTGACAGTGATATTCAAACTACGCAGCTTGTACGGGCTGTACGAGTTTCACTAACCAAACCGATTGACATAGTATGCGGGCACATCGCATGTAAGGATCTATACCTACTCACATGTCAGGATTACAAGACATCACTGCTTGCCCTTACAGCTAACTACGACCCGTACCCCTTTCTCTCCTGAAATGCTCAAACAACAAAAGTCCAGACTTAACACTGCAATCATATTGGGCGCCTAGTGGATACACGGCAATGGCAATGGCGGAACAATTCCCTTGAGCTCCACTAATTCACTGGGCGAAATCCCCCCTGACTTCTGCAAAGTAGCATATATATCAGGATGTCTAATCTAACAAGCTGCATATTGAGATATACAAAACCCCACCTCTTCCAATCAATCAGAAACCATGTCTTACCACGGCCATTGCAATTGCGAGAGCATTCGCGTCACTCTTCCCGTGCAACCCGAGACCTCAGCCGTTTGCCACTGGTATGAAGCCTTTTTGAACTTGGCATAATTTGTCTTGATAGTCATGTACTAATATGATTTTGCAATGTAGCAATAATTGCAAGCAAGCAGGTGGTGGTCGTAAGTACATTCGTCGAGGCAGCTGTGGAGTGTACATTTTGCTTACAACTATCTTAGCATTCTCTGTCAACTACATTGTCAATGAAGATGACTTGACCGTTGAGGATCCCAATGGGGCTTTGAAGATCTACGAGGACAAGAACTCCGATAGTGGCAATGTTGTGAAGGTAAATCATTGTCCATCTCGAAGTACTATTGTTTGTTCGAACGAAAAACTAACCTCGAAATAGCGTCATTTCTGTTCCAGCTGCGGCAGGTATGTGTAATTATTTAATTATAGTGATGACTATAGCTGACACCCAATGCAGCCCAGTGTTCACCAAAACCCCCAAAGCCCCTGGAGTAGTCTTCCTCAAGGGCCCCTTGTTTGACATTGTCTCCACTCCTGCACTTGAGGTATTTACCAATAAGCAGTACGACTGGGTGAATATCAAGCAGGGAGAAATCGAAGCGTGATATCAACACGAAGCTAGAGTCGTGGTTTGAGAAAATGTACAAATAGCAATGAATATAAGCATTGTCCTATGCGATGGCGCAATTCCCGGAAAGCCTGTTATTGGTCCATTTTTAAAGCATAAGATCCCTGTCGCGTTTATATTCATTTCCACCTATAGTATAGCTTCTACTGAGTACGGAGTACCTTGGTGATATAGTGTTTGAGCAGGCGTATGTAGATGACTGAAAGCATAACGGTTTAAATGTGGGGACGGGTTAATTTATTTCAACCTCTCATCCCTCAAGACAACGGCAAAAGCGCACCACGCCGTAGCCATGCTGCTCTCTCCGGGCTAAAACCACCTATAATAATATGACAGGAGTCCCTGCTCAAACGTCCGGTCCTAGGCGACCGTCAGGTGCCATTTTGCGGAACACCCGACCGCGCGTCAACGATAACAACCCGGATCCCCGCGAAGCGCTCGAGCTCCAGCGGATCCAGACACGCGAGGACAACGAGCTGGACTACTCGACGCCGTCTGCTTCATCCGGCGATGAATATCACGTTGTGACGCGTCGCACCACGGCACGCGCTCTCGCGTCACGTGCCGATGCCGAGCGTCGCCGGCAAGCTCGAAAGGGGGCTTGGGGCAAGCTCACTCGGTTTTGGACGCATAATGTTACTCTAACGGTGGCGCATAAGAGTAGTCGGGATTATTTCGGTGCGTATTTTGCGACTGCGACCCCGACTTGCCGATCTGCATAATTCTAACTCTGCATCCAAGCCTTGGAGAGAACATTCCTCGCGTATCTGCGGACCTCCCTCGCCGTTGCCCAGCAAGGAGTGCTTATTGCCCAGTTGTTCCGTCTGCAGGCGGCGGAGGAGTTGGCGGACCGTCTTGGGTTTGGTCAGGTCGGTACACCCCTGTCGGTCGCGTGTCACTGTGTGGCTATTATCGTGGCTTTGGTTGGGGCGTATCGATTTTGGAGGCAGCAGAATGCTATTGCTAGCGGTAGGGTCTATGCTGGAGGCTGGGACATGAATTTTGTGGGGGTATTACTGGGTTGTGTGAGTGGTGCAAATGCTTTTCGGTTGAAGATGTAACTGACATTGGCTAGATCACTATAACGGTGTTGGTTGTTTCCGTTGCTATTATAGTCGAGGTCGACGTTCACCCGTCTATATTTGTTCGACGAATATTAGCCAGCTGAGTGATCACGGAGATATATAGGTAAGTTTTTATGAATCTTGTCTTGGCAATCATCAGCCTCATATCTAGACTATGTAAATATAATTCTAATGATTTAAGGCTATGTAGCGGAGAGGCACTTTGAAATACTTACATGATTCGTTAGTTAATAAATGTGGAGTTGATTAATTAGTATGTAAGATTATGCACATATGTACTCCGTATGGATGCAATCCTTCGCTTTATCATACATGAGAGGTCGTTGATGAGAAGTGTCGTTGTTCGGAAGACGTCGTTAGTAAGAGGCATGAAGCTCCTCTTCAAGAATATGCCATTTTCTAGCAACCTCTGCCCGGTCGTCAGCGGTAGATGCCCGCATGTCTTCAATGCCTTGCGCTATCCGAGATGCCATAATAGAAAGCTCCTCGTTCTTGCCTAGCGACTTTTGAAGTTGTCTGCGAATTCCAACCAAGGGATATCCAAAGAGTCCCCAGAGACCTATGTTGAGTCAGAATGAGACACCCGCGGCAAAATAGCCATTGTGTGGCCATAGCGTTAACATACCTGCTGGTGGCTTAAAGATAATACCCCCAATCCCTTTCCCAATTCCCTTAATCATTCCTTTCGCTCCTTGTTGCCGAGCGCCAATCTGAGGCTGGGTGACCAGGCCCGTGATACCGTAATAAAATCCATCTCGAAATTCCTAGAAGATTAAGAGTCAGACATGATCTTTTTTTCCATCGAGGATGAGTGACATACCGTTCCAGCTGCCGCGAGTCCACTCCGGAAGCCCATAACCTTCGGCATATCTTTGACCATTCGGTCGTGGTACAACATCGGCGCATTGTGAAATCCTTTGGACAAGCTGAGAGTCAAGTCTGTCGGGAGCCAGAGTATGTTTTTCAATAACTTCTTCGACATTTGACTACCATGAGTACGTATTTCGTAGATAATACCCTGCCCATGGGGTGTCTCTATATAACTCAATAGTTTCTTCTGGTCAATCGGTATGCCTTGTTTTTGGCCCACGGCACTAGCTGGTAACTCATGGTTCATTCTGTTGTGTCTTATGTGGTCTTCCTCGCTGTCGTTCGTGTCGAGGTTCATTAAATCATTAGCATTTGACCCAAGTCCATCATGGCACTCGGCAGGCCCATGATACTCGGCAGTTTCATGATACTCATCATCATCACTATCCAGGCTTGAATCATGACTTTTGCGGGATTTGCCAAATGAAAACCTTGAGGAACCACTGCGATCGCGAGTATGACCTATTGCACGACCGGCCTCGACAAAATCCACAACGATGTCATAAGGGACCTCACCGATCCCAGTCACGAAGTTCGCAATCGCTCCAACTAGCACCTGAGCTCCTGCGCTAATAGGGCCGACAGGATTTCGGTATGTGTCGTATTCCTCTGCTCGGTTCCTGGACAGTTGGTTAGTGGTGTGAATATTTTGGTGAAGGCCTACATACAAAGCGACATCCTCGGGTTTGATAGCCCCCATTTCAACCAGTACTGCTGCAGCAAAGGCACTCAGCCCAATGGAAGTTTGCTTAATGTGCCACACAGCAGGACGAGTAGGACATATGGCGCATTGTAAAGTCTTCAGGTTAAGGTGCCGATGAAAGCTGCGTACGCCATCCCGCACACCGGACTCTGTCTGCATCTTATCCGCAATTTCTTGAGCCTTCGCTTGAGTTGAAGGTAGCAATGCTGTCTTAATTGCATTGGTCAACTTCTCGACTGTGAGTTGCTTGTACGGGACAGGCAGCGGTCCGGCCCCAGCCATCGCCACGATCCCTCCCCAGAACTGCTGATCTCCAAAGAAGGGAACGATAATCGTCGGACGTCCAAGCGCAAGCCCTGCAGCAGTGGTACCTGCACCTCCATGATGAATGACGCATGATACGTGTTGGAATAACCAGTCATGTGGTACGCTGCCGACAATGAGGATATTATCTGGCACATCGGCATCCTCAATTCCGAGGTTTCCCCAGCCTTTTGAAATGATTGCACGTTGACCCGAAAGTTGTATCGCTTCGAACACAATTCGAGTTAGTTTGACTTGGTCTTGAACCACAATTGAGCCGAATCCAACGTAGAGTGGAGTGGGCCCTGCTTTGAGGAAATCTTCGATCTCTTTTGGGGGTTGGTAGTCTGACTTTCTAGGTAGCACACAGAATCCGCAAATATCTATTTGGTCACCCCAGTCGGCTGGCTTCGGCAACAATGCCGGCGACCTAAAGCAAACCGTAATTAGTGAATGATCAAATCCGCTAACTTCGAGTCAACATACCACAAATATGAGAACGGAACGCCGAGACGCTGGGGCAAACTCGGCGCCGTGATCGAATCTAACGGATCGAGTGCGAGGCACTTCTTCCGCCACGAGTTCACAAGATCTCCCAATCCTTCCCAAATCAGCATATCCACAACGGAATAAGACACGAGGTTTGCGACTGTTGGCTTGCAATCCTGCGGGTGGAGAACGGCCAAAGGGTGTGGAAACGACTGTGTAGGCGACCAGGGCATTCTATAAGAATTCCATTAGGTATCCCTCAATTTCATGTCTGGAAGTAGACTCACGTAAACATTAGATGAAGTGGAATTCCCAGCCGCTGTGCGCAATGAATATGGCCCAAGCTGGGCGGATTGGCGATTATCGCATCGGCAACGAACGGCCTCCGACGATAGTCCACAGCGTCACTCCAGAGATCCTCTTTGATTTGATGCATATCTGTGCCGTCGCCTGTTTCAATACATGACCTCCAACAGCCGTATATAATGTCCTTCATTTCGCGCCGGCGTTTTTGTATGGCACCGCTGCGAATCGTGCTGAACGCGGGGAGTAGGGATGGGTTCTCGACCATGAATGCCATCAGTTGTTCGGGGTCTCCACCGATGCTGAAGAACTCCAAGCCGCCCTCGAGTACAAAATCCCGGAAATAGAGGTGTGTTGCTAGCCGTACGCGGTGTCCACATGCCTTCAACTCTTTCCCCAGCGCAATGAACGGTTGGATATCACCCCGAGATCCGATAACTTGTATGACGATGTTCAGCTTCAGTGGGAAGTCTTTGCCCTTATCCTTCGGTATTGGTTCAGGGGTCGGTTGGTCCTCTAGATCTGGTGGCCGAGTTGTCGTTTGAATGCGATGTAATAGCCCTGCTAGTTGTGGCATATGCTCGTTGATTTTGATATCAACCCTTCCATCGTCTACCAGCGTTACCGTTAGCGACGGTTTGTATTGCTTCACTTGATCACGAACTCAAGACTTTGACCCCGGCATTTCGTCCCTCTCCACCGACATGCTTCCGTTCGCGGTGTGGGGAGATCGGAACGCTGACCTCCCCAGGCCAGTCCTCCGATCGGATTGACCCATGGCGACTGGATCTGGGCCTCAAAGTTGTTGATGCCGAGTCCATTCCTGGCGGGAGATCGACGATGTGGCCAACTAGAGTGACACAGTTCAAAATTGGCAGGGGGGATCAGTGTATGTTACACTAAATTATAATAGTAATGAGTATGTTCATATTAGAATTGTTTAGAATTGGTCACATTGTGCGGGATCAAAGACATTAAAAAAGAATATGATCAGCTCTACTCTGATGATGTCAGAAGGGTCCGCAGTCTATTACCGCCGGTGCGTCAGTTTGGATTATGCCAGCAGTATAGTTAGTAATACGAGTTTTTATACATCTTAATGTTATGCATAACTAATCTTAATGCTTTGAATACCCAATGCTATAACTTTCTTTCCAATCCGTACGACTTAATCCTTCAATTTATAGTCATAATATAGAAATAGAGCAATTTTCTCTTGGAAGTCATGAAAGGCCGGTGAGCCCGGTCAAAATCTTGAAAATGTCAAGTGACGGTAATCAGAGTGCCGCAGTCCCGAGTCTCAGGCCTTCCCGGATAATTCCACTGCGGATCCCGAGCTCGGGATCAATTTGGACCTCGGGATCCCTATGGATTAGTCATCTTATATGCAGCCCTCTTGGTGAATTATTCCCTTGTGCAGGTTATCAACCGAGGTCGAGTATCATTGCTATCCATGTTTTCTATTTCGTGCCAAACATTGTTCAAATCTGAAACATGATAGCTTGCACAATCCAAGCTTTGTCTGTAGTGATGCGCTCGGTAGGATTCGCTGGATCCTTGAGCTACTTGTAAAAGAGGTTGACGCTCTGGGTCGTGCACATGATCTGTAAACTTGCGTTTAAACTTCGAATTTCGCAATCTTTGAGTAGAATTAGCGGAAAGATCTTGTATTGGCTTATCGCCGGAAATATTCTCCGATATCAAGCCGAATATCTTCCACGTCCTCGTCGATCAAGTCGATCCATTCTGTTGCCTTGACCGGCTGGTCAGCATCCTTTGTCTAAGGCGTACCATCAATGCGGACCAGGGGTTCGATGCTTGGGAACATCGAAGAGCTCTTTCTCGAGTGGGTACAGTGCATCGCATTTACTTGCGATGTTCCGGCCGCTGAGATCCTTAGGTGTCTCCAAGGGCGACAGGTTGGTCTCCCCTGAGCTTGTATCTTGACAGCTCCTGGGTATAGAGAAGATTGCTTCGGTAAAACATGTTGAATGTAAGAACCGGGGATGGGAGCGCTTAACTTTCCTACGCAGGGGTAGTCCAGGCCAAGATCCGATGACTCATCAGGATCCACCCCCGACTCCGGGGCCCCAGGACCGCCACCCGTGGGTGGGTTCCTTTCTCCAACATTGGAGACCTGAATGATATTGGCTATAGCACACCATCCTGAGGCAGCTTTGGATTCATGAATAGAGCACGCTATTAACCATCCCGAGGCGTCTTTTATTGCTAAACTCCGAACCTTGACTGCGATATAGGAAGATTAAGACCTGAGGCATAGCGGTAGCGCCTGAACTTTTTGGACTCACATTAAGCCATAAGCCCAAGGCAATAGGAACGTGCTGGAAGAAGCAAATTGTAGCCTTCACCCTTGACTTCAAATAGTTTATAAATCAATCAAATCATATATTTTATACAGTCTGAAATCGAACTACATGATCCCATGAATCTTATAGGGCTGCATGTAGTTGTGGGCATGTCCTAGTTGACATTAGAAGCGTACGGCTGCTCAAAGCACTGATGATGTAGTTTAGTATGCTGATGGGCAGTCTGTATCATGGTTATGGCTTGCGGTGTATGCTTAATACCTGCGATTTTTCAGCTCGCGCCATTCTAACGAGACGTATTAGTTTTCGGCTGGTATCATAAACCGACGCAATAGCCGTGCTGACCTTGGCAAAAAGAAGTTCGGCTCATGAGCCGACTCCTTCGCAAGCCACACAGTCGAAAATCCCATATAACTTACCTTGTGATGGACTTCGTAGCTTATAGGTGGATCTGCCGGGTTTGCATCTTGATGACTCCTGTGTATAGAGAAGATTATTTTGGCGCAACACACATATATCTATACTCAGAGGTTGCTCAACTGAGGGCAGGGAGACACTTGGTGTGGAGTGAGGACGTCATGGACTGAAAGTCATACGCCATAAATCAGCCAAGTTGCCCAGCCCTGCGGGAGGTGCCGAGGTTTGCTGGTTTATCGGACAAGCGGGACTGGCCCGGGGTAGGACCCGAAATACCCCGTGATCACCGCATGGTGTACCGGATATGGTCAGCATTTGATTGGTTAGGTACACAAATTCACCGCACTTTCCTTCGCTCCTTCAACGCCCCTATTTTACGTTATGATCTGATATATGGCTCATGGTATGAGAGACATTAGAGACATCATATGGGGACCCTTTGGAACTCTGTTTAGAATTCGTTTTGGGATCTTTTTGAGGGTTTTTCTCCGTCTTGGTGTTATAGCTAGAAGGATAGAGAAGTTTATACATTATACATATCCAGAACCAGCCATGCAGAAATTAGAACATACATCGCTAGAATGGCGGTTCAAAATGAAGAGTTCCTGCTAAACGACTTTGCGATATAACATGCGATATCAGGATCTTAATCTATCATAAACCTGGAGATGTTCATCCTCTACCAAATTCAAACCCAACCACCCGACCATTCAACCAATTAGACAACGGTCGTTCAGATGCGCTGCTATCTCACGCCGTACACCGTCTGACTGAAGGATTGGAAACTCATTGGCACCCGCAGATCACTTCCTAACTAGACAGTCATGATACTCGTGGGGTGCCTTGCCCGCCAATGATACTGAAAGCGGCGTTTTTAACCGGCTATGGGAAAATGGTGTCCGAGCCGGAAAATGGTGTCCGACTTGGTGACATCCCGGGGCCCCGCGAAAAGCCTCGAGATTCATAGCCAAGCGGGTCTTCCCCGCATTCTCTCCCGGCCGATGGCGTCAAGTCCCAACTCTAAGTGTCAAATGCATTGTACGTTCACTCTAAAGGGGGCAAAAGAGTTGGGGTAATTGTAGTGGCTGTGGTTGGTGTACCGTTGAATGAAACAAGGTTCACATTCCGCAGTTTTGCTTAATATTTGAAAGATATCCTCCATTGTTTCTTTCTCAATTGGATACTAAGAGCCCTTTCTTAGGACAAATACCTCATTCTTACCCACTTTACATATCACTGCTTCTTAGCTACCGGGCTTCAAGGAAGACCATGGCGGACAAGAAAGACTCCCCAGAGAGCGAACATTTTGAATCCGAAATAAAATCGGACCCTACTGCTCTCATATCACCCCTTGGATCAGAAAGAAAACCATATGGCGAAACTGGTATTGCTTCCCCTACTGTCTCTGTACTCATCACATACTAATCCACCGTCGCAAAACAGGCCTGAAGGGCATCCTCACAAACAAGTATGTGGCAGCATGCGCCGCCTTCGCAACCCTGGGCGGAGCCATGTTCGGCTACGACCAAGGTGTCATCTCAATCACTCTTACAATGGACCAATTTCTCGAGCGATTCCCTGAGGTTGGCCCGGATGCACCCGGCGCAGGATTCCAGAAAGGAATCCTCACTGCCATGATCGAGCTCGGAGCCTTTATCGGAGCAATGAATCAGGGATGGATTGCCGACAAGATCTCTCGCAAGTGGTCTATCATGGTTGCAGTGATAATCTTCCTCTTTGGCTCCGCCCTGCAGACAGGAGCTATGAGCTTCTCAATGCTTGTAGGTGCCCGGTTTGTTGGAGGTATCGGTGTCGGCATGCTGGCCATGGTGGCACCACTTTACATTTCTGAAATCGCGCCCCCGGAGATTCGTGGTACTTTGCTTGTTCTACAGGAGCTTTCTATTGTTACTGCTATTGTGGTTGCTTTCTACATCACCTATGGTACACGATATATTCCGAGTGAATGGTCGTGGCGCCTTCCTTTCCTCGTTCAGGTATGCCTTCCCTGTTAATCACAATTTTCCCTTTCCTAACAATCGATAGATGATTCCTGCCGTATTCCTCGCCGTCGGTATTCCATTCCTACCATATTCACCTCGTTGGCTCGCTGGCCGAGGCCGAGATGAAGAAGCACTCGAGTCTCTCTGCAAGTTGCGCGGTGTCGACCCTACTGACGAGCGCGTCATCCGAGAGTGGGTTGAGATTCGCGCCGAAGTGGCTTACTGCAAAGAATTGAGCGTCGTGAGACACCCAAAGTGCCAGGATGGAAGTTACGGCAGCCGTGCTATGCTTCATGTCTGGAGCTATCTGGACTGTTTCCGCAAAGGGTGTTGGAAGCGTACGCATGTCGGTATTGGACTGATGTTTTTCCAACGTGAGTATTTGTCTGCCGTGGTATAGCCACCACTTCCTCTCCTTTTCCTCCTTACAGAGGCTAACCCATATCCTTCTCGCAGAATTCGGTGGTGTCAACGCTCTCATCTACTACTCGCCCAGTCTATTCGCCGGAATGGGTCTAGACTACGAAATGCAACTCCACATGTCCGGCGTCATCAACATCTGCCAAATGCTAGCCTGTTTCTGGTCACTATGGGGAATGGACAGATTTGGCCGGAGGCCTTTGCTCTTTGGCGGTGCTGCCTGCATGGTTCTTGCGCATTTCATAATCGCTGTCTTGATGAGCCAATTCCAATCGGACTGGCCTGATCATTCCGCAGAGGGCTGGGTTTGCGTCGCTTTCTTGTGCTTCTTCATGCTTACCTATGGCGCTACCTGGGGTCCTATCCCTTGGGCTATGCCGGCTGAGATCTTCCCCTCTTCGCTACGTGCTAAGGGTATGGCATACTCCACAATGTCGAACTGGCTTAACAACTTCATCATTGGGCTTATCACTCCGCCGCTTGTGCAAAACACTGGGTATGGAACTTATGCGTTCTTCTGTGTGTTTTGCACCCTGTCGTTTGTTTGGACGTGGTTCTTCGTTCCGGAGACCAACGGGAAAACTTTGGAGGAAATGGACTCAGTCTTTGGGGATAACACTTCGACTGAGGAGATAGCACAGCGTGCGAGGATTGAGGCTACAATCTGGGCCCATGCTGCCGCACGGTCTGATGGGCTCGAAGGTACCCAGCAAATTACTTAGATGGCTGACTTTGCTTCCATGTTTCTCGAAGCAGTGGGTGTCTGATTTATTTCTGATTTATTTGTGCTGCTTATATAGGTATCTATGAGGGCTTGCTCTCATGTTATAATCTTCTTTGTCCACTGTAGATTATGAAGCTCCTTTTTTCTTCCGATTTTCTAGAGTATCCTCGCTAAATTTCCCAAAGAACCGGAGACAGGCCAACGACCGAAATGCACGATGATCTCTTCTATCTGATATAATGGCTGTCTATGTAGGTAGGCTTCTCAATCATCCAAGCCATACACTGTCAGGTCCTGGCTCATCTTAGGAAGCGCCCAAACAGCACACTCCTTCCCTCCGAAAACCTTCAACTTCCTCTGTCCCCGAAACTCAAGCCCGATCTTCTCCAACACCCTCGCACTGTGCGTATCATCTTTACCACAGAATCCAAAAACCGAGTCAACCCCGAGTTCCCTCTTCGCATACGCCAGCAACGCAAGCGCGGCCTCGGTGGCGTACCCCTTTCCAGTCTCCTCGGGCAGAAACGCATATCCAATGTCAGGCACCAGATAAGCATTCGGTGGCTCGCCTCTCATCAATGATACGGTACCGATAGGGGTACTCTCGGCCAAAGACGCGTGCGCATGCGGCTTCAGCGAGGCCAGGAACATGCCATAGTTGTTTCGGGCGTAGTCGGCGTGCACGCGGTGCCGAAGGAAATTGGAGGCTTTCTCTGCCGTGGTGATGCTGGTGCGACCGCATGTTTTCATAAACTCCTCTGTACTCCATAGCTTCATGAGGAAAAGACAGTGCTCGGTAGAGTCGGGGAAGAAGTAGGAGATTTGGAGGCGTTCGCTCTCAATTGAGAACGTGGGAGATGCCTCGAATAGAGAGCCCATATTTGCTTGTTTCACGTTCAAGTGACGTAGTAGCTGAGTTGTCACGGAGGTGGTAATTGATTGGTAAGAGTGAGAGTTGTGACAATTGAGAAATTTAGCAGTAGCAGGGATGTGGTATTGGTTACAGCAGTAACTGGTGGGTGCTTGAAACAGAAATTTATTCCCATGTGATCGATGCGGCTGAGAGATAGGGCGTTAGCTTAAACCAGCTGACCTATCCTGGGATATCCTTGCCTTAGATCTATGTAGTATCAATTGTCCAATCAGACTTTGTAATACAAATTAGAAATTCTCGTTATCCGTCGGGAGTCCGACTGGTAATACTAGTAAATACTATTTTACGAATACAAAAACAACACAATGATTTCCGAGCCCTTGCAGAAGGAGGGGTACGTCCTATCCTGAGGTCATATTCCTTATCGCAACACGTTCATCTCACATTCCAAGATGCTCAGGTGTTATCGGAGTGGACTCGATCTGATCGGGTTCGGTTCGTGCCGCTATCCGATATCCCCGCATTCTGGTAATCTAGGTAATATTACCATGAAATACGGAATAAAATACATCAACAGTATCCTGAGGTCTACGTATAGTACGTGAGGTATTGATACTGAAAGAGGCTGAAGATAGAGGTAAATGTGGGTATTGGTAAAATAAGCCTCGTATTATTTCACCGAGTGTAGATATCGGTAGAATACTACTGCAGATCAGACTCCTGTCTTTTAGCAGCCTGCCATTTCCGCAACGCGTCAAAGTCAATGCATTCATGGATTACTCCCCATCCCAGCCCGCCAGCTGTCAGCTCTGGTGCTGTCCCCGGTGGACTAGCAGGTTCCAGAACTAGGAAATCACCGCATGTGATTGAGAGGCGGAGATATTCAAAGCAGTGGTCAGTATGCTCTGTCCAGGCCGCTGAAATTGCGTCCGATTCGTTGACAGGTTGATTGGTTTGAGACTCATAGTGGCGAAAGCGCCGTCGAACAACATTCTAACGGACAGTAAAGGTTAGATTTATTGCCATTCCTTTCGTAGAAACTATTGTGACTTACGACACAGTGAAGTTGGTGAAGATTTGACAGGACGTAGAACCGCTCATCCGTATTATCCATGTTCAAAGGATCAGAAATACCCTGGGCTAGGCCATAATCCGATGGATTTTGCAGCCAGACGGAATCACCTCCTGGGGATCAAAGTTAGTTTTATTTTGCCATTTATCTGGCGAGATAGCCAGCTTACCGCTTGTGATTTCTTTCCAGGCTTTATCGACAGCTTCACCACTGCCATAGTATTTGTTGTCGGGGACAAATGGGATTTTTAATCGCTGCTCAAAAACCTCGTTGGGTATAGGTGTCTTTAGACGTAGTCCTGGAACAAACTCAGGCGTCTTGAAGAATGAAACGCTGGTAAAACCTAGGACAATTCCTAGCCCAAAGACGACGGGGAGAAGAATAAGATATGCCCTGTAAATTCTTCTGGATACATGAGATCGAAGTCTGGTGTCCCCTAACAGAGCCTCACTAGAGGTAGCTCTGTCGTCATCGACGTGTTGGTGTTTCTCGTCATGTACACTCGTAAGTGTATAAGCTCGCGACATAGTCGATGACAGTATACTTTGCAGCTTCATTTAGCTGTGATTGAAGATGTTTATAGTAAAATTATAGAACACTTTCAGCGAAAAGGAAAAAGTTTAGAAAAATTAAGCCGCAATGATCGAATGCGTCGGCAGAGTGGGAAATGGATGTTTTCTAGGCGTCCATCTTCGAAATGGTCAGAGATTCCTATCTCAAGACCTGCATGTAATAGCGCACAAGGGTTCTATTGATCTACACTAACAGGGATTACTAGGTGTTACGCCCACCCCACTGAGCGGAAAGATCGGTGAGTATTACCGGCATTCATCGTAATTTGGGTACTACTTATTTCAAATATATAACTCGTGCGATTAGTCTGATATGAGGAATGTTTCCCAACTCCCATAAAAATGTGAGATAGGTAGCTAGTGATCCCTAGCTTAGTGCATGTTAAGGCACATTTCAATCAATGAGGAAATTGTGGACTGAGGAGAGGCAGAGTCGGGACAGCTCATGTAACATCACGAGAAGAGTTGAAGTAGTTGGCCTGAAAAGGCATCGCCCCTCACCTCACATCTATGTGCGCGCTGCATCAACACGATGTTTGATTCTCCCGAAAGGAGGCGAGAACACCCGATGGCAACACGGGAGTAGTTCAGCTCATAGGCTTAATGCAAGGTAACTTGTTGCCTACATGGCCACATAGGATGTGGTTCGCGTGTACTGGGGTTGCCCCAGGTCGATTTTATAAATACTTGGCTTCTTGACCACCTAGAATGCATTTCTTCATCGACGTCAATATCGAACTTCAAAGTATCTTCTTCAAATACATCTGAACTCTAAGTCTAAGCCTACGAATTGTGAGATCAATGCTACCAAGTCAATTTTAAACCCAGTATACAGAGACTAATTATACATAGTCTTCAATATGAGGTTTATCATCGCTCAGACAGTTTTGGCCGTTACCTTGGCTGCAGTAGCCAGTGGTCTGGCCATCAATTCCGAGGCCGCGGAGCCGGCTTGGGTTTGGTCTTCGGCTTCCAAACGCGGGCCTGAAGAAAATGTAAAGCCCGAAATTGCGGAGCCGGCCTGGGTTTGGTCTCCTAAGCGTGATTCCGAGGAGAATGCAAAGCCCGAGCCAGCCTGGGTCTGTTCTTCTAAGCGTGACGCTGAGGAGAATGCAAAGCCCGAGCCGGCCTGGGTCTGGTCTTCTAAGCGTGATGCCGAGGAGAATGCAAAGCCCGAGCCAGCCTGGGTCTGGTCTTCTAAGCGTGACGCTGAGGAGAATGCAAAGCCCGAGCCGGCCTGGGTCTGGTCTTCATCCGCCAAGCGCGAGACTGAAGAGCAAGTAAAGCCCGAGCCGGCTTGGGTTTGGTCTTCTGCTTCCAAGCGTGTAGTTGAAGAGCATGAGGAGATTGCAGCATAAGGGCTTCGGCCAGCTGAAACGATGGAATGCTTCAACAGCCAGCCACGAGAGACGAATCCAACGAAAGGATGAATTTTTGATGACAACTAAAGTGGGATGGTGCTATGTACCTAGCTTGCTCTATCTTTATTTCTGAATTGACTCCCATAAAACATTTCGGATGCTGAACAAATCTCCAAACGTATTAGATTAATAATTTCTGGAACCACACTCATTTATAGACCAACATGGGACACAGACAATGACAGATGTTCCCACATTACTTAGATGATCTAGTATCCTTGACATAGAAGATGCCCGCTAGTTCTTGCATTCTAAGAATTTCTTGGCCAGTACGGAGTATACGGCACAGGTTTAGCCGACACTCATCAACTACATCCGTTCTATATGCTCTTCAAAACCTAACCCGATACATACGACCATAGGGTGTGGAAAACAGGGCTTCCCGTCCGCTCAGCCGTACTTAAGCCACACGCCGGTGAGTTAGTAGTTGGGTGGGTGACCACCAGCGAATCCTCACTGTTGTATGTTTTTGTTTTTATTAATTCAGTATACTCCGTAGCAATAGCATGTTCATCTTAGGCCCCGTTGTGGACCTCTATTAATAACTTTTTGGAAATGAAGCTTAACCAGACATGAGACTCGGAAGATAGAGAAGACTATATTTTTAATATAAGGATTAAAGAAAAATATATAGATATAAAGCGTATAATCTCTCTAGGCTTAAGGTAGGACAATAAGTCACAGCTTTTTATATAAGATCTACGAATTTTAATAGCTATAACTAATAAAATCTATAGTAATAAGCCTATAACCCTTACGATATACTTTATAATACTCTTTATAATATACTTTAAACTTACATGCCAGGTCATTCGAGGAAAGAGTGCATTGGTTTTAAAGTTCTAAGTATAAGGGAAGAAGGAAAAAGGAAAACTATCTCTGAGGGTGCTGCTCCTTCTTATATCCTTTCTTGTTTACTCTCAGGGTAAATATCGATATTTCCTCGCTTAGTCTGTTTTCCCTTCTTGGAAGGAACGAGGGAGGTCGCTCCTGCCTCGATCGTCACAATCCTCGATAGATATCTTCAGTATCCTATTCTCTCAGTAGACGGACACGCGCGTCCGTCCTCTCGAGCCATATAGAAAGTGTCGTAACTGCAGTCCGCCCACTCAGTCTTCCGTCGCTTCTAGGTCGTGCCGTGTCGTTCGCTTTTTATTTTTGACTCTATCGTTTCTGTATCCTTAGACCCAACGATATCCTCCTTTCAGTAGAGCAGCCCGAGAGCACCCCAAGGGTGTCCTATCCCACGACCCTAGTGTCCACTGATTGTAGGATCGGTTTCGCAGTCGTGTATCGGGTGGTTTTCAAAGTGTTCCCTTGTCGCCTATGCGTGGGGTCAGGGCCCCTGACCCCTGAGCTCATTACTCCAGCCGTAGCCCTAGCCAGCAGACAGTGCTGGCCGGTAGTGACTCTTCTTAGCCCTACAAATACCATCCAGGCAAGGCACAGGTTTCCAGCCGGCACCACGGGGAGGTGAGAGTCGTCGCCGGCCCCAGGAAGCTACAGTACTTTGCAGAATCAGATTCACACCTCAAACGTTCCCTCACTTTTATAAAGTATATGCCAAGCATTGGCATTATAAAATACCGAATTGTCAAATAGAGCGGTACGAAACCGTTTGATGTTATCTGGACGTGACTTCTACCCCGCCATGCTACCTTGGTCTTCCCGACCTGACCATCTGTCAACAAGTTGATGGGGATCAAATTTCACCATGGCACCAAGACTACCTCTATCTAAGGTCCAATTTTTTAGTGACATGTTGAGAAGCAATGAACTCACTATATCCGAAATTGCCCGTATAGCCGAATGTAGTGCATCATCTGCTCTTTCCTCATTATCCACGTTACCTAGTGAGGATGAGCTTCTACCAATCGATATTAGTATTATTGGTCGGGTAGGAATCTCAACTATACGAAGAATTGTATAATAAGAATAAAAGGGGAAGCTAGGGAAGCCGAGGAATCACACAGGTCCAAGGCGGTAAAACAGGCGGTAGACAAATTATTATGGGTTGGCGCGATGGCGTCTAAAACCTGCCGTAGTATGGTTGACTGTATGTGCGCATCAGTATATGCAAATAGAGCATGTGACCAAGTACCATTGTTTGTTTCCACTTTCAACTCTTCATCCTCCTCATCAAGTTTCTTCATTTCCAACTCACCTTTCTTCTGCTTTCTGACCTTCTCATAATTTCGCACTTTTATCTCTTATCGAATTAATCATGGACGACGACGACCACGTCCCGCGTTCATGGTTCCCTGAGGGGCTCGATCCAGGCGACGAGGTCACCCTCAACAAGCCCACCCGCTCGGAATGGGTAATCGACAGACTGGTCAATAAGCACAGCTACCAATGCGCAGACCGGTCTCTCGACTCTTACGCATGTGTTCTGTTCGAATGCCACAACGCTGCAGGTGGACAAGAGGCTTTTATGCGCGTTTACGCCCAAGTTCCACACACCTGTTATGAGGATGCGGACCGAGCTACTCGCACCCGAGAAGCGACTGAATTCACACCCCCCGAGCTAAAGGCATACAAGTTTCTTAAAGATAAATGCTCGCAAAATACACCTCTACTACTAGCATACAAGCAAGGGTCTCAGGATAGTAGGTCAGGGGCAGTTCCTAGAGGGCATCTTACGTGGATTGTATGGGAGAAGGTCCCTGGAGATCGCCTAGGAGATTTCAAATCTGCTTTTGTGTACTGGGATATGGACCGTGAGGAACGAAAGCGTGTCCGTGAGGCCTTCCTTCGAGAGCTTCCGTGAGTCGAACACCTTTCTATTGCCAAGGGTAATGCTAATATGGAATCACTATTATTAGGAAGGCCCAGCATATGGGGTATTTCCCTGAAGGGGCCCGCCCTCGGAATCTAGTCTGGAATTCGGATACCGGTGCTCTGTATGCCGCTCATCATGTTTATAATCTTGGGAGTTCGACTAACGTATTGCTACAGTTATTTTGTTGGTTTCCGGGATGCAGAGGGTTTCAAGGCTAAAGGCACTTTCGGCATAGAGTGGTTGCCACGTTTTGATCTTGCTAGGCCCCCTCGATCTTACCTATGGAACAAAAGTTTCAATGGTGATATCTCGGACTGGAAAGTCTGATTTGATCATTGCTTCATGTAATTGGACATTGTTCCTTTTGATCATCTTAGCTCATTACTGCCAGAACTACGAGGGAGGGGTGCAAGGTGAGTGGGCAATACGACTTGTTTGCTGTCGAGTACTGGGACAGGGGAGTAGAGGAAGCTCAACGAGCACACTATGTAGCTACCTACTCTACAATACACTGCGTGCAAACAATCCCAACAATTACTCTAGTCTTAGTCTTCTCCACCTGTCTACTCCATCAGTCTCTTAGCCTTTCCCTTCTCTCTACTCGATCAGTCAATCTCAGCTTCTCTACTTGTCTCTCTATTAGCTCATTAGGCTTCACTTCTTATTCACCAATCTGGCTCTCAGACTTCTTTACTTGCCTCTCTATCGGTTTCTCGGCCTTCTTATCTGATTACTTCGCAGCTTGTGAGATCCTATCATCTGAACAAAGCACTTACGACTGAAAGTAACATATTCATCTCATCAAATCATCACGTCTATTGACCAACGCACTCGAATTGAGAAAGCAATGGCTCAGATCATTACTCTAGCTGCCCGAGAACTTCCCCTCGAGACTCTCCCGCCCCTCCTGGTAGGGCCCAACCATACCAACAGCAGCGCCATCCACAAGGTCGATTTTGTGGGCCAGTTGATGCCATGGCCAAACTTCGAAAGGGAAGTCATTGCCGCCCTCTCCTCGCCAAGCACCAATTGGAGCACCGATACCCTTGATGTTCGCATTGTTGGCCCGGGAGCAGAAAACTCAATGTCCGTCGAACAGCTCGTCCTCGGAGACGAGACCGGCCTCCAAGGCCGTTTGAACGAGCGGCTTGGACGGCCGGTCACCGCTTCGCTGCAAGCCCAGCATCACCACCTACGGGCGGCAGACTTCAAGGCCAGTGCGGCCGCAGCAGCGGGTTACACAAGGGTCCCAGATATGGTGATGCTCAACGATGTCTCTGCCATCAAGGTCATTGGGGAAGTGAAAACCCCATGGCCCGGCGCACACTGTGATATGCTGAGTATGGGAGTGCAGGATTTTGAGATTGCACACGGAAAACTATTTCGTCGCAGGCTAGGTATGGTATACACTCTAGTTATCCGCGGTGAATTCGTGTACTAATAGTTATGCTATCTTACAGGCCAAGTTTCTCGTTATATGAAGGAACTGAACACCAAGCACGCCTTTCTCTCGACCTACGACGAAACCATTTTCCTCAGAAAGGTTGACATCGGAGGAGTTTGGACTCTCCAATTCTCTCCTGTCATCCAATATGACCGTCCTTATAACCCCCAAACGGAGACTATTACCGCCCAGCAAGGGCTTTTCTATTTAGCCCTTCTTAGACAGTCTGAACCCGCGTTTACTACCAGGGCCAGCACTGGAGCCCCACGGCGCAACCAGAAGTGGACCGTTTCAAGAGAACGACAGTAAACATGAGTTCAGATTGTCCGAGAAGGGCTAAATGGAGAAGCCTATGCCGTATGGTAATAGTCTCCGTTTTAGGGTTATACGGACGGCTATATTGGAATGACAGGAGAGTACTAGAGAGTCCAAACTCCTCCGATATCAACCTTCTGAGGAGAATGGCTTTCAAGTCCCTCAGATCTCTCCCCAGTCCCTTCAAATATCTTCAAACCCCCCTCCCTTTTTTCCCCTCACCGAGGATGCTTCTCTCCGCCCCTCAAAATCAACTTCACGCAACTCGATGCCCCGGTTGTTACAGCAATTCTAAACAATACCCCTGATATCTGGTGGTCAATTAGTGGGACTAGGTTCTGAGATATTGTGGTGGAAAGCCGTCTAAGCTTGGGTCGCAAGTTGAAGAGAGAGAAAAATGCACACCAGTCCCTCATACAGGCTTTAGGCGCCATGGACTTTTTTTTTTCAGAAATGACAAGGTCATTGATTTTCTCATTGCACATATTAGTCTCTCGAACATAGGATAAAATAGCCTCTATTTTTAGAGATACTTCTAATCGATAGATCTTACTCTCTCTATCATACAATTAACAAGAATTATCCAAGGCTATTATGCTGTCTGGAAATCAACTGATATCTACCAGATAAGTCCCGTAAATTCTACACCTGAGCGGTCGCTGCACCAATAGACACGGTCTACCTGCTATTACTCTGCTTCAATTGACATATTCAAGTTTACAGCAAGGGTTTTCTTGGTTAAAATGAATAGAGCTTGACAAGTCCCGCAGCACCAAGGCAATTTTGGTGCTGCGATATGGTGCTGCGAGGTACTGCGGGACTAAGCCAATTTTGGTGCTGTTGTATAGTGCTGCAGCACTACCGCAGCACTAGTTTTAGTACTACACTAGTATAATTATACTAAGTGACGGAAAAACGGTGGTAAGGCGAATGTATATGTGGCAGAAAAATCTCAATAAATTCTCTAACTCTCTAAAAATGACAATGACTGTATATAAGCTATACGCCGGTGAGTTAGTAGTTGGGTGGGTGACTACCAGCGAATCCTCACTGTTATATGTTTTTACTTTTATTCTGCTCTTTAAATCTTATATAGATAACCAATGTAGAGTTTTAGGGAAGCTGTTCTTTACCATACGGATGTGTTAGTCCATACAGTCATAGTTCGATTGGGTTCCAGATAGTAGCAGATACCAACAGGCCATTGTTCGCTACAGAAACTCTGCCATTGCGTCCAGGAAGATCAGATTCTCTAATCGGCGAATAGCAATTTAGAAGAATGCTCAGGATTAGAACAACCTCGAAGGAGCAGAGCCTGGCCTTGGCTTCCCATATCATCCAAGGAAATCATGCTGCCAGGTCAGATTGAATTTTCTTTCCTGTTCAATCTGGAACTGACGCAAAAGTTCGAAGTCAATACAGTCGTGCTCGACTCCCCATCCAGTAACGGAAGTAGCATGTCCTGTAAAAGCATTAGACAAGTGTATGACAATAATGTATATTGGAGAGGGTTGACTCTACCTTTTCCAACTTTGATCGGGCTTGACCCTTCTATTATGAGATCTCCCCCACACGAAATTGCTTGCCTGAGGTATTCGAAGCAGTGCAGGACATGTAAATTCCATTTGACTGCATCATGTTCGGTATCGAGGTCGACACCGTCCCGAGCTTGCCAAAACTGAAAGCGAACCATATTCTGTGACTTGGAGTTAGTCAAATTCTTTAATTAGATTACGGACCCAAACGTACTAGACAGTGAAGCTGGTGAAGGATCGAGATCACATAGAAATCATGTTGTGGAGGATCGGTCTCGTGGGGATGATCGAATGGCGCGACGATGCCCTCGGGCAAACCCCATTTGTCGGGGTCCTCAATCCAGACAGCATCATGGCCTATAATTATGGAGTGTGAGTAAGCAATGATGAAAAGGAAGTGGTCGTCATCTCACCAGCTACCAAGTCATCCCAATGGTGATCTACCTCTTTCGAATTCCCAATGTACCTCTCATCCGGTTGAAATACCCTTCTAACTGGCTTAAACACGTCTTCTGGAATAGGGGTAAAGGTGCCGAGCGGAAACTTGCCACTGATTTTCGGGGCAGTATATGACTTCCAATATAGAACTGCGGTCGTAGTCCACCCAGTTGCAAGGATTGAGATGACAATGTATAGGAGAAGATTCCAATGCCTATGATCTTCAGGCACTGGAAGTGCTGTATCTTCTCCGTCATTATTGTTTATTTCTCGGTACTTCGAATCGGAGCCTCTTGGCTTCAAAGGCCACATGTTGTCAGTCACTGAAATAAAGCCGAGATCAGAGAGAAAGACAAAAGAGCGGCTCAAATGTTTAGAGTCAAATAACCACAAGAGTTGCAGCACTATGGTCAAAGTGAGAGATAATCTTTCGTAATTGCTCCGCTCTCAAATTGCTACCTAGAATTACATCCTATATCCTCCGCTAATCCTGCATACCTCTCTAATCCAGTTGCATCAGGCCTCACTGAAGTAAGGATAGAAAATAAACATAGATAGAGAAATTAGAGCCCTACCCCGCGGGCCAGATCTGCAAATATCCACATTTGCTAATATGAAGAGCATAGAAAATGCACATGGACCCAGCTGAGTAACCAGGATATCAGTTCAGCCGATGCAAATACAATGCCACCTCATCCTGCGATATGAGTGGTCCATTTGTAATTATGTAGGGGGCTCGAAATGCAGTCACTTGCAGTGTTCGTAGATATGGCCAAAGGAGGTATAGAATGCCAATCTATGTACTTTGGTTAGGTTGTAATCTAGCTCGTTAGGGATGCTACGACATGCATATATGTATGCCCAGGTGGTATGCAGAATGCAGGTGGGTTCAGCTGAAAGTGAGTTCATATATGGCCCACCTTCATTGAGAAATAAACAGAGCCGCGTAATTATGATCGTAATTAATTCACTATCTAGACCAGAACTCATCTTTACTTATTTGTTGCTTGTTTGAATATTTAATACGCTGTATGTACTCCGTACAGAGTTATGATATCAGCTTACTGCCAGTACGTACGGTGCAAGCGTATGAATCATGAATCATAATTAACTAAAGGTAGAATATTCATTATGTACTGCAATAAATAATATATTCTTGAGACGTTGAGTACAGACAAAACTATTATATGCAATGGGATAGATTTCTTGCAAAGATATTGCTACATATACCTCGGATTTCAAGCCGCGCTTGATGAATTTCCCATCCCTTGCCGCCTTTTGGTCGCTGAGAATCAAGCACGCCCAAGTATCCTGAGCTGCACGAGGAAGAAACAGAAAGAGGCTACCATGCGTCCAGGGTAATATAGATGCACTATATGGGACCCTATGGTGTGCTTCCGTTGCAGTGTCGATCCTGTCATATATACAAAATACCGACCTGTGTCGTCTAGGAGGCAACCTGAACACCCTGCGGATTGTGGAAGGTATCCTTTGGATCCAACTCTCCCTTGAGCTCTGCTAATCTTGGAAGGTTGCTACGCCAGTATGCATTCTGGGCATCGGGCAGCTTAGGATCTGGGCATCCGAGATATGCGTGCCCCGCACTCTCTGGCACTGCCTGGGCCAGAACATTATAAAGACCATCGGTGAAATCATATGTGGTCTGCGTGACCGGACCAAGCGGATTGGCTACGAAGATTTGGAACCAGAAAAGCACATCGCGGTGGCCATAGGCTGTGGCATCTTGAGGCACGGCGTTGATAGCTCCACCCTCCAGGCTGAGCGTCACAAACCAGGCTAAAGTGCCGGCATTGGTTTTGTGGATGTAATCGAAGAAACTGTCGATAGCGGAGTCAGAAATCAGCGTGTCGGGGGTGAATCCGAGTGACTTGGCGTAAAACCAGGTTGGGTCGTTTCCGACCAGTCTCAGAATGGTATCCTCCAGTCCGTGGCCGATCATGCCCAGCCAACCCGTCAGTACTAGCACGGTACCGGGCTCGCTGGTGGGGAATTTCTTTTCTAGGTCGAGCATATCGTACTCCTCTTTTGAGCCGAAGTAAATACCTTCAAGGATGATCTGGCCGTCGAAGATGACCAAGTTGGAGTAAAACTTCCAGGTGAGGTTCTCCTGGGCTATGTATGCCTGCCAATCCTTAACGAGCTTCGCCTTCTCGGCGGGAGTTCCCAGATTGAATGTGTACGAATATTGAACGGCCAAACCAGGTGCCTCCTCCGTGCGCACTTTGAACTCCGTGACAATCCCGAAGCTGGCAGCAGCGCCTTTGATAGCGAATAAAACATCCTGGTTTTGAGTATTCGACGCCCGCACAATACTCGAGTTTGCCAAAACCACCTCGACTTCCTCCACATGGTCAAGTGCCAGACCCCATTGGCGCGCTGTCGGGCCTAATCCGCCCACCGTTAGGTGGCCACCTGTCCGAATGGTCGGACAAATACCGTGTGCCATTGCTCTGTTGCCCGCATTGTAAATCTCGGTGTCGAGGTCGCCTAGAGTCGTGCCGGGACCGATGGTCGCAATAAATGTCGACTTGTCCATAGAGAATTGCGAGAAGTGCTTCATATCGACCACGATGGCTCCATTTTGTCCTCCAAGGCCTAGAACAAGTTAGTCAACTAAATGCCCCGGTAGCTGAACTACTATCATCATCAAAGTCATACCATAGTTGCCAAAACTATGGCCTCCACTGCGAGCCTGCACCTTGTAGTCATAGTCAGAGGCACATTTAACCACAGCAGCTATTTCGTCCGCTGATTGAGGGTACGTGACTGCCGCCGGGGTGACCGGGATATTCAAGTTGTACAGATCGACTGCGGTAGTCTGGTAAAGAAGCGTATCTTGGAATGCGACGTGAGCGGCTACACCCCCGACGGCAGATACCAGACAGTCACGTCCTGCGGCAATGCTGGTGGTATTGCCCATAGTGAAAAGGCGTGGTACGTGAGAAATACGAAACAAAGACGCGACCCCACGCGTAACTAAGCCTTTGGACCCCTTTAATGTTTACTGTGGGTCGTTAGCGTGATAACGTGATCTACAAGCGCTTTAGGGTTGCTACGGATACCGCGGCTTGGGAAATGCAATCGGGGCAATACGTTCAGGCAAGTGCTCCCATCCTGTCAATTGCTGAACTGTCAATTGACTTGTAGGGCAATATGCAGTTGCTAGTAACGAGCGGGACGGGAACGAATCCACTTCAGCCATTTGAACCAAGAAAAGGAATGCTCCAAGTGACAAGCTAGGCGTTCGCCCCACTAAAGCTAGATTAATTTCAAGCTGTCCTGTAGTCGAACGCAGAACTATCTGTACGGTTCAAGCGCATTTCTGGAATATAAGAAAAGACGTTGCAGCCGATCACCACCAAGGCAGAACGGTACCGCAAGGAATCGGATGAATCACGGGCAGAGGATATAGTACTAGGAGTGAGTTGTAGATGTCTGATATCTTCCTTACGAAATACGATGCTGTATTATTTACGGCCTTAATTTCCACCCTGATAACCCGGTCTTACGAGACCCTGCCATTGCAGGACGCAAGGAACTAGAGAAAAGTACCCCGAAATTGATTTTTACCGCATTTAGTACAGCAGATCTCATAGGAAACTTACACATTCTCAGGTAACAGACCTAAAAGAGATAGGGAATTTGGCCGAGCCAATAGACTTAGCTTTGCTCAATGGCCATGTCCGGCATGTGGCCCCTCGTCAAAATCATTCAGGTCGGCAGGTGTATGCGTAAGTCTACCACCTGTATACCCCGACCCATGCACTTTATTCGACCGATGCTCGTACGCCCAAGAAAAGATCTTATTGAAATCACGGCATTGATGGACAGCTCCCATGCCGTTGATTCCCACTTCGGACATTGGCTCGAAAGTAGGGTCTGCATGGCACATGAGAACTTGTCGGATATAGTCGAGGCAATGATCGCGGTGGAAGGCGACTTCTTCCTCGTCCATGTCTTTCACGGATGAGGGATAATAGGCGAACCGGAGAAAGTTCTATGCAAGAGGTTAGATATTATATATTGAACCTGAATTGGCTCCATACCAGACAGTGTAGCTGGTGGAAGACTGATACACCGTAGACCAACGCAGTCTCTGGATTATTTGGGGCAGGTAGGGACTCGGGAAGGTTCTTTGCAGCTGCAATTGGAAGTTCCACGATACCATCGCCAGCTAATAGGTGATTCCGTCAGTCGCGATTCTATTTCTCAAGTTGGAATGAAAGGATGCACTCACGGGGAGAAAGTCGTTTCCATATCTCGTCTGTCTTGTTTGACGGCGGTCCGCCGAAATAAGAGTGAGGTTGGAAAGTAACCCGGCTGGTATATTGCACTGTGATACAGAGAACTCTTGATCAGCCGGCTCATTTCTCTCTACACTCTTTCTCAGGAGAAGCTTTTGCTCACAGTCTTCCTCGAACTTGGTTGTCCACGAGTCATCGCATTGACATTCCTCCGACTTCCTGGCAAATGTGCCTGTAGCCCACAGGCCTACAGTGGTAATGAATATAAGAGCATTGAGGGCGATTAGCCAATTTCGATAATTGCAAATCTGCCCTCCCCAGGATGACCGGGAAGATTTTCTAGAGTAGTTCCAAGGGTGAGGAAGTAATGTTGAGCTCGAATCACTTCCACCTGACTCAATAGGAAGGTCCTTGTCTGACTGGAAATCATCATGAGCGGCCATTGCAGATTTGAGGGGGGGAGATAGGACTTGTCATCAAAGTTGAAAGAATAGATGGATGGGTATTGGATGAAGGATATTGATGGTTTCCCAAAATATATATGTAAGAGAATATGCACGAGACATCAGAATGAATTAGACCTACCTAATCATCCTACAAGTTGTCCAATCACTTGAAACCTTTTAATACAGCCCGTACATGAAGTATATCAGATTTCAGGCGCTCCATGGTCCTCCCTTTCCGTTTTAGTGCTCACCCCTTGCCGCTTTTCGATCAGGCCCTTGATTATTACGTAATCGATAAACCCGCTGTAATTTTCAGGTCCGGTATGATTAAATTACCGCCAAGAGCGATAACTGAAAAATACAGATATCGCGTCCTAGTGGAATTTTCGTAAGGAATGCCCGGGCGTTTCAATCTTTACATCTCTCGCCTTTCGTTTTTCGCCTTTAGTTTGGGTGATGTCATATCCACGACCAGGTGGTAATACAGTGGGGTGAAATCGCCAAACGCGAATGGCGAACATCATGCTTACAAGCCCTCGATAGGAAGGAAGAGCTGATTGTCTTATTCCGCGCATATTCTCAAGTCAAACGGTATTCCGTGGCCTCGCGAAACGTAAATGCCAAGGCGACTTGAGCACAATCGTAAGTCCATGCTGGCCTAGTCGACGTTTTAGTCTCTGAAATTAATGCGGGGTTTATTTCATCTCTAGGCTGGTGAGTCAGTCCACTCGTACCCTAATTGTTGGCCTTTCAAGCCATTTAGACGATACCATCTCGCCTTTCGCCCTAAATTGTTCACTAATTTGACTACCCAGCCAAACTTGCAGGACAAGGCGGGTCAAATGTTAGTCTTGCTTACGTCGTCTCCAGTCACTGCGCGTGGGCTGATTCTGATACAACGAAAGGCGACGGAAAACGACCCAAATGTACCCCATGTCACCGCATTGCGCGTGATTGCCATTGGCTTCAGGAAGGAGGCACAACAACAGCGCCGGTAGTTCCAGTCTACCAATCGAGCCCTTTGAGCGCAGCTACTCCCCATGAAACCGAATATACCTCCACGGAGCATCCTGAGTATGCCTTACAGGACCCACAAGTTGCCAAATTATTCCGCCACTACATAGCAACCTTGGCCGCGTGGTATGATCTCAATGATAGCAAGCGCCATTTCAAGGATGTTGTTCCCGTCAGGGCGAGATATAATCCGCTATTGCTCAGTGCTATTCTCGCGTTTGCTGCTGCTAATCAACACCGCACCCTTGGCGAAGAAGCGTATCTGGATATTGCTGAATTCTACCACTATGATAGTGTGCGGAGATTGATCTCCCTCACGAAGAATATCGATAGCATTCCTCTTGGCGAAACACTCGCCGCCATTTGTCTTTTGCGATCTTATGAAATTATCACACGTTAGTAGTTCCCGACATTCCTAATTTAAGCTTCCTCTGAAAATACAGACGCTAACAGCTTAATAACAACCTTAGAAAACGTCAGCTCTCAGAGTCACCTGCAAGGATGCTATTCTCTACTAGCGAGTCAGCGTATCCATCTCACAGCAGACCTACTCAGCGCAGGTTATTGGAACTACCTCCGAGAAGACATCACAGTGGCTCTCATAGAGCAACGCGGTTTAATGATCACTCTGTCCAATCAAAATGCCCCAGCAGAACCAACCGAGGATGCGGACTTTGCTAGTTCCATCACATTCCTGCTCGGCAAGATTATCAACCGGTGCCTGGCAGTCGATTCACAAGCATTAGCCCCCCTCGAATGGGAAGCCATGAAATCTGAACTAGACAAGTGGAAAGCATCACTCCCGTCATCGTTCGACACGATACAAACCCCCGGGCTCGGGAAACAGAGTAGCTTCCCGTCTATTTGGACACTGCGAAGCTGGCATAGTGAGTATACTCGACCTACTTCTTATTCAGCTTCTAACATGGTAAGCGTCGACTCTCCATTACTACCATACCGCCATGGGAATTCTATGGTTGGCTCAGCCTGCAGCTCAACCCTTGAAAGCTCTACAACGCATCGACGATATGGAATCTATACAGCGGAAGTTAGAATACCACGCGACGGAGATTTGTGCCCTGGCCCTTTCGAGCGACTCCGCACCCGTCTGGGTCAATGCTTTTGGCCCGATTGCATTCTGTAAGATTTGTCAAACGTTCCCTCGGGCTATTCTGATAAACGTTGTGTATAGATTGCCCTTGGCTTCGCGATACCCAGAAGCGCGTGGAAATGGCAGGAGAGTTGGAAAAGTGGGGGAAGCTGACCGGGTGGCCGGTTTCCATTATAGCGGATGCTCTTTCTCCGCCAAGCACAACCTCGATGACACTTTAGATCTATTAATTATCACCTTTGTATTCTATGGAAATTCTGTGGGATGGTAGTGAAAGAGCTTCATAACACTTTATGGTATTCTTATCCACAAAGTCAATATGGATTTCATCTCATTCTTGTTTGATTGCGCATAAAGCAGTTTAGATCAAGATGAATTTCAAGACTACCACCTGTCCTGTCGTTTCGCCATCAATTATCAGTAGGATAAACCTCGCCTAAGGGTTCTGGTTAAAGTCGTAGGCATTGCCAAAGCCGCGGTTCAGATAGCGCGACAGTGCATCCGACTTGCTGACCCAGTCCACAGGAACCTCCAGCTCAGTCTGGCCCTCAATAACAGGCTTGAGATCATCCGCGAATTCAAGTCTCATAGGGTTGCGATACCACGGCGCAAAGTGGACTATCGAAGTTAGAAATACTCAGCCGGAGGACAGAACTTCAACTTACTCATTGCCAACATGACTCGGGGGTCCTCGGTCTGGTTACCGACTCCAGCATGCCAAAGACGAAGGTCTCTGACGACCAAAGCGCCCTTTGGAACGACGGGCTGACATGGCGGGCGCTCTACACGGCGCTTCTCTACCTCGTCGAGCTTGATGCGACCACTGGCACGGTCGCCGTGTTCGCCCTCTTGGAGATGTAGACCTGTGTCATTGTGTGTTCCCAGCCATACCTCAGTAGAGCCATTCGCCGGGGTCATGGTGATGAGAGGGACATTGATGACGTATGCAAATGGATGAATTGGATGGGCAAAGTCTGCGTCTGTGTGGATAGGCTGGGACATTGGAGGGTTCTCTGCAGTTGGGGGCATTGCAGTATTTCCCGAGCAAAAGGTCCATTTTGGGCGTGGTCCCAGTGCTGATGTGGTGATTTGAGTTGCGATGGGGTCTGAGTAGGATTAGGAGCTGTGGACTGAAGTGCAGTTGGGGCTTTGTGACATACTCATGAAAATACTAGGCTCGAAGAATTCCCTCACGGGAGGAGCGTCTTGTTGGATATTTCCCAGGTTGTAGTTAAATGGGATGTCCTCTTTCTTGGACTGGAGGTAGTAGGCATCTTCGACCATCTTTTTGTTCAGTCGGTTGAGGCAGTCGTGGGGGATCACATTTTCAACAACGACAAGTCCATCCCGGTGCAGGCTGCGCATTGCAATCTCTAGATTCTGGCGTGAAAGACGCCCATTCTTGATTTCATCTTGTGATGGACGAATGGATTTCGGATAACTTGTGATCTTCCCGAGTTGGGTCGCTAGAGATCGGATCTGATAGTGACGGCTCAACACTGTTGGAGCCTTGAAGAGGATTTGGCTCATGGTGATGAAGTGATATGTACTAGGAGAGGGGAATGTGAAGACAATTTCAAGAGATCATGAATTATTTATACATGTCAAGTCAGTTTAACGAGATAAACATTGCGGAGACGGCCTATAAAGATGTTTGCCCCGCTAGTCTTTTCGCCTTTCCTCGCCTTTCGGTGGTGCCACTTTCGCTCGTATGTATGCGGAGAGTCCGACTTGCCGAGGGTAAATCGATTATATTAGCTTTTAACCATAGTCGTTTCCCCTACTTTGCCAATCGCAAAACCAGTTAAACAGCCTCTCAAAATATCGCTTCGCTAAACGGCTCGCATTTGGTGGATTCGTTCGCCTTTCGTCCCATTAGGCGAAAGCGCAAGTTCCCCTCAACCCCGCACGCAGCCTGTTCCTATGACTCCTAACTATAAATTGTAGTAATTTCCTCTTAAAGTCCAGAAAATGACTTCTCAACCGAAGCTCCTCCCGCAATTGACCTCCGCCAAGCTCTTCCTCACCGAAGCTGGACTCGAAACCACCCTGATCTACAAAAAGAACATCCACCTCCCCAGCTTCTCCGCTCTCCCCCTCCTCAATGCTCAATGCAGAAGAAGGCACAGAAACCCTCCTCGCCATCTACAAAGGCTATATAAATATCGCGCTCACGCACTCAACCGGCATCGTCCTCGAAACACGAACATGGCGCGGCTCTCCGGCATGGTCTTCCAAACTCGACCTTTCCGTCCCGCAGATCCTCAATCTGAACCGCGCGGCAGTGAAAATCCTCCGTGATCTCAGACCCAAGATTGAGACGCCATCTACTCCGATCGTTATCAGCGGGACGCTGGGGACTCTCCAGGATGCGTACCAGGATTCCACGGATACGGTTTCTTTCTCTCAGGCGCAGGAGAATTACCGCGCCCAGGTTCGCATTTTCGCTGAGGAAGGTGTAGACATGGTGTCGATTATGACTGCTACGAATCTCAATGAGGCTGCGGCGGCTGTGTGTGTGGCGCGCGAGTATAATCTCCCTATTCTCGTCTCGTTTAGTATTGAGGTTGATGGACGGTTGCGGGGAAAGAGAACGCTTGAAGATGCGGTGCGGGAAGTCGATCGTCGCACGGGGAACTATACGACGTATTTCGGTGTGAATTGTGCACATCCGCGTCATATCAGGACGGCATTGCGGGATGTTCCTGAGGATGTGAGGTCGAGGATTGGGGCTATTCGAGGGAATGCGAGTCTTAAGAGTCATGATGAGCTTGATAACTCGCTAGTGCTGGATCGGGGCGATGTTTCGGTGTGGGCTCAAGAGTTCAATGGGCTTTTGGATATGTTGCCCGAACTGAAAGTCGTTGGGGGTTGCTGTGGCACGGATGAAGAGCATATTGAGACTCTTGCGAGAGGAATTTACAGGTAATTCCTGGTTTTACCGAATATTTACATAGCTGAATGTATAGTATTAGATTTACGAATAGAATTGCAAACAGGAAAATTAAATTCGTATTCCAGCTCACAGCGGAAGACCATAGATATCATAATAATAATAAAGATCATTCAGCATACACAACATCATTCAAGAGCTACGCTCAAAGCAGATCTTTGAAGTATCCACAAACACCAAAAAAGAAAATCGTAAAAAGAACATCAAAATCAGGCCTCAGCCTTGGTCTCAACACTCTCGTGGTGCGTAGCAATCTCAGCCTTCTTCTCATTAGCATCGATCTCCAGCTGCTCAGTGAAGTTGACGGAAGGAACCCAGCCAACAGACTTCCAAGCACGGGGAATCTTAGCATAAAGCTCATCAACCTGCTCAAGCGAAAGACCCTTAGTCTCGTAGATGCAGGTGTAAACAAACACAGCACAGACGAAGCAGAATCCGCCCCAGATGAAGAACACCTTGGACTGGAGATTGGCGTTTCCAGGCCCGCTGTTGACCATGTACGGCGTGGCGTAGGCAATAGCCCAGTTGAGCAGCCAGTTGGTAGCGGTGGTGATGGAGAGACACTTGGCACGCGCCTTGAGGGGGAAGAGTTCACCCGTCACGACCCACGCGACCGGACCCCAGGAGCAGGCGAAAAAGAAGATGTAGACGCACACGAAGGCGATGAGGACTTTGTTCGAGATGTCGGAGTCGGTGGCTGTGCCGACGATCGCGACGATGAGTTGCGAGACGCACATTCCCACGGCACCGAACATGAGGAGAGGGCGGCGACCCCATTTCTCGACCATGTAGAGACCGGGGAAGGTGGAGATGACGTTGATGATGTTGGTGATTAGGGTGATGACGAAGGAGTTTTGGATGCCGGAGTTTTGGAAGAAGGTGGTGCCGTAGTAGACTATTTTGGTTAGTGATGTGAAAGGTAGAATGTGTAAGAAGGGAACATACAGATGAAGTTGACACCAGTCAGCTGCTGCAGACCCTGGATGGCGCAGCCGGTTGCAAGACGCTTGCCGATAGATCCACGGAGGATCTCGAGATAGGTGGCACTTCCGAGACGCAATTCGTATTCGTGGTTTGCCTGGATCTCGGCGAGTTCAGCGACAATGGCGGGATCATTCACGTCCATGCGGCGGAGACGACCGAGGGACTTGCTGGCTTCCTCGTAGCGGTCTTGCTTGATCAGGAACCGAGGGGTTTCGGGGAGGATCAGCATGCCGACGACGAGGATGATAGCCCAGGCGAACTGCACGGCGACGGGGATGCGGTAGCAGCCGGTGTCATCACGGTCCTTGGTAGAGTTGTTGACAATGGCGGCGAGAAGGAGACCCACTGTGATGGCGAGTTGGTAGGTGCCGACGATTGTTCCACGGATCCATTTGGGCGCGGTCTCGGACTGGTAGAGGGGGATTGTTGCGGAGAGGAGACCGACACCTAGACCGGCGAAGAAGCGGCCGGCTACGAAGAGAGGGATGGAGGTTGCTGCGGTTTGGAGGATAACTCCGAAACAGAAGACGAAGCTCTCCATCACCATACCCATTCGACGACCAAATTTATCAGCGATAGGGGCGGCGCCTAGGGCACCGAAGAAAGTGCCTGCCGAGAGGAGAGAGACAATCATTGATGATTGTGCGGCGGTAACATCAGGGAGGTGATCCGTTTCGTTGATGAAGCCAGTCGAGAACATCTCTCGCCATTTCTTCATGGCGAGAATACCGCTGATGGTACCGGTGTCATATCTAGATGGTGTTAGACCTGTCTTGAATATAGAACCTGAGTTGTACATACCCAAAGAGAACACCACCGAATGCAACAAACAATCCAATGATGATAGCCGGGGCAGCAGAGCCCACGGCCTCAGTCGGCCTCTTCAAAGCGAAGCCCATTGCGAGTGATCACGAAGAATCAAGTCAACCCAAGTATGTATGTGTCGTGTGAGTATAGAGATGAACCAGAGGGTATAGATGACTCAGAGAAGACTGATATAGGAGAGAAAGGAGGAAGCAAGGTACACAAACAAAAGAAGAAACCCGGAGGTCAATCCCCCTCTATTTGTACTTCCCCAGTCTCTCAACCACATGGCCCCATGCTTCTCAAGCCGGGGAAATTTTCAACCAAACCTGAAAGCAGCGCGGGGGAACCGAACTTACCCTGGAAGGCGAAAATCCGAGTCCTGTCCAATCCCAGAACAGCATTCTCCCCATTGTCACGGACTTCTCGATGTTTTGGGCCTGGGGATAGAGTTTAGACCGAAACTGGAGAAACTAATGTGGTTAGGGGCTCAGGCCCCGGACTTCAACCGGGATGGTCATTGGTTCGACGCAAATTAGCTCGTCCCCGAACCGAGTTTGATTTTTCTTCCCTGGGCCTTGGCGTGCAGTTGTTGTGCTATGTGCAGTAGGATCGGCGAAACTACACGGAGATATAGAAGTACATGGAATTAGTATAGTATTGCTGTACATATCTACTGCATATGGTGCTATATTGTTACTGTTTGTTGTATATGCTATTATGTATTTGCGTGGCAACTTAGGGCTGACATGTCTTAGGAATATCCGTAAATAGCCTTTCCATACCACACGACAGGCCGAAAACAGCGGGGGGCCGGGTTAAGCCAATGCCGATCGGTATCGGCGTGCCTCCCGCATCGGGGGAGAGGCCATGTTTATTTGTCACATTTTGCTGCAATTCCTATGTCATTTTAATTTAGATATAGTTCTGGAGCGTGTTCAATTAGATTGAAAATGTAAAAGGTAGAAGGTCAGAGATTTCAATTTTCAAAGCGCATATTTTTCCCTTTTCCCCTCATCCCCAGACATAAATTTCCCCAGACCTCCCCCAGACGTGTATGGAGCAGGGGGCCCGAGGTATTGACGCCCAATAAGCTAAGAGTTGGCAGTTACGAAGCTGTTCACCGGAGCCAGAATGGGAAGGGGGCAAAGCATGGCCAGATTAATTTCCCCCAGAGTGTATGACCTTCGCGAGGATCTGCAAAAGCTAGAACTCGCCAGAATTGCCGGGGAAATTTAAACAAATGCCCAGCTGGCTAGTCCCGTGCCAGTGCGCGATTTTCCCAAGACGCGATTGGACAGAGGACCCGAGGCTATCCCGACGTTACACTCCCGGAGAATCGTCGGAGACACCTGCGGCCTACTAGCTAGATCGGTATTGGACTCGGGGATAACTATGCCGGCCAATGCCAATGCCGGTGGTTTTTAGCGAGGAGTGGCGCAGGTCGGGAGCTAAAGTAGCCTTAGCTCTAGGCCGTTCGGGTTTTGCCTAGGTCAATGCTAAGAACTGATCACATGTTCGATTTTAGACTATGTTGTACGGAGTACGCGAGTACGCCAATTAGGCAGGTTCCGATGAAATGCTTGTCTATTATTTTGATGCTCGCTGAAGAAGAAGAAAAAAAACTGGCCGGACTAGCTACCAGCGCCAGATCAGGATGAAATACACAGTCATCACTACTTGCGCCACAAATTTGAGGGAATGGTACAGATCCCGGACGATGAGAGAGACAGTTGAGTGGGAACGGGTAGCCGAGGCGGGGCGCCATGCAGCCTTGTCCTTTGAGGCAACGGCTCCGAAGTCCCCGTCTATACCCCGATATGCGTCTTCCGGGGATTTAGTGCCGGGGTAGCGGGTGGAGGCTGTCATGCCATTGCGGCTGGCTAAACCACCCGCCGATGAGAGTGTAGAGCTGGACGCACCGGAGGTGTGGTGGTGTGGGAGAGAGCGCGGCTCGGAAAGGGGGAGAATCGCACCGGAAGGGGATGGTTCTGGGGTGTAGAGAACGCGGTAGATGGAACGGAGGAGGAGGATGGAGACACTGATACACAGGATAATGAGGTAGTAGATGAAGATTCCCAGCTGGTCTGGGAGGATACAGAGGTGGTTTTGCACAGTGGGTGGTGATCCGTCTTGGATGGATTTGCCTGTCTTGGGGTCGATTGGATTCCACAGGCTGGTGAGCACGAACCCCGGGTGGCGGACTCCCATCGCCCAGGAAAAGCTTTTGGCGGTGATTTCATTGGGCGAGCCGTTGAATTCCCGATGGGACACTTCACAGTAGTCATGGTCGTCGCCGGAATACACCTGGACGACATTGGGTCCTGCCTTGGAAACCAATTCGGTGGAAATGGTCTGCGTGAGGACATTCTGGTACTGATAGCCTCCGGCAATTCTCAAAGAGTTAGGCTCGTCCTCTGTCAGTTCCTCGTCCGATGGAGACGGCGGGTAGTGTTCTCGGAGTGGACCACAGGGAGTGGCTGGCTCGCGGTAGAGCGGGACGTGTGTAAGAATAATAGTAGGAAAGCCGACGCCTGCTGGCTGAGGCTTTTGGTGGATGACGGGCTCGACAGCGTCGGCAATACGATGATCGAAGATAGTATGCTCCTCGGTCTTGTTCTGTAGCATTCGCAGCTCGTCCGTCTCCGCCTTGGCTTTGTGGATAGCCATCTTATCCAGAAAGTCATCTGCATCTTTCCAGATCGGGCGGAGAGAATGGTTCTCGCTGGCTGTTGGAGAGCTGCCCGTCAATGGATCGGGCTGGTCCATCGCGCTCAGCGAGGGACTGTCGACCGAAACGAAAGTATGATTCCCAATGACATCGACGCGGTTGGGGTTTCCAAAAAAGGACTCGAAGCGATCACGGACGGGTTCCTGGATGCCGTTACCGAACCCAAGATCATGGTTGCCAGGTAGACTAGCAATCATTCTGCGCCCTCGTCCATCGACAGGGGGCTTCGCAAATTTCTCCCACGGGTCCACAAAAATTTTAATAAATCGCCCGAACTCTTTCTTCCAAAAGGAGTCCCTATACTTCTTCCACCGCGGTTCGGGGCTGCTAGTTGTAGCCGTGGCCCATTCTCTGCCGCCGTCGAAAAGGTCGCCAAGAAACAGCACTGAGCCCGGCTCGAGGTGGTCTTGTATCAAGGAAAATGACCGTCGCATATATTGGTCGGTGTATTTGACCGTCAACGTGGACACAGGCCATGGTCGACCGGGGTAAGTGTGGGGATCAACGAGCTGGGGGTCGGCGATGAAGGCAATGTGGTGAGGTGTGGCGCCTTGAGGCTAGACATTAATGTTAGTATCAGCCAGGGAACTGAATTGCGATAGGTATGCCATCAACTTACCCATTCTTCCCAGCTGTCCCAAAGGCATTTGTTTATGCTGTCCTCAAATACCGTGCGTTCGCCCCACCGAATCGAGAACATCCACAGTAAAATAATCACATTGGAAATTGTAAATATACGTTTGACAAGGTTGATAGCAGTCGGCTTAATACCCTCGCTCCGAATACTGCCAATTCTCCGGCTGACACTCTCCGTAAGCCATTGTCTTGCCGTCGAGGGAATGCAGTCCCACACGCGACTGGGGATATTTTGTGATCTCGACGACTGATGTTGGTTGTAGGACGGAAGGGAGGAAGCGCCCGTGCTGCGTGGGTAGGCGAATTTCATGTTTGGCTTAGCTTGACAGCAAGACTAAGTTAAGATAGGGTGGCTCGACCCCAGACGAGACGGGGCTGATGTTCAAACAAAGGAATGACTGGTCATGCTCTGGGCATACGACTGAAAAGAACCAAAAGAATGAATGATGAAGGATCAAAATAGTAAAATTTCATAACATGGTGTTCAACTTGAAGACAGGGGGATTAACTGGCAATTGTTTTAAGCTTCGGGTCGAGATGTGTCGATCGCCAGACATGGGGCGGTCACGTGTGGACCCTTAACAAACAGATTGTCTACAACATACGGGGTACAATATCATTTCGGTACATTTCCAAGGCTGATTTGCAGGTCATGAATTAGAGATAAGTAGAAGTACATAACAAATGCAGTCCAAAGGATACAGCGGGTCAGCGGGTCTATGTCCGCACATCGGATGATATTGCACGGCATGTTTTGCCATGCATTTCCCAAAAAAAATGTGTGGCTCAAGGGGACTATCACTTCCGAATAAAACCAGACGATGATATGGGAAATGAGTAGGATAGGTCTCTGTGGATTCTGCCCGAACGAGGTGTAGGTAAAGATAGGGTATCTGGGTAGGAAAAACCGTAGGGGTGAGATGTTTAGGGTACCAAATGAGAAACGAAAGTACGTGGAAGGTCACCACATGGGATTAAGTTCACTTTTTAGGGCAACACTGGCCTCCTTCGGCACAGTTGGTGTCACACTCCAGAAGGCATGTTTGAGGGTCACCCTCCCGAACACTAGCAGCACGACTGGGAATGTGGTCCTCGGTGTGAGAGGATGATCCTTGTCCATTGTCTTCGACATCACTTTCCGGTGCGAACTCGGGTTGAATGGTCGAAGAGTGAATACCGTAGGCATGGAGACAGCGTCTGACCTGTCTGGCCAGACGCATGTACCTCTCCGAGCCTTCGCCCTTGATCTCGGTGTCCACTTGGAGATGAATCGAGGCCACAACCTTGGTGTCACTGAGTTGCCAAACGTGCAGGTGGTGTGAGCCAATGACACCGGGAAGGCGTTCAATGTCTTCTTTGATATGATCAATGCTCATACCGGGGGGTACGGCTTGAAGAAGGATACGCGAGGCGGCCTTACACAACGGAATGGCAGATGCAAGAATGATCACTGTGATAATGAGAGAAATGACCGGGTCGGCGTAAAAGCGCCACTTGTAGTCCGTCAACCAGATAATAAGCGCGGAAAGGATCACACCGATGTTTCCGAGGGCATCTCCCATAACATGGAGGAAGACACCACGCATGTTGAGATCGTGATTGTGACCCTTCTTTTGGCCCTTCGGCTTAGGTTGGGCATGGTTGTGGGATTTGTGGACATCTTCATCCGGGTGATGATGGACCTTGGTCGGAGCTCCTTCCTCGTCGGTGTAGTTGGTGGTGCGATCGCGGTGACTCAGAAGACCTGAACGCTCAGATGGGTTCTCATCCTCGTCATTGCCATTGTCCGAATCCGACGATTGTTCATTCCGATATTGGCTAGCCGCGATAATCCCTTGTCTCAGTCTCTCGGGGAGCACGGGAATGTCATCGGGGCTCACAAATCCGCGTCCTGTCGAAGTGCTATAGCTCCTTGGCCCGCGGGTCTGGAGGTCGCGCCGTTTTCGGGATGGGTCAGTGGCAGATTGGGGAAGGGAATTTTGAGGCAAGGTTGCGGCTCTGCCCGAAACATTAGGCGCCGCCAAGCTCTCACTGTGTTCGGCGATCGGTGTGTGATCGTGATCATGATCACCAGCCTCGATGTCATGGT
Organism: Penicillium psychrosexuale; assembly: GCF_028828465.1. Classification (NCBI taxonomy): domain Eukaryota; kingdom Fungi; phylum Ascomycota; class Eurotiomycetes; order Eurotiales; family Aspergillaceae; genus Penicillium; species Penicillium psychrosexuale. The sequence continues at coordinate 6,967,558 of NW_026643187.1, forward strand.
CATGGTCGTGCTCATCGTGCTCGCCACCGTTGCCGTGATCGTGGCCGCCGCCCGGTCCGTGGGAGTGGTCATGGAACAGTGCTAATCCAACGATATTGGAGGCTAGACCGAAGCAGCCAACAATGCAAACAAAGCGCGGGTTTTGCACTTCCTGGGGCTCGAACAATCGCTGGGTCGCCTCTAAGAAAATCGACATGCAGAGGGCGACTAGGAACACGCCATTGACCAATGCACCAAGTGTCTCCGCTCGTTGCCACTGTATAGAGAAACCAATTGTCAGATCGTCATCGTCTTCGGGTGGTATTGACCATCAACTTACGCCATAGGTGTAGGTGTTGGAGGTCGTCTCCCGGTTCGCAACCTTCACAGCCCATAGTCCGACACATAGGGATAAGACATCATTCAACTATTTGGGTTAATTTCAGCCAAAGAGCAAGATCGTAGATGGCGGCGTACCATGTGGAAGGAGTCGGCGACAAGGGCAAGAGAGTGCACGGCATAACCTAGGAAAACTCAGTCAGAAGCCGGTCGCATACGATCAAATTGCCAAAAGACTAACCAGTGATCAATTCAAGCAAGAAAAATGCCGTATCAATGACCAGCAGGATCAAGATCCTGTTCGTTTTGGACAGGCCCATGATAGCGTGAGGTTTGTGGAGCGCTCAATCAGAGCTCCACGGGATAGAAAGTGTAGGTTTATAACTGCAGGACACAGTGAAGATTTAATTAAAAATAGAGGAAAGAGGGAACGACAGATAATTATACGGAGTAGAGAGGAGGGGTTGACGCGATGAAAAATACGTAAAAGCGCCGGGGATGAATCGAGGCCGTAAACGGCCAGGGCGGAAACACCTCCGGTCTCCGGTCTGGTCCGTGGTGGCGAGTTAGTTTCTTTCAACTTTGTACTTTTATTTGTCCGTCATTTTCGCATCAACCTGTCTCGGAAGAAGCGATTGCTTTGATTGAGCGTCTTTCGCTTATTTCGCATATTCACAGCTTGACCCTAAAGAGCCCCGGGGTCCACCTCCCGTTTACCTGATCGGCGGGGGACTCTCTCATTGGACCGGAGCTTCGTTATTTTCATTGTTATGGCTTCCGATCTAATCCTGAGTCAAGCCCTTCTATCCTCTAGCTACATGTATACAGTGATACACCGTTGCCTTACGGACAGTGGATCTATGTCCTTTGAGCTCTGTGGAAGGACCCATTGGAATAGCTGCATTAGGATATCGGTATGGAGTAGCACCACACTGGAAATTATAAAAGCAACTGGCTCATGTGGGACTGATCACTGCAGCTGCATTGCAGATGTTATGGGTATGCTTTTATTCCTCTTCTTTCAACATTATTTACGGAGTATACGGCTAGGTACGTAGTTCCTAATGTACTTATCTGTACTCCGTAGCTAGTTACTCACTGCTAAGCTTTCAGGAAACCCTCACATCGGGAGCTCGCATAATTTCAAAGCCCTAACTCACGGTTTCCACTATTGCCTAGAACTTTTAGCGCTCTTCTATCGGTGGATACGTCCGGTACAAGTAACAACTTACAAGTAGTTTGGTTTTCTATATAGAATGCTGTTATGATTGGCGTTCTAATCCATGTATGAAGCTGGTTCCCACATAGTTTGCTAATAGCGTCAAGTAGCTTCTATGACTAGTTCGGCGACAGAGGCAATAAACACTAGGAAGATAAGCGCCATCACATGTCAGTATACATTTGTGCTTCTGCTCTACTGCTCCTTTGCTCCTGTGATACTACCCTCTAGCCATGGCAAGTCTGTAGATATAGCGTGGACCAAACACCGTCTATGCTGCAACTTACAAATTATACCTGACGTTAATATGTGAATAAATATCTACTACGTAGTCTTGAACATCTGCTTCATGGGTCCCCACTATTCTAAGTTTCATATTGAAAAAAAAAGCAAACGCTGTACTCCGTACACATTCCACTTTCACTACGATGCTGGCCCATCTGCGTAACTTGTCTAGGAAATGGCTCCGCACCAATTGGTGCGCTGTGTTAGACCAATGGGATTGTAAGCAATAATAAATGGCATCGGATGGTTTGTATATTGGGTTAGCCCGTAACAGATATTGAATCTGCGGGATGATAGGATATATAATTGCTCCTAGTTAATGTGGCATCAGAGCATATGTATAAAATGGTGAAATTGATGTCAGCTAGGGCAAAATAAGCAGCCTATATTCATGTGAGAGTAGTTTTGTACATTCAAAAGTAAAATAGTCCAACTGCAATAAATGTTCATAATGAGCCCTAATGAGATTGAATGTCAACATTGAAAGTGGATCTGTCGGTCTATCTAGCTATCCACGATCGAGCCTACTCGGGATAAGTCCCACAACAGTAGGCCGGCTGGCCCAATGGCAAGGCGCTTGACTTCGAATCAAGAGATTGCAGGTTCGACCCCTGCGTCGGTCACTTGTTTTTTGTCTTTTTGGCCCTGAAGTGGCCGTGGGTGGGTGGTTGTACATATTTTATGTGAAGACGGTGATATAGGCGGTAAGGATATGGCGATAAGAGACACAAGACTGATAACTAGGCGTTATACGCAGGTCAATGATATCAAAATGTACTCTGCACTACATATATCAATGGGAACTAGGAGCTGTTCTCTAAGGGCTATTACAATGGATAATGTATCAGCTTAAGCGGCAAGTAAGGCTGCGATAGCGGATTATGATTTTTAATTTGATGATAAACCAGGAGAAGTTACCTAGGCAGTTAATTTACATGAGCCACATGAATAGAGCTAGCTATGCAAGTTGTAGATCGGAGTGAGAATAAAATTCTTGGTCCCTGACATTGACACCACATGCAGGTTTTAGATGGTGATCGGCATTCAAAGCCCTACGCATGGCTGGGGCAGTGCTTACAATTGGACCATTCTCGACGCTATTTAAAGACTTCATTGAGAGAATACGAAATATATGACAGAAATGTTTTTTTATTTACAATACAACCCGATCTACCTAATAACACACAAACTCTCACTTATCTAAAACTTAATAAGCTTTTTGCGAAGTGTCGCGATTCTGTTGGTCGCATTAGAGAATGCACGCTTGTCCAACGAACCATCATTCAAAGCAGCAGACAGAGCATCGTAAATAGCCTCTCCCTGAGTGACATTCCTCCCACTGGCAAGCAAGAGATCCATACCAGCCTGAGCAGCCAACAATCCACGGGGACCCTGGTCGCCAAATGCCACCAGCGATCCCGCCTCAATAGCATCGGTGATAGTGACACCCTTGAAGCCAAGTCTACCGCGCAGCTCATTCTGGATAATGGCCTTGCTCAGTCCAGAGGGGTACTTGGCATCCAAAGAAGGATAGATAGCCCACGAGGCCATGACCATGTCGACACCGGCCGCGATCGCCTTCGTATACGGGGCCATATCCACCGTGCGGAGCTCCTCCTTGGTGAAGTTAATGGTGACGGGCTCCACATCCGTATTCTCGGTCGTGCTTGCTCCACCCAGGCCGGGGAAGTGCTTGACGGTTGCGACGACACCGTCACCCTGCTGGGCGTGGATGAATGCAGATCCGCATGTCCCAACGACGCTGGATGAGTTGCTGAAGGAGCGCTGGTAGTTATCGGCGAAGTCTCCGGCCACGCGGTACACATCCAGGACGGGGGCCAGGTTGGCGTTGTTATGGAATTCCTTGAGGGTGGTCGCGGCATCGATGCCCATCTGTGTCGCGGCCGCTTTATAATCGGCGGCTTCACCGACTACTTTGGCGCTGGACACTGGCCCGCCGGACAACCGACGCACCTCTCCGCCTTCCTGGTCCGTCATGACGAGCAAAGGACTGCCGGAATAGTACGGGCTTTGCTTGTAGGTCTGCTGGAGATTGTCAATTGTGGTGGTGAGATTGTCGCTGACATTTTCGCCGAAGAGGATGATACCGCCGACTTTGCCTTCCTTGATCAGCTCGAGGAGCTGAGCGGAGGGCTCAAGGCCGGGGTAAGAGTAGATGACATGGGATCCAATTTGCGCTTGGAGATCCGTCGGGGAAGCAGCCAAAGCTGAAGGCGCAAGGGCAAGGAAGAAAGGAAGAAGAGATTGTGTGAACTTCATTTTGATTGTAGGCTGGTTAAATTGTCAAACCGGGTATCCCTTCATTGCCTATATATCATGTCTCGCTGTTTATGAACACATTGGGAACTCCGATTTTGTCCTATGATTGTCCATGATAGTCCGAATTGTCCCTGAATCTGTTAGGAAATTGCGAGGGGTGTTACATTGATTAGATTGATCAGCGTGGACTATTACCACAAGGGGAAACCCCGCATATGAAGGTTACTATCTGGGAGCCGAGATGTCCACGTTTTGGCGTTTTGGCATGATTGCAACGGTCCTCGGCACCTAAGGAATTTATATTGCTTTTTATGTAACCTGGTTCATCAAAGATAGTTTTGGGACTTGGAAAGAGATATTTATTGGGGAAAGGAGGCCAAACTGCAATCCTAACCGAGGGTTTATTGCCTGAGGTATCCACTCTAACAGATAGGCGTGATAAGGTTCCCTAGTTTGCGATTTTGTGAAGAACATGCTGCGTACCTGCATTGTAACCATAGATTGAATTATGGAGTAAGTCGAGTTTATCTCTCGGCCGACATTGAATAATGGAATTTGTCATAGGTGGTGGGCAGTAACTAGCATTTAAGTATAGAGTATTTCCATCTCAAAGCTCAATTCTCAAATGTGGTTTCTTAACGGGTTTGAATTAGAGTTCCCCAGGCGTGCCAAGAACCTAATTGCACGTGGGAAATCTTATTTCCATAAATAAGCACTTTTCCCCTGGGGCTTCGAAGGTTATCAAGGACTGGTACGGATACGAATAGCCGCATACGTCTCGAAATTAGGTATGTATATGGCACTTGCCACTGACACAAATATATTTGACACCCACAATCACTACCGCATTTGAGATAAGCGAAGGACATAAAACAATGTTCAGGATACACGATCACAATAGCAAGCGCCTTGAGGTCCCCATCAATTGCTCTGACAACGGGGCCCAAGTTGTGTTGGAAGAACAAGCTATATTAATTTAATGTTATAAGTAGGTTTCAGCTGATCGAAGTCAATATTGGATGCTTAAATTGGTTTGACAGAGGATGAAAGATATTCACTGTTGATGGAGTTGGATGGAACAGTCGAGTGAGTGGGGTCCAAGGTGGACTGACGAGGACTGTGATTGAAAGTGCTTTTTGACTTGACAGAAGGCGGGGCAAGAAGACCCAAGTCCTGAGAGTGTCCTTGCACAATGAAATCCAAGAAAAGACACAATTTGGTAACCTGACGGACAAAACTAGACCACAGTGTATCCTTTATCAAGAATATGATCAGCCGCGACGACAGAACACTGATCCTTAAATAGCCCTGATGTGTGGACATAACGAAGGAACCCCGAAACTCTATCGTTCCTACCCCAGATAACCGAGCCGCATACTCCATCGCTGATCTCACTGGCAGAGTCTTGACTAAGCTAGAGCCAATGGCAACAAATCCAGACCTGTTTAGACTCATGTGGATCGTCTGAGGGGTCAAGTCGAATGGGCTAGTCCTGACCCTGACATAAAACCAGAGTATGAACCGTTAAGGAACATGTCTTCGCCTGGCCTTGTCTCGCCCGCCCGAATAAAGTCACAGAGTGTGTGGTCGATATACTGCGTATCATCAATAACAGCCGGAGTAACTTGCTTTAGACGCTGAGCCGATCGTATGGGTCTCTCCATTTCTAACTCACAGAGGTAAAAGCAGTTGCATCGTGCAATCGACTTGGAAACTGCCTGCAGAACTTCGACATTTTCTGGTTCTTATTCCAACACGATCACAAGGTGTCCCCAGGATTGGACTTCCGTGATAGGAATGTTTGCTTTCGCAAAGAAATCCCGTGTCAATTCGAAAATCAAATCCATTGGTTCATTGTCCTTGAGGTTAATTTCTGGGGAGATATCAATTCGTGAACGACTGTAACGGCGCATAGGGATCATAGGCCCCATGTCGTGGGGATCGAGTAGCAGGGTACATGTGCAGTTTGTCGAGGCCATGGCTTGGGCGGCAGTTCATGAAAACGACACTAGATTGTCGCACTCAATTGCCCGTGCTTTTGGAAATAGTTCGAAAAGGAATTTGGTAGCTGCAAGTTCAAAGAATTTCTTGGGATGTTCTCGAAGATCAAACGACGCCATTACTGTCTGCCGAGCGGGTCGTAAGGGGATTTCGAAACCATTCGAAACCATCTTGTGGGGGACCTCTCTTGCCTTCCGAGAGATGATCCTTGGACTGTGGTCGCCCTGCATACTTGAGGGTGGATCTCCCGCCCATTGCTGCTGGTTAGTATGAGGTGGGGAGAAGATGATCAAGACCTTCGGCTGGAGAATTCTGGTGATGGTCCTTGGTCTCTTGTTTAGAAATTCAGCTGACCGCATGATGACATTAAATCACGTGCTCCTTCTTTTAACTCAGTCGTACGGAGTGTTCATAACTCCCTACCGCCTCTATCACCGTCCTCACTACGGACTAACTCGATTTCTTCCATTCGCAATAGTACGACTATCCATTGATCAGACTAGTACATGGCTTTTCTGGTGCCTTTTAAACTGGGGTTTAATACATTTCAAGTAATTTAGTATTTTTTAGACTCTAGCGGAACATTATTCAAACATTATTCACACTGCATATGATATATCATTTTCGGAACTACTGAGTACCTACATACATATAGAGTGCAGAACTAGTTCTTCCATGACATGAGACAAAAACGTGGTACATATGTATATATTCCGTAGCTCGGAGCAACATCGGAAGCCACATGGCAGCTGCCGAGTAGTATCTCAATGGGCTCAGTCTCTTTGAAATTCTAGGATCCTTGGCTGTTAGCTACTATTTTCTAAGCCCAGTTGGATTATATGTTGTAATGAACATTTCTATAAGAAGCTTAAGTTGTAAAAGACATCCAATATGAGAAGGCCCCTGAGATGCTCAACGTGGCCGATTATCAGCCCCACTCCCAGATTCCCAAAGAGGAAGCTCAAAGTAGAAGTCTTGGCATGGAGATTAAGCACTCTAACCGACAAACCATCTTGCTTCCCTCGTGCTAAAAATTCTAGTGGTTTTCTAGAAACGGGTAATATTGATCAGATATGTTGTACGCGATTCTTGCCAAGCAGCTAAACCCTTACCACACCGTAATGGAAACTCTTGCTCAGTACGGAGTAGTAATTGTATGTTGTAGATCTTGTTAGTTAGGGATTCACATATAAAATGTACATACGGCTAATCATCAGTTCCTAGACTCTCGAAGCAGAGAGGATGATTCTACTCCGTACGCTCACGATTAAAATGTCAAGTACGAAGTGCCTAATCTCCAAAGAGGGGTTCTCGTACAGCTATAGCGCGAGGAACCTTTATAGGCTGTTCGAAGACCCTTCGTGCTATAGCATTATGATAACGTCAATTTTAGAAGTTGAAATAGTACTATATTAACAATTTTTACCGGATATCGAAGTAGGAAATAAAGATTGGCCGTTATGCAAATAACCCCTAACGAAAGGTAGAATTACCACTAAGAATTTCCATTACGGTGTCGTACCCCACACCCCAATGACCTCGGGTTGGGTTGCTTGGCAAGAATCGCGTAGACTATTTACTGGGTCTATTAGTCTGCACGGAGTACCTGGAGGGCGTCATTGCTTAAAAATTTCACCACTTGGAGACTTGGAGGGCGTCATTGCTTTGAAATGGCCATTGATTCACCACCTGGGCATGGGCTATAAAGACTTTGCGACACCACGCATACAATGCTGCACTGCTGCCTTATAATTCAACACCAAGAAAAGACATCCGCATCTGATAAAGAATCATGGGCGCGCCAGAAGTTCCTAGCCCGCCTGATGAGGCTATACAGCATGATCCGGAGCAGGCTAGGATAAATCAAGAGAATGTCGATTTGGAAAGATTGGGAAGAGAGCGCCCAAAGTGCTTTGGTGGCGCTTGGTCCGAAATCTCTTTTTGTCTCTCGATTTTTATGTCCCAAATTCTTGCAGTCAGTCACGACGATGCTCCTGGACAACGAGGAAAAATTCTGACATTTACCAGGAATACTACATCTCAGGCTCAAATGTCCTCCTTCCAACGCTCGTCAGAGAGCTTGATCTCCCTAAAGCTTCGGCGGTATGGCCGTCTACCGCACTCTCGCTGGTCGTGACCTCAACGCTCCTTATATTCGGCAGATTAACCGACATGTTCGGCGGATATATCATCTACAGCGGGGGAGCTATCTGGCTCACGATATCCTCTATCCTATGTGGTGTCTCCCAAACATGGCTGATGTTGATTATTTGTCGAGCGTTGCAGGGCTTTGCTCTGGCCGCCTTTCTTCCATCGGGAATGATGATTCTCGGCAGCACGTACAGACCTGGACCCAGAAAAAACATCGTTTTCAGTATCTATGGCGCATGTGCGGCGTTGGGCTTCTTTGTGGGGATTTTCTTCTCCGGACTCACTGGTGAATATCTCACCTGGAGATGGTACTTCTTCTTCGGAGCAATTCTCTCCGCGATCACATCAATTCTGTCACTCTTCTCCATTCCGCGCGATTATTCCGAGATGAGAAAATTGGGCATCCAGATGGATTGGCCTGGTGCGTGTCTTTCTATCCCGGCGGCTGTGTTCATTGTTTTTGCCATTGCGGATAGTTCATATGCGCCGCAAGGGTGGAGAACGCCATATATCCCTCTGTTCCTCGCTCTTGGACTTATCTTCCTCGGAATGATGGTCTATGTGGAGGGATGGGTGGTGAAGAACCCTTTGCTCCCTGGTGATATTTTTCGAGTTAAGTATATGCTGCCTCTGGTCGTCGCTCTGCTATTTCTTTATGGCACATTGGGAATATTTCTCCTCTATGCCGTTTTGTAGTGAGTTATATCCTGACGATGTCGTTCAGACTGGGATTTACTGACATCAGCTACAGCATGTCTGATATAATGGGTGCTTCGCCAATGCAAATCGTGGCATGGGCTGCGCCTATGGGAATTGGTGGCCTTATCCTCTCAGTCGGAGGAGGAATGATCTTCCACAAAGTCCCAGGAACGATATTGATGCTGATATCATGTCTCGGCTACGTGGGTTCTGGGTTGTTTTTTGCCGTTATTCCTCTTGGCGGAAATTACTGGGCTTTCGTATTCCCGTCGATGATATGCGGCACAGTCGGCATTGACATCAGCTTCAACATCGCCAATGTCTTTATCACGACAAACCTTCCAAAATCAAGGCAAGGCTTAGCTGGTGCATTGATCAACTGCACTCTGCACATGGGGATCGCTGTGCTACTTGGTTTCGCGGACATTGTTCAGACCCAGACGTCTGACTTGGGTTCTCGGCGCAGCTACAAGGCTGTCTTTTGGTATCAAACCGGACTAGCGATACTGGGTCTTCTTATTGTCGCCTTTTTCGTGCGAATTCGAGAGGCTAAGAGTGAGTTTACGCTTGATGAAAGAGAAGCAATGGCAGCAGAGGGAAATGAAAGAGCTGGCGAGGTCGGAGATGTTTGATACCCCATGCATTTGTATTTTTTTAGAAATAATATTAGCCCTCTATAGAACAAGACAAGACCCTCGTCTGTGAAAATTTCGAAACTTCAATATCGAGCACAGTCGACATCGCCATTCTATTTATATAGCAGTGCATGGGATCTCCGATTGGCTAACCGAACCCACAATCACATGTTCCTGAAAGCTCACGTGCCATAACTCTGTTGCCTTGGCGTGCATGGCCCCGTGCATGGCCCTGGCAGCAATCCGTGGTGACACTTGATGATCTTTTAGACCTCTAGTCTCCGTGCTCTACTCGCCATTCCCGGAGCCTAGAAATATAGATCACAATGCGCCCTTTTGATTCCGGATGACGAGTGAGATTCATGACAATGTCAGTCACAACAATTCCACTTGAACCTTTCATATCGACCGCACGTGCGGAAACGAGTCACGCCGACGCAGTCATGCGAGACCTCCAATCCGACCGAATAAAACCGGAGAAGAAAGAGAACGTGGGATTGATGGTCGGCGATAGTATGGCTACGTCGGCCATGGATTTCACTGGGACATCATCGTTTAGAGAAAAAAAACGTTCCTCCGGCCTTAATTTCCTGACTGCAGAACACCCGCTTTTCCCACCCATGCCCTCGTATGGGCCACCATCCGCATTGCGCAGGGTCCAATACTGTGCGTTCATCATCGCTTCATTTTTTCTGTCGATATGCTTCTTGACGGTCATATTCATCGGGGCCCTGATCCACACAGCCGGAGTCGCAATCTCGGAAGCTCGTCTGCGATTGAGCGGCCACAACCCGGATACGATGAGGTCGTTCTATACAGAGGAACAGGCGCGCAGGAAGGCACGGGCAAACGTCGATCGGAGATGGGCTCTGCGCCAACAGAAGAGGGACATGGACGAGGAACAGGGACCCGAAGAATGCCAAGAATGCCCTTCGTTGGAAGGAGGCAAGGACCCTCTGGTTGGCGATGTCGCATACTATGCCCGCCGAGTTGGTCTTGATGTGGAGACATTTCGTGTGCAGACAGAGGATGGTTTCATCATCACCCTGTGGCATGTGTATAATCCCCGGGAGTATGAGGCATTATCACCAGAAGAGCGGCGTGAGCGTGGTCCCGATGTTTTCACCAAGCCGAGATTGTCGAATACATCTCGTCCACAATCTAACCGTCGGTATCCTGTTCTCCTAATACATGGATTGCTGCAAAACGCTGGTGCATTCTGTACCAATGACGAGGATAGTCTGGCATTTTACCTCTGCAAGTCCGGGTACGATGTTTGGTTAGGGAATAACCGCTGTGGATCGCATCCCGAGCACACCACTTTGTCGACCGACGACCCGCGTATGTGGTCATGGGACATTCGGCATCTCGGGACATTGGACCTCGCAGCACTCACGTCGCGTGTGCTCTACGAGACTGGGTTCGAGAAGCTAGGTCTAGTGTGCCACTCCCAAGGAACCACGCAGACCTTCGTTGCTCTAGCCAAGGACCATCGTCCCGAGCTGGGTGAATACATCTCGGTTTTCTGCGCGCTCGCACCCGCTGCATATGCGGGCCCGCTTGTGAGCAGACCGTATTTCCGATTCATGAGCCTTCTCTCTCCGGTGATGTTCCGAATTGTCTTCGGAATTCACTCTTTTATTCCTTCCATGATGACCGCTCGGCGTCTGCTCCCGCCTAGGATATATGGAACCCTAGCATATTGGGTGTTTTCCTTTTTGTTTGACTGGTCAGACACGCGCTGGGAGCGTGATCTGCGCCACCGAATGTTCCAATTCGCTCCTGTGTATGTCAGCGCTGAGATGATGCGCTGGTGGCTGGGAAGCGACAGCTTTGCGAAACATAAATGCATTTTGTCCACAGACAACGAACTCCTTCAGGAGCCAAACGTGAACCCGCATACGCAAGATGCTGTTTCTGAGCATGGTGATGATCCCAGAGACGCATGTTTGGGCCCGGCTTCAAGCCCCTGGTATGGCCCGAGGACACCACCGTTTGCTTTCTGGATCGGAGGCTCTGATGCTCTTGTTGATGGTCGCCGGCTTCTGAATCGCTTCCAAAGTGGATGTGAGCCTCATGTGAGTCTCGTTCATTCGAAGATCATTGGAGAATATGAACATCTCGATGTCCTTTGGGCGATGGATGCGATCGACCAGGTTGGCAGGGAGGTCAACAAGGTCATTTGGACAACCATGCCTGATGATGCACGTCAGATATGTCGCACCCCGCGTGGTTTAACTTTAGACATGGTAGACAGAGGTTAGCTTATATTTGTTTAGGCATTCATATATATTCTACTTCATAAAGAGCGCTTTCAGCCCAACAACACTTCATGTTCATCCCTGGGAAAACATCTCTTACAGAGGACGACTTTCTTACTATGAATGCGAGTATGCATAATGCGCTTATTGCATTCATTTATTCCTTTTGAGGCCCTAGTTCAACTCGGCAGACCCAGGTCTTCAGGCACCGTTCAAAGATCACCTCGATCGGGTCGCAATTCAAGATATCGGGAGCATCCTGGAGAGCACGGCGCAGATTCACCCGACCATATTCAGCCATGTTCTCATAGACTTCCCAGCGAGTCTTATCGCCCAAGACGGCCTCCTTCAACATTGGAGTAAGCGGGTGCAGGGGGTCGTCCGGGCGGTGAGACAGCGATTTGACCCAATCGGTGTTGGAGACCCCACGCAGCGGATACCGCGAAATCCGTTGAAGGATCTCGAAACTAGTGTTAATGTCGATCGCGTTTGTCAGATCGGGCTGAATGAGATTATAGGCATGGCCGAAGTTGTTGTGCGAGGTGGAAATGTGGAGTATGGCGTTGACGATGAAGTCTACAGGAATGAACTCCTTGCGCTGGTTAGGCAGAATGGGGAATAATCCCAGAGATATACAGCTAGTGAACAGACGAGAAACAAAATCGTCCGGGTTGCAGAGGCCTGATTTGCTGTGACCGAGAACGAAGCCCGGCCGATAGATGGACACAGGGAAGCCGTTGTCGATGGCACCCCAAACGATCATTTCAGCCACGTACTGACTCTGCGAATAGCCGGTGTCATACTGCATAGCGGCCAAATGTGGTGCCGGGCGCTCGTCCTCCGGCAACATAGTGGCCCCAGTCACATAGCCCGTCGGCCCGTACGCGGCGATACTGGAGGAGTAGTGCATGGCCTTGAGACGCTGATGCTTGGCGAATTCTAGCATGAACAGTGTCCCTATGACGTTTACCTGGCGGTGACTTGAATACGGAGCGACGTAACTGACCTTGGCTCCCAGATGGAAGACAACACTCGCCCAGGATGCCCAGTGGTCGTATTGGGTCGTGTCAAGCCCGAGTTTAGCAAGAGAGAAATCACCAGGGACTGCAATGACCTTTCGGAGGTCCAGAAACAGCCCGTACTTTTCCCCCGTCTCCTGAAGACGGCGCAGGGCAGTTGTCTCGTCCTGCGCCCGCACCAGGCACGCAACCTGCACAACCTCTGGCCGCTTCACCAGAGCGTCTAACAGAAATATTCCGATGAACCCGGTAGCTCCCGTAAGGAAAACCCGGCCCTCATCGGGGCTCTGCCAATGGGGTATTGTAGTGCCTTGTGGCCTCAGGAACTGGCCCAGCTGGGCATCTTGCAGCCAGATTTCCTGCTCGGACTGGGCCGACAGATCGTCCCCATTCAATTGCAGCCGCGTCACCAGTTGGACTAACTGCTCGAATGTCGAGTTCTCATACAACATGCGAGCCTGCATCGAAACCCCGAGCGCTTGGTTGATGCGGGTGATCATCATGACAGCGACGATGGAACTGCCTCCAAGGGCTACAAAATCGGCGGTGGGTACCAGATGCTCCGCCGGTAAGCCACAGACATCCAGCCAAATGCGCTCCACTTGGACAGCTACATCATCCGAATCAATCTCGAAGGCCGCCGCCCGACCCCGCGAGCGCTCAATTTGCTCGTACCATTGGCACTCCAGTGCTCTGCGGTCTGCCTTGCCGGTCGAGCTTAAGGGCAGGTCGCCGATTAGTTGGATGCGCGGCACCATCAGATGAGGAAATTGGCTGATGTAGGCTCGGAGAATCGCTCCTTCCGTGGACTCGTGTGTGGTAGGAATACAGAAAGCCAGCAGAAACTGGCCTCTTTCGACTTCATCCGGAGTGATCTTGACTACTACGGCCGCACTAACCAGCCGGGTCTCTAGCAGGCTCGCCTCGAGGGCCTCGAGCTCGACCCGCTGGCCGCGGATCTTGACTTGATTGTCTTTTCGACCAAGGTAGAAGTGCACTCCATTCTCATCAGTCCGCATAAGGTCTCCTGTCCTGTAAACATGGCCAATACCTCGAGTGGTCCGACTCTTGAGCTGAGGCATTGTCACGAAGGACTGGGCAGTCTTCTCGGGGTTGCCGATGTAGCCACGAGCTACACCAGGCCCGCCTACCAGCAGTTCGCCCACTTCTCCCGGCTGAGCCAAATGCCTCTTCTCATTAACCAGGAAGGTCTCCACGTTTCCGATCGGCTTACCGACCGGAATCTCGCCACGCAGAGCTTCGTCCTGACTAATAACGTGCCAAAGAGTGTAGATGCTGCATTCCGTGGGGCCGTAGCCGTTGATGATGCGTCTTGGGGCCCCGCCATCGAAGATTAACCGTATTATATCGCAATTAATCGCCTCTCCGCCGGTAAGAAGTGTATCTAGTGTGGAAAAGGCATCCGAACAGGCGAATGCAGTGACTGTGAGGAGAGAAGTGGTGAGCTGTAGCACATTGAGCTTCTCAGACTTCACGAAGGCTCGCAGAGCCATCGGGTCAAGCACCGTCTCTGCCGGGATGACCACCATGGTGGCTCCACGGAGGAGAGTGGTCCAAACCTCGACCAGAGAGCTGTCAAAATGGACGCTCGCGCCATGGCCAACTCGTTGGCCGTGACGAACAAAATCGCTCGAATCCAGGCTAAGATTGATCAGCCCTTCCGCCATTGAGTCCACGGCCTTGGGCTTGCCTGTCGTGCCCGAGGTATGCAGTATGTGAGAACAAGTCCAAGCACTGCGAAAGACGGGATTGAAGCTATCCACAGCCATCAGAGGGACCTTGCTATGATCGACTAGGGTGTGGCGAAAAGTTGGCAATCGGTGCTGGTGCGTTGCATCGGTGAGGACTAGCGCTGATTTCAGGTTCTCAAGCATGCTGGTGAGATGACTGTCGGGAAGTTTCTCATCGAGAGGAACACAAACTAGACCGGCATATATGACAGCAACTTGACCCAGGACGTGATTGAGCCCCCGAGGGATGATAATGCCTACCGGGGAGGTATCTCCTGGATTGCCCGCCTGGATCTGGATTGCAAGTGCAAGGGCCTTTCGATGTAACTCGGCATAGGAGAGCTGATCCGTGGAATCCTGGATGGCGGTTACCACTCCATTTTTGCGGATTTGTTGCTGCAAGAGACCAGCCAGACCAATATCCTCCGGGCTAGTCCTGCCACCACGATGTGGGACAGGAAAGACTGGCGTGGCATATTCGGATACGCCGCTTCCATGAGCCAGGGATCCCATGTCAATACTCTTATCGTACATGGTGATAAGTGTAGTTATGAAAAAGGATGTGGTATGAAGTAGATGTTTGTTACAGGTATGTTCTGCTATGAGGATATGGACAATAGCAGTATATTGATAGCTCTTGTAATGCTACATCATGCCTCTGCTATTTATACTTGCTCGGACCACTACTTCTGGAAAGTCGTGCTTATCCTATACTGAACTGTAATCCCTAGAGACGTATGAGGCTTTTACTTGAGACCCATAGAGTGACATCTGTCCCATCCAATTGAAGCTCCCACAGGAACCGGATTTTATATCCCTATTGCATTTTATACGCCCGGGCCAGGACTTCGCATACTTGGCGGGCTATGCTTTGACTGTTGTGCTACCTACACACTGCTGATCTCCCCAAACCCCATCTCTATCTCCAAATATGACGTCGTAATTTTGCCCCCTGTCTATATCCATAATCAATAATGGCTGCTTCTTCTCGACAAGGGTGGCGCATCGAGACCACCGGTACGGACCCTCGGGGGTGATAGACAAGCTCCAATTCCAAGCCCAAGCCTATGCTAAAGCATCAACGTGGCTG
This sequence comes from Penicillium psychrosexuale, assembly GCF_028828465.1. Lineage (NCBI taxonomy): Eukaryota > Fungi > Ascomycota > Eurotiomycetes > Eurotiales > Aspergillaceae > Penicillium > Penicillium psychrosexuale. The sequence continues at coordinate 6,983,267 of NW_026643187.1, forward strand.
AACCTACCGGAGATAACCCTGGGAGGGTCCGCAGCAGCGGCAGCGACAGGAGTTCGATCCCAGAGTCGCACGAATCCCAGGGGCGAGTATTATCCACGAAGTATGATCACAATCAGGCCGACCTGATGACTAGACCTAGATCTCAATATCTCTGTACGTGCAGACTTGGACATGCCTCCCGGCACAGTACGCTTAGTGGAAGAAGCCGGCATCCAAGTTCCGGCCGGAGAGGGTCCCGACGAAGAAAATGAGAAATACCTGCACAGATCCCATTTAGGAAATGGCTGATGGTAAAACTCCGAGTTCGGAGTGGTTGTAAGTTTGGGGTTCCCACGCGAAAGTTCGACGAGCTCGAAACAATCAATGACTTTCCTTGGCTCATCACTTGCATTATGATCCGGGAGATCATGGCCCCGGATGTCCAACTCGGCTCTAGGATTGCGCGATCTGACATCTCCATCCAATAGAATCACAGATTGCGAGATTCGATATTGGCTTCCTCCCATATACTCACTGTATTTCTTCCGATGCCAAGCGGCGACTGATCGTCTCCCTGGATGAGGGCTGCGGGCTTTCCAAGGCTGTAGACCCGTGGGAACAAGTACTTTTGTAAAATCCATGACGAATCAAGAATTGCTCGTCCTTGAGCTGATGTCCCCTGAGCCCTTTTTTCACTTTCGGAAAATTTTGCCTGTGTTCTGTTGCATTGCATGAGGATAATGGGGCACGCATGACAGAACAACATGACATCGAATATAGTTGCTTCAAGCTCGGCTCGACAAGCCAATGCTGAGGGGATTGATTGTGCTAAACGGTGTTCTAGGAAAGGTTGAGAGACCTTTACATGTGGTGAATTATCATGGTACAAGAAATTTGATGTACTGGGTTCAGCTTTGATACGTTGGTTTTTTGTTGAGCGAGGTTTGTGACCGCCCTTGCCCTTACCCTAATACCTATTTTGGTCAGGTACAGGTGCATGTCAGGTGATGTATATTTGTATGAAGCTTTCCTGTTACCAAGGATCGGGCGATGAAGTATCCGCTCTTCAATTGCTATCGATGACAACAGAGTTTATGAGCCCTTCGCTGCACTGACCTTGAGAGGTGAACTCAGCCCAGCGCAACTGTCCCGTCGAAAGCTGAAGGACTTCAGTCCAAGTCAATCTAAGCTCAGCCAGGCCCACTAACCCCGCAATCCCCCGGATTTGGGTGGGACCGGGCCAAAACCTCCCGACTCCACAACATTCCACCTCCATCGGATTATCATAACACATATATGCATATGGCAATATTGAAAGCAGATATAAGGTCAAAGATACTATGTTCCCATTTAGTATCATATCTGTGTTGCATTTCAGGGGAACCCACCTACAGCAGGATGATCATCTCACCCGAACAGCCCCCTATTTGTCTGTGTGTCACAATATACACAGCTGTGAGTAGTTGAGGGTACACAGGTACTTACATTGCCCTGGTATACATGTACTTGTGGTACTTTGGCCAAGCCGTGATGCCAAACCTGACCAATCCCATATAGTCGAGGCCAATCAAGACCGCTTCGACACAACAGGGCTAATGTGGCGGAGAGGGCTAATGCGGCCCCATTATGATCGACTGGAACTTCCCACTATCAATTGCTAGAGTGGTTGTTATTGTTTTTAGTATTCCTATATGTCGAGTCTCTTCAATATTCACAGATATGTAATTCGAGGTAGATATCATGACCGACATCCACTTAAGCCACAGGGAGACACATGTATCCTGAAACAGTTGACGGTTCCAAAGGTTATGTGACGCATCGCGACCATTGGCTTGCCACCGTACAGGGATGCCCTAGATGTCACTTTTCACTCAGTCCTAAGTCCTGATTGACTCCCAACCCCGCATTCAGTCAGATGATGCCAGTGTATATAATCTCTTTCGTCGCTCCCACTGCTTGTGTACTGTCTCTGCTTTTCAAGAAACTCTCCTCTCCATCAACTTCCATCACACTTACAGCATCAACTTGACCTTTCCATCAACACTCTATCCTACACACTACATCCAAGATGTCGGCAGCCATGGGTCCTATTATGCAGCAACTGCAGGCTCTCCCTGCCCGCTCGAGGCAGGGTCTGAATAACCTGCGCCAGCGTATCTTCCAGCAGGGTATGTCCTTACCCCTTGTCTTCCGACCGTCTCATTAACCTTACTCCTGATATTCGGATACTAACACTGTTCAAAGGAGAGAGACAACCCAGAGAAGCCAACCTCCTGCGCACCTCCCTCAATGTTCACCGTCCCGTTTGGATCACTGCTGGCGGCGGTCTGTACACCAGCATGGCAGCGGTCTACCTCACGATGCGATATCTGAAGCGTGTTGCTAGGTAGATGGGCCAGTCCAGTTATCTGCCTGTTCGAGTCACTTATACTCGACTGCATGATTCTACAACTCCCACACATGTTTTCCACTACTCTTCACATACATACCCCTTTTATTCCTCACCCCCATGTATCTATTGACAACCACCGTGTCTGCTCATTAGCTGGGGGGATTCTTCAGGTCCCAGGTTGGGCTATTCTTTCTTTTATTCGGTCGGCCGTTGGTATCCTCGTCACAGGATGGCAAGATAGACCTGGCATTTCTGTTTTAAGGGCTACTTTACCCTAAATCAATACTATCACAATGAACATATTACAAGTAAACTAGGCCTGCCTAGCCCCAGCCACGGAGCGGTACGCGCCTTTAAATTATGAGTGTGTAAATAGAGCGAAATCCATATATTTTTCTAGCAAGGTACACACACATCGAAAGTCGCTATATGAATCCCCAAAAGTAAATCAGGTTCTGTGCCAGTACAAGTAAGCAAGTCAAAGTATGTCGCAAAACCCGAGAAGTGACAGATCCACTCGGCTGAAGAATCCCCAGATTTTGAGATGCTCCACTTCGCCATCAAAGGAATCAGGAGTGCGCTCGGCCCATCGCTTCCACCATACACGAATGAGACCTCAGGCAGACACTTTGTAAACAGCCTACTGGCCTATCATACCTCCTCTTACTCAGAGCGTCCTCACTTCGCTGGGATGAGCTCATTGCGGATGGGTGCATGCGTTAGTTTTTGTCTAGGGGCTTGGCGACCCCGCGTTTGTGTGAATTGGGTGGTTTGACAGGGCAAAATGAATGTCTGCTCATATTTTCAGGTAGAGCAGATGGCTATCTGCAAGTATAAATTCATTTTTAGGAAGGCTATGTGATAAAGAGCCTTGCCAGAGGATTGTCTGGAGCGTTGTGTTTCTGGTATCCTTGAACTTGGTGTTGTTTCTTTAATTGGAAAAAAGGGTGAGACCTGATTGGATCACTTATTCTCTTAGTAAAATTAGTCATCTGAGCACCGGGTCTCATCAAATGGCACCTAAATCGTTCCTAGTCCACGTAGATGTGTATCACTTGCTTGATCTGCTAAGAGAACATGTATAAGTCATTCCGTGATTCTAAGTGCTCGGGGAGAAGCAACCATGATTTGAATCAATTATGTTTCTTTTCATATGGCTCAAAGATCAAGTATGTACATACACCCCCGCCGGAGTCCCGCCGGAATTGCCAAGCTTTCTTTTAAACTTTGGTGGAGTCAACCTTAACTGTCGGACTAATGTACTGTCTTCCTTTACCCAAAATGCAAACTCAACGATACGCACACCTCCTTAAGAGCTACGCGGTATGCCTCCGCGAAGGTTCTGCTCAAAGCACTCGCTCCTTGCAGCCCTGTTTTCAGCAGAATAGCATGGCAGGTTCTTCTTGGTCCGGTGTCGACATGGATTTAAAATGTCTCCGCGCAGGTATACCAAGCTGACGTGATGGAACTTACGGCCTCTTCTATTTTGTCTACGTAAAGATAAGCACATACGACCATAGGGTGTGGAAAACAGGGCTTCCCGTCCGCTCAGCCGTACTTAAGCCACACGCCGGTGAGTTAGTAGTTGGGTGGGTGACCACCAGCGAATCCTCACTGTTGTATGTTTTTGTTTTTGTTGCTACATTGGTATATGTATGAAGTACTTAGTAGAACATTTTTCTTCTCCAATGGCTTTATATCAGAGACTGGCAGTGAGATTCGAACAACGCAGCTTTATACGGGCTTCACGAGTTTCACTAACCAAGCCGATTAAGACAGAGTATGCCACATGCCCATAGAAGGCTCTACAATCATATGTCAGGTTTAGAAATCATCACTTCTTGCCCTTCTAGCTCACGAACCGGCCGTTACTTCTTTACAGAAATTTCAAACCCTGATATAAGGGCCGGTTACTACATATCCATACTCTATACCATAGTTTTGAGCTATTCTATCTTCCTCTCTTGTACTATGTCACATACATACGACCATAGGGTGTGGAAAATAGGGCTTCCCGTCCGCTCAGCCGTACTCAAGCCACACGCCGGTGAGTTAGTAGTTGGGTGGGTGACCACCAGCGAATCCTCACTGTTGTATGTTTTTGTCTTTTTTCTTATCATCTATTGTACTAGATGGATGTTACGGGTTTACTGGATTGGCTATCTATTTTGGCAAGTATATAAGGTTGCGGCAAGGAAAGACCAATGGGAAGACGTTTAGATTTACAGAAGGGAAATATTGTTTGGGATCAGGTGATTCCTAGTTCTCCGGGACTTAGACAGCTTTGTCTTGTAACGTTCCAGGCCCTGCAAGGAAGAGTGTATTCAACGAAAATAACTAGATAGAGAAAGAAAGGAGAAGCAAGTGCAGAAGTGGGAAGTGGCCTGCTCATATAGCTGAGCACTTCTGCAAACGTTGCAAGCAACAAACCTTCTCGCAAGCAATTTGTTTGATGAAGGAAAGAAAGACCAAGAGAAAGAAAAGAAAGAATAAAGAAAAGAACAAAGGAAAAATGAAAACGGCAAACGTGAAGCAAGAAAGGCAAACAAACGAGTAAACACGTAAGCATGTGATGGCGATCTGTAGGATCGAATTCCACGTATTCAAAAATCCAACACAGCTCAGCTTTCGGGTCCCCGGACTCGTTGCCCAGACTCATCTCGCGTTAGACGCCCGCGTTTGATTGCTTTCATCGTTTCGGGGAATTATTCTTCTGAACTTAGGTATTCAGGGGGAGTTTAAACTCGACGGCGCTTTCTCTCGCTTGGAGAAGCTGGATCAAAGATACCATCGTATAGTTTTTGTTATTAGAGTTCTACTTCGGCTTATGAAAGAAAGTCATAGAGTTTCCTCGATGAGATAGAGATATATTAATTGAGATCGGTATACTCCTATGAGATTCTCGTGGGGGCGAAGTCCCTAAGCGACAGCCGAAATGCTGGTCCCTTAGCTGGGTCCTCGGCTAGAAGTCTAGATTCTATTCGAAAAGGCTGTAAATATTAGTATCTAATTCCCCTAATATTATAGCGCAAAGGGAATGTACCAGCGCTTCGACCTTAGCGATCGCCTGAAGTTCTTTTACACTATCTACAATTGAACGCTCTGGCCGCCAAATAGATATAGTCGCTTTTATAGACCCTCTATACTCAATAGTAAGGGTAATGACCACTCTCACATTCCCATAGGTATCTAGGATATAATCATCTGCTAAGTCCGCAGCAGCTCGAGCTTTATTCGTATAGCATACTTCCATGATAATACCGGGGTATTGTGCCTATATATGCTTAAATGATACATCTAGGTTCCGTTTATAATAAGGCCGCTTTGCATTTTCTATATCGCTCGGCAGCCAAATTCGGCTAGTGGATTTATGGCCTATCTTCTTTGCAAAAGCAGCGAAGGGTTTATCGCTGTTTTGAAACTTAATTAGTCGGAAATTTCAGCGACTACGTTCGCACAAAATATATCGTGGAGAGGAGTCGGCATTCGGATAGTTACAAGGGACTGGTAAGGGTCGTAGTCGAGCCTAGAATACAGCTTAGCAAAAATACCCTCAATACATCTGAATATTAGCAGTACTTACCTTACTTTATCTTCCACGTAGCCGTAAAGAGATTGGTCGCCCTCTAACATACGCAAAACCTCGCTATAATCGTCCGCAGTGAGCCGGCGCTGCCACCAAGACTCTGGTGGCCTTTGACCTGCACGATGGAGTTCTAAACAGTCCAGAACGGCTTGAGTACTTCTCGACAAGCGTTTCTCTTCCGTAGGCGGCGGCGTGAGGGGAGGGTTCAAAAAGCTCCCGGATGGGGTAATTTCATCCATGAGGTGTGAATGAGACGGCATCCTTGGGATATGGGGTTGTTTATGCTCCAGAGAAGGGGCTCAGCGCTGGGTGAACGTAGGTATCACGCGATGATAAGGTGATTGGCCCTGGGGGCATTGTATGGTAACAAACTTGGCCCCTAAGGCGTCAAGCACGAGTATCGAGCCGGTGTCTAGGGTCGCAGAAGTAGGAATTCAGACGATGGAAGTGGCGAAGTGCAGATGCCAAGGCGTGGTTTGTGGGGGGCCTTTCTCCGCAGAAGATGTTACAATGTAGGAATTGCTCCGATCATGCTTCTCTTTTCATAGAATACTGGTATACATTTCTACTCTTCTCCCTACGTTGTAATAGGGCTTTTTTAATTTTCAGATCTTTTCGGTAAGCCTTAATAGGCTTGTCCCGATCGAGTATCGTGCCCCACCTATATCTTCTCCAAGACTCGATTGGAAAATGGATCTTTGACAGGGTTCGTTTGCCCGCAACCTTTCCTAAACATAAAGCGCAAACGCAATATATCAATATTTTCAATCAGTTCCGGGAGTTGTTGGTCCAATGTCCGTAGGACTCAACGGGGACCGGCAGCTCAAGCTGTAGGTAGCCGTCTTACCGCCCCCATACCTGTACCAGGTATGGGTCTGTCCCACATAAAAGATTCTCACAAAACGAGAGATTTCTCTTTTTAGGTATCTTTTATATGGTATACCCATACAAAAGGTATATAAACATGAAATATATATAGTAGAGATTTTGTTGCTTCTGGGAGTACTTACAAAAAATATAGTAGGGGATATATAGTCTAAAGGAGGTCTATTTTATTTACTATTAACATATTAGGAAGAAATATTGAGTATTCTCTAAGTAGTAGAACGTTGGTGTTTCTACATACATCTCTTTCATAAATATGGTCTTTACTTCTCTATATAAGATATCTGAAATTTCTTTTATTAGCCAATGAATTTAACTATAAATTTATCATTGATTTATACTCTTATTTCTCCTTTAACTAGCCAAAGGGTTGAGAATATAGTATTGGGCATATATACCTTTTGTATGGGTATACCATATAAAAATACCTAGAAGAGAAATCTCTCGTTGTGTGAGAATCTTTCGTTATGTGGGACAGACCCAGGTAAGACGGCTATCTTTCAGAGACCGGTGGCAATATATCTTTTTGTGTTGACGCTGGGTTCGGGGAGTTAGGGTCTGACTGCCGAGAGGATCCCGATGATCGGAACCACATTCCGGGCTCCTCCAATTCGGGGATTCTAGTGGGGAAAGCCCTAGGCTGCCCGAGACCGCGGAGTTAGGGAGAAATGCTATACTACTGTGCTCCCTTGCGTCCTATGACAAGTTGGCTCGAGTTTATAAATGTAGAGAACGCCAATGCCGCAGAGTGACAGATTATGGTAATGTATTTGCAAGTATGTGATAAGTAGGAAATCCAATTGTTCTGATGCCATTGGTAATATAGCAAAAGAGCACATTTTTCGTACGTAAATCCGTTCATGTAACAAAGTGATCTTCATGATTGGTAGCTGAGGGTAACCGTACCCGGGAAGACCAATCCCCCAGCTGAGCCCCTCGGCTTTCTAATTGAGAGCATTGAGGATCTCTACAACAGTACAACGATCACTTACTATCTGTTTATCAGTGCGGAGATCAGTATCAATGTCATCTTCTGGGGCACCAACAGGCAAAAGACAAAGGGTGAATTTGGCCTGTAGGTCATGTCGACAAAGGAAGTCACGGGTGAGTATTCCGCTAATCCTACCCTCGCTCAACTCCTTCCGCATACATTACATTCTACATGCCAATAAAAATTGGGATCAAATCATGAACTAAGAATTTTCCCCACGCAAAGTGTAGTGGCGACCGGCCCTGTATCTTATGCCAAGAGCTAGGTTTCGAGTGTGTTTTTCCCGAAGGTGGTACACCAAACAACTTGACGGTCGGGAAAAGGTATCTATCTGTTTGTTGTATTGTTCTTTGCAAATTTCTTTTTTATATTCATTACATTCCCGGTAGTGTAAACGCCAAAAGATCCTAACAACGTCTGCAGCTATATCTTACAGCTCGAAACCCGACTTGAAGTCATCGAAAAGTCCCTCCAACAATTACAAAAAACGCAAACACCCAGCATACAAGCTCCTAGAGATTGTCATATCCCCATGGGCGACACGTGTGTGACTGACAATTTACACCCTACACAAAGACTGCAGTCTGACGCCGACACACTTGAACCTTCCGGTCAGACTTTGGCTGAGTTTGGGGATATTGACAATTCCCAAAATTCGATAGATGGAATGGGCGCGATCAAATTCACAGATGAAAAAGATTGTGGGTTTTTTGGTATGCGCCTCGCTACATCACAATTCGAGTGTGAAACTGAAATCTTCAGGGCCTTCGTCTAATATCTCTTTTTTGCAATACATTTCTCAAGCGGTGGCAACAGCAAATTCTCAGGGCAGATCCATGTTTGCTACATCTCCACTAGAACAAAGGCGACGGGGCATAGTGAATGTTTCTAAGCCTGCGTTTTGTCCTGCCGGTTCTACTGACTTGAAATTAACCACCTTTATTCCAGGACGAGTGGACATGTACGCATTGCCATCAGAGGAACGCACTTGGGATTTGATCCAGCAATTTTTCCAGAAAACGGGGCAGCTTCTGCCATTCATCCACGAAAGCTCATTCTGTGAGACATATCTTCAGATGAAGAGAGAAAATTCCAAAGGGGTTCGCAGGACCTGGCTCGGCTTGCTCAACATCATACTCGCTATCTCAACGAGTTTGTCGGCGAAGGATAATATCCCGGCGGAAATCCGCATACAACAATCCGACATCTACTACCAAAGGGCCAATAGCCTTTGCGACAGAGAATCTAGACGCAATGCAAGCCTGGAGATGGGTACGTGGAAACCCCAAATCGTACGTTTAACAGCCAACGTGGATGTCCTAACATTTAGTCATAAAGTGCAATACCTGCTTATTCTAGGCCAGTATCTCCAAGGAACTCAGAAATCTGTTCAAGCATGGACGACACATGGTTTGGCCATCTCTGTTGCGTACCAGCTCGGGTTGCACTCGCCACATGCAAACCAAGGGTTCTCTTCTTTGGAGTGTGAGATTCGCAAACGAACTTGGTTTGGTTGTATACTTCTTGATCGGTGAGAAACTACTCTATAGTAATGGTGGATGTAAATTAACCGCGAGCTTCTTAGTTCCCTTAGTATGACTTTTGGACGTCCTTGCACTATTCCGGAGTCATACGTCAAATTGAAAATGCCTTCTGCTGACATGCAGATACTGGCTTCGACCACCGAGGCGAGGAATTCCTCTCAGTTGGACGGTCTTTTCTTCACAGCTGCCATGTAGGCCACGTCACCCTTTCTATCAGTGTTGTGTTTTCTGATGTTCGAGAAGACAGTTGTACAGCATTATGTTCAGCGTCTTGGATTCTTGTTATGGCCAAAACCTTGGGTTTGAGGCTCCTTTCAACGCTGCCGAGTCAACCTCGTGTCTCCTGAAATGCCAACTTCAGTTGAACAGCTGGCGTCTTCAATTGCTGCCATCATTGGGATTCCAAGTTTGGGATGGTCCGATGGAAGCGGATGACGTGGAGAAGATGGGGGAAGACTCTATACTGAAACACCGATTCAACATCGTTCTCTCTATGCGCTACAACAACCTCAAAATACTGCTTCATCGTCGCCGTCTAGAAAGTTTTATGGAAACCTCCTCAGCTGCTGAACCTATAACAAGTCAGGACATGAAACTACTTGGCCAGATGGATCTCGGTAGTGTTGAAAGCTGCATTCAGTCCGCCATATCCATCATTTCTACAGTACATAGCATCTTGACCTCCAACGCCTGGCGGCGCGAGCTTCTGGGCGCATGGAATTATTCCCTCTATTACAGTAAGTCACCATCTTGCCTCTGACTTAGGTTGCCCTCTTTGGCACAAGTCTCATTCTCACACGGTTTTCATGGTGATTTGTAGCATTTAATGCGGCACTGGTCATTTTTGGGTCACTTATTGTGGCTCTCAAAAAGCGCGAATATGATATGACACCATGGAATGTTGTTGGCCATTCTCGACCTTATACCGATCGAGCGATTGATGCGCTCCGCCGACTTGATTCTGGCAACCGCGTTGTCGGAAGTTGTGTGGAATACCTTTCCCATCTTTCGTTGGTCCTTAATGCTCTGGGTAAGTTGAAACTCTGCATACCTAGCTACGCACCCACTCTTGCCCTGACAACTTGACGTATTTTTTTTTGGATCTTACTTCTGTTCAGTTGGCTACGCGTTCTGTTTGCGTTGGAGAATCATAATGCTGACCGATTGCACCTTCATAGAAATGGACGATTCGGATTCCAACACCTGCTGGAATTCCAATTTTTCCACTGGATTTTCAGCCGATGTTTTCAGCTCGCAATATGGAGCGACGTCGGCTTCCATGGATTTGGGTGAATTTATGACAGGTCAGGATTGGGGGTTCCTCAGTACTCTCTTTAACCAGTCGCACAACGACACTACCAGTGCCCCTCAATAGAAGAATTCCAAATGTATCAGTTTTCAATTTATATTATGTTTATTCCTATGCTGGAAGCTGAATTAGCCATGGTAGCACCCTGGAAGTGTATCTTATATGCCCCTCCGGCTCTTCACCGAGGCTTTTGCAACTCTCTATAGATCAGATCATTCAAGTACGTACGTACTACTGGTCGGTGCCGGTCATCATCGCTTCGAACCTATTGAGCCCGTCAGACAGTTTAAAGGGTTTCAAGTTTATGAATCAAACGGCAGGGAGTTCCGAGTAGGTAACGGAAAGATTGCCGCATAAGGATTCGGTGGCATTCCAAATACTTTCAAGAGTCCTGAGAAAGACCGTATCCATCAGCGGGGCGTTCAAAAGCCGGAAGAGACAGCAAGATGGGTTTTCGGATGATGTTCCGACGGGGAGATACGGCTGGTCTCATACGGGAACCAAGAAGCTCAGGTGGATCAGCCCGTTGTTACGTCACATTCAACTTTGGCATTAACCAACAGAAAAGTTCTATGACACGATAAAAAGGCATCTGATTCGCAATTCACATTCGACTAAAATCCGTCTTGTCTGTCTTATCACGAAGAAAGCTCGCATCATGTCGACTCTCAGTCCACCTGCCACTACCATTTCGGATGCCGTTACCGTGTACGACCTTATTGTAGTTGGCTCTGGTTTCGCTGTAAGCTTGGCAAATAAGCGGATCGAGACGACATGGCTAATGATGATTCTCGTGATAATGCTTAGGGGTGTATGACTGCTCTCAACTTCCTCGAAGATACCAAGACCCAAGGAAAGGCAGCGAAACTCGTCTTGATCGAGGCCGGTAAAGATGGAGAACGATGTGGTGCCAGCAGGTAGAACCTTCCGAGTCCTAGTGATAATTGAGACGTAGGTGTGCTGACCAGATTCATTCAGATGGACACCGGCCTTCTTTCGGTTGGACAAGAGTGTGTTGCAAGATAATTGCAAATTGAAGTACAACCTACTAAAGACTGTGCAGATAACAAGTTTGATAGCGACTTCAAGGATGAGATGAAGGTAAGTGGCAGGCCAATGACTTTTATATTCCTTGCGACTCACTATTGTCTAGCTCGTCAGGTAAGCGTTCCCGTCAGCCCCAAGATCGCACTTTTTAATTGTGGCAGTAATGGACTTGCCGATCAGGCATACTGCGAGAAATTGGAAGCCGAAATTCCCAGTACAGTGAAGTTTCTTTTGGACCGTAAACAGATTCGGAAGCTTTCAATTTACTCGGACTGACACTGACATTATAAGGTAGACGGAATCATAGTCCAACATCAAGATGAAAGAAATGTCTACCTCGGATTTAATACCGGTAAGCCCTTTGAGAAATCAAATTTCAGGCTATGCCAAATGCTAAAGTACTTTTAGACCAGAACTTCGCCAAAGGAGACGTACGCATCCTCAAATGACTTTTATACCAGCCAATATCTAATTACTACAAATAGGGTGGCGGATATGCCATAATCCTCAAGCTTTTCGAGCACATACTGTCGTTCCCTCAGGTGGACATTATGTGGGAGACAAATGCGGAGGAACTCCTGACTCATGACGATGGTACCATTCGTGGTGTCAAGGTTCGAAAGAACGACGGCCGCTTTGCCAATGTGTGTGGTGAGCAAGTCATGCTATCATGTGGTGGCTTCGAGGGTAATCGCGAAATGTGAGTGTGATCAGGACTTATTCGATATGATATGAATCTAAAAGGTATGGAAGGCTGGGCCGATACGTCGGACCTAGAGCTGACCAACTTGGGTTGGTAGCCCCTGGTCTCAAGTATAATACGGGGTTTGGGCTCAAGATGGGCTTGCAAGTCGGTGCCGCAACGGCCGGCTCTTTCCATGGCCTGCACGTAAGTTACGCAAATGAAGATCTCATGGGTTTCACTAAGCCGTCGCAGTGTGAACTTGTTGATACTCGCTCCTCAAAGCCAGAGGCAACTGTCTGGGGCCATAGCTTCGGTATCGTCGTCAACGAGTATGCTCCAATCATTCAAATGAAATGAGGTCAAATGAAATGAGGGATAAAGGCTCACATTACCTTCTTTAGACACTCCAAGCGATTTTACGATGAAGGGAATCGATCGTATGTTCGGCGTCCAGCTTGTACTAGTATCAATCTGACAAATGCAGCCTCTTCGCTACTTGCGAAGTTATTGCTTATGAGACATGGCGCGGTAAGTAATGAGGTAGGTCGAAGGCGAATATGCACCGCTAACGTGTATCTCAGACCAAAACCAAAAAGCATATTTGTGAGTCAGACAAACCTATATTATAAACGGTATATGGCTAAAACGCCTCCAAGTGTTACCGATGCTCCCATTATGGACCGATTCCGACCTGGTTGGGTTTATGATACAACTGATCTAGACCCAGAGAAAGGCGACACGATCGAAGATCTCGCCGAAAAACTCGGCCTCGTTCCCCAAGAACTGAAGAAGACAGTGGATGAATATAATGCTTCGTAAGTCAGCTAGCAGGAATGTCAGAGTCTCACACTAATGGCTGGTGGCAGAATCAATGACAAAGAATTCAACCCTTTGGTTCTTGACGGCAAGAGCACCTTCGGCCTAACTCCTAACAAGACCAACTGGGCCGCACCGATCAAAGTGGCTCCTTTCTATGGGTAATGCTCCTCTCAAATCATATAATCCGCTTAGAGACCGCTGTTACTGATGGGTATTTAGCTATCCTCTGACTGCAAAGGTTGTATTCACTTTTGGAGGACTGAAGGTCGATCTTGAGTCCCGTGTGCTCTCCACGACGGGTACCCCAATTCCAGGTATGATTCCTAATATTCCCTTATCACAGCAAAATCCATCAGACCTTCGCACAAACACGCTCAACTTACATTTTGCGATAATTTCCTCACTGACACGTCACGTCGTATTAAGGACTTTACTGCGCTGGTGAACTTAGCGGGTTTTATTACAATGAGGTAAGCCCAACCTAATGTTCCGTTATTGAAGCAAAATAATACTGACAAACTAACAGAGTAAGGTTGCCTCCGAATTTGGAATCCGAAGTCAATCGCCAACGATGTGTTCTTTCTATGTACTGACTATGCGCCTTAGATCCACCATGCAACAGTGCGCTCCGATGTCTTACATTCGGTCGACTTGCGGGCAAAACTGCCGCCAGGGCTCTGTAAGATCAGGAAATTCGCGCCAAGACATTGCCCAGCCTCGTGTGATGAAATATTTTTTACTTAGCTGGATTTCATTGTGTAATGCAAAGCCAATCAAGCATATGGAGCCTCGTCGAGCCATAAATGTAGCGTATATCTCCCATAATATCCTGGCCCTGTCCTCTATCTAATGCGAGTCCGATTTCAGTCGATGTTTCATAAAGAGTTGTATCAACGGGTAATTCGTATATTCACTCTCTTCTTCCATCTGATGAAAACTTATATTAATCTGCCTCAACATGACAATTATGGGCAATCAAAAATTGACGATACGTGTTATACAGCCTAGCCTTAGAGCTTTTTGGTCAGATGGATGCAAACCCATGAAATAATAGGTAGGGCCCAGCACGAGAATCGAAAAATTGTGGATATTCTCAACAGACTGCAATGCTCTTTACATCTCTTTCTCTTACTATCGATACTAAGGACCTACCCTCGTCTAGGTTCAAAAGGTTGCAGTCTATATGGATTAAGTATACTGCAACCAAAGACGTCTCTTACTGTTTCGGAATCCCGAAAGCAACTTCCAGCCGTGAGTGAGCCGATAATATATCGAAAACCCAAGCTCCATCAATGAGTATGCCTAAAGTAAAGCAGAAGGCTTTGGTGACTGCGGGAAACACAAGAGGGCATCTTGTCATGTGGCGATGCAATGAAACCGGCATTTGCAATTATCCAAAGCGCATTGGAAGATTTAGTATATAAACGAAGCCACCAAAATGATCTTGGCGTAATCAAGACGTATAAAACTACTTTACTCATGAGCAAACGACACTGACTTTGTCTGCTTCGAATTGAATAGCACTCAAATCAGCAGACATGCGTCCGTATCTGTAGGGTGTAAAGTTTAGTTGGAACGCATAGTTTAGGTGGCAATGCATCTTTTAGATCCAGTCAACAATAGTACCATTTCTTTTGATCTATGTACAAGCTTCTCATGTTCAGCGTGTTGATTCTCGTGTTCAATAAATACATGGGGTGATCGGTAAACTTTCCTGTCGTCCATTAGACGATGGGTAATTTTTTCCAATAGAAAAGTCAGAATTGAAGACAGTGAATATACACCGTAGGCAGGAGGCGAACGAAGGAAACGTGCAAATAAAAGGGCAAACCATGACTCAGAAGGTAATGAAAAGAGCAATATCGAGACTCAAGCTTGTAATTTTTTTCAGCCTGATAAATTCGCGTCATCCAAAGTAGCAATTGATTGATTGTGATCACGACATCAGTGTCGACTTGCTGATATCTTCTGACAAGCTCTGACTTGTTACTCTTTTTTCCACCCGCTCCATCGTTCAAAATTCCCCGCATCGAGGTTAAACATATCTAGCATTCGCCCCACACTCTGATTGACCAGATCCTCAACCGACGAAGGTCTGATGTAAAATGCTGGCACAGGTGGAAAGATTATGGCACCACTCCGTGACGCAGACAACATATTTCGCAGATGAATGTCGCTCAATGGTGTTTCTCTGGTCACAAGGACCAACTTTCGCCTCTCTTTCAGCGTCACATCTGCGGTGCGTGAAATCAAATCATCGCAGAACCCGGAACTTATGGCTGCAAGCGTCTTCATACTGCAAGGCAAGATGATCATTCCATCTGTGTGAAATGACCCACTGGATATAGGAGCTGCCATATCACTGATATTGTAGACGTGATCGGCGAGAGCCTTGACGTTGGAAGGATGGTAGTCTGTTTCGTATTTGATGGTTGATTCGGCCCATTTGGACATTATCAGGTGGGTTTCGACGTGAAGATGGCGAAGGGCAACGAGTAAATTGATTCCCAGTATTGTTCCGGTAGCGCCTGTGATTGCCACCACGATCTTCTTGCGTGGCTCACCTGCTTGGGGCTGACTGGCGGGCATTGTTGGAAGAGTCTTAGGAGAGCACCCCAAGTTCCTAAAGAGCATGGAACAATATCCTGTGTTGGTGTTGGCCGTTATGGAAGCGATGGCCAAGTGTCGAAGAGGTGCCTTTTATTTAAATATGCCACCCCTCTACCTTCGTTAATCTATCGTAGCCATAAAAGTCATTTATCTTGCTTAAAATCATTGTGGTGGTTGTCTTTGGCTTGGCAATTGCTGCCCGGGTGTAGATCGGATCCTTTCGTAACGTATCTCCTGATGGACAAATCGCATTCGAGGATCGAATCTACGGCTAGTGGAGATCTTCGGCCTGCCGGACCTGTCGGAGGGGAGTGACAATCAGAAGCCTACGGATAGATCGGCCGGGGAGATAGGATAGGCTTCTCGGGTGCACAAGAGGGTCATAGTGCGGCATCTTCGATGACGAGAATAGGTATGATCAGCATCCCGCGGCTACCACATTCCTATCTCCCCGGTCATAGTTTACGCTAAACATCCATACATACTAAATCGCATGACTGAGACAACTAATATATTTACCAGGACTTGAGCAGACAAGGACGAATCCAACACGAATTCAATTGACTCGACTTCTTGAGATCATCTACCTTTGCATCAACTTCACCGCGCAAAACATTTGCTCAAGTTATCGCCCTCTCTGTTATTCCTGAAACCCAAGCATCGAAACATGTCTACAAGAAAGCTCTCTGCCGCAACATCCTTGCGCACATTCCTTGAAGAATCTAAGGCCGAGGGAGATCTTGTGGAAATTGATCTGGAGGTGGATCCCCATCTCGAGTCCGGTGCCATCTCTCGCCGTGCATACGAAACGGGTAGCCCAATGCCCCTTATCAACAACCCCAAGGGTAAAGATGGCCCAGATGGTCTCTTCCGTATTCTCGGTGCTCCAGTGGGTGTCCGAAGCGATCCCGAAACTCGCAATGCCCGTTTGGCGAAGTCTATCGGGCTGCCTTCCAACGCAACTGGACATGATATCATCCAGAAGCTCCTAGCCGCCAAAAGAGCCGACCCGATTCCATCTGTTCAAGTGAAAGACGCACCACTCAAGGAGCACAAGATATTCGGCGATGAAATCGACCTTCTCAAGATGCCGGTTCCACAAAATCACGTACACGACGGAGGAAGATATTTCCTCACATACGGACTACACAGTGTTCAAACTCCGGATGGGAAATGGGTGAATTGGGCTATCACTCGCTGCATGGTGATCGGCAAACGGCAATTGACCGGCCTTGTGGATGTGAAGCAGGACATTGGCGCCATCTGGGCGATGTGGAAGGCCCTGGGAAAGGACACACCTTGGGCCTGCGCTCTTGGTGTTCCGCCAGCAGCTGTAAGCTCTTACCTATTCTTTTTGATATTCTGTGCCAGCATCCTACGCTATTTTCCAGAACGCTAATATCCGAAAACCCTTCAGGCCGTGGCTAGTGGTATGCCACTTCCCAAGTTCGTGAACGAGCCGGATTATGTTGGTACTCTCACAGGAGTTCCTGTGGAGGTTATTAAGTGTGAAACAAATGATCTTGTAGTGCCGGCACAGTCTGAGCTGGTTCTTGAAGGAGTTATCTCGGCAACCGAGACCGCGATGGAAGGCCCCATGGGAGAGTATCACGGTCTTCTTTTCCCACCCAAGAAATCGCCACAGCCGGTAATGACGGTCAATGCAATTACCTACCGAACCAACCCTATAGTGCCGATCAGTGTCGCAGGCCGTGCTCCAGACGAAACCCATACCGTTTGGGCCCTGTCCATCTGCGCTGAAATTCTCGACTTGTTGCAGCAGGCAAACCTACCAATCACCAAGGCCTGGTGCCCATACGAGTCCCAAGCCATCTGGTACGTCGTCCAGGTCGATCGGAAGAGGCTTGTAGAGATGAAGACCGCGCCTGAGAAATTCTGCCGCCAAGTTGGGGAGATCGTTTTCTCCTCCAAGCCTGGTAGATTCGTGCCAAAGATCTTTGTTGTTGGCGACAATGTCGATCCTAGTAACTTGCGTGACGTCGTGTGGGCTGAAGCGACCAAGTCTCAGCCACAGGCCAGTGACTTCTACTTCGTGGGCAACTATCCGACCTATGATCTAGTGCCATACGCCACTCACGGCTTCAACCCTCGTGGGCAAAAAGCCAAGGTCGTCAGGCTGTGCATGTTGCCTGAGGAGTTCGAGACCTTGGACCGGCCATGGGTTGAAGCTTCCTTCCGTGGATCTTATCCCGAAGAGGTCAAGACCAAGGTCCTAGAAAACTGGCAGGCGTACGGGTTTGAGGGATCTCCTGTGAACTTTTAAAAGTCTTATTACCAGGGACTTTCAACTGTGCTATCTGGTCTTTACGTTCCTGGACGCCCTAACCTTTGCTTGGGAATTGAAACGGACACACCCAACTTTCTCGAACGAAGTAGGAGATGGTGTTTTACCACTCACAGGGTTCTTTGCCGGCAAGGGTGAAGGGGAATATTGATCTGTTCCAATCATTCAACATTCACGGCCCCGCTGCTAATGTTCTGATTCTCAATGCATCAACTGCCGAATCAGCTCGAAGGAGCCTCTTTGTTTTGCGACTGTATCAAAATCATATAGAAATACATACACGAATCAAATACCTACTTTTCGATTCCCTCAATGGTTTATTTATATCCCAGAAGCCTCAGGATCCATTCTCTCTTTCTTTCTCGGACTGTATGGATTGGTCAACGGGCCAAGCTCGGTATACTCAGTATCGTCATACATTCAAAACGATTTCCAAGTGACGCGTCACAAAGCACACGCAAAACCTATCTATAATCGTCTAGAGTGAGCCGGCGCTGTCACCAAGACTCTGGTGGCCTTTGACCTGCACGATGGAGTTCTAAACAGTCCAGGACTGCTTGAGCACTTCTCGACAATTGCGTCTCTTTCGTGGGCGGCATGAGGGGAGGGTCCAGGGAACTTCCAGGTGGAGTAATTTTATCCATGAGGTATGAATCAGACGGCGTCCTTGGGATATGGGTTGTTTACCTATGCTCCAGAGAAGGGGCTCGGGAGTCAGCTTATGTGTCACGTGCTGGTCGACCAATCTCGGGTGCCAGTCAGGACCCAGGTTGACCCAGGTTGACCCAGGTTGACCCAGGTTTTGGCTGAATCGTTCATAAACATGCAACGTCAGCAGAAATCAGCAGAATTATGCACATAATTAGTGTGTTTGCATTGTTTGCATTGCTTGTAACCCAGTTTGGGGCCCCAGACTGGGTTGGGTGCGGGTTTTACCGGACCGTGCGGAAGTCTATTTGGGGCCCACCTAGGCGTTAAGTACGAACCCTAGTTTTTCAATTTTTGAGTATTTCTCTTATCTACTTAAACATAAAGCACAAAATGTAGTAACACTATAGCAAGGGCAATGCATATATTTAATCTTTTCAATCAACGGCCCAATTCCAGGCGTTGTTGGCTCAATGTTCAACGGGGACCGGCAGCTCAAGCTGTAGATATCCGTCATTTTGAGTTCAAAGGGGAAAAAAAGAAAGGAAACACTGGACATTACTCGAATGGTCGCACTAAATGTATAAGGATATGAGTGGTGCAGAGGAGTGAATGGTTAGACACGAGGAATCCTACTAGAAATGGGATCCTCACTTTTCAGCATCTAAGTTTGGCAGGCAATGCCGAAAATGTTAAGCATCGTATGGGACTAGATCATCTGATAAGAGTATCGGAAACAACGGCTAGAATTACATCTAATTATCAGAATGGAGGGAGTTTATTCCAGTTTATTCCGAATCTATATAAGATATCAAACTTACTACACCTTCTCACCAAAGAATTTCTCCACCCACAATCACGTTATTTATCTCTCACTCACTTTATTCATCTCTCACTGTCTCTCATCTATCTTCTCCTTGCCAATCACAAATCCTAGGCAAGCAACAGAGTTCTTCTCTGTTGATCGTCTATCTCATGTTGCTTCCATGACTCGTTTCTACCGGTACTATTCAAGTTCAAGCAAGCATGACATTTCCTACGTCTATGACTTTCCTCCCCGACTTGCCGACATCACTTACCTCATCATCATCTCACCCACCCTCGCCATCTAAAATCGCTGTGAGGGTAAATCCAAACAAAGTGGCTGTACGTGCCTTGAGGGCTGCCCTGGAAATGGTAGTCAAAGCGAGAAGAAACCAGTATACCCACATCACGACTGATTGCTATCTACTAGCACGATGACGATATCTATGCCGAGCAAGTGCGCAAACCATTTGCAATTGTAAGTCTCCCTCGCACTCTTTCCAGCAGTCCTTTGAAGGTATTATTTTGCTAACGTGGTATGGGCTATCTAAGATGTCTTTCGTATATGCTGCGCCCTCCGATTGCCCTGCCTGCGCGGGGGCGGTTGAGCCGTTGTTTCGGGTACGTCCTTACGTTGCTGAGCGCACCAGTGGCGTATTGCGATCTCGACTGTCTGGTTTGTCCTTTCAGATTGGCCATCTGCCTGCGGGTGGTACGCTGTCGTGAAAAAAAGTGCCACTTCTAGCAACATAAATATTCCGTTCCACAAGCCACCAACAAACTTTGGATCTCTGTCGGAAATGATGACACTAGGGAATCCCCAGTCCGCTGTCCACCAGAAAGTCAACACAGATTGTGCCCAATCGTTTCCACGCCACGTGGTTTTACCAGGGACCAGGCCGGTTTGTTTTGTATATTTGTCGGTCATGGTCAGGGCTGCGTCGTTTCCCTTGGATGATT
This sequence comes from Penicillium psychrosexuale, assembly GCF_028828465.1. NCBI lineage: Eukaryota > Fungi > Ascomycota > Eurotiomycetes > Eurotiales > Aspergillaceae > Penicillium > Penicillium psychrosexuale. The sequence goes on from NW_026643187.1 coordinate 7,003,831, forward strand.
CTGGTAAGCTAGTGATAAATCCATTGTTATCGTATGGTATGGGATTGGTGGGCTTAAAATGGGTTGTAGTAAGCCATATGGTCGATGCCGTGGGATACGGTTTTCAAGGCAAGTGACGCATTTGGCAATGTACTTTTTCAACAACTTTGCGCCTTTATAAAAACAGATGCCTTGCCATTCATCCAGTCAATCCTAAACTCTTCCGAAAATGCCTCCACAGGCTACAGCCCCCACGAGTTGATGTACGGCGTCAAGTTACGCCAGCCAACTTCCATGCTACACCAAGCTTTAGCCACCGAACAAGATTTCACAACCAGGCTAGACGCCGAGCGCAGTCTGGCTTACGCAGCCATGGCCATGAAGCACTACTACGATAAGACGCATTTGCACAAGTGGTTTGACGTTGGTCAATACGTTTACCTCCGCCTTGGTCACGGATACGACATCCAAGCCAACCAGAACCTTCCGACCTGTCCGCCCTCATACATTTCTATGCGGCCTTTATTTGGCATATCTGGGCCTCCTGATAGCCTGGAGCTTGGACAAGTACGCATGGACTACTTGTCCAAGCGCCTGATCAACCGGTATGCCTCATATTTACATGACTACACTCAGCATGAGAAGAATCCCTATGGGGGGAAGAAGCGTGGCAAGACGTAGAAGGCAAGTCCACTGTATTCTCTGCGTGTACTTAAATCCAGATCTACCCTTATGTTTGCTGGAAGTGCTAACAACTCTTGCTACAGACTGGAACAAGATTTTCGTTTTTTATGATGATACGCGGGCTCTCTTTATATTTATAGAGAGCAGGGTCTGAAAAGAATACAACAACACGCACCTTACTACCTACCTGTCAGAGCACTTTTTGCTTCTGTAAACTTCTCCATCAACATCAACGCTGTGCACAACCAAAGTCACAACCAAAGTCGAACTGGCGGCTGTGCCCCTCGCTTCTCAATGAACCCGATTATCTTGCCGTTCAAGATTATACCTACTTCTGAGATTCCTACCACAAAGAAAAAACATGGAAGTGGTGCAAGACTTTGAAAAAAGTGATCGAAAGGATACCGGCAAGGGTTCAAGTGAAGATGACGATTACATTCGAGCCTGGCAGGTGCGTTCGTACGAATGACATGGGAAGAGCTTTCTCGATTACTCTCAACTATCGATATGGAACCACTTCTTGCTGTTATCGAACCTTCGCTACTCGACGCCAGCTCCCAAGTTCTCACGAGAGAAAATCTCCCATTTCGGGACAAAGGCTAAAACACAGAATGACCTTGCGATAGTTGCTCTCCTACTCGACCCGAAATGGCCAACGGTCATCATTGAATCGGGATGGTCTGAAGCACCGACTAAATTGAAGCAAGATATTTTGTTCTGGCTCGGCGAATCAGGCCAGCAAGCCAATGTTGCACTGAAAATAAGAGTTCCTCCGAGGGGGACTGTCACAATCGAGCGACGGGCACTCAATAAAACTTATGTTAAGCCAATCTAACAGGATAGACTACATTTGCCAACGCGATCGAGAACTCCCAAGGACCTATAACCCAACTCTTCTATAAACTTAACCATAAGTGGGAGACGGGAAACGACCTTAATATCGCTACAAACTCGTCCGAGGGCGCCCAGGAAGCCAGAGCCCCTTGAACGAGAGTAATACCCCGGCACCCAGGGTACTGCTACTATTTTTTTCTATCAACTGGGTTAATGGCGTTCCCGAACGCCTATACCCTCTTTCGCTAGGAAGCCAGCGGGAGAAGCCTCCCGGAAGCCAGGAGCGCTGGTAGATTCCCCTTCCCTTCATGATAAGAATCCCCCTTTATTTCTCCTTATCCTTTTTGTATGGCAGCGACACGCCGACCGGGGCGGTCGGATTTAAGGCGGTACACGTGACCCCATAGCTAGTCTTTACCCACTGCCATACATAGATAATACATCATCATTCTTCCCCCTGAGCTACCAGTGTACCAGATGCAGATTACTCGAGTGAAGGCCGTTGCCCGAGATGCCAATTCTCGTGCTGAAGAACTTGCGCTGGAACTGAGAGACAGTAACCAGCGAGTCTCCGAGGCCGAGGGGCGAGTTCCCAAAGAGGAACAGCGAGACAGATTTCATTCTGCCGCACAACGGCATGAATGAGATTGGAGAAGCTGTCTGGGATTGCATACTCGAGTAACCTGTTTCGACGATACAATGCCAGTATGCCACGTACAGCCAAAACAACCATCCCTCATATGGCGGTCATTAGCCACCGCGGCAAGGAATCTTTCACATCGCCATCATGGGCTTTCGCAACTCCGTCGCATACGTGCAGCGCCAGATGGATCTCATCCTGAAGGAACTATTCAATGGTTTTAACCATCGTTACCGCCGCCTCTAGGAAGGAGCGGTAGAGGGTATCTCCAGGAAGCTAGGAGGTTCTTAACGAGAGTAGCATTCCCGGTAGCCAGGAATGCTAATTGACCGTTTCTATTTTTTGAAGTCATCATTATGTTTTCCCCGTTTCTCTTCATGACAGCAACGCACCGACCGGGGCGGCCGGATTTTCGGCGGTGGCAGTTGTTACCCTCTCGGCGGGTCCCGCTGCTGTACATAGATAATACATCATATTCCTTCCCCTGAGCTACTGGTGTAACAAAAATATGTAGGTTCCCGTTGACGCTAGGAAGAAAATGTCAGCTTAACGGCACACTAGTTAGCTAATGACAGGCCACTTACTTTTTCATGATGATAATACTGCTGCTGCTTTCGATGTTTTGCGGGTGCCTCGATACGCCTTGGGGGAAGAAATCGGCGAATCGGATCGTTGGGAGTCGTTACTACGAAATATCAACTTCATTCATTAGTTTTCCCTCACCGGATAAGGATTAGGGCAAGGAAGGTCCAATACCTACACATTACATATCCATACATCCATACATACACAATACATCCATGCGGGCCGTACCGACCAGGCGGAACTCTAATGTAGGCACCCGTTGGTCCCGAGGTCATGGGATATCAACCAGCTGCACGTTGAACGCCTCTATCACCTCGGCTGGCTCAATATAGCCAAAACGGGTGGTCCCGGCGCGAAAGAATTGGTCTCCGAGGGACCCGACTCTCCCCGCTCTGTCGCCGTTGGTCCTGGTCCTCGCCCGGTGGCCATCTGCTTCCGCACGACCCAGACCCAGCCTAGGTACTCCATAGATTCGATTTGTTATCTGTGATATTGATCAAATCATCAATTCGAGATAGATAGTGCCACTTTTGGTTAGGACGGTCATAATGTTACCTGCACCTCATTCAATATGTATTTTAATTTTAACTATACATATTTATGCCCTTAATGCATTCAGTATACTAATGTGCTAGTTATTTCTATGCCCGTTGTCTGCCGTAAATATCCGTCCCCCGTGGGTCAAGTCGGTCCTCCTGATCCCATTAGGAATAGTTGGCCTTGATGTCATGGGCCCCCGCATAACCCCGCAACGTTGAACTTGCGCCCTTCGCCCTTCCCTAAATATAACTGCGGCAATGGGTTACGGTTGCAGTCTCCACCTCATTCTGGATCGTTTGATGCGAAAGGAGTCTAAGCTAATAGTATATTTAATAGAAGCAGAGAGCAGAATCAGCCAGAGATGCTAAATGTGACCTGTAACAGACGGGAAGGTCTATGGCACTAGTGAAATATAAACCAGTTATTAAGCTTCCTTGAGTGCCCAGGTGGAGACATGTCTATTTTTACCCTTGTAAGGCTAATTTGAATTGACACGGGCGGGGATATAACGGGGATTTTCTGTCTGTTAGCGTTTCTCGGCATCCTTGGCTGAGAAGCTTAACACATTCTCAATATACCGTGTCTGATTTGTCTCGTACTCGTGATATTCCCTCCCGCTTGTGCAACATATTTGATTTTTGTGACGTATTCGCACACCACCTTGGCAAACCGAGCAGCCTGGATTCTACATGCACTGCTAAGAACCCGTCTTTACTCACACATAGCGGGCCGAGGATTGGCCCAAGTAAGCCTGCGACGCCCCGGGGCCGGCGGGACTTTTGTACTGACCAGCACAATCCACAACTTTTAGTCTCAAGCCTTCTGCAACGACCTGGACTTATTGCTTGTCGGTAAATCCCGCTTCCGGCTTCGGTACTGCGACCTGCAGCAAGCGACGATTCAGGGACTTCTGCCATTCTGGCTATTTTTAAATTCCCAAGGGGATGAATTACCTCCAAAACCTGTACTTCAGTGAGGGGTGATTCTACACTAAAGTCTCCCTATCCCTAATCCATCGCGCTTTCCGTGCCCGTCCCGTATCCCCGCCTATGACTGTCCATATCCCCTCACAGAGAATAATGTCTCATATCAGGTTCTGCAGAGCCGATATTCCGATGCCTTGCCTCGTTTAGCGTCGCCATGAGGGGAACCCCTCAGCGAATATTTGGAGAAACCCCCCACCTGATTAGAGCGAAGGGATGGTGCAATACGGAAGCCTCTGATTGATAATGTTGAACTTTTGTTGACCAATCTCAAGCGTAGACATATAAAAGGCGGCTGGGACGTGATAGTAGACCGTTTTTAATTCTGGTTCAACCTACTTTCTTCTCAGTTCTCCCCGAGTGTCTTCGAAACGTCAATATGAAGTTCCAACTCTTGGTTACTCTGCTTCCTGCGGTGTTACCCTTGGTGCATGGTATCCCTGCTCGCAGGGATACCCCCAACCCGGGTTTGCGAGGAAGCGATTCGCTAGTTGGATATTCGTCATCGAATAAGGGTGGCAGCGACTCGCCACCTGACATCAAGTATACTCTTGTTCCTGGACAGACGGAAGATCCCAATATTGGGCCGTACCTCGATTTCGAGAAAGCCGATAATCCGCAGCCGATCCGTGGTTCCGCGGGGGCTGATGATCCCGGTCCGAGTATGCAATACTATTCTGATTGGATACATGTACTGAATATACTGACATTTTTTTGTAGGGAACTATTACTATGACAGAATCAATAGTGATAAGCTTGCACCGCCCGGAACTGACCATGGACAGACGATTAATGCGCAGTGGCCAATGGGTAAGTCTGGTTTGCGCGGAGAAATGTACAATTTGCTAACTGTATGCTAGGATTGAGCCACAACAGGTAATCTTCATCCCCGAACGAGAACACCGCAGATACTCATATTTTCTTAAGGCTTGGATCAGATGGAGCTGGTTGGGCTCGCCAAGAGAACATAAATGTGATGCCGGATGCGACGCTCATGGCCGGTGTCGATATGCGCCTGGCACCTGCCGGTTACCGTGAACTTCACTGGCATGTGGCCGCCGAATGGTCGTTGGTGTTGAATGGATCGTGTCGAATCCAGGTACTTGCTCATCTCGAAGTGATTAAATAAGTACTAACCAGCCAGGCTGTGAACGAGAATGGGGAGACATTTATCGACGACCTTACTGCTGGCGATGTGTGGTTCTTCCCACCGTGAGTATTGTAATGTGCACAGATAATGCTTTATACTAATTATTTATCAGTGGTATTCCTCATTCTATTCAAGCCCTAGACGATGGAGTCGAGTTCCTTCTGGTATTCGACGACGGTGGCTTCAACGAGGATAATACATTCCTCGCAACAGAAGTCTTCCTCCACACCCCGGTAAACAAAAGCAAATCTCACACCAAAGAAATCCAATTGCTAACCCATACACAGCGAGAGGTCCTCTCAAAGAACTTCGGAGTTGACGTATCAGCCTTTGACAAGCTCCCCGCCGACGAATTATACATATTCAAAGGCACGCCCGCCCCAGCAGACATCGAGAAACAAAACGTGACAACAACAGCTGGCATCATACCCCGCGCTCAGAGCTACTCATACCATTTCTCCGAGCAGCCAGCCCACGAAGTCGCCGGGGGTTCAGTCAAGATCGTCGACCCGCTCACCTTCCCAATCGCCAGCAACTTCTCCGCGGCCGTCGTCACCGTCCATCCAGGCGGCATGCGCGAAATCCACTGGCATCCGACTAGCGACGAATGGACGTTTTTCATTTCGGGCCAGGGCCGCGCGACGCTTTTCACGGCCCCGAATGCTGCGACTACATTCGATTATGCCGGTGGTGATGTTGGGTACTTCCCGAAGTCTAATAGTCATTATATTGAGAATACTGGTGATGAAGACTTGGTTTTTGTGGAGGTGCTTCAGGCGCCTCAGTTTACAGGTATTTTTCCCTTGATATATGTTTGGGGTTTGTGTACTAACAATAGTAGATATGGCTCTTGGTCAGTGGATCGCGTCTACGCCGAAACAAATCGTTGCGGATACGCTCAACCTCAGTGAGGATGTGCTTAGCAGCATTAAGACTGAGAAGCAATATGTTGTCGCTGGTCCTAGCAGTTAGATTGCACACAAGTGGGCTGTTTATAATCCACAATATTGGTAATTTTCTTGGTAACTTAACAAACCTTTACTAGAGATGCTTTATAGCAGGCCACCAATTCTCTACAGTAATGCCCAAGGCTTCCGTACCCTTGGATAAGCAGCGAGATGAGCTATCACAATCCACATATATTCTTCGTCGTTGAACAAACCTCTAGCAGAAAGCAGACCAGCGCGTCATGGTGAATAACAGAAAGAAACGCCTATAACCCATCGAGACAAGCTCCTTCTTCTCCGCCTTATGCTAAGGCCTGTAAGGTGGGGGTAGATCAAGGCCATAATCATCCGGACTATCCCCACTGGTATGTGGGTCATTATGGTAGCCAGGAGGAATAGTCTCTCGATTGTGACTCTTGGGATCCAATCCCGGAATAGTAGACCCAAGCACAGATGCAGATTGCTAAGAATGGTCAGTTGATGCAGCTCCTTGCTCGATGGAATTAACTTACCCCGGCCCCTGAGTCTGACCCATGATTTCTAATAACAATAGGATCATGATCCCCAGTCTTCCCAACCAATTCATTCCGCTTCCAAATACCATATTTAAGAACCAGTCCCTGAAAGTCCGACCGCTCGATAACGCACTCCGCGACAACGCAGTTTGTCAAGGTAGCTCGCTCGATTTGACTGCTCGAGACCGTCGTGCTGGTTACTACACTCCGCTTCACCGCGCTCTGGTCTTGAATGACCGACTGTCCGATTGTGGATCGGTGCACCGAGCTTTGACTTTGTATAATGCTGTTTGTAATATCGCTGCGCTCGACCGAGGCCGCGTCGTGGAACTGCGATTTTTGACCCGTGCTCCGGCTCACGTCTTCCGTCTTTGAGAGTACACAGTCGCTTAATGTGGATCGGTTCACGCAGGAATTGGTGATCGTGCAGTTGCTGAGAATGCATCGAGTTATGGTGTTGCCGTCCCCGCTCGGTGCGCTGGCTTGGGCTTTGTCGCTGTCCATGATAGCGCTCGGGATGAAAGTATTTGGTAAATGAACGAGATATGAGTAACTCCCTGGATATATATGTTTCTCAGAGCAATTTATCCTGTCGAGAAATGTTTTGGGGAAATCTGGAAATTTTGCGAGGTTGACATCGGGCGATCCGAGGCTGAACAAAGAAAGCTGCTGCCTACAGTTTTCCAGTTTGTAACTTATATCAGATATCCTATGTTGTATATAGAGTATCATCTACCAGGAGGGCTACATCTGCGGAAAATATATATCAACATGATTAAAACATTGACTACACCCTTCAGTGGCAATAGTTGATTTTTCATGTCCACAAGGTCCTGATGTATATATCATGTTCATGTACCTTTTAAATATACCTAATTCCGAGAATTCCTGTTTAGTATGCATAGACCCAGCATCCGCATGGCCAATTATCGTTCTCAGGCATGGTAGTTGGACCGTGATGAGAGACAATAGAAAACTCCACCCCCAATTCCCGCAACGCTTCAATACCATCCTCCCAGTCCTCCGTGCTCTCTTTCTGGCCCTCGCCATAGAACCTCCTGTATATAACCGTCCGCAGATTTGGAAGCTCCCCGGCCTCCACCCGTTCACCAATGCTATCGAAGAAGGTACCTTTTCGGTCGAATTCATTTAATATGAGAGTCTCCAGACTGGCAGGAAGACACTCATCAAGATCGGATGCACCAAATTCATCACATGGGTTTCTTTCGTGGTACGCATACGTCTCTACGGGGATTGTGAGCTGTTTCAAACAGTACAAGCGGTCGAAAGCCGGCTTGTTTTCTGTATCCATCATGTCGAAATCAAGATACTCCACATCAGACGAGTCGCTCCGTTGTATTGCTGCAATGTACTCGGATCGAAAGCCCTCTCTCTCGAATGCCCCGCTCGGCTGCGACCATCCGCCTCTCATGGTGATGTGGGTAAGGCCCGTAGGGAAGGCGAGGATCTGTCCAAATGTAGATGGTTCAATTTGACAGCTAACCAACGCCAGGTCTTTGAGAGCTGTCTTCTTAGGAGGAAATAATTTCCCAAAGCTTCCTGGGCGCAAGGAGCCTATTATAGCGCCTTGGATGTGGAGCTTCTCAAGTCGTTCCATGTAGAAAACAATCTCGTTTTGACCAAGGCCCCACCCATCTGACCAAGAAGTACTCTTGTAGGCCCCGAGATATACTAGAGAAAATTAGCCTTTTGCTTACTCCATTGAGTCAGATTCAGTGATTTACACGACCGTAGCCCCTGTCCCACGTATCGACCGGGGGCCTCAATCTCAGCATGATCCTTGTTTTGCATCAGGAAAACGAGTAGCGTGCGGTTGATTTTGGACGGCACGCTGCGCAAGGTCAGGCCTTCCAGGTTTTGCATTTCAGTGATGGCATCAATGAGAGGATAATAGATTTGATCGATCTGGGCATCATGAAAGTGTTCCTAGAAGTCCAAGACAAGAGAAGATAACCAAGAGCTTTGCTCCAAAGTCCTCGCAAGCTGCTCACAGTTGATCGGATTCGTCAAACAGATCGAAGTGTAGAGTAATGGCGTTGTGAGAACCTGGAATTTGCGACAAGTCAACGCAAGACTGTAAAGAGAAGATGGTGATCGTTGAAGGTGCTGAAATATCATCTCCAGCAGTTCAACAGGAAGATTTAGTAAAATGGAGTCTTGGACAGTCATGGTCGGTAGATTGTGACAAGAGAGAAAAGATGCGGAAGAAGTATTGATTGTCTATAAATGAGCAGAAGCTACCTAGTGAAGAGGGAACCCTGCAACGAAGGCAGCAGGGGTACCGACAGCGAAGACAGGGTAAAAGCAAAGTCGTTCACTGAGGAGAACACCGGGATGACTAGGTACTGGTGGGGTGTTTTATACCCATGGAGCATGGAGGATCACATGGCCACTTAGTCATCCTGCTCTGGAATGCCGCGGGGGGGGGGGGGGGGGGGGCACTACAGTACTTAGTATGTAGTCGGAAATCAGACCAGGAACTGGTTAACATGAGTGAAATAACAGAGTATCTGAGGAAACAAGCGGATATCTTATGCCGAGCTCACTGACTTCCCTAAAGCGGCCGACTTGCACCGACAGCTAGCACAGCTATGGCCATCGAAGTCCTATACCCCGATGTTGTTGTACTCCAACTAGATGCGCAAGTAGATACCAAGCTTTGGCCGACATCGAAAAGTCTACAAATATCACAGGTATCATTCAAGAGTAAAAATTGCTATTATGTAAATATAAGTCGAAAGGGACTTCATCCCCCGGAAAAGAATGTACATCTTTAGTGGTTAAGCAAACGTATCAGGTCTGCTGTAAAGCCATAAAGCCATTTATATACCTGAGCAGTTCCAACAGACTGGACCTATTCCTTCAGATCCGCACATCCGAGGGCGAGGGTGCCACCCTAAAACCAGTTAGTTATGGACTCTCCGCAGATGAGTCTGCAATGTAGATTATCACTTACCAGGAGGTTAGCCTCGGTGCAGCACTGGGGCTTGGTATCACAGCTGGATGCCTCGTACCCGTGGCCTGTGAGAAATGTTAGAAGATATCCCAATTCCATCTACTAAAGATAACAAGACAATCCAAACATACAGAGAAGACCAATGGATCCAACGATGTTGGCAGCATCAATGCCAAGAGCCAGCAAGAGCGGGTCGACAAGGGGGTCGAGAGGAGTGGTGAGAGTTCCACAGCAGAGGAGGGGACCGACACATTCCGAAGTATCAGAGCGCTTCATGGAGAGGCTGGACTCCTGAGGGAGGGCAGACACCATGCCGGCGCCAGCAAGAGAAAGGACGGAGAAGATAGAGAGTCTCATTTTGACGGAGGTTTTCGAGTTGGTTGTTAGAAGAAGAGAGGAGTAGTTGTGATGAAGAAAGGATTGCGATTATGGATGATGTCTGGAATCCGTGGAATATCCTGGTCCTTATATAGTTTTTGCGACAGGATATCTAGGCATCAATTGCTTCCAAGACCCCCTATGTTCGATAATTGAGTATTCTGATGACCTAGGTCAGATTGTGGAAACTCGATTTGTGAGTCGTAAAAATGAACCCCCGAGTAGTTCCCATCTCAATGGATCAGAAGATCTGCAAAACTCTAGATAGCATTGGTCCCAGTGTAAGAGGCCATGTGAGAGGTTTTGACCACGAACCGAGGCAGAGAGGTCCTGGAAGGGCAGTTCCTGGTATTGGATGAGTGAATTAGATTGAATCACATAGTTCATGATGTGGATATCCATGATCCAGATGGGTTCTAAGCGAGCTGTCTTGGCTATCGATCACTCTTGGTCCATGCTCACTGCGGAGTAACTCCGTATCATTGAAAGGCTTGTAGTCACTGGCTGCAAATGCCAAGTCAATATACAAAACCAATAGCCAGCGGGGCAAACCCCGGTTGTTTCCTCTCCCATTTCTCCGGGGATTTCCTTATCAGTGGAGCCGGTTCCAGGATCTTCCCTGTGGCACCGAATCAGAATTGCCAAGACGTCGATCCATCACAGGGAACTCGCAGAGCCCATTCTCTCCGATCGACCTATCAACCGGAACTCAATTGATGAACAGGAACCAAATCTCTGATCCGTAGTGTTGCAGTCTCCGCAATCTGAAATTTTATGCAATTGGCTTGCGATTTGTCATTTCCAACCCCAGAAAAAAAAGAGACATTTGAGATAAGTCTCGCACCGTTGATTGTACGGCAACGAAGTAGTTTGCGAGCACCAAGGGGTTAACATTGTGTTGATCCAAATGTCTTGGACTCTTGGTAAACCGATCTGGGCAAAGTTAATCCGGATGACCATTGTTCTTCATTGGGTCACTTGAAGGTTCATACATCTCGGCTTCCCCTGATTGTCGTCATGGTCCGTGACGATCTTGATAAGTATGTCTGAATGAGTTACGTGAACGATTGGATCCAACATTGGAAGCAGATATCGATGCTGTGCCTTGTTTAGTCTGTCAACTAAGAGCCGAGGTCATCATCTCAAACATGGTCTCAAATCATATCATCTTGGCTTTCAGGGGATTCGGTATTTGTCGTTATCAATTCGACCATCTGCCGAAAAATAGGAAAAGACTGGGCATTCTCGTGGCGGGATCTGGCGAGATCCTGAGTCAGGACTTAACGGGTCATTGTTGGCCATGGGAAAAGTTCGCATGGGCCTGCAACATTTCGTGGAAATTTCTTGAAATTCAGATAGGATTCCGGTCATAACGATGAAGAACGAAGTGACCAGGGCTGGTAAAGAAACATGTGGCGGTGCCCCTGTGGCGGTGCTTGTCCACACCGCCACACCCTCGCGACACAAAAAACTTCCCGCCTTCAATTAATCCACACCACATTCCCCGGGGTTATCGATCAATCAACCCCTCTACCTTTTTGATTTTTGAGCAGTTGCCCAGCGCATATTGCCCATAGATCACAATCAAAATGCCTTCAACATCTCTCGCCGACCTGGTGGCCGCCCTCCCCTTGGAGGACACCTGGGGCCCCTCCACTTCCGCCGATAACATGCTTTCCGGTGTGCCATATGCTCCTTTCTCCAAGGGCGACAAGCTGGGCCGCATGGCCGACTGGACCGCCGAGACCAAGGAGCGTCAGAACCAACGTCCCCAGTACAACCGCGGTTTTAGAGGTATGTTCACCTTTTTTCTGTCCACACTAAGTTTCTCTTTCAGTCGAATAGTAATGGCTAACAGTCCCATTAGACCAGCAGGTGTACGGTGCCGGTACCTCCAACCTCTTCACTGTCGCAGCCGCCGAGGACGAGTCCTCTTTCTCCGTCGTTGATAACACTCGCGTCCAGAAGCGCGGTTTCGGCCGTGGCGGTGGCACCGTTTTCCGTGGCCGTGGTGGTCAGCGCGGCGCTGCTAACCAGCGCGGTGGACGTGGTGGATTCCAGCGTGCTGGTCCCAATGTTGGCCGCGGTCAGCAAAGTGGCTACCAATTCAGTGACCGTGGCGGCGCCCGCGGTGGCCGTGGTGGCCGTCGTTTCGGCTGGAGAGACTACGACAAGCCCCAGCGCATTCGTGAGGCGTCTGTCAACATTCGTCCTGACTGGAAGATGCTCGAGGAGGTTGACTTCACCCGTCTGTCTAAACTGAACCTCGATGCTCCTGAGGGCGAGGACCTCGAGACCTACGGTTTCCTCCACTACTACGACAAGTCCTACGACAAGCCCCCCGTCAAGAACGCCGAGCGCAGAATGCAAGCCCTCGACCGTGCTGCCTACAACGTTACCACCTCCCAGGATCCCGTCATCAATGAGCTCGCCGAGAAGAACGCCGCTACCGTCTTCTCTACCTCCGATATCCTGTCCATGCTGATGTGCGCCACCCGCAGTGTCTACTCGTGGGATATCGTCATCGTCCACCAGGGCGACAAGATCTACTTCGACAAGCGCGACGGTGCCTCCTTCGACATGATCAGCGTCAACGAGAACGCCATCGATGCGCCTCTCGAGGCCGCCGAGGCCGCCGGCAAGCAGGAGCAGATTAACACCCCCAACGCCCTCGCCATGGAGGCCACCATCATCAACCACAACTTCGCCCTGCAGACTCTGATCGAGTCCGACAAGAACAAGGTTTCCTTCGCCAAGCCCAACCCCTTCTACGACGAGACCGAGGAGACCGAGCCCCTCGCCTCCAAGGGTTACAAGTACCGCCGCTTCGACATCTCCCTCGAGCGCGACGAGGAGCCCGTCTCCATGATCGTCCGCACAGAGGTCGACGCCGTCATGAAGGGCGGCCCCACCGGTACCGAGGACCAGCAGCTCATCATCAAGGCCCTGAACGAGTTCGACCCCAAGGCCCAAGGCTCCGGCGGTGCCCTCGACTGGCGCAGCAAGCTCAACTCCCAGCGTGGTGCCGTCCTCGCTACCGAGATGAAGAACAACAGCGCCAAGCTCGCCCGCTGGACCACCCAAGCTATCCTGGCCAAGGCTGACGGCATGAAGCTCGGTTTCGTGTCCCGTGTCAACCCCCGCTCTGCTGCTGCCCACGTCGTGCTCGGCGTTGCTGGCTACAAGCCCCGCGAGTTCGCTAGCCAGATGAACCTCAACCTCGGTAACGGTTGGGGTATCGTCCGTACTATCGTTGACCGTATCCGTGCTCTTGACTCCGACGAGCCCGCCGATAAGGTCAAGAAGTACGTCCTCATCAAGGACCCTAACAAGTCTGTCCTGCGTCTGTACAGCGTCCCTGCTACTACTTTCGAGGAGGATGATGAGGAGCTTGAGGAGGAGAAGGAGGGCGAGAAGTCCGATGAGGCTGATGAGTAGATTTTGTTCTGATGAATTATGTTCTTCCTTAAATGTGCATACTCGACCTAAAATTTGATGCTTTTATACTCTGACTATAGAGTCTGACCACAATCTATTTAACAAACTTCATTACCAGACAAACTTGACTTTTATTATCTCCATCACTAAACCATCATCCATCCAAGGGGAAGATACCGTTTGGTTGGCATGTCCCCGGATCAAGAAGCCTGTTACGCGGATGATTCATTTTAGTAATGCTTCCTTTATGGGTTGCCCGTGATGTCCGTAGTCGAGTAACACGACTTTTGTACAACTTTCTCGGGGGAACACAAAGAACGTCTTGGGTGCCTTCTCGGTGACTTTCGGCGGTTCTACGCGCCGAGGATTTCTGACATGGGCTTACGGCTATAATGCTTTTTTTGGATATGGATACGCGTATCGAGAGGATGTTGTCTGCTGATATTCGAGTATCATATAAACCTAGTGCCGTTGGAGTAGAGTGGTGTATTGGAAGCAAGATTCAAAGCAATATAATCCATTGCTCTACCTGATAGGAAGAAAGGCAGGATATTTCCCAGTTATATATCATCTGCACCGGTAATTTCACTTATATACAACCCTCCCAGCGGGAGTGTCGAAGACACAGAATAAAAGATAAAAACATATACCCAAATGAAATACCTCACAGGCACAATCAAAACCGAAAGGCAGGCAGCAAGCAAAGACGCCGAGTCACTCCGTGGCAGTAGCCAACACAGACAAAAAGACAGATTCTCCAGACATCAGATCATAATCATTTTCATTGCGTTCGACCACTCAACCATACATCGAATCATCGGGCGCAGACATGCTGAGATCAACCTTGGTACCGAGCACGCTGCTCAGACAATCTATCAACTCGAAGTCCTCGACCACAGCGCCGAAGCCGTAGCAGCGGACCTTGGTGTTGAGCGTGTCGATGATGATCTTGATATCGTCGCGCCGCAGCGTCGGGTACAGCTCGTGGTTCTTGAGACACTGCAGCGCCATGATGGGCGTGATCTGTCCTTCTGTCACGAGCTGTCGGCTGAGGTTGAGGAGTGTGCTGAGGTTTGCATGCGGGAGGTCCGGCGCCTTGTGCGGGTATGGTTGTTCGGGTGTCGTTTTCGCAATGTAGCTCGGCGGTGGGCACGTTGCCATCAGGGCGTGTCCGGAAAACGGCATGTCTTCGTCGTCGGCTTCTGTGACTGACCGCCGGCAGAGGTAGTCTGTGTGTTCGCGACAGGGACCTTCGAGTCTGTAGGATGTATTCGTTAGCTCGTGTTTGCTATTAGATGGGAATGGGCCTCACGTTAGGATAAAGTCAACCTGCAACTGGGGGTCGGTTTCGAAGACACCTCCCCGCGTAACTGGCATGGGCTGCATAGTATCGACGGGTGCGCACGATGAATGATCCATGCTCATGGAATGCCCGCCTACACTCGTGTGGTACACTTGCTGTTGGGGCGCATATCCGATCGGGGGCGAGACCGAGGAGTGATCCATGCCATTGGCGCGGGGGCTCAAGTCGGATGAGATCGTGGTTGCAGGGGTTGTGTTGGGGTTGCTGGCCGAGTTGGCGAGAGGGGCAATCTGCGACGCATTGCTGCTGCCGGCCACAGTAACAGGGGATTGGAAGGGCATCATCGGTGGGCGCTCCGCCCGGCGGCCCTCTAGATCCGCTTCGTATTGAATTCCGCTCGCTGCGAGAATTTCCTTCAGGATTTCGTTCTCCTCTCGTATCGAATGCATCATCTCTTTGTGCTGTTGAATTGATGCGTTGGCCTCTGCGATCTCTGTGGTGTAAGCCTCCCGTAACCGCGATACTTCGGTCTCCAGCGCTCTTATGTATTGTTCCTTTCGCTCACGATGTGTCCTGTATGGATCAGTCCAGCCCGATGTTCTCGAATCCGCAGGATTTGTACCTCTGGGCCTGACGATTCAATTCCTGCCGCCTGGTGAGTGCAGGCTTACTATCCGGCTTGGGGCCGCGACGTTTGGGCTGCTGGCCATCTGCAAAGGCTTAGTCGTGGTCCGACCGACTGCCTGGGTTCACTCACCTCGCGTGGTCTTCTTCGGCCCGGTACCACTTGTGGCGCTGCCACTGCCGCCTCCTCCGAAGATCTTAAATATTTCGGCACCGAAGCCTTTGTTCGATGGGGTCTGCGGTTCTTCTACCATGTCCTGCACCGTGCACTCCGGGGCCGGGGGCCGAGCCGGAGGAGCATGGGCGCCATAATATCAGCAACTACCGTGGAAATGCCATAAACAGTGGATATTTGCTTCCGGTCCGGAAAAGCTCAGGGTGGTCGGGGAGGGTCAGCTCTGGATAGCTTAGGTGGCGAGAACCGGGGAAACCCGCTGCAATTCCTGGACCCCAGCCTTCACCAGCTTCACCAGGTTTACCAGTTTGCAGACTGTTTGCAGACTGCGGAGGGACCAGCGAAATCAATTGGACCCGTGCATTCCAGCTTATGTGGCGATTTGTACGTTGTAGAGGTGCTGGATACCCCCCGATCGCGAACCATCGCCAGCAGACCAAAAGAAGATATAGCACTCACCAGGATAGCCCATTGCATGATCCATAGGGTAAACCCCACCACTGACAGCCATTATAAGAGTTTTCGCGGGGAAGGGAGAGGCAAGGGAGAAGGTTAAGTGTGGAAATGAGTCGAGAAGGTATGAAGTCCCGTGTCTGGAGTCTGGAGAGTATAATATAAGGAAAAGAAAGTGGACGCCCGATTTTTGTACAACTCCTTTTTTATTTTACTTTATTTAATTGTTTGATAATTCCTTTTCTCTTATGTTTCTTATTAACGGATTTTACGCAAATTAAAATCAAAAAAAAGGCGTTCGATCTGTCTTAGGGCCCACTGCGCTATAATCAAACGGCCGTGGGACCCGACTCTTTTCGTTGACAGATCTAGAACTGGCAGAGATTGGCTGAACGGGGTCTAACGTCGTATTAATTGACAGGAATCGACAGGAATAGATACGACAGACACGACAGAGGCGAAATACTCGACACTTTACATACTCAACGCGTTACTAGAGTCATGAGAAGCAGGGGTACATTAATGGTACATCATTCCACGGCTATTATGATACTATGGAACAAGTACCCCTAAGTACCAGGTACGTGCGAAGTCAGTGTGATCAGTCAACTGGGCTGACCAATCATCCGTCCAATAGGCTTGGAGACCTCCAGGCACATCCAATAGTCTTCTCCCATGCTGAGATTATCGAGATCATCGAGATCGCGAACATTCCCAGCACTGACAAATAATACGATCCCTGGGCATCTGCCCTATTCCCACTAGTGCGCATCGAATACAATAATGCGCGCATTAGAAACGGAATAATGATCCAGCTCCCGGACTCGCAGATTCTAGTGCACATCGCCGCCGCAAGCACCGCACAAGATGACGCGCGCTATAGGGCGCAAGTCGCCGCCATCCTAGAATTCCAGTGTGCTACGCGCCAACCGCTGATGCAGATGAGCAAGTCTGCTTCCACCGATGGAGACAGCGCGCATCCATTCTCCGCCGGTGCCGCCGTGCATTCCTCGGTGCCCCCGACGACTCAACACGAGGCCTCGCCAATATTGCGGGAGGCGTTCCGGCCCGCAGACACGACCATATCCTCGGATCAACGCTTGATTCCTGAGACGGATGGCGCGGCTCCACGTAACATCATCTCAAATCAATTAAGCTCCTTAGAGAGTCTCATCAGCGTCATCCCAGATTCTCAACCCGAGATCGCCGACGAGCTAGTCCACGCCGAGCAATCTCGTGCAGAACTATCGCCTCAACCGCAGCTTGCTCCACCCCCCAAAAGACGTCGCATAGCCCCGGCCTCCCCTGATCCGGCTCAACCGGTTTTAATTTCAGACTCTCCTGCAGCGGACCAGCCCGCTGCATCTCACAGGGTGATCTCCATCCAGAACCAGGTCCCAATATCCAGCCCAGGTTCAGTCGAAGGCCCTACCACACCCTCACATCACATGCCGACCAACACTACAACCCCTAATCCCATAAATCTATCCACCCTCCCCCTCGAAATTCACCCTCCAAGACCCCCAATCTCCACTGCCTCGTTCACTACCCACATAACTCCAACCCTATCCATGCTCACGGAGCGCCTAAACCCAGCACGCATCTACAAACTATCCACTCAAACCCGCCCCCTCGACCCCTTAGAACGGGGCTACTGGCTCGTGCAGCTCGCTATCGAGGATCAAACCCCAGAACGAGACCGAGACCGAGATCCAGTCGATCTTCTTCTATTGCCATCCCCAAACCCCAAGCATGGAACCACTAATTCAAATGCAAACCCAAACCCAAAAGAGAACACACGATCTTGGCCCTCCCCGCTCTTCCACGCCTTCTGGTCTTTTCTCTCGGATTTCGTAGGCAGGGACGGCCGTGCGGGCTGGGGCGTCTGGTGTATCCTTGAGGCTGCGACGCCCCCATCAACGCGCTCGTCTGACACGCACGTCTCGCTTAAAGTCTATGCCTGGGGCGAGGTCGCTATGCACGTCTACCTGCTGCTCTTCTTGGCAAGTGAGCGGCGGGTTCGGGGGATGGGTGTTCAGTGGCGGGATGCGCGAGAGGAGGTTGTTATTCAGATGCCTTAGGATATGGTCGTTGGGTAGTTTGTTTGGTTTGGGGATGGGGAGGCATGTTGATATTTGGTTGAAATTGTGAAATTATAAATTATACCCCCATAGCTTTGCATTGCGATAATATCATTTGAGATTTTGAATCTTCAATTTCATATTTTGATAGAAGAAGGGTTATTGTACATGCTGGAAAAGAAGAAGAAAAAGAAATTCCGTCGAGGATGATGGTAAACAACAAGGAGATAGAAGTGAAAGCCATGTTTTCGCGAGGAGAGATCAATGGAAATGATTGAATTCAATAAATGAGCAAGTCGGAGTCAGCGAGTCTCCGACGGTCCCTCCGATGCGCCAGGTCGCCAATTGGAGGAAAGAAAAAAAATAAGACGAAAAGTGTGATCAAATCAGTGCATGGAACTAGTACTGCAGTTCGCCGCTGCCAGAGGCGTCGACTGCATCCAGATCCTCGTAGCTCTTCAGGCTGCGGCCTTGGACGGCTTCGCGCGGGGCCATGGGACCTCCGCTGGAACCCATGGAGTCTGGGAACGGATTGGCCGCGGCCATGTTAGCGGCGGGGTGGCCAGCTGGAACGCTGACACCAGGAGGCGGGAGGCGACCACCATACATGCCCGGCATGCCGCGGGGAGGGCTAAGTCGGCCGTTTCCATTGAATCGGCGACGGTCGTATGGGCCGGGTCGGTTGTTACGGTTCTGGCCGCGGCGCATGGGTCCGGGCTGGTGCAGACCACCGTCGTGTCCCATTGCATTTCCATTCCAGCCGGAACCCATCATGCCGGGAATTGAAGGGAAGGTAGGCATGTTTCCATTGGGGGCGTAGGGCATGCTGGCAAGGGTGAATCCACGAGGAGTGCCGGTGTGACCTTGGCCGGAGCCAAGTGGGAAGTGACCGTTGCTGTTGGCATCGGATCGGGATGGGGCAATGCGTGCTGGGTCCAAGACATAGGCATTCACTAAGGCGAGCTATGACGACTGTTAATACTGGAAATACTTGTTGGATGATCGCACACTTACATCGTTCTTGATGCCATCGAACCACTCTGTATGGCGCTTCTCGACATGCTTGCGCCAGAAGGCTTCGGCCTTGAAAAGCTTAGTACATTCTGGCGCCTTGCACCGGTACTTGGAGTCGTCCTCCTGCTTCATATATTTCAGAAGCTCGTCCTCAAGCGCCTGATCAACGGGCTTACCGCCGAGCTTGCTGAGATCGACGTTCTCTGGCTCTAGAATCTGCAACAACTTGTCTTCAAACGTCTTCACCCAGTTAAAGGCACGTTGCAGTTGCTGTTCAGATTTGGAACCATGGCGCTGTCCGCGCTTCTCCTGGACAGGCGAGGAGGGATCTTCTCCTTCCTCACTAGGTTCCTTCTTCTTGGCCGGGAATGGCTGGCCGAGCGCGCTGGCTCGGGCCACTTCCTTGGCCTGGGTGGAAAGTCCGGTGCGCGGACGGCGAAGGTGTCCACCAGGGCACTTGCGGCCGAGCTCATGGACTGAGTCACTTTCAAAGACACAGAAGAAGCAGAAGTTGTAGACCCGACGCAGGTATTCAACAACCAAGTCTAGCTTCTTCTTCTTCACTGCAAGTTCCTCATCATCTACATCTTCTTCTTCGGAGATTTCCTTCTCTTCACCTTCCTCAATCTCCCCTTCGTCCCCTTCATCACCGTATCCGTTTCTCTGCTTCTTGACACTGACTGGTCCCGTAGCAGGAGGCTGGAGCTCTCCTTTGCCGCGCAGGTCATCAACATACTCTTCGATCTTGGTGAAACCATCCACAGAGATGTTCATTTCGGAGTCCAGTTTGGAAGTTAAACGTTTGGCCAGCTCGAGATCACGATCAATTCGCTCAGGTGCAGAAAACAGATCCCAGAGAGCCTTCTTGCGCGGCTGAGCAGGGGGAACATGAACCCCGACATGACAAACAAAGTCACCATGAACGGAATCATGGATGGTCTTGTCATTGACAGCCTCGAGGGCTTTCTCAGCCGGGCTGATTGTGACACCACCATTCGCACCTCCATCTTGGTCCATATTTTCGAACTCTTCATCGCGTCCATCCCCTCGCTCCACTGTGGTGTTTGCGGAAGGGTGCAACATGATCCATCCCATGCGATGGAACTTTTTAGATGGGTTCGGGTCGCTGAGGCTCAACCCCTTGAAACCTCCATCTTCCTCGCCGAGATGCTCTTTGCAAAACTCCTCGATCTTGCTGCGGCTGACGTTGGGTGCGAGGGTTTTTATAAGGAGCGCAGGCTGTGCAAGAGCTTCGTCACGAAGGTCTCCTCCACGGACTGGAAGTAGGTCAAGCACTCCCATGGTCTCAGCGGTAGCCGTAGTCTCGCCTTCCTCCTTTTCAACCACACCACCGGCACCGTCGCTATCGCTCTTGTATATGCCTTCAAGGGTAAAGTCCTTGAAAAGGTTATTTTCAATATCATGCTCCCACTGTTCATATGCACCTTGTCGAACCGTCGTGAGACGGGCGCGAAGAGGATCTCTGACTTCAGGAAGATATCGTTCTTTGAACCACTCCTCGTTACGGTGCTGCTGGACGAATAGCCTGGCCAGTCGAATTTGCAGATCAACCTTGTATGTATCATAAGCTGCCTGGATCTGCGCACGTTCCTTCTCCCGATCTTCGCGCGCCTCGCGCTCTCCCTTGACTCGACGACCGCCGTTCTTGGCGCGCTCCTTCTCCTCATTCACAGATTCCTCCAATCTCCACCACTCGGCGAACCAATTGAATCCGACTTGGAAATCGAGTGTAAGAGGATTGGGCATCGGGTTGGTCGGAATAGGACGCTTGCCACCACTACTGCTGTCTTGTCCGGGCACATAGCGGTCGATGTTGGCCACAGTTGGCGATGGGGCACGTCGGCGGTCCTCGCGCTCTCGGGCAGCATGCTCCCGAGAATTGTTGTAGAAGTCCTCGCGGTGAGAACGACGCTCCGAAGGCTCGTACCGGTCAATCACGGGCGAGCGGGAGCGCGGCCGTGCACGTCGTCGATCTTGAGAGGCTAGCCAAGAGTTAATTTCGCCCTCCTCTCTCCAATACTCAATGATAGACTTACCGGGCGACCGACGCCTGTATGATTCCCCCGTGGCTCGTCCCGTAAAAGAATCTGACTCACGATTCCTCCCGGGAGATCCATAACCATCGTAGGAGTCCATTGTTCTCAACCTTCCGGATAGGGATCTTGTATCGCCTTCGTTGCGATCAAGGTATCGATAGACCCAAGGACTCAGCCCAGGTGGATAAAGAGCAAACGAAACAGTTTGCCTTGATCGATAAGGGAGTCGGGACCGTAGGGTGAGCTAAGATTTGGTATCGTCAACATCAGACCAAGCAACTTCATAGAGCGAAATAGCGATGGTGGCGACTGGGAAGTTCACGAGGGATAACAGAGGCAGGGGTCAGGGAAAATAAAGAGACAAGAACACACTGCTGCTGGCGACATGTCAACCCCGGAACTTGGCAGGGGTTGGAACATGTTTGCAGCAGGTGGTTTCGGATAGCAAAGAGAGATTATGAAGAAGGCTGTTGGCCAGAGCCAATGCTGTTATGCATGTAAGGAGTCATAGCCCACAGAATCCAGCAATGCGCAGCTGGCGCCACGGCTTAGAAAGGAAGAAAAGAAGATGAAGCAGGGGAATGGAAAATCAGGGTCAGAGGAGCGGAGGCTGATAGAAAGAGAAAGGGCAAGGGACAAAGCCAAAGAATGAACAGAATCCGATTGGAGAAAGAAGAGGGCCACCTACAAGAAGCCTCGAGCGATAACGTGACAGTTGGTGATAAAGGGAAGAAACCGAGAAGGCGGACGAAGCTGGAGCAAGCTGGGGCGCTTAGCCGAAAGGGGTATGGCGTCACGGGGATCACTGACATCCGCTGATTGGCGGGTTCTCAGGAACAAGGCCAGATGACAATTGCCTGCCCTAACTTGGCGACAAGTTGAGTCTGGAATTTGCAAGTTAGGAATGAAATGAGAAGAGGGAGAGAAAGAAAAGTTGGGTAAGTTGGAAAAGAAGTGAGCCTGGATTAGCCACGCTAAGGCCGCCACATATGAATGAAGTATAACTTTGGAACAGTCAGGAGGCCGGAAACTTCACTGTTGTTGATAATTTACTTCATGGGAATCTGCTTCGGTGTTGTGGTACTTGTTTCACTGAACAGCCTATCAACCTGTTCGTTTTCTCAGCCCCTGATCATTCATGTTGGTCGCCAGGTCGCCGGGTCACCTTTCGCTTGACTACATGACTAGCGCCGACAAACGAAGTGATACATCCATGCATGGATTCCGGGGGTACGGAGTAATTAAAATATGGAACATTCTTTTCGGCTTTTGTGAATATGTATGTCTATATATTGTATACAGGGTGCGGTTTATATCTAAAGGATCCAATTGCAATGACAATATAATAAAAAGACCAGGTCTTCTCGTTATAGTCACCACAAGGCTGATATTATTCATAGGAAGGCTAAGTATAGAACGAAGCCTAGATTACGCAATCTCAAAAGAATATTCTTGTTAGAGCGCCAGAGCAACAAAGAAGGACAGTTTCACTTGGGGTCAACTTTTCCTCTTCACATACCTACCAAACCACATAACCCTTTCGATATAAACCTTTTGACAGAGAAAACAGTGCATAGGAAGTTTGGGTGTCATACTCAATCACATGCTGCATCAGTCTACTTACGACTCAAGAAGAACGAGACATAATGCGGTAATGCATACCATATATATAGGTACATATATATTGCCCTCAATCTTGACAGATGACACAAATTTAAGCAAGAAGAAGAAAAAAACCCGTTACGACAGCTCAACTCACGATGTCCCCACAGGTCTTTTACAAGCATAACCTTGGAATAATTGATAGGTCTTTGCTCACCGCTGATTGGCTGACCAAGACCACCACGATCGCCAAATCGCACCAGCATAACACGCCACATTTTGACCTCCGATCGAACGACCATGTCCGGTCTCTTCAACTCTCGCTGGGCACCCGTGAATGGGGGAAACAAAACATACCCGGCGAGTCAAAATGGTCCCCGGTACTGGTCCTCCAACAACTCTAATCCCGGCGGTAATAGCAGCGTCCGTCCGACGACTATCACATCCCAGGACGGCCGTTTGCTGCCGCCAGCCGAAGAATTGGCTCGATTTATGAAAATTGTCGCCAGGCTGCGATGGAAACTTCCATTTTTAGCTGAAGGATACCGCCTTGCGACACTGGAAATAAGCGATGTCGTATCCGCAGACGATGTCGCGCACGCTGAAATAATGTTCAAGATTGATTTTCATGAATATTATGCTCTGCTTGAGCGTGCTATTGTCCACTTACTGGCGGTGTTCAATATCTCGGTTACGTCCTCGCCTCGAGGACCGCCAGATAATGGGAACGGCGTCGGTCGGCCTGTTGGTATTCATCGATACCACGCCAATGTGCTAGAGGCCTTGCGGGAACAATCAACCCCACTCTCCCCTGTTCTTGGCGGTGGCTCTGTTTATTTGCAATTGCAAAAGGCCAAGGAGCTGCGGAATAGGTGGAAAACTGCTGATCTGACCTTGGAAGAAAGAGAAAAACAGGGTGAAAGAAAGGACATCATGACACTTGCGAGTTTTGACTTTGAGGGTATCATTTCTGATATTTTTGGTGGATTAGAAGAATCATATGTTCGGGCAAAGGAGCATGTCGATAAGTGCATCCGCCCGGAGGAGGGCACTGGAGAGGGAGCAAACACCGAGGCGGACTGGGGGTTCATGGTCGATGCCATGGATTGGGAAGCCGTATGAGAGTTGGCCAACTGCAGATTTCATGGCCTGTGCTCATCATCTTTATTCCGCGGTGTGGTGTGCAGTCGGTGTCAAATTCATGGTTCGATAACCAGGTGCATGCTCTCATTGCTATGCAGACCCCTATTAGCACTGCAAAATGGCTCGATCATGGTCTTGAGTCACCCAAATCCTGTTGTCGGTTTACCTCAACATTTGCACTCGCTACTGTGGGCGGTTCGAAGGTTCCCCAGCTGGAAACTTTGTTGGACATTGCTGCAGTCCTTGGACATTCTTGTTTTCATTTGGCGAGGAAAAGACATGTCATATCTTTGTTGACCACTACAAACTAAATGATGTACATATTTGTTGAAATGTGCTATGAATCAATATGAACGGAGTTGATATTTTGGGGCTAAATAAGCATCTCAACTTGTCTTGCTCGTCGTCCAACTTTTCCCCGATCAAGACCCGCAGATGACTTACTGTTATCTAGAATGAGTAGCCCACGTAAAAAATAAGTAACGGTTGGAACCATCCCTATCATTGAGAACTAAAGAGCTACCGTTCTTAGGTGTGATATGATGAAAGTTGAAAATTCTGTCATCACGACTCTCTCTGCGTGGTTTCAAGAAATCTTAATTGATATTTTAACTACCTCTTATTTGTGAAAATTGCTCGAAGAGTATGGGCTTCATGACCCGTTGAGCACTACAGTGTGTGTCCAGACGAGAAGAGAGAGATAGGTAATTCCTAACTAGGGCAAGGTTGAATTGGGAGGCAGGAGCTAGAACGTGCACGATTTCACTGGCCTTCGCGTTGGTAGTAGAAACGCCGAGGTGAGATAGGAGTTGGGAGTGTGCCTCGCAGGTACTGTCCGATGTCGTGAGCATGATGGATATCTTGGAAGATAATCATGTC
Organism: Penicillium psychrosexuale; assembly: GCF_028828465.1. Taxonomy (NCBI): domain Eukaryota; kingdom Fungi; phylum Ascomycota; class Eurotiomycetes; order Eurotiales; family Aspergillaceae; genus Penicillium; species Penicillium psychrosexuale. Next base: position 7,028,812 of record NW_026643187.1, read on the forward strand.
TATGATCTTAGTTAAAATGTAAGCCTTAAGTAGCCTATCCCTAAGAAACTTACGGCGGGTGCGCCGGGAATTTTGTTCATCGTGAAGGATCTATGCCACCATCTTTGTGATTTCTTGCCATAGAAGTTCAGGTCTCTTATCACGACCTCGAGGCAATGCTTTCACTTCAATTATGGCAAACTTCTCTGGGAATGCCCCTGCCTCGAGACATCCCTCTGTGAGTATAACCATGTTGCCACAGGATGCTTTATTGAATGGCGAGCGTACTGGAGACCAGGCATGGTGCATCTCGGAGAGGTGGATCGTGAGGAGGCATGGTAGAGTTTCGTTTACGATTTGCTCTTCCAGCGCGATGTCCATATCGGCGGCAGCTCAGCTGCTACTTCACTTATTGTGATAGCGATTTCCGACTGAAGGTCAGTTATTTCTGACGGCAGTCTCAATTGGTTAAAGTAGAGCCTGTGCGCGATCCATCTTCGAGGAGTAGTTGGTTCTGGCTCGGAATCCGGTGGGATCCTGTGCTGGGACTGCGCAACAAGCTGGAAAATACCCATATTCCGATTTGCATAGTATTTTGTGTGCTCATCGATGTGCGCGTATACTCACCCACATAGTCCAGGAACTAGGCGGCGCCGGCACCGATATCTGTCTTCTTTGCCTCCTCGTTCATTCCGTACCAGATTCCGTAATCAAGGCGAGCGGGCGGATAGGATGGCCTTCTCACCATTTAACTCTACCGGGCCAGGTCTATATGGCCTTTCGTTTAGACGTTAATAAGTTGCGCATAGGGGACAGCGATCCCGTGCGCGTTCAGGAGGAGGAGATGGAGGTTCCATAGATAGGTACTGGCTGGACATGTTGAAGTTCGTAGTCGCCTCGTGCTTGGGGTTGAGAGCCTTGACCACCTCTTCTCGGGAGAGAATTGAGATGAGAAAGTCTTATACTGTTGTGTGACCTTGTTGACCTAAATGGATATTTGCCCTTCAATGTACCTTCCCTTCTAATGGGACATGATATCTCTTAGTCTGTAAGCATCAGTACCGCAGAATATCTGTAAGACCACTAACTCAGTGGCGCATTTGTTCAACGTGTTGATGCCCTCGGGAATGGGAGGACGTTCGAGGGAGATATGGCTAAGTGAGGGATATCTGGTGGTGGTGCCTACCTCTTGGGTGGAAGCCCGTGATATTTGGCAGTTGCGTGGGATTGATGGATTCCTTCGCGTAGTTCATGAGCAAGTCCATCGGTGCGTAACGGAAGACGACGTCGTGTGTCCTGCTCATCGTGTTTGAGGTGTAAGCGGTGTTTCTGGCTTCACCAAAGTGCGAGCCGCGGAATTGCTGCACCTTTGTCTTCTTCGTCAATTGCGTATAATATGAGAAAGAAGATTAGAATGGCGAGATGACAGCTGTGGAAGACGAGAGTAAAGATGACCGTGTGGACATGTAGACCTTTAGGGGATTTTAGACTAGGAAGTCTTTGAATCAAAAGTTCCACTAGTAGTTATCTAATAGAGGTTATGCAAGATCCATTGAACTCACAGAACTAATGATAAAAATATAGTGAAATGAGAGTGAAGGGAGAATGAAGTGAGAGTATAACTATGATCAGATTTGTGGAAGATGAGAGTAAAGATGACTGACTGACTGTGTAGAGCTGTAGACCGTTAACTACATGTACGCCCATAGCTTGCTATCACCATAATTTCTCCTTATTGCGACAGAAAGAAAAATGCTACAGAACAGACACCCCAAGGATTACCGATACAGACAAAGACAAGACAAGACAATAAGTGTCAATATCTGCAATATATTCATAGTTCCAAATCTACAATCCAATTTCCACCCCTGCCCACACTTGCCCTGCAAGTTCCTACCAAATCCTAACCAAACCACGAAAAGAACCCAAAGAAAAAAAGGAAACAAAACATCAACACTATCAGTCGAGTGATATTCATAACAAACCAGTCTTTCGAAAACCGATATTCCGATCTGTTTTTCCAGTGATGGAGACCCTCTAAAATTCCCAGCCGACCCATAAACCCGCAACACGAGACACCGGAGAAGAAAAGAAGCAAAGTAGGAAATGGAGATGTCATAGGAAAATAAGATGAAAAAAGCAGCCAGAAGAATATTCATAATAGAAACATGAAAGTGGATATCAGCATGGGGACGGAAAGGTGGAGATAGCACATTCGGGTGAAAGTCGAATATTTAGCCAATTGCTAACTGCCGTATATTATGAGGCGGCATATGCACAACCATGTATTGCCCTTGAAGACCATACATGTAATACAAGGGCCAGCGGGCGACACAATTTCCAGCAGAGTAAAGCAGAGCATGCTATCTCTCCAGTCTCACATATCACTTTCAACAAGTGAAAGTGTAGATGCTTGAAACGGTCATTCTTGTACAAGGTATCTCCCACGAAGGGAGTTACCGTTGAGGAAGAGGATCGATGATAAAATAGGCAAGAGGGGGAATGAGAAAGAATAAATCGTCCCGGCATAGCGAATATAAACAGACATCAGGGGCAAATGGGGGTAAGATAGATTGAAAAAAAAAACATCAAGCGAAAACACATGAGAAGAGAGCATATCACAAAGCACATCAAATGGGGCATAGAGCATAGAAAGGGATCCATACACATCGCTCGCTAGAGAAAAGGTCCAAGACATCCATCCATAAAGCCGTCACGACAAAAGAAAAACAAAGGAAATTCAATACCGCAAGTCCCCTCAGCAAGCTGTATGGTTCAGTCTTGTGGGTGAAGACAATGAAAACGGGGGCGACTAGCCGTCCTCATCTGAGGGCTCAGCAGAATCCCCTTCGCTTCCATCAGCGCTGGCGTTGACCTTCGTTTTCTTAGAAGAATTCGAGCCTTCGCCGTGAGCTTCACTTGACTTGCGCTTCTGCCCACCATTCTCGGTTGGCAATGGCTTGCTGAGATCCTCGAAGGTGACAGGCTGACCCGTTACCTCTTCTCGTTTCTCCATAGCGGCCACTTCGTCTGCAGTCAGGAAACGTCCACCGGGTCCACGCGGTCTTCGCATGGCGTGATTGTGTCGGGACTCGTGCAGATAAGGCTTGCGACCCTTTGATGTCAAACGCAGCTGCTCCTCCAGCTTTTGTCGCGCTACGCGACGCTTCAAGATTCTGTGGAACTGCTTGGCGTTCACGTACAGTGGCGACTCTTCTTGGTTGCCGCCGGGTACCATGTCGGGTGAGGGCTGGCTTTGTTGTACGGGAGCCTGGGGAAGTGGGGCGGCGATGGGGGCCCGGCCGACGTGGCTCATAACGGGCTGCGCAGTCTGGACATTGGGGCTACCGACATGGCTCATGCGACGTTGCGAAAGTTGCTGGTTTTGCATCTGAACCTGCGATCCCATCGGGGGCATCTGGTTTTGCATCTGGGGGGGCGATCGAGGGTCACGGTCCTTCATCTGCATGCTCGCCATGCGCGGCGAGGCTCTGGAACCCTGGGGAATCTGGCCGGCCATGGAGTCCTGGTGGAGGGGGTAGAATTGCCCAGACGCAGCTGCAGTGGCCATCGCGGCAGCCTGCGTCGGCGAAATGCCGTAACCCTGAGCCATGGGCGCGGGGACACCATAGCTTTGGGGAAAATTCATTTGTTGGTGAACACCTCCGGGTCCATTCTGTGCTTGTTGGTAATGAGGTTGCGACGGAACGATGGGAGAGGACTGATGGTTTGAGTGAGATTGGATCGGTGCCTGGGCGTTGGAGGGTGAGGCCATCGACCCAACAGGAGGACCGGCATTTGGTGGCCCGGTTTGGTAAGGACCAGGGATGTGAGAGGGAGCATGTGGATGTTGCCCGTGGGCCTGTTGATATTGGGGAGGGTATTCCATACTGGCGAGTGTGATAGTGGATCTTGTCACACGCCGATTGAGTGGATCGATCTGAAAGTGGCGACTTTATATTGAGATCACCAATCAAACCAAAGGATTGCTTTGTGGTGGTAGCTCAAAATATGTCAAAAGTTGATGGCGACGTCTGTTTGGTAGATGTAATAAACGGATATCGCAAGAGCGCGCAATGAGGGACAAGAGTCAACACAGGTGCTGGGGTAGACGGCTGATGATTCGACGAATAGTCTGCAGGCTCGGGGAGTCGCGTCAGCAGAGCGCATCGCCGAGAGGTCACTAGATTGGCGGGTGGGGGTATGGGTCCAAAAGAACACAACGGAACCAAGCACGTACCTCAAAACTGCCCGCGCGTTCTGAACAACCTATATAGTTCTTGTTTTCGTAACAGAAGCTCTTTGGTCAACCTCTTGTCGAGAATAATCCCGAACTGCTTGTGGAGGGTTTTGACTCTTTTGTGCAAGATTGTTTACGCCCACTGTCGGGTGTAACGTGGTTGGGCTGTGATGCAGCGGTGCCGGGGGGTGCCTCAACTATATGTCGGCTTGATGCGTTGTCAAGTCAGAACAGCCCTGGCGATGGGCAGGTTGGTGTGGAGACTACGCAGTATATACCAAGCACGGTCGGCAGGCTACCTCATTCACGCAACTCTGAGACTTTCTCTGCCACGTCCAGCGTAGATTCGGGCGGTGCTAACAGCCTCGACCTGCGACAGATAAGGCTTGGGTGTTGGTGTCAGAATGCGCCTCTCAGGCTCCACGCACGAACACTATGGGCTAGAATTAGCATTTTAACATCCTAGCCAATGATCGCGCAAAGTCAATGACCAATGCGCTGTCAATACAGAGTTCAAGTGGAGGGGATTTGGGAATCCGGGGCGGGTTAGACCGGTCAGGGTTGAGAGGGGAGACATGTATGCGTTGGCCAAGGTGGATGTTGAGCTGCAGCTGGGAGCCTACCTGGTCGATCGGGTTCTGCAGCGCAGATAAAGTGACGATTTGAGGGTATAGTTAAAAACTGGCCAAAGCCAAGGAACGAATCACTTTGCGCGACTATATGCCATGTCAGATGCAACTGGGTACCCACGAGGGAAGATGTAAATGATAGGGACGCGTGCAGATTGGACAAAAAGAAACATGAAACGCGATCGCGCGCATAGGTAAAATGAGAGGAGCCAATGAGGGAATAGCAAGGTAAAATTGCAGTGTTTTGGTTAAGCACGCGTTGTTTTGCCACGAGATAACCAAAAGAGCGCGCAACGTGGGATTGGAGCTTAGCGATTACCTTAATAGGCACGACAGAAAGGATAGAAAGGATAATCTCCGGGGGTTAAGGTGACTTCCCAATCCCAGGCAATCAAGGGATCCCAGGGTAGAAGATGATTTGACCAGCGGAGGGGAGAGGGGGGAGATCGAGGGATCGTGCCAACGAGAGAGAAGGCGGTGGTTCTGTGCGTAACCGGAGCCACTGATGTCAAGCCGGGCAGTTCCGCAAGTATAGAAGTACCGGCAGTAAAGCAGTCAGGCAGCAAGGCAGTCAGGCAGTACAAGCGTAGCGTACAAGCAGTACAAGATGTATATAGGGATACAATTGTAGTTCCAGGTGAAATGGGCAAAACAAGTAAAATGGGAATACAACAGAAATCCAAGTGAATTGTGACATGTGTTTATCCAAGGCGAATTGCCAGATGAAAGATATCGGATTCAAACAAAGAAAAGCAATAGCAATAAAGAGAGCAAAAAGCATACAATTGTAGTAATGTGGTGCAGTGATTGCAAGCAGAAGTGTATATGACTTACCCCAGTTTGATTGGTATCACCAATAGAGAAGGAATGACCGTATGCAAGGCAGGGTTTCACCAATAATGATGTAAAAAGGGGGGAGATGATACTGTGCGATTGGAGGATGAACTGGAGAGGGCGGGCAACCAACGAGAAGAGGCAGAGGGAAGAAAGGCGAGGAAAAAGGGCGGATGGGGCAGTTTTGTAGGAGATTGACTGGCTGCCGACTGAGCGACCGCCTTGCTCCCCGCTGCTGAGGGAGCCTTTTCTGCGGTATTACGCTGGATTACGCATAATTACCGGTTATTACTGGTGTATTCCTCCTGTAACCGCCTAAATGGCCCCCAATGGTATCAACATGACCATACTGTAATAAAACAAATCCGGTGGTCCCGAGCTCTCGTCATGTGCGACCCGAGACTATGACGCATGTATATGTTGTAGTTATCATCTCTTCCTTACAACATACAACATACAACAACATAATCTTTCGTTCTTTTTTGACTTGTTTAGTTCATATAACCATCTACTATATAGCAATTTACTCAGGCTCTCCTCTATATCTTACTCTACTACCCTTGAAACCCAACCCTGACCATGAATCATACCTTTCGGCTGCATCTGCATGTCTGCCCATTCGCCTCATTTTAATAATCGCCTCCTTTCTTTTTGGCCCTTTTTCGTCAGCTTGCTTCGGCTCATGATAATCACGTCGAATACCTAAAACGATGCGCTCAATCCTTCTTTGCTTTTTCCTACTCACGGTGGACACCGCGTACCTCGGCCGTGTGCCCTATTTTGGGCAAGTCTCCTCCACCTAGTGTCCCATTCCTCTATGACCCTTGCTTCAAAGCCCGTGTACAATGTACAACATAGTCCGAAAAAAGAAGAGCTCCACAGAAGAGGGGTTGATTTAGTACGGTCTACGGAGTACTCCGTATTATTCACGACACTTATGGTTCTGGGAGTGTGATGAGATCTCCTAGGAAGCGGCAACATTGCAATCCAGGCGGAATGACGGCATTAATTGGCACACAAGACTGTCCGTCTGGCGCGAATTGGAAAGATCTAGTTCAGTATCATGATGTAGACGTTCCTGAAAACACGAGGTCTGGCTCTCTATCTACTCGCTTGGCGCATTGAAATGTTTGTTCCAGCCGAGCTCATGACGCAATTCAATTAACCAGGTTCTTATCTACAATATAGGTACAGAGTACCTGTTATGCATAATATACGAGACTGTTGCTGTAGCGCACTATTGGCATTATTATTGACATCCAGACTGGCGGTCGAAGTAATTCTGCTCACCGTAGGTTTATCTTCGGCTCAAATATCCGGACCTCGTGTTGCTGTTTCGGATATATGTTCCATGAATCGCCTCCGTCTTAATTACAACAATTCAAACACAGAACATCATATTCTTATGTACCTTTCTATACTCCCGATTTAATCCCCACGTGCATTCTAGTCAGCTTTAGTAGCGTCCCATGGACCATTCAGCACAGGCGATAATCCCGATTCGCAGGGAGAGATGGGTCCGATCTCCGGACCATGAAACACCCACGTGTGAGAAGCTTGACCGCTTGACTTCGGACTTCAACGGAGTTTCTACTTCTAGAAAAGGGTTGCATGGGTGAATTATGTTCATGTAGTATTGATAAATTCCTCATTTCGTTCGTTATTTTGTCTGTTTGGACCGATATTCGTGGCCTTGGTACCATAGCAACCCGCATTCCTTGAAATATATATATGCAACCATATGTGCGGAGTACATGCCTGGCACTCAAGACCTTACCCTTTCTGTTTTACGCGCCTTGCCGCTTTTTGATCTTAGAGTAAAATTGAGCACACCCTGAACATATCATTACATAAGCTGATTAAGAAAACGGATGTGACATCCGTTAGCTATATCACGTGCAGCCATTCCCATTTAGATCGCCGATCAAAAAAAAGACTGGCTCAGTCAAAGTGACCTAGCTGTCTCGATTCTATTCGCCTGAAAACACCACAGTAGAGCTATTTGATCGACTTACCATTTTTCCATTTCAGCCTATGCTCCTGAGAATAGCCCTCGGAATCCTTCAAATGACTAGATATTATCGGCCATGTCGCGATCATCAGAAGCCTCGCTTCTCATTCTTCAGTCTGTATCATTCCAATTTGACTTATAAGTATCCCCTTGCCCCCTGGCTCTAAATTATCGGACTATGCTTCTCGCTGTCATAGCGTTCAATGGCCTTCATTCGACAAACCAGGGAGAGCTCGTACGTTGAGGTGATGTCTGAAATTCTCCACTAGTTAAGCATCAGTACAATGCCAACGTTCAATTAAGCAACACGGGTTTCTTACACATTTAAGTTCGAAAATAGGCTAATGTTCCTTCAGCCCCAAACCCATTAATCATTCGCTTACTAAATCCGTGTTACTGCTATCCTGAGGGAAACTTCCGCCCGGTGGAGCCCCTCCGTTGTGAGCGGCTGAGCCGCAATACATCTAACCGGTTCGGTGGAGAGCAATATCCAGGGTCGCGGATGCCATGGCGTCATCGAAGCAAGCGTCAATACCTGCTTAGCACAGACAACGAAGATATATAAGAACTATTTGCTTTACTTACCTCCCCCATCTTCAACTTCTCAAACATCTCCCTACCACAATACTGCTCTCATCTATATCACCCTCAAATATCTATCTATCATTACACTCATAGCGAAACTATCAGTCTATCACCATGTCAGACTCTACCTTCCACACCACGACTCAGGACATCCGCAAGGCCGAGTCCAAGCTTGCCCAGTCGCACAATGGCAAGCCCCCAGCAAACTCCGACGTCTCTCAAACCAAGGTGAGTTACCTGTACTGAATTATCACCAAGCATTGAGCAGACCTCTGACATAATCTGTATAGTCCATCATCGACCAAAACACCAACAAGCCCGCGGAAATCGAGAAGACCAAGGCAAACCTGCCTCTACCCGACCAACCCCCAGTTGCCAGTGACTTCAACTCCCTTGATCAGCGTACCACTGATGTGGGCTCTGGGCGTTTCGAGTACCCTCCTGATAACAGTGGCTTGCGCGAGGGTGCAGCTGCCAGCAGCAGCGCCCGAATTGATGGCAAGGAGCTGCACAAGAGTACTGCCCCATGATTTTTAGGATTCGTTATGTATGATAGTCAAATTTTTATCAAGCATTATGACCAATAGTGTGAATATTATTATACTATGTGACGATAATCGCAGTAAAATCGGCCGTTTAATAGTTTACTTCTTGGAGAGAACCATAGTGTGAACCACTGAATAGTGCAAATTCAGAAGTGGCTATATTTTCGGCCGACAGTGTCTGAATGCGTCAACTAAACTAACAGTTCCCAATAATAACAGGTTACCAAGTCATTGTGTCCCACTTCCTTGGAACATCGCCACATCACTTTAAGTCTGGACATTCCAGCCTCCACAATTATAGCCTATTTATTGGAGCTTAGGACTCGACTGGTTTCCGAAAACAAGTTGTGATATAGTTTTTCCAAGTTGATATAGAATTGGGGTTATTTCGATGTCATCATCATAACGTCAACATGGGTACAAGAGCCAAGGAGCTTTGTATATCAAGCCGACAACGAACTAGGTAGAGCTGGAAAAAAAATTTCTCTGCCCAACTGAAGTAACACAATGGCCTCCAACACTCAAAAAACTTACAAACTCTCCACTGGTGCTCAGATCCCTGCTATTGGCCTGGGAACCTGGCAAGATGAGGCAGCCCAGGAGGCATCCGTCCTTGTAGCCCTCCAGACAGGATATCGTCATATCGATACGGCAAGATGGTAAGCTCGTCAACGGTTTAACACGCATAACTAGTCTGACCTCTACAGCTATGGCACTGAGGCTGTTGTCGGTAAAGCCATAAAGAAAAGCGGCATAAATAGAAGCGATATTTTTGTTACCAGCAAACTGTGGAACAACAAGCACCATCCTGATGATGTTGCTCAGGCATTGCAGGATAGCTTGGATGATCTGGGTTTGGAATACCTCGACCTATTTCTGATGCACTGGCCTTGTGCCTTCAAACGAGGAGATGATCCATTCCCCTCTGGCAAAGACGGGAAGCTCATAACTGCAGATATCGACTACGTTGATGTACGTGCTGTTCTAAACCAATGGCAAGGCTATCTGCTAACTACTCAAAGACCTACAAAGCAATGGAAGCTCTCGTCAAATCCGGCAAAGCCAAAGCTATCGGGGTTTGCAACTTTTCTCACAAGGAAATCGAGCGTCTTCTTGCGAATGCGACGATCAAACCAGCGGTGCACCAGATGGAGCTACATCCCTGGCTCCAGCAAAGTGATTTCTACGATTTCCACCGCACGCATGGCATTCATGTGACGCAGTATTCTCCATTCGGCGACCAGAATAAAATCTATGGTGCCCAAGAGAAATATGGTCAGCTTATTAATGATGAAACCTTGGTCGAGATCGGGAAGAAGTACGGAAAGACGTCGGCCCAAGTCGCCCTAGGTATTTTTGCCCTTGCTCGCCCGGATCAGAAATACAGAGCTAATAACTTTTCATAGTTTGGGGTATCGAACATGGCCGTTCCGTCATTCCGAAATCAAAGCATCCAGAACGGATCAGACAAAACTTTGATATCAATTTCGAATTGAAACCTGAAGATCTTAAAAAGATCAGCTCGATCGACAGGAAGCTCCGGTTCAATGACTCAAGCAAAGACTTTGGTTACGAACTCTTCACTGATCTTGACGGAAAGCAGAAGTGAAGCAAGTGTGATTTACAGATTACGGTCTTTGGAAACATTGGCTGAAGATTGCCTATGGAGGGATCGATTGCGAAGGTGTCGGTATTTCTGCCTGAAGATGCGTGAATATTTGCCGGCAGAAAATATGAATTACGTATAACAGAGCACTTAGTTACATTCTTTAATCTGTTCAAGGTCAACATGAATGACTTAGAAAATGGGTTCTAAATGTGAGGCTATTCGTACCTACATATACAAATCGGGATTGGGACATAATAGATGGTCAGTGGTATTAAAATCATCAAGGATGGATGGCAAAGGTCACGTAGCCAGTAAATTAAAAGGTGCAACAGTACAAGATAACATATATTGAAACCCGGAGCTTAATACTTTTAGGCCAGAAGCAATCGATTATTAGCTTGCTGGATTAGATTTAGCTAGATAGCAAATTGACCGTCATCCAATATCCTCATGATCCACACATTTATTCATGTTGAGCCAAACGTCCATTATGGGCGGGAATCGGCAATATTAACCCTTCTTGGGTGTGTTGTCCATTACATAGACCTCCGGAACAACCTGTTTCTTTTTGAAATCAAGCGCTTCAAAAAGGTCGCAGAGCTTCTCTGTGAGAGTTTCTGAGAAGTTCCTTAGTCAGAAAAGAACCATAGGTAACTAAAGTGGATTCGTGGAGATCTTACTTTGTCGTGTCGCCTTGTGTATTTTGATATAGTTCTCAGCTTCCTCGTTGTTCGCGTGTTGAGGTATATATGGATATCTGTAAGACGAGGCGCGTTAGTCGTAACTATCAAACCAGCGTTAGTGGAAATCATACTTGCGACGAATCCACACGGCACACAAGAAAATGAGAGCTATAGTTAGAGGAATGCCGAGGCCAAGAGATAGCCCAAGAGCAAGGCCCCGGTTTATAGCTGGTGGACTGTCGTGGAAACCATTTTCAACCCTTATAGAAAGGGCTTGGTACTTTGCATTCATCGTATTGACCTCTGCGGTGAGGGCATCATGAAACTTGCCAGGCAGAACCTCAAGCGCTCCTTCCCAATGACTGATTTTTGCAATATTCTCGTCGATCTTCGCAGAAAGAGCGGTAATATCCTCGCGCACGCGACTGTTCTCTTTGTTAAAATCATCAAACCTCCTAGAAAGAGATTGGAAATCTGCGCTCGATCCTTCAGTTTGTGAATTGTTGCCTTGGTTTGTCCTTGCATTGATAGTGTTGATTTCATTTTCCAATCTCTGGCACCATGACCACAGCGTGAGAATATTGTCGTCGGTCGTGTAAGAGGAGAACACCCCACCCATGTTGTAGTAGACGCGGGAATCAAAAATCGGCGCAGAAAGATGAATCTAGTAAAGAAGGAGGGGCAAGCACCTTGGTGAAATCATCCATAACCGTTTGATTGTCATAAGAGAAAACTTAGAAGAATATGACCCGGGACTCTTCATAACTCTATTTCCGTCCACGTATGAGCGGAAGATGTTTGAGATATTATATGTGCTGTGGTTGGGTCAAGCTTAGTACAATGAACACAACAACCACTGAGCAAGAAAGTATTAGCATAGATACCCAACATAGACAGAAAAATATCTTCCACACTGTGGACTTCTCGTGGATCGTAAGGATAGAATGTAGGATACTACCCGCGTAACGCTCATAATGAGGTAAGACATATTGGTAACCATCCATGATCTCCTGGACATTCCTTTGGCCAAGTACATCTTCTATCAATCCCTTCACAACGAAAATAAAATGGCTGCAGGTCGATCTTACCCTGCCGAGCATCATGTTAGGTACAGGGGTAGTTTCCCCGAAGCATGATCCTCAACCTACAAATTATCTATTCGAGTACTTACTATTCGAAATCGACGCCAATATCTTCAAACACGATGTCCTCTATCCTAGCGTTGACCTTCTTTCTTTTAACCTCGTTCGACACCAAAGAAAATCGTCTGTTGATCAGAATGCAACTCTAGAGCATAGCGCAGCGGGCGAGGGATTTGCTTCCAAATTGATGGAGAAATTGGCCATCATGGAACGAGAGACCGCTGTCCAAGGGTTCCCAGGAGTAACGATCACAGTCGGCAATAGAGGAAAACAACCTGACTATGGATGGGGGGGCCCACCCCACCCGCCTGACTATGGCCGTAAGCCGACGGTCGTTCTTGAAGTTGCGGTGTCGGAGTCCAAAGCCAAGCTAGAGCGCGACGTGGAGTTTTGGTTAGATCCGGTCAGAGGAAACGCTAACATAGTGTTAACGCTAGAAGCCGACAGAAAAAAGCCGGTCATTGACAAGACAGTCCGTTTTAGATTCTCCGTTAATCATTCCATTTGAGATCCTGATGCGACGACCAAGCTCCTCTCCGCTGAAAACCAATGTTAGCATCGGCATGCAAGACCTCAAGGGCATTGCAGAAGGGATCTTTGCCCAAGATTTCCGAAGGGGCGTATGTACGGTGTAGTCGCCTCCACCTATGCACATGTCTGAAACGCTTACTCAGCATCACCCACTCCCCGGGCCCGGACACAAGTGGCTCTTCCACATGTTGACTCCGACCACAATTGCATTTTGTTTTGCTTTGTGCCTCGAGAAAACCGACTCTGTGGCTGGTTTTTCTCGTTGGCCTACTTCTAATCCTGCAATATCCAGGCTTCCCCGCGCATCAATAACCCCCCCCCCCCCCCCCCCCCCCCCCAAAAAAACACCACGGACGCGCAACATCAACATTGGACCGATACATGACGTCTTTGTTGACACCTACGGTTGCAACCTCGCTACGAAGCACTCTCAAACGATCACGAACAGCCTAGCTACAGCCACCTCCGCGATAATTACCCTGGGACTGACCTTCAAGCTGCGCTCCTCGCGGAGTTCGCGCATCAGTGTACCCCTGTCACCACTTGAATCCCACTCTAGGACTTCGGCTTTTATAAACGTTCATTATTGACAAATACCTCCCGTGCATGGGTTAGAGAGCAAAGATGGCTCCAGGCGGCGGTGGAAATATTAAGGTGGTGGTGCGAGTGAGGCCGTTCAACAGTCGAGGTGAGTAGATATCGAGGGATGGATTCTTCTTTGAACCTCAAGCTAACCAGCCTGTCATTGTGCAGAGATCGAGCGAGGTGCAAAATGTATCGTGTCGATGAAAGGCAACCAGACCGTGCTCACTCCTCCACCCGGCGCAGAGGACAAATCACGGAAGGGTGGGAAAGGTGTTAGTGAAGGGAACAAGGTCTTTGCCTTTGACCGATCATATTGGTCCTTTGATAAGAAATCATCAAACTTTGCCGACCAGAATGACCTCTTCGACGATCTGGGTTCTCCGCTTCTGGATAATGCTTTTGGGGGTTACAACAATTGTATCTTCGCGTATGGCCAGACTGGTTCGGGAAAATCGTACTCCATGATGGGTTACGGCAAAGAATATGGTGTCATTCCACGGATTTGCCGATCGATGTTCGAGCGCATTACCGCTATCCAGGCGGACAAGTCTTTGAATTGCACTGTTGAAGTGTCATACCTCGAAATTTACAACGAGCGAGTACGCGACTTGCTCAACCCGTCGAACAAAGGCAACCTAAAAGTCCGTGAGCATCCGTCAACGGGTCCTTATGTTGAGGATCTGGCCAAACTCGTCGTTGGATGTTTCGAAGAAATCGAGAGCCTGATGGACGAGGGTAACAAAGCCCGAACGGTTGCCGCGACCAACATGAACGAAACCTCAAGTCGATCACATGCGGTTTTTACCTTGACTCTGACGCAAAAGAGACACGACAAAGAGACTTCAATGGATACCGAGAAGGTGTCGAAAATCAGCTTGGTTGATTTGGCTGGTTCAGAAAGAGCCAACTCGACTGGAGCCACCGGCGCGCGATTAAAGGAGGGTGCGGAGATCAATCGCTCATTGTCAACACTTGGTCGTGTCATTGCTGCACTCGCTGATGTCTCTGCTGGCAAGACTACTGCCGGCAAGAAGAAGAATGCATCCATGGTACCATATCGTGATTCAATTCTCACATGGTTGCTGAAGGATTCTCTGGGTGGAAATTCCATGACCTCCATGATTGCAGCAATTTCTCCTGCAGATATTAACTTTGACGAAACTCTTGGTACTCTGCGATACGCTGACTCGGCGAAACGAATCAAGAATCATGCTGTTGTGAACGAAGATCCTAATGCACGCATGATTCGCGAACTAAAGGAGGAATTAGCACAGCTCCGATCAAAACTTGGAGGGGGAGTAGCACCGGGAGGAGCAGCTGGCGCAATAGGAGGTGGTGTCCCTCAGGAGTACTACCCCCCAGATACCCCGTTAGAGAAACAGATGGTGTCCATCCAACAGCCGGATGGAACTGTCACTCAAGTCAGTAAGGCAGAGATTGTAGAACAACTCAATCAGAGTGAGAAGCTCTACAAAGATCTCAACCAGACTTGGGAAGAGAAGCTGCAAAATACGGAGCTTATCCACAAGGAGCGTGAAGCAGCTTTGGAGGAATTAGGAATCAACATCGAAAAGGGCTTCATTGGAATGAGCACACCAAAGAAAATGCCCCATTTGGTCAACCTCAGCGACGATCCCCTTCTTGCAGAATGTTTGGTCTACAACATCAAACCTGGCACTACCACGGTCGGCCATATGGATCAAGGTCAAACCGTCGAGATTAGATTGAATGGATCCAAGATCCTTGAGAAGCACTGCACTTTCGAGAATGTGGACAACGTTGTGACCATTATACCCGCCGAAGGCGCTGCTATCATGGTGAACGGCTTGCGGGTTGACAAGCCCACACGACTGAAGAGTGGTTTCCGAATTATCCTTGGCGATTTTCATATTTTCCGTTTCAACCATCCTCAAGAGGCCAGAGCCGAACGGGTCGAGCAGAGCTTACTCCGCCATTCAGTCACAACAAGCCAGCTCGGGTCGCCGGCCCCAAACAAAACCCATGATCGAAATCTTAGCAAGGCAGGATCTGACTTGGATGGCGATTCATCCAGGGCGGATTCACCCATGCCCCAACAGCGTAGTCGTGAGTCAGACTGGTTCTTAGCACGCAGAGAAGCTATCAGTGCTATGGTTGGACCTGATCAGATCTCTAATTTGCCTGATGATGAACTGGATACACTGTTGGAAGATGTGCAGAAGGTTCGAGCTGAACGACGTGGACTGCCGGAAGAAGACGATTCCGACTCCATCAGCTCCTTCCCAACTAGGGACAAGTATATGTCCAACGGGACCCTCGACAACTTTTCCTTAGATACTGCTATAACTATGCCAAGCACGCCCCGACAGAATGACGACGATGAAGTCAATGGCGTTGCATCATTCAACCAAACTCGGCAAGATATGCAGCGGCAGTTGGATCGTCGCAAGGAAGAGTTCCAAGAAAGACTCAAGACCGTGGGAGCTTCGTCTGATCCAGAGTCGCCGGAGCTACGCACCGAGAAGGAGCGAATGGAGGACGCTCTACGAACGGTTAAAGAGGAATTCGAAGAGCAACTGCGCAAACAAAAGGAGTCTTTTGAAACCCACATCCGAGATATGGGTAAGCCGGTTCCTCAAATCTTCGAAAATGGCTTCGCCAAGTTAGATGAACGTGAACTTGAAATCGCGCGCTCAGTATACAGCCACTGGTCCCAGCGAAATTATGTCCGAATGGCCGAGAAGATTTTACAACATGCCTGCCTTCTGAAGGAGGCACAGATCATGAGTCATATCATGGACAAGCATGTGGTCTTCCAGTTCGCCATTGTCGACCATGGCCACAACATGGAATCATCTTATGATCTCGTGCTCAACGGAATCTCCGGCGATGAAGACATCCTACTTGAAGAGGCCAAGAAGCCCTGTGTGGGTGTTCGAGTCATCGACTTCAAGCAGTGCGTAATTCATTTGTGGTCAATTGAAAAACTCCAACGCCGCGTCCAAGCCATGCGGCAATTGCACCAATACATCGACCGCCCTGACTACATCCAACACTTCAAACTCGACAATCCATTCTCTGAACCTTGCTCACCCCAGTATTCTCTTATCGGTGATGCCGACATCCCCTTAACTGCTGTTTTCGAAACTCGCGTGCAAGACTTCTCCGTTGAGATAACCTCACCATATACTCAGAGTGTCGTCGGAATCATTCGTCTCTCTCTCGAACCATCCTCCGCGCAGGCGCCCTCTTCAACCCTGAAATTTAACGTTGTCATGCGGGACATGGTCGGGTTCGCAGAGTGGGAAGGGACTGATGTACATGCGCAGTTATTTGTTCCGGGTATCTCAGAGGAAGGAGGCGCAACTACAACTCAAATGATCAAAGGATTTGAGGACGGTCCCGTTCGATTTGAAAGTGTGCACAGTATGAGCTTGCCACTGTCAAGTCCACGGACAGCCGCATTGAAGGTCTGCGTTTATGCAGCTGTGACATCGGTTCATCTCGACAAGCTTCTTAGTTGGGATGATATGCGTGACTCAGTGGAGCCTTCACCGCAGAAGCGGACTGCTGCTCGGATCGCGGAATCGGAATTTTACTCAGAAGAACGTCATGACGTCTTTGCGAGAATTCAGATTCTCGAAATGTCAGAATCTGGCGAGTACCTCCCCGTGGAGGTTGTCCAAAGCAGCAGTATTGATGCCGGGACATCCCAGCTTCATCAAGGATTGCAGCGCCGCATCTCAGTCAACATCACGTATAGTTCAACGGAAACTCTTCCATGGGATGATATCAACAACATCCGCGTTGGTTCTGTCCACCTCCTGGATCCTTGGGGCAAGATCCCAGATCAGGATTTCCAGACTCCAGACGTCCCCTTGAAGTTTGTCCAAGAACCAACGGTCAAGGAAAATGCCGACGGAACCTCTCATGTCACAATTGTCGGCCAGTGGGACTCGAGTTTACATGGCTCTCTGTTGCTTGACCGAGTGACGGCAGAAAAGTACAGGGTCCAAGTAACTGTCCGTTGGGATCTTGTATCCAGTCGTTTACAGAACCCAGTTGTGTTCGAGGCAGAGCAAACCATTCAAATCCAAGGCCGTACCCATGTCCGCCAACAGTCGATGTTCAAGCAATTCTGGAACTCAATTCGTGTTGTGCACTCGACGACTTGCATGTACTCGTTGGTTATTCGGCCCATTTCAGCTAAGCGTGCTGCTGATCTGTGGCGTATGAACACACAAAATGACTATGTGAAAGGCGAGGAACTCTTGAACACCTGGGCGCCTAGAAAAGTTTCTCTGGTACGAGACTACATTGCCAACCGCAAACGCCGGCAGCGGCTGGCAGAGCTTCACGCAGCCCGAGGTGCTCTGAGCGCGGGCTGTCTCATTCCATCGCTGGCTCGTGGTGGGAGGTCAACTCCGATGCGGGGTGCAGATCTCAATGAGCGAAAATCCAAAATTCTACGGAAGTATCTTGATCTGTGGTCGCTCAAGCAGGACCCAACAGAGGCAATCCTCATCCGGAGTAATACCGAACCCCCTTCGGACGGAGCGGCACACATTACAAATTCGGATGCCAGCGGCCTTTATGATAAACTTTCTCTCAAACCTCGGTTCACAGCCACCATCCAAACCCTTCCCAAAGCCCCCGACGCCTTAAAAACGGGGTACGTGCTTACGCCCGATGATACCAACAACGTTTGGGTGCGTCGTTTCTTGGAGCTCCGCCGGCCGTACCTCCACATCTACTCGGTCCCAGAGGGAGACGAGATCAACGCCATCAACCTCCGCAATGCGCGTGTCGACCATGCGCCCGACTTCGCAAGACTACTCGACGGTTCAGGAGCTGGATCCGACCGTTCGCTGTCTGCCAAGGGACGACCGAATGTGTTCGCAGTCTATGGAACCCAGAACACGTTCCTCTTCGCCACTAGAACCGAGGCACAAAAGGTAGAATGGATCTTGAAGATAGACGAGAGCTACTTCAACAGCAACAGCCCCAGACCCCCCGCCAATGGCGATCATTAAAATTTTATTGCGGTTGCCAACTGTCGTGCGCGGACATGTCCGTGGACAAGCTTCAGCTTTGCTTCCCCTGCTTCGTGTTTCATTATTACGGGTCTAAGTCTACCTTTACCTTTACCTTCTACTTTATTCTTTCGTTTGCCCATTTCCTTTCATGACCTGTTGAGATACCCCTTGCATATATCGACTCGCTATGGCACTCTTCCTCTTATGTACATAATAATCCTATCTGGATCATATATTCGATTGTGCACAGTTTGTTTCGTTTTGGAAAAGATCTTTTATGCAGTTTGGCCTGCATTTCTATTTGGTAGACAAGAACGATATAAATATATTTTGCGATAGAGATAGGGCCTACTGGTCTGCCTGTGCTCATTACCTACTAAATCTAATCAGAATATGTCTATGAACCCTCAGCATGTAGCCCACACAGGACACACAGGACCGTTGCCATGGAAACAATCAGAGCACAAATGACATCAACCCACAAAATAACTACCAAGTCTTCATCTCTTCTAGGCTGAGAACTCATATGGAAATTGAAATTGAGGCTTAAACATTTGAATGGGCAAAAGTGGAATTGTTCGAGAAAAAATGTTCTCCCAACGCCCTTCATTCCGCTACCTGGCTATCGGCGCAGTGGTGTCTCTGTTTGTCCTTGCATTCCTTGTCCTCGGCACAGGTGCACCCTCGCTCTCATCACAATTTAATCTAAAGACACAATCACGACAGCAATACTGTGCACCTACCGTGAACTCTTCCGCTGGCTGGGAGTTTGTTGTTGAGCGCGATGGAAACAACCACGGTCTCTCTGAGGACCAGTGCCGCATTGCTTTCCCAAAGCTATTTGTTGAGATTGACAAGTCATCTAAACCGAGAGAAGATAAGCTTGTTTCCTATAAGGAGCTCAATTTCAGGACAGTGGACGATGGCATGGTGCGGGGAATTATTGACCGAGGAGAGGTGAGTGAAATATTCGCCCTTGTGGACTTGAGAGCATCTGATTCTAATATATGCTATTCAGTTATATATTGTCGACTACGCCCCCATGCCCGTTACAGCATCTCGAGCACGCGCCACATTAAACTCCCTCCACCGCGCCCTGACAGCATTCCCAGACCGCCACCTCCTACCCAGCGTCGAGTTCATCTTCACCACAGAAGACTTCGCAGAAGACACAACCGCCGCCAGCCCCATCTGGGCCTACTCAAAACGTGACTCAGACACCTCAGTCTGGCTAATGCCCGACTTCGGTTACTGGGCCTGGCCAGAGGTGCAGATCGGGCCGTACCATGAAGTGCGCCGTCGCATTGCCGCAATCGACGACGGCCAGACTGCCGCAGATGGCACATACATTCCGGGCCTGCAGTTCCAGGAGAAGAAAAAGCAGCTCGTATGGCGCGGCAGTCTGGCGACGAACCCGCCCGTCCGGAGCAAACTCCTCAAGTCTGCGCTGGGTCGTAGCTGGGCTAGTGTGCGTGTCATTGACTGGGATGACCAAAATGATATCCGCTTCAATCTTCTCCCCATTGAAGACCACTGCCGGTACATGTTCCTCGCGCATACAGAGGGCCGGAGCTTCTCTGGCCGTGGGAAGTATCTTCTGAACTGCCGTTCTGTGGTCATCTCGCATGCGCTTGAATGGCGCGAGGCTCATCATGCGGCGCTGGTGTCAACTGGCCCGGATGCAAATTATATTGAGGTTGACCGGGATTGGTCTGATCTATCGCCCAAGATCGATTATCTCATTGATAACCCTGCGATTGCGGAGCGTATCGCTAATAATGCGGTGCGCACTTTCCGTGATCGGTACCTTACTCCTGCTGCTGAGTCGTGCTACTGGCGTCAGTTGATCCGGCAGTACTCTGCAGCTTGTGATTTCGAGCCGGTCTTGTTTTCGACTGGCCGGGATGGGAAGACTCAGCCCCGGGGTGTTCCGTATGACACTTGGCTTCTTATGCATTGATGATCTTTGATCGGTTGCTATGATTGCGTTTTTATTGCATATTGGTGTTTTTCTTTTTGCGATATTCCCGGTTGGCGTTGACCCTGATACAGAGTTGCAATTTGTACATGAGATATATTGATTGTTTATGACTCACTATAATGCAAACTAGAATTCACTTTTTATTCTACAAAAATACGAACTTCCTGGTTTATATTCGGGGCAGCCTAGGCCGAGTAAGCATACGAATTCTGCTTTGCCAAGCCTTGGTGCCAAGACCTACATGACCGGTACATTCTTCGAATATTCTTGGCACGTGTTCCTGCTTACCTACGCACTCGCCAAGACCTCGGGATTCGAATTAAACATCCGCTGATCCATGGATCAGTCACCTTGTCACGTTTTCGCTGACTTTATGTCGACTTCTCTGATGACGGTAGATGATCATGTATCTTTTTTTTTGCCGGATTTCATATTGCCTGATATTAAGTTTAGCCTGGGCTAACCGAAGCTGCAACTATTACAGCCATAATGAATTTCCCCGCATTTACACCTGTGCCTGTGGCTGACATCTTCAACATTCTTGTTTTCATTCGGCGACGAACTTTAGCCGCCTAAAGGGTCCGGCTGTAAGCCCCTTGGCTTGGATCACTGATGAATCAAATTTTAGGCTGGTTGAATGATACAGGGATCTAATTGAGGGTGTGATGGATCACCGCTAAGACTTGGTAGGAAAGGAATCATGGTCCGTGGATGATTAGTGCAATTGTGACAGTTGAAGTACGGGATAAATGGCTCGCTGGCTAAATTGGATTAAGCCATTTAGGATATGAAACTGTTTGGAAACACGCCCCACATCCTCCTGTGAATATAAAAGGTCTTCTCCTGAAGGGATTCTCTGCCATAAAATAACACATCTCAATTCATTCGTCTTCTTCAATTATCACCGATATCCGAGCCTTCATCATGGTCTCTTTCTCAAACCTCTTTGTGGCTGCTTGTGCTGCTGTTACTGCCTTTGCGCTTCCTAATGAGCTGGAAAAGCGAGCGATCACCACGAGCGAGCAAGGAACTAGCAATGGTTACTTCTACTCTTTCTGGACCAATGGAGGTGGCAGTGTCTCCTATACCAACGGTGCTTCGGGCCAATACAGCGTTAGCTGGACCAACTGCGGATCTTTCACCTCTGGCAAAGGCTGGGCTACTGGCAGCTCTCGGTAAGTCGAGTCCACCTAGTTATCTATTGTCAATATACTTACAAGTACACCATGTTAGAAACATCAACTTTTCCGGTTCTTTCAATCCCTCCGGAAATGCTTATCTCGCTGTATACGGGTGGACCACTAGCCCCCTCGTCGAATATTACATCCTGGAGAGCTATGGCACCTACAACCCAGCTAGCAGCATGACCTACAAGGGAACCGTGACCAGCGATGGATCAGTCTACGATATATATACCCACCAGCAGGTGAATCAGCCTTCCATCTCGGGGACTGCGACGTTCAACCAGTATTGGTCCATCCGCCGGACTAAGCGCACCAGCGGAACAGTCACTACTGCAAATCACTTCAATGCTTGGGCTTCTCTTGGATTGAGTCTCGGCTCGCACAACTACCAGATTGTCAGCACCGAGGGATACCAGAGCAGTGGATCGTCATCCATCACCGTTTCATAAGCATGTGAAAGCCCTGCAGTGGCTTCGTGCGAAATGTTCACTTGCTTTTGGCAAATTTTTATTGGAAGGGCTATTTTATGGACCTGTTAAGTCTCCTTGTAGTAAGGAGGTGGAACGATACTTTGCTTAGGGGAACACGGGCATTTTATTGTCTTTAGGCTTATACTTGTCTTTAGATAGGCACTCTTGGTTAATATGACGGTGCTTTTAGCATAGCTAACAAGGCCCACAAGTCAGCCACTTTGACTACTTCAACTTCTCTTCACTTTCTCTTTCTTCTTCCTTCTGTGATATTCGTAGGAAAGCATGGCATTGGTATTGCCTTTACGTTCTTCCTTCCATCCTTGCCTACATATGTCTGTTATTAGCACAGCACACAATCTAAGAGAAGGAAAAAGAGGAACATACCTGTAGAGGAGGTAGACAACAAGCATAACAAGGACAGCGGTGATACAATCTGGAATATTGGCTGCTACCGCTGTCTTCCAGTCAGACGGGGGGTAGTTGTTTTTTGTCTTCGCAAGGAATCATTGTATTTCTTCTCTTCCGAATATCCTGTGATTGGCTTTGTCGGCCTCGCTCAAGGAGCTCACTGTTTCTCTCTTCCGTTTCTTGGGCCCCTCCGGTGTTCCCGTAGACACTGTCCTCTGCGCGATCGAAGATAGGATAGGCTTGTCACGCTGGATTCCTAGTATTCAATCGATGTCCAAAATGGTATCATCTCCCAGGTATTTGTCTGCGGTGTAGTCATAGGACTGTTTCTTCCTGATAGGTTCGAGGTAGAAGGTAGAATTATGCTTTAACCCGTGTTCCCACTGAGAGATTGTGTATTTGTGTACCGTGGACCATCAGTATTTGGCACCATCGGGTTGACAGGCTGAGATCGCCCGGCCAACTCGAGGTTTTCTCGAAAGGTAGAGTGAGTACAAGCCCCGGGGTAGGCGAAAACCTCGGCGGGGACCCCACAAGTCCCCAAGCTTCTCACCTTCCTATATGTTGAGGCTTACTGTGCGTAAGTAGACGAGAAGAGGGATATTTGAGATGTAGTCTAACGAGGGGTGGGTGCTTGAGGCACCTAGGTGGCGTCCTGGGGCCACAAAATCCAACTGACGGGTGCCCAATCAAAGGGATAGAGAGAGAAAGAGAGAAGAATTTGATTTTCTGCAAACAAACAAAGAGCTACTTATGTAGCTGGATGAAGCCTATCAAACAGGACAAACATGGCAGGCCATTCAACAGACACTAAGCTCTCTCTCCTTTCTCTCTTCCTTCTCCTCCCTGGCCACTCTCACTCTGACGAGTTTAAGCACCTTTTTTCTCTATATACATATGATCACCATCATACTTAGACTCCAAGACCTGCGCGATATACTCAAGCCAAGTTCGACCTTGCTTGCCTCACTTTGCCTCTACTTCTCAGCCTCCTTTATTTCTTCTTCACAGCATTCGATATCCATTGCACATCGTGCTTCTCTAATAAGCACATTCAGCTGGCGACGAGACAGGCGTTCAGGGAAGGTTTCAACATAACATAGGCCAGACAACAAGTGCCGTGTTCGGTTCGCAAGGCTATAACATTGCATTTATAGACTATAAATGCTCTGGACACGTACCCCTGACGCTATAATTATGGATAAGCAGGCAGCTATCAATTTTGTTAGTGAGCTTAAGGCTCCTGGACTCTGATGCATGACTTGACGGAGTTGACAATGCCCGAAAGACCGGAGTTCAGAATCGCAATTGGACGATTCGCATGTTATATGAAAGATCTCAATGTCAAGTATGGGTTCTTTTCCACGTATGAAAAAGCCGTCTTTCGCATCCTCTTTCACCGGCAATTAAGCAAAAATTCCAGGGTGCCAAACCGCCTATCGCACCTCCCCGCGTTGAGGTTCAGATCTTGATATGCCCCGATTCCCACATATATCACCGAAATTATTCCCATTCTAGGACCATACCATCCGGCGTCGATTACAGCGCAGTTTAATGATGGACTACACGATTGCCTGGAGGCAGAAAGGCAATGATCCACGATGCCTAGTCTTGGATTCGACGGGGGCATGGTGCCGAAGCGATCCAAGTTCTGCTTTCTGTGATGACGGAACTGATCATTTGCCCGTTGGACCCAGCACTGAGAACTACGTTCAGGCTACATCCTCATGCGCAATGGAGGCGGAGGGTATCAAGCGGCTCGCGACAAGCTTCGACTCACCAATGAATGTGAGGATTGTGACGATGTAGAGGATATTAATGACCTTGGCACCGGAAATATTTGTTGGTTCGGAATATTCAAGAAGGGGGACGGGTTCATCCATGAATAGACCGGAGACATGGGCGAAAGGCTGTGTCACAGTAAGCCCACCCAAAGCGTCGAAAGGCTGGCTCAGCTGAGAAGGTCTCGGTGGTGGTTGTGATCTGGGTATCTCTCAACACAATGGGTATGAGAGTACCTAAGAGCGAAGTTGTATTCGAATCTTTGCTTGTTCCCAAGTGGTCCATCATTGGTTTTTCTCTGGTGCTTGCGGATTGTTATGTTGAATGTAACCACCTTGGAACCAACCTTTATAATTCAGTCTTTCATGTATTCAATCCAAATTGACTCGTACTCGTACAAGTAGCCTCGGTTGTCTCTTTCTAGTTGGTTCTAGTGCTTGGTGCTTATATTTGAATGTGGTAAGCCCACTGGAGAGTTCCCTTAAATGGGCTGTCCTCGGCGTTTAACGCAATCTCTGTCAAAAGCTTTCCGTAGGCCCAGGTATCATTTAATTGCTGTATATTTCCCACATTATTTCCTCCCTTGATATCTACCATTCCGTAGGTCGGGGATAAACTCCCCGGGATTCGGGTAGCCCCACCGATGCGCAGAGTTAGCAACGCAGACACCTTCAACCTTAATCACCCCGTGGTGTTTTCAGCTCTAGCGCCCTATTACTCCCAGTGAATGACCCTCACCCTGTTTTGCAGGCAGGGCTGTCGGTACCCCTGCTCCCAGTCGTAGGGGCCCCTCTTCAATAGGTAGGGTGCAGATTCCCCTGAAATTGTACCGAAACACTGAGGCGGCTAGCCGTGGCTTCATAAAATGTAAGTCCATTCGAAAATCCCATATAGGGAGATAAAAAACAACGAATAATTCGCACATTGATTCAATGGAGGCTAGTGTTGATTGAGTGACTAAAGTCTACTGAGAATGAGCTGTGGGTACTCCGTATAGCGTTTGCCCGAATATTGTTTGCGGTTGGGTTTGCAATATATGCATATGTTCCAACAACAGATAACCGTTTCCTCCTCAGCTGGATAGTACCTTACTCCCTACATGTTTAATCCTCATCCCTCTCAACAGCTCAATAGAATCCATGCTTTTCTTTCCCTAACACCGTTTCACCCCCTCCCCAACCTTCTCTGCGTCATCCACGCCTGTCCCCAACAATGTCCAATATTGAAAACCTACCGACTGAGCTGATTCTCCTCGTCGTCTCGTTTTTGCCATCCGAATCATCTCTCGCAGCCTTGGCGCTGTCAAGCCGCCGTCTGTATGGTATCTTCAACCGCTGTCTTTACCACTACAATGTCCTCCACAGCAACAGCTCCGCTTTAGACTGGGCGGCGCAAAACGGGCGGATGGGTACACTAAAGAAGGCGCTAGAGGCTGGTGCCCCTCTACCCAAGAAACAGGGGAAGGGCAAAATGAGACAGCAGGGACCGATGATCTCCGAATTCGGGAGCGTAGCCCCGCGTCGCTTCATGGACTTTCGGCCGCATCCAATCTCATTGGCGGCAAGCGGCGGTCATACGGATATCGTTCGATACATGATCGACCGCGGTGTGAGCCCTGACACGATGGACCCAGAGAGGCGGACGCTGTTGGCGCTGGCTGCTATCCATGGCCATGCTTCTCTAGCTAGATATTTGCTACAAGTGGGTGCCGATCAGGATATCAAGAGCTTTCGAAGCGACTGGCCTGTGTGGTTAGCGGCATTTCAAGGGCATGTGGATGTGGTTGAGGTGCTTGTCTCTGCCCCGAAGCAACGATCCGACAAGGAAAACCTTCTGATCGATGCATTGGTCGCTGCGGTTCTTGCCTGGCGAGTTCCGGTGGTCCGGCTATTATTCATACATGGAGTGCAAGTCAACTTTTTGAGTGCAAATGGAAATACACCCCTCATGACAGCTGCGGTTCGGGAGATGAGCGATTTGGTCTCGATGCTTCTTGCGTATGGCGCAGATCCAAATCTGACAGCGGATAAACGACAGTCTGCACCCTTGGGAATTGCAGCGCTCCACGGCTATGAGGAAATAGTCCGGATCTTGGTCGATCAAACGGCAGATATCCAACGCACCAAAGCATTGGGATTCGCAGTCTTAGAGAGAAAAACACGAATCGTCGAGATAATACTTCAAAGTGGCGCATCCCCTCAATACTTCCCGTGTGAGATACCGAAACTCCCGGAGGAGGACGATAACGAGGAATGGGTGCAACCTCTTCTCTATGCCGTGAAGAGTGGCCATCTGGACCTCGTGGAATTGCTCTTGGAGTATGGAGCGGATGTAAATGTGCCCTGCTCCGAATACCCCGATGGTGGGTTTGGGAGATTATTTGATCGAGTTCTGTTCGTGGCTGTGGAAGAATCCGACGAAGAGATGGTGAATCTACTACTGGAATGGGACGCCAATCCGGAGATTACAGATATGGTAGGACAGCCTCCGCTCACATATGCCATTAATGGCGGAAATGAGAACATCGTTCAATCCCTGTTGGATCATGGGGCAAATCCGCACCGTGCAGTGGATCATTATGGCAGCAAACTGACATCATATCGGAAAATGAAACAATCGATGCGGAGTCTGCTACAAGATGCGGAGGAACAATGGCCCTACCGTTAGTGCTGAGGGTCCGAGAGCTAAGGTTGTTTCTTTCGAGAATGGTTAGTTCAATCATACAACGCATTGCATTCAGTTATCACACTAGAGTGCGGATTGTACGTAAAATATGGGAGTACTTGGTACGATAGAACGGTCAACAATTATTATATTTCGGAAACGAGTTCAGACTGCACGATCTCTTTGAGTTGTTGAGTGGGCAAGAAGTGGTACTTAGCTAACTATACTCCGTACAGATAGGATTCAAGCCATGGACAGTAGAATTTCTGCCTTTCCTTTATGATGCCATTCACTGAAGGTCGCGCATCTGAGCCCTCGTTCAAGGACCTCGAAAATAATAATAATCAGAAAGAAATATATATCATATCCATCAGAGACCATCACATACGTACAGAAAACATTATTTAGAAGATACCACGCTCTATGAACATGCTCTAGTCAGCTCTTCGCGCTTCACAACAACAACATGAGAATATATATAATGTCGAACTTACAAATTCTTGTACCATTTTTATATCCCCTTTAAGGGCCTCTTGCGATGCACTAGGCACATTATTCGATCCCCCTACCCTTTGACCTCCACTTATGTACACATCTTGTGCGCACATTCCGTAATTTATATTCCCAAGATCGTGCAATGGCAACGGAGACTCATTCCAGCTGGTTATGTCCGACCGGTGTTCTCCGCGTGTGGAATGGTTTCGATCATGGGAGTTGGGCGTGACACCGGAGGAGCCAGAAGGGGACTGGTTGCTGTCTGGCTTGGTGGATATGATAGATCGGAATGGAGGTAGGGATCCGACGATGATAGCTATCTTGATTGTTATTAGGATTCTATAGTAAATGTCGAGCGGCCAACTTACAGATTGACGATTCAACCACACTCCATACTGCAAGCGCTGCTTGGTCCGAATATGCCTTTCCGGTGATAGCAACTGCTCGGATAATTGCCGCTGCGACAATTATGATGCCAAGACAGAACACTATCCCTAACCCAATCTTTTGTTGCATGTTGATCTTTGCATGCCAGATGATGCGAAGTGGGAGAGACATGACTGTTGAATGATATTAACTCAAGAATAGAAAGGTAGAGTGGGTCTTCGTACTCAATAAGTCCGTAAGGATGTCGACTGCGGTGCTATATGATATGGAGATGACAGATCCTCTCTGATCAATTGGCTTTGAGCATTTCCCTGTCAACTGTTAGACATAGAAACTAGAGATGTTAAGAAACGGATTATCTACCAAACTTGAAGTAATTCGATGGCGGGTGACATGTGTACACAGACCCAATCCAACATCCGATATATGCCAAGGCTGCAAACACAACGGTGGCCCACCAGACCCGCCGGTACCGAGGCAACCCGTTGGATATCATCCAGAAGAGTGCTAGAAATGAGGCTTTTACGCTCCACAGCACGGACCAGAAGATCCCAATGATCGCAAACTCGTAGTGGGTGTAGCGAAGTCCGTGGTCGACAATATCTGGCCCAGTCATATTGAAGACTATATAATAGATGTGTGGAGCCTGAAGAGTCTGTAATACTGCGTTCGTTATCAAAAAGGCTAAGGCAAGCAGCATGAAATAGTCATCCGCTAGTAGACGCTTCACATACACGATTCGGATCGCGATACGAGCAGACGTAAACAGGATGCTTACTCCTGTTCCCGCCCAGGTGATAGCAATGAGGCCGGTCATTGAGAGTTCAGTTCCCATCCCTTGGGGAGTAGGAAGAATTTCCATAGTCATGGCGCAAGCCTGTATGTACACTTTTTGCCTAGTAAGTGACAACAGACAAGGCGCTCCGGTATAATTCAGATTCGATTCATGGCAAATAGGTAGGTCATGAGGGGTAAGCTCATAAGGTAATCCTTCCATCAATTTGTTTGTGCACAAGCTAGCTGGGAAGGAATGTGATAGGCTACGTTTACTTGGTCTGTTACTTACCGTTGCGCAAAAGAAAAGACTAGGGAACCCTGCCAATGGTGAAACCGACCTAGGCGGGGGGTAAAACGAGGGTAACACAGACTTAGATGCAACCAATTATCTCGAGTCTACGAGGTAATCCTCCGTATAAATGCACCATCATGCTAGTGGGACACCGCGAGTACTCCGAGAAACTATTTATAACCCTCACTTTTGGATGAATCGAGATTTTGCCTGTGAATGAAAGGGATTGCTTGTTTATTGGGTCGCCAGTGGCCCAGGGCGGCGGCATCCAAAGCGCTAAGATATGCAGCCCGGATTTAAATTGAGCGACCTCTCAACCCCTGCCGTTGTATTCGAAATTTTCGTTTTGTCCATTAGAGAAGAGGCTTCGCAAACGGAATGACTCCGCAGCATGCTTTTTGCTATTAGGCTTTTTAGAAATCCTAGAATAGGTGTTATACCTTATAGGCTGTTCTTCGAGCCCTTTAAGTTAGCCGCCGACAATTGAAACCTATATCCGCGATCTGAAAGTTGTCGTGATTGTCCAGCTTTTTTGATAATCACACAAAGTACACCTAAGATGACTCGACGCAGGCAAACTCGCGTTTGTCATGCAGGTTACCGGGTAGCCTTCCACATGACACCAGCAGGAAAATGTTCCTGTATGGTTAGAAAGAGATCATGTCTACCCTAGATACCTTCTTAAGTCCAACATCCAAGTCTACTTTTATGCAAGTCTAGCGATGGTACCAAAGCTAATCTCGTTGTTGCAATTTGCTGGTTTAGCCTATGCGGCTTTTCAGGCTTCATGCAAATGCGTAAGCGAAAAACAACACGAAAAACATCGACTTCGATTAACTCACTATCTAGACCCCAGGAGATCCATGTTGGCCCTCACTGAGATTATGGGAATCCCTCAATACAACAGTATCTGGAAAGCTGGTCCGCAATCTCCCAGTCGCTATCTCATGTTACCCCGGCACCTACGAAGACGAGGATGAATGCGCGTATGTGTATTCGCAGTGGTCGAATTCCACTTTCCAACAACTTTCCCCCGTCGGTTACTTTGTTCCTACGGAAGATGCTTGCCCTCCGATTGACATGCGCCATC
Organism: Penicillium psychrosexuale; assembly: GCF_028828465.1. Classification (NCBI taxonomy): domain Eukaryota; kingdom Fungi; phylum Ascomycota; class Eurotiomycetes; order Eurotiales; family Aspergillaceae; genus Penicillium; species Penicillium psychrosexuale. The sequence continues at coordinate 7,058,733 of NW_026643187.1, forward strand.
AATCACCTCGCACATGTACGCTTGGTCCAGCTCCAGTGTATACCATCAATGCAACAGAGCCTGAGGAGGTAGTAGCTGGTATCAAATTCGCACAGGAGAATCATGTTCGCCTCGTCATTAGGAATACAGGGCACGATATGTTGGGGAAGTTAGTAGCACACGATGATTCAACAAAGGTACTATTCTGACTGATCACTTGGTTGTAGATCTGAAGGCTATGGAGGACTACAGATTTGGATCAAGTACATTCGAAAGGGAATATCTTTCCAAGAAAGGTATACTCCATCGAATGGATGTAGGAGCAGCAATTGGGCTGGCTCTGCAATCATTATTGGCGGAGGCTATGTTTGGCGAGATGTATACAAAGTTGCCTTTGAGCGCAATCTCACGGTTGTTGGCGGGGGGACCCGGTTGGTGAAATTCTTCCCCCAACAAAAAGCAAAGTTCTGATTTTGTTCCAAAGACCGTTGGTTGCATTGGAGGTTACACACAGGGTGGGGGGCACTCGCCAGCCAGTCATGACTACGGGCTTGCCGCAGACCAAGTACTAGAGGCCCAAGTTGTATTGGCAAATGGCGATATCGTCACAGCGAATCCTTGTCAGTTTTCGGATCTGTACTACGCTGTCCGAGGTGGAGGTGGTGGTACTTACGGCGTCGTCACGTCGATGACTGTCAAAGTATATCCCAGCAAGCCTGTTGTCGCACAGTCGCTCGAAATCACTCCACTAGCCAACGACACGGACTCACTCTTAGACGCGATTACCGATGTCTACCAGCAATATCCCAATATCATGGATGCAGGATTCTCCGGCTATGGATCCTGGTCTATTAACAGCCCTATGGCGAACCAAACACCTGGCTATATGCACGTTGTTGCGGCTATGAACAAGTCGCTTGTCCAGTCTTTGGAAGTTTTCGATACACTTTTCCAGACATTGCAGAAGTATAACGGTACACTCCTTCATATATCAGTGATATGGTATGAGTTCCCAACGTATGGGGCATACTTTCACGCCCTCTCTGGTGTATCCCAGCCAGTGAGGGCTGGGTCTCCCAACTCGGCTATGACATCACAGATGTTTAGCAAAGCTGCCTTGACGACTAGTCGCCCCTCACTTCGCAACATGATTGGTGTCACTGCGGGAAATTCTGAAGAGTGTGCATTGACTAATGTTGAGCTCGTCGGGGGTGGAAAGGTTCTCACTGGAGCATCTGACAAGTACTCCAGTGTGAATCCTGCCTGGCGATCTACCTATATTGTCAGCGTCGTGGCTAGATCTTGGGTGAATTACTCATCTGCTCAAATTGTCGAACATGATATCACTCATATCAAGGGAGCCGCTATGAGAGCGCTCGATCCATTCCTTGGAAGCTACATGAACGAGGTATGAATATTCTTCCTTTGCGGCGAATTAACAACTTTACTGACTGTAAGAAAGGCTGACCGCAATGATCCCCTATGGGCGACGGATTTCTATGGTACAAACTACGTGTCGTTAGCGCGAATCAAGAAAAAGTACGATCCGACGAGTCTATTCTACTGCCAGACCTGTGTGGGTAGCTCATCTTGGGCTCAGCGATATCTTGATGGAGCAAATTACGGCCCTCTTTGTTCTACTGGGCTGTGATGCACGATATTGAATGAGACGGCATTACAAATCCGCTTGAAACAATGCCACTGTCTGATCAGCATAGTCACTTTTAATAGTCTAGCGGCATAAGACATCGAGGAGGTTACCATGGATATGTTCTTGAACATAGGGATAACCTCCATATTTCCCTAAAATGACACCAAGTCAGTCCAGTACCGCTTGCCTAATGAGTGCTATGGAGCTGTATGAATTTTGTAAGAAACGACTCCATAGATCGTTGATACCTTCCAGGTCGCTTCCTGTTTGCTATTTGCCTCTTTCCTTTGTTCATTTGTTTGTTCTTTCCTTTCCAGGGTTGTTTGCACTCGAGCTAAGCGAGTCGTTCGAGTTTTGCATAGTTTGCAGTAAATCCAGCTATATAAACAGGCCGATTCCCACTTCTGCACTTACTTCTTCTCTCTCTTCATCATTTTGGATCAACCAACCACATCCCACATCGTGTTCATCATCCATCACATGACTTGTCTGTTCTTACTTTCATCCTTCAGACAACCCAACCACATTGTCCTTCTACCTTCTACCTTCTACCTTCTACCTTCTACCTTCCATCATCCACCATCCACCATCCACCATCCATCGTCCATCTTCCACTTTATGAGGTTTGTTTCTTATCTGTGTTATCACCTATTCTTCATCTTCCATCATCGTGGTCTATAATATCTGATGACATGGGGCTGACTGTACTAGATATGTGTGCTCACATCCACTCAACCACATCCACTCATCCACTTCATGCATCCACTTCATGCATCCACTTCAATCAACCTTCAATCAACCATCCACATCCGACTACTACAATGCTTCGACCTTTAAGAGGCGGAATGAAAAGAAACGGTCTTGAACGACAAGAGTCTCCGCAGGAGTGTCTCTGAAGGAGACTTCTCGTCGGGAAGAGGTTACAGCGTGTACCCAATTAAAGGAGACTCTCAAGGCCGTTTGCTGTGGTGGTAAAAACATGGTCGCCTCGACAAGCAAGAATTAACATTCAAGCTCCATATCCAAGCTCCACTTCAATCACCCACTTCAACCAATCACCCACTTCAACCAACCATCCACTTCAACTATCTATCCACTTCAACCATCCACTTCAATCAACTATCCATATTCGACTACTGCAATGCTTCGGCCTTTAAGAGGAGGAATGAAAAGAAACGGTCTTGATCGACAGAGTCTCCGCAGGAGTGTCTCTGAAGGAGACTTCTCGTCGGGAAGAGGTTACAGCGTGTACCCAATTAAAGGAGACTCTCAAGGCCGTTTGCTGTGGTGGTAAGAAAAATTGGTCGCCTCGACAAGCAAGCATCAACATTCAAGCGTCGATATCCAAGCTCCACTTCAATCAACTATCCAAATTCCACTTCAACCATTCACTTCAATCAACCACGTTCAATCCCTCAATCAACCACATTCAAACATCCACTTCAAGCATCTACTTCAATCAACCAATTTCAAGATCCTACATTCAACCAACCACGTTCAATCAACCACGTTCAATCAACCACATTCAATCAACCACGTTCAATCAACCACTTCAAACAACCAATTTCAAGATCCTAATTCAATCAACCACATTCAAGCAACTACATCCAAATATCCACTTCAAGCATCTACTTCAAGCATCCACATTCAACCAACCACGTTCAATCAACCACTTCAAACAACCAATTTCAAGATCCTAATTCAATCAACCACGTTCAATCAACCACATTCAAGCAACCTCGTTCAAGCAACCACATTTAAATATCCACTCCAAGCATCCACTTCAAGATCCTAATTCAATCAACCACATTCAAGCAACTACATCCAAATATCCACTTTAAGCATCTACTTCAAGCATCCACATTCAACCAACCACGTTCAATCAACCACTTCAAACAACCAATTTCAAGATCCTAATTCAATCAACCACATTCAAGCAACTACATCCAAATATCCACTTCAAGCATCCACTTCAAGCATCCACTTCAAGCATCCACTTCAAGATCCTAATTCAATCAACCACGTTCAATCAACCACATTCAAGCAACCTCGTTCAAGCATCCACTTCAAGATCCTACATTCAAAGTATCCACATCCAAACAGCTACTTCAGTCAACCACTTCTATCATTCACATTCAGCCTTACTGTGACGGGTTTCGGCTTCAGGACCATTTGCAGGCTTGCAACAACAGCAAACACGAAAGGAACAGAGAAAAGAAAAGAAAACCAAAAGAAAACATCTCGAATGATTTCAATCAGCTACTTCAGGATCCTGTATCCTAACAACCACTTCAATCAACCACTTCAATCATCCACATTCAGACAACCACGTCAATCAACTACTTCAAGATCCCGCATCAAGAACCAGTTCAAGCATCCAGTTCAAGCATCCACTTCAATCAGCAATCCACATTCAACCATCTACAATGCTTCGACCTTTAAGAAGAGGAATGAAAAGAAACGGACTTGAACGATAACAGTCTCCGAAAGAGTGTCTCTGAAGGAAACTTCTCGTCGGGAAGAGGGTACAGTGTGTACCCATTCAAAGGAGACTTTCAAATAATTCATTTATTGATTCTACCTGAGTTTAATCCTTAGCTGTGGTTTATGCCTATAGAAAAGACTATGTATATATGCTACACAATAGGCTGCTACAAGGAATGTTACGAATGGAGCCATTATCTCTTGGCTTCAGATCATCGGAATGTTACTCTTCGAAAAGACCGTAGAATATTCGATCCGATCTCCAGATATTATTATGACTTAGTTTAGACTGTCCAACGTCTTGTTCCATCGGGATGACTGGGAGTCATGTGGGAAATTCCACGCCATGCTTAGATGAAGCAACCGAGCTCCCAATATTTTTCTTTCTCCACCCGAAGGAGTTTAGTGCAGATAGCAGATTACAGCGAACAGCATCAAAATCGCCCTGGAATGAAGCAAATGTAACTAAACTACCAGGACCTTCTCCGTAGGACCGGAGAATTGCGGATTTCAAGGGCGTTGCGTAAAAGCCCTCGCTCTTGCAAGAAAGGATCGGCGGACGCGCGGTGTTGTTGGGCATGGTCCGTGCACTCTAAGCCTGAGGCATCAATATAAACTTGATCCCACCGCCAAGGCCGACCTTCAGATCGATCTTTCGTATCTCCAACAACAATTATTGAGTGAACCATACGAAACCCACAACGATCAAGATGACCTCAGCACCTAGAGATGCACTGGAGTTTCCAGATTCAGATAGGGGCTTCTTAGAGCCTCATCTACCTCCTCGGGATGGCTCGGCACCTGAGTCTGATCTCCCCTTCACAACACTCACATTCGCGACCTCGCTTGACGCTTCTCTAGCTCTGTCTCCTGGTGCACGTACAGTTCTTTCTGGACCCCAATCCAAGGCAATGACTCATTATCTGCGATCTCGCCATGACGGAATTATCATTGGCGTTGGTACGGCAGTGGCAGACGATCCCGGTCTCAATTGTCGAATCACAGGAGTTGGGGGTTATGGAAAGCCCGGCCTAGATGGCCAGCCTAGACCAGTTGTGATTGATCCGACAGCCCGATGGGACTTTTCAGACGACAGCAAGCTGTTCCAGCTTTGCAGAGAGGGGCGTGGCCTTGCACCATGGATCATCACCGCAGTTGAGAAACCAAACGCCAAGAAACAAGCATTACTGGAAAAATACGGCGGAAGATTTATCCCAGTCAAAATGCTTAGAACCCACACCGGCCGACATCAGGTTGACTGGCCAGATTTGCTCGTCACCCTGAAATCGAACGGTCTCGATAGCGTGATGGTAGAGGGTGGTGGCCAGGTCATCAAATCCCTTTTGAGCCCGCTTTACATGTCCTTGTTGGACAGCGTCATTGTTACTATTGCTCCCACGTGGCTGGGCGAAGGTGGCGTGGTCGTCTCCCCTGATAGGCGCTTTGACGAGGATGGAAATGCGATATCCGCAGCGAGATTGAAGAATGTCAAATGGTACCCATTTGGGGAAGATGTCGTTCTTTGTGGGCAGATCAAGCTCTCTGACTGAGAGAACACCTTGAATCTTTTTACCTACTGAAATTGATCAACCCTCAAGTGCATGTTCCTTCGATGTAAGGATTCCAGCCTAGATCTCGAAACGATTGATTGCTATGTCTTATCTCGTCACCGAACCGTGGCAACTTGACAATAAAACATTACACTATTTCATCTGCTAGGTCATGTTTCCCACTCCACCGGCGTACGGTTTATCCCAAGCTTTCCGTTGACCCCACTTGTCCACCACGAGCCAATTGGAAGGCCTGTACGCATGTATCAAAAATATGTCATGTCCTGCGTTTTGTCCCTAGGTATGTGAGGGAAGACTTCCGTGTGAAGAATAAGGAACATACTTCTACTTTACTGTGGGAATCCACTTGGGAATACCGAATTAAATATTTTCAAAATCAACACTCAACACTAGTCGCAGCTTTATATCTTGAGGACTATCGTGGTGGCTTGAACTCAATTCGAATAATATCTCTGGCATAGAAGGAGACATTAACAATGGCCTTGTATCATTCATTTCATTCTTTATCTGCAACAATGGTCTTTGTTTTCGGAAGATTCATTTCTGAACTAATAGGAACCAAAAACAATTAAATAGCCCCGATGCCCACATCATCGGGACTCCATCAGGGCCGACCTCTTGATCAGCGCTCGGAGCGTGTAATTCATCGACCATCTCTAGGTAAGTACTAACAATTAGATATACTGACATTTCCAGGCTCTACAGACAATGCCGCCACTAAACGATGGCGAGCAGCACGAGCGTATGCTCACTGCTCTCCGGCGTGGAATTCACGATCTCCGATCCAACCCAGAGAATCGCATGCTGGTAATTGAAAGGTTAAACGCAATTTCTCGTCTGGCTCGCATCTGTGCACAAGTCGGGAAGGACGCTCATTTCACGCGGCTTTGTGACACCCTTCAGAGAGAAATGCCACGCCAAATCGCTCTGCTCAAGGGTGACATAAATAGTAACCTTATAGTTGCAAATGCGCTCGCCCAAAAGATCCTTGAATCGTCCTCATTTACTCGCTCTGTCGCTGTTTTCAATAGCGAGAATGAGACCGACGAGGAAAGTGAGTTGGATCCTAGCAATGATAACTATATTGCACGATTGCTACTTGGTTCGAAATGGGCTAAAGAGGTAGTTGACCTTCCGGAGGAGCCATATAGCAAGCCTGAGGTTTTTGGAAGCGCTCGTGAAGATGAAGATGAGATGGATCCCAGCCATGATGACCATATTGCACGCTTGCTGCTTGGTCCGAGCTGGGCTACTCCGATAGCTGATTTTGCCGAGGAGCCATACAAGGGGAAGAAGGCGGCGGGTAAGTGATTGTAGATTTATTAGGTCGCACGAATATTCTTCTCTATAACATTGTTTACTTGAATCGATGTTTGTTCGAGATGAAGTTGAGGACATTTTGTATTGTGGGCTGGAAATATGAAGAATATTATACAAATCCTAAATTACATAGTTTCTAGATAGTATAGAGTGGTGAGATCGCTTTTTATCATTCAGAGCAACACAGCAGTGTTTTTTTAATCTCTGTAAGCCAAGGGAAAAGATGGGCCGGTACTATCTTTCCTGCTAGATGTTCTATCAATATCCGGCCGAGTCATCTCACGGTGAATAATGTTGGTCAACTCCTCTTGTTCACTGGGTGACGTCACTGTGTCTCGTCTTTCCAAAGCAGCCCTTTGTTCATCCTCGCTGTCCGATGTTCCGCTTCTTTCGGCATGACGTGACGCTTGCCGTCTGACCCGTTGAGCCTCTTCCTTCTCAAGGATTGCAGCCGTCACTCGCTCCTTGCAAGCCTTTTCTTCGATTTCCTGTTCTATGCACGCGTAATGAGCCCTTCTATAAACACCGATTGAGCTCGACGTGATGCCAAGAATCTCGTAAACGAAGAGAATAGGCAGCGCGAAATAGAGTTGGGGGTTGCAGCCAGAAGACCATATGTCGATGAGTACCTGGAAGACGGAATGTGCTGGCAGGGCAAAGCCCAGTTTGTAGAAAGCAGGTGCCAGCTCGAATGGGAGAAGAATGGAAGTGACATTCGAGACGACCCACGATATCAACGCCATCGGCACGTAGGGAGGGGGAAGCCAGATGGTGAAAGTGTCTAGCACGAGGAAATTCACATGTGCAAAGAGCCATAATGCCAGCCAATTGAGTGCGAACTGGTTTCCATTAACAGTCCAGCCACTTTTGAATGCCCAGATTGCACCGGCGGTACATATGGACCCGACAAGTGTGTACACTGAAGAGATGACTAGGCGCGCAATAGCGATGCGATGGGCTGACAGCGAGGTGTAGAGTTTGAATTGAACGTATAAACCATTGATAGTACCAAGAAAGAAGAACTCTTGGATTACGATCAAGATGATAACTAGGGTGTTGTAGACAACCCTTGACCCTTGTTCTGTGGGTTGGATATTGTTGTCGGCTAATGTCCAAGGATCGTAGAACGCTGCAATCGCAGCAGGATCGGAGCTGTTGATACTCTGCAGAGACTGTTTCCCGTTGGTTTGCGAGTACGCCAGACGCGCAGTTTCCGAGAATACTTTCATGCTATCTGCAAGGACGGTGTCAATTACCGTTGGGTAGCGCGCTTCATTCCACACCATGGTAAGAACATTGTTCTTATCGTACGAAGATGCAGCTGCTCCACCTGCTAATGCGGCGCTCAATGCGTTGGACGCATTTGCTGTCGTGTATAATGCTCCCCAGTATTTGATGTCGCAGACTGCACCTTCAATCGAGCCAGGGTGGGGGTACGCTGAGGCAGATCGCTCAACAAGGGTTGGAAAGCCGGGTCCCTTGAGGCTTTGAAACGCGGCGCGGGCCGCGTCGCCTATCGCACCACCATCGTAGTCAACAAACAAAACATTGATGTTATGAATGTGTGAAGACTGCTGGAAAAGGGATCCGAATAGGTAACAGAATAAACCGAGGAATAGAATTTGGAGCAGAAGAAGATTGATAGCAGATGCCTTTAGCAAGCCGAATCGACGCGGCCGAACAGATGGGTGGTGGATGCTAGGCCGCTGCTCTCGCGCTCTGGGATAGAACTGCATGTAACCCGGTGGAGCGATAGCTTTATACCAGATGAGGGCGATGATATAAATGTCAGACTATAGATGTAAGAAGTCTGTGATGAGCCTTTCGACCTCCGAAGCAACAAATCCCGGCCAAAAACAGGTATCAAGTCCCGAAGCCCGGCGGGGATTGTAAGCGGGTCGGCAAAGTTTAAAAGGCCGAAAGGCTTTCGGGAAGATAGGATGAGACGAATTATTTTGAGCTCATAGCCCTACGAGGTGTAGAGTCGACATCTACCTCAAGATTCTGTGTCAAGATTCTATGACGACATATCCTGATAAAGGGGAAACAATAAAGACGTCAGGCCACTTGATCGAAGGGCGGAAGGATTCTCGGGCCCCACAGTGATTAACGTCGACTCCACTTTCTTATTATGTAATCCAGGCTTGGCGACCGTTTTGGGAAGGTTCGCGGCCTGAATAACCAGGTCGAAGATCTTATCTCTTTGGCCCGGGAAATGGCCTTCAACTGTCCTCTGCCGATATCAATCCCAATCCGGTCCGTTGTTTATCATCTTAATAACACCAGCATATTCAATCGTGATGGTCAACATCCGGAAATCACCGGTGGCACCTTTCTTCGCTGTCTCGCGGTGTTGCACCCCTCCTTGGTGATCACCTCTCCGCGTGTCTGACTCCGGTTCTGTAATGTTTGTGAATATCTCACCCTACCGTAATATCGAGTTACGGTCCGGATTGAGAGCAGAATGGAGGTGATATTGGTACTTCCGGGGGTGGTGAAAACTCACAGCTGATTGGCAATACTCGGTGATTATGAGCAAGATATCGACCACTTTTTGTCCTCAGTTGATTGGAAGGGTATTCCCAAGCCCGATGCTCCTTTTAGAGGAATGGGACAAGGTTATTTGGTGCTACACGTACAGGATGTGAGATCAGAGTATCACTGATGCGCTAGGTTATTCTTTGCTGCCACGAATCTTCAAGTCTCTCTCTATTCAGCCACACTGAACGCTTCCTCAACAAGCCAAATATAAACCTCAACACCAATCAACATTTTACCCAATCTCCGTCTACCGGTCTCACAAATGCACAGGCATGTTGAATAATTAATGTTGAATAATCAATGTTGAGTAATCAATGTTGAATAATCAAAATATTCCTCGGCAGGCCAATTTCTGATATTCCCAGGCGGCCCTCGCTTTAGCCGCCTCGAATGGGCTTCAGATACTGCTTTAGGACTATAGAAACCTCGTCATCGGTTTTTAGAAGGATTATTGAGAAGTAATCTACCTCGGAATACTCGCCAATTACCGATTACCCTATCGTTGCATTCGATCCTTCCTCATAAGAGAGCGTCGTAACGATATGTACCTCTCTGCTTCTTATCTGCTTACCTTCCAAGGGTATTGTCAACATGGTGCAACTTGATGACGGCCTGGAGGCTGCTACACACGGTACCATTGATGTTTTACAGTCATCATCCGACGATACGCTCGACCTGGCATTCGTCAATACTGCAGAGAAGCCTGAAAGCAGTGAAACCTGGGATTGGGATAATGATCCGAGCAATCCTTACAATTGGCCAACAATTCAGAAAGTTCTGCAAGTGATGATGATTGCATGGGCGGCTTTTACAACGTTGGTTATTCCTTCCGCGCAACGTGAAGGTGACTTCAAATCTGACATGTTATTCAGGAGTGTTGGAGTCTCTATTATCTCACCCGCTCACTCGCAGTTCATGGAGGAATTTGGCGTCAGCAGCACCGTCGCTATATTACCCATGTCACTCTACGTTTTTGCTCTAGCCCTTGGTCCTATCGTTGGAGGACCTCTTTCTGAAACTGTCGGGAGATACCCAATCTACATCGGAGCGATAACTCTGGGAACTTTGTTCACTCTAGGGGTTGGGTTTTGTCCCACGTTTTCTGGGCTTTGTGTTTTACGTTTCTTGGCTGGTTTCTGCTATGCACCAACTCTGGCGATTGCGGCCGGAACTATCAATGAGACGTTCAAACCAGTCCACCGCGCTCTTCCCTCGGCTATCTTTATTCTCACGCCTTTTCTGGGTCCTGGTCTAGGGTCAATATTTTCCGAATTATCCTATTTGACAAGTTCTCCGTCTTGCTGACTATTTCTTAGGCCGGTTATTGGAAGTTTCGTTGTCAATCGGAAAGGCTGGCGTTGGACACAGTGGACAACGATCTTCTTCGCGATCGTGACTGGAATCATAATTTCAATTGCGAAAGAGACTTTTCATCCTATCATCAAGCGTCGTCGTGCCCGGGAACTAGGATTAGAAGCTCCCCCATCAGCACCTCTCTCGTCCAAGCTACGCCTATTTGTAACCATTTCTCTCCTCCGCCCTATCCATATGCTCCTAACTGAACCCATCGTTGGCTTCATTTGCCTTTACGTTGCTTGTGAATTTGCGACACTCTTCTCGTTCTTCGCAGCCTTTCCATTGATCTTCCAAGGTACCTATCATTTCAACATCGAGTCCTCCGGCCTAGTCTTCTTGGCCATTGTCGTTGGATGTCTACTCGGAACTGTGACAGTCATACTATGCAACGTCTTTCTTTACCTCCCGAAAGTCGCAAATCATCCGGAGGGGCAAACACCACCCGAATATCGCCTCTATCCAGCACTAATAGGTAGTGTTGGATTGCCGATCGGACTGTTCTGGTTTGCGTGGACTGCCAGGGCTGATATCTCCTGGGCAAGTCCCGTCGTTGCAATCATGGTTTTTGGATGGGGCAATCTATGTGTCTTTGTGAGCACAACACAGTACCTCGTTGATACTTATCATGGCCTCACTATCGCGAGTGCCATGAGCGCCAATGGGTTGGCACGTTATGGACTCGCAGCTGCGTTCCCTCTGTTTACCGTCCAAAGTGAGTGTCTGCCCTTTATGATGATAATTAAAAAATGTATCCTTACGCGTCCTATAGTGTACACCAGGCTCGGTACAGGGTGGGCCTCTAGCGTGCTTGGGTTTATTTCAGTGGCACTTTTGCCTGTTCCGTGGGTCTTTTTCAAGGGTGGAAAGAGATTGAGGGCTTTGAGTAAATATCAAACCGCGGAGAATAGTAAGTGATGGTATGTCAATATGTGACATGCTTTATAATGCCGAGTGGTAGGTAGTACATAGTTGAATTAATTGGTATGACGATGTCCTCTGGTACCTGTAATTCTTATCTGCAAGGCATTCTTGTTCGTGAAACTCAGACTTAATGTGTCCCAGTATCCAAAATACCCCTTTCCAAAAAGATCAACCCTCAAAATGTTGAAGGTTGAGTCCGGGCTCCACCAAGAAATCCACCCGAACCTAATGAGCTTAAAATCCGTTGGGAGAGTATAACTCAACCTATCCCCTAATATGAATAATCATAAAATTATGTCGTCGATATAAAGAGCAAAATCCCAGTCCTGATCTAGGTGTATTATCTCCACGGTCTATCATCATACAGTACTATTCCGATTATGACTGTCCCTAAAATAACCTTATATTTCGACATTGGCAGTCCCTTCGCCTGGATAGCGTTCCATGCTTTGAAGGTTAGTGGAACATCTCGAAGGACTTGATGAACGAGAAAGCTAATCATTGTCGATAGACGTCCCCTGTCTTTGAAAAATGTGACATTGACTATGTTCCCGTCTCCGTGCGAGGACTGTTCCAGTTGTGCAAGAACACGCCCCCTTTGGCCGTCAAGAGTGGGTTCTTCTTCTTCTTTTGTTCCTAAGGATATGGACTACGGACTCTATATTTAGCATGCTAATTTCCCATTGTAGACAAGGCCCAATGGTTGAATCAAGAACGCATTTACTGGGCTCGTCGCTTCCAGGTTCCCATGTCCGAAGCCCTCCCGGAAGCATTTCCGGCATCCACTTCGGAGGTCCAGCTTGCTCTATGCCTTGTGGCTAAACAATGCCCCGATAAGATTATCCCCATCATGGATAATATCTATCGTGGCTTCTGGGAAGAGGGTGACGCGAATGTCCTCACTCAGCCCGGTTTCTCTCCTATCTTTGAAAGTGAACTTGGGCCCGAAAACGCTAAGCGGATCATGGATGAGGTACGGTTTCTTCTGGCTTAAATGACTCGTATTTCTTCTCTAATATTGTTCTACAGTTCAAAGGTACCGAGACAAAAGACATTTTGGATGAAAACACACAACAGGTCGTCAACTCCGGCGGCTTCGGTTTGCCTTGGTTTGATTGCATAGATGCACAGGGGTCAAAGGAAAGCTTCTGGGGAATTGATCATTTGGGACGTCTTGTGGACTTTTTGCAACTAGATGCAAACCTAGACAAGTCTTTCCGCGTCTTACTCTAGCATGACATGTTGAAGCTTAGTCCTGGTCACTACCGACCCTTCACAACCCTTTAGATAGACGTCAGATTAACCTACCAGCCGCATTTGATTTGAAATAAAATTTCCTAGATTATCAGTCTCAATATCTGGTAGATAGGCGGCTAACATATATGAATAGTAATATTACTACGACAAGAAAGACCCAGGAAATGAAATTAATTTGAACAATACTCGATATATTGATAAGTTAATGATAAGCCTTCACGAATCGGCTGCTTCGTGGATCGGGGTACCTCGGAAGAAGGTCTTCAAGGGAGGAGCAGCTGGCTCGGCTTTACGCTTTACGCCGGCGACTCGAGGTGGCAGCTCCGCAAAGAGCTCGCGTGTCGCACCCGAGACAGATTCGTTCTTTGTGATCTCCTGCCAATATCGTAGCACGATATGCCACTTTCCATGGGCAATAGCAGAATGCTTGCCCTTAGCAGTAACGCTGTCAAACCAAAGCTTGACCTTTGTGGCAAGATTCACCCAAAGATCTAGAACAAGTTAGCCTATAAAAGTTTAGGAGTAAGTGACTTACTTCGAAGGTAAGACTTTCCGGCTGGGCCTGTCCTTTCAATGTCCAGGAACTCGGCAATAAATCGGAAGCAGAAAGTGAAATCTTCCCCGCTAAATCCATTATAGAAGTAGCTGCAAAAGGCCTCCTCTTCGGTAATCTGGAGACAGCATCGTACCTAAAATATACCACACCAGATATATATATTCTTGGAGTGGTGAGAGAAAGATGAAGAAGGTTAGATTCTACAATGATCGAGATCGCATGTGATCGACACGTGAGCACCACAACAATTTTGACTTTTTCTTATTATGTGGTAAATTCCCACTCAGCATTCTCTGAGGAAGTAATAGATAATTCGAGATACTGAATGCTGAATATATTTGAGGTGTTGATGTATGTACCCTCCTTCCTAATTAGGCTGGCACCTACCTCGACAACTTATTCCGGTATACCGCCCTCCACACCGCTTTTTAGATTTTATGCCTCTCTAGTCCCTCCGTAGATACCTGCAATTTGTATGTAAGCCACTAACAAAATCAAGTCACTTTTCGAAGGTTGTCATATCAACTGCTTCATCAAGAACTGCTTCATCGTCAAGGGGTTAAATCCTATAGGAATCAAGTAGAATATACTATCTTCTCTGATTAAAATGAATGTTTTTTTACGGGCAGAATATATGGCAAAATCCATGGTCGCACCCAATCTGGAAGGTTGTATACTCCGTACTGAAATTTGAGGCAGGGGGGTACATCTAACAACACCCTATATTTACTCGATACTATTATATTTTCCAGGTTTATATGCGAGCTATGTGTCTAGTAGAGGGGTAAAAGTCATTATTTTACTCACTTGGTGACGCGATCCCGCATTGAATGGCAACATGTCGTTCAATCAAGGACCGGCCCTAGCTAAGTCTTATTGGGCATGACCCATGTTGCGCATCTCGTCGTCTTCCTAAGCGATCTATCAGCATTAGCATTATCTTGCGTGGACCCCTCCATCTAACCGGATTTACCCTTGCCATGCTGATCCTGCACATACTAAGCATTTGATTCATCATCACGGGCGCAAATGTCACCTTGTAAACATACATTTCCGTCGGGTTTTCTCCGCGGCACTACTGCAAAATGCCAGATAGCGTCGGATTGACATTCGCTACGAGCATTGCGCAATCCTAGGTGAAGGGTACGAGTCAAAATATATATCTTGTAGCGAAAGACCCAAATCCATATCGTAGAAGTTGTCAACCAGACTAAAAATCGATAATGTCGAGCAACAGCTTATCATCGCTGGATTCAAAGCAGCCGATAGTCCAACAGACGCAGGTCCCGACCACAAAGAATGCTGTAAAAAGTGAAGTTTTGGCTGCGGGTGGTTCAGTCGAGTTCTATGAACCCATCGCGGAGTACGAAGGGAAACATCGATATGATCCACTTGCCGAATGGACGGAGAAGGAAGAGCAGCTGCTCGTCAGGAGGGTAATGAAGACCTTTTCCAGGATTACTATACTATAGCCACCCGACTAACATTTGACATAATAGCTCGACTACAGAATTTGTTCTTGGGTCTGTCTGATGTTCTTTGCCCTTCAGTTGGACCGGGGAAATATTGGACAAGCATTATCCGACGGAATGCTTGATGACCTCGGGTTATCAACTAACCAGTACAACTACGGCATGACGATATTCTATCTTTGCTTCCTGTGCGCAGAGGTGCCGTCGCAAATGATCTCCAAAAAGCTTGGTCCCGATGTATGGATTCCCATTCAAATGGTTCTTTGGAGTGTAGTCGGGATTTGCCAGGGCCTAGTCAGCGGCGAGCACAGCTTCTATGCTACTCGGGCACTTCTCGGTCTGATAGAAGGTGGCTTCATTCCCGACGCACTCCTTTACCTATCCTACTTCTATACAAATAACGAGTTACCCATGCGAGTCGCCTTCTTCTACTGTTGTTCCAGCGGTACTGCCATCGTTGCGGCGTTTTTGGCATTTGGAATTCTGCACATGCGATCCATAGGCGGCTGGGAAGGCTGGAGGTGGCTTTTCGTTCTCGAGGGTGCTGTAACTTTCACTATTGGTGTCATCTCCTGGTTTTATTTACCTCCGAGTCCGACGCAGACAGCAAGCTGGTTTCGAGGGAAAGATGGTTGGTTCTCAGAGAGAGAGGAAGTCATCATGGTCAATCGAGTCCTACGAGATGATCCAGCAAAGGTGCGTATGAAGGGATTTTTATCAATGTTTATACTGACTGTGAGTGTGTAACATAGGGTGGCATGCATAATCGTCAAGGTCTGACACTGAAACTTTTGCGGGACGCTCTCATGGACTACGATCTTTGGCCAATGTATTTGATCAGTCTCACGCTGCTGGTTCCTATTAATCCTGAATCAGCATATGTGACCCTCTTTTTAAGGTCACTTGGATTTGATACATTCAAGGTCAATCTTCTGACCATTCCTGCGACCGTGTTATTCCTGATCCAACTCATCTTTTGGTCTTGGGTGTCTGAAAAGATCAACAACCGCATGGCCATTTTACTATTTTATTCCTTTTGGGTTTTCCCTCTCCTGATGGCACTAGAGCTGATGCCGGTGACTGCAAGTCCTTGGAGTTGGTACGCAGTTACAGTTCTGGTCATTGGTTCTCCATACGTCCATTCTATCAATGGTTAGTACTAATATCTTCTCACAACATCTCAAATTCCGAATCCTCTGACGCCGTTATTCTTATAGTCAGCTTGATCTCGCGGAACGCTGGTTCTGTGCGCACTCGCACTGTGGGTAGTGCAGTATATAACATGCTTTGCCAAACAGGCTCTATCATTTCTTCAAACGTATGTTTTGTGATACCCCGAGATATCTTTTTATATCGTTGATTAGTTTTGTGCCTAACATATCTTCTTTTTCAGATCTACCGAACGGATGATAAACCCTACTACCGAAAGGGAAACAAGATCCTTCTGGCTCTTGTCGGATGGAACGTTTTGGTCACCATCTTCATTAAGCTCTACTATATGCGGAGGAACAAAAAACGTGAGCGGCTTTGGAATGCTATGAGTCCAGATCAGAAACAGCATTACTTGAGAACAACGAAAGATGAGGGCAACAAAAAGTTGGACTTCCGATTTGCCCACTAGCTCCTAGTGAGGGCCGATGATGGTGGGTGCATGTTACAAATTTGCATTTGCACTTGACGGTTTCAAAAATATTTGAGATGAATATACAATTATCCTTTTTACACAGTATTGTTAAATTCAGGCGTTATGGAGCGCTTTATACAGATTCGGCGGTCTTATCCGCTACCTTGGTGAGAATTATTGCAGTGAATATAGGACCTGAACGACGAATGGAGTTTTTCCAAGGCACAAGAGCATAGAGATTATTTCTACCCTTGATTCAAAATTTCCAATGATTTTACATCATTCTTATGTTGAGGTTTTGACGATGTTAACTATGTGTTTCCAAATTGGGCAACAAACAATGCAAACATGCTAATTATGTGCATAATTCTGCTGATTGAAATTTATGACGCCAAGACTGCGATTTATGCACAAACTGTAGACTTCCTTCGACCCAAATTGGTAAGAGAACACCTTCCTCTCCCCTAACTATCCTCTCTTGTCAATTTATTATCTTCCCCGACACACTGTCATGCACTGGCGCAAGGCTCTAGAGAGAATGACATATCTCCCTATCTAGTCACACCGTGCTCGCTTTGACATCTCCGTGAAAACCCGGTCTCAGTGTTGTCACCGTTATTATCCCTGTTAAGTCCAACGCCGATCATAGGAAGTAGTCGGCACAAGACCCCCGTGACATCATATCCTAAGTTGAAAGACCTCACCGACTGGTTAGGCCTTCGCTGTCATCTCAGCCGCCATAATGCGGGGTAATCGACAATGGAACAAGCTCGATGTTGGACTTTTCTAATGAGGAAGGTTACTCTTCGATCCGATATCGGTGGGGCAGTCTTGAAACAGTAAAAGATCGGTCGATCGGATGTCCTTTGCGCAGCGACTTCACGTCGCTAATATTATAGTTGCTTCTATTTTCTTTTGTCAAGTCCAGCACATGCTCACGTACTATTTTCTTTACTATTATTTGCTCCGGGCTCTAATGTTTGAGGACTAAACACTCAGATCAAACAAATGGACTGTGATGTACGACTATAGCCATGTGTCTGGCCCCTGATGACCACGAGTGCCAACACATGAAAGCCATGCGCCTCGTGTGACCCAACTTCACCCCCTGGGCTCTATTTCCCGGGCCTATCATCGTGGAGAAACATACATTGGCTAGGGGTAAATTGTTGGAGGTATCATATCTGGGCTGCATATTTCCGGATTATTTCTTGGCTTCGGCTCGCTTTCTGTTTCCACAATCTATCTAATTTTCTCTCCCTTGCATCATGTTACTACTGTCGGAGCTTTGACCCTTGATCGACGACCATATAGCCGTCTTACCGCCCCCATACCTGGTACAGGTATGGGTCTGTCCCACATAACGACTGTTTCTCACAAAACGAGAGATTTCTCTTTTTAGGTATCTTTTATATGGTATACCCATACAAAAGGTACATAAACATGAAATAGAGATTTTGTCACTTCTAGGAATACTTACAAAAGATATAGTAGGGGATATATAGTCTAAAGGAGGTCTATTTTATTTACTATTAATATATTAGGATGAAATATTGAGTATTCTCCAAGTGGTAGAACGTTGATGTTTCTATATATATCTCTTTCATAAATATGGTCTTTACTTTTCTATATAAGATATCTGAAACTTCTTTTATTAGCCAACTAATTTAACTATAAATTTATCATTGATTTATACTCTTATTTCTCCTTTAACTAGCCAAAGGGTTGAGGATATGATATGGGGTATATATACCTTTTGTATGGGTATGCCATATTAAAGATACCTAAAAAGAGAAATCTCTCGTTTTGTGAGAAACTCTCGTTATGTGGGACAGACCCATACCTGGTACAGGTATGGGGGCGGTAAGACGGCTACCCCTAGTCCGAAGTTCCTTGCCGCATCTGGCCGAGCTTGGCGGTTTGATCCGCACATTCTATTCCCTAGTCACCCCTAGCCACCCGCCCCGTGGGAGATCTTCCGCCCTAATATATACGTTGGATCATGGCTCTAAAGCACAGCTGAACTTAGACTGACTTCGATGGTAGAATTAAATGTTGTATGCGGTCATACTGACAAGTCTAATCATCTCAACTCCAGCAACGTGGAGTCAAGTCGCAGGGCATTCACCCAGGTATCTTGCAGTTATCTAGGGATACCCCGGTCCTTCTCAGAATCAGAATTCTAGACTCAAATCAAACAATGGCCCTCGGCCGAATAAACCCAATCTCCTTTGTGCCCTCGCCAACTAATCCTCGATGGCAAGGGATTTGAGGATATTTCCAAGGTTCTTGTGAAAGTATCAAGGTGATTTATCTTCCCTTCTTTTGTTTCCCTTCCCTTTCATAGTCCCCTAGTGATCTGGCCAGTCCTTCATTTGCAACCCATCAAAGCACCTTTTAGCTTTCAAGTATTCTATAACGTAGCCCGATAATAGGGCTTCGAAAATATCAAATATAAAATAAACACGAAACGCCAGCACAACCTCGCACATGATTGGATGGACCAAACTACATTTCGCCGAGTCCCGATGCCACCTGATGGATCTCCATATCAGGCGTTGCGGCTGTGGCTTTCATTGTTTAATCTCCTTCCCACTGCTCGGAGTTAATATGCCCCTCGGGGCCAAGCAGACGCCCAGCATGTGGCCTTACTTCAGGTGTCTTGGTACCCTAAATCCAATGCGGACTCTGTTCCCCTACATTCGGACAATGTCGGTCAAATATACATATAAGAAGGACTTAGCTCCCCTCCTCCGATTAATGATCAGCAACTTGGATCTTCGAGACCTCTATCTTCTGATAATTCGTCCAATATGCGGTCTTCTTTCATGAAATCCACTTCCACATGGGGTCTACTAACCCTATCCCTTCTTCCGGCTGTCCTGAGCTCGCCTCTATTCGAAAAGCGAATCAAGGGTCCCTGGCTGGGCCTGAACACCAACTTCCCCGATCCAAGTTTCATGAAGGCGGCCGACAACAAATGGTACGCATTCGGCACCAATGGTAACGGAAAGCGGGTCCAAGTCGCCGTTTCAAATGACTTCCAAACATGGACACTCCTCGATGTCGAAGCCCTCCCCACAATATCAACATGGGAAACTGAGAGCGATCACTGGGCACCTGACGTGGTGATGCGAGTAAGTTTTCTCGGCTTCTAAAAAAATTAACCCTAAAAATTAAATAAAACAAATAACTAACTATCTCCAAGGACGACGGAAAGTACGTTATGTATTACTCCGGTGAAGCAAAATCAGATCTCAGACACCACTGCGTCGGCACAGCCGTAGCAGACCACCCAGAAGGACCCTACGTCCCAAGCAACACGCCCCTATCCTGCCGCCTCGACCAGGGGGGCTCAATCGACCCAGCAGGGTTCAAAGACAAAGACGGCAGTCGCTATGTCGTCTTCAAAGTCGACGGCAACAGCATCGGCCACGGCGGAAACTGCAACAACGGTGTCGAGCCGCTTGTTTCCACGCCGATCCTGCTGCAGAAGGTTGGCGCCGACGGTGTCACGCCTATCGGGGACGCGGTGCAGATTCTCGATCGCAGTACTGCTGATGGTGATGGCCCGCTGGTCGAGGCGCCGAATCTGATCCTCCATGGGAATACGTACTTTTTGTTTTATTCGACTCATTGCTTTACCGACCCGGCGTATGATGTGCGCTACGCTACGGCGCAGAGTATTACCGGTCCTTATACTAAGACCAATGTTCCGATGATTAATGCTGCGAATACAGGGCTTATTTCGCCTGGTGGGGGGAATGTTTGCGGGTGTGGGGATCGGATGTTGTTCCATGGGTTCTGTACTGAGGAGAAGACGAGTAGGTGTATGTATGTGGCTGATGTGACTATTGATGGGAAGACGGCGTCGATTGCTTGAGAGATTTTGTTTGCATTTTGCAGTTGGTCCGGTTTCATCTGGACTTTGGCTTTGGTTGATATATACCCCGGGTTTTGAGGGCTTGCATGTGATATGTGGTGACAGCAATGGTATACTGTTTCGCGGTTTCAAAAACTTGAATAATTTTCGCAAATATGTACAGAACAACTGTGAAAACACAACTGTGAAAACACAATGTGAAAACAATACACATACACACTACGTACGGCCTGTACACAAATGTACTAGAATTATATTATTTTTCATATATCGTATCGTCCTAGGCCTGCCTGCATGAACCCCAGCTTTATTCGTCGTCCTTTTCCTCTCCCTCGGCCTCTCCCTCAGCTTCTTACTTTTCATCTTCCTTTGCCTCGTCCTCTACCTGTACCTCATTGACACGCCTCTTATCTCGTACCTCTTGCACCCACTCTGCTGCACCCTTAATCGCTACCTCGGGTGTCTCCTTGTGGTTGAGAAGATATCCTTGGATCTCCGCAGCCGTAAGCTCACCACTCGGAACAACAGCAGCAAACTCAGACGCCAAGTCGGTGATGCGAGTTCTAAGGTCTTTTTCTTTGGCCTTTTTCACTCCCCCATTACTCTGGTCGGAGTTTTGGATAACCTCGCTCTCTGCCTTGGCGATGTTCCCAACAATAGTGGTTGGGGGCAACTTGACTAGTCCATTGGTACCATTGATGTGGGACCTTGGCGCTCCGATATGGGCAATGTCGTTATTCATAGCCCCGTAAATCGAGATAAAAAGCTCCTTGATATCTGCTTCGCTTGTGTATCCGAAGCTGATCTTCATGTCCACACGCCCGGGACGGAGGAGAGCCGGGTCCAGCTTGTTGATGTGGTTCGTAGTCATAATGAGGATACGTCCTTCACTGGCGGCAACACCATCAATCACATTCAAAAGTCCGGAGAGCGTGATTCCGCCTTTCTTTTTCGTGTCGTCTTTGGCGGCTGTGCCATCTGCTTCCACGCCAGCTTCCTTGATAACAAGATCCACGGGGTTATCTGAAGTAGATGTAGACGCAGACTTGGCGGCCCGAGTCTTTGTTATGCCTGCTGAATCGATATCTTCAAGTAGGATAATGCATCGGCGTGGTAGTTCCGAGAACAATAACGACAGACTCTCCTCTTCCAAGGCGGTGGAATTTAGATCCAACAAGTAGAGCTTCAATCCAAGCAGTCCGGCCACTGCAAAGCACAGACTCGTCTTGCCAGTCCCCGGAGGACCGTGGAGAAGGTATCCACGCCGATACGGGATTCCACGGTTGTTGTACCAGCGGCGCGTGCGAGGGTGCAGGTATTCTTTGATATCATCAAGGAAGTCGTGCTTCTGTTCTTGATCGAGAATAACGGTAGAAAGAGGACGCACTAACCGAGCCATACACCGATGCCAGCTGAAGGCTTGGCCGGCGGAAATCCGTGAGCCGCGGTAGATTACCGTGCGGTTCCTGTCGCGCTCGACATAGGCCTGCTGTGCCTCCGCTAGCAGCGACTTCAAGATCGCCGGATTCCGACCGAGACACGATATGAATATCCGCTCGTTGTTCATTACATACCACAAACCCCCGTCTCGGTGTTCGCGCTCGAGCATGAGCGGTCGGTTCTTGTACCAGAAGTAGTGGCAGCCTTCCGCGGGAGTAAATTGCATCTTCTTGTACTTGTCCCGTGTGGTGACCCTGGCCCAGTATGAATCGAAAGAATCGTTCTTCTCGCCATCCACAGTCTCACCCTCGGCTTCTTCGTCTCTGTCGAGCTCCTCTTCATCCGTTATACTCTCGCTCCAGTAACTATTGGTTTTAATGCCTGCGACGAATCGATTTGTATTTCTCATATGCGGCTGGCGTGAGATCCAGAACATCAGATAATGGAATGCCTCATCGTCGAGGCGGATTTCGGCTCTTGACACAAACAGCTCATTGAAGTTCGCCCAAATGACGAATACAAAGTATCGAGCAGTTGCGCCAAAGACAGCAAGGCTAACCAGGAGTTGCAGGTAAGAGCTGACATCAAAATTAAGGTAAGATACCAACATGCGCGATATAAAGCCATAGCCGGGGACTAGGACCTCCAACATGGCCGAGTCCGTCTTGGACAAAGGCCCCGTTGTGGGGATAGTTTGGCTGGAATTCATGATCGATAGATCTGAAACGCTCGAATTTATTTCGGTTGGCTTTGCTGGTAATAGAGTAGGAGGAAAGGCAAGATAGAACCCTGAATAGCAAAATCAAAGCATAGGCCAGTCTTTTATGGCCCGGGGAACTCATTTGAGCCTCGTGTGCTGGCCTCTCCCGCTCAAACACACATATGCCCTAGGCTGAGCCTGAGATGCACCTGACACGCCTCGATTTGCGAACATGCCCATGCAGCATTGGTCGGGGTTGATTCGATTGGACGAGACGGGATTCAGTTGGGCTGGCTGTGGGCGTCTGCCTGGACTTTGACTCATTCTTGCTGCACGTCGCTGCGGTACAATTTCCTACGTCATATCGCATAATTAGACCAAAAGAGTAACAGTTGTTTAAACGCCACGTTCGTATCGAATTAATTTTGAGAAGATAAAAGTGAAAAGCGGGAGCAAAAGAAAAAAAAGAAATCTCTCCCTCGGGGAATCGAACCCCGGTCTCCCGCGCTTATCGATTTTAATGACAAGCGGAAATCATCACCACTAGACCAAGGAAGAATGCGATGGCCGAGTTACTGCTCGGCCACTTGGCTGGTTGATGGAAATAGTACCCCACCGGGGCAACATAAGGGAGTTGGGAATAACCTCAATACCAGCATAACCCTAAAACGTACAATCTTCTACTTGATATCACTCTGTTCTCGTTAGTTACGAGTTAAAACATATTACATAATCCCAAGGGAGGGAGATGTTTGCCACATATTTGATAAAATTATCTGAACATGGCGGATTAGTAGCACGATGAATAATGGGAATTTGATTGCCTAGGTTGAAGTCTAAGCACAGTCAGTTAGTATAAATATCACAGAGTATACTACTTCCTTCACTTCATCCTCCATCTCTATCTATTCTTACTTCCTGACCCACTAATATGGCCCAATATTCGCTTAACTACTCCATCTCCATCTCCATCTATATCTTCCCTTTGTTCATAGCCGAACCCTTGTAAGCCATCTATCCCTAGGTCATCAATATAACCAGGTGGAATCGAAAGAATCCTAACGATGGAAACAGACTGCCCAGAATGCCCTTGGTCCAGGATGCTCCTCAGCCCACCCCTAATACAAAGGCTCCAAAGCGCAGCTTTCAAGAAATGTTCGACGCAAGTTGCTGCATAGTTGACCCAAATGATTATGGAATTGACTTCACCGAGAAGCTCCCTGAAACCACCACCTTCCTATCTACACCTCAGCCAACGGACAAACTAGTGGAAACCCATAAGAAACTGAAGAGACTGGCTGAGCTTATCAAAGAAGGCAAGAGCCTTGCCATCCACACTAACTACGCAAAGGCTCCCCAGAAAGAGCGCGACCCCATCGACGAGGCGAAGAAAAGAATGCGTTCAACTGAGATCGAGCAGTATAATGCCTGGGTCGCTGGTGCCGTCATGCCCACTGTCGATTGGGAAAAGAGCAACAAAATCGTTGAACTTTCCAAGGCCGAAAGGTCTCACTTCAAGCAGCAAGTTCATGCCATTCGAGAGATCTACCATAACCCGCACATCACTCGCAAGAACGCACACTGGTTCATGGCTAACTTTCGCTATGTGATGCCTCTTATTGAGGCAGTCGCGATGGTACGGCGTGTGCGGTGGGAGTATGTCTGCGACCAAGGAGGCCCCAGCCGGATGGAGCTGGCGGATCAAGAACTCACCAAGATGGAGCTGGCGGAATTGGAAACAGCTCGCAGTATCATCCGGGTTACCATTGATACCCTGCAGAAGAGACAACGCCGGTTGCAGTTGGATGCTACTCTGAGGGAGAAACATTTAAGCTTGGAAACGGTGATGGAGCTCACTGGTGCAGATTGTGAGGTTATTCAGAAACGTGTCGACAGGATCCATGAGAGCGCTGTGCGAGACAAGGGGATGGAGTGTTCCAAGGCCAAGGAATAGCCGCATGTCATCGCGTACGTCTAGGGATTGGGTCTGTTGCTCATATGTCCTCTCACTGTCTTTCCGTCCACCTGCTCTATGTCTCTGTGATTGTCTGTTGATGGAAAAACTTCAAGAATGAAATGTTTTAATGGTAGTCAGCTACTGCAGTTCCAAAAAATTAAAACGTCATCACCTCTACTCTCGTTCAATTCCTTATAGAGCTGGAGCCTAGTCCTGTTGTTATTGTACTCTCGGGATCTGATTATCTTTAGAAAGAGGATCCGACACAAACCATATACTTACAATGGCTTACAGTTTTACAATGAACGAGTAAAAATTATGGGTCTCTAATTCTCTTCGGAACTACACTGCTCAGTACTTCGATTCTCATTCTGTGTTGTCCTTTGCGAAGAGCCATCCATTCAGATGATCGAGTTTGAAGCACAAAATTGAAGCCAACAGGGAAGTGTGAATCAGAGAGTGAGGAGGGTACAGAATAAAGGAACGACCTGTGTTGGTGTAACAGATGGGATGAGGGTTGGAGGGCACGTAGGGGGAGGTTTAATGGGAGAAGGAAGCACAGGACACGATCGTCTAGTGAAGAGAGATTTCAGACAAGATAATCCAACCTTCCACACTTCTAAGCCCCTCAGTATTCCCCTTGCGATTGAATGGCATCCTCGCGGTCCTGGATGACCTCACAGGCCATGCGAATTTTGGCCGCCAGTCGGTCCACTCGCCGTTGCTCCTCGCTCACGCGCTGTTGTTCATCGGCGAGGGTGTTCATAGCAACAGTGACAATACTGCGTGTTGTATTCACTTCCACAAGGTCCATTTCGGTTTCGGTACGGTTGATTTGATCGTCCACATACTTCTGTTGCATAGCCTGCACCTTCATAACTGCATTGATGAGAGGCATCGCCCATGGAAAGTTGGCGATGAACTGAGATGTGGCGTGAGGGTTGATCTGCAGGTTGCGGCAAATTTCTCTGGCGGCATGCAGGCACTGAACAGCGCGACGACTGTCTTCTAGGCCATATGGAATCATAGGAGGCCCCTGGGCTTTGACCCACTCGATAGTGGGGACGATATCACCATGAATGTAGGCTTCGTACTGTTCGATCTCGAGGGCGGTCATGGTTTCCTTGGCATCGGTGATAGCATCACGCTGAGGCGTTGCATTCTTTGTGTGAATAGCAAGGCTTTTGCCTCTTCTAACAATGGCAGCTAGTCTTTCCACTTTGTCGCATGTTTCCACCAGTGAATCCGTTGGCTTGGGTGTAGACAGAAAACTGGCAGTGGCAGGGAGATTCTCGGTGTAGTCAATGCCGCGATTGTATCGATTTTTTGTGTCGAGCATTTCCTCGAACCTGCGCTTCCGAGCCATGGTATTCAGTATGGATCGTGAGGGTCAGACCTAACGACTCTCTGAGCAATTTGGTTTTTATCGTCAGCATTGCGAGTGATTGTTGATGAATTGAGGACCCGTGACCCTTATCGTGGCTTACTCACAGCGGCTGGGTACGAACAGGGGCTAGGTACGATGGAATAAAATCCTAGAAGATAGCTTTTAATATGGAGCGAAGATGGAGATGGAGATAAAGATGCTGTTGAGTACATACCGATCGGTGGGAGGAGTGGCGTGTGATGGAAGAAAGGAAAGAGATGAAGAATGAAGTGAAGGTTGATGACTGCCACCACGAATGTTTGCATTGGCTCTGCAAAAGCTCGTGTTATTTGTTGTAACTAAGTTCTCAATAGCCTACCGCCCAATCCCTCTGAACCCTAGACTGTGAGGAATCCTTGTCGAGCTTGGATAAAGTGAGCTTATAACTCAATAAGATACTACCACCATGACAAATGTGAGGTTTTGTGTAGCATATGGAAAATTAGACCGCTAGCTAGGAATGGAACTACTTGGGACAAATATATGTTGGTCGAGATCATTTGTATTTTTGGAGGGCGGTTTGAGTGCTTTCTTTCACCAGTCTTATTGAACGACTTCACAACATCCTTGATCTCTTCCGGGCGTTGAAGGATCATAAGCAAGGTCTCCTCGACAGGCTGAACAACGGGGTTTCATTAGTTCTCAAGACGTCACCAATCACTATAGAGAGGGTCTCACATCGGGATCAACTCCTAGTCAGAAATTGCCAAACTAGGTATGCACTTCTGAGCTGAGAAGGAACCCATTCTCGGTAGAGTAGAGGCGAGAATCTCCAATCTCGCTAATGGGTCGAGTATCGGTCATGTACCAGACCAGTTGCCACCGTATCCCCGTTCCTATAGCATGCTCACGGGGAATATATGCTTAGCCTCAAGGCCAAGGAAAGGCCTACTCAACCCGGCAATTGCATGGCAACCATCTCTTCGAGAGCATGCAACGCCTCGTGAGCGCTATGAGACAAGTAGACGATATAGCTTCCCCTCAAGAGCAACTTATAGCTGCTAGATATATAGATCGAGGTAGTCGGCGGCCGGGGGAATCTCACCGGGCAATCCTCTCAGAGCTTGTGAATCGCTCTTCGGAGTATAGTCATGTACCCGCAGTGGTCCAAGGCCCCATTCCAAATGGGCATTGCTGTAATGAACGAGATGGATTCCCGTTCGAGGGTAGAAAGGAACTGGTACTGACGCAGGCAGATGGTCTTGAGGCGGTGCCCTCATCGCGGGTAAACCAACGAAAGGCCTCTAGCGCCAAGCCTTTCGCCTGCAAAGTATCGATATTCGCCAAAGATCACGAGGTGCCAAGGCCCATTCCGAGCCACCATTCTAGCTGTAACAACCAGGAGGGGAAAACACCGGAGAAGACATGTAAAAATATATATGCGAAGACGAAGTTCTAATATCAAAAGACGAATGTAAGCTATATATAGTCCCCGACATTGATGATTGTATAAATAAGAGTCCAACCACAGTTATATCAACAATTGAGTGCACGATGCACTAAGTTAAGTCATATCAGGGCCAGATAGGAGGAAAAAGCTGGCAGAGTTGGTGCATGTAGGTAAGCTCATGCACTATGTGTCTAACGAAACAAGAAGTGATCAACTCTGAGACTTGTCATTAAGCTCTCTAAATAGCTTGATGGAGTTAACGAGAGAAAGGCCTGAAAGCCATCAATGAGACAAGGAGAGGCCTGGGAAGCTGTATGAAAGTAGGAAAAGCCGTAGTGTGTATGCCTGATTGCATTAAGAGTCTACGTAGAAGCATATAACAACAAAGCCAATCACTTTTATAGCAAACAACATTTCGCAATATCATCCGCCTACCACGGCAACGCCTGTGTGGAACAAATCATGAACCTGACTCTCCTCTAAGGACTGTTGAGATTATTTCTGCTGAGGTTGATAGGACCTACTCCCTGCCTTGTTTGATCTTCCTTCTTCTCTTTCTCTTATATATTGAGAGAATGAGTATAATTTAAACATTAAATACGTGCACATGGGTATCTATCAAAATGTACAGCTAAACGCATATAATTGAGCAATCAACTGTCAGACTCCGGGTGTTTGCCTTGAACAGCATCGGCAACGCCACCAGCCCAGTTCTTGAAATCATCGAGTTTGTGCCAGACTGTGCCCCACCACGTCGAACCCCTCTCATCGTCACTTTGGTAGTCTGTGGCGGGTGGTGCATTGGCTGCTGTAGTGGGTCTCGGTGCTGGCCGTGGTGGCTTGCGTTGTGGAGGTGATGGCTGCGGAGATGCAGGTTGCGAGGGCCCTGCTGTTGGTGAAGTTTGAGCCGGGGGATCAGGTGGTGTGTCCAAAACCGGTGCGTTCTCGTCCGAGTGAAGGCCGACTGGCTTCAGCGGGAGTCGTAGTGTGCCATTGCCTGGAAGGGGATTGACACCCAAAGAGTCACAGACAATGTTATATACCTCGATGTTTTCTATACAAATTCGTTAGGTCGAATCCCAATCGATGGTTTGGAGTAGGTACTTACGAAAAACTTCCAATCGGCTGTTTGGCTTATGAGGGAAGGCTGGGCCGCGCGCAATAAATATTGCACGCATCAATGGATGCTCGTGGTCGTACCCGTGAATGCCTCGAGGATGGTATTCCTTCCCAGTCTTCAAAGCCTCCTTGACATCGAACTCTGACCGATCAACGAGAGCCCATCCCGCCTTAGGGATGACCCACAATGGCGCAATGCGTTCGTTGTTTGAGAAGTGATACCGTTCAGGCATTGCCTCCCGTGTGTAAAATTCAAAAGCATGCTCGTAATCCGGAGCCACCTCCTCCAATTGTTTGCGGAGGGTCTCCAGATCCTCAGGATTCTTGGCGCGCAGACCACCAGATGGCCACCCGTCAATATGTTCAATCAGATCATAATCAATCAAATCGTCCAACTGAACCAGCCTTTCCGTAGAGGTAGTAGCCATGCCGTGGTCTGAGACAACCATGATGTTTACCACGTCGGTGAGATTGCGTTGCTCAAGACCAGTCATAATGCTCGCAACCATGCTATCCGCTGCTGAAATGGTCTTTCGGATCTCAGTGCTATTAGGGCCAAATTTATGCCCATCTCGATCAACGTCAGGAACGTAAGCTACGATCAACTGCGGCCGCTCAGGTGTTATCTGCGATTCGTCCTCAACACCCGGGAGATCCAAAAACTCAAGGACCCGATCCGCCTTACGCGACAAGAGTTCCGTCCCGTTATATTTGTCCAAAAAGCTCGGCTCCCTGTCACCAATGTGCGCCTCAGACCCCGGCCACATATGGATCGCGGTCTTCACGCGCTGCTTTTCTGCGGTCACCCAGAGCGGTTCCGCCATCCACCACTTGGGTTGCATGCTGACAGTGGGATGGGTATAGTAGAAGTCTTCCTTTATCTTCGGGTCCCAAAATGTGTTTCCTACAATGCCATGACTCTCGGGATATAGTCCAGTCATAAGTGTGAAGTGATTTGGGAAGGTGACGCTCGGGAAGCTCGGGTTCATATATTGCGGGGAAACGCCATTGGCGATGAGTGAGTTCAGCGCAGGAGTCAGGCCACGGTCGAGAAAGTCGGCCCGGAAACCGTCGAGCGAGATAATGATAGTGGTTGGCGCAAAGAGAGCTGTGCCATTGGAGAGCAAGCGTGGAGGGTGTGCTCGTGAAGCCCGGAACCCACTAGAGGCTTTATACGCGCCGAGGAAGAGGATGACGAAGAGTATAGCGATGAGAGTAGTTATAAACAGTGTTCTTCGCCATGAAGGCCGTGGAGGCTAAGGAGCGGATGTGTTAGCAAAAACATAGAAACCAGCCATGGTACGTCTTACAGGCTCATATCTGTATTCGCCTGTCCTGTCCAAATCTAACGATGATCCACTCAAAACGGAGGCATTCTCGTCACCAATTCCCTCTTCCATCTCATACATCAGCTCGCCGTCTTCACTGACTCTCTCCCGCCGTGACCCCCTCCGCCGTCGCCGCTCCTTTTTCGTTTTCCCGATCTTCACAGTGCTGCCATTTGGGCTGAATATCCTCCGCAAACCATGTCCAGTGCCACGCCGGATCAGAAGATTCTCTAGCTCCTCTTCATCTTCTAGCACTGCCCGGTCGTGCTCTGCAATTTCCAAGGTGCTGCGGTGCTGATCGAGGAGCGCGTCATCGTCGGAATCTGAGTCCTGCTCGGAGGGTGACCGCAACGAAGATGCATCGTTGTCGTAATTGGCAGGAGAAAGAAGGGAAGAAGTAGGGTCTGGGCGGCGCATTGCTAGCCTGGTGAAGACATGGAAAAAGAGTTGAGAGGAGAAAGGGAGATTATTGCCAAGACCCGGCAATCAGTTGCGATAAGCCCGATCTATTGGCGTTGTTTATTTTGGGTTATTTTGACAATTACATGACTATAATAAGATAGTTTTAACTAAAAGATTGAGGACGACTGAGCTCGCTACGTCAGGTTAGATTTATAATCCTTTGTTGTTCACGGGTTGTGTACCTGCTTATTACGGCTCATAATCCGATCAAGGTAGTCGAGATACCCAAGCAGCAATCGGGGAAACTTCTGGGCGATTGTGAAAGCCCATTTCAAATGTGAGATATGTCCATAGTGCTTAGAGGAGCACTACTTCGTATAGTTCCAGCAAACCAATGCTTGAGGAGATATTCCGATTCGGAAACGGAATTACTAAAATCCCCGATATCAATTCCTTGAAAGATTCCACCTCGCATACTGCAAATGATGAGACAAGAGCCAATATTACCACGAAGCTCCAACATCGCAATAAAGTTGGGTCATACGGAGTACTCTGTCCTGTACAGTCACCAGATCCCCATCTCTACGCCTCCGATGTGACTGCCTGCAGTGATCTTCGTAGAAAGTAAAGCTCGTAAGTGACTAGCATACCATGAAGCTATTCAGAGATCACCTGACTAATTTATCTGGTCTGTCAATAAGATGAAGTTATTCAATTTATCTGCTCAATTGGTCTGATTAATTGGTTTGCTCAAAGGACATTATGATGAAGCTATTCAGAGGTCGCCTAATTAATCATCTCGTCTGTCAAGATCACTAAATCGGTTCAACCACCATCAATAATAGAGATAATTTAGTCCCGAAACCGGCATCTACAAAAATGGTATAGTTTAGGTTGCAAGTTATCCTGAGAGATTACCTACTCCTATGTTACCAATAACCGGGATCAACTTTGTTGCTTGAAGCGTGAGGCTGAAGTACATAGCCCTAAAAAATCACACATTCCACTACTACTGCGGGGAATCACATTCCTCAGATTGATCGCAAATGACAAAGATCGGACATGACGGACTTGACGTGAAAGCTGCTTAGTTTACCGAAGACAGAGAAGCATGAAAATGTAAATGACCGATACTTAAGCATCTCGAAGTCAAATTCCTGATGTTAGGTGAGCTGCGTTGATGTAGACTCACTAGATGCCGGGCAGCCGGATGCAGTTGTTAGGAGACTGGCTGGGCGATCAGCTCTGCGCAGGTCACAGCCTTGCTAACTTTGATGTTCTGAGAATTGCCAAAGTCCTATAATGCCATGATAGAAGTAACACAGCAGTTAATTCCAAATACGGTTATGACCAGTTCTAGAGGCTATGTGTGCTCTACCAGACATAAAGTGCGATTCGCCTGCCTTACAGCTAGAGAAGTAGTGATCCTTGCAATATCACTAAGCAGAGAGTCATGGGTAGACGACCGCTACTTTATGGGCTCATCTTCCTAGGGAGATAAGATGCTCTCCACCCCATTGTCTTCCAAGACTCCACTTCTTCAGACAATGTCTTCAGTGTATGGTCCTGAAAACAGGTGACCCATAAATAGAATCCACCTCTCTCTTATTGTCTCATCTCTGAAGTGGATCACTGTGGAATTCCACGTTGGAGTGTTCGACGTGTGATGTCCGCTTGCGAGCGGCTCCCCAATTGGGACACCATATCACGTGACCCGCCTAAGCCAGCGGGATCCCCACATTTCGGACGAACAGCAACGCCGGAAGATCATGACGGAGTTGGCGTCGGCCTCGTCCGATTGTATCAGATCAAAGTGGAGTGAGTCTATATGAGTCTATCTAGAACAGTGCGATTATCCCCGGATGCGGAATTCGCTTTGATCTCGTTTCCGATGCCAAGACGAGAGGAACATAACCTTGGAATTTTTTTCCTCCAATTACTGATGCCATTTAGATGCCGGATTGGGAACCGTCGCCAGATCTATAAGAATGCCGTCCTCTCCACGGATTCTGCTATGTCCATCTCAATCGCATCTCACCTTAAGTAAGTACTCGAGCACCATGATCTCAAGAATATGTACTAACGCCCGTCCTAGCTATATCGCTTGTTAAACAACCAGCCTTGTCTCATTTCTTGATCCAATTGTGTTTGTTTTCCAATAAAAATGCACTTCACAGCCCCCTCCGTCGCCTTGCTGGCTCTCACAGCCGGTGTTCAAGCCGGCTCCAAACAGCTGCAGGAACCCCCCGTCCACGTGAAGGGTATCATCGGCAAGCAACGTGTTGAGCCTGGTACTGATGTTGCTCCTACCGGTGCTCAGACTGGTACTCATCCCATTGGGACCGGTATTGTCGGCACCGGTACCAGCACTGGTAGCCACCCCATCGTGACTGGCACCCCAGGCAGTCCCGGCGGCGGTGTTGGTGATAACAGCACTATCATTGTCACTGGTACATCCCCCTGCTACACCTGCCACGGTAGCGCGACCATCCCAGTCTATGTTCCTACCAGAACTCAGGGCACCTCCCCATCCGGTGGTGCTGGTTCTGGCACTGGCTCAGGCTCTGGCACTGGCTCAGGCTCTGGTTCTGGATCTGGACCTGGCTCTGGTTCTAGCTCTGGCTCCGGCTCTGCCCCTGGCTCCGGCTCTGGCTCTGCCCCTGGCTCCGGCTCTGGCTCTGGCTCTGGCTCTGGCTCTGGCTCTGGCTCTGGCTCTGGCTCTGGCTCTGGCTCTGGCTCTGGCTCTGGCTCTGGCTCTGGCTCTGGCTCTGGCTCTGGCTCTGGCTCTGGTTCTGGATCTGGACCTGGCTCCGGTTCTAGCTCTGCCCCTGGCTCCGGCTCTACTCCCGGCTCTGGCTCTGGCTCCGGCTCCGGCTCTGGTATCGAAGGCTCTGGCTCTGTCGGTTCTGGTGCTATCGGTGGCTCTGGCTCGACCTCTGGTCCAGGTGGGGTTGGCGTCAACGGCTCTGGCTCCACCTCTGGCGCCGGCAAAGGTGCCAGTCCCTCCAGCCCTGTCTCTACCTCTGGCTCCGACAGCACGAACGATTACAGCCTCTCCAGCCCTGGCTCCAAGGTTACCGCTCCCCAGATCGGAGTCATTAGCGCTGTTATTGGCAGCATTGTCTACGGTACCATTATGCTGCTTGCATAAACGTCTTAATGTTCAAATGGCTGTCTCTTAATGTTGGTGATTGGTTATTCTAATTACTGGGTGTATTTTTGTCTTTTTCGATATTTGTCTGGGAACTGCCTTCTGGTTAGAGATACGATTAGATTAGAAGGTGGGAGGAGTACTGGGGTTTCCAGGGAGGCGTTCGAGGATATGATGTTTGGTTTTTGGTTTTTTTGTGTTTAGCAATGAGTTATTTGGTAATATACCAGTACCTAATATGATTCTAATTCTAATTCAAAATGAATGTTTATAACTTCTCAAACTTGTCTGTCTACGTGAACGTATCAAGATGAACTCGGATATATTCAATCAACACAAACACAATGTAGTTCACCACCAGAGCAAAAAAAACCAAGGCTCCTGTCTAAGGCCTAGGGCCATGTCCCAGCCTGACACCAAAAGCCAAGCCTACAGTTCAAAGTATAATCCCAAGTGGCAAAAGAACAGCCCCGGTCATACATCTCGTACATCTGATAAAAGCCCAGAACGCAGTCTAGTCATCCCTGCAGGGCCGAATGGCACGATTCTTGGCCGTATGGCTTTGTTTTAGGGTTTACGTTTACTTTAAAGGTTCGCGTGTAAATATCCACAGATGGACGGAGATTGGCTTGATCAAGGTTTCAGATTAGCTTTTATGTAACTGCTTTGTGTGTGTGTGATCCATGGTTGGAACAACCCTGTACCCTGGAAGGCCATTTTTGATATTACGAGATAACAATACATTGTGCGGTGGTTGTACCGTAGATTTGCCGGATCAAAGGGATTATAAATTTAGACCATGATTCATGATTTTGAATTTTAAACTGGCCAGACACGTATATATAAAAACTTTTACAACGAGTCTCATCTTTCGCAAGAAAATGAACAGAAAGGCCACCCAGACACCAGAAGAATAAGTGCAACGTACACCAACAAGAATAAAGTAAAGTAAGGCCTCCAAATCGAACAGTGGCCGTCTCGTCTCTACACACTCGAAATCCAATTCACCCACTGACACCCACACCCCCCATCACCACCATCAACACCGCCGTACTCCTCAGCCGTAGCATTCTTCGTCTCATCAAGACCCTTAAATAGACCCGCGGCCGGATTAACAAGGTTGCCGCCGATAGAGCGGTCCTCGAGCTGCAGCTGCACAGCCGTGATATTGTAATGCCCGTCGTCTTCGAGCGGGTAACAGTATACCATTTTCTTTTTCTCGGCTCCGCCGTGTCGGTCCACTGTTATAGTTACCGGATATGGGAATGAGCCTGGTTGGGAGAAGTCTGTTGCGGAGGAAGAAGATGTAGGGCTATTTGTGGATGTTGATGACGGTGTCGCGGAGGTGGCGGTGCTTGTGCTAGTTGCTGTCTTGTTGGATTGTGGGAGGAGGTGGCGGCCGATTTTATCGGGTTGCGTCCAGATTTGGACGAGGAACCGCGTTTGGGACCATGTGCATCGGTAGTGTGCGTCGGCTTTTGTGCTACCGCCGTTTGTGTCTGCGGCTGAGGATTTCGTTTGAGAGGTTAGGAATATGGATTTGTCGAAGTAGCTGTAAAAGCCGTAGTGCTCGGTTGCGAGACCGCGGTTGTAGAGGCGGATTGGCTGGGATGAAGGGAGTGGGTACAGCATTGCTGCGGATGGGGTTCCGTCTGCGTTTTCTTCCGGTGCCGGGATTATCGATGAGATGTTCGGATATGCGGTGCCGTTGGAGGTATCTGAGCGACGGAAGATGCTTGCCGAGGAGAGGGAGACTGGTGAGAGGAGGGACATGTAGAATGGGGTTTCTTCGCCGGCGTAGGGTGCGGCATTTTTATCTGTGTATTGGCCGAGGAAGCTCTGCTCTGCATCGCTTGGGGCTGCCGGGGATGAGTTGAACAGGTCGTCACTCCTAACACGTATATTCGAGCTAACCGTGGTACTGTTATCGTATGTGCCATTGCGGAAGCGGATGGAAACACGGAAATTGGGCTGGTTCGCATTGTACGGCTCATTGGCATTCTGCTGGCCCTTGGGCAAAGCACAACTCCACATCGAAGAGGGGGTGATACAAGTCGATCTTTCAAGCTGTGGCTGCGTTCCAGCAAGTGTTGCAATTCCAGTCGGCATAGGTGGATAGCCTGTGAGGTTCAGCCACTGCGATTGAACGGGAGTGTCGGCTCCTTTCCTTGTCAGGGTGATCGATAGAACAGTGGCTAAGATCACGATGATGAAGAAGAAAACGCAGATCAGGAAATACCATCTCCGTCGAGTACGACCCTCGCGCCCTGGACGTCCAGTTTTCTTGCTGAATGGACCCCGGCCACGCCAGAGACCGCAAACCCTTCGGCCAGTGGCTTCTTCCTTTTCCAGTCTGCGGCGTCGAGTTTCATGGGGTCCTATGGTGCCGCTTGGATTGACACTCGTAACTCCAGCTGCAGGATCTTGACTGTAACGGGGTTGCGCATCATAACGATGGGGTAGAGCAGCTTCTCGAGGATATTGCGTGTATGCAGGAGCCGGTGCCTCCATATCCGACATTGGCATCGAGCCAGGTCCACCAGCGGCGCGCTGGAAACCGGGAGAGATAGGCTCAGAAGCGTGTGAGGGTCTTTGAGGGGCGAGTTCAGATCCTTCAGATAATCCTCGTTCTGCTTGCGGCTCTTCAGACTCAAGCTGGCGATCCTGAGCTGTGGAAGTCTGGGGTTGAACAATAGGCTGGGTTTGTAGCACAGGCGGCACAGGCGGTGCATTCGAGTGAGGATGTGCACTTGCACTAAACGGCCACCCAGACCCAGATTGCCGTCCTTGGATAACAAGTGGCCCTCGAGGCTGGCTTGCATAACCATAAGTTGCCTGTCGTGTCTGGGGAGGAGCTTGTCCATTTGACACCTGAGATCCCCGAGAAGATCCTTGTGTAACAGAAGGTTCTCGTGGCTGTCCTTGTCCATATGCCCATTCAAAATCAGAAGCTTGTCCATTGGTAGCCGGCTGTTGAACCTGGGGTTGCTCTTGTGGTCCTCGTTGTCCCCATGGCCATTCTGACCTCGGCGTTGCTACTTGAGGGGGTGGCTGGACCATCGGGTCTGAGATTCCTCGCGACATTTCCTGCGGTTGCGGCTGTTGCAATATCGGCTCCATTGGCGGTGCAGCCTGAGTGAAGATGGGTACATATTGCACTGCTGGCTGTACAGGCTGTATCTTAGGCTGCGGCGGAGGCGAAGTATAATGAATATTAGTAACCGGGGGAGAGATGTTAGTGATTATCTGCGGAGCAGGAGCAGGAGTTGGCTCCGGCATAGGAAGAGGAGCGGGAGCGGGAGCGGGAGCGGGAGTTGGCTCAGGAACAGGAGCCGGCGCAGGCGCAGGCGCAGGGGCAGGCGCCGTCACAGGAGCTGGCTCGGGCATAGGAATAGGAATCGGAGCTGGAGCCGGTTCGGGAGCTGGCTCAGGTGCAGGTGCAGGAGCTGGCGCCGACGGCTCCACGACCTCTCTATCAGTCACCTGCACAGGCGCCGCAACAGGATCCGCAACAGGCACAGGAACAGGAACAGGATGCGAAGCACCACACTGACACCGAGACCCAGAAACACCATCCCTAGCACTATTTGCCGCCACAGACCCCTTCTCATCCCCATCCTCATCAACAACGGACGAATCCCACGAATTCGAACTAAACTCCGACGCCGGCGACAACACCTGCACCTCCTTCGCGCGAACCGCATATCCAGCCGGAATTGTCGACGTCTGCGAACGAGGCGAGTCGATATCAATAAGCAGGCCTGCGTTCTTCGACGTTGTCGACGGAACTGGAGTCTGGTTTCCGCGCGTCCCTTCAAGATCAGCTCCGGTTTCCTCATCTGCAATCGCAAGTCCTCGACTACCATCCTCAGTCCCGTTTGTAGCACCCGCTGGCATCGAAACTGGGTTCGCGGGCGTTATCGAGCACACGTGGTTGACGCACGCGAAGTATGGCGTCTTGCTGAATAGCTCGTGTGCGCAGGCTTGGTAGTACTCGGCTGCTTCGCCTTGGATTGTTTGGTTGTTGCTGAACATGAAGGACATGGTGTTGTGTCTGGTTGAGACGTTTGAGACGTATGCGGGTGGTGGGGATTGATGGCGTTCGGGGGCTTGAGCTTGAGTTTGGTATTGCTCTGGTTCGAAGGATCGGGATATCTCGAATGCCTTTTCCCCGGTCGGTGCAGCGGTTTCTGGTGTATCTGGTGAGAAGCAGGAGATTTCTTTCTCGCGCCGGATCCATTCTTTCGGGCCTGGGCGGGTTGTGGTTGTCGTTGTTGATGGGGTGGAGGGTGACTCTTGTGGGAAGGATGGACTGAGTGGGGATTTTATGGACCGGCCTAGCAGTGGCGAGAGGAGGTATGTCCACCAGCCTTGTGAATAGGGTCTGTTTTCGTCTGCTTGGGTGTTGACGCTGAGACGGCCTTGTTGGTGCTTTGGGCTCGGGCGTACTGTTTCTGGTGTCCGGGGTGGACTGTCGTCTTCCCAGATTGAGGCTGCTGAGAGGGCGCGCGCGTTCCGTTCTACGCCTAGTGTGTTGTGGTATCCGGTCTCTGGGGCGGGAGTCTTGGTAGCAGCTGAGTGCTGGGCGGGGATGGCTGGCACGGGTGGCACGTCTGGTTCATATTGCCAGAGGCGGGGTGTGGGCTGCGAGTAGATGCTGGATGTTGCTCTTGGTCGGAGCATCTCGGTGCTCAAGTTTGAGTGTGCGTTCCATGGTGCCTCGCCTCTTGCTGGCGTGACGATAATCGAGGGTGTGAGCGGCGTGCCTGCACCGTCGTGCTCTTGTGATCTTTCCACCGACTCGCTGCGAGGCACAGTGAGTCCGATCATGACATGGCGGTCTGAGGGTGAGATTACATGCTGCTGTCTATCGTGGAACGGATCTTCATCTTTGGCAGCAAGGAACGTTCCAGTTTCATTATGGCTGTTCTGACTCTGCACCGTCTCAGATAACCGCTGAAAGCCCCGTGAAGTCCTCTTCTTAAAGATCTCCCTTGACTTCTGAGCCGAGCGTTCCTTTTCTCGCACTTTCGAAAGCAGCTTGAGGTCATTCAGATCGACGAACGGCGCAGCCGCATTTGTATCCGGAATCGACTGTTTCCTCGGCGCCGGCGCCAAGCTGAAATCCGT
Source organism: Penicillium psychrosexuale (assembly GCF_028828465.1). NCBI lineage: Eukaryota > Fungi > Ascomycota > Eurotiomycetes > Eurotiales > Aspergillaceae > Penicillium > Penicillium psychrosexuale. Next base: position 7,097,391 of record NW_026643187.1, read on the forward strand.
AACCAGATTCAAGCCGAGTGGTTTCCCGACGCTTTTACGCTTCTTGGTGATGCGGATATTCAGTCTCGAGCTTTCGCGGACGGAAACGGACGAGCGATTCCCATCTTTAGCGCTCCTCGCCTCGAGCTTTTGTCGCGTTGCCTTGGATAGAAATGTAAAGGGTCGGTCTCCTTCTTCCTGATCTTCGGAGGAGCCTGAGGGACTTAGGATTTCTTCGCTGATCGGCGATGATAGTGGGAAGTTTGGTAGTGGGACCTGGAGGTCTGGTTTTCGCTTGAACATGGTGGTTTGGACTTGACTGTGTCGAGATGTTAGTTGAAGAAATGAGAGGACTCAATGTGTACATACCATGTGTCAGGAAAGCATGAACGGACGAAAGCGCAGGAAGACAAACAAAGAGGGTGTCTATTAATATGATAGCAAGTAAAACAATGGAGGCAACAATACACAATAGCGCTGAATAGAGTCGATTGAGTCAGATGTAGAACAAAAGAAAGACGGAAAGACAAAGAAAGAAGAAAAGCCCGAGATTTAAATCTTCAAGCTCTATTTCTGCATCATCACAGTGCAGAAGAGCCCAGCCCGATCATTTACAGCACAGCTCGAGCTATAAACAAACCAGCCAATGATCATCGGCGCTGGGGAATTTCTGCAGCGATCCCAGACATCCCGCTGCAGGTAGCTCCGTGCTGCTTCTTCGAGGTCCGTCATTGGACGGCTGGCAGAGAGATCACCAGGGGAAGAGGAAATGAAGGGCATGGATTGGACGAGATGTCAGACTGAGGCCAGTCACTACGCGCCGAGCCGGGGGCGGGCGCTTCAAGAGGCCAATTAGTGGAAGGACAGAAATAGATCTCCAGTTAGATTAATTGTAATACATACGATTTGAAGCATTCTGAAACATGTTTTCGTGCTACTGTTCATATTCCAAGGATGGATGTGATATTCCACGTATAGATGCTTTTGAATAGACATGAATATCCATATTCCAGCCATTCCAGCTATTCAATGTTCGTATTCCATATCCCCTATCTTCCATGTAGAGTGGCCTCATAGAAGAAAAAAAAAAAGCAAAGCAAAGCAATTGCGGGTATGAATAACAAAATATGAGGAAAAAAGAGACCACTCCATGAGATCCAAGAAAAAATCAGTATAAACCAACCCCGAAGTCGCAAGTCGAATGGGGATCGCATCTATAGAGGGACATATGATACCAAGAGAAAGTCAGAAACGAAGTCGTTGATGATAGGTTTTGCGTGACTAGTCATATCTCATACACAGCTTGAGCTTTCCTCGCACCTCACGCCACCTGCCGTCGCTACCGCCGCTCGTACTCAATGCCCTGCATAGGCGCACTGGAGCCGTTCATAAGAGGCGGTAGCGTACGCGGCTGCTCCTGGGTCACGCCATTGCCGAACCCGTTGTAGACAGGGCCTTGGCCATTGACCTGGGAGTTCATTTGGTGGTGGTCGAACATGGGGCGGGGGACGCCGTTGGCTTGCTGGAGCTGAGCGCGCATCTCATCTATCTCAGACTGCATAACGGCCCGGTCGCGCTGCGATTGCGCGACGGTTTTCTCCAGCATTGCTATATAATCAATTGCCCGTGTGAGGGTCTCCCATTTGCTGGATTTGTTGGTTTGCCCGGGCGGTAGACGCAGCCGGAGCGCTTCGAAGCAGTCTTTCATCTCGCTTCGCCGTTTGCGCTCGGCTAGTTTGTGCGTTACGCGCAGTTCGGGCGTACGGCTGTACGGTGTGCTGCCGGGCGGGCCGTCTTCTTCGCCGATCAACTCTCTTACTGCCTTGTGTTGGAGGGAGTGGTGGTGGTGTACATTTTGGGGTAGGTCTGGAGATTGTTAGTATTGCGCGTGCAGTGTGTCTTGTGCAGGTTCTTACCGTGTTGACCTCGTGGCATCCGTTCCGAGTACATGCTATTCATAGACTCCGCCATACTCCCCTTCCGGGAAAACGCAGGGTTGGATTCTCCCTTCGAGCTGACAGAGCTTGAGCGCGCCACGGCCGGGTCTGGGAAGGCATATGCCATACCCGCCGTGGGTGCTTCAGCATTGTAAATCTCCGACCGAGGATTCGAGGAAATGGCCGGAGCAGTGCGACCGGCTGCAAAACTCCGCTGCTGGTCAGTTGCGCGAGGGCCCAGTGGAGAGAGTGGCTGGTTCCCTCCTGAGTACCGAGGTCCCCGGTATGAATTCATGTCGGTCGGAATCCCTCGCTCCCTTTGTAGACTTGAAACGATGGATGATTGGGAGGCATTGGTGCTGTGGTAGGGCGAGGCCGGGTTGATTGCCAGAGAACTGATCCCTTGGTTCATGCGACTGTCGACACTGCTGCGCCGAGACTCAATGGTCTCGGCTACGCTCACTCGTTGGGAGGGAGCTTCGTAGTTTTGGTTGATTGAAGGGAGGGTGGAATTCGGCTGGCCGAAGTTGGGAGAGGGTTGTTGAGTGCCGGCGGAGGAAGGGGTGGTAGATTGATCGTGGGGGTAAGGGGAGCGGTCGACAGCCGGATGTCCGCGATTCGGAGAGGGTTGCGACGCGGAGATAAAGCTGAGGGAGGGATAGTTGTTGCCGGTGCCATTGGTCGCTGTAGAGTAGGTAGACGATCCTACACGGTCAGCACCGCGCCGCTCCCATTCCGTACTGGGCGAGGGTTTCCTACTTGTGCTTTGCGGCATTGACCAATTCCCGGAGTCACGCTCAATTGTGTTCAGCGAACCATTCCCGGGGGATTTCTCGGAGGGGGCCCCGGTCCCTGGCATATTTGCGGTGAGGGTCGAGATAGATGGGAGGGTTTGCGTGGAGCCTGCAGTCGACTGAGGCCCTGAGACTGCCTCCCATGGGCGATGTGCGACAGCAGGATCCATGGCGGGAGAGGCACGATCAGGCGGGGGAGTGAAGAAGAATCGAATATCAGCCCGCTCTTTTTCTTCCACACTATCGCATATTCCAAATCGAGAGAGTCGAGATTGAATTTGAGAAACGATTCACCGTGAACCCGTTGTCAAAGTTTCCAGGTTCGCGCGAGGTAAAAGGAAGGCTAGATCGGAGGTTAGACCTGAGCGGTCCCTGCAACACCGATCAAGCTTACCGAAGTGGGACGGAGGAGTGAGGTATTAGGATATAGAGTATATAGAGTATTATGCAGTCGAGGCCGAGTCGAGAGAGTGAAGTAGAGAGAGGTGAGTCGAGGGAAAGATTAAAGAAGTAGAAAATTGGAGACTCGAAAGCCGAAAGCCTCGACGGTCTGAAACTCTTTTTTTCTTTTTTAACCTTCTTTTTGGCATCCCCTTTACAAAATATGAAATTAAATAGCACGGAAATGAAATCGAAAGGAAAAAGACCGAAATAAACGAAATAAAAGAAAAGAAATGCAAAGAATGCGAGTACTGGTATTACCGCCAAGGCCCTACTGCACCTGTGTGTGCCACGAGGCTGACCCTGGGGAGTAAGGACTAGACTATACTTGGCTTGTTATTGTATTAGCACTCTATTAGTTAGATTATATTACTGTTATTAACCCTAACTACTCTATTCTATACATATTCCCTTATATAGTCACTGCATTCCTGAATACAACTAGATTCCTGGAAAAAGCAAGGAGAAACACGTTTCCATTGAGTCTTAACGTCATTTAGAAATAGAATATAAAACATAAAATAGAATATAAAACAGAATAAAATAGAATAAAACACAATATACAGACTAGAATATAGAATACTATTACAATACCTTCACGTGGTCCCTTGCAGTCTCCTACTTATTGCCCAGTCAAGCTGCATTCGCGACCGGGGCTAACTGCACACACCCGTTTGGGAGATTAGTACTGTAAGGTCAGTCTGTAAGTCTGTATAAACAAACCATGTTGACGTTGGACACATGGCAGAGGATGCAGGGTTGATCGGCAGTCTCGGGGGCAAATAGTTACATTTCTACTTTTTCTACTTCTGTTTGGAGTTTGGAATAAAGTACCAAAGCTGTCTAGTACGAATCCATCCCTGTGCTAATCCTTGTCCTCCATGGTGAAGAATAACATCTTTTCTTCAGTCCCACACATGGCCTCTTATTCACCGAGGGTTCACATGTTATGATCTATATCCTCATCCTTATATTTTCTTATTTCTTATTTCTTATTTCTTATTTCTATTTCTATTTCTATAATTACAATGTATCGAATACCCAGCTAAAACAGATCCACTCCCTTTCTGTTTGTAACACCTCGGACACAGACAGAAAGTGTGTCACAGATCACCCACGCTTCCATGAGCTTGAGCTTCATACCATACTCATGCACCCACCCGTCCCTGCCGCCCAAATCATCACATGTTGACCTGTCAGAGGGGCCTAGATGGGTAGCACAGCAGACTGGGTTATGTCGCGCGGCTATTTTCACCAATTTAACGGGGCTGTTGAGGGTAATATCCCGGTTCCGACAGTTCAGTGTGACCTAGAGTCTTGGCGAATATGATGGATCGGGATCTCGATCTAGTCGATTGGGGAATGGAGGTCGAGTCAGCAATATGCGATATATTAATCATATAGTCTGATCGATTCTTTTGGGAATAGGCTATTTACCCGACTTCCTAGGGAATACCTGCCAGGTGGCTTTTGGGTGTATCGATCCCATACTCCGTTTGATCGGGTGTTCGTCCAGAAATAGACCAGCCCCAATCGTTTGTAACCTGTAAACCTATAAAATACACTATTGAAACAATTCAATCAATTCAATCAACTCCAATCCCGTGCATCGGCCCAATGGACACCGCCACACTGTGGCTGCAATAACACGTCGTCCTTACCCACATGCTCTGCACTACCTATGCTGTATGCTGTAGAAGTAAGTTAGGCAGCACAGATTCAATACAAGAACCATATGCATGTCAACTACCACTGTCTATCATCTTCCCCTTCCAGCATGCCACATGGCACCATCGTCGCCTTGCAGAATGTCTCGATCGCCACCCGATCTACGGCACATTCCTCGAACCTCTGACACGGTAGCACTTCTCCATACTTGACGATAGGACATAGCTTATCGGAGACTCCAAGCTCAATCTTGCCAAACAGCTGGTCTTTCGGAAAAAAAAAAGGTCCAAAAAAGGTCCACAAAACGGCCCATCGGCAACGGGAATTCTCAGTACGACTCTATCTCTACAACGTTGTACACCCTATCAAGGGATGGGGTCACTATAGAGTTCACTATGTCAATAGTGCTTGGCTCATGCGAATGCCTCCTCTCATGGCTCGCCCATGGCAAACCCCCATGCTCTCCCATCCCATCTGCTCGGAGCCCATGGCAATACCGTGGCCCTTGCCCATTCCTGCCTCCACGCCTTTTCGGTCGTGGTCATGGGCCGTGCCTTGCTGCCATTTCCCAATAGTCTGTCTGTATGGACGGGTCGTACCGTCCAGGGATGTAGGTACTTTTTCTTTTCCGTTTTCCCTTTGCCTTTCTTCTTGCCTTCAATTCCCACTCCAGCTTATTCCCTCGCATGGCAGAACCCCTTTGTGCAATAATGGACTGTAATGAATAATGCCCCATAGTCATCCGAAAGTCTCAAGCATGTATGTAATGCCATCCCGCGCATGCGTCTGCACTACCACCTCCCACTAGCTAGACATATACAACGTAGATCGTACATACATTGCACATACCTGTCTATTTGCATATGTACGTACAAAGTACAAAGTACTCCGTCCTCCGTCCTATGTTGTATATTGTAAACAGCCTCCCAACTCAAACTCCTGCCGACGATCCTCACACCGGCTCCCGTTCCCCGAAGCTGGGGAGCGCACAGTCAAAGCTTAGAGGTTACATGCAGACAAGGCTGGCAGATCATACCGGGATTTCCAAATTAGAATGTGGGCACAGATGCAAATATTCAATTATCGTCCAGCATATCCACTACGACCAGAAACCTCCCGTCTTGTCCACCCGTAACTTCCGCGTGCCGCCGCCCAACCACCTCCGTCGTACAATGATTTCGTACCCACCTGCACACAGGTAGGAGTATTGTTGGCTATCCTGCTGAAACAGAGACAATATTGGCGCTCGGCTTTGAAATGTTTGGATCCACTTGTGACTGGAATAACAATGGCTAGGGTGGCTGGATTTGCCTGTCCTTTTCTGCTCGTATAAAATAGCCTCTTTCCTTCCCTACGCATGATACTACCGTAATCCACTCGAGTCTTCACATGACTGGAATCTCAGGCTTGGCTCCCACCACTCTTCACAACCGTCCGCCTCCCTAGACTCTTATTTTGAAGTGCGAGGTTCCTCGCCTCAGCTTCGATGTCATCCACACTCCGAGTGAGCATGATATATCCTTCGTCATCGAGTGCAAAGAGAGCTTCTTTCAGCCACACCCGGCAAGTGATTCTCTCGCGGAATCGGATTGAATCGGCGATTGGGATTTGGTGCAGACGGTCAAGGAATGGCGTGTGGAGGGTAGGGGCTAATACTCCTATATTGAGGGCCCCGAGGAGCGCTTTGTCGTAGATGACGCTCTCATTGGGCAGATGTTCGAAGCGCCAGGTGCTTGTGCCGATGTCGTTTAGTAGATGGTAGATAGAGCCTAATTTTGGACTCTGGTGTAGATAGAGGCTCCAGTGGAAGGTGCAGCTCTTGTCGCCGCGGTCAGATAATAGGATGTAGAGGCCGTTGACTTCGAAGGGGAGCTGTGGTGCGTCTATGTTGGACTGGCGGGTTTCCTCTGATGTTGACATATTGGATGCTTATGAAGGGAAGACACAACGTGACTTGTATGAGCTTGTCTTAATCACTTTCTTGTTCGTGTCGTGACACTTGTTCTACATAAACCGCCTAATCCGACCAGTTCATTGGTTTGGTCCAATGTTCAGTGTTTCGCGCTTGAATTTGGGTCAATGACTAGATGAGCGCCACAGCAGCCTAATAACAGATCAATTGGAGAAATTACAGGAACTAAAATACAACGCCATTGCTACCTAACCCCAACTAATCCCAACGTTGGTCCCTCAGGCTCTCAGGTGTCGATGGATCCAGGACCCCTCACTTTCCCCAACATCGGCCCATCCCGAGTCGACTTGAACATCATCAGACATATCATCGAGGACAAATACAGCAGTTAAGATCGACGCGATCTGGCTTGAATCCACCAGGTCTCAAATAATCGCCTCTGGCGAAGCTGAGATGAGGTCACTAATCTGCAATATGCTGCTACTACACTGCTTTATGCTAGATCAGAAAGCCTCCCCGTATCCATCCAACAATTCCTCGATGATCCCACCATCCGTACTCCATATCATCACCCGATACCCAGGCATGATTGGCAGATCATTCCACGATCTCCCTCCCCTTGAAATCATCGTGGCACACCACACCCCTTGCCTGCCACAAACCCCACTGGATTCATCCTGTTCTCGGTTTAGGTGCTGTCGCGTGTCGAATGTCAGAACGCCCCGTAGCAAAAGGGTTGCACTCAATACATAGTCCTGGTGGAGCCAGTATTTGCCAAACATGTCTTGTCTTGCATGTCGAGAATTCCACGGGGAATCGTCGCCGCTTCCCGGCTTCCCTCCTTACTGGATGTGGATGTGTAAATGTAAATGTATGTTCGGCGCCATGTGTACCGTAGCTCTCCCTTTTCCTCTGAGGTACGGAGTACATACATGCATCGTACATGTGCACTACGACATAATGCTGTCGATCATCCACTTGTGCTTGTGCATATTTTGTGGGTTGCTTGGATTTACATTTAGGTACATGTTTTTTTTCGTCGATTCCCCCCACTTCCAAGATTGTATCGATTGGGTATTTTACACCCCTGTATCATTCGAAATGGTCGTGATAGCCCTTAATTAATACTCAATTCTTCCCTTGCTGTGTCTCAGATCGTGTCGCCGCTCGAGGTCCATTGATCCCGCCCATGTGCTTGTGCTTGTTTCAGTCCGCGCCTCTCGGGATCGCCCCGCGTGTCTTGTTTACTTTGTTATGGGTTTCAATTGCCGCTGTGGATGATGTCAGTGGTTTGTAGAATTTGAGGTCAAGATTGGAACTTGCTAGGCGCTGGTGCGGAGATTGTGTTGATGCATTGGTATATTCTAGTCTGGTTGTATGTTGAATGTTGAATTCAACGAATTGGTTGAAAATGCGAATATGTATAGCGAGAATATTGGTCCGACAATATCTGCAAGACTGTAAACAGTTTTAAATGTTGAATTGTCCCATTGGACGGTATTTCCGAAATCTTCTGCGATCCGCAAGAGAAATATGTCTACCGAGTACCAGAACTGTCATTTAAATAAACGAGCATGATATGTCAACATCACAATGAGCATTCTAGCATTGCTTATTGCATTAGCTTTCTACTTGTACTCCATAATTCTCACACAAAGTTTTCTTACATCTCGCCCGTGCTGTCCTCCACTATAAATCTACGGAGAAAGTGGGTTGGCGGGGTCCATCCTGCGACGCGAAGGCTCATTACAACTTAGCAGAGGGGAAGAGGTAAAGAAAGAACGCTACGGTTAGCTTTGTAGTACATCTACACGTTGGATTGAGCTGTTAATGAAAGCTCTATTCCAATCAAAGCCTTTAGTGTCCGTTTGTCAATGATAGCAAATGCCAAATAGGGTAGGAGTCAAATAGGCCTAGACCGACTAGGGCAGAGAGGCGTGTCATGGTGGACAATGGACAATGTGATTCCTCTTAAAATTAAGCTAACAATCAACCTTGAGGATTATTTTGCAACCATATCCCGTAGGACTGGCCTTTTTATACCATGGCCTCGACCACTGCAGTTTTAATGATGATTCATGCAATATATTAAGCTGAATGTATGGCTAGATATAACTGTTGTGCTAAACCTTTCCCAGTGCTGAGCTGCCGAAGAGAAGTGTAAATCAGAAGGAATGTACAGAGTTCATGGTCAGCTACTCCGCAAGTAAACTTGACATAATCCCTGTTATTCTCAAAAATGAGTCTCACTCATTCGGTTAGGATGTTATATTTTACTGCACGTCTCGATGCACTACAACATATAGAGTAAAGATGTTGAATTGGCAGATCCTTTTTGGTGTTTGAGTCCAAGTACTATGCCTCCGGCTGATACACCATCCACCTATGATGTCGCAACATATGTTATAATCTGCATTTTCACTTGCTTTTGGATATTTCATGTGATATACCATACAGCTTGTTCTCTCTTCGTTTGTTTAAGAGAACAAGAACTAGCAAGACCGTAGGCTCTCTAACCTCTGCGGTTGTCAAGGGAGTTACATATCGTCTCCAAGAGAAACATATCCAAACGAGAACCATCCTAATATAATTCGGAGTGTAATTTCATCAAGTCAATTCAAGTCGTATATGCGCCATATATAATATCTACAATTTTTTTCACATGTATGGATGCTGCCATGATCATGATTTACTCTTCATCATCCTCATCCTCACCCTCATCACCATCATCATCATCATCATCATCATCATTCTCCTCAAACTCAACGCCAATCTCACCGGTGATATCCCATCGGTCACCCTTAGCCGCAGCACTGACATACTTGACGAACTTGAGAGTGCCGCTATCCCGCAGCACAATGCTGAGTCGGTTCCATCCCGCTTGCGTGCTGAACAGAATGCCATCGTCCTCATCTGCACCCGCTGACCGGTAGATAGCCGGGTCGGCCTTGGTCTTCTTCCGACCCAGGACTTGGTCGGCGTTCTCCTCGTCCTCCTCCTCTTCATCTTCATCCTCATCACCAGCCATGTAAATCTCGTACCCACCTAGTGCGGGGCCTTCCACAGCGTCGTCGGTTGTTTTTTCCTTCGGCTTGGATGTCTTAGCAGACGAGCCATTGGCTTCTCCATCCTCGTCCTCATCCTCATCATCGTCTTCCTCCTCCTGCTTCTCCCATCCAGTGGTCGGGGTAAGACAGAGCGAGAACTCCAGTCGAGGCTCTTCGCCCTCATACGCACTGGCAAGAGTATAGTCCTTACCGCGACGGAACCGTCTAGCAAGTAAATTGTGACTCGTGAGATGGTCCACACCAGTAACAAGCCCAAGCCACTTCCGGAAAGGCTGTGACGGGAACAGCACGTTCAACAGCTCCTGGATCGGGTTATCGGTGTCCTTCTCTCCGGAAGCATGCTGATACAGATACCGGTGCTTGTGTGGAGGACGAGCAACCGTCCACCCGCGCTGTGTCTGGATCTCATCTGCAGAATCAGGAAGAGGCTGTCTCTCCTGCTCCTCGATGTACGCGCTCACGCGCGATCCAAATTTATCGCCCAGGAACCGTTCCAGGCTGAGCGAGGACTCGGCTGAGAACGCGTCTGACATCTCCTCGGCAATATCGGGCGTCAGGTACGAAGGCGCAATGTACTGAAGTAGGAAGGCCAAGTCGCTCTCTGTGAACTCGCCCTCGGTCTGCTCTTCCACTTTGCCCTTGCCCTTGCCTTCGACTGCGGGTTCTTCCCAGGACACCGGCTGCGGCTGCGGCAGGTCGTAGATATCGCCGCGGCCCTGCAGCTGCGCCAGACTGCTGCGCTCGGCAAGCTTTTCTTCCAGTCCTTCCTCGTAGCCATCTTCGCCTTCTTGTGGGATGTGGAACCAGCCGCTGATAGCCATGCGCACGCGCTTCTTGGTCTTGTCTTCGTCGTCGCGTGGATAGTACACTTCCTCGACATCGTGGAAGCTCTCGCCCGGTTGAACGGTGAAGAAGCTCAGTTGGTTGAAGGCGGGTGGGATGGAGAGACTGTAGTCCGGGCTGGGAATTTTGACGTCCTCCCCTTTGGCGTCCTTCTTGGTCGTTGTCGGGAACAGGCGCAAGGCACCGCCCCACTCGGCTTGCCAGGGTGTGTCGGGGTCTGTCAGATAGAGGATGTAGCTGACTCGGCGGCTGCCGATGACATCGTCGTGGCAGAGAAGGTGGCAGCCCTCGGTGTAGACGTTGATGGCCATGTCGGTCTTTTGCCCGCTTAGCTTACCGGAGCCAGTCACGGACGACAGGTACTCGCGGAACCGTGCTGAGTAAATCGCATCGCGCAGCTTCAGTAGTGACGGCAGTTTCGAGAGGGAGGAGTCATCCAGTCCATCGAGGTTGGCGAGATCGCCAGACTGGAAGATCTTGTAGATGTCTGTTTCCTTCTCGGTGAAGGACACTTGCGTTTCGATCTCATCGCGGACGGAGCGAAGCAGAGTGGGCTCGATCAGAGGGTGAATGACGCCATGAAGGTAGCTAGATATTGAGCTATGTCAGCTTTTGCCATTGGAATATTCTGCTGTATATACATACGGAGAAGATTTGGCGTATTCACTGGTGTACTTCTGCTGCTCCGCAGTGTCGAACAGGCCGTCGCGGAAGCGGGCAGCAGCCTCCTCGCTGGAGAGGGCCCGTTTCTTGGACTTGGGCATGGAATTGCCATCGAGAGAGGCCCTTGCGTCTGTCTTGCGCTTCATTTTGAGGTTTGCAGAGGAATGGGAGCTTCGACAGCAAGTGGCCTGATGTTTCATAGATTTTTCTGGGCGGTGAGGGGCGATGAGGCGGTCACTGTGTTTGTGTTGGATCTCCATGAAGATCGCAGTTCACTTATATTGTTGAGTCTATTATCATTTATACAATGTATGGTACGTCTCTAATATAAATGTAGTAAAATCTCCATCAGTATTGTGTTAAGCAACTGTATTCTAGGAGGCCTGGTCTCTTCGTAGATGGGTGGCGCATAGCCGATGCCCTTGTCTTTCTAATAAAATAGTTCTGCACGTTAGTCTTTCCTTTCTCCTTATGACCTGAAGGAGCAAGTTCCTCATAACCACCGTCTTCGTTTCGATCGAAGCCATAACAGAGCACATGTGATTGCGCCAAATCCAGGCACCGGTGTCGTCATAACCGCCTTATCACCGCAAAGACCTCGATTGTCCCCCCACTTAACCCCAACCTGCTTGATTCTTCAACTCTGTCGAATCTCATTATGCAGCAACCAGGGGCTGAAGCCCCGATCCCAGATCAGCCGGGAACTCCACCTCGCCCGCCCTACTCCCCGGTAACGCCCGTGTTTGCTCATCTCGTGCCAGTCGCCTCCAACGAGCCATCAATCGTCCCGCCACCCGCATCTCCCTCTCCAACATCACACCTCCCTGCACAGCCATATGGCAACTATTCAATCCCCCCTCCTCCTCCCAATCCACCCGTCTTCAAGCCTCAACCGCCCCCTATCCCTATCTCCGAGAGCGAGAATCCAGATGCCATCGCGCTCCGTTCCGCCATCTCGATTCTGCAAATGCAGAAGCAGCAAAGTTTGCGCGACATCCAGGCATTGGATCGCATGAAACAGGCCGCCGCTGCTGATCCAGAGGGGTTTGCGCACGAGCTCGCAGCAGGTCGGCTGAAGACCCAGGATCACGGCGCTGTGATTCAGTTCTCGGAGGACGATGCGGACGACGAAGAGAATGAAGACGGTTCAAAACGCACGAATCCTGACCGCTCACCCGTTTCGAATTTCGGCCATATCCCTGTTCCGCAGAATATCGTCCGTATGCCCCCAATCAACTGGGCTAAATATCAGGTTGTTGGAGAGCCGCTTGATCGCATGCACGAGGAGCAATTACATCGACCGAGCTCTGGGGAGCCCAGGCGAGGACGCGCGCCGGAGCATGTCCTGGCATCGCCGTATCGGCCGTTTGTAGATCACTTGGAGGGACCGTCGAGACTCGGCCGTCCTAGCAAGGCGAAGAAGACTTGAACACGCCAATGGTTCTGATGATAACGGATATGGGATTATGGACTTTTACGAAGTTATGTACTTTAAGATTATGAACAGAGCTGGACTTGTGTTTTCTTGACTATTTAGGTTCCTTGGGTAAGTTGGCGTTTTGTCTTGTGCACTTTCTTGATAAAAAAGACGGAGAAAGGAAACATACGTGATTTATCTATGCCTTGGAGGTTTCAGGGTTCTAAATTTGTTGTACAATATACAATATCATATAATCAAAAGAGGCGCTGCAATTATATACAAATCCCTATTTCGCATTAAGGAGATGACCTTCCGAAGAACAACCATAGCTTATCCCATGGCAAGACTCTCCTGCAAATCTTCAGGCAAAACAAACAGAGTCTCTTCAGGCAAACAACCCTTGGCCTCATCAACCTTCCCATCCTTAAGATAACCATCGATCAGCCTCATAGTATCAGTCACATCCGTAACAGACACAATCCACTCATCAATATATCTCCCGACAGCCTCCCCACTTAACCCAATCTGAATACTCCGATAATCCAAAGACCGTAGAAAGAGATCACGCTCAGGATCCCACTGAACGCGTACTGGACTGGCACGCAGTTTCTTCTGCCATTCCTCCTGGCTTGTCTCGCCAGGCATGTAGTGACTCAAACAGGAATGGCGCAATGCCCATTCGAATCCCTCGCGGGTAATCTCTATCGCTAGGACACGCTCCTGTCGGGCTTTGGTCGCCCAGCCTGATCGGTATGCCATCCATAGGAAAGAGGGCTTGATCCATGTCATTCGCTCCCATGAAAATGGTGGGACGAATGTTTGGGCTTTGAGTGCTGGCCCGGCTATCTCGGGGGAATATGCTTGGTACACTGTGATTGTGTTTGGGGTTTGTTTTGCTCGGATGGCCTTATAGTTATTTGAGGGCATTGTGAGATGCAAGTGTGTTGAAGAGCGGAGATGGATAAATAATATCCAGGCGTGGGAATAGCAATGATGCGATGATATAGTGAAATCTCCCAGTAAGCGTAGAAATTGTACTTCGACCTTCAAGTACCTATGATATATCTTGGCCTTAAGCCTCACAGCACACACCAAGCCTAATCGGGACTCCGCTATACTCATCACCGAATCAGCTGATAAACTTAACTGAAGGATAGACTTCCTTCACACCTGAGGCTATTGATGATGCCTCGGGACTCTTTGTATATAAGGCATAGGAATTTCCGCTGACAGAGTAGTCGTCAGGGCAAAGCATCGAGAGTTGGACTATGGTGCGGGTGCCAAGCACAGGGAGCTCTTTTATCTGCAACAACACGGCTGGCAACTATAAAAATGTAAGTTTAAGATGCGCTGGCAGTCGTGAGGAAATATGAAAATACGGGGACTACCGATAAGTTCAGTACAGGGTCTCGTGAATAAAGAGCCTTTACTTGTATCGGTTCGATACTCCAGCAATTTCTACAAGGAACTCTCTACGAAGTTATCAGACATGGCTTCGAATAAAAATATCATTGTATGGAAAACACTAAATGCAATGATGGTCTTCACCCACTTCAAGAGGAGGGACAAGAAAAGCTATGCACAAGAATTTGGCCTAGTTCTGAGCTAGGAGGGCCTCCTCAGGTGAAGGAAAAGCCCCCCGAGGACACATTTGTCGTGCGTTCACTTCTTGTGTGGACGCTTTCCAATCACCTGATCGATTCCTCCCATTGCCTCCCAGTAACGCGCATGAGCCTCCTGGGTACGCTTCCTGTTGGTATCGGCATCGTCCTCGGACATGCCAGAGGTCTCGTCGACCTCGAAGGGGGATGCATCCAGAGCTTGGTTGGTGCCTAGCTTTTCCACGATCCCAGAGTCTACAAGACGCTGGGTATTCTCCCTAAGGCGTTGATTGGCACCGGGACCATCAGGCTTGCAGGCTGAGAGAATATGGTTCTCACAAGCCGCGTTCACAGGCGGTTGTGCGAGATGGATCTAGATTACATGAGTCAGTTAAGGATCAGGGAGGGGTGCTCTGGAATAAGTATCTTACATTGAGGGCACCAGAGGGCGTGCCGGGCCTGGATGTCAAGATGCTTTCGCCGAGGGGAATGTTGAAGCTGGTGTTGGCCAGGATTATGGCATCGGCGTGTCCACTATGCTGATGGTGATATTGAATCATGGCCTGTTTTCGGGCCTCTTCATAGACGAGGCTATCAGCTTGGTGGAAGGCCGAGATCTCGTCAAATGACAGCGGGATATGGGGATGCTTCTCCATCTCGATAGGTGGTGGAATGACTTGATGATGTTAGCTTGGATGGGTCAAGGTGAAGATGAGATCAAGGAAGGAAAATACTCACCAGGGGGGTGGTTATTTGGGTATTGGGATGGAGGAAGAGAGAGAAGATCCTTGTTCTGGCAGGGCCGAGGGCGTTTTGCTTGACTTCTTAGAAGAAGAGGTCGGTATTTTGAAATATTGAAAGAGATGAAAGTATCGAGCAATGGTTGGTACGATCTGAAAGTCTTGAGAAGTCGACCGTGAGGGATGCAGTTGTGATGAACAAGTCAGAGAACATTGAGCAGTTGATGCTGTCTTTGTCAATCGAAATATCAATTGATTACTCTCGAATAGAAGGAGCGATAGCCATATCTACTAGTCACTATACTGACAGAAAGGACATCATAAAATCTTTGAAATACAAGATTCAAGATTCAGGTCAAGATCCCAGGGTATCGTCATCATAACATGATAACATGAAAGCTGCAAGATGAGCTTGAATACATGCTTTTTTTCAGTGGCTTCGTGTTAGCCATGTACAACCATGAGCCGCGAGCGTTCTCTAAAGCAAATAAAATGCCAGATTACCTGCTGGTTGATAGATCAATACGGGAGGAATCCTTCTTTAATTCAGATACATGCGCATTGTTGTTCTCGGTGTATTGATCATGGTACATCTTGTTGCTATGACTAGCCTGGAAGGTTTGGTCTAGCCCAAACTCTATGAAAACATCTAACTAATCTATTTCTTGCTTGGGCTAAGAGGTTTATTTCCAGCCTCTTCGGGAATATGGCACCGACACAATAGGATAAGGCATTGTTCTAAATGCTTGAACCAAGAATTGAGTATATGTACACATCCTGGTATGATATCAACAAAGGAATCCAAGAGCTTCGAGGTTGCACCCATTCAAAGCTTCGCTTTCCCATTCTTCTCAAACTGCTGTACAGCCTCTAGCCCTCTTTGCCGAACAGCTTGATTCTTCTCTTCGACATTCTTCCGCCACTGCAAGTTTCCAACATGGTCATCCAAGCCGTTCAAGATGCCACAATACATCTCCTCTTTCATGGTACCGTAGATACCTGTGGCAGCTTTAGTCTGGAGCTTGCGGGTCTGGATCAGCGCAAGCGCTTCCTCAGCCCCACCAACGGCATCAACGATACCAGCCTCAAGCGCATTTCGTCCACCAAAGCGGTGAGCTTCGAGAACCACAGTCCGGAAAACGACTGGCGTCAGCTTCTCGCGGAATATAGACATCATGGGTGTCTGGAGCGGGACGCCAAATTCCAGCTCGTTGATACAGAGGAAACCACGGTCTGGATTCATGATTCGGTAGTCATGATACATGGCCAACATGAAGCCAGCAGCAAAAGCGTGTCCATTTAGTAGACACACGGTTGGCATGGGGTATCTAGGGCGGTTGTTAGTATTTTAAATATACATAACTCGACTTTATCCTCGAACTGAGCACTTGAGACAACAACATACGTCAAAAAGCGTCGGAACAATCGCCAGATCCAGTTCTCGCAGAACCCTTTAGTTTTCTTGACAATGTCGAGATCAAGCCCATTGCTGTAGAACTTGGCAATTCCACTAGTCGTGACTAAGACACCCTTGGGGTAGCGGTGCTCGACAATGTCGAGAGCGAGCAGCAGAGCATCAATAAAAATGGGTGTCAGTCGGTTGTCCGGGGGCGAACTAAAGGTGAGCACGTAGATGGTCTCATGCTCTTTCGCTGTGCTAGGGTTTGTGCAGACGATCGAGCCTCCAGTAGAGCTGATCGGGACGGTGAAAAGAGTCGTCATGATGGTAATATTTGGAATATGGAAGTTGTTGAGGAAACATAGCTTGTTCAAATAGATCGATTATTTGAATACTAATCAGACCTCGGCACCATCACATGCCGCAATGATGTCATCACGTGATTACCGAAGCCATTCAAAGGAAAACACATCGCTCGTGATATTGGCAGCTCAGAAGATCTTCAGCCTACACGTAATGGACCGGAGTTTACGCTTCTCTCGATAGGAAATTGTTCCTACCGGGGTGCTATTTTTAATTTGTCCGAGCTCGCAATAGAACATCCATGCCAACCCAAATACAAACTTGTCAAGCTCCTGATACGCCGTTTCCCACATTGTCATTGACACATTGCTCTTGGAGTTGGCATGTTCAGGGTCAACCTTAGATCGTGCGCGCCTCTTCTGAACATCCTTCTCATCCGTACGTGAGTTTCTTTTCAGCCGGGGTGACGGCCTGCGCGAGGAAAATGATAAGCGGATCCACCATCCCGGCCGGTTCGGGGTAGGTGGTTGGAAGAGAACTGCTTCTTCCCTCAGGTGACCTTGTCCTTACCCTTGATGATAGCCTTGAGTGCGGCAATGGCGTCGTCTAGGTATACGACGTCTGTCTCAAGTCGAAGATTCAACAACCTTAGGAAAAGCTTCTAGATGTGCACAAGTAGCGGTCAGTTATATTGTGTAACAGAGGCTAGCTATTGAAACAAACCAGAATCCGATCAGTAAGATATTCCCAATGGTAAGGAAATAGATATATGGCGCATGCCAACGTTCGATTTAAAGTGTCCGGAGATTTGGCATATTCAAATCCGGGGCACGGATACTCTCTTTGGTACTCTAGCGCGAAAGACCAGAGCAAGGTACAAAGTGTGTTACTTCGGAAAGACCAAATTTTCCAGAGCTGGCTGTACCACTGCTTCAGTCTTCTGGCTATATGTTTTCACAGTTGCAGCTTTCCCGGCTAGCGGGGTTAAGTGAACACCGTCCTCCGTGTAAGCGATTTTTGGATCCGTTGGGCTGCACCGTACCATCAACTCGTACAATCTTGGGTCATGATTGTCGTAGTCCAGTTGTAAGGAATTGTTATTGGTCGCCGTTCATAGGCTGGCTGGGCCTACGACTTCGCCGAACTGGAAACCGCGGTATGTCGGTGCCTTTGTCTTTGTAGATTTTAGGTACATCGGTTAGGAAATGAGCCACGTGGCCGCGATAAAAGTATTGCTGGCCACGTATCTGTCTGACTTCAATGATGGTATGTACGCGAGATATCAGCATTTCCTCGACCTGGGTTAGCTCTGGTTTAAACGTAGGGACATCCCCAGGGTCCATAATATTATGGGCATCGAATAAGTAAACGCGGTCAGCGGGTTCCTTGATCATCGCTGCTTTATCCTTCTTGCGGCAACGCTGGCAAACGCCCACCGATGGGCCTCGGACTGCGAGCTGGAGATCGAATTCACAGTCACAGTCATATGACCTGGCTGTATTCTGCAAGTGGGCGAGAACTGCAAGAGCCCAGTCCTTACTCGACCATGTCATTTTGCCCTGGATCGCACCGATCCTTTTGGTGAATTTGTAGGTAATGAACGCGATCGAATTGAGACCAGCGTTGGAAGACGGTAGACCGGCAACGAACTCAATACAGAGCCTGTGGAACGGGATTGGCGGACCGATTATAGGCTGCAGAGAGCTGTACGGTCTATGCCGTCTCGTGCTATTCCGGAGACATTCCGGGCAATTTTGGGTATATTGTTTCAGGAGCCGCATTCAGCTTGAATAGAAACACCTGGCTCATGATATTGTCCCCGATCCGCTCACGGCACCTTGCAATCTGAGATCCTAGATCGCTATATAGCACATCTTAGTATCCACACATAGCTATCACTAGCGGGAAAGACGTACTTGGGATCAAGATCGGATTCATTCCAACTTTTTGACGTATCAGGGAGATTGACATTGGATTCGTTGCCGGCTTTTTCCATCTTGTTTGCGGTTTTGGCAATGTCGGCGGCGGAATTTGGCCCTCGTAGGATTTTTTCAAATCTAATGCCAGTGCAGCAGGATCCAATTCCGGGCCGAAGGAGTAGAACCGGCCTTCGTCTTTCGTATGGAGGTGATGACATAGTGAGATTCTCGCTTGTGAGTAGCGGCTCACCGAGGATGATCCATTTCGAGGAAAGAGATAGGAAAAATGGCGTTAAGTTGCAGGAGGGAGAGAAGCAAACCTTGGAAGATATACCTCTGGAGAGGTATAATGCCTGAGGTACTAATATTGAGGCCTGAGGTTAAACGCAACTCCACTGCCGGTTGCGCGGAGTTGGTCCAGTACTTCTTCTTGCAGTAAACACGGGGGCAAATTCTCTGAGGAGGGCTAAGTGGAAAAGCCCTTACCGCGTGGTGATAGTCCTTCCTTGGGGGTCATACACATCGTTGAACAAGACCGTAAGAGAGAATTGGAGAGTCCAGACCCCTTGGGCCTCAACCTTTCTGAGGAATATTGTTTCCTCATATGTGGATAGAAAGGCATGTCGAACATTCAGTTCCTGCATGTAGCGGGCAACCTGCCCTGCAAGATAATATGAATACAAAAAGTGTGAGGTATGAGGTGTAGAATCGAAACATGTTTGAAGTCAGGTCATGGGGTATATATCTGTACTTTAGGACTGCCATGAGAAACTGAATTGAAGAAAAGCCTCCTGGTCATTTTGGTTGTCTTTTCGGATGTCTTTTTGGATATATATATCCTGCCAAAAGCATAGACTGTACACGTGATTCTTCTTTATATATAACCTTCAATTGGTATGCAAAAAATTCTTATATTATGACTATACTATAGGCAAAATCTGATATGGTGCCATACTCCTGGGTTCAAAGGCGACGGCGTTATAAATCGAAGCAAAAATGAAGTTTAACTCTCATACTGTCACTTGATAGTGTTATGTAAGCCTTTATTAGACTTCCCTGCTGTCTTACCTCTCTTTCACTCGGAAGTCAGATCTCAGTTTCGGATATTTTGTCACAGACAAAAGAAACAACGAGGCAAATTGATTCATTGAGGGGTCGAGACCTCGAGCATGTGGAGATAATAAAGAAAAATCTAGAACAATGAGCTTCAAACGCTTTGAGTGTCTCTCATAGGTAGCATCTTTGAAGTGTAAATTAGGCAATGATAAGTCTCTTGGTCCCACATAATTTTAGATCTTTTCATCTAATTATATATTTGACTGGGCAATCTCTCTTGATACTCCTCAGATCTAACAACTGACAATCAACTCTAGGAAACTCGATACATTTGCATTACTGACATACATCCACAACAATGTCCCCGAAACCCGTGTTTGGCCCAGGCCTTGAAGCAGACTACACCAAAATAGTCCGAATTGTGGAAACACAGATTGAAACTCTGACATACAAGGCATGGCGACGTCATGAAGTGATTGAGAAACTCGAAAGCCTGTGTCGGGAGCTGGGATTCCAAGCCACCTGCGATGAACGCAAGCCTCGCCGCCATCTTCTTGGGTATGCCCAATTCCAACGTTTTTCCATGACGCTTAGACTTTATTTACCCGAGGCAATCCTAGTCCTCACCAGTGACTGGACCAGTTACCAGATAAGTAGCCGGGCCTTCGACTGGGTGCGGGGGGATGAGATGGAATATACGGCAGCTTGTGTTCTAAAGGAGGCACTTCTTGCCGCGCAATCTACTGCCTGGTATCTTTGAAATCGATTGTCCGGAGGATTGATTTCTCGACGGTATATTGGCAGATCCTGATTCACTACTTATCGAGCAGTTCTGACAAATTCATCTAAATCGGCGTTTTTCTCTCCCATAATTTGTTCTTCCTCCGGGAAGTACGTTCAATCAACGTATAAGGAGCTTAGCGCTGCGGTGGAGCTTTTAATCTCATTTAGCGTTGAATTGAGAAGTTGAAAGGACTAGAGACGGAGGCGGTAGTGCCAGTGCCCGACTTGGAAGTTAAGTTGGCTATGGTTATGGAGCTCACTGCTAAGGTGGAACTAGTACACAACACAGTGCTTTGAGCTCAGCGAACGAGGCGGAAAATTGGTGGTAGCGCCGAGGGTGGGAGCGAAGAGGACAAAGCCGTAGGAGACGAAGTGTATATGGCAATGTCGGTGCGGGAGCAAGATGTGTCGTAATATATAGAGGCCCCCGCGGGGGTGTAGTTGACCATCTCAACTGATTCGACGTACATCGTGAACCGCCTTTGAGTGATCAGCTTCTCTACCGGCTCAGTCGGTCATATCGTTGATTTTTCTCGGATCGCCTCCTGTTCAGATCCGAATTCGAAGGGTATCGGCCTCTGTTGGAAGAGAGTTCGATCTTTTGCATAGTCGACTGTCCGGATAACGGTGCCGTCAATTGCCCAGTGCTTATGTATATATCACCAGATTTCCGTCATAGAACATGTAGTCGTCGGTTGAAATTGTCGGGCATGATATTGCTCGTGGATCATGAACTCAGCACCATCATGCCCAGTGACCAATGGCTGTCCAACAACCCAAAGCCGAAGTGCGTCAATTCGTTGTTTACCCCTATTAGACGTAGACGTAGGGTTTGTCGAAGGCATTTCAATCTGAGGCTTTCGAAGCGAGAGCGAGGAAGAATGAAACAAGGGACAGTCTGGTGGGAAAATATAAGAGTCAGCTGTTTAGATCTGTGAAAGACTTCCTAAAGTAGTAGAGTTGGTGCAAACACTGCGCTCATGCGTAAGAATCAGGTCTTCCCTAGCATTTTTGATTTTTTTGGCGGCTAAATAAGAAGTTAGATATAGCTGTTAGAGGAAAATATAGTAAGTAAAAGACAGTGTGATTTAACTCCTATAAAAGTGTTAAGTGGCGGGATTGTGTCTATCCATACACTGTGCGGAAAGATAGGGCTAGCGGGGCCTCAATATAGAGCGAGTCCAACTACTTTGGCAAGGAGATCATTTGCCTGCCAATTCCTGCAGTCAATGTTCAAGCAAGGGGATGCTCCAATGGACTAACTGCAGATGGACCAGGGAAATGAAGTGCTTGTCAAAGTAGTTGATCTCGATCTAAGTTGATTCCCCATTCGTACTAGGACGGTCCTATATTGCAATATTGTTAGAATAGAATAATATTAATAGCTCTGATCACCTTAATTTCCGAATATAAGCTTTCTTAGCAAAAGAGAAAATAACTAAAGAGGAAGCTGAAGAGGCGAGCTGGTTTTTAAATACTCTGCCAAAGGGCTTCGTCACCTTGATAATACCAATCCACAGGGCTTTTCCCATTGTTTTTCTTTTCTTCCTTTCGCCTTCCGTTTCCTTCTTGTGTCCACTTTTTAATTTCCTCGCCTTCCTCTTTATCAGGCAATAGCCAATGGTCGGATATTGTTCCTGATCTGGTTTCTCGGAGCGGATGCTGGCGGGCTAACCAAAGTAGCGTAGCCAATCGGCATCGAGAGAAGAGCCGGGTAATTACGCTGCCTGTGGGTCTGCAACAGTCGCCTAACCCGATGCGGCAGTGCAATTTGCGCTAAGGAGCTAGCTAGTATATAGCGCCGAGTCAAGCTTCGCAAAACCTTTGCCTCGGACTCGGAGATAGTCTTAGTCTCTCCTTTAGTCTCCATAGCTTCGGGCTCAACTGGAACGATTTGCCTGGCACTTTCGACGCTAGGCTGGACTAAGTATGGACAAGGTTCTAATTACAGCGCGAAGTGGTGATTCCTTTAGCCTACGCTCTCGCTTATTGACCTCCTTAATCTTGATTTTTCGAGCAGTCATGGCGAATTCTTCATTACACTTATATCCACTGGCTCTCTGATCTCCTTTTGTGGATGTTCTTTTTAGAGGCTAATTCTCACACATCCATCCCCTCCCGCGATCGTGATACTTCCTTTACATTGCGATATAAAGCGACATTGTGCGCGTGCTAGGACCGGACCGAGCATACTGCGTTGACGAAGACCTCCGACATCATGAGATCCTGGTTCTCGTTCCTCCTTTTGTCCCTGACGACCATTGTCGGGGTCACCAATGCCACCGCCGAATACACGGGGACAACCTGCAACCCCCTCAACAAGACATGCCCTGCGGATCCGGCCCTCGGAACAGAGCACACGTGGCTGTTCAACTCAACTCTCGACAGCGATCTCTGGGACATGAGCACCGGCACTCTGGACTACACATCTGAAGGAGCCGACTTCATCATCAAAACCGAGAACGCGTCGACGCTCCTCGTGTCCAACTTTTATATTTTCTTCGGCGTGATGGAAGCGCACGTCAAGATGGCTAAGGGGGCCGGTATCATTAGCAGTGTGATCCTGCAATCGGACGACCTCGACGAGATCGACTGGGAGTGGGTTGGATACAACACGAGCGGAGTGCAGTCCGATTTCTTCGGCAAGGGGAACACTACCACGAGTGATAGGGGTGGATATCATGCGGTTGCAAATGCCGATACCGAGTTCCACAACTATACCTCGTACTGGGATCGAGACCGCATGGAATGGTGGATTGACGGCGACTTGGTGCGGACAGTGAACTATTCCGAGCCATTGACTGTCTACGGTAAAAACTACCCGCAAACACCGTGTCAGGTCAAGGTTAGCAATTGGCCGGTTGGAGTCAAGGGACAGTCGCAAGGCAATCTGGAATGGGGTGGTGGTTTGGTTGATTGGTCCGATGTTCCGTTCACGATGACTGTATCGAAGATCCGCGTTCAGGACTTCTCCAGTGGAAAGGAGTACAAATACACCGGAACCACGGGCACCTATGGCAGTATTGAGGTTGTCAGGTGAGTTTTGTTTTGAATCGGTTATTCAAAGAATCCCGGACTAACTTCAATTCTCAGTGGAAACTCAACTGCCGTGACAGTAATCAACAAGAAACCAGAGGAGACCCTCGCGCAGAAATGGGCTGATCTTGGCAATGGGGCGCATATCGGTGTGTACGTCGGTGCAGCTGTGGCTGGTGCGCTTATGATTGCCGGATTCGGATTCTGGTGTATGAAGCAGCGTCGGAGCGGCCGTCTACAACGCGCTTTGAACGATGACGAACACACCGCCGAGCTCACGACGTTGGAGCAGTCAAAGTTGAGATGGAGGCAAAGTGAATTGCGTAGCAAGGGCAGCTACCAGCCGGTTCCCTAAGAGGGTCACTTGGATTGTATACTATGTTTCAGTCATGTTTATTAATTTAATGTAGCACATTGTTATATATGCCGTTTATTTAAAGAGCTCAAAGCCGGATTTCATCATCGGTCACATTATAGCATATTATGTGTCTGCCTTATCTCAGGTGTGTTCGCTATAAACTCGAGGAACTTAGTTTTTATTAGATACCAATGAATCGCTCGGATACCAGACAAATACATTGGCACATGATATATTTCCGGCATGCTTGGATGCAAACCGAAGGGAAAACAAGCCAGGTAATTGAGTCAGTAACGGATGTCAATCCGCCTAAACGAAATCCTGGTCATTGGTACCCTAGAACATATCCGATCCACTTGCACTCCTCAGCCACACACACCCATCTCCTAAGATACTGTGGGATGTATTGGGATAGTATGGTGACTGATCAAAAGAGATTTGTCTGCTTGGGAGAGTGAAGTAGGGCGACGATCATCTCGAGCCATGAGGACAGGCTTTGATTATCCCAGCAGATGGTGGGGCCGTTTGTCCTTCGAATGGAGCGTAAATATCAAAGATAATCCGGACTCAAGAACTGACCGGGAAGGTGACATGTCGGGTTGGTCTGGGCACACTTGTGCAGTACTTTGGTGGTTCAAATAAGGAAGTGCAGACATGAAAGAGAATCTGACCGGAAGGACTGACCGGAAGTGACATGTCGGCTCAGGTCTGGGCACATTCGTGACGTAGAGGTTCAACTTTGCTACTCTTTCAAAGTCAAGCAATTCATGACGCGCGTGGTGCTCTTCACGCCGCCATCGCTTCATCATCAGAAAGAATACTCGGTGCGCTGCTCACACCTGAACTGTCGCTGTCCGTCACTTCTGAAGCCCGGGCACGAACCTGCACACCCCAGTCTTGGATGCTGGGGACACCACCCTCAATGACGACAGGGTGTTCCTCGGCACTCTTTCCTAGAACAGTTCCAGCGTAGCGCGACTCCTCGCCAGTCTTACTGTGTTTCTTCTTCAATGCAGTCAGGTAATCCTCCTTCTCGACGGCGTCAGGGTCCACCATGTCACCCTCGCTGGGCACAAAGCCGGCAACGCGTCGGATTTCACGGTGGGCGGGGCCAGTGATCCAGCCGAGGAAGGCATCAAGACCGCGCATATCTTCTTTCCCCTGCCATTCCTCTTCCCATTCACGTAGTTGTGGTCGTATGGCGCCTGCGTCCTGCAGAGCTTGGTAGATGTCTTCGAGGTCGGGAACTGGGTCGTATGGGTGCGCATTTGCGGCATGCTCGGCTGCAGCTGACGCGAGAATAATCAGATATCGCCCAGTCAGGTCCTGGATAGACTCCAAGACTGAGGGGCGTGTTGAGTGGAAGCCTTGAGCACGGAGGATTTGGATGATCGGAGGGCGGAGGAGAGCGTTATGAAGGTTCGGGCCCGACATTCTGCAGAATATATCGGCGAAGAAGGTAGAGAGAGTAGATGGACGTGAAATAAAAATGTAGAAGAAAAAAGTAAAGGAGTGTTGAAGTGTACAGGCGACTGAGTGCGCCATCGGGGCATAACCCTCTCATTGGTTAATATTGCCGGCAGTATTTTGACAAGTACATGTAGCTACGTTAAAAGTGTAGTATAACTACATCGGCTTGTCTACCGTGTATATACTATCTAAGTGCATTTTACTATGCAACTATATGCTGTGTTGAACCAGTTTTTTTCTTCTTCTTTTCTTAAGCCACATAATGGTAGTATCAAAATCATTCAAAAAGTACCGTAGTATAAAAGACACCCAAAAAGACATATACAATATGGAGTAATAATGCCATACATCGCATACTAATTACAGCCAACATTAGACATACCTAAAGTATTTTAGCAGGTTGTGTCGCTGGATAAAGATTGTAAAGCGATATACAACGCGTACGACATAAGGTGTCCCATATAGAATCAAAAGATACACCGGAGTGAAAAGAGGGATGAGTTCTTTATAAGCTTCAAGATCAAATAGTTACACCATGATGAAGTACAACTAACTACTCCGTATAGGTATAAAATTAGTATACAGGCCTCGGGAAGGCGGTGATTTGGGGCGGTAAGGTAGTATCCAAGAGAGCTACCTACGCCGGTAGCATACTTAGTCGCCCGTAAAAGTGTCGAAGAGACAGAGAGGCGATGTGACAGGGTTAAGTGTCAAGAGAATTGTGAAAAGCCCATATCTGATGTGCTAGGCTTTCCATGCCGACACGAGTCATGACAAAATCACTCTTATTCTGCGGTCTGGGCTGGCAATGGATGTCTTCGAAGGGAATGCAGATGCTCCCTTGAATATGGTCACAACCTGGCGCCGGATCTTTGGTGATCTCCATATTCTGCACCAGGAAGGGAATCCCACGCTCGTTGCTTTTCCATTGCGCAATCGTGATTCTTCCCTGCAGTACTTTGATACTGAGTACAACATTCACTTCTCCGTTGCTTTGGTTCAGCCAAAACATCATGTCGTCCTCGAGCTTTGCTGGTATCTCCTCGCATGCTACCTCAACTGCTATGCTGGGCCATTTGGTGTCAAAATGAGTCGGCCTCCAGGAACAATCGGCCCTCTTGATCCGCCCTGAATTGCCTCGGACTGACGTTGAACCCGTAGGAAGGAGTATATAATCTTTCTCCATTATTCCATTCCAACATTCGACCATGCCGACGAACGAACCGATTGCCACTGAATGTGCATCAGTCTCGAGTCTGATAAGAGCATGGTTAATGGAAGGGTCGTAGCTCTCGCATGATTGTGCGAGCAGATTTTCTTCAACATTCATATTATCAAGGAAGGAACGCTCATCCATAATAAAAATAATATAAGGGTTAGATAACTCTGTATCCTGTCCATGTGGCTCCAGTTCCTGATCTAGAATTTGAAGAGCATCTTCAATTCCCTTAAACTCAAATTTTGGGGTCGTAGAAGGAAGGCCGTGTTCAAACATGATGGATGTGAAATGTGAGAGAAATTTCAATGGGTTGTAAGAGAAGTTATAGTCCCCAAAATGACACAATAGGATGGACATGGTGCCTATTATGTAAATGTGCGGTAACCGCCCCGGTGGAACCTCACTTCCTCACTTCCTCCACTCACCTTACTCACCTTACCCTGCTACCAGGTATCATCATATCGCCACTATGCCGCCTTTAAAAATAAAATTCTCCAGGAGGCCAGATCCGCCAGAAGAACCAGCGCCTATACCTGCACCCGTGCCTGCGCCTGCGCCTGCTCCCCCAGCCGAAACTCCCCAAGCCCCCCGCAAGATCACACTCAAGATCGCACGAAAACCACACCCCGAGAGTGAAGAGAAACCAAAGAAGAAGAAGTCAACAAAGAAGCGACCAGCTGAAACTGCCGCACTGCCCGAGCTTGACCACGAACCCGAACCCGAGACGAGCCAGCAAGTCCCCAAGCGGATAAAGCTGATCCCATCCAAGAAGCCTGCCTTGCAGTCAATCCGCATCAAAAATAAAGGAATCGTTCCCAACCGACCAGTAGGTGTTGGGTATGACTCTGAAGCCTCGGACACCGAACTTGATCCGTCCATCGAAGAACAATTCATCTTACGGATGCTCCCCGGAGAGGACTGCGATATTATAAGAAAAGTAATCAACGACAGGACATTCAAGAATGGTGACGTCGGGATCAAACCCCTCACACGGGAGGGCCGGCGCTCCATCGTGAATGTTCGGGGCCACCAATATGCGGCAGCTCTCGTGGATCTACCCTGCATCATCGAGGGCATGAAGAGCTGGGACCGACGAGGCTGGTACAAGTCAGCAGATATCTGTCAAATGCTCTTGGTTCTCGGACGCGTCAACAGTGACCAAGAAGCTATGGAATACCCACTCCCCCCGGGCGTTGACTCTCCCGATGAAAAGACACTTCAATACGCACACGGTATCGCACCACCCCTCCGTTGGGTTCGCAAGCGGCGTTTCCGCGACCGCGTCAGCACCCGCACGATCGAACAAGTTGAAAAGGCCGTGGAAGAACTCATGGCCCAGGACGACAATTCGATTTTCCCTCCCAAGTTCGAGTTGGTGGACAGCACATCCCTGAATCGCGTCGAGGGCTTGGTACAATCAGGAGGCTACGGGGATGAATACGACGATGAGCAGGATGCATACGGTGAAGCGGAAGAAGAGATGATGGACGACTTCGAGGATGCCCTTGCTGCCGAGATGGAAGCAGCATTGGCTGCCGGGGATGATGAGGCACCGGGAGCACCCGTGCAGGCACACACTACGTCCCAGTCGTTCACACCAGCTGGAGGACCGACCGAACGCGGCGACACCTCTGCGGATGAGAGCAACATCTCCGACGAGGACGAGGAAGATGAGCTGGATGACGACCAAATCGAGCAGCAACAACAGCTCCAGCAGCAGCGCGAGGAAGTCGCCGAGCTGGAAGCTCTTATCAAAACCGAGACCGCACAGTGGGAGAAGGTGCAGAATCATATTTTGCGCAACAAGATGGGCCGACGGATCCAGGAACTGAAGAAGGACCTGCAACTGAAGAAGGTCTCTATGGGCATGCCAGCCGGGGACGATATCTGAGCTCCCGTTTCACATCCTATGTTCAGTGGGATTTTCGGCGTTACCATTTCATAATCATACCCAGTTTGTCCGACCGAATGCGAGTGCGGTCTCTATGTTGATACAAGCAGCCTTAGCTAGCTCGAAATAATGAAAGTTATGTCCAAACATTAACAACCAGATAAACCACGCTCCTTCCATCGCCACTTTCAGTATCTCTTTACTCCGCACTTACCACCGGATCACCAGTAGCCTCTTTAACCGCCTCCTCCACATCCAACTTCTCATCCCGTTCCAACTTTTCTCGCCTGGCAGCCTCCCTCTCCGCAACCTCCGCGTCCGCCCCAGGCTCACCCGGACTCCTCCCAACCCTCTCACCAAGAATACGATCATGCTCAGCCCTCTTCGATCCCAAATTCGCCGCCAGATCATCTGCTTCCCCGAAACCAGGATGGCCAGGCCCACCCGCACTCCCAACAGGGCCAGCATGAGCACCAGCCTGCGCGCGCTGCATCCCCATCCCCTTCCGCTGAACCGCGTCCGCAATATACCCCTCCGCGGGCTGCTCCTCCACGCCGTATTCTAAATCGACGTCCGGCGCATTGTGGAGTTCCTGTTCGTGTTGCTGGTGCTGTGCGCTCAGATGGGCTCGTGCTTCGTCACTTGAGGGCTGGGACTCTGCTGTGCGTTTAATTGCCCCGACTGTGTCGCCGTGGTGTCGGCTTGCTTCGGTGCTTGCTCGTTGCTCTTGTGGCGTGTGTGAGACGGGATTCGAGGACTGCGCGTAGGCGGCTTGTTTGGGGGGTTGGGCGGTTTGGGCGGCGGTTTGGGAGCGGGTCTGCATGGTGATACAATGGAATCTAGATTTATGTTTTGGAAATTGGATTTGGTCAAGGTATGAGAGATTAAGGAGTATGGAGTAAGTATAGCTCAAGAGCTGGATAACCGGCTGAAGAAAGTGACAGCTGAGTACCCACTTGTGACGTCAGCGTCTTCGACCAATGAGAGGGCGTGGAAGTGCAACCCTAAGGATAGTCGCGACAAGATTTGGTTGGCTCAATGGCACGGAGTAGTCTTGTTAGATGTCTTTTGTGTATAGATCTCTTTTTCCTTTCTTCGTTTTAAGATAGCCGGTAGAGAGAGTCGAAAAATGCTTAATTTACTTTTCCATGTATAACTTGAATCCACTCTACAACATAGGGGGTAAATCAACTGCACAAAGTACTTTGTCCTCGGCACTTCTGTACTAACTCAATAAGTGCGACCCAGCAAGGCTACCGAATCAACGACAATCGCCTTATTCTGCACAGATCGTCGTATTGACCCAGACTGCCGGGACTCCAAGCCCCCAACACGAACAGTATCAGTATCTCATCCCGTCTACCCCCGTCCATGTGGCGCCACTACCACCTGCTTCTAGACTAACTCCAACTGTAATTCCAAGTAATCTAACTAATCAGACTAATCAGACCGCCCCGGAAGTATGTCACCCAACCCCCTAACCCACTTCGACATCGTCCGAGGCATGAATTGGGGTGAGGGGAACATTGTGTGACCCAGTCCCTCCCCACTCGTTTCTCGCGATGTTCTTCTCCTGTCTTTCACACAGGCTGAACGCAGAACCCTCTCGGTATCTTACTCATGGCTGAACAGCTCTACTACCTGCCGCGCGGCTCGCGCATCCTGGTCACCGGCGCGAACGGCTTCATTGGGAGCAATGTCGTTCACAGTCTGCTTGAACTAGGCTTCAAGGTTCGTGGGACTGTCCGCGCACCGAAACCATGGCTCGATGAGATGTTCCGCGGGAAGTTCGGGCGGGACTCGTATGAGTCTGTTATCCTTGCTAACTTTGAGAACGTGGATACTCTCGTTGGTATAATGGATGGTGTATCCGGGGTGGCGCATGTGGTATGTATTCGGCGGTGGAATTAGTCGATGAGGGTATGTGCTAATGACATTGGGTTGTGTAGGCATCAGATGTTAGCTTCAGTGCGAATCCGGAAGAGGTTGTGCCGTGGGTGTTGAGAGCTGTTCATAATGTGCTGGAGGCTGCATCGAGAAATTTTGCTATCCGGCGGGTTGTCATGACCTCTTCTGCGGTCACGGCGTTGTTTCCGGAGCCAAATAAGGAGGGTGTTGTTGTTCGTGAGGGTGAGAGACCAGTTCTTGGAGAAGAAAAGGGAAGGATGTATTGGTTAATATTGTATCTAGACTCCTGGAATGACGAGGCTATCAAGCTAGCCTATGATTCGGATGCTCCACCACTTGTGAAGGGCCTTTACACTTATGCTGCCTCCAAGACCGAGGGAGAGAAGGCAGCATGGAGATGGATGGAGAAGAACAAGCCAGGCTTCCAATTCAACACCGTGTTGCCGGATTTTACCGTGAGTTGTATACCCGGATGACAGGCCAAACCTATGATATTGACTTCGAATAGCTCGGGAGAATCCTACATGAACAGATCCACGGCTCGACAATGGGCTGGGTCACTGGCCTACCAAAAGGTGACACACGGATTTTCGAGACATTTGTGCCGCGTAAGTTGACACTGCTTAGATTGTTCGATTATTGCTGATATAAACAGAATACTTCTGCGATGTTATCGATATTGCGCGTCTCCACGTAGCGGCCCTCCTCGACCCAAATACAGTCTCTCGTCGACTCTTCGGATTTGCAGCTCCGATCAACCTCACTGATGTAATCTCAGTCGTTCGAAAGCTCCAGCCTAATAATACATTGATTCCTGAACCTCCTGTTGACGAGGGCCGTGATCTGAGTGAGGTTATCCCGGCGAAGGAAGCAGAAAAGCTCCTACGGGAATTCTGTGGGCGAAAAGGGTGGACTTCGTTGGAGGATAGTATTGCCCAGGGACTTGAGGTGTCTCGAAAACCGTTGTGTTCGTTGTAACGTCCCATTTATTTTGCAAATACAATAAGAAATCTTCAAGTTGTTGAGCCGAGCAATAGTACAAAAGAGGTGACATTCTCCCGAGATCTCACTCTGCAGTTTCCGACTTTGCGTAAACTGCTACTGCCTTCTTTCTCGCTTTCTTCACCGTCAACGGTGTTGAGGCTTTTTCTTGAGACAATTTGTAGGCATTTTGGCTGCATGTAACACGCCCGACTGTTGACTTCGAGAGCCCTCTATCGACACCTGCCGCAATAGCAGCCCAGCTGGGTCGATCATCTTTCTTCATCAAGCGCGCAATGTAAGATGTAGTCTGGTCATTCACCTTAGGAGGACAGCCTGTTCTGGGCTTTGAAGACATATCTTTGCGTTCTTGAAGACGCGTTTTCGAGCGGTAAACCGTGGATCACGCGACGCGTAGATCTATGGCAATTTTGATGGCTGAATCCTCATTTTGAAGGGCTTTGATAATTGCTGCACGTGTTATTTCTGAACACTCGGTACTGGGAGCTGGCTTTTTGGCTTTGTTGATTGAGCCATGGTTACGTGGTGAAGTATCGTTGGAATGATACTGTCACTACTTGCCGATATCCTGACCGAAAAGAATCAGTTACCTCGGCAAACATCTACATATGTGCTCGACCAAAATGTATCCAAACCAGGCTTCAATATCGGTGATTCTTATCACAAAAAGAAAAAAGCGTGGTTAAAGTGTAACAAACCATTGGGAATATCAACCACGGATTTAACGCCCCTCAGCAAAAACCACTCCTATCAATGGCAAATTCCACACCCACGCTACAGCAAGCTGCGGTGGTGCAAAACCCAGGAGAAAATGCAACTATCACTCTTCAGAATGACATACCCGTCGCAAGTCCGGGACAAAATGAAGTTCTCGTCAAATTAACTTGCACCGGCTTGTGGTAAGCGCTTACATTCCGAAATGAATTCATCCTCGAAAAACTAACTCAATACCCATCAAAAAGCCGCTCAGAACTCCGCGCTGTGCTGGCTTGGGGCGCATACAACTCCATCATCGGCCACGAAGGAGTCGGAACTGTAGTGAAAGCAGGGCCCGATGTCTCGGAGTCCCTTCTCGGCGAACGAGTCGGCGTCAAATGGCTCTACAGTGCATGCAACGAATGCTCGGTCTGCAAGCGGGGATTCCCAAACTATTGCGCACAGCAGCTCAATACAAGTCGCCATGTCCCGGGGACATTGCAGCAGTATGTTATCGCCGATGCGAGGTTCCTGACCTTGATCCCCGGGGGCGTAGCCGATGAAGTTGCAGCACCGCTACTGTGCGCTGGACTTACGATGGTTGGTGCTTTGTCGAAACTTGATCATGAGCTGCAGGTGGGTGACTTTATTGTTATTTCGGGGTCTGGGGGAGGTTTGGGCCATATTGGGGTGCAGATTGCATCCAGGATTAAAAACTTGCGTGTTATTGCGGTTGATAGTGGTGATGATAAGAGAGCATTGAGTTTGGAGTCCGGTGCGGAGGTTTTCTTTGATTACAAGGCTGAAGATGTGGTTGCTCGAGTGCGTGAGTTCACTGGAGAGGGCGCGCATGCGACAATCGTCGTGCCGGGTACGAAGGAAGCATTGCAGATAGCGCCTAACCTGGTGAGAAACATGGGTTTTGTTGTGAATGTTGGGTTGCCGCCGAATGACTTGGATATTCCTCTTTCGGCTACACTTTGCACAGCGAGAGGTAAGATGACGGTGGTCTCATGGTCAATCATATACTAACTCTCGCAATGATAGGTCTCACCTTTATAGGGTCATCTGTGGGTACGGAGGATCAATTGACCGGCTTGCTGCAAGCTGCAGCTGCTGGAAAGATCGCACCATCGATCGAAGTCTTTGATTTCTCGGACGTGCCGACTTTGATAGAGAAGCTAAGGGATGATGGTATTACGGGACGAGCAGTGATCACTTTGCCACAGTAACTTGACATTCCATATTTCAATTTTAAGCAAATTGATAAGAGAGCAAAGAGGAGAAGAGGAGAGTTGCTGTATTCAATATAAGCAAAAAGAAGCCAGCTACTTCTATCAAGTCATGAAAATATATTTCCAAAAAGACATCGTAGTGTTACCAGAGGTATAACGTCCCTAACTAATTAACATCTTGGGGTCAGGTCAGGTCATTAAAGTATTACGTTCAGTAAAGTAGCTTTGTGTATATAATGACCAAATCATTTCCAATTCTCCTGTCAGACAACTTGACCACCCCTGCTCCGGGTGTCAAAACCTGAACCCAACCAACCTACTTCTTGATCTGGAGGACCGGTGATGATACTGGAGCAATCCAACAATGAATTGATTCCGGCAGACGTTGTTTTTGTCTACTGGACGATGAAACAATTAATCTCAATGAGTGGCTTGTATTCTTGTAAAGATAAGTTCTAGCTCATATCCATTGAGCCAACGGTCGTCCCAACCGTCACTACCTCCATTGACGGACTGCCTTATGAATCTCATGAATTTGCTTCGACCCAGAGACCGATATCCTGCCCATTCATATATGGGAATAGTTGGGATGCTTGTATATCTTCTTCGTCGGTATAGTCATACAGAACAGGACACCAAATTCATGGCTTGGTAAGGTGACTGGCATTATAGGCTTTGATCATATCTGCCCGAAGGTTGCCTTGTTGGCTTGTGTCGCGATTCCCGTTACCTATGCCTTTGATAGCGATAACCATGCACAATGAGCTCATGATCCTCCTCCTCTATTGCATTACAAGATTCGGTATCTCCATTCTGACGACAAGTTTGTTGATGGAAGGATCATAGCTCTTGCAAAATTCATTGCGTCATGGTGATTCTTCCCCGTTTGTGTACTCTGATGCTGAGTACAACATCGACTTCTCGTTGCTTTTGTTCAGCCAAAAATTCATATCTTCCACAAGTTTTGCTTGGGCTTCTGAACAGTTTACCTCCCTTGAACTCTTTCACGGTTTGACTCCGGAATCTTGGCTGTATCCATCTTCTGGACTGGGAAGCAATTCCACGCTCTCTTCGGGTTTCCCCTGTGATCTTTCCTCGTTTGTGTACTTTGACACTGAGAGCAACCTTTGATTGTCCGCTACTTTCATTAAGCGAAGCTGGAGATCGTTCTCAAGCTTCGCCCGTGATTCAGGTGAAGATGGGGAGAGAAGTAAGAAGTGGGAATCAATCTGGGAGGGTTTATATAGTTCTTCGGTGGTCATATGACCTTGTACTTTAGTCTAACCTACCCCGGTCAACGAAATTAGGTACCTTTTGTATGTTATACTAATGCAAATGGTACTTTCTTATACCCTCTTGGAAGTAAGTGACGAATAACCAACTACCGAGCAACGTAACTATTGCCACTACTCTTGATGAAGTATATAACTTCTCTTACAACTTACTGAAATTCGTCTCACATTTAACATCATGTCTGAACACGGTCTCCCTTCTACGACCCCAGAATATGAGTTTAAGGGAATTGAGGATTCTCTTCCGATTTTAGATCAGGAACAGGACCAATATGAAAGGAATATGGAGCTGTCTAACCCATATTTAATTTTTATTATAGATGAGCGTTCCTTCCTTGATAATATGAATGTTAAAGAAAAATCTGCTCGCACAATCATGCGAGAGCTACGACCCTTCTATCAACCATGCTCTTATCAGACTCGAGACCCAAAACCACGATACAGCAGCGGCAGCTTTTGATATAATATTCCAGGACTAGGTAAATACCTGCAACGATAATGATTCTCTTATCGCTACACTCACAGAAACCTACAGAAGTGGTACGGGGAAGCATAAGCGTGCGGATCGCTCGTGGCGCCTGTTCTCTCAAGTAGGTGGCCGATCAACGAAATGGCCCGCCTTGGTGGTTGAAGTTGCGTGGTCTGAGCCACGGACAAAGCTTGCAAACGATGTCAAGTTTTGGTTGACACAGTCCAACGGAGAGGTCAAGGTCGCGCTTACGCTCACGATACACCCTCGCGGAAGGATCGTACTGGAAGAATGGAAAGTCATCGGGGCCGACCAAACTCCTACCCCTTGCCAGAGATTGAGATTGTTCAAAAACCTG
Source organism: Penicillium psychrosexuale (assembly GCF_028828465.1). Taxonomy (NCBI): domain Eukaryota; kingdom Fungi; phylum Ascomycota; class Eurotiomycetes; order Eurotiales; family Aspergillaceae; genus Penicillium; species Penicillium psychrosexuale. The sequence goes on from NW_026643187.1 coordinate 7,132,851, forward strand.
CCCCAAATTGTGAAAAGACCACAGGCAGCCTTAAAGTGCCATTCGAAGATCTCTACATGAGGTCGAAACAGCCGAATGAAACCGACCTCGTTATGACCACCGGCGCCATGGAACGTTTGGCAATGTTCGTTTGGAATAATCAGTTTGGCGATGTGTGAGGTCGGCCTGTTCTCATGAATTCTCTGCTTTGTACCTTCAATATCGAAGGCAGTCAAGACTTACAATAACCGTGCATCAACGTAGAAGAATCTGCATCGTAATATAGGAGCCAAGAGGTACAATTCTTTCCCCCTACTCTATACAAAAGATATAAATCGTACGAAATCCAGCGACAAAATGCCCGAAAGTCCAAAGAAGAACGGAGTACTCCGTATTCAACTCCCATTTGAAGATAAGAAATATTGTAAAGTTTTGAATGTTCAGTTTCGATTCTCCATAATCGCGTACCTTTTGTATGGGGTTGCGATACAAAAGGTACTTCATGTCAAGGATTATTCAGGGTTTATTATCGTTGCCCGCGCCAACACCAGGAAGGTGTGCTGGGCGCTTGGCAGATTCCTTCGAAGGACGCTATGCACGGCGAGAGCAGTGACATCAGCTCCGATCCCCGATTCCTCCCTTCTTGAACTCCGTAATTCACCATGGTTTACGCATTTATCCTCCCAACCACCTCGCCTCTATCATTTCAATCATTCATCTCCTCTGCCACTCATCCATCCCTCCCCCAATCAGCCACAACAACCCGCCATGCACTCCGCCTCGCATTGAAGGCCCACAAGCGCCTACCCCGCGGCCCGCGCCAGGATGCCCACCTACCCGCAGTTCTGTCCGCCTTGAACGAATACATCCCCTTCCTGTTCGCAATCTTAAATGGACTGAATGGTCGCTCTGTTACAGCGAATTCCCAAGACGCCTATACGACAGGGGGAACGAATCTCCGCGCCGAAGTAGTCGACATCACAGCCCATGCGGAGATAGAGTCGACATGGAGATATACGCTGTCATCCTCAGGCGGGTTGAATTTCGGGCCCGGGGGAAATAACACAAGCGGAAACGGTATCCGCACGCGGAATGGACGAGTCTCTGGCCGCGGCATCCACTTCGAATTGGCGTTTACGCTCACAACTCTGGGCTATGTACTGAGTAGGATGGCGCGCGCAGGAGTCGTCGCTACGCTATACGCACCGTCTACCCCGTCTGCGGAGGCTCGTACGGCTGCTGTCCAGACTGCGACACGGTATCTCCTACAGGCTAGCTCGGTGCATAATCTGCTCGCGTCCTCGCCGACTTTCACGGCAGCTACTGTGTCGACGGTACCGGATCTCGAGTCTGGTACGCAGTCTGCTCTGTCGTCTCTGGCCATGGCGGAGGCTACGTTACTGGCTGTTCTAAAGGATGATGCGTATGTTGTGGCGTGTATCCAATCGCGCAATCCGAATGATAAAGAGTGGATGGTCCGTGCACCTGAGATCCCGAAGGTGCGCGCTCTGCTATTTGCAAGACTATGTGTTCGTGCCGCAGAGTACGCCCAACAAGCGGCAGCAGGTCTAGGTGCAGTTGGGTCTACGTCTGGTCGTGCAGGCCGTGTGGATGAGGATTTGGTCCGCTATACAGGAGTCTTAGCTCGCGTTGCTCGGGCACGCGCCTGTCGATTCTTTGGTGTGGACGCTGAGCTATCAGGCAAAGTTGGTGAGGGTATTGCGTGGTTGCGAGCTGCACGCACTCCACTCGGCCTACGTGGAGCAGGGTCTTCGGAAGACGCTGCTAGCTCGGGAGGTTCTGCGAAGGGCGGACTGTCCCGTTTAAAGAGAGAGTGGACAGAGCGGCGCGAGGAGCGTCGAGTTACTAAGGACGCTGGCGGTAGTCGCAGCGACAAAGGTCCATTGGATGCGGGGGATGATGCTGGCCGTGATGAGGAGGGACGAGTCCTCGCGATGCTTGAGACGAATTGGGTGAAAATGAATGACACAGTAAGTTTGAATTCTTTACGTCACCCTAGCCCAAGTGAGTCTTAATATGTATGGCTTACTGACCCGATGCAGATGAACACACAGATCATTCCACCATCTGCACCATTGCTCTCTAATCTGCCTTCTGGTCGTGACATTCACTCTCCCCCGGCACCATACCAGCCCCCTTGTTTAGATGACGATCAACTCATGCGGATGCGTGCTCCACCAGATGAGAGAGATGACGTTCAATTCGGAAGTGACGATGATAGTGAAGACGATGCAGGACAGCCTGATGGCCGTGGACCTCCGGGTGCATTCCCGGACCGGAGTGCGACAGCCTCGACCGTTTATTATTGAACACGGATATACAAGTACATATAAGTACATAGCATGAGATACGGTGATTATACCGAAGTTAGCATTTACTTGGCGGTCCTAGGACGACAGGTGCCCGGTGAGGATACATTGGGATCTGAGGCCGCGTGTGGGTCTTTACTACGACCTTGAACAGCACTACAATATAGTAGAAGAAAAAGGAAGATCAAACAAAGTGATATTATGTACAGTACAAACGGACAAGAGCACAGAGGGTAATCTCCAGACCTCTTCTGCCATCTTTTCGTCTCCCCTCCGACGCGGACCCGATCTGGGTGGCTATAAGATCAAGATTGGACAGGATCGGATCGAAACCACGGGATTTCCGTCCAAAGCTGATCATTTCATCTCGGTATCATTTCATCTCGGTATCAAAATTGTAGAATCCCCGCGGTGTCGATATCAATCATCAAACCCGAGCCTCGAAACGCAATCGCATAGCTCAACACACAAAAGATATAAACACTTATTCCGGCTGTCCACCGAAGCGGTTCTTCTCCATGCCGAGGTAACCCCTAATCTTGCTCTCCTTGAGGAGCTCGAAGTACTTGTCTACAAAGGATATTAGGTCAGTACAACGCATCGCAATCACAACCAATCCAATCCTATCCAATTCGCGCTCAACCCAGTCATCCGGTATTTCAAAATTTAAAACCCAGAACGTTGGATCTCCTGGATATAGCGTAGACAGGATATATAATACGGAAACAACTCACCTCGGTAAACACCACACTTCTCAAGGTGGTTCACGCCCTCGCGCGCATAGCACTTGCCCAATTCCTCGCCGACGAGACGCGCCATCATGCTGCGGACCCACTGCTCGCGGATAATGGCATCGCGGGCGTTGTGGAGTGCGACGTTGTCCTCGAAGTCGACGCCTTCGTAGGTCGGGGCGACGGTGGGCTTCTTGGCGAGGAAGGCGGCGGACTCGGCGGTGGGCATTGCGGGTGGTTGGTTTGTGGGGATTGCGTTGAGGTGGGGTTTTGCTGGGGTGGTTGCTTGCTCGGGCGCTGGGCTGTGACGGCAAGGGTTGGGAGAGTGTTCTCTTGAAAGCTGCTTGATGCGGTCGTCGGCACGTTGATCTTGAAGGTTGGATTACGTGGTTTGTGATTGGGTGGATGGAGGGCGGTCAGGGTGGTGTTGTACGGGAGACGAGGGAGACCTTCTGCGCAGATCCCGCGGTCACGTGAATCTATACAATCCGAAAACGGTAGGTTAGAGTGAGCGAGGTTTCGATAATATTGGATTTTTATGTGGCTCAGATGAACTAGGGATTATTATGTTCAATGAGGAAATGACTTGCGAAAATATCATATTTTCAACGACCATGGTTGATCAAGATAATGCGGCATTACTAAAGCGATACATATACATACAAAACAAAACTTTAACACAAGACCTCCTATAATGCGAGGAATGACCACATGGATGTAGACCTGCCGTGGAAAGCATATGTGACGTGAATGGCATAAAACAATAAGGATCACTCATCCCCATCCACAACCTTCCCCGTCATTTGGTCGTATAGATCAACTACACCATCTCTCAATCGCTCCCAACCAGACCGGCCAAGCCAATTGCTCAGCTCGCGGTAGTAGTAGATTTCCGACCAGCAATCACGACCAAACATACACCCAGCCATGTTAACGACGAGGTCGTGTGCTGCCTGCTGATAGTGAACGACTGAATTCTCTCCGTCGCCGCATGCGCCAGGAGGGAAGGAATTGATGCTGCGTTGTGGTAAAAAGCCAACACCGCTCCGGACCCATGGTTGGCTCTGATATATGTACTCCAGAGCATCCTGTTCTTTGTGCTCCCATTCCATGTGCATCTGCTCGTACATGACGGGATCCCACCAGACATCGAGCAGCCGTTCGGTCCAAAGAGACCGTCGCAGGAAGAAAGATCCGAGATTGAAGCCGGAGCAGTCTTGTGTCAGAAGCATATTCAAAGAATCTGCCTTACCGTCGCCCTCGCGAGAACGACCGAGCTCATCGAGCCAGAACTCGGGTAGTGGATGGGTGATGTTGATTGGGTTATAGGCATTGATATCACGGTAGACGTGTGACTTGAGGTCATTGAATATATGGTGTTGGAGAGATGTGTCGTATTCCATGACCCAGGTGTTCAAGTCGAGCCACCAGAACCACTCTGCGTCTGGATACTTGCGCATGGCTTTGCGAATCACATCGCCCTTCTCCCAGCTCTCGCGCCATTCATGTGAATATCGCTTCTTGGCCAGCAAATTGGCTAGCTCGAGCTCGTAGCCCCATTTTTTCGCATATCTCTTCTTGTTCCATATGCTGTTGCGCTCAATGGCCCATTCACGGGCACCCTTCCACTCCATGACGCCTCCCTCCACATTCGATCCGAGTATGATGACGAACTTGCTCCCGCCGCCTATAGGCGACCTTCGGTATGTTTGGACAATGGCTGGAATACTGTTAGAATGTCACGTCGAAATAATATGGAATCAGCAATCACTTACTCGGCCAGCAAAACATATAGCCAATCCACACCAAGAATAGCGCCAATAATAGCCGGAACCGACCCCGGCGCACTGGTATGCGTAATGCGCCTAGCAGGCCACGCCCATTACCCGGACGGTTCCATTCCCGACCATAATCATCCTTGTCGACGTATCCCTGCGACGAAAGTCTTCTCAAGCTAGGAAATCGAGCGAAGATCTTGTGTCGTTGTCGAGAGAAGAAGCCGCTATTGCGTGTTGAGAATGATGGATACCCGCGCACCTCCTCGCTCTTCGCCTTGGCTTCAGCCCATGAAACGCTGCCTGGTGTGCCTGGCAATAATGAACCGGGCGATGGTTTATTCGGCGATGTGGTGCCGCTGCCCGGAACGAGTCCCGGGCTGGACCACCCCCGCCCGCGTGGGGAGAGGGCGACCGCGATAAGGTCATCGCAATGATCGGCGCTGAAGAATTGTTTGCTAGAGATCGATCGCTGTGAAATCTTGAGGCCATCGACCGGAGAGTAATTTCGAGCGAAGGGGGTTAATTCGTTGTGAGGTCAGAGTGACAGACAGGACGAGTGTGATGAAATTAGGAAAGAGGAGAGTTGGCAGTTAAGATACACAACACAATTCACCGTGGGGGCATTATACACCGGATTCGAGATGCGAGGAACTTGAGGCCGAATGCGGCACGTCTGTGCTGATTCCATGGCATTGGAGCAGGTGCGGGTTGACTTTCGGTCTTTCCCAGTGTTGAAGAGGGAAATTGGATTTTGATCTCGCATTAGTGTCAAAACTCGAAATCCTGAATGATTCCCAGGGTTCAATGACTCCTGCTGTATAGTTGACATACAGTTTAAGTCTAATTTAACCTACGAGCTACTCAATCAAGCGGAGATCAATTTGCGGAGCGCGGAGATCAGCTCCACATTCCTACATCTACTCGACCGCTTGCGGACAAAGACCATTGTGGAGTACAGAAACAATTAATTCCATGCGGACCACGCAATTACTATCTATGACCAAAGCGGAAAGTCCAATAACATCAAATCTCAATCTACTTCCGATCCTTGCATTGGGACTGAATCGGCATTCGGTTCGCCGTCCTGTCGGCCTTGCTCATGAGAGCTTGTCGCACCATGAAACCGGCTTCAGGTCCAGGCCGGGGTTGGGCACTCTCGCCATGGGTGAAGTCGCACTGGAGCTTGAGGAACTTCGTTCTGTCTTTGTTTTGGTACACAGTGATGATGTCGCCGGTGTAGAGCTTCCCGAATTGTAAAGCCTCGGGGCCATCCTCGGTCATAGAGCCGCGGCGCAGGAGTGTGTCGTTCACCCAGATGCCAAGACGCGCTTTGGTGGAGAGAATAGCCATAACCCCGGGGATATCGAGCCAGCTTTCACCTGTTGCGATCCTCGCCTCGATTCCTGGAGTCCAAAATGTGACCTCTAGTGCATAGGCGGGGATCCTAGTGTCCATGGGGTCGGCATGCTTGACGGTCGCGGACGGCCCGCGACCCCAGGAGGTGAGCCTATCCTCAAGGTAGATTGTCAAATCGAATATCGAACCGGGAAGGCTCTTCAGTTTGCCATATCGTTTTGGTGGTTTGGCAAACTCGGGGTCAGAGAGAGTGGAGGGAATAGGGGGTGAGTTGGGTCTATGAACAATCGGTTCTGACGAGTCTGCTTCCTCGACACAGACCCGATCCAAGATAGCTTGGCCTGTCTGCGCATCGAGGGTAGTAGCAAACTCGACGTCGTATTCTGATTTAGAGGGACGAGAGGGGTAGTTGGGAGTAGTGTCGCGCTGACTGTTATGGTCACTATTATCGCTAGATGCCTCGCTGGCTGTGTCGGGGATTGCAAGAGTGAGGTCAATCCGACGTGTGAACTTCGCTTTTGGGGTTGCCTCCTGTGGACTCGAGACAGATTCTGCCTTAGGGCTCGAAGTCGGCGGAAGAAAATCCTTTTTTGGGCTACTAGATAGTGTCTCGCCCTTGGTGTGTCCAGGAGGGGTCTGCCGCAAGGAGGATCTGTTAACCGGGCCACCCTTGAGTTGCGGAGTGGGGTTCAAGGAATTCATGTTGAGTTGCCCAACGAGTTTCTCTGCACCCATCAAACTGGGTGCAGTGCCACCGAAGGGTACCGCCGGGAGGGAAATGATCGACTCGTTGGGATCGTCGCTCATCATCGACTCACCGGAAGAGAGAAAGTCAACGTGAAAATTATTGGCGTTGAAGGCCTGGATATTGCCGAGTGCGTGGGAGCTCCGTAGAGCTGAGGGGGTAATTTCGCCAAACAAACGTTTGGCACTATTGTCCACTACCGCTTGTCCATCTTGGAAGCTCTCAATATTTGGAAGGCTGGGATAGTGTACATCAGTCGGAATGAACTGGGTACGGGGGCGTTTGGAGATTGCTTCGCTGCCGCTACTCTCCTCGCCGTCGGCTTCATGGACGTAGCCCGGACCGTCAGCGATAGACAATTGTGAAGCGTCTAGCTCGTCCTCGGGATCCTCGCCAATGATTGAAAGCCGATCTTGATAGTCATATAGCAAGTCGTCATCATCCTCATACTCATCCACATCAGGCACCTCGGAGATCCAAGGGTGCTGGAAACACTTCTTCTCTGTCGGACGTGAGAAAGGATCGCGATTGAGAAGCTGGGCGACGAAATCGATTCCAGCCTCAGACACCCCTGCCGTGCGCAATGCATCGAAATCAGCGTCGCTTGTCATGATGGTGCGGAGCATCTGGAGACCTCGATCTTCTGCACGCCCTGAGAATGGGGGAACGCCGGCGAGGATATGGAAAAGGACTGCTCCTAGAGACCACATGTCAACAGATTGGCTGTATGGGGATGTTCTGGGAGGTCTTTTAATGTCAGCAGAGGCTTCTCAAGCGAAAGGAAATAAGTGGCTTACGGGTCTCCAACGCGACGCCTCTTTCGGAGCTCGCCACGGCGGTATTGATCATAATCTGGGTAAACTTCCGGCGCGCAGTATAGAAGCGTTCCACAAAAAGTCTTGAGGAAAGTCTCTTGCTCCACCACTTTCGACAGCCCAAAGTCCGATAGCTTAATTCTAAGCGGGTCCAACGAGGCAATCAGGATGTTGTCCGGTTTTATATCTCGATGGGTGATGTGGCGTTTATGCAAATAGTGAAGCGCTCGTAACACTTGTCGTGCGATCGTTCTGACCATTTCCTCGGGAATTCTCTCCTGGGTGTGCAGGTATGTCGACAGCTCGCCTCCTGGAACGTACTCCATGATGATATAGATCCATCGATCATGCTCGTGATGATCGATGTATTGAACGATATTCGGCTGCGACACGTTAGTTCTATAGTTAACATGCAATCTTGAACATTGCTTACGTGTCTGAGATCTCTCATGATCTTCATCTCATTGTCGACCTTCTGATCAAGGATACCGTTTTTCATGAAGCGACGCTTGTCGAGTTCTTTCGCAGCATAGATGGCGCCATGTTGTTTGGTTGCGATCTTGTACACAGTAGCAAAGGCGCCCTTTCCAATCTGTCCAGTCACGTTGTACATAGCACCGCCGGTCCAATGCATGCCATAAGCGTTGGCGGATGACCACGCTAAAGCAGACGGGCTTGGGCCCTGTCGTTCTTTATGCGCCGGAGCATGTGCATGAACTCGTTCGAAATAGCGAAACAAGTTCTGGTGATAGTGGACAGCGAATCCTTCTCGTAATGGGATTCGAACCACGAACCGGACCTCGTCGGAGTTTTGGCAGCCGGTGACAACTTGAATGACAGATCCATTTGTGAGCATTCGACTATTCCCATCCTTCTGAGATTTTCGCAGGCGGCAATTGTCCACAATGGTACCATTTGTCGACGTATCTTGCAGCATGAGAATGCCGTCCTCGGTAAGATATATGCGAAAATGGTTGTTTGACACTCGTTTGGCATTATCATCGACACTCAGAAGAATATCACAACGAGACCGATTGCGACCGAAGCAAAAGCCCAGTCCCAGGTTATGAACTTTTGACGAGAGCCTCAACGCCAAATCTAATGATGCTGTGTGAGAGGAGTCGTGCCCTAGTATGTCCCTTTGGAGGATATGTTGAGGACATATTCCGCCAGTGGCACTGACAGCATCATGGGCAGCATGCGAATTCGGATGAAGGATACAGATAATGTCGGCCAGGTCTTGATCTTGGATGCCGGAGTTATTCATTCCCATTCGGCGAGGATCAGCACATGGCTGCGTGGATTCCTGGGTGGCTTCCATTATGAGGATGAATGCAAGTGTAAATGAAGGTGCTAGGGGAATGAACACAGAAATGAGCTACGGGTACGGATCCGATGGAGTAGGGTATATGTGCTGCGCGGCCAGCAAGGGGAATGTGCATAAAAAGGTCATTAAAATGTCGTAGGCTAGATATATGATATGTCAGTGATTTTGCGCCAACAGCGAAAGCTCAGAGAGGGTTTGTATATACCTCGAGAGGAATGGGTACTAGGGCCGGGGAGCCGCACACCCGGGCAAAAGTTGGACAAGACAATGAATGATATGTACGTTTCAGGACCAATGATACAATCACCAGGGTGTGTGTCGCCTCGGCAACAGATTGCCCACGAACGTTTTGCTTGGTGATCGCAAGGAGTGGAAATAGGCAATCAGATGAGCATGAGCGATAAGTGAACCGTGTGCCTTGCAGAGTGGGGTGTCCCTCTTCAACTCTTCTCAAAGCTAGCGTTGATCAACACAGATGATGATGATGCACATGAGACAAAAGCGAGACTTCAAGCCCTTGTCTGCATGTCATAAGAATACGAATCTTGATTATGGGTTGCAGATGTCGACCGGCGCAGACCGTCAAATGCCGTTTAATGAGAAGCTACCGAATGCTGTTTCCGTATTAAATGCTCGAATTAGGGATTTTAAGCGTCGATTTTGAGGGGGCCAGGAGGTATGTCTGTGGAATCCAGTTTTAACAAGTTAGCAAACGTCCTTTGGAAGCTTGAAGAGGCATTTGTTTAGCCCCGACTCGAGATCGAGAATGAACGCACACAGCCTGAAATATCCCCGATCAACCTGTCCGCTGGTAGCAAAATTGGGACGGTAGATAGATAAAAACGGGGACGCCGGGACAGAGCAAAATTGCACTCCTGGGAAGGTCGTCGTCCGAGGAACAAGACCAGGAACGAGCCGCAACAATCGTGACTCGGTACCTGAGGCAACGACGCGTTCCTAAGGCGCGTAACCCCTTACTCATCAGGCAACAGAGCCGTTGATTGGCCGAGTGTGTGAGAGCGGGGTTAACCTCTCAAGTTCGATCTATGAAATACACAGTGTACACGATATACCGTTATGAAGTATGGCTATAGATTCGTTATTATTTACATCAAACTATTTACTTCCATATGGCTTGCTAGTATCTTCACTCCGTTTGAAATCACCCTTCAGCGCAGTGTCGAACACTTGCTCCAGCCGTGCGAGCGCTTCGTCCGATACCTCTGTGACAGGTCAGATTTTCAGTCATGCACTCTCAGCCCTGAAGCAGACTACCCAGGTAAGGAACCACTTACGGTAATGGACCACGACGCGGCCACCCAACAGTCTCAGCCCTTTCTGCTGTCCAATCTCTGCCAAGTCATTCGGCCCCACTCCCGATGCTTCGAGATCCAACCAAACCATATTGGTGTGCAGGGGGTACTCTAGCTTGCCACCGCGACTGGTCCACAGATCGGCTACCCGTTTCGCCTTTTTATGGGTTGCTGCAAGCTTCCCGGTCTGGCCGTTGGGGTCCGTGCCAAAAGTTTCGGTGAGCGCAACGCGGGCGGCAGCTGCAATCACGCCAGTCTGTCGAGCGCCGCCGCCGATAGATTTGCGGAACCAGCGCGCTTTCTTGATAAACTCTCGGGATCCGACAATGATACTTCCAATGGGTGCCCCCAGCCCCTTCGAGAAGCAAAGACTAACGCTATCGAAGATGCTTGTATATTCAGGTAAGCTCCCAGCACCGGCCGCGACGGCTTCCCACAGCCGGGCACCGTCCAAGTGAACCTTGATGTCATTAGCATGAGCCCATTCCACGATCCGCTTCGCCTCAGCCAGCGGCATGATCATCCCATCGAGAGTATTCTCTAGACTAATCAACTTGGTGGGGCAATAATGAATATTATCACCGAGAACTGCGTGCTTTTTGACGTCTTCCAAAGTCAAATGCACCCCATTCTTGGGAATGACAGTGCTCACGGTGGCTCCAGTCCAAGCGCTCACACCACCAGCCTCATAACAGATGATATGTGATCGATGATCACACAATACTGAATGAGGTGGCTGCGCGAGATGCGAGCGAATGGCTACCTGGTTTCCCATGGTACCGGAAAGAACCAACAGACTGTCCTCATGTTTGGTAATATCAGCGACGTAGCTTTGCAGCTCGTTAGTGACTGGATCCTCGTTGAAGACATCGTCCAGAAGAGTTGTCTGGCAGATCGCTTCGAGCATCGACGGCGTAGGCTTCGTCATTGTATCGCCTGACCAAGATCAGCTTCAATTCTGTCATCCTTTTCCGATTGAGTCATACTTCGGAGGTCGAACTCAGCGGCTCCGGCCCCATGCCAGGCTGTAGTCTTCTTATCACTGCTGCCAATGACCGCCGAGGCACGAGCCAGGGCATCCGTTGAGAGTTGTGCCATAGCGATTGGAGAGATTTTTCGACCGTGCGGGGCTGTTAATTGAAACGCCGAGGAAGAGCGACGGATCGGATGTAACAGGCGATTCATGGATGAGCTTTATGACAGTAACCGCAGATACCTTCAGGTTGAGAGAATTGGGGAAAGAGGGGAGTCGACACGTGATCCGGGGACAGATAGCTCGCTACATTGTGGAACCGGGATGGATCTCATCATAGTCTGTACAGCATGTTGCAGTGGTGGTCGGAGGGTAATTATACTCATTAGCCCGGTGCTGGTTCAACCTGAACCTTGCGTTCCATCCATCAGAAGTGTACAATCTGTAGCTCCATGCCTCCGCGGCTATGACGACACCGTTCTTACACAGTCCTTATAGATACCCCAATTCGGACTAGTGCATCCAACGGTCGGCCTCGACCGCTGACTCAGCAATGTGCTTGGCTGCGGGCAATGCGCTTCACTGGTTCAAGTCCGCACAATCTTACAGACTCTGATTGCTTACACTAGGTACTACTTACACTGGGCACAATGATGGACCTATCCCATCTCACACGGCCTGGCATTTTGTGTCAGTGTGCTCGATGTTCCAGCTCACTGGCTGCACTGGAGAACGAGTGGGCCAAACTATCTAATGCCTACTCAATCCCGACAGCATGGCTGAGTGTCGACCTCCATCGCATCGCCGTTTCTTCGGAGCGGAAGCAAATCCCTCATACATCGGATATGACCCTTCTGCGTGGCCGTGTCATTCAAGAAGTGTCATGTAAACTCTGCCAGCAACGGATGGGGGTACTTTGTCCACTTGATAACGGGTAAGTGGCTGTCGATCAAGACCGGGGCTTCTCATAGCTAATCTTCTTTTAGGATGAACATTCTGTGGAAAATGTCGAAAGTTGCCTTTAGGGAGATTGTTACTATGCGAACGGTGCAGCCTGTATTCAAACAGGGGGCCCTCGAACGACTGATTTGTCCCCCGAAAGAACCTCCGCGCCGAAACACCGATCTTGTCCAGAGAAATGCAGCGGTCCCAGCTGGCTCCACCGATCCCACTACCGTCGATCCAGCGATGCAAAAACAAATGATTCACCAGGGTAGAAGTATCGATCAGATTTCGAACTCAGTGAATCACCTCCAAGACACAATGTCTGATCTCAAAAACTCATTTACAGCCCTTCGAATTGAGTTGAATCGACCCGGACGGAATTTGGCGGAAGGTTCCATACTTCAGGGGCAAGACTTTGACATGATTGCTATGGTGCTGAAGGAGCTCAAGTCTAAGTCTGACGAGATCGAGAAACTCAAGTTGGAGATCGAGGCCCTGAAACTGAAGAATCGCTATATGGGAGTGACCCTGCCACACCAGCAAGAGTCATTGTCGATCATGAACATGAATGCTGCGCTTCCTGAAGTCCGGAGCCCCGGCTTACTTCAAGCGGGTCGGAAACGCAACTGGCCTGACGCATTCTCGGGCGATCGCAGCCTGGCAATCGCGGATTCCCCGGAGGAAGATGATATGGTGGATGAAATGTCTCTATCAGATCCGCTGATAAAGAGCTCTCGCGTTCCTCTCAATGACCAACCCCAACCAGCAATGATCAATGGGCTACCTGGAGAAGAGCAACCGAAGTCCCTAGATGTGCTGATGTCTGCTCGAGAACCTCAAAATACCTCCAGCTCTCTTCAACCCCAATCCAGCTTGCAACAAACTATAGCCAAACGTCCGCGCCTGGGTGTGCCTTTCGAGGAAAGCCCCAAAACGGCACCTCCGCAGCCGCAAACTGTTCCTCAGAAAAGACCGCCTGGCAGGCCGAGGAAATCAATCAGCCAGCCCACTATACCCGATCTCACTGAATCACCCAGTATCGCTCCTTCTACCACGCAAGGGGATGTCGAGTCAAACGTCCAACAAAATACAGTACGACGTCGCACGTCTCGTCGCAGCTTGCGTGCGCAATCCCTTGGTGCAAATAACAGCCACGCACATAGTGAAGAGGACCAGCAGAAGTCACAAGAGTCAATTGAGGCTCCTCCCGAGACCCACCCAGCACCCCACAAAAAGACCAAGCGGAATACTGGCTCTCCCAATGGAAAGCGAACTGGCGGTCCAGATGAGGACGGAGATGAGGCCGCTATGAATGAGAAGCGGAAAGCTAAGGTCGCGGCGCGGGACGTCATGGCCAAGATGGCTTTACAGCACGAGGAGGCTTTGGAGGCTGAGAATGCATGATAAATCGCCAGCAGTTATCACTCACAGACTTGTACAATAGACAATAAACCACACATAACGTATCATGACCAAAGATTTAACTGAGACTGGCTGATACTAGCGATTAGATTCTAAATAATCCCCCTAATCTAAGATTATACATAAAGTCCTGTGTGCGCGCCCTCGTATACATCTAGAAGGGCTTACATATAAAGTCCTAGTAAATTGGACCAGGTATCTAGCTCACTTCTTCCTACTCTGATTGAGAGATCAACGCGATAAACTTTCTTGTTCAGGGCCACCGTATATCAATAAAATCGAAACTTGGATTGCTAACCTATGCGGATATCCCCTAACGCAGTTTCATATCATAATCTCATAAAAATCATTATTTTCGGTCTGTGCTGCCCCAGGGAACCTTGCGAGTGTCACTAGCGAGTCGGGATAAAGTGCTTGGAACTGGCCTCTTGTTCGCTGAATGATTCAGGGAATGCTGCGATACCACCAATGATGCCAATAGCCATGAAAGCAAGAGAGATGAGAGACCAGATGACTCCCCAGCACTGGGAAGATCCACCGTATCTCTTAGCAAAGACACTGGCATCGGAGCTGTTTACTTTGCGAAGGATGAGATCGTCGCACTAGAGTACATATTATTAGCCAAATAAATCAATAGAGTGTAACTGGTACTTACAATATCCCAGACACTGTACAAAGCAGACATGACACCAATGAACAACTATAGAGAAAGGCAGATTAGTATAAGTTCATGACGGGTGAATCATAGGACAACATACCACGACCCAGCGCAAGGCTTCACCATGGACAATGAACCAGCATGCCACCAACAACCCGACCGCGAGAAGAATAGTCACGATAGTCAACCAGTCTCTCCGCGCCCACCAAAGGGTAAGCAGAAAGCAGACGCCGAGGACGATGCTGGCAACCTTACTGGCGACGATATCGAATCCAGCGAAGATCAATAGAGCCCCGATAATCGATGACCCCAGGTACCCAGCAGGCAAGGTGATGGCACTCATACCACCTTGCATGTGGGTAACGCCGCCTTCATTTGGATCCAGCGAGATAGACTTGACTTTTCCGCCAGTACAGCAGGCAGTAATCGCATGGCCAAATTCATGGAACGCAATCACCAGCATCTGTGCAGTGGATTAGTCGCAGTCCGTCAATATGGGGCTGGGAGTGTTTACCTTGAACGGCCATAGTACCCAGCGGACATATGGTAGATTCCATAGTAGTGCGATGACCACCACATACACTGCCATTATCCCTAAGGTGACGGCTTGGGTATGGTTGACACTTAAGCCACGCCGGGCCAGTTGGTGCGGGGCCGTTTCCACCGCGCTTTGGGCTAGCGCTGCATATAGAGCTGGCATGGTGAGCGATAAACAGGCTCCGTAAATGAGAAAGAGGGAGATGCAGATTTTGAAATGACGGAGGAAGCGTAAGTGCAGATTATTTAATGGTCAGCTAATATTCGAGAGATCATCCGCGCGTCCATAGGGCCGCGCATGCCAGCAGCCACTTGTTTTGTTTTGTGGCTGATCTCCCTTGGGCTATTTTTAGTGGCTTGGCCTTTTAGGCTGAAGGGTTTCACCTTTAAATCTTCAGTCTATCGAAATATCAAAATGATATTCATTACAATTAGCATACATTGGATTTTTATGGCCTTTAATCCCTATTTGAAATGATTTAACTGAAAACAAATGCGAGAGGGTTGCACCTGCCATCTGAGTTGGGTTATATATAGTGATGTTGTGAGGAAGCCGCGTTTGACAAGTTAAATATTTCTGAATAGGCAATGCATTTCTCGCTGCTATTTATCCATTCGCCATTCATTCAATCTCAACCGCTAATTCTACAGACAAAATGAATTATTTAGGACGCAGAACATTGAGATGGTGGTTCACGATGTTGAATCTTCGACGGCAGTCCCCCGGCTCGTGGCATCGAGACCGCCTCCGAGAAGAGCTATGCGAGCGTCGACATGCAGAGACAAGTTGGCAAAAGCTTAGTGAGACATCAGATGTCCTTTTCTCAATCACCCGGGCCCAATACGACGGGTTTCCAACAAGGAATCCTTCTTGCTTGTACAGCCTCCATCCCAGCCCGATCTACATGTACATGGTTGCAAAGTACACGTCACGATGGTCCTTCTTCAAAGCAGCCGCTTTCTTCTGCCATGCCCGGCACTGGAATCTTGTGCATGAGGTGGTGAACCCAAGCAAGGATCACAAACTCATAGAAGTCGCTACCCGCCATGATATTGATCAAACGGAGTTCCAGCGAGTGAGCCGTCAGCTTAGGCGCATTTGGCCACTGCTTCCATGAATCACAAGTCATGGTTCCGGAATAGTCCATAGCGTAGCTGTATGTTTGCTGCTTAGATTATGTGACAAACTTTACGAGTCAATTCACTTTCTCCGTTTCTCTTTGCCCCTCGATAACAGGCTCAGCTTTAATTCACCTCAGAAAAGGTCTTTATCATTAAAGCTTACTGGATCAGGTCTGACCTTCCCTTTTAAGCACCACATTTTCCCATCTACGATCAAGTTCAATCTTCCTTGACCGCTCACCTTCACAAGTTCCGTATCCACGATGGAACCCCACGAAGAAGTGAACTATGATGACCGTTCCCACCCATCTCCTCGAGCTCAGCCTACCAGTTTCAAGCCGGTAATTATTGGTTTGTATGGCCTCCCTGGGTCTGGAAAGTCTTTCCGACTGGAAGAACTCAAAACGGTACTCGACAATGACAAATTTGCGTTCTATGATGGCAGCAATGTTATCGCAGCGGTGACTCCTGGGGGTCTTGAAGCATTCCAGATTTTGACCAAAGAGGGTAAAAATGATGCCCGCGAGCGTGCTATAGCCAGAGTCAAGCAGGAATGTTCCAACACGGGGAAAATTGCTATAGTGGCCGGGCATTTCATGTTCTGGGCTGAGGAAGATGAGCATGGCCAGTCAGTTTGTACACCGAGTGATCTGGCTACGTATAGCCATATCCTATACTTGAATTCCCCCGCTGAGCTCATCGCGGAGTATCGTTTGAATGATGCTAAACGGTGCCGCCCGACTGTGTCAACCTCCCATCTGGCTAGGTGGCAGCAAATCGAGCAAAGCCACCTTCGTCAACTTTGCAGGTGCCACGATATCCTCTTCACGCTAGTGTCGCCACTAGTATCCGCCAGCAAGCTCGGTTCCCTTGTTGAGAATTTTCGGATGCATACGGAGAGCTACAACATGTATCTCGCCAACCAAAGAATGGAAAACATACTCCACCGTGGAAACTGTCATCATGATGGATGCAGACAAGACGTTGGCATCGGAAGATAGCGGAGTGCTTTTTTGGGAGCAGGTTCGCAGTGCTTCAGCTAAGCGCAACCCCTTGAAAGCTTTGTTCAGCAGTCCACTAGGATATTCCTACACTGCCTTTCGCCAGGCAACACTGCTGTATGAAGAGGCTTTTGACGATGTGGAGTTTGAGGCTTGTTGCCAAACTGTTTCATCAATGGTACACATGCACAGTGATATTATTGATCTCTTGTACTTGATTCGCGATGCGAGTCATGTACGCGTGGTCGTGGTTACCTGTGGGATCCGATCTGTTTGGGAAAAGGTGCTTAAGAGAATGGGTCTCTCGAAGCAGGTCCAAGTGATTGGCGGTGGGCGTCTGAGTGACGGTCTTGTTGTGACGCCCTCTGTCAAAGCCGGACTGGTGACTTATTTGTCGACTGTTCGACACCTTTATGTGTTTGCATTGGGGGATAGTCCTCTGGATTTGGGAATGCTTGAGTCCGCAGACCAGGCTATTGTCGTCACCGGCGAAGAGACGACACGAAGCAATAGCATGGAGAAGAAACTGGCAGAGGCCATTGGAAAGATCGGGTTCCAGCCGCGCCAGACACTCTTGCCTTATCATGTCACACCGCGTCTTGACATCACTCTGCTACCTCTGGTGCGATTGACAGATCAGAATTTCATCGATTCGGTTCTCGCCAGACGCCAAAATCCTCATGTGATTCACGCCACTGACCGGCCCGCCGCCAAATTGCTCATGACACCAATGCGCGATGCGTCTGTTTCTGGACCGGCGTTACGAGACGCTCATCGGCGTGTTGGGTGGTATTTGGGAACAGAATTCTGTACCCAAATCATTGGAATCGAATCGCGTCCGATTACACATGTCCAGGGCCACCAGACCGACGGGTATCAACTCCTGAACGAGAAAGCAACATTGATTGTGCCACTGATGCGTGGAGGTGAGCCAATGGCATTCGGAGTCAACGATGCCTTTCCGCTCGCAATGTTTCACCACGCGAAGGTTCCCAATGACCTTCAACATGAACATCTGAAGAATATGGTCGCAATCATACTGGTCGACTCGGTGGTGAATACTGGCAAATCGGTATTGCAGTTCGTGCAACATATCCGGAATCTCAATGCAACTATTCGAATTGTAGTGGTTGCTGGGGTGATTCATTCGCAAACTGTTTCCAAGAGTAGGATTGCTGGGTCATTCAGTCAATTTGACCGACTGTCCTTTGTCGCTCTTCGTCTTTCTGACAATCAATTCACCGGCAGAGGGACTACTGATACTGGAAATAGGTTGTTCAACACCGTGGATATGCCTTGATCAGGTTGGAATTTCTACGGCAAGGGTTGGTTATCTCTTTGAGTTCTAGTGGACGAAAATCATGCTTTCATCTTTGTGTTTACTTTCAATTTTCTAGCATTAAAATTTTCTGTATTTTCAACAATTGATGGTCTCTTTGCTAGTGTGTTTAACTATAAATAGATAAATTCGGTAACTCGAAACATTCACCCCAATAAAATGAACAAGGTAGTCAGCCTCGCATGGCTCCTCTGCCATTGACGAGGTAGGACCCCATGGATCCAATGTCCTGTTCCACGTTATACGGACATTGATCCGTTATAAGAAGGACCTTGAGGAATTGGTACCGAAGTCAACCCATCAGGGACGGCTACCACCGCCATCCTGCACGTAGTGGGTGATATTCGTAGTCACCAGACGACTGGGTGGTATGAGGAATAGCCAAAGCAGTTGACCGAATGCTGGTGATAGACAAGTTGCTTCCAGTGTGTTTGTGCTGGTGCTGCATAGCGGTGGTAGGATAGGGAATGATGAGTGGCTGAGTGATAGGCCATGCAGTGGGTGATGTCAAGAATGGGATATGGCCCCTCTAGGCCCTAAACAAGAACCATGGTTTTTGTTATGTTCTAGAGGTAAATTACGCTGCACGAATTTCGTCAGGTGACAATTGTGGAGTGCTGGAGGCCTCGTTCGGCCAGGATACCGGGTGGCGCTCTCGCACCGTGACAATAACGACTTTAATATCGAGCTAGAGCGGTTTAGACACATGCAGTTGGTCTGGGAGGCTGTATTGAGTACCCACCTGATATTGACTCAACTCAAGCGAAGCGAACTTCACTCCATTCTTGGCAATTCGTGATAGGTGGGAATTGCCGTGTGAAGTTAAACTTCCACTGCAATCTCATAATTAAACAGTGTCACCGTCCGTCTCTGCAGTAAAGTATGTTGTGTATGGCCTGGAAGTTGATCGAGAGAAGCTGAGTTTCTCAATAATAACAGTAAGAGATATGTAAGAGCATACCAATGATGTATTGGGACAATTGAGTTTTATAGATGCATCAGGAACCGTCCATGACATCTTCATTTCTCTTCATTTTCCCGACCAAACAAGCGTTTTGGTCTTGGCAAAATCCTCAAAGAAACGTCCGGAACGATGTCACTTGCATCAGTGATAGCGTGGGTGTCTGCCAATCTGATGGAAGAATTGTTCGGGAGTGGTTTAGGGAGGTTCGACACCGGGTCATATAAGCTGCGCACGAATCTGCCAGAGATGTAGCTCATTGCTGACTCTGTATATAACTCGTTCCCATCGTGGATAGCCACCTAGTGAGTAATGGGTATTAGTTGGAAAAGGTCGAAGATGTCTTCGGGACTTAAAACTCACTGGTATACATTTCACACAGAGTCCCCTTCCCCTGCACCTGGCGGACCTATGTCACCTATCGGATGGTACTGAGCTGTGCACTGCGCAACAGGCTAGACGCGATCGTTGTGTACTGAGGTTGAAGTACCGAGATTGCGCCTCAAATGTGCCAAGGCATGAGCAAGCTCACTTTTTACAGGCTCCATGCTCGCGAATGTTGAATAGTCATCAGCCGAGAGTGTATGTGGAAGGCACAGAGAGAGTTGTTAGAGCGAAAAGCGAGTGGGGCTCTGCTTTTGTGGTCTCGGCCCGCGCCCCACTCATATCCAAGGTTCCCCAGGTTACGGATGACGTAGGACGTGAAGAATCATTTACAATGCCTTTTTGAATATTCGATGTCGATGTTATATTAGTGAACAGAACTGGGTATATATGAAGGGGTTACAGAGGACCATTTTATGAATAACTGGGATATCGCTGTCACCAAAGTGGTTGGGTTAGTTCCTCAAACAAAGTAAGGAATGTTGCTACCAGCTTGCAGTGAACCCCGCATTTAGGAGATTGGGATCATCAACTCCTCAGATCGTCAAAGTGAGATCCATGCAATGTGGGAAGAATTTGCCTGCCACCAACGTTCTACATCACCATGCTCGGCATGCTCCCTGTCCTCCTAGCGGGACTTGTAGGAGGTGCAAACTCCCAGCTGCCAAATAAGCCAAAGACAGACACAACCTACCACAAGGATGCTGGTGTCCTCGAATTCGTCAACCCTCTCATCGGAACGTACGGAACAACACCAAATGGCAACGGCGGCATGATCCCCTCCGTCAGCCCGCCCTTCGGCATGACCCGCTGGACACCGCAGACCCGCGAGAACTTCATCTCGCAAGTACCCTACGGCGATAGCGACCGTCTCATTCATGGATTCCAAGCCACACATCAGCCGGCTATCTGGATGGGCGAGGCGGGTCAGGTTGTGCTGACACCGGGGATCGGTGAAGTGCAGCCGTTGTTTCAGAACCGGGGATTGCAGTTCCGGAAGAAGGATGAGAGGAGTACGCCGTACGTTTATGAGGTCCTTGTTGATGCTGCCCAGCTCTTGGGTCACGGTTGGAATGCGACGGCTGAGGCTGTAGGTGATGGGCCTGTTCCCGGTGGTGCGGGTTCCGTGCCGGATGAGGTGAAGGAGGGTTCCAATGGGCGGACGCGAAAAAGACAGATTGAGTATGTCCTGCCTAGTAGAGATGGCAGTAGATATAGGCAGTCCATTCAGGTATGTCCACTCTTTTTGCGATCGCCATGAATGCTTTCTGACGATTCCAGGTTGCCATGTCCGCAGATTCTCATGTTGGTCATCTTCGATTTGACTTCCAACACAGTCCTATCAATGAAGATGAAAAAGACCAGCCATGGGTATTTCTTCAAGCTTCGCGTCAGAACTGGACAGGCGAAGTACATATTGATGCGAACAGTCGGGAGGTCTACGGCTATAACACTGAGCGTCAGGATTACCTCCTTGGACCAGACAAAGCAGCGTCATTCAAGGGATATTTTGTCGCTCGCTTTTCCGAGCCATTTATTGAATTTGGAGTGACAGATGGAGGGTTACTTATAAAGGATGAGGCTCAGCGACACGGGAATTTCACGGGTGCATATGTGAAATTTGCTAACTCGACATCGCGTGTCGAAGTGCGTACCGGAGTTTCGTATATAAGCGTTGCACAGGCAAGAAGAAACCTCGTGATACAGACTCCAGATGAGCACACCTTTGAGGATATCGTTCAAAAAGTCAAATCAGCCTGGCTTGAGAAGTTGGGTAGGGTATCCATCAAGGGCATCAACAAGACTAATGCGGACCACGACCCCCGCACTATCTGGTATACCGGCCTATTCCATGCTCTCCAATATCCAAGTGACTTTTCGGAGCCAATATCGAACGAAGAAGATGCTCCCCGCGTTTTCTACTCGGGATATACCGATAGTGTTCACATTGAAAACGACTCATACTACCAGTCCTGGTCAATCTGGGATACCTACAGAGCCGAGCACTCCCTCTTAACTCTATTTGCGCCAGAGCGTGTCAATAGCATGATGCGATCCTTGTTACGCATCTTCGATTGGTCCGGTTGGCTGCCGATGTGGGCCAACTTGGTCGAGACGAATATCATGATCGCAACGAATGCAGATGTCGTGCTTGCCAACGCTCTGGAGCGAGGGTTTAGGGGCTTCAATATCGCCAAGGCTTGGGAAGCGGTTAAAAAAGATGCATATACTCCGCCTGATCACGATACTGATACTCTGTACTATGACCGCGAGCCCGGCACATCATATGAGGCCCGCGCTGGACTCACATCATACATGAAACAGGGCTGGGTGTCTAATGATGGCTGGTCTGAGGCCGGTAGCCGCACATTGGACTACGCATTTAATGATTACGCCTGTTCCGTTGTTGCTTCCTATGCGGGAGAGGACAACGCCACCGTGCAACCCCTCAAGAAACGAAGTGGAAATTATGCCTATCTTTGGAATAAAGAGACTCAATTTATGCAAGCGCGCAACGCAAACGGGACTTGGGCTAATAGGACTTTTGGATGGACCGAAGGCGATGACTGGGTCTACACGTTTGATGTGATGCATGATGTGAAAGGGCTGGCTGAGATTTTTGGTGGCCGTCAAGCCTTCCGCGATAAGTTGGATGCGCATTTCCAGGGTGGTCACAATGACCACACGAACGAACCAAGCCACCATGTACCATATTTGTATTCAGCTCTTGGTTATCCCAACCAAGCAGCTGAGATAGTCAGGAGCATTGCTTGGCAGAACTACAATGCGACCAGCGGGGGCTTGGGCGGAAATGAAGACTTGGGACAGATGAGTGCTTGGTATGTCTTCTCCGCATTGGGGTTTTATCCCGTCAACCCCGCTAGTGATGAGTATATCGTCGGCACACCATTCTTTGAGCAAGTGTCCATTCGCCTTCCTAGTGGAGCGAACACTGGCGGAGAAGTTGCCAATGGTAGAGAGAGGAGGCTTGAAATTAGTGCCCCGGGGGCGTCCACGAAGCCGTATATTGTTAGTTTGAAAATTGATGGGAGGAGTATCAATGCTCCGATCTTGAAGCACAGTCAGATTGTGAACGCGGCAAGAATCGACTTTGAGATGAGTGCTACACCCACTTCATGGGGAAGTCGCCCCATATGGGAAACTTGATACCAGGAGAACATCTAAAGTCCCCGAGAAATGAGGACAACACTAGCTGTGTCCATCATGTGTTTGGACGTTTCCACCAACTGAAAGTCGATTATATTTTGGTAGATCTTGGGCGGGACTCTGTTGTGGTGACTTTTTCCAAGGTCGACTTTTTACCTATATCCATCGACTTGATCTTCATCGCCACAAATTCCCCTGCTCCATCCTCGATATACCCATGTCGTTTTGTGTTTTATTCATTGGAGCTGACAATGAGTTCTACCGCCCCTCATTGATTTTCTCATCACCTCATTCTCGAGGTCTGTTGCAAAGTATTGCGCCATAGTACATGCCATTCCGCAATGAACACACAATTTCTTGGCCGCTGATAGAGTTCAACTCGACTCTCTGACTGGTCGCGAATTAATCCTTGGCTTTGTTTATGACCTGGTGATAGCATATCCCCATGCCTGCTGGATTTATCATGCACGACTTGAACAAGGATTAGACCGCGCATCAAGGCAATACTTGACGAAGCTAGAATCTATCATGAACGCCACAAGAGCTAAAATTCCCGTGGCATATTCCGTCTTATCACATCATTATAGTAGTTTCTGATGACGCCTGCCGCACCCCTGACCGCGCCCCAGTTATTGTAGGGGTCCGAGTTGTACAATAGTATATGTACATGCAAAGTCGCGCCATGTGTCCACATAAGATCAAAGAATCCTCTTCAGTCTTCTCTTCTGCTTTCCGAAATGGGTCTTCCATCTCCCGTACGGGAATATACCGAGTCGGTCCCTCAATATGAGAGCAGCGACAGTGATAGCCTACAATATACCACCGAGGTCGGTGGGAATACCTCCAAGGCCACATACCAGGAGGCCTCGGGAGCGCCCGTTGAGGTTAATTCCCCGCTGGGGTATTCGGTCGGTTGGGTTACAGTGGTCTTCCTGAATTTGAGTAAGATGATCGGAACGGGAGTCTTCTCAACGCGTGCGTACAACCCAACTTTCTCTGGATTATTTGATATACTCACATAGAATAGCATCGACCGTCCTCAAAGGCGCTGGCTCAGTTGGACTCACCTTAATTTATTGGGTCATTGGGTATTTGATGGCATCTAGCTCGCTGTCGGTCTACATGGAATTCGCATCGTCTTTCCCCAGTCGGTCCGGTTCGGAGGTTGTCTACTTGGAACAAGCGTATCCCCGACCCAAGTACTTTTTCCCTACTGTGTTTGCGATGCAGACGGTGCTTTTCTCGTTTAGCAGCAGCAATGCCGTTGGTATGATTACATCGCCGGTGAATGGTGGAGTGACGTGTACTGACTTTGTCTAGTACTGGCCCAGTATCTCTTCAAACTTGCGAATTCGGACTTCACCCCATGGAAATTGAAGGGAGTCGCTGTGGCTTGCTATACTGTTGCAGTACTGGGTGAGTGGTACTCCTTTTATCTGTATCACATGTGCTGATGAAGTCGCCATAGTTCTGGCATTTCACACCAGATGGTCTTTGCGACTGGCAAATGCAATCGGGCTAGTCAAACTGCTGACATTGGTATTGTAAGTGTTGATCCACAATATACTCAACTCAACCGGTAAAGCTAACTGGCACTTAGCATCGCCATAACTGGCTTGGTGGTTCTCGGAGGTCATACCTCCGTGAAAGATCCCAAAGCAAATTTTAGGTCTGCCTTTGAGGGCAGTAATGCCGCGACAGCCTACGGAGCAACCAATGCATTGACCAAGGTCTGGTTCTCTTTTGCAGGCTATGAGAATGCGTTCAATGTCGTCAATGAAGTCAAGGTATGTACTTCACATGATCATGACGACTTGTTTGCTAACAAGCACTAGAATCCTACCAAAACCTTGAAGTGGAGTGCCCCGCTCTCGCTGGGGGTGACGGCAATTCTGTACGTGCTGGCCAACATTGCCTACTTTAGTGCTGCAAGCAAGGAAGAGATCCTAGAATCGAAGGTCGTCGCGGCTGGTGTCTTTTTCGAGAAGGTATTTGGAACTGGTGGTGCGGCATCCGCTTTGAATTTCCTTATCTGTGTGAGCGCTTTTGGAAACCTGCTTGCCGTGCTTCTTGGACAGTCTCGTATGCTGAGGGAGTGTGGAAGGTCAGTGATGAAACAGTATTTACTTTTGAAGTGAACCTAATCAGTTGTTTGGATATAGACAAGGTGTTTTGCCATTCACTTCTTTTTGGACTTCGACGAGACCGTTTGGAACACCGCTCGGTCCATACTTTGTGAAATGGGCATTCACCGTGTTGATGATCCTAGCACCGCCTGCTGGTGATGCCTTCAATTTCGGTACGTCATTTTCTATTTTCTGACCTTTTAGTTGATCACTACGCCGGAAATTGAAAGACAGTTTGCTAATTTTGGGGAATAGTGGTGGATCTCGGAGTCTACGCTACGACCATCTTTGGTCTGCTACTCACAATAGGCCTGGTGATCATTCGAGCTCGTCGTGCACGCCTCAACCTCCCAAAACCTGACTACAACGCCTGGCACGTTTCAGTGGCATTTGCAATTCTTTCGAATCTGTACATGGTCGTAATGCCATGGTATCCGCCCAGTACTGGGGCGAATGGAGGCGATGTGAGCTTCTGGTATGCAACATATTGTGCGGTTGCTCTTGGAATGTAAGTTGTTCCTATTCCAGGTTGTCCCTGTCGGTATAGATCACTGACGTCAAACAATTAATACAGTGTCGGTCTGTGTGGAGTCTACTATTATGTCTGGATCAAGCTTCTGCCTCGAATCCAGGGATTCAAGTGGGAGCAAACGGTTCTCAAACTGGATAATGGTGCCCTGGCGCATCGGCTTGTCAGGGTGCCCAAGAAGGATACCTGAGATATGTCATTAGGTAACCTAATAAGAGATGCAACTCTTAGCATATTACCCAACTACTCCGTACATTTATATCATCACCCTTTCGCCCTTACGATACCATTTTAGCGTCTAAGACGTGATCTCATATTGGACGCCAAGCCTGTGCGGGACTCCACTTCCTTCCCCGGGGCCGACCCGTTCCATTTCCAGCTGTAACCATATCTACACATCGCAGGATGCACGACGGAAGAGGTTGAGTTAACTTCTCAAGGAGCCGAGATTGATATAATCTGCAGATTTAGCTCACCACGGCGATATGGGCTGAAGTGGTGCCGCGATGAACCGATGGGCTGTCGGCTGTGGAGCCTATTTCTCCGTGAGCTTTTGAGGCTGATCATCATTAGACAAACGGATGGCACTACAATAGATGAAGATCAAGACTCTGTTGCTTATAAGGTTGTCAAGGGCGTAGCAAAATGCACCTTCCAAAACTTAGTTGGTTCGTTCTCACGGTTGCCTGTCTGAATTTGATGCCTGAATGCCTTATTCGAGCGTTATCTTTGCCTGATTTCAGACCGCTTTCAGGCTGTATCGTGTACTCCGCGATTTGTAACTGTAATTCAAGTATCCTTAATTTTCTGCCAGACAAAAATAAGGCATTCATGCATCAAATTCAGGCATGCGGCCTTGAGCGCTATATTTAGACTTTCCCCTCACCATTTCCCCATCTGATACATCCCAACGCGAGGCCAATTTCATCGTGAGTTTTATTTCTATCTTTACACGCTTCTAATAGCTAACATCTACACTTGGACTAGGCTCTCCCTGCGTGGACCGTACAAGCAAAGTCAACTCTCACATCTATTTACCCTCATCTACCACCAAGATGCCATCCAGTGACGCACTTCGTATATATCCCCCCTTCTGCATTCCAACACAAATTATTATCCGTGGCTGACTTTAACTGGAACAGAACCGCCTCTTACGCCCGCCGAGCGGGCAATTGTCAAATCCTACGGCGGCTGGACACGCTTCATGCAAAGCTACGGGCTCAAGCCTTGGGAAGATGATGATGCCGAGGAGGGAAAGAAAATTCTGGAGGCTCTTGCTCTGCATGAGGAAGCTTCCGAATGAGACGGTTCTAGCCGGTGTTTGGCTACAACAGAAGGATGCATCACCTTGATTTTGCCTTGGACTGATGGATGTCGACCATACGTTCTCCGCACCCTCCTTCAGACTTTCGATTAGATTCAATCAAGTATTTTCTTCCAGTGCTTGCATTGCTGGTACACTGTGCTTTTTGGGATTTATGAATGGTAGAGCAGTTTTTCGAATGCAAAAGGCTGTCAGGTATTACATTAGATGGGCGCACGCGATCCATTTGACAATTTCAATTTGCTCCGCGAAAACATAGAAGAATGTCACATAAATCAACAACGCACCAATCCAACTCCAACAAAACCGAAACCGAAATCTAACCTAGTTTGACCAAAAACCAATTCATAACCCAACACCACCTTGCCGATAGAAAGAAGGTCCGTAACCTACTCGGTTTCTCCCGCTGGATTACCGGCAAACCACATCGCAAATGCTTCAAATACCTCTGCCGTAGTTTTCCTCTCAGACAGGTGGTAAAGATCAGAAGAGCGTAGAATAAGGCTTTCACCATCAAAATAGGACTCCAGCATACGTGCATGCTCGCCCATGAACGAGGCGACCAAAACCTGTAGAGTACCTAGTTAGCAATCTATAAAAGTAAGAAAGTGAAAGGAGGGGGTATAGACTTACCGGTGCCACTTTATGGTGGAGTAACCGCACCATCCTGAACTGGCAGATCATTAGGCGGAGGATAATCAATAGCTCGCCACGGCAGAGCTTGCTATCATCCACCAGTAAGCCGCTGTGTGCGATTACTTTAATATGTGGGGCTGCTGCCCCGGGGATGTCCATGATCCACGAAACGCCAAACTGGGGCTTGTCACACTTGTACAACGACTTGAAAGCATGGTACTTGCAAACACTAGGGAGTAGAATAGCGTTAGAAACAATAAGCTGATATGATAATATATCTCAGAATAGTAATAGATGACACTTACGGCTTCGAACGCCATACGCGGTCATTACACTCCCATCGTACCTCTAGACCATAATGTCGCCACACTCTTTCGAAATGATATGATCTAGAGATTGTGTCTTCAAAAAGGCCTTCCACATCGACCGCTTCATCGATCACTTCATCGGTAGGTTGTGGGATGTTAGATATCGCCGCGAAGTAACGGGGCTTGAGGTCCGAGTCTTCCCTAAGACTCATATGCTCGCGCTTGATGTTCAACTTGGCGAGTTGCGACGCGTCAAGTTCATGAACCTCAAGAGCTTCGATGTCATCATGGAGCTTGACTAGAGCCAGACGGTGGGCGAGATGGACTTTTGATTCCCGAGAAGTTGGCTTTGAAGACATCTTTGGTAGTGTTGTGGTAATGATGGCTTGTAGAGTGGTAGAAATTTGGAAGAGTGTAACTGGGGTCTGATGGAGTTTTATGTTTGAGAATCTCAGTAGGTGGCTTTGTAGTGAGAGAAGAGGAACGAATGGTGTATAGTGTGGATATTGATAAAAGTGATGTTCGGGGGACGTGAGTGGGTTGCCGGGCGACACGCTAAGAGTAAGCTGATCGGACTAACCCTAAAGAGATGTTACTCCGCCTTGGCTATTTTCGTTGTAACAAAGAGACGCCGTTCTATTTTTGCCTGTTGAAGGCGCTATCGAGAAAAGAATTCGGATGAATGGACAAAAAAGACCAACAGCCACTGCCCTCAGACCCATTGCCAATGTCAATCATTCCATAAATAACTCTCGATGCCATTCCAACAAGACCTCGGGATCATGATTGGCTTACTAAGTACTCCGTACAAATGTGCACTTCAAGAAACTATCGCTCTCCGCCAACCGTTAACCGCCCGTTGGGAATGTGAATTCTAAAGCAGTTTCAGTCTCACCCATCTGTGACTCACCGGTAGCATCATTAGGATACGAATACGGAGTATGCATGCAGCCTTACAACAAGACACGATACCCTATCATTTATCCCAACGCATGGCCGTCTTTCAGCCACAAATATGCACCTCAAGAGACTATCGCATCTCTACTAACAACTAACCGCCCATTATCACGCAAACAATCAGCTGCCACGATGACCATTCAGCCAGGAAAGTCAATTCTGAAAGAGGGTCGCTCTTACCCATGTCCAAGTATACGCTCAGACCTCATTTTCCCTCCAAAAAACTCGCTGCCCATCACTATCCTTTGGCTGCAACGAGACATTCTGAAACAGGGTTGCTCTTAACCGCTCACCAATGTACTTTGGTCTAGCGGTCACTGAACACTCGTTCTTCTCCAATCACGAACCGCCCATCTTTCGAGTTGACAAAATAATGTGACGTGCCCAATCTAAAAAAAAGGTTGGCTTGGAGCATAAAAAGGCCACCGTTGCCTACTCTGTACACCTCCCAGAAGCACAGCAACACCACTCCCTCCAAAACACCTATCAATTCAGACCCATCTCCTACCATGGCAGATGCCAAAGCAGAAGCACCCGAGACCTCTAGGCGATGGGAATCCATGGCCAAGAACCTTGATCTGCAGAACAAAACAATACACAATATGAGTCTTCCCTCTGGTTCAAAATTCAAATTTGAGCAATTCCTACTCCTACGGGTGCTGTGGAAGGAACACGAGAACATCAAAAGCGTCCTTGTGCCGGGAATGAAAGACTGGATAGAACGGGCTACCGAAATGCTTAGACAGTACAAGTCGTGGTCCACGTACTGTGCCAGTTTTCAGACCCCGGAAGACTCCCCCGAAGGAACATTCGCCATTGCTCGATACTATCAGCGTGAGGCTGCAAAGACGGAAAACAAAGCCGACCCTGGAACCTTCTTCACCCCTATCTCAGCTCGAACTCGTTCAGCAGTGGATGCCGACAAGGATCTTCACAAGGGCCTGCATGGTCTTAGCTTGGGAAGTCCTAAGACTCCCTCAAGACCAGGGCGTGCACCTTTGCCTAGACTACCAGATCTTGACGACGAACTGGCTTCAGATGATGATTCAATCCAACACCTAATCACAAGCACAAGCACAAGCCCAAGCCCCATCACCTTGATTTCTCCAATCCCAGCGGAACTACGAAATCTCCTATATCCGCGAAGTAAAGACGAACAAATCGTTAATACTGCGCTTATAGTATTTCTCAATGCACTCACCATCCACTTCCCATTATCTTTGAAATGGACATTGCACCGGAAAGCATTCGTCGCGCTTTTTGAAAACACGCAATTCGAAGCCAGAACGGACGGATATCTTGACAGTCCTGGCGGAAATCCCAAAGTCATTATCGAGGTCAAAGCTGCCCTAAGATCCTCGAATCTCCTGCCTATTCAAATGCAGGAGAGTGCTCAAATGGTCGCTTGGATCAAAAGCGACACCGAATTAGCCCGGAAAACCAACACCACGTATGCTCCTATCCTGTCTTACTCTATTGCTGATTATAAAGCTAACACAATCAATAGGCGTTTTCATATTTCGCAAGACAGACATCAAGTGTATATTACAGTTGCTCAGTATGATGAGAAGTATCTTGAATACATAGTCGACGGGAAGCTTTCACCAGATCGGTCTTTCTTGACTATGAACCAGTATGGACCGTGGGATACTACAGAGGGGGGTCATATGCGTGTGTTGGGGCCGATTTTGTTAGCAATTGCCTTGCGAGCTGAACAGGAGGGCAAGGAAGAGGAGAGCGAAAATTAGGAGAGCGAAGACGAGGAGAACCAAGCCTCATATGATGTATTGTTTTGTGGACTGCGTTGATTTCAATCATGTCTTTCGTGTTTTTGATCTTTTCGTGATATGTCTTGATTTGTTTTTGTTCAGAATGGTCTATTATGTTTTGGAATTCATGCGCGTCTTTGTCCATAAAGATATCAATTTGTGTATTCAAGAATTGTACCATCGCTATCGTATAGTGTATGATCCAAGTCAGGAATTAATTAACAGTCACGAGTGCTTATCCATGAACTATTACTTAATGCCCAGGTGGCAATCCTGCGTACGGTATAATTCCGAATAAAGCATATCAAACCATATCTATGAGATATTTAAGTCGCCCTTATTCTAGGATTTCAATTCGAATATGACTA
Source organism: Penicillium psychrosexuale (assembly GCF_028828465.1). NCBI lineage: Eukaryota > Fungi > Ascomycota > Eurotiomycetes > Eurotiales > Aspergillaceae > Penicillium > Penicillium psychrosexuale. The sequence continues at coordinate 7,163,752 of NW_026643187.1, forward strand.
CAAATAAGTGTTCAGCGAATATTCTAAGGCTCCCTTATTCCTCTTTAGTGCGACTCTGCATAGTGGCACTACCTTATATTGCCCATGGCTTCGAACGCAGTGATAGTGTGTGCGATAGAGAGAGAGATTTCTTTTGGATTCTTCCTGTCGGCATCCAGCACGAAATGTCATATATTGTGAATTTCAAAGCAAATATGAAGCAACCTTCTTATCATCCGCCCGTAACATTATCATTACACTGTCGTGCCATGTATTCAAATATCCCAGATGTCCTTGTGTATCTGTAAATCCTGAATCCCGCTAATAAGCTATGTAAATTGCGATCAGATAGTATCCTTAATGGGATCCTTTTCAGCATCTTCAATCTTTTTCAAAAATTCCTCTGCCGCCTTAGCATCGCCAGGGAATATATTCTCGGCAATCATTCTGCGAGGTGAGCTACCAAGCCATTGGAACAGTGAGAAATCCTGGAATCGATCTGCCCGGAAAATTTCCAAAACCTCCAGCGGTTCATCGTCACTCAGGTTCTCAACGAAGTGTCCCATATTCCGAGGCACGATGCCGACATCACCGGCCATGTAGTTGAACGTTCTGGCGTTTCCTTCTGCGGCAAATATCGTAACTCGCGCACGACCTTTCTTGTAATATGTCCATTCGTCGGCGTTGGGGTGCCAGTGCATCTCGCGTAGTGCGCCCGGTGCAATCTCTAGATGGGCGGCTGCTACTGTTTTGGAAACCGGGAAGTTCGTGGAGTCGGTAATACGGACACGACCGCCGCTGGTTTTAATGGGTTCTTGGGCGAGCATATGATGTGTGAAGTTAATCTTTGACTTCTTGAAGGTGCGTGGTTTCTCCTCGTCAATGCTTCCCGGGTTTGAGCCTTGGAATATGTACTTCTCGGATTTCGGGATGTTGTCAAATTGCTCCGGTGACATCCGGAAGTTCTCTCCTAGAACTGCTTTGGGAGTGTGAGCTAGGGAAATGGGTCAGTATTTGTAAACTATATATTTTGAGACATGGACAGATTCATACCCAACCAATCAGTCAAGATGAAGGTGGACTCTTCGGAGAAGTTGCCATCGTCAAAGATCAACAGGAATTCTGTCCCATTTCCGCCCAGACCCTGGAGCGAATGCGGATGTCCAGCGGGGAAATACCACAGATCTCCTTCCTCCAAGTCGTCCATAAAAGTACCGCCTTCTAAGTCTAGGGCTGTGACTCGTACTTTTCCAGCAAGCACATACGCCCATTCAGCTTCCGTGTGCCAATGCAGTTCGCGGATTACCCCTTGATCCAGACGCATGTTCACACCGGCGAGTTCACGGCTAGTGGGTAGCTCGTGGATAGTTGTTTGTCGCGTCCATCCGCCTTCCTATACGTACACGTCTAGGTTAGTGACGTACGTGACATATTAGAATGACCATACCTCGATGCGAATATGTGAGTCTGCAAAACTCCATCGCATATTAGGCATATTGCCATGGTCGGTACTCGGCGGACGGACGAGATCGGGGTTCTGGCGCTCGCGATCCCGATTCCGCGGTCCCATGACCGTAGTACCATCTCCATTGCGGAACGGCAGTGGATGTCGGTCATCGCCAACAGAGTCAACCTTGTGATCATATGGGTCGCGATGTCCTGGGGAGAAAGGTGGGTTTTTTCCAATAGGCTGTTGACCGAATAATGCTGCGGAATGGCCGGCTGGGACCTGCAGTAGCTTCTGCAGGCTGTGATCAGGTGCAGGGATAGCCCATACAGCCTGAAGATATGCCAGGTTTAACAAGAAGCGTGTAATCTGCATGGTGAGCTTTAGAACGAACTAGTTAAACAGAAGAAGAGAAGAAATTCCCAGGAGGTAAAGTGTAAACTCCGGAAATGTTGTTCTCCGCATCGACGTCACGACATTGCGCATATTCCGATCGCATATCCTGTCTCCAATTGTTTACCCCAACAAATTGGCCGATTCCATTTCAGTGCACTTGGATTCTCCAAATAGGTAGGGATGACGTCTCATTCTTTACGGTGATCAATTTTGAGTTCCTACGCCAAGGGCTCCACAGAAACCGAAAAAACAACTTCTCTCCACTTCAATCCGACGACCATCACACCAATGTCTGAAACAGACGCCCTGTTGGGCAACCACAGACGCTCCAAACCCTCTCTGCTATCCCTGGCGTCTAAATGCTTAGGTAGTGACCTTGATACTGCGCATGGCGACCTAGTCCTTCTATTCTGTTATATTATCACCGGCCTGCTCGACAGCTCAGCGGTACTCATATGGGGCTCCTTTGTGAGCATGCAAACCGGCAACACCGTATATTTCGGCCTAGGCCTTATCGGCGCCAAGGACGATCGCTGGATCAAGTCCGGAGTTTCCATTGCGGCGTTCTGTCTAGGCTCGCTGTGCTTCGCCACCTTCCACCGTGTTTTCCCAGCGAGACGGAGATGGGTGCTCTGTGCCTCGTTCCTCGCTCAAACCGTGTGTGTGTGCATTGCCGCTTTGATCGTTACAATTCATCCGGCATCTCGAGATGCGCCCTTGACGTGGTTGGTCCTCGTCCCGATTGCGCTCATCGCATTCCAGAGTAGTGGACAGGCGGTGACGAGCCGTGTTTTGAACTTTACGGGCTTGACTAGTGTTGTCCTCACTAGTACTTATTGCGATTTGTTTTCACACCCTGATTTCCTCTCGGGGAAGGTGGTCGGTCATACTGAGGAGAACCGCCGGATTGGTGCAATCTTGTGCTTGTTGTTGGGGGTGGTCTTGGGGGGTCTCTGGGCTCATAGCTCTGTGGGAATGATGGGGGCCTTGTGGACCGCAGCCATCCTGAAGTCATTGATTGTTGCTGCGTGGTTGGCCTGGAAGGGAAAGAGCGAGGAGGATACCGAATGAGTTGCAAGGCAGATGGAAGATCGCGGTTTTGCATAGATTGTGGACTCATATTGATGTAGTTAGAATACAAATTGGTTGTTTCGAAATAGAGGATACTGAAATATACTATCTCAGTTTTCTGCAACCGTGTTCAACGACTATGAAATTTGGATTTCCTGTCTACTGTCTTGAAACATCTAACCCTATCAATGGATCTAGAGTAATCCAATCTAGGGGATGTTGTCGCCCTTGATATCTATAATTAAAAACCAATAGGAGACACATGTATGCCTTGAGATATTCTACATAGTCTATGCCATAGAGATATATATATGGAAAGAGTCTATTCCATCTCCCAGCGTCCAAGTCAAAATCCGTATATTCATTTCATGGTCATCATCATCTCGTAATAGCCTAGCCAGGTACATAAAAACAAAACGAATCTCAATGTCAATAGCTCCGCTGGACCGTCACCGCAGGTCCAACATAGTGCCTTCTGCCCTGAAACAGGTACATCAAAAGACTGCCGATGAACACACTAACGAAAATAACCACACTCCAATTAAAGTCTCGCGCCGATGGCAAAGGGCTCGGAGGCCAGAACGACCAAAAGAGTGCGAAAATAACATAGAGCAGCCCAATGATATTTATCGCAAGACCGAAACGACCAAGACTCCAACGTCGAGGAGGTAAGGTCTCGGGACAAGCAATCTTCCGGTAAATCACGCAACTTATGGATACCGCATATGTGTACATCAGTGCAGCAACGTTGAGAGAGATGATCGCGTTAAATGCAACTTCCGAGCCTATGTTGATTACCGACAATAAGACGCTGATCATGCATGAGAGTGCGATCGCTCGCACTGGGATTCGCCGATGCGGGTCAACTCGAGAGAGCCAGTCTGCGAAGGGGAGACCGCGATCTCGTGCGAATGCATATGTCTGACGTGCAGTTGATGCATTGAATAGGATGTTACTGAAGATAACTGGTATTAAGATTATTGATGTAAGGCCGTTGATGCCGGAGATTGAGAGGAATTGGTGGAACACGTAGAGGAAGGGGAAGCCGGTGCTGTCGTTGATCGCATCGGGTACTGAGGGGATAGCAAGAAGAAATCCAACGATGACTATCAGTGCTAGTATTCCGTTGCCGAAGTATCCCCATACGATTGCGATTGGTACGTATCGACCCGCGTCTTTAACTTCTTCTGACATGTGTGCGGTGGCATCGGAGCCTATAAATGTGTCCATGTTAGCCTTGTACCGCGAAAGAATGATACGGTTTGTACACACTCAGAGAGCCGTAGATGGCTGTAATCTGACCGATCATCAAGCTGATCCCCATACTAGACCAGTTGCCACCATTGTGGAACGATGTGAACACGGTTTTGGCCGAGTTTTGAGGAGCCATGGTGAACAACACAACCACAATGATGACCCAGCATAACAGATGTAGCACGAGAAGGATGTTCTGAATTCGTGGCATCCAGCTTGCCGCGTAGACGTTGAAAAAGTAAATGACAGCTATCATGGCGAATACAAACAAGGTTCCATGCCAATTTTGGGGCACGTAGCTCGGATCACGGAGGGTTATGAGACCTTGGATGATAGTACCGGTTAGAAATGAGCCGGATGCTGCTCCTGCCTGCCAGGCTAGTACGGACATCCATCCTTAATCACACGCATTAGCGATCGTCAAAGATGAATAGACGAGCGATCTCACCAGTGGTGTAACTCAGAAACTTCTGGTAACGAGGCGAGGAAAACTCTGATACCCAATGATATTGGCCTCCCGATGTGGGTGCCCTGTTTGAGAAAGGATATGTGAGAAATCTCTGAAAATGAGGCACATAATAACTCACATCGAAGCCATCTCGGCTAGCGAAATAATGATAAATCCAAACCCAACGAATGTCCAAATGTAAGACCAGAATACGCCAGCCAGTCCACCATTTTCGAGACCTTGCGTGTTTGAGCTAAAGATGAGGCAATTAGCAGCTGATAAGATGACCCAAGAGACTGCCGCTCACATGAGTATAAACTCCCAGGTAGCTTGAAGGACGGCTGAAAAGCTCAACGCTGCAAGGGGTCGAAAGTTGCGCTTCAAACATGTCAGTACACAGTGTCCTGATTGTGTCGCAGAGAAAAAAAAAGACCTTCAATTCCTGGATCTTCCCCATACGCGTCATATCATCCTGATCCTGTGGACTGCCCTCCATCTCCGGTAAATCTTTCGTGGGATGTTCTTCCATCGTGTGAACTCTGTCAAAAGAAGAGACTCGATTGTGTGATTGTGGGCTTTGCGGTGGCATTTTGACAAATTGGACAAGTCCGAACCCACGTTGACATATCAATGTTTTTGAGTTACAGAAGAGCCAACTCCAAGGTTAGATATTAGTCAACGACAGAAACGAACAGTTCAGGGTTGGAGGTACGAAAATACGAGACACTTGGCTTTGCCAACCGAGGGCAATCTCGGCTGTTCCGCTGCAGGCATCCCCAGGAGTGATACAACGAGTCGACTTTGAAGCCGAAGTTCTCCATCCCCACCATTGTTACATACCCCTCGATGGACGATGAAATCTACCGATAATAATGCACACCAGGCCACATGGCAAGGCCTTCAGGAACAGCCGGACCGGAATCGGCATAACCTTTTGTGAACGTTGGCACTGCGTTGAAGTGCCACAGCGCGTTTCGACGCATATCTGGTCGGGTAGGACCATTTTTCGCTCGAGTGGACTAGTTCATCATCCCTGTCAATGACTGTACTGGGTTTTCTGCAGTTGATTGCCCGCATACTCCGTACTCTCGCCAAGAATAAGATGAATCGACTCCAACCCCATTCCCCGGATACCGGCATAAATCGTTGTCTGGACGGAATTCGGTAACGAAGCTATCAGAACGCCACTCGCTGGTTTGTTCAGCTGCCAGCCTTAATTTAATGCTCCGTTCCGGCTTCCATCTGTATCTTCCCGCGTTGATGCAGGAAGGGTTGAATTCCGGGCTAGGTTGTACAAAAAAATGGGATTTGGAAGTCGTTCCGAGCTTGGTTGGCCATGTCAGACGCTGCCACTAGGCATATATCTGGGCAATACCAAACAAAGGCGCCTCAAATAAATGACATGTCGCAAAGACCAAAATCGAGAACTGCGAGAGTCCCACTGCGGCATGTCTTTATTTTTAGCGTCCTGCGCGCAGGCTACGTCTACCCCTGTCCGTTGCGATTGCAATTACGGCAAACGAGAGTGAGCTACACATGTACTCCGTATTGCGTTGCAAATATTTCTAGTATGAGTTACTCCATTATCTTAATTTGTTGTATTCGGCACGATATAAATGTAACAGTGAAATTAAACACTCCGAGTGACCATACCCCACCGGTGGCCGGATACATGCTTGATCACCAACTCGAAGTTCATAGAACCTTTTGCATTTACATATTCGACTGGATACTCAAACAGTATTAGGCCTGAGAATAACCTTAATCATGTGCCTGTGGGAATATTAAGCGCCCGGATGATCTGCAAAATGGCATGTTAAATACATCGGCCCCATTCACTGCGTGCGTCCATATCTAAAAATTACCCCCGATATATGGTTCCACCAATAGGCACAATTAGTTTGAATCTGTTGGAATACTCGGTAGCGTCTGTTGACCACCAGGGATTATGATATCTCCCAGAAAGGAAACCACGTATTCCCCAAATCTCGAATCAAGCTAATAATACGCAACTTGAAACCAACAGTACAGTCACAGCGCATGTCCCGGTGGATCAGCCAATGCACCAAGGTCAAATCTCAGTTCTGATACAGGCTGGAGTGGATGGAGATCTGCGATTCGTTATTAGTATGCCCTGCATCACAGTGTAAATCTCCTGAGTCAGCCAGTCAGCTTGGATCAAGCTGAATATATCCTCCATCGAGTCCCTAGGAACAGATCAGGACATGTTTCTTTCTTTTGGCCATGGCAACTCCCTCCCCAGTGCCACCTGGCTTGACACCTCCGCTGACAGCGGATACGGAAATAAACCATAATGGAGTTATTACAGTCATAGCGTCCTTTTCGCTATTTCTGGTCCTTGGATCTCTAGGCATTCGTGTGTATTCTGCATACAGTAGAAGAGTCCGTCAGTTGGATGATTTGACTTTCGCAGCGACTGTGGTAAGTCTTTCCGTCTCAACTAATGCGGACCCTTTTAGAAGACCGACGTTGATTGATCCCGAATCTAGATTCTTGCCTTGGCACAGGTATCTGTGGTCTTTGTGGAGATATATTTTGGCTGGGGAAAGTCAAAGTCGCTCATCGCTGATCAAGACTGGAACTTGATCGAGAAGGTAGGTGTCCGTGACCAGGATTCTGTATCATTTTTGACACAATGTCCTTTTAGGTTGGATACAGTGCAGATATCCTCTACATCGCAATCTTATCCTCATCAAAAGCGTCAACAGCGCTGTTTTACCGGACCATCACTCTACGTAGCTCGCTCTGGATGAGCTATGCTCTTCTCTCGGTTACTCTACTCTGTGCCCCTGTTACTATAGTTTTGCTGGCAGTCCGCTGTGATCGACATCCATGGCATGATATCAATAACCAATGTTCCGCTTTGGTAGGTCACATTACCTGTTAGAACTATATCTCTACTAACTCCTAGCTGTCTAGTTCCCTCGCTGGCAAGCCGTCACAGCATTGGATATTATTTTTGAAATTGTGCTGTTACTATATCCCATCCGGGCAATCGTGCGACTGCATACGACAATCAACAACAAAGTCGTTGTAATTCTGGTGCTTAGTTGTCGAGTATTGTATGTTTAAGCTCTCACTCTACCAGTTTATACATACTAACAATGGGCATACTTGCAGCCTTATCCCTATCAGCGCCATCCACCTCCACTACATTCGTCATCAAGTCAATTCATCAGATCCCACACTCGAAGGAACCTTCGCGACCGTTGTTGCAGAGCTCCACGCAGCACTCAGTGTTCTTGTCCTCACAGCACCATTAATGAAACCATTTATCGCAGCCTACGTCGACGAGAATGGACTAGCCTATACCGACGACGCGTCTAAGTCACGAACCAACCAAAAGCTCACACCTAACTCCGACCGATCCAACTCAACATATCCTTCGTCGCGGATGAGTAATTCTCCAGCGAAAAATCGCATCACGAAGAGGATTGACATATCGGTGGATCACGAAGATGTGGAGCTTTTGGAGAGACGATGACGCCCTCAACGGGAGGCCCGGGTTACTATACAGTTAATGGATTCACCTGACAGGACACAGTCACATCACATTATGCTCAATGTCTGCCGGCTAAGTTGGTCTAAATAAATATGGGATTCAGGCTGTAACAGTCATGAATTTAGCGCGTAGAGTGAGATCAGCACTCATTTCAACATGGGGTAACAACCAGATATATCCACTTTAGGTTGACGAGTCTAATTCGGATATAATCGGACAATACCCCATGTGGAACTTGATAAGGCCAACGTTCCAGACATACATATCCTGGTGATAGCAGAAGCGAATCATGGTCTCATTAACATGAGATTATACCACTAAATCGATCAGTAAGGGTATAATCTCCATATCGGGACATTAGGTGGCGGAATCAAGCTAAACCAAGCGTTTGCGTGGATCAATTGCGGTAGATTCGGCGTTTTCTGGTGCACGCCATTGTTCTGGCCACTCAGTCCATCTATAGATCTTTATCTCACCCCGCGAACAAGTTCATCCAAGGTTATGACATCATCGATCTACAGTCCCCAAACTTATCATTCTGTTTTATCACATCCAGGCACTGGACTTTTATCTTTTCTCCTGATCGCTGACAGTGATCGCGATCACTAAAAGCTTTGAACAGCGACCCCAGCCGGTGCGATGGCAGATTATCGCCATTATCCCCTCGCAAATGACGTCGACAACAGGAGTTATTCAACAGAGAAAGAAGAGGAGAACCGATCGGGAGATGTGATCTCTCACCTCGCAGACCCATTCGGGGATGAACATGATGCCGAAATTAAGTATCGGACGTTACAATGGTGGCAATGTGGCATGATCATGATCGCGGAAACCGTCTCCCTCGGTATTCTGTCTCTTCCATCGGCTGTCGCAGTCCTAGGCCTTGTGCCGTAGGTTTCTACTACCTCTGATTTACAGAATAGGAATCCGCTGACTGCTTTCTAGTGCAATCATTCTTATTGTCGGACTCGGTGTAGTCGCAACGTACACTGGATATGTCATCGGCCAATTCAAACTCAGATACCCGCAAGTACATAGTATGGGAGATGCTGGGGAGGTGATGTTCCATCCTCTTGGTCTAGCTCGCTTTGGTAGGGAGTTCTTGGGAACGGCGCAGCTGCTTTTTCTCATATTTGTCATGGGCAGTCATATCTTGACTTTCAGTGTTATGTTGGATACAGTAACAGACCATGGGACTTGCTCGATTGTATTTGGGATCGTTGGCTTAGTTGTCTCCTTCGTCTTTTCCTTGCCTCGAACTCTTCGCAAGGTTTCGTGGTTCTCGTTTGCTTGTATGTATATCGAAACTTTTTCCAGAACCAGCTCTGATCTAACTCTCACAGCCTTCGCAAGCATTATTGCCGCTCTCCTGATTACTATGATCGCTATTGCTATCCAGCGCCCCGGTGATGACAAAGTAGACGCGACTACAACTGTCAGTCTTTCAAAGGCGTTCCTTGCAGTGACGAATATTGTATTTGCTTATGGTGAGTACTAACCAGCTACCCTGACCTTGAAACTAATTTTTATCTAGCTGGGCACGTGGCTTTCTTCGGCTTTATTTCAGAGATGGAGACTCCAACGGACTATCCTAAGACCCTCTACATGCTCCAAATAACCGATACGAGTATGTATGTGATAGCTGCTGTTGTTATATATATCTACGGTGGGAGGGATGTGCAGTCACCCGCCCTGAGCTCGACAAAGCCTATAACAGCAAAGATTGCATATGGAATTGCCATTCCTACGGTGCGAGTCCCCAGCACATGTTTCTACTTTGAATGAAGCATCCTAATTTGATATTGTAGATTGTCATAGCCGGTGTCATCAATGGGCATGTCGCATCGAAATACGTTTACGTCCGTCTTTTCCGAAACACAAATCACATGAAGCAGCGCACATTCCTCTCGGTCGGGTCCTGGGTTGCGATCAGTCTTGTGTTATGGGTGATAGCCTGGATTATTTCTGAGGCAATTCCTGTGTTCAATACTTTGCTGAGTCTGATCGTAAGTCACCGGGAATTGCAAGTGAGACAGCTGCTGACACAGATTCATTTATTAGACTTCCCTTTTTGCTAGCTGGTTTACCTGTGAGTGATATCCGGTACGCACAAACTGTTCATAGTGCTGACCTAGATGAAAGATGGCCTGAGTGGTATATTCTGGCTGTTCCTGAATCGAGGCCAGTATGGGGCGTCCTGGAAAAAGATGGTTCTAACTGTTGTCAACCTGGTGGTTATCGGGATTGGTGCTTGCTTGGTATGTCAAATTTCACAATGCTTAGACATTTTTCAGACTGCTAATATTCATGAAGTGTGGCATGGGCCTTTGGGTTTCCGGTAAGGCAATGCACGATGATTCCAGTGGTGCCAGCTTTTCATGTACTGCCAGAAGTGGATGAACCCTGATGTCCCGATGTTCATGAATGTGTATGCAATTATTTTACGGGTATAATTCGGCTTTCTTCTAGTGAAATTAAATCATTAATATCAACATCAGTGTTGTACTCGTCCTGCATGTTATTTACATTTTAACCAGGTGTTGCTCGAGTGCCGAATGCTATATATTCACCCCCACACATCCATTTTCCGAGTAAGAAGGACTACCGCAACCTTGAACCGCCTGAATATGTACTCAGCTTGTTGAACTTCCATTTGAAAATACGTAACGATGTCGTTACCTACCTACATCATGCATGACTCAGCCTAGCGTCGATGGATGGATGGGTGCCATGACGTTTTGCAAGATCAAAAATCATCTGTTGTTTTAGAATGTAAGAAAAGAAACCCAGATGCTTCGAATGATCGATTTCTACAGAACAGGTGTGCTTGCATATATGAACGGGCTCATAGTGAGCTTCTACCCAGTGCTCACCCTTGTTGCTAATATCAGCAACGAACCACTGCCCTCAATTATCATTCTCCGTTGAATACGCGAGTCAGATTGTTTGTGATGCCCAGCAAAGAAACCCAAACTTTACTGTCCTCGCACAGCAATCAATCAGAGCATGATTCAACTAGCTTGCAGACCGTGTTCGACGATGGTGACACATACGACGTGGCCGATCGGTTGGAAAGCAACGGGGGCTCTTCAAAAATCAAGCCCGAGAGATCTCCAAGTGAGAAAGACAACATGATAGTGGATTGGAACGGCCCGAATGATCCAGCATGTCGTCCGATTCCCCTCCGTATGCAAGGTTCCTCTAATACGATTATAGGAGAAGCCCAAGAACTTCCCCGCATGGTGGAAGTGGGCTATCACGATGGTGCTAGGAATGATGACACTCTGCGTTACTTTCGGCTCTTCAGTCTTCACCACAGCAACGAGACAGACAGCGACAAAGTTCGGCGTTTCCATGGAAGTCACATTGTTGGCTGTCAGTTTGTTCGTTCTGGGCTTCGCCTTTGGCCCTATCATCTTTGGCCCGCTTTCTGAACTGTACGGCCGGAAGCTACCGTTGTTTCTGGGCATGTTCGGCTTCGCAATATTCCAGATCCCCGTATCTGTAGCCGAGAACTTGCAAACTATCTTCATATGTCGCTTTCTGGGCGGAACTTTTGCCAGTGCACCTCTTGCCATTGTGAGTTTATTTTCATGTTTCCAACCTATGCATTAACTCTCTCTGATTGTACTTCTTCCTCCTTAGGTAAATGGTATATTGGCCGATATGTTCGAGCCCGTGGAGCGAGGGATTGCAATGGCCGTCTTCGCTGCGGCAGCCTTCATCGGCCCGGTAGCTGGGCCAATCGTCGGCGGATTCATAACAATGTCGTACCTGGGCTGGCGTTGGACAGAGTACATTACAGCTATCTGGGCATTTGCCATCTCCGGTATCGGGATCCTGGTAGTCCCTGAGACGTTCGAGCAAACGTTACTCACACAGCGTGCTAAGCGACTTCGCACCAAAACCAAGAACTGGGCTCTTCATGCGACGGCAGAAGAAAAGGTAGTCAGTTATCAAGATATTGCAGTACGATATCTCCTGCGCCCGTTCCAGATGCTTGTGCAGGAACCCATTCTTCTGCTTATTACCTTGTACATGGGTTTCATATATGGCTTTCTGTATACATGTTTCGTGGCCTACCCGGTCTCCTTCCAAGAACAGCGTGGGTGGAATGATGGCGTTGGAGCGTTGCCGTTCGTTGCTTTCATTTGTGGTGTCTTTTGCGGTTGTTTGATTATCATTGCGTTCTCATTGACGCGTTATAGAACGTTCATACTTCGCAATGGCCGAGTTCAGCCAGAGGAGCGGTTGATTCCTATGATTATTGGAGGTATTTTGTTGCCCGTGGGGATGTTTTGGTTTGGCTGGACGTCAGATCCTCACATAATTTGGGTTCCACAGGTTATATCTGGGGCCTTCTTGGGGTCGGGGGTAATATTGATCTTCCTGCAGGTATTATTATCCCTATTGGAAGATGAAGGACATTTTACAAATACTTACGATAATCGCCAGGGGCTGAACTATATCGTCGATGTGTATCCGCTGTATACAAACTCTGCAATGGCAGCAAACTCCTTCTTTCGTTCATGGCTGGGGGCTGGATTTCCGATGTTCGCACCACCATTGGTATGTCATGTCCCTCTATTAGCGGCGCAATTCGGCTAACCCCAATGCAACATGTAGTTTCATTACTTGGGCGTCGACTGGGCGATGACTTTGCTAGGTTGTCTGACCGTCGCGTTGTTCCCTGTGCCCATTGTGTTTTTCATATATGGGCCGAAAATACGCTCATGGAGTAGGTTTACCACGAAGGAAGAATGAGGGTAGAGCTGTGAGATATGCAGGGCCGATCGAGCGGAGTTTCATCGGATAGAGGTCTTATATCGTGATATCTGTGACTGGTCAATATAGATGTTGATATAGACTGACATAATATTATCAAGTGAACATTCGCAACATCTTAGTATTCGCAGCTCTAGACCGGAGGAGTTATCAGTCCCTTTGTCGTTATTATGCAATTTGTATGACCAAAGTTATCGAGCCGTAACTCCGAACATCCGTCTCGGCTAGAAGTTGCAACAAAAACGACAAATATGTATGACAAGCACTTCGTGTTATCGCGGCCCGAGGCATAAATAGTCGCTTAAATCTCCATCGGCAATGTCCGATGTGGAGAAAACTGTTCGCATACGAAGGAGCGACCTTGATGCTACACGGTCGAGCCAATCCGGTAGTGGAAACCTTACCCCAGCTTTTCGCCAGCGCCGCAGAGTTTCAGCTAAGCTCAATGGCGCAACCCATGCAGCTTGAATCGTCCATCACCATATCCCGTGAGGGGGAACCTGGGGAAACCAGGACTTTTAGCTAATATTATCCTCCCGCTTCATGGCTCTCGAGCATTTCTACTCCACTCTTCTCGAAGACTTGGTCTTCGGTTCCACACTCTCGCCAATGGGGAGCTGCGCTTCATCGATCCGGTCTGCGCCGCCCCACGTACTGCTCGGTTCCACCAATATCACGATCGTCCGGTGGGCGGCGTTCGCCGCCCAGTACTCAGATGAGTGTATATATGATCTTTATATCCAACCTCGTATCGATTTGGCGGGGAAATCGGTGTGGCTTGACCTCCAAACCCTAGATCTTCAATTCGTCTCTATCCAATACCAATATTGCACCATGGCGCCATATTTTGGCCTCCGTGGCCCTTCGCTGAATAGGGCTATCATGTGGTTGGTCGTGTGTCCGGCCTTTGTGACTTATGGATACAACCAAGGTGTGATGGGAGGTCTATTGACCCTGGAATCCTTTGCCGAGACCTTTCCGCAGATGAACACTCTCACTGCAACCGCCGCACAAGAGAAGTATAACTCGACTATTCAAGGTAAGCTTCATCACTATACCCGGGGCGCAGATCAGTCCCAGGCCCTCGGCACACCACTTGGCCCGTTTCTCATGCTGTATACTTGCAGGCACGGTAGTCGCACTATATACCGTCGGTGGAATTTTTGGTTCATTATCATGCATTCAATTCGGTGACAGGCTCGGCCGCCGGAAGGTCATCCTGTTCACCTCCTTCATTTCGATAATTGGCGCTGTCTTGATGGCAACGTCTTTTTCACTTGCACAATTTATCGTTGCACGACTCGTCCTTGGATATGGAACTGGCGGTTACGTGGCTACAGTACCCGTCTGGCAGTCTGAGATCTCAAAGCCCAACAAGCGTGGTGCTCACGTAGTAACCGACGGTATTTTCATCGGTGCCGGTATCGCCTTCTCTCTCTGGGTCGACTTCGGCTTCTACTTCGTTAAGACCAACTCGGTTTCCTGGCGATTCCCCTTGGTCTTCCAGGTCCTGCTATCACTAATGGTCATGAGCTTTGTGATGCTCTTCCCCGAATCGCCCCGATGGCTGATCAAAAGAGGTCGCAGCGAGGAGGCGCGCGAGATTCTGGCGGCGCTGGACGACGTCGACCCTCATTCGGAACAGATCACTCTCGATATTCGCGATATTGAGACTTCCTTAGCCATTTCCGGAACGGGTTCGTGGAAGGATATGCTGAAGATGGGGGAGCAGCGACTCTTCCATCGCACCGTTCTCGCCTGTATGGGTCAAATGTTCCAGCAGATGTGCGGAATCAATCTGATCACTTTCTACGCCACGACCATATTCGAACAATATCTCAAGCTCTCTCCCATCCAGTCACGTGTCCTGGCTGCATCCATGTGCCTAACACAGCCGCTGGGCGGCCTGCTGGCCTATTTCACCATCGACCGTCTCGGTCGCCGCGTGCTGATGCTGTGGAGTGCTGTCGGGATGTCAATCTCGATGGCCATCCTGGCTGGCACCACTTCCGTCCAAGACAACACCGGCAGCTTGGTCTGCGCCGTGGTGTTCCTTTTCGTCTTCGAATTCATCTTCACAGTCGGATACTCCGGCTTGACCTTCCTGTACGCCACAGAGGTCGCTCCCCTCCAGTGCCGAGCATCTATCAGCGCCGTCTCCGCGGCCGCCGTCTGGACTTTCAACTTCCTCCTAGCTGAGGTCACGCCCGTCGGCTTCGCTACCATCGACTACCAGTACTATATTATCTTCGCTGTGCTGAACGCCGCCATCGTGCCGACTGTCTATTTCTTCTTCCCGGAGACTAGCGGCCGCAGCCTCGAGGAAATCGATGAGATCTTCTTGCAGTCGCGTAGTATATTCGATCCGCCTCGCATTGCTCGTTCGCTTCCCCGAATGCACGTTGCCGATTCTCATGGGTTGGATCTCGATGCCAAGGATGTTGGAAGCGGCGATGAGGCCACGGGCGAGAAGCCCAAAGTGTAAACTATTCACGAATATATGAAATGAGGGTGCTGCTTGTTTAGCGGGATATGTAAATAGAATTCCCGACCGTGTCCCTTGCGACCGGTCATTATAGACTTATTAAACGATGCATTATTTTGGTTGATTCTTTTTGTATTTCATTTATAGTGAAACAATCGGTAGATTGACATATCGATCCGATGATGCGACCGGGGTGTTTCGCTCATACTTGGCGCCGTTTCAGGCTATGCTGCAGAGTTTCGTCATGTAAACACAAGAATCCTTATTTCCGTGACTTATTTGGAGAGACGCCGTGTCGATCACATGCAAGATATCAATTGCGCCAATATGGGATATGAATAATGTGAAGAAAAGGAAGAGAAATTACCAGGTTATAGGGCGTTTGAAAGTGGCTAAAGTGACATCCAAAGGAATCTCACTAGATCTGCATTGGTGATTCAAACAAGCCCGGTTTCATGATCTCCGTGGTCTCCGTGTTATATCCGGCGGGTCTTGTCTGGGGATGCGGGTATATAACAGCGTTTGGAAGGGAATCATGCTTGCGTGGAAACAATACGGTCGCGATCGTACCTCAAATCCGCCAAGTGTAACGCAAAATCACGACAATCCGACAAAAATGCGTTTTCTTGCATGGCTCGTCTCCCTCCCTGCAATGGCCGAAGCGGGCGAAGTCCTGTGGAGCGGGTTATTTAACGCGTCGGCGACGGTTACCGACTTCGACGAATGTGAGTGAGTTTCGCGAGTTGCTGTCGATTGGCACTGACACACAAAGGGTCATGGTCTAATCAAGTTGGCGCTTGGCAGTGGTATATTCACGGGACGGCATCCACGGACCAGTATCTGGGTCTCTCGCCTGATCACAAGAACCCGGCCGATACCAGTGATGAACAGGGCATCCGGATCACAATCGTAGGTTATTTATCTAGTCTGAAGGACGAGAAGCTGATAGCAGTCAGGATGGCACGTCGTTCTGGAATGGACAAACCATGGAACGATCCGAGATCATCCCCCAGACAAAGGCGGATCTTGGGAGCGGGCATGTGTTCTACCATTTCTCGCTGAAGACAGAGGACACGAATGCACCAAATGCGAGCTTCGAGCATCAGATCGCGTTCTTCGAGGTATCACTCCCAGTTCCACGGTATAGAAGAAACCAACAGCTGACGATTTTCTGAAGAGTCATTTCACTGAGCTCAAATACGGCACCCTGAGCGGCGCTTCAGGCGAAGACAACGCGCTTCGTTGGTACGTCGGTGGGGTGTCGCACTGGGAAACCGACCTGAAAGCAGGGCAGTGGTACAACTTCGCGTACGATATCGATTTTGACGCGAAGACTGTGGGGCTGTGGGCGTCAGATGGGTCCGATGACCTCACGCAGGTTGTGTCGGCGGTCAGCGCGTCGACTTCAACGAATTCCGCGGATTGGCACGTCGGCGAATTGAGGCTCGATAATGGGGGCTTGGATGCAGCTGTGGAGGATTGGTTTTGGTCTGGCATCTTTGTCGAGGAGGCTCCGATCACGTCTAGTATTGCAGGACCTGCGTGAGACGTGACTTCAACGGTGTTTGATCGTATTGCAATCAAGACAAACTGCTTGCAAACATGCCAAACCTGTCAAACAGCTTTGGATTTATGAGGTCATACGTCGGACAGGACACCGCTTTTGACATAAATAACTCTGGAATTGATCTCATGAACTATCGTCGTTTGAATTCGTTTAAAAGTACAAAAAAGGTATTTACCGCACAGTGTATCCACCGTCAATGCGCAGATCGTTGCCCGTCATGTAGCTGCTGGCATCGCTAGCCAAGTAAGCATAAGCAGCCTTCAGCTCCTTCGCATCACCATTGCGACCCATGGGGATCATAGAGAGCCAAAGGTTCTGAATATCCTGGGGGACGAAATCAGACAATCCGGTGTCAATGTAACCAGGCGAGATGCTGTTGACGCGGGCAAAGTCGCGCCATTCATTGGCCAGCGACCGGGCAAGGTGAATCTCGGCGGCCTTGGCAACGTTATATGAGGTCTGTTCCTGGGGGTAGTTGACAATGTGGCCCGACATGGAGGCAGTAAGGATCAAGCTGCCAGTTCCGCGCTCCTTGAAGTGTGCGCCCACAGCCTTAGCGCAGTGGAAGGCGCCGTTCAAATCGGTGTTGATGACCTTGTTCCAGTCCTCCACTGATCCGTCCAGGATGCCGCTGTCGGCTGTACGCCCGGCGTTCGCAATGAAGGAGTCGATCTTGCCGAAATCTTTGATCACCTCTTTCACAAGGCCTTCCACGCTCTCCCAGTTGCCCACGTCGCACTGGTACAGCTTAACCTTGACGCCGTAATCTGCTGCGAGTTGCTGGGCGTTCTTCTCGCCGCCCTCTCGGCGGGAGGAGTATGTGATAGCGAGGTCGGCACCCAGCTCGGCGCAGCCGCGGGCGGCTTCAATGCCCATGCCTCGAGCTCCGGAGGCTCCCGTTACAACGACGACCTTGCCCTTGAGGCTAAGGAGGTCAAGGATGTGGTTGGCTTTGGGGACAGGGATAGGCATGTTGGTAGGTATAGGGTTTCGGTTTGGAGGTTGAGAGATATATGCTCTGATAGAAGGTTTAGGTTTTGGAGGATATAAATGAGAAGAGCTTTTTAGTTGGTTTCACTTCCTTTCTACGGATATAAGCTGGGCTTATATATGTCTACATCCCTCTAATGACTTCATGGCTCTCGCTCTGACATGAGAGAGCCCTACCTGGGCAGCCGAGCAGGTACCTCCTGTGCCCGGCTTCATCAGATTGTGGCTTACTTTTTCCAACTTGGCATATCCAATAATATCATCGAAGGGCTTCGATTATGACAATGTTGGTGGAGAAATTTGGCGGGGCAGTGACATCATGAGCCGATCTGGTAAGCCGGGAGCAGCCCGAAGTATCAACTTGCTTGATATCATTGGGTTTTTTGAGATTGGCAATGACACCGGAGTTTTACGAACCAATTCCAAATAATTCTAGAAGGGTCTTTCGATATTCTCGCTCGTCAGAGCATATCGAAGCCATGAGATGCCAAGGCGGAGTAGCATTGTCAAATTGAAGATTCCGAAGTACAACGGTACTCTGGCAATCCACGGGAGTAATAGAGTAATAGGATAGTATGAAAGTATAAAAGAAAGGCTGTCGACAAAGCCGTCAAAGGCCATCAAGTCATGACGGAGACGACAAGGTGCAGCGAATTAGAACTGCGAGCCATTCACTAAGAAACAAAAGTAATCCCCCGGCCACTTCCAGGCCCTTGTGTAGGAAATATTTCCCCGCACGGAAGGTCAAGGCAAAGGAATCCCTGCCAGTCCAGTCCGAGAGGGTTGACATATACATCGATCGTTGACAGCGAGTTCCTTACCCGGGTGACCATGATAAGGCTGGACTATTGTTGTACTATGTATATAACCTTAAGAAGTCCACTACTTATTAAATTCACTATTTACTGAACATGCTAAGTCGACTCGCA
The DNA here is from genome assembly GCF_028828465.1 of Penicillium psychrosexuale. Classification (NCBI taxonomy): domain Eukaryota; kingdom Fungi; phylum Ascomycota; class Eurotiomycetes; order Eurotiales; family Aspergillaceae; genus Penicillium; species Penicillium psychrosexuale. The sequence goes on from NW_026643187.1 coordinate 7,182,626, forward strand.
TCATACATAATCGCCTGGGTTTTACTCCCGTTGTTTAACTATTAATCTCACTCCTTCGGCTCCTATGTCTTCTCATGCACAAGACCCTCCTGCGACTCGGAAGGCCGAACCGCATAGGGATCGACAACAACGGAGGCGAACTTGTTTGCCTTGACCTTGGTAGCAAACAGAATATCCAGTTCCGCATAAGTGCGGCCTTTAGCCTCAGGAAGACGGAAGAATGCCCAGACAAATGCAACGAGTGCCGTGGCACCCCAGAAGAACCCGGTCTTGCCAGAAGCGTTCCAGGCGGTCGGGTTCATGAAGTATGGCTCTAGCACCTGTGACACCACGTTGATGATCTGGTATGCTGTGCGCGCGAGGCAGACTGTCAACGGGCGCAGACGCACAGATGATGTCTCTGATACAATGGCGTATGCGATCGGGCCGACAGTCAGGGAATAGGTTAAGAGCCAGAAGAAGCAGAGTCCGGCTTGCGCCCACATAATGCCGTTCGCGGATGATGCCACGTCCAGGATACCGATCAGGAAGAGTGTTGCACAGAGAATTCCCTGGCCCCAGACGTACAGCGTGCGGCGGCCGAAGCCGGTGATCAGCCACCAGGAAAAACAGGTTCCAACGAAGGCAATGGCCGTGCACCCGACGCCGAGCTGGAAGGAGCGAGTTACTGGCAGGCCGGCTTGGGTGAAGAAATAGGTAGGTGAGTAGGCGAATGTACTACCGGACAGAATCTGGCCGACGAAGGCCATGCAGCAGATCTCAGTGCGGCGCAGATCAACTCCCTTGAAGCAGTCGTAGTAGGTGGTGCCGGCTACAATCTCGGATTCGAGCTTGATCGTGTGCACCATCATCGCGAGTTGTCCGTTGATCTGCTCTTCGGTCTTGCTGCCGCCCAGTCGGCGGATGTTGCGCTTTGCGTCTTCTAGGCGATCGTGCCGGACGAGCCACCAGGGACTCTCGGGTGCGAGCCAACAAATCACCATCAAAGGAAGCGGCCAAATCCACTGTAGGCCGAAGGGGATGCGGTAGCCCCATTGGTCCTTTCGTTCGACGAGTCCGTAGAGGACTCCGGATGCGATGAGCTGGCCGATGGCCCAGCACAAGTTGACGTAGATAGTAAGGTAGCCGCGCAGAACGGTGGGGCATACTTCAGATGCGTAGGCCGGGCCAATGGTGGCGAACACTCCCCATGAGAGTCCGCAAAGGACCTGGCCGGTCAAGAGGACTGCCGCAGAGTTGGCGAAGAACGTGATGAAGATCAAGGCATTGAGGAATGCGAGTGCGACGAACATTACAATTCGGTAACCGTACTTGGACGCACAGTATCCGTTCAAGATACCACCTGTGATCATGTCAGTATTTGTCCTAGGATGGCAAGCGACAGGGGAACTCACCGAAGATACAACCAACCGTACTGGCCATGTTAAGGCCCGTCTGCCAAGGCGCGGATACCTGCCATCCGATAGTACCGCCATAATCTTGTCCATACTTTTGATTGAACGTGGGGTAGGCGAAGAAGTTGCCCATCAGGATGGTGTCGTATCCCTCCATGATAATAGACATGGATATCAAGACAGACCACATCACAGCCTTGCGGTTCTCGCGCAAGGCCTGCATCAGAGTCTGCGTGTGCTCATCGTCGGTAGCTTGCTTGGCCTCGGTGATGGCACCATGGCCCAGGGTATCTTCTACATGATTGGCGGCGGTCTTTTCAACCGCAAGTACAGTATCAACAGCAGACGCCATGATTGGCAATTGGACACAGATAACGGTTGATGTTAACCAGCTGTGCTGTCTCACAGGATCCCATCAAGTCTCATACCAGGGGGGACTGTCATCTATATACAATTCGTGACATACCAGCTCCCAGGATGATCCACGTTTGCATTAGCGTGTATCTGGAGTTGTGGAGAAAGAAAGGGCAATTCAGCGCCGGATCACCAGACTTCGGTCAGCCCACCTGGTATTCAGGCTAATTGTTGTGCTGGATAGAGTACGGAGAGACATCTCTGAGTCGTGCAATATTCTTGTCACTGCGTCTAGACCAACTCTGGATTGTCGCACATGAGGGTGAAATTTACACCTATCGGCAGGAAGAATATCGACAGGGGCAAATTCTGGGATTCAATTCAGCCGCCAGTGATCTTTCCTGGGGAACCGAGGTTTGGGGAAGGCGATCTGATTGGAGGCTATTTAGCGCTAACTCCCTCGGAATGTAAAAAATGAAGCTATTCCCTTCCTGTAACGGGGAAAACGGCCGCACATACATTTTAGGGAGAAATGCCGTAATAAATCCGACCCTTAATCAAGCCTATTTTCCCATTGGAACAATAATATAACGAACCCTGAACGGTGTTTCGGGCCGTGAATGTTGGCGAGCTCCCTGTTGGAACGGGGTATCCTCTTCGATTCTGGTTGTTGGGGTAGTTATTCTTGTTCTAGGTTGGATTAACTTGAAACTTTCAATCATCCTTCGCGCCTGTATTTCCTTATGACATTTTATGTGTAATCTTCCATCTTCAATCTTCTCGAGTAGGCGACTCATGAGTATGGCTAACTCCTCTAACCAATCAGACCAGTTTGGTGATCCAAACCAAGTGGGCTTCCACGGGTAATACCGGTGTAGATGTGTAGTCCTATGGCAGATTTTCTGACAAGGTGTGTAAACAGGCTGGATTCAATAGCTGTATGGAGCGCAATTGACGCACAATGAATGATGAAAGTGAACAAATAGGTTTAGTTGAGGATAACTAAGGCAGGTGATCACAGGTGTGATGTGTAGGGAAGGTACGATGGGTAACCGCATTCCCTCAACCCTCTAGATGCCAAGGTATGTTCTCGTGTTCGAAATACACGGCATTTCACTGATCTATGTCGCACACGACATGATTTTCCTTACCGCCACCATCACACATCAGAACCTCAGGCTCAGAAGCGGACAAAGATGGTGGAACCTTGATCTCGCCGACTCAATCATTCTCTACGACAGATCGACAGCTGCCTGGAAGAAACGATCTCTGGGTCGACTCTTTTGGCCTTTACCACGATAACTAGCCCTCCTGACTCGTCCTCAAACTCCAACCTCTTGGCACTGTGTCAAAGATTTCAGCGCGACTTAGCGAAACCACTAGTATGCATCTACGGGGGTATAATAACAGGAAATCACAGGAAACCCAACAGCAACACCGATGCAATAAGTCAAAAGAATACTCAACTCAACTCCCATCAATCCGAATCAACGTCCTAAACTCATTGTCCCGAATCCTCGTCTCCGGAATCATCAATCGCATAACCCAATACCGCTTCATATCCGTGATGCTCACATCCTTCCCAGCTGAGTGGACACTCCAATTCGTCTGATTGTTCGATCCGAGGAAGAGGCCTTCGACTGGTATCCCGCGACGGTAGTGTCTGTACGCTTGTACAAGCTCGGCGTTTGGTTTGCCCCAGACGAGTCGTCCTGTACTGGGGTGGTGGTCTATCCCGACGGCGTGCCAATCTAGGGCGCCAGCACCGGGGCCGGAAAGGACATATGCTTCGATTGTATTCAGGACGCCGTTGCAGCGGAGCTGGGTTTTGAGGTTGTTGTTGTCGCTTACGATCGTGATCTAAATACTTGTTAGTTATTTGTTCCCTGTATTGGTTATGTGTTCATGTATACTAAGTCCATTCTAGGGTAACAACTTACAAATCCGTGCTCGATCGTGTTGGGTCTGTCTTCTCGTTGCCGTGTGATGTCGCTGCCTGTCTCAAAGCCTTCGATGCTGCATAACCCTCGGGTCGCAGTTCCATTGTAGCAGCTGTCGACCTTGAGTGTCCAAGGCCCGGCTATCTTTGTCTCATTGTTGTACAACGGTAGCTCGGAGCAGTCTGTGACAGACTCAATGAATGGCCCTCGCTTCCCTGAATGTGCACTAGCGAGTAGAAATAGAGACGCGAATACAGCACTAGTGATCATGATGATTGTGGTGAAGGAGAGTACAAAAGAACGCTGAGTGTTTGCCATATTTTCGTACAGAGAACATGTGAATCTTTATATTTCTGCCTTCACGGCGCCATGTTACATTCATTTTCAATCTTTCTTCTAGGTGTAACAGCTCTGAGTTCAATCCAGACACCGCGGTTCTCTATTTCTAGGCTGCAACTAACCAAGGACCGGTGTTATTGATATCAGCCCACTTAGCGGCCAAACTAGACGATCTCGCGTTTCACGATTGGTGGCTAGCTGATCTTCTAGGGCTTCTTCTTTTTCCAATTGAGATGTTTCATTGGATATCAAACTCCCTTCTCCACATAGTGTATCCCCACTGCCACCAAAAGGCTTGACTTAAAAAGACCCTGCCGTGTCTTTGATCTATTTTGGACCCTGGAATTGAGACACTCGCTAGAATTTTCAAAATACCGTTGCATTGCTCGCCAAATCGAGTTTTTGTTGAAGGGTTAGTAATCATCATTTCAAGTCTCCCGTCCATTCCCAACTTCATATATATTCATAATCTATGTCATAAATATCTCACGATATGTTCTAGTATACAGTCTAGTCTACTCACGAGCAAGAAGCCCTTCGGCTTCCTGGGCGTACTCGGCGGGCCCACCATGTGACTTGCCCAGGGTTTCAGCCATAGCCAAACCTTCACGCCGACCCTTGTCCGCGTTAACCATCCACACGAGAGGGATAGGCAGAAGGATCAGAAGCGCCATGAAGAAAAATCCACTTCGGATTTGGCCGGTCGCATCAACAAGAACGCCCACAATAGCCGGTCCAATGAATGAGCTGCCCTTGTCAGTAGCAGCGTAAAGAGCGTAGAACGCAGCCTCGCTACCAGGAGGAATCATGAGTCCGAAGAACGATCGGCAGTATGATGCCAGTCCTCCCGACACGACGCCGTGGACGATGGCCAGCGGGAATATCTCCCACGGCTGTTGTAACCCGAACACACCCCATTTTTTTATGAAGGGGATGTAAGCAAGCAACCCATAGAGTGGAATCATCTCAAACATGCCGATGCACAGGATGATAGTTTGATTTGACCGTAGGCCGAAGTACCGAGACACATGTGGCCATAGGAATGCGCCCGTCATGCCGGACACCGTGGCAGTGATGGAGAGAAGTCCGATCAGCGGTGTGCTCAGTTTGAGTTCCGTGCGCGCGAAGAGGATCGCCGTCGCGGAGACAGTGGCCATTGCATCGGAGATCAGGAACCATGCCACGAGGAACATGAGGACTTCGCGCAGTTTGATGACTATTTTGACGGTCTCCCATAGTGATTTCCAGGCAAAACCGATCAGTCGTAACCAGGCTCGCCATCTTGATGTGCCTTTGGTGGCGACTGAATCCAAGGGAGGCCCCGGTCGTGTCTTGAGCAAATTACGAGTGACCAAGGTGAACCCGCCCCACCAGATGCCGACCAGGAGCAATACGAAGCGCATGGGAAGAGTGCCAGACACTTTGACAAGGGAGGTCTTGGATAATGTGATCAGCATGATGATACTGATGATTTGCACAAAGACCGCCGCACAATATCCAAGACCGATGCCTGTGGAGGAGATTTTGGTGGACAGCTGCAGCTCCGGGGAGGACGACGGCGAGGCCTTGGCCCCAGTTCCACCTTCTAGTGAGTTCCGTGGCTGCTCTTGTGGCTGAAGTCCGTCTAAACTATCGTTGTCGGCATCATCGCTGCCCCAGGCGTTCCATTCCGAGTTACCTCCGTCTCGATCGAAGCTCGACATTTCCGCGCTGTCATCCGCCTTTCCCTCTTGCAGAGATGGGTCGTTGGCGACAAGCACGGGGAGATAAGAGTTCAGCACAACAAAGGATGAACCGAGGCAGGTCACACCGATGACGACCAATATCGATCCGACAATGAAGATAGGCGGCGCAATGAATATGAACAACATGCTGGCGAGCGCACCGGCGAATCCGAATACCATAAGCAATATCTTGCGGTTGTTCTCTATACATCCAAATGGACAACGTTGACGTTAACTCATGTCCCTCTCTCACACCACACATTCTCAGTCCGGCGTTCTTCAACCATACCGTAATCCGCCAGCGCGCTGAACGATATCAGTGTCAGCGCCTGTATAAGTACTGCCAGCGAGAAGGTGTACATGGCGAAGCTGGCTGTGTTGACCTCGGCGCCAAATATCGGCACCACACATTGGCCATTTTCAGCACTATTTGTGCTATTCCCTGTGGATGGTCCGACACATGGAAGACGGCTCACTTGCAGGGTGCCGCGCTCGCGGGCTAATTGTTCCAAGGTGAGCGGTAGGAAAGATCCTGGTGGCGATCGATAAGTAATTGATTATTTTAGGTTTGCAGATATGTCTTCACGAACCTACGCCACAGACCGCGAACACCTCCGCCGCAATCCCGTACGAGTACCATCCTAGGATCTCCCGGCGGCTCGTTGGGGTGGTATCTTCACCGGCATACCGTGGTGGTCGCTGCTGTACGCCTTCCTCCGGCGACGGGGGCCGAAAGGCAGCAGATATATAGGATAGCATGGAGAAGGTTGTGTAAATTCTCCCCCAGGAATCCACAAATTTACGAGCCCAGGTACGCGCGGATGCGGGCGGAAGAGCCCCAGCAAGCAACATTTTTGATGATGTCATCAGATCGGCAGGATATGTGCCTCTTTGGGAATGTCTTTATTTTCTATATCAAAGTAGCATAGTACAGTAGTTATATACTCCGTACACTGCCCATAAACATACTGACGAGAGCCAGAAATCGATGGAACACTCTATAGCGCAGGATCCTCGGAATAACAAGATAACCTGCCCACAGAACGGGCTGAATACCGCTGAGACCATCCGAACCCCGAGTCGAATATATATATCTCAGGAGGCCTTTGAGCCTGTCCTTTCATGATATATTGCCGATGTCTCTCCAATCTGAAATCGATATCCTCCCTAGGTAGGGCTGAGGCGAAATATTACCAATTTCGGCGACGTCAACATGCAGTCACATATACAACCTATATTTACCCACGCTATGGAGTAGCGCACAACGCATTTCACTATTACTTCAACCAGCCACCCGTCAGCATGCCTGCTTCTGTGTTCCTTCTTGGTCCCGGTTTTGTCGGCGGAGAAATCATAGACTTTCTTCTCATATCGAACTACAATGTAACAACACTTGTCCGTCACGAATCAGCCGTGGCAGATTACGCCAACTTGGGCGTCAAAACCGTCGTGGGCAATCTGGACGACACATCAGTGATCAAGGACCAGGTCGCAGTTAATGACATTGTCTTCTACATCGCGACTGCAGATCACCTGCCGTCCGTCCAAGCAATAATCGATGGCATCAGACAACGAGCGGCGCAAGGGCTGCAAACAATATACATCCACAACAGTGGAGCAACTTTGCTTTCCGATACCGCCCAAGGAGAGTATAGAAGTGATATCGTCTTTGACGATGAGCAACCCGACGAAATCCACGCCCTCCCCGATTCTGCACCGCATCGCCTAATCAACCTAGTCATCGTCGGAGCAGCCCAAGAACTAGCCTCTTACGCCAAAATAGCCATCATGATTCCGCCCCTTATCTACGGTATGACTAGTAGGGAACACCGCCTGTCGATTCAATTGCCGACGCTCATCCGGTACTCTATAAAACATGGCTACGCAGGTCAGATCGGGAAAGGCCTCGCAGTTTGGAGCCAGATTCATGTCAGAGACCTTGCCAGAGGATATATGATTCTTCTTCATTGGATAGAGAGTGCACCCATTGCTGAGATTGCGCTGAATCCGTACTTCTTTTGTGAAAACGGTCAAGAGTTGTCTTGGGGTGAATGCGCCGCTGCGATTGGCCATACACTGAGAAAGAAAGGGTGCATTACTAAATCTACGCCGAAACCCATCCCGAAGGAACACTGGGACGATTTGTTCGGGGATTATTCTGGGATGGTACTCGGCTCAAATGCACGAATTAGGGCGAATCGACTTCGGAAATTGGGCTGGATACCCTTGGAGATGGATACGTTTTCCTCCTTGACTGAAGATGAGATTCCAATTATCGCGAAGGAGACCGGGGAGTTCACAGGGTATGCGGGCGTTGTTGTGTCGTAACTGGAACCATTAACCGCTGTATTTTGCCGTCGTCCTGTATCACTTGCACACGAGTAATTAAGACTAAGGACGTACTTTGGCCTCGCTCGGGTACTTTGAATTATCACAAGGCTTCCAAAGAGTAAGATATGACTGTCTCAACGGAGTTAAGGATCGGGAGAGAGGCAAATCACAAGTTCACAGAAAAGGAAAGTCGAGGGTCGCACTTGCCGATTCCGGGCCGGTATAGGGTAACTTCCCAATCGGGCTGCCCCTACTCTTCCCTGAAACTCAACATCAAGACTTTTGTCCTTCCTTCATCTTCACACAAAAAGACTTCATATCTGCAGTTCTATCAAATCCATGTGCCATGGCGATTCTACATTATCTCGAATTCATCATTGGCCGGCTACTGTACCCAATCCGTGGCCATGATTCAGGCCAAATCATTCAATGCCCGGCCTTCAAAGACCTCCCCGAGCCCAACATGACCCTCGAAGCACCCGAAGCTGGCCCCTCGGGCTCCAAACTACCTCTCCACTGTACTTGCAAGGCCGCTGATGGCAAGGGTGGTCTTCCTGAACTGCGCTGGACAGCTCCAAGCTGTCGCGAGGAAGTCAAGGAGTATGTACTCCTCTGTGAAGACCTCGATCCACCAATCCCATTCCTTGTCTTTCACCACGGTCTCCTCTGGGCTATTCCACCCTCGACCACGAAAGCCGAAGCGGCTGATGTCCACCCGGATGAACACGCCAAGATCTCCCGCCTGACTGTTGCTGGTTGGCGCTTTGTGCCAAACTTGCTTGGATTGCCGTATGTCGGCGCTGGCGCACCGCTCGGCCATGGAAAACATCGTTACATCTTCACCATTATCGCGCTCAATGAGTCTCTCAAGTTCACGGCTCCCGAGAAGGTGACAAAGAAAGATATCAAGCATGCCATGACGGGCAAGGTCATTGGATGGGGACAGTGGATTGGCACCTTTGAAAAGCCCTGGCCCAACTAAGTCGTCATCAATACCACTTCTTTTACAACACAACTAGCGTGAAAGGGACATCAGGAGCGGGTTTGACGAAGGAGTTCAAGGTACTTCGGCAGCGAGTGTGTATCTTATTCCCTTACATTCACTAGGGTTCTTCACGTAAGTATCTTTATGGAACTAAATCCCTAATAACTATTTTTCGAGCATCATTGATTTCAATTCTATTGTGCATTTCCAACTAATTTGTGCAATGGTCACCAGTTGTAGTCCAAGAACCCTAGGCTAGTTCACAATACCGTGTGTCATAGCTCACGCCAAAGCACTTCATATTATCTATCTCAGATACCTGTTTGCGATGGTCTCCTGGTGATATTCCAATCAAAAAGCCCCTAAAATGGTCAGTCCTGAAGACTCTTCAAAGATTTCTGTGTGAGCCAGCTGACACACCGACCTTTAACAGTGCAACTCAACCTGTCCGGGGAGTTTCGTGTCGTCTATTCTGATCTGCTCATTGGTAAATGCAGTCATGCCAATCCAATAATTCGCCGGAGACTTTTATGTCCATAATATCTACCAGCTCGGCGATTTCTCAACCATTGTGTATATTTATATACCCCCTTGATCGTTACAATGCGAGTAACAGTCTCTTTTGGTTTTGACTTTGTCAGCGATTTCCAGCATGCGACCATTTCTCTACAAACCACCCATACATCTTTCTTTGAAACAACTCAATCATCACCACTCATCTAATGCTACTACTGATGTGACCACCTGAAATTGAGAATGCTCACGAGCTATCAGGTTCCATTCCGCGTCTTAATATACACACATTTTCAACCAGCGATCACTCGAAAATTCGAATAATCGACTGCAGCCGACGATCTGTCTCGTCCGCCATCACCAGATGCCATTTTGAAGGCGAGGCACAGTGGAGATCTTGGTGGATGAAACGGACAATAATTGACAGATGAGACAGACAGCGGCGCATCTGGCTAATGTCCTCCTCTCCCCACACGGAACAAACCCCCCCTTGCACCGAGGTGGTGGCCAATTTGGCCCTCACCTTCAACGCCCGTGCCGCTTTCTCAATCGCCATGACTAATAAGGTGAGAATGTTAGCCCTGGCGTTTGAAGCAAAGCATACTTGACATTGAAGAATGACCACTCCCTGTTGCTGCACCCTTTCCAGGTGGAGCAATATCTTGTTCGACCCATTCACCTCCTCCGATTGCATGACTTCACTGAATGCCTGGGCATAACAGTTGCAGTGAAGGGAAGAAGCGTCTTCCGGCAGTGCCTCAAGGTCGATCTCTTTCAATGGGAGAGATTGACTGGAATCAGTATCTGCCGGTTCGTGACAGATTTCATTGGAGGGCAATTCCATGATTCTAGCCGGATCCCGTACTGTTCCGGAGACCTGAATTGCGTTCGGTGCGAGGCTGAACGGGTAAATTGCACCACCTCGAAAGAGTGACCCATACTGGGTGCCCGGCGCAGCGGTGTGGAGGAACCCTCCAATGGGGGGTTCATCGACCATCAGACCGATGTGGGAAGTATAACACTGTGTGGAATAGTCAACACGCGGCTCAGGAAAACGGGGACCCCCAGAACTTTCGAATCCGTCATTTCGTTCAAACGAGCTCTCCAGGCTGGTATCCGAAAATCCTGGATCGACGTGGTTATTGGCCTCGTTTGCGTTAACGAACTTTTGGTCCTGGATCCCTTGTCCAATTTTGTGGTTTCCTGCACGTCTCAAAGGTTATCTATCAACATCTATATATCCCATGGACTAGGTATGTGCTCACCGGGAACATCCGAGAGCAACTTTGTGAAACTCGACCACTGAAAGTCTCCCTCTGGCGGTGTAACTTCAGTGCCGGTGCTAGAGTCGCTCTTGTACGACTCTTCCCTTGAGCTGGGACCCGAGCCGGACGATGTAGTTGGACTCGGGATCCGACTCGGGACCCTGCGCGCCCTCTGCGCCCTCTCTTCTGGGGCTGGCCTCGGTGCCCTCCCCGCACTTCGCCGAGTCGGACGGTCAACTCCCTCCACCTCCTTTCTACGCATCTTGATGCCTGCCCCTGCTGCTGCCGGCCGAATCATCTTTCTCTTGGCCGGCCGGCCCAACGGCTGCGAGATTGAATAGACACACTCATACCCATGACTCTCGCAACGGTCACATGGGTAGGTGTGGCTACACCGTATCTTCGCTTGCTGGCAGGCGTTACATGTTGTGCGCATCTTTTGGTTGGGAAGTAGTTGACCGTTAGACTGGAGAGACCTCTTGGTAGAGGCCTCAGCCATGTGTAAATCGTGAAACAGATGTTGAAAGGCTTGTCCGCTCGGACTCCGCGATTAACAAGTATGATTCTCCCTAGTCTTGGGCTAACTTGGGGTATTTATAATTCATCTCATGATGAGTTCACCCACCTCTTTCCTAGTTGATATTCAATGCTGTCAGCAACACAGGTCCACGTTTGATTGCACTCCCGCATTCATCACGAAAGGCTGCTTACCCACACCAGGATGACCTCCGTTTACAGCAATTGCCGAAAGCACGAGAAGTTACATGGATCGAACTTTACCAATGACAAATAACCTTGTCCCACCCCCCTTGGGACCTGTGTGTGAGTACCACGCTTGTAGTCTGTGGGGGTGTTGACTGTTCAAGGATCACCAACTTTATCTCACCATCCATCAGCGAACAATTGAAGTGGTGCCGTGAACTTGGGGATGTTTTTGGATGCTAATTGATTTCAGTAACGCCGTCGTATGGTATTCACATTTCATGGAGCTCGTATGCTTCCTTACACCAGAATCAAACCCGTTGTTGCACACAAAACAGCTGTTTCCTTTCTCGAGCAACGTCCTATTCTAGTTGCTGCGTCGAACAAAATCAGATGGAAATTCAAGGCCATCATTGAACAACAGGCATGAAGCCGAAGTACAATATCTGCTAGTTAATCAGCGGCATCTATCAATCGATCTGTCTGTCGACATTTATTTCTACGGTGTTCTTAGTCGGAGCATATGCTCACCTGGTAAGCCAGTTGCATGCGATTCTTATTCAGACACAACAATTGGTGCGTTATTGCGGCCTCGAAATGCATTTCTTATTTCTGATATGAACATTTTATTAGAAACACCCACAACCAATTTTCTGATATACTAAACGAAGTGTTGCCAATTGCTCTCCAGGCATGTGGTTGTGCGATCTCATTTCACTCCCCTCGTATATAAGTTATTTGCAGACAATTCATGTTCGCTATAGTAAAGGCTTCATTTTTCACCTCATTATAACTACCGTTACCATTCCAGATACCACCATGCCTGCCATCAATCCATCCACCCACCGTCAATGGTGGCGGCAGCTAGGTTGATGGCAGGCATCGTGGTACCAGGAATCGTAATGGTAGGTATAATCAAGTTATAAACGAACCTTTTACTACTCCGTATAGGGGACATGAATTATCTTCAGATAATTTGTTTACATATTCAAAAGGGGACCTTGCAACGCGGACAGCAGGGGTACCGACAGCCCTGCCTGCGGAACAGGTGTGAGAGCATAGTCGTTACTGGGAATAGGAGGGGCGAGAGAGGAAAACACCATAGGGAAGTGAAAAGTGTACCTCGGGGGCTGTTTTTAATCCTGTACTATTACCTAATTTAATTATATGGCGTGACTTGATTAACCCTAGTGAATTAGCCCTAGCTATATGATTTCATAGGGGAATTGTTGCTCAGACCCCCCTGCCTTAAATTTCAGTACCGCCTTCCTGATCGAGTACCACTCAGAATGTTCCTGCCACACTTTATTTTTTCTGCCATGTATTCTGCCTACTTCTGGTTTACATAGTAAAAAAAACATGCATTTTGATTAGAAAATCGTATATACTACCTGATTTCTATAGGATTTAGCCCCTTGATGGATGAGCAGTTGATGAAGCAGTTGATACAAGAGATGACAGAAGTGACTTAATTTTGTTAGAAGTTTACATACAAACTGTAGGTACCTGCTGCTGTCTTGCTCTACTTTGTATAATGTGCAGTTAAATACAAAAGCGGTATACAAATTAGGAGGCGGTGAGTATAGCGGTTGGCAGAAGCAAGTCTCGAGGCAGGTGCTAAGCCAAATTCGGAAGGCGGTACTATTCAGGCAGTGGGCATCCAGGGTGCAAGCAACAAGTAGGTTAGACCGCTTTGCCAACAGTATCTTACTTTATGTTTCCAGATAACGGAGGGTTCCAAAAATAGCACCATCGAAACGTGAATCATATTCCCAAGTCTCCTAAAATAAACCAATCCCAGTTTCCATTTCCCCGTGCACTAGCTCATGCCACCAATCCGGCTGTGCTCGTGTGACAATCCACGGAACGGAACGAGGTCGTTGTCGCACTGTCAGGCATGGTGGTGGTCTCTCCCTCGGCAGGTTCATGTCTGCCAATGAAATAGTTCATAGCAATGGGAGGGCTTAGCCCTGCTGCCTGAACAAACTTCCTGATATCGAATCCGGCACGTGCGCTAACAGTCTCAGGGAACACATGTGCGAAGCATTTCGGAAATTGATAGGATGGGGGCTGCGCGAAAAGGAGATAGACGTAGCGATGATGCGTGTTTGGTGGTGCACGAGGAGCTATGTACGAGGCTGCCGGATTATGTCTGTCCCCGTGGTCCTTTCCTGGAACGATTGTGGAAGGGGGTGACGGCTTTGTACAATCCACCATGAGGTTTGGCTGGTACCAGTGTAGAATGACTGATTGGATATGGGTTCCTGGTAGGATGGCGTCGAGGTCGATGAAGAGAGTGATGTATTTCTTGTTGCATCCGAGGTTCGTGCTGCTAATCTCGGGAATCATGCTGGCCTCTGGGCTGATGTTAACGTGTTTAATTCAAGGCGTTCGCCATTTGCATACCTCTAATATCTAATTCCATGCCAGGAGTGATCCATTGGCCCCCGGGATACCGTATTTGCAGTTGCTGACTAGGGGTCGAAGGGAGTATCTGGACTATTTCTGTTAGAACACCAAAGAGGAGTGCAAGTGGTGGGATCATATTGTGTGTTTTATAATCAACCGAGCAGAGCAGAGTCCGACTACATGTCAATCGGGAATGCAAGAATTAAATCAATTCCACTCGACTTTTTGCTTCAATTTATAAACCCACTTTCCACACATAGTACTATGGTCTCTCGTGTATAGTTCGCCGTTGTGCATCAGTTTCGGCTTGTTTCTTTCGCCATTCCCAACCCTTCAGGTAAACAACGCTTAAAATTGGCGTGACTAGCGTAATTGCGCCCGATACAAAACAATATGTCCATTGCACACCAATTCGCCTAATCAGAGGGTTAACCACGGCCGCAGCACCAGCTCCCAGGAAACACCGCACGAGGTTGTTAGCGGCCATCGCGGTAGCAGGGGTCTCGTAGTACAAGTCGACGATCAGAATGTTCATCACGTTATATGCCGCCGTGATACAAAAGCAAATTACGAAGACCACAGTAAGCGCAACCATGAGTGGTGGCTTTAACGGTATGAGTACTCCGTACAGGACTATCGAGACAGCTGCAAGTATCTAAAAGAAGGAATGAAGTCAACTAACTAACTCCAAGATGTCTCAGGGCAACGTACTGTCATTGGCAGACCAATCTGCAATCTCGCTTGTTCGATAGGAAATCCAAGGATGTCCTGCTTTTGGTTCTTGTGTACCGTCTGACCGGCATTGCGTCGAGTCCGCCGGTAATTCCAGTCAACTAATACTCCGTTGACAGTTGCACTGAGTAATGACCCTAAGCCTGCAGGAATAAAGCATAGTCCAATACCCAAGTCATCTAGATCATAGATTCTGTGGAAAAGCGCAGGAATTCCCGCCGTGACCGCGTAATAGCTGCTGAAGACAACTCCATTCGCCAAAAGCACCAGCCCCACGGGTCGGTGGAAAAGCAAACGTAGGGTTGAGTATGGGTTAGGGACATTCATGCGCCTTCTCGGCACACTTAATGCAGGTGGGGTCACTTCGGAGGTGGTCCAAAAGCAACTCCACATGGTTCGATTCCATCCGACTGCAGGGCTCGAGCCATTTCCGACAATGCCTCGGCACGTTTCAGGGAAGAATAGCAGCAGCGGGACGAAGAAAGTACCAGCTGCAATAGCGAGGAACCAGAATATTGCTTCCCAGCCCAGATACTTACTCAATACGCCCCCAAGAATCGGCCCGATGGAAGGAGCAAGAATATTTCCCAGAGATGTAAAGCCCATGTACATACCCCGCTCGGCGGATGTTATAATATCGGCCGCTACAGCGGATGCAAGGGCCACGGTTCCACTACTGCCACAACTTTGAACGGCACGAAGAGCTAAGAGTGCTGGAAAGTTGTGTTGCAGAGCGAGAGCAATGTTGCCAAATAAATATATCACGAAGCAAAGGATATACGCAGGTCGACGACCAGCTTGGTCTGCCAATGACCCTGTCAACATTGGAGCGAGGCCCTGGCATATCTTCAAACCCAGGGATGTCAGTTATTCGAACGTAATTTGTAAACTCTGGTTACTTATAACATACCATGTATGTCGTGATCGTCAGATTAATTTGAGATGGACTAACTCTCAAGTCCTTTGCAATGGAATTCAATGCCGGGTAGTAGATATTGGCCGATAGAGGCGAAAAGCTCGAAGCCAGTGCCGCTGCCAGAATAATGAGGCGTTTCTGCGTTGGTGTGAAGACGGAGTATGGCTCGGTGTCAGGAGGGGCACGCAGCAAGGGGGTTTCTTCATCAACCCCATCGTCCTGCTGCTGCACTTGATGAAGATCTTGATCGTTCATGTTGGTTCAAGGTAGAAATATTTCACAGGTTCCTTCTGCACGTAATGGCGAATAAATACCCGGGTCCTTTTGCCGTTGAATCAACCGTGAACCCAATATCACAGCGTTTCGGTGAAGGGCCAATCGCTTTTAAAATATATATGCATCCAGTGCACTTTTACGGAGGACAAGGATCTTGTTTCTCGATCAATTTGATATACGGATATATTTCACTAGTCTTCACAGGACAAAGCAGCCAATGACAAATCACTCTCTCGTTACATAACTCTTATATCTTAGGCCTGGGGCCCGAAGTTGGCTCTGCATGACCTGTATACAGATGAATAGGTCGAAACAGCTTGCCACGATTGACTATAGCCCGTTAGCCAAGTTATCAAGTCTCCAGTAAACTGGTTCCTTACCCATGTACTCTCTCCAATGCGCCATGATACCAATAATGCGATGAGCAAGCATTGCCGCCGGAATTATATCAGGCTCGAAACCACTAAATCACCGTGTTGGAACCTGCAGCCATAGTACATGTCACGAGTGCACTTACATTCCGGTAAATACGAAGTTACCGTAGAAGTCCGCATTGGGATACAAGCCCCGCGTACTAAAAAACTCATCTTTCGAAGCAGCCTCCTCGATCGCCTCGGCGACTTTCAATAGCGGTTGATGAACATCGGTCAAATCCTTGAGGATACTTTGGATTGGACGCACGCGCGGGTCCATTCCCTTATAAGTGCGATGGCCGTATCCGAATAATTTTTGCTTTCCGGATTTTATCTCTTCGATGAATGCTGGGACATTCTTTGGTTCTCCAATGTTACGGAGAGCGCGTTGGGCGGACTCTGTTGCGCCGAAGTGTAAGGGTCCGTAGGCGGCAGCTACGGTAGCAATAAGACAGGACACTGGGTCGGTGAGAGATGAGGCGGTAACTACTGTTGAGAAGATTGTTAGGGCCATTCCGTGCTCGGCATTCAGGTTGCCAAAGCGGCGGAAACAGGACACGCGTGTGGGATCTGGTCGGTTTGTCTTTTGGTCTACAATACTAGCCATCGTGAATAGATTCTCGTAGTAGGTTTGGTGGATCGACGGAGACTTCCAGGGAATACCTAGTCGGTGGGATTGCACGGCTCCAAACACCACAGCATAAGCAGCGACAGTTCGTAGAATTATTTCGTCGGCCCTTTTGATGTCTCTTTGGTAAATCGTCGGATTTGTGGTTGCTGGGATCACATCGGGTGTACAAGCCAGGTACGCTGAAAGGCCAGCTAGAACTAGCGGCAGTGGGCTAGTCTCCTTGCTGTGTATTTAAACGCTTGTTAGAAACATAAGATGGCGGAGATACGACCAGGAAATCATCATACGGGAGATTAACGACAGTCTGGCGCACAATATCAGGGACCTCTTGCATATATTGTGCCAGCTGCCGGCGTAGCTCTTCGCATTGACTTGCTGTAGGATATGCTCCCCATAGGAGCAGGTGAAACATTTCTTCAAAGTCACACCCCCAGAGTTGGTCCAGGGTATAGCCTCGATACAGAAGTAGGCCGCGCTCATGATCACTAGACACCAATCAGCCAGACATCTCAAGGGCCTTTGTGGGGTTCTCACGAGAAGCTGATGGGTGATTCTGTCACGGCCGTGTTTTGCAATCCGGGATCATAGACACGCAACCCATGGGCAACTTGGTCTGCGCGATTGCTGTTCAGGGAAGGCGCCCGGATACGCTGAAGGTCGGTCGCCCGTACTGCGTTTCGGTTAATGGGGATCTCATAGTTCACGTTGGTGCGTGAGTCGCGGATAAATAGAGTGCCAGTTGACATTTCGAACCAGAATACTGAGTAAAAATGACTTTCAGTGTCGAAGTTTCGTGAGGAAGCTTCGGTCGAATAGTTGTTCTGTTTCCTGGCCCGAGTCGATGTCGCTGATTGCTGACCCTGTCAGAGAAGGCAACACGTAAGACGATATGAATGAAGCCTGCCGACAAAGATACATTGGGTTAGGATTCCTATTGGCACTGAACTCTAAGTGGTCGGGTTGCGACAAGGATATATAGTAACCATTCCGATTGGTGATCTATGGAAACTATATCGTTGTATCATTATCACTCATTATCAGCACCCATTAAATGTTTTCTTTTCTTGAGAATCAGCCACAACGTCCCGTGTTTACTCCGGCATGTGCTTGAATGGGTGGGCAAGGGATTCCTGGCAGAAAGGAAGCTTGCTGACCGTCCAGATCTCGGTGTCCTACATTGAGCGAGGGGTCAGTCACACTCTAGTGAAAGTTAAATCTAGCCCTAACTTGTGACACTTACGGGCTTCAGATTCTTCTTGATCTCAGTATCCAAAGTGCCGGCCTTGATGGCAATGATATCGGGAGCGGCATCAGGATCGTGAGCGATCGGGGAACCACACTCAGAGCAGAAGATGCGGTGGACAGCGTGGCCGGAGGAACCTTTGCCAGCCCAGCTCTTGGTGGGACCCTTGATAGTCAGCTTGTCCTTGGGGACAACAGCAACAAGCGCTATACAAAGTCAACAATTTTGTTTCTTCTCGGGTATTTACGCAACTGACAATAGGTCGAGCCACTCTGGCGTTGGCAGTCATCACAGTGATCATAGGCAGTGACCAAAGGAGCGTCAACGTCCACGGTGTACGTGACGGCTTTGCAAAGGCAGTGTCCAGAGAGAGGCATTGTGTATGAATTGACGGATTGATTCTTCCAAGGTACTTGAGATTGAGGACCTCTGGAGATGGGTGGGACGGTATTTAAAGGATAATTCCCCCCAACATTGGAAGAAAGTTGAACTGGTCATGATCATTGATATGTCAAGTCAAAAATACCTGCTTTTTCTTTTGCTAATGCTGGTGAAACAGGTACCCGGTACCTACCAAGTTACGTCATAGCTACGCTGTGCTTTAATTGAGCTTTTCCCACAAAATCCACCAAGTTTGACCGATTCAACCAGTTCGGGCAATTCGAATTCCAAATACAAAGATCGTTCAAGATTTCAAATCAGCTAGTTCTGTTTATTGGCCCCTGTCAGCCCGAAAGCTGCAAGGCAATGACAAATTATTGTGCCCCGCCAGAGCTCCATGCAAGGCTTTGGGCCATTTACCCCTCCACAAAGACTCAACTTAGCGTGCCACTCATATCAAGTCTCACTCGATAATGCTGATCGAGCTCCGCAAATCACCTTGACGGTGGAGATACAACCCGCCTTATCCGACGGTGCCGGCTCGGTCTCGTACGCATTCGGACACTCTCCGATTCGTATAACTGAAAGCCACAACGTGTGTTCAAGCTGTCTCGAGAACGAGAATCGCTTAGACGCCACAATTGAGCAGTTAAATCATTCGCATCAAAGTGGAGAGATCAGGTGATAAGTCTGCTAGCAATTAGCACGGCTTACAGTGGAGCATATTTAAGTTTGATTCCAAGGCGGCCCTATTATCGTGAGTTTTGGATGTCCTAGTGAGTGGGTTGAAGTGGAGAATATTGTGAGTCTCCAGCTTGTTCTGCGATCTGCGATCTGCGTTGTGATCAACCGCTACCGACCCAGACGCTAGACAGCAGTAACGAGCTAGGTTCGTGACCCGGTGACCTGGTATAAACCGGTACATATTTGTCAATTTATGCAATCTGGGCAAGAAGCTAAACTCCCGAGGATCTGTACAGAGTTCGTTTAATATCTCCGCGGTGAGCTCGATTTTGTACTTTCCCAGTTCTTATGAACATCGAAAACTGGGTCAGGCCTCAAAAGAACCCCATTAGACGATATCCTCAGAGATATTCTTTGTCGAATCAATGTAGCTTTGGAATCTTCCTTTATTGTGTACAATATAAGGTGAAGTATGTTTACCCAATGTATTCACATTGGTTTGTACGATATATATGCACAACTATTGAATGTGCGGTATCGCTATTTTACATGACAGTATCAAATGTTATAGCTGCCATAACTACCTCGTCGGGCATTGTCGATCTTGTCCGCTGCACTCTGCATGCGCCTGTCAGATACCGTAGTCACAAAATTTAAACTACACCTACCTGCATCTGAGCTGCCATTCCTCCCCGAGGATTCTGACCGCCATAAACACTAGCCTCAGCGTGTTGTGCGTCTCGGGCATCATCCTTGGTGATATATGCAGGCACATCAGCGACGGCTGTAAGCCCCAAGGCATCATTACTGTCGGCAATCGACCGAATCTGGGCAGAGATGTAGCCAACTCCAGGTAGTTGGTTAAATGCACGTCCCTATGGGACCTTGCGTTAGTAATTAATTTGACACTCCTGGAGTTTTACGGGAATTCCCTGACCTCTGTGGCTTGAATCTCCTCTGCATCTTCTATCGAGATCGCGCTAGAGGGCTTCCGCGATATCTCCGCGACCTTATTTTCGAAATTCATCTGTCGCATACAAAGACTTTGGGCCGTTGCTATGATCGGTCAGTCGTGCGTTGCTTGCAGATACAATAGAGTTTATGCTTACCAGCTGGTCCACCTCGGGAAGGTCCGCGTCCAGTCAACGCGCTCTCGGCCTGCGAGATGGCCGAAACATCATCCTGCGTGATGCGCTGCCCCCTCTCGGCAGCGAGCTGGATTTCGGCGACGGTAGGAATATCAAAATTCATGGCTGCGCATATCTAAATGACTTTTATTTTTTCTATTTCGCTTGATCTCACATCTTGTTGTTCTACTATATACTTCGACCTTAGAGTCGGTGATGTCACGGTGAGGGCATATCAATCGACCGAACTTTGCCTTCCCTCGTCAGTGGTGGGGGCGTTGAGTATATCCAGACTTCGAATAGAACATTCGACGCTTCGACCAAATAGAAATTGTGGGGGGATGCGTGATACCCCAAATTTGCCATGTCGCCAGGCCCCTAGCACATTATTCTAAATCATCACCACCTCGTGGAACGATGTCTGCAGGACCATGCGTACTTTGTACAACGCAGCCAAGACTTCTGGAGATCTCGAAGGCAGAACATATGGGTTGAATCTCGTTGACTAGTCATGTTTTAGTGGTTGGCCCATTCGCAACGGGGTAGGGCAGCTTCTGAGCGCCGTTCCATGGACGTCCTGCTGCAGATTGCCCCTGTCAGTGCCACCTCTACCAAACCTAAAAAGGAAAGAAAGGGTGTCGAATAAGAATCCTCAGGACGAGCCAACTTCCATGCCGCGTCACCATCGGCCGCTCCGGCCGAACGACGGCAACTGGATATCCAACCACTAGATCTGGCGAGTCCCACGTTGCATGATATGGCATGATAACCCAATGGACCCTTGTCATGAGTAGCACGCCTCCATTGAGTTTCATGCTCTGGGTGGTGTCAGACACATGACTACGAGGCTAGGTCACGGCAATGGTACCTTTGGCCGATGTCTACGAAATTGCTCAGGTCATTTTCGATTTCCAGTTGGCAAAGGTTTTACCCAGGAGCTCTGTAAACCATACGATAGTCATTGTTACAAGACCATCTCCCGCATGAGACGGTAGCGTATGGTCAATTCAAGCGTCTCGTAATCTCTTAACTTTCATTGCACAATATACAGTTTTTGTTCCGCCCTAATTTGGAATTTGAAGCTCTATAATATTTTCTGAGGCTATACAAACTCACTAGGTTAGGAAGTTCAGCCATTGTTTTCAACAAGATCCTGGGCATCACAGCAGAAACAGCGAGACCTTAACAAATTAAAGATATACCAACCACCCTGGATTTCATCAATTCAGGAGTCTAGCATATCCACAGGAAATCTCCAATCTTCCATCAAGCGGAAGTCTCACCGTAGACTCATCCCCGTGCAGTGTAGCTCGCTTCGACCGTCAAGCATGCCATTAGTTGCTAGTATATTGAGGAATAATAGTAGTCATCTGGATAGCCGGCCTCTGTCTTCAATCATTTTAGTATACGTTTGTAACAGTGAACGTAGAGTCTGGGGACTGTGAGGTCAGCACATCGCAGGAAAATCCATATTTCAGATATATCACGTGATATACCCCACTTCAATAAGCATCGCATCACATGACCATGCCCCTCAACCCTCTGCGTCAGACCAATCACAAACCCGCCATCACCCCGTTACCGGGATTGAGCTCTGCGACTCTGTTTTCCCCTATTCTATGATGAAAAAAATCAAATGAAAAGGATAAACAGGGTGTTTGATCACAGCTTTCGCTTGATTTGTGACCTACGAGCCCGATAAGAGACCGTGTTCGCCCAGAACTCAAAAATGGAGGTGTATGAGCATCTATTCCAAGGTTGTTCTCCGTCTGAAAAAGCATGCTAAGGTAACCATACACAGATTACCCAAAAAAGGAAAGAAGGCGTGTACTATGTGCCGCCAGCAAAAGGTACCACTGACTTCCCCTTCTATTCTTTTATAATGCCGTATTGACTCCAGTAGGCCAAGTGTGATGTCTGGCGGGATGAGACTAAAGCGTGTTCCCGATGCCGAGACCGCAACCTCGAATGCACCATAGATGACAGCTTCACAAGAGAGCACAAGCGTCGGTAAGAGCCCGAAACCGAGTAAGACGGAGGGAATCCACTTCTTATATTTCTCCAAAGCCGATACATGGCATTAGAACACGAGAATAAGCGGTGGCGCCAACAACTGCAGAGCTCACAGCAGTTGAACTCCGATTCCGTGCCGATTGCGTTGTCCACAGCGACAACGGAATTAGGCGTACCGGCCGTGCTGAAGTCAGATGGTCAAGTGGACGATTCTCAGGGTTTGCCGCTAGCCTATCCCCAATATCCTCTTGCACCAGCGAGCTCCACATCGGGTGTGATGATGGGAGGGAGTGATCCGACGAAGCCCCGTTCACTGAAAAGCCTTACCGTTACAGGCGCAGAGATTGATGACCTGTACCAATTGTAGATGTCTCCCAAACCTTGCGGTCCACATGGTGCTAATATCTTGCAGATTCTTCCACCATTATGCCTCATTCCTCCCGATCCTCGATGCGCAGACCAAGCCGAATGCGTACTACGCGCAGTCTCCATTCCTGTTCTGGGCCGTCATCGGCGTAGCCAGTCGGTCATATTCTCGAAACCCGACTTTGCAGACTGCGCTGGCCCAGGAAGTCACGGAAATGGCATTTCTGTCGGTCATGTCGACGTGCGCGCCGTGGCACATCATACAGGGACTATTGCTCCTGCTGACATGGCCGTTTCCCAAGGAGAATCGCCCAGATGTGACATTTCCTCTCAGCGGCATGCTTTTGCATGTAGCGATGCAAAATGGGTTCCATATCCCGATGTCGAGCCATGAATTTTCCCGGGCGAAGATTCCGGCGCCATCGGAGTTGGATATGGTCCGGCGCTCGGAGCTCTGGGCTCATTGTGTGCTGGTGTACCAACGGTGGGTTTCTTTCTTGCAAATTGCGAGCAACCGAAATTATCGTGCTGATTCGTGGCAGATCTTGTGTGATCAAAGGGCAGTCTCCGCAAAATCTGGTCAGTTTGGCACAGGATACCATCCAACGCCAGGTACTATTTGATAAGATTGCCCCGGATCTGGTTCAGAAACTCAAGTGCCAGGATGTCGTTGGGAGATGCAGCGAGGCAGTTATGGAGAATGGAGTTCGTGCCATGTCTCTGGACCAGGAGCTGGCTTTAGACATTCTGCTGCGGAAGTATGAGGGAGAGGTAGACGATATTGCACTGCAGGCCGTCGGTTTGTTTCTCACATATATCCCTGGCAATAGTCCATCCACTAACGCTTGTTAATTTATTGCAGATGACGAGAGGTATCACATTCTCCTTTGTCGTATGTCAATCCACATTTTCCATTTCTACAAAAATCAAACCCTCGTCTCTAGTGGATGTCTTCCACGTCTTATCGCCACCGCTTGCAACTTGATAGACTATGTCCAAGCCTTTGCGGATCGTATGGGAGCTCTCTTCATGGCGCCTATTCAAATAAGCTTCGGTCTGCTCCTGGCCTCGATATCACTGTTGCGAATTCTCAAAAGTGAATATGCCTCTAGCGGACTCGATACGAGCCGTGCCCAGGCGTCTTTCTTCGCCGCCATCAATTTGGCTAAGCAAATATCCACCGACAGAAGCGATATAGCTGCTAAAACGATCACTCTCCTGACTCAACTCTGGAATAGCAGCAAGGCATTCCGCAAATCCGATGGCTCGGAATACACCGCACTTCGAATTCGAAGTCGCTTGATCCTCAGTCAGATCTTGGATGCAGTATGGTGGTGGCGTGATGAATATGACCCTAACGCGCGCATGAAGATGCAAGCGTTGGAGTCTGTTGACGGTCCTTCCCGAACCAACATGCTTCCAGGCATCGAGGCAGGGCGTGCTATGACGGGAACAGATCCCGCTCGGGAGCCCGCTGGGGGAATTCCTCAGAACTTGGGTCCTTTGCAAGGAGAGTTCGAGATCAACGAGGATTACTTTACCAACTTTGAGTGGCTGAGTGATGAAATTTTCTCATTTCCTCCGGATTCATTGTTAGCGACCAACCTACCGTGAGAGCATAAGTTGACTTCGAATCTATCAAGGACCCATGTTACCTTTACATTTTCCTCCAATCGCGGATCACGCCTTTCCTGCCGCAGATATGGAGCTGATATCAGGCCTCGGTATCTATTCCAACCCCATAATTGCCGATCTCGGGCCATTACCCTTGTATGTGCAAGTGTCTTCGGCTTTACACCCCCAGATACCGCAGACCCCACCTCGGGATGTCAAAACAAAGATCTCACCAAGTCTACGCCACTAGGACAAGCAACCATGGAAGCAATGCTTTGTAGATCACGCTGTACGCGTGGCCTCCCAGCCCGGGGCTATGAATTCTGCAGGTGCCTTTTAAGCACTCCACTTGATTGATAGAGATTAATTGCCTGCGATCGGCCTTAAGCTCGATTCGGGGGATCTCCGGTGAATTAGATATGGAATATCCACAAAAGAGTGCATGGATAATTTTTCCTTGACAATGCACTACCCCTGAACATGCCTCGTTAAGTGAGATTGAATTGCCGGTTTATATTAAAGGCGGTCGGCAATACATTGTAACCCCGCTTAAGCCTCGGCTCCTTATCTCCAAGCCTTCCCCCAGCTTTTGCTTCATTCTCTCTCTCTTTGTCATAGGAATTATTTCCATTGGTCAATATGTTCGGCTTTGTGCAACTACCCCGGTCAAGTCGAGGCGAAACCCATATTAGTTTACGGAGCACGGGGACGGAGCACGGATACTCCGCACAGAGCCCTCGATCGTTCCGTTCATGTTTTCTTTCCCATAACATAATATCAATTCAATCGTTAGATGGCAGTGATTATTCCTATCACGCGATGTACCCCCCATCACTTGGCATATTTCTTGGCATATATCTCGGGCCAATGAGGAGTATCGATTGTAAGCGCCCTCCTCAAACACCCCTGCAAGTCCGCGGGGCCTCCGGTTTGAGACATGATAGATTCGAAGCCACCTCATTCGGGTGGTATCCAGTCAATCATCCCAGCCATAGAAGCCCGCTAGAAAAATCTCCCCACATACTGTTCCACAGTGCTTGTCTTGCCCTACCTGAGTTGGCAATTCTTGTCACCTGCTAATCATATTAGGGAGTCCGAGGGAGTCCGGGAACAGCCCTAAGATGGGATCGGACAATCTCACAACTCCATTATTAGCTCCGGGGCCATGGCCTAAACTCGACTAATGCCCAAGATAAGAGGCTATTGCCGGTTATTTGTATTGCAGGGGTTACAACCATCCTTGTATCAATTGGGATATGGCCTTTCACTAAAACCGATTAGCCCCGGAGATGGGCCAACCTGGCTGAAATCAGACACATCGGTTGGTGGGCCACTCATTTTAGCTGCTAATTTAGCGTCCAAGCTAAGTTCATAACGGCAGGTTGACCTTCTAAGGTTTTTTCCTCCGTGCGCTGGCTTATCACTAACAAGCTCCCAGGGGATTGCTTCTATGTCTTGGAAGTAGGGTGTACATGGTATAGACAGCCTACGCTGTCTGGAATTACTTGGAAAAGTGACTATACTGTATGCTTCACCCCCTACTAATACACCTCAGGTATTTTATGTTTCCTATATTCCTTTGTGAAATCCCCTCGAACGCGAACTGGGCTGGAGTGAATAGTCCCATGTAGTCGAAGGTAACCCAAGGAACGCCACCAAGTATCTAGATGCTCAGATACGATGAATGTTCTCCGGATTATGCATAAAGAAGTAAACATGAGAGGTCTGTGGGCTATCGGGCCAAAACAAGGCCAAATCACAACGTGGGATGATATTGGTCGTTGTCTTGTTATATGCACATTGCCACTTTCCGCCTCGAAGCACCTGCCTCCAGCCACTCAGGTCTCGTGGCTCTCGTTTAACCATCTCTCACTTCTCTACACCCCTGTCTCTCTTCCCCCCACTTCTTTCTTCTCATCAAATCAATTCCCTAGGTCGTCGCTCGGTCTCATCTCGGCTCGTGGGTTACATCCACTCAGGATAAGCCTGAGATATCCTCTTTGGGCGATAAGACGGACTTCCGACGGTCTCAGTCTTCGATCAGCTTTAAATCATATTCAAAGTTCCCCGTTGTTGCTTTCCTTTTCTCATTCCTCTCGTCTCCCTGTGAAGTTGACATCGGTACTCCATACACTTCACCATGGAGAAGGACGAGTCTATCGCCGTCACCACCGGCGCGATGGTCGACGAGACTGCGCCTGATGATAAACTCAAGAAGCTGCGTGATCTCAAGGACCACCATCACTGGGATCCTAACATGCCCGAGGATGTCGTTGAGGAACTCGATGAGGCATTGCACACATCCGACAAGCATACCCAAGAGGTCATCGCTCAGGAACTCCTCGAGAACTCCCCGTACCCCGAGGTTCGGTCCGCTGTCTCCAACGTCGATGAGGGCGGATCAGTCAACACTATTCGCGCCTGGGTCATTGGTCTTCTATTTGCGACCATCGGCTCGGCCCTCAACATGCTGTTCTCCATGCGCCAGCCTTACATTGTTATTCCCTCATACATTGCGCAGGTTGTCGCCTACCCTGTGGGAAAGGCATGGGAATGGTGGATGCCCAATTACACTATCCGTATCTTTGGCTATCAAACCGAACTCAACCCAGGTACTTTCACCAAGAAAGAACATACAATTGTGGTGATCATGGCAAACGCCACTTTCGGTGGTGGCGCTGCCTACGCGACGGATGTCCTCTTGGCTCAGCGTGCCTTTTATGGACAACGTTTCGGCTGGGGCTTCGAGATCCTTATGTGTATCTCGACTCAGATGTTGGGCTTCGGCATGGCTGGCTTCTTCACCCGTTTCCTGGTGCAGCCCGCCGCCATGATCTGGCCCTCGACCCTGATCAACACCTCCCTCTTCACTGCACTGCACGATGTTGCCCTGCCGGATCCCAGCAAGGTCGCTGGCTGGAGGATCGGCAAATATAAGCTGTTCCTGTACACTATGATTGGCTCTTTCTGTTGGTACTGGTTCCCCGGATACCTCGCACCATTCCTGAGTATCTTTGCCTGGGTCACCTGGATCAAGCCCCAGAACGTGGTCATCAACCAGCTCTTCGGTGGAGCGACCGGTCTCTCGCTTATCCCAATGACATTTGACTGGACTCAGGTCTCTGGATTCAACTTCAGTCCCCTGATTGCTCCCTGGTATGCCATCTCCAATACCATGATCGGCATGTTTCTCTGGTTCTGGATCGTCACCCCGGCCATTCACTACTCCAATCTCTTCTACGCTCAGTACCTGCCCATGAGTGACTCCAGAAGTTACGACAACACTGCGAATGTGTACAATGTCACCAAGATTCTTACTCCAGAATTCACATTTGACAGTGTGAAATACTCGAACTATTCCCCTCTCTTCCTGTCGACTACATTCATGCTGTCCTACGGGCTATCCTTTGCCAGTATCATCGCTGTGCTGGTTCAGACTGGTCTCTTCAACGGTGCGGATATTTGGGCTCGATTCCGTCGCGTCGGAAAGGAGGAGGAAGATGTCCACGGCCGTCTCATGAATCGCTACGCTACAGTTCCCATCTGGTGGTACTTGGGTGTGTTTGTGGCCATGACTGCAATTGGCTTTGGTGTTGTACTGGGCTATCCTACGCACATGAGCTGGTGGGCCTTCATCATTTCTCTGCTCATTTCCGCCGTTTGGTTTGTTCCTATTGGCATCGTCAAGGCTGCCACTAACATCGACATCGGCCTCAATGTCATCACCGAGTTCATCATCGGTTACATGCAGCCTGGTAAACCTATGGCCATGATGCTGTTCAAAACCTACGGTTACATCAGCATGTACCAGGGAATGTACTTTTCACAGGATTTGAAAATCGGTAAGTCCCGTCGCTGTCTATCTAGATTCGTTATACCAACAGTCCTCTTTCATTAGGTCACTACATGAAGATTCCTCCCCGCGTGACTTTTATGGCCCAGATGATCGCTTGTCTGTGGTCATCGCTGGTGCAAATCGCCACCATGAACTGGGCTCTGGGCGCAATTGAGAACGTTTGCGACCAGGCGCAGCGTAACCACTTCACCTGCCCTAACGGTCGTGTGTTCTTCAATGCCTCCGTTATCTGGGGTGTCATCGGACCGGCCCGCATGTTCTCGATCGGCGAGCTATACTCGCCCTTGATGTTCTTCTTCCTCGCCGGCGCCATCCTCCCCGTCATAATCTACGTCGGCGCCCGTTACTTCCCTAAGAGCCCTATCAAGTATCTCAGTGCCCCTATCATCTTCGGCGGTGCTGGCCTGATTCCCCCCGCTACCCCTCTGAACTATCTCACCTGGGGTATCGTCGGATACGTCTTCAATAAGTATATCCGTGACCGCTGGCGCGGGTGGTGGATGCACTACAACTACGTCCTGTCCGCTGGCTTGGATGTCGGCCTCGCTCTGTGCACCATTCTCATCTTCTTGACCCTCAACTTGACCGATACCAACTTCCCCGACTGGTGGGGAACCAATATTGCCGTCGACACCATGGATGTCACTGATACGGCCATTCGGGTCCCGCTCGCTGAGGGCGAGACCTTTGGTCCCACAAAGTGGTAGACAATCGGACCTATTCCATGTTAGTTTGGTTCCCTTGAGAGCCAATTACGGTCGCAATTCTTCGGATATCCGTTTAGTTCACGTCAGACACGAATATTCACGATATCACAGTAATAACATTGATTTATGTTTCCTCAAACTTTCTGTATCTAATATTCCGAGTTCATTCTGTGGCTCGACGGGAACCTAATAATACAGCGAAGGAACTCATTCATATCTCTCTAGTTTCTTTACTTCCTTTATTATCCATACCAGCAAGCAGTAATTTCAAAATCCAAAGATAGCTTCAAATGTAAGATATATAAAAACATGACACATGTACACGCTTATCAGACTGACGACCACCAAGACTCAAATGCAAACCGAAGCCACGAAATCAGCACTTACCCTCAGCCATTTTTGATGGTGATCCAAATATCATTCAGACTTCATTCCATTCCACCCTAAATCCAAACTATTTTAATCCTCCACATAGACAAGGGGTGCATATTTTATATTCAACTCAAACCCGACGACGACGCATACCAACCTGCAAACCAAGCGGCTTGCGCAGGAATCCCTCACGCGTCTGCATAGGGCCATCCTGGTGCATCTCAAACTCGAAGAGCCGGAACACAGTAGCGCAGATAACAAGAAGTTCCATCTCGGCGACGTTGCGGCCGACACAGGCGCGAGCTCCGTGGCTGAATGGGATGAAGGCGGCCTTTTGGCGCGCCGTGAGACGTTCCGGACTCCATCGCTCTGGGACGAATTCTTCGGCGTCGGCGCCCCAGATTTCCTTGGAACGGTGGATTGTGTAGCTGGGTACTGAGAGCACGTCGCCGGCTTGGAAGGTGTGTCCGCAGATCACGATGGGCCCGAAGCCGGCGGGGATCTCGCGAGGAAGGCCCATTGAGGATGTGCTGTGGATGCGCATCGTTTCCCAGATCACCCATTGGAGGCTGGAAGTTTGTTAGTTTAGTTTAATTGTGTGGCATAATCGTGTGCGTTGATGGGGTGTAAGCTTACTAGGGGATTTCCTTGACCATAGCGTGCGTGGGAACTTCAATATCCTTAGGGAGGGCGTCGTCCAGCGTCTTGCGCAGCTTGGGGATAACGTGCGGGGTGATCATACACCAGTAGAGGATGGCACAGGTGGTGTTGGAAGTGGTGTCGGAGCCAGCAATCAGTTGAGTCAGGGCCTCGGCGGTGAGTTCGGCGCGTTCAAGCTGGTTACCGTTTTCGTCCTTGCCTTCCATAAGGCGGGCGAGCAGATCCACACGGGTGTTGTTGGCCATAACTTCTGGCTTCAGACGCTCGTTGACACGGGCGATGGCGATACCGGCAAGGTGCTGGACAGCTTGCAGGCCTTCGTAGAAGAAGCGGTCCGGGATGTACTTGGCGAAGGGGATAAGAGACGGCATGCAGCCAAGGGTGGCAGATACCTCGCCGCGACGGTTCAGAACTTCGACAGCGGCGACATACTTGGGAGGGTCCTTGGGGTCCAGGCGCATCTCAGCAATATCCTGGCCCTTCTCGAGCATGCCGAAGGGAGCACCGAAAGCCAGGTCGCCGATGATATCGAAGGCCAGGTAGTTGAACCAGTTGAGAGCATCCAGGCTAACATATCCGGTCTTGGGGTCACCCTGCAGGCCGGACAGACGGTTCCATTGCTTCACAAACTCCTCGACATTGCCATGGATATATTGCTCGAATTGGCCAATGGACTTGGCACTGAAAGTGTGGGAAACGGTCTTGCGTTTGCGGGAGTGCTCAGCACGGTCACGGGTGTTGAACAAGCCACGGCGGATAGAGACAAAGGCATCGTAGAAGTCCCTAGGATATCGTCAGTTTGGGTGCAGTTTTCCTGGGCTGCAATATTGACGTACGCTTTCAAGAAGCCATTGCCGTGTCCATAGACGCTCAGGATAGCTTCGTCGTCGGCAATGGAGACTTGGGTAGGTGAGATGCGAACAAGCTTTCCATACTTATTATGAGCCTCATCAATCGTCAAGTACTTCTTTCCCTGACGGGCCTGCAGCAGCAGCCAAACGTTGGTGAACGCGGCAAACCCGGCAGAGGGAATGTCGCGCAGGTGCGACTTCTGCAAGTACGGCACCAAGTAATAGGCTACGGCGAGGCCGAGAAGAATAAAGGGAACACTCTGAAGTGTCACAAACATAGTGAAGTGCTGTATAGGAGTGTTGGACAAAACAACACGGAGAAAAAAAGGTACCGGCCCAATGCAGACAGGATAATGCCGATCTGAATGTAGAATGTATGTTCAAATAAGAAGAATCAAGCCGAATCCATCACCAAGCACGCGAATATAACCTATTTATGAAAAGAGGACGTGAGATCATCGAATCATCCCCGAGGGTAAGGAAAGCAACGGGAAGCAAGTTCGGTAGTGTGGAGTTCAGACACTGGCGGCGAAGATCCGTGGAGAGTGCCGTCTCAAGCCTCCGAAGCTCCCGATTTCGGTTATTGACATGGGGTTCCAGACAAATCAACGGCCGCATATTGACGATGTGGTGACTCCATTCTCTGTATGGCGTAAATCCTTGGTGCTTGATTTGTTGAAATAGAGTGCGGGGGGATGACACGAGGTGCCACGGACGCCAGGTTTATAAGGCAATAGTATGTGTCATCCGTTCTAGTTAGCCTTGGAGGTCGGGCATCAGCTTACGTAAGATCGGGCACAAATCCGAATCGGGGTATCGGTATCACTTGCAGAACTCGGTGAGAATGTGCCTTGGCATGTTGTATGTACATATTAACGTTCAAAATAGATGTACATGGATAAAAAGGGCTCCTCACTTCCCATCTTCATTGATGATGACGGGCATGATCATGGCGATGACTCTTGCTCATCAATCCGTGGGCCCCCAAAAAGTCATTGATCTGCTTATAAGCCCCGGTGGCATTATGGTGCAGATTAATAGCATGGCCAGTGTTTGGATGGACATAGGCAGAGAAAGCACTGGCCGAGGGGAAGATCATCTTGGCAGCAGCAGGAATAGAAGCCGGTTTCCCACCCGTGTGCAAACAGTCGCCCCCACAGAATGGTACATCGTTCGCACCGTCAATGACATAAACAGGGCCTGTAAAATTGCTCTGGGCCGGTAGACCAGTGATAGTCAGGAGTTCACCGATGGTCATGGGCTGCTTGTTCTCTTCTGCAAACTTCAGAAGACCGGTGTCGAAATGGGGCGGGTAGAAGAAGAGATATACATTGCTGCCGATGTCCGCACTCTTCAAGTACCCAGCTGTGTAGTCCGAGTTCTTGCCGTTGAGACGGGCTTGCTGGAAGTTGGCGCCGCTGAGAAACATAGGCATATAGTCGGCGCTTGTTGAATACCCAGTGAGCACGAGCGCATCGGAAAGCTCTGGGTACATCGCGGACAGAGCAACCGTCTGGGCAGAGCCGAATGAATGTCCGACATGGATGATCTTGGTGGGAGTCTTGATATTAGACATCTCACCGTTGCGCACCATGCGGGTCAACTGGGCAAGGGCCTCGACCTCCAAGAATGCCTGGATCTCGTTCTTTGCGTCGCCATGTGAGGATTTGCCAAGGCCCAGTCGGTCATAGGAGAGTGTGTGATATCCTCGGGACAAGACGTAATCCACGTAGGAATAAGTATAGTTGTTGTATGGTAGATCCCAATATCTATATTTGCATGTTAGACCCCCATATAGAGAAATCAATTTATCTCTCGAACTCACGATTTGTCAAAGCCCATCCCATGTGTGAGGATCTGAAGCGTGTAGGCCGAGTTCCCGGTATTCTTCGGCATGCAGTATTGGGTCGAGATATTGTAGTGGCCCGACACGGTAGCATAGCCCGACAAGGCTGTTTCTGATAGATTTCTACCCTGTTTGGTCGCTGAGAGGACGAAGGAAGTAGCGTCAAAGTTGGTCTGGGGCGTGCTGATATTGTCGAACACGCCGTTGCGAGCAGTGACAGGAACCTCCACTGTCACATTGTAACAGGTCTTCGCAGCGGCTGCACCAGCCGTCAAAGTCCAAAGTCCGATTGTTGAAGTACGCATCGTGAATGAATTTTAGGTGTATCTCTGCACTCAGTTCAATAAACGCAAAGGGGGGTGTCTCCATTATATAGGATTTCCCCCAGAAAGCTACACTTGCAACAAAAGAACATATCCAAAATGCGGCAAGTCCATTTCGAAAAAGTCGGCCCCAAGTGATTTGTCAAAAAGCTGTGATTCTAAAGTTAGAGTGGAACCGTACTAACGCATAGATCGATAGCGTAGGCCCATCAAAGGTTGTTCTCCGGTGCTGAGCACTGAAAGCGTCTTGGACGTTGAGGTATCAAGTCCTTAACAATTGACATAATCCAGCACTAGAGGCATCAATCATCGTTTACATTTGATCTGATACCTCAGTCTGAAGGGGGTGAAGATGTATAAGTTTGCCGTGCTCGCTGCATACTGTCGATCCGAATCTAAATTGGAACGAATGATCATTCACGATCTCTCGGTCATTCTGATCCACTTGGCCCGAGCCCTAAAAATGAGAACTCAATGATCACGGGTTTCTACCGAGGTTGATCATGACAGGCTCTTGATTGGTATTGGAGATAATAACTCGGATGGAAGCAAGAAACCGAGTGATATTCAAAATTGTGACTGTGAATATAGAGTATATATGCTGTCGAGATAGTCTAATAGTAGTCCATTTTCAGGGGAATTAGGGTTCTTTGAAAAACGGTCCCCTGAACAGTGCATTAGCGAGAATATAGATCCAACTGTTGCGATATATACCCAAATCCGAGGAAACGATCTACAAGACCTAGGCTTTCGTTTGGTGGAGTAGTCGATAGAGTCTGAAACCAGTAAAGATGCAAGAAAGAGGACCAGAGCGAGAGCGAGAAGAATGTAGCCGTGCACACCCGAAATTAGATACAAATCTACGCTGTCGCCATGTAAATTCCAATGCGATAAATCGTCGTATAACCAAGTTATCCATAAGTCATATGTGCGAGCCGTTAATCACCAGCGATCGCCAGTTACAGGGAACAACCCGTTCTTCTTCTTTTCGGCATCCCACCGCTCTATCCACACCTTCATCTGATCCCGGCTCTTCTGGCTGCCAACATTTACCGTCGGGATGACCCGCCCGATACGCAAAGCGCAGCAGAACATGGTCAACTCGCGGAACGAACTGTGTTCGCTGTAGGGCACGCCAAAGCAGGCGCTTTCTCGCGTGCTGCCGCGCTGCGGGGTGAGGTCTTGGCTGGTGAATGGTGACTTCCAGTGTTCGCCGTGTAGTACAGTGGAGACTGGTGGATTTTGCACTAGTCGCCCGGCTGGCGGGCGGTAGGTCCAACCGGTCGGGCGGAAACCGACGACACGGGAGAAGTGTGGTTTGAAGCCGTCAAGGTAGTCTGCCAGTGTGTCGGCGCGAATCTCAAAGAGGGTTTGCATATGTACTTGTGCTTCGTGAGGATTGCTGGTCAACATCGCGGAGAGCTCGGGGTCTTCCAAGCAGGCGCATATTCGTTGCTTCGGCGGAGTCGCGAATATCTTGGATCTAAGCGCTCGGGCGATTCCCATGCATATCCGTTCTTTGCCAATACTGTAAGTGCCAATCACTACGAGTAGTCGACCTCCAGCCTGCGAGCCTTTGTCCGGTGCTTTGTTGTTCCCCGTGGCGGCGGAGAGAAATTTGCTCATCAAACCATCTGTGCTACTCTTCCCTGTATCATGTCCAACACCAGCCTCCTGATTCAAGCGCACACATAGCTCTGAACACGCTGTGATCACATCCTCCTGCGCAGGAAAGCCATATTTTGGGCTCAGATATGTAGTGTCGAGGTAACATTTGTCGATGTGTTGCTGTCTCGACTTACCAGTGACCGGGTTGGTCATATTAGGGCGCAGGAGCGGATGTTGCACCTGAGCAGGAGATGCACGGAAGTCACCACAATGCAGCACCCGCTGGTTATGCGCATTGGGCCCATTCCCAGAGGTTTGTTCGAAAAGAAAAAGTGAGCTACCCGGGCAATGATTTGCATGTATCATGGTGACCCGTACTCCGCCTGTCTCCGGTACTTCAGTAGTAGATTCGAACTCAAGGTCAACTATCCACTTGGGATCAACGCGGAGCTGCTGTCGGACAAGATTGGCAGTGGGTCGACTGCAGTAAATGGGCCCATGGCACCAGGACTTGTTGAGTCCTATGTAGTGATCGCTGTGAAAATGACTGAGGAAGTAGGCGTTACATCCTTCGACGGCCCCGTAGCGGAAGGCATCGACGCATATGGAAAACCCCGAAAGGATTTTGTAAAATGGACAAGTCCGTTGATAGGCTTGTTTGCCGCGAGAAGACACCTCGTTTGCGGCTGCAGCAGCCCAAGCAGTATCTTCTGCATTTCCAGCCATCATTTTTGAGAATGCGGAACCACCAATGGCTTTCTTCTGCGAGTAGGGATCACTTTGCGCAGGCCGGGCAATGGCAGCGCGTTCTGCGCGTGTCAGCCCTTTGTCGATGTCCACTGGCTTGGGAGTAGGCTTCGCCCTGGGCTTAGGGGCCGGTGGGGCCGGGATAGGGTTGGTTTGGCCATCAAGGCAGCCGTTGACATGCACTCCAATTTCCTTTGCTGGGAATTAGCATTTCAGTAGGCCCAAAACGCAGTAATGGGCACCTACCGTTTCTTTAAGATCCTTTAGCACCATTTGGCAGATAGGGCACGTGCTCACTTCCTCCTCAATATCTTCTACACCAGAACAGTCCTTTAGATCTTTGTCAGGATCTACCTCAAGGTCGATCTGCTCTTGTTCCTCGCCCTCCCAAGGCCAATTTCGAAATTCTTCGCCTATAAGCCCGTCTTCTTCTTCTACATCGTCAAAATTCGCGAATTCATCATTATCGGCATTACTCGTGGCGGCTCTTACCAGTGGCGGGGGTATAGGTTCGGAAGTGCGTTGTGTAGCCACTATTTTATCCGGTTGCAATGCTTCGTTCGTCACAGTCGTCGTGACAGTTGTAGTTTCTTGGAGCTCCCGATATGCTTCCATATCATCCTCGCTGTCGGACTCATCGATGAATGGTCCGCTCCTTTTCTGGGGCTTTGTAGTTGCTGATGCAGGTGCGGTTGCTTTTGTAGTCTTCGATTCATCTGGTTGCTGTGTCTCGTTCACTGGAGTATCCGGTGAGTCGACTTTCCGACGCTTGACTGCCGTGTCGCTCTCATTATATCGCTTGTCATCCGCTTTCAAGAACTCTTTATCTTCACCCCAAAAGTCAGGCGTGGTCGATCGCTCTCTTTCACTCGTCACCGCTGCTTGTTCAATCTTTGCCAGTCCCTTTTTATCCTCTAAAAAAAGCCCACCGGCAGGATCATTTCTTGCACTATTCTCCCGGAATGTTGAAGCACCCCGGCCGCTGCTCGGTGAGCGTGAAGTTGCTGTTACAAATTGGGTGATCCGAGCCTGGCGAGAAGTGGCACCCGGCGGCGTGTCGGTCTTCTGGAAGAAACTCAAGATGCTCGAATTGCGCTTTACGGAGGATTGTCTTGTGCCAGAAGAACCCTTGGATGGCGTGGCCCCTTTCTTCGCGTAAGATCCGGCCATTGTGGTTCAGCGGAGAGGTGGGAGTCAGTTGCACCGTGTGCGAGAATCGAGTTGTGACGAGGGTCTGAGAAAGGTCCCAGCTGGCCCAAAGTAGTTTGATATCGGATGAAACACAAAAAGTATGGTCAAATGTACAATATGTCCATAATATATGCACCGTCGCTAGAGAAAATGTATGTCAGGTCAATCGGATCGAGAGGCGCGAAGAAACTGGATCGCGACACGAAGTCACGTGCTCATTATTACTTGACTCCAAGCGGGGACTACATTCGATTTTGGTATGTTTAGAGCATTGTGATATAGTCAAATGGCCAAAACAAATTGCTGTTCATTATTGCAAAAAAAAAAAAAAGTTTAACGAGGTATCATGAACAACGCAGCCTAGATGCCAGCATGAGCTATAGGCGGGTAATCTCCGACTAAATTGCTTTTGCGGCGTATCAACAAGATTCATGAGCGGTAATCCAAGGTCGGTTTGGTATCTTGGACGCACTCGAGGGTATGGGAGTTTCGAATCATTCGTTGCATCAACTCGTCTCCCCGGTCATCAATCGGGGCCACATGAAACCCCATACATTTGGCCATATAGTCATTTTCATTGCTGGAGACCACTAAGTGGGAACAACGGTATGGAAGAGCGCGATGCGTGATTTGTCGTAAAATTGAGGCTATAGTCGTTTAGCGAGCCTTGCCAGCCTGGTTGGCAGCCTCTATATGATGACGGTATTAGTATTGATTTCTAGTTTCCGGTCGCAACCTTCGTATATCCTTTAAGAAAGGAAATAACATAGACTGAACTCAAGAACTCAGTCGGGGAAGATGCGCAACTCACCTCGCCGTGTGGCATCCTCCAACAACCCCACGTCAACCTCCGAACGAGGCAACATTACGTATCGCACCACACTGCCGCGGATGAACATGTTCTTCACCGAAGACAGGTGAGGGTACTTGGCCAGTTCCAACACTTCGATATCATCGAGCTTGATGTTTAGGTATTGGTCGACCGACTTCAGGATTCCACGAATGCGGATGTCATTTTTGAGCTCAATTGTGACCGTCTGATTGGTCAAAGTCTTGAAGAAGCTGTAATGGCGAGCCCATTAGTTCCTGTCCACACAAACGGAGTTTGCGATCCGCGCCATAGCATACCTGAAGAAAAGCATGGTTGCGGTGGATAGGAAAGCTTGGAGGGGTGCTTGGATGAGGATAGGTGCGCTGGATCAAAGCGGTGATTTGTATTCTGCCGATGTCGGACGGTGTTGTGGGTTGGATGTTAGAGCTTGGATAATGAGTATCACGAGATTTAGAGACAGGAATGTCGACGGCGCTCGAGAGTTGGCAAGGTGAGATGCAAAAGAGAAGCAGGCGGACGGGATCACGTGCACATCCCCATATAAGCGGTTCCAACTCAACCAACGCTCCGCCATATTCCCTCGAGTTTGGATTTCCATCGACTAGAAACTATTGGAGGCTTGTTCTAGGTCATTCAGCACATATATTCATGAAATAAATCTCTCACTTTAACACTACTTATGCACATCTACATCCGCTTACACAGGTGAATCATGCTTTAGCCATTGAATAAGCGCCGAGTCCTTTGAAATAAACTCCCTGGTTATGTCTTGGATAAAGTAGGCTAGCTGAACCTATGAACACATGAACAGGAGTATAAGCCCACCGATCAAATGCCTATCGATTGATATCAACAATCCGAAGGAAAACCCTCCACATGATGAACAGGTGAGATACGGACTTCTTATATGGGCCAAACTGACCGGTGTCTTTTCTTCCACCTGGCAGGTCGTTGTGGCGCCGGCTCCAGCTCAAGACCCGATTTTATCCATACTGGAGGATCGAGAAGGCATTCCTTCTGACAACACTGGAGTTATTCAGGCTTTGCGATGAGGCTGGTTACGTCAAGCGTCGCAATATTGATATTAACATCATGCTCTAAGATGTACAGCATGTTTTTCCGGTCCCTTCGTTTGTCTTTTGAGCTCGAGACAACACTTGTTTCACTCAAAGTTGCTTCTAGATATAGGCTGACAAAACCTTTACAACATCCGCGGGTAGCAACTCCGAAAGCCGAGGATCAACTTGGCTTAGGAGGGCGGGTTATTCTTCAGCACTGCAGCACTATGCATATTGTGCCGTTGGTCTGAAACGTAATTGTTGGAACTACTTTGTACAATGTAAAGTCACTAATAATCTCGGAGGACGAAACCATCATCATGCATTGGCTGCATACGCATAATTCTGGCAAAGTGTCAGATATATTGCAACGACATAAGACATGCGGAACTTTGGGCTCGTAGTTTTATCGAAATTATCATTTAATAATTCCTATGGCTGACTTCTAAACTACCTAGCGCCAACTTGTGAAAGCATATCCCGGAAAGTGTACGACATCGATTCATATCTAACATAAGCAAGACTATGATTTGTATGTATTGAACTGGAGTTCGGGACTCTACGCGCCTTTAGGGTCACATCGTCCACATTTTAATGAGGGGCAAATGTGACAATGAGGTCAATTAACATATAATTTCTATCTTAAGAGAACTATACTTCTCTAGCGTGCATTAGTATAGTGCACTAGATGTTAAATTGTTGGACTTGGCGATCATTTCCCCTCTTTTCCCTCTTTTTCCTCCTTTTTCTCTTCTTTTTGCGATGATCACTACCTCATCTCACCAAATTTCCCATCATATGACATTAATTAGGACGATTTCCTGCCTGTTTCGGTGCTGGAAAGGTGCATAATTGACGTTCTATCCACCTCCGACGGGATTAATTTGACTAAAGATAGTAGCCCGGCGCCTACAGTCAGCCAATCACCAGCCTCTTCACACTGCATATCACTCTCGTTCACCTCTCGGCAGGTTCGTCACACCATCTACGAACCTCATTCGTCCATTTTCGCATTTTGAATCTCATTTACTGGACTCCGGCTCAGAAAATGGCCTTGGCTCTTTGCTGACGGGCGAAACCCCTGTCCAGCGCGACGCGCCCATTTCCTCTCCGCCAATAAGATCAATGTCTGCTACCCTCCAGACCAGGGTGATTGGATTAATTGTGCCCAACCTTGCATTAGTCTCTGTAACGGAGTGACTCTTTCTGAAGAGTGATCGGCTGCTCACTGCACATACCCCGTGGCTGGTGGAAAGCGCCCAATTGACTATAAACCCGTCCCAACTGCCACAATTTCTGTGAACGCTAGCGTTCTTCGTTTCGTGGACTTCATTCTCTTATGCTCGGTGCCTATAGCTCTGGTAGCTTTTGCATCTGTTTTATTTCTTATTGTTATCTTGCTTTTTATCTTTCACTTCACAGACCCGTTGATCGGTGTCGCCATTTCCTACGAGTCAAGATACCCATAGATATTTCCCGTGAGCGAGTCACGCAAAACCAACATCCAACAGTTTGATCAGGTGTTCAAGATGACCGATACACTCCGTATCTCGACTGTACGATTCCCGCCCCCTCGGCAGGCCCGAGGGACGGTGCTTAATACTATAATGGAGGATACGCGCGAATCCAATTTCGCTCAAACCAGTCCCAAAGGCTCGCCCCCGTCCAGACTTACACCGGCAGCTATAAGCCCGCAGTTGAAGTTACAGACCAGCGGGTTTTCGGTACCAACACACGCCCGCCTTGCCCGCCTAATGTCGCCTCTCTCCGCCGGCACTACCTCGTCATGCTCAGATACAGAATGGCAGGCTCAGATGCAAGAGTTCCGAGGATACGACGACTTGTACGATGCCACGGATGATGATAGTATTGACGATAATGAAACCGAAATGAGCGATTCATGCTTTTCCCCCGATACGCGGCCATCGAGCTTGATTACGCCAATCACCCGAAATTCGGTGACCTCAACTGGGAGCAGTCGGAAGCGCTCTCTGACACTTGAGATTCCCTCTTCTGCATTGTGGCCGTCAATTACCGGGTCCCTCAAGGGCTCGCCAGTCCCGCCCACGCCTCCATCCAAGATACCAGTCTCGCCAGCGGCGCTGTCGATGCTCAGTCGTTCTGTACCTGCATCATATGCCCCGCCTTCGCTCGATGGTAGCATGACCTCGGACCAAGAATCCATAATCAGTGCATTGGCTACACCGGACTCTCAATCTCTGCCAGACACCAACTGGGATGCACATGATATCCATGTTCGCCGAGATCTGGACGGAAGCGAAAGCGATCTAGACAA
This sequence comes from Penicillium psychrosexuale, assembly GCF_028828465.1. Lineage (NCBI taxonomy): Eukaryota > Fungi > Ascomycota > Eurotiomycetes > Eurotiales > Aspergillaceae > Penicillium > Penicillium psychrosexuale. The sequence goes on from NW_026643187.1 coordinate 7,223,325, forward strand.
TGCGGACTCCAGTTCAGACATTCATACTGTACCCATTGCTATCGAGACCCAGCATGAGGACTGGCGTCATGTTCTGGGAAGTTTCCCCCGGATTCCCACTGCTGCCCAGGCATATTCACCCCCGCTCTCGCCATCGCCCTCGCCTTCTTTTCATCTGAATAATGAGCCAATTTACGAATATGATGACTTGTACGACGCCCCACAGCCTATTGACCAAGGCGCATTTCTGCCTAACTCGGCACTGGCAATGCTACACCACATTCACTTAGAAGAGACACCCGATTCGTGTTCTGAGACCTCGGAGGATAAAGGCGAGATGTGGCAACTTCAGCCGCCTCCCAGCCGCCCGAGAAGTGCCGACGGGGTCACTCCCGCATCTGAGCTGTCTGGTTACAGTTTCAGCGATTTGAGCATTCCATCTCCTGGTGGATTCTTTGCTTCTTTGGCGCCCCGAGCGCGCCACACGTGGTCAATCCCCAACACCAATTACCAACCATCGTCGGCGGCTGCAGAGGGTTTCTACAACCTTCCTTGGCGTCGGGATGATGGAGATATTGTTGAGCAGGTAGTTGAATGGCATGAGCCCCCTGTTGACGAAAACCCAGTCACAGCTGTTCGTGATGAAGAGGCCCCGCTTACTGCCATTCGACTCCCTTGTGACACACCCACTCGTCGGTCTATCTATCAAGATAGCCCCATGAGTGCTGCATTTGACGCAGTTCAGGTTCAGGAGATCCCCCGCTCTGGGAACGGATATGAATACGACGAGTGTTATGACCAAGAGCTGCAGGAACGTGCAGTTGCGAGCCACGACCGGACCAATATTTGGTTGTCTGCCCAAGCATCCTACCTCTCCGCTCTTAGTGAGACAAATCCCGCGAATGACGTTGAGCCTGTAGAATCATCCGAGGAGCCTGCTAGTATTGAGGTTGAAGCCAAAGAAACCACAGAAGAGTCTACCACTAAGATGGTGCGATTCGTCGAGGGTGTCCCTGAGTCCCTCAGTCCTCTGCCCCCGATCCTTGCTAGCAAGGATTCAATTTACTGGCGAGGCTTCCAGTCTATTCGGGAACAGTCAACCAAGACAGATGGGTTCATGCATCGCAACATGCGCTTCGATGCCGTCCAATCCATGCGCCTCGCTATGAACGACCTTCACATCAACTGCTTGCTGGGCAAGTATGAACTTGTTCGCCCCGAGCGCCCTGCATACAAGGGTCCTTTCGCCAAGGCACCCCGCAACTCGACGATTACCTCCGAGCTGGCCGAGAAGGCCCAATTTGACAAGGTGGAGAAGGAACAGCTGGTTCTTGCTCAGCTTTCGCAGCCCATGTGGGCCATGGATGCTCTTCGGTCTCTCAACGGCGGCAATCTGCTCACAAGTCCTGCCCAGCGTATGCTTGCACAAACCTCATCAAAGCCCAAGGCCTCGCAGGGACCACGCAAACGCAGCTTCCGCATCCTAGATCTCGGCGGTCAGTCCTCCTGTGACTGGGCCTGGCAAGCCGCGTACGAATTCCCAAATGTCAAAGTTTACACCGTCGCCTCCAAGAACCAGACCGTAAACAGCGCCATCAAAGGCCCTCCCAATCACCGCCAGGTGAACGTGGATAACCTCTGGGAGCTTCCCTTTGGCAACAACCAGTTCGATGTCATCTCCGCCCGATCTTTGCACGCACTGCTAAAGACCGAATGTCCCGCAGGCAAGGACCGCGACGAGTACGACCTAGTTCTGAAGGAATGCATGCGATGTCTCAAGCCAGGCGGCTACCTCGAATTCCAAGTTCTTGACGCCGAGATCTCGCGAGCGGGCCCGTACGCCAGCGCAACATCAGTGGAGTTTGTCTTCAACCTGCGCAACCGTGGGTACGATCCAGTAGCATCGAAGAGCTTCGTCGCCCGTCTCCGCAACAGCGGGTTCGTCGACACGCAGCGCGCGTGGATGTTCCTCCCGATGGGTACCGAACACGTCGAGCAGGAGCCGATGCGCGAGACTCCGGCACCGCGTGTGCAGAGCCAAATTGAAGATTACGAGGCAGTGCAGGGCCCGATTGGTAGCACGGCGGATATTGCCAGTATTACTGGACTGATTGGAGGGTGGATGTGGGAGCAGTGGTTACTGAAATTGCGAGTGGAGATGGGTCGCGAGCGACCTATGTTGCTTGAGGGTCTTGGTGCGCTGTTTGATGAGGGGAGGAAGAGTGGCGCGGGCTGGACCTGCCTGTCTGGATGGACTATGAAGCCGAAGCGGAAGAGTTCTGTCTCTTTGGCTGAGACTGGGTCTATCTAGGGATATCGATCTCTATGTATTTAACTCTGGCCCTGGTGGCTCGCAATTAATGTAATCAATGCTTTATGTCTATGATGTTTTACTTCAATAAGATCAAACACAAGGTTCCTTCCTTCACCACCTGGCTCCCAACCACTTCCATCTTCCAGGGCTAGTTATATCACTCTCAGTTCAACCTCTTCTTTTCTTTCACTCACTTCTATTTCATCTTCAGTTGATCTCTTCCTTTGCTCTCAATCGACATGACCCCTGCGAGAGGGGACCTCGTTGTCACATCTCCTCTTCATCTCTCTTCCCACCTATCTCTTCTCCTAGCTCAGGGCAATGGAGTCAGCAGCCCCCCATCTCTCATTCAAACTATTGATAGCGAGATGATGAGAACGAGGACCTACAAGTCTTGGACCGTCAGTGACCCTTATATCCAAGTTCCAATCGATTGAGTCGATATTCGCAACCGAATCAACCGAGAAACAACCCTCGGAGGGTCATCACGGACCGTTACCTCTGAGAGCAGGTTCAGGAAAAGAAGATACGGGAAAACAGGAGGGGGCCTGCCTGTGATCTAGACTATATCAAATGCGCTCATGATGGCCTTCTCGAGGCTTTGGATGCCAAATCGATCGCCACCCCAGAGTTTGTGGAGTGCCCGCCTCTCAAATATCGCCCGGGATGCCGGAGACGTCGGAGATATGTTGCCCGATGAGCTTAACCAAGACCGTGCTACTTGGGAACGTATTGTGAGATCTTTCGGAGGCCTCGGGAGTTGGATGGCCGATGCTCGTCTCCCTGATAAGTTAATATTCCACGATGTCATGCCTAATTCCATGCAGTAGGAGGAGTTGATACGCGACCTCAACCGGCCACGACCGGCTGAACCAGATGTACGGCAAAGACGGAGAGGCAAAGCGACTGAACCAACCACGGCCGGACCGGGCAAGGTCGGATCCTTTACCTTACGTTTACATCAGAGCCTACGCCTCAGTACCTGGAGTTCCTGATAAACGGTGAAAAAAAAAGCCGAGAGCCTTTCTCCATATCCACTTGCACGGGCCTCTTAACATCTTCGAGAGTGCAGATATGCTTCTCTTCGGGTTTTTGATATCCGCGATCACTCACCAAATCCCCAAGGAAGTGGTCCCAGGTTATGACGCAGACAAAAAAAAAGGAGGGTGTTTATCTCGAGGAGGAGAGTCCGAGAGATCCTGACTTTGTGTTGTGAGAGATAATTTTCGTGCACTTCCATTCGTTTCTTCTATGTCATCAATTTTCTACGTGGGCGAGAGTCTTCCCTCGCAAAGTTCCCATTTTCCCGCTCAAAGTACTCTTCTATTGTGCCGTAGTCAATGCAAAGTCAAAAGGCAATAAGTAATAGCAGACTAGCCCGTTTTATGTCGGGCCTCAGGAGTCAGAACTCCCTGAATCGCTTGCTGGAGAGAACACGCTTAACACCGCTGTTAATTCGACCCGGAATGTTGACGCTGGGACTGTGCTTGGAGCGGATGTTCGATGCAATTCTTCGGTGGCTGTTCTTCTATGCGGTCAATATCCGGACAATTCGCTTTGTACCCTGATGGCTCTCCCATTTTCCCTTCAGACATCATCTCGGACACTGAATGTTTCCCTTATGGAGAGAAGAAAGATAAGGAGAGCAGTCATTGCCTCTATTATATCTTTCGCGGCTGGGTACCATGCATAGGGAGACGGACAGAGCGGACGCAAAACAAGATAGCGGAAATCTGGCTGCGGTACTGGGTATGTCTCTACCCAACCGAGGTGATCTCTCCTAGGGACCAGGAATACTATGATAATTCAAGTTTATTGAGATGGTAGCATAAACCTTCTATACTCCGGAGCAGTGTGCCCCGCTACAAGCACTGATAATGGCCCACTTTGCTAAGACGTATCTCTTGGGGTAACGAAACGGCTATTCTAACGGCTATTGAGATCTAGGTATTTGTATGGAGTACTCCGTACCCGATCTTCCAGTTAGAATATGAGTCGTAAGATCGGCGAAGAGGAGATAAGCTATAATGCGTTGTATATACGTTGTAGTCAACTGAGCATCAAGCCAATAAATACTCTGTAGTAAGAGATATAATTAGTACAAGCAGTCAGCCAAGTCGAAATTCAAGAGAGATCAATCCATAGAAGACTGCTAAGGAATAATCTTAGAAGCGAAGATATACTTCCTGATTGGCTACTGAACTCCGCAGCTTCGACGCAGATTCTAATTCTATCAAGGTCAGCAGACTTGAAGATCTTTCTCCCATCACCTAAGTGTGTAGGATGCAAGGATATCGAAATGCCGATCCATTTCTTAGCTGTAAGAAGTCAAGATTGTACACGTGAGAGTCAGAGCCCTATCGGTTGTACATTGACAGTATCTAGAAGGGGAGACTTCAAAGAAGAAGAAGATAGAAAGATAGAAAGATAGAAAGATAGAAAGATAAAAAGATAGAAAGATAGAAAGATGGAAAGAGAAAAGAATACAGCAAAAGAAGCCCAAGTTGTAGATTTCGGGATTCACGCTGAACCCGGCTATATCCACTCTTCGCCACTGATGTAAACACGGGGAGCTTCATGTCTTTTTTTCTTGATAACCCCTCCATCCCTCTACCCCTCCAGACTCCTCGCCCCAATTCCTCCCTCCAACCCACTCCCAATACATACAACATCATGGCGCCTCCAGCTATCATCGCCCCTTCAATTCTCAGCGCCAACTTCGCCAATTTGGGCCATGACTGCTCCAAAAAGATGGAGGAGGGCGCCGACTGGCTGCACGTCGACATTATGGACGGTCATTTCGTGCCAAATATGACTATCGGCTGCCCTGTCGTATCTCAAATTCGCGGCTGCGTCGATCGTCCTTCCGAACCCTGCGGTCGTGGCACTTTCGATTGTCACATGATGATCATGGAGGTGAGTTATGGACTTCCCCATACCCGCGTCATTCCGGCATGAGCTCTCCCCGCTGACGGTCCTTTGCTTCGTTATAGCCGCATAAATGGGTCGTCGAGTTTAAGAAGGCCGGTTGCGATCTTTACTGCTTCCACTATGAGGCGGCTGTTTCCTCCGTCGCCGCGACCGATCCTACGGATAAGGAAACTACCGCTCGGACTAGCCCCAAGCAATTGATTCGCTATATCCACGAGCAGGGTATGCAGGCTGGCATCGCTATCAAACCCGATACCCCCGTCGATGTGCTGTGGGATATTGTTGAGAGCGAGGACCCCGCCGAACGACCAGACGTGAGTCATTGCTAGATTGCCCATTCTTCCACACCAGCTCATTTCAATTGAAATGGTACTAATCACGTTTCACAGATGGTTCTGGTCATGACCGTGCACCCCGGTTTCGGAGGCCAGAAATTCATGGCTTCGGAGCTTCCCAAGGTCGCCGCCCTGCGCAAACGCTACCCCGATCTGAACATCGAAGTCGACGGAGGCCTCGGCCTGGGTACAATTGATCAGGCTGCCGATGCAGGTGCTAACGTCATCGTTGCCGGGTCAGCGGTCTTCGGCGCACAAGATCCTGGCGAGGTCATCGCGAAGCTGCGCGAGGCTGTCCAGAAGCGTCGCGGCGCGGAGCTGTAGAGGAGACGGTACATAGCACAAAAGGGGTTTAGGTGTCTTTGTCTCATTTGAGGGGTGGTCTCTTTAATTTTTTATATTATACATTCTTAATCACGAGTTATGAATGGCATTTACATGTGGGAGTCAACTGTCCACGCTTTCGAAGTTATTTACATTTTCATACTGCATGTACGAAAAAATCGATTGTACCTTGCCAGGCATTCTTGATGTACAGATGTCATAATCGTCGAATTCGTGAACAGCGACTCCCTCGATCCTGAACCGGTAGTTGCCTACTCCGACTTCTGTGTGGGAGACAGCCCTCCCTTGGTATCATCCTTAGACTCCGACTTGATTTCTTGCGGCATAGGCGTCGCAAGCATTTCAGCAATAGCATTGCCCTTAGGCTCATTGGGTTCCATGAGCTCTTCCTTATTCTCGACGGCCACATCATCAACAACTGGCACCTCCTTAATCGATGGGGACTTCGCTTTCCCCGCCTTGTCCGCAGCCTCTTTGCGCAGAGCATCAATATTGCCGGTCGGCTCTGCAGAGATAGACTGCCTAATATCGTGCACCGTCTTGTCTTGCTCCGCGTTGTCGAGTGTCGAAATCCTGGACGAGCGATGGTGTCCAACCAATCCGAGCATCTCTGCGTTATCTGCATGGAAGTTTGCCGACGATACGGCCGCTTGTTCGGGGACTAGGGTCGGACGTCTCGTGGCCTGTGATGATTCCGGAGCGGTGTCGGGCAATTCGGGGGCCACCGAGCCGCAGTGCGCGCGACTGGCGACAGGTACCCCTGTAGCTTGTGCTTTCGCGTCTTTCTTATCGTCTGACTTGGCCTTCGCCTTGGTGGCAGCCTCCGAGCTAGCTTGGCGCAGGGCCAGCACGGTCATATCGTCTTTCTTGTCTTCATGCTTGGTAACGGGAGGGTTTTGGATCTTGATCGTGGAGGGTTTGAGGGTAGTTGGTGTCGACTCGGCTTTGGGCTCGGTCGCCGGGAGAGGATAGCTGGTGGGTGGCATTCCACCTAGGTCCTGGACGCTGTTTACTACCATACGCAATTCTCCGAATTCGTTCCATTCTTCGATCTCTTCGAGATCCTACAAGTCGCTGGGGTTAGCGGGGTTCCTGGTATATTGGTATAACAGAACTGCGTGAAATCGGCATCTATGCAAGGGGCTGTCACATACTCCCACAATATCGCCGTATTTCACCAGTCCTGGAATCTTCTTGCCCTTGGAGCGTCGGCCCCAGAGCTTGCGGGCAGCGTCGTCGGTGGCGACATCAATGGCGCGGAAGGGGATTTTGTTCGCTTTGAGGATTGTCTCAATTCTGGAGGTCGCTGTGATAATGTGCGACGACCCCGCGGTTAGGGAAGTGTAAAGGTAGAGGGTTGAGTCGGACATGTTGGAGCTGTGGTGTTGATGGTGCAATTAATGGGTGTTGAGGATGAGAGATAGGGTCTTATGGAAGGAATTCTGAATTCATTCAGGGGTTAGTCTTGTCTTTCCTCTTGGATTGAGCTTCTACAGGAGAAAATTTATTTATTTACCCCCTAGGGGATTTGTTATGACGTGGCTTGGTGGGTATCACGTGCAGATGAATGCTCTCTCGATTTCAGCGGGTTCTCCCCCTATATATGTCTGTAGCTGTACTCGGTCTATGATGTATACCAATCCCCTCAGTCGAGTACATCTCTCCACACGAGCCGTTCCATATGTCCAACTGCTATCTTTCCAGGGCCCCAGTGTGGCAACTTGACGTCAGATCCAGAGATCCAAGTATCCTGGAATATTCTGGTTGGTTTCACCTGTTCGGGTTCAGTCTGGAACACCAGGTCTATTCCGTGAACAGCAACCTGACATCCCTCAAGAATATGCGCCAGCCATGGCTATAGTTACCTGTCACATGTTTATCAAACATCATCATCTGGCCCAAGGTCTGAGCATGATCAGCATGCCTACCCACTAACTAAGCTATAGACTTTATGAAGAGTTGGGTAAGAAGCAGGTTTTAGTAACGTCAACTTAAACGTCTTTAGGCACTTCTCGCACTTCGGGCACTTTCCCTATTATTAGCAATTCGATACCAGTTGGTTCACGAGGTCATCAAGTAATCCAATCATGGGAGTGTTATTGATAACGGTTTGGACTGGTCTTGGCGAAATTGCCGAATTACAAAGATTCTACACCCGTATGGGATGAATAATCTCTTGCTACCTGGGAGTACCCAACAACAGCCCGATATATATTGTATCCCGTGAGTGTGGTCACAAGCGCACGAGACGGATAGTGCACACCTATAATAGTTCCTCGTATTCACTCAAATAAACACCAGGTGTCCTTGTGTTATAGCAGGCTGCAGAAATATGTATCCACGGTCCTTTAGAAGAAGAGCCTAAGAGCCTCAAAGGACGCGTCCTACACTGGAAGCGCAGCGATATGCAGAGAAGCAAACCAATCATGCTAGTAGGCAAAGAAAATGAACCTACTGACACAAACTTCTCGCCTACTTGGAAACCAGGCCATGGAACTTGCATGGAAGCTCGATCTATGCTTTCCCCGAGTCATGAAACACTGCAGCCCAACCCATTCGGCGTCTGGGATCTACTACTATTGGAGCCAGCTCGCTTTCTTCTATCGCTTGTCGGCAAATCGGCTGAGCTGTCCCATGTCACGCGATCGACATGGGGAAGTAGGCTGCATATATACGTTTAAATCCCAGGTAGGACCGTGGGCGCGAAGTATACGAATTGAAAAGCGTTAACTTGGAGGATATAGGTTCTCAAGCCGTTCTATCCCGAATTAATACTGTACGCTCGGGGAGTCAATATCATCAGTCAATATCATCAGCTGAGACTTAGGCACGAGCATACTTATTAAATCAATACTCCGTATAGGTCTCCTATTTCAGTGTGATGCATTATAATGACTTGTCCCGTGCACACCACCAAGGTGGCTCATCTATGGGTTTCTAGTCGGACCCGAGACAACCTATGACTGCAGGCATCAGCTTAAAAGCTAGCATTAATGCAGGGGCAGACTTATCAGCGTCTGGGCCATGTAACACCCGCAGAGCCACGAGCTTTGACATGGCGCAGGTAATCACGTAAGAACCCCGTACCCTGTCAATCCGTTCCCCCCGTAGAATGACGAAGTCGGTCAAGGATTTGAGTTGACGGTGAGAGCAAATTCGTGTCGAATGTGGGGAGGACTCTTAGCTTATCATGTAGGCGATAGATGATCAAACCGAAATTCGCCCATTCGACGGGCGTGATCCCGCCTGTCTCGGGATAGGAAAAATGATCCATCGTCGAAATTTACAATGTTGTACGAAGTACGGAATACTACGGTGAAGAATTTCCTGTTAGGTGACAGAATGTCTAGCCGGCGATCCTCATTGACTACCCCGTACAGATTGATTCGTGGCCATGTTGTGTTCACTCTAAGAGCTATCCTGAAACAGATCGACGTGATCGCGGAGTGAGGTACGGAGTCCATTTTCGATGAGCCCGAGATTGCCGCTCTATAATGTAAGGAATCTATTGCCGGCACAACATAGTCGCCAACGCTCAACATCATAGCGGATCAATAAATGTCCAACCATTATCCGATCAGGAGACCGATCCACCTCAGACCGTGGAGCCTCTGTACTAACCTCGTGTATCCCGAATAGTCTCGATATGGCGTATCGGAGGGGTCGATCCATAGTGTGTAGAGTGTCAGGAGCGAAAGAGACCATAATTGGGAACATTGACTACAACATACGAGAACACCCTGTTGTATATTTTATAGGGGCCATCCCTGACAAGCATAAACATGAACCGTGGGACTGCGGCGGGAACCTTGCAACGACCCACGGTAACACGGTAACACGTGAATCGAACCGTTCTACACTATTTCCTCGGCTATGTTGTACTTCCTCATTAATCACGCTATTATTCTTTGCTAGTCATCTCGATCGGACATTGGGCGCTGACCTAGGGAGCCAAACAGCGTCATCTGCAGGATGCCCCAGCTGCCACGCCAGACGACGTGGCAGTTCTTGGTCCGACCGTAGCAAATGGATCCTAGGGAGTTGTTTCGGAGTATGGCGGTGCTGGACCGGAAAACGGAGGGGTTTTGTAGTTTCTTTCATGCTCCCGCTGTAGGCGCTTGCTACTTGAGGGACCAGTGACTTGGTTATATGTATTGTGTCATGTACCCCGGTTTACATGTATCAGGTCACCTTTTCGTAAGCAAGGACGCATCTGCTGGCTCGGACCACTCTCGGGGTGATCCGGTTCGCTGCTTCACTTTTAGTTCCTTTTCGTTCTCGGCCGTCTGCAGCTTCGCACCCAGCAGGATCTCGCTTCTAGCAGTTGTCGGCTTTCTTACCCGGGTGCATGCCTTTGCTGATGACCTCGACACGGATAAACTTTGCGTCCATGATATTTTATTAAAAAAAGCAGAACATACCGGAAAGAGATATACATGACTACCCGAACATCTCAGGGTCCAGACCCGATCACCGGCTTCCACGTTTCTGGGAGTACGGAGTATAGTACGGAGTAGTCTCTGCTTGCCAATTCTCGTATCTCTCTTTGTGGGGAGTGTCCTTCATCGTCGATCAGAACTTTTGTCTTCTTTCTTTTATCTACTCGTCGGCCCAATCTGCATTTGCTTCTTCTCCCAACTTGCCATATTGTCTAATTGTTTTTGTCCTTCACTATACAGCAAACCGTGGTACATTCATCGCAACGCAGATCTTCGTTGATTGCATTGATAAGCTCAGCTTTCCACCCGCGCAGCTTCGACTTGATTTTTTTATTACTATTGCGCTCCAATTCTACGTACGCATTTCTTACCTATTCTCTCGCGCAAAGCATGCGCTAACTATTCGCAGAATACAAACCACCCTTCTCCATCCATTTTATTACTGATAGACAGTTACTTCCCGGCCATTGCGAGGAACCCATTGCGCCATGACTGTCAATTTGGATGACGAACTGTTCACCAGTGCCATCTCCGGATACCACGAAGCCTTTTTGGTCCAACACTCCCACCTCCCGGAATATGAACGAAATCAGCTCTGGATTGAACGGCTGAGTCAGTTCATCCCGGCCAACGACCGGGATACCAACTGGCAGCCAGCTGGGAGCCTGGGGAAACGGAATCGACAGGATGCGACACCACGGACGTTGCCATGTTGTGATTTGGGTCTTCCTCAGGCAAAACGGAGAGCCACCGTATGTGTGACCTTGGTTACTTGCTCCAGCCTTCTCCTCGCGCTCGCGTCTCCTCACTTCAACCGCCATTCGTCCTTGGATTGACAATTGGCAGACCCCGGATCTCTCAGTCGATTGCCCACGCGACCTCTCCTACGCCTGCCCCGCAGACCCACCTCGGAACGGCGCTGCCTTCGCGGGACAAGACTCCTACCGACACACGCCGATGGTGCGCTCCCAGAGCCAGCAAATACCGGTCTCCCACCAGCACCAGCCCACCGGTGCCGCCATAGGTAAACGCCAATCCTTCGGCCTGGTACGGACCCATCGCCTCGACCATGTCGACGAATTTTCGCCATCCGACTTCGCAAAGTATTTGGACGTTCCTCCCAGTCAACCCTGTGACTCGGCGTTGACTTTCGGACTCGCAAATCATGGACAACCCGGACCTTTCCCTCAATACCCTGACCGGACGTCCCCCTGGACCGACCAGGCCCCAGCAGCTGCGCCGGAGATGTCCCGCAGCACGACCGCCGACTCCTTAGTCGGTGGAATCAACATGATCCGCTTCGACTCGACCGGACCAGCTCAGTATCAAGAACCGACTGACTCCGTGCCGCCAGACTGGGTGCCTTCTACCTCCGGCCTGCCGTATCAAGACTCCTTTCTCTCCCCCGTGTACCCTGACCTAGATCCCACATCGTCTTCCCCATTCTCCCATTCCCCTTTCTCTCACCCATCGTCCTTCTCCAACCTACCATTCTCAGCATCCGCTCCCCCAGCCGCCTCCTCTCGTTACCCAATGCCCCACAATCGCCTCCTCTTCGACTGCATCGACGGCCATACCCTGGCCTCACAGCGCTCCCGGGCTGTGCGACGCACCAAAGAGCAAATCGCCCAGGCCGCGCGCCGCATTGCTCCAAAGGTCGAGTCTGTGGCCAGCAGCATGTCCCAGATTGACAACCACAAGATGGTCCGCATCTCCTCGGCAGACGGCACAACAAAGGAAGTCGCCGCTATCCCCAAGGCCTCCGTGCGACGGCCCCCGCGACCAAAGACATACTGCCGCATCTGCACGGACCATCCGGACGGGTTCCACGGCGAGCACGAGCTGCGCCGCCATATCGAGCGCGTGCACGCTTCCGTCCGCACGGTCTGGGTCTGCCGTGATATCTCGCCTGGCAAGTACTTCCTTGCAAATTGCAAGGCTTGTCGCAATGGGAAGCGCTACGGTGCCAATTACAATGCCGCTGCACATTTGCGCCGCACGCATTTCAATCCCTGTGAGCGGGGCCGCGGGGGCCGTGGGAAAGACAGTGAGAAGCGCGGCGGGAAGGGCGGAGGTAATCAGCCCGGCATGGATGTTTTGAAACATTGGATGGTTGCCGCAGAGGAAGTCACCGAGGCGGCTGGCGATGGCACCAACTCGAAGCTTCTGATCCGGAATCCCACGCATCTTTCGACTAGGGACCCTGGGTATCAACTTGCTGTTGCTGCTTGTGGCCTGGTTGAGGGTCAGCCTCCTTATGTTGTGGAGTCCGCTCCGCTGAAGGAGTCTGACCAATTCCCCGAGTTTCCCGATGTTCCGTTTGAGTTCGATTTTGAGATGGATCTTGATCTCGACCTCGACCTCGACATCGAGGAGTCGGAAGATTCCTCATTATCCGGTTCGCAGGCATCCTGCACGCCTGATACTGATTCATATCTCAAGTGAGCAATCGTAGTCTGCTTCATTTTGTCACTGGGTTTTTTACGACAGTTTGTCCAGAGCACTGTATGATCGAGTTCGTGTACTGTACTTTGGGCTGTGGTTAATGGTCTCTGGGATTTAGGGATTCGATCTTTTGGCTTTATATCTTGTTTCTTTGGCGAGTTTGTATATCGTGTGATACTGGCATTGGCATTCGGTGGAGCGTTCGGTGGAGACCAATTCTCACAGGGCGTACTGACAGTAAGAAGGTAATCTTTGATAATCAATGGCACTTGCATGTACACCGTTGCAATTGTATTCATCCCTGTACTTGTAGCAGGTACAAGCATCAGAGTGTTGCGTGGTATGAGGATGCAGGTACCGGGTACTGCCCAGGCAGCAACAATACCGGCGGTGAGTGCCAAGAGTCAGACACGGACTGTGAGTGGCTGACCATCGCCGGGAGTGGAGTCCGGTGTGACCCGGTGGCCGATCCTCAGCCAATGGAATGCCGTCCAAGGGATGCAATTCGTGGCTGACGGCCTTTGTTGGCGATAGGGCTGGCAGAACTGTGGCTGGTAGGACTTAGGTGATACTGTGGTCTAAGGGTCGATGGGTATGTCTGAGGTACTGCGATGTTAGTATTCCGATTGTTGCTAGTTGGAAATAGAAGTATTCGCCTGCAAATGTCTCAAGCACCGAGATAAAAGCAAAAAAAAGCCAAGAATCAATATTTACTAGCAAATCGGCCCGTGTGGAGAAGCAGGGGAAAGGAGGAGAGACAAAAAGGTACTTCAAAGGTACCTCAGCCCTGGAGTCTTGGCGGCCAAATGCCCCTATCGGGCGCACCGGTCAGGTACCTCTCAAGTACCCCGACAATTTCCTTCTTACCTGCAATACAACCTCGAGAAAGTGAGTTGCCTTTTTCTCCTTTCTGACACTTTTAACCTCACATCTTCGCATCTTCACCTTCATCTCTTTCCATCTCTTCAATCGCTTATTTTGGCTCATCACAGCCTCCCCCTTTCGACCAATCTCTGTCTTCGCCTTATCCCAGTACGTGGATTTAGCTGCTGTGGTAGCCATTCATGCACCGTGACCCTGGTCTCATCACAAAGGCGTCGCAAATCCTTATGTTGTATAATGTTGATTGTGATCAGCCGCTGATTCGTTCTACCTCGATTTTAGAAGATTACCTCCCGCTGCCATGTCTTATGCGCAGCAGCAGCCTCCGTATGGGTACCAGCCTGGCGCTCCGCAAGGATATGGACCCCCTCCGCCTGGCCCTCAGCCGGGGTAAGTCAGCACCTATCAACCCAGAAGTCGATTTTCGCCGTCTTGCCAGGACCAACAATTGGCGATACTTAAACCGAGACCGGTCGGCTTCTGTACGCTTTGCGACCGCAAAAGTTGTCGCCTGGTCTGCGGCGAGCTCGTGTCTTGGTCAATACTTTGGACATGGTGCTGATCAACTTGCAAATGCAGATACTACCAGCAGCCTGGATATGACCAGCAAGGCCAGTACCCGCAAGGCCAGTACCCTCAGTACGCCCAAGGCCAGCCTGGTGGAGTAAGTGTTGACATAATTAACCACCTAAGCCACACATACTTACCGATAAACAGATGCAATACCCAAACCAAGCTCCTCCTCCACCTCAACAGCCTCAAGAACAAAAATCTGACCGGGGATGTCTCATGGGTTGGTAAGTAACCATATTGTCGGTGAAGGTGGGAACAACACTAATCTGAGCTCTTTTCTTTCAGTCTGGCCGCGATGTGTTGTTGCTTGGCCCTCGACGATTGCTGCGAATGCTGCGACGAGTGCTGCTAAACTCTATGACCCATGACATCGACGATACCTTTCTTCTTGCAGGCGTTGGGATTTTTCGATACGCCCACAACATTCTAGGACAGAACACTGCGCTTTCTGAATACCAATAATCTCCTTTGTGTCTGTTGCATTGGGCTTTCATTGCTCTGGGAGAAATACTCCAGTCCGGTCAATTCTAGCTTTAAGTATTCGTTCATTGCGTTCAAGAGTTTATTTGATTGATCTTACAACATACATAATTATCCGTTGCTCGGATACATGCGCGTATGCATTGAAATGCACTCAAGATATCCATTATCACATTGGATATATCCAAATAATGTTACACCATATGCCGATGATCATCTAATGCTTAACCTAGTCTGTTTTTGTGCTCAAACTGGCGATCTTGAAGTTTCAATAGTCTCAAAGTATCCATTCCTGTCAAGCTGAACGCTTGACAAATCTTGTGTCTGTTGGAACTGGCGATCACGCACAAGTCCCCATGAATGACAATTTGCTCAGAATTCTTTCGAAGACATCGGTCAGAATGGCGACTAAATCCCAGGGTCCCCAGCGTAGCTTTATGGCCCGATAGAGCAATGAGGTAAAGGGAAAACCTTACCAACCATCGAGCCGAAAGAATCGCCATTTGGACTTGTGGAAATCGGCAAAACACAGATTGCCTTGAAGCTGCTTATCAAACACGACAGATCTATCCAGATAGTGCTATTTTTTGGCTTTCTGCAGTGTATATGGAGAGTCTTCAACAGGCATACCAGACGGTGACCGACCAGTTTGCAATCGGCCTCCACGACAAGAATGAGGATGTAAAGAGTCTTGCCAAAGATCACCTGATCAGGCCAGCGCTGGGCGATGGCTGTTAATTCCTTGTGTATTGAAAGCAAGAATTCAACACCTGGAGGGTTAAAAAATTACTTCCAAGGCGCCATCGTCTTTACCACTCGAAGCAATAAAGTAGCTCAACATTTTACCGCAACAGACGTCATTCGGTTCCCGAAATGGACGAGCAAAGAGCTACTCATGTATTGCAAAACTCCTTGATTGACAAGGAACTTCTTCACGATACCCAAAGCTTCTTGAGCAGTTGACTTGTCTCCCTTTGGCTATTGTGCAAGCAGTTTCATTTATCAACGAGAACAGCTTGGCAATCGCTAGCTACGTTGAGCTTTTAGTCGGACAAGAGAAGGGTGCCATCGATCTTCTGAGTCAGGACTTTGATGATAAAGGTAGATACAAAAGCATTCGAAACCCTGTCGTGACCACATGGCTCACATAATTTGAGCGAATTCGACGACAAAATCCTCTCGCTGCCGACTATCTCTCTCTGCTTTATGGCCTGTATCAAAGAGAAGGATATTCCGATTTTGTCCCTTCCGCCGGCGTCCAATGTCGAACAGAAAAAGGCGATCGGTGTTCTCAGCTCCTATTGCTTTGTACGTGCCACGCATGAAGATTCTTGCCTTGATATGCATCGCTTAGTTCATCTTGCAACAAGAAACTGGCTGCAATCAGTAGACTCCCTCCGAAAGTCAATTGGACGTTTTACGTGGGCTAGATGCCCGATTCCCCCTTACTGATGTGGCAGGTTATGAACCAGTGGCGAGTATGTGTCCCTCATGCACTCCGGGTCCTTGATCTAACGGTAGGAGAGGACCCATCTTCCGAGGATGCGTTTTTTGTTCAAGTTAGCCAGATGTCAAATGACTGATCGAAGATACAAAGAAGCTAAGAAACTTCTCACCGGGAGTGTCAAAATTTCAGAGAGAATTTTTGGCCCCGAAAGCGTATGGACTATTTAGGGTCTTGATTGGGTGGCGATTGGCTGTTCATGGCAAGGGTAGCCGGAGAAGGCAATCAAAATAAGCGAGGACTGGAAAAACCGCAGAAAAGACTTCAATAGCATCGAAGCTGTCCGGGCTTTGCACCGGTATCGGCTATGTACACGCTTTTGAAGACCACAAGTCTGCAGAGCTTTGCAGGAATGTTATCCCACATCATATCAAAGCATTTGGTGTGGGCTCATTTGAGACGATTGATGCTATAAGTTGCCTGTTCATGGATTGCTGCTCCCACGGACATCTCTTGGATGTGTCAGAGCTAGCCATTCTAGTACTGCATATCTACAGAAGGGTCTTCGGATCGGCCAATCCCAGAACGGTGATGGTCATGGTAACAATGGCAAGTATATATACGGACGGATGGCAGCTTAAAGGGGCCGGATCATTGCTAACCGAAGCCCTTGAGATCCAAATTCCATTATTGGATGTGAGTATCCCTCAATTCTCCAGACAATGGTGTACCGATCAACTACATGGTTGTTTACGCAAAGATGCAGTTGCCCCGAGAAAAGGTACGTCCGTTTCAGCGCGCAAATCTATGGCTTAGATCACGGAGTTACTCGGCTCAATACGTATCTGTGGAGCAGTGGATGACGAAGTCGAAGCAAGTTTCTCGTTGCTGTACTCCGCTGATACATGCACTAAAATTGTGGTACAAGAGCATTCAACTCCTTCATGGGCAGATGTTTTTCTCGTGTTTAGGCGAATATGATAATAGAACGAAGAAGCCCTTACCCGAAAGTCAAGGTGTATGGCCTCTATTATGCGCGACAGCCAAGAAATGATCCCCTCCTGCGTGAAATCCAAAAAGCCATAAAGGATATGCCCGCAAACGGGCAGATCCCGAGTGGAGAACTCAGATCATCAGTTGAAGGTCAGCAAGTTAAGGAATCCTACGACAGCATGATCTCGACAAGTCTCCCAATCATCTCTCTAAGGGCACAAGCACTTGGGACCTTCTTTATATGACCTTCATATATTCTCACCACTCTAAACCGAACCTCATCTTGTAATAAATGAAGATACATGTGAATAGGAAGTAAAATATATATTTCGTGGTACAGAAAGAAATATTCGGGCGAGTTGCTTTTATATCTTCGGAGTCGCCGCTGCTCTCGAGCCTTGCCGGTCACATAAATCCTTGTCAGCCACTGGGCAGCAAGAACCAATTATGTAATTCAATTGAGTAACCTTCCAGCTGGAACCAGAAGACCAAAATAGTCGGCCGAACTTGCGCCGTCTCTCTTTGGGAATAACACGATCCATTTAGCTCGACAGCAGTCTTTTTACTTGTCCTTTTGCTATATATCGTCTTCCCCTTTCTCACGTTTTCTATGCATAACCTTTGAAATTTCGCTATGACCGCGTTCTCCACCCGCGAGCCGTCTGACGGTCAATAAGTGGTTAGCCTGTGATCCGAAATTGTTTCCTAAACGAGGGCTGCGCCGAGCGCTTTGCTATATCCGGTTGCCACACCCCGAACTAATCTTGATTTGCACGACTCTCAACTCTGATTCATGGAGATTTTCCGAGTTTATAAGGGGTAAGGGGCCCGTGAACCAATCAGCGGCAGGGACCGTTGGATGTGCCGACCACTTCTTTTATCAATCTCCCAACCAAGCGAGACAATCGAGGCAATTCCATGATTCATGACCGGAAGACGAGGAAGTACCCACAGTTAATATGGATTCTTGCAGCCAAGAGGCCAAGCGAAGCTTGAGACCGACGCTGCAAAGCTTATTGTGGTCGACGCTTACCCGCTCGGGCCTAGCGCTCGCTAGATAAGATGAGGGCGACATCTGATTAGATCTGCCCTGTTTCGCTCTGATTTGCCGGTGGGGCAAGCCCTAGGCTAGCAGCCCTGGAATGCGCTGATGAGTGGATATAATTAATTTCACCAAATCACCGCTAGAGGCCAAAGGCCGATTTTGCTATGCGGGTCACGACACCGCGTGTTTTTTTCACTGTCTCGGTGTCCTATCCGAACTGTGCCGATCTCGGGACTTTGTATACTATAAGTGCAACGGGCGCCCCATTATTTCCAATCTTGTACTGAACGCTTGTTTAATTTTACCTCTCCAATATGGGCGTCCGTCTTTTGATCCGAAGGGCCCGAACGGTCTTTAGCCGCATGGCGGCCTCTGACGCTGCAAGCTCAATTGACACACCTGCCCCAGCGGATGGAATCCAACCAAGCAAGATAGATCCTGCCACCGACACAGAACTTCAACAGGCCGATATGCCGGGGGAAGACCTCCAACATGGTGTCCGAGATATTGAGGCCATCACCTTGACCTGGTCCAAGCGAACCTTGGCTCTGGTTTTCATCAAGTAAGCCGTTTCCCTAGACAATAAGGTTGAACAGTTGCTAAAGCAGTCGATTATAGTATCTGGTTCCTATATTTTGTCAACGCCTTCCAATCTTCAGTTTTCTCCAGCTTGAGCCCTTACGTGTCCAGTTCCTTCTCGGCTCACTCACTGTCTGGTGTGCCTGTTGCGCTTGCCGATGCTTTTGCGGCAGCAAGTTATATCCCCGTCGGAAAGATGATGGATACTTGGGGCCGTGCAGAGGGATTTTTGCTGATGACATGTTTCGCTACACTGGGATTGATTCTCTTGGCCTCTTGCAACAGTTTTGCCATCTACTGTACTGGATATGTAAGACTGCCATTTATTCTGAGATGCTCCTCAGAACGAACCTCCTTTGCACATACTTACGGTCGAGTACTAGGTCTTTTACAATCTCGGATTCAGCGGCATGGAATACTCCATTGATGTGGTGACCGCCGATGCCTCCCAATTGAAGAACCGAGGCCTGGCGTATGCCTTCACTTCTTCACCATACATTATTACTGCATTTGCTGGAGCAAAGGTAGCAGATGAGTTCTACTACCAGGTCAGCTGGCGATGGGGCCTGGGTTGTTGGGCTATCATCTTCCCCATCGTGGCGGCGCCTTTGTACTTCATCCTCAAGACCACTCTTCGCAAAGCGGAAAGGGAAGGTCATCGGATCAAGGAAAAAAGTGGTCGCACATTTTTGCAAGGTGTCTGGTATTGGACTATGCAGTTTGATTGTGAGTATTACCTTTCTCTATCATTTCGGTGCACATATCCCGCCGGTCGGACATTATCGACACGACTTCCCAATTTCAACCATTTACTTCTTCAAACAGACACTAATCTCGAACAGTGCCTGGTGTTTTCATGTTTACTGGTGGACTAGTCATCTTCGAACTTCCTTTCGATATCGCAAGTGAAGCACCCAACGGCTGGGGCTCGAATTATATCATCGCCATGCTTGCTGTCGGGTTCTCGATGCTCTTTTTCTTCGCCATCTACGAAAACTGGATAGCTCCCGTGCCTTTGCTCAACATTACCTTCCTCACCGACCGAACCGTTGTCGGTGCCTGTCTTCTGGATGCTACCTATCAGCTATCCTTCTACTGCTGGAACAATTACTTCACCTCCTTCCTCCAGGTGGTCAACGGCCTAACGATTGCCGAGGCTGGATACGTGAATAACACATTCGATGTCGTGTCCGGTGTTTTACTCTTCTTTGTCGGCTGGGCTATCCGAAAGACCGGTCGGTTCAAGTGGTTGTTATACATTTCTGTTCCTCTCTACATCTTTGCTCAGGGATTGATGATCTATTTCCGTAAGCCCGGTATGCGCGTCGGATACCAGGTTATGTGCCAGATTTTCATCTCAATTGGCGGTTCGATCTTTATTATCGTCGAGCAGATTTCTATTTTGGCTGCCGTGGATCATCAACACGTCGCTGCTGCATTGGCTTTGTTGAACGTTGTTGGTACTATCGGCGACTCCGCCGGTTACACTATTTGCACAGCTATCTGGACTAATACCTTCCCCGGCGCTCTTGCGAGATACCTCCCAGCGTCGGAATTGTCAAACTTGGACAACATTTACGAAGATATCACAGTGCAGACTAGCTATCCCATGGGGAGCGAGGTCAGACTGGCTATCCAGGCCGCTTACGGCTATTCCGAAGTCATTATGCTTTCGGTTGGTGTGGGTATCATGGGTCTGGCCATCATTTGGACCATGTTGATCAAAAACCTCAATCTCAAGGAGATCGCACAGGTCAAGGGTACTGTCTTCTAAGGAATCTTTGAGATAGCAATGGTGTCCGGTTGGATATCTGGCTGTGCGCATCATACTATTCCCTTCTTTCATGATCCCCGGGAGGATACACTCGCAGCAGCAATCATTATCGCTAATTCCCTGCTGTTTCTTGTTTTCCGTTTCTTGTCTTTTTCGTCTGCCGATGTCTACTCCTGATCCGGGGGAAAGCATGGACATATTGTCGTCGATTTTGAATCAGATGTTCACCCATAACTTGAAGTGGGACAACTGGAACTGGCCTTTAAGGCGGCCATTTCAGGATAGGGGAAGATCAGGTCTGATCATGATTACCTTTCAATGTACAAATAGGTTGATACCACATCCATATATACCAATGTCATGGAAGACCAGTTATTTATCCAAGCGAGATTATTATTTGCAAGAGCTTTACATGTACAATTAATGCTACAGAAATAGGGCCTATCACCGATATTTCTGAATTCAATCAGATTATTTACAAATCTTTCATATTTGGTGTACCACTCTACCACCCTTAAGTATAAGCGGCTATCTAATTCTCAACACTCTAACACTATAACTCTCTTTTTATTCGCTAATTATTAGCTTAATGTAAAGCTACATAGAAACTATCTTTAAGACATACGCAAAGGTCTTGGAGCAGGCAAAAAACTGGGGGAAAGGCACAGTCCGGGGAAGAGTGGAGGATCTGCGGAGAAAGGCTGGATTTACCCGTCAATCACAACTCACATCCTCAGTCATAGCCGTGACCAACTACCCCTCAACTGCAGCCAAGGTAGACGCGTCTCTTGTGCGGTGCTCGCTCTCGAATCAACACGAAGAGCCGGAAATTACTTGCAGGAATAAGCCTCGGCACTTTTCCTGCCAAGATGCTGCAGCGGTATTGCATCGCCCAACGCAAGAACACACTGTTACGACACACGTTGGCCTTACTCGCACCAAATCTCCCCTAGGCGGTGTTTACATACTGCCTCTGTCTTGATCCATGCACCCCCGTGGAGATTTACCTCATTGGGAATGAAGTGTCGGTATTGCGGTCGATTCGGCAGATTGTTTTGTGCAAAGGAAGAGATCCAGTCATGGCCCTCGAACCCCTCATGGAGATTTACTTCATTGGGAAGAAACCTCAGTCTTACAGTCGGTGTCGGCAGATCTTCTGCCCAAAGGAAGACATAATCTTATGACCCTTAGGTGTCACCTCGATCCATCCGGGTCAATTGGAGTACAATGAGGAGCGCAGGTAATTATCCGGCAGGGCACTCCTCGCTGGGGGATTGAGCTGCTTCCATATAAATATCCGTTACAGCGCGCATTTTACTCAGATTCCCTGCATTTCAAATAGCATTGGCTAATTGGGACTAAACACGCAAAATGCTGCACAAATATCTTCTTCTGCCGCTTTTGGCGTCATATGGTGCTGCGGTCACTATATCTGTGGCAAAATCTGGAGGCAATGCTACATCAGGTCTGCAATATGGTGCGATGGAAGAGGTAGGTTGAGCTCCGTGTCTATTGTCATCGGATCTAATTTAAGGTTTAGGAAATCAACCACTGTGGCGAAGGAGGTCTCTATGCTGAATTGATCCGAAACAGAGCATTCCAAGGAAGTCCAAAGTTCCCTTCGTCACTGGACGCCTGGTCTGTTGTTGGGGATTCATCGCTGTCCCTTAAGAACCTCACTGACCCACTTTCTACTGCCCTTCCAACTTCAGTCAATGTCAAGGGTACTGGCACAGCTGGGTTGACTAATGCGGGTTTCTGGGGAATTGACGTCCGTCCTCAGAAGTATACCGGATCATTCTATGTGAAAGGTTCTTACTCGGGCTCCTTCACGGCTTCTCTCCTCTCTTCCAGCGGCGAAGCTTTGGCCACTACCAAGGTTGCCTCAAAGAGTGTTGCAGACGACTGGGTTCAGCATGAGTTTGTTCTGACTCCCAAAGCAAAGGCTTCCGATACCAAGAATACGTTCTCGCTGACCTTCGATGGCTCGGTAAGATTTGAGATAGGGGCCTTGCTATGCACTTCGGCTAATCCTATCTAGAGTGCATCAAATGGCTCGCTTGATTTCAATCTGATCAGCTTATTCCCACCCACATGGAATGATCGCCCCAATGGCATGCGGAAAGATTTGATGCAAGCCATGGCTGATATGGGTCCTGTAAGTTAAAGTTCAAATGTTGCCCTGAAAGATCCATGATGCTAATAATCTTGATAGAAATTCCTCCGCTTCCCTGGTGGGAATAACCTCGAGGGTGACAGCATCGACGGACGCTGGAAGTGGAACGAGACCATTGGACCACTCACAGACCGACCTGGTCGTGCAACCACTTGGCAATACCAAGAGACCCTTGGATTAGGCTTGGTTGAGTATATGGAATGGTGCGACGATCTTGGAATGGAGCCCAGTAAGTACATCATTTCGCATCATTTCGCACGTTTTGTTTTACATAACTGACGAACTCTAGTCCTGGCGGTTTGGGCTGGACTCGCTCTTAACGGAGAAGTTGTCCCCGAGGCCGATCTCGATTTCTATGTGCAAGATGCCCTCAACGAGATCGAGTTCTTGACTGGCTCTGTTGATACCGAGTACGGCGCTCTACGTGCCAAAGTTGGACACCCAAAACCCTGGACAATTCGGTATGTCGAGGTGGGAAATGAAGATATGCTGAGCAGCGGTCTGGCATCGTACGAGTCCTACCGGTTCTCGGCATTCTACGAGGCTATCACGGCCAAGTACCCCGATATCCAAGTCCTTGCGTCTACTATCGATATCACGATTCCTGGAAATGCAGGTGGTGATTACCATTTGTACGATGTTCCGGATAATTTCGTCAGCAAGTTCCACATGTTCGATAGTTATACATCCGAGCATCCTATTCTGCTTGGTAAGTCAATTGGTATACCTGCGAGATATGAACTAACACACATCAAGGTGAGATTGCCGTTACTGAGTCAAATAACGGAGTTGGCATTGACTGGAGCAACACTCATTTCGGTCTGTATCCTTGGTGGATCGGCTCCGTTGCCGAGGCTGTGTTCCTTCTTGGTGCTGAGCGCAACGCAGACGCGATTATTGGAGCCACCTATGTGAGTTGTGTCAACAAATTTTTAGTAGAAGATAACTGACAAAGCAATAGGCTCCCTTCTTGATGAACTTGGACAGCTACCAATGGTCCCCGACCATCCTCTCGTTCAACTCCGATCCCGACCAGACAGCTCGCTCCACTAGCTGGCACCTGTACACCGTATGTTAAACTCTTATCAGACCTTCAAAGTAATATCCACTGACATGAGATGCGAAAATAGCTGTTCAACCACAACCTCATGACAAACACCCTCCCATCCACTTCCTCCGACGACTTCGGTCCTCTGTACTATGCAACAGGTCTGAATAGCAAGACCAACTCGCACATCTTCAAGGCAGCAGTATACAACAGCACATCCGATGTGCCTGTATCACTGACATTCGAGGGTGTCGGCCGTGGCACCAAGGCAGACCTCACCATCCTGACTGCGCCTGATCCATTTTCGGTGAACGAGGTGGGCGGGGCGAATATCGTCAACAGCAAGACTACCCAGATTAAGGCTGGCAAGAAGGGCGAGTTCTCATTCAAGCTACCGAATCTGAGTATTGCTGTGCTCACTACCAGTTAATGTATCGTCAATATTCTAGGAAGTTTGCGTATGCAGAGCATGACTCAAATATATTGCCTTCCGGTTTCCGGGCTTGACAGCTTACTGTATATGGAGTAGATTTTCGTCAGACTGAAAGACTCAGCCTTAGTATTCGTATTCCACAATCGCCAACTTCTATATTCTAGGCTATATCCTTCCAACATCTACCACCTCTCTGTCACATTGAGTATCGGCACTCTGAGCTAAGCGATCACCCTGATCTGTTTCCGCCCGTTACCACCTCTATGTATTTCTTCGGGGAGTCTTTTTCCCGATTCACGCAAGTTTGGGACCGCGCATCAATCGATCGATCGTGTCTGCGTGAGACGTGGGTTGACCTCACCATGAACACCACGTCTATCCCCTATAATCCCCCGCGGGGCTCATTCGGGGCGCGGGTGCGTGTTCGTTACTTCCCGCCCGCACGCTCCAGACCCTTTCCGCGAGTGAAAATTGCAGCGACGGTCGCGATGAGTGCAAAGATCGCGGAGGCCATGAAGGAGAGTCTGATCCCGCGGTAGTACACCAGCCGAGCGGCTAATTGCACATCCGGGGGAAGATCATAAATAGCCGAGACTGAGTGGCGGATCTCATCGATCACCTAGGAGGAAGCGAGTATATTGGTCAGCAAGGCTTATTCAGCGGCTCGTTATCATCAAACGGCGAAGGAATTGTACTTTCCATTTGTCTGGTATTCCACTCAAGGCCTCTCCGAGGCCTGAGTTAAGTGTATTCTGCATGATGGTGGAGGTGACTGCGACGCCCCAAACATTTCCGAGGGAGCGGATGAGGTAGACGGTTGAAGCGGAGACGGCGTGATCTGGATACGATATTGTTAGCAGGCTCGCTTGGCAAACATCTCGGTCGCTCGTGGATCCGGGTAATGGGCTGGCGACAAGGCTAGAAAAAGTATCTTACCGGCGTGATCAAAGGCTGCTAGGAATGTGAACAGGATCCCTGGGTACACCATCCCCTGACCCAGGTTGGCGGGAATCACATAGACGAGATACTTCCATCCCGAGTCGTTGAATCGGAGGAGCATGACGAGCACATTGCCGAAGAGCATTAGGGCTGCACCGACGCGTACAATGGAGGATAATCTGCCCCAGCGCGACATGATGATTCCCGCTATAAGACCACCCAGTGGGGTGAATAGGCAGGGAATCACCAGTCGGGTGCCAGCCTTGCTGGGTGAGTCAAGGAGAATCACCTGAAACATGAGAGGGAGAGTAAAGAGATACTGAATGATTCGCATTAGTTACGATGCTCATAAAATTAGTGGAACAGGTGAACTTACTGCATATGCTGCCATCCCGACACAAACATTGGCGATCTGTGTGGACACAGCGAGTTGTCCCCGTAGCATCTTCAATGGAATCAAAGGTGCGGCCGTGGTTTTCGCTTCAACAGCGACAAATGCAGCCAGCAATACCACACTAGAGACCAATGGCAGAATTACCCACAGGTGAGTCCAAGGGAGAATGTTGCCGCCCAGGCTGAGCCCGACCAGTTGAACCGATAGAGCCAGAATGAGCAGACAAGCGCCCAGGATATCGATTTGGTGCCAAATTCCTCGAGTTCGACCTGGGGAGGATTCAGTGTGGCGTGTTGGGAACTTTAGAACTACATAACCCATGACCAAAGCGAACAAAGAGACAGGGACCTGCAGCAGGAAGCACCAGCGCCATCCGATCGAGTCAACGATGGCACCTCCGAAAGAAGCACCACAGATGGCTCCGAAGCCGTACGAGACGTTCTGGATTGCCTGGTACATGCCGCGTTGGCGGAAGGGAATGATATCGGAGTTGATGATTGTTGCTAGGATGCTTGTTAGTGATTGATATGTCAATTGAAAGATCATCGACTTACCCATAGTCATCAATCCTCCGCCTCCAACGCCCGTCAAGGCACGCATGATGTTTAGAAAGATTACATCACGGGCCACGGCACATCCCAGACAACCAGCCATGAAGGTGATGGTTGCAGTGAAGAAACAAGACCGGCGACCGAGTATATCGGAGAATCGGCCATACAGAGGCTGGAACGCGGTGCTTGTGATCAAGTACGAGGTGGTTAGCCACGAAGCAGTGTTCGCGGCGTTGAACTCAGAGCTGATCACAGCATAGGTCGAGGCAGTGATGGTGCCGTCAAACCCGCCAAGAAACACATTGGCCATGATTGCTGTTGATTGTTAGATTCTGCTTGATCGTGTATGGATTTTGGTCTAACTTACCGATTTGGATCAGTAGAAACCCTGGTGGTGGGCTCCAAGTCACAGGAACTGGATCCGATCGCAATAAAGGTTGCTCTTCGCTTTCTTGTGCCGACGATCTTTCAACTTCATTCTCGTGTGTCATCACGCCGGCCGAAGCACTTTCATTCGGATTCAATGCCATTGTTGATTTCAAAATTCAGACCACAGATTTGCGATTTAGAAGATGACGAAGGACGAAAGAAGGGCCTGGCCGAATATCGGAAACTTCAGAGATTTCAGACGCGCTTGATCGGGAAATGCGAGCGGATTATCTTCCCCGCCAAGTGCCAAGCACGACATCGTATTCCACTGTGACATGATCACCAACTATTTTAACGTGATCTGATGGATGTGGGCGATTTTCTTCTTTTCTTCTCTCTTTACACAACTATTCGAACCAAAGAAGTCAAAGAGACTCAGTGCAGAGTACCCATCTAAGGTTAATGTACCCTATCATGCACAAAATGACCAGAATCATGGAAACTGATCGCTGGACCAGTACTTATCATGAAGCTCCTTGAGGCCGTCGCCTACACCGCAGTGCTGTTGCCGCTCGCCGCGGCAGACTGGCAGTTCAAATCTCGAACCGACCTGGCCCCGCCTCGTCTGAACATCACCATCCCGGCGACAAAGGATGTCGAGAAGGGTTACCTCTTCATCGCACCTTTCCCGGGCCAGTGGGCTGAGCCGCAGTTCCATGGTCCGCGTCAGGAAGCCCCGTATATTGTTCGCGATGACGGTGAGCTCGTCTGGTCGGGCTATACCTACTTCTCCATCTGGGCCGCCAACTTCCAGAAGGCCAGATGGAATGGTCAGGATGTGCTGTTCAGCTTTGAGGGTGATCATAACCCGGCCTATGGACATGGTCATGGTCATGCTACCATTTTGAATCAGCGCTATGAGACTATCCGAGAGCTCCGCGCTGGTAATCACAAGCTTATGGATAAGCATGAATTCCATGTTGTCGATGAGAAAACTGCGTTGCTTCAGGTCTATCAGCCTGTGCCGAGGGATCTGTCTCGCTGGGGTGCTAGTGCCGAGCAGCAGTGGATTGTCGATGCCATCTTCCAAGGTATGTCTGTCTTAGAATATATGAAGAGTTGTTGCTAATTCGCAGTAGAGTTGGACCTTAACACCGGAGAACTGCTATTTGAGTGGTCTAGCCTCGAGCATGTCTCCCCCGATGGTAAGTTAACTACCCACAACGCTTATAATGGACTAGTCTGACATCGTACAGAGGCGGTCCTCCCTCTCAACCCGGGACAAGCGGGTGCAGGCTACAACTCATCCGACGCATGGGACTACTTCCACATCAACTCCGTGGACAAGGATGTCGAAGGAAACTACCTTATATCTGCACGGGACGCTTGCGCTGTCCACAAGATCAACGGTACCACCGGTGAGATCATCTGGCGGCTGGGTGGTCTACGCTCAGACTTTGAGCTCGGTCCCAACGTCAGATTCTGCTTCCAGCATCATGCGCGCTTTGTCGAGCAGGGTGATGATGAGGAGGTCATCTCGCTATTCGATAACTCCGCTCATGGGACAGAGAACCACCGTGGCAAAGAGGTCCACACTCATCCTTTCTCGCAGGGCAAGGTTATTTCCGTCAACACTGCCACCTGGACTGCGAAGATTGTTCAAGCCTTCCAACCCCCCGATGGACTCCTCGCCAAGTCCCAAGGTAGCACTCAACTTCTGCCCAACGGCAATGCCCTAGTCAATTGGGGCTCTGAGGGAGCTATCACCGAATTCCGGGCGGACGGTACTCCGATCTTTCACGCTTACATGGACTCAGGACTGCTGGGCGAGGGTGTCCAGAACTATCGGGCATTCCGGTACAACTGGACCGGTTTGCCGACCGAAGAACCGGCTATTGTGGCTGAGAAGACCTCCTCCGGGACTCAAATTTTCGTTTCGTGGAATGGTGACACCGAGACGGCGGTTTGGCGATTCTACGCCGTTACGGATGGATTTGGTTCCCGGGAGTTCTTGGGCGAGGCTACACGTGATGGATTTGAGACTTCCTTCTCGCTTCCTGGTCACTCATACCAACGCTTGGCGGCTGAGGCTGTCTCGGCTCGTGGTCGTGTCTTGACTACCACTCGTGTTGCTCGTGTCCAGGACGCGGTGCTCCCTTACGGTAGTGTTATTGCGGGGTCCGAGGACCGCCACTCCTGGAGAGAGTTGATTGTGCAGGCATAGATGAAGACAGATCTGTGTACTAGGCTCTATAGGGAGTTGAATGAGGTCCGGTGAGGAGCATAGAGTAGTTTGGAGCAGTGTCACATGATCTTATCATCCTTTTACCGGACCTTTTGGGGTCTGGATGTCTGACCACTTGAGCTTTCTGTTCTGTAAAATCCATTAGACTTTTGTATCGCCGTATAGCGACCACTGCGAGTAGTATTGTAGCTGAAAATAAGATATTCATGTCAGAATGCATCTACAAAGATGGTGAAAGGATATCGGATATGGTACAGTATATCAGGTATATACTACATACTCTCGGATCTTCACAACTCCGAACCAAAGTCGTATATTGGCCGAATCCGAGATCCATTAACCGAAAAGGGAAGTTGCTATGAACCGTGGAATATAAGGCGTGGGGGGGAGGGGTCCGATGCTACTACGCAGCCAATCGGGAGGCGGGAAAACACCTTAATATGGAGGTTATGTGTATATACTATCGAGCATTAATGCCATGTGACATTCAAATAGATATTCAGAGATGGGAATATTCCCCTATTCAGCTGATATGGAGATGTCCATTCAGTGTAGTACATGAAATCTCCATTTCCCTCCATTTCCGGAAAGAGCTGAGACGGTCCATCCATGGATGTTGACGCTTTTCCCTCTTTCCTCTTGAGGATTCTCGGGTCTGTCACTTTCCGGCTGCCGTTCGTTCTTTCCTTCTGCCTCTTGTCATCTTCCTTCTTCTCTTCTTCCTCCTTCCTCCTTCCGTCCTTTCTATCAACACTCATCTGTCGCATCTCACCTTTTGTTTTTCTCTTCTGTCAACAACTCTCGTTTACCTTCTTGACCGTGTCCCTTCATGGCTTCACGTCTTCTTCCATCTTTGGGCTTTTCGCCAACTCCGCTCATGCCAGACCCGATGGAAAACGTGTCGGACAATGGTGCCGTCGATACCCCCGGGGTGATGCCCCCAGTATCTGAGCCCGGTGATGATCGCGACGGGCAAATAACCACTCTTGCACGTTCTCTTTCACAAATCTCGCGACAGGGCAGCGGCAAGACCAGTGAAACCTCAGAGGGTGTCAACACTTTCCTCGACCCTACCCGTGATCCAGAGCTCGATCCCAATGGTGACCAGTTCAAATCGCGTAAATGGGTGAAGAACTTCATCCAGATGACCTCTCACGACCCAGATCGGTACCCGCGTCGCACAGCAGGGGTCTCCTTCCGCAACCTCAATGTTTTCGGCTATGGAACCGCGGCTGATTACCAGATGAACTTCGCCAATTTCTGGCTCAAAGGCACAGGGTGGTTTCGCAGTATCCTTGGCGTCCGGAAGAAAGTACGCATTGATATCCTGCGAGACTTCGAAGGCATCGTTCACAGTGGTGAGATGCTGGTTGTACTAGGTCGCCCGGGAAGGTATATGAATTGACGCTCCCAGCGAAAACCAATTACTAACGGCCGGCAGCGGATGCTCTACCTTCCTCAAGACCATTGCCGGGGAGACGCATGGCCTCTATCTCGATAAAGAGAAAGGGTCCAAGGTACAGTATGAAGGAATGTCCTGGGACGATATGCACAGCCGTTTCCGCGGCGAGGTCATCTACCAAGCCGAAAACGAAGTTCACTTCCCTCAGCTGACAGTCGGTGATACATTGCTGTTTGCCGCTTACGCTAGAGCGCCGAGGAACCGACTCCCTGATGTCACACGCGATCAGTATGCGACACATATGCGAGATGTGGTAATGGCAATGCTTGGCTTGACCCATACCATGAACACCAAAGTGGGCAATGAGTTCATTCGAGGTGTTTCCGGTGGGGAAAGAAAGCGGGTCAGCATTGCCGAAACCACTCTATGTCGCTGTCCTTTACAGTGTTGGGACAACAGCACTCGTGGACTTGACAGCTCGACGGCCCTGGAATTTGTTAAGAACATCCGCCTCTCCACTGACTATACCGGATACACCGCTTTAGTTGCAGTATATCAAGCGAGTCAATCTATCTACGACCTCTTTGACAAAGCGATTGTGCTCTACGAAGGCCGTCAGATATATTTCGGCAGTGCGCCCGATGCACGACGCTTCTTTACCGAGATGGGATTCCATTGCCCAGAGAGACAAACCACTGCGGACTTCCTCACTTCCCTAACCAGCCCTTCGGAACGCCTGGTTCGCCCAGGGTTTGAAGACTCCGTCCCACGTACACCCGATGAGTTTGCAGCACGCTGGAAGGATAGCCCAGAGCGTAAGCAGCTGCTTGCTGAGATTGAAGCAAACGCAGCCGAAAACACCGCTAGAGAAACGAAGTTTGAGCAATTCAGTCGCTCTCGTGCAGCAGACAAATCTAGGTTTACTCGTGCAGCCTCCCCATACACCCTGTCGTATCCGATGCAAATCCGCCTCTGTCTCTGGCGAGAGTTCTTGCGGCTCAAGGCAGACTTGGCTATGACGCTCGCGACTCTCATTGGAAATACTAGCGAATCTCTGATCATTGCCAGTCTTTTCTTCAACCTAGCGTTCAATACCGACAGCTTCTACAAACGTGCAGCTCTACTTTTCTTTGCCATCATGATTAGTGCCTTCTCTAGCTCACTCGAAATCTTGATCATGTGGCAGCAGCGGCCGATCGTGGAAAAACATTACAAGTACGCAGCATACCATCCCTCGGCGGAAGCTATCAGCGCGTGGCTTGTGGAAATCCCATCAAAGCTTTTACTGGCAATTGTATTCAATTTGATCATCTATTTCATCCCTCATCTTCGGCGAACTGTACCTCATTTCTTCATCTTCTTCCTTTTTTCAGCAATGACGACGCTTGTGATGTCCAATATCTTCCGGTTTATCGGCGCAATCTCACGTTCCGTGGCCCAGGCCATGCCTCCTGCTTCGGTCTTCATGCTTATCTTGGTCATTTACACCGGGTTTACCATTCCTGTCCGAGATATGCACCCATGGTTCCGGTGGCTCAACTATGTGAACCCCATTGCTGTAATGATAACTTAGCTTTCGTTAGGCCCCACCAGAATATGCTAACACGAGACAGTATGCCTTTGAGGCCCTGATGATCAATGAATTTGGTGGACGATCCTTCCCCTGCTCGAACTTTGTCCCCGGTGGCTTGGAAATTTACAACAATGCGCCTCTCAGCTCCAGAATCTGCTCACAGAAGGGTGCTGTGGCAGGTCAGGATTTTATTGATGGAGAGACATACATTAATACCACTTACGAATACTACAGCCCGCATTTGTGGCGAAACTTCGGGATTCTCTGCGCTTTCTTCGTGGGCTCCTTTGTGCTGTACGTCTTCTGCAGTGAACTCATCCGCGCTAAACCATCCAAAGGTGAAGTTCTGGTATTCCCGCGCGGTAAGATCCCTGCCTTTGCCAAGAATGTTCGAAAAGAGGATCCAGAGGAAGTCATTGCATCGGAGAAAGGTGCAGTTGCTAGCGAACCTCAGGACTCGACCGCAGCAATTGTTCGCCAAACTTCCATCTTCCATTGGGAAAATGTGTGCTTCGACATCAAGATCAAGGGGACCGAGCGACGCATCCTAGATAGCGTGGATGGTTGGGTCAAGCCCGGCACTTTGACGGCCTTGATGGGTGTCACTGGTGCAGGGAAGACATCATTACTCGATGTCTTAGCCAATCGTGTTACTATCGGTGTCGTCTCCGGCGAGATGCTTATTGATGGCCGGCTATGCGACGATTCTTTCCAGCGAAAGACGGGTTACGTGCAGCAACAGGATCTGCATCTAGAGACTAGCACTGTTCGTGAAGCTCTGGTTTTCAGCGCTCTCCTACGCCAGCCTGTCACCATTCCTCGTCAGGAAAAGATGATATACGTCGAAGATATCATTCAGATGCTCGGTATGGAAGAATACGCAGATGCCGTGGTCGGTGTTGTCGGCGAGGGCCTCAATGTGGAGCAGCGTAAGCGGTTGACTATCGGTGTGGAGCTAGCAGCCAAGCCAGATTTGCTGCTATTCTTTGATGAACCGACCTCGGGTCTAGATAGTCAAACTGCTTGGTCAATCTGTACTCTGATGCGTAATTTGGCCGACCACGGGCAGGCTGTACTGTGTACCATTCACCAACCTTCGGCAATGCTGATGCAGCAGTTCGACCGTCTATTGTTTCTCGCGAAAGGAGGACGCACTGTGTACTTTGGCGACCTTGGCCCGAATATGGAAACATTGATCAAATACTTCGAAGGCAAAGGGTCGCTTAAGTGTCCACGAAACGCAAACCCAGCCGAATGGATGCTCGATGTCATCGGTGCTGCTCCAGGTTCTCATGCGGATAGAGATTGGGCCGAGCAATGGACGAACAGTGCCGAGCGCGCAGAGGTTCATAGAGAGTTGGCTGAAATCAAAAAGGAATTCTCTAAGCAGCCTGTACCCATTCGCATCGCAGGGTACGGTGAATTTGCCATGCCACTCTGGTATCAGTTCCTCATTTGTACTCAACGCATGTTCCAGCAGTACTGGCGATCTCCGTCGTACCTATACGCCAAAGTTCTCACATGCACTGTCCCAGTAAGTTATCCTCCTCCATTTTATTTGATTGGACTAACAGGTATAGCCACTGTTCCTTGGATTCACCTTCTGGCACATGCCTACCAGCCTACAAGGGCTGCAGAATCAGATGTTTGCAATCTTCATGCTTCTCGTCATCTTCCCGGGTCTGGTCCAGCAGATGATGCCGTCCTTTGTCGTGCAGCGTTCTTTGTATGAGGTACGCGAGCGACCTTCAAAGGTGTACTCATGGATGGCATTTATGATGGGCAGTATCCTCACGGAGCTGGTATGGAATATCCTAATGTCGGTGCCAATCTTTTTCAGCTGGTATTACCCAATCGGATTTTATCACAATGCAGAGCCCACGAATGCAGTCATCGAACGAGGCGGCATCATGTACCTGCTCATTCTGCAGTTCATGATGTTCACGTCGACGTTCAGTTCTATGATGATTGCTGGAATTGAAGAGCCCGATACCGGCAGCAACATTGCTCAGTTCATGTTCTCGCTTTGCTTGATCTTCAACGGGTAGGCTATCTGCGGGTGTTTGGTAATTAATTGGTAGTAGTGCTGACTGGATTTCTAGGGTACTCGCGAAATCTTCTGATATGCCTCGTTTCTGGATCTTCATGAACCGGGTGTCTCCATTCACATACTTCGTGTCGTCGGTGCTCTCCACAGGCCTGACTGGGACTTCGGTTGAATGTTCTAGTATTGAGTGGCTCACTATCTCGCCTCCAGATGGACAGACTTGCGGCCGTTATCTGGACCCTTACATCAAGGCTATGCATGGCACATTACGCAATCCTGAGGCGTCGAAGGATTGCCAGATCTGCCCAATGTCGAGCACAGACCAGTTCCTCGAAAGCCTCAACATGCCGTACTCGGATGTTGGGCGCAACATCGGTTTGCTGTTTGTCTACGTGGGGTTCAATATTGTCGCCGCGCTCTTCCTGTATTGGGTCTTCCGCGTCCCCAAGCATTGGTCGCGCAAGGCCAAGGAGACCTAATAAGGTCGTCTCCTTTCTTTCTTCGGGTTGTGGGGTGTGGTTATGGATGTCGGTTCTGTTCCCAAGTTTCTACTCGGCGTTCTATTCTCCTACCCTGTTGCTCCTGTCACAGAGCCTTATCTTGTCAAATGTATCTCATACGTGTAGCTTATGTCAATGAATGTTGTATTATTTTGTAACTGTTTGCACACGAGTATCCATCATTGGGACATTTCTGCGGGCAGAGATGCCATTTGGTATTCGTCAATAGGAAAGTAGGGTAATGGGAGATGGGCGAGAATAGCATTGTCAATCCTTTTACAATCCTCTACATCACATAAAGTCTTCGTCGTTTGGTGACTTGTTTCTTCAGCGAATAAATCCCCTCTTCCATCTTCTCCTGTCATGCGCGTGACTTGTCGAGCTTCGCTGACACGAAAAGGCCTAAGGTATTGCCTTTGCGTTCTTTCTTGGCTTTGCCCTTTCTTGACTTGGAGTAATCAGGGGTCAGGTTCGTGTTCTGGGTAATTTGCTCCGACATCTTTCGCACACTAGCGTCGTATTGTGTATGCGCATAAGTACACCTGTCCAAGGTCTCACTCTTCTCTTGTCAGGAATATCTCATGGTTGTCTTGTGAGACAAGCTTCTTCTATGATACTGAGTCAGAATGCAAGCCTTGGTTAATCTGTCCTTGGTGAACTTACCGAGTGCGTCCAAGGTTCTGCCTATCATGTAACATCCATGCGACAACATAGGCAATTTCCTGCCACGGAAACTCAGGACGAGCATCACGATCTCGAATCATCGGTCTGACTTCGGTAACGGCGAACGTTTCTTGGGAGGCGTCGGTCTCAAGAGATCATGGTATTTTGATCTTGGATTTCCTGAAAGTCTGTTTGTTAGCCATCTTATTCACCATCAGCTAGTCCAGTGCTTCAAGTTTGTATAGCTCTCTTATGAAATGCTGAAACCCATGGCCGTCCACGCAATATATATCTCCAGCAAAAAGTCAAGATACACCCTAATATCAATCAAGCAATGCAACTTGGCCATTCAGTTAATAAAACTCCTCTTTCATATGTACTGGAATTGAATAACCAAAGATCTATAAAAGGTCTATAAAATAAACCGAAAGCGACGCCGATTGGGTTGGCTGGTCCCCGCTTATCGACGCGGAATCAACAGTCTCCTCCTCCTATCCCCGCGAACTCCATGCCAACACCTACTTTTGGTCCTCTATACAACCTCAGTCATACAGCTCACACAATTCGCCGGAATACCTCGAGAGATACCAATAGCGCCCTCCGCCCCTTGCTTCTCCGGCCGCGCTGTCCGTACCAGCGACTCAACTCACCATGTACGCTCCATCTGCTCAGTGAATCGCACAGCAACTAACATGCCTTCTAACCCCAGGGGCGTCTTCTCCCTGATCATTATCAACAAAGCCGGCGGTCTCATCTACCAGCGCGAGTTTCAATCTGGTTTGCGCAACCTCTCGACAAATGACTACCTCGTCCTAGCTGGCACCTTTCACGGGTAAGCCAGTACCAATCTCTCTCCTGGAATATCCATTGACTTGGATTCTATAGCGTTCACGCGATCACCCGCTCCATCACACCGAAAATTCCCATCGCCCAACCTGCTCCCTCTACAACCTCAACGGGCACCACCGCTCCTGCTGCGTCCGGTTACTCCTACCCAAACCCCGGTGTACCAGTCTCCGGCTTGGATTACCTCGAGACCGACAAGTTTCGATTGACATGTTTCCAGACCCTGACGGGGACGAAGTTCTTGTTGTTCACGGATCCGTTGACGGGCGGCGTGGACGCAATCATTCAGAGGATCTATGAGCTCTATGCCGACTATGTGATGAAGAATCCATTCTATCAGATTGAGATGCCGGTGCGATGCGAGGCATTCGATCGGCATCTGGGCGCGTGGTTGAGGGGGAGGACATAGCCCCGACGCGCCATGCGGAAAGGGGATATATCATGACTTTACGAACTAGATACGTTTTGTTCTTGTACTTGTGTCCGGATATCACTCCGTCTCGTATAATACCAAATCACATAATATATTGCCCTTGCACACTGTAGAACGTACCCGCAGAAGGTCAATTCTCGAGAATACAAGACAAAAGCAGAAGCAAACGCCGGGTATGCATAACAGTCATATTCAAATCTTCGGCCGGACCTTACGCGGTGTCCATCTTGTCCTCGTCCTTCTTATCTTTGTCACCGCTGG
The DNA here is from genome assembly GCF_028828465.1 of Penicillium psychrosexuale. Classification (NCBI taxonomy): domain Eukaryota; kingdom Fungi; phylum Ascomycota; class Eurotiomycetes; order Eurotiales; family Aspergillaceae; genus Penicillium; species Penicillium psychrosexuale. The sequence goes on from NW_026643187.1 coordinate 7,259,763, forward strand.
ATTCGCCATGGCCCTCTTCGGGGATGTTGCCCAGTTGCGTCTTGCCTTCCTGTTCTTCCCGGTCGCGCTTCTCCTTCTCCTGTCGGTTCTTCTCGTCCTCCATCGATAAGCGCAGAGCGAATGCGAGCTCGGGGTCGTTCTCGGCGGCGTCATCAAATCCAAATCCACCCGCCTCACCCTCGCCGCCACCTCCACCGACGTCGGCATCCTCGCCAGCCAGGATCGGAGTCTGTTGCAGCTGATCGCTGAGAAGATGGGGTCCCGGTGGGATGATAGCGAGGTAGGAGCCATCACCACTCTTGACATTGTCAACGAGAGCCTCGAGCTTCTTGGTCTGGTCGGATTCCAAATCTCCGAAAGCTATCACGTCGATCGACACGTTGTTCTTCTTCATCTTCTTTGCGAGCTTCACGAGGATCTTCTCATCTTCTTCGATGGGCGAGCAGGAGAATACGATGATGCGTTGACGCTGGGATTTTTCCATACGGTGCTTGAGTGCCAGCTGGAATACCATCGAAGTTAGTTATTGAGAGCTTGGGACCTCGGAGATTGGCTGGAAGAACGTACCGCTGCAACCTGGATGGTCGAGCTGAGATGAGCTGTGCCGTGGATTTTTGTTTGGTGCAAACCAGCGAGAATTGCGCCAAACTCAGATGTGAAGGTTGACAACACCTCGGGGCCCTTGCCGCCCATGCTCATAAGACCGACAGCTGACTGGGGGTTTACACGCATCTTTGCATTGTGGATGATGCTAACGGCATCGACTTGAGACTGCCACCGGGTTGATCTATGACAATTAGATGTCACCCGCAGACGCAAATATGGTATGATCGGATGTACTCACGTGTAGTCTCCATTGCGACTGCTTTCGCTGTTGTCGACACTGTAGCTTGGAGTTAGCAGAGTAGGCTAATATGGAGGATGTGCAATGACGGACATGATCATAGTAGCTTCCAGCGTCATGATGGCGGAATTTAAGGGAATTAACGATGTAAAGAAGGGCAGAACAGAGAGTGAATAGGAGATCGGCGTATGAGAGACGAAGACGGATGACGAAGGCGAGGTGGAAGCTCTGCATTCTGCCACTGCTCCCCGCCCGAGACACCTGTTTGTTGTGGTCTTCCTGGCTCCGCACTTGTACTTCGACACATCCCAAGTCTATATTCCTTGAAATTTGCCCAATGCCTGCTACTAAACGGAAGTCTGACGCTATGGACGTCACGCCTACGGGCAGTCCTTCTAAAAAGATGCGCTTAACGCAGCTTCAGAAGCAGGCCCTGATGGACAATCTACAACTTGAAAGTGGGTTTAATTGTGGGTTTACGCGGTGAACACAGCACTAATTTTGCTACAGTAACTGAGCGGGCACGTAAGCTTCGTGCCCAATATGCCCTGCAGGCAAATGACCTCCGGGCGCGTATTGAGCGACGCGTCAATCGGATCCCAGTCTCGCTACGCAAGGCAAACATCGGTGAGCTGCTCGAAAAGCACAATGCAGCCACAAGCAAACAACGGGTTGGGTCACCTTCTCGGAAACACTCGCCCATGAAGGTGTCGCGTATCATTCCAAGTATTTCCGTAGAACAAGAAACTTCCACTACACGCGATGGTAGAGCTCGGAGGGGAAGGTACGATATGCCACAAGCCCAATTTGGTTTTCTAGCTGACAGAATGAATAGCCACGATGGCCACTTCTCTGACAAAGAGAATGCCCCTGCCGGTTGCGAGTCTGAGCTCAAGAATCCTAAGCGTCGCGTGAAGCCAGCCGGACCAGGCGGGGCCTCACGCGTGGCATCTCAGGAACTACGGGGCAACGAGAACCGGATCTTGTCTCCCAAGTCCAACAATTCCCGTACATACCCTCACTCGCCCTTCCGTGCATCTCCCGAGAAGGGTCAACCCTCATATCTGGCACGCCCTACCTCACCGCTAAAACCGGCCAGTCCGTTGCGATCACGCGGTGCCACTGTCTCTGCGGGGAAGGACCAGCGGCCTCCTTCGCAGGCCCAGAAGACTGCCCCCCGTGCCGCTACAGGACCCAAACCTGCTCGGTCACCATTGTCGCGCCCGGCGACCCGACAGGCCGAGCGCAAGAACAGCACAGGGTCCAATGTGTCTTCGGGTACAACAGTAATCAAGTCCACACGGACTGGTACTGGCCCGAGAAAGGCAACCACAGCATCTGCCGCGGCTGCCAAAAAGCCAACTGCCCGTGTGCAGGCGGTATCAATGGCTGTCAAAAATCCATCTGCGACTGCTTCAATGCGCAAGACTACCGCTCCGGCTGTGGCTGAAACTATGCCCCGAACTCGAGCGCTGCGCAAGCGGATTTAGGACGCACAGACACTTGTCTTCTTGTCTTGGAGTTAGTTGGGATTATGTTTCTTTGAGCGTGGATGATTACAGACTGCAATGAACAATATGAGCCTGGGTGCTGTCTTTCCTGTTGATTCTTCGGCGCGATATCATAATCGGAGTTTCCTTCTTGAATCTTATACATTCATAGCTTTGTCCGGGTATCTCACCCATCTTATTTTCGACCAAATACCTGGCCGTCATAGCCATCTATCTGTGTGTATCCGTCTGAAAATTTCAAACAGACCCGGGCAAATACGAGACCCCTGTCACTTGCCTACCAATCAATGATATTGCTTTTTCCATCACACCGCTCTCCCGGTGAGTTCATTCCAGCTCCTGCCCAGCTACCACAACTCGGGCTTCACATACCGCGAGCACCAATCTCCGTGTTTTCATAATGGAGATCATCCGAGAGTCTACGTCGTTCGAAACCCTTGACGGCAGAGTCATGTATTGCTGCAAGAATTTCGTCGTGCGACAAGATGGTATCCTATACTACGGGTCGTGGAACGATCGATCATCGAAACCTACCGATATCAGTCAGTTCAATGATTTGAGGACAATCACCACCAACGATCGAGGCCCGAAAATGCAGGACACATGGGCTGTGGCATCCGAGGAAGACTGTTACCTGAAAACGCCAGGCGTCGTCGATTTCCTCTATTCAAAGCTGGAAGACGATATTCAATGCGAGCTTGAAGTGTGTGAAGTGCTTCGCAGACATCCACACCCGAATATTGCTACTTATTACGGCTGTCGTGAGGAGAATGGTCGGGCTACTGGTCTTTGCTTCAAACGATACAAGGAATCCTTGACGGAGAAGGTCAATCCTGGATACCTGAACAAGAACATGTTCCGGGCTAGTGGTCGTGAGCAAGTCGATGATTCTCTCAGAGAGAATTTCCATGGGATTTTGGAGGGGATCAAGCACCTTCATTCTCTTGGGCTTGTGCATAATGACATCAATCCGTTCAATATCATGCTTGATGAGCATGGTGTCCCGGTCATCATTGATTTTGGGAGTTGTCGGAAGACAGGGGAATCATTGAATAACAGCGGAGTGGGACAGACAGACGGATGGCATGATTCAAAAAATAAGCTTGTCTTGGAAAAGAATGATTTGGATGCCTTTGAAGAGTTGAAGACCTGGCTGTTTGGTTCTGTGGATGATGAATATCTGTTCCACGAGGAGTATCAATTTGAGGAATGCTAGACGGAGCTTAGAATTTCTTACAGTACCCACTGCAAACCCTTTGAGCGCTCTGATTTTACCATGACTTTACTATCAAAGTAGAAAGCAATAACTATACTGTCCAGTGATCAGAAATTCAGACTTCAGACTTCAGACGTTATACCCAAGAAGGCATCAGCGAAGTGCGATATAGGTGTATTCAGATATTTAATCTACCATACAAGATAAGATGTACAAGCAACATTTAAAAGATGCACTAGCGAATAGACTTAGGTAGGCTCGGATAGTGGTGGTTTGAATTCAAAGTGATTCAAGGTTGATTTATTAGGACTTCACGAACATGCAAGGTTTTACATAAGTATCTCTCTTAGGCAATTACACAGCACAGTTATCGTAGCAATCATGTTGATTGAACAAATAAGAAAGGAAATAAAAGCTCCCTTGGCTCCGGTTAAGCAAAAGACCCGGGGGAGAAGAATCAGAAAAGAAGAAAGGAAAAACAGGGTCTAGGTATAGCCGTAGCCTGGCCCACGAAAAAAAGGAGCATGCTCAGAAATCAAAGCGAGAGAGAATGGAAAAACTGGACATTTATGCCCAAAGGGACAGGTATGGGTATGGCTGATCCCTCGAATCAGATGCAAATGAACAAAGGTAAAAAAAAGAGACAAAGTATTCCAGCCACTATAGAAATAGGGGGAAGACAAACAGAAACCAATCAATAGCGACCAAGCAGCTTGTTGATCACTTTTGGGGAATTTTCATGGAAAAAGAAAAGGGAAAACTCCGTCAACCAGTCCTATCACTGGACAAAAAAGAAAAGTAAAAAGAACGCTAAGAAGGTCCCAAGAAACAAGAGGCGAGAAACGAGAAACGAGAAAGATAAAGAAAATCCACTGGATTGAATCAGATGGATGCAAGTCAAAGTCGGATGATGATGTATCACAGTATTGCAGCTGTGCAGGAAGTGTAAGGAGATCCAGTCTACCCAGTAACACCCATGGCACCCGCATTCGGGCGCGGCCTATAAGCCACATTGGATGGTTGACCATCAGGTGCCCCTGCGATTGGCTGGCTCCCGTTGCTGGTGCTACGGTCACGGCGATACGCTGCTGGGGGAGGAGGACCGAAATCAAGTCCGGCCTGGATGTTAGTGCTGGACGAGTGTGCGTGTCCGCTGGGCCCGACCACATGGCGAACCGAGCTTTGCATCTGCCAAGCTGCATCCTGAGATGGATCGGTCTCAATACGCGCGGAAGCTGGAGTGCTATTGTTTCGGTTGGGGGTGGTGATGGTGAATGTCTCGCCACCGTTCTCCGGTCGCTGTGCAAAGCTGCCTCGACCAATGTCGCCATATCGTTTGAGGATTTCCTTGGTTGTCACTTCGGCATTCTCCCTAAAGAGAGTTGGATCACCCAAGACCGATTGTAGGTCTTCTGGAATCTATGAACAGAGTCAGCACAATCCTAGCAAAAGCTCAACCTGGGCGATTTACTTCGCAGAATGCATCGTTGTACGTGATCAGGGCATTAACAGCCTCGATGGCCAAGAAGCTCTCCTCCACTGTGCTGTTTTTGACATTGGGGTAGAGGATATTGGGCGTGATCACAGTCGCAAGATTGTGGACGTCCATCTTGCTTCCAGACTCTTCATCCACATGTGAGAAGGATGAAGTCCAGTTTAAGAAGGCAAACAGGACTTCCATCGTATCACGATGGGCTTTGGGAAGCAGACAGCATGTCAAGTGAAGTAGTCGCCTCTGTTTCTCTGTGTCATCCATTTCTGCGATACAGTTAGCATTGCACTTGTAGACCGATAATCCTAACATCAAAACTTACTTTGTGAGATGACAAACAGTCTATGCAGCTTGAAAGTCAAGAGAGGATCGGGCATTTCACGGAGGAACTTCTTCAAAAGAGCTGCAATCTGCACGGGAGTTTCCTTTGTCAGATCAACTTGCTCGTACTTGGTGTCGATTAGCTCTGCGGTGTCCTTCAATCGGCGGATGTTTCCGTTCTTTCGGAAGACACCCTCCACAGACATGTCCATCTGCCGCATAGCGCAGACAGAATCATCAACTAGCGTCGGGATGCGGAGCGCACCAGGACCAACACCGTGACTTGACTCTGTGCCTTCCTTCTCGACCAAATAGTCTAAACTGACACCAAAGACACCCTTCTTCTTATTACCCTTCTTGTTATCCTTGAAGGCACGGCCAAAGATGTTCCATATGGTAGGCTTGCGCGACTCGATAAGAGAAAGGAGCTCCTCCATGGTGAAATAGCCCTCGACCAACGGTTCCATTTGGAGTACAGCAACGTGGCGAACGATGAAATATTCCAAAGCAGTTAGTTCTGAGAAGTACCGCTTGGTTCGGGTTGGCTCCATCATCGCTTCCATATTTCCACACGATACTCCCCGCTGGTGACCCTGGTTATATCTGGGCATCTCGGTTCCCCCAATGAGCTTTGTACCAGCATGCCTGTAGGCATTAGGTCGCTGCTCCTTGGCTTGCTCGGCCGCAACAATGCGGGGGATGTCATCTAGCGTCAAAGCATCCTGAGCCCCGAAAGTCAGATCAGTAACGGGTTCGCCATTGGCATCCCGTTCTTCGACAATCTGGAAACCGTGGCTCCTCGGGTCACTGCCATCATTGCCAGATGACCCTGGTCGAGCACTTCTGCCTTCTGGTCCATCAATGATTCTGGATGCGCGGGCTCGTTTGTACGTTGTGGATAGGGTTCGCTCATTTCGAATAGAGCGCAGCCGACGCATCTCGCCAACGGTCTGCTCGAGCGATGTTTCTTCGAGGCCATCTCGCGAGGAACCGCCATATGACTGGGAGCGTGTGTTTGCCCGGCGAACCTGGGACGTGACTCGATAGCCGTCATTGTTGTCGTAATCATTAAGGTTGGGGTCGTCTGGGACGAATCAAGTTAGACAGACTGCCGGCGGCATGGGGGTAATGTAAGAGTATCCTACCTGAGGTATGAGGCAAGGTTCCCCCGGATTGCAGTACGGCGAGAAGCCGTGCGAGTGCCACTTTCAGCAAGAAAACGAATTGCTGCAATTTTGAAACTGGAGTGAAACCACCCTTCACGGTGGGGCCAAGTTTCATCTGGCGGGCGCAAGCGCCGCAGTAGACTTTCTCCTCGCTGCCGCTCCACAATGCGTCTTGGAAATCAGCGGTTAAGTCCTTCTCACATGATTTGCATGAAAGATGAGGCGGCTTGATGTGCCAACGACTCTGTCCCAACTGAACACATTCGTCGTCAATTGGTTCTTTACAGGCAATGCAGCAATCTGAAAGTTGATCGGCCAAGCCTTCCACTCCAGCCATCAGGTCGACTGGCGTATCGTCATCCTCGTCTGCTAATGACTCCAGATCACGGAGACGCTCCAGGAAGTTTTGTAAACCATCTGGCGCAGACTTCTCGCGTTCAAGTTTCAGTGCACCTTGTAGACCGATGCGGATAAGGAGTTTGAGGTAATGAGCGAGACCAGTCACCAGAGACAGGAGTTCCTGGGTGACGCCAAGTTTGCGTACCCCAGTTTCCTGGGTTTTCGATAGAAGGGCGAAGAAAGCGACAATCTTTTTGCAAAGAAGTTTGGCTTCGCGGCCATAGGAAAGTTCTGGTTTGGAATAATCAGCGATCGCCCCGGATGATATAAAACCAGCCGCGCGGGACTTACCTTTTAACTCGTGGGATTTGATGTAGTCTGCCAACTGATCGACTGCACCGAAGAGGATTTCCACATGTTCGATGAAGCGCTTTGCTACGAGAACACCATCGATGTAAGCGCCGTTACTCACATGGAGTAGCATGTCTGAGATGCAAGCGGCGGATGATTCTTCAAAGGTAGAAAGGGTGTTCCAAATATTGAAGACCTTCTCTTCCATTAAATCTTCTTCGTCGCGAATATGCTTGCGCTCATCTTCGCTGGCATCCTCATCTACGGGCGGAGGCTCCCATGTTTGACCGGCAGGGGATAACCGGACATTCCAGAACTTGTGAATCATATAACATTCGGGGTGCCAATGTTGATTTTGACCGTTGCGGAAGATTTCGACAAACTGTTTCAGGATTGCTGTATGACATCCATGGCACCGCTGGGCAAACTGGGTTGAGTAGTGAAAGTGGCAGTAGACCTTGCTCTCGTGTTCATAGTAAGAGTCCTGCGCACCAAAGACGGTCGGGCAAACGGAACAGGTGAAGTGTTCAATATGATACTTCCGGTCTAACGCTGTAATGTATGATCCGCGTAGTGCGCCGCCGCACTCATGGCATAAGAGACCCAGTCGTCTAAAGTAATCGGTTTCACAAAGCGGAAACTGGCAGCTTGAATCTTCTGAATCGACGGGGAAAAACTTCGAAGCAACGATCTCGCCACAGTCCTGAGAGGAGTATGGAAGTTAGAGAAGGCCCCAAAAACGCGGGCTAGAAAAAGCAACTTACTTCGCACTTGAAACACTCTAGATGAAAAGTTCCCCCTAGTGCTCGAACAAACTGGCCAGTGAGAGTTTCGCCGCACTTTTGACACAGTCGCGATGAACCACCTGGAGACTTATTTTGACGCCCGTTTACTCGCGAGCGATCTCGGGGTGCGGAGCGGTCGCGGAAGCCGGCCTGGTCAGGACCCAGACCACGACTGGAGCGGCCACCATCCTCCTGGTTCGCCGGACTGATGGGGCTTGGGCCTGCCGTTCGTGTTGACGGTGACTCGAATGGAATCAAACTATCTTCGGGAGATGTGGGTGTGTTTTTCGTATAGCTAGCCCCGTAGCCAGAGGTGTCGACGGTGGGACGGCCGCTGGGATTACCTGCGACCAGGCTGGCTGGGAGTCCACCGGGGGGCATCTTGGTCCCCCGTCAGGAGAAATACGGTGGGGTTTGTTGGGTTGAATCACGCCGAACGCTGCATGCAAATATTGGAGAGTAAGGAACGGGCGAGGTGACGTGGTAAACGGGAGTTACGGTAGGTTTGTATCGAAGATGCAACGCGGTTACAGATTGGCGGCAAATTGAAGGTCGGCTGGGCGCGTACGGTCGAGAGTCTGATTCTTAAATTAGAATCTCATGCCTTGGGGTCACTGTTGTTCCCCAGAGTGTACTCACCCTCATGCCATGTAAAGACACGCGGGGGTGGCTGATGGAGGAGGGACGGAAATAACGCGCGCGCAAAGCCAGAGGAATCGAATTGAGGAGGTGGTATAGAGGAATGTTGTCGTGAACGAAGGGACTGAAAGCGCGCGGGCTAGAGGACGCGGGGACCGGTCTTCGAGGGGGATTGGGAGCTTTCAAGGTGAGACCAACAGAGGGTGCTGATTATCGGGCCACAGTCATCCCAAACTGAACCGACAGCAGATTCCAGGTCTCCAAGAACAAGATAGAAAAAATTAAGGTGCAAGGGCGAGGGGAAAAGAAGTGGGCTGGGGAGGAATGGAGATGGAGATGCCCCCCCCCCTCCCCTAATTAGTTAGGGACCCTGGGTCACGTGGTCTATACAATTCCCATGTGGACGGTCAACTTGGGGGAGTTGGTGACATATTCTAGGGTCTTTTAGACATGATTGCAGGATATCCAAGGTCAAATCTGATTGACTTGATCTGAGCATATGGCAAACATCAATATTGCACTGTGTACTATATGCATGTAGACACAGCTTCTTGTGTACTCCATACCGCCCCCTATGCCATCACTGTGCTTTTTATAGAACACTCTGCAGATTAGTGTTTGGTTTTTGTATTTTAATTTCAGAAGGGACATGGTAGTTTGTATGGATATGTATGTCTTTTCCCCTAACATAGCATCAAAGGTGGAATATAGGGGTATTTTGGATTGACCCTTGACTATGTCAGATAGTCTCCAGGTTGGATATCTCCTAAGGATATAGAATACACGAATACTTAGGTATCTCCATACATAGTACTCCGTATTACATGTTAGTTTCTTACATTTCAAAGTTTCCAGGGAGATCCATGGAAAAGTAATCTCATCAGACTGATCAGTACATTTGGATTGGTCGAAGTATGTTGATGTTGATGGGATTACCCGTACAGTGGAGAGTAGGAGGCTGGTAGACAAAAAGCCAGACAGAAATAGAAGAAGACAGAAAATTGAAGATCGTGAAGATCAGGAAAAGTAAAACACGAAAGAAAGAGAAACGTAGAAAAGATCAGAATACAAACAAACCAAAAAAAACGTTAAGGGACAAACTGTCTAGTCGCCTTGATTCCACCTGACTTTACCTTCTCTACCTCCTCTTCATCCTCCTCTAGACCAACAACACCATTCGTGCTTTTAATACATCTAGGTTTTTATTTTCTAAGTTGCTGATCATAACTCTGCGACCTTCACGATACACCCGTGAACACCTGACCAACTCACCCCAGACGTTGCAAGATGGGTGACCAGTGCACTCTGCGCCTCGTCCGAGTACGTGCCTTTCCAACTATGATTCATTTGGGCAAACTAACCCGAAAAAAACACTAATCTCACATTGTCGCCTTAGGAGTTGAGACAGGTCGAGCAAAGTGAACAACTGGGTATGAGATCTCTTTGACACTTCAGGCCATTCCGTATGGAGACCCACAGACTGACCTCGATACAGCCTTCACTATCTACTACGAAGAAAGCAACATTCGGGATATCCAGGCCCTCATCATCGGACCCCCGGGCACCCCATACGAACTGGGCTTTTACGAGGTGAGATCCACCCAGCTATTCAAGGCGGGCCCGGGCACGCTTGTTGAACTATGACTAACCAATTGTAATCGTCTGCCAGTTCTCGATCAGGATCCCATCAGGTAAGATGATCTTGTCTTTCATGGCAGGCACTTGCTAAATCATATGGTTATAGATTACCCAGCAAATCCCCCGGTGGTGAAAATCCGGACGACCAACAGGGGCCGAACTCGCTTCGGACCTAATCTGTATGCTAATGGGAAGGTCTGCTTGTAAGTGCACCCGAATACTATTTCTTTTATACAACGCCTGATACTAACATTTTCTAGGTCGATCTTGGGGTAAGCTTGTCTAACAATAGAGGTTTTTTATGGAGTATCGCTAAACATCGCAACAGAACTTGGCATGGTTCCCGGGGTGAGCAATGGTCGCCTGCACAGGGACTCGAATCCGTTCTGCTGTCAATCCAGAGCCTGTTATCATCAAACCCGTATACGCTGGAACCGGGATTTGACGACAACGAACGGGCGAACGACACGGAAAATATGGAGATCTACAAGTCCAAGGTAAAGATCGCTATCTTGTCAGAATAAACTGGACAATGCTCACATTTATATCAGATCCGTCATGAGAATCTACGACTAGCAGTCATTACACCGGTTGAACAAGCCTTCCAAACTGCGACGCCTCCCCGCCGAACGGCGCCAAGGGTTGGTTGGGAGTCTAGCACGGAAGAAGATAGTGATCACGAACCCCAACTCGATCTAGACGGATTCCCCATTCAAAGCAAGTTTGGCGACTTTTGCAAGCGACGGTTCCTATGGTACTTCGAGTTCTACCAGAACGCTATTGAGAAAGGTATCGCGGACGAGGCACGCAGACAAGGAACGCCCTTCATCCAAATGCCGTTTGAAGGCTATGGCAATTCCATGGGCGGAGAATGGAACTACATCGCCCTAAAAGCCCGTTTGTTGGCTGTTCGAGACCAGGTGATGGAAGAGACAAACCGCTGGGCCATCGAGGGTCTTACTCTGGTCAAGGAGGATGCTGGGATTGCCGTTAAACTACGGGGTCGGCACGAACAGATTGCTGCAGAAATGAACAGTTCTCCTCAAGTTATCGATCTGTCACTCGTTGATGATAACCCGTTCGTCTGGAGACTCACCTACGTTGGTCGCAACGAGTCCAAGTTGGAAGGTGGCATCATCAAGATCAAGATTCACATCTCTCCCAGACACCCAGAAGAACAGCCTCGGGTCTTTATCGAGCCGCCCCTGTACCACATTTGTGTCTCCAAAATGGGTGTGTTGATGTATCTTCCTTCGCATGCTGAAGAGATCGGCCAACATATCGACGGCATCATCAATACACTGGAAGACGACAACCCCCCGTACAATCCCCTCATGACAGTGAACCCAGAGGCAACCGCTCTGTGCTGGGGTTCGGAACTAGATCGCAGGCTTTACAGGCGCAAGCTTCGAGCATCACTGGAGGAGTCCTGAGCTGAGCTAGCTCACTGTGCTGGTGCATGTTTGCTAAGCAATATGTCATGCAACATGACAGTGTTCGGTTATCGTTACCAACTCTCCCTCGCTTGAACTGTATCATTTTCCTGCCATCACTATGTCTTGCCACTGTGCCTTACCTTACTTGAGATATTCTTTATGATGGCGGAGAGACTAGGGATTGGCGCGTGGCGTACCATTTAACACAGAAAAATCGATATCAAATAGTATTCATAGGTACGCAAAAAGGACCTTGGTAACGTCTTGTGATAAAGTGTAGTTACCGTCTACTAAGTAGATATAGTACGCGGATGAGACAACATGAAAGGCTCTGTGGCTAGTAGAGATGGACGGGCCACCATCTTTTGACTGTAATCATATAGTTTGGGTAAAGCTCGGGGCAGTTGGAAAAGTATGGGTACTCCAAGAATATCCCAAGAAGAGACTCAGCTTTCCAAGGTCAGCTAAAGTGGGATAGTCATACCAGGAACCTTGTTCACAGCACGATAGCAATCACGAATCGTACAATGCCCATAGACGACACGAGTCAATCCAAGGATCACAAATCCTTTGAATGTGTCGGCGTTGCGGGCGATGTTTCAGTCTCCGCCACTTGGAAAGTGTGCGCACATTTGCCCGAATGTTGAACATATCAATCATGTCAGTCGAAACCATTGCTAATCCCTTCCGTACTCGGCATTCATCCCAGGACACAGCATAATGGTCTCTGAAGACCCTTTTCCAACGCCGAAATTTCTTGCGGTCATCCCGAATCTCGGCGATGGCCCTGATATCAGCCATGATGTTCGCCCCTTGAGGCATATAAGTTTGTGATTGTGTGAGAAGGCCGGCGTGGTCTGAGCTTTTGTTTGAGGCTTTGGGGGTTATAGTGAAGGGATCATTTCTCGAGGACTGGGATTTTGTTGTCAGGCCATCAAGCCTGAGGGTTTCAAGCTGTGCTGCCAAAGCATCAAGCCGTTTATTGGCGGTCGACACCAGAGTATCCCTAGTAGGAACCATTTCGGCCACCCTGTAGACCTTTGGCGAGGTGAGAGCGCCGATGTTGTCTGGAGTGCCATCCCTTGTAGATTTTTGATTCCATAAGTTCTCCATAATGAAGGCGTCGCGATGCAACATTAGAGCCATCTGAATATGAGTAGAAAACATTGAAGTCAAAGCAGGGGCGAAGGACAAGTCAAAGGGGAAGGTCCGTTCCTTCTTTGTATATATTGGAAGTCAACCAGCGATGCATCCGTGGATAGGGTCCATGACACATCCAGAGACGGCGAATTCCATTCACTTCTAGTAGTTCTCGGCATTATATATTATCAACGAAGCAATGTTCAATACTATTTCCATTGAATATAAAGTAGAAAAGGTGGAAGAAGTAGAAGAGTGCCAAGTTCAAGGCATATCCCGCACGGATCACCTGATTATCTCCGCCAACTTCCCCGGCCCCTTTTCAGTCAACTCCCATCCCCCATCTCCCTACAGAAAAATCATATCATGTCGGCAAAAAGGCGCACGTTAGAGTTAGGCAATGTCCTCGTGGTCGGAGGCTGTGGCTTTCTGGGATGGCATATTGTCGATCACCTGCTGAATTTCCCCTCCGAGACCGACCCCAGTTACGCTCTGCCGAAGCCCGTTGGCGATGCGCGCTTCGAGTACCCGACTCTGAAATCGCGCTACCCGGATTACAACTCCACGGTCTCTGTCGTTGATTTGCGCACCACCAACAACCGTCTTCCCGGCGCTCAGTACTATGATGGTGATATCACTTCCGTCGAGTCCATGTTGGAGGTTTTCCGCGCTGTCAAGCCCGATCTTGTCATTCACACTGCCTCGCCATCTATGATTGAGGGCAACAAGCCCCTGCTGCACAAGGTCAATGTGGACGGAACACGGACGCTACTTGAGGTCGCCGGTGGCGAACATGGTGATTGGGGTGGTAAATGCAAGGCGTTCGTCTACACTAGCTCCAGCTCCGTGGTCCACGACACACAGAGTGATCTGAAGAATGTGAATGAGGAATGGCCCTACATCCGGGGTCCTGCGCAGAAGGAGTACTACTCCGAGACTAAGGTGAGTTTTTATCATTTTAAACAGATCTTAATCGGGATCAATCACTAATCAGACCCCTTGCATCTTTCAAGGCCGATGCCGAGGAAATCGTCCTGAAGTACAACAAGAAGTCCCCGAATGAGATGCTGACAGCCGCTATCCGTCCGGCCGGAATCCACGGAGAGAAGGATACAACAGTCACACACAAGATCCTGGAGCACGGATCCCAAGCATCGGATAGAGTGTTACGGCTGCAGCTCGGTGATAACAACAACCTGTTTGATTTCACCTACGTCGGCAACGTGGCTTATGGTCACCTGCTTGCTGCGCACCGCCTTCTCGCGAGCTATGACCTTCTCGCAGCTGGCAAGGGCGGGCCCCTTGACTACGAGCGCGTAGACGGCGAGGCTTTCAACATCACCAACGATTCCCCTGTATATTTCTGGGATGTCACTCGTGCCATGTGGGCTCTGATCAACCGTGTAGTTGAGCCGGACCAGGTCTGGGCTCTGCCCGAAGGTCTCCTTGAGATTGTTGGTGGCGTCGCTGAGACTGTCATGGGATTGTTTGGCAAGACCCCGCGTCTCACTGCCCGGACAGTGCGATACTCATGCATGACTCGCTACTACTCGACTGAGAAGGCCAAGCACCGCCTGGCTTACTTGCCTGTTGTGCCCTTGGATGAGGGAATTGCCCGTGCTGTTGGATACATTGTTGCCCAGAAACAAGCGGATGCAGGAAAGAAGGCATTGTAATTGACATTAGATCATGAGATTGAAAAAGGCATCTTATGCTGTATTAATATGATTAATTACATTTACGCGGTTCACGTGACCCTATTACCACCTTTCCATGGTTTGTTCTATCAGAGATGTGGATGTGTTGGTCACGTGGAAGTGTTACAACCTCGACGAGACACTTCTCAACAAGCAGCCTATCTCCTGCAACTCATTAGGCCTCAAGCCTCAATTTGCCATCACAATGTCCCATTTTGAGAAACAGTGTTCTAGAATTGATTACGTCAATGAAACTGGGACATTGCAATGCCCGGCATGTCTGAAGCTGGGTATCATGCTTCATTAGACTCGCCATCAGAGTCCATGTCGCTTTTGCTAACAATCTTCTACGTTGTAGCCGACTGAACAACCACATGTAGGGCGGGATCGATATTCTCAGGCCTCTAGGCAAACAAACGTTCGTCATTGTACAAACAACCGACGAAGATGTTGAGAACCAGGTGTAAGTCCTTGGTCCAGCATTGGAGCCTAGAGGCATTCAAATGTAATTACCACACAATATCATCGCCGGAACGACAAAGTATGGTTGCAGGTATCCCGGGTCATTCTCTCGGATCCAGTATAAGAACCAGATTTGACAATCTCACCAACGCGGCATCCGGGGTACTCCATACATACGGAGTACGTATCTGACTATATATTAGAATAAACGTGGCAATTCTTATTTGTGTGGCGTCCTCTTGGCCTGTTCGCTCTTGGCACTTGGCACTTGGACCTTTGGACTCTCTGTCCTGTGATAGGCGTGCTATGGCGTATCCGACACTACAGGTTGCGTGCTGCATGTGAGCTGGAATATGAATCTGATAATCAACCCTTGCATAGCTTCAATTCAAAAGCCTCGAGATACGCCTCAATTTATTTTTCTTCAAGGTTTCTCTTGTCGCCTGCCTCAGGGTCTTTGTGGTCTGTGTGTACTACGTCGTACATCATGGGGTTAACAGGAACCAGGCTCGGAGCCTTTCGAGCGTATTTCTTTGGATACTTCATCTGTACCGCAGGTTTCTTGTTTGGCTATGACACTGGAATCGTTGGCAAGTAAAGCAGAAAGCACATGTGGTTGATCATCGCTAACAGTTTTGATGGATAGGTGGTATCCTCGAATTCAAGTCCTACATCAATGATTTCGGCTATACGGACCAAACCACCGTCAGCGCTGTGATGGTAAGCTTGCAAAATGTAGGCGCATTCCTGTCGGCCCTGGGCATATTCTGGGTGTCCGAACGGTACGGGCGAAAGAAAACAGTCCAGGCAGCCATGGCCGTGTTCTGCATCGGTGTAGTTTTGCAGGTGGTACCTTCACACTCACTCGTTTGGTTCTATATCGGCCGATTTGTCGCTGGTCTCGGTCTCGGTGCAGGCACTGCGGTCGTCCCAGCATACAACGCCGAAATGGCACCCAAGGAAATTCGAGGCAAGCTCGGCTCGGGAATGCAATGGTTCTTCGCACTCGGTGTGATGCTGAGCTACTGGATTGATTACGCTGTGAAGCTCACACTGCCCGTCTCTTCGAAGCAGTGGCAGATTCCCGTTGGTCTCCAGATGGTGCCAGCTGGAGTTCTTGCACTGGGTCTGTGTGGTATGCCCGAAAGTGTGCGTTGGCTGGTCAAAAAGGGCCGTTATGATCAAGCTTGGGAAAGTCTGAAATGGATGCGAGCTAGTGAAGGTGGTGACATGCCCTGCAGAGCGATAACGGGACATAGGACTAATCAGCTCTCAATAGGCTCCGAAGTGAAGGCAGAGTTTAACGAAATCCGAGTCGGTCTTGAGGAAGAGTTGCGAGCAACCGAGGGCTTTAATAAGCGCGAACTTCTCGAGCCCGCAAACCGCTACAGACTGCTCCTCGCCATTTTCATGTTTTGTGGTCAGCAATGCACTGGTATGACCGCGCTGGCTTACTTCGGCCCGCAGTTCTTCAAACTGATAGTCGGCAACAACACCAACCAGTCCCTTCTCATCACTGGTCTTTTCGGCGCCGAGAAGTTCATTACTGTTGGTATCTATATCTTATTCTTCTCCGAGATGTGGGGACGCAAGCCGACCCTTTGGATTTCAGCTCTATTGATGGCCATTTGCTTCATTATTGTTACAGTCGTCAAGGAAACAACGCCGGAGCCCGATGCAAAAGCTACCCCGGCTGGTATTGGTATGGTGGCTATGATCTTCCTGACCAACTCGATCTACCAATTCAGTTGGGGGCCATTACCGTGGCCATACACCGCCGAGGTAAGTAATACTATGCTCGTCTATGACCAGCTCGGCCACTAATTAGCATGTAGATCTTCCCAACACGAATTCGGGGGATTGGAACCTCGGTCGCTGTATCAACACAGTGGCTTTTCAACTTTCTTTTCTCGCTCGTGACGCGCTACATGATGAATTCGTGGGGCAGTTATGTGTTCCTTTTCTATGCGATCCTGGATATCATCATGGCAATCATTGTCTTCTTCTTTGTCAAAGAGACGAAAGGGAAAAGCCTTGAAGAGATGGAAACAATCTTCCACAGCAAGGCTGCATTTGATGTTGATGCCGTCCGACGCGAAACGATTGATGCGGAGGAAGTTAATGTTAATGTACAGAACAAATCCGTAGGCCTCCCTTGAGGGCAACGAAAATAGCTAGAAGATGCGAACAGTCTAAACATGACATTTAGGCAGATACCCTCGGATTGACCAATCAGAGACCTTGGAATCGCTGTAGGAAAAAGGGGCGGATACGAGAAAAACTTGCCACTTGCACTTTTCCTTCTCTTTTATCTCTTCTTTAAATTGTGAACAGGCAAAGCGTAGATAGTTCTGACTATCTAAATTGCTGATCGATTGGAAAAGGATGGGTGAGTGGACAGCTATGTTACCCGGCAAAGCAAGCGAATCTATGACTGACAGTGGTGTGTAGGTTATTATGAGGTACAGTCTTCTGCCTTGATCAATAGACAGCATATCTGACCGTTTACAAGTTTCGCTGCCATTTATGTGGCGTGAGCTTCAATGTCTTCTTTCGCCTGAGGTCCGGGGAGCTGGACTTGTCTGATCCTCAAGACGGCCGATTCTTTAAGCCAGACCCGATTGATTCAAAGGTTTATGATGACATGGTTGAAGACCTTGACTATCAACCCCCAAAAGATATTGGTGACAATGATTCATATGAATATGACTCCGATTACGAATCGACCGATGGCATGAGCCTTGACGGAGAAGATGCGCGTGACAATGGAGATAGCGAAGACAGCAGTACTGATGCAAACCAAGACCCCGAAAGGAGAATGTATGACCACTGGGTATGGCAAACTTTCAAGCGGCCTGGCATTACAGATGATTTGCATCGCGTTGGATTCCTTGATAACCCAACGGGGGGCTATTCGGTGGATGCTATCTCACCTGAACAGGCGAGCGGCTGTCGCACCGCCCAGTTCCTGGTGCATAACTCACTCCAGAGGGATACATGGAAGTCTGATGAGCTACATGAGCCATGGGAGATCGATGGGGATTGGTCTTTATCCGGGATTTGTGATGGAGCGCCGATGGACCCAATAGTGTTTCCCAAGCGAAATGGGTTAGAATATTTCGAGGCGGATGATATGCGCAATGCTGTAGGTATCTATCAAGCGCTTCTTGCACTGAACCGTCTCAGGGGCACAAACCAAAGCTGACACTGGTGGAAAGCAGAACACACCACCGAATGAAATAGCCATGCCATTCCATCCGTGGTGCTTTGATATCTTCTGCCGACAATCCAAAGTCCAGTTTCAATGCATCAATGTGTCAGGGCTGATGACCTGGCGAAATTCTGAGTTTGACTATGATTCACGTGACTCATTTCCTCGATGCAAAGAGGTTAAAAGTTCACAGAAGCAGTGGTGGTTTCATCAGCCTGGTACCGAGTATCTGATTGCAAATCCCCTTGACGTGCCCGGACTACCAGAAATACTTCTGGCTGCGGTCGAGAACCAAGAATCCGATGCCTCTTATGACCCATCGTATGAGATTGAATCGTCTCAATCCCCGACGAAACGCCCTATACCATCTCACAATAGTCAAGCCGACTTTCTCTCTGTCCTTCCGGCCGAAATCCGGCTCATGATTATCGACTATTTAGACTCTAGTGATATTGCTAGTCTAACCGTTGCTTCCAAGGCATTCACTGAACTCCCAAATACTGTGTGGTATAGACTAGTACGCCGAGAAATGCCCTGGTTATGGGAAGCCTGGGATGAATCCGAATGCATACACAGCCCTTCGATGTGGACAAATATGCAAACAGCCGAGCTCAAGTCTATGATCAGATTACGAAAATTTTATGTTGAGGGCTTGCTGGTGGATTGGTACACAGAGCGTGACGCCGAGAAAGCTGCTGAACACCGATATCCTATGACAGTGACCATGCCGGACCAGGTGAAATTACCTAGAAGGAACACTGACTGGCGTCGTGTTCTGATGCAAATTCAACACAATTGGGACATGCTTAAGGGGTTGCAGAATCGACAGCGGATCTGGACCGATGTGGAGGAGATTATAAGGCGGATTCGCAAGTTGGACGCATAGTACCCCGGTGATTTTGTTCAGTTAGCCTGCAATGTAGTGAACTTGGGTTTTGCAACAGTACAATATACGCACTTTCGACGCTTATGCTTGTAAATCTGGCGAAATAGATTGGCAGTCATACCCAAATAGGAAGGCCAGCCAGCTCTTGGCGTTCCCCGCATCGGCGAATTGTCGGCTAATCACCCCGCGACGGAGGTGACGGTGACCGCATATATCTCATCTCGTGTTACTCCTGCACGTTTAGTATCAATATTCAATATTTTATAAATGGCTGCCTCTGAGAAACGCCCTGAGATCATCGAGCTTGCTCGGGGACTGGCAAGAGTGCCCTTGTGCGAGGACTATGAGTGTATGATATCTGGGATGATGTGTGTATCATTTAAATCCTTACACTTTGACGGGATAGACTATTGACCTGTCTAGGTACAACCCCAACATCCCGAAATTGCTAGAGGCGCGGCATCTATGTCGGGGACTTGCTGCAGACTTCAACAATCTGGACACAAAGACCGTGACGTATGACAAGATCGGCGACAAGCGTCTTGAGTTATTGCGGAAACTTGTCGGCAAAATTGGAGATGGAACATTCATTGAACCACCATTTTTGCCAGACTACGGATGCAATACTTCGATCGGAAAGGATTGCTTCTTCAACTGGAAGTGAGTCTTCATTTCCAACCTATGTCTTGTTGAAACTTGCTAACAATTCCTAGCCTTACGATACTGGACACCAGTCTAGTTGTCATCGGTGACCGTGTACAGATTGGCACTGGAGTTAGTCTGATCACCGCTGGCCATGATACCAGCGTTCTTTCTCGCCGCAAGTTCGTCGAGTTTGGCCATCCGATCTTTATCGAAGACGACTGCTGGATTGGAAGTAATGTGATTGTTCTTCCCGGTGTGCGAATCGGCCAGGGCTCAACAATTGGAGCCGGATCTGTTGTCACCAAGGATATCCCGCCGTTCTCTGTCGCCGTTGGCACTCCTTGCCGCGTGAAGAAGACAATTCAATCGGCGGAAGAAGAGGAGCAGGATCCCAATAATCCGTACCGCAGTTTGGTTCGTGAGGATCAATAGAATTTGATATAGAATCAAATAGAATTACCGGTAGACGAGGATCACCACCCCCGTCTCTGAACAGTCCACGTACAAATCCCGTATCACTCGTCTCGATGCGTATCCCTCATGTCCTGAATAGCGCTGGCGTGCAACCTCTACCACGTCCGAAACCCACCTGGTATTGTTTCTAGCCCCAAAGCACACTGCTACAATGGCTGCATCACCTGCTTTTGTAATCTTCGACGAGTAACGATCCTTGGAAGCGTCGTACCTCCATATAAGGTTGGGTGCATGTAACATGGAGCTACCCAACTTGTGGTCCATAAAGTGGACGCTGTGGTAGCTTACTCGAGATCTACCACCATTGCCCTAATATGAAGCCCCCCGTTAAGAGATTAGCTTATATAAATGTCTACAAGGTTTAGACTATAACTTTTTTTATATCAGATAAATAAAGAAAAATGAACGTTATACATCTTATCCCTCTTGTACCTTTTATATCGGCGTGGCATACAAAGTATACATGATGTGAAGAAGTATCATCCGTGGAAAATCAGGAGCGCACCAACACCTGGAAGTATTGTTGTGCGCCCGGCACTATGAATTTTTTACTGACGGTCTACAGAGAGTAAGACGTCTAATTCAGTTGTGTAGAGAGCAATTGAATTGTTGAGGAGTTTCCTCATGCTGACTATGGAATTCTAACAAAGTTGAGAACCGATCCATACCTAAACGAGATACCTGAAACCCTTGCGCATACGTAGCGACTCGTCTGGGTGATCGATGATGTCATTCTCAGTCGAATCCCCTCTAGCACCATCGACAAGCTCGCCCTCCTCGAGCTGGTGGTTCAAGCTGACCAGCATCGAGCGGAAATACCAGCATCCGCCGACTGTGACACCGAACATGGCCAGCACAATCCCATAGCTGGAGCGATATCCATTATCTTCCAAGTCCCAGACGTATGAGCCAGCAACGTTGCCCAATTGACTGAAGGCATTGATCATAGCAATGGCGACGGCTCGCTTGGCTGGAGGACGGGGGAATGAAGAACTGATCCATGAGTAGAATACGATGAATCCTGCGTAGGAACCAGCCTGCAGGAAAAGCGCGACGTAGCGAGCTGCGATGTTGCTGGTGGCCATGCAGATGATGAAGCCGACGGCTCCCATGCCTATCGGGCCGATGATATGCCAGACCTTTTCTTGTGTTTTGTCCGCGTGCCATGCATTAATGACAGAGAAGATACAAGAGAAGACCCAGGGAGGCGCGCTCATCAAAAGAGTCGGGACATATCCGAATCCGAGCGTACCAGTGAGGGTAGGCTATGCAGCAAGTCAGTAAAATGTCCAATGGTGCTTTTGATATGAAAATACTTACGAAGAAAGCATTAAAAGAAAGTCCCACGACATAAGCCACAAAGGTAAACATCATTACGTAGATTTTGGGGTCCACAAGTGCCATTTTCAGGCCTCCGAGAGCCCCAAGCTCTTCACCATCGGTGTCAGCCTCGCCGACATCCTCGAGCATGCGAAGTTGTGCAACTTGGCGCTCTTCCTCAGTGAAGCCGCGCGCATTGTGTGGCAGGTCAGGCAAGATGAAGGCGGCAAGGATGGCGAGGAACATGGTCACCGAGCCTTCAATCCAGAAGAGCCAGCGCCACGCGGCATGGCCCATGACACCTTGCATGTTGGATAGGACACCAGCACCAACCAGTGCAGAGAATGCATTGGAGATGAGGTTACCACAGAACAGGATGGCGTTCCGGGTCGTCAATTCCCGACGGGTGTACCACTTGGAGAGGATAAGCAAGGCACCGGGCAGGAACGCTGCCTCAACGAACCCCAGCAGGAAACGGACAGCCACCATGTCACCAAAGGTCTTAGTGCTTCCCGACAAGGTGGAGATAACGCCCCACAATATCATGGCGACGGAGATGTAAAGCGAGGGCCGGCTGATACGGTTGATGAACATGTTGGAAGGTACCTGCATGATGATGTAGCCCACATAGAGGATACTAAGACATGTAGAGTAGTCGGTATTGCTCAGTTTGAGATCTTCCTGCAGACCCTTGAGACGAGCAGCTCCTAGATTGTTCCTATCGAGGTAGTTCATGACTATTGAGCGGTGTCAGCGAAGTCAATTTGATGTATATGCCGCACGGTGGTGGGTTCAAACACTACACAAGGTGGTACGCACTGTAGATGGCGACAAAAAGACTGCACCGGGCATCAAGCTTCCGCTTGAGCTTCTTCTCGACGACTATCCGGCGAGCTGGATCCATCTGAGCCACGCCATCTTGCTGTGGTGAGGCGATGTGTTCGAGATTTTCAACACGTTCCTTCTCGGCCTCAATCTCCATCCGGTCACGGTTTTCCCGTGAGATATCGTCCGCCATTGTGTGTGTGATTGTGAGCAAGGCCAGAGAATCCGGGGAATAGAAAGAGCAGATTCTTGCATTTAAGCGGAAAGACTCTTCTCATGGTTCATCCCGCGCTAGTATTTTTCCCCGGTACCCCCACGCCTAGATCGTATGTAAATCGTACGCGGGGGGGGGATACTACAGTGGAGTTGCGGTTGACCGACTCGGCATCCGAGAGCAGGAGACGTCCCGAGGAGGCATCTGATTGGATCTGACTAAAGGGGAATATGAGGGGGGGGAAGTTTCACCCCGTGTTCTGGTATCGGCACGGGGACTTTTTAGGGTCACAAGGTCACGGGATCACGGCTCTCGGACTTCACCGTCTCTCACGGGACGCGAGGAAAACACCGAAAACCCCACAAAAGCCAGAAGAAACCGGGAAAACCCGGGAGAAACCGGCCAAAACAAAGAAGCCAAAACAAATCTTGGAAGTCAGAAAAGCCGATATCCACACGGAATCCGAGTTCGGCATACGGCGCCAATCCCTTACACCTTCCCCGCCTCTCCGCAGTTTGTTCCCTCTCTTTTCTCTCACCGGGATCATGAATGAGATCATATCCCCGCAAAGCCATTTTAATTCGAGTCCAATGGAATGTGGGGAAAGATATACACAACATACGACATGGTATGTTGAAACGGGCCATACGGTCTGAAGTATCGTGGATGTGACCCGGGAAAAACTTGACAAATAGATTCTCGACCTTCTCTCCACTTGGTGAGACTTTCCGCTCAAGCCCATACGGCATTTGTCCGGTACCCCACGCTCGGTCTGCCGATATTTTGCCGCTTCCTCAGTTAAGTGTCTAGTCTAGTTGTTTACATTGGGTAGATGGACACCGGTGGCTTCGGCCTGCTCCGTCAGCTCAATTTCCTCCACGCGGTCATCCTCATGCCACCCCTCTCGATCGTCTTTCACTAGTCGGACAAAGCACACGTCAAGTATAAGTGCTACGGCACTGATGGCAACACCGAAGAAAAGTGCCGCTCGATATCCCGTGATTTGGCTACCCGAGCGGCGGGCAATTTGCACCTCAATGGTAGATGCAAAACCTAGTCCGAGACTGTTTCCGTATAGATTCAATGTGCCAATCACCGACCCGGCAATTCCCTGCTGATTTCGACGCACGGAGTTGCTGGCAATGATCTGACCAGCCGTGTACACGAAGTCCGGGCAGAATGAGAAGAGGACCACGGAAGGAAAAATCTGCGGCCAGTAAGATTGATGGATTGGTACGGTCGCCATGAGCACATTGGAAATTAAGATCGTGACGGTTCCAATGGCCAGGATCCATTGTGCTGCCATTCGCGGGATCATCCATGCTGCAAGACAGGCAGCGCCCGTGGCGCAGATCACGAAGGGGGTCCAGCCTACGGCAAATTGTAGGGGAGACCAGTGCCAGACTTTTTGAAGCCATAAGACTTGGTACCAGATCAAGGTTCCTACGGCCATATAATTGAGAAGCACCACCAATAGCAGCATGAGGAAGGATGGAGCTTTGAAGATGTCGAATGGCATGATCGGCTCCGCGGCATAGTTCCTTTCCCAAAGCAAGAAGCCCCCGAATAGGATGATTGAGCTGATCAGGAGAACAATCTCATAGGGGGTTGACCAACCGACACTCGGTGCTTGACTGTGGAATGTTAACATGCAATCCTTCGGGTTAATCTCAACAACTTACTTCCAAACAAAGTTAAACAAGATCAACGAGCTTGTTCCAAGAGCCGATCCAATGCAATCGATCTTTCCATGCCGATCGACTGGTGGTTCTCGCGGACTCAAAGCCCAGAGAGGAGTGAATGTGGTAACACCGAGGCAGGCACTGTGTTACCAACGCATCACTACCTACTTATGATCCGGGTTCACGGAGTCTATCACCTACATGAAGATGAAAAACCACTTCCATTCTGTCCGCTGTAGAAAGGCACCCAAAAACAAGGCCCCAAAATATCCTCCGACTGGTGCCGACGCACCAAAGAGACCGAGACTGAGATTTCGCACGCGACCGGGGGGATTGGTGCTAGATATCATGGCCACCGCATTAGGCATGATGAACGCGCCTCCAAGACCGGCTAGAGCCCGCATCGTGACAAAGGCGAAGAAGTTGTTACAAAAGGCGCTGGCTAGAGTGCAGATAGTGAGCCAGGCACCCCCGGCTAGGACGAGTTCTCGGTGGCCATAAACATCTCCCAATCGCCCACTAACCAACACAAAGGTCCCTTGGGTTAGACTGTATTTAGGTTAGTGAGATGGTGTAATCATAAACATCTAGATACTCTGTGCCTTACGCATAGCTAGCAGCGATCCACGAGGCGTAGGTGTCGTCAACGCCCAATGATTCACTCAAGGCGCTTCCTCCAGCAATGCCTGCAAAATTGACTGTCATCTGATATTGTCAGTATTGGAGGATTTTCTGCTCTGAAGAAAGTTGACGGCTCTGACTATACCTGTACGAGATTAGCCAGAACAAGCAATGCAGTAATGACCACTCGACGCGATCTGGTCGTCCGACTGGGCAGTGCCCGCTCAAAGACAAGTTGGCCATCTCTAGGGGTCAGATTGTCTTCTGCTGAGACCTGCGTGTCTGGAACATGTTCAGCTGGGGTCGCGGTGGTCGGGTCAAGCTCTCGGGGTACAGTAGACGATGCGACAGGCTTGATGTCATAGTGAAGAGCATGTAAGAGCGACATGGTTTGATAATAAGAGGGGTGTTTCCTATTTTTTGTGACTAGAAATAAACTAAATCAGAGATCTTGAGTTTAAGTAGACACCACCGGGGACCGGGGAGTAGACGTGACTGCTTTGACTCATTCTCGATGAGAGTCACCATTCAATTGGGTGTGCATTCATCCATGTCTGCAACTGTGATTGATCAGCATAGCGGTGCTAGATCCGTGTGCGGAAATAATCCCTGATGTACACACATTGTCCTTGGAGATGGATTCTTGAATCAAGAAATTGTCAGACAAGACTATATCATAAGCAGATACCTTGCTTTATATGGGCTGACAATAGAAGACATGAGGTGCAGTCGTTTCTGATAGACTAAGTTATTATTGTTTACTGAAGTCGTTAGATTTCCTTCCACCCCATTATCCGCCACAGCGAGCGGGGAAATGTCACAGGAAAAAGGCGTAAGGTCGATGGTTAATGCGAATCTCGGCGTCATATTGTTACTTAGTCCAGCGCTCATGATATCAGTAGTATATCTCTAGCCTCGCAACACTACACTAGAATAACAATATGGCTATTGGAATTTTCCTTTTAGTGTCGAGCAGCCAGAAATGATATGAGCCCTATAGATCAAATCCTTATACGATGTAAGTATACGATCGGTCGTCGCGCGGGGTAAATCATGTCGGAGTTGAATGAAATCGTAGGAAATTTAGCCTGTTTCTGGCGGGATCAACTTTTCTTCATAATATTCGACCTTGTCGTAGTAGATGATATCTTTATAACCCGCATTGTTAGCTAATATCTACTAAGCGTACTTGTTTGATGCCTTGATATATTCCGTGTATCGACCGATCTCCGTAGGTCTATCCTATAAGTTCCTCGGAAGTCAATTTATGAGAAACAAGAATAGTACGTCGCTTATGCGGTCATGTCATTTTGGTAGTTTTTTCAGTGGTCCTCTTAAGTGTATTTTTATAAATCTTCCACTCATTCTCAGGTACAGCAAGTCTCGTTATCAAACTAAGCTATTACAGGAAGTCCTCAGCATACTCCTCATACTCCTGCATAAAGTCCTCCATGTTGAACTTATCCTTCAGCCGCTTATCTGATAGAATAAAATTGCCTGTCTCAATTTATCCTTGTCGGAATGCTGTGAATAGTGTCGGGCTCCTCAGATAATGTGGAATAAATCGTTGATTATCCCCTGTCACCATTGCCCCTTTGAAAGCTTGATAAACAACACCGGGGTCCTGGGTAAGGTCTACCTCCTCGCACTGTCCAAAATCTAAGAGATATAGCTGAACGGCGCGGTATTGAAAGTCCGGTCCATGTTCCTGGGCATCTATGACTGAAGTTCCAAGCATAAACTCCACATCATCGCCGTTGACGGCCGCGGCCCAATTAAGGTTGCATAGGCTTTGCCCATCGCATTCGCAAGCGGCAGAGTCTCAACGCCAACTTGCTCCATCGACTCAAGGCATAGAGGGAAGTTTCGTAGCGGAATCTCGTGATTGATGGTACCATTTTCCTTGCCGAGATAAATACGGACAAGACAGTGCTTGTTTTCAGGATAATTGAGGAGGGCTTCAATTCCAGCGCTATCAAGGTGTTGTTCGGGGGCACAAAATTGGGAGATCAAGGCTTTTCGTACGACTTTAGGTAATGGAAGAATCCGTTCCATTATTACCAGGTTCCCAGGCACTCGATGATCCTCGGGAGTTTTTGGTAAGATTTCATCCCAGAACCCGCTATTCTCTTTCCTAGAGATCAATTCGAAAGGTTTTGGAATGTGGATTCCCCCGTTGGTAGACTGGTAATGTTCGAATGCGGCCGAAACATCACAGTGAATCTTATACTCATGATAGAGGTTTGATGGTAGCTTTTCGTTTCCTGGACTTTCTTTTTTCAGGGCCAGCGGCTTCCCGACCTGCTCGAAGATAGCTCCCTGTAGACCAGCTCCGATTTGGTTGAGTTGTTGCAAGTCGGGTCGAGAACTCGCAGTTTGAGAAAGGCGGCCGAAGGAAGAGGCCGTCAAGATAACAGACTTCGGGCTGAGGGTCTGTTTGAGGATTTCTGAATCGGTCATGCGTGCGAGATTTGATGCTAAAAACTCCCGGGAAGCTCTGGCGTTCTCTGCTGAGCTAGCCGATTCATCCCTGCCATTACCTTCAAGCCGTTGATCCATAGTAATCGGTGCTGATAGATGGCTTCAGATGTTGTGTATTGTGTATCATGTGCTGTGTGTGTGTGCGTTCTAATTATGACGTCCACAGGCCACGTTCTCGTTCCCTTCTTTCCAAGGTTGTGCTATCAAAGTAAGCGAGAACGATGTCAATAGTTACGTGTCAGAGCAAGTGAAATGAGTATAAAGCCCGGTATTTATCACAATCCTATTAAGTACAGCGTGTTTGTCTTATTATGTCTATGTATAGTGGCAAGATGTAGACACGAATGGCGCCCACTCATATATGATATAGGTAGGTGGGCAGATGGTCAAACGCCCACAAATGTGCCATCCCTCTTTTCGTTTGCTCTCCGGCCAAATATGAAATGTTTCACACTTGATTTCTCACTCTCTTCTCTTCACTTCTCTATTCCATTCATCTACAACTTCTTTCATGCCATCTCACAACATATCTTGTACTAAACCACTTCCATTACCTTCCTCGTGTCAAAAAAGGTATATAAACACAAGTTTCCACAAATTTTGATTAACCAAGCTAACTAGTGTTGTCAACTGTAGACATCGACTACGATGAAGGTCCCCCTTGGTCCGTCGGAGCATCCAAACCAGCTTTTGCGGAAGCTTGGGGCCCAGTATGACCCGGACCTGCCCATTAGCGATGCTTTTCGTCTCGTTGGCCTACAGCGAGGCTGGAAACAAGGATCCAAGACTTGGAAGAGAAATTGGAATGCTTGCATGAATAGCGAGTATGATCGGTTGATTGGCTGCCGGGTCTCTAGCCTCGCAACTTGGCAACAGCTATGTGCTAAAGTGGGAATCAAGGATTCCTTCAGTTCAATCACCCAGTGCAAGAAGGTAAGACGATACCACTATCTATTTTCAAGTCACTTGCTTACTATTGTAGGCCCTGGCCCGTGTCCATGTGAACATCGTCGATGTTCTAGATTCCTGGAACTCCGATGTCACCCCAATTTGTTTCAGGAACAAGGACGCTCTTGCTGCGTATACCCAGTCCAGCACCAAGTTCTTTGGCCGAGAGATCGCGAAGCAGGATAAGGTTCTCCGAGTTCTGTTGCGCAAGCTGCTTTGAAGAGTACAGCGATACGTCACTTCCATGGATATGATCCCGGAGATGTACTGGGTGCGCAGTTCAAGTGTGGACGAAATTGATCTGGGAACTACACGACAATTGAATGTGGGAAATTTGGTTTTGAATAGCTGAGATACCTGAATAACTTGTTGAAAGCGTTGTGTTTCTCCATGGTATAGATTATTTCGGGAGGTCCTCGTAATGTACATGGCTTCGGTGTCCCTAAATGCTGTCGCAGCTTCTTCATCGTCATCTCATTCTCTTATGATAGTCTGTGATCGTGTCTTCATCTACCAATTTTTTGTTACCACCCGCAACTATCACTATTCTTGTTTCTCATAAACTGACTTCCGAGGAACTTATAGGATAGACCTACGGAGATCGAGCATACACCGAACATATCAAGGCAACAAGCAACAATATTCCTCAAATGCACCCTTTCTAGAATGCAGTGCATTCTATCAAAACCTTCGGTCCCCACAGCGAAGATATTAATATCAACCTGATATACAGAGATCAACTTCAGAACCCGATTTCTACATCAAAGGTCGCTGTCGAAAATAGTGGACATCAGAAATAGCGGGGGTCAAGCGGCAACGTTGGCGCTACTCTGTACTTTCCCCCGGTGTTAGAAGAGATATGCAAGGTCCCGAAACTGCAAACATCAGGACGGCAAGCTGAGCCTACTAGGCACCTACAAGACGGGTATCCAAAACAATAGTATGTCTGCGGCCGATAGGCAAATAAGGGTTCCGTTTTTACCTAGGCACAAAACACCGAGTGGCATGCAAGCTCTTTCCAATAACAAAATTGGAAAACATTCTCTCAAATATCACCATATATCTTCTAAATACATTTGATTCAAGGTATCAAACATGTTGTAGTCGCTGGGTAGAGAATTGGCCGAGAATGCAAAGCCGAGATTATTGATGAACAGCTCATCGGGGTTAGAAGCTGCCCCAAGTCCGATTACGTCGTTGTTATCATGTTGAGTATCGCTCGCAGTTGGAACATCAAACCAATTGATATCTGGAAGTGCTGTGGGCAAAATGGTGTTTTCAACATGCAGGTCTTTCGGGTCGGGCAGACCTTGGAAGGACTCAGTCGGGGCCATCGGCCCTGGATAGAGATCCCCGTCTTCTGGTTGATATGGAATTGTGCAAAGGCTATTGCATTCCAATGAAGGAGCGGGAGGCATGTGATCAATATCACAGTTCAGTCGTTTGCAATATAATTTCTCCAGATTGCGTCCGATACGCTTCGCGATATTCCAGGACGTCGAGAGTTCCCGCAGGACCTGAAGGCAGAGTCCCACAGCCGCCTGTGGTGATGGACCTCGCAAACTCTGGTTACCTGTCCCAGTTTTCACAGTGGGATCAACGCACCATTTATCAATGATGATCGATGCCGCTGATAGGATGCAGTGTGTGGCTGTCATGGGGCTCAGCTTAAAGCTGCCAAATGTCTGTCTATATTTCTGGGCGACGATGCACATTCCTCGGGCGGAGTTGCTACATATGGTCATGACTTTCTGTTTACAGGCAGGCCCCAATTCTTTGTGACTGCTGTTCTGTTGTGTCTGTGGGTCTGGGGGATTGCCAACATCTTGAGTGGCAGAGTTGTTGCTCAGAAAGGGCACGCAAAGTAAAATGCACACAGTATGGTATACCATGCACAAAGTGTAGGTGTGAGGAAATCTGGAGGGACCAGATTGACGGTCGACTTTGAGCTCTGGAGGTAGATCGTAGTACCAGGTCTTAAGTTCAAGCACACAGGATTCAAAAAATGCGCAACGTTGTTGGGGTTGGAGGAGTGGCTTTGGGGACCAGCTTAAGCGATATATGTCAGTAAGACAGGTAGATGTAAGAAATGACATGGTAGACTTACAATGTAAGAAGGACTTTCTCGAATATACGACACAGGTCAATCATTGCCCTATGCAACTGTACCACGTCTCTTTGAGAAGCGGCCCTTAATTGTCCATTGCCATTTGCTGAGGGCAAATAGACATCCGAAGCACATAAAGGGAATGGTTTGTTGACGACACCCTGGGAGTCCTGTGTGATAAATTAACGTGAGTTTCGACGCAAAAAAATTATTGCCTGTGGTACAGCATACCAGTAACGTGCACACCCTGCCTGTGTAGCTCGCTGACAATTTGTCGTGACAATATAGAGCCCAATAAATCTGCCTTCGCAGCTCAATCTCGATGGGTGGAAGAGCAACTGCTCCGGAAAGGACCGAAGGATCCATGTTGAAACCCATGTCTAAGGCCAGGCGATTGGCCATACCTTGGTGAAGCCAGCCAGCAGCATCAGACCCCATTGCCTACCAGATATTAGTTTGATTGGCTGGGTAAAAGTCTGGGATATCACACTTACAATATAAGCCATGCCCATGATTGCCAAAGACTGGATTGTTGTGATCTTGGGCCATCTGAGATCGTGTTGAATCAATCTTTCTGCCCTGTCAAGAAATATTTTGCCGGCTGTGTTTGAATCATTGGGGTCTGATCTCACTTCTATGCGATCGCAGTAACGTGAACCTACAGCGAGGATGCAATTTAAAAGAAGGGGGCTGAAGTATCGCCCACCACATCTCATAGATTCTCGAAACAGTTTTTCGTTTACCACCTGAAGCCATGGCTGTTCCCACTCAAAATACAGGTCGAGCAAGTGCGACTGAAGCTCGTCTTCTGGTATCAAGCTTTCTTCTAATGACTCTGTACTCCCATTCGGCGGTGTTTCACCAGTCTGCATGGGAGGGCCATCGGACTGATATGCCTCTTCGCTGGGCGAATCTGGAGATGATTAGCGAACCTCTATACTGTGGCGAAAAAAAGAATGGCTACTGTAGGCTTGCCTTTTGATGAAGATCTAAATAGCAATCGCCCACTTGTCGGTCCAAAATACCGCACCTCGCCATCCTGATCGAAATTTAATGACTCGTCAAGCGTCAATGCGCCGTCAAACGTAGTACACAAGTCATCAACATTCGAGGAAGCCGGAGCCCACTCAGGGTTAGGCTCTCCATTTTTTATCATCAATTGAATGGCAGCATCAGGGTCAATACCATGCGTGTGCAATACACGCTCCAACAGTTCAATGCGATTGCGCAGCATGACTACATAGGACTTAGGTGCTGGTTGCCGCCCGTCCTCTGCTGTGGAGTACTCGCATTGAACGCCACGGTCAAGGCAGCGAGAGCAAGATGGTCGAACACCATCACACTATTTTAATATTAGCACAAACTTTGAGTAATAGTTGGTGGAACAATTATGATCTTACCTTAGCTCGTCGTTGTCGGCATGCCTCACAAGCTCGGGACGTATACTTTCTACCCGGTCGCTTGCGCCTAGCAGGTTCATCCGGTGCTGTGGGCATAGCTGAGGTATACGGGAAAGAGGAATTTGATCCAGTGCACAGTAGACTCTAGTACTTTATGCTTGAGATTGGAAGCCTTCGACTACTTGGGATTCATGAATGGAATCTTCCGACCTTGGAGGGCCCAGGTGGAATGGTTGTGATTACAAATCAATTGCCTCAGGCACCAAGGCATAAAGTAGTCACCCTTACAATTCAGGCCACAGGGTCTGATGTTCTGCCTCATACAACGACTTATCTGTATAAGCTACAGCCAAATAGGATTGTGGTTTTATATTTGACCTGGGAGAGTTGTTTTCCCAAAAAGACATATTGAGAATGCGGAATATATTGTGGGACAGAACTGACTTCGTGTCCAAAGTATGTTGTAGTTAGTATATGCTCCTATACGTAATGACCTCTCGTCATGACTAGGTAGAGTTTCATGCTAGACAGACATGACCCATTCATTAATACATGCCTATAGGATATCGGTGCAGGCTAAATAGTGTAGTAGGAAGAGGAAAGCGTAAAGTTTACTCGGGGAGTATCTCCTGTTCGCTCCAAGGTCACAGTGAAATAAATTGTCGCGAATAAGCCTATTCCATGACACTATCATATCTGTAGTCCCTATATTGAAGAATAGCAATGGAAGATCATCTCCAAAAAAATAATGAAGCCAAACCATCAGCTGACTACCCCGCAGATCCGCAGAACCCAAAAAAAAAAAAGAAAACCTTCGAAGGTCGGAAAAGATGAAGACAAATAGGTGGAGCAATATTGAATGTGGCCCCCGAACATTCCGGGCCTATTCATAGGATGTTTGGATATATTCTAAGGAGAGGGGGTAGAATTGGAGTCACGTAGAATCTCCAATTGTGATAGTATTGTGCTATATGACTGGCTCAGGTTGATATGGATCATGCCAGCAAGGGATTATGAGATCGACAGTTTCTTTATTTCCAGATATCCGTGGAACAAGTGTGGATTGAGGATAGAATACTCCTATTACACCATTTGTTTCACAGAATATCTCTCTCCTAATCTCATACTATCAGATATCAGTAGTGCAAGTATATTGTAGTGCAAGTGATGCAGTTGGAGAGGGAATGCGAGCTCTCATTGTATGGGGAATTAACAACTACATCCGGTGGCGTCCAATGGATTTGGAGAAATATTTTCTTTTTCTTTTTCTTTCTTTTGGCCTTTTCTATTTTGCAGTTTTGGTGGAAATATGGCTGTCCGGCATGAAGGGATATATATGGTACGAAGTACGAAGTACATACTACATGGGTTGGATGCTTTTAGACAAAAGTACTACGTCTAGAATAGTGCTTATCTAGATAGTACCAATACTGTCTGTATATGTCTAGATTCAGATGTATTTCACGTCCTTTATTTGATATGTCATGACGTTGAGTTACAAATATAAGATGTATATAATACCTATAGGAGCTCTCTATGGCCATCTCCCACCACAGAAGGGATCAACATAGTACAAAATCTTGATCCCATATACTATATATGCACAGTAAATGTCCAAGATATCAAATAAAGGACAAGTCAACAGAAAAAAAAAAAGAAAACAGAGAGGTGGGAAGTACGTAGTGCAGGAAACGCACAGCTCACCAATCACCGCCCTCGACTCCTTCGATTTCCCCCCCATCACGACTCTTCCTCTTAAACATTCTCTCGACTTGCTCACTTCTACCCATTTCTGTGACCGTTAGGTCTCAATTTCGATCCAGTTTCGTTCCCTTTCTCGGGTCAGCCTCCTCTGAGGTTGACGATCCAGCGCGTCGTTGTCGCGCCATTCCCCGCAGAGAGACGGCTTCCGTTATCCTCCGTCTAACGTTTCGTGTTTCAACCTCTGTGTTGTCTCGAAGCCTTTGAATACACAAATTTAACGTTGGATTGGTGGACTGCCATCACTCCGAGCTTGCATTGATCTGTTCCCAAGTCTTACGACCTCACTATGGACACTTGATGCTACGGATGAATCAATAACCTCGATTAAGGGCACCCGCGCTGCCCAGCAGACGGTCCTGCTTCGCTGGAACAATACTCTTGTTTTATTCAATTTACCTCGATTCATCGCACTGTCGCCTTCCTACCCCCTTGAACCATGAATCCCGCTCGGTCGCCGGAGCGAGCCAGCATGGCCAGCAATGATTCCCCCAAACCACAATTTCTCGCGCCTCCTGCCGTGACAGCGTTGCGGCAGGAGGCTCGGAATATCGATCCGAAGATGGCTCGGACATTGAGTGATAATATGCGCGAGGAACGTGAGGATTTGAAGGAAGCGGCAGAACAGACATTGAACATCATTGTGGATATGGACCTGGAGGGTTGCGTCAAATGGGTCAGCCCATCGTGGAAGCAGGTGGTCGGCTCACCCCCTGAGTCAGTGGAGGGCCATATGATATCGGAAATTCTGTTGGGCAACAAGGATGTCTTCCGCGATGCAATCGAATCCATGAAGCAGGATGATTCGCGGAGTCGTTTCATTCGCTTCGCCCTCCAGATGGGACCGGATTCTGTCCTGAAGTACGCCCCTGAACCACCACCGGCGGCTAGAGAGAACCGGGCCATCGGGGAAAAGACAGAGGACAACGTTGAGAAGTCCCAGGAGGAGGAAGAGCATAATCACAATGTGCTCAACATGGAGGGACAGGGAATCATGGTCTATGACCGGACGGACGATGAAGCTGGCCATGTGCGTACCTCAACAACCTCAACAATGTCTTGTTGCCCGCCGCCGTTTATACCACTGACACCTTCTGAATACAGACCATGTGGATGTTACGACCTCTTACCGAGCCCAGAGAAGTGACAATCGATCTGCCGCCTCTGCTAGTGGAGTCTTTGGGTGTTGGGGCGGAGGTATTAGCAAATTATTTGACCGAATTGGCTGAGGCTGCAGCGACAGAACCCGATTCCTCCAAGCATCCTGCCCCGACCCCCGTCCTCTGTCGCATATGTGAACGCCAGATTACGCCATGGTGGTTCGAGAAACACTCAGATCTGTGTCTGCAGGAACATCGGGCGGAGATGGATGTTCAAATGGCACAGGAAAACCTCAATGAGCATCGGCATGTCATTGTCAAGGTCTTGGATGCTTTAGAGGCCCGACAAGGCAGACCTTTGATCGGGGGCGATGGAAATCCAATGCCCCTCCCCCAAGCGGAGTACAAAGGGTTAGCCATCGGCCCCTCGTCTGCGAGCTCTGCTCCGTCATCCGGTCCTGTTTCAGAGAGTAATTCAGCGCCCGGCACGCCGCCTCGGTCGCGCGAACATTCTGCGTCCGATGCTATTCCAAACCGACCGCGCTCCTTCACAGTTCGGAGACCACTGGCTCGTATCGTCGAACTCGTTCTTGACCTGTGCGATACTTCACTAGAGATTAGTATGCCGATGATCAAGGAATCTTCCCGGACAGACACAGAGGACTTCCGGACGCTGTCACCACAATCTGAATCGCGGATCTCTCAGGTTCTTCAGTGGCAGTCCCCGAGCACCAACACCCTGGAACAAGAACAGGGTCTCGCTGCTTTGTCGGCAGACACTGAACAAGTCGCCAAGGCAAAAGTGGATGCCGTTGTACGTCATCGCAAGATTGTTGAATACGCCGAACGAATTCGCATAGAATACACAGTCCTAGTCGAGGAATGTATCGGGGCAGCGCTAAGCAAGGCGGAGCGCATAGCTGCTGGTCAGCTCAGTGATTCATCTTGCTCATCTGATGAAGAATTGGCGCCTGAGAGCATCATCGACGGCAATATTACTCCGGGCGATAGCAATACTGTTGCCGAGGAAGATTCCCTCTCACAAATCATGAGCCAAGAACCGCAACAAAGGCCCTATCCAGCAGCACCCTCTCCGCGGCGACCGACATCTGCGCTGACTCTGTCAATGCGTAATTCGCCAGATCGGTCTTTGCTCTCAAAATCGGAGCGCAGACCCTCCTCCGCAGCAGTATCCACAGGTTCTAACAGCCCATTGGAATGTCCTACCCCGCGATCCTATAAGAGTGCTGCAGGACTCCTGGGTACCTCACAGCCTTCTCGACTGGGCCTTTCCCTATCGGAAATTGATGCTGGTGAGACTAGCGACAGCAGTTTGCCTTCTGTCTTCCCGGGAGCTATAAGAACAGAGTCACCCTCATCTGAGAGGAGCTTCGATCGAAAGCGCCGGAGCCTGGTACTGCCCGGACTTTCGAGTTCTCCTCGTCGGCAGCCTTCTCCCGCTCGAATTTCAGGTCCGCATTCCCCGTTGCGCATGCCAAAGCCCCGTATGTCTAGCGGCGGTGAAAGCCTGCCGTCCCCGATAGCATCTCCGTCTGCATACGCAAGTGAATTGGCCCTTCATCACTGCCGCCACCATCGCCGGGAGTCCTCGGCGAATTCTTCAGATATTACGAAGCCCCCACCTTCCCCACGCCTACCTTCGATGAGCCAGCAACAGCCTCGGCCTGCGCCATTGTCGATCCGCGATTTTGAAATAATCAAACCAATCAGCAAAGGTGCTTTCGGCAGTGTCTACTTGGTGAAAAAGAAGGCCACTGGCGAGTATTATGCAATGAAAGTTCTGAAGAAGGCCGACATGATTGCCAAGAATCAGGTCACCAACGTCAAAGCCGAACGTGCCATCATGATGTGGCAAGGGGAGAGTGACTTTGTTGCCAAGCTTTATTGGACATTTTCTAGTAAGGATTATCTCTATTTGGTGATGGAATATCTCAACGGAGGTGACTGCTCATCACTTGTCAAGGTTCTTGGGGGTCTTCCCGAGGATTGGGCCAAGAAGTACATTGGTGAGGTGGTGCTTGGAGTTGAACACCTTCACAGCCGAGGCATTGTGCATCGCGATTTGAAGCCCGATAACCTTCTCATCGACCAAAAGGGACATTTGAAGCTCACCGACTTTGGACTTTCACGCATGGGATTGGTCGGTCGTCAGAAGCGGGTGCTGAAGAACCCCGATGAGTCTGCTCCGGATCTACTGAAACAAAATGCATTCCCCCGTGCGATATCGATTGGATCTTCTCGATCGGCCTCATTCGACTTTCAAGCAAGCTCATCACCTGGCTCTACACCACTCATCACCCCGGAAGTGTCCGCCAGTGCCGTGCAGCCATCCTACTTCAGCCTCAACCAGAATAGTTTGAGTCGGCAAAGCTCTCGTCGAGCTTCGGGATATCGCAGCGATAGCATGGGCAGTGATGGTCTCAATGGAATGTTCAGGGCATTCTCGCTTAATGACAATACACACGAACCTCCTGCCTCATCGCCGAGTATGTTTTCAACCAGCATGGTTGAAGAAGAGGGCCAAAGCGAGGCCGGCGAGTCCCCTCGTCTTCAACCCCTGCATCCAACATTCAGCAATCCATTGGCGCAGAATACCCCTCCCCATCAAAGCATGATGCCTCCAGTGATGGCTCTTTTTGATCCCGAGGATCACAATCGCCGTTTTGTCGGTACCCCTGACTACTTAGCCCCGGAAACTATCAACGGCATTGGCCAAGATGAGATCAGTGACTGGTGGTCATTGGGATGCATCATGTTTGAGTTCATCTTTGGGTACCCACCTTTCAATGCGCACACCCCAGATGAAGTCTTCGAAAACATTCTCCATCGCAGGATCAATTGGCCTGAGGATGCAGAGGAGTTGACTTCAGCGGAGTCGTTGGATCTCATCAACAAGCTCCTGGCTCTCAACCCCCGTGACAGAATTGGAGCCAATGTCGAAGAGAAGTTTCCAAATGGCGGTGCGGAGATCTGCAGTCATCCTTGGTTGTCTGACATTAACTGGGACACACTGCTTGAAGACAAAGCACAATTTGTTCCCAACATCGAAAATCCGGAGGACACAGAGTACTTTGATGCCCGTGGTGCTACTCTTCAATCTTTTGCAGAGGAGTTGGAAGATGAGAACTCACCACAAACGTCAGCTTCCGCTGGCCCCGACCGACCTCATGATGCACTGTTCAAGGTCCGCTCTCAAGTCAATTCATCGAAACGACCTTTGATGCCACTGCACATTCCTCCTCACGTTCGTGATGCTCGGGATTCACGAAGTCGGAGACTGAGTGAACCAGCCTTGGCCGATGATTTTGGCAGCTTCAACTTTAAGAATCTTCCGATGTTGGAGAAGGCCAACAAAGATGTCATCCAGAAGATGCGCCAGGAGGCTCTGCAGGCGCAGCACCGACAACCCAGTTCGTCGTCGGCCGCTCAGACCTCGAGCACTTCATCTCAGCCGTCATTGGAAGGGAGCCCACTGCCAATGTCACTCCAGCGAACTTTGTCACAGAATAAGGGCAATAATCGACCTTCTTCCCCATCAGGCCTAAGTCAAACAAACTCATCTCCCAGCAGGCCATCGCAGCCATCTTCTCCTCTCCTAGTTCAGTTCAGCACTGGGAATAACCAAGAGCGGCGCAAGACGTCGGGCTCCTCGTCAGCCTCCTACCAATCGAGCGGGGCCTTTCAGCCTTCCTCTGCTGACCAGGGCCGCATGCCAAATCTTAGATTGGGTTCAGTGGCATCCTCTCCCGTGAAATCCAACCGAATGCCAGCTCATTCCCCTGACAAGACGGGCAACAATCAACGCCATGGCAGCGTCCCAGCGAGCCGTACCCGTTCTCACACTATTGGCTCTCAAGATGGAGATGTTTCCGCGTTCCAGAAGGAACCCTTTGTGCCCCATCATCCTAAGCGCCGGAGTCAGCTCTTTGATATCTCACCTTCATCCTCCGACAATGAGGATCCACGCACAAAGGCACTCCTGAAGGTCCAACGCCGGCGACAAAGCTCTCGACGGTTGTCGCAAATCAACATCCTAGAAGGGCCCTTTTTCCGGCCATTGGATGTGCTCATTTGTGAAGATCACCCTGTCTCGCGGCTGGTCATGGAACGCCTGTTCGAAAAACTTCGCTGCCGGACGATCACCGTTACAAATGGCGCGGAGGCTGTTAGATACGCTCTCAGCGAGGTTCAGTTCGATATAATTATGACTGAATATCGACTTCCCCAAGTCAACGGAGTAGACTTTGCTCGAATGGTACGGGAGACACGCAGTGCTAACCGACATACTCCGATAATTGCTGTTACGGGCTACTTGAAAGACCTCCCGGA
This sequence comes from Penicillium psychrosexuale, assembly GCF_028828465.1. Classification (NCBI taxonomy): domain Eukaryota; kingdom Fungi; phylum Ascomycota; class Eurotiomycetes; order Eurotiales; family Aspergillaceae; genus Penicillium; species Penicillium psychrosexuale. The sequence continues at coordinate 7,298,825 of NW_026643187.1, forward strand.
GAATCACAACTTCGACGCCCTGATTCAAAAGCCTCCGACACTACCCAAGCTGACCGAGGCGCTTTCCCAGTGGTGCATGTGGAAACCTCCTCCAACGGACTATGTTCCCTCCCAACCTGTTCCTGTTCCTGTTCCGGGATCTGGTGCTCGGTCTAGTGCTCGGTCTACCGCCGTGATGAATGAGGACAGCCCTAGTTCTGCCTCCTCTGGATTTGTCCTTAATCCCCCCAGCTCTCACCGAGGATCAAGCCGCGAAGATTCGCTCAGCAGCAGTGTGTTCGGAGACATGGAGTCTTTCAAACCCGAAACCAAACCCGAGGACATTCCTCTGATCATAAATCGAACGTCTGATGATTGGGATCAAGGCCACGGTGGATTAGGGATATCCGAAGAGCCAATGAGGAACTCTGAGAGGCCAAATCCCAACTCTGTACCTGTGCCTCACCTTCTTCATGCTGCATCAGCGCCCGCGGCCATGGATTCAAGCGGTGAACCCACACCCCGGAGGCAACCGTCAAGTGAAGCTATTCGCGCCAAAAAGGAATCCATCGAAAAGAAGTGGTACGAGGGCGCCGAATCGGGTGACGATGAAGACGAAGAGCTTGGAAACTCCCAAACACGTCGCAGCCCACCCTCTCGAAATCGCCGCCCGGGCTCGAAACTGGGGATTGAGATGATGCGGACCAACAGTCGGGGCAGCGTTGTTAGTGGCAGTGAAGAACTCTTGAAGAAGGAGAGGGAGGCTCTTCGGAACCAAGCCGCGGAGTCCACCCATAACGGAGACAGCGATGGCTCTTTTGGTTCTCCTGCCAGTACAAGCTTAGAAGATCGTTTTGAGGCCCTTAGCATCCCCGAAGAATCGGAGGGTGAGGAGCCACCCAGTCCTCGTACGTCCCCGACAAGGCTTGGAGCACCTGTCTCTCAGTATCACCGGCCATCTCTAGCGCATCGGGATACCTCGATCTACTCTGGAATTTCTCCGAATTGTACATCGAAGACTAGCCCAACATTGTTGAGTCAGGGTCAAACTACACCCCCGACGGACTTGCCGCCGAGCACTGTTTCCCATCCCGCTGTCCTGCCAATTACCCCTGAAGTCAAAATCTCCGGCAGCGCGCTGACCCGAGACGCGGGTTCGGGCGTGGACGCCGACTGTAGTCCCACCCCGGACGCTGAAGCTACGCCGCGACCTCTTCATCCTTCCCCTAACCTGGATCCGGAGCAGACGCCTCGTCCCCCGGAGCGACATCGATCGGACTTGAGTTTTGCCTTCAAAAGATGATCTTGCGATATCTTTCTATTCTGTCTACATATTATTTGCACACCTACTTTTGTCTTCTCTGTAAACTTTCCTGTGTTTATCTATTCCGGGGAAACCTTGTACCCCGTGGATACATTGTCATATCCACTCCCTCACGTCTCTTATGTCTGAATGTTTTCTTTCTGAATCTCGGAGCAAGGTGTTCCGGTCTTTCATTTTACTTGGCATTGTTTCATTTCATTTCTTTTCTTTCCATTCGTTTTTTTTTTTTTTTCCCAGCGAGAATAGTCTCTGTTTCAACATCTTGACCATGTGGTGGAAATTCCAACATCAGCTTGACGCTGTTTTTCCTTTTTGTGTTTTCTAGTTTGTTAGGATACCCTGAGGATCCCGAAATATTATCTTGTACCAGTAAGGGTACTTGTCTTGAAGCCGAAGCATTATTTAACTACTAGCGCTTCACAGCCACCTCCCACATTGGCAATCGGGCGATGATCGCTCCGATCAAGAGCTCTGATTGGACACAATCCTGATTACTCGCGAAGATCTTAGACAAGACCTCGGTTAGTGAGATTAATATTATCCTGTCCAGAATTTACCGTTTTGTTTTTCTGCATCCAATGTACGAAGTACGTGATGATCGCAACCGTGCATAAGATACGGAGAATAGCTCGAACATGGAGAGCATGGACTCTGTAATAATTGGTCTAATAGCGCACCGAGCGCCAAGAGGTCATGAAACCGCCTCAGTGCGTAAGTCAGTGCTTGCGACGTATGTTGTATGTTGTACGGAGTACAACGTCACTCAAATCATAGGCTCGGATTTGTTTTGGTTTGGAAGGGCAACGTCATGGTTGTATCACAGAACACCTGAATGTAAACATTCTATACTATTTACTGTTTACTGTTTTCCTAGAATATATACTGTATGTTGTATGAATTGTAGCCACCGTTGTTTACATGACACTCTACAACAAACCTAACTAGGTTGGAGGCGTCCTGGGCGTTCATGATCACTATAAGCATAAAGCCAGTCTAATAATAGTTTGACAATATATATTGAAGTTGCCATCTATCACAGATTCGATGTTCTCCTTTTATGAACACAATTTACACTTCAAAGTCAAATCCAAGACAAATCTCTTTGTCGCCACCTGGTGGATCGGCAAAACGTTGGCAAGCCGTGATGGGCCACATTTGTCTCGAAGATCATTGGCAGTTGCCCTGCACATTGCGTATGTGGAACATCTTATTTGATTGCTCCCAAGGTTGGTGGTTGAAATAGAAGTTGGAATGGAGTTGTTGTGTGTAAAAAGTACGTTGGCTGTGATAGACTGTTGTATACGATGTTGTATACCACCCCTATATACATCCCAACAACCCCTTATTCGCGAGTCGCGATGCTCTAAATGAAGGCAATTAAATCTAAATCGAGTTAATTTCCCATAACCAATAGCGTATTTATAAAACTGATCGAGATCATCGTGAAATGTAAAAGTCCAGGCTCTGCACTGTTATGGGTCTTCCCCATCAGACTCCACTTGGCCATGTCCTCTTCTCTTCCTTCACACTCTCTCGCTGTGTTCTTTTCTTCCTCTCTTCTGTCTTTTTTCTTGTTTGCTTTGGTTGCGATGTCATCGAGACGAAACGTATAATATACATTCAATATACAATCCCCCCCCGGTCACTACATTCCAGTCTTTCCTCTCCGCCTTGACAGAATTCCACTCATACTTGGCCCGGTGCCATCATGTCGTCCCCCGTGGAGGAACGAAAAGCCCACATTGAAGACAAGGACAAGCGAAAACACTCGGACGTCTCTCCTCCCTCCAATGACGGCACCTATGTGACCGAGCCTGACGCTGATCGCGACACGGGTCACTTGAAGGTCGACACTACACATTATGAGCATGATGATGATAGGCATCCGCCAATGCGCACCCCATCCGCCCGTCGGGAGCAGGCCACTCGTCTGGAGGATGATTTGCTGGTCCTGCAGGCCGAGCGTATGACCTCGCATTCGACCGGCGCACCAGACGACGAACACGATCGCAGTTCTATCCATCGCACCCGTTCGCGACGCTCCGAAGCCGTCGATGAGTTTGATGAAGCTACAAATCCCCTGCACGAAAAGGCCGCAATTTACAAACCCCCGGAGAATCCAAACACCCAGTTTGCCGTCTTTGTGAAGAAACTCCATCAGTCGAGTTTCCTTGTGCGCTACTTGACCTACATTGCCCCCATTGTCCTCATTCTCTTGATCCCGTTGCTGGTCGGCGCTCTCAGGTTTCCCAATGCCAGTGTTGGTGGTGTACAATTGCTGTGGTTTTCAATCTGGTTGGAAATTGTCTGGTTGACTCTCTGGGCAGGACGGGTGAGTCCAATCAGTGAATCATTTCCCAACGAGCATTACTGATCTATTTCCTTTCTTAGGTGGCTGGCAAGTGCTTGCCTCCAGCTGTCGGTCTTTTCGCGAGTGTATTCACCAATAACGCCAAGAAATGGCGCGACATGGCGAAACAGCTCGAGTTTCACGCGGCGCTCTTTTTCTGGTGGCTTGGCGTGGAAATCTCTTTCCTGCCAACGATGAAAAACCACCATGTGGATGGTGATACGGGGACCAAGGGATGGGAAATCACTCTCAACAAAATCATTATTGTCATCTTCGTGTGGACTATCCTGAATTTCATCGAAAAGATCCTCATCCAGTTGATTGCCATCAGCTTCCACATGCGGACCTATGCGGACCGCATTGAAATCAACAAATTCCAGATTGGCAGTCTGTCCAAGCTGTACGATTGGTCTCGGTCCACTCTTACTGAGAAAGATGAAGCATTTGAGGAGAAGAACGACGAACCGAGTTCCACGGGAGTCAAGACCCCGTTGCACTATGCTGGCCTGGCCCACCGGAAGGCCAAGGGTGCCCTGAACAAAGTTGGAAACCGGGTTGGCGATGTCGCAGGCGCAGTCGTCGCTGACGTCACTGGACGCGCGACGACTCGCAGCACCGATGCCTATCAGGTCATTTTGGCGCTCCTGCGAACTACCGGAGGCTGTCAGGTCTTGGCGCGTCGTCTGTATCGCACCTTTGTGAGGGATGGCTTTGAGACCGTTTTTGGTGGTGACTTGAAAGCCGCATTTGAGGACGGCGAGGAAGCCGAAGCTGCCTTCACTATGTTTGATCGCGATATGAACGGTGATATTTCCATGGAGGAGCTGGAGGCCGTTTGCGTTGACATTGGCCGTGAGCGCAAGTCCATTACTGCATCTCTAAAGGATTTGGATTCGGTCGTCTCGAAATTGGACAATGTCTTCATGTTCTTCGTGTTTGTGATTGTGCTGATTGTATTTTTGTCGCTCATCTCCACCTCAGCCGCCGGTGTGCTTACCTCCGCGGGCTCTGCTATTCTAGCACTGTCTTGGTTGTTTTCTGCTACTGCCCAGGAGTTCCTGCAGTCGGTTGTCTTCGTCTTTGTCAAGCACCCCTTCGATGTTGGTGACCGTGTGACCATCTACGGCAACGCTGGAGATTCTGGTCTTGGTGATGATTACTTTGTGAAGGAGATTACTCTTCTGTACACCGAATTCAAGAAGATGCAAGGCCATGTCGTGCAGGCGCCAAATAGCTACCTCAATGGGCTTTTCATTCTCAATCAGCGCCGTTCGGGCGCACTTGCTGAGGCGGTTCCAATCATTATCAAGTATGGCACCAGCATCGACCAACTCGACTCCCTGCGACAGCGCCTCTTGGAGTTTGTGCGTAGCGAGAAACGCGACTTCCAGAGCAACATACTCACCGAAATGCGTGCCGTCACCGAGAACTTTTCGCTCACACTCAACATCGTCTTCTTCTATAAGTCGAACTGGCAGAACGAGGGCCTACGTTTGCAGCGCCGCAACAAGTTCATATGTATGCTCATGGTCGCCCTCCAGGAAATCGGCATCGAGGGCCCACGCATGAACCTCCAGGGTGCCAAGTTCGACATTCCGTTCCACGTCAACTATGGCAATACACGCTCTGCCGAGCAGCAAGCTCCTATCGATGCCGACCCAGTCCCCATCTCAGAAGAATCTCACCACCTGCCAGAGAATACCGGATCCAGCAGCGGCAGCGCTATCCGTCACCCATCGATTCTTCGCAAGGGTATGAACACTGCCAATGCCCGTGCCCGCGGCCCGTCTGTCTCACAGCACAAACACGTCGACTTCTCCTTGGGCATGTCCAACATGGCATCCAACGATATTATGGGAGATGTGTTTGAGGATCGGGGTGTGGTCGTCGGTGAAGTCGTCCGGTCGGCCAACCGCGATGCTGCAGACCGCCGCATCCAGGAAGAGAACGAGGACGAGGAGGAGCGCAAGAGCCGTACATCTTCTTCCCGGCATCGTCGCCCCTCCAACATGAGCGCTCCCTCCAATCATGATGACGGTCGCCGGTCGACCGACGCTCACAGCTTCCGTAGTGGCCAGTCATCGCTCAGCCGCAACCGGTTCTTCCAACACCGCAGCAGCGTAGGTCACGATCGCGATGACTTGATGGAGCAAGGCCGCGTTGATGAGCCTACTCCGCCGCCACCGGCCACGGTCCCTGATGCCAAGGAGCATCCATATTGATTTGAGATGTGGTTATTTTCAATATCGTCTATCGATGCCATATTCACTGAAAATACACTATTCTCATATTTATCTTTCCCTTTTTCATACATTGTGACGCATCGTGTCTTAACAGAACTATATCTTGTCTTTTCATCATACATATATCCCCATATCGGCCTTCAAGCTTTTGTTCGTTATTCTCTGGCGGCCTATTGATCATATATTCGCATTCAGGTTCATTCTTGTGACTTGGCCAATAAAATCCTTCATTTTCTACCTGTGTTCAATCCATCACATCTTCATCTCCATGTAAAATTGTGAGAAAACTGCATGTCTAGCGGGATCAACGACTTTTTGCATAGAAAGCCAGAGAAGGCCACGTGAATCCTTGATCATTCCATGTCACACAAGCCCGGCTCATATCAATAATAATTTCAATGTGTTGGAAGCAGCAACGAGACAAGTGCAAAATCAGTACTCAACAACTACAGGGTCGCTATCCTGAGCCACCTCCTCGTAATCTTTCTCAAGAGCCGCAAGATCCTCACGGGCTTCAGAGAACTCGCCTTCTTCCATCCCTTCACCCACATACCAGTGGACGAACGCACGCTTGGAATACATAAGGTCAAAATTGTGATCGAGACGACTCCATGCTTCCGCAATCGCGGTGGTGTTAGACAACATACTAACCGAACGGTCGACACACGCAAGTTCATCGTTCGGACGACGCATAGGCTTTTGATAGTTGATGCCTAACTTGAATCCGGTAGGACACCACTCAACCAAACTGAAAGTGCCCCTAGTCTTGAGGGCGTGGACAGCCTGAGTGCAGTCATGGGGTACAACGTCACCCTTGTAGAGTAGAGCCACAGCCATGTACTTGCCCCTTCGTGGATCGCAATTCACCATCTGATTGTTGGGTTCAAAGCCTAATGACCGGGTCAGCAAAATAACAAACTGGGTTGAAATAGTATTCACGCACATTGGAAGGTGAGATCCTGCACCTTGAAACTCTCGTGAGAGCTGCGCTGGCTACTGATTACCGGTGCGTACGAGATCAGTGGATAGTGGATGCGCGGGTACGGGACAAGATTGGTCTGGAACTCGGCCAAATCGACATTGAGTGCACCATCAAACCGCAAGCTGGATGTGATGGAGCTCACTACCTGGGCAATCAGACGATTGAGATGCTCATATCCAGGACGAGGAATATCCAGGTTGCGTCGGCAGATATCGTACACGGCGTCGTTGTCGACTAGGAAGGTACAATCGGAGTTCTCAATCGTGCTGTGGGTTGAGAGAACGGCATTGTAGGGCTCTACCACGGCAGTCGATGTACGCGGAGAAGGGTAGATTGAGAATTCCAGCTTGGACTTGCGCCCATACATACTGGTCAGATGATCCAATAACAGTGAACCAAAACCGGACCCTGTACCACCACCAAAGGAGTGGAAGATCAAGAAGCCCTGCAGGGCATGGCAGTTCTCTATGAAGACATTAGCTGAGAGTAAGTCAGGGTTAAGGCTCGAGTTAGCATGTTCATACCGGCCACATAACGAATGCTATCGATCACGGCTCCAGCAATCTCCCTACCGACGGTGTAATGGCCCCGGGCATCTGCCGCATGTTAGCTGGGTTACTAGCTTTCGCTCGAATACTTTTGATTCATACAGTTGTTTGCAGCATCTTCGTTCCCGCTGATCAGCTGCTGGGCACGGAAAAGATCACGGTAGGTGCCAGTGCGGATTTCATCGATGGGCTAGCACTGTTTATTCAGCTGATATGCCTTTTGACAACTTTGTGGTCCGTCACATACCGATGGGTCAAGATCGACGAAGATGGAACGGGGAACATATTTGCCGCTGGATGTTTCAGTAAAGAACGTCTCGTAGGATCCGCTTTTTGCCGCCTCGTCGGTAACATCTGGATCGATGAAGCCATCGGGCTTCAGACCGTGTTCAAGTAGATACCTGTGTTATATCATGATCAGCGGACATATCGGGATACTAGGCAATGAAGAGACGTACAGTTCCCAGGCAGCATTACCGAGCTGCGTGCCGGCCTGGCCAATGTGTATATGACAGATCTAGTGGATTGAAGTGGATATTAGCGTTTCTTGTTTTGGTTTCGTTTTGGGTATTGAGTGGATGAGAGCCAGTGTAGCTTGGTGTGGGGAAGTGTATAGGCGAGTCAACGCCATAGACACGATAAGTCTAGTAAAATAGTAGAGAATACATACCTCACCTCGCATTATGGCTTGTTCTGACAAGTTTTGGGATAAAAATGGGAATGAAGATGAGGTTCTGGGGAGATGTGTAAGAGAAGATGTCGGCACAAAACAAGCTGGTCTCTTTGACGTGGAAGCAACCCAGGTCAGACTTATAATGACAATGGCAACGGCATTCAGCTAGAAATTCCCATCAAACTTGTCTCAATACATGCAGAATTCTAGTATCTATTATGAACCATGGCCCCAAATCATCCTACTGGTCTCAAAATCCCATATGATACCATTCCTCATCAATAAAAGGGCACGCTATTATAAGAATGCCTACAGGAAAAGCTCGTCATTAGCCTCTTGCCTAGCACAATCCCAGGAACTCGGATCGCGTGGTTAACAATGTCTGAGGTCTGTCCCATTCCACAAGCTGACCGCTTTCATCAAGGTATAGCGCAAGCGATGTACAAAGGAGATGACGGTCTGCAAACTCCTGCTCAGTTATGGCTTGCATCATAGCTTCTGGCTCCCAGTCCACACAAGAATATGGCGTGAGTCAACAGCATCATCCAAAGAATAGTCGGATATCCCGGCATACCTGCTAGTTGATGCCAGGATGGGCTTTTCATCACCAACCCAAGTGTCAGGGCAAGAAGCTAACACTCTCCCAGTGACCAATTTGATATCGAAACGGCTGATCGAACACTGCCCGCTGTTGGTTATCTTCTAGCCTCTTTGTTTCAAGCGCAGTATGAGTCATGTGTCTGCAATGAACTCGGTGGTGAAATCGCGACCTAAGTTAAATCTCATGGGTTCAGACATGAGAAAGATTCCTGTCGCAAGTCGATAGATTGCAAATCTATGATGTAAATATATCACATCTACTTGGATGGAGAAACACCCCACTACTGTTCCTATATATATTTTGCAAATTTCAAGTCGCTTTCAATATATTCTAGCTAGAACACTAATAACGGGGAAATATCTGAAAACACAATCAATTTAAGAAGCCTTTGAAAAAGAGTTTCATCGGTCTCTCCAAGAATCTGCTTTACTGTCTTTGTATGGCCCCTTTGCCCCGTTCATGCTCTCCTGGAGATCTGTCCATTCGACCGACGAAGCCCTAGATTTGATCGACAAGTCGAAGGACGGAAAAAAAGTATCAAAAAATCAAATCAGATTAATAAGTATTATGTGACTTTTCCGCTTGTTGTATAACCAAATCTTGAACCCTCTAGTGAGAACGCCATAAAATGATCCATGCAAAATTATTACTAGTGATACAAGTCGAAGATTCCCTTCAACTGTCAGCAGCGACATTGAGCTCTTGAAGAACCTTCAATGTGTGCTCATAGGTCCACATCGTCACCGCACTTGCCGGTGCCGCCTTGAGTAAACTGACCGTCAAGCCGCGGTACAAACCACGCACGCCCTGGATGCGAACAATCATGGCAATACTTCGGAGGACGCCGTTGTACTCAGGGATATTTCGATGAACGTAACGGGTCCTTGTTGGACCCTGTACCTGCAAGCGCTTTCGCACGAGATCTAGGGGGAAAACACCCGTCTTAGCCAGTACACTGGCCACAACACCGGCTGCGGCGTCGCCTGTACCAAACGGCAGATCCTCCCAGGTCATGACTGGTCTAACCGCCTCGTATGTTGTGAAAAAGAGTCCCATGTATGGCACAATTTGTGCCACAGCGGCAGAACACCCCCGGAAGAATCCTGGTGCGCCCTCCTGCCGAGCGATCTCAACAATCGAGGCGCGAAGCGAGCTATACACACGGTCCGGGCCCTGCGCGGCAAATCGCGTGCGGAGGAGGTCAAGCGGGTATGTCATTCCCGTGGCACATCCGCCTCCCACTGCACCGGAAATGAAGGATTCGACAGGTTGGGGGAGTCTGTAGGAGCCAAGTTGGGCGAGGGCTTGGGTTGTTCCTCGATACGCGGTGAATTGCATCGCACCATAGCAGACATACATCATTTCGGCAGGAATATTGCCCTTCCAAAGGCCCTGTGAGAACAAATCCCCGTTAGTATATTGACATTAACGTCGGGAAGCAAGGTAGTATTTTCAACGTACAGTGATTCCCTCTTGCTTCATAATCGTCCGCATAGTGGACAATGTCCCCTTATAAACAGGCCCATTGACACTATTATGGGACGCAGGGTCTGACAGCGAATGGATTTGCAACTGCAGTCTGATCTTCACGACGTCTAGCGGCGCAATACAGAACCGCGAGATCAGCCCTGCAATCCCGCCGGCCAATACGACCTGTCGTTTGGTGCCTTCATCTTTGAGATGTTCGCCACCGGCCGACATGAGTTGAAAGTGCTTTCTCTTACAGACTAGAGATGTCTGTATGGTGGTTGGGTTAGGTTAAGAATATTGAAGCATGAAGACCCATGTTGAGTCGTTGAGTTCGCCTTGGGAATGTTTAAAAAAAAACAACAACAACGTCAATTGGGCAATTTACGTAAGTTCCGGGCTGGCCCCGGCGAAGAATGATAACTATGTTTGCCTGAGGTATGACTATTGGCCTGAGGTGTGGATTCATGCCTGAGGTATTAGTTTACCGCCTCAGGCAGGAACACATACTACTGAAGCCGAGGTAACTTATAGCTTCCCTCCATTTGTCCCGCGTGCTCCGCGAGGTAGATTTTGCTCTCCCTCTCTGCCATTTCACTGATAATCTTTTCTTCTTAACTGGTTCACAGGCCCTTCATGCATCGTCTCCGATCTTCAGCCACCTTCTGGCAATTGCCAAGGGCCTTATTATACTCTACCCCGCGCCGTAACTTCATAGCTACCCCGAGTAGGTTCGACAGCCCCGTAGAGCCAGACTCTCACGACAAATTGGAACCTCTCGTCCCAGGAATTGACCATCCACTTCCCATACCACAAGTCTCCAGCAACTCTAAGGGGGACGTGCCAGACCTCACCCCCGATGCGGTGACAAGAAAAATCCATGGGAATGGCGTCCTAAAAGCGGGCAAAAAAGAGTCGATCTGGACTGGAAAAGAGGAATTGTACTTGCATATGGACAAATACACAACACTCAAATTGCCATATACTTACCTGCGCGATTCATGCCAGTGTGTAGTGTGCAAGGATCAACACTCGAAGCAGCGCTCATTCCGCACAAGTGACATCCCCAAGGACATTGCTCCAAGCTGGGTTAATTGGGATGGGAACAGGCTATCAATCCGGTGGGACAAAGACATTGGGGGGTCTCAGACTGTACACGAATCAACCTGGGACCGTGACTTTCTAAAGAATCCCATTTTCAACACTCATGATCAGCACCAGAGCGCGAACTCCAAACCGATCATGTGGGGACAGGCTAAAATGGAGAAAAGTCAACATTGGGTGTCTTACCCGGACTATATCGCCGATAATTCCAAACTTGCCACAGCGATGCACCAGTTGCAGCGTCTGGGCCTTATTTTTGTGAAGGATGTTCCAGACTCACGATCGATGGTTGAAGCTATTGCAACACGAATGGGACCACTACGAAACACCTTCTACGGATCAACATTCGACGTGCGCACCGTCCCAGAGGCAACAAATGTCGCATATACAAACCAGTTCCTTGGGTTTCACATGGATTTGATGTATATGAACGAGCCACCCGGATATCAACTCCTCCACTGTCTGCAGAACTCATGTTCGGGAGGCGAGTCGCTGTTCGCCGACACATTTTCGGCTGCGAAACTCATGAAGGAGCAATACCCAAAAGAGTATCGAGTGCTAAGCGAGCAGCGGCTGGGATACGAGTACAGGCACGAGGACCACATCTACTACAACGAACGACCCGTCTTTGAGCATGATTTCGACACAGACGAGCTGCGCCATGTCAACTATTCGCCCCCCTTTCAGTCTCCCCTCCCGAATAGCCATGATGCTGAGCATGTGAACAAGCTACGAGATGCGCTTGCGAAGTTCACTTCGATTATTGATAATCCAAAGAGCATCTTTGAGCTCAAGCTCAACCCGGGCGATTGCGTCATCTTTGATAACAGAAGAATCGTTCATGCCCGCCGCCAATTCAATGCCAGCGTGGGGTCTCGATGGTTAGCAGGCGCGTATGTCGATACGGATGCTCTGCTATCCCGCTTCGCTGTCTGTAAGAATCAGCATCCGTATGTTTGGACGAAAAAGGCACAGAAAGAGTTGGCGGGTAACAACAGTGGCAACAACTAGACAAGGAGCGAAATATAAGGAGAATAAAGAAGTCAAGAGGGTGGGCAAAGAGGGGAGAGAGGCTTACAACAGAAGGTTGTATAGTACAAAAGATGAAGATCGATTGACCCAATATCTGAATCGTGCCCATGAGTCGGCATCATTTCCTTCGTTCCAGCAGTTGGTCGAATATACGAAAGTGATGTATTGTTAGTTTGGGCTGTTCCAAGTTGTGGGCCCATGATCCATGCCTACATATGTACATAGAATCAAACGTTGTAAATATATTGTATTGATATTCTTGAGACCCGAGTGGAGGTGTAGTGCAGTCATTCAACACAGTCATTGCGGTACAAGGTAAGTTGAATTACCAGTGCAAGCATCTGAAGAGGATGTGTTGGCCCACAGGGATATTCTGTGACAATGTACTGGTTTGATTCGACGCTGGTTATTCCAATTTATAGCAAGGACGTGTCCCGCAACATTGCGAAGGATAGATATGATCAGACATGCGTATGAGCCGTATGAAGACAAAAACGTTTATCATTATGTTAGACTTTTTAGCATCTAGCCCCAGAGACAGGGGTCATGGGTATCGTGCAACGACCAATCAACCACTCAAGCAGCCGCGGTGGGTTTGCTAACTGAGTGATCATTGAGGAAATCGGGGTCGCTGTTGATTTCCTCGCGGACCTATACCATCGAGTTAATAATCGAATCAAAGAAGTGGAGTGGGACGGAACACGTACAATATCCAAGCCACCCACCAATTCCCCATTCACCCACAATTGAGGGAAGGTTGGCCACTCAGCGTACTCCTTCAGACCCTGGCGCACATCCTCATCGGCCAAGATATTGAAGAAGCCGTACTTGACACTACGCTCGCGTAGAATTCCAACCAGCTGCCGACTGAATCCGCATTGTGGGCTGCTCGGGGTTCCTTTCATGAACAGCATGACAGATGCCGCGTTGACCAGTTGTTCAAGGCGGGCAAATAGTGCCTCCCGGGATTGTTCGGGTGTCAGGGTGGGGGCAGACGCGACGGCGGTTGCATTAGCCGCATCAGCAGAAGGGGGCTCAGCAGCGGTAACAGGAGACTGAGTAGCAGTGAAGGGGCCATCCTCACGAGCAACAGCAGACAGCGGCGGAGGAATGTTGGCTTTCACACCGTCCATCGGACCGACGGCACCCGGGACATTTCCGCGGCCAGCGTGGCGCTCGACAGCGTCACGAACCTTGACGGCATCACTTCCACTGATCGACTCTAATATTTGGCCGCTGCGTAAGCACACAACGAACGGCACGGCTGAAACGTCATACTCTTCCGAGATGTCAGGTAGCTCCTCGGCGTTGATGCTGACAAACGAGATAGTGGGCGGGGTAGTGGCGGGGTACTGCGAAGCGAGGGCTGAGAGCACTGCGCCCATCTGCGCGCACGGGGCTGCCCATGGAGTATGGAAGTATAGGACAACTAAGGCAGACGGCGATAGGGAAGAAAGATGCGAGGAGAAGTCGGCCTCAGACGTGATTTCGATGAGTGTCGACATGTTGGATGTGTGAAAGAATGAGACAACTGGAACTGATGGCAAAGCCGGGAATCGGCGATGAGAGGTATGCTTCGAAGACAAGATCGAGCAGTGAAGGCGAGCCCGAAGTCGAGAAGCGAAGAAGACGTGTCAGAAGAATGGCGTGATGGATACCAAAAATAAGCCCCAGATTTCCATTCGGGTTATCAGATCGTTTGGCGTCTCTGGCGCCTCTGGCGTGCCGTGTGGTGTATGTCAGCCGGAAAAGTCTGCGACATCGGCAGGGCTATTATCCGATATACACGTGATCTAAATCAACAGCCGCACGTGACCTTATCGCATATCATCATGAATTTCCATGCCGCGATGCTGAGCGGCGAGGAAACTGCAAATCCAAAGACAACATGGGAAAAGAGAGGAAGAGAAAGCTCAGCTCGGACGATCCGGTTGGTCAACCTACAGCTCAGGTATTCGGTGTCGCCGATACATTGTCCCGATTGCAGAGCGATAACCCGATCAGCGAAGGTTCGAACGGCAGCCATGCGTCAAAAAAGCGCAAAAGAGTCGATGGCGAGAAAGTCAAATACCCAGATCTCACATACGTCGATGGAAAATTAGTGTCACCTATTCGAATCGCCGATCTGCAGGGGTTGCTTCTCTATTGCTTCGCCGATGGTATCGCACCCCAATGGATCTCCGTGAAGCATTCTGGCCATGTGCGCAAGGTAGTTGTACTGATGGTACCTGGCCTCGAGATGGGCATGTTTGATGGGACAATCCCTGTGCAACGTGCATCAGTCACCGGGGAGCTAGAAACACAGGAGCCCAAGATCAATGCGCCGGAAGCCACCGAGGAGGTACCTAAAGACGAACACGCTGCTGATTACGAGAGATGGAAGCAGGGCCTCCCATTGCCGGATCGCTCGCATCGCTTCAATCCTCGATCTATCACACGTGAAAACCTCCCTGAACCACTTCAGCCCCTGGCCGACATGTTTCCCCATATCTGGCCTGTCAAGGCGCCAGGCGACAACAAATACAACAAGGTCCATTCGCCACTACAGGCAATTCTTATGTCCTCGCCCCCCAAGACAAAAAATGATGACTCCCGTGCGAAGGGCGCACGGCCCGCAAAAGTTGAGAAAGGCTTCGTTCCGAAACGAACACCAATCACAGCTTTTGTCACTTCACGCGAGGATCTACTGGAAAACGACTTTATCTTGCACCCTGTTTTCTTCTCTTCCGATGAGGAAAAGTCTTCCCAGATGGAGGCTCGTCAGCGAGGCGGTCAGTTGGTGGAAGATGGATGGGTGGATACTCAAGTTCCAACCCTGGAGTCCGCTCTACCACCTGATATTGAAATTGAGAGTGGCAGTGTGACTGTTGGTCGAGACATTTTTGCGCTTGACTGTGAGATGTGTATTACAGAGGGAGGTCAGTCCGAACTCACACGCATCAGCATGGTCGGCTGGGACGGCGAGGTGGTCCTTGATGAACTAGTCAAACCAGCACGGCCGGTGATCAACTATCTCACACGTTACTCCGGAATTACCCCAGAGATGCTCGAGCCCGTCACCACCACCCTTCGTGATATTCAGCAAAGGCTCTTGACTCTTCTCACGCCGCGTGCGATACTCGTAGGACACTCCCTTAATTCCGACCTCACAGCACTCAAACTGGTCCACCCGTTCATTGTCGATACCAGCATCATTTACCCACACCCACGTGGTCCGCCACTCAAATGCAGCCTGAAATGGCTCACCCAGAAGTACCAAAACAAGCAGATACAAAACGGAATGGCCGGGCATGACTCCGTTGAGGACGCCCGTGCTGTTCTTGAGCTTGTGAAGTTGAAGTGCGAGAAAGGCGAGCGATGGGGTACCAGTGATGTTTCCAATGAGAGCATATTCCGTCGACTATCACGCTCTACTCGACCTAGTCATCTCCCTCGGCCTGGAGAGGAACGAACAGGAGCTGTGGTTGACTGGGGCAACCCCGAACGTGGCTTTGGGGCTCAGGCAACTGTCTCGATTGGATGCCTGGATGACGATGCAGTCGTTAGCGGTGTCTCCGCGGTAATCAATGGAGACGAGTCCCATCCCTCCATTCCAGGAGGTGGTGTTGACTTTGCCTGGGCTCGGATTCGTGATCTCGAATATCTTCGCGGTTGGTGCAGCCGCCTCCCTGATCCAAACAACGCCAACGAATCCACAACTCTTTTTCCTCCTCCCGAAGAAACAACGCCGACCACAACCTCTGGCAATGGGGACTCGACAGATCTTCCGCGGCCTGACGTCTTGGCTGACACTCTTTCCCGGACCGTCTCCAACATTTCGCGCATTTACGACTCTCTCCCAGCTTGTACGCTTTTCATAGTCTATTCCGGTACAGGTGATCCACGTGAAGTGGGCCGTTTGCAATCCATCCACAAGAAGCACCGTGAGGAATTCCGGTCTGGCAAGCCATGGGATGAGCTGACATACAAATGGACCGACGTTGAGGAGCAGGCTCTAAAGAAGGCTTGCGAGCGTGCTCGCGAAGGTTGCGGTTTCATGTGTGTGAAATGATTTAGCCGAAGCTACGTATGCCACACTCCAAATGTCCTACGCTACGATTATGATTCTCATTTCGCTTCCATCTCTGTTGTATGATCCTCTACAACTGCTGCTAAGAACTCGATGTGCATGTTTCCTTACAATAGAATAGCAAAACACCCAGTAGGATCCAGGTCAAACACAAAAAACGTTCCTTTGGCCACTGGAAAAAGGGATATGTAAAACTGCAGAAAGAGGACTTGATATATCCGAAATTTTTATGTGAAAGATTGTCCGCGTAACTTGAAGTGCAGCCTCAGAAGTCATAACACTTTCATTAACGTATTGTAAGCTACTAAGTTGCCCATCCAATCCGTGTTCTGTATATATCCCGTCTTGAATATCGGGATGTGGAAGTCCCCACACCCACAGGAATTTGTGGGGCGGAAGTGGGAGATTTCTCCCGACAGCAACGGACACGAACCTTTCGCCCTTAGCAATGAATCCCTTCAAACGGGCAACCGCAGCCTGGCATCCTGTTGGTCTTGCATCCGAGTTTCCGAGCATCGATGATGATGCCCGGATTGTGCCAAGATGCAAAGCTTTCAATATTCCCAAGACAAACGACGCCATAGAGCGAGTTGAAGACATTGACCTACCAGGAGAACTGAAGGACCAAGTCCTGGTGTTCAAATACAAGGGCAAATACCATGCCATTGATCATGTGAGTCAAACAGTTTTTCCAATTGGAAGCATTGAGCTCACCCATTCTAGCAATGCCCCCACTCGTCGTTCCCACTTTCACAAGGGCACCTCTTTGATATTGAAGACTTTGGCATCGTGCTCAGCGCAGGTCTCACATGTCCCAAGCATGGCTGGTCATTTGATTTATTCTCTGGGCGTGCTGATCGCGGCAACTACACACTCAAGGTGTGGGAGGTACAGCTGCGCGACTCATCGGCACTTGGAAGTACGGACCAAGAGGTTTGGGTGAGGCAGAAACAAAGAATTGGTTAACATTGGCCATTAACATTGGCCAATTTTCCTTAGTGACTTATCATAAAAAGTGCACCAAGGCTGAGTTGACCTTCCTGGAGTGATTGAATTTAAGCAGGCCATTTAAGCTACTCTTCGCAACTTGTTCATCTAACTATCCATATCAAAGTATTCATATGGGTAGCCTGTCGATCCCTGCTATAGATTTTGGCTCGAATGCGACCCATCAAATTTGTGGAGCTCGGGTGGTTTACGAAGTAGTAATTGCACGAGGGAAGAAGCTTGTCTCCATCCAGGGGTAAATTGGTCTCGAGTTTCTACCCAATCAATTAATCCTTGGGCAGTAGGCCAACTATCTGTATATTTTATGCAACATTCAGCCCCATCTGTCAAGCATTACTCATTTTCCTGGCAGCCAATTGCTGCCTATAAAAGCACCAAAATGTCACACCTAGCGCCTCCATTAGGATGAATCCCGCCACCATCTCGATGCTCAACGAGTCATACCCAGTCAATACCATGCCAATCAAAAGGTTCGCACACCCGCCGACCATCTCCATTCTACCCAGCCAAATATGAGCGTACGAGACCCATGTCCGGGCGCGGATTCGGACAAAGGTGACATGATGCCACCAGCCTAGCAGAATCTGTATGAGTAGAAACGTCACAATCGTCCCGCCGAGGAACTGGTGGGTGGTGAACATCGCCGATGCCTTCGCGGAATCGGAATCATGGCGCTTGTTGTGACTGTGACCGTGCTCGTGCGCTTGATTCAACGCGATGCCGGTTCCCGCCCCGACTATCATACAAGTAGTTGCCAGACCCTGCAAGATCCAGTGGTAGGTGAATGAGCGTGGCGAGCCACTTCGCAAGGCGAGGACGCCGACGGGAAGAAGAAAAAGGAAGCTACCCGCCATCATGATCCCGTGGGTCCTTTGTAAGGGCGCGGTGGCCTTGACCTTGCGCCAGGTGTTCGCTGCTGCAGCAGTGATTCCGGAAATGCCGATCGGGGTATCTGAGGCGCCCAAAGCCTCGATATTGGGCCGCAGTGGTGGAAATGAGGGATAGTAGTCCCCCGGCTGTGTCAGAGAGCGGGCCATGTCGACGTAGAACCGTCCCCAACCACCATTACCCGCGTGGTGTGCATGCATGTCTAATGGCGCGTCAAAGCTGTACATGGGGAATTGCTGCTGGTTGTTCCAAGCCCATATCCAGGGTTGTGAGGATGAGAGAGGCGATATGGGCGACGTAGGCCAGCGAGCACAGGAGTAGCAGACCAAGGAAAAGTGGGCAGACTTGGGCCTTTGAATTTCAGCAATGGTGTATTGTTCATGATGCACGGATGGCGAGGCGGACATCCAAGAGGCTTGGAGAAGGCGAAGATCGGCTCCGCCCATGTCGCCGTGGGTGATCAGGCGAGGCTGGTGATGGCCATCGACGGTTCGGATGCTTAGCACGGGATTCTCACTGGAGTTGGGATCCCCGTAGACGATAAACATCAGGGAGCCTGCCATTAGAGACCCGGTGCCGATGGCTGTCCATCCGAGATCTGAGTCGCGAGTTACTGAGAGACTGAGGTAGATGTCGTGGGTGGTGGTGGAGGTGTTGAAGTGTGTAGAAACACCCAGACAGAAATTCACCTTGTCTTCCTTAGCACCATGATGGCCAAATTGGCAGTATTGGACGGGTTCAGCTTGGCAGACTGTGTCTACTAACAGCAGAAATAGAGGGACGAAATAGACCATCAGCTTCATGACTAGACATTCCTTGCCAAGGAAAAAGAGGAAGACAGTGAAAATAACATATTCATGCTAGCCTTTATTATTTCCGAAGGAAAAAAGAGGTAATCTTGTCTTTTGATGCATTGATGCATGGGAATGACCGTGCATGAGTGACCTTACAGGCTTCGGTGCTTGGCGTAATTCGTATCTTTCAATAACAATTCAGACAACAGACGACAGACGTGAGATGTGAGATGTGAGGTGTATCAGCCATAATCTATACAATGGGGTGGACTCTGCTTTTACTATGGGTATTTCTGGGGGGTGCAATTGCCAACATCCCACACTATCAGCTGAAAAGTGCTACCAAGATTCCGCCCGAATGGACTAGGCATAGGCGAGCTCACCCGGACGAGATGGTTGATGTATCAATTGGGCTCGTCCAGAATCGATTGCCTGAGCTCGAAGAGAGGCTCCTACAAGGTCGACATCCTGTATCCTATGGAATAAGCATAACTCACATACCTCTTCAGTCTCTGACCCTTCTCATCCGGATTATGGAAGACATCTCTCAGCCCAAGAAGTCCAGCACCTCATACGGCCTGCGCCAGAGTCGATTCTCAAGATCCAAGCCTGGCTGGATGAACTAGAACCCCTTAGAGGGGCCAACATCACAATATCGCATGCGGGTGACTGGCTAGATCTTGCTATGCCTGTCTCGTGTCTTGAGCGGCTACTCAAAAACGAATACTGGGTCTTCGAGCAGCCGGTGTCTGGGATTCGAGCGATTCGCTCACACGAATGGTCTCTACCTGCTGACTTGATGGATGTGGTCGATGTGATTACACCGACCAACGTTTTTATTCACCCGACCGTCCAATTTCGATTGGGCGCACCTCCAGCCTGGGAAGAGGAAGGTCATCTGCCGACGTATCAAGACCTCATCGATGAAGATCTATTGGATCGCGGCAAACTGGAGATTCCGACCCAGGAGGAACTATCCGCGAATCCCACAGTGAAAGAGGCCTGCAATCGCCTGGCCATTTCGCCCCTCTGCCTTCGGGTCCTTTACGGGACATGGGGATACGAGCCTCAAGCTCCCGATCGCAACGCAGTTGGCATCGTCAATTTCCTCGGCGAGGTGGCCAACCGGTCAGACATCGCTCTCTATCTAGATCGATATCGTCCGGACGCGGCCGCAGCACATGCCGAAACTTCCTTCGCAGTGGAGATCGTCAACGGTGGGGATGACCAACAAACGCCCAATACCCAAGAGCAGATGAAAGCGAAGAAAGGTTACGAAGGTGCGTTAGATGCCCAAACTGTCCTAGGGATCAGCTGGCCCACATCCCTGATTACATATAATGTCGGGGGCGACCCCCCTTTCCACCCACTCAAAGTCCACGCCGAGAACACCAATGAACCCTACCTCACGTGGCTGCGGTACATGCGGACAGTGGAGCATCTGCCATCCGTCATCTCTATCTCCTACGCCGAGGATGAGAAGACCGTCCCGCCTGAGTACGCTCGGCGGGTGTGTGCGGAATTCGCCCAACTAGGCGCGCGAGGGGTGTCCATTCTGGTCGCCAGTGGCGATTATGGAGTTGGACGCAACAAGCAATGTCTCGACATCGACGAGAAGAACAGACGCTTTATGCCTAGCTTTCCTGCTAGCTGCCCTTATGTCACGGCTGTGGGAGCCACGCGGTTCCTCGAACCGGAAATGGTGGCTTTCGATGCTCGGAGCAGTTACGCGAGTGGCGGTGGTTTCAGCGACGTGTTTGCTCGGCCAAATTACCAGCAGGTCGCTGTGGACACATATCTGCAACAGTTAGATCGCCGGGGGCAACAAGCAGGTGAGGGGAATTTTGATTATACAGGCTTGTTCAATCGTCACGGGAGGGCATACCCCGATATCGCAGCCATGGGGTACCATTTCTCCGTCATGTGGAATGGCACTGCCCACCTCCAGGACGGGACAAGCGCGTCAACGCCCACCGTCGCGTCCATCATCGGTCTGGTCAACGATGCATTGGTTGATGCGCACCGATCACCGCTAGGATTCCTGAATCCTTGGCTCTACTCTTCGGGATATGAGGGATTCAGGGATGTTAGTCATGGATCAAATCTTGGGTGTAATACCTCGGGATTTCCGGCTACAAAAGGGTGGGATCCTGCTACGAGACTAGGAACACCGGTACATATATATTCCGTATCTCGAGTTCTGGTTTGTGACTGACATAGTCGATTTTCCCAGTGGTTCCCTAACCTCAAGGATCTGGCTCTGGGATCACAGTTTCGACCTATGCGCCCATGGTATTATCTACCCGACTTGTGATTTTATTCATGATGTAGTCACTGGAAAGGGAGTATCCGTGGACAAGTACGGGCTAGATCGGGTCACATGTGTTGATCTTAGATTATTGAGTATGGGAACAAATGAGGTTTTGATTTCATGACATGTATATTGCTCGACTATGTATCTTTCTAGGAGAAAGGGGGTTTTATCTGTTCATCGCGTATGCAGTCGCGTATGTTGATCCTCGGCCCAATATAGTCACATGATCATGTTCATTCAATCAACAACAACACGGTCTACCCACGGTGGATAGCGATTGATCCTGGAAACGTAGGGCAATTATGGAATTAATCTTTATTTCGTGAATAAAACACGCATGCATTGTTACTGTCATCGCGGCATGCATCGCACTACTGCATAGTCACCACCGCCGTTGCCATCATTGGTTGGCCAACGTCCCCGCTGCTACAAGACCTATTGTTTTTTTTTTGTTTCAATTGGAGCAAATATAATGGAAAACAGCGTTCCTCCACTTTCCACTATGAACTATAGTAGCTTGAGCATTCTAGTTCCCAACAATGACGAGCTCCTACGACGAAGAACAACAACCTGGGTCCGAAGATGTCATCAACCCCATGTTCTCTGAAGAAGCAGAAGAACCTGCACCATGGACCGACAAGTTTGCTCCTTTCCCCGAAATGCTGGATCACAGTAAGGAAACTAGAACAGCCCTCGTGACATTCCGTGCGGTCCTCATTGGAGCAATTTGTGGGATCCTAGTCAACGGATCAAATATTTATCTAGGACTGAAAACTGGATGGACCTCATCAGGAATCTCCTTGGGGTATGATATCCTCTTCTTATTAATACACTACTGCCTAGGTTACGATCTAACTAATCTAAGCATATTGCAGTCCGTTGTGGGTTTCACCGTCCTGAAAAGATGGCAAACCCACAATCACCCGTTCGGTCCGCACGAGAATAACATTGTCCAAACTATCGCAACTTCCTTGGCGGGTATGTCAAATGTGTTCATATCGGCTATCCCAGTGACGTATCAATTGGGCTTGCTGAGTACTCCGTCGAAGGATTTCGTGCGCAATGTGCTGTTAACCGCCGCCGGGGGATATTTTGGGTTGTTGTCGGTTGCCCCTTGTACGTGACATCCTTTTTATCTATGTGACATCATTTAATGTCTTGAATAGTGAGAAAATTCTTTATTGAAAAGAAATCGGCGCGAGATCTCAACCTAATCTTCCCATCCTCGACTGTGACGGCGCTGACAATCCGGAACATGCATTCCGCAACTGACCATGCAGCTACAGCCGTACAACAGATGAGAGTGACTCTGTGGGCATTTTGTGGTGCAGCGGGGTTGAGAGATCTGTTCGCCGTTAGCTGTAGGGTTGGTATGGGTAAGTTGTCTGGGGTTTGCTGTCGTATACTATATTTGTAGCTAACAAATAGGTATTCAGGAGTGGCACATCTTTAGCTGGCTACATGCAATGGGACTATTTGCAAACCTTGCAATTGCGGCGGAAAGCTGGGGCTGGTTCTGGAATGGACTCCTGCTATGATCGGATCTGGTATGTTGGTTGGGACTAATGTTGCTGTCTCGTTCTTCGCAGGCTCGGTTCTGGCATGGTGAGCCCGATCTTCGATATTAAATACTCCGTTGCCATTGTCTCATGTCTTTATAGGGCAATCACCGGGCCATATATTGTGTCGCAAGAGATGGCATTTGGCTCACCCGTCTCATCAGAACCGTACTGGTCCGGCTTGATGTCCTACACCTCTATGTCGTCTCAATATGCAAACTCGGAACACCCCAGCCCACGATATTGGCTGCTCTGGCCAGGAGTGACATGTATGCTGACAGTAGCATTGACCGGTATGGCCCACATTTCCCCGTGTCTACTGCTTCGGTTTCTGATCATACGATGGCTCTAGAATTGCTATGTCAGTGGTGTACTATGTTCCAAAGGAGTCATGTTTCTATGTTGCGGCTGCTGAAGCGTATCTGGAGCCGCAAATTTTACGTTCCTGTACCAAGTGAGGAGGGCAAGGACGACGAAAAAAACCCCGACCAAATTGCTAGCTGGATGTGGGCACCTGGGCTTCTGGTTGCAGTCGTGATCACCATCATGAGCATGCAACTCGCATTTGACATCTCGCCGATAAGAACCATTATCGTGCTGGGGTTAGCGTTTTTCCTCTCTCTTGTTGCCATACAGGCGACTGGTGCCACCGGTAAATCATCACCATATCTCTATGAAATCTAATTTGCGCACGCTAAGATACAATGTTTGGATTCAGATACCACACCTTTAACCGCAGTCGCAACTGTTTCGCAAATTGTCCTCAGTGCGACCCACGGTGCCGTCAGCGGTGATGTGTCTCTCTACCAACGACCGAATCTACTAGGTGGTGCATTAGCCAACATCGGTGCCAACCAAGCCTGTGGTATATCATCTATCTCCTTCTTTTTCTCACTCCCCGGGTAGAGGAGCTAATATCTCCGACAGACCTAATGGGTGACTTTCGCGTGGGCTATCTTCTGCAAACCCCACCACGGCTCCAATACATTGCTCAACTCATCGGAACACTATTCGCCACAATTGTCGCGCCGGTCATCTTCAAACTCTTCACTACCGCTTACCCATGTATCATTGCCGAGGGCGCAAATGGTAACAGTACCGATGCTGCCGCCGCTCAAGGCCGCCGCTGTGAATTCAGCGGACCCTCCATCGCGACATGGCGCGTGGTGGCTGTCGCAACAACCTCTGGGGCCTCTGGGCAGTCGGCCATTCCAGAAGCGAGCGGGCGATTCGCTGTGCTGTTCGCAGCCGTCGGCGTGATGATTGTGTTACTGCGGAATATGCTAAGGACTTTCCCAGCTAAGGTATATTTGCCTAACATGATGATCATGGGGTTGGCTTTTACGATGCCTTCGCCGCCGTATGGAATTGCGATGTTGATGGGGGCACTGGGGGCACGCATGTGGAAGTGGAGGGAGGAGAGGACGTTTGAGACGTATTCATCATCAGTGGCAGCGGGGTTAGTGGCTGGGGAGGGGATTGGGGGTATAGTGAATGGAGTTCTGACGATTGCGGTGGGCTGGGGAGGAGATGGCTGGGGTACTGGTTTGGGATGTCCCAGTGGACGGTGTTAGCGAATTAGTTATGGTTACGCATATCTAGAACTTTCATAAAGTAGTTTTGTCACTGGTTTTAGTCAATGGGTTTCTGCACACGGCTTTGATTTCAAATAATATTTACTAGATGATAAGTTGACAACGCAGAGAAATAGTTATACCAGGTAGCCAAACTACCAAGACCATATAGACCATCTCAATAAATACTCTCATGAGGAGCTTCTGTATTGTAGTTATAAGCCAGGGACTACCGTGGACGGTTTGTTGATTGAAATAAATGAAACCACTACTCCTAGACGGCTGTATGTATTGACATTTATATCTCCTAAGGCCCTTAACGAGACTAAACCATCCAGCCAACCAGACCGCAACTCTAGCAAAAGTAAGCCATAGAAGATTGGAACACTTTGGCAGACAAAGAAGTAAGTACTTTCTTTCGCCTGTAACTATTGTCAATCTGAATCATTCTTCTAAAATGTCAAGCCAGCCATGCTTCCTCATACCCCTGCGTACATTTGACTTTCCAGGGTTGACTTTTGAGTCTGGCTGATTTGTGTGTTAGGATTCTATATTCTAAGGTAGTATGTGGGATTGAAGACTGACCATTTATTTGTCCGCGGTGTAAGCGGTGGCAGCATCGGCATCCCAGCGGCGATAGACGGGCTCGGCCACCTCAGAGCGCTTGTCGGCGGTGTATGCAGTCGCCCCGTCGGCATCAGAGCGCTTCTTGTCGGCAGTGTATGCAGTCGCCGCGTCGGCATCAGAGCGCTTCTTGTCGGCAGTGTATGCAGTGGCAGCGTCGGCATCCCAGCGCTTGTCGGCAGTGTAAGCGGTGGCGGCGTCGGCGTCGCTCCTAGCCTTCAAGCCAACGGGGGATGCATTGACGAGGGTTGCGGCAAGGACCAACGCCTGGGTGAGCGCAATAAGCTTCATTCTGAATGATAAGCCTCAAAGATAGAAGAAGTAGATGAGTTGAGTGGGGATATGTTGACAGATGATGGAATACTGTTATTTGCCCGATGAAGCTCCCTCTTAGCTGCGAGCGAGGAGATACTTATATACAAACTAGAGCACAAGTATGGATGCTGAATAAAGGCTCCAGAGACTCATTCGAATATTCAGTTCATCCTGTCACAGCCAGTATCGTATTACGGCATGGCAGGGGATTCTGCACGGTCATCGGATGTCTTGGATGTACACGACATCCTTGTTGCTCCCTTTGGCACAGGATCATCGACTGACCATGCAGGATGATGGCTTCAGCGCATGAAGAGCCCACCTCAACCCCTCCTTCCCCTCACCTATGATGAGAAACGTCCCTTTTTCATTTTTATCCACTTTGAGACATAATTTCACATTGTGCACTTCTCGAAGATCATCTCGCCTCCATATACCTGCAACCAGTCTCAATTCCACCTTCGGCCCCCCTGAATACCTAGACAATATGGACGCAGAGGACCTGGAGAAAGAACACCGAAATAGTATGTCGCCCACGCAGCCATTTCTCGACATTGGTTACAATGACCGAGAGCCTGGCCACCACGAAGAGGAATCCCAACAACACCCACCATATCGGCCCGGCTCCTGGGCACGGAGAGGCCTGGTGATGCATGGATTGATGATCCTCTTCTATATTGGCCTTGCGGTTTCGTCCTGGACAAATCTTCCATTGGGGGAATGCCTTGGTCGGAGTCAATCTAAATTGTTTAGTAAGTGTCTAGTCCATGGTGAAGGGTTGTCAGAGAACCGGAAGTGTCTAATAGCAACCAATTTCAGCACCTGTCCATGAGCACATCAATACCGAAGTCACGGTAATTTACGACAAGCCCAGCGATATCAAGGCTAGTCCGTATGTGGGAGAGCCTAGTCCAGCGGTTGATGAGGCCTGGTATCGACTCTTGCGTCGTAAGTCATCCTGGTACACTTTATATTGAGATTGTCCAACGTATTTTCTTCTAGATCACAACATCCGCATTATGGAAGACGAGCTGCAAGCAATGAACCAAACCTCTATTCCCCTCCGTCATGGGGGTGGATATCAAGGAATGATGGCCGTCTTCCACGAACTACATTGCTTGGTATGTTCTTTCTTCCCATCGTACATTCACAATTGACTGAGCAAGTCGGATACAGAAACTCGTTCGTGAAGCCGTCCATGCCGACTACTATTACGCAGAAAAATCCCCTGCCGAGAGAGCCATGTTGATTGGCCATACAGGTCAGTTTTATTGTAGCTTCTTCCGTTACCTGCATTCACCTCCCTGAAAAATGATCGTTAAAACTGGGATCAGAGCATTGCATCGACATTCTTCGCTCGGCATCCATGTGCCGCACTGATACCGCCATCTTTCCATACCACTGGAACGACGCCACGCGTCTTCCCAATCCCACATGGGTGCAGAAGCATGAATGTGTGAACTGGGCCTCCCTGGAGGAATGGTTGGATAGTCGACGGATTGATATATTCGCCCCTAACATGCTGGTGCATCCGAAGTATGGTGAGTTTTGAGTTTGCATTATTAAATTAGGCAATTCGTTGGCTAACAGCATAAAACCGCACATAGGCCCCGCATATCCAGGAGGGAAGCGGATTTCCGAGCCAGATGGACCGAAAGTCTATCCTTTGGATGAATGATGGAGAATCGGTTAAATTTCTAGTCAAATAAAATCAGATTCATTCATATAGCCTGTAAGGTGATTGAAACTAATGATATTCAGTTCAAGGTTTACGAAATTCCAGCTCTAGGTGTGAAAAGTGTTAAGCAAGTGTAATATTCCTTACAACCCTAAATTAAATGAGCCATTGTGGATGATTTCGAAGCCTCAACCTTTCTTTTCTCATTAGAAAGTGGTATTGTTAGTAAGATAGAGATGATGTTCTGGCTGTTCAGTGAAAGTACATCATACCGTGTACTGTAAACTGAAGCCATTCCTACCCCATAGATCATCAGTTTCTTCGAATCCTGCGCGTTAAGAACCGACTCCGACCGCAAAACGGGTGCATACGGAAATTAGCATAGTGGGAATAGCTTCATTTTTTGAACTTGGATACAATGCTTACTAAGCCCACTGTTATGGTAATTCAGCTCGCACATCACGTCCTGATCGTCTTCAGTAGTAGTTTTTTCGGTGGTTCAAAGCACTTCCGAATTCATCGCAGTAAACACCCACCGGGTTTTAGAGCTTTATATGTTTGCGCGGTTATTCAGGCCACATGTGTGCTTCGACTATTGTTTCAATTACTTCGCATTCCTGGAATCAGAAATATCAATTAGGAAATAACAGAGTATATTTCCATACATGTACTTGATGTATTCCACATTACTTTGAGTTAGTCATATTTCCATCAAATTCCATGATTACTTCCCAGGATGGTGGCCTGCTAGATGCCCATGCGGATCAACCGCCCCGATCTTGTCGCCCTCACCATTTGGATACGCAACTCCTATATCGCAAGTCAGACTCTTGCTTCATTCTTTTCTTGGTTCGTCTAGTAAAGAGATAGGGACAAAGCTCACCGAAAAGCGGATGCACCAACCAATTTGGCTTCATCATATCTACCGTGCGAGCACGAGTCCAGTCATCTAACATCTGCCAATTGATGCACTGGTGCACTGTGGCGTTTGCCACAGGTATCTGACTATTATCGTGCCATTCGAAGGTGATGAGACCGATGTCTCCGTGGCACATGGAGGATTGGCGGAGGAAGTCAATGCAGTGTTCTGTTTCAGATTTAGTGGTTGTTCGATGCAAGTGTGATAAATTGGGGAGAAAAGAGGCAGGGAGAGAGAAGTGAGCTGCTCTTACCATTGTGTAATCGATTCATCTCATGTTGCTCCGGGGTCAGATCAGGAAAGTAGTAGTCTGGATACATATACTGGTGCAACCGCTTGAGGCAGTGTAGCTCATGGTAGACATTCAGAGTGCCTAGGTAGCCGTCTCCTTCGGGGACAGCCACGCCAATGTCTTCGCGGCCATAGTGGGTCATGATCTCGGGCTCGATGATGATGTTCTCAGCTATTGTTCTACATTAGCATGTCTGCAAATATCGTGGTAGAGAGCACAGACTTACCGTTCAGGAGATCATGCCATGCCTTGTCGACTTCTGCGCTGGGCTTTCCGGAGAAGGATCCCTTCTCCTGGATGCGGTCCTCCAGCGTGAATTTATGTGCCTCGTAACGTATTGCAGGAATGGCTGGGGCTTTTTGAACATGTCAGCTATACAGACCATCTGTAGAGATATCATCCCCTCTGAAAAAGGCGAGAGGAAAGGACAAGGTCAACATACAAATGGGCAACCCTTGCTCTCTTGCGCTCTTGCTTTTTTGGCTCACTACCACGAAGAAAACAATGGCATACACAGTGAACAGCATCATATGGCCGACCATCAGCACAGTGGTCTTCTTCCACCATGGCTCCCGGTACCGATATTCTCTGGGGATCCCATTTTTCTCGAGGAGACCTTCGCCATTGTTGTGGCCATCGTCAATGGAGTCTCCCACTGATGAGTTACCGTGTAGTGTATATAGGCTGGCGTACTTGGTCGACTTCCGATAGAACCGGGAACGCCAGTCTATTGGACTCAGCTTAGAAAGAGAAGCCATGACAAATGACCACAGCAAGCAGGTGAGTGATAAAGTGGACCAAAAAAAAGTTACTTTCTCAGCACGACCTGTTTCTTAATAGAAAAGCAGAATCCTAGCGCCACGGTGTGGAAAAAAATGAATGCACGAAAAGATAAAACTCATAGAGCGAGAAAGGAGAAAGAAAGCAATTGCTGAGAAAGGGAATTAAAATCAAGGAAACCAAGTATTCAGCTATTTCCACTTCGTCCCAGCTTCATCCTAATACGGTCTCTATGTAAAAGTCCAGTCCGAAACGATTCTTAGTCTGCATGAGTGTTCACCCTCGACTCTCCCATACTACACGACTCTCAATCAAAAAGTCCTGTTTACCCCACATCTAGAAAACCCATGCCCACTTGAGTCCGAGTGACAATGCATGAAGCTGGAGCAAATGGCCAACTGAAGGAGAGAATACATTGCATAGGGAGGTAAACACGTAGCTCCTTCTGTGCATAAAGAAAGCGGACACATGCAATGATGCATGTGGTCATCATCCCTGTTGAGCACAACATAGGCGAAGGAATTTCTCGTACATTTATCCCGAGTCCCGACAGAAGATACGAAGGATGGGCATGTGCTCTAAGATCCTTCGAATCATTCTGAATCGCTGATTCGCCTAGAATATTCGTGACGCCATTCCAAGGTTTAAGCTTCAGCCCGCACTCCGCACGTAGGAATTCACCAGATTGGCTGTCTTCGTCTATGGCGTTGTTGATATTATTGGGTCAAGATAGCAGGCTTCCCCATAACAGTCCTCGGAGATCTCTGCTGATCAGATAATCACGCGGGGGAGATGAGAATTTTGGTGAAGTTTACTAGGCGCGAAGAGATTTCTTCCACATGCCGCACGTGAGGTAGTACATTTGTAATTATGGCCAGGGAAATGAGGCTTTCGACGAAACCTTTGGTAAGATATATTTGTCACTGATTTCCACAGCGCGTTGCATAAGTCCGATTATAATTTATAGAGGCACCTGCAAGAGATACACAAATACACAGATCGCTAGAGAAGACTCTTCTACCCCTACGTTGGTCCTTTGGGCTACTTGCGATAGTAAAGACCAGAGCGATGGGATCTAGATGGTAATTTTTCGTTAATTAATCGCACATAGTAGAATCGGATAGATAAAGAATTGGGAAATAAACATACCTGTTCTTTCAAAAGCTGTCTATCCCGCTTTAACATTTGCTCCGCGCCATCATCCGTAAACAGCTGCTTGATCATATTCACAATAAACGCTTGGGTGCGGCGGACCGGCTTCGGGCTCTGCGGCTGTTGTCTGTCGCCTCGCTGGTCTGGGGATTCGAGACAGCGCTGCGGCTGCTTTGCGCAGATTCCGCCGAGTTCCTTGACGCAGACGGTTTCCAACAACTGTAACTGACCCTCATAATATCCATGCGCCTCTTTCCCTACCCAGTCCTTTGAACTAGTGTATAGATCGGTCAACAGACCGCGGAGCCTTTGACTGCGACTGGCAGATTGGGCGTAACGTGGAAAAGACCCTTCTGAGAAGGAAGCTGTGTAGTAAGTGGTGGCAAGATGGTCAAAGCTCTCGAAGCCCATTTCGCTGGTGAGCATGAGGAGTTTGGCAAGGGACCTTTCGACAGTGGAGTTTGAGGCCTGATTGGGTGGGGATGACCGGGAAACAGTTGAAGCAATGGAAGAGCTAGAGAGCGTGGCGGAATATCGCCTGGAAGATGCGGTGACGTGGGTTGGGTCTAGATTATGACTGAGTGACGGTGTGGGATGGTCCGGCGGGGAAAAGAAATCTAATAAGTTGGATTCGGCATCAAGCATTTCTTCCACATTGAACGAGAAGCAATCTGCATAGTTTCCGGGAGGCACTGCTGCCAGTCCAATCCACGGCGAGGTGGTGATCACACTATCCCTGAGAGATTCAGTTTCATCGTGACCAGATGTTTTGATTATAACTTACCTGGCTGGACTCCAAGTCGGCATTTCTAACTCCGGGGTCTGAGAACATTCCATTTCGTTCGTCATAGTTGGTGTTGTGTTTCTCTGTGCGGGATTATTTTTCATCTTCTGTTTCTCTTCAGTGTGAGAGAGCGGGCTTGGTTAGTGGCATGGTCGTCGACTCGGGGCACAGTACATACCTCGACGTTTTCTCTGGGCCAATCGGTTCCTTGTTCGTTTAGCATCTGATACAATGGGGAGGCCGACCGGGAGTTGGTTCAAGTCTGGCAAGGAAGTCATCATGTAGAACTTTTGTTATGAGCAGAAACAACTATTTGGGGGTATTGGCTTCGTTACTACTTCTTATACGGTATTCCCGGGTCTCTAGGCATAGCTAAATGTCACGCTAATAATCTGATAACTCAAGCTAAATGGCGACATGCAGGTTCCGTTACACTCGGAGTGGGGAATCCTCATCTTGGTGTGGTCTAGAGCCCACAACCCTTGTACTTTTTTGATACCCCTGCCAATGC
This sequence comes from Penicillium psychrosexuale, assembly GCF_028828465.1. Lineage (NCBI taxonomy): Eukaryota > Fungi > Ascomycota > Eurotiomycetes > Eurotiales > Aspergillaceae > Penicillium > Penicillium psychrosexuale. Next base: position 7,330,389 of record NW_026643187.1, read on the forward strand.
TACTTTCATAATTGGTTAATCATATATTCAAATACTTGCAACAAATTGGTTCGTAAAGTACGTAATTCTGTAACAAATAAATGTTCGGATACGTTGATGTTGTATTAATGGGGTTATAGCGAGTGGAGTATAGATTAATATTCTTTGTCTCATTTGAAATTCGCTAGAGCTAGGTCAGGTTGCCTCCAGGTATTTATTCTTCACTCTTCGTCCATTTATTTCTAATTCTCTTCCCAAGAAAAATGTCCTCCCAAGAAAAGGGCATAGCTGAAAGCTCAGCACCTGTGTTGGCCATTACCGACCAGGAGCGCGAGCGATTGAATGTCTTGCTCGAAGAACATGGAGTAAGTCGGATTTTCAAATCTCATTCATGAACCACTGGTCAATCCTGATTTCCGAAATTCAAAGGCAACCTGGGACTCTCCCCAAGACCCTCACGATCCCTATAACTGGTCTTCAATGCGAAAGATTTCGGTCGCTCTTATAGTCTCGCTGGGTCAACTTGTCACCCTCATGTCCACCAGCATGATGGCGGCCGCCTTGACTCAAATCGGAGCCGACCTCCATTTAGGCAGTACCGCGACTCAGATTACATTTTCGATTTTCATCCTAGGGCTCGCCTTTGCCCCTTTCTTAATTGCAGCGCTCTCTGAGATGTACGGGCGGAGACCCATATGGATTGCCAGCAATATTTTCTATATCTTATGGAATGCACTTTGTCCGGTCAATTCCTCGGTCGGCCTCATGACCGTCGGACGTTTCCTGGCCGGATCAGGCGCCAGTGCAGGTATTACGGTCAGTGCTTGGTCAATCATGTGACATGTCGACCATCAAATGTGAACTGTGAACGACTGACGACTCTTAGCTCACGGGCCCTATTCTCGTGGACATGTATCGACCGGAACATCGTGGGCGCTCTCTCGCGATGGCCACCTTCATCCCATATATGGGCCCGGCTCTTGGACCTATCATTGGTGGTGTTATCTCCCAGCATCTGCAGTGGGGCTGGCTGTTCTGGATTCTGTCCATGTTCGATGCAGCTATTGTGCTGGTCGGCATTTGCTTTTTGCCCGAATGCTACACCCCGGCCTTGCTCCGGAAGAAGGCTGCCCATGAACGCCGCAACGCCAGCAATGCTGCTCCTCCGAGCAAACGAAAATTTATGTTGGACAAGGCCTTTTATCAGGATCTCGGCGCCAGGCTGGGGGCCAATCTTATTCGGCCGCTCTGGCTCCTTGTCTACCGCCCGGCCATCCAGGTCATCGCCCTGATCATGGCCCTGAACTTCGCCATCTACTGCCTCCTACTTTCCACCTATGCTACCCTTTGGATCGAGCGCTACGGCGAGTCCGAGACCATCAGCAGTCTCAATTACATTTCCATTGCCATTGGCACCATCGCCGCTTCGCAGGGGGAGGCATATTCATGGACTGGATTTATCGTGCCCTGAAAGAGCGACATAACGGCGAAACCACGCCCGAGTTTCGCGTCCCGTTCCTAATCCCAGGCGTGATCCTTATTCCTGTGGGAATCTTCCTCTACGGCTGGTCAGCGGAGAAACGACTCACCTGGGTCGTCGTTGATGTCGGTACTGCTATCTTCGTTTTGGGAAGCTTCATGCTGGCCCAGGGTATGCTAGCCTATCTGCTGGACGAGTTCAAGCACGCAGCATCGGCTAATGCGGCCGCGCGCATGTTGTCCAATATCTTGGGCTTTGTCTTTCCTATTTTCGCGCCGAGTATGTATGCATCCCTGGGGTACGGGTGGGGTAATAGCGTGCTGGGATTTATCTTTGTGGTGGTGGGCCTACCTATTCCCATTATGTTGTGGGTCTATGGACCACGCCTGAGAGCCATTGGACGGACATAGTGCTTGTTGCTTTTTATTGGAGTGGAGAAGAGGGCTGTCACCTAGAAGATAATATTTGTGGGAATGGATTATTAATGGTGTGCTTGAATCCTTGATTTTCCCTATTATCTCAGATGTACTAAGCTATAACAAGCAATACCAAGCCCCGCCCTGGACCGTAGCGGGCTTGAACGGTATTGGCTCTTACCGTACGTACCGAAGACGGGACGGGACTAATGCGGACTCCGTTATCTGATCCGGCCCCCATCATCCCCATCATCCCACACGGGTACACTGTGCTCCGAGTACTCCGATTGGTTGGGGAACCCACTTCCCAACTACCAGTTATAATGCAGGACGTGTACTCCGCAGGCAGAATGACTATACAGCTAAGCCGACACTGGAAAATTAGCGCATGACCACACATGTAATGTACATGGTGGCGCGTGGGATGTAACCTTGGAAATACCGATGAAAACGAATCAGCCATGGCGCATGGAGGATTGATTGCCTTCCACTCCTCTCGAGAGTCATTGCTTACTTGCAGGTTCAAGTCCTTCGAGACTATGTTCTGGCTTTCTTGGCTCGTTGGGAAGATTCAGATCTGTATCGAGGCTTCCGAAGTTGGAAATGGGCTCTTTCTCTCACATCCCCTTTGTGTAAACTTTCCCAATGCGGTGGCTTTGAGCGGGATAGTTGGTTTGGGTTTCGAGTCAGAAAATTGCCTGAAGTTATCGAAGTCAGTCTTCTTTATCGGTAAATGTCTGGAAGAACATTGTGTATGGAAGCATGGAGTGTTGGAGTTTTGAGGGACGGAGGGCAGCAATCTGAACTTTTTGCCTGCGCCGAATCCTGAAATTTGTAATTCCTGTAACAAAGAAGATGAATACGATATATCTCGAGCTAAGCTGTGACGATTTTGCTGTATATAACATTTCTTTTTTGTATCTCGAAACCAGCTATCTATGGGAGTGCTGGTGTGTCTGTCTATCCCGTGTCTATAGCCACTCATTGGAGTATAGGGGGATTTAAGAAATCAGTGACTGAGATATATATACTTTTAGGGTTCAGCGATGTATTTTTCGATACCATAACAATGCATGTTCTCGATTTATTCAAAACTGAGATATAACACTAAAAATGCTTATCAATTGCTATCAGCGAGGAATGAAATTAAACATGAGCGTTTGTTGTTGAAATATCATGTTGTAATTCATCCCTTTTACTATGTGTTTTGGAGATGGCGGGTCGCTTGTGGTGGCGGCTCGCATGTGAATTACGTTAGATAAAGAATGCCCTAACTGGAAACTCCACGGTGGACAGAGACACTCTATGGGACCGCAGGCGTTCACACACCGGCTTCACCGTCAACTTTCCCGAAACCGAAACCATGGGTTTGAACAACTTCACGTCTGTGGTCGGACAGGTTACCTCGTCAAAGCTACCCTTCTATCACACGGGTACACTGTGGCTATTAAAGCTACCACAATGGAGAAGCAGCATCGCCTTCAAGCGGAGGCGGACAATTATCGTCACCTCAGGAGCTTGCAAGGACATCAGATCCCCGCCTGTCTTGGATCCTTTCAGCCACGGGTCGCGTATTGGTACTATGGTGAATTAATGGCCGAGATGATGGTCTTGAGCTGGTCAGGAAAGCGGCTTCAGCATATAATTAATGACGAGAATTCCAGTTTCTTCAACCAGGAGCGCAAGAAAGCTCTGACTGTGCTTCGGTCGCACGGAGTCGTCCACAACGATAGTGAGTGGCGCAATATGTTGTGGGATGATATCAGTCGCCAGTTAATTGTCATTGACTTGGAGGATGTGAAATTGTTGAAGCGCCGTCAGGTTCTTGCATCAACTTCTGGCAATGCCTGGCGTGGTTATCGCGTCGGCGCGGGGAAAGTAAGCAAAAGTCCTTGTCTAGCTCGGCAGTTGCCTGCATATGACGACCGACAGACCACAGACCACCGCGTTAGTCGACTCAGTTGACGACCGTACCGTCAGATCATGGGACGCGAGAAATTACGTTTACATTATGGGCTTGCTATCGCATAGTGCAAGATAATTATACGTTCCTGCAACTAGCACTGCCTACGCTGAACCACTAGAATGTCATCTCAAGAAGGTTGGGTGCTCGTCATGACAACAAATCATGTCGAACACCTGGACGAAGAAATTATTTGGTGTTCAATATGATAAGCACCCGACCTTCTTGAGCTGTGTCGGGGTCCACCTTTCGTTGACTTTGCCAATCTTTTATGTATATCATCTCTAAAGGCACGAGACTCGTGCGAGTGGTGCTGGAGTGCAAAGAAATTGTCATTACCTACGGGCAAGCCAATCGCCTTCATTTCCATTGCTCAAAATATGACAGGCAGCTGGCTGGAGCATTAGTTTATATTTGTATAAATATCAGAAGTCGGACTTCCATATTTCTAGACAAGACCTTAGACGAAGGCCATCTTTTCTTACGCCTTATAGAGAGGTGGCGTTTGGCTCGCTTTCTTGATCCAAAAAATCTTCAGCGAGGTCTATATTAGACCACATAATATCTGATCCCAGGTTCCATGCTCCCAGATAAATTATTTTGCTCCCAGAAGTAGTAACAACGGCTCTCACCACTTCTCGTATACGATTGAATCAAACATTCACGGAGGTTTCAGCCCAGCCCGGCCAATAGTCCCACTTGACTACTTGCCCACACAGACATAAAAGTCATACTTCAAGTTCCGACAGTCACTGCCAACATCCGGGTTCCAAGCCAGGAAATCACTCAGGGGGACACCGCTGTCATCGGAAATCTGTGCACAATACTCACCTTGTAGCACCTTGTGGAACTTCTCACATCCAGTCACCATGCCAGTCTGTGTCGGGGTTGGAGTCCCGTATGCAGCGGTGGTGGTTTTCGTGGTGGATGTCTTGGTTGTCGGCGGCGAAGTCGATTTCTTGCCTACGCAGACGTAGTAGTCATATTTCAAATTCCTGCAATCATTGCCAACATCCGGATTCCATGCCAGGAAATCACTCAAGGAGACACTGTTGTCATCGGCAATCTGCTGGCAGCCCTCATCCTGGACGACTTTATGGAAACTGGCACATCCCGCAGGCATGCCTTTTTGAGTTGGTGTTGGGGTGATGATTCCGGTGGCGGTTGGCGTGGCGGTTGAAGTAGATTTCTTACCCACGCAGACGAAGTAATCATACTTCAAGTTTCTGCAGTCACTGCCGACATCCGGGTTCCAGGCCAGGAGATCACCCAGGGAGATACTGTTGTCGTCGGCAATTTGCTGGCAGCCCTCATCCCGCGCGACTTTGTGGAACTTGTTGCATCCATCAGCCATACCAGTCTGGGTTGGGGTGGGAGTGACAACGCTAGTACTGGTTGGTGTCACTGGTGTCGAGGACTCCGGTATCGAGTTAGAACTTTGGGGTGTACAGCTTTGGGGAATTGAGGAGACCGGGGAGTTCGGGACTGGATCTGTTGGGCCAATATCACAATAGGCCTCGTAGAGGGAAAGGCAGTCCGATGACAGATCTTCATCGGGGTAAAATCCTTCCCCATTAGCCTGATCATCGGTCAGCCAGCAGTACTGAGTTCGCTCGGCCATCAAGCTACTCCAAGTCGCATTTGGCTGACCGACCAACGGCGGTTGAGTATAATTTGGATCATAAGTAGGATAATACCACGAGGTGGTGATGTTGGCGGTCATGGTTGTTGTTTCTCCGGGAAGCCAAGACGAGAACATGGAGGACGTTAATCCTTTGGATGTAGTGGAGTTCTCGGTAGGAACAGTAAATTCACCTCCCCCAGGTGGTCTGTAAATGGGAGTATTAGTTCCAAAGGTCTGAGATTTCGATTTTGTGTATGGCTTACGAGACGCAAATGCTTCTTCCTACCATTGAATCCAGGTTGTCGCAATTCTGATGGATGGTCCTGCGCTGATAGTCAGAGATGGCTTCTAGAAGATACACACGAGGTTCCGCTTACGGGTTCCAACCGATGAGTTGTACCAATCCAAAAGAATGTCCACGGACAATATCTCCACAGGTCTGGTTTGCCTGCACGGTGTACACTGTACAGGTCTTCTCGATACAGATCTCGGTACCGGAAGTCAGTGAAGAGCAACTGTAGTCCATATGGTTGATCTCAACTAAGCGATCAGTGCTAATAGATTGTGCCTCAGAGATTGATTTGCAAGTATCACCCTCCTTGGAAACGTAAGTTTTTCCGGTGCAAGTAGGAGTTGGAGTCACAGAGGATGATACACTAACGGATCCCGATGTTGTTGTAGGATTTGATGAAGTGTACTCGTAGGTATAGCTCGATGCTGGCACATGACAAGATGACAAAAGTGACGAGAAGGCCTCCGGTGGGAACTGCTTACGCCCATAATCCGAACTCGCCATAACTGCACCGTACTTGAGGGTACAGTCCGAACAGGCTGTTTTCGTGTCATCATAGATTCCTGTTAGGCAGTAACCAGTTCTGTGGCATAGTCAGCTCACTGGTGTTTTCAGGTTCCAAATCGTTGCATAATTGGGAAAAAACTTACGAATCTTGGATGCAGTTTAACTCATATGCCCACGCCAACCCATTGACAATATCCCCAGGGACTACTCTAGCCGTGCTGTTTTTGAACAAAATGTATGCTTTAGTTCCGCAAGACAAGTGACTACTTCTCTGGAAGTTTTCGATAGAATCATGGCATTCTTGTGTGCAATACTGATTTACCAGATCCCCCACTAAAGCAGCTCCATTTGCAGCATCTCGGGCAGTCACAAGATAATTAGCGCATTTGACATCGAATGTCAAAGCATTCTGGCAGACAGCCGGTACATCATCGGAGAAGCTGTCGGTATTATTCCATAGTTGAATTGCCGCGGCTTCCCGGACGAGAAGGAACAGACCAAGAATCACAACGTTGACTAAGGGTCGCAGCATGTCGATTGACTAAGAACTGGGATATCTCCAAGGCTAGAAGGGCAAGGGTGTAGTTGAATATTTCACCAGGCCATTCCCGATATCTAATGTTCGTTGGGGATGAAAATGGGATTAAGTGGGACGAATGGGGCTAAATGAAAACTAAATTGGCCCGAACATGATCGATGTTACCTCGTCTCCACTAGATACTGAGATGGTAGCCGACTTAGTCTCCTTTATCACGTTGTACGAGTGAGGACAGGGGGCCATGTTTCACAAAATCGCGCGGAGTATTTCGGCACCGGAAATATGGGCGGCCAAGACTCCCGTCGGTGGACCTGATTGGTCATAGTATAACGGTGATTTGCCAACACTTTTAGCAGTATGTATTCTGTAGCCGACTTAGTCTCCTTTTTATCACGTTGTACGATTGAAAATAGGGGACATGTTTCACAAAATCGCACGGAGTATTTCGGCACCCTGTTGGGAAGGAGATACTTCTACCTCTCCTAGTTTAGTGCTCAGATACCTGCCTTTAATTACTCTAGGATCCGCCATACTAGTTCCGAGACGGGTATGCGCAGACAGTTGGGGCTACTTTTGCTGCGGAGACGACAAGGGTCCATAACACTAACTCCAGACCAGACTTGGATCCAACGAGGAAGGAGGAAAAGACTGGGAAAAAAATCTACTTCGCAAAGGGGCTTTGATTGCTCAGAAATAGCTAGTTAGAGGACCCTCGTCTTTGCTCTTCTAAAATCAATTTCTTTCGAGTTTTCCTTCACATGCTCGTCTCTCTGGTACACACTTATTTCTTCCACTGTTTCATTTATCTCTATTTTTGTCTGTGTACCTTATGTTATCTCATATTGTCGTCTGTCTTTATACATCTCACACAATCATTTCTCTCAACAGTCAACGGCCGTCTACTGCGTGGCCATGATATACTCTTTCTGTTAAATTACCTACCTGATTAAGCCAAGATGAGGCTACCTCAGACGCTTCATGCCGGTGGCCTCGCTCTCTGGTCCTTGGCTGTTATTTACGCTCTCTTCTCTCGCATTTCAGGTGCTCTTGCCCAAGGACTTGGACAGCCTGGCGGAACTTGCTCAGACAGCATACCCTGTTATCAGGGCTGCTGTAGCAAAGATAATTCTTGTGGCTTCACGCCAGACCACTGTGGTACTGGCTGTCAGAGCAACTGTAACGCAACTGCAGAGTGCGGTCAGTATGCCGCCCCGGCAAACTTTGACTGTCCTATCAATGTCTGTTGCAGGTAAGAGGACCAGATAACACTTAACTGCTGCAAGTACAGGGTAATAATCAGATTAATAGTGCCTTTGGATTCTGTGGTGTTACCACCGACTTTTGTGGTAAAGGCTGCGAGCCCAACTCGAAAGGCGGTGGCTGTGGTCAGCCCGAGTAAGTCTCAGGCAATTTCAGGATTTAGATTGGGGTTTGATAGTAACAAAAGGCATTCAGTCATCCTACTTGCTCAGAGAGTACTGACGCAATGGCATATGACCGTCGTATTGGATACTACGAATTATTCAACATTCACAAGAGTTGCAACGTGATTGAGCCAGAGTCTCTCGTTATTGAACCTTTCTCTCATATAAACCTGGCGTTCGTGAACTTTGGCGCCGATTACAAGCTCCTGGATGAATACGGTGACGTTGTTGACCGGATGTCGTTCCTTAAATTCACCAACACGGGCCTTCGCATCAACATCGCTGTTGGAGGATGGACTTTCAGTGACCCACCGACGGAGTTGCTTTGGAGCCAAAGTAAGTCATAATAATTCTAACGCCGTACAACCCCGCGAGTAGTTTTTATTTAACTGATTTTCAAACCAGTGGCACGCTCTTACGAGAATCGCCAGACGTTTATCAACTCTGTTGTGAGCTATCTACAGAATTACCATTTGGATGGAGTCGATCTTGACTGGGAGTATCCATCAGCGGCTGACCGTGGTGGCTCAGAAGATGATGCCGCCAACTATGTCACACTGCTAGCGGAGATGCGTGAGGCATTTGACCGGGAGAATCCAGGATGGGAAATTTCAGTGACGGTACCGACAAGCTACTGGTACCTACGTGGCTTTGATGTCGAGAGAATGCAGAAACATGTTGATTATATTAATCTCATGAGCTACGACCTTCACGGCATGTGGGACCAGGACAGTGAATGGACAGGTCCATATCTTGAGGGCCACACCGACATCAGTCAGATTGAGCTCGGTTTGGATCTCCTCTGGCGAAACAACATCGATCCCGCTAATGTTGTTTTTGGATTTGCCTTCTATGGTCGGTCATTTACCATGAAGGATGAAGACTGTACTGAGCCAAACGGAAAATGCCAGTTCAGTACTGGAGGCGCCCCTGGTACATGTACAGATACAGCGGGGATTTTGTCATATGCTGAAATCAGCTCTCGAAACAACTCTCTGGATGTGCACACTCATTACGACGCAGAGACCACGGTCAAATACAATGTTTACCAAGGTTCTCAGTGGGTTTCATATGACGATGAGCAGTCTTTCACCGACAAAAAAAGTTCATTTCCAAGCACTGCTTAAGTGGCTGGATGGTATGGGCAATCGACCAGGATGATGGTGAATTTAATGCCCTATCTGGTCTTATTGGCGCAGATCTTTCGTCATTGCAAATGGAAAGCAACACCGATGGCCACTCGAAAAAAGTCATTGCCGATGCTTTTGCTGCCTATAATGGTCAGAATTGTTTCACAACAGATCGCTGCACCGATGGGTCAAGCAAAGAGAAAAACCCAGATCAGGTATGCCCATCGGGATACATGTCGGTCAGTACAGCGCACAACCCACTGCAGGCTGGAGACAAAGAGCGCCATGGAGACTGCGATGAGGGCTGGTACAGAAGTATCTGCTGTCCAAAAGATGCCATGCCCAAAAACTGCGAATGGAACGGTGCTCCCAAGCGTAGCGAGTTTGGTTGCGATGGCAAGTGCGGCAGCAACCAGTTCAAGCTTAACCAAGATACCGCATTGAATGCTAAGGGCGAAGGTCAGTGCTTTACCGGGGCACGTTACCTCTGCTGTGACTCTACTATCATGCTTCAGAAGTGTGACTGGACCGACTGTCAGGGGCCTTTGGTCATCGATGATCCGGCTCAATGTCGTAAAGGTTACGACTACTACACTTATCGGTTTGATAAGCCAAATGGCAAGCCGTGGTGCTCAGACACGTACGTCTCAGAAGTGGATGGTTCGGTCGGAAGTCCGTACAAGCAGTCTTTCAAGAGTGGACTTTGTTGTTCCCATGATCAGAGCTTCAAAAACTGCCAATGGACTAACTTGTATACAAACGACGACCCCCTGAGAGCTGACCTGTGTAAGCCACGGCCCTGCTCGGCTGGCAAAGTCAAGATTGCAGGCGCACTTGATCCGAAAACACCTGCTACCGGCAACGCTGGTAGCATCGGTAATAGCTATACCTGTGACTCCTACACTCCGGAGGATGGAATGGACCCAGAGTGGTCGTACTGCTGCGATCCACCCACCAAGTACAACAGCGACTGGCCTGTTGACCCTAAATATTTATGGGAAAAGTACTACAACGAAGTTGACGAGTCCGACGTGGTCTGGAAATACAGCGACGAATATGCCAATAACAATCAGGATGATGAGCGCTCTACGGAGGAAGATGGCTCTGATGCATATGGCTTTGTCATGCTCGATGGACCTGAAGGCTCTATCGACAACGACTTTTCTTCCAGTCATACCGTTGTCCGCCGCTCGCCTGATACCTCTGTGACAAAACGCTCTATTCTGACCAGCAACCAGACTATTATGGACAGCATCTTCGATCATGCCGAGGAAACCTTCCATGTCTACTGCAATTTCCCCATTGGCTCGAAAGAATGTGAGCGCGTGTTCATCAATGGTGTCGATGATACGATTGTCTCCCTTCCATCTCATATAGGTGAAGGCCCTTTTGCCCGCATCGTGTCGATGAAATTGGCCGATCAGTATTTCCAACTGCCCGAGCACCACTTACAGCACCGATCATTGAAGAGCATCTCGAACCCAGTTTACGAAGTCAAAGTTGACTACAACTTCCAAGATATCAAGCTCAAGCGGGATGATGATGCTGTCCAAATTCGTATTGACTACACCAATTTGATGGGTTACTGGGACGAGATGACCAACTCACCAGCCAGTCGCATGAAGCGTGGGATGGGTGAACATGACCTTACCCAAAATGAGTGGCGTGCCCGCGTTCAGCGAGCCGTCATGCGCGACAAAAAGCTTAGGAAACGCGAGGAGCCCATCAAAATCAAAACCCCGATGGAAGTCTCCAAGGTGCAGCCCCAGAAGCGTTGGTTCGGCGCATTTGGAGAGTGGTTAAAGAAGCTAGTAGGTTCTTCCTCACCCCCCCCCCCCTTTCTTGTTTTTGAATATACTGATCTCAATTTAAAGACCACTGTGACAAAGTCCAGCGTGGGTGTAATTGAGTTGGGTCTTAGTAGAACTATCAACCTCTTCTACGCCAAATGGGGGTGCCCAGGCGAGACCTACTTTGGTGAATTGTCGATCGATTTAGAGGCCGACCTTTCCATGGATGCAACTTACGCCTACTATCTCTCGGCCACATTTATTCCCCCCGGCAAGCCGGAGACTTTCGCTTACTTTGGAATGGAGCCTGAAGCCTACCTTGGTCTACACGTTGAAGGCAGGGTTATAGCGCAGACACAGACTGACCGAAAGAAGATCATTGATACCCTTACTTACCCTGGACTAGCTGTCAAGGGAATTGCGGCTGTCGGGCCCACCTTGGATGTTTACGGCCAGGTGATTTCCCTGGGGAATCGATTTATTGCAGTTCCAATGCTAAGATCAAATCCAGATTCGCGGCAAGATCACGCTCTTCGGCTCACTTGATGCAGGAGCAAAGATGTCTTTCGGAAAGGCTGAAGTCTTTTGGCCTCAGGACAACAACTTGCAAGACAAATATTCAAACCTGCTCGGCCTTGAGAGTAAGACTGAATCTCCGGCTCCAGGTACAGTTGAACCAGTGTTCCACGCTGGAGTCGCCGTCGATGCGCAGATTGATGTTCTTATCACCCCGCAAGCCAGTATTGGCATCAAGATTGGTGGCGGCAAGATTGTTGCCGATAAGACCTTGATGGATGCTCAGCTAAGTGGCTATGTGAACACTGACCTCTCCTTCCAGGCTCATGGTGACTACGACACGTCTGACAATGCCTTCCACTACCGATTTGGGGCCTATCTGTACTACAACATTGGATACAAGGCTGTGGCCAAGATTCTCAGCTTCATTGACTGGGCAACAGGGGATCGCAAGGCATATTCACCTGACAAAATGCTCAAATTGTACGAAAAGACCGGTACCATTCCGATGTCAGAATCCGACATGGGGAAGCGAGGCCTTTCTATAGAAGCCGATGCTCAAGAGCATGAAATTACAGCAGACCTGTCCGAAAACAGCACAATGTCCGTCTTGGAAACAGCTGCCGACATATTTCGCCGAGCTGATGTTACAACTTTGGGTACGAAATCCGTGACAAGTTTATTGATCAGCATCAGAAACTAACTAGTCACCTAGACCCTAAAACCCCCGAGTTCACAAAACAGGGCCATTGTCCAGCCGGAGCTAGTGGCTTCCAGCTGCCAGAATTGCGATGTAAGTTTGGAAGTTTTCGTCGAATGTGACATTTTCTTTTGTGGACTGACTGAGCATGTGTTGACAGTCAATTGCGGCTTTTTTGGTCCGTACCAGGCCATAAATGAGATCCTTGATGCCGACGGAGATCTTCAGGAAAGGCTGACGCATGATGTGCCCGGCCTCTGTGACAATATCGTCAATCTTACGCCATTGCGCTCAAAGTTCACATTCTCCCAGGACGGGGTAACAGCCAGACGCAACTCAGTTTGCCCGAGAAAGACAGTCGGTGGCCAGAGTGTAACAAAATGTTCGGCACCAACTGCCGAGCTTAACAAGGCAGTTAGACGAAGGGGTTTGGGCCTCCAGTGTGATGAATTTCCCTGGGGGTCTAGTGAGCAGGGAGGAGAATGGCTACCTGCGAGTCAGCGTCGTACGGAGTGTGTCACCAGCTTCCAGAATGCATGGCACGGAAATTGCGTCCGTAAGTGCTTAATTCTTTTTCATCTATAATTGGGTTGTTCTGGATTCTGTGGGAAACTTGCTAATAAATTTTTAGAATTGGTTGGACAACTTTCATCGAACTGGAAACAACTGGACCCTGAGTCCCGGAAAGATTCCAAGAAGATAGATTATTGGGCATCATGGCAGAAACGAACCGGTAAGCTTATATTCTATTTCTTCGCAATTGGGCTATCTAACACTATGTCTTTTTGCGTTAGACTGGACCCACGCGGGCAAGTATGGGATCGGGCAAAACAAACCATATGAACAAAAACTCATTGAATACGGCGAAGAAATGCCTCCTCCAGATGGTGGGAACCAGGTATGTATTCAATGTCAGGATTTAGGAATTTACCTAACAAAGCGGTGACAGGGAGATAACAAGAAGCTATCGTGGGCTTTTAAACGGGACTATGAGACTTCCTGGCTTAACCCTCAAACACCACTCACGTCCGCAGACTGGTGGAATGCCAACCAACCGACATGGTACAAACCCAAATACAATGGGCCTCTTACCATGGACTCGGTTCTTTGCGCGGTCAATCATTTTAATCAGGGCAACGTGTATAAACTACCAGGTGTGAAAGTCAAGTCAGATGGAACACCAATCGGCGTGCAAAAAGAGTACAACGCATATTGCAAAAGAACCAACCAGGGTGGTATGGCCCCCCTGCTTGGGGCGTCGATTTTACCATGGGAAGATGTCTCATTCGTTTCCAAAACAGCGCAAGCAGCAGCTCGGGCACATCTAAACGGGACGCTCAGAAGTGGGGTGAATGGGAAGTTGAAAGTATGTGGACGCCGAACGATGTCTACTCAAGTGCTTGCTGATTCTCCTTTTAGGCATTGAATATGTGGAGGATGTGGACGATGCCGAGATGGCTCAGTTATTGAAGCCTGCGGATCTGGATGGTTCTGAACATGAAAGGTAACTTGCCATGAATGTCGATGAATTTTTTATTTATAATCTGTTCGTAAATTTTTTATTTTTTTATTTCTTTGGCGGAGCAGACAGCAATTTGCAAGACGCCGGAAAACGGACTCTTCTGTTGGAGCGAATTCCGAAGTGTCTGGCAACTTCTCACCTTTTAGTTCACCCCATCTAGTATGTATGCAACACCACGTTCTTCATTTCATCTATTGATTAGGGTCTGCAAGTTCTTCTTCCGTCAATTGATACAGTTCCCTCCCTAATTCTGCACTGGCTCGATACTTTTCCCCAACAGTAGAGCCCTCAAGGAATTCGTTGGTTTCCATCCATGTACCAATCACACCAAAGATATCGTGAATCTCAGGATCCATACGACCTTCGCGAATGACGTTTCGGAAACCATCTAAATAAAGCACATACAAACTTCCAGACCGGAAAGCCTCCTCGTCCGCAAGGATAAGATACGTCCTCGTGGCGCATTTTTGTAACCCTATCGCGAGGCTATCGATGATTGTGTCTCGGTCATCGCGCCAAGCCTCCGGGGCTTCTTCTTTTGCTTCGGCAATTTGCGTTTTGAGATCAGAGCGGAGAGTTTCAAGGTCTTCTGCTTTACGGGCGCGCGGAATCCTCATTCTATCATCGACCTCAGGTTCAAGTGGGCCCGCAAGTTCGGGAAGAATCTCGTACACACGCCGCCACTCCGATCCGAAGTTGAAGAGATCCGCATTATTGAGAACCGCCCACCAGGCTTCTGATTCAAAGGGATCTGAATCGACCCATTCAGTCATTAAATCATCGTGTCTAGCTTTCTCTTCTTCGTCGGTGCAATAGTGCGTGCGTAGTAAAGCGGGACAAGTCTGGTCATTGAAAAGATTCATTGCGTGCCATCGAAGCACGTCGCTGCGGTAAGGTCGGAGAATTGTGTCCACCTCCTCTGTTGTAGGCGCACGTGGCGGATCGATACCCGCTGGAAGGCTATCCCAATCTTCGGCCCATTCAAGGGGAATAAATTCCATGTCGAGGAACTCAGTGACCAACATTTTTCGTTGCTGGTCGGGGGTTTTGGTGGAGGAGTTATTCCAGTTTGTCTGCACAGGATTAGCATCTGAAGTAGAAACAAAAAGGCACAACATACGATAAGATATTGTTCGACAGCCAGTGTTCCCCATGGAGGAGGAGGCAAAGAATCCATGTCATTCATCACGAGGAAAGGTTGGGAAGCTTGAAGAGAAGATAAAAGGGGAAGATGCGGAAGAGACGCCGGGGAGGGGTGTGGAGAGCGGGGCTGATATGGTGAGGAACGCACAAATCATTCCTTTTGTGACGTGCCAGGTCTATTCAATAAAGAAAGAGTGCATTATGCAACAAAGAGTGCATTCAATACAAACAAGCAAACATGCCAATCGTAACACCTTTAACCCATAATCCTTTGATACATACAAGTGAATATTAACTACCATGCTCTTACTAACTATAACTTAGTTAATACCTTGCCTGAAAGATGGAAAACATAGGTTTAAAGAGGTAGTGAATATCGCTTTTTTTTCTTGTACTCAGCTCGAAGCAATCACCACTAGACATCGGCAAAGCCCAGCATAGGCCTAAGATTTCGGCCCACGGCCCAACCCACATGGGCTATGGGCCCAGGGGAGCTGGGCCCAGCCCAGCCCATAGCCCACTGGTAGCCCATTTAGGCCCATTTTTATATAAATAATAGGTCTTGGCGTGTATAAAAATGCTTACTCAGTAGAATAGTATACTGTTACTTACATGTGTTTTGGTTTCTTAATTGAATGACAGCCTTTTGTGTCCCAGCGGCCTTGAAATTTTAGTTTTTATTTATAAAATAATTTTTAATATGGCTGGTCACTCATTATTTCTAGAAAGAAAAAAAAAATTAGGCCGATTTAGTGATACTTTATAGATAGGCTGGTCTCTATACAGAAATATATATTTAATTGTACTAGTATATATACATTTAAATAATATTTAGTACCCTAACCACTATAAATAATTAAGATTAATTATAATTTATTAGGGATCTCTACATTTTATTAATAAAGAGGCTAGAATTAAAGGAAAATTAGTATTTAATTATATATATCTAGGACTAGGACTCTACATTATAGTGTGGCTAGTAATATAGGGATACTAGGCGCATTATAGTGAATTATAATACTGTGAGACCCCTAGGTATAGAATGCCTAAGGGAATGCTGTATATAATAGAGGATTGGGAAATAGAGATAGTAATATACGCAGGGTATATTAGAACTAATAGCTGCTTCTCCAAAGAAGCAGTATACGAGGATAATATACAGGTTTATAGGTTATATAACCTAAGGAGGCTGTGTAGGTAGTATATATTACTCCTACCCAGTCCACAGTCCCCTATATACCTAGGATAGGTACTCTACGCCCTATAATAGGGCTTATACCTTAGGTATCAGCCTTCTTAGTACTAAGGTCCTAATAATATCTCCCTCCTTATAGTATATAGTCCCCGTAGGCTTAGATAGGAGAAGAATAAAGGAGTAGCTTAGTCTATTAAAACCTATATATCTAAAAAAACCTTATAGTAAGGGTAAAAAGGTATATAGGGAAAGGTATCTAGCCTTAATACTCTAAAAATATAAAAAATGATATAATAGAAGTATAAATAGAGGGGTAGTATATATAATAAGGTCTATATATAGTATAGTTATATAACTATACTAAGAAATTAGGTAGCTATAGTTTCTAATAAATATAGTATATTAGTTAGCCTATAAACTTAGGTATCTTATATATATAAGGTATAGCTAAGTAGTTATTTACTAATAAGAGAATATAGTTAGGATAAAGGGAGATACTTAGACTTCTCCAAAGCCCGACCCGAGCCCGAAATTTGGGCCCGTGGCCCGACCCGCATGGGCTTCGGGCCCAACCTCCCTAGACCCGGCCCGGCCCGAAGCCCGCGCGGGTCGGGCCTAAAAGCCCGTGAATAGCCCGTTTAGCCCGAATTTACATAAAATAGAGGTCTTGGCGTGTATAAGTCAGATTATATAAGATTAATAAATTACGGTTTTTTATTGCTGTTTTAGTCTGGTCATATTCTAATAAAAAACACACCGATTTGTCTATAAACGTCAAAAATGAAGCCATTCCCAGATTACATAACCAATTCATCTGGTCTTCTACCTTACCAATTCATCTAGTCTTCCCGCAACATACCGATTTGTCCACAAACGTCAAAAATGAAGCTATTCCCAGATCACCTGACTAATTCATCTGGTCTTCTACCTTACTAATTCATCTGGTCTTCCTGTAACATGCCGATTTGTCTACAAACGTCAAAAATGAAGCCATTCCCAGATTACCTAACCAATTCATATCCCATGGGGGAGGGCCGTTCAGGGCTCAACCAAGTTTACATACAGTGACATACGGGTATTTGGTAGATATGGTTAGTTCCCGCGCGCATCCACTTTGCCTAGTACCATTTTGAATCTTTCTCTCAGTACCGAGTATCTACATACGCAATTCCTACTTAATTTTATTTCTGATTTCGTATACTTTAATGTAACTCCATTGTAAATATCCCTGCCAATTTCTAGAACTAGAGCCTAGTAGGAGTATATATAATTAGGAAATAAAGAGTAATAGCTAAAATATAATAATATGGTATAGGGCAGCTGTAAAATAGTTGGCTAAGAATTATCTACCCTAGGTATAGACTATAGCCTAGTCTTAATTATTTTAAAACTTTTATAGGTAGTAAAGTATAGAGTTAAATATCTAATATTAAGATTATAAGTTTATACCCTTACTATAAAATATATTATAGGTACTTAAATATCTTAAAAATTTTGATATAGTTACTAAGGTAGAGCCTTCCTATACTAAGCTTCTATTAAGTCGTATATAACTAAATACTTATATATAAATTTCTACCCCTATCTAATTAACTAAACTAGGCTAAATTATACTAAGATTTTAATAGTTTATATTTAACTCTCTAAGAAGTCTACTTATAAAAGTATAAGTTCTAAGCCTAGCCTTAGTACTAGGTATTAGCCCTTTATTATATAGGCTGATTTAAGATATTTTAATAGGGTTAACTATATATTATCTAATAGGCTGACTTACCTACTCTTCTTAAGTCTAAGATTCTACTATAGACCGCCTTCTCCTAAAACTTATATTATATTATAGAACTAGTATATAATGATTAATTATACTAGGGAATTAGGTATAGGTTATTAAACTAATATTACTATTAGTATATATTATAGGATATAGATACTCTATATCTTTTATAGGGGGAATTGTATATACTTTATTTAGCTGACCTTAGTATTAGTATATATTATAGGATATTGATACTTAAGGTTACTAATAGGGGGAATTATGTGTATTAGAGGATATTGATACTTAAGGTCACTAATATAGAGAATTGCGTATACTTTATTTAGCTGACCTTAGTATTAGTATATATTGTAGGATATTAATACTAGAGGTCACTGATACAGAGAATTGCGTATATTATAGGATACTAATACTCGAGGTCGCCGATAGGGGGAATTACGTGTATTAGAGGATATCGATACTTAAGGTTACTAATACAGAGAATTATATATATTACAGGATACTGATACTTAAGGTCGCTGATACAGAGAATTGTGTGCACTTTATTCAGCTGACCTTGGTATTAGTATATATTATAGGATATTAATACTAGAGGTCGCCGACACAGAGAATTACGTGCATTGCAGGATACTGATACTCGAGGTCGCTGACATAGAGAATTACGTGCACTTTATTCAGCTAACCTTAGTATTAGTATATATTGTAGGATATTAATACTAGAGGTCGCCGATAAGGGGAATTGCGTATATTAGAGGATATCGATGCTCGAGGTCACTGATACAGAGAATTGCGTATATTATAGGATACTGATACTCGAGGTCACTAATATAGAGAATTACATATATTACAGGATACTGATACTTAAGGTCACCGATAAGGGGAATTATATATATTAGAGGATATCAATGCTCAAGGTCACTGACATAGAGAATTGCGTATATTATAGGATACTAATACTCGAGGTCGCCGATACAGAGAATTATATATATTATAGGATACTGATACTCGAGGTCACCGATAGGGGGAATTACGTATTAGAGGATATCGATACTTAAGGTCGCTGATACAGAGAATTGTATATACTTTATTTAGCTAACCTTAGTATTAGTATATATTATACAATTAGGCTTTAGGATAAGAAACTAGTTATTTATAATTATAATTCTCCCTTAAGAAGAAAGTAGAATAGTAAAAAGAGATTTACTAATTAATTAGTACCTAATAGCCTATACCCTCTAGAGCTAGGAGTACTCGACCTATTACTCTTATCGAAGCTATAAATACTTAATAGTCTATATCTACTAGAACTAGGAGTACTAAACCTATTATATATACTAAAGCTAGGAATTGTATATAACCTATATCTATTAAAGCTAAGAATACTTAATAGCCTATACCTACTAGAGCTAGGAGTACTTAACCTATTAGCCCTATTATAGCTAGGAGTATTAAATAACCTATACCTACTAGCACTAGTTTAAAAGGCCTCTAATAGTAGCTAATAGCTCCCTAATAATAATTATAATCTCCTTAGTAATCTAAAGTACCCCTTTTACTTCCTCTAGGACCTTCTTTATAATAATAAGTACCTCTAGTACTCCTCCTAGGATATCCTTAGCCTAGGTAAGGAAAGCGAGTATTTCTACTATTAAGTAGGGTATATAGTAGTAGATAGTTTTAAAAGGTAATAGGTAATAGATATAGTAGTAAGGAGTATAAAAAGTAACTAGAGGATAGTTAGTCTTTTTAGGCTTAGAATACTGCCTAGAGAAATTCTCTTACTATTATTAATACTAAAGGGAACGCCATTGAGATAGCTTAAACTTTAGCTATTAGGTAAACTGGATAGGAATAGCTAAGAGGTAGTAGAATTGGTTAGACTTAGCGATAAAGTAGTAGGGACCTAGGGGATACCTTAAGATAACTATAAAGCTATCGCTAGAATAAGCTTAGAGAAGTATTAGGGGAAAAGAAATATTTGGCTAACCTTAGTATCAGTATATATTATAGGATATTGATACTCGAGGTTGCCGATAGGGGAAATTGCATGTACTTTATTCGGCTGACCTTGATATTAGTATATATTATAGGATATTGATACTCGAGGTCGCCGATAGGGGAAATTATATATACTTTATTCGGCTAACCTTAATGTCAGTACGCATTATAGGATATTGATACTCCAGGTCGCCGATAGGGGAAATTGCGTATACTTTTATTAGAGATAAATCAAGGAGTCTACGGATGAAATATAGACACTCTGGAAAGTTCTCATGAATTGCGTGAAGAGAGAAAAGGAAACTACCTATCTACTGAGACTAAACTAGTTGTTAGGAGCGGAGAGAGGTTATATGACTTCGAATACCCCCTACGACTAACAAATAGTCGAGTTTCTAATATAGTTTGAATACTATCTCTCCATAAAAAAACAAAACCAGATACCTACTTATATATATATATAAACTTAACCTATATTATAGACCAAGAGGCCAATCTGTGAAATCTATCGCTTAAATATAACTCTTCTAAGTAGCTTTATAAGTCTATCCACTGCTATCTCAGTAGTAGGAATCTTAATAAATTTTACTAAGCTATTCGCGACTTCCTCTCGAAGTCTATGAAACCAGATTACAATATACTTTATATTTATATAAAATTCAGGATTTAAGGTAAGTATAATTACCCTATTATTATTAGTATAGATAGGAATTAGCTTTACTAAGAAGCCTTCGATACCAATCTTAGAAAGTAGTTAGGATAACTAGATCGCTTCCTATACTACTAGTACTTCTATAATATACTCGCTCTCTATAGTAGACAATACTATATAAGGCTATTTCTTTAATATCTATAAAATAAGGCTACTCCCTATTTTAAAAGTAAAACCAGAGGTTAATAGACCTTTTTCACTATATAGACCTACCTAGTCTATATTATAGTAACCAGAGAGTAAAGCTTCTCCTTCTATAAAATAGGAGAGGACTAGATTTTTTATACTAATAAGATACCTAAATACCCTTGTGATCCCAGACCCCTGTCATATGATTATATACGAGCATGTGCCTCGTTATATGACCATTATGTGCCTGTGCGGTCCTGTATGGACCATTCTGCATACTTAGGTACTCCCAACTCCTATACTAGATCATACTTAGTCGTTGGCTTACCTAACCTAATAGAAACCATGCGATCCTCTCTGTATCATATCTAGTAGTATATCGGTTTAAGCCAACTCCTATATTGGCCTAGGGAGGTATAAGATAGTAACCACGGCCGTACGGCTAAGATAAGATCAGTCCCTCTTATACCATCCTAATATACAATCTAGTGGACCTAAAATACTAGGTATTGTAGATTCTCATCCTATTGCTTCTCCTGTATACCCTCCCGAACCCTTATAAGATAAAGAGGGCGCTAGGGCTATGTTACTATAGCTAGTATTAGAAAATAGTAAGAGAATGGTTAGTAAACCAACTATTATTAGCTAATATTAGATTCTAAGGCTGTAAAGGTATCTATAGATATATACCCCCTAACTAATAATAAGGCGCGTAAAGGCTATATATAACTTAATCCCTCCTCCCCTTATATAATAGAAGGGGGGGGAAATACCGTATATTACTAGACTATATGTTGTTAGAGCGTATATTATTATAAACTAGGTTATATAACCTAGGGGGATCCTAAGTAGTAGCCTATTATCCGATACCCGGCTATTTAGCTAGATCTATATCTAGGTACTACTACTATAAAGGGGTAGCTTCCTAACCTAATAAGAGGAATAGAAACTAGTCAATTTCTACCCTCTAAGTAATAAAAAGCTCTAACTCCTAATAAATATATTTATATAAGTCCCTAAGGCCCCTATTCTAGCTGAAATCTGTGCTAATCTTCTAGACGGTATTAATAAAGCCCTTAACCTCCTAACTGAGGTAGAATATGATATCTATATTTAGATATATAGGAATCCTATAGTAACTAATATACTAGTCTACCCTGCCGTCATTTCTACTACCTAAAAGGCCTAGGTAGCCCTAAGAGTATAGGAAGACACTATATAGCTAGTTACCTAGTATACTAAGGAATAGGCTGTATAATAAGCTGCCTACTAAGCGGCTTAGTAGGCTGCCTAGTAGGCTACTTAGTAGGCCGCCTAATAGGCCTAGTAGGCTGCTTAGTAGGCCGCCTAATAGGCCTAGTAGGCTGTGAATAAGGCTATAGATAGGGAAACGTATAAGCGTTTTATTAATGATATATATAGTATCGCTAATTATAAAGGTAAAATTACTGAGGATAGTGCCTGACGATAGATATATGACTATGACTGCTACTTCTTAGAGCTAGCCTAGCTTATAGGCTGTATAGCTCTAGATAAAGTAAAGATCCTCTATATATCTAGACGACTTATAGTAAATGTATGAAAACGTCTAGAGTAATATAAACGAGTTTATATACTGATTAGAACGACCTATTTTGAATCATAGTAGGCGTTTAAGGACTAGGTAGAATAGGAATTTACTAAATACCTAGGGTTAGTAAACGTTTACTAATACTAGAAAGAACTTATATAAGGAAAAATGTCTATCTAGGAGTATACTATGACTCTATAATAGATAGCTGCCGATCTACTGTATACTATTCCTAAAGGACTTATAATAAGCCGCTTTATTAATAGAACTAATAATATATATTATACTAAGTAGATAGAAGAATAGAATAAGCCTAAAATGATAAGAGAAGTAGTCTTATGTTTTATCTAATATAAACGGGGGCGAATTATAGGCTGCGCGGTAGGAGCTACCTTATCGCAGGATCTAGATATAATAGAACTTACAGTAGTAGAAGTAAGGCTAATAAGGAAGCGCGAGGATATAAAGTACTTTAACTATAGTAAAAAGGGCTATCTTACCTGTAATTATCGCTAGCTAAAGATAGAGGAGACCTAGTAGAAGTAAAAAGAAGCTACTGAATGATCTAAGGTAAAAAACTAATATAGCTGTATAATATTAAAGTCCTTATTAGCTATATTTAAGAGGCTTCTAAGTAACCGCTATTTAATATAGACAACCTCCTTAATCCTAGTTATCCTATAAATATACCGGCGCCCGCTTAGCTAGAGTTATCCCTATAACTATAGGATAGGGGGAGGAATAAGAAGAAAAGAATTTGAATAAAATGTAAGTACTATAAGAAACGGTACTACAAAAAACAGCTATTTCTTAATGCCTCCCTTAATATCTTAGGTAATATATTAATATTCTACTAGGGAAAGGTCTTTACTCTTAACCTAGTATAGGTCTATATACTTCTCGATAGTAGATTAAGCGATATATTTATTACTCTATAAGTTCTTAAGAAAATAGGTGGTAATATCTAAATCTATAAGCCTAGGATTCCTCTAAAAGTTACTGTTACTAATAGCGAATGCCTCGATATAGCTAGTTATATCTACTTACTAATTAAGATTAGGGATTAGACCAGTTGAATTAAGGTATAGGTCCTTAATATAGAATATAACCTGATCTTTAGTTATAATTTCTTCTATAAAGAGAACCCTAGGATTAACTAGCGGATATTAGTTATAATGCTAATAGATTACCGCTATTATATATATATGGTATACCCTATAAATAATACTTATATGATTATAAAGGGTAATATATATACTAATTTAATATTAGCCTAGTATATTAGCCAGCTGATATAGAAGGCTAATTGAGAAGCCTACCTTTTTATTATCTATTTAATTAAGGATAAGGCTAGAATA
Organism: Penicillium psychrosexuale; assembly: GCF_028828465.1. Lineage (NCBI taxonomy): Eukaryota > Fungi > Ascomycota > Eurotiomycetes > Eurotiales > Aspergillaceae > Penicillium > Penicillium psychrosexuale. The sequence goes on from NW_026643187.1 coordinate 7,354,149, forward strand.
GGAAACCTAGCCTTATTCTAGTACTAAGATAAGGAAATTAAGTGTATTATATAGAAGTATAAGGACTTATTTTATATAGAGCTCCCTATAGTACTGTCCCTAGAATATAATATTATATATAATATCGATATAGGAATAAACTGGCTAGTAAATATTAATATATACCCCCTCTCTGCTAAGAAACTTAATAAGTAAGCGAAATAAGTTAAGGATCTTATCTATAAGGGGCTTATCTACTACTCTAATAGTACTTAAGGATTCCTAGTAGTCTTTATATAGAAGCCTAATAGGAAGTAGTATATATATATCGATTACTAGGCCCTTAATTAGATATCTGAAAAGAATAGATACCCTCTCCCCTATATCTAAGAGCTACTAGATATTATAGGAAACGTATAAGTCCTTTTGAAGATTAACTTAACTATAGGATACTGGTAGATCTATATAGGGGAAGGATCTGTTAAAAAGATAGTATTTAATATAATCTAAGGTAAATATAAATGGCTCGCTATACTATTTAGCCTATATAATATGCCGGCTACCTTCTAGTCGATTATTAATAATATATTATACCTACTTCTTAGGTAGAATGTGGTGGTTTACCTAGATAATATCCTTATCTTTTTAAACTTAATAGAGGAATATCGAAAATACCTTAAGTAAGTATTATCGCTCCTCTAAGAATAGTAATTATATACTTTACCTATAAAATATATGTTTATTATAGAAGAACTTAAGTTCTATAGATATATCGTTAGGAATAGGAGTATTCAGCCCCTTCCTATAAAAATTAAAACTATTAATATATAGCTATACCTAAAAACGGTCTATAATATATAATAATTTATTAGACTTACTATATACTATTAGAGATTTATTTATAACTTTACGAAGATTTGTATCTCTCTCTATAAACTTCTTAAAGAAAGTAATACTATATTATAAAAGAAGCGCTTCTAACCGATTATCTGGTTAGAAGTATACAAAAGTATATTCTAGAAGGTAAAGGAACTCCTTACCTCTATACTAGTCCTAAAATAACCTAACTAGAATAAGCTATATATAATTAAAACTAATACTTTAGAATAGGCTCTTAGAATAGTCTTAATATAGAAGGATAACGAAAGTAACCTTTATCTAGTTACCTATAATAGTTGAAAGCTCTATAGTATAGAGCTAAACTATCCTATATATAAGAAAGAGCTCCTTACTATTAAGGAAGCTATCTATATATAGGATAGGTATATTAATAGTAATTAGTTTAAAACTATTATTATTATAGATAACACTAGCTTATAGTACCTTAATATTATAAAGGAGTATAGTAAGTACCTTATATATTAGGTTACCGAGTTTTAGTAATATTAGCTAGCTATCTATTACCGAAAAGGGTTAGAGAATATTATTATAGATATAATTAGCTGCTATCCTAACCTTATTAGAGACTTACTAGCTAATATAAGTAAAGAATACCCTATATAGGATACTTATTTAGTAATAATAAGTATGGTTTATAGTATTCTAGAAGAAGACTAGCTTATAGCTATAATTCGGTTCCTTAAGGATAGAACTAAATCTAAAGACTGTATAACTACTAGGGCTATAAAGAAGTTTACTATATACCTAAGCTTTTAGGATATCTAAGCCTTCCTAAGGGTATCCTTAGAAGAGAATAGATAGCTTATATATATATATAAAGATAGAACGATTTCGCTATATCTTAAGCTCCTATTCTAAGCTAATCTTCTTTATAATACCTACTATAAGTTCGGCTACCTAGGCTTCCTAGGCCTTAATAGTATTATCTGACCTTATGGCTAGTAGCTAATAATCTATACTAATATAGAGGATATAGTTAAAATCTATCTAAACTACTAAGTATCCTAGGGCTCTTGTAAAAGCCTAGAATATAAGGTAGTATAATATATGGTTATAAGTGGTATCTACCTATTCGAATAATAGGGAATCGACCTTATCGGCTGCTTACTAACTATTCTAAATAGTAACCGATAGATTATAACTATAATCGACTATATAATAGGCTAGCCGGTCGCCTATATAGTCCTAGATATAATAGAAGAGGCTCTTATAGAATTTCTTTACTGCGATATCTATATATATTATAGAGTATTTAATAAATTACTCTCTGATAATAGCCTAAACCTCTTATCTAGTATAGTATAATACTTTATAGGCTTACTAAAAGCTTATTACTATATAACTACTTTATATCACCCCTATACTAATAGGAAAGTAGAAAATTTTAATAGGTTGATTAGTTATATACTTATAAAATACCTTATAGGGAAACCTATATACTTATAGAATAAGTTCCTTATAAAAGCTGTATTTACTGCCTAGGTATATGAATATACGATTACTAGGAAAAGCCCTTATTTCCTAGTTTATAGGGTCTACCTCTATATTATCGCTAATAGTAGTAACTTATTAGATAAGTTATCTAAAACTAACTGTGATAAGTAGATCTAGAACCTTATAGATATTCGCTTAAAAGTAAATAAACTCCTTCTTATTTATATAATTAAAAAATAGAAGGTATATAATACTGTAGTTATAAAGATATCCTTTAAGCTAGACAATTAGGTCTTAGTAAGAAATAAGGCTAAAAAGAAATTCGAGAATACTTAGTTTAGGCTATATAAGGTGATTCAGTTATATCCCTTAGGTATATATACTCTAGCTAAACTAAATAGCTATATTCTAAGAAACCTTATTAATAGTATAAGATTAATAGATATAAACGTTAGCGATAATCCTAAATTATAGGCTTCGCTAGTTAGCTATTCTGTACTCCGCTGTATAGGATAGAGGATCGGCTGCCCTAAAGAAATCTATAGAATCCTTAATAAGGTTAAACCCCCTCCGCTAACTTATATAGACCTTTCTATATTTATATATAAAGAATAGTAGGAATTTAGGCGTTTAGGATAATATACTAAGTTTATAGGGAAAGAAGTTATAGCTAAATATATTATTGCGAAAATATAAGCAGCTGTATATAAGAGATAGAGAGATATAACTATTAACTAGGTACCTATATAGGGCCTACTAGATACTAACGAGTAGGACTTAGAAGCGAACAACTATAAATCTAAAGACTTAGACTCTATAGAGGATTCTTATAAGTCTTTAGGGTACAAATCGATAGAGGACACTTATTAAGAACCTATATAAGGTTTAGATTAATTAGTATACCCTTTTATAGTCGTTATTCTATCCCTATTAAGAGATATTTAGAGATATATAAATGTAGAGAGTTTATGAATTTAGAAAAGTATTATATTACCTGCTCTATAAGGGATTAGAAAGGCCTGCCTAGAGGGTATAGACTAATATAAAACTAATAAGAATATAGGCAATTGGCCTAAGAAAAGTAGAAATAGTAAAACCTACTATTTATAGGTATTTAGAATATTACTATTATTATCTCTATCGTCCTTTCTAGAACTACTATAATTAGAGTTATCTACTATAGTCTACTAACTGTATACTACTATTACCTCCTATAATCATCTATAATCGTTATCTATATAATAATATATAGCCTAAAGATATACAAAAATATTAACTACCTATACCTAATTATATATCCTATATACCGCGGGCTAGTTAAATAGAGTATAATATATCGAATTATTATACTTTAGCCTAGAATACCCTATTATTATTTCTATAGGAGGAAGGGGAAGAGTCGTTTTCTTCCTAGATATCTTCTACCGCTTTAGTGACTTGGCGATCTCTATAGGAGCTATAGGTACTACTATAGAGGTCTTAGTAGCTATATACTTCTTTAATAGCTCTTTTATTACTATTAGAGGTTATTAGGTAGTAGTATTAGGTATAGTACTATTAGCCTTCTATCCTACTATATCCTTAGTAGCTACTATATCCTTAGTAGCTACTATACCTTTAGTAGCTACCGGTTCCTTAGTAGTAACCGCTTCTTTAGTAGCTACCTTATTTTTAGTATACTATGGTTACTTTTTATAAGTAGGCCTAGATAGTCTAGCTACCAGAGTAGGAACTACTCTAACCATATTTAGACCTGTATCTTTTATATATTATACTATAGCTAGATATAAAAGAAGATAGGAGTCCAGTTAGACCTAATAAATAAGGTCGAATACCTATCGAGGGAAAGTTATACCTATATAATCGGCCCCTATACCTATAATTAGTAATATACCGGCATAGTCCTAAATAAATACTTATATAGTGAGTATTTACTCCTATTACTAGAAAACTAATATCTAGTATAGCTTAGTTTCTACTAGAAATCTAAACCTATAAGGAAAACGATATAATAAGATCGAAACGGCCTATTAGTTTTTCGATAGGCTATATAACTCTCCCTAATAGGAGCCTTATAATTAATTAACTGCCTAAGAGCGGTATAAATCGTTATAGCTATACCTAAATGTACCTTTATAGTTACCTACTAATCGATTACTTTATATCGCGATTATATAGATACCTAAACTTAATTGCTTATACTACCTAATAGCTATATTAATAATAGATACCTATCCTAATTAAAGCTATCGCTATTACCAGCTATTTGGCCCTAAATAAGAGTTATAACCTCCTTACCAGTCTATATAGAATAGGACTAGCCTATTAGACTATCGTTATAATCTAACTGTAGAATTAGAGATAATATAGGTACTGTAACTATACTGTTATTTCTATTAAGAGGGAGAGCCTTAGGACTATCCGAAGATATAGTACCTCTGTGATCTATTAAGAACAGTTAGTATAATACTATAAAGAAGTGGACGAATATATATAAAAGAGACTTATAATATCTATAATCGATAATAAAGATATAGAATTTTTTTTTCTAAAGTGAAATAGAGTGGTAGTTAAGAATTGATTTAAATATTTATAGTAATAAACTTAGGGGGATTTATAGGAGATTCTTATCTCTCCTATTATTTTACCTAGAAGAGCGTTTCTTTATTTATATTCCCTTATAACTACCCCTATCCTTTAAAGCCGGTATACTAACGCGTTCGCTAATATAGCCCTATTCGGGCCTTTAAATACAAAACGAGGCTTTATACCTAAGAGCTGTTTATTAAGCTCCTTTTAACTTTCCTTTTATTAATTAAATATAGTATTTTAAATGTTTCTTTCCCTTTTATTATTATTAAATACAATATTTTATTTTTATTTTTTCCTTATTATTATATATAATACTAAATAGTCCTAGTCTAGTCTATACTGACCATTCTGTCCCTTTTATATACCCTTATCGTTCCCTTTTAGACCTATTTATAGGAACTTAATACCTTTCCTTTTTAGTTTCTTCTATTTATATATAGTTTAAAGAAACTAAGGTAGTTTCTACCTTAGTAGGGGAGGATGTGATCCTAGACCCCTATTATATAATCATATACAAGTACGTGCCTTGTTATATAACCATTATATACCCGTGCGGTCCTATACGGACCATTCTATATACTTGGGTACTCCTAACTCCTATACTAGATTATACTTAGTTATTAGCTTACCTAACCTAATAGAAACCATGTAATCCTCTCCGTATCATACCCTCTTTAATACTTAGAAGTAGGCTTTACTAGGGTTCTTTATATACTATATAAGTTTAATAACTATAAAAGAAATATTAGGCCTTATCGAAACCATAAGCTATATCAAAGTTCTAACCTTTATCTAAAATTCCTTAATCTATAACTTAGTTATAGTACCCTTATAGGGGATTAAGGCTATTTTTTTATCTATAGGAATAGCTACTAGCTTATAGCTTTTAAGTCTAAAGTATATAAGGATCTTCTCTATATAGTCGAATTATAATAGGAGAATTTTTCCTTTATTGTAAAAAACGTTTATTATAAGATATCGTTTAAGACATCCTTTATTAGAAATATTAAAATACTTTAAGATTATAATCTTAAATTCTTAAATATCGCTCTTAGAGGCATATAAGACTAGGAGGTTATCGATATAGATTATAATAAAGATAGGAGGCTTCCTATATTTCTTCTTAAAAAAGATAGAGTGATTAGATTATATCCTATTAAATCCTATAGCAATTAGTATATTATATAGTAGTCGATACCACTTATAAGGACTCTATTTTAAGCTATAAATAGTTTTTATTAGGAGACTAATCTAGTTAGGAAATTCTTCTCTTTATCCTTTAGGAAGTTTAATTTTAATAGGTTCTTTTAACTTAGTATATAAGAATACTATTATAATATTAATATAGTATAACAGCTAACCTATAGCAGTTGTAATAGCTATAAAGATTTTAAACGATATTAGCTTTATAACAACTATATAAACTTTAAAGAAATTAAGATCCTTGATTTATTAAAAGCCTTAAGTAATAAGTCTCACTTTATAGGTACTATTATACTTGATTTTAAATACCTAGTATAAGGTAAGGGGTTTACAACCCTTCCTTCCTTATCCTTAAGGGATTATCCTCTATATTCTATTAATTATTTACCGAGAAAGTTCTTTATAAGTAGTAGTAAGCTACTTTTCCTTCTTAATATAGGATATAGCTTCCTTCTAATCTTTTAGCTTAAAACTAATATTAGTAGGTTTTAGCTTAGAAGGTATATATTAAGGTTCTTTTAAGATTACTATAGAGTAAAGATTAAATAGAATCTCTAGAGACTTAGTAAGTAGATATAAAACATTTATATTAAAAAAGGAACGAGTTTAAAGGCTTTTAAGGTAAGCTTAAGTCGGTTTACACTACCTAGAGGAACGATAAGGTTTCCTAACTAGTTCTTAAGTTCTTAATAATAAGATATAAGTTAGGTCAGAGGCTCAGTCATCTAAGGTCAACTTAAAATAAGAGTAACCATAGTATAAATCCTAAGATAAGTCCTAGGAGAAATTCTATTTAACCTCTTCCTAGATAGGTAGCTATAGCTCTACTTTAATATAGGCACTTGGCTTATCCTATTATTCTTCTATAAACCTTCTAAAGCTACCTACTATATTAATATCATTATTATTCGCTAGGTTAAAGGATTCTAGGTCTAGAAGTTATTCTTCGAGAATTATAGGGTTCGAGGGTTTAAGGGAAGGACTCACTAGGCTAAAAAGACTCTTATTAAGATTATCCTTAACTAAGGGAGGTAGAGGAGTACTAAAACGTAGAAATACTAAGGGTAGATAACTTAGGACTTATAGCATATCGTTTATAATAGAGGAGAAGTCGAACTATTCTATAGGTACTCTATAATAATTGTATTAATTCAGAAAATCAACTGGAATATGGCAATTAGAAGGGAAAACCTCCTACTATAGCAAATTCATACCTTTAATATTTAAATTATACTTTAGGTTAGGAAGTACCTTTAGCATTAGTACTTCGTTAAAGATAATGTTTCGAGAATGTTTAATTTTCTTTATCTATACATTATATAGGACGTAGTTATCGCCTTTATCGTAAGCGATCAGTCTGGCTTCCTCTATATAAGGGTCTAACTTCGTTTATCTTTTTTCTTTAGGGATTAGGAACCAGCATTGGCATCCTAGAGCCTAAAGATTCGATAAGTTAGGTTTTTTACTATACAGTGCTTTGTATGGCGATATCCCGATTTTCGAGGTATAGAGACGGTTCATTGTATAGTTAATACCCCCTAGGAGATAACCCTAGAGGTACTTCGGGAGCTAATACTCCATCATGATAGCCACTAAAGGCTCAACAAGGTGACGATTTTTAATCTCCGCAATACCATTTAGCTGCTTTATATAAGGGGGAGTAGGATCCCATATCACTCCTTTAGATAGGCATCGCGTAGCTTTTTGTTTTCGTTTTATCGTTCCTTAACCATTTCCTTCATAATAAGCGGAGTGACCAGTTCTATCTTACCGCTAACTTTAATAAGAGCTAGCTAACGAACGGCATTTTCACTATAGTCGAGGTAGTTAGGACGGGAAGGCTTTGTGTTATCTTCCGAGATGATTTTAATATATACCTTATTGTTTTCCTTTAAGGCTATATATAGGCAGTGCTGCCATATAGTAAAGTTACTTTCTCCCTTAAGTTTAGGGACAATTCGATCAATATCGGATTTATTATAATACTTAAAGTTATATTTAAAAGTCGAAGGTATATTAAGGGAAACTAGTATCTTACTATCGATAGCCTAATTATTAAGAGAAAAGTATGGTTTACAATTAAGAGTCAAATCTCTAAGAGACAGCTGTAAAGCTTTAGAGAGAGGCGACCCTCCGATAATAGGGTTAAGAGGTAGAGAGCCCTTAGGGATCGTTAATTCAGTATTCCCCGAAATTTTAGGCTAAAGGATAGCAATCTACTACTTAAGGTAGTAGATTAACTTTAGATTTTTAAGAACAGTTAGAAATATAGCGGTCGATAAATTAGAGTATCGAACGGCTAGTAAGGTTAATAGTCAACTAATTAGAGTAATAGAAGTATACTATTATAGAGTATAATAACTATGGTCAGGATATTAGTCTCAGCCGGGTAGGATTCCAATTCGCAAAAAAGGAATTCTAGTATAGGGTAGTACAACGCTAGCACCAATAGGAGGATAAAAGAGATTAAAGCTTATAGTAATACAGTAGCTTTAAGAACGAGGGCTTATAACCTATTAGAGATGAATCAAGGAGTCTATGGATGAAATATAGATACTCTGGAAAGTTCTTATGAATTATATAAAGAGAGAAAAGGAAACTACCTATCTGCTAAGACTAAACTAGTTGTTGGGAGCGGAGAGAGGTCACATGACTTCGAACAACTTTATTTGGCTGACCTTGATATTAGTATATATTATAGGATATTGATACTCTAGGTCACTGATAGGGGAAATTGCGCGTAGTCTATTTAAGTGACCCTGGTACTAGTATATATTTAATAATCTTAATACTCGAAGGTACTGAGGTAGGTAATTGGTCATAGTTTACCTAAAAAGCCTTGGTATCAGTATATATTTAACGATTTTTATACTTAATATCTTAGAAGGGGGAGATTTTGGGTTAATTTATTCAAATGATCCTAGGATTAATATATATTCTAGGATATTAATGCTTTAGGCTACTGAAGGGGGAGGGGTAGGGTATGATTTTCTAAAGAAGTCTTGGTATTAGTATATATTCTAAGTTTTAGACGCTTTATATCATAGAGTAGGTATTATATATAGCTTATACGATATATAATAGGAGTATCTAAAAAGCCTTAGAGTTATTATCTCTAAGTATTTAATTTTATAATACTACCTAAATAAGTTCTAACTACTACTATTCTTCTCCCTCCCCCTCTATATAGATATTGGTAAGTATTAAGTCCTAGCCTACTAATAATATCTTACCCTTATTACCCTCTAGCTAAGTAATAGCTACTTAGACTATCTCTATAATAGTAGCTTAGGCCTAACTCTAGAGTATAAATTCTGTATCCCCTAGTATAAGACTAATTATATTCCTCTTATATAGTAGGATATAAACTAGAGTATTATTATAGGCTTTTCTAATTTATATTATATAGATCTGTAAGTAGTAATAGATAAATTTATTATATAGATCCCTATCTATAGCTATAGCGCTCGGCCTAAGATACTAGTAGTCGATATACTTTTTTATAATAATATAAAAGCTGGATATAAGCTTACCTAAAGCCTCTAATACCACTTATAGTATCTCTAGCTACTATTAATACTTCTTAGTAGTACTAGTATCCTAGAACGATTCTACCTATTCTAATAGCTTAATAAAGTTATATATATCTTAGTATAATCCTCTTAGGACCTATATTGATTATTAGCTTAGTCTAACTATTTATCTTAGTTATGTTACGTGCCAGGTTCTCTTTAATAAAAGAAGTATATTGCTAATCAAATATCAAGTATAAAGAAGAAAGGAAAAGAAAACAAAATGTAAATCAATAAACAGGTCTTTATACCCCTTCGGGGGCATAGCCCTATCCTCGCTTATCCTAGATGGAAGGTACAATTGCCTTATGTAAACGAGAAGGAACGACTAATAGTATAATCCTAAACGGGAAGGTATGAGTTCCTCTAGTGCTAATTGTGATATAACCCCTAGGTAAGAATACATTTAGTCCCTAAATACTAGCTTCTCGTTATCTGTATAGTTATCTAATATCCGATCGTCCTACGCGGCCTCGATCTATTCTTATAGATATATCAGTGGTCCGGGCTTCGCTAGATAGGTATTATGGAATTCCTTGATTATCTCTAGAGTATTCTTAAAGTTACCGGCTGGGTACTATATAGGATCTAGGTTGTATCCTAACCACTATATATAGTACTATAGCTTCCTATAATACTTTCTTATATCTAGGATCTTTTTAACTTCCTACTTATTAGTCTATCCTACCTATATCGGAGGTAGTGGATCTATATATTATCTTATAAGTAGTTCTATACTCGCTGCCTTCCGCAGCTTACTTAGGTTAAATACTAGGTAGATATTAATTAACTATAGTAGTTCTAACTTATATATATTCCTAACCTTTTTGATAATCTTATAGGGTCTATTAGTTATATAGGAGAGTTTTCGACTTAGACGGTCCTATAGCTAATCCTTTATAGTAATAAAGATTAGGTTACTAATATTAAAGTCCTCTTCGCGATAATAATAGTTAGCCTACTATATTTATAGTTCCTATAACTTTACAATTTATTTATATATATCTTCCTAGATTTATTATAACTTCGAGAGTTAATCAGCCGCTTCTTATTTATTATATATTAGTCCTATATAATTCTAGTCGAAAGATATTACTAGTTTATAACCCTATTTAACGAAGAAAGGGGACCTCTTTATTATATCCTATAGAAGAATTAATACCACGAAATCTATTATTAGTAGGTATTCTAACTAGTTATCCTAGTTATATTTAATATATAGTCTTAATCGCTATACTATAAACTAATTTATAATTTCGCTCTAGCTATCTATCTATAGGTAGTATATAGTAGATAGTTTTCACTTAATCCCTAGGATTCTACAGAACTCTGTCTAGAACTTAGAGATAAACTATCCTCCTTAGTCTAATATAATAGTTTTAGGGATTCCTGTGATCTATATAATATTATCTATAAATAGATATACTATCTACTTTATATTAGTATCTTTATAATAGGGGATTAATATCGGTCTCTTACTTAGTCGGTTAATAATAATGAATACTATATTATAGCTATATCTATCCTTTAGGAAGGAATAGAAATCTATTAATAGATATTACTACAGTTATTTAGGAATTAGTAGTGGGTATAGGAGACTAGGCATATAATCTCTCTAGGTCTTTATATATTTATATACTAGACAGTTATCTATATATCGCTTTATATCTATAATCTATTCTAGCTAATAGTATCTAGTTATAATAAGCTTCTTAAGTTTCTCAATACTAGGATATATAGTTAGTGGTTATTAGTATATCTTATTAAGTAACTGTACTCGAAGATCCCCTTCGTTAGGTACTTCTAGATAATCTTTAAATAGTAGTAATTCGTTTTATACTATCTAATAGGGATCCGTTTAATCTCTTATAATCTATCGGAATACTTCTAGCTCTAGGTTCTAGTAGTTTACTAACTAGACTTGTTTAGTTATATCTAGGTCCTATATAGTCTTAACTGGTAGAGGGAAAACCTTAGTATCTTATATAGGTTCTATCTATAAGGGAGATACCTCAATTTCTAGTACTAGTTCTATTTCTTCTCTAAAATATTCCTTAGGGAGTAATATAAGGTATCGACTAATATCTATATAGGGACTTTCCTTTCTTAAAAGGATATCTACGATAATATTCTATTTCCTAGGATAGTATTTAATTATAAAGTAGAACTGTAAGAGGAACTCACTCTACTATACTTATTATTAATTTATCTACTGTGCTATTATAAAGTATTTAAGAGATTAATAATCTATAAGGATCTTGAAATATTCTATATAAGAGAGTCCTTTAAGTTCTAGGTACTATTCCTAGAGTATATAAATAATTGTAAGGAGTTCCTTATCCCTGATTTTGTAATTTAGCTCTATAGGTTATATAGTCTTTAAGAAGAAGGTAACAGGATACTAAAAATCGTTAGCCTTATAGTATTATAAGAGGATAGTACTAATAACTCTATTTAAGGTATCTATCTCTATATAGGTCTAGAGGTCTAGATTATAATACTATAGGATAGGTACAGTTATTAACTTATACTTTAGTTATATAAATACTTGCTTATAGTCTAGTAACCATTTATATACTATATTATACTATATAAGATAGTATAACGGTTTCGAAAGGAAACTATAATCCTTAATAAATTGTTAATAGAAGTTATAGAATCCTAAGAAGGACTATATTCCCTTAATTATTAATAGTATCTTCTAGTTCTTAATAACTGCGATCTTCTCTAGATCTACTATAATACCCTCAGTACTTATAATAAATCCTAAGAACTTAGTTTTCTATATAGAGAATTTATACTTAGATAGTGTAACCTATAATCCTACCTTTTATAACTATTTAAGGACTTCTCTAATATACTTCTTATATTCTTTAAGTATCTCGCTATAGATTATAATATTATTTATAAATATAACTATATAGTTATCTATATAGTCTCTAAGTACTATATTTATAAATTGCTAGAATGTTACTAGACCGTTTATAAGACTAAACGGAGTTACTTTATACTTAAATAATCTATATTAGATATAGAATATTATAAGATCTTCTATAGCTAGTATTAATCTAATATAGTAGAAACCTTAACGGATATCGAGCTTTATAAAGAACTTCGCTTTACTTATTTATTAGAGTACTTTATCGATAAGGGGTAATAGGTAATAATCTTTCCTTATAATTACATTTAATCTTTAGAAGTCTATATAGAAATATAGACTACTACCTAGCTTCTTAGCTATTAAGATCGGTAAGGTATATAGAGCTAAACTAGGTATAATAAATCCTTTTTCGAGGTTATTAAGGATATACTATTTCGCAGCCTTTAGTTTATCTAATAATAATTTATAGAGTAGGTAGTATCCTAGCTATACTTCTACTTTAAGGATGATTTTATAGTCTACCCCTAGGTAATATAGTGGTAGTTTATTAGACTTCTTCTTAGAGAATATTTCTATAAGATTATAGTACTCTCTTAGAAGGGTTCGTTTAATCTTATCGAGTTCTATATCCTTTATAATTATAGATTTAATATTAATAATCCGATCGATTTTATAGAGTAAGGTCTAGAAGACTTCGATATCTTTATCGATAACCATTTATATTTATAAACGATTAAATCCTATCTAGCTAATAATACTAATATCTATTAGTAGGAGAACTTCCTTTATTTCTTCCTCTGGTACCTCTATTCAGAGAGGTACTAGTTTGATTTTATTATTTAGGTTTTATACTATCTTACAATACTCTTTGACTTACTAGTATCTATATTAATATTCCCTTACGATAGGGTATGGCTTCTAAGTCTTTAGGTCCTATTATAGATTACTTAAGGCTTATTTCTTAAAGAGATAATCATATTATTCTATATCCTTCTAGTAATCTAGCTTAATTTATATAGGCTGTTTAAGGATTATTATAGGTACTAGTACGGCTAATTAGCCTACTATCTTATCGAAAAGGGTGTTCTTATCCGGCTAGATTATATAATACTATTAGTAGTTAAGGAGGATATCGTTTTTAGTAAACTATATATATCCGATAATCATATTATATCTACCTAGATCTACTACTAGTATAGGAACCTACTGTTAGATCTAGTTATCTATACTTAGTATAAGGACAATAGTATATATAATTAGTTAGGATAATTTACTATCGAATCCTCTAACTAGATACTTATAGTCTAGCTTATAGGTATATAATCTAAATTTCTTACTAAGTAGTATAACTAGTTCTATATTAATAAATATTGAGCTATCTACTCTAGTATCTACTAGTACTAAGATTATAAAGGAATATCTATTATAAGTTAATCTTATATTAAATACTAAACTATCTTATAGACCTCCTAAAAGCTTATATAGATCTAGTATATATAGCGATACTTATTTCCTACCTAGGATTAAGACTTCTCCTAGGCTATTACTTTTCCTAGGTCTATATTATCCTCTAATTCTTTAAGTTTAGTTATATACAATTAGCTGTAGGTCTAGTTAGTTATAATAATAGTACTTATAGTTACATTTGCCTTTTTCTTTAGGTATTCGAATATTATATATCCCTTTTCCTTATAGTAAAAGTATCGACCCTCTTTTATAAGAGTCTCTTACTCTATAGCTAATAGGCTAGATAATAAGGTAGCCCCTTTATACTTTATATATAGTATAAAACTAGACTAGTTAGTAGTAGTCCTAGCTCTACTTCTAAACGCAGTTATTATATAGGTATACGCGGTACCCTTTACTTCCTATTAGAGACTAATCTTATAGGATATACTCTGATAACTCTAGGTAAAGGTATTAAAAGGTACCGTTTCCTGATTAATAGCCTATATAACTTAGCTCTATAATAGATATAGAAGTTTTAAATATAGGTTATACTTATAGTTTTCTTCGATGATTACAGCTTCTTCTATAAGTTATATAAATTTAGCTAAGAAGTTAGTAAAATCTTCCTTAGGTTTTATCTTAAGTTTATAGTAGGCTATATATACTTCTATATAATGATTTGGGTTTATAAAGATAGTATAGAGATAGATAATGATATCTTCTACGTTAATATATAGGTTATTTAAGGTTACGCTTATTTATAAGATAATATATAGCTATACTTTACCTTTATATTAGCTTTATATATATAGCTTCTAGTAAACTAGTAGTAGGTAGTAGTTAGTATTTACTTTAAGTTTCTATCTAATAACCGTTTCCTATATTTCGAAATGGACTTCCTTTCTATCCTTTAGTATTAGTACATTAGGTATCTTTATAGATTTCTAGCCGGTAACTCCTATAATCGGTATATTACTTTAGGCCTAATTCGTTTTACTCTAAGTAAGAATAAGGTAGTAGGTAAGGTTATTATACTTATATATAGTAATATCTCTATAAGTAGTAGCTTTATTATATTCTTCTATAGGTTGATTATATTCTATTATAAGGCGATCCCTTTTTATATAGAATCGATTATATTCCTCTATAATTCGTTTAATAGCTTCCTTAGACTTTCTATTCTCTATAATCAAGATTTAGATTTTATCTTATATTATCTGGTTATTATCTTTAACTATTTAGAACCAATTGGCTAGCTTAACGAATCGTTCTTTACTAGGAGTTGTATATATGATCTCTTAGATAGAAGGAGTTGAAGGACCCTCCTTAGGGCCATTATATTTAATACTTTTAATTAGATCCTGTATTCTAGTAGGAATCGGGGTTTTAAGGTTTACAGCTTCTTCTATAAGATAATCCGGTACTGTGGGTTATTTTCCCTTACCGATTATAGCGATCTATTGTGGTAGAACCATAGCTAGTCCTATTCTAGTTAGTTTTAGGATAGGTAGGGTGAAACTAGACTAGGACTAATTGTAATGATTGTCTATATAGTTATATAGCTTTGAAAGTTTAGGTTTAGGGTGATACTTAATATTATGTTACGTGCTAGGTTCTCTTTAACAAAAGAAGTATATTACTAATCAAATATCAAGTATAAAGAAGAAAGGAAAAGAAAATAAAACGTAAATCAATAAATGGGTCTTTATACCCCTTTAGGGGCATAGCCCTATCCTTGCTTATCCTAGATAGAAGGTACGATTGCCTTGTGTAAACGAGAAGGAACGACCAACGGTACGATCCCAAATGGGAAGGTACGAGTTCCTCCAGTGCTAATTATGACAAGTTATATACTATAATATAATCCTACTTTATAGCCCGATACCCTATATAGTTACTAGTGACTAAGTAGTCGAATATATAAATCATATCCTTTAAGCTAAAGCATTCCGCTAGGTTTAGTTAAAAGCTAGTAACCTCGATATAGAAATACCTAAGATAGAAAACCTAATATAGCTCTAGCCTTATATCCTATATTAGTAGGTCTAAGACTCTAGGACCTATTAAGGGAGCTGTTATAAATAGCTTCGCTACTATATATATTACTAGAGGCTTCCTACCAACTTGTAGTACCATGATTACTAAGAGGATTAATTGTAGAGAGGATTAATTGTAGAGAGGATTGATTATAGAGAGGGTTAATTATAGAGAGGGTTGATTATAGAGAGGGTTGATTACAGAGAGGGTTAATTATAGAGAGGGTTGATTGTAGAGAGGGTTGATTGCAGAGAGGGTTAAAGGTAGAGAGGATTGATTGCAGAGAGGATTAATCGAGAGGATTAATTGAGAGGGTTAATTGTAGAGAGGAATTGATTAGGCTTTAAGTTAGGGTAGTAGGGGTTTTAAGGATAGTTTAAAGTAGCTTAAGTAGCTTCTACTTACTAGCTATAGGCTGAAATTGTAAACCTAAAGTATTAATATTACACTAGTATCTAATAAAGAAATATACCTCCTTATAGTGGTAGGGCACTATATCTAAAGTTAGATTCTAAAATATAATAAAGATATATAACTTAGCCCTAATTTAATAAGCCTAAATCTAGTAACTATATACTAGAAATAGAAAATGTATAATCCTAGCCGAGTATATAGTTAAAGAAACTATCTAGCCTGATATATCTTACCTAATTGGGATATAGATAGAAGTTAGGAGAATTCGCTCTATATTAATTACTAGTAAATTATTTAATCAAAGTAAAGTAGAGATAAATTTATTTTTAGAGTATAGCTAGTAAAACTACCTATAGGTAGTAGGAGAAAATCACTTACTACTCTTTAATAATGAATGGTATAGTCGAAATATTAAACTAGTCCCTACTTTACCTTAATCCTCTCTAAGTAAGTAATCCTTAATCCTATTCCTACCTAGTATAACTAATTACTACTATAGATATAAGATTTAAGATAGATCTCCCTACTCCTAATTATATAGCCCGCGATTCCCCCTATCTTATCTCCTATAATATCTAATACTATATCTACTATAGCGAGTACTACCTTCTTCGACTATACTATAGATATTATATAGAAGGCTGTTATAGTTACTATAGGGGTTTAGAACCTCCTTTAGGATATCTACAAAGTCCTTATCCTTATTAAGGATATTATCCTAATCGCTAGAGGGACTATAGAAGTTATAAGAGCTCCCTTCTAGTATTAGGTATAGTAGACTCTAAACTAGGAATAGTAGAATATATTAGCGTAGTGGTTCCGATAGGCCTAGGTATAAGGGTTATAATACTCTATCTAGGTAAAGAACATTCGATCCTAGGAGATTCCTTAAGCTTATCTCTCTATACTCTCTACTTTCTAATATAAACTTATAATCTAAATTAAGATACAATTAATACTAATAAGAAATAGTAACTTAATTTATAGTTATTAGTAGTAGATATATAAGAACCCTATGACTAAACTAGATAGACTCAAGCTAATATAGTATTTTAATCTTAAAAAGTCTAATCTATTCCCTCCCTAATCTTAGGCTAAGTTTAACTGCTTCTTATCTAGCGGCTAGCTATAAATAATAGATATCTTAGCTAGGTATAGGCTTTATATATATATTTTGATTATATTATAGAATGCAATCTTCGCTTATAGCTAGCCTATATATTCTTTATCTCCTGGTTCTAAAGATAGTAGGTCCTACTCTCTCTTAACTAGATACTAGGCTTTCTAGGAGATCGATACTAGGGTTAATTAGTATTAATAGATAAAGTCCTTATATAACTCCCTCTCTACCTAGGCTATATTAGTCTCTTATTATAGATATTAGATGGTTACCTACTAGGTTTAGTTTTATACTATCTTTTTTCTCTAGCCTATAGTACTATATATATTCCTTAATAAATATATAGAAGGATTGTACTAGCTAGAAGGTATATATTAAAACGGCCTATAGTAATAATAGATTCTATATAATATTAGACTATAGCTTAGTCTAGAACCGATCTCCCTAGTATAGAAGGACAGTTAAATCTAATATATCCTACTGTATTACCTCTAGGACCTATTAAATCTATTAGTAACCTCCGACTGCTTTAGGCTAAGTATATACTACTTTACAGAGATAACTAGCTGCCTAATACCTAGTATACTTAACTAAACCTAAATATTTAAAGTAGTATAGTATTCTAGCTACCCTAAAGCTTTCTCCTAGGTTTAGTAGGAACCTATTTACCTTTATACTTAAGTAGTAGAGGTATTATATTAGCTTTAGGTAATAGAGGTAGTATACTAGTAGAGTTAGGAAAGTCCTTTTCCCTACGAACGGTATATTATTAGGAATAAATGTAGTAGTAGGTTAGGCTTTTAGTATCACTATATATAGAGGTAAGTCTAGGTCTAGGAGTATTAAGTTTATTACTATAGCTACTCTCTTTACTACCCTTACTACTCTCTTTAGGGCCTTTACTACTATCTTCGGTACCTTTACTACTATCTTTAGTACCTTTACTACTATCTTTACTACCTTTACTACTGTCTTCGGTACCTTTACTACTATCTTTAGTACCTTTACTGCTATCTTTACTACCTTTACTACTATCTTCGGTACCTTTACTACTGTCTTCGGTATATTAGCTGCTATCTTTATAGCCTAAGGTATCTTAGAGGACCTTAACGTAGGAGCTATTATAGGTAGAAAAAAAAAGGGGGTAGGAGTAATAGTTTATAGTAGAATAGCCTACTTTTTTATTAACTTAGGGGATAACTTCTAGGCTTACTATAGAGCGAAGATTTACTAAGGAAAATCACCTATATAGATCAAAGAAACTAGTACTAATAAAGAAATACTATAGAATTCCTAATCCTAAGTCCCTCTATAAGTTAGATTCCTTATTTATAAGAAGAAAGAAATTATTACTAGAGACTAAGTATTTACTAAGGTCTATTCCTAGGCTATTTAAGTTTAAATAATATTAAAGGATATTAGAAACTTTTTCCTAACTAAGAAGCTAGTATCTAGGGCTGGTTTTATAATTTATCTTAAAGGATACCTAAAATAGAAACTAAAGATTAAAGATTATATCTATTACCCTACTTAAATATATTTAAACTATATATTACTAATATATATTTTAGTTCTATATTAGCCTTATAATTATATATTGAATAAAAGAGAGGCTGTTTTATATGGTATAAGCAGTAGGATACTGGACCAAAGGGTAAAATAAGTATAATTGTGAAAAAGGAGGGTTCTCCTCTGAGATCTATCTTAGTATATATTTATATAATCGCTATATATAGCTACTAACTACTAATATACTACTAGATATAAGGAACATACAGAAGTACATTATTTCTAGTCGATATACCCCCCTAGAAGCTACATTATAGCTCCTAAATTTATCTTATCTATTATTAAGCTATCTATCTATCTACTAGATCCTAGATATCTACTAGTCCTAAGGACTAAATAAACTTTTCGTAGGATTATACTAGTAGTAACTTAGTAAGCCTATCTACCTATATATTAGTAGTAGCTACCTACTAGATCGAGATATAGCTAATATTAACCTCTTAGTATAGCTAATAGTTATAGATATTAATATAGTAAAGCTTAGTTTACAATTATGGTTATTTATAGGTAAGTAAATCAACTATCTATTAGTTATTATAATTAATAATAAGATCAGTCTAGTAGTTAAGATTAACTATATAGAATAGCCGTTCCTACTATATTACTAACTTTCCGGCCTTAGAGATAGTAAGAAGCTTAGCCTTAGTTATTAATATTATAACTATATATTACTTACTAGCTTTCTAATCTATTACTATACTAAATAGTTTATAAAGGAAGCCTTCTAAGCTTTTCTAGTTAGAATAGTTACTAAATAATATATTATTAGAGAAGTAAAGTACTGGTTATTTATATAATAGGTAGTACTTAAGAGCTATATATTGTATATTATATAGATATTAGATTAAGCGATTAACTACCTTATAATACTTAGGTCCTAGGTTAACTAGGAATTTAGTAAGATAATTTACTACCTTTACTATATCGGGATAAGTTATAACTATTAGATAAAGGGCTAAGCTAAGCTTTTATTAATACTTATAGATCTACTCCTTTATTATAATCCCTAAGAACTTAGTTATTTTATTTATAAGAAGTAGTATTTTATACTTATAACTATTAGTAAGTCTATACTTAGTTACTATTAATAAGATATAAGAATCCTAGTATAACTATAGTTTATAATTTATAGTATCTTAGAGAATATAAATTCTAAGAAACTAGCTTACTTCCCCTATCTTATAAAGCTCCTAGTACTATTTTAGTTCTTCTTTAAGCTAAAGTACTTCTTAGAGCTAAGATCGGTAGTAAATAATAATAATATCATTAATATAGAAGAAGATAATTATTCTATTATAGGTAAAGAGATAAGGATCTTTTAGAATAAAGATAAATCCTAGCTTTTTAAGTACCTAGGTTACTTCCTTTTACTATAGTCTAGGTAACTTTCTAAGTCTATAGAGTACTTTATAAAGCCTCTATAATATACTATTACTTTAAAATCCTTCTAGTATTTAGATATAGACTATATCGTCGAGATCGCTATTTAGGAATATATTTATAGTATCTATCTAGATTATACTAAGATTAAATACTATAATAAGTATAAAGACTACTTATACTATATAGGCTGCTAGTATAGCTACGCGCTTTTCATTAGAATTAATATTCTATAAGTTACTATAAATACAGATCCTTACTTTTAGTTTTATAAGAAAGCCGTTACTATTATATTTATATATAAAGACCTAGGTTAATAGTAGTACCTAGATTACCTAGTCTCTAGGTTAAGGTTTAACTTTAAAGGTTCTATATTACTTAATTAATTAGACTTCTAGTCCTACTATAGCGAGAAATCCTTTATAAAATAGATAGTTAAGTATATCCTTCTATATCTATAGTTTAGGAGGGAGGTTATCTTAGTAGTACTATGGTTCTAGGTATCCTAAGGATAGTATAGTTATAAATATAGTAAGTACTACTATATAGTTATCTTTAGTATTATATATAAGATAACTTACTATATCATAATCTTTATATAGTTTCTACTTACATTTTCTATAAATAATATTTAATAGGGTAATATCTCTACAAATAGTTCTTCTATACTATTATTATAGGAAGCTTCCTAGTATTTATAGAAGGGGAGACAATTATTATTAGGAGACTACTTACTATATAGCTACTTACTATATAACTATATACCAGTCTTAGCTATAGTAGACTAGTCTATATATTAGTTTTTTAATTATAAGTTTATATTAATATTTATATTCTCTTAGTACCTAAATTTAGACTTAGAATAGTCAGTTAGGAGTAACTAGTAAATATAGTACTACTATTAATAGTATAACCGGTAGATATAATACTACTATTAAGGGTATAATTACCGCTAGAGGTAGTATTCCCTATAGTATTATTAATTCCTCTTAGGTAGGATATAGTAATCCTAATAGTATTATTAAAGGGAAGACTTACTTACTTAGTAGAAATAGAAGATCGGCTAGGCTTTATAGAAGTAGAGGAAGAGAGGATATACTTAGTATTAGTAATAGTATTATATACTTACTTTATAGGTCCCCCTAGGGGGGGGTTTAGATTTCTATAGTTATTAGAGCTACCTATTTTTTAGGTAAAAACTAGGCTACCTATTTTTTAGGTAAAAATATACTAGTCTTCTATTAGCTAGATAGACCCTACTTCTTATAATAAAGAAATTTCCTCTACTATTGCTTCTTCTTCTTCTCTATTTTATATTTCGTTCTAGATTATTAGTATTATACTAACCTAGTGAATTACTTACTCTAGTTCTATATCTAGTTTATCTTTATTAAGTACTTTAGTAAAGTCTATAATCTAGATTCTTAGTAGTTCTATAGGATAGTTCGCAAAGTTAAGATTCTTATTAAAGGTAGTATCCTAAATATACTTACAGCTATTTATATATAGGAACTAGACCTTCTAGATATTACTTATACAAAATCCTATAATATACCTAATCTCTACTTAGTTATACATTTTATCTAATAAAGGAATTCCTTAGATCCTAATATAGGTATAATACCTATAAACCTTTAGATTTAATAGGTTAATTAGAATAAAGGTACCTATTCTTTATTAGTAGAATTCTTACTAAGGTATAATCTACTTTCCTAAGTTCAATTTCATTAGTAATCTATTAATAATATAGATAGTATGATACAGAGAGGATCGCATGGTTTCTATTGGGTTAGGTGAGCCAACGACTAAGTACAATCTAGTATAGGAATTAGGAGTACCTAAGTATATAGAATGGTCTATATAGGACCGCACGGGCACATAATAGTCATATAATAAGGCATATACTTATATATAATTATATAATAGGGGTCTAGGATCACATCCTCCCCTATTAAGGTAGAAACTACCTTAGTTTCTTCAAACTATATATAAATGGAAGAAACCGAAAAGGAAAGGTATTAAGTTCCTATAAATGGGTCTAAAAGGAAATAATAAGGGTATATAAAAGGGACAGAATGGTTGGTATAGACTAGACTAGGACTGTTCGGTATTATATATGATAATAAGGAAAAAATAAAAATAAAATGTTATGTTTAATAATAATAAAAGGGAAAGAAAAATTTAAAATACTATATTTAATTAATAAAAGGAAAGTTAAAAAGGAGCTCGATAAATAGCTCTTAGGTATAAAGCCTCGTTTTATATTTAAAGGCCTAAATAGGGCTATATTAGCAAATACGTTAGTATATTAGCTTTAAAGGATAGGGGTAGTTGTAAGGGAATATAGATAAAGAAACGCTCTTCTAGGTAAGATAACGGGAGAGATAAGAATCTCCTATAAATCCCCCTAAGTTTATTACTATAAATATTTAAATTAATTCTTAACTACTACTCTATTTCGTTTTAGAAAAAAAAAAAAATCTATATCTTTACTATTAATTGCGGATATTATAAGTCTCTTTTATATATATTCGTCTATTTCTTTATAGTATTATACTAACTGTTCTTAATAGATTATAGAGGTACTATATCTTTAGACAGTCCTAAGGCTCTCCCTCTTAGTAGAAATAATAGTATAGTTATAGTACCTATATTATCTCTAATTCTATAGTTAGATTATAATAATAGTCCGATAGGCTAGTCCTATTCTATATAGACTAGTAAGGAGGTTATAGCTCTTATTTAGGGCTAGGTAGCTAGTAATAGCGATAGCCTTAATTAGGATAGGTATCTATTACTAATATAGCTATTAGGTAGTATAAGTGATTAAGTTTAGGTATCTATATAATTATAATATAGAGTAATCGATTAGTAGGTAACTGTAAAGGTATATTTAGGTACTACTACAATAATTTATACTACTCTTAGGTAGTTAATTAATTATAAGGCTCCTATTAGGGAGAGTTATATAGCCTATCGGAAAACTAATAGGCTGTTTCGATCTTATTATATCGTTTTCCTTATAGGTTTAGGTTTCTAATAGAAACTAAGCTATACTAAATATTAGTTTTCTAGTAATAGGAGTAAATACTCACTATATAAGTATTTATTTAGGACTATACTAGTATATTATTAATTATAGGTATAGGGGCCAATTATATAGGTATAACTTCCCCTTAATAGGTATTCGACCTTATTCATTAGGTCTAACCAGACTCCTATCTTCTTTTGTATCTAGCTATAGTATAATATATAAAGGATATAGGTCTAAATATAGTCAGAGTAGTTCCTACTCTAGTAGCTAGACCGTCTAGGCCTACTTATAAAAAGTAACTATAGTATACTAAAAATAAGGTAGCTACTAAAGAAGCGGTTACTACTAAGGAACTAGTAGCTATTAAGGGTATAGTAGCTACTAAGGGTATAGTAGCTACTAAGGATATAGTAGCTACTAAGGATATAATAGGATAGAAGGCTAGTAGTACTATACCTAATACTACTACCTAATAACCTCTAATAGCAATAAAAGAGTTATTAAAGAAGTATATAGCCACTAAGGTCTCTATAGCAGTACCTATAGCTCCTATAGAGGTCGCTAAGTCACTAAAGTAGTAAAAGATATCTAGGAAGAAAACGATTCCTCTCCCTCCTCTTATAGAAATAATAATAGGGTATTCTAGGCTAGAGTATAATAATTCGATATATTATACTCTATTTAATTAGCCTATAGTATATAGGATATATAACTAGGTATAGGTAGTTGATATTTTTATATATCTTTAGGCTATATATTATTATATAAATGATAATTATAGATAATTGTAGGAGGTAATAGTAGTATATAGTTAGTAGTCTATAGCGGATAACTCTAATTATAGTAGTTCTAGAAAGGATAATAGAGATAATAATAGTGATATTCTAAATACCTATAAGTAGTAGGTTTTACTATTTCTATTTTTCTTAGGTTAATTACCTATATTCTTATTAGTTTTATATTAGCCTATATCCTCTAGGTAGGCCCTTCTAGTCCCTTATAAAGTAGGTAATATAATACTTTTCTAAATTTATAAACTCTCTACATTTATATATCTCTAAATATCTTTTAATAGAGGTAGAATAATAACTATAAAGAGGTATACTAATTAATCTAAACCTTATATAGGTTCTTAATAAGTATCCTCTATTAATTTATACCCTAAAGACTTATAAGAATCCTCTATAGAGTCTAAGTCTTTAGATTTATAGTTATTTACTTCTAAGTCCTACTTATTAGTATCTAGTAGGCCTTATATAGGTACCTAGTTAATAGTTATATCTCTCTGTCTCTTATATACAGCTGCTTATATTTTTATAATAATATATTTAGCTATAACTTCCTCCCTTATAAACTTAGTATATTATCCTAAATACCTAAATTCCTACTATTCTTTATATATAAATATAGAAAGGTCTATATAAATCGGCAGAGGGGGTTTAACCTTATTAAGGATTCTATAGATTTCTTTAGGGCAGCCGATCCTCTACCCTATATAGTAGAGTATAGAATAGCTAGCTAGTAAAGCCTATAATTTAGGATTATCGCTAATATTTATATCTATTAGTCTTATACTATTAATAAGGTTTCTTAGAATATAGCTATTTAGTTTAGCTAGAGTATATATACCTAAGGGATATAACTGAATCACCTTATATGGCCTAAACCAAGTATTCTTAAATTTCTTTTTAGCCTTATTTCTTACTAGGATCTAATTATCTAGCTTAAAGGATATCTTTATAACTATAGTATTATATACCTTCTGTTTTTTAATTATATAAATAAGAAGGAGTTTATTTACTTTTAAGTAAATATCTGTAAGGTTCTAGATCTACTTATTATAGTTAGTTTTAGATAACTTATCTAATAAGTCGCTACTATTAGCGATAATATAGGGATAGACCCTATAAACTAGGAAATAAGGGCTTTTCCTAGTGATTATATATTTATATACCTAGGTAGCGAATATAGCTTTTATAAGGAACTCGTCCTATAAGTATATAGGTTTCCCTATAAGGTATTTCATAAGTATATAACTGATCAACCTATTAAAATTTTCTACTTTCCTATTAGTATAGGGGTAATATAGAGTAGTTATATAGTAATAAGCTTTTAGTAAATCTATAAAGTATCGTACTATACTAGATAAGAGGTTTAGGCTATTATTAGAGAGTAATTCATTAAATACTCTATAATATATATAGATATTATAGTAAAGAAATTCCGCGAGAGCCTCTTCTATTATATCTAGGACTATATAGGTAACCAGCTAGCCTATTATATAGTCGATTATAGTTATAATCTATTAGTTACTATTTAGAGTGGTTAGTAAGCGGCTGATAAGGTTAATTCCCTATTATTTAAATAGATAGATACTACTTATAACTATATATTATACTACCTTATATTCTAGGCTTTTATAGGAACTCTAGGATATTTAGTAGTTTAGATAGGTTTTAACTATATCCTCTATATCGGTATAGATTATTAGCTACTAGCTATAAGGTCGGATAATACTATTAAGACCTAGGAAGCCTAGGTAGCCGAACTTATAGTAGGTATTATAAAGAAGATTAGCTTAGAATAGAAGCTTAAGATATAGCGAAATCGTTCTATCTTTATATATATATATAAGCTATCTATTCTCTTCTAGGGATACCTTTAGGAAGGCTTAGGTATCCTAAAAGCTTAGGTATATAATAAACTTCTTTATAGCCTAAGTAGTTATATAGTCTTTAGATTTAGTTCTATCCTTAAGGAACCGAATTATAGCTATAAGCTAGTCTTCTTCTAGAATACTATAAACCATACTTATTATTACTAAATAAGTGTCCTATATAGGGCGTTCTTTATTTATATTAGCTAGTAAGTCTCTAATAAGGTTAGGATAGTAGCTAATTATATCTATAATAATATTCTCTAACCCTTTTTAGTAATAGATAGCTAGCTGATATTACTAAAACTTAGCGACCTAATATATAAGATACTTACTATACTCCTTTATAGTATTAAGGTACTATAAGCTAGTATTATCTATAATAATAATAGTTTTAAACTAATTATTATCGATATACCTATCCTATATATAAATAGCTTCCTTAATAGTAAGGAGCTCTTTCTTATATATAGGATAGTTTAGCTCTACGCTATAGAGCTTTTAACTGTTATAGGTAACTAGGTAAAGGTTACCTTCGTTATCCTTCTATATTAAGATTATTCTAAGAGCCTATTCTAAGGTATTAGTTTTAATTATATATAGCTTATTCTAGTTAGGTTATTTTAGGACTAGTATAGAGGTAAGGAGTTCCTTTACTTTCTAGAATATACTTTTATATACTTCTAATTAGATAATTAGTTAGAAGCGCTTCTTTTATAATATAGTATCGCTCTCTTTAAGAAGTTTATAGAGAGGGATATAAATCTTTATAAAGTTATAAATAAATCTCTAGTAGTATATAGTAAGTCTAACGAATTATTATATATTATAGACTATTTTTAGGTATAGCTATATATTAATGGTTTCGATTTTTATAGAAAGGGGCCGAATGCTCCTATTCCTAATAATATATTTATAGAACTCGAGTTTTTCTATAGTAAATATATACTTTATAGGCAAAGTATATAATTACTATTCTTAGAGGAGTGATAATACTTACTTAAGGTATTTTCGATACTCTTCTATTAAATTCAAAAAGATAAGGATATTATCTAGGTAAACCACTATATTCTACCTAAGAAGTAGGTATAATATATTATTAATAATCGATTAGAAGGTAGCCGGTATATTATATAGGCCGAATAGTATAGTAAGCTATTTATATTTACCCTAGATTATATTAAATACTATCTTTTCGATAGATCCCTTCTCTATATAGATCTACTAGTATCCTATAGTTAAGTTAATCTTTAAAAGGACTTATACATTTCCTATAATATCTAGTAGCTCTTAGATATAGGGGAGAGGGTATCTATTCTTTTTAGATATCTGATTAAGGGCCTAGTAATCGATATATATATACTACTTCCTATTAGGCTTCTATATAAAGATTATTAGGAATCCCTAAGCGCTATTAGAGTAGTAGATAAGTCCCTTATAGATAAGATCCTTAACTTATTTCGCTTACTTATTAAGTTTCTTAATAGAGAGGGGGTATATATTAATATTCATTAGCTAGTTTATTCCTATATCGATATTATATATAATATTGTATTCTAGGGGTAGTACTATAGGGAGCTCTATATAGAATAAGTCCTTATACTTCTATATAATATACTTAATTTCCTTATCTTAGTACTAGAATAAGGCTAGGTTTC